>NC_091285.1:627384158-630089158 GCF_032444005.1 Ranitomeya imitator
GATCGCTTCAACGTCCATTCTGGTAAGTGTGACAGAGATTCCTCACTTGTCACGCAGGCACCTAAAATGGATGCCTGCGTGAGGAGCGTGCCCCTTTTTATGTGCCCCCTCCCCGCAGTCCCCTAGTTCCACCCCTTATTTTCAAAAAATGCCCCTAAAGCCACCCCTCAAGTTCCCAGTTAACCCCTTACCACCGTATCCCTTCTAACTGCTCCAGCTCCCCAGGTCCCACATAACCCCGTCATGGCGGCCTCCCTTTACGTGCCGTGGGCCCCCAGTACGGCCTTTCTGGATTATTATTATTATTTATTGTTATAGCGCCATTTATTCCATGGCACTTTACATGTAAGGAGGGGTTTACATAATAAAAACAAATACAAGAATCTAAAACAATACAAGTCACAGCTGGTACAGGAGGAATGAGGACCCTGCCCGCGAGGGCTCACAATCTACAAGGGATGGGTGAGGATACAGTAGGCAGGGCCGCCATCAGGGCATTACAGCCGTGACTGGCGTATGGGGCCCGGTGAGCAGAGGGGGCCCGCATCGGGCCCCCTCTTACCTGCTCACCGGGCCCCTACCGGCAGCCGCAGGCTGAACCGGGCCCTTAGCGGCGGCCGGCGCTACAGCTGTACGCTATTGACGTGCGGGCCCGCGCCCGCACGTCAATAGTTAACAGCCGCCAGCCGCAGCGTGCAGGTCGCCGGCGTCTGACGTCATTGTCAGTCCCCGGCGAGTGCACGGTGCAGCTGCGTGGAGAGAGGAGCGCGGCAGATAAGTAGAACTTTTTTTTTTTTGAGAGCGGCGATGCGGGGGGGGGTTGGGGGGCCCGGGGGCAGTAAAGCTGGACACAGGGTGGGGGCCGGGGGGCAGTAAAGCTGGACACAGGGTGGGGGCCCGGGGGCAGTAAAGCTGGACACAGGGTGGGGGCCCGGGGGCAGTAAAGCTGGACACAGGGTGGGGGTCGGGGGGCAGTAAAGCTGGACACAGGGTGGGGGCCCGGGGGCAGTAAAGCTGGACACAGGGTGGGGGCCGGGGGGCAGTAAAGCTGGACACAGGGTGGGGGCAGTAAAGCTGGACACAGGGTGGGGGCCCGGGGGCAGTAAAGCTGGACACAGGGTGGGGGCCCGGGGGCAGTAAAGCTGGACACAGGGTGGGGGCCGGGGGGCAGTAAAGCTGGACACAGGGTGGGGGCCGGGGGGCAGTAAAGCTGGACACAGGGTGGGGGCCCGGGGGCAGTAAAGCTGGACACAGGGTGGGGGCCCGGGGGCAGTAAAGCTGGACACAGGGTGGGGGCCGGGGGGGCAGTAAAGCTGGACACAGGGTGGGGGCCGGGGGGCAGTAAAGCTGGACACAGGGTGGGGGCCCGGGGGCAGTAAAGCTGGACACAGGGTGGGGGCCGGGGGGCAGTAAAGCTGGACACAGGGTGGGGGCCCGGGGGCAGTAAAGCTGGACACAGGGTGGGGGCCCGGGGGCAGTAAAGCTGGACACAGGGTGGGGGCCGGGGGGGCAGTAAAGCTGGACACAGGGTGGGGGCCCGGGGGGCAGTAAAGCTGGACACAGGGTGGGGGCCCGGGGGCAGTAAAGCTGGACACAGGGTGGGGGCCGGGGGGCAGTAAAGCTGGACACAGGGTGGGGGCCCGGGGGCAGTAAAGCTGGACACAGGGTGGGGGCCCGGGGGCAGTAAAGCTGGACACAGGGTGGGGGCCGGGGGGGCAGTAAAGCTGGACACAGGGTGGGGGCCGGGGGGCAGTAAAGCTGGACACAGGGTGGGGGCCGGGGGGCAGTAAAGCTGGACACAGGGTGGGGGCCGGGGGGCAGTAAAGCTGGACACAGGGTGGGGGCCGGGGGGCAGTAAAGCTGGACACAGGGTGGGGGCCGGGGGGCAGTAAAGCTGGACACAGGGTGGGGGCCCGGGGGCAGTAAAGCTGGACACAGGGTGGGGGCCCGGGGGCAGTAAAGCTGGAGGCAGGGTGGGGGCCCGGGAGCAGTAAAGCTGGACACAGGGTGGGGGCCGGGGGGCAGTAAAGCTGGACACAGGGTGGGGGCCGGGGGGCAGTAAAGCTGGACACGGGGGGCAGAGTGCTGGGCAGAGTGCTGGACAGAGATGGGGCAGAGTGCTGGACAGAGATGGGGCAGAGTGCTGAACAGAGATGGGGCAGAGTGCTGAACAGAGATGGGGCAGAGTGCTTGACAGAGATGGGGCAGAGTGCTGGACAGAGATGGGGCAGAGTGCTGGACAGAGATGGGGCAGAGTGCTGGACAGAGATGGGGCAGAGTGCTGGACACTGATGGGGCAGAGTGCTGGATAGAGATGGGGCAGAGTGCTGGACAGAGATTGGGCAGAGTGCTGGACAGAGATGGGGCAGAGTGCTGGACAGAGATGGGGCAGAGTGCTGGACAGAGATGGGGCAGAGTGCTGGACAGAGATGGGGCAGAGTGCTGGACAGAGATGGGGCAGAGTGCAGGACAGAGATGGGGCAGAGTGCAGGACAGAGATGGGGCAGAGTGCTGGACAGAGATGGGGCAGAGTGCTGGACAGAGATGGGGCAAAGTGCTGGACAGAGATGGGGCAGAGTGCTGGACAGAGATGGGGCAGAGTGCTGGACAGAGATGGGGCAGAGTGCTGGACAGAGATGGGGCAGAGTGCTGGACAGAGATGGGGCAGAGTGCTGGACAGAGATGGGGCAGAGTGCAGGACAGAGATGGGGCAGAGTGCAGGACAGAGATGGGGCAGAGTGCTGGACAGAGATGGGGCAGAGTGCTGGACAGAGATGGGGCAGAGTGCTGGACAGAGATGGGGCAGAGTGCTGGACAGAGATGGGGCAGAGTGCTGGACAGAGATGGGGCAGAGTGCTGGACAGAGATGGGGCAGAGTGCTGGACAGAGATGGGGCAGAGTGCTGGACACTGATGGGGCAGAGTGCTGGACACTGATGGGGCAGAGTGCTGGACAGAGATGGGGCAGAGTGCTGGACAGAGATGGGGCAGAGTGCTGGACAGAGATGGGGCAGAGTGCTGGACAGAGATGGGGCAGAGTGCTGTACAGAGATGGGGCAGAGTGCTGGACAGAGATGGGGCAGAGTGCTGGACAGAGATGGGGCAGAGTGCTGGACAGAGATGGGGCAGAGTGCTGGACAGAGATGGGGCAGAGTGCTGAACAGAGATGGGGCAGAGTGCTGGACAGAGATGGGGCAGAGTGCTGGACAGAGATGGGGCAGAGTGCTGGACAGAGATGGGGCAGAGTGCTGGACAGAGATGGGGCAGAGTGCTGGACAGGGATGGGGCAGAGTGCTGGACAGAGATGGGGCAGAGTGCTGGACAGAGATGAGGCAGGATTGGAAACAGATGGGGCAGAGTGCTGGACACAGATGGGGCAGGATTGCACACAGACTGGGCAGAGTGCTGGACCCAGATGGGGCAGGATTGGACACAGATGGGGCAGAGTGCTGGACACAGATGGGGCAGGATTGGAAACAGATGGGGCAGAATGGAGACAGATGGGGCAAGATTGGAGACAGATGGGGCAGGATGGATACGATGGAGACAGATGGGGCAGGATGGGGAGATCATATGGGGCAGAATGGATACCCATGAGGGCAGGATGGGAGAACATATGGCTGGAGCCTGGAATGAGACACACGGGGGCTAGGATGGCGAATATTACCATAGGGGCTAATTAAGGGATATTATTATTGCAGTGATGTATTTATTTTATTTTTTGAGTATACTGTTTTAAATGGGGGGGAGGTCCTGTTACTGTGTAGAGTGATACTATGTTGCCTTCTTCATGTGGTGTAATGTAGAAGTTGGGAAAATTAGGTAATGTGTTCTACAAGCGGAACTCGAGATAACTGTTTTATTTCCTGCAGAGACGAGTCCTGGCTGGATGAAGTGATGGCGGTCTGTGCTGGATGAAAGATGAAGGACTTCACCTAGAGACGTCACTGGTGAGTCAGTGTTACCTATACACTGACACTATACACTGTATACTATATACAGAGGTCCTGTGTACAATGTCACCAGTGATCACTGTATTACCTATACATTATATACAGAGCTCCTGTGTATAATGTCACCGGTGATCACTGTATTACCTATACACAGACACTGCTTACTAATTACAGACCTCCTGTGTATAATGGCACTGATGGTGATAGTATTGTGGGTTTTTTTTTTATTACTGATCAGTATTGTAGTATTCAGTCATTTGTGGTTATATGCGGTCTGGTCATGGTGTAGCGGTATTTGTTCCTTGTATTTTATATTATTCGATCACTGTGGTGGTAATATGTCATCTGGTCATAGTGCTGTGGTATTTGTTCCTTATATGTAGTATTATAGGTCATTTTAAAAATTGAAAAATAAATAAAAATATACCTAAATTGTATTGCATATTTTAACAAATATTTAGTAGGTTACAGTAGAGTAGGGCCCGGCCAAAAGTGTCTACCGTGTTATGGTGGCGGCTTAAAAAATCTTTTGGCCAAAAGAAAAGCTGCTGGCTATATGTGTGATCTGGTGATGGGAACTGTCAATGTGTGATAGGTGAGAAGTGGAGATTTTCCAAGAGAGAGCGGTGGGACTGTGGACAGTTCGTGGGGTGGAGCCTGGAGGCGGGGCTGGGGTGGAGCCTGGGCGGAGTTTCAAGGGGGCCCCGAAAATTTTGCCAGTATGGGGCCCCGAAATTTCTAGTGGCAGCCCTGACAGTAGGTGAGGGTAGAGCTGGTCATGCAGAGGTTTGGTCGATCGGTGGTTACTGCAGGTTGTAGGCTTGTCGGAAGAGGTGGGTCTTCAGGTTCTTTTTGAAGGTTTCGATGGTAGGTGAGAGTCTGATGTGTTGTGGTAGAGGGTTCCAGAGTAGGGGTGATACGCAAGAGAAATCTTGTATACGATTCTGGGAAGAGGAGATAAGAGGGGACTAGAGAAGGAGATCTTGTGAGGATATGGATGGCTAAAACCATTTGTAACTGCAATGCAATTTAAAATATGTCATTAAGGGCATGGCCAGGTGGTGCGGCCACAGTGAACAAAGCTTTGCCCACCTAGGTCAGTCAATAACTTTATGACTGAGGATCAAAATGATGCTGCAATTCACCATCGTGGCGAGTGGAGTCTTGGACACGCAGGGCCAGCTGCAATATCTGGCGTTACCCTCACAGTTCCCAACAGTCCTGATTTGGGGGCGATATCCTGCTGTCTGCAGAGTTCAGGGCTATCTTCCTGTTGCGGGCTCACTGCATGTGTTAATGAGTGCATTGCTGAGTAGTTTCTCCTCTTCCTCTGGGAAAGGGGCAAGTATCTATAACTTGTAGCACTCGAGGCAGCAGCAATAGTTAAGAGCTGCACTATCATGCATAGGAGAATTTTTTGCACTTGAACGCACATAGGCACATGGTACTGGCACATAAAGTTTCATATCTATACACCAGTGCATTTCTAGGTACCTGTATTCTAGGGGTAAAATAAAAGTCAGACTTTTTTATTCCTATAAAATTATGAAAAAACGCTGAAAAACAATTGCAATAATGACATTCTTAATGGACCTAAAAAACAACATAACAAATCAGCAAATAACTGACATATTTGGTATCCTTGTAATTGTAACCAACTGTACAATACAGTAAACCGATTATTTATGGTAATTAATGGCATAAAAAATTGCATGTTTGATTTTTTTTATTTTTCCATTAAACCCATAAAAAATGTAATTAAAGTATAACGCTGAGGCTATGTTCACATGTAGCAGTGATTCTACATTTTCTCTGCAGCTTTTTGTATGCATCCTTTCGGCAGGTGTTCACACCAAACTACACAATAGCAATCTTCTGTGGCTATTGCATTGCTGCATTGGTTTTATGCTCTTTTCCCTTTATTTTATTTTGGTTTTAATGCTTTTTTTCTATCAGTACAGAAAAATTATTGCTTCTGGACTTCAAGATGCAACTATGTGATCGTGGTCTAACACATTGTCCATGAAGACAGATACGGTAACTACTTTGTCTACTAGAGTCGTAATGATTAATTGAATTACCGTAATTGTGCTACCTCCATCTTTAGGTAAATAACGGCTATGGACCTTCCAAGTGCACACGGACATTTTTAAAAATATAAACAATATTGGAGTAATATAATATTACTAGATGGTGGCCCGATTCTAATGTATCAGGTATTCTAGAATATGTAGGTAGTATATAGCACAGGCTACGTACTATATTGCACAGTGACGTAATATATAACACAACCAACGTAGTATATAACAGAGCTACGTAGTATATAACACAGCGTACGTAGTATATAGCAGAGCTACGTAGTATATAACAGCCACGTAGCATATAACATAACCACATAGTGTATTGCACAGCTACGTAGTGTATTGCACAGGTACGTACTATATTGGTCAGCCACGTAGTATATAGCAGAGCCACGTAGTATATTGTAGAGCCACGTAGTATATTGCACAGCCCACATAGTATATAACAGTCACGTAGTGTATTGCACAGCTATGTAATGTATAACAGAGCCCACGCAGTATGTAACACAGCCCACGTAGTATATAGCAATGTGGGCACTATATGCGGGGTTAAAAAAAGACAATGGTCGTGGCAATGGTCATGGGCGTTTTGCCACGACCAATCAGCGACTTGGATTTCCATGACAGACAGAGGCCGCGACCAATGAATATCCGTGACAGAAAGAAAGACAGACAGAAAGACGGAAGTGACCCTTAGACAATTATATAGTAGATTTATTATAACCAGTGCAAGTAAATAATGGGCATTCGCCCTTGGCAACCAATCGCATTCCGGCACTCACTTTGTCGTGGACCTTTTAAAAATTGAAACGGGCAACCTGATTGATTGCTATGGGCAACTCCTCTATGTATTATATATGTGTTATTGGGTTTTGTCTGATCTTTTACACTTACCTAGCAGGGGTAGGCTGCCTTTAGGAATTAGATGAGAGAAAGGAAAGAACCTGAAATGACCAAAAAATTCCCCGTACAATGTAAAGTATATAATCATAAATAACTTTATTAAGAGTAGTAGCAACAAAGGTATCAGAACAAAGATGAAAAGATGATATTAAAAATGCAAATAAAAAAGCAAGGACTCACACGCCAGGTGTTATATCAATATGGGAAGGAGGGCGGAAAGTCATTATGAAAGAGGGTAAAGTAGGGTGAATCCTCAATATATTGAGCGATTATATAGCGGATCCTACTTTATAACACTATGTGTATGAAATGGTAAACATAACATCGTGGACCCATATACAGTAAGTCACCTCGTGGTGTAGATCATATTAGAAGCATTCTAATGAAGTAGTGGACTTACATGACAATGTAGCTCCTTCGTCCGAGTGGCGAGTAGGAATTAGCTAGATCGGCATTTCATACATCAGTCTTGAGACAAAACTTACTGGATTTAGGTGTATCTACTATATAATTGTCTAAGGGTCACTTCCGTCTTTCCTTCTTTCTGTCACGAATATTCATTAGTCGAGGCCTCTGTCTGTCATGGAAATCCAAGTCACTGATTGGTCGTGGCAAAACAGCCACGACTAATTAGCGACGGGCACAGTCCGGAAGAAAATGGCCGCTCCTTACTCCCCGCAGTCAGCGCCTGCTCCATACTCCCCTCCAGTCACCGCTCACACAGGGTTAATGCCGGCGGTAACGGACCGCGTTATGCCGTGGGTAACGCACTTCGTAACCGCTGCTATTAACCCTGTGTGTCCCCAACTTTTTACTATTGATGCTGCCTATGCGGCATCAATAGTAAAAAGATCTAATGTTAAAAATAATAAAAAAACAAAAAACCTGCTATTCTCACCCTCCGTAGTCCGCCGAGCCGCTCGCGCCTGCCGCCATATTCCGTTCCTGGCGATGCATTGCGAAATTATCGAGAAGACTTATTGGTCTTGCAAGACCGCTAAGTCATCTGGGTAATTTCGCAATGAATCCTGGGAACGGAAGATGGCGACAGCGGCGCGCATCGCTGGAGCTTCGGTGGATCCCAGGAGGTGAGTATATAACTATTTTTTATTTTAATTATTTTTTTAACAGGGATATGGTGCCCACATTGCTATATACTACGTGGGCTGTGTTAGATACCGCGTGGCTGCTATATACTACATAGGCAGTGTTATATACTATGTGGGCTGTGTGATATACTCTGTGGGCTGTGCTATATACTCCGTGGGCTGTGCTATACACTCCGTGGGCTGTGCAATATATTAAGTGGCCATTGTTGTATACTGCGTGGGCAGTGTTATATACTACGTGGCTGCTATATACTGCGTGGGCTGTGCTATATATTACGTGGCCACTGTTATATACTGCGTGGGAAGTGTTATACACTATGTGGCTGCTATATACTGCGTGGGCTGTGCTATATATTACGTGGCCAGTGTTATATACTGCGTGGCCTGTGGTATATACTACGTCGCCTGTGTTATATACTGCGTGGCTGCTATATACTGCATGGGCCGTGTTATATAGTACGTGGCTGTGTTTTATACTGCGTGGCCACTGTTATATATTGCGTGGCCTGTATTAACGCATCGGGTATTCTACAATATGTATGTATATAGCAGCCACATAGTATATATCACAGGCCACGTAATATTTGTCTGCTATATACTACCTGGCTCCTATATACTATGTGGTCTGTGCTATATACTATGTGGCTGCTATATACATACATACATATTCTAGAATACCCGATGCGTTAGAATCTGGCCACCATCTAGTTAAGAATAATTATCAAAAATAATTGATTCATTAATAACCTTAGCACATCACTGGACTGTGCACCAGAAATTGAAATGTATGCCAGTATAAGGCCGGAGTCACACTAAACGTATGAAAAATTGATCCGAGTCTCCCTGCCAAGAGTCGCACGAGTGTAATGTGATTGGCATACGAGTACAATCCGATTTTTCGCACCTAGTATCCGATTTACATTTGACTGCAGTGCGATTTTAACATGCGCTTTTACATAGAGCAATTTAATGTCATTTACACATTGTTTTCAAAGGAAATATTCGTCAAAACATATATATATATATATATATATATATATATATATATACAGTATATGTAAATAATGCTTTATTCTATCTATCTATTTGCTTTCTATCTATGTAATATATATACATATATATATGTGTGTATCACTGACATCTACATACATTGGTGCTCAAAAGTTTACATACCCGGTAGAATTTTTGCTTTCTTGGCCTTTTTTCAGAGAATATGAATGATAACACCAAAACTTTTTTCTCCACTCATGATAATGTGTGCAAAAAATGTAAAGCGCTGCGGAATATGTTAGCGCTATATAAAAATAAAGATTATTATTATTATTATTGTCAAACTACGACAATAAATCTATGCATTCTATGTGTATATATCTATTCTATCTATTCTATTCTAACCTGTCAGTGTGATTTTACTGTATGCGGCACATGAATTGTCGGCTTTTCAAAGTACATCGGTGCGTAAAAATCAGACAGCACTGACATGGTCCGAGTGCTGTACAATTTTTTTCTCACACCCATAGGCTTGTGTAGCGCCCCAGGCTCCTGGTCGTTGCAGTAATGTCATTCTTCCACCAGGGGGAGTGATGTTACGTCTGAAGGCAATAAAGGAGATCACTTTACCAGCTATCACAAACCATGCAACACACTTCACACTCCAGGCTGCCAGGGGGAGCTATGCTCCTATCTATTAGGGCACTCCTCACAATCAGGTAAAACTGGTGGGTTGGACAGGAAGTTAGAAGCGAGCTGGGTTTCACCCAGGCAGCACCAGTCTGGCGGAGGCTGGCTGGGCTACACTGAGTAAGCTGCTATCTGAGCTCCACTCAGGTAGTGGGTCCCTGACAGGGGTGGGATCCTGTCAGAGGCCTAGACAGAAGGACACGGAGCTATGCCTGCCCCACGTGCGGCAGCATCCTAAGAAAGAGACATTGAAAGGAATTGCATTGCTGAGAGTGAGAAACGAAGTCATAGCAAAAGGAGAGGAAACCAGAAGAAGTTCGGCCCTGTAAAAGGCTGCCTCCTTTCTGAGGCGCAGAAGCCGGTAGCCGGAACACCGAGGGAGTCATTGTCTCCAAGCATGGCTCCAGAGACCGGCAGGACAGCTAGTTCCATATTAGTTGCCCGACCTTATACCCAGGGGGCACGGTGGCAACTGTGGGGGCCGGGGCGTGATAGTGTCCCTGTAAAAAGCCTCAGGCCATCAGTCATACGGGTTTGTCCTATCCTTACCATCAGGGGGACCTGCAATACCTGAGGACATGGTGTCCGCGCCTTGTAATACCTGAGCACATGGTGCCTGAATCCTGTAATACCTGAGCACATGGTGTCCGCGCCATGTAATACCTGAGCACATGGTGCCCGAATCCTGTAATACCTGAGCACATGGTGCCCGAATCCTGTAATACCTGAGCACATGGTGCCCGAATCCTGTAATACCTGAGCACATGGTGTCCGCGCCTTGAAATACCTGAGCACATGGTGCCCGAATCCTGTAATACCTGAGCACATGGTGCCCGAATCCTGTAATACCTGAGCACATGGTGCCCGAATCCTGTAATACCTGAGGACATGGTGCCCAAATCCTGTAATACCTGAACCTGAGTACATGTTGCCCGAATCCTGTAATACCTGAGGACATGTTGCCCGAATCCTGTTATACCTGAGCACATGGTGCCCGCACCCTGTAATACATGAACATATGTACATGAACATATGGTGCCTGCTGTTGTGTATTCTGTTGTCAAGCTCCCTCCTGTGGTCATGAATGGTACTTCGGCTGGTTCTGTCCATGGGCTTCCTCTGTTGGTTGTGAGTGGGGCTGCGGCTTCTGAGTTTCCTTCCACAGGTGACGAGGTTAATTCGTTAGCTGGCTGCTCTATTTAACTCCACTTAGATCATTGCTCCATGCCACCTGTCAATGTTCCAGTATTGGTCTTGTTCACTCCTGGATCATTCGTGTGACCTGTCTTCCCAGCAGAAGCTAAGTTCCTGCTTGTTTTTCTTTGTTTGCTATTTTTCTGTCCAGCTTGCTATTTTGATTTTTGTCTTGCTTGCTGGAAGCTCTGGGACGCAGAGGGAGCGCCTCCGCACCGTGAGTCGGTGCGGAGGGTCTTTTGCGCCCTCTGCGTGGTCTTTTTGTAGTTTTTTGTGCTGACCGCAAAGTTACCTTTCCTATCCTCAGTCTGTTCAGTAAGTCGGGCCTCACTTTGCTAAATCTATTTCATTTCTGTGTTTGTATTTTCATCTTTACTCACAGTCATTATATGTGGGGGTCTGCCTTTTCCTTTGGGGAATTTCTCTGAGGCAAGGTAGGCTTTATTTTTCTATCTTCAGGGCTAGCTAGTTCCTTAGGCTGTGTCGAGTTGCATAGGGAGCGTTAGGAGCAATCCACGGCTATTTCTAGTGTGTGTGATAGGATTAGGGATTGCGGTCAGCAGAGTTCCCACGTCTCAGAGCTCGTCCTATATTATTTGTAACTATCAGGTCATTCCGTGTGCTCTTAACCACCAGGTCCATTATTGTCCTTACCACCAGGTCATAACAGCCTGCGCCCTGTAATACCTGAGCACATGGTGTCCAAATCCTGTAATACCTGAGTGCATGGTGCCCGAATCCTGTAATACCTGAGCACATTGGTGCCCGCGTCCTGTAATACCTGAGCACACGGTGCCCCTGTCCTGTAATACCTGAGCACACAGTGCCCACTTCCTGTAATACCTGAGCATAAAGTGCCCGAATCCTGTAATACCTGAGCACACAGTGCCCCTGTCCTGTAATACCTGAGCAAAGTGCCCGCGTTCTGTAATACCTGAGCATACAGTGCCCACGCCCTGTAATATCGGAGCACACAGTGCCCCTGTCCTGTAATACCTGAGCACACGGTGCCCGCATCCTGTAATACCTGAGCACACGGTGCCCCTGTCCTGTAATACCTGAGCACACGGTGCCCGCATCCTCTAATACCTGAGCACACGGTGCCCGCGTCCTGTAATACCTGAGCACACAGTGCCCGCGTTCTGCAATACCTGAGCACACAGTGCCCCTGTCCTGTAATACCTGAGCACACAGTGCCCGCTTCCTGTAATACCTGAGCACACAGTGCCCGCATTCTGTAATACCTGAGCACACGGTGCCCGCGTCCTGTAATACCTGAGCACACAGTGCCCGCGTTCTGTAAAACCTGAGCACACAGTGGCCCTGTCCTGTAATACCTGAGCACACGGTGCCCGCGTCCTGTAATACCTGAGCACACAGTACCCCCATCCTGTAATACTTGAGCAGACGGTGCCCGCATCCTGTGATACCTGAGCACAGTGCTCGTGTTCTGTAATACCTGAGCATACAGTGCCCGCGCCCTGTAATACCGGAGCATACAGTGCCCCTGTCCTGTAATACCTGAGCATACAGTGCCCCTGTCCTGTAATACCTGAGCATACAGTGCCCCCGTCCTGTAATACCTGAGCACATGATGCCCGCGTCCTGTAATATCTGAGCATACAGTGCCCGGCGTCCTTTAATACCTGAGCACACGGTGCCCCCATCCTGTAATACCTGAGAACACGGTGCCTGCATCCTGTAACACCTGAGCACAGTGCCCGCGTTCTGTAATACCTGAGCACACGGTGCCCCCATCCTGTAATACCTGAGCACACAGTACCCCCATCCTGTATTACCTGAGCACAGTGCCCGCGTTCTGTAATACCTGAGCACACGGTGCCCACGTTCTGTAATACCTGAGCACACGGTGCCCGCGTTCTGTTATACCTGAGCACACGGTGCCCCCGTCCTATAATACCTGAGCAAATGGTGCCCCCTTCCTGTAATACCAGAGCATACAGTGCCTGCGTCCTTTAATACCTGAGCACACGGTGCCCCCGTCCTGTAATACCTGAGCACACGGTGCCCCCATCCTGTAATACCTGAGCACACGGTGCCCCCGTCCTGTAATACCTGAGCACACGGTGCCCCCATCCTGTATTACCTGAGCACACGGTGCCCCCATCCTGTATTACCTGAGCACACGGTGCCCCCATCCTGTATTACCTGAGCACAGTGCCCGCGTTCTGTAATACCTGAGCACACGGTGGCCGCACCCTGTAATACCTGAGCACACAGCGCCCACGTCCTGTAGTTGTAGGACACTCGGACACCGCTATCTGGAATGGGCAGGCTGCCTGGCATCACCAGTTAGATTTGTACAGAGATGAAGAATTTTCAGACCAAACATGGCATGGGAATTACCGAACCACATTCTCCAGCTGTTGGTAGGAGTGTAGTACTACAACTACCATCATCCTATATCCCTGCTATTCTAGTATTCTAGTATCCACTTGCATAGTAGAGCTGGATTTGCACACTCATAGGGAGCAGTGGTCTTACATAGGACTGCAGATAAACCAACGAAAACTCATATATCCTGATGGCAAAACACCAAAGATGCTGACATATTCGCCTCTGCTACATCCATGACAGTTGATGATGACTTTATATGATGCAATAACCATCATGCTTGTGTTCACACCTTAGATATGTAATCAGGTGCTGGCCTATAGCTTCAGGCGTATATATATATACACGCCCATGATACGTCTGTAGTGATGAAACTTCAATTTCACTGGAATGCAAAGAATTTCTGCTGTAACTTACGTCAGACTTTAAATGAAGGAATCACAGTATATTATATATATATATATATATATATATATATATATATACATATATATATATATATATAGACACACACACATACTGAGTTATATAGAATTCTACAGTATTTTAAGGTTCACATCTAGGACGGAGCAGCAGTATCCTTTTGATTCCTTTTCATTGAGATGTAGCAGAGCCCAGTTTGTATTCAGCATCACTTGTGAGATAGCAGCCTGTCTTACAGAGCTGCAGGTGATCCTCCTGCATTATCTTGACTTATTGTGCAGATTATGCCACGATAACAAGTTCAGCTCTGCTACATATCCATTTATACAGCACCACCAAGGTGACCGCAAAGTACCCAGTGCCTATTGACAAGGAAACCTTCCATTGTGGCAGCTGCCCAGATCCATATTATACTGCATTATTTATGACCTAGGTTTATTTTAACCCCTTACTGTACAGCCGTCACTTATTAGCTACAATTTTCCTGCATTTATAAAGTAGGTTTATTTTAACCCCTTAATGGCCAGTTAGCATATATTTTCACCTATTTTTCGGCACTAATTAGGAAGTTTGTTTTAACCCCTTAATGGCTAGTCACCATATTTCCACTTATTTTCCTGTATTAAATGGTTGAATTGTTTTAACCCCTTAAAGACCGGCTATATTTTCACCTAGTTTATTTCATTAATAGGTAGGATTGGCTTAACCCCTTCATGACCGGTTGTCCTATATTTTCAACTATTTTCCCTGCATTAACAGGTAGGTTTGTGTTAACCAATAATTGACCGGTTGCCATTTAGTATCAGCTTTAAGCCTTGGATTCATCACCGAATGGAGAAGGCCCTCAATGCAGTTTGTAAACATACAAGGAATTTATATCACTGCTGAATTATACCAGATTGTCAGAATTAACCAAAGAAGAAAACAGAAAAAAAAAGAAAAAGGGGAAGAAGAGGAAGATGTGTCCAAAAATATTCGTATATAGGAAGCGGACTTCAGAAACACATAGCTTATCCACTGATGTGCAACTACAAATCCCAGCATGCCCAAGGAGAACACACTAGGACTAGTAGTTCCACAACAGCTGATCAGGGCAGAGGATGCAACATTGATATATGAATGACCCACTGATCACATTAGAAATAAAACAATAGAAGAAGAAATGTAAACTATAAAACAATTTATTAACAAAATATAGAAAACATGATGAATAGCATAAATGAAGTATCACAGCACCAAAAAAGTCATCATTATCTCTCGCCAGTCCTCTGGGTCTCCCCATAGCTCTGCTTGGGAGAACTTGCAGGGCCCTTAAAAGCACATTTCCAGGGTACAGCCATGGGGGCCCCACATAGTCCTTATTTCTCTGCTTCTCCTTCTGTCACTCTGGAGTCGTGTGCAGTCTCCTCTCAGCTCTGGAGGGAGCGCTCAGTCCTCTGAAACAGTCTCTTTTCGAGCACATGCTTCCAACACAGCAGGACAGTCTCTTACGATTAGAGAGCAAGCTCTGCAGAACAGTCTCTCAATTCTTCACCTGAGATAAGTTTTGGCAGTGGGTGACAGGCTTGCCCGACCATCCTCTTCCTCCAGATCAGTCTTCAGATCAGACTTTTCAGCTTAGATTAAAAGCTCTGCGGCCAAGGAGCTCAGATCACCTTGATGGGAAGTTTGCGGAGCTTGAGGAATTGCAGGATTTTGTCCCTGGTCCTCTGCTTTAGTGCCAGTAGTGCCCTGGCTTTCTCCTCATTGTCCTGGTCAATGCAGAAGATGATCCGGGCTCTGTCCTCTGCTTTCTTATCACCAGTCTTTTTAAAGAGCTTCTGCAGGGACTCCTGGTCCACACCCTCAAAGATGTTGGCTGTGGCTTTCTTTCGGGAAGCGGTGTCAAACCGGTAGCCATGGACGGAGGGGCTGACTCTCAATGAGGTGGACATGGTGCTGGCAGTGGGGTCTAGGCAGTGGGATCACTGTAGCTTGTTGCTGAAGCTGTGAATGCCACAAACTGGTGGTGAGTGAGGGCTCCCCCGCCTTATATCCTGAGCCCTGCTGACATCATCCGCCCACAGGGAGGGCGAGGAATTGGGACTTAACCTCTTCGTCTCTGAGCAAGTCCTATGGCGTGTACACATTCTGCAGAAATTCCACCCCAAATCCTTAAGTTGCATATGAAAATTCCCTTTTTTTTTTTAAATAAATTTTTACATTAGGCTGCAAGTAAACTCAAGGTGTATTCACATGCGGCAGAGTTTTTTGCAGTTTTCTGTAACTTAAAATTTTTTCATAGGGTTGTTTAATGTGCAGGTTATTTTTGCAAACCCCAGTCAGATATATGTCACAGAATTATTTTTTTTTGTTTTTGCAAACTGTCTGTACGAGCTAAGGCTTTATTCACCCCTGCATTTGGTTCTGTTTTTAGGAACAGACATGTCCGACAAGTATCGGATGCATAATTGATGTAAATCGATAAAAGGGGCCCCAATAATTATTATGGGGTCTATCTGGGTTCTTTTAGTTTTTAGATCAGGTAAAAGCTGCATTCAGGTCTTTTGTATCTGTTCTTAAAAAGAACACATAATGGAACCCAGACGGACCCCATAAGAATCCATGGGGTCCCACTGCTTCCATTTACATCAGTGATGCAGCAGATCAGATTTTGAACATTACTTCTCATTAACTCTGTTTTTCTGTTCCTCAGAATTGTACAGGTAAAACAAAATGTGCAAATGGAAGTGTGAACATGGCCTAAGGATCCGATGCTTTTTTAAAAATATTTCTTCTTGTCTAGTCTTTGCACTGGCAGACTTTGCACCAAATATATTTTGATGAGTTGGCGTGAATAAGTTTGATGAGTTGGCGTGAATTTAAAGACGCTTATTGTTTTTGGTCTTTTTGCACTTTTTAGAATAAATTGCTACACGATCCTCTCAATAATTGTGCACTCAGACAGCTGTATTACTTGTGCGAGGATCACATCGCAATCCTTGGACTGGCTGTTGTCACTCAGGCGGCCGTAGTACTCGTGCGAGGATCACATCGTAATCCTTGGACTGGCCGTCGGCACTCAGGCGGCCGTATTACTTGCGCGAGGATCACATCGTAATCCTTGGACTGGCCGTTGGCACTCAGGCAGCCGTATTACTCGTGCGAGGATCACATCGCAATCCTTGGACTGGCCGTCGGCACTCAGGCGGCCGTATTACTCATGTGAGGATCACATCGCAATCCTTGGACTGGCCGTCATCACTCAGGCGGCCGTATTACTCGTGCGAGGATCACATCGCAATCCTTGGACTGGCCGTCGGCACTCAGGCGGCCGTATTACTCATGTGAGGATCACATCGCAATCCTTGGACTGGCCGTCATCACTCAGGCGGCCGTATTACTCGTGCGAGGATCACATCACAATCCTTGGACTGGCCGTCATCACTCAGGCGGCCGTATTACTCGTGCGAGGATCACATCACAATCCTTGGACTGGCAGTCGGCACTCAGGCGGCCATATTACTCGTGCGAGGATCACATCGCAATCCTCGGACTGGCCGTCGGCACTCAGGCGGCCGTATTACTCATGTGAGGATCACATCGCAATCCTTGAACTTGCCGTCGGCACTCAGGCGGCCGTATTACTCACGCGAGAATCGCATCGCAATCCTCGGACTGGCCGTCGGCAGCTGCAAAGAGATACTGTACATGCTGTCACTCTCAGGCCAGGAGAGCCAATGGCCAGTCCGAGGATTGCAATACGATCCTTGTGCCAGCAATACGGCCCTCTGACTTCACACTTACCATTACAATTGAGAATCAGACTGTGCCCTAAACTTTAAAATGTTGCATGTTAGCCTTTAAATGCCCCCTAAAAATATTAGGCAGACAAGAGTACAAATGCACAAAATTTTTGCAAAATTTTAAAAAAGCCTCAAACGATAGATATCCAAAACCATTGCCATAATGACGAGCAAAAAAAGAAATGAAACCACAAATGTTAATTTAAAAAATGCACAAATGAAAAAGTCACTAATTGGCTGGGCATAGAGCGTATTTTTTGCCATCTGACAAAATCGGATCAATTATGCTAATCACGTTCTGATCAGAGTCCATTCTGTGAGGGTGCGGAAATCGGACTGCACTCAGATGTCATCCGAGTGCAGTCTGATGGTTACCACACACTCATAGACGTGTGCATCCGAGTGCAATCCGAATATTGAATCCAACCCAGCATGCAGCGATTGTTTTTCCTTGGATAGTCTCTGTTCAAGGAAAATATCAGATTTGTTCAAGGCCCCATAGACTAACCTTGGTCAGAGTGCGAACCAACTTTTTTGTCGGACTGCACTCGGACCAATAATACGATTGTCAGCACGAGCCCTTAAAATATTTTTACTGCAGAAAAGAGGCACAAAATCAATGATGAATTTAGTGAAATGCAGTATTTGGCTCTGCTACATGATTGAGCATGCTGGGTGTGCGCCCAGGAAACTATTATTATATTCACGGATTACGGGCATGGAGGAGGAAGTTCCATGTAACACGTGAGAAGAAGTTCAATGTCTTAATTGCCTTTTTATTGGGCTCCACCTGCATTTTACAATGAGACGCGGCTGTGTTCAGGCAGCACCTCAGGTGTGGGACTGGAATCAGCAAGGATGTTCTAAATAATCCATACTGTATGGTGACATTTTGGAAATATGGGTGGAACAATGATATGAGCATTCGCTGCAATTGTCAAACAAACTTGTGCCCGTAGACTAATGGCAGGTGCAAATGGCCGTATATTCCCTCATCCGAGAGAATTGGGCTGACTATGCCAATGAAACTTTGATCAGAGTCTAATCAGTGACTGATCAGAGTGTGATAACGAATAGATGTAGAATTTTTTTGCATCTTGTGCATAAATCGGACTGCACTCAGATGCCATCCGAGTGCAGTCTGGTGTTTTTTACAGACTCATTGACTTGTATGGCAGAGCGAAATCCGAATATCAGATCAATCTCGGCCATCCAGCGATTTTTTTTTTCCTTCTCGAACAGACTCTGTGCTCGGAAAAAATGGGGTGTGTGGACAGCCCCGTAGAATAACATTGGTCTGAGTGCAAGCCGATGTTTTGTCAGATCGCATTCGGCCCAAAATAGGAGGTCGGGCTGACTGTCCGATGTGTACGACTGCCCCTCCACTGCTGATGGGACTTGTTGAACTTTAACACCCAATTCTTGTTCTCATAAGATGGCGCCAGAATTGTCTGGCAGTGGTTTACTCCACTTTCCCCATTGTAAACACCCCACCATGTTAACTAACCCCAAATAGTGTATACAGGTCACCTCCCCCGCCCTGCGTAATGCTGGGGGGAATGATGAGTACAGGCCCCTACAGCTCATCATTTCCCTCAGCTATTCTAGATATAATCCTGTTTATTTTCATGTAAATTTGTGCAAGGAGTCATCGCCCTGTTTATATCTTTGGTATATTGCTGGATAATAAGAGATTATCGCCAGTTTACGTCTCATCCTGGTGTTTACTATCTACGATGCTTTCCTATTTCCAGAATTCTCATGGAAGCCAACTCTTTAGAAAATAGAGAATGCAAAGAGCGCAGCTTCAGATGTAGCAGAGCTGAGTGTGTCATTCAGCGCATCTCATAAGAGAACTGCACAGCAGCGCCCACTAGTGAGACAGCAGCGGTACTGTGGAGGTCTGCAGGTGGAAGGAAGGATTCCATCACAGTATTTGTCATCATAGAAATCATTAAAAAAATACTTTATCAATATCCAGTTATCCTGCAGATGTCAGGGAATATTCCTCCGTTGCGGATTATCCCCCCCACCGGTTCTGTAATGAAATCTGCAGCAGTAAATTCTGTTCTGCTGCATATTTCGCTTTAACATTTTTATGGATGGAGGTCTGCGCAGGAAATACATATGCAGACCCTTAGAGATGGATGTATGGGTCCGTCCCCCATCTAGGACTCCAGAACAAAATATATTGGTAGCATGGCCGTAACTGCCCGGGTGGCAGGTATAGCAGCCGCTTGGGGACCCAATAATTATGGAGGCTCGTTATTACTAATACAATGCAGTTAAAGATTATTGCCAGGAAAAATTGAGTGTGGCGCCATTGTAGGTTTCACTATGAAGCCTGATGGTCATCCCTGATGTCACTGTGTGTATTATCCCTGTACTGTGACATTACTGTGTGTATTATCCCTGTACTATAACATCACTGTGTGCATTATCCCTGTACTGTGACATTACTGTGTGTATTATCCCTGTACTATAACATCACTGTGTGCATTATCCCTGTACTGTGACATCACTGTGTGCATTATCCCTGTACTGTGACATCACTGTGTACATTATCTTTGCACTGTGACATCATCCCTGTACTGTGACATCACTGTGTACATTATCTTTGCACTGTGACATCACTGTGTACATTATCCCTATACTATAACATCACTGTGTACATTATCCCTATACTATAACATCACTGTGTGTATTATCCCTGTACTGTGACATCACTGTGTATATTACCCCTGCACTATAACATCACTGTGTATATTATCCCTGCACTATAACATCACTGTGTGTATTATCCCTGCACTATAACATCACTGTGTGCATTATCCCTGTACTGTAACATCATTGTGTGCATTATCCCTGTACTGTAACATCACTGTGTGCATTATCCCTGTACTGTAACATCATTGTGTGCATTATCCCTGTACTGTAACATCATTGTGTGTATTATCCCTGTACTGTAACATCACTGTGTGCATTATCCCTGTACTGTAACATCATTGTGTGCATTATCCCTGTACTGTAACATCATTGTGTGTATTATCCCTGTACTGTAACATCACTGTGTGCATTATCCCTGTACTGTGACATCACTGTGTATATTATCCCTGTACTGTGACATCACTGTGTATATTATCCCTGTACTGTGACATCACTATGTCGATTATCTCTGTACTGTGACATCACTGTGTACATTATCTCTGTACTGTGACATCACTGTGTGCATTATCCCTGTACTGTAACATCACTATGTCCATTATCTCTGTACTGTGACATCACTGTGTACATTATCTCTGTACTGTGACATCACCGTGTGCATTATCCCTGTATTGTGACATCACTGTGTACATTATCCTTGTATTGTGACATCACTGTGTGTATTATCCCTGTATTGTGACATCACTGTGTACATTATCCTTGTATTGTGACATCACTGTGTATATTATCCCTGTATTGTGACATCACTGTGTACATTATACTTGTATTGTGACATCACTGTGTGCATTATCCCTGTATTGTGACATCACTGTGTACATTATCCTTGTATTGTGACATCACTGTGTGTATTATCTCTGTACTGTGACATCACTCTGTATATTATCCTTGTATTGTGACATCACTGTGTGTATTATCTCTGTACTGTGACATCACTCTGTATATTATCCTTGTATTGTGATATCACTGTGTGCATTACCCCTGTACTGTGAAATAACTTTGTATATATTATCCCTGTATTGTGACATCACTGTGTACAGTGCCTTGCGAAAGTATTCGGCCCCCTGGAACTTTTCTGCCTTTTCCCACATATCATGCTTCAAACATAAAGATACCAAATGTAAATTTTTGGTGAAGAATCAACAACAAGTGGAACACAGTTGTGAAGTTGAACGAAATTTATTGCTTATTTTAAATTTTTGTGGAAATTCAAAAACTGAAAAGTGGGGCGTGCAATATTATTCAGCCCCTTTACTTTCAGTGCAGCAAACTCACTCCAGAAGTTCATTGTGGATCTCTGAATGATCCAATGTTGTCCTAAATGCCTAATGATGATAAATATAATCCACCTGTGTGTAATCAAGTCTCCGTATAAATGCACCTGCTCTGTGATAGTCTCAGGGCTCTGTTTGAAGCACAGAGAGCATCATGAAGACCAAGGACCACAACAAGCAGGTCCGTGATACTGTTGTGGAGAAGTTTAACCCCTTCCCGACCCATGACGCCATGTAGGCGTCATGAAAGTCGGTGCCATTCCGACCCATGACGCCTATGCGGCGTCATGGAAAGATCGCATCCCTGCAGGCCGGGTGAAAGGGTTAACTCCCATTTCACCCGATCTGCAGGGACAGGGGGAGTGGTAGTTTAGCCCAGGGGGGGTGGCTTCACCCCCTCGTGGCTACGATCGCTCTGATTGGCTGTTGAAAGTGAAACTGCCAATCAGAGCGATTTGTAATATTTCACCTATTATAACGGGTGAAATATTACAATCCAGCCATGGCCGATGCTGCAATATCATCGGCCATGGCTGGAAATACTAATGTGCCCCCACCCCACCCCACCGATCGCCCCCGCAGCCCCCCGATCTGGCCGGTACACTGCTCCGGCTCCCCTCCGTCCAGTGCTCCGCTCCCCCCCGTGCTCTTGTCCGCTCCCCCCGTGCTCCAATCACCCCCCCGTGCTCCAATCACCCCCCCTGCACTCCGATCCACCCCCCCGGTGCTCCGTTCCACCCCCCGTGCTCCGTTCCAGCCCCCCCGTGCTCCGTTCCACCCCTCCCGCGCTCCGATTCCCCCCCCCCGTGCTCAGATCCCCCCCCCCGTGCTCCGATCCCCCCCCCCGTGGTCTTCCCCCACCCCATCATACTTACCGATCCAGCCGGGGTCCCGTCAGTCTTCTCCCTGGGCGCCGCCATCTTCCAAAATGGCGGGCGCATGTGCAGTGCGCCCGCCGAATCTGCCGGCCGGCAGATTCGTTCCAAAGTGCATTTTGATCACTGAGATATAATCTATCTCAGTGATCAAAATAAAAAAAATAATAAATGACCCCCCCCCCTTTGTCACCCCCATAGGTAGGGACAATAAAAAAATAAAGAAATTTTTTTTTTTCCACTAATGTTAGAATAGGGTTAGGGGTAGGGTTAGGGGTAGGGTTAGGGGTAGGGTTAGGGGTAGGGTTAGGGCTAGGGGTAGGGCTAGGGTTAGGGCTAGGGTTAGGGCTAGGGTTAGGGTTTCGGTATGTGCACACGTATTCTGGTCCTCTGCGGATTTTTCCGCTGCGGATTTGATAAATCCGCAGTGCTAAACCGCTGCGGATTTATGGCGGATTTACCGCGTTTTTTTCTGCGCATTTCACTGCGGTTTTACAACTGCGATTTTCTATTGGAGCAGTTGTAAAACCGCTGCGGAATCCGCACAAAAGAAGTGACATGCTGCGGAATGTAAACCGCTGCGTTTCCGTGCAGTTTTTCCGCAGCATGTGTACAGCGATTTTTGTTTCCCGTAGGTTTACATTGAACTGTAAACTCATGGGAAACTGCTGCGGATCCGCAGCGTTTTCCGCAGCATGTGCACATACCTTTAGAATTAGGCTATGTGCACACGGTGCGGATTTGGCTGCGGATTCGCAGCAGTGTTCCATCAGGTTTACAGTACCATGTAAACATATGAAAAACCAAATCCGCTGTGCCCATGGTGCGGAAAATACCGCGCGGAAACGCTGCGTTGTATTTTCCGCAGCATGTCAATTCTTTGTGCGGATTCCGCAGCGTTTTACACCTGTTCCTCAATAGGAATCCGCAGGTGAAATCCGCACAAAAAACACTGGAAATCCGCGGAAAATCCGCAGGTAAAACGCAGTGCCTTTTACCTGCGGATTTTTCAAAAATGGTGCGGAAATATCTCACACGAATCCGCAACGTGGGCACATAGCCTTAGGGTTAGGGTTGGAATTAGGGTTGTGGTTAGGGTTAGGGGTGTGTTGGGGTTAGGGTTGTGGTTAGGGGTGTGTTGCGGTTAGGGTTGTGATTAGGGTTATGGCTACAGTTGGGATTAGAGTTAGGGGTGTGTTGGAGGTAGAATTGAGGGGTTACCACTGTTTAGGCACATCAGGGGTCTCCAAACGCAACATGGCGCCACCATTGATTCCAGCCAATCTCGTATTCAAAAAGTCAAATGGTGCTCCCTCAATTCTGAGCCCCGACGTGTGCCCAAACAGTGGTTTACCCCCACATATGGGGTACCAGCATACTCAGGACAAACTGCGCAACAATTACTGGGGTCCAATTTCTCCTGTTACCCTTGTGAATCTAAAAAAATGCTTGCTAAAACATAATTTTTGAGGAAAGAAAAATGATTTTTTATTTTCACGGCTCTGCGTTGTAAACGTCTGTGAAGCACTTGGGGGTTCAAAGTGCTCACCACACATCTAGATAAGTTCCTTGGGGGGTCTAGTTTCTAAAATGGGGTCACTTGTGGGGGTTTCTACTGTTTAGGCACACCAGGGGCTCTGCAAACGCAACGTGACACCCGTAGACCATTCCATCAAAGTCTGCATTTCAAAAGTCACTACTTCCCTTCTGAGCCCCGACGTGTGCCCAAACAGTGGTTTACCCCCACTCATGGGGTATCAGCGTATTCAGGAGAAACTGGACAACAACTTTTGTGGTCCAATTTCTCCTGTAACCCTTGGGAAAATAAAAAATTCTGGGCTAAATAATTATTTTTGAGGAAAGAAAACGTATTTATTATTTTCACGGCTCTGCATTATAAACTTCTATGAAGCGCTTGGGGGTTCAAAGTGCTCACCACACATCTAGATAAGTTCCTTTCGGGGTCTAGTTTCCAAAATGGGGTCACTTGTGGGGGGTTTCTACTGTTAAGCCACATCAGGGGCTCTGCAAACGCAACGTGACGCCCACAGAGCATTCCATCAAAGTCTGCATTTCAAAACGTCACTACTTCACTTCCGAGCCTCGGCATGTGCCCAAACAGTGGTTTACCCCCACATATGGGGTATCAGCGTACTCAGGAGAAACTGGACAACAACTTTTGGGGTCAAATTTCTCCTGTTACCCTTGGGAAAATAAAAAATTGCAGGCTAAAAGATCATTTTTGAGAAAATAATTTTTTTTTTTTATTTTCATGGCTCTGCGTTATAAACTTCTGTGACGCACTTGGGGGTTTAAAGTGCTCAATATGCATCTAGATTAGTTCCTTTGGGGGTCTAGTTTCCAAAATGGTGTCATTTCTGGGGGATCTCCAATGTTTAGGCACACAGGGGCTCTCCAAACGTGACATGGTGTCCGCTAATGATTGGAGCTAATTTTCCATTTAAAAAGCCAAATGGCGTGCCATCCCTTCCGAGCCCTGCCGTGCGCCCAAACAGTGGTTTAACCCCTCTTATGGGGTATCAGCATACTCAGGACAAACTGGACAACAATATTTGGGGTCCAATTTCTCCTATTATCCTTGGCAAAATAGGAAATTCCAGGCTAAAAAATCATTTTTGAGGAAAGAAAAATTATTTTTTATTTTCATGGCTCTGCGTTATAAACTTCTGTGAAGCACCTGGGGGTTTAAAGTGCTCAATATGCATCTAGATAAGTTCCTTGGGGGGTCTAGTTTCCAAAATGGGGTCACTTGTGGGGGAGCTCCAATGTTTAGGCACACAGGGGCTCTCCAAACGCGACATGGTGTCCGCTAACAATTGGAGCTAATTTTCCATTCAAAAAGTCAAATGGCGCGCCTTCCCTTCCGAGCCCTGCCGAGTGCCCAAACCGTGGTTTACCCCCACATATGAGGTATCGGCGTACTCGGGAGAAATTGCCCAACAAATTTTATGATCCATTTTATCCTACTGCCCATGTGAAAATGAAAAAATTGAGGCGAAAATAATTTTTTTGTGAAAAAAAAGTACTTTTTCATTTTTACAGATCAATTTGTGAAGCACCTGAGGGTTTAAAGTGCTCACTAGGCATCTAAATAAGTTCCTTGGGGGGTCTAGTTTCCAAAATGGGGTCACTTGTGGGGGAGCGCCAATGTTTAGGCACACAGGAGCTATCCAAACGCGACATGGTGTCCGCTAACGATGGAAATAATTTTTCATTCAAAAAGTCAAATGGCGCTCCTTCCCTTCCGAGCCTTACCATGTGCCCAAACAGTGGTTTACCCCCACATGTGAGGTATTGGTGTACTCAGGAGAAATTGCCCAACACATTTTAGGATCCATTTTATCCTGTTGCCCATGTGAAAATGAAAAAATTGAGGCTAAAAGAATTTTTTTGTGAAAAAAAAGTACTTTTTCATTTTTACGGATCAATTTGTGAAGCACCTGGGGGTTCAAAGTGCTCACTATGCATCTAGATAAGTTCCTTGGGATGTCTAGTTTCCAAAATGGGGTCACTTGTGGGGGAGCTCCAATTTTTAGGCACACGGGGGCTTTCCAAACGTGACATGGTGTCCGCTAAAGAGTGGAGCCAATTTTTGATTCAAAAAGTCAAATGGCGCTCCTTCCCTTCCAAGCCCTGCCGTGCGCCCAAACAGTGGTTTACCCCCACATATGAGGTATCAGCGTACTCAGGACAAATTGGACAACAACTTTCGTGGTTCAGTTTCTCCTTTTACCATTGGGAAAATAAAAAAATTGTTGCTAAAAGATAATTTTTGTGACTAAAAAGTTAAATGTTCATTTTTTCCTTCCATGTTGCTTCTGCTGCTGTGAAGCACCTGAAGGGTTAATAAACTTCTTGAATGTGGTTTTGAGTACCTTGAGGGGTGCAGTTTTTAGAATGGTGTCACTTTTGGGTATTTTCAGCCATATAGACCCCTCAAACTGACTTCAAATGTGAGGTGGTCCCTAAAAAAAATGGTTTTGTAAATTTCGTTGTAAAAATGACAAATCGCTGGTCAAATTTTAACCCTTATAACTTCCTAACAAAAAAAAATTTTGTTTCCAAAATTGTGCTGATGTAAAGTAAACATGTGGGAAATGTTATTTATTAACTATTTTGTGTCACATATCTCTCTGGTTTAACAGAATAAAAATTCAAAATGTGAAAATTGCAAAATTTTCAAAATTTTCGCCAAATTTCCGTTTTTATCACAAATAAACGCAGAATTTATTGACCTAAATTTACCACTAACATGAAGCCCAATATGTCACGAAAAAACATTCTCAGAACCGCTAGGATCCGTTGAAGCGTTCCTGAGTTATTACCTCATAAAGGGACACTGGTCAGAATTGCAAAAAACGGCAAGGTCTTTAAGGTCAAAATAGGCTGGGTCATGAAGGGGTTAAAGCCGGATTTGGATACAAAATGTTTTCCAAAACTTTAAACATCCCAGGAAGCACTGTGCAAGTGATCATATTGAAATGGAAGGAGTACCATACCACTGCAGCTACCAAGACCCGGCCGTCCCTCTAAACTTTCATCTCAAACAAGGAGAAGACTGATCAGAGATGCAGCCAAGAGGCCCATGATCACTCTGGATGAACTGCAGAGATCTACAGCTGAGGTGGGACAGTCTGTCCATAGGACAACAATTTTAACAACTCTGCTGGCACCACGGCATGGCCTCTCATCTCTCACACTATCTTACCCACTGCTCCAGGCCATGATGTGGTTTCTGTTTCTTGCCAGCTCCATATTCTGTGTTTCTGCTCTCTGCATGCTTCATGGCTGTGTGCATAGGGGGCCGGCGCCTTAACTCTCTGGTTCTTATAGGAATCAGGTGCACCTGTCTAATCTGTTCCTGACCAATTACCAAGAGGCCTCCAGTATTTAGTGCAGCTCCACCCAGTGGACTGGGCCTGTGCAATGTGTTAGCTCAGTTTGTGTTTAGCTTCTGAGTTTGCCAGGCCTTGTTCCGTGTTACTCCCTCTCTAGAGGCTTTTCTCTGTGTTTTTACCTTGATCTTGTTTTCTGCCCTCCAGGAGGCAGAATATCCTGATCCCTGTGTCTTTGTCCTTGTGTCTTGTTCCATTGCCTTGTCTGTACTTAGTCTTATCTCGGTCTCCTTGTCTGTGGCTTCCTTCCCTGTAGTATCTTTCCTTGTGTTCTCAGTCTGCTTATGCTCTGCTCTGTACCTTTGTGGCTTTACCTCTACTCCGCACTCCTGCGGTTCTGCTCTGTTCTCTGCTTGGCTTCTACAGTATCCTCTTGCTGCAGTTCCTCTCCGCATTCCTTGTGGCTCCGCTCTGCTTCTGCTGCTGCAGTAATCCCTTGCTGCAGCTTCTCTCCACATTCCTTGTGGCTGTGCTCTGCTTAGCTTCTGCAGAAATCTCTTGCTGCAGCTCCTCTCCGCATACCTTGCGGTTCTGCTCTGCTTAGCTTTTGTTGCTACACTATCTCTTGCTGCTCTTCCGCTCCTATCTGCAACCTTGCACTTCTCTTCCTGTATGAACAGGTCCCAACCTGTTCCTTCATTCTCCTTTCCTTCTGGCTTGTTTCCATACCTGCATCTCCTGCATGAACAGGTCCCAACCTGTTCCTTCATTCTCCTTTCCTTCTGGCTTGTTTCCGTACCTGCATCTCTTGTGTGAACAGGTCACAACCTGTTCCTTCATGCTTCATTCCTTTCTGCTTGTTTTCTTACCTGCACCTCCAGTGTGAACAGGTCCCTACCTGTTTCTTCATACTACATATCCGTGCCTGCCAGCCCTGTGTTCTCTGCCGTGCCTGCCAGCCCTGTGTTCTCTGCCGTGCCTGCCAGCCCTGTGTTCTCTGCTGTCTCTGCCAGCCCTGTGTCTCAGCCGTACCAGCCTACTCGTCTGAGTTTCTGCCATGCTATTCTGCCAGTCCTGCCTGATGCCCACATCTGTCCTAGTGTTCCTGTTCTCCAAGTGGGATCAGCAGCCACAGCCAGACACCACCCTGGAGTAGCACCTGGCAGCTGCCTGCTGCACAAGCCTGACCTCACCATCCGAGGCTCCAGTGAAAACCCAGGCAGCTGTCATAGTCACGCACCTTCCAGGGTAGTCTGGTTTGTGGCACAGTGGGGCCATAAATCCCTCGAGCTCACGCCCACCAGTCAGGGCGTGAGCGTGACAACAATCAGTCATACACTGCACAATCTGGCCTTTATGGAAGAGTGGCAAGAAGAAAGCCATTTCCCAAAGATATCCATAAAAAGTGTTGTTTGCAGCAAGTTAGTTTGCAGCAAGCCACCTGGGAGACACACCAAACATGTGGAAGAAGGTGCTCTGGTCAGATGAAACCAAAATCGAACATTTTGGCAACAATGCCAAACAATATGTTTGGCGTAAAAGCAACACAGCTCATCACCCTGAACACACCATCCCCACTGTCAAACATGGTGGTGGCAGCTGTTGTGAGTTCCGTTCTGGAGCTCCCTCCTGTGGTTGCTAATGGTATTTTTGTGAGTTCTGCCCTTGGGCTCCCTCTGGTGGTTTCGAGGGGAACTGCTGCTCCGTTAGGTGGCTGTAGCAGCTGCCTTCACTAATCGCCTTGCCTGGGTTTGTTATTTAAACCTGCTCTGAGCTTTTGTCCATGCCTGCTGTCAATGTTCTTGGTTGGATTTGATTCTTCCCTTGGATTTCTCATATGGCCAGTCCTTGTCTGCAAAAGATAAGTTTTGCTAGTTTTGTTTGTCCATTTGTTTGGACTCTATTGCTTTGCATTTTGTCTCTTTTGTCCAGCTTGTCACTATGTCTTATTCAGGCTAGCTGGAAGCTCTGGGAAGCAGCTTTGCCCCTCCACACCGTGAGTCGTTGTGGAGTTCATTTTTGTAAACTCTGCGTGGATTTTGTAGTTTTTAATACTGACCGCACAGTATCCTTTGCTCTCTGTCTATCTAGTTTAGTTTTGGCCTCCCTTTGCTGAATTCTAATTTCATTTCTGAGTTCGTCATTTCCCTCTCCTTTCACAGTCAATATTTGTGGGGGCTATCTTTCCTTTTGGGGGTTTCTCTGAGGCAAGATAGCTTTCTATTTCCTTCTTTATGGGTAGCTATATCTGAGGCTGTGACGAGGTGTCTAGGGAGTGTCAGGAACATCCCATGGCTATTTCTAGTTGTGTTGTTAGGATTAGGGACTGCGGTCAGTAGAGATACCACCTTCTCAGAGCTCGTTCCATGTTGCGTTTTAGCCACCAGGTCATATCAGTGTGGCCTCTTAACCACCAGGTCATAACAGTACAGCAGGCCAGGAATGAATTGAATGCATCTCAAAAGAAGGGAAAAAAAAGAGTTCTGAACCATTTTTTTTCTGTGCTCTGTTCTGTCTTCTTTTTCCTCTTGATATCTGGGTGGTGCTGGATATATGCTCTGGTATGGAGGTTCAGGGTTTGTTTTCTCGTGTGGATCAACTTGCTGCAAGAGTCCAGAGTATCCAAGATTATATTGTTCAGACTCCGGCTCTAGAGCCCAGAATTCCTACTCCTGATTTGTTTTTTGGGGACAGATCCAAGTTTTTGAACTTTAAAAATAGCTGCAAATTGTTTTTTGCTTTGAAACCCCGTTCTTCTGGTGATCCCATTCAGCAAGTGAAAATCATCATATCCTTACTGCGTGGTGATCCTCAAGACTGGGCATTTGCTCTTGAAACAGGGAATCCGGCATTATTGAATGTAGATGCATTCTTTCAGGCGCTCGGATTGTTGTATGACGAACCTAACTCTGTAGAGCATGCTGAGAAAACACTGTTGGCCCTGTGTCAGGGTCAGGAAGCGGCAGAGTTATATTGCCAGAAATTTAGAAAATGGTCTGTGCTCACTAAATGGAATGAAGAAGCGCTGGCTGCTATTTTCAGAAAAGGTCTTTCTGAAACCCTTAAAGATGTTATGGTGGGCTTTCCTACGCCTACCGGTTTGAGCGAATCTATGTCTCTAGCCATTCAGATTGAGCGGCGCTTGCGTGAGCGCAAGGCGGTGCACCATATGGCAGTGTCCTCTGAGCGAAGTCCTGAGCCTATGCAATGTGATAGGATTTTGACTAGAGCAGAACGGCAGGAATTCAGACGTCAGAATGGCCTGTGTTTATACTGTGGTGATTCAGCTCATGCTATTTCTGATTGCCCTAAGCGTACTAGGAGGGTCCCTAGCTCTGTTACCATTAGTACTGTGCAGCCTAAATTTCTCTTGTCTGTAACCCTGATTTGCTCATTGTCGTCCTTTTCTGTTACGGCATTTGTGGATTCTGGTGCTGCCCTGAACTTAATGGACTTAGAATTTGCCAAGCGCTGTGGTTTTTTCCTTGGAACCTTTGCAGAGTCCTATTCCCTTAAGGGGGATTGATGCTACGCCATTGGCCAAGAATAAACCTCAGTACTGGACACAGTTAACCATGTGTATGGCTCCAGCACATCAGGAAAATATTCGTTTTTTGGTGTTGCATAATTTGCATGATGTTGTTGTGCTGGGTTTTCCATGGTTACAGGTACATAATCCAGTGCTGGATTGGAGATCTATGTCTGTGACTGGTTGGGGTTGTCAGGGGATACATAGTGATATTCCTTTGATGTCCATTTCCTCGTCCCCTTCTTCTGAAGTTCCTGAGTTTTTGTCGGATTTCCAGGATGTATTCGATGAGCCCAAGTCCAGTTCCCTACCTCCTCATAGGGATTGCGATTGTGCCATTAATTTGATTCCTGGCTGTAAGTTCCCTAAGGGCCGACTTTTCAATCTGTCTGTGCCAGAGCACGCCGCCATGCGGAGTTATGTAAAGGAGTCCTTGGAGAAAGGGCATATTCGCCCATCTTCGTCACCGTTGGGAGCGGAATTTTTTTTTGTTGCCAAGAAGGATGGCTCCTTGAGACCCTGTATAGATTATCGCCTTCTCAATAAGATCACTGTCAAATTCCAGTATCCGTTACCTTTGCTTTCTGATTTGTTTGCTCGGATTAAGGGTGCTAGTTGGTTTACTAAAATCGACCTCCGAGGGGCGTATAATCTTGTGCGTATTAAACAAGGTGATGAATGGAAAATAGTATTTAATACGCCTGAAGGCCATTTTGAATATCTTGTAATGCCATTCGGGCTCTCTAATGCTCCATCGGTATTTCAGTCCTTTATGCATGATATCTTCCGGAATTATCTGGATAAATTTATGCTCATGTGAAGCAGGTTAGGATGGTGTTTAAGGTCCTTCGTACTAATGCGTTGTTTGTGAAGGGGTCTAAGTGCCTCTTTGGAGTTCAGAGGGTTTCTTTTTTGGGTTTCATTTTTTCTCCCTCGGCTATTGAAATGGACCCTGTTAAAGTCCAGGCCATTCATGATTGGACTCAACCTACATCTGTAAAGAGCCTTCAGAAATTTTTGGGCTTTGCCAATTTTTATCGTCGCTTTATTGCTAATTTTTCTAGTGTTGTGAAGCCTCTGACCGATTTGACGAGGAAGGGCGCTGATGTGGTGAATTGGTCCTCTGCGGCTGTTGAGGCCTTTCAGGAGCTTAAACGTCGTTTTACTTTTGCCCCTGTGTTGCGTCAGCCAGATGTTTCTCTCCCTTTTCAGGTTGAGGTTGATGCTTCTGAGATTGGGGCAGGGGCCGTTTTGTCTCAGAGAAATTCTGATGGCTCTTTGATGAAACCTTGTGCCTTCTTCTCCAGAAAATTTTCGTCTTCTGAGCGTAATTATGATGTCGGCAATCGGGAGTTGTTGGCTATGAAGTGGGCATTTGAGGAGTGGCGACATTGGCTTGAGGGAGCCAAGTATCGCATGGTGGTCTTGACTGATCACAAGAATCTGATTTACCTCGAGTCTGCTAAGCGGTTGAATCCTAGACAGGCTCGGTGGTCTTTGTTTTTCTCACGTTTTGATTTTGTGGTCTCGTATATTCCTGGATCTAAGAATGTGAAGGCTGATGCCCTTTCTAGGAGTTTTTTGCCTGATTCTCCGGGAGTTCTTGAGCCGACTGGGATCCTCAAGGAGGGGGTGATTCTTTCTGCCATCTCCCCTGATTTGCGGCGGGTACTTCAGGAGTTTCAGGCTGATAAACCTGACCGCTGTCCTGTGGGGAAATTGTTTGTTCCTGATAGATGGACTAGTAGGGTAATTTCTGAGGTTCATTGTTCAGTGTTGGCTGGTCACCCTGGGATTTTCGGTACCAGAGAATTGGTGGCTAGGTCATTTTGGTGGCCTTCCTTGTCGCGGGATGTGCGTTCGTTTGTGCAGTCCTGTGGGACCTGTGCTCAGGCTAAGCCTTGCTGTTCCCGTGCCAGTGGGTTGCTTTTGCCTTTGCCTATTCCTGAGAGGCCCTGGACGCATATTTCCATGGATTTTATTTCTGATCTTCCTGTTTCTCAGAAGATGTCTGTCATCTGGGTGGTGTGTGACCGGTTTTCTAAGATGGTCCATTTGGTGCAGTTGCCTAAGTTGCCTTCCTCTTCTGATTTGGTTCCATTATTTTTTCAGCATGTGGTTCGTTTGCATGGTATTCCGGAGAATATTGTGTCTGACAGAGGTTCCCAGTTCGTTTCTAGGTTTTGGCGGTCCTTTTGTGCTAGAATGGGCATTGATTTGTCTTTTTCTTCTGCATTCCATCCTCAGACAAATGGCCAAACGGAGCGAACCAATCAGACCTTGGAAACCTATTTGAGATGCTTCGTGTCTGCTGATCAGGATGATTGGGTGACGTTTTTGCCGTTGGCCGAGTTTGCCCTTAATAATCGGGCTAGTTCGGCTACCTTGGTTTCGCCTTTTTTTTGTAACTTTGGTTTTCATCCTCGTTTTTCTTCCGGGCAGCTTGAGCCTTCTGACTGTCCTGGTGTGGATTCCGTGGTGGACAGGTTGCAGCAAATTTGCACTCATGTGGTGGACAATTTGACGTTGTCTCAGGAGAAGGCTCAGCGTTTTGCTAACCGTCGTCGGTGTGTTGGTCCCCGACGTCGTGTTGGGGATTTGGTCTGGTTGTCTTCTCGTCATGTTCCTATGAAGGTTTCTTCCCCTAAGTTCAAGCCTCGCTTTATTGGGCCTTATAAGATTTCTGAAATTATCAATCCAGTGTCTTTTCGTTTGGCCCTTCCAGCTTCCTTTTCCATTCATAATGTGTTCCATAGATCCTTGTTGCGGAGATATGTGGTACCTATGGTTCCCTCCGTTGATCCTCCTGCTCCGGTGTTGGTTGAGGGGGAATTGGAATATGTGGTAGAGAAGATTTTGGATTCTCGTTTTTCGAGACGGAAGCTTCAGTATCTGGTCAAGTGGAAGGGTTATGGCCAGGAGGATAATTCTTGGGTTGTTGCCTCCAATGTTCATGCTCCCGATTTGGTTCATGCTTTCCATTTGGCTCGTCCTGATCTGCCTGGGAGCTCTGGTGAGGGTTCGGTGACCCCTCCTCAAGGGGGGGGTACTGTTGTGAGTTCCGTTCTGGAGCTCCCTCCTGTGGTTGCTAATGGTATTTTTGTGAGTTCTGCCCTTGGGCTCCCTCTGGTGGTTTCGAGTGGAACTGCTGCTCCGTTAGGTGGCTGTAGCAGCTGCCTTCACTAATCGCCTTGCCTGGGTTTGTTATTTAAACCTGCTCTGGGCTTTTGTCCATGCCTGCTGTCAATGTTCTTGGTTGGATTTGATTCTTCCCTTGGATTTCTCATATGGCCAGTCCTTGTCTGCAAAAGATAAGTTTTGCTAGTTTTGTTTGTCCATTTGTTTGGACTCTATTGCTTTGCATTTTGTCTCTTTTGTCCAGCTTGTCATTATGTCTTATTCAGGCTAGCTGGAATCTCTGGGAAGCAGATTTGCCCCTCCACACCGTGAGTCGTTGTGGAGTTCATTTTTGTAAACTCTGTGTGGATTTTGTAGTTTTTAATACTGACCGCACAGTATCCTTTGCTCTCTGTCTATCTAGTTTAGTTTTGGCCTCCCTTTGCTGAATTCTAATTTCATTTCTGAGTTCGTCATTTCCCTCTCCTTTCACAGTCAATATTTGTGGGGGGCTATCTTTCCTTTTGGGGGTTTCTCTGAGGCAAGATAGCTTTCTATTTCCTTCTTTAGGGGTAGCTATATCAGAGGCTGTGACGAGGTGTCTAGGGAGTGTCAGGAACATCCCACGGCTATTTCTAGTTGTGTTGTTAGGATTAGGGACTGCGGTCAGTAGAGATACCACCTTCTCAGAGGTCGTTTCATGTTGCGTTTTAGCCACCAGGTCATATCAGTGTGGCCTCTTAACCACCAGGTCATAACAGGCAGCATCATGGTTTGGGCCTGCTTTTCTTCAGCAGGGACAGGGAAGATGCTTAAAATTGATGGGAAGATGGATGGAGCCAAATACAGGACCATTCTTGAAGAAAACCGGTTGGAGTCTGCAAAAGACCTGAGACTGGGATGGAGATTTGTTTTCCAACAAGACAATGATCCCAAACATAAAGCAAAATCTACAATGGAATGGTTCACAAATAAACGTATCCAAGTGATAGAATGGCCAAGTCAGAGTCCAGACCTCAATCCAATCGAGAATCTGTGGAAAGAGCTGAAAACTGCTGTTCACAAATGATCTCCATTTCAGTTTATCCTGTGGATTTCTCCCTGTGCAGCATTTCCGCACTCATGTCCGCCATCATATCGGATTTTGCTGGTGCAGGTTTTCCCCTTCTGGACTGGTCTATGTGTTATCCATGGAGTGTAGATCCCGTACCGCCATGAAACAGGTGGGGCAATGTGAGGGGGCACACAGGGGAATATTATTTCCAAATGATACTATCCCTCTAGATTACACGTTCTGTCCATAGGAAAACACAGCCACCTATATGCGGCCCCCTACAAGCGTTCTCTGTCTGTGTAGCCCCCCAGGGGATGCGTGTCTCCAGCAGAACATCATAAATGTAACGGGCGAGAACATTTATTTAGAGTTGGACGAGCTAAATATAGAACAAAGACTTATAACAGGAAACTGCCTATATATAATGTTTACTGAATGCGGGGGATCGGAAAGATGTGATTAACCAGCCGCCGCTTTCTAAGACCCTCAACAATAACACCGCCATCAGCAATGCTCACGTACCAGCCCACAGAGTAACCCGTGCAGCGCCGCACTACAGATCCATACCAGACAGCTGTAGAATTCTGACTGGCGATATCACTTTAGAGAGGTCACGTGGGGTCTCGTTACATTTTTCAGTGTTTTTGACAGAAAAGTTAGTGCAGCGTGCGTCACCATCGTGAAAAATGTGTCCCTCCTCAGTCCCCGGAGGGTTATATAGTACGTTTTTCTGTGAAACGCCGCAGCATTTCAGAGTCACAATGTCTAATACATGATGCCCGTGGCTTAAAGCGGACCTATGATTATAGAAGTCATTTTTAGGCTACGTTCCCGCTATGAGATTTTGGTGTGTTTTTTTACGCTGCGTATTTTTTTTTTGCATCAAAAACACAGCTTCTTACAGTTCCAGCAAAGTGGAAGGGATTCATAGAGATCTCACACACTGTGCTTCTTTTTTTGCGCTGCGTAAACTGACTCGCGGTGCGTGTTTCATATCCGCCAATGTCAATTTATCTTGCAGGAATGCTAAATTTTCTGTGCAGATTTTCCCCGTAGACTTACATTAGGTGTGGAAAATCCGCAGGTAAAAAAAACGCACATGCATTTTAAGTGCGTTTCCGCAGTGGAAAAAGGCATCAAAAAAGCATGAAATCTGCACCTAAGTATGTCAATAAAGTTTTGTCAAAGACAGATAGCAGGAAGTATCAAAAACAAAGCAGCTTTATTTCAAGAATGACATAACAACAAGAGACAAAAAACGAAGCGCCAAAAACGCGATAGAAATGCATGAAAAAAAAACATAAAAACGTAATAAAAAAATAGAAGTAACCCAATTTCCATAATAGGTGCCGTAATTCTGCAATATCAAATACTCATTGCAGGAATGTAACCTTATGCTCTTTACCAAGGGGGCCTGGCCCACCGGATTCTATGGGCTACACTCTATTATTACCTTATTAGCCACACCCCCTTGGATAGGCAATGAAAACTACCTGCAAATAAAAAGCAAATATATATCTCTGGACCTGTTTGACAGATTTAAAAAAAGAAAGAGGAACAATGAGAGGAGCAGAAGGCATAAAAAAGAGCAAAAATTGCTAACTTTGGACAAAAGCCAGGTCCTCTTTAAAAGGGACCCAAACAGACTTCGGCCATGTAAGACCACCCCAACAATATAGCATTATTACACACGCCAGGTGGGAGCATTATGGCAGTCGTATCATCAGGTCGAGGATCTTTCAGTTCTGCCATTGCGCGCGCGCCGCTCTTCTGCGCCATACTACTTTAACTACATTGCTGAGAAATTGGAAAATATTTCCATCCATCTTTGATTCCATTCACGCACATTATATTCCATAACATGTTTATGAGTACAGCGTGTTACACATGTCGTAACGACTGTACAGATCTACACGTCCTCCCGCTCAGACTCTCAGGTCATTTTTTGAATGAAAAAGACAAGAACAATTTGATAGAAGCTGTCGAGCTGTCTCCTCCAAAAAAGGAATTCGGTCCCGCCTGGTAGCTCTGTTAATGAAAGCCTTGCTCAGATCACAGTGCCGTGTACCCGGGGAATGCACATCTCTGGGAGATTATAGGGACGGGCTGAATGGGAAGTCTCTACTCACCCGGAACCCGGATTTGAATGCAGGTTTGTATATGAATCCATCTGAACACAGGATATTACTTGTAGGTTATTGCATATTTTGTGATATGAGGTAAGGTTGGAAAATACCTGTGGTGACGTCTTCTGGGAATATTTCCACAACACAGGTTTTATATTCAATATGGCTAGAGTTATTTTTTTTTTTTAATTTGAAGAATTAGGATATGTTCCCATTATTGATGAGCGAACGTGCTGGGATAAGGTGTTATCTCAGCATGCTTGGGTCCTAATTGATTTCTTCAGCGTGCTCAAATAATATGTTCCAGTCACCGCGGCTGTTAGACAGATGCAACACATGCCTAACAAAAAGGGTATCCCCTCACATGTTGCGACTGTCGAACAGCCACGAGACATGCAACCGCGGTGACTCTAACATATTTTTTGGGCACACCGAAGACAGTTGGTTAGCATCCGAGCATGCTGAGATAACATCTTATCCGGGCACGTTCGCTCATCACTAGTTCCTGCACCCTTTTGAGCTAGTACAGCCATGAGTCTTCTTGGGAATGATGCAACAAGTTTTTCACACCTGGATTTGGAGATCCTCTGCCATTCTGTCAGGTTGGATGGTGAACGTTGGTGGACAGCCATTTTCAGGTCTCTCCAGAGATGCTCAATTGGGTTTAGGTCGGGGCTCTGGCTGGGCCGGTCAAGAATGGTCACAGAGTTGTTCTGAAGCCACTTCTTTGTTAGTTTAGCTGTGTGCTTGGGGTCATTGTCTTGTTGGAAGGTGAACCTTCGGCCAAGTCTGAGGTCCAGAGCACTCTGGAAGAGGTTTTCATCCAGCATATCTCTGTACTTGGCCGCATTCATGTTTCATTCAATGACAACCAGTCGTCCTGTCCCTGGAGCTGAAAAACACCCCCATAGCATGATGATGCCACCACTATGTTTTACTGTTGGGATTGTATTGGGCAGGTGATGAGCAGTGCCTGTTTTTCTCCACACATACCACTTAGAATTATCACCAAAAAGGTCTATCTTCGTCTCATCAGACCAGAGAATCTTATTTCTCATAGTCTGGGAGTCCTTCATGTGGTTTTTAGCAAACTCTATGTGGGCTTTCATATGTCTTGCACTGAGGAGAGGCTTCCGTCGGGCCACTCTGCCATAACGGCCCGACTGGTGGACGGCTGCAGTGATAGTTGACTTTGTGGAACTTTCTCCCATCTCACTACTGCATCTCTGGAGCTCAGCCACAGTGATCTTGAGGTTCTTCTTTACCTCTCTCACCAAGGCTCTTCTCCCACGATTGCTCAGTTTGAGTGGACGGCCAGGTCTAGGAAGACTTCTGTGGTCCCAAACTTCTTCCATTTAAGGATTATGGAGGCCACTGTGCTCTTAGGAACTTTGAGTACTGCAGAAATTCTTTTGTAACCTTGGCCAGATCTGTGCCTTGCCACGATTCTGTCTCTGAGCTCCTTGGCCAGTTCCTTTGACCTCATGATTCTCATTTGGTCTGACATGCACTGTGAGCTGTGAGGTCTTATATAGACAGGTGTGTGCCTTTCCAAATCAAGTCCTATCAGTTTAATTAAACACAGCTGGACTCCAATGAAGGAGTAGAACCATCTCAGGAAATGGACAGTATGTGACTTAAATATGAGGGTCTGAGCAAAGGTCCTGAATACTTCTGACCATGTGATATTTCAGTTTTTCTTTTTTAATAAATTTGCAAAAATTTCTACATTTCTGTTTTTTTCAGTCAAGATTGGGTGCAGAGTGTACATTAATGAGAAAAAAATGAACTTTTTTGAATTTAACAAATGGCTGCAATGAAACAAAGAGTGAAAAATTTAAAGGGGTCTCAATACTTTCCGTAGCCACTGTAACTATATTTTGGGTAAAAATGTTCTTCAAATGCCAATGTGTGACAGACCAGTGCACAGGGCGTCTTGTCCTCAGTACGGTATGTCCCCTGCGTCACTAGAGACCTGCGCTATACGTTATATATACTGTAGCTTCATTAGCTGTGTGTACGTGCGCATACACTCCTATGCAGTCAGTAGTACTGTGCTCATTGGTGACTGGGTACTGCTGAGTGACAGGCGTATACTGGCAGCTTCGTGCTCAGGAAGGGCAGACCGGGGTTCCAGCAGACAGACCTTGGACAGATCAAGCTTCCTGCATTGTAGTCGGAGTCTCCAGGCTGGAAGAAGAAGGAGGTGATGGGGGGATAAGACTGTAAACAGAAACTTCTGCATTTATCGCTTTTAGGACTGAGTGTTCCAAAATACAGAGAACAGCGCACTGAATGGCGGGTCAAAGAGGACAGCCGGCTCATTGTTGTACTTCTACATGGAGACAATTCTAGCATCCTCTCACTTAAATATTAGAAGCCTTGTGGAGGCAGGATGCCCTGATGGAGAGAAGGTCACTTATTACAAGGCTGCGATTATCCTTAGGAAAGAGATTTTTACTCATTGATCCATGCAAAGATTTCCAACCAGAACCTAGCAGGAATAGCTGACATTTTAAGTCCAAGGCAATAAGGAAACATAATGGTCCCGATTCATCAACGCTTTTACAACAGAATTCTGGCTTACAAAGCTTCAAAAAATGTTGGCATTCCCACTCCATTTTCACCTAGCTTCAACAAAGTAGATGTAGCACGGACAGGACGCATCATGGTGACGTCCACTCATCAAATTCATGGCAAGCAGTAGCATTGGCTATGTCACAAATCTTACTACAGCTGAGACCGGAGTAAGATTTATAATCAAAGAAATATCCAAAAAACATATAAAAATAATTCTAGGGGTTAAAGATATACAATAAGTATCCCTTTCATGAACAAACTAGTAGTTGGGTGAATAACTAATTAATGCAGCCAAAAAAAAGGATGCAAGGTATCCAAAAATCACCCCTCCGAGAGATATATAAAATTAAAATAAAATGTATTTCTTATTAGAAATTATAACATATTAAAAAGGACATGAGTCAAAAAGTAAACCTGAAATATGTTAAAAGAATCAAAGAGGAAATAAATCAGGTGTAAAGAAGTGGCACAAGTGGAGTAGGGTCAAGCTGCGGGTACTAATAGCACAAGTATATGAAAATCCTCCGCATCATGGATGCCAGAAAAGATGATGAGTAATCTATATATATAATTGCCTAAGGGTTTTTCCGTCTGTCTGTCTGTCTGTCCTGGAAATCCCGGCTCTCTGATTGGCGGCCTCGACCAATCAGAGACCGGCACAGCATCGACGTAGAAATCCCGCGTCTCTGATTGGTCGAGGCCGCCAGGCCTCGACCAATCAGCAACGGGCACAGCGACGATGATGTCATAAAGGACGTAGACATCCTGCATCTCTGATTGGTCGAGGCCGCCAGGCCTCGACCAATCAGCAACGGGCACAGCGACGATGATGTCTTAATGGTTGCCATGGCGACGATGATGTCATAAAGGTTGCCTCGACCAATCAGCAACGGGCACAGTCTGCCGCGAATTCTGGAATCATCATTGTCCATATATTACAGGGACATGCATATTCTAGAATACCCGATGCGTTAGAATCGGGCCACAATCTATATATATAATTGTCTAAGGGTTTTTCCGTCTGTCTGTCTTTCTGTCTGTCTGTCTGTCTGTCCTGGAAATCTCGCCTCTCTGATTGGTCGAGGCCGCCAGGCCTCGTCCAATCAAAGACCGGCACAGCATCGACGTAGAAATCCAGCGTCTCTGATTGGTCGAGGCCGCCAGGCCTCGACCAATCAGCGACGGGCACAGCGACGATGATGTCATAAAGGACGTAGACATCTCGCGTCTCTGATTGGTCGAGGCCGTCAGGCCTCGACCAATCAGCGACCGGCACAGCGACGATGATGTCATAATGGTTGCCATGGCGACGATGATGTCATAAAGGTTGCCTCGACCGATCAGCGACGGGCACAGTCTGCCGCGAATTCTGGAATCATCATTGTCCATATACTACGGGGACATGCATATTCTAGAATACCCGATGCGTTAGAATCGGGCCACAATCTAGTTATATAAATATGCATGTAAAAATTAGTGTATCCACATGGATAAAAACGCATTAGAAAACGCATACATATGCATCCTATCATTTAGAATGCATTCTGCAATTTTTGTGCACATGATTGTTTTTTTTCCGCAAAAAAAACGCATTGCAGTAAAAAAAAGCAGCATGTTCATTAATTTTGCGGATTTTCTGCATTTTTCCCACTATTCTATGCATTTGGAAAAAACGCAAGAAAAACGCATCAAAAATGCGCAAAAAACGCATCAAAACCGCAAAAAAAAACGCATGCAGATTTCTGGCAGAAATGTCAGGTTTTTGTCAGGAAAATTTCTGCCAGAAATCCTGACGTGTGCACATACCCTTACTCCCAGTAACTCTTCTACACAGCTTCCTGCAAATATGCCTGCCAACGTATACTCCTCTATATTGATTTAACTAGATTGTGGCCCGATTCTAACGCATCGGGTATTCTAGAATATGCATGTCCCCATAGTATATGGACAATGATGATTCCAGAATTTGCGGCAGACTGTGCCCGTCGCTGATTGGTCGAGGCAACCTTTATGACATCATCATCGCCATGGCAACCATTATGACATCTACGTCGATACTGTGCCCGTCGCTGAATCAGAAACGTGGGATTTCTACGTCCTTTATGACATCATCGTCGCTGTGCCCGTCGCTGATTGACCAATCAGAGACGCGGGATGTCTACGTCCTTTATGACATCATCGTCGCTGTGCCCGTCGCTGATTGACCAATCAGAGACGCGGGATGTCTACGTCCTTTATGACATCATCGTCGCTGTGCCCGTCGCTGATTGACCAATCAGAGACGCGGGATGTCTACGTCCTTTATGACATCATCGTCGCTGTGCCCGTCGCTGATTGGTCGAGGCCTGGCGGCCTCGACCAATCAGAGACGTGGGATTTCTACGTCGATACTGTGCCCGTCGAGGCCTGGCGACCTCGACCAATCAGAGACGCGGGATTTCCAGGACAGACAGACAGACAGACGGAAAAACCCTTAGACAATTATATATATAGAAGAAGATGCGTAATGTTTTGACAGCCCCCTTGCTGTATTATTTGGTATGCGCTGTATCTAAACACTTTTCTTTTATTGGGTCCTGTTTGTGGGCTTGCGCTGGGTATTTCTGATTTTGTGGCCGTGCATAGTGCTGCCCACCACGTCCCGTGCTCGGCCGGACGTCTGTATGTTTCCTGCACCTTTCCTCTCCCTGCATGTGCGCAATGATGCTTGACGTCTTGTGCTCTAGCTGTGGCGACCCGCCGGGCGCAGTGCGCATGCGCCAAGTGCGCCACTTTCATTGGTCCACACAGACCATGTGACCGATCACCAGGGCTATTTGAAAGTTCTCTTTGTAAACCTCACCGCATCCACTTGAGAAAGCGTTGTCTGAAACACGTGAAAACACGCGTGGGAGTCTTGCCAACCGGCTCAGGGTCATAGGGTCTTATCCCTGGTAAGCGCTGCCCATTTCCCTTATTTTTTACCCCATTGCAATCATTCACTATGATGCACCTTCATGCACTGGGACAGGTCTTACCAGGGTGTACTACTTGATAACATTGTATTCTCTTTGCTTCATTGTCTAAGCATACAGGTGATAACTGTAGTGAAATAGGTATAGGTATGATTGTGTGACTTGCAGTGGATTAGAATCTGCCCTGAAGGCTGCAGGTCTCACCAAGGAATTAATATGTGTTATCCTGAGAAATCAGCCTTCTGTCTCCAATCTCGTCAGGGGGCCTAGCTAAGGACCAGGAAGGAGAGGAAGCGCTTCACACCTTTGGCTCTTTTGAAGAGAAATGTCAATTACGGCCTGACACTATCTATCTGTGAGAAACTTTTACACAGGGAATCCCAGAAGAAAATAATATATTCATTGGTGGAGTGGCCATGGTCCAATCAGAGACAAGCAGTTGTAATATCAACATGAGGGGCTGGTCTGGAAATTTGACCTCCAGGGTGACTCTATAAATTAGACCTACACCCAAAGGGGGGTGTTCACAGATTGAGGGGCAACCTAGCTGATGTGATCCAGTCCATATTCATCCCCCCTCAGGGAGCAGAAGCAGACTACAAGTTAGCTATTTCTGTAAGTTTTCCCCTGTTTATTTTATACTGTTTTCCATATCTGTATGTATTTTTTTTACCATATTTTTATATTCTTTTTATTTGTAAGCACTGTACCTTTTGTATTAAAGCATAACACTTTAATAAGTTGAACCTTGCCTGTTCTAAAGAATCCATAGCCTTCCGGAAACACAAAGTAGACAAAAGGTAACCAAGAAATTGCACCTCCTGAAGTGTGAACACATATTTCTCAGGCTTACCATACAGTTTATTATCTTGCAATATCAGTAGTACCTGTTTGACATGTCCCTGATGTGTCCCAAAATCAGTTGAGTAAATTAAAATATCGTCAAGTTATCCCACCACAAATTTGCCCACCAGATGACAGAATATATAATTGACAAAATGTTGAAAAATGGCTGGGGCATTAGTAAAACCAAATGGCCTAATGAGGTTTTCAAAATGTCCTTCAAGGGGGTCAAACATCGTTTTCCACTCATTCCCTTCTCTGATTCTAATCAGATTATTGGCCCTTCTAAAGTCTAACTTGGAGAACCATTTTGCTTCAACAATCTGATTAAACAAATCCAGAATTAGCGCAACGGGATAAATGTATTGGATGGTAACCTGATTTAACTCCCAAAAATCCAGACAAGGACGCGGACCTCAATCTTTTTTCTTGACAAAAAAAGAAACCTGCAGCAACAGGGGAAGAGGAAGGTCTGATGTGTCCCTTGGCAGGACCCGAAAGATTGTATAACCTGGATTTGGGTAGATTTGCTTCAGGGAGCAAGTTAATGGGACATTCATAAGCCCAATGAGAAGGCAATTTCTGACACCCCTTTTCTGAGAATACCCCTCAAAACCAGACAGAAAAGAGGTTGGGTTTTGGTGGAAACGGTAGAGGGGCAGGTATTAAGACAGTTATTGTTACAGAAATCACTCCATTTTGCTATTATCCTAGACTGCCAATCTACAACAGGATTATGCATAACGAACCGATTCCCCTGCTGGAGCATGCGTAGCTTAGACTCAGCGAGGGAGACCCCATCAGGGTCATCATAGATGAGGCCTAAGGCCACAAGAAATTCATCTACTGACCTGAGAGATTTAAATGAAAGGCTATGTTTGGCCCATTATGGAAGTCTATGTAGGAAGATGGACTGCACTGGTAATACCTCTCTCGTGTTAGTTCCAGAACTATCGGGGCTGTCAACATTGTTGCCGAGGGAAAATCTTTCTGACTCGGATGGACCGACTGTAGGGGTGTGTCAGGGATAAAAGGGACGGTGCACAGCAAAGTGAGTCAATTGGAGGGAAGACAGAGCACTCAGCAGGACAAAGTTCACTCACTCTCCGTGGAGCTACGCAATAGCCCAACCTGCGCTGCAACATTCCCGCCCTTGAACAGACCGACTGTAAGGAGCATATATCTGCATGCCCTCTTTCCCCAGTCTCGGGGACCTGCACCGTTCCACCTTCTGCCGTGGCCTGAGTCAGACCCGCTGAGTCATCCAGAGCCGAGTAGCATCATCCCCGCCTCTGCCTGTGAACTGAGTCCCAGTCCGGTGGTACCACAGACGACTTCCCAGCTCGAACGTCTTCCCGGTATTCCAGTACCTCGCCTCGGAGAGTGAGGAGTCGTCGCGTCCTCCAGGAGACACTGTATCAACTTCCTTCAGCATTAGGCCAGAGACTTCACGCGTCGCTAACGGCGCCATCGTGGGAGTTCAAGTTACGACAGGCTGGAACCCATCAGACTGATAAGTTTACCTGTTGTGTAACCATTTGTTCGTGCCCTGACATTATGTTTAGCTTAATTCTCTTAACCCTTTCTCTCCCTGCGTGAAGTAACCCCTGTAATAAACCTTCCCCCATGCTACTGTAGGGATCGCAGGAGCACAGGATGCAGTGATGAGCAGGAGGCAGAACAAGAGTTAAGCGGTTTATTACAGGGGATACTCCACGCAGGGAGAATATTTATGGTGTAAGGGGTAAAAGCAAAACTCATAAATAAGGGTAAAGAAACAGTTGGCTAAACAACAGGCAAACTTATCAGTCTGAAGTTTTCAGGGCGATGAAGGCTTGTACTCCCACGGTGGCGCCGTAGAAAGCGCGTGAAGTCCCTGGCTTGGTCCCAAAGGAAACCGAGGCACTGTCTCCTGAAGGAAGTGGTGTGTCTAGGTTCTCTTGAGGTCCTGCAGGGACGGTGCAATGTACGGGTCGATTCGTGACACAGTGTCTGGTTCCGCCGAAGTGCTGTAAAGCTCAGTGATGGAGGCGGGATGTAAGCCAGACAACTCCGGCTGATAGTCCGGTTCGGCAGTGGGCCATGCACCCGCGTTAGACTGAGGAACGGCATGCACGCTCAATTCGGTGTTACCACTAGGTGAAGGCACACAGTTAATTCTCTTACGATCAGCAGGGGAGCGAGGTAGTGTACGGCAGTGAGGGTCGGTGCTGCGACGTTGTCTCACGGAACTAGAGTTAGCATCCTGTTCCATACTCTGCCTTCCCGCCAAGTCTCTCCTTTTCCCGTGAACAGTGCCTTTTATCTCAGTCACGCCCCCTTCAGAGCAGTGCAAAGGTCTGTCCAAGTCTAAATGCTTTCCCCCCTGCTACAATGATGACAGTCCTGATGGTTCCGGGACCGGCACAAGAAAGGCACCACCGGTCCAGTCCCTCTTCCTACACTACCCAACCCCCACAGTACTTGTCTTTATTCTGTGCCCACTCACACTCCCCCCATACTGTCTCATTGCACTATTCCCTCAATAGTCTCCTTACACATTTACCGTCTCACTCTTAATGCTGACTCCTCACACATCTCCCCAACAACAATAATGTGCCCACACCCATCACATCACCCTCGTTCTCAATACCCATATATATTTTCCCCTTGTTCCTCATACTGTGTCTGAACCCATCCCCTCATACATATCCCCCATTTCCCTCCTTGCTCCTCATATTGTGTCTTCAAATTTCTCCCGCTCCCCATATTGTGTCTGCACCTGCCCCTTCCTTGCTCCACAAACTTGTGTCCTCAAATCACCCCCCATTATACTAATCCTCCCTCCACACACAGTAAATCTCCCCCACCACTCATAGTAAATCTCCCCCACACACAGTAAATACCCCCATACACAGTAAATCTCTCCCAACCCTATCATAGTAAACAACTCCACACACAGTAAATACTCCCTGAGAGGGATCGGCTCTGTGGTAGATGCTGTTTCACACACGGGATTCAGTTCATTGATTCAAAACGAACAGGCGGTTTATTAAAAGTTTATAAACCGTCAGTGTTAACAAAATATAAAGCCTCTTCCAGGTGCAAAAAGGTATAACAGAACAAAAATGGAAAATAACCAGTCCATATAACACAGGGGCACAGCTGTTTAAATGTCCGTCCCTTTCTCTCAGACTCCATCAAGGTCTGAGCAGCACATGCAAGGCCTCCCTACCTTGCAAACAAGCAGACAAAGTGAGACAGCAACAGCTGCCTTAAATCAGACGTTCCAAGATCTGGACTGGAGGTAAGTGAGCAGCTGATCCCACCAAGCTCTTTCAGCTGTTCGTAAAATCCAGACCCATAATCTGGGCCCATTAAACACCTCTCAGCACTCTGGGGCCTAAATCAAAGAGGCTTAGCACCTCGGGGACACATACTTCTCATGCATGATCTGTAAAGCTGCCACCTTACACCCCATACACAGTAAATCTCCCCCAGCTCCATTACACTAAGTTTCCCTGGCACACACAGTAAATACCCCCACAAAATCCACAATCCTGTAAATACCGCCACACTAAATCAACCCTCCCCTCATTACATTCAATTTTTGGTTTCTTCGTTTTTTTCAGCTCCACTATTGTGGAGCATTTACCATCAATGTGCACCGGCAAATGACATCAGCTGCGTGATCACATGACCTGATCATGCTCCTGAAGTTGTTCTGATCCGGTGTTCGGAGCTTCAGTTGTACTCGCATCTGAAAGACGTCTGAAAGACGCGAGTACAATTTATCACTGTAGCTTCTCGGGGACGGCTGTCAGCTTGACAGTCGGCTCAGATAACTGCCAACTCCCAGTCTGGGGGACAGCAGAATGCATCATCTGGGGGAGTCACTTCAGACCACTCCATTACGCGGCCCAATTGCACCCTTCCTGACGACTGCGCCCGGGGCACATGCCCCAGCTACCCCTCCCTAGATAGGCCTCTAGGTCAAGTTATACTGCCAGACCAGAACCTGCTTGATATCCTCATAGCTCAGGTTGGTCTCGCATGTACCCAAAGATTTTCACGACCTTACCGTTGAGGTGACGGGTTAAGAACCAGACCCACTGGTCCTCAGGTAGATGGTGTTGATGACAATATTTTTCAAATGCCAGCAAGAAAGTGTTCAAGTCCTCTCCTTTGTGCAGTAGAAGGAAGTCCTCCACCCATAGCTTCGGGACCCAGATCTCAAGGGACTCTCGATTGACTGGGCTCTGTGGCTGAAGCTGGAGTTGGAACTTCAGCATTTGTCACTGGTGCTCGCGCTTGGCTTCCTTGCAATGTTCCGCTGCTGCTTTGCGACATTCCACTGCGGCTGCCTTGTGACGTTCGACTGCTGCCATGAGCATCTCGTAGAAGGTCTTGCCTCCTGCCTCGAATCCAGCTAGTGCAACTTGCAGGAGGACATCTAAGTCTGCCTGGCTGGGGAGATGGGCAGATTGTGAGCAGCCCACTACGGACTAACCACTGGCGACTGGCTCCTTGGGGAGCCTGGGCTGGACTCCCCCTCTGCTTGAGCAACATCGTCTTCTTTCTCCTCTTCATCGTCCATAGCATTGGCCATCTCCCTGGCTCTGCCCCTTGTGCCACTGGCCATCCTTGCAATCTTTGGTCACTGACACAGAGTTGCAACCTCATGCAGCCACACACTTTGGAGTATTTGCACTCAGACTGTTTAGTGCTGATCTGATCTTAAGATCTTAGGGGAAAAAGCAACTGCTGGTAGTCTTTAGTGTCTAGGAGTATTGGTCCCACACTCACACACACTTTTATCTCGATTCCACTACTGTCACCATATCTGAAAAACTCAAACCTCGCCACCCCGCCTGACATCACTATTACGTTGTACAGTCTTTGCACTTGCACCAAGTGATCAAAAGGAAACAATAGAAAAAAATTCCTATTGTTGCTGGGTACCGGCCGGCTGATCTTGGCACTATGCATGCACCCGCCATTTTTTTTTACCAGGAAGATGATGTCGGGCAAGGGACTGATCAGTGCTGACATCACTGTCTCCACCTTTGAACAAATTGAACACGACGAGGAAGTCCGTTCTGCAGCTTCTTCTTCCTGCTGAATTCGACAGGAGGCGGGGACAGTGACGCCGGCGCCACATGTCACAACAATAGTGAGGACCGCGAGTGCTGACATCGCAGGGACAGCACCAGCGTAGCAAGTGAGTATATGCTTTATTATTTTATGAGGGCCAAGGGAGGGGTATGAAAAGAGGTGGTCTAAGGCCAGGGTCACACTTGCAAGTTCAATGCGAGAAACTTGCCGAGTCTCTCACATCAAGTTCCGGCACTCGGGACCAGAGTTTGCAGCTGCATGTATTTCTATGCAGCCGCACGCTCCGGTCCCGAGTTCCGACGGCAGTGCCGGAACTTGATGCGTGAAACTCACGTGAGTTTCTCGCATTGAACTCCCAAGTGTGCCCCGGCCTAAGTAGTGGACAACATCTTTAAGGCTAACACATGTTATTTATGCTAATATATAATGTGAGTTAAGAAAAAATGAGAGTGGTTGTATAATTTCTGAAAAAGTATATTAAAAGTTGTAATCAGCCCTGTCCACTGTCATGAAGAATAAAGGTTGAAAGAGATAGAATTTGCTTAAATGTTTATGGAAACAATTATTGAAAATGTCATATCTCATAATCAAATGTGTTCTTCAGTTTTGTATAGGACTGCAGGAAAAACTATAAAATTATATTATAAAGTATCACTCCTGTTTTTACATATATAAAACATTAACTCCCCAGTAATATTCAAGTAGTGTAACTTGTTTCATTGTAGCTCAGTTGCTTCCATACATATTAAACCTTGTATTATCACAGCAGTTTCATGTGAGTCCAGTACATGCTCTCCTGGGTAGAGAGGAAGTCAGTCTATGACTTCCTGTGAACTAAAGGATGATAGTGTCACCTTTTTAACCCATCTGCCAGCTATCAGAGACATCTTTTCTAAACCTCTCTTATTCCTCTGTTTGTTCCCAGTAGGTGTGCCTATATACAGTATTGTTTAGCTGAATAGTTTTAAAACTCTCTTGACTCACATAGACTTTACATAACTATGTGTTACGTGTGCAGAATCTCAACTGTATTTAGAAGATGAATCTTCACACTGGTATACAGCTGACAGGGAGAAACTTATCACCAGCAGGAGGCAGTGAGACAGGCTGTATTATATAGGATCAGGGCTGCCACCAGTGATTTCAGTGCCCCATACTGGCAAATTTTTTGGCCCCTTTGAGATTCCACTCAGGCTCCACTCCAGCGCCACATCCACCCCTCAACCTTCCACAGTCCCACCACCCACTTCCGCACCACATCCTCACCAATCATACATTAACAGTTGACATTGAACACCATATCACATATATAACCATCCGCTTTTATTTTGGCTAAAGTAATTCTAATCCTGCCACCACAAGGTAGACTTTTTGGCAGGGCTGTACTCTACTCTAAGGCTGGGTTCACATTACGTTATACTGTAGGCGTCCGTTAGATGGACTACGTTACACCACGGCATAACGCGGTGTAACGCAGTCCGTTAACGCTGCCATTATGTCCTATGTCGGGTGCATCGCTAGAGCACGCCCATTGTGGGCATGCGCTAGCGATGTGCCGTCATTGAGTGACGGACCTTCAGACGCGGGCTGCAGCGTTTCCGGGTCCGTCACTGCTAGCGTAGATAGAGCATCTGCTAGCTCTATCTGCGCTAGTGCAATGACACATCGGCACTTGCGTTAACAGCAGCCCGTTAACGCATGTGTTGAACTGGCTGCTGTTAACGCAATGTGAACCTGGCCTAACCTATAAAACATTTCTTAAAATACCCAATACCCTCTTTAGCTCCTGTTCACAGCCATAAATTAATGACCATGGATCGGGGACACTCAAAGCAATCTGCTTGTCTCTACCTGTGATATCTACCTAGGCAATATTCTTCATTGTAATCCTGCCTATGATAAAAAAGAGATAAATGAGATAACTATAAAGGAGCATAATAAATAATCACCGAAAAATGATCCCTTCAGAACAGGAAGTATCAGCCTAATATTAGTCTTAGAGGCCAGAGTTCAAATTGCAAGATATTAGGGTATTTTTATTAATACAAATAGTTACATGGAAAATGTAAAAAAAAAGTAATTTTCTCTCCACATTCTAGACATTGCATTCTGCTACTTTATATTTTCTCTTCTGATCACATTATGCAATATACACCAGAGGATATAAAAATATGTGTGATTGATTGTATTTTACATGAGGGACCCCATAAAGCACGTAATGGCTTCCATGTCCCTGTGTCACTCTCCATTCACTGCCCTAGAATTCTTAGAATAAGTCCCCCCATCGGGACTTTGTATCTGTCTCTGTCACGTAGTTTGTGTCCTATTCTGACTATTCCGGGATCTCTACTATCCTGGGTTGACTTGTAGGGAAATAACAATCAGAAGATGGTGACGATAGACTTGGCGGGGGTACATCTAACACAACAAAATTGTTTTGAGCAGCCCTGGCAATCACAGGAACTGCCAGCTATGTTTCGGTGAAGAACATCATTTCTATTACGTGCTGTGCTTATAAACAGTTTCCTAGACATAATAACATAGCATTAGATGGAAGACACATTTCCAACCTGTCCGTTATCTGGAGCACCTGATCCCGTAATATAACTCTGGTGGGAATGAAAGGAATAGCACACCAGCACGTATTCTTGCTATACTACCAATATCAGACAAACCATCGGCAGATTTAGTTTTCAGTACCATCTCTATGCTGATGACATCCAAGTATACTGTACAAATCTTCTCCCGACATCACCTCTGCATTACTACAAAATACCTGAAGACACAAAAAGAGCACAGCGAGGTCAAAAATACTCTGCTGTAAAGAAGTCACAGTAAATGAGCAAGTGCTAGTCAAAAAATGAAAAAAATACAGGGTATTTAGTTAATACTTTTTTTACAAAAAAATGTATATTAAGCTGCTCCACCGATCGCTAAGGTATACCCATAATAGAGCAATCCTATCTAATGTATATAATGCCTATCTGATGTATTTAAAAACCTGATCATCTGTATAGTACCTGTATAAGCAGGGGGTTCAGAGAGAAAATATCCATGTGGACATGCAGGATGGAACAGCATCAGTGCAAATGGCCCACAGAGGAGTGCTGGACTCCCCAGTCTTATAGAAACAAGAGAACAATTATAGAACCAAAAACACATGGGCTACTTGCACAGTGAACAAGTCTGTAGAAACCTGTTCACACCACCAAGAAACTTGAAGACACAAAAAGAGCACAGCGAGGTCAAAAATACTCTGTTGTAAAGAAGTCACAGTAAATGAGCAAGTGCTAGTCAAAAAATGAAAAAAATACAGGGTATTTAGTTAATACGTTTTTTTGCAAAAAAAAGTATATTAAGCTGCTCCACCAATCGCCAAGGTATACCCATAATAGAGCAGTCCTATCTAATGTATATAATCCCTATCTGATGTATTTAAAAACCTGATCATCTGTATAGTACCTGTATAAGCAGGGTTCAGAGAGAAAATATCCATGTGGACATGCAGGATGGAACAGCTTTTGTGCAAATGGCCCACAGAGGAGTGGTGGACTCCCCAGTCTTGTAGAAACAAGAGAACAATTATAGAAACAAAAACACATGGGCTACTTGCACAGTGAACAAGTCTGTAGAAACCTGTTCACACCACCAAGAAACTTGAAGACACAAAAAGAGCACAGCGAGGTCAAAAATACTCTGTTGTAAAGAAGTCACAGTAAATGAGCAAGTGCTAGTCAAAAAATGAAAAAATACAGGGTATTTAGGTAATACGTTTTTTTTCTCTTTTTGTGTCTTCAAGTTTCTTGGTGGTGTGAACAGGTTTCTACAGACTTGTTCACTGTGCAAGTAGCCCATGTGTTTTTGGTTCTATAATTGTTCTCTTGTTTCTACAAGACTGGGGAGTCCACCACTCCTCTGTGGGCCATTTGCACTAAAGCTGTTCCATCCTGCATGTCCACATGGATATTCCCTCTCTGAACCCTGCTTATACAGGTACTATACAGATGATCAGGTTTTTAAATACATCAGATAGGTATTATATACATTAGATAGGTATACCTTGGCGATTGGTGGAGCAGCTTAATATACTTTTTTTTGCAAAAAAACGTATTAACTAAATACCCTGTATTTTTTTCATTTTTTGACTAGCACTTGCTCATTTTCTGTGACTTCTTTATAACAGAGTATTTTTGACCTCGCTGTGCTCTTTTTGTGTCTTCAAGTTTCTTGGTGGTGTGAACAGGTTTCTACAGGCTTGTTCACGGTGCAAGTAGCCCATGTGTTTTTGGTTCTACAAAATACCTCTGTCTCTAACATTATGGCCTCCTTGTATCTAAGGCCATTTTCACACGTTCAGCATTTGGTCAGTATTTTACATCATTATTTGTAAGCCAACATCAGGAGTGGGTGATAAATACAGAAGTGGTGATGTTTCTGTTATAATTTTCCTCTAATTATCTAATTCCTGGCTTTGGCGTACAAATATTAATGTAAAATACTGATCAAATACTGAACGTGTGAACGTGGCTTAAAACTGGATCTTTCCAAAATTGATCTTCTTGTGTTTTCTCCCTGTACTAGCCTACATAATCCGATATTGCAATTTCTCTTTGTGGTACTATGGTAACTTCAAGCAGCATGCTGGCTGTCTTTGGGTTATATTTGAATCACGTCTTTACTTCACTTTCTATATCTAATCACTCACTCGCTCATGTCACCTTCACCTTAAAACATCTCAAGAATTCAAGCTTTTCTTGCCTTTGACTCTTCAAAAATTCTTACTGTTGCTCTGATTCATTCTCATCTGAACTTCTTCTATTTTCGGCTAATTATTCTTAATAAAATGTCCTCTCTCCAATCTTTCCTGAATGCAGTATCTTTTTTTCTATCCACTACATTGATGCCTCCATCCTGTGCCAGTTATTGCACTGGTTGCCCATCCATTGCAGGGTAGAATATAAACTTATCTCTCTCACTCACAAAGGTCTCCACAGTTCTGCACCACCCTACATTTCCTCCCTCTTCTCTATCTACCCACTCCCACCTCCAAAGCGTCTCCTGTGCTGCGCAAGTTGTCTTGAATGCTGTGACGCTAGTCAATATTCAATGTGATGCTAATCACTACTCACGGACAGACCATGAGGCAGAAGAGTATGTAGATAACCAAGGGAAAAGACGAAGGTATAAGTCAGGTCACAGTCCAGGGTCAATAACAAGAGATAGGAGATGACAAGACAAAGGAATAGTCAGAACACGGTCCAAAGAGTCAGGCAGCAGAAGGTCAGAACTTTGAGCAACTGAATCAGGCTAGCATTTACCAAGAATCACAAACTACGTCTGGCAGGGATCAGGGGCAGACAGCTCTGTTACAGTGGGTACGGAAAGTATTCATACCACTTTACACTGTGCACCCATCTTGACTGAAAAAAACAGAAATGTAGTAATTTTTGCATATTGATTAAAAAAAGAAAAAGTGAAATATCAAGTGGTCATACGTATTCGGACCCTTTGCTCGGTATTGAGTACAAGCACCCTTTTGAGCTAGTACACCCATGAGTCTCATTGGGAATGATGCAACAAGTTTTTCACACCTGGATTTGGGGATCCTCTGCCATTCTTCCTTGCAGATCCTCTCCAGTTCCATCAGGTTGGATGGTGAACATTGGTGGACAGCCATTTTCAAGTCTCTCCAGAGATGCTCAATTGTGTTTAGGTTAGGGCTTTGGCTGGGCCAGTCAAGAATGGTCACAGAGTTGTTCTGAAGCCACTATTTTCTTATTTTAGCTGTGTGCTTAGGGTCATTGTCTTGTTGGAAGGTGAAACTTCGGCCAAGTCTGAGGTACAGAGCACTCTGGAAGAGGTTTCCAACCAGGATATCTCTGTACTTGGCCGTATTCATGTTTCCTTCAAAGGCAACCAGTCGTCCTATCCATGTAGCTGAAAATCACCCCCATAGCATGATGCCGCCACCACCATGTTTCACTGTTGGGATTGTATTGGGCAGGTGATGAGCAGTTCCTGGTTTTCTCCACACCAAAATATTAGAATTTTATAGATTAGAGATAGATAGATTAGAATTATCACAAAAAAGGTCTATCTTCATCTCATCAGACCAGAGAATCTTATTTCTCATAGTCTGGGAGTCTTTCATGTGTATTTTAGCAAACTCTATGTGGGCTTTCATATGACTTGCACTGAGGACAGGCTTCCGTCTGGCCACTCTGCCACAAAGGCCCAACTGGTGGAGGGCTGCAGTGATAGTTGACTTTGTGGAACTTTCTCCCATCTCCCTGCTGCATCTCTGGAGCTCAGCCATAGTGATCTTGGGGTTTTTCTTTACCTCTCTCACCAAGGCTCTTCTCCGACGATTGCTCAGTTTGGCTGGACGGCCAGGTTTAGGAAGACTTCTGGTGGTCCCAAACTTCTTCCATTTAAGGATTATGGAGTCCACTGTGCTCTTAGGAATCTTGAGTACTGCAGAAAATCTGTTGTAACCTTGGCCAGACATGTGCCTGGCCACAATTCTGTTTCTGAGCTCATTGGCCAGTTCCTTTGACCTCATGATTCTCATTTGGTCTGACATGCACTGTGAGCTGTGAGGTCTTATATAGAGAGGTGTGCCTTTCCAAATCAAGTCCTATTAGTTTAATTAAACACAGCTATAGCCAAAGCTAATTTGGCTATAGTTCTCATGCTTCGCACTGATGAGGGCCAACAGCCCGAAACACCGTGTCTGCGAATTGAGATACTGATTTGGCTTTTATCCTTTTTATCCTTCCTATCATCTGTTTCCTCATCTGCTATGTACGCAATAGAATTTTGAATCTATAGCTATTACAGAGACTGGCTGATAACTTGTTCATGCAGCATTATTTGAATTCCCCTATTTATTTTAATGATGGCTGGACCATTCATTACAAGCACGTTTTCACCATTTGTGTCCCCCTATTACCTCGTAGATTATAAGCTTGTGTGCAGGGCCCTCACTCCTCTTGGTATTTGTTGCCTTTTGTGTAACTCTGCAATGTCCTTTATTGTCTGTACATGTTCCCTCTGATATGTAAAGTGTTGTGGAATATGTTGATGCCGGAATAGAAATACATTTATTATTGATTCCTATTCATTTGAATAGAGGTGGATATGTAGTACCCACCACAGTCACTGTGCTGTTCAGCTCCGCAGCTGCTAACATCCGACCTCTAACAGCAATGAAAATAGCTGATCGTGGGGGTGTCGGGCCCTCACCAATCTGATATTGATGACTTATCTTGAGGACAGGTCATCAGTATAAAAGTAGTGGAAGAACCATTTTGCTGTAATAGGACCAATGAGATGAAGTGGCATGGAAATTTGTTAGTATCCCCGGCAGCTTGTTTCATGAATTGATAGAGGTCTTGATAGTTTGATACCAGTGTCTATCCAGAAACAACCCATTGGGTCTTATAAAAGACTGTCCAAAAAAAAATAAAAGTCTGCATTGGTCGATGTCTGTGAGCTGGGACACAAACATGTGAATGCTTAAGTGATATCCCTGCTATCACAATGAAATGGTTCCCTTTGGGAGGGTGTTACAGTTTGATTAAACACAGCTGGACTCCAATGAAGTAGTAGAACCATCTCAAGGAGGTTCACAAAGAAATGTACAGCATGTGTCTTACAGTGCCCTACAAAAGTATTCGGCCCCCTGGAGCTTTTCAACCTTTTCAGACATATCATGCATCAAACATAAAGATACCAAATGTAAATTTTTGGTGAAGATGAAGAATCAACAACAGGTGGAACACAATTGTGAAGTTGAACTAAATTTATTGGTTATTTTAAATTTTTTTGGAAATTCAAAACTGAAAAGTGCAATATCATTCGGCCCCTTTACTTTCAGTGCAGCAAACTCACTCCAGAAGTTCACTGTGGATCTCTGAATGATCCAATGTTGTCCTAAATGCCTAATGATGATAAATATAATCCATCTGTGTGTAATCAAGTCTCCGTATAAATGCACCTGCTCTGTGATAGTCTCAGGATTCTGTTTGAAGCACAGAGAGCATCATGAAGACCAAGGAACACAACAGGCAGGTCCGTGATGCTGCTGTGGAGAAGTTTAAAGCAGGATTTGGATACAAAATGATTTAAAAACTTTAAACATCCCAAGGAGCACTGTGCAAGCGATCATATTGAAATGGAAGAAGTATCATACCACTGCAAATCTACCAAAACCCGGCCGTCCCTCTAAACTTTCATCTCAAACAAGGAGAAGACTGATCAGAGATGCATCCAAGAGGCCCATGATCACTCTGGATGAACTGCAGAGATCTACAGCTGAGGTGGGACAGTCTGTCCATAGGACAACAATCAGTCGTACACTGCACAACCCTGGCCTTTATGGAAGAGTGGCAAGAAGAAAGCAATTTCTCAAAGATATCCATAAAAGTGTTGTTTAAAGTTTGCAACAAGCCACCTGGGAGACACACCAAACATGTGGAAGAAGGTGCTCTGGTCAGATGAAACCAAAATCAAACAATGCTAAACAATATATTTGGCATAAAGGTCACCGTGAACACACCATCCCCACTGTCAAACAGGGTGGTGGCAGCATCATGTTTTGGGTCTGCTTTTCTTCAGCAGGGACAGGGAAGATGGTTAAAATTTATGGGGAGATGGATGGAGCCAAATACAGGACCATTCTTGAAGAAAACCTGTTGGAGTCTGCAAAAGACCTGAGACTGTGACAGAGATTTGTCTTCTAACAAGACAATGATCCCAAACAGAAAGCAAAATCTACAATGGAATGGTTCACAAATAAACGTATCCAGTTGTTAGAATGGCCAAGTCCAGACCTCAATCCAATCGAGAATCTGCGGAAAGAGCTGAAAACTGCTGTTCACAAACGATCTCCATCAAACCTCACTGAGGTCAGGCTGTTTGCCAAGGAAGAATGGGCAAGATTTTCAGTCTCTCGATGTACAAAACTGATAGAGACATACCCCAAGCTACTTCCAGCTGTAATCGCAGCAAAAGGTGGCGCAACAAAGTATAAAGTTAAAGGGGCCGAATAATATTGCACGCCCCACTTTTCAGTTTTTGAATTTCCATGAAAATGTAAAATAACCAATAAATTTCGTTCAACTTCACAATTGTGTTCCACTTGTTGTTGATTCTTTACCAAAAATTTACATTTGGTATTTTTATGTTTGAAGAATGACATGTGGGAAAAGGTTGAAAAGTTCCAGGGGGGCGAATATTTTCGCAAGGCACTGTAAATATGAGTGTCTGAGCAAAGGGTCTGAATACTTATAACCATGTGATATTTCAGTTTTTCTTTTTTATTAAAGTTGCAAAAATTTCTACATTTCTGTTTTTTTCAGTCAAATGGCTGCAAGGGGTCTGAATACTTTCCGTACCCACTGTAGGTGCTACTATTTTACTGGGGGAAAACACAGGGATTCAGAAAGGGTTGACTGAGTAGTGGACAACTCCTATAATTTGTGTTTTGCACTTGGATGTAAAGATATTTACATTTATTTAGTACACCAATTATAAAGAACAGAAGAAGCCATGTTTGAACCAAACTTCTGTGTCTCAATCCCATTGTGTCTATCGCCTAAATACTTTGCATTCGTTGGGCGCAGCCTTCATATCCTGCTTTACTGTAAAGATCAGACAGTAAAATAAACTTTCTACTGTAGCCTGAGGAGAAACATAAAAGCGAAATCAATGAGCAAAAGCAAATGCCCAGTCTTTCCTAATGCCACACAAATTACTTTCTAGTTGGATTCTTTTTTCTTTTTTTTGGGTCACAGACAAATATGTGGCAATGTCTGGATGCCTGACTCTTTCCTATACTGTAAACCAAGGATCACAGGTTTGATGTCTGTCTTCTAAGGATTATGTACCAGCCCTGTTGCAACAAAGACAGGATATGTTTGTGGATTTTCCTCGTTTGTAGAGGTGATCTTTGAGTTTCATTAGTGTAGTGGGAAATTCCATGTATAGGAGAAAAAATCTGCCACACACCTTGCCCAAAGGCAGATACTGGTGACAGAAACACCGGACATAAACTGGGAGATCAAATTAAAGCGTCAAACTGGGATTTGCCCCAAGATTGGATGCCAGATCAGCAGTGACATCTTTTAAAAGATGGAGTTGTGATGAACAATCCTAGAATAAAGGCTCTCATAAACAATAAATATCTGTCAGCCATCTCTCATGACTCCCCTATACACATGGTTGTTTAGAGGAGTTGGGAAAGATAGCAGATTATCTCATGAATAACAAAAGGGTTGGGTTGGTGCTAAAATTCAGCCCTTATCTCCTCAGACACCATTAGTCAAAGAGGAGTCGAGAGTCCTCCATATGCATGAGACTGTTGGCCAGTCACACCAATATCAGCAGGCTCTGACAAATTTAGTCTAATGTGTACAAGGCCCTTAAAAATGACCTGTCATGAGATGAAAAGAGGCAGTTTTTGCTTTTATTTTATTACCCCTGCTCCCCTTAGTATATGGTTTGTTTGTTTGTTTTTAAATCCTCCAAATGAGTCCATAGATATTGACCTTCTTATTTCCTGGTAATTTTATGGTCTTTACCAAAGGAGTGTGGCTTACAGGGTAATTATGCAGAGCAGCCTAAGGACACACCCCAAAGAATTCTGTGGCCAAGGCTTTTTTGAAAATTAGCACTAAATAAAAAGACCCATATCTCTGGAACCATATGGCAATCATAGGTCCTCTTTAGGAGCCAACACCAACCAGCAGCAGAATCATAACAGCAGAAGTTGGAATTCATGATCAATCCCAGTTTTTTATGTCAATAGTATTTATACTTTGGGTTGGACCCATCAGAGTACCACTGTGGCAAAATAATGGCCCAAAAGTTCAGGATAAGAGCTAACTGTGGAGCCCATTACTTTGGAGACCATTTCTCCTGGAATTTTCTTATATGCATCTGCGGCTGAGTTTACATTGTCTGTATAAAAGCAGTGCTCAAACCAAGAACTTTATCAGACTTTTATAGAAGAACTGTCGCAGAACCCTCATTTAGAGTCAGAATCAGGGGTGGATATTCCACTGGTGCGACTTGTGCAGTCATACAGGAGCCCAAGAGAGGGCCTATTTCTACCCCCAAAGCAGGTGTAATTATGAATTATGATGAGCTATTAATCTGCTATTGTTCTTGCCCAGGGGCCCTCTTCTTTCTGTGTCCACCAGTGATCAGAATACACATGCTCTGTATAGATGGAAGGAGCACTCTAAGAAACTTTTACCCTGGTAGGGAGAATGCTCCTCAGTCCGACTCTATACCAACCATACTTGCCATCTATACTGGAATGACCTCGAAGCTCTCAGTAACAGAGGAGGCCTCCCAGATCAGTTGAAAAAATCCCCATACGTCATGGTACTTAAAAGTCTCTCCTTTCGGTAGAGTGTTCACAAACTGCATCATCAATCCAAGCTTAATGTGGAGTGGTGGTAGGAGAACTTTAATGGGATCAAAGACGTTCTCGTTGGCAAACTTTTTTGGCTCCAGTGATGAGTCCTATACCAACTGTCCCATTCACACAAAATGCATCAGTACTTTGTGTATCCTCCTTGCTGCCAAGGAACAAATACAGAACTTTCAGATCACCATCTTTTATCCTAATATTTAAGTTTCTTGAGAATAAAGCCAAAATTCTTATAGCTTCCTTCAAGTGCATAAAACGCCCTATGAAGCATACTTGCTGTCATTGTGTAGTAGCACAGCTTTCAGACTTTTTTTTGGATGGATGAATCAATAGAGATTTGCTCATACTGCACTCAATGTCACATTTTTTCATCAGCCCAGGAATACACTAGATCACCGTCTTGAGAAAAGTATGGAATTAATTCCTTTTCTTTGCTTTTGTATCATAAAACACTGGAACTAGAAGGTTCTTTTTCTTTAGTCTAGAGCCTAAAAGTTCTGCAGAATATTTAGGAAGGTCCAAGTCCTTGACTAAATCATTTAATTTCAACTGTGAAAAAAGCTGTGGCTCATTGGGACTAGCATGAAAATCTTCATCAGATTCCTGTACTTAATGTCCTGAATTTTCTGAATCAGGCGTATCTTCAAGTTTTCCCGGAGGTGGAGGGAGGCGCATTCCTGGAGTGTGAGGCACAGGGCTGATGGGAGGTCCAGATATATAATTTCTTACTTATTTTTATGGTTGAATCCCTTCACATTGCACGTACAAAAGTAGCAGTCATCACTATGATTTTGCAATTCCCTTTAGACCACGGTTGTAGTTCTTCTGCAGAACAGTTGTACACTAAAGTAAAATACACTATTCTAACGAAGTCTACTGTATAATGTTCCTTCATTGTTTCTTCGCTACAAAGCAACCACAAATGTAACAAAAGTTGTCGGGTGAATTACGACAGTGAAGCGGGGCCGGGGCACACCACTTTGTGTTTGCTGTGGGCCGGAACAGACTTCTGATTGCCCTGCAACACCTGTACTAAATGGATGTCTGGGTGGGGTGTGTGGTGTGGTGGAGTATGCTCTCTTACTCACTCTTACTTCGAATCGGAAGCCTTTACCTTCCCTGTCCATGGGACTGATCCCAGATATAAACAAGGCAGAAGATCTTGGGTTCAGGTTCACAGGTCTGACTTCCTGTGCAAATCATTTACACATGGCTGCAGCATACAGATTAAGACAAAGTGTCTCTTTTTAGTTATGTTCCCTTGCTTTTGTGTCCCATCAGTCCTTGTCCCCGTACTATCCTAAGACCCACCATCTTCACCTCATTCTGCTACCTGGCTGAAATCTTCCTCATCAGGGAGACAGAGGCATGACTCTCTATACCTCTTCCAGACCTTAGGTCAAAGACTGTCCTGACATCCATAAAGATAAACAGTCACACTGAAAAAAATCATATTTTTAGTACAGAAAAAGATTTATTTCAATCACAAAAAAAGTGCAATAAATTCACCGCAGTCAGGTCAAATGGGGAAGGCAAAAATAACCTTTCGACCCTATCTGGGGTCTTTTTCAAACCTTGCTCATATGGAAGGTCATGAAGAGAAATTGTGCACAAATGGTACAAGAATCCCGTTAGGGGCTTGTGATACGCGTTGAGGTAGAGAGCTGCGGTGGAGTCTACCTCAACACGTATCACAGACGTGATCATTCTTCTTGGAAAATTATACTGAATGGACCCGTTTTCTTCTGCTGCAGCTTAGCTGCACTAGAACCTGCTAACTCTGCTCTGCTTAGTCTTGCTCTCTACTCCACCCAGAACTGGCACTTTTCCTTGAATTAGTCCTAGACTCTGACCAGACTGTGTCTGACTGAATGTAACCTGGAAAACATTTTCTACAAAACTTGGTCTAACCCCTCCCATACTATGGGCTAATTCCAACTCTATCAAGTATCAAATCCCTAGTTTAGGGCAAACTGTATCCCTATCAACTGTATGGTTCCCCTAGTGGACAAACCTCCCGCATTCCCAGGGACAGCCTTAGGCCGGCGTCCCACTTGCAACTGCAATGCGAGAAACTCGCACCTCGCGGCTGCATGTATTTCTATGAAGCTGAATGCTCCGGTCCAAACCGACGGCGGCAGTGCCCGGTATTGAGGTGCGAGTTTCTCGCATTGTACTTGAAAGTGGGATACCGGCCTTAGGCTGAGCCTGTAGGAGAACCAAACACACAACATCGGTCATAAGGATAAAATATAACACTACTTTTTTCACACTCATAACATATATAAAACTTCACACAATGTCCCTTTTGTTGACACAACATCTTCTTTATCAGAGCCACCCTCCTACAACAGCAACTTGTAGCCTTTTCGATCACGATGTTAGAAATAGGGATGGGCGAATCCGAATTGTAAAGTTTGGAACCGTACGACATTATAATTATACTTACCTGTCCAGCGACGCATCCGCTCATTAACTGCCGGCAGTATTCACTCCACTCGGCAGTCTTCAGCTTTCTCCGGCAGTGTTTGTGCAGAAGCCAAAGACTGCCAAGTGAAGTGAATACTGGCAGAAGGTAATGAGCAGCCCCAGAAGCAGATGTGGCCGGGAGACAGTGGGACGGGAGGACGCGTCACTGGACAAGTAAGTATAATTATAACGTTTATTATTAATTTTCTGCTTTTTTTTTACAGATCCCCCTACCCATCCCATATATGTAAAGTCTGAGTTCGGGGTTCTGACGCAAGTTCGTGTCCTCTCCGGCCACGAACTCGAACTTTACAAAAAACTCGGGCGAATCTGCCATTCCCGAACATCGGGTGGTTCGCCCATCACTAGTTAGAAACAGATTCTTAATCCACTACAACCACTAAATAGTGAAAGGAATTGTGGTAAGCGCACCACCACACTCTTATGAACTCTAACGTCTAAAACAAAATCTGCCTGTGCTCCCCAGAGCAACCAATCACTGTGCAGCTTTCAGTTCTTATACTACTGAGGTAAAATGAAAGTTATGTTTTGACTGGTTGCTATGGACTCCACCACACTGTCATGAACTGTGACTAAGAAAAATTCTGTCTTTATTGCCCATAACACCCAATTACTGAGCGGCTTTCATTTCTTATACTGCTGAGGTAAAATGAAAGATTTATTATGATTGGATATTATGGACATCACCACACTCTTTGGAAGCTGGGTTACGAAAATCTTCTCTGCCCACAGCAGCCAATCGCAGCACAGCGTCCATTAATTTCTAACCAATCTAATGACACCAAAATCATCCACCAAAGGTCACGCAAAGGGGTCAAAGTATGGTACAAGGTAAACCCTATGGAGTCAGTGTTTGTGAAAAAACTGGAGGTGATGGATTTTTTCGATATTTTTACGTCGTTCTGGGATCGAAAGTACAATTTTACTCTTGCAGAGTTGTTTATTCAGTAAGATTGAGAAAAGGCGACATAGAGGCAGAAAATCTTCCATTCTTCTAGACAAATTAATGGATGGAAATTACCGCTGGAATAAGAAGAGCCGTCGTGTGATGGCTGCTTACTGTGGAGAGTATAGATTTTGGGTTGAGGAGCAGTCATGTAATCCAGGTAGGGATATGAAATGGGACATAGACTGCAATCTGTACCAGACCGTCAGAATTATTCCCCTGATAACTTTGAAAAAGCTGCACCACCCAATACTTTCTGGATTTTGTGGATATTTCATAGTTTTTAAGGTTGAACGTAGATTTAAGTCCATCAAGTTAAATCTATAGCCTAACATGTTGATCCAGAGGAAGGCAAAGACCCCATGGAGCAGATGCCTTATATTAGAAGAGAAAGTCCTTCCTTTCTCCAAATATGGCTCCATGGGCCAGCGCCCCATTACAGAATCTATCGCCCATAACCTGTAATATTATGTCTTCCAAGAAAGGCATCCAAGCCCTCCTTGAATTATAGTAGGGAATCAACCATTACAACATCATGTGGAAGAGTTACATAGTCTCACTGCTCTTACAGGAAAGAATCTGTGATTATGATGATACTTTCTTCCCGCTAGACGTAGAGGATGCCCCCTTGTCCCCATCTCAGGCCTAGAGGTAAAAATATCATTAAAAATACCTCTGTACTGTCCCCTCATATATTTGAACATTGTAGTAAGATCACCCCTAAGCTTTTTTGTTTTTTTAACCCCAACTTTATTTACCTGTCTTGGTTTTGCAGTCCACCCATTCCCTTAGCTTGGTTGCTCTTCTCTGCACCCGCTTTAGAGATTTAATTTGTATGCATGTTTAATTTGTTTTAGATGTACACTATGTTTTTAATTTATGAAATTAAGTCCGGTGTAATTGTAATAATCTCTTTAGTAATCTTGGAACCTTTGAAAAATTAGGATAAATTATTCTGCACAACATCCAGAATGAGGAAACTCTAAGCACAGCCCGAAGCTACAAGACATTGTTGTGTCAATGAGACATGCCATTCATGGTTTCTGGAAAGACACACAAACATCAGTGCATGTCATGATCACTTCCACATGGTGACATTCGCTATAAACTGGCCATGGTGACCTGTGATGTACACAGATCTATTGGAAATTGCAATTATTTCTTCTAAACACCCCCGCTTATGGGAAGGAGACATTCCAACGCTCAACTATTATTAGCGCAAACACCTAAAAGTTTCCCAAAATCCGGAATTGACGTGGAAAGAAAACACAGTATCTCTCATAATCGCATGGGACAGAAATAGCTGAAATATATATAAACTACAAGCCTGAGAAATGATGTTGATATATAGAGGTGTAAACTATGGACGTGTATATACAACCTGTCAGGAGGGGACATGAAACGCCATTCCTAATCCAAAGTCGTCCAAACTATTGAATTCTGTGAAACGTCACCTCATAATGTCCCATAATAATATGGCACTGGGGCGACTAGATTAGAGGAATAAAACTGAAGGGCTTGTCTCAAGTCCATTTGGATGCCCCAATTTTGAAATTGAGCCAGCCTGGCGATCAGTTGATCACAATCCTTCTAAGGCCTCAACCACCTGAACATTTTCCCCACAATAACCACTACCGGGAAAATATTATTATTCGAATGAATGGCCAACCATGTAATTTGTTAACAGTTCATATCTGCCAGAGCACAGATGACTGATACTTATCAGCACTTCAGTCACAAAAAAGAGGTACTGAACATAGGATCCCTGTTTGAGAGTATCCAACAGCTGCAGGCTCGTGCTGCAGGGAACCATGTTGAGCAAGTGGCACTACAGTTTGTCATTTATTAAAGTTTGGTAATACTGCATTGTATGACCTCTTTACTTAGTATGTCTCAGGTGTCTTCCTGTAATCATCCATGTTGTGATTATTTAAATAATGATTGTTGTAAAGCAATTAATTGTCCCACAATATTTGAAACTTCAACAGCTTTGAGCATATTTGAAAGTTGAGATCTGTAACAGTCCCCAATACGACATAATGTAAAGAAGGAATTCCTCCAAGGGTCCTTTCCACCCATTAACATAAAAGATGCACTCAGTTTGGTATGGGCCTGATTGCTCAAGGGGCCCCATGATCTATCTCTATGGTATATATGCCTCCTTGTGCCTGTATATTACTCTGCAGACAATGTCACTACTGCATATGACACATCTAGAGTCTAAGCCAGTGTCATAATCGATGCCACATGACCTTGGCAGTCTTATTTTTTTTTTTTTTACACAATATCACCACACAATTTAATATTTATCCTGGGCCAAGTGATATTATATGGCTTCATGCTCAAAGCTGTTGAAGTGGAACAAAACGTTCAGCTCTTTATTAGAATATGCAAAAAGTTTATCATGCGAAACTCAAGTTATTTCTTTGTTATAATTGTACCAGTGAGACACCGTGGGAGAAGGCTGGGAACATTTTCTACATTGGGCCTCAGGCTACAGTCCAAATGCTCCTACTTCACAAACTGTGTGGTCAACAATGTCTTTATCATCTTACTCACTCATTCACAAATACTGTATTAGGGCCTAGGAGCTACCTTCATTTTGTATTTGAATACTTGCAAGAAATGGAAAATCTGTTTTTCTAGCGGGTGTAGTCCTACATTTGTAAGGTTAGAACTACAAAGTCACGACTTATTGTACCCCACTAGATTGAAAACTGCCTTCAAAACTGGTAAAAGAGCCCAAATGTTGCTCTTTGCAATGATCAACATAGGAGACAAAATCCAAAGATGGAGCTAAGACCTAGAGTTGATCACCTCACATTTGTATGTAGTAATGAGCCTTTCCGGGATAAGTAAAACATGGCTATTTTCTCCCACAAGCAGCACCCCGCCTGCCAATTATTGCAACCTAGCTCTATTGAAATCAATAGAAAATGAGAAAATAAATTTGCAGGACCCTGGTCCAGAGGCCATATCAGTACCCCGAGGTCACTGAAAAGGAGCCCTGTGAACTTCCTCCTACATACGGGAATCCCTGTGTCATAGAGAAAAATTAAAATCCTAAAGACAGCTCTGGAGAGGGGACATATCACCCTCTCATCGAACATAGTAACATAGTAACATAGTTAGTAAGGCCGAAAAAAGACATTTGTCCATCCAGTTCAGCCTATATTCCATCATAATAAATCCCCAGATCTACGTCCTTCTACAGAACCTAATAATTGTATGATACAATATTGTTCTGCTCCAGGAAGACATCCAGGCCTCTCTTGAACCCCTCGACTGAGTTCGCCATCACCACCTCCTCAGGCAAGCAATTCCAGATTCTCACTGCCCTAACAGTAAAGAATCCTCTTCTATGTTGGTGGAAAAACCTTCTCTCCTCCAGACGCAAAGAATGCCCCCTTGTAGCCGTCACCTTCCTTGGTATAAACAGATCCTCAGCGAGATATTTGTATTGTCCCCTTATATACTTATACATGGTTATTAGATCGCCCCTCAGTCGTCTTTTTTCTAGACTAAATAATCCTAATTTCGCTAATCTATCCCGGTATTGTAGTTCTCCCATCCCCTTTATTAATTTTGTTGCCCTCCTTTGTACTCTCTCTAGTTCCATTATATCCTTCCTGAGCACCGGTGCCCAAAACTGGACACAGTACTCCATGTGCGGTCTAACTAGGGATTTGTACAGAGGCAGTATAATGCTCTCATCATGTGTATCCAGACCTCTTTTAATGCACCCCATGATCCTGTTTGCATACATATGGGATTAATTAATAACACTTCAACCTTTACTGAAGTAGGACTTCACATTGAACATATGGGATTAACTATAGCTGGGGAAAAATAAACTAATTATAACTAGGGAAGTGAGAAAGAGAGCTAACGCTTCAACCCCCCATTAAAGTAGGGGTCTCCTGCAGTGTCCAGGTAATTACAGCAGAGAAATGCTTTGAGAAAAAGACAGCAATACTGGGATTTGTTTAATCAGAGTCGTGAAGTACCTTTCCCAAGGATAGAGCTTCCCCTGATCAAAGCATCTTCTTAGATGTTTTAGAGCCAGTAGTCAGTGTCATGCCCTCAGCTACAGGTCCGGTCTCCGCTGCAAAGGGAGACCGGCACCTTTCAAGCAGCTCCTCTGGTACTACTCACCCTGTCTGTGGCTCCAGACGATCAGCGGCTCCTTTCTCTGCTAAGAACCTGCATCCTCTTGGCAGGTCTCCTGGAAATGCTCTTAGGAGGCGCGCCCCGCTTCCTGCACATACGTAAAACAGCAGAGCACCTGTTCTCTATTAAGGCTCTCTGTGCTATGATGCTCTGTGCATAAAAGGCATCCTCCCATTATGGGAGGTGCCTGGGCAATGTGTTCATTCTGTTGTTTGTGGCCTTCTGCTCAGGCCACGCTCTGCTGTGCTCTGCTCTGCAAAGTGTAGTTTATTACTTTCGGTTTTCTAATTCCTCTGTCTCCTCAGAATACTCCGCTGGCAGTTGCCTTTTCTGGATCCTTCTGGACTCTCCGGTTTCCACTCCAGGCTGACTAAGCTGCTCCTCACGGAACCATCCAGATATTGCTGCAGGCTGGATCAGCCTTTCCGAAACTGCACAGAGCTTCCAGGATTCTCTTCACTGACAGAGCCTGAATTCCACCGTCTTGTTAATACGGTCTGTACGGGTCGTCCCTCTGGTCCGGGTACTGCGGCATTTAGGCCATCTGGTGTTGTGACGGGGGAATCCCTGTATAGGGGTACACCTTGCCCGGTGCTCCACTATGTGGTTCAGTGTTTTGGTCCAGAGGGTTCTTCTCTCAGGCACTTCTTTCTGTTTGTTAAAGATTCATTTAAATAAATACCTTTGCTTTTTGGAAGCACATTCTCCTGTCTCTTGTGTACCGGGTATACAGCTACCACTGCTCCATCAGTGGTCTAGTGAGTCCACTATATTTCCCCACGCCTTGTGGGCATTACAGTCAGTGGTGAAAATTGGAGTTTTGCATCGATACGATCTGTATGGGAGATATATTTTTGGCATTGTAGCAAAGAGATGGACATAATGTATCCACTCACATCATGGTAAGGCTAGCAGAAGCCCTCAAACTTAACATGGATAGTGCTATCTATGTTAGGTTTCATTTCTATAGACAGGTAAAATTATGATAAGAAACATAACAACAATATCTATCGCCTGGGACTTCCAGGAGAAAAAATATCCTGTAAGTTGGGGATCTCATAAAATACTAAAGAGCCTAGCCCATCCCACAACCAGCCCCCACATGAGCTCATCAAGGGGAGGTATGTGGGCATAGCCTTGAGCTAATAAAAATGATAGTTTGGGTCTCTGTCTTTGCTCATTCTGGAAGACATACATTTACTGTGAGTGTTCCATTTTCCCAATCGGAGTGCTTCCCTCCATTAAGCTCTGAGCTATTTCCATGACATTAGGTTTAATTATTTTCTTTAGTTATTCCTTTTTATTTCATGCAATTGTATATATCACATTGTTTTTTTCTCATTTTCTACCATCTTTTTATATATATTTTTATAAACACTGCCTACTTTTCTGGAATAAATATATAAAGTTTAATAGCTCTGTTCCTCTTGCTCTGTAAACCGCACCCCTGAAGTCATACAATACATGTAATGGGTGTCCAATAGGCCTTTATAAACGATTGGTGCTGTCAGCTAGTAGTGGCTCTTGTTTTTTTTGCTATTGTAGCTGTCAGTGACCGTAACAGGATATATATATACTTCATGCATTGAAGCCGGAGGTGTATGTATCATATGGTCGCTGTGAGTTCCCCAATAACTGTCCTAGTCATGGAAGCAGCCACGGAATTGTCCATCACTCGTCAGTCAATTGTGTAGTTGCCCTTACAATTATAGACAATGGCGTAGCATTCCCATGACAAACTGCTGGCAGCGGTGGGATATGTGTGACCCCCGGCTGTTATCCTTGACACCCTGGAACGCTCTTCTTATTTGTAGCCCTGGTATTATGTAATCATTATGGTATGACGCACACACGATGTCGTTTCCGGTCAAATACAGAATTTTAATGTGGCTGCTGGGCCAGTGTCCTACAATCTATCCACTCAGCTCTACTGCCATTCATCATTAGCCTCCAACCAATATGGAGTTCTTGGTTTACAGGTTCACCATACATGACCTTCATTGCCTGTTGGTCTTTACATATGCTCTATGTACGGTATCTCGACACATAAAAATGCAAATGGTAAAAAAGGAAACAAACAAAATCCAGAAAGAAAAGAGAAATGTCAATTTAATATATTACAAGTATTATACTAAAAGACTGATAATTTAAAGGTTATTGTGTATGGGAGTTTTTCATTGGACAACTAATATGGATGTTTGTAGCGCTCGATCTATAGAGATGACGAACACTTGTTGCAAAAAAAAAGACGTTCCTCTTGGAACAGGTAGGAGACTCAAGACCATGGTGCACCATTAAAACTGTAAAACCCTGGTCTCCTAGTAAGTAAACACCCTGACGGTGGAGTTCTAATCATGATCCAATCTAGTTAGAGAGCAGTTATCCTTTAATGTTTCTAGATATTGTGAGATGTCTGAAAAACAGATCCTTCATGGTTTGAGTACCTCCAAAAGAAGAGAATTATAGAGGAGAACTGCATCAATGGTCCCCTGGATTACTGTGCCTCAGCTGTCCCTCCTTGCAGGTGTCACGAACACTCTTTAAAAAGGTCATAGCTTGTGACCCACCAGTACCCTTCTCCTGCTGGTCTTGCCCTTGATTATCCTTCTCATTCTTCTTCATCCTGGCCCGGACACCAGCTGCATTCACATATTTAGAGACAATGCGGATATGCAGGGAGCGGTGCTCTGTGAGTGCAGAGATACACTGATTGAAAGTTGACAGGAGAGTTGGATCTTCAGATCTGATTATGAACTCGGACAAGTTCGGGGCCTCTCGAACCCAATTAATAAAATTATTGTGGGCAGGAGGCATATAACTTCGCATCTTGATGAGAAAATCAGCTGCAGGAGAAGAAGAACACAAGACGATAGTGACCAGCACGAGCACAGTATGTTGCCCACTACTTTATTAATAAGAATGTTTTTTCAATTTTTTTAAAGTGCCCGTCTACTTTGCCCAAATTTGAAGTTAAGAGAAAAATAATCAATGATGCATTCAAGGCAATAAGTGCCCTTCCTAATGTCTAATCCTAAAACATTAGCCTCCAACGCAGATGTTATGCCTGTCCTATTACTTACCACTTTGAGGTTGGTGCTGAATTCCCAAAAGTTCATCAAAGGCATGGTACACCGAGCTCTGAGCAGCACTTCCCCCTGAGAAATAGAGAGGTTCGTCTGATACACCTTCATAGAGCAGACCCTCCTGCATGTTCGGGTTATCCTTCCAGCTGCAAGTAAATGCAAAATATAAACCCAATGTCATAAATCCCATTGACTTGAAGAACTGAGTTAAAACTGAGCTGCCATCAGAAGGATGATGAGGAGACAGAAATCCAAGTACGCGTTTCAAAGTTTCAAACTTCTTCATCAGGACAAACCACAGTGGTGAAGACGTTTGATAATTCGAAACGCGTTGACTAATAAACCAGATACTTGGTTCCTGTCTCCTCATCGACCTTCTGATGGCAGCTCAGTTTAAACCCATTTGATTCCAGTTTTTCATGTTTCCAACACTGTAGGTCTATAGCAGCCTATACTTTTTAAGTAGTCGTGAGCACACAACCTGATCAGGTGAGCACAATTGCCCACATTTTCCCTACTTAATATTCGGATAAGACCCCATTGCACTTTTTGTCCCTCCAGTTTTTTCCACTATAAATCCGTTTTAAAAATAAATCCCGTTTAAAAATATTACATGTCCACAATATGGCACACTGACATAATTGGAGAATTGGAACTTTTTTTTCTCTGTATCACCTTACCCTTATTCTTAACTCTAATACTACTGGAAATCTGGAATTTCCCAATTACCTCTTGCTTTTCATGGAATTTTAATGGGCTGAAGAAGTCAAAGTGAAGGAACACAAGTGCTTCAATCAAATCCCAAAGAAATGCTCTGTGCCAACTTTACTTATTAAAGTGTTATTGGGATAAAAAAATATATATATAGAAAAACGAAAACATTGCAGAAAAAATGAAACTATCAAAAGTGCAAGAATATTACAATTACAAAAATATTACTTTTTATAGTTTTACTAATAGATGGTTGCTTTTTGGCCTTTAAAATAATGTGGTAGAGGATGGCCCCTTTAAAAAAAATTTATAAGGTTTCCATATATTTAACTTACAGAATTATCTATATCCCCACCCTGGTCTTTGCATACTTAGACTATGTTCACATTTTCATTTGTATTTCAGTTACAGGACTAATTAGCTTTAATTTTTCTTTTCTAAAATTTCATTTTTCTTTTCTAAATTTTTAGTTTCCTTTCCTAAAATGTCTTCAGATAGCATCTGCTTTTCATATTTTGGCTGGATAAGAAAAGTTGGTCTGGGCAATTGTTTTCTTAACTGACCAAAAAAAGATAGCCTACAAAATGGACACTTTTGTTTTTATTTAAATTGATAATTTAGAGAAAATGGATCATAATGGACATCCACTAGTCTTTCTGTGTAACGGATAAAATTTTAAGCACTGCACGTAGAACAAAAGAGGTAGTCAGAGACAGTAATAATAGACAAAGAAACTGGATGGAAGCAAATAAAAAAACTCATACCAAAATTTTCTTTTTTAACGGATGTGTTTAAAAACAGAAATGTTGGTTTGCGTTTACATCTATATTTGTTTCTTTCTATTTTTATATTCAGCTGGATCCCTTACAAATGGATCTCAAATGCTGGTATGAACAGAGTCCGATTCACATCAGTAACAGTCGTAGAAATGACATTGTTATGGACAGAATACCTCAGCTGCAGCCATTATTGGCGAAACTGAAGGACAAAATAAGAGGATGGACATTGGCAATAAGAAGCTGGAGTAAAGTTAAGGTATGTATATTTGAATTTTTGAATTTTTTTGTGCCCAAATTGTTTTTAAATATCCACAACAACCTCCTCCCTTCAAATTTGAAGCTGAGCAAATTATTGCTTTAGGCCGGAGTCACCCTTGCAGCGGCTATGCGAGAAACTTGCGCAAGTCCACTGCCTCAAAACCCGGCACTGCCGCCAGCGGTTCGGACCAGAGTGCTCAGCTGCATAGAACTACATGCAGACGCACACTCCGGTCCCGAGTATCGACGGTAGTGCCTGGTATTGAGGCGAGAGACTCGTGCGAGTTTCTCGCATTGCAGTTGCAAGTGTGACCCCGGCCTTAGCAATGTGTTTAGGAGTGAAACCATGGAATTCCCATCTCAGCTGACATTATCGATCAATTTTTTTAGGTGAAAAACCCCCTTAAAGGGAATCTGTCACCTGAATTTGGCGGGACCGGTTGCCTTGCGCAGGTGTGTACTATGGAGGACATAGAATGAACTTCAATCCAATATTGCGGCCAGCATGCAGCCAGCGGGTAAGGAAAGGGTGAATCAAACACCCAAAAACTCCACCCATATGACCGAAAACCGGTCCCGCCAAATTCAGGTGACAGGTTCCCTTTAACTACAGCTCACAGCATTGAATAAAATCATCCTAAATTCCTTTTAATTGTTATCTGTGCTCATTTGACCTGTGTCTGATAAACTTCCCAATATATACACATGTTGAACTCTGATGATTGTTCAATATCGTATGGACCTGACTACTAAGAAAACAAAATATGCCAAGCTAAAGTGAAAAAAAATAAAACAGAACCATTCTAGGAAATAGAAACAATGGTGAACAATTGCTCTAATAATCACAGAGTGGACTTTAATGGGGCTTGGTGTTCATTTATGGCCTTCTACATACCACTAGAGTTTCTTCGGAGGTTACATATTTTTAGGTCCCCTGGGAATATTTAGGAAGTTTCTAAAGATAATATTTTCCGGGGAGCTTGGGAATTAGAGGACTTAGCTAAAAATATTTTCATAAACAAAAGTCATTAAATTGAAGCCATGGGCAAAGAGGTTGGAAAGAGCAACAGAAAGGGAATGGGGTCGGATAATAAAGGGATAAAGCCATGTTAGAACGAGGATCAGATCCATCTTGGACAGGTACCTAGTAACTTATGAAGCTCAGTTAGAGTTAAATATTACAATCCATTTTTACCCCTCCTTTACACTCAGTCCAGTAGCTCTTCAAGGGGTTTTCCATTGTCAGGTCGGGGGCTCAATCTCAATGTTGTCATGTTGACAGCGTGCATGACCACTGTAGCTAATCGCTGAGCTTAGCAGCTCCAGCCGTCGATCTCACCCCAACCGCGGAGCTCAGTGATTAGGTACAGCACAGCAGTGTGGCACATTGTCGATGTGATGTCACCACTCCAGCCAAAACATCGAGATGTGTTGGCGACAGGAAGCTGGCGCTTCACTCTAGAAGGGTGAGAACCTGCTGTGTTTGTTATTTTAAGTAATTTGGAGCATTTAGGGTTCACTTTCTTAAAATCAAGACCTTACTAATCTGACACTTTCTGCTTGCTATGGACATAATGCTTGACAACCCCATATAAACAGCTATGTCTATTGTAAATGTGTTTCCTCAGTGACCAGTCTGCCTGACGTAATTAGATTGGCACTGTGGAGGTGTAGGAATATAAATTTGGTAATGATAATGCCTAACTATTGACCGCTATTAATCTGATTTTTCTTGCAACTAATTTAGTTGTAAACCATATCTTATTACAGTTCTTAGAAAACTCTACTAATCAACTACATTACTTATATATATTGTGTCAAGGTCACTCACAATGTAAGTAAGGGGAGCTATCTCTTCACTGGCTTCCATTCCCTCAGCGTGTCCTGATCAAATTACTAATGCTGACCTACAAAGCCATCCATAACCTTTCTCCTCCATATATCTCTGAACTAATCTCCCGATATCTTCCCTCACGTAATCTCCGGTTCTCCCAAGACCTCCTTCTCACCTCCACACTTATTTGCTCCTCACCCAAGCGCCTCCAAGACTTCTCCCGAATATCCCCCATCCTCTGGAATTCTTTGCCCCAACACATCCGACTATCAACCACATTCGGATCCTTCAGACGGAACCTGAAAACCCATCTCTTCAGGAAAGCCTACAGCCTGCACTGACACCGCTGCCGCCTCACCACTACCGGAGCTACCCCCTCACCAACATCAGAGCTCCTACAACCCTCAACCTACTGTCTCCTTCCCCACAATCCTGTAGAATGTAAGCCCGCAAGGGCAGGGTCGTCATCCCTCTGTATCAGTCCGTCATTGTTAGTTTGTTTACTGTAAGTGATATCTGTAATTTGTATGTAACCCCTTCTCATGTACAGCACCATGGAATCAATGGTGCTATATAAATAAATAATAATAATAATATATATCATGAAGATTGCTATGTTCCATGATGTGAAACCAAGACATTTCTCTCCAGCATGTTCTGTGCTAAGAGGGGTTAATCAACCATGACAGGGTTGGTTTTTTTTGTGAGTAGCTTTAAGAGATGGACTGGGTGGGTTACCCACCAAATCTTCACCTCAAGGTTGTAATCCGCAAGTTTAATGTCCTGCCACTGAGTTTTTTTCTCTGTCTGTAGGTTTGGAGGAAGGGAAGTCTCCAGTCTGGAGCTCCAGTGGGAGCTGAAGTTTGTTGCACCCTGAGCGGGCGAATCTCGCAGGTATATGGACTGTGCTATAAGTTATCTTTTGTTTTGCCGTTATGCCAGAAAGGCAAAGTTTAATTGGTTAAATCCTGCACTGGTTTAAATCAGTAGAAGAAACGTTCCTGTGTCTAACTCCGAGAGCAGCCGAGTGAGCCAATCCACCACAATATATTATTTAACATTGTTAGTAGGACCGACCTGTATCATCCTTGTCATTACTAAAGGGGGCAGGTGATCTAGAGCATGAACCCCAAACCCATAATTAACCCCTTCCCGACATGCGCCGTACTAGTACTGCTCTGAGGGAACTGAGTTCCCGCAAACCGCAGTACTAGCACGGAGGCACGATCGTGCGGTCTCACAGTGAGCACCGCGGCGATCGCGTGCGGGTGTCAGTTGTATGTGACAGCTGACACCCGGCAGCAATGCCCGCGATCGGCGCTAGCACCGATCGTGGGCATTTAATCCCTCTGATGCCGCTGTCAGTAGTGACAGCGATATAGAGGGGCATCGCGCACGGACGGGGGCTCCCTGCGCTCTCCCACGGGAACAAGTCAATGCGAACGCGTTGTTCCGGGGTTCTGGAAAAAGTCCCCAGATCCAAAATGGCCGCGGGGCTCCTTCTGGGTCCTTCACTGAGGTGGCTTGCCAGCGCCTGCTCAGAGAAGGCGCCGGAAAGTCTCCTGCACTGCCTGTCAGATCGCTGATCTGACACAGTGCTATACAAAGTGTCAGATCAGCGATCTAATGAAATATAGTGATGTCCCACCCTGGGACAATGTTATAAAGTAAAAATAAAATAAATCCGCAAAGAAAGAAAAAAAAAAAATATTTTCCAATAAATCCATTTATTTATGTAAATAAAAAAAAAATAAAAGTACACATATTTGGTATCGCCGCGTCCGTAACGACCCGCTCTATAAAACTATCCCACTAGTTAACACCTTCAGTGAATACCGCAAAAAAATAAATAAAAAACAAAGCAAAAAACAAATTCTTTATAATCATAGTGCCGAACAAAAGTGGAATAAAATGTGATCAAAAAGACGGATATAAATAACCATGGTACTGCTGAAAACGTCATTTTGTCCCGCAAAAAAAAAGCTGCCATACAGCATCATCAGCAGAAAAATAAAAAAGTTATAGCTCTCAGAACAAAGTGATGCAAAAACAATTATTTTGTATATAAAATAGTTTTTATTGTGTAAAAGCGCCAAAACATAAAAAATTATATAAATGAGGTATCACTGTAATTGTACTAACCCAAAGAACAAAACAGCTTTATCAATTTTACCACACGTGGAACGGTATAAAAGAAATTCAGGAATTGCTGGTTTTTGTTCATTCTGCCTCCCAAAAATCGGAATAAAAAGCGATCAAAAAATGTCATGTGCCTGAGAATGGTACCAATAAAAACGTCAACTCGTCCCGCAAAAAAGAAGACCTCACATGACTCTGGGGGCCAAAATATGGATAAATTATAGCTCTCAAAATATGGTGATGCAAAAACTATTTTTTGCAATAAAAAGCGTCTTTTAGTGTGTGACGGCTGCCAATCAAAAAAAAAAAACCGCTATAAAAGTAAATCAAACCCCCCTTCATCACCCCCTTAATTAAGAAAGAATAATAATTTTTTTTAAAATGTATTTATTTCCATTTTTCCATTAGGGTTAGGGTTGGGGCTAAAGATAGGGTTAGGGTTGGGGCTAAAGTTAGGGTTAGGGTTGGGGCTAAAGTTAGGTTTTGGATTACATTTACGGTTGGAATAAATGTGGTTAGGGTTATGGTTGGGATTAGGGTTAGGGGTGTGTTTTGGTTAGGGTTTCAGTTAGAATTGGGGGGTTTCCACTATTTAGGCACATCAGGGGCTCTCAAAACGCGACATGGCGTCAGATCTCAATTCCAGCCAATTCTGCGTTGAAAAAGTAAAACAGTGCTCCTTCCCTTCCAAGTTCTCCCGTGCGCCCAAACAGGGGTTTACCCCAACATATGGGGTATCAGCATACTCAAGACAAATTGGAAAACAACTTTTGGGGTCCAATTTCTCCTGTTACCCTTGGGAAAATACAAAACTGGGAGCTAAAAAATAATTTTTGTGGAAAAAAAAAGATTTTTTATTTTCACCGCTCTGTTATAAACTGTAATGAAATACATGGGCGTTCAAAGTTCTCACAGCATGTAGATAAGTTCCTTGGGGGGTCTAGTTTCCAATATGGGGTCACTTGTGGGGGGTTTCTACTGTCTAGGTACATCAGAGGGCAGGGGCTCTGCAAATGCAACGTGACGCCTGCAGACCAATCCATCTAAGTCTGCATTCCAAACGGCGCTCCTTCCCTTCCGAGCTCTGCCGTGCGCCCAAACAGTGGTTCCCCCCCATATGGGGTATCAGCATACTCAGGAAAAATTGGACAACAACGATTGGGGTCCAATTTCTCCTGTTATTCTTGGGAAAATAAAAATTTGGGGGCTAAAATATCATTTTCGTGGAAAAAAAATATTTTTTATTTTCACGGCTCTGTGTTATAAACTTTAGCGAAACACTTGGGGGTTCAAAGTTCTCACAGCACATCTAGATAAGTTCCTTGGGGGGTCTAGTTTCCAATATGGGGTCACTTGTGGGAGTTTCTACTGTTTAGGTACATCAGGGGCTCTGCAAACGCAACGTGACGCCCGCAGACCATTCCATTTAAGTTTGCATTTCAAAACAGCTCTCCTTCCCTTCCGAGCTCTGCCATGCACCCAAACGGTGGTTCTCCCCCACATACGAGGTATCAGCGTACTCAGGACAAATTGGACAACTTTTGGGGTCCAATTTCTCCTGTTACGCTCATGAAAATAAAAAATTGCAGGCTAAAAGATCATTTTGTGGAAAAAAATATTTTTTAATTTTCACGGCTCTACATTCTAAACTTTAGTGAAACAATTGGGGGTTCAAAGTACTCACCACACATCTAGATAAGTTCCTTAGGGGTCTACTTTCCAAAATGGGGCCACTTGTGAGGGGTTTCCACTGTTTAGGCACATCAGGGGCTCTCCAAACGCGACATGGTGTCCGATCTCAATTCCAGCCAATTTTGCATTGAAAAGTCAAACGGCGCTCCTTCCCTTCCGAGCTCTACCATGCGCCCAAACAGTGGTTTACCCCCATATATGGGGAATCAGCGTACTCAGGACAAATTGAACATCAACTTTTGGGGTCCAATTTGCCTTGTTACCCTTGGGAAAATAAAAGATTTGGGGCAAAAAAATCATTTTTGTGAAAAAAATATGATTTTTTTTTACGACTCTACATTATAAACTTCTGTGAAGCACTTGGGGGTTCAAAGTGCTCACCACTCATCTAGATTAGTTCCTTAGGGGTCTACTTTCCAAACTGGGGCCACTTGTGAGGGGTTTCCACTGTTTAGGCACATCAGGGGCTCTCCAAACGCGACATGGTGTCCGATCTCAATTCCTGCCAATTTTGCATTGAAAAGTCAAACGGCGCTCCTTCACTTCCAAGCTCTGCCATGCACCCAAACAGTGGTTTACCCCCACACACACAGGGTATCAGCGTACTCGGGACAAATTGCACAACTTTTGTGGTCCAATTTGTCCTGTTACTCTTGGTAAATTAAAACAAATTGGATCTCAAGTAAAAATTTTGTGAAAAAAAAGTTCAGGCCATGTTCACACGTTCCTGATTTCCCTGCTGTTTTTTCTGCACTAAAAACCGCAGCTCTTGGCAGAAAACGCAGGTGCGTTTTTTGGTGCGTTTTTGGTGCGTTTTTTGATGCGTTTTTTGATGCGGTTTTTAGTGCGGTTTTTTATGCAGTTTTCTCTGCAGAGTCTGTGTGTTTTCTAGGAAGTTTTTTTAGGGTTAAAATGGCTGAAAGTACCCTAACCCTACCCCTAACCCTACCCCTAACCTTACCCCTAACCCTAACCCTACCCCTACCCCTAACCCTAGTTCTAACTGTAGTGGGGGGAAAAAAAAAATTCTTTATTTTATTATTGTTACTACCTATGGGGGTGATAAAGGGGGGGGGTCATTTACTTTTTTTTTTATTTTGATCACTGTGAGGTTATCACAGTGATCAAAATGTGCCTGGAGCGAATCTGCCTGCCGGCAGATTCGGCGGGCGCACTGCGCATGCGCCCGCCATTTTGGAAGATGGCGGCGCCCAGGGAGAAGACGGACGTCAATGTTCAATTTTTTTTAAACATTCCAAAAATTCCTGTGAAGCTCTTGAAGGGTTAATACATTTTTTGAATGTGGTTCTGAGTACCCTGAGGGGTGCAGTTTTTAGAATGGTGTCAATTTTGGGAATTTTCTGTCATATAGACCCCTCAAAGTTACTTCAAGTGTGAGGTGGTCCCTAAAAAAATGGTTTTGCAAATTTTGTTGCAAAAATGAGAAATCTCTGGTCAACTTTTAATCCTTAGGCTATGTGCACACGTAGGAAAAGTGGTGCAGAATTTTCTGCACAAAATCCGCATCTCCTGGCAGAATCTTTAACTGCGGATTTGCCACGGTTTTTATTTGTTTTTTTGTGCGGTTTTTATGCAGAATTGATGCGGATATTGTGCGGATTTTCTGCGGTTTTTGCCACTGTGGATTTTTAACATGGAGGGGTGCAGAAACGCTGCAGATCCGCACAAAAGAAGTGACATACACTTCTTTGAAATCCGCAGCAATTCCGCACTGATTTTTCCACACCATCTGCACAGCTATTTTTTTTTATCCCATTGATTTACATTGTACTGTACATCACAGTGCGGATCTGCAGCGTTTCTGTGTGGAAAAATCCGCTTTGGATCTGCAGCAAATCCGCATCGTGTGCCCATAGCCTTATAACTTCCTAACAAAAAAAATTATGTTTCTAAAATTGTGCTAATGTAAAGCAGACATGTGGGTAATGTTATTTATTAACTACTTTGTATGATATGACTCACTAATTTAAGGGCATAAAAACTGAAAGTTTAAAAATTGCAACATTTTCAAAATTTTTGCCAAATTTCCGTTTTTTTTTTTACAAATAAACGCAAGTCAAATCGAAGAATTAAAAATTATGCTCCATAAAAAATAACAAGCTTTCAACTGCTGAAGTTTGCCCACAGGTAATTCTTACTGTATATTGCAGGGTAAGCATAGGATGAGACATAGATTAGTGCTTAGGAAAAAGATAGATAGTAACTGTAGGAAAAGTAGGACAATAGGACAAGATACAGTTAATGTTTGGGATTAGCCCACATTGGGAGTGGGAAAGGGCCATTAAAAAGGACTACTTCCTGATAGTTAAGCAGACAGAGAGTTCGTTGAGTAGTGTGACAAGATCAAGTTCAAGGTGAAGTAGACTGATAGCAAGAGTAGTACATATTGGTCTGAGTGGTATGAGGCCTTATAAAATTCCCTACGGACATTCCTGCAACGTCCAGAGCTCAAGGCTCGATACAGGTGCTATATAGAGCACCTCAGCCCCTTCTGTACAGATAAAGATGGACATGGGAAAGGTAAAGGATGCTGGCAATACTGTGGGACTGGATGGGAAATCCATGGGGTTGGCAGGAACATTAAGCGTAGGGAGAGTCCATGCAGAACGGAAGTTAAAGCGGGAAATGTACTGTATTAATGAAACATGAAATGGAGGGTGCTGTGCCCGATACTGCATGTTATGATCAGATGTACTTGAACAGTCTAGTAAACTTTTACTTGTTGGAACGAAGCGGGTGTCCCCTAATCTGGGTGCAGCTGGTCCTGAACATGGAGAACTGAAGACAGCGGAGGCCAGCGGTCTACAAGTGAGTGTAACGCACCCAACATGAGACAGAACACTGGGGATAGCACACAAATTTCCTGTAAAGTGCCAGGGTGTCATGGAACAGCAGCAGCTCGACCACGGTTACCGCCCTCTTGCACCTTACGGCAGCATAATCTAAAAAGCATCGGCAGCAGCGGCAGAGACTGGAGCACTGGACCTGACGAAGGTGAGAAAGGCAGAATTTAAAGAAAAAATTACGCCTGGGGACGAGGGTTTTCTGAAATCAGGAAACTTCTTTACATTTCACAATTTAGGTCGCTCCTTTGTTCATCAAGCAATCACCTAAAACTGTCCAAATGGTTCTAATGCAAGTTAGAATAAACCACATGGAAAATGAGAATACAGATACATTTGCAAAAATAAAACCCAAAAGAACATTACCTGCATTTCGAAGACTTACGAAAGCAAAATAAGGTAGAAAAGAGGCAACAACTGTTCTATCCTGAGAACATTACATTTAGTGGAGGGAGCAGATGACCACAAACTCAAAGAAATGCTGAGCCCTCACAACCCTGAGGACTTTACTATGCAATACGCAACCTTAAAAGCATCTATTAAAATTTTATAACATCTAATTAAATAAAGAACGGAATAACAGCAGACATTGGCCTCCAGATGGAGTCAGTACAGCTAATTCCTGGGAACTAAAATGCATGTTGTAAACCAAAACCACAACTTCAAATACTTCTAATTAACATTGAATGAAAATCTTAACCTTTCTGAATATATAACCCCTGGAAAAAAATCTAACCAACATGTTTATCTATTTGTGGTCAAACGAGAATGACAAAATTGGAATAATCATATTACTCTGTAGAATAGGGATAATACTGAGTATTGTGCCAGAAAGTAACTGTGCCAGGTTGACACACTCAGTATGGACGACCAAGGAGAAGCTCCACCTGAGGAGCAGATAGTGGAGGCTTAGAATAAGCAAGGTTTTGGGGTGAGGTAGGAACCAAGATAATGATACTATGGTGGCCCATTATCATGCACATAAAATTTGTCAGGGTTGGCCAATCAACTGATGTGTTTGGGGTCCCCTTTGCCCTGTGGGAGCAGAACAGTGGAAAATTGAAGACTTGACGGTGCGAGGGAAAAGGTAGAGATGGGGTTTAGGTAGGGCTGATCGGGCAAGAAGGGCTCCTATCTTTTGGGACCTTACAGACGAGCCGTGTGGGGGACATTTGTGGTAGTCATTGGGGCACCTGTTGCAGGAATTGTAACTGATATGGGGCATCTCAAGAGCAGACAGAGAAAGAAGAGGGCCCCTGTGTAAGAACACTGTTGGCCATTGCAGCTCATCATAATGCACATTTCCACCTGCTTTGGAGACGTGGCCCCCTTACCTCTTGGGCCCCTGTGCACAGGAGCACAAATGATATGTCCTCTCCAGGGGGAATCTGTAAAGGCCGAGTGATGAAGGGAGGGGGCAGTCATTCCAAGGGGTGATATGTGGTAGGTGCTACATGGTGACATCTGTGAGAGTAACAGGGGTATTTGGACAGGTGCTTGGGGAATCTATGGCGTATACATAAAAATGTTGGCGGAAAGAATGTCACAGTAAAAATGCAGAGTATCCTGTGCATGCGCATCCAAAATGACTCCACACTGCTATTTTGGTCCATTATATGTGGTTGGAACGCACTTGATCGCATAAAAGACTGTAACATCAGAATCCAAAAAAAACCAAAAAGTCGAGATCCCATTGCAAATCTGGAGTTTGGTGTGAAAATTCCTAAACTTTGAGCTTTCTATTGAAATTTCCAATAAAACATAATTGTATTACAAGCCAAAAATAAAGCAGAGCTAATCCTTAAATTACCATGAAGACAATTTGTGGGAATTTGTTCTATAATGTAACAACTGCCCCTGTCATGTCTTACGACTAGTGTTGGGCGAGTAGCATTGTTGCTCGGGTCTTCACGAGCACGCTCGGGTGGTCTTTGAGTATTTTTGTGTCCTTGGAGATTTCATTTTCGTCGCTTCAGCTGCATAATTTGCGGCTGCTGGACAGGCTGAATACATGCGAGGAATGCCTGTTTGTTAGGGAATTCCCACATGTATTCAGCCTGTCTAGCATCCGTAAATCATGCAGCAGAGGCAACGAAAACGAAATCTCCGAGGACACAAAAATACTCAGAGACCACCCGAGCTTGCTCGGGGAGACCTGAGCAACGAGTATACTCGCTCATCACTACTTACGACTAGTGATGAGCGAGTAAACTCATTGCTCGGGTTTTCCCGAGCACGCTCAGGTGGTCTCCGAGTATTTGTTAGTGCTCAGAGATTTAGTTTTTGTCCAGGCAGCTGCATGATTTACGGCTGCTAGACAGGCTGAATACATGTGAGGAATGCCTGTTTGTTAGGGAATCCCCACATGTATTCAGCCTGTCTAGCAGCCGTAAATTATGCAGCTGCGTCGACAAAAACTAAATCTCCGAGCACGCCAAAATACTCAGAGACCACCCAAGCCTGCTTGGGAAAACCCGAGCAACAATGCTATTGACTCATCACTACTTATGACCAATGAATACATGTGAGTGGATGTATTTGAATCACAGTGGATTATTCCAACTTTTTGCTTATTGAAGTTTAATCACAGAAAGACAAACATATATCCAGTGGAACCGAGAAAACCTCTTGAATGGAAGGTGGACCTGTTTGTTCAAATGCCAGAAGACCCCATAGGTTACTCCGCATGGTGGGAAATTGAATTTAACGAAGAATTGCACAGTTTCCACAAAAATAAAAACATGTGCCTGTGCAATGTCAGGTTCTCCACTGCGGGAGGCGCTCTTTGAAGCCAATCTAAGTTTACTTTTATACACTACTCAACATTAACAATGCAGCACCAAGATGGAAACGTTATGGAGTTATAGAAATCACAGGATGATAAACATGTTATTGATATGCAAATTATGATAAAATGGAAACCAAATTTTTGAAATATTTCAATTTATTCAATGTCGAGTGTGAGCACCACATGCAGAAATACATGTACTTACACGCCCTGGCTGCTATTGATGAGGTCTTCAAACTAATCTCTGGCAGGCAGACAAAAATTAAGATCCATAAAGCATCTCTGGAGAGAGGACATATCACACATTGAACATATGGATTAATTATAGCTGGCTAAGAGACAAACTAATTATAACTGGGGAAGTGAGAGAGAGCTGACATGTCAGCCTCCATTGAAATAGGGGCCTCCTACAGTGACCAGCTAATTAAAACAGGAGATATGCTCTAGGAAAAAGACATGAAGACTGAGATTAATTTATGCAGAGACGGGGAAGTACGCTTCCCAGCATAAGCTTCCCCAGATCAAACACAGCTCCCAGACCTTTTGGAACCAGTGGTCTGTACTGAATATTGTGGTTTGCATTAATCCAATATTTATGGGAGATATATTTTCAGCATCAAAGGGAGAATATAACGCATTCAGACATCTCAATGGAACCTCTAGGGACAAAGATATCCTGTAAGTTGTGGATCCATAAAATTTGGAAAAACTAAGCACATCCCATAACCAACCCCCACATAAGCTAACCAAGAGGATGTATGTGAGCGTAACCTTTATCTAATAATTAGCACAATATGGGTTTGGTGAATTCTCAGTCCTGTTATGTACAGCTTGCTGTAGTTCTGTCTGTTTTCCTAAGGAGTGCCTCCCTTCCCTTAGCTCTGAGCCATTTGAGTGACACAGGTTTAGTCATTTTCTTTTGTTATCCCTTTTATCCAATGTGATTGTATATACCGTATTGATTTTTTCCCATTTTGCACCAACTTTGTATATTTTTTATAAACATTGCGTACCTTGCAGGATTAAATTTATAAAATTGAATAGCTCTGTTCCTTTTGCTCTGTAAACCGCACCCCTGAATCCATACACTACCTGTAATCGGTGTCCAATCAGTTTGTATAAACGATTGATGGTGGAAGCTAGTGGTTTCTTTTTGCTATTGCTGAGTTGGCAGTGAGCATACCAGGGTATATATACAGTATGTATTCCATGTGTTGAAATCAGTGCTATATATACACCTTATGCTCACTTTGAGTTCCCCAATAACCGGTCTATTAGTGGAAGCAGCCGCAGCCTCATCTGTCACTCATTAGACAATTGCACAGACCACCTATTCTACATTTCAGGTACACCAACAGCATGGCATTACATTGATTTGGTCATGGGACCAGTGTTTTCACCATTTCTGCAAGGTGTCCCTGGAGCGTTTTTTCAACACAAAAATGCCAGGTCGCATGTCGCTCATGTGACGGTGAAAGACTTGAATGCCCTAAACGTGACATCAAGGCCTACAGCATCTCCGGACTTGTCTCCCATTGATGACATCTGGGATGTCACTGATTGGCAGTTGCAAAGGGAGCTGCCAGCGGCAGATCTTGATGAATTCCCCAAGAGCATTTAGAGCAGTAGAACCTTCCTCAGACAACCATTAATAAACTCATTAATATCAGACAAGATATGTTAGTGCATGAATTAATGCACGTGGTTCTCATACTCGATATTGAATAAATCGAGATGTTTGTTTCCATTTTTCACCATTTGAACATACGGTAATTACCATGGCTATCCATCCTGTGATTGCCATAATTCTATGACCTTTCCTTCTTGATGTTGCAATTACAATGTTAAGTAGTGTAGTACTATGGATATGTTTTTAATGTAAAATTTTATGATAGGACGATCTATTGGTAGATATTTACGAAGCAGATTAAATTAAACATTTCTTTACACTTAGGCCATACAATAGTGTAAAACCAAGAACCTACAGTTAACTAATTCCATGACAGAACCCCTAACTAATTGTTTTACCTAAGGTTGAACATGAGAATGAAGAAGTAGGACCAGTGCAGAACATTAGATTGCATTGTGAGATGTCATTACTTTCTTAGTAACTGATAATAATAATAATAATTTCTCAGAGGAGGCAATTTGCATATTATATTTCCCAGAGGAGCATTGCATGGCGAATAAGCCTCCTTACCTTGACAAGCCAGAGATGGTATGTCACTCTCCATAAGGAGAAACGATACCCCTTAGGCCCCAGTCCAGAGCCTCTCACCTAGCCAAATCAGTTCTCATGCTTCGCACTGACGAGGGCCAACAGCCCGAAACACTGTGTCTGCGAATTGAGATATTGATTTGGCTTTTATCCTAAGTCATATTGCACGACTCGTTAAAGGGTTGATTGTGACTTGTAGGATCGCTACTTCCAACAGGTGGCGCTATAGAGTTTAAGTCCTCTTTTTCTCAGAAGAGGCCATTTGCATAATAACGTATGAGTAACTCGGAAACCCAGAGGTCTTCAGAATGGATTCCCAATATCTAAATAAAACATGTAAGATGCTGACCTATAATATCTGGCTGTCCCATGGAGTGATTTGTCTATGAGTAACTATAATGGAGAATATTCCACAATTTCCTGGGAAGTAGAGAAATTCCATATATAGAACTGGAGGGAATAGAGTTCAATACTCGGACAGTAAATAGTTGAAATTCTAAGAAACAATGGATGGCATTCTTGCATATTCTCACAGATGAAAACTATGTAAAAAAAAAATAAAGGAAGTAATAAAACCAGAAAAAAAAGATCAAACTAAAACCGCAGTCTATATATTTGCCTCTATTATTTCAAATATATGAATAATGAAAAGAGAGGGTCATAATTAGTGATGAGCGAATATACTCATTACTCAAGATTTCCCGAGCATGCTCTGGTGTCCTCCGAGTATTTTTTAGTGCTCGGAGATTTAGTTTTCATCGCCGCAGCTGAATGATTTACATCTGTTAGCCAGCATAAGTACATGTGGGGGTTGCCTGGTTGCTAGGGAATCCCCACATGTACTTATGCTGGCTAAGGCCGGTTTCACACGTCAGTGGCTCCAGTACGTGTGGTGACAGTTTCCTCACGTACCGGAGACACTGACTCACGTAGACACATTAAAATAAATGTGTCTCTGCACATGTCAGCGTGTTTTCACGGACCGTGTGTCCGTATGCAAAACACGGAGACATGTCAGTGTTCGTGGGAGCGCACGGTTCACACGGACCCATTAAAGTCAATGGGTCCGTGTAAACACGTACCGCACAGGGATGCTGTCCGTGTGCCATCCTTGTGCCGCCTGAGGACCACACGGAACAGCACTACAGTAAGTGCTGCCCCTGTGTGTGGTGCTGAAGCCGCCATTCATCCCTTCTGTCCTGCTCGGCTGAAAGCAGCGCTAGCAAGAGAAAAGGGATGAAAGATCAAGTTATTTTTTTGTTTAAATTAAAGTTTGGGGTCAACTCCCACCTCCCACGACTCCCCCCCCCCCTTGCGCCCGCCCGCTTGCAGAGAAATACTCACCCAGCTCCGGCAACGCCTCCTCTCAGAGCCTGCAGCTCGTCCTGTGTGAGTGGTCACGTGGTACCGCTCATTGCAGTGATGAATATGCGGCTCCACCTCGCATAGGAGTGGAGCCGCATATTCATTACTGTAATGAGCGGTACCACGTGACCACTCACACAGGACAAGCTGCCGGCGCTGAGAGAAGGCATTGTGGGAGCTGTGGGAGTATTTCTCTGCAAGTGGGCGGGTGCAAGGGGGGTGAGAGGTGGGAGGTGACCCCAAACTTTATTTTTAACAAAGAAAAACTTGATTTTTCATCCCTTCTCTCCTGCAAGCGCTGCTTTCAGCCGAGCAGGACAGAAGGGATGAATGCCGGCTTCAGCACCACACGCAAGGGACAGCACAGTCTCTCCTGTACGGTCCGTGTGGTCCTCAGGCGGCACACGGGCGGCACACGGCTGCCGCCTGTGTGCCGTACTGATGTGCCACGTGAGCACACGGACACGGATAACTCCAGTACCGGAATTATCTGGACGTGTGACACTGGCCTAAGAGATGTAAATCATTCAGCTGCTGCAAGGAAAACTAAATCTCCGAGCACTTACAAATACTCAGAGGACACCGAGCGTGCTCGGGAAATCTCGAGTAACGAGTATATTCGCTCATCACTAGTCATAATGGATCAAGCCTGGACAGGGGTTGGTCATTAAAAAGGGTTAATCAGTTGGGGTGGAGGGCTAGGAGTATAAGAATAGTTATGGGAGGATGTTAGTGGAGCAGGAGACAGGGCGGGAAAAGCCAGTTGGGGGCTTGGACTAGTCAGGTCTCTCCCTATAGTCCTTGATTATTTTTTCAAACTATGTTTTAGATCAGATTTGTGTTTTCTGTGGTTTGGACAGCATGGATGACTTATTGGGGTAGTTGAGGTCTATCAAAATGATGGTCACCCACTTCCATAAGTGCTACAACAAATGGATCTGTTATGCCCTCCAAACATTGAAGCTTCCACTACTACTTAATGACCAGACTTGTTCCCTCCAGGGAAGTCACAGAATCATAGAATCATGAAAAAGAAGCCCGGAGAACAGGTTCTGAAATGGATCAAGTACCTTGGGACAGACGTGTCATTCCAGGGTAGAGCAACTGGGGAAGGGGGAGCAATTATTTTGGTTTTGTTGGTATGAGCACATCCAAGATCTCCTCAGTTCAACAGAACTTTTTGAATGTTTGTAATGTTATTTGTGTTTGTTATGGTAATGAGTTTCTATTAGTCATATTACAGAGGCTGTGCCATTAAGTTTACCAATGTCACGCATCTTGTGTTTTATTTATGATATGATTTATGGTATGGTGTATGTAAGATGGTGTACAGTATGCCTGGTACATCTGCCCTGCCTAGTCATATATTTTCCAATCAAAAACATCAGTAATAGAAGCATTGTAAAATATAATTAGGCTGCAGTTCTCATGCCTCCAAAAAGATAGAAATAATTTGGTTTTATCTAGGTGACCGGTCGGCAATTGCCCATGGACTTACATTATCATGTTGTCTTCACTACTCAGGCCTCTCTGAATTTTCCAGATTCTGTTGTTCACCTTTTACTCTATTTGGCTTGAAAACGGCCCCAAGTGGCCAAAACATCGACCTTTTTTTATTTTTAATGATCTGACAATATTGTGGAGAATTGCATCAAGAATCTACGGGTCATGGAGTTGTGCATAGGAGTAGACATCTTTCCCAGATTCTCCATTCTCAAAACAAGAGTTTCCGTAGTTTTTAGCAATGTTGGGAGAATAACTTCACTTGGCTGGAAATGGCAGTCAGTTTGAAGGTACTACTGCACGGTACGAATATATAATGGAAGTGACCAACAGACCTCCATCAGTCTTGGTATGAAAAACAGTAAATCTCAATATTCCCATTGAGAAAAGAACTGGGTTGCTCTTGATGGCGATGTCATTGGTGGACTATCCTAAATCAAACTATTAGAAGTCTGAGTCATTGACATGTAGGTCTAGCCTGACAGGGCTCCTCAGTGGCCATGCCAGGGAGACTGTGGCTTTCAGGCTACTTTATAGGGTGTTCGGAGAAGGGAACTGCAGTTGTACATCCTATGGGTTGGTGCTCGTGTGCTTACATGGCCACCCCAGTCCATCCAAACCTCGGGTGAATGGGTGGAGTTCATTTTTGGACTTCCATATTGTAAGGGGAAAAAATCCTTCCTGACCTGCCCCTCCATAAGTTTCCATTTTGGGGGGAGGATCTTCTTTGTCAAAGTAGCTTAGTTCAGGTCAAGAGTTACAATACAAAGCAAAGAAGACATGACCATTATGGATCTAGGGGTTTAGCTGTTGTACTTATGACCAAGTTATGGATTCTTTTTTGGAGTGGGCATTATTGTATATTTTTTACTTACCCGGACAGGAATATGCGGATTGTGTTGTAATACACATCAGAGTCCACGTAATCTAAAGGAAAGAAAATTGTACATTTTAGTACAAACACAACAGATCAAAGAATGGGCATACATGGAATTAAAGGGCTTGTTACATTTTGGATAATGCTGGACCCGGCTGCAGTTTATTAAAAAAATAACAAGCTACTATGTACTCGTCTTCACCAGGTCCAGCGCTGAGTCTCATCTACTTCTCCCGCTGCCTGGTATTGGTTGCGGCGTTGACGTAACATCAACAGATCGGCAGCCAATCAGTGAGATCATCGGCTCTGAAGGGGGTGTGGCATCTACAGGGGCAGAGCTATTGATCTCATGTAAATGTTCTGATAGACCTGGGAAGGGTGAATACAGTGTGGTTTGTTATTTTTTTTAACAAACTGCAGCCAAGGCTGAATATTATCTGAAACTGAGCAAGCCCTTTAAGACCCCATACACATTAGACTAGGCTGCCTGGGGAAATAATTGAGAATCAGGGTTGGAGTGGGGGAGGAATAACAGAAGTACACCTACTCACTGACCGTACATGAGCTGCAGAGCTGCACTCATCTTCATTATGGATTGCTGCAGGTCTTGCAGTGCTGGAAGAAGCGTCTTACTGTCTTCCTCTTGGACGGCTCTCACTGTCCTGATTATAGACTGCCCAGAAGGTAAAACACAGAATATCGTCATTGCATTGTACTCAGGGCCGCTCCATTCTACCAACTATTTTAACACAGTAACGTTACTACCTAACATCTCTGGAGAACATTTTCTTAGTAACCTGATGTGTTGTTCCTCTGTTATTCCTACAAAAATTTATTAGAAAATGGGTGTTACCAAGAGGGGGTGTGCCCCCACATTCTCTGACAGTGTCCAATCAGAGCTGCTAATACCATTCCACAGGGACACGCCCACCGATTGGGGGGGTGTCCCCACATGCTCTGACAGTGTCCAATCAGAGCTGACAATACCATTCCACAGGGACACGCCCACCGATTGGGGGGTGTCCCCACATTCTCTGACAGTGTCCAATCAGAGCTGACAATACCATTCCACAGGGACACGCCCACCGATTGGGGGGGTGTCCCCACATGCTCTGACAGTGTCCAATCAGAGCTGACAATACCATTCCACAGGGACACGCCCACCGATTGGGGGGGTGTCCCCACATGCTCTGACAGTGTCCAATCAGAGCTGACAATACCATTCCGCAGGGACACACACACCTATTGGGGGTGTGTCTCCACATTCTCTGACAGTGTCCAATCAGAGCTGACAATACCATTCCACAGGGACACGCCCACCGATTGGGGGTGTGTCCCCACATTCTCTGACAGTGTCCAATCAGAGCTGACAATACCATTCCGCAGGGACACACACACCAATTCGGGGTGTGTCTCCACATTCTCTGACAGTGTCCAATCAGAGCTGACAATATCATTCCGCAGGGACACACACACCAATTGGGGGTGTGTCTCCACATTCTCTGACAGTGTCCAATCAGAGCTGACAATACCATTCCGCAGGGACACACACACCAATTGGGGGTGTGTCCCCACATTCTCTGACAGTGTCCAATCAGAGCTGACAATACCATTCCGCAGGGACACACACACCAATTCGGGGTGTGTCTCCACATTCTCTGACAGTGTCCAATCAGAGCTGACAATACCATTCCACAGGGACACACACACCAATTAGGGGTGTGTCTCCACATTCTCTGACAGTGTCCAATCAGAGCTGACAATACCATTCCACAGGGACACGCCCACCGATTGGGGGGGTCCCCACATTCTCTGACAGTGTCCAATCAGAGCTGACAATACCATTCCGCAGGGACACACACACCAATTGGGGGTGTGTCCCCACATTCTCTGACAGTGTCCAATCAGAGCTGACAATACCATTCCACAGGGACACGCCCACCGATTGGGGGTGTGTCCCCACATTCTCTGACAGTGTCCAATCAGAGCTGCCAATATCATTCCACAGGGACACACACACCAATTCGGGGTGTGTCTCCACATTCTCTGACAGTGTCCAATCAGAGCTGACAATACCATTCCACAGGGACACACACACCAATTGGGGGTGTGTCCCCACATTCTCCGACAGTGTCCAATCAGAGCTGACAATACCATTCCACAGGGACACGCCCACCGATTGGGGGGGTCCCCACATTCTCTGACAGTGTCCAATCAGAGCTGACAATACCATTCCGCAGGGACACACACACCAATTGGGGGTGTGTCCCCACATTCTCTGACAGTGTCCAATCAGAGCTGACAATACCATTCCACAGGGACACGCCCACCGATTGGGGGGGGTCCCCACATTCTCTGACAGTGTCCAATCAGAGCTGACAATACCATTCCGTAGAGACACACCCCTTTGACAAGAATGAGGTAACACCATGAGGAATAGCAAAAAGTAATGTTTCAGAATTGTTATTTCATAGTGTATACTAATATCTCTCTGAAAACAGGCCTGTCAGGAGAGCTGATGGATCCTCTTTAAGTCAAGTCATTTAGTTTGTGTCTGAGAGGAGTTCCCCTTTTATTCTATATGCCCCTCTGAAAACATGTCAACACTTTTAGTAAGTAACCTCATGTTTTTGGAACTTGCACCTCATATGTTATCTTACATGGCATGATCTCCGTAGGTAGCCATACTCAGGGGTGTAGTTGGGAGGAGGCAGGTTTGGTCTTTGCCCCAGGTGTAAATGTCCTGAAGATCTACTGGCTTGGGACAAAGCCCAGCAGGTGTTAGTGTGCCAGTCCTTGCTGGTGGGTATGGTACGTCTGGTTCAAAGTTTTGGGAGCTGGAGACAGGTGGCCCCCGCTTAGTGGGGCCCCTTACTCTCTATTTCAAGTGATTTAAATAAAAGTGGCACACTCTGCAATTTAGCTAAAGGCACTGTCATAGATGTCATAGATGTCAAAAGTCCCGTACGGGGAATAGGGATAGGCACAGGAGAGCTGTAAGTGCATTGTCCCGCCCATAGCACTTGCACCTAATCCGCTTACAATTTCAACTATGGATTTTTCTAATAGACAAAAACTGGATTTGTATCAAAAAGGTACAGATTTACTCAGCATAAAGCACCCTTACATTACATACGTGCCCTTAGTTTGGGGTATAAAATGCTGACAATAGGTTCCTATTACAGAGTAACCATCATTGAACTATTTTATTCTTAAATCAATAAGATGTGAAAATAAAAAACTTTGTATTATATTTTATTGGAGAAATCTGCTTTTTTCTCCGCGACGACTGATCTTTCATTCTCAAAATTCACAATTTATGAGTAAAATCTGTCTTCAGTAAATACAGACTTTCCCATCGCTGAGATAGGAGACGGCAGTTGGTGCTCATAAAGTTCTATGGAGAACTGTAACTGTCATTTTAGGAGAATGTCTGTGAATTCCTCTAGCTCCTCCCTTCTCCATAGAACTTTAAAAGCACCAATTGCCACATCTTATCTCAGAAATGGTAAAAATCTGTCTTTGCTGAAATCAGATTATACCCATGAATTGAGAGTGAAAGATCAGTCCAGGAGGAGAAACGAGCAGATTTTGCTGATAATACATTTTTTACAAAGTTGCTTATTTTCATGTGTACTATTATTGTTTTACATAAAACGACGGCTATGATTTAAGCATCTCTATTCTATTAAAGGGATTGTTCATATTCTCTGATGCTGGCGCCAGGTGTTGGCGGTCATGTGACCACAGATATGTGATTTGCATACTTCCGGCCACATTCCGACTAGACGAGTCTAACTGCACGTCTAGTCTGCATGTGACCACATGTATACAAATCGCATACTTGCCCACCCCTGGCATCAGCACCTGAGAATCCTGACAGCGATGTAAGGATTTACAAATCTGCAATTACATAGCGTGACTGCAGTCTTGTTGCCTAAGGCCGGACAACCCCTTTAAGCAGGATGTTGCCAAGTATGACATGTGTGGATGTATTTACAGTATTTATGGGAATGGGGGTCATCATTTTAGGTCAGTGTGCACTTTTTGGACAATCCTTGGTTTTACCTCAGACCCGTCAGCACATGCATTTCCTACCGGCCATATCTTGGGCACTACTACGGTATTAGCGTGAGGACGGAGTACGGTAAAAACGATGACACATCGCGCAGACTCATGTGTAACACAAACAGTGGCTTTCTCATGTCGCACTGTTTAGCGCTGTGTCCTTATAACAGATGATAGACGCCGATTATCTCCGCGCAGCCTGAGAAAAACACACACAACACAGATAAATGGAATCCAGGCCGCCCACACTTCATCCCCATCATCGCAAGACTTTCCCAAGATCTGTTCACCGCAGACTCCCGTCCTTACAGTAGATACGACATCTGTACTCACTTTTACTGCTGGAATTGCTGCCACCTCCACAAGTAATGTGACGAGAACAAAGCCCTGCAGACTATCACCTCCTGGGACAGACACAATGGTGGAAAGGTTCCTATGGGCAGGAGAGAGGAGGTCAGCAGGTTGCTGTAGATATCCCTTTCTGCCCCGGGTCCTATGACAGCTGAAGACCATCGGACACCCAGTAGTCTGGTACTGTTCACACAGAACACGCAGAAAGTCATCAGTATCTGGTGGAAAGTATTGGGACACCTCCACATTACACCTACAGAAGCTTTTATGACCTCCCATTCTAAATCCATAGGCATTACTATGGTGGTCCCCATCATCGCTCTCCCTCACTTTACCACCATAACAGCTCCCGCTCTTCTGGGAAGGGTTTCTACAAGATTTTGGAGGTGTCTGTGGGAATTTTTGCCTATTCATCCAGAAGATCATTTGTGAGGTCAGATACTGATGTTGGAGGAGAGGCCGGGCTCACGATTTCTGTTTTAGTTCCTTCAAAGGTGTTGGGTGGATTGAGGTCTGGGCTCTGTGCGGTCGGTCATGTTGTTCCACACCAAACTCCTCCAACCATGCCTTTATGGACCTTGATTTATGGACTAGGTACAATCATGGGGAACAGAAAAGGGCCTTCCCCATACTGTTCCCACAAAGTTGGAACGATAATAGTCCAAAATGTCTTGCATGGTGAAGGATTAAGATTTCTCTCTTCTGGAACTAAAAGATGAAGGTCAAACCCTGAAGAACAACCCCATAGCATTATCCCTCATCCACCAAACTCCAGCTGGTACTATACAAACAGGCAGGTAACTTTCTCCTAGCATTCACCAAACCCAAAGTCATTCATTAGATTCCAGATAGAAAAATGTGTTCCCTCTCTTCACAGAACACGTTTCCACTGATCCGGAATCCAGAGGCAGCTTTACACCACTATGACCAGTGCCTGGCATTGTGCTTGGTGATGTAAGACTGCATGCAACTGCTTGGTCACGAAGTTCAGGAAGAGGTCACAGTTTTTATGTTGATGTTGAAGAAGCACTCCTCCCATCAAAAATGTTATCCTCTTAATATATTGCTGTCATCATATTATATGGCACTGTGTACTTACAATTGCTCATTTTGCCTTTCTACCCAGTTAATTCTTCTGTTTTCCATTAGATCTATGACATCACGTAATTAAAAACTGATGAGCTAACTCCTTCTAAGCTCTATGTAGAAATAGGAGGTCAACTTTCCCTGTATAAGTCATGGGTCACTGCAAAAGTCTCAGGCAGGGGGCGGAGGGAACAGCTGGGTCAGGAGGTGAAGAGGGGAATGATCAATGCAGTGGACAAGAGACTTCCTGTTTCTACACAAAGCAAAGAAAAAAGAAGGATTAACTGGGTAGAAAGGCAAAATGAGCAATTGTAAGTACACAGTGCTATATAATATGATGACTTATACTCTTCAAATCCTGATCATTAGGAGGATAAAAGCTTTGATGGGAGGAGTGCTTCTTTAATGCCAGAGCAGGTTTGGATTCTGCAGTTATGGAGTCAGCACAGCATTGATGACTTTTCTGCCCTCTGCTCCTCAGCGCTTTGTAACATTACGGGGTCTTCACTTCATGGCTGAGTTGCTGAGGTTCCTTCCATTTCCCAATAATATCCCTCACAGGTGATGGGGGAAGATTTAGGAGGGCAGAAATGTTACGATCTGAATTGTTACCCCGGTGGCCCCTATTAAAGGTGCGCGCTGGTATTGGGGAGCTCTGCACCTCCCATTCTGTTACATGTCAGTAGAGGCAGATAGCATGGCGGGGGGCCTGAGGTTATACACCGGGGGTCAATGCTCCTCAATGATAAACTTGAACTTTATGATTAAGTTGTGTGTCCCAATACTTTTCTCCATACAGTGTCACCTCTTATCTAAGTAGATTAGAAATTAAAATACATACCGTAATTACATAAATTCTTCTTGTACTGATTCCAAGTCACAGTCTATACTATACTCCAGAGCTGTATTCACAATTCTGTTTGATTTTATTGAAAATAGTCAGACGTGCACATGCCGGTGCAGCTGGGCTCACATTATACAGGGTGACTGCTTTTGTTACATGTCATCACCCTGTTGTTCTCAAGCACAGACTGATTACAGGTGGTCTAGTGAGTTATGGAGGGGTCCCACTCATAGTGACTCCTACAGGGTATGGACGGGGGACATGTACATAGTGCCCTGTCTGAGACCAGCACCTAACATTGCCGATAAGAACATGTGCTCTTCAGATGAGACCTTTGCAAATCAAACTCTTGAACCCATATAACTGCACTGTCCTACAGAGCAGCGCTCCTCCCACAATGCACCCTTAATAATCAGTCCATCCACAGAGCTTACAACTTATCATTACACAGTTTCTATCAGCATTCCTTTCCGTGTGTACCCCAGTGTGAGGCCCGACACCCCCTAATTAACATCAAAGAGAACACTAAAAGTTATGGAGTTTCACTTACTCTATTGTCAGAGGTCTGAGCATGAATCCCCGGGAGCCAAGAAAGGAAGGAAACAAACAATTAGTACGGAGAGAAGGTTGCCAAAGGCTATCCCAGCCCGTAAAGAGATTTCCATCTACCCAAAATGTATTGTGTGCCATATAACAATAGAATATATCTTCTCTATTCATAGCGCCAGGCAAAGGGTTCAGGACACATTTTATTGTTATTAACCCCTTCCGCGAATGCCGAGCCCATGTCATTATTAGAGTAAACAACAGCTGCAGACTTATGCTTGAGGGACCGTGCTGCGTAGACAGATGGCAATGTGTTAAAAGATTATTGAAGGGAGTCTGTCACCCCCCAAAATGCAGTCTGATGATGCAGATAATGGTTACTGTGTATCCAAATAAAACAGGTAATTCTCCCATATAGTCTGACTCTAAGCATTGGATGATTCTGCTGAAAGCTGAAATCCGCAACAGTCCCATCCATATAGACACTAAATCCAGAGCTTCACTTACCCCGCGGGATCCTTCCGTTTCCAGTTAGCCAAAACAAAGTCTGCATGGACCATGATCAGCGGCAGCCCAAGGGTCTGGGACACTTGATGATATGGTACGGCCAGATTACGAGGCAGCACCTGAGTCAGATGAAAAATTGGTGTGGTCGTCATAAAAAAGTTTTGTAGAATATTGTGTAAAATGTCATTAATGTATAGTCTGTTCCAGTTACACCATGCTGGCCATGAATCAAAGCACTGGTATCGTCCAATGTAGACCCAATATGACAAACTTAGCTCTGCTACATCGTTATGTTCCACCAAGTATGTTATTTTCACACTTTCTTGTTCTTGCCTTAGGATCCCTTTCACATTGCATTACTCCCTACGTTTTGTGGCCACGTCGGGGCCTACGTTCGAAACCACTCCCATCTTTCGGATTTGGACGTGTGGCACCATTGACTATAATGGTTGGAGATGGACAGCAAGCGTCAGTAGACTACATCTCTCTGTGTGGCACCACAGGGTCCTGGTCGTAACAGTAGCATTGCTTTCCTCATGGGGAGAGTGATGTTACGCTTGAAGGCAAGAAGGGATGACTGTAACCAGGTAACACAAGCATGCAACACATTCACACTCCAGGCCACCAGGGGGAGCTTTTGATCCTATTTACTAGGTGACTCCCCATATATATGGTAGTTTTGGTGGGAAAGTAGCTAGAGAGTTTCAGTCAGTTCCTGTCAGAGAGACAGAGGGGAAGGAAGCAGAAAGATGTGCTAGCGAGAGAGATTGCCAGAAGGGAGCTTGTCGTGGAACATCAGCTGAGGCGGAGCTGGTACGATAGGAGAATAGCTGAGTAGACGTGGGGGTCTGCAACTTCTGGCAGAAAGAGGAAACTGAGAAGGAAAGATCATCAGTCTGACATTTCTTGCCAGGAAACAGACTGGATCCGTCTGAGGCAGAGGAGAGCTTACGTGTAGCCGCAGTGCAGCAGTTCCTGGAAAGAGACATTCAGAAAGCCGAATTGATTGCAGTGAACGTGCAGGAGAGCAAAGCACAGGAGAGGATATCAGGGGGAGACCAGCCCCAAGCAGGCTGCCTCCTTCTGAGGCGCAGAGACCGGTAGCCGGAACACCGAGGTTGTAAGAACCTCCATTACTTACATCAGAGACCGGCAGGACAGCTGAACTCCAAGTTACCTGTCCGACCTAATACCCAGGAGGCATGGTGGCACCCCTCAGAGGCTGGGGCATGCTAGAGTCCCTATAAACCGCCTCAAGCCACCAGTCATATGGGTTATGTCCTATCCGGGGGACAGAGAGAGAGATAACATCTCTCCAGCGATCCTCTAGGTGTGCTGAATGCTTATGGAGGAAAACACGCACACCAGAAGACTTCATACTCTTCAAATTTATGTTAAGGACCTATAACTTTGCCCTTCACTTCGCTAAACAGACCTACTTTACCACTCTGATCTCCTCACTATCCAACAACCCCAAGAAACTTTTTGACACCTTTCACTCCCTCCTCAGGCCAAAAGCGCAAGCCCCTATCACAGATATTTGTGCTGGTGACCTGGCCTCCCACTTTATAGAGAAAATAGACAATATCCGTCAGGAAATCCGCTCCCAACAACTAAGTTCAGTGACTCCCATCCCTCCCCTCATTGCCCCTGGCTCACTCTCCACATTCGATCCCATTACAGAAGAAGAAGTCTCCAAGCTCCTCTCCTCTTCTCGTCCGACTACATGCACTACCGACCCCATTCCCTCACATCTCCTCCAGTCTCTCTCTCCAGTTGTCACAAGTCACCTAACTACAATCTTTAATCTCTCCCTCTCCTCTGGCATTTTCCTCTCCTCCTTCAAACACTCTATCATTACTCCATTACTAAAGAAACCCACCCTCGACCCATCCTGCACAAACAACTAGAGACCGGTCTCCAATCTCCCCTTCATCTCTAAACTCTTGGAGCACCTGATATACTCCCGCCTTACCCGTTACCTCTCCACTCACTCCCTCCTAGACCCTTCACAGTCCGGTTTCCGCCCCCTACATTCGACAGAAACTGCACTCATCAAAGTGACCAATGACCTTCTGACAGCAAAACGTAATGGTGACCACTCTCTGCTCATTCTTCTCGACCTTTCTGCAGCTTTTGACACTGTTGACCACCCTCTCCTGCTCTCTAGGCTCCAGTCACTAGGCATTAAGGACACTGCTCTCTCCTGGTTCTCCTCCTATCTTTCTGACCGCTCCTTCAGTGTTCTGTTCTCTGGCTCCACTTCATCTCCTCTTCCTCTCACTGTTGGGGTACCTCAGGCCTCAGTCCTTGGCCCCCTTCTGTTCTCTCTCTACACGGCCCCAATTGGACAGACCATCAGCAGATTTGGCTTTCAGTATCATCTTTATGCCGACGACACACAACTATATACGTCATCCCCTGACCTTACCCCCGCTGTACTACAGAACACCACTGACTGTCTGTCCGCAGTCTCCAACATCATGTCCGCTCTCTATCTGAAACTCAACCTCTCCAAAACTGAACTTCTTCTGCTCCCACCATCTACTAACCTCCCTAAATCTGACATTTCCCTCTCCGTGGGTGGCACCATAATAACACCCCGGCAGCAGGCGCGCTGTCTGGGTGTTATGTTTGACTCCGATCTCTCCTTCACCTCCCATATACAATCTCTTGCCCGCTCGTGCCGCTTACACCTAAAGAACATCTCTAGAATCCGCCCATTTCTCACCATGGAGACAGCTAAAACCCTCACGGTCGCCCTGATCCACTCCCGCCTGGACTACTGTAACGCTCTATTAATTGGCCTCCCCCTCACTCGACTTTCCCCTCTCCAGTCCATCCTTAATGCAGCAGCCAAGGTCGTCCATCTGGCTAATCGTTACTCGGACGCGTCCGCTCTTCGCCAGTCGTTACACTGGCTACCCATTCATTACAGGATACAATTCAAAGTACTTGTTCTCACCCACAAAGCTCTCCACAGTGCGGCACCCCCTTACATCTCCTCCCTCATTTCTGTCTATCAGCCTAACAGACCACTGCGCTCTGCAAATGACTTTCGGCTAACCTCTGCACTTATCCGTACCTCCCACTCCCGACTCCAAGACTTCTCCCGTGCTGCGCCAATCCTCTGGAATGCTCTACCCCAAGATATTAGGACTATCCATAATTTGCATAGTTTTAGGCGCTCACTCAAAACACATTTGTTCAGAGCGGCCTATCACGTTCACTAATCAAAGTTATGTTATGTTTGTGTGTGTGTAGCCCATTCACTATCCCCATCTATTCCCCAACCCCTGAAGATGGCTGGACCATGATTGTAAATACATCATTGTAAATACACACCTGTACTTTGTATCTCCCCCACCTCATTGTAGATTGTAAGCTCTCACGAGCAGGGTCGTCTTATTTTGCTTTAATTATTGTATTGTTAACGTTGTTACTTATGACTTTTGTGATTGAAACTGTTAAACTGTAAAGCGCTGCGGAATATGTTGGCGCTATATAAATAAAGATTATTATTATTATTATTATTATTATAACATCTGTGAGTACCTTATGTGAAGCCATAGGCAGTAAGAGACTACAACACCACGGCGCTAGAGGAAGGCTCTGATTTCCACCACGAGAAGGGGACTCCTAACTTGCCTCCAAGCCAGCTTGACCCTGCCTGCCCTGTGATCTGGTGCCCTGGTCTGTGGCTGCCTGAAGTCTCCAGTAAACTAGGTAAAGAGACTGCAAACCTGTGTCATCGTTCTTTACTGCGTTATTCACCATCTTCCATCTACACATCGGGAGCCCTGGGGATATACCTCACCTGTGGGAAGTTATACCATCTAGCTGCCATACCATCACCCCAGAGGACCCCTTAAAGCAGCGTCGGTCCCCACTGACCGAATACCACAGGTGGCGTCACGAACATAAACTTTATTCCCTTTAAAGACCTTTCCCTTTTACATGGGCCGTCCAGGGACACGGACCGGATCGCCACCATGACATCCCCCTGTGAACCGCAGGACCCGGTACTGAGTACCCCACGGCCCTGGCAGGGCGACTCATTTGTCCGCCTCCAATAGACATACACGGGCGAAAACGATGCACGACCGTGCCCCGACATAGTGAGGTAAGCTCCGACGGAGCCGCTAAATATAGGAGAAAATCCTGTGTGAAAGGGCCATAAGACGCAGGGCCTGTGGCAGTGTTGGGGTATGTTCACACTAGGGCCCTGTTTCCACAAGAGCTGCGTTATTGATGCTTGACGAGGAGCCTCATGTTCACACAGTTGGAGCAGCATGACTCAGATCACAAGTTCCCTTTCATTTGGTTTCCTAGATGTAACAATCCGAGATTGGTTATAACTTTTATATGAGCGCTCGCTATGGAGTAAAGTTACAGAATGACAATCCCGTACTAAAGTCCATCAGTTATTCCGGCTCAATCTATGTGTGGATAATGGCTGCTCCTCATGAAACTCCAGGAGATAAAGGTTTTCTCCAGCATCACAGGGGTGATTTACCTGTGACTAATACTGTAGGAATGACTATACCGACATTGTACTGGCACTGGCCTTCATGGCCACGTGGTCTCTCCTCCCGACCTTCCTTTACAGTAGCCATGCACAATTTTTCCCATACCTGACCAAACAGAGGTCACTTTGGCTCTGACATTTCTGCACGTTTTTCTGGAATTCCTTCTAATGAACCAAATCTTTGCCAAGGATAAAGCAAAGCCTGACTTTGTTGTTTGATACGGAAGCTGCCAGACAGGGGCGTAATGTGTGGGAGTGGGGCCCGCTGACACTAGCAGCGATATCAGCTGCATGTCCATCCGAGGATGCAAATTCACCTGAAGTGTATTGTGGCTCAGAGACCCGCTGGGTCATTGCACTGCTATACATGCTCTCGGCCAATCAGAAGCCGGCAGCTGACGTCAGCGTACAAGTCACTGGTAGCGCAAGGTGGAGATGTCATGTGCTGCCCGTCACTTGCACGCTGAAGTCAGCTGCCGACATCTGCACCGACTAAAGAAGAGGACGCTGCATGTCGTTGGAGCAGCAGAAGATGAGTAGAATCGTTTATTTTCTTTTTAAATTTGTTGAGAAAGAGCTGCAGAACAGGGACATTACTACAGGAAGAAACCCTTGAGAGGAACATTATACTTGGATGGGGACATTGTACCAGGATGGAAGACATTATACCTGAAAGGGTCCCAGGATGGGGGACATTATTACAAGGAAAGTCCAGGATGGAGAACATTATTACAGGGAGAAGCCCATTAAGATGGACATTATAACTGGATGGGGACATTGTACGAGGATGTGGACATTATATCTAGAAGGGTCCCAGAATGGGGGACAGTATTACAAGGAAGGGCCAGGATAGAAAACATTAGAACAGAAAGGAGCCGAATGGGGACCTTATTGCAGGAAAACGGCACAGGATGGTGAACATTATTACAGGAAGGGGCATAAATAAGGGACATTATTACAAGATGAGGGCATAGTTACATGGCAGGGGGCGAACAAGTATGTGGAGCGCCCCGTCAGGGCAGGGGGGTACTCGGTACCGGGTCCTGCTGTTCACTGGGGGATGTCACAGTGGCTGACCCGGTCCGTGGCCCTGGGACATCCGTATAAAAGGGAAAGGTCTTTAAAGGGATAAAGTTTATGTTCGTGACGCCACCTGTGGTATTCGGTCAGGGTGACTGACGCTGCTTTAAGGGGTCCACTGGGGTGATGTTATGGCAGTTAGATGGTATACCTTCCCACAGGTGAAGTATGTCCCCAGGGATTCCCAGTGTGTAGATGGTAGAATGGTGAGAGGTGCAGTGAAGAACGAGGACACAGGTTTGCAGTCTCTTTACCTCGTTTACTGAAGTCTTCAGCAGCCAAAGTCCAGGGCACCAGATCACAGGGCAGGCAGATTCTGGCCGGTTTGGAGGCAAGTCCAAAGTCCCCTTGTCCAGGTTGAAATCAATAGCCTTCCCTTGTGCTGTGGTGGTGTAGTCCCTTACCTCACAGATGTGGTGTCTCTCTCTGTCCCCCCGAAGTCGGATAGGACAAAACCTCTATGACTGGTGGCTTGAGGCAGTTTATAGGGACTCTAGCATGCCCCGGCCTCTGAGTGGTGCCACCGTGCCTCCTGGGTGTATGTGCGGACAGGTAACATGCAATTAGCAGTCCTGCCGATCTCTGAAGTAAGCCATAGAGGTCCTTACTACCTCGGTGTTCCGGCTACTGGTGTTCTGCGCCTCAGAAGGAGGCAGCCTGTTCGGGGCTGGTCCCCTTCTGGTATCCTCTCCTGTGCCTTGTTTCCTTCACGCTCGCTGCAATACAATTCTGCCTTCAAAATGTCTCTTTCTGGGAGCTGCAGCTCTTAGGGCATGCACAGCTCCGTGGACCCTCCTCTCCGTCCTCTGACAGGAATTCACTCCTGCCAGGAACAGCTTCCCTAAAGGACTGTTAACTTTCCCTACAGACTACCAGTTATATATATATGGGGAGTCACCTAGTAAATAGGATCAAAAGCTCCCCCTGGTGGCCTGGAGTGTGAATGTGTTGCATGCTTGTGGTACCTGGATGCCGTTATCCTTCCTTGCCTCCGAACGTAGCATGACTCTCCCCTGGAGGAAAGCAATACCACTGTGACGATCAGGACCCTGGGGCGCCATATATGTTTTCACTGCATCTGGAATGCTATAAGGGCCCATACATCTGACGAACATGCAGGTGGGGGCCCAGGTCCAAATTTTGCATAGGGGCTTACTGGTCGCTGGTTACGCCACTGCTGCTAGATACCCCTGGCACTGCTTATCCAATTTTTAAATAAAATTGGTGGGATAATATGTAACGTCCAAAAGGCTTGTTTTACCCAGTACTATAGAAAAGGACAACAGGACCAAACACACTGTGGTTGGCAATATATGACAACAAAGTCTGCCTGGAAATGAAATTCTCATCTGGGGCATGTATGGTACATTGACAGGAGATACCATAAATGTCGGAAAGTTGCGTTTCAACAAAGCTTTAATTTCCAAGCCATTAAATGGGAGATCTTCTCACCTTAACTACCCCAGTCTCTCCGTTCTGCCATACATAACCCATGACTATATGACTGAGGATCACTCGGGCCAAGCGGAAGTGTCTGTGCCCCTTGAGGTGCTGTATGCCAAGTTCTGGCATCTAGAGAAAAAGACAAAATGTTGGTTTGTATCACGTAAAGCTGCAATAACTGACTGGTACAACACAGAGCAACACAGAGCGTGGTAATCACCGAGCAGTGAAATGTGGACTGTCCTTATATCTCCATTATAGAGGAATAGTGAGAGTTTGTAATGTGCTGCTGCCCACTGGTGCTGAAACTTAGTACTGTACTTCTACATTTGGTCTATTTATTTGTGGATTCCAAAACTCTATGCTAAAAAATGTTTTCAAGCCTATCTCCAGTGCGTCTTCAATTTCTTTTTAAAGAGTTACTCCAAATATTGAAGATTATTTCCTATCCAAAGGGTGTGCACCAGTGACAGTAACAACTATGCAATGCGACTGTGACAATCGCTCCAGACTCTCTAAAGACTTCTTCAAGTGGACATTGGGGTTTGAATGGTGGACATTGGGGTTGCTTAGGATTATTGTCCATGTTGGAAGCTCCCATAATGACCTCAGTTTCCTCCCAGACGGCATCACGTTTTCTCGTAGAATTTCCCTATAGAAATGGCTTTTCAAGCCTTGGCCTGAAAAAGACCTACCTATATATTAAGGTCGAAACGTTTCTTGTCTTCCCTGTTTTGGTGATGGAAAAATTTAGGTGTTTTACAACCTCATTTGGATCTATACTGGTCAATAATTATAATTTTGCTGAGAATTTCCCGCCGAGGGGTCGGACTTGGTGAAACCTTGCCCAAAAGTGGGTGTTTCAGCTCTGTTCCTAGTTGTTTTAGACCTTTCCCTGACGTCCTGGGGTGGGGCTCAAAGGTTTTGTAAAAGGATTGACCTGCTGTCACCTTCATGGTCCAACATTCACCTCTGTGGATCCAGCGCAAGTCACCTTAGTGGTTGCACCAGTGATTGGCTGCAGCCATCACGTGACTTGAACTGCATGTCATCGATGGAACATCCAATGACTCGCTGTTCTGTTCACCTGACCGCTGCAGCTAACCACAAGTCTCAATCCTTTCACAGAAGAGGAAAGGTGGCATTATTGCTTATGTTTATAGTGCAGACCATTAGAACGACCTCCACTGGATCCAGAAGGGATGACAGCAGTAAGTATAGGTCAGATTATTATTATTTTTTTTTTATAAGTCATCGTAGCTCAGAGTAAACATTTTTTTTAAAGCCAGACAATCCCTTTAAATATCTCAAATTTTGAGTAGTATTTTTTGATAAGTATGGAACAGATTTTTTGTTTTATTGTACTAAGACAACCTCTTTGAACTGTGTCTTCCAGTCTAGCTTGCGTAGTGTTCGTTATATACAAAAGTAGCAAAGGTTATTATGACTCACAACACATCCCGATCACTTGTCAAAGAAGGTTATCTCACTAAAAGTCATCAAGAAAACCTAAGGGTACCGTCACACAATGGCATTTTGATCGCTACGACGGCACGATCCGTGACGCTCCAGCGTCGTAACAATATCGCTCCAGCGTCGTAGACTGCTGTCACACTTTGCAATGTACGACGCTGGAGCGATAATTTCATGATGTGCGATGTAGAAGCTGTTGGTTACTATGCGCACATCGTAAACAATATCGTGCACACCTTTGTTACAACATGCGATCATGCCGCCACAGCGGGACACTAGACGACGAAAGAAAGTTTCAAACGATCTGCTACGACGTACGATTCTCAGCGGGGTCCCTGATCGCAGGAGCGTGTCAGACACAGCGAGATCGCTGGAACGTCACGGATATATCGCTGGAACGTCACAAATCGTGCCGTCGTAGCGATCAAAATGCCACTGTGTGACGCTACCCTTACTCTGCAGAAGCCACTGATTGGTGTCAAGACGAGTGTCGAATTACATTTGTCTGTGCCATGATATGAAAGTGCTGAATTGTGTGAGGCAGGCAACCATTGTTACATCCGTATGTGCAATTTATATAAACAGTCATGGCTGAATGTGTTGGCGCCCATGAAATTATCCCAGAAAATTAAGTATTTCTCCCAGAAAATTATTGCAATTCCACATGTTTTGTTATACACATGTTTATTTCCTTTGTGTGAATTGGAACAACAACAAAAAAAAACAAAGAAAAAAGGCAAACTGGACATAATTTCACAAACAACCCTTAAAAATGGTCCAGGCAAAATTGTTGGCTCAATTTAATATTTGGTTGCACACCCTTTGGAATAATTAACTGCAATCAATCGCTTCCTATAACCATCAACACGCTTCTTACACCTCTCAACTAGGTGTCTGTCCCCCGGCGTCAGCTTCCCTGCACTGTGTCTGCTTTACGGCCGGCCGGCGCTGACACAGTGCAGGGAAGCTGACGTCGGGGGACAGACACCGGAATGTAAGTATGTACTGTTTTTTTTTTTTTTAACTTTTACAATGGTAACCAGGGTAAACATCGGGTTACTAAGTGCGGCCCTGCGTTTAGTAACCCAATGTTTACCCTGGTTACCAGTGAACACATCGCTGGATCGGCGTCACACACGCCGATTCAACGATGACAGCGGGTGATCAGCGACCAAAAAAAAGGTCCTGATCATTCCCAGCGACCAACGATCTCCCGGCAGGGGCCTGATCGTTGGTCGCTGTCACAGATAACGATTTCGTTAACGATATCGTTGCTACGTCACAAAAAGCAACAATATCGTTAACGAAATCGTTATGTGTGAAGGTACCTTTACTCACATACATTTTGGCAAACTGCAGTCTAGCTGTTTTATGTCTCTGTGTCAGCAGTAGGGTCCTCCTGAGTCTCCTGCCATAGCGTTTCATTTAATTCAAATGTCGACAGATAGTTTGTAATGACACTGATGCACCCTGAGCCTGCAGGACAGCTTGAATTTCTTTGGAACTTGATTGGGGCTGCTTATCCACCATCTGGGCTATCCTGCATTGCAGCCGTTCATCAATTTTTTCTCTACTCTTCACGTCCAGGGAGATTAGCTACAGAGCCATGGGTTGTAAACTTATTGATTGTGTTAGTGAATGGACAAAGGAACATCAAGATCTCTGGAGATAGATTTGTAACCTTGATATTGTTGATATTTTTCAGCAATTTTGGCTCCCAGGTTTTCAGACAGTTATCTTCTCCTCTTTCAGCTCTCCATGCTTAGTGAGGCACACGCAGACACACAATGCAAAGATTGTGTCAAATTATCCCCTTTTTATTTGGTTTCAGGTGTGATTTTCATATTGCCCACGCCTGTTACTTGCTATAGGTGAGTTTGAACGAGCATCAAATGCTTAAAACAAAATTGTTTTTCTATGCTTTTGTGTTGTTCCAATTCACACACAGGAAATAAACATGTTTATAACAAAACATGTGTAATTGCAATAATTTTCTTAGACAAATACTTAATTTTCTGGAACAATATCAATGGTGCCAACACTTTCGGCAATGACTGTATAGTATATATGGGTGTTATATTTGTCCTTTGATTCTTGTTTACATAGAATGATTGTTATTTGTTAAACATTAATCCATAAAATCTTGAAATACCACACCCACCTTGCTGACTTCATCCCGAAGTTTCTTTGTTTCTATCAGTTCAGCTAAATGTTCTGCTATGTCCATCCAGGGCTTGTAGTAGCCAGAGAGTTTAACCTTTGTTTAAAAAATGCAGAAATATATAATTAGAACAAATATTCCCCAGCCAATAGGAGTTTCTCAAATTTGGGGACCTATGTTGACAGAAAAATAAAAAAAAATGTAGCTCTTGGAAGAGGAGAAAAAAATGAAAGCACAAAAATTAATAAAATCGCCTAGTCCTTAAAGGAAATCTGTCAGCAGGATTTCACACCCCAGTTTATTTGCATGTGTAGCTCTTTTAAAGACAAGCCCAGCAACACATTTAAGGTACCTTCACACTCAGCGACGCTGCAGCGATACCGACAACGATGTCGATCGCTGCAGCGTCGCTGTTTGGTCACTGGAGAGCTGTCACACAGACAGCTCTCCAGCGACCAACGATGCCGGTAACCAGGGTAAACATCGGGTTACTAAGCGCAGGGCCGCGCTTAGTAACCCGATGTTTACCCTGGTTACCATCGTAAAAGTAAAAAAAACAAACACTACATACTTACCTTCCGCTGTCTGTCCCCGGCGCTATGCTTTCCTGCACTGACTGTGAGCACAGCGGCCGGAAAGCAGAGCAGTGACGTCACCGCTGTGCTTTCCGGCTGGCCGGCGCTCACAGCCAGAGCAGAGAAGCACAGCGCCGGGGACAGACAGCAGAAGGTAAGTATGTAGTGTTTTTTTTTTTTTTACTTTTACGCTGGTAACCAGGGTAAACATCGGGTTACTAAGCGCGGCCCTGCGCTTAGTAACCCGATGTTTACCCTGGTTATCAGTGAAGACATCGCTGAATCGGCGTCACACATGCCGATTCAGCGATGTCTGCAGGGAGTCCAGCGACGAAATAAAGTGCTGGACTTTCTGCAGTGACCAACGACATCACAGCAGGATCCTGATCGCTGCTGCGTGTCAAACTGAACGATATCGCTAGCCAGGACGCTGCAACGTCACGGATCGCTAGCGATATCGTTCAGTGTGAAGGTACATTTACATGGCCAGTTCATTCCTCCACTACTGAGAAATCAGAGTTTGAATTGATATGTAAATGAGGCTGAAGAGATATTTGTAGATCTGAAGCCTCTGTCACTCCAGCTCTATTTTTTATCCAGCTGTTCAGTGTGAACATACTACTAAGTGTATGGTCACATTGAAAGTAAATTAATTATCTTATATTGTAAGAGGGTTAGATCTGCACTGTTAATTCTCAGAACTTCAGGGCTGAAGTATTGACAAGCGGTGGACTCCGTGTCATACCCTGGACCCACAGTGAGCAGCTCATATCCATCCTTCTTGTTGGATGACCTACCATTATTAAGAAGCATAACCGATCAGGACTTAGTCTGATCACCACTATCGCTTTCCAAGTCAATAAGTACATTACTGAGGAAGGTCACCTTAGACCGAAACGTTTATTGGTACTACACAATAAATACTGAGCTTCCTAAACTTAAGTTGAGTGCCAGGTTCTCTTTATATTGATGTCACGTGGTGTGGGAACGTACCTGTGCACCCTTCCAGTAGTGCTCACGCTTTATTTATTTATGTAGTCTCCCCATACGTGACAGCACACTGTCTTGGTCATGACCTCCACCACCTTCTCATATAACGCGGAAGAAACCACGAATATTCTAGCACATTCTAAATATTCTTGTGATTTTCTAAAAGTTGCACCTCGTGAAACCAGAGGATACAACTTAGAACGCGAACTCCGGCACCATACCAATATAGAACTTCACTGTGCCACTCTCTCGGAGTATCTATGGGTACAATAAGTTACAAGGGAACTTAGAGTTCCTCTCCGTCCCACACTGTTTCGAGACTCTCCAGATTTTTGCACGAGATTCAAACAAATACTCAACAAGTGCTCTCTTAACTTAATCACTCTTACTATAGAACACCTACAAAAGGCAATTGAGTCCAGTTCCGTACGGATCAAGACCATCGAAGCACTTTCTTCCATAGGTACCCCAGAAGAACTGAATACCCTTAAAACTGAGATCCAGAATTGGATTGACCAACACAGGAAGGATACGGAGAACAGGAAACGCATTAAATTCGCTCGTGACACCGAGGATTACAAGACCAACCAGGTCTATAAATGGCAGGACAATTACTCCACCAGGTGCATTCCAACAAGATCCGGACATCGCTCATCTACCGACTACTCCACATCTGGATCCAAATAGGACAAAAGCTCTACTTTACCTAGCACTTCTCGTTTTTTAGGACAGCGCGGATAACGCATGAAAAAAAGAGGCCACGGAGAAGCCATGGACACAAGAAGGGACATGGACCACATGAGGATCACACGGTCACAGGTACTGAATCCTTGATTGTCAACATTTCTTCCAGGACATTGGGCATATCTGAATACAGTGTACTTCAGAAGGGACTCTCCTTCTGCCTCGCTTATCGCTGGTGCACATTTGATCTTGAGATGGAATTACAGTGATTCTTTCGGACAATACGACTTAAAGTGTATTTTGCTGATTCTGCTAATAGCACTCTACCAGCTCCAACACACAATGGTGACCCACCCCAACTACTTACTGCCCAGAGCCTGGGACTCCACAACAAGAGCCACTTTAGACCCCCACGATGTTCTCATGCTCTAGAGACATTCATAGAATTCATCCAGAATACATTCCACTCACTGCGGGGTGATATTGAACAGGGGAAGTTATTCTACCCCCCTAATCTATCAGTCACTGAACGCCAGGCCTTACAATCACTATAGACAGACGAGGGTCTGATGATAAAACCTGCTGACAAGGGTGGGGCTATCGTGATTATGGACAAAAGCGATTATATGCAGGAGGCACTTAGACAACTCCAGGACAGCATGATTTATCAGAAACTTCACACTAATCCCACCAGCAGTATCCGTAATAAGATCTCAGCGATTTTACAGAAATAGACCCACCTGGGCGTCCTGGATATCAAAACTGTGACTATTTGACAAATGATCACCCTGTAGTTCTCATTTTCTATACACTCCCCAAGATCCATAAAACCTACAACACCCTCCGGGGAGGCCCATAATAGCAGCAACGGACTCCATATTGTCACCTACTGCGATCTACTTAAGAGAAAATCCTGACCCCTCACATCCTATCCACTAAATCGTACCTTCTGGACACAGGTGCTTTCCTTGAGAACATACGAAACTTGGGAAATATACCTCCCAACGCATTTCTTGTATCACTAGATGTCAAGGACTTATACACCTCAATACCTCACACTGAGGGTATCCTGTCAGCTAAGAAACTTCACTCTTCTGATCTGATATGGGTCGGTATTGGGACCTGTTCTCTTCAACATATTCATTAATGATCTGGTAGAAGGTTTACACAGTAAAATATCGATATTTGCAGATGATACAAAACTATGTAAAGCAGTTAATACAAGAGAAGATAGTATTCTGCTACAGATGGATCTAGATAAGTTGGAAACTTGGGCTGAAAGGTGGCAGATGAGGTTTAACAATGATAAATGTAAGGTTATACACATGGGAAGAAGGAATCAATATCACCATTACCCACTGAACGGGAAACCACTGGGTAAATCTGACAGGGAGAAGGACTTGGGGATCCTAGTTAATGATAAACTTACCTGGAGCAGCCAGTGCCAGGCAGCAGCTGCCAAGGCAAACAGGATCATGGGGTGCATTAAAAGAGGTCTGGATACACATGATGAGAGCATTATACTGCCTCTGTACAAATCCCTAGTTAGACCGCACATGGAGTACTGGGTCCAGTTTTGGGCACCGGTGCTCAGGAAGGATATAATGGAACTAGAGAGAGTACAAAGGAGGGCAACAAAATTAATAAAGGGGATGGGAGAACTACAATACCCAGATAGATTAGCGAAATTAGGATTATTTAGTCTAGAAAAAAGATGACTGAGGGGCGATCTAATAACCATGTATAAGTATATAAGGGGACAATACAAATATCTCGCTGAGGATCTGTTTATACCAAGGAAGGTGACGGGCCCAAGGGGGCATTCTTTGCGTCTGGAGGAGAGAAGGTTTTTCCACAAACATAGAAGAGGATTCTTTACTGTTAGGGCAGTGAGAATCTGGAATTGCTTGCCTGAGGAGGTGGTGATGGCGAACTCAGTCGAGGGGTTCAAGAGAGGCCTGGATGTCTTCCTGGAGCAGAACAATATTGTATCATACAATTAGGTTCTGTAGAAGGACGTAGATCTGGGGATTTATTATGATGGAATATAGGCTGAACTGGATGGACAAATGTCTTTTTTCGGCCTTACTAACTATGTTACTATGTTACTATGATATGGATACACGACAAATAGATCTGTGTGTTGACCTTCTTACATTATTCGTAACAAGACTTGTGTTATATCAACATGTGACCGGATTCCCTTCGTGTCAACTTATAGTGCAGCGAGTAATCGCATTGGTAATATACTCAGGAGACATTGGACCCTATTACAGCGTGGTCTACCGTCTGTCCCTAATTTTGAGATACACCCCATGATGTCTTTCAGAAGGGGACGTAATTTTAGAGACAGACTAGTGAAGTCTGATATTGGGGCCTCTTAAACCATGATCCAGAGTACCTTGAGCACAGCTAATCACGGGAATTTCCCGTGTTTAGGTTGTGCATGTTGTAACAATATGTTAAAAGGGGAGTTTTTTTACCATCCGCATACTGGAAAGAAGATTTTTCTAAAAGAAAGGTACACCTGTGCTTCGAGTTACATTGTGCATATGATTGTGTGCCCGTGTGGACTCACCTATGTAGGTGAAACAACCATGGAAGTGAGGGCACGCATCAGTAAACACAAGAGCACGGGTGAGAACGGGGCTTACAGAGCTACTGGTCCCCAAACATTTTGTGGAAAATAGACATTCAGTGAATCAATTAAGATTTAGGGTAATTGACAGCGTCCCAGCACTGAGAAGGGGTGGAAACAGGTTACAAATTCTCAATAAAAAGGAGCTTCGGTGGATTTAAATCTTGATTTCAATTTACATACTTGTGTTTGGTAGGGTCTGTGGGGGCATCGTCGTGGGTATTTGTTTTTATTGTCTCCTCTGCTGGTTGGTTGTTTTTTTATGTTTCTTTATTTCTTTCCTCCCCTCTTTTCTTCTTTTCCTCTGGATCTTAGGCCATTACTGCTACAGTCGGCTGTCAGAAGGATGGGACGTCTTAGAGTTATGTATGTACGGATACATGAATGATGTGATGTCCTTTTTGGCTCCCCTCCTTATGCCCCTCGACTGTTGCATGTATATGATGCAATGTAGTATATACGAATATGTGATTGATATAAATCCTGGCCCTCTTGATGCCCTTTGGATTGTTGCATATATGTTATGAAATATGGTGTATATTGTAACATATTATTGATGTAATGTCTGTTTGGCCCTCCTTCCTATGCTCTTTGACTGTCGCGGATATATAATGAAGTAATTTTTACATATGATCATATGACTGATGTGATGCCAGTTGTTGGCTCCTTCTTTTATATTCCCCGTCGTCACGTGAGGTGGATTCTTCCGGGTAGCAGTGCGCATGCGTGCCCTGGGTGCCGCGTCACTGGGCTCCAGTCAGCGGGAACGGACTCCTGGTGATGACATCGGAAGCTCTTGAGGTTGTTACGGGCCAGTGTATAGGTTAGATGGGAGTCACTTGTTGTTTGGGAGACAGCGATTGGCGGCAGGAATATCTGTGGCGCCACTTGAAGATGGAAATCCATTGGCTCTGCTATGTTTACAAAATCCACATGGACCTACATGGATTGGTGGATGTTGCCATGACGACCCCAATGCTGGGACCCGATTGCTTGAGACGCCGAGGTTATTCTATGTGAATCATCATTGTGTGGGGATTATTTATTGGAAATGTATAATGATAGCATTGGCGGTTGGGGACTTTTATTATAGATATGTTGGATGTCTGTTTTTTGTATATTGTAATGTATTCATCGATGGGTGGTGGGCGGCTTGATGGTGATTGGTGCCCTGTGTGGCACACACACTATTTAAAGCTGGACCTGTGCACTTTACTTTATGCTTGACAAAGACCCACAGGGTCGAAACTTGCTGTTATATGGCTGAATAAATTTATCTTTTTGGATTATACACCTGGATGGAGCGCTGTTACTTTATTGCTTGAACCTTTGATGGTCCTGGAAGGTTCCCTGGACTTGGACGGGCGCTCCAGTCTGTGAGTGCTGTCAGCCATCTATTTTCTTCTTGACCTTCTTACATTGGTCTTGAACTCCAATCATTTTCTCTTTCAGGATGATTTCTATCTCCAGATACAGGGTACCGCGATGGGCTCCAACGTGGCGCCTCCTTATGCAAACTGCTACATGGCAGACTTTGAGGAAAGTAAAATATATCCAGATATACGTTTCCGAGATAATATACTAATATGGAAACGCTATATTGATGACATATTTTGCATTTGGGATGGCACGTTGGAGCCCCTCCTAACCTTTTTTCACTATCTGAACACAGCCTGGCCGGGCATTTCCCTTACTATATCCTATGACTACAATAGGATGAACTTCCTAGACACAATTGTCATCAAAGATTCAAATGGCCTTCTTACCACGGACCTCCATATTAAAAACACAGATCGGAACAGTTTGCTCCATTTCCAGAGTTTCCATCCCCCCCTTCAGTGAAACGGTCCATACCCACGTCTCAAATTCATAGGGTGTCCCGCATAGTTTCAGATGGAGCCCTACGCAGCAAACGGGTTCTTGAAATGAAGGCCAAATTCTCCTCAAGGGGTTACCCCAACTCCATCTTACAAGGGGCGGAACTCCTATCTAGTGATACCAGATGGGAGAGCAACAACAGTATTTCCTTTGTCCATTCATTCCACTCCTTTACATATGTCCTACACAAAAAACATTCGCCGTCATTGGCATCTCCTAGCCACAGCCCATCCAAATATCCTGAAATTCCGAGAACCCTTCCTCGCATGTTTTAGGCGAGCACGCAACCTCAGAGACACACTTGTCCAAGCTGACATTGGTACCAATAAACATCTTTCCAGACACGCTTCCTATAGCAACCTAGGTTCGGGACATTCCCGTGCTTACATTGCACTCAATGTAGCAATGTACAAAAGGGGAATACATTCCATCATCCCCGCTCAGGCAAGAGTTTTTCCATCAAAAACTATTTCACATGCAATTCCTTGTAGGTCATCTACCTCATAAAATGACCCCGTGGCATGTTATATATTGGGGAGACAACACAAGCTATACGTATCGTATATCTAAGCATAAATCTACCATCAGATTTAGAAACATGCTTTTGCCAATCCCCCACCATTTCATCACCAAAGGGCATAACATCTCACAGCTGAAATTCCAGGTTATTGAACAGGTACAGACGCACAGACGCGGTGGCGACAGGTTGGCCAAATTAAAACGTCGCGAGGCATACTGGAACCACACTTTGGATACCTTGAGCCCCAAGGGACTCAATAGGGAGTATAATTTACTTTCGTTTATGTAATGACTATGGGTCTTTTGGATACATCGTTTTTCTATGTACCACGCTGTAAGGATCTGGGTGGGCCGTACATACTACCTGTTGTCTCTAGGTTTTATCTAGATCTATATATCCATAAGCATTTACTGGCCATACGCTATTACTACTAGGTTGTCCTGACTGGATGATAAGTATTCTTGGAAACATTTGTGACCATTGATCATAAAAATACTGGCAATAATATGTACGATATTTACTATATATTTCTGATTATGTAATATATCTAGTAAAGATTGGTCAAAAGTGTTCCTATATATAATAATAATAATAATCTTTATTTTTATATAGCGCTAACATATTCCGCAGCGCTTTACAGTTTGCACACATTATCATCACTGTCCCCGATTGGGCTCACAATCTAGAATTCCTATCAGTATGTCTTTGGAATGTGGGAGGAAACCGGAGTGCCCGGAGGAAACCCACGCAAACACGGAGAGAACATACAAACTCTTTGCAGATGTTGTCCTGGGTGGGATTAGAACCCAGGACCCCAGCGCTGCAAGGCTGCTGTGCTAACCACTGCGCCACCGTGCTGCCCATATAACGCACTTATCTGTCTTTCTAGAGTCACCTATATTGATGCCCTTGAGGATACCTTTGCAAACACGAACACCACCCTTAAGGAGAGCACCCTCCACCTCAGCATCTATTTTTCATAAAACCTATGCTATCTATATTCATCACCATCACCGCATGATCACAACCACGATGCATGATATTATACTGCCATATGCGGCGTATCTCCGAGACTGTAAGGACACTACTATCCAGGCACCTCCTCCCGTGACCTCACTCCTGGAACGCTACACGCTCAGTCACATGGAACGATAGACCAGGGGCGGATTATAAGAGGGTCAATCTGGGCGGTAGCCCAGGGCCCAGTGGTGTGGGGGGCCCTGGGTTACTGCACAGATTGCCCGCCGGCTGCCGCCATCAGGGCATTACTGCACGTGCCCATATCATTTATCTGCCCCCGGACCCGGTGGGCAGAGAGAGGGGGCCCGCATCGGGCCCCGTCTCATCTGCTCACCGGCCCCCTACCGACGCTGCGGCGGTTTCCTATTAATGTGCGGGCGCGCGCCCGCACGTCAATAGTTAACAACAACAGCCGCCAGACAATTGGAGGCTGGCAGCTGAAGTCGGCTGCAGGCGCAGCGCACACGTCGCCGGCATCTGACGTCATTGTCAGTCGCTGGCGAGTGCGAGCTGCTATAGGGAGCTCGCCGCCTGGAGCGCAGGTCAGGTGAGGAGAACTCGGTTTGTTTTTTTTTTGTTTTTTTGATAACCTAAAGGTGGAGACACTGGGGGCAATGCTGGAGGACACACTGGGGCAGATGATTGCTGGACACACTGACTGGGGCAATGCTGGAGACACTGGGGCAGATTGCTGGACACACTGGGGCAGATGATTGCTGGAGACACTGGGGCAATGCTGGAGACACTGGGGCAATGCTGGCTACACTGGGGCAGATTGCTGGACACACTGTGGTCAATGCTGGACAATTGGACATACTGGGACATATTGCTGGACAGGACACACTGGGGGCAATGCTGGACATACTGGAGCAGATTGCTGGACACACTGGTGGTAATATGCTGGACACACTGGGGCAGATTGCTGGACACACTGGGGGCAATGCTGGACACACTGGGGCAATATGCTGGACATACTGGGGCAGATTGCTGGACACACTGTCTGGGGGCAATGCTGGACACACTGAGGCAGATTGCTGGACACACTGTCTGGGGGCAATGCTGGACACACTGGGGCAGATAATTGCTGGACACACTGCGGCAATGCTGGAGACACTGGGCACATTGCTGGACACACTGGGGCAGATTGATGGACACAATGGGGGCAATGCTGGAGGACACACTGGGGCAGATGATTGTTGGACACACTGGGGCAATGCTGGACACACTGGGGCAGATTGCTGAACACACTGTCTGGGGGCAATGCTGGACATACTGGGGCAGATTGCTGGACACACTGTCTGGGGGCAATGCTGGACACACTGGGGCAGATTGCTGCACACTGTCTGGGGGCAATGCTGGACACACTGGGGCAGATTGCTGGACACACTGTCTGTGGGCAATGCTGGACACACTGGGGCAGATTGCTGGACAATGTGACAATATGCTGGACATACTGGGGCAGATTGCTGGACACACTGGGGGTAATATGCTGGACACACTGAGGGTAATATGCTGGACACACTGGGGCAGATTGCTGGACACACTCGGGGCAGGACTGGAGGCATGGGCAGAATGTAGATACATGGCATGATTGGAGACACGGGGCAGAATGAAAGACATGGGGCAGGATTGGATCATGGGGCAGGATGGATACGATAGAGACAGATGGGGCAGGATGGGGAGATCATATGGGGTAGAATGGATACTCATGAGGGCAGGATGGGAGAACATATGGCTGGAGCCAGGAATGAGATACACGGGGCCAAGATGGGGGATATTATTATTACCATAGGGGCTAATTAAGGGATATTATTACTGCAGTGATGTATTTATTTCATTTTTTGAGTATACTGTTTTAAATGGGGGGGCGGTCCTGTTACTGTGCAGAGTGACACTATATCGCCTTTTTTTCTTCATGTGGTGTAATGTAGAAGTTGTGAAAAATTAAGTAATGTGTTCTGGAAGCGGAGCTTGAGATAACTGTGTTATTTCCTGCAGAAACGAGTCCTGGCTGGAAGAAATTATGGCGGTCTGTGCTGGAGAAAGATGAAGGACTTCACCTAGAGACGTCACTGGTGAGTCAGTGTTACCTATACACTGACACTATACACTGTATACTATATACAGAGGTCCTGTGTACAATGTCACCAGTGATCACTGTATTACCTATACATTATATACAGAGCTCCTGTGTATAATACCACCAGCGATCTCTGTATTACCTCTACACAGACACTGCATACTAAGTACAGATCTCCTGTGAATACTGGCACTTATGGTGATAGTATTGTGTTGTTGTTTTTTTTATTACTGGTCAGTATTGTAGTATTCAGTCACTATGTAGTGGTAATATGTGGTCTGGAAATGGTGTTGCGGTATTTGTCCCTTGTATGTGCTATTTGGTCACCAAGTGGTGGTAATATGTGGTCTGGTCATGGTGTGGTGGTATTTGTTCCTTGTATGTGATATTGCTCATTTTAAAAATTGAAAAATAAATCAAAATATACCTAAATTGTATTGCATATTTTAACAAATATTTAATAGCTTACAGTAGAGTAGGGCCCTGCCATTTTTCTTGAATAATCTGGTTCAGGTATATCATGACCCCCGTCACATGACCGGGGGGGCCACAATGTCTGAACTACCCTTAATCCACCCCTGTGATAGACGCACTTCCGGTACGTCACTTCCGGCCCGGACGCTAGGCAGGACAGACACTCTATTTAACACACGTCTCCACACAGAGGGCCACTCACTGCATCGTATTGACAAGCGGTGGACTCCGCATCATACCCTGGACCCACAGTGAGCAGATAACCACTTATAATCAACGCCCGAGGACACCGGCACACAATCCATAGCTCCACAGTTGTATCTTATACCAATACTAAGGGGGCCTTTTGTGTCTCAGTTTACAGCTCATATCCGTCCTTCTTGTTGGATGACCTACCATTATTAAGAAGGTAACCCATCTCCACCTATGCGCACTGTGCATCCCTGCCAATCACCATCTAATGACACTTTGTTGTACTCATTATGTCCATAGCATAACCGATCAGGACTTAGTCTGATCACCACTATCGCTTTCCAAGTCTATAAGTACGGTACGCAAATTTTCTTAATATTATGCACTCTACCTAAATATTTTGTGGCTCCACCAATGTTTATGAGATACCTAACTGATCTACTATGACCGTATTTCATGGATGTATTTACTGACTCACTCTGCACCGTTTTGACAAGCGGTGGACTCCGCGTCATACCCTGGACCCACAGTGAGCAGCTCATATCCATCCTTCTTGTTGGATGACCTACCATTATTAAGAAGCATAACCGATCAGGACTTAGGGTATGTGTCCACGTGCAGTAAACGCTGCGTGTTTGACGCTGCATAGGGACGCAGCGTCAAACACGCAGCGTCCAGATGTTACAGCATAGTGGAGGGGATTTAATGAAATCCCGTCTCCACTATGCGTGGTAACACGCACGCGGCGGCCCTGCGACTCCGGACATGCTGCGCGTCTTTTCAGATCGCAGCATGTCCGTATATCTTGCGGCGACGCTGCGGCGACGCAAGATATAGCACAGGGCCCTATGGTGGAGAGCGATGATCCCGGATGTGTGCTGTGAACACATCCGGCATCATCGCGTCCCAGAAAGGGGGCGGGGCTTACCGCAGAGCAGCTAAGCCGCTCCGACGATACCGCCGGCCATCCTGAACGTGGACACGCAGCCTTAGTCTGATCACCACTATTGCTTTCCAAGTCTATAAGTACGTTACTGAGGAAGGTCGCCTTAGACCGAAACGTTTATTGGTGCTACACAATAAATACTGAGCTTTCTATATTTAAGTTGAGTGCCAGGTTCTCTTTATATTGAAATTCCCTGCAGGCCCCGAATCTGTCTTAGGTTGGGCTCACACTCTAATTGACAACTCATTTTTCTGTTCTGTTGCAGGAACAGAAAAAAAAGGAAAACAGAAATTCCTGCAAGAAACAGATCTGCTTCACCAGACGGACCTAGTGGACTATAACAGAGTCCATTTGGTTTCCATTTGGATGTTCGGAATTGTAACGATAACAAAGAATCTAACATAATTTGTGAGAAATTATTTTTCAGACATAAACTCAGAAAATTGAAGTTGGGTTAAAGGGGTATTTCCTCCTCGAAAATCCTATCCCAATAAGTAGTAGGTGTAATAAGAATAATATTCACAAATATAGCTCCAATTAGAAATGTAGTATAGTTCTTTTGATAAGCTATGTCGCTTACCCCATGTGCAGGGCATTGCAGTAGCTTAGGTATCCATGGTTACAACCATTAGCAACTACCTTACTAATTGTCACAATATGAGTGATTCTAACCATGGATATCTAAGCTACTGCAATGCCCTGCACACGGGGTAAGTGACATATGGAATTAGAAGAACTATGCTACATTTCTAATCAGAAGTATTTGCCAATATTATTATCAACCAAATGGCTAGGTGACAACAGTGGCTCCTCGGATATATCATTCTAGTGCTTCATGCTTCATGTTGGCTTCTATCCTGTCTGCTTTAGGGGTGTCAGAGGTAGAGGTGAATGGCCCTTTTGACGTTCGGTTATTTCGACGAACATGTAAATTGCTTGACAAACGCCTTTTCAGGCACATGTCAACTGATTGTTGAGATCTGACATCTTAACCCCTTTACCCCCAAGGGTGGTTTGCACGTTAATGACCAGGCCAATTTTTACAATTCTGACCACTGTCCCTTTATGAGGTTATAACTCCGAAACGCTTCAACAGATCCTGGTGATTCTGACATTGTTTTCTCGTGACATATTGTACTTCATGATAGTGGTAAAATTTCTTTGATAGTACCTGCGTTTATTTGTGAAAAAAACGGAAATTTGGCGAAAATTTTGAAAATTTCGCAATTTTCAAACTTTGAATTTTTATGCAATTAAATCACAGAGATATGTCACACAAAATACTTAATAAGTAACATTTCCCACATGTCTCCTTTACATCAGCATAATTTTGGAACCAATTTTTTTTTTTGTTAGGGAGTTATAAGGGTTAAAAGTTGACCAGCAATTTCTCATTTTTACAACACCATTTTTTTTTAGGGACCACGTCTCATTTGAAGTCATTTTGAGGGGTCTATATGATAGAAAATGCCCAAGTGTGACACCATTCTAAAAACTGCACCCCTCAAGGTGCTCAAAACCACATTCAAGAAGTTTATTAACCCTTCAGGTGTTTAATAGGAATTTTTGGAATGTTTAAATAAAAATGAACATTTAACTTTTTTACACAAAAAATTTACTTCAGCTCCAATTTGTTTTATTTTACCAAGGGTAACAGGAGAAATTGGACCCAAAATGTTGTTGTCCAATTTGTCCTGAGTACGCTGATACCCCATATGTGGCAGTAAACCACTGTTTGGGCGCATGGGAGAGCTCGGAAGGGAAGGAGCGCTATTTGACTTTTCAATGCAAAATTGACAGGAATTGAGATGGGACGCCATGTTGCGTTTGGAGAGCCACTGATGTGCCTAAACATTGAAACCCCCACAAGTGACACCATTTTGGAAAGTAGACCCCCTAAGGAACTTATCTGGATGTGTGGTGAGCACTTTGACCCACCAAGTGCTTCACAGAAGTTTATAATGCAGAACCGTAAAAATAAAAAATCATATTTTATCACAAAAATTATATTTTTGCCCCCAATTTTTTATTTTTCCAAGGGTAAGAGAAGAAATTGGACCTCAAAAGTTGTTGTCCAATTTGTCCTGAGTACGCTGATACCCCATATGTGGCAGTAAACCACTGTTTGGGCGCATGGGAGAGCTCGGAAGGGAAGGAGCGCAGTTTGACTTTTCAATGCAAAATTGACAGAAATTGAGATGGGACGCCATGTTGCGTTTGGAGAGCCACTGATGTGCCTAAACATTGAAACCCCCCACAAGTGACACCATTTTGGAAAGTAGACCCCCTAAGGAACTTATCTAGAGGTGTGGTGAGCACTTTGACCCACCAAGTGCTTCACAGAAGTTTATAATGCAGAACCGTAAAAATAAAAAATCATATTTTTTCACAAAAATTATATTTTTGCCCCCAATTTTTTATTTTTCCAAGGGTAAGAGAAGAAATTGGACCTCAAAAGTTGTTGTCCAATTTGTCCCGAGTACGCTGATACCCCATATGTGGCAGTAAACCACTGTTTGGGCGCATGGGAGAGCTCGGAAGGGAAGGAGCGCCGTTTGACTTTTCAATGCAAAATTGACAGGAATTGAGATGGGACGCCATGTTGCGTTTGGAGAGCCACTGATGTGCCTAAACATTGAAACCCCCCACAAGTGACACCATTTTGGAAAGTAGACCCCCTAAGGAACTTATCTGGATGTGTGGTGAGCACTTTGACCCACCAAGGGCTTCACAGAAGTTTATAATGCAGAGCCATAAAAATAAAACAAAATTTTTTTCCCACAAAAATTATTTTTTAGCCCCCAGTTTTGTATTTTCCCTAGGGTAACAGGAGAAATTGGACCCCAAAAGTTGTTGTCCAATTTGTCCTGAGTACGCTGATACCCCATATGTGGGGGGGAACCACCGTTTGGGCGCATGGGAGGGTTCGGAAGGGAAGGAGCGCCATTTGGAATGCAGACTTAGATGGAATGGTCTGCAGGCGTCACATTGCGTTTGCAGAGCCCCTAATGTACCTAAACAGTAGAAACCCCCCACAAGTGACACCATTTTGGAAAGTAGACCCCCTAAGGAACTCATCTTGATGTGTTGTGAGAGCTTTGAACCCCCAAGTATTTCACTACAGTTTATAACGCAGAGCCATGCAAATAAAAAATATTTTTTTTTCCACAAAAATTATATTTTAGCCCCCAGTTTTGTATTTTTCCAAGGTTAGCAGGAGAAATTGGACCCTAAATGTTGTTGTCCAATTTGTCCTGAGTACGCTGATACCCCATATGTGGGGAGAACCACCGTTTGGGCGCATGGGAGGGTTCGGAAGGGAAGGAGCGCCATTTGGAATGCAGACTTAGATGGAATGGTCTGCAGGCGTCACATTGCGTTTGCAGAGCCCCTAATGTACCTAAACAGTAGAAACCCCCCACAAGTGACCCCATATTGGAAACTAGACCCCTCAATGAACTTATCTAGATGTGTTGTGAGAACTTTGAACCCCCAAGTGTTTCACTACAGTTTATAACGCAGAGCCGTGAAAATAAAAAATCTTTTTGTTTTCCCACAAAAATTATTTTTTAGCCCCCAGTTTTGTATTTTCCCAAGGGTAACAGGAGAAATTGGTCCACAAAAGTTGTTGTCCAATTTGTCCTGAGTACGCTGATACCCCATATGTTGGGGTAAACCCCTGTTTGGGCACACAGGAGAGCTCGGAAGGGAAGGAGCACTGTTTTACTTTTTCAACGCAGAATTGGCTGGAATTGAGATCGGACGCCATGTCGTGTTTGGAGAGCCCCTGATGTGCCGAAACAGTGGAAACCCCCCAATTATAACTGAAACCCTAATCTAAACACACCCCTAACCCTAATTCCAACGGTAACCCTAACCACACCTCTAACCCTGACACACCCCTAACCCTAATCCCAACCCTATTCCCAACTGTAAATGTAATCTAAACCCTAACCCTAACTTTAGCCCCAACCCTAACTGTAGCCCCAACCCTAGCCCTAACCCTAGCCCTAACCCTAGCCCTAACCCTAGCCCTAGCCCTAACCCTAGCCCTAACCCCAGCCCTAACCCTAACCCTAGCCCTAGCCCTAACCCTAGCCCTAACCCTAACCCTAACCCTAGCCCTAACCCTAGCCCTAACCCTAGCCCTAACCCTAGCCCTAACCCTAGCCCTAGCCCTAACCCTAGCCCTAACCCTAGCCCTAATGGGAAAATGGAAATAAATACATTTTTTTTTATTTTTCCCTAACTAAGGGGGTGATGAAGGGGGGTTTGATTTACTTTTATAGCGCGTTTTTTAGCGGATTTTTATGATTGGCAGCCGTCACACACTGAAAGACCCTTTTTATTGCAAAAAATATTTTTTGCAATACCACATTTTGAGAGCTATAATTTTTCCATATTTTGGTCCACAGAGTCATGTGAGGTCTTGTTTTTTGCGGGACGAGTTGACGTTTTTATTGAAAACATTTTTGAGCACGTGACATTTATTTATCGCTTTTTATTCCGATTTTTGTGAGGAAGAATGACCAAAAGCCAGCTATTCATGAATTTCTATTGGGGGAGGCGTTTATACCGTTCCGCGTTTGGTAAAATTGATAAATCAGTTTTATTCTTCGGGTCAGTACGATTACAGCGATACCTCATTTATATCATTTTTTTATGGTTTGGTGCTTTTATACGATAAAAAATATTTTACAGAAAAAATAATTATTTTTGCATCGCTTTATTCTCAGGACTATAACTTTTTTATTTTTTTGCTGATGATGCTGTATGGCGGCTCTTTTTTTGCGGAACAATATGACGCTTTCAGTGGTACCATGGTTATTTATATCTGTTCTTTTGATCGCGTGTTATTCCACTTTTTGTTCGGCGGTATGATAATAAAGCGTTGTTTTTTGCCTCGTTTTTTTTTTTTTTTTCTTACGGTGTTTACTGAAGGGGTTAACTAGTGGGACAGTTTTATAGGTCGGGTCGTTACGGACGCGGCGATACTAAATATGTGTACTTTTATTGTTTTGTTTTTTTTATTTAGATGAAGAAATGTATTTATGGGAATAATATTTTTTTTTTTTTTCATTATTTTGGAATATTTTTTTTTATTTTTTTTACACATTTGGAAAATTTTTTTTTTACTTTTTTACTTTGTCCCAGGGGGGGACATCACAGATCAGTGATCTGACAGTTTGCACAGCACTCTGTCAGATCACTGATCTGACATGCAGCGCTGCAGGCTTCACAGTGCCTGCTCTGAGCAGGCTCTGTGAAGCCACCTCCCTCCCTGCAGGACCCGGATCCGCGGCCATCTTGGATCCGGGGCTGGAGGGAGCAGGGAGGGAGGTGAGACCCTCGCAGCAACGCGATCACATCGCGTTGCTCCGGGGGTCTCAGGGAAGCCCGCAGGGAGCCCCCTCCCTGCGCGGTGCTTCCCTGCACCGCCGGCACATCGCGATCATCTTTGATCGCGGTGTGCCAGGGGTTAATGTGCCGGGGGCGGTCCGTGACCGCTCCTGGCACATAGTGCCGGATGTCAGCTGCGATAAGCAGCTGACACCCGGCCGCGATCGGCCGCGCTCCCCCCGTGAGCGCGGCCGATCGGCTATGACGTACTATCCCGTCCAGGGTCAGATAAGCCCAGGGCACCTCGACGGGATAGTACGTCTAAGGTCACAGAGGGGTTAAAGATGCCTCTCCGATTACTAAGCCATAGGCCTGATATCACCAGACAATACAAAAGTGACAGCAACCCCAAAATATGAGCCCTACTTGCCACCGCTACAGGGCAAGTGGGAAGAGCCGGGCAAAGCACCAGAATTGGCGCATTTAATAGATGCGCCTTTTCTGGGGCAACTGGAAGTTGCTATTTATAGGCTGAGCGGGCAATATATATGGCCCCTTACCAGCCTGAGAATACAAACCGCCAGCTGTCTGCGTTAGCTTGGCTGGTTGTCAAAGATAGGGGGGCACGTCTTTATTTTAAATAATTTATTTAAATAATTAAAGAATATGGTATGGGTACCCCTCTATTCTTGATAACCTGCCTTGCTGAAGCTGACAGCTGAGGGTTGCAGCCTGCATCTGTCAGTTTTGCCTGGCTATCAAAAATATAGGGGAGCCCCATGTCATTTTTTGGGGAGTCCCCCATTTTATTAACCAGGAAAGTTTACAGCTGTTAGCTGATATTAATAGCCTGGGAACCATTATGAATATTGTCTCTTTCACAGAATATTAACATCAGCCCCCAGCTGTCGGCTTTCCCTCAGCTGTTTATGAAAATTACAGGGGACCCTATTCCCTTTTTTTGTTTATTTTTTATGTATTTACTAGTAAAGTAAAGTACACACCCAAGGTAACCTTAGTGTACAGTCTTCAGGTACAGTACAGACCAAAGTTTGGACACACCTTCTCATTTAAAGATTTTTCTGTATTTTCATGACTATGAAAATTGTGCATTCACACTCAAGGCATCAAAACTATGAATTAACACATGTGGAATTATGTGCTTAACAAAAAAGTGTGAAACAACTGAAATTATGTATTTTATTCTAGGTTCTTCAAAGTAGCCACCATTTGCTTTTGATGACTGCTTTGCACACTCTTGGCATTCTCTTGATGAGCTTCAAGAGATAGTCACCGGGAATGGTCTTCCAACAATCTTGAAGGAGTTCCCAGAGATGCTTAGCACTTGTTGACCCTTTTGCCTTCACTCTGCGGTCCAGCTCATCCCAAACCACCTCGATTGGGTTCAGGTCTGGTGACTGTGGAGGCAGGTTATCTGGCGTAGCACCCTATCACTCTCTTTCTTGGTCAAATAGCCCTTACACAGCCTGAAGGTGTATTTGGGGTCATTGTCTTGTTGAAAAATAAATGATGGTCCAACTAAAAGCAAACCGGATGGAATAGCATGCCGCTGCAAGATGCTGTGGTAGCCATGCTGGTTCAGTATGCCTTCAATTTTGAATGAATCCCCAACAGTGTCACCAGCAAAGCACCCCCACACCATCACACCTCCTCCTCCATGCTTCACGGTGGGAACCAGGCATGTAGAGTCCATCCGTTCACCTTTTCTGCGTCACACAAAGACACGGTGGTTGGAACCAAAGATCTCAAATTTGGACTCATCAGACCAAAGCACAGATTTCCACTGGTCTTATGCCCATTTCTTGTGTTCTTTAGCCCAAACAAGTCTCTTCTGCTTGTTGCTGGTCCTTAGCAGTGGTTTCCTAGCAGCTATTTTACCATGAAGGCCTGCTGCACAAAGTCTCCTCTTAACAGTTGTTGTAGAGATGTGTCTGCTGCTAGAACTCTGTGGCATTGACCTGGTCTCTAATCTGAGCTGCTGTTAACCTGCGATTTCTGAGGCTGGTGACTCAGATAAACTTATCCACAGAAGCAGAGGTGACTCTTGGTCTTCCTTTCCTGGGGCGGTCCTCATGTAAGCCAGTTTCTTTGTAGCGCTTGATGGTTTTTGCCACTGCACTTGTGGACACATTCAAAGTTTTTCCAATTTTTTGGACTGACTGACCTTCATTTCTTAAAGTAATGATGGACACTCATTTTTCTTTACTTAGCTGCTTTTTTCTTGCCATAATACAAATTCTAACAGTTTATTCAGTAGGACTATCAGCTGTGCATCCACCACACTTCTGCACTACACAACTGATGGTCCCAACACCATTTATAAGGCAAGAAATCCCACTTATTAAACCTGACAGGGCACACCTGTGAAGTGAAAACCATTCCCGGTGACTACCTCTTGAAGCTCATCAAGAGAATGCCAATAGTGTGCAAAGCAGTCATCAAAAGCAAAAGGTGGCTACTTTGAAGAACCTAGAATATAAGACATAATTTCAGCTGTTTCACACTTTTTTGTTAAGTATATAATTCCACATGTGTTAATTCATAGTTTTGATGCCTTCAGTGTGAATGTACAATTTTCATAGTCATGAAAATACAGAAAAATCTATAAATGAGAAGGTGTGTCCAAACTTTTGGTCTGTACTATATTCCAGCAGTTGGACATTTCAGTAACCTTAAAATGTTCCTCAAAGTTTCATATGAAGTTTCTGGGCCTCGCAGCTGCCAGGAGACCCAGTGACTCTGAACTCTTACCTGAGTTCAAGCCACTGGGTCTTATGGTAGCTCCAATGCTGGACTCTTGAATGCCGAGTGCCAGACTCGCAGCCGTTCATCAGAACAACACTTGCAAAGCAAGAGAAACAGCTGCTATGAACTCAAGTGACCTTACTGTTCTTGTTGACAACTAAAATAGTAATTGAAAAAAAAAAAAAACGCTTTGGGGTAAACTGTAATTTTTATAGTCAGCAGAGGGAAAGCCAACAGCTGGGGGCTGATGATAATATTCTGTGAATGAAACAATATTCATAAAGGTTCCCAGTAATATCCGCTCACAGCTGTATACTTAGCCTTCCCTGGTTTTTAAAATGGAGGACTTATAGTCCCCCTATAGTTAATAACCAGGCTAGGCTAGGCAGACACCTGCGAGCTGATAATAATAGCCTAGGAAGGGGTCATGGATATTGACCCCTTTCAAACTAAAAACATCAGCTCTCAGCCGCCCCAGAAATGGCACACCCATAAGAAGCACCAAATCTGGCACTTAGCCTTACTCTTCCCACTTGCCCTAGTGTGGTGGCAAGTGGGGTGATAGTTGGGGGGGTTGATGTCAGCTTTGTATTGTATTTGGCTTCTGTGGACTGGGCGATGACATGCGCATGGGTTACCGTATATACTCGAGTATAAGCCGAAATTTTCAGCCCAAATTTTTGGGCTGAAAGTGCCCCTCTCGGCTTATACTCGAGTCACGGTAGCGGTGGGGTCGGCGGGTGAGGGGGAGAGGGCGCTGAGGTATACTTACCTAGTCCCAGCGATCCTGGCGCTCCCCGCCTGTCCCACGGTCTTCTGTGCTGCAGCTTCTTCCCCTCTTCAGCGGTCACGTGGGACCGCTCATTAGAGAAATTAATAGGTGGCTCCACCTCCCATAGGGTGGAGCCGCCTATTCATTTCTCTAATCAGCGGTGCCGGTGACCGCTAATAGAGGAAGAGGCTGCAGCACAGAAGACCGTGGGACAGGTGGGGAGTGCCAGGATCGCTGGGACTAGGTAAGTATCGCATATTTACCTGTCCCCGTTCCAGCCGCCGGGCGCCGCTCCATCTTCCCGGCGTCTATCTGCGCTCTGACTGTTTAGGTCAGAGGGCGCGATGACGCATATAGTGTGCGCGGTGCCCTCTGCCTAGTCAGTCAGAGCGGAGAGACGCCAGGACTGGACGCTGGGAGCTGCAAGCAAGAGAGGTGAGTATGGCATTTTTTTTTATTGCAGCAGCAGCGGCACAGATTTATGTGGAGCATCTATGGGGCAATAATGAACGGTGCAGAGCACTATATGGGGCACAGATATGGGACAATATGAACGGTGCAGAGCACTATATGGGGCACAGATATGGGGCAATATGAACGGTGCAGAGCACTATATGGCACATATATGGGGCAATATGAACGGTGCAGAGCATATATGGGGCACAGATATGGGGCAATATGAACGGTGCAGAGCATATATGGGGCACAGATATGGGGCAATAGGAACGGTGCAGAGCACTATATGGCACAGATATGGGGCAATATGAACGGTGCAGAGCATATATGGGGCACAGATATGGGGCAATATGAACGATGCAGAGCATATATGGGGCACAGATATGGGGCAATATGAACGGTGCAGAGCACTATATGGCACAGATATGGGGCAATATGAACGGTGCAGAGCACTATATGGCACAGATATAGGGAAATAATGAACGGTGCAGAGCACTATATGGCAGAGCTATGGGGCAATATGAACGGTGCAGAGCACTATATGGCACAGATATGGGGCAATATGAACGGTGCAGAGCACTATATGGCACAGATATGGGGAAATAATGAACGGTGCAGAGCACTATATGGCACAGCTATGGGGAAATAATGAACGGTGCAGAGCACTATATGGCACAGCTATGGGGAAATAATGATCTATTTTTATTTTTGAAATTCACCGGTAAATGCTGCATTTCCACCCTAGGCTTATACTCGAGTCAATAAGTTTTCCCAGTTTTTTGTGGCAAAATTAGGGGGGTCGGCTTATACTCGGGTCGGCTTATACTCGAGTATATACGGTAATTTAGATTCATTAAAGGAGTTTATGTTATTCTTTCAATTAAAGGATTTTATTCTGGCTGTGTGTTTAATTACCATATAACCATAGGATTAGTAATGGAGGTGACTTATAGATGCCTCTCCATTATTAACTTGTGGGTTTGATGTCACCAGACAATACAAAGGTGACATCAACCCCACAAATATGTTGCCACTGCAACAGGGCAAGTGGGAAGAGCCGGGCAAAGCGCTAGATTTGCGCATCTATTAGATGTCCCTTTTCTGGGGCATCTGCCGGCTGCTATTTTTAGGCTGGGGGGCAATGGATATTGCCCCTCACCAGAATGGGAAAACCAGCTCCCAGCTATCTGCATTAGCTTGACCTGCCCCTGAAGACACCAATTGTGTCATGTGAATAGTATCATGCGTCTTTGTGTCATGTGAAGTGTAAACTATGTCCTGGAGTTTTGAAATGTATTAAGTAGTCATGTGATATAATGTGAATTGTCATGTAAAGGTGATATGCATAATGTATACGTTAATGTATAAAGTTGGTAATGCACAGCGCAGCATACGTATAAGGTAAGATAGAGTGTGATAGGCATTGTGAGGGTACTATGCTTAGAGAATACTTTTATATGATGCACAGTGTTTATAAAAGAGATCATTCCAACAACTGGCTGGGGCAGATATAGTTAAGAGTTGAAACTAGCTCACAGGGGGAAGGCTTAGTGATAGGGACAAGACTGTGTGTCCTGGGTAGAGTTTGTTAGAGTTCATTAGCTAGATCTATAAGGTCAAGTTCAAGGTTCAGTGGGCTGATAGTGTAAGCGATTACATATTGTTCTGAGGGGTACAGGGCCTTACAAAAATTCACTGTGAAGATTCCTGCAACATTAGAAGCTGAAGGCTCGAGACAATTGCTGTGGTGAGCACCTCAACCCCTTCCGTACAGATCAAGATGGACGTGGAACCGCATGTGGGAGAGGTAACGGATCTCGGGTGTACTGCGTTACTGGAATGAGAATTCCTGGGTCTGACATCATCAGTGAACGTAGGGATAGTCTAGGAAGAACAGATAGTACAGTACATTTGCAGCATTTCTATGGAAACAAGAAATGGAGAGTGTTGTGCCCGATACGGCATGCTACAATCTGATGCACTTGAACTGTCAAGTAAACTTCAGTGTATTGAAACGAACTGGGTAAATAACAAATTGCCTAAGGCAAGTAACCCTAACTAAAGACCTAAAAGAATTATACTTTATTAAACCAATCAATAAAAAAATTAAAACTTTCACTGGACAGTGTGGTATTGGGGACACCAACATATTAATGATTAATTATGGATTGAACGCACGTCCTATAAGATACTCATTACCCCATTAATATATTCAATAGAAGGCATGTGGATTCAGGTGTGGCCGCTACCTATACCATATCAACCTACGCTGCCTAGTGTTATCTGAAAAGTTGCCCTAAGCCTACGAGACATGTTTCGCCAGAGTAACTGGCATCATCAGGGGATTGAGGCTGTAAATGAACTGGGTGTCTACTGATTCATGTGCGGTGGCTCCTGAAGTTGAAGGCCTTGGGATGAGGCCTGCGGCCTACAAGAGAGTGTAACACATACTACACGTGAGAGCACATTGGGACTGGGACACGATTTATCTGTAAAGTGCCAGGGCAACATGGAGCAGCAGCTTGCCCACGACTACCGCCCTCTGACACCTTATACTTGGAGGTAGCTCACTCACAATTTTTCCAAATAAAACTGCCATGAATAAGGAAAGGGATCTAACCATCCTCCAAGAGCAATTTCACCTAGCCATCCACAGCAATTTGATGGTGAACAATGGTTTTCCATGTTAGAGACCATGTCACAAGGCAGAGTGGTAACTAAGTGTCTCACTGGAGAATACTTTGAAATTTTGGGTCCATGGCCAAGAAACATCCCAGATCTAACACTAAGTACGAGTACTGATTAGGCAAGAAGGGTCTGTCAGGATTTGGCCCACAAGCTGATATGCAGCTGCCATAGTGATGGTCAAGAAGCCTTGAAAAATATGGAACAATACGTAAATATTGAATCTTTGCATAAAATTGATGTATTTGTCAATTAAAAATTTATGAATTTATGAAATGTTGATAATTGTGAAATGCTTTACAATTATCAATTATAAAGCAATTACTATATCAATCATTATGATTTGATAGATGCTGAAAACCATTGAAACATCTGACGAAAAGATCTAAAAATACTGACACAGCAGAATTTGTGTTAGTCTCAAAACTTTTGTTCCCAACTGTGCACCACATAACCAGGTAGCACGTGCTTCTTTCTGCTTATGGCGGGAAGAGAAGTCTTTTAACCCCTTTCCGACATTGGACGTACATTTACGCCAATGTCTGTCTCCCTCCCTTTGATGTGGGCTCCGATGGTGAGCTCACACCTTTCCCGAGACATGCCAGCTTTTTGGACAGCTGACATCTGCCCGCAATAGCCGCGGGTGGAATCGCAATCCACCCGCGGCTATTAATCAGTTAAATGCCGCTGTCAAACTCTGACAGCAGCATTTAACAAGGGCTTCCGGCAACTGTGCCGGAAATGCGCCCACCACGTGATCGCGGGTCATCGGTGTGCTGGCATGACAACCGGCTCATAGCAAGTGAGTAATTCTGCTATATAGAGGCGATCTGATCAATGGACTATGTTCCCCATAGATTATTAATGTGTACTCCATCTACTTCTGTGACCAGAGCTGCAAAATGGCCTAAAATTGCAATTTTTTGTGCAAATGAGGCATACACAAAATTTGCAACTTTTATACACCAGATTTCACGTGCAAAGCCAATAATGAATTTCCCTCAGGCTGTGGAAAATTAGGAATAAGACTTCTACTTGGTGTTAGTGACAACCCATGCCTGAAAATCCCACCTGATATTGTCCTCCTTTTGCATAGCTTGTTACATTACATCAACCAACAGGCAAAACTCTAAGGGTATGTGCACACGCTGCGGATCCGCAGCGGTTTTGACGCTGCGGATCTGCAGCTGTTTTCCATGAGTTTACAGTACCATGTAAACCTATGGAAAACAAAATCTGCAGTGCACACGTTGCGGAAAATACTGCGCGGAAATGCAGTGTGTCAATTCTTTGTGCTCCATAATAGGAATCCGCAGGTGTAAAACCGCAGGTGGAATTCACACAAAAACCGCAAAAGAACGCGGTAAATCTGCAAGTAATCCGCAGTGCGGTTTACCTGCGGATTTAGAAAAACAGGTGCAGAAAAATCCGCAAACATCCCATCTACGTATGCACATACCCTTAGAGCAAAACACACAAAAGCTGCCAATTATAACCTTAAAGACCAAGCCCAATTTTTTATATCTGACCAGTGTCATTTCATGTGGTAATAACTTTGGAACGCTTCAACGGATCCCAGTGATTCTGAGATTGTTTTTTCGAAACATATTTTACTTTCTGTTACAGGCAATTTACGTAGATATGTTTTGCGTTTATTTGTGAAAATATCAGAATTTTGGCAAAAAGTTTGAAAAATTCACAATTTTCAAACTTTCATTCTTTGTATTCTTAAACCAGTTAGTCGTGTTGTACAAACTAATTAACAAACAACATTTCCCACATGTTTATGATTGATCCACCCCATGCTTAATGGTTGGAGATGTTCTTTTCCTGAAATTCTGTCCCCTTTTTTCACCACACATACCTTTGCTCATTGTGGCTATAGAGTTCTATTTTATCTTCATCAGTCCACAAATCTTGTTTACAAAATGCACCAGGCTTGTTTAGATGTTTATTTTGCAGACTTCTGATTCTGAATTTTATGGTGAGGACGCAGGAGAGGTTTTCTTCTGATGACTCTTCCATGAAGGCCATATTTGTGCAGGTGACTCTGAACGGTAGAACAATGTACCACAACTTCAGAGTCTGCTAAATCTTATTCAAGGTCTTTTGCAGTCAAGCGGGGGTTCTGATTTGCCTCTCTAGCAATCCTACCAGTTGCTCTCACTGAAATTGTGCATGGTTTTCCAGACTTTATCTTGACCTCCACTGTAATTTCTTAATTTCATTTTGAACTGATAAAGGGCAGCTTGAAAATGCTTTGCCAGATTCATATAGCCTTCTCCTGCATGTGGCCTCCACCATTTTCATAGTGCTAGGCAGCTGCGTAGAAGAACCCATGGCTACTGTTTTTTGGCACAAGGTAAGAGGATGTTGGGTTTTTATAAAGCTGGGAAATTTGCAACACCTGGCCTTTCCTAATGATGATAGTGAACAAGCCATAGCCCTAACAGAGAAGAACCCATGGGTCTTCCCGTTGAAGTGCTAGTTACGCACGAAACGGCCGTCGTCCGTGTGTCTCCACTATTCTCCCTGCTGGATTATTTGTATGTCCAAATAAAGGATTGCCTTTTTTTACTCCGGTGAGTGCGCTCTACTTTCTTCTATTAGACTGTTTTATGGACTTGTATTTTTTGAGCTGCACCAGAAGGATTTATGGGGCTATAGTAATACGGCTTGGTGTGGATTGAAAGGGTTGGAGGTATTTGGATTTGACGTATAACAGCTGTGCGGTAGTGCTTTCTTTCTTTTTTTGCCATTGGTCCCATTATACTGTATGGAAGGCAATGCAGGACCCCGTTATACTGTATGGAGTACTATCTTGGGCCAATTTTACTGTATGGAGCACTTTTTGTGGCCATTATACTATATGAAGCACTGTATGGGGCCATTACACTGTATGGAGCACTATGTGGGGCCATTATATTGTATGGAACGCAATGTAGGTGCCCGTTCTACTGTATGGAGGTCTATGTGGGGCCATTATTCTGTATGGAGCACTATTTGGGGTGCATTATACTGTATGGAGCACTTTATGTGGCCATTATACTGTATGAAGCATTGTGTGGGGCCATTAAACTATGGTGTACTATGTGGGGCCATTATATTGTATGAAACACAATGTAGGTGCCTGTTATACTGTATAGAGGACTATGTGGGGCCACTATACTCCATGGAGCACTATATGGGGTGCATTATACTGTATGGAGCACTTTTTGTGGCCATTATACTGTATGAAGCATTGTGTGGGGCCATTAAACTATGGTGCACTATGTGGGGCCATTATATTGTATGAAACACAATGTAGGTGCCTGTTATACTGTATAGAGGACTATGTGGGGCCACTATACTCCATGGAGCACTATATGGGGTGCATTATACTGTATGGAGCACTTTTTGTGGCCATTATACTGTATGAAGCACTGTGTGGGACCATTAAACTTTATGGCGCACTATATGGGGCCATTATATTGTATGGAACACAATGCAGGTTCCTGTTATACTGTATAGAGGACTATGTGGGGTCATTATACTCCATGGAGCACTATATGGGGTGCAATACACTGTATGGAGCACTATGTGGGCCATTATATTGTATGGAATGCAATGTAAGTGCCAGTTATACTGTATGGATGACTATGTGGGGCCATTATACTGTATGGAGCACTATGTTGGGCCATTATACTGTATGGAGGAGTATGTTAGGCCATTATACTGAATGGAGCACTTTTTTGTGGCCTTTATACTGTATGTGGGGTGATTATGCTGTATTGAGGGCTACGTGGTGCCCATTATTCTGTATCAAGAACAATGTGGTGCCTACTATACTATATGGAGCACCATGCAGGGCCCATTATCCTGTACTGAGCATCATGTGGGGCAATTATACCGTATGGATCACTTTTTGTGGCCATTATACTGTAAGTAAGGCTGTGTGGGAATTACAGTTCGAGAACCATACTGTGATGAGGTCACCATTCTTTGTCGGGAGGATTGAGGGGGGGGGGGGGGGGTGTACAGTAGGGTCATCATACCAAATGTGTGGAGGGTACTGTGGAAGAATTCACTGTTTGGGGGCACTTTTGTTTGCATTATACTTTATCTGTATTATTCAAGGTTTTTAATCCTTTATTATCACATAATTAAATTAGGCCATGTAGCTGTATGCTTTTTACTGCTCTTACATAACATATTATATTATTCTAATATTTTATTCTAAGATCTATTAATTAAAATGTATTTTTTTTGTGGGACAATTCCTTTAAGTTTGTTTCCATATGAAAAAGTTAATTGTTATATTTGATAAGGGAAAACTTCCTCATTTGTTGATTTTTTTAAACAAATATCAAAGTTGGCCCACCACTTTGTCTAAGCTTTTATTTTAGCCTCTTTGTGTTTGAGTTTGACATCCCTGCTTTAGATTATTTCTATCTTCTTGACAACACAGGAGGCATAAATACTAATCCAACCGGGGTCACATCTGCTCAGAGTTTGTCTGTTTCCTTTTCTTTAAAATTGGATTTCTAATACACACAAAAAAATAGTAGTAGGCCTGCTAAGTTATGAAGGTAGAAAAAGGATATTGTTTACCCCACTGGGGTCAAAGACTAATGTGAGTGACCAGAGGAGCGACTGTAAATGCTACAGAAGTCCGGGTGCATAAGAGCAAAATCTCAGATGTTGTGTTTTCATAGCATAGCCCAATGGATGGAAAAAAAAATCCACAACACATACACAAGTCAATTTCCACACTATATTATTCCAATTCAGAAATACTTTCCAGACTTATCTATATTTGTTGAAGATTTCTAATGTGTAATCACAGTGATGTTCCACATTTGGCACAAATTGTCAGAAATTATTTAAAAACGTTCCCAATATTAATTGCGCTTGTGTTTTTTTGCATTGTAAATTATTAATATTTTATACAATATATGAATTTACCCTATGGCGATCCATAGATTTCTCTGGCACATAAAAAAAAACACTAAAATAAAAAAAAAACACTCAGTAAATTGGGTCCAGTTAGATTCTGCAGAGGGACCAGGAGTGTAATCTGTGTACAGCGCTGCAGAATGTGTTATAATAAATAATAAGGTATGCAATGTGCTGCGAAATATGGTAGGGCTATATAAGCAATGCATAATAATAATAATAATAAGTGCTTTTATCTCACCAGGGGGTCTTGTAGTATGAATCCATATTCCTCAGAGACGTAACAGTCTTCCAGTTTTACCGCCTCCATTTTCATTTCTTGTGTCTTTACCCCTATAGAGCTCCTGCTCATTTGTGATCGTCGCACCCCCCACCCGTCCTTTTAAGAGAGTGTTTGATGACTCTATGGGGCAGAGTCTGAAACCAGCAAATCCACCTGAGCTAAAAGGGACTCGGCAATGTGGAGTCTCTCCAGTTGGGTAAATATTAATTCAGGCAAAAAACAAGGACATTTAGATTTAGGAAACTACAAAACAGAGAAAGGAGGATACAAGCTCATGATGATTTACCGAAGGAGGACACTTTCACACCACATTTGAGTCTCCTTTCGTGACTACATTTGGGGCTTTCAGCTTAAGTCCTGAAACCAGGATTCAGAAAAAACCCTGACAAAGGCAATGAGTACAACAAGGATAAGGACTACAAAGTCTGAAACTCGGGACTTCTTTTGACCTCTTTGTCTGGCTTTTAAGTCTGATACAATATCTAGGCAGATAGCATTAACAGTACATAAAAAAAATACTGTGTAACTACTGTACTGATATACAGATAGGAGTAAAAGGTTCAGCATGATAGGCATATAGAAAGAATGCACCAAACAGTGAAAATATAAAAAAAATATTTATTAATTCAAAGATTAAAATAGTACAGGGTGTGGCAGCGTATTATACACATGTCATCCTCCGTATGTAATCCGTATGGCATCTGTACAGCGAGATTTTTTCGCCGGCTTGCAAAATGGACATACGGACATACAATGGATCCATGGGCTCAAATATTCATGAAAACATATATATGTATTAAATTGCCCCCCCCCCCCCTGGCCTGGTTATTGGCCCCCCCTGGCTAAAAACATTTGCCCCCAGCCACCCCAGAAAAGGCACATCTGTAAGATGCGCCTATTCTGGCACTTAGCCTCTCTCTTCCCTCTCCCCTGTAGCGGTGGGATATGGGGTAATAAAGGGTTAATGTCACGTTGCTATTGTAAGGTGACATTAAGCAAGGTTAATAATGGAGAGGCATCAATAAGACACCTATTCATTATTAATCCAATACTAGTAAATGGTTAATAAAACACACACACATTAGGAAAAAGTATTTTATTGAAATAAAGACACAGTGTGTTGTAATAGTTTATTATACTCTCAATCCAATTGAAGACCCTTGTCACCTGAAACAAAGTTAAAATAAAAAAACAACAATATCCCATACCTCTCCGATGCTCAGTCATGTCCCACGATGTAAATCCATCTGAAGGGGTTAAATAATTTTACAAGCACGAGCCTGCTAATGCAGCCGCCCCTGCCTGTAAAAACTGGGGAATGAATGGGAAGAAGGGGAATGTAGCTACCTAGACTTGCGGTACTGCGCCCCCTGCTGGTATAAACTCAGATGAACTCGAGCGTGAGAAAATATTCCGAAAAATTCCCACGCTTGAGTTCATCTGCGGTTATACCAGCAGGGGGCGCAGCACCGCAAGTCTAGGTAGCTATGTTCCCCTTCTTCCCATTCATTCCCCAGTTTTTACAGGCAGGGGCGGCTGCATTAGCAGGCTCGTGCTTGTAAAATTATTTAACCCCTTCAGATGGATTTACATCGTGGGACATGACTGAGCATCGGAGAGGTATGGGATATTGTTGGTTTTTTATTTTAACTTTGCTTCAGGTGACAAGGGTCTTCAATTGGATTGAGAGAATAATAAACTATTACAACACCCTGTGTCTTTATTTCAATAAAATACTTTTTTCATAATGTGTGTTTTATTAACCATTTACTACTATTGGATTAATAATGGATAGGTGTCTTATTGACGCCTCTCCATTATTAACCTGGCTTAATGTCACCTTACAATAGCAACGTGACATTAACCCTATATTACCCCATATCCCACCGCTACACGGGAGTGGGAAGAGAGTGGCTAAGTGCCAGAATAGGCGCATCTTCCAGATGTGCCTTTTCTGGGGTGGCTGGGGGCAGATGTTTTTAGCCAGGGGGGCCAATAACCATGGTCTCTCTCTAGGCTATTAATATCTGCCCTCAGTCACTGGCTTTCCCACTCTGGCAGAGAAAATTGTGCGGGAGCCCACGCCAATTTTTTCCGTGATTTAACCATTTATTTTAACAGCTAGAGCCCCCAAATTTTACACACATACTCTTGTAACATTACTAATGAGGAATATGTAAAAAAAAAGAAGGGATATGAAAAGGTTTACTGTATGTGAACCATGTCTCATATCCTGTCGGGTTTGGGAAGGAGATAGCAAAAGCCGGCAATTGAATTACCGGCTTTTAAGCTATCTAGCGCTGTATGAAATATAAATATATAAATATATATATGTCTCACTGACATATATATATATATATATATATACCCCTATACTATGTGTAGACATTTATTCTATATATTCTAATAAAACCTGTCAGTGTCATTTTACTGTACACAGCACTGAATTGACGGCTTTTCTATAGAACACCGCTGCGTATTTCTCGCAAGTCACACTGTTGGTCCGTGTGTAATCCATATTTTTCTCGCCCCCATTGACTTTCATTGGCAGATTTTTTGAGCAATACGCTGACAAACGCAGCATGCTGCGATTGTCTACAGCTGTACAAGAGCGTAAAATACAGATGCGTAAAATACACCAGATAGGAGCTGGGCCATAGAGAATCATTGTACCGTGTGCAATGCGTATTTTCTGCGCCTCTCATACATCCGTAAAACACGCTAGTGTGACCCCGGCCTAAGTAGTAAGATATAAATTAGCAAGTACAAGTAAGTAAATGGCTGAGATAACCTGGGAGCTACCAAACACTGGTGTCCTGAGGTAGTTATCACATATCAGCTGGTAAATAGTGGCCTTGCAGAGAACATAAATGTATAAACCATAATAAATTACCTGAATATTGTGGTGCCACTACCCCAACGCGCGTTTTGGCTGGTGTGTCTTCTTCTGGGAGAGTGGTATTAAATAGTGGCAAGGAGCCAATGAGAAGAGATGTCATAATGCTAATAGATATTATATTGCTAGGGATTGGAGCTTGAGTGATGGACATGCAGATGGTGGTGATTTTTTTTGTATGTTACATTTGGGATGAAATCCTGACCCTCAGAGCCAGAACGTGACAATCAATAGGTTTTATAGCAGGAGGGAAACTGTACATAGCTGATAACCTGCTTTTGAAGTCAGGTATAGGGGACAATGTTTCCCACGCACTCATTGAGTTGTGTGGCCGAGTGTGATCTGAATATCAGATCCAACTCGGGCACGTTGTGTGACTTTTTCATCGGACAATCTTTATCCAAGGAAAAAAAATCAGACATGTGCACGGCCCCAAAGAATAACATGAGAAGAGTGCTGTCCATCAAAACGACAGATAGAACTCATCCGATTATTACGGTCATCTGCCTGAGCCCATAGTTTTACAATAACCCCAGTTTTACTTATTTTCTGCTTAGTCTGGACAGCGCAGACACTGGCAATGACAGGTACACAGACCGGCCCTGATCCTGCATGTTTATTACATTCTCATTAACTTTTCTGTTGTGCAATTTGTCCGCCCGTCCTGGACTCTGATCAGTGCTGCCAAATATCCTGAAAACTATTCTTAGCTATTCCATCTGACTACTATCACAATATGACCTTTTTTACTGAAAACTCTCCCCTTTCTGATCAACTTTTATCAGCAGAGTTCATACAAATCACATATCTTTTTTCCTTACTCTAATTAGTGTCTTAAGGTACCGTCACACTAAGCAACCTTTGAACGATAACGATAGCGATCCGTGACGTTGCCGCGTCCTGGATAGCGATCTGTGACATCGCTGGTCGGAGCTAGAAGGCCAGAACTTTATTTCGTCGTCAGGTCACCCGCTGTCATCGCTGAATCGGCGTGTGTGACGCCGATCCAGCAATGAGTCCCCGGGTAACCAGGGTAAACATTGGGTTGCTAAGCACGGCCCTGCACTTAGTAACCCGATGTTTACCCTGGTTACCCGGGGACTTCGACATCTTTGGTTGCTGGAGAGCCGTCTGTGTGACAGCTCCCCAGCGACGACACAAGGACTTTCCAATGATCACGGCCAGGTCATATCGCTGGTTGTGATCGTTGGAAAGTTGATCAGTGTGAAGGTACCTTTAAAGAGAATCAGGTTAATGCTGCCCTATCTGATGGAAGTGTAAGGAAGTGATGGACACTCAGATTCCAGCACTGGGGCACTTAATGGGCTTGTTGAAGCAGATTCTTATGAAATCCCACTTTATCAGCTGCAGTGCTAAAGTCATATGTTTGACCTTGTGACATTGCTGAGAATGGGATATTCAACCCTGCCCACCAACCACTAATTGACAGCTTTCTTCTAATCCACAGAATAGGAACCAAGCTGTCAATCAGTACATGAGTCATTTCGGCACAGACCTGGACTAGAATAAGATTCAAGCCAAAGGTCATGGACATCCACAATATCTTCTGTCAATCCTTGAAAAGGCCACACCATTGAGCTGCTGTGCCGGAAGCCGCTCATGTTGGGAGATTTATTTGTCTGATGGTTGTTTGTTTTTTGTGCCCTGGAAATAGAGAGAAACACGTAGCGCCACAGTCTCATTGCCTTGTAGGAAACATTGCTGTGTTAAGACGAAGCTTTTAGTTACACACTTGTAAAGGTACTGCATCAGGGGATCTATTGATCTGTTGCCCCGATCATACTGGTGCAGACATCTATGACACACGACCTATAGGACAAAACACCTTGAAGTCTTCCAAATGAAAAGCATTATACGAAAAGGAAAAATAAATATAAGCTAGTATTGACTTTATGTCTATTTCACTAAGAATGAGAATTTCCTTGGAGTTTCCATACTCCTCAATAAAGCCGAGCATACACATCTATGGGGCAGCAGAAAAAGCCCCTTGATCGGCCAAGGGCGGTTGACTTTATATTTACCGGTGATTCTTTTTTTTTTTTTTGAAAGAAATTCTAATTTCATTAGACAATTATCCATGAAAAACAAGTGACCTTTAAACAAGCGTGAAACTTCCAGCTAGGGTGCACTAAAGACATACCAAAGTCTTATCTAAATCTTCTAATCAAGTCAGCAAATACCCTTTAGAATGGCCAATGATGCGGTTTCGTGAGCGAAAAATAAACAGACCTTTCAACCTCATAAAAAGTGTTATACTATAAAGCCCATCTCCTGGCGCTACCATTTGACCATCAATGTGTGTGGGAAGGATGTCGGGGGAATAAGGATCGGGCATCTGGAATTTAAACATCGAAGCCTTTTGGTCCCATGAAAAATAAGTAATCGACAGAGGGGACTGTGACAGCACCATAATATACAGAATGTCACTTTGTGATGATACATTCCCTTTAACCCCTTAAAGGGAATCTTCCTGTAGGATCGACCCTGGTAAGCCATCTATATGGGCATGCGGGGCATAGAAAGTTGAATAAAGTAATAGCTTGATAGCTGCGATCTGATGTCGTATTCCAGAGAAATGCATTTTATTCTTAATATGGAATTGAGCAGTTAAGATCTTTGGGCCACACATAGATCTCCCCGAGACTCTGCCTCCACATCTTTTTGTAAATGAAATGGGAAGTTACCAGTGTGATATGTAATGGCTGACACTTTGTAATGTCTGATATCACTGCAGAGCTGTGTGTGGTTATGAGAGCAGACTGTCAGTCATTACATGTCTCACACCGGTAACACCCCTTTTAATTAACAATCTCAGGAGGTAGCTCCTAGTTCAACTTAGACCTGCAAGAAGTAAAAAGATGAATATTGCCTTACGATAACTGCCCATAGGGTCTCACCTATGAAACATGTGCTAAATTAAATGGTAGAAAACTGACCTTGTACGGCTCCTGCTCCTTAATCCGAGACAGAGTCATGGCTGGGAGATGAAGTCGAAATGAAGGTCTGACCAGATGGAGAAGAAACAGCAGAAAATGTCTTATCAGATGAGTCATCAGTGGTCACTGGATGTAAATATTAATCAGTATCTGCACTTTATGACTTAGAGTGATACTGTCATTTGTAAAATCCCTTAGGCTGTATTCTAACATTCAGTGTGAATTGTCCATGTGCGGACTCGTATGATGCTATAAAACTCTTCACATATCAGTAAAAATCACGGCTCTGAGAATGAGATCAGTGAGGGTCAGAGAATATTCTGTACTGATCCAATTTTGAGGATCAGAATAGGACATCCTCAATGCGTCTGTAAAAGCAGGTAGCACACCGACACTGCACACGGATACAGGAATGCAATCTTATTAAGCTTAGCACGGTCCCTTACTATGTAGTGTACTCACTTATTATGTACAGCACGGTCCCTTAGTATACAGTGTACTCACTTATGCATAGCATGGTCCCTTAGTATTTAGTATACTCACTTATTATGCATATCACGGGCCCTTAGTATTTAGTGTACTCACTTATAATGCACCGCAGTCTCTTAGTATATAGTGTACTCACTTATGCATAGCACAGTCCCTTAGTATATAGTGTACTCACTCATTATGCACAGCACAGTCCCTTAGTATATAGTGTACTCACGTATGTACAGCACAGTCCCTTAGTATGTAGTGTACTCACTTATGTACAGCACAGTCCCTTAGTATATAGTGTACTCACTTATTATGTATAACGCTGTCCTTTGTTACAGTTTGACCCTAACTGGGGTATTGTCAAGAGGAAGATGAGAGACACCAGACCCCAGAATGCAGACAAGCTGAAAGCTGCTATAAAAGCAACCTGGGCTTCCATAACACCTCAGCAGTGCCACAGGCTGATCGCCTCCATGCCACGCCGCATTTATGCAGTAATTGATGCCAAAGGAGCCCCAACCAAGTATTGAGTGCATTTACTGAACATACATTTCAGTAGGCCAACATTTGGATTTTAAAATCATTTTTTCATAATGACATTTGGGTTTTCACTGGCTGTAAGCCATAATCATCAACATTAACAGAAATAAACACTTGAAATAGATCAATGTTTATCATGACTCTATATAGTATAGGAGTTTCACTTTTTGTATTGAAGAACTGAAATAAATTAACTTTTTGATGATATTCTAATTTTGTGAGATGCACCTGTATGTGTGTGGCTATATATATCTGTAGCTTTGTCACCATAAAAGAAGGGGGCCCAGACATATTTCTTTTACAAGGGCCCCAAGCTGTCAGTGTCCGCCCTTGCCCAGGAATCTGCCCAGGGGCCAGATAAAAGATCTGAAGTTCCCCACCCCTGCATTAGACAGACATCTAGAATTTTCAATAAGGTGTGTTTCCTGGAGACAGACAATAAGTAGATTAGATTCTCCTTATTTGAGAGAATTGACCTCTTGGTCAAGACCTCCTACAGTCCAAGACACACATTTGATGGTGAGACCACCAGTTCAAGACCAATCTCTCTGCTATTATCCGTATGAGGAAAATGGTGTTGGTTGTAAGCGAATGTGCAGATTGAGATCTTGGCTTGTCATTGACCAGAGATCGCAATCTGCGCATATACTGACAACCGGCGCCATTTTCCTGAAGCCCACCCCAAGGTCAATGTGAAAAGCGAGCACTCCGCTCCTGCCTCGCACCGCTGGGACATGCCCTACTCTTAGCCCAGGGTCTGCAGCATCACCCCACACCTACCACCGCCAGCTTCCTATAGCATCGACCTTGCGTCCTTCCCCCGGTAAGCTACGTTCGGAGTATAACATGTACCCACATTTTACTCCCAAACTTGTTTTTTTTTTTTAAATTCAGTACCCTCAAAATACCCTAAATTCATTCAAAAAACCTTGTCACCTGAAAAAAATTTTTTTTTGTAGACCTGCGTAATACTTATGCAGTCAACATTTTATGAAATACACCTAGAAATTTTTGATTATGATTAACAAAAATATTTTGCTTCCGGATGGTCTCTCTTCATGGTCCATGCTGGGGCTCTAGTTCCACTGGTATCTCCGCTCCATTTTAGAAATCTGCTCCCCATGCTGGTCACAAGATTTTCTTGGAAGAAGTCCAGGTGGGAGTCCAAGAAATGAAGTTTTAAGGACATGTTGCATCCCATAGTTTGGCATGATTTCACAAGATCACTCACTATAATCATCGTAGTTTTCTGCTTTTGGATTTCCGAGAACAGAAGGGGGAGACATTTTTGAAGGACATCCAGGCTGCTTTTTGCAATGGATTTTACAGTTCCTGATATTGTTCATCATCCATCACCGATCTTACTTATTTGTGGCAATAAATCAATCACATTCAAACCTCTACAAATATTCCAGTTATATTTTTCATACTTTCTCCTAACAGCAGTTCCATATTTTCGTTATTACCATCATGCAAAAGAATGGCCTTCAAACTAACTTTTGACGAGTCTACGAACAATCGTCACTCGTCTGCCCACTGTTGATGTCCAAGGGCCTCCATCACAGAACAAACATTACTACAAAAAACGATGCCTTTTTCTTCAGAGAAATAGAGTTTTCAAATCATCAATATTTAATTGTGTCTTCATGGAGAAGATTCCATCCTTACAAGCTCTGATTGTTATTTAGACAAGTCTAAATCACGGAAAAGGTTGTTCAGATCTTCTTGAGATAAGAAGTGAGGTTCTGATGAGCAACTTACTTCGAAAGTAGGATCACTGTATGCTTCCTGTTAAGTTACGGTTAGAGTCAGAGCTGTCCTTTAGGGTATGTGCACACGTCAGGATTTCTTGCAGAAAATTCCTAGGGAAAACCGGACATTTTCTGCAAGAAATCCGCATGCGTTTCTTTCGCGTTTTTTTCCGGAGCTTCTCATTGCATTAAATAGCAGGAAAAACGTGAAAAATCCACAAAATTAATGAACATGATGCGTTTTTTACCACGATGCGTTTTTTTGCGGAAAAAAAACGCATCATGTGCACAAAAATTGCAGAATGCATTATAATTGATGTGTATGCGTTTTTATCACGAAATAAACGCAACGTGTACACACAGCTTTACAGACACAAAATCTGGACACTTGGGTACAGGAAGCTCTTCGCTATGTAAGACAGGCCTCATTGCAGATGGCAAATTTGGGCAATAAACTGTATATTTTGTATTGGATGCAGGGTGGATAAAAATCAATGTTTTTTAAAAAAAATTTTTTAAAAAATCGGATTTTTTTAATTTAAATCGGATTTTTTTCAATAAACTGCTTTTTGAGGAAAATATTTTACCCTCCAAAGGTTCTTCCATCATGAGATAAAGCTGAGTTGTTTAACTCAGTAGAATAAAGGCTGTATATGTGTAACATTCACAATGCCATGCTCTTCCAGAGGTTTCTGTAGGATTAGTGGGCAGTTTCTCTCCTATATTATCACAGACGCTCGCTTTACTTACGCAGTTCTCAAAACTGAATTTGACTCCGCAGAGGTCCCAGCCTCTTCTTCACGGCAAAAATGTTACAACATGAACAGAGTTGAGAAAAATACCTTAATCCTATTGTTCTACAAACCTATGAATACAGAATCAACCCCTTCAGTGCCAAGTCCAAGAAGTTAGACAATATGTTTCTGATTGTTTGGAGTGAAATAGATCTGCACAACACAAGAAGAATGTGAATCTAAGTGTGAGGAGGAGGAAGGGCAAGCAGACAAGAAAATGAAAGTGAAACTTTGAGCACAATACTGCAGCATAGCCACAGACAGACAAGTCTGGATCTGTTTGTGTGTTCGATCTGAGGTTTATTACATTCTTTCCTTATAATGGCATCAGGCCGTAAAAGAGACCCAGTTTGGGAATATTTTAATGAAGCTCCTTCGCCTATCGGTAAGGCAGGCATGCGTGCAAAATGCAAACGATGCAACAAAGAGATGCAAGGCCTGGTGGCGCGAATGAGGCAACATCATGAGAAGTGCGGTGATGAAGATGACCAAAGAAACACTTCTGAACAGGCAGGATCTTCAGGTTGGTAAACATTTTTATTGAATCCTATTTCTAAAGACTGAACTGTCATGTGTGAGAAAAATTATATTTCTTATTACTACTGCATGTTACTGTCATTTGGTACAGTTATGAAGAAAAACAAATATTCCTTTTGGGGCAGGGGCAGTGATGTGTTGTGTACAATAAGCAGAAATTGTATAAACAATAAAATAACAGCATTGACTTTTTTTGTTTAGGGGAATTCATGGATTCTGGAAACTATCCACCTCCAAGATCACCATCATCCTGTTCTACAGTTTCAGAGTTATCCATCCAGGATAGTGCTTCATTAGCAGCAGCATCATCATCAGACACCCACAGCCACATATCACCATCACCCAAAAGGAAGAAAAAACCTTTACCTCCTGGAACCACCATAGATAGGTTTGTGATAAGAACTAGCAGATTAGAAAAAGAGTTGACTGATGAAAAAATTGCCCAGTTTATTTATGCAACGAACTCTTCTTTCCTCAAACATAATGATCCACTAGGCAGATATTAAGCTGCATGCTGAATCAAAGAGTGCTATGTTTTTTTTATAAAAAGTTATAATTTTATTAACACATACAAAACGAATACTAAAACAATGCCTCAAAACCATAAGAATCAATTATATCATGGAGATAGGCGAAAATAGAATTGTAATATTAATAGGAGAGCACCAGGTAATACACATATACATAAATTCGTTAAATTTGGCAATGGAGCATGCTGAGAAACTACTTCCAATGAATATTAGATTTAGGTGCCTATTATCTGTTGCACAATAGTGTAAAAAATATTTATATACATCCGAGTATCAATTTAATAAGATATATACATAATTGAATATTATTCTAAAAAGACCCAAAAGGGTATATTAAAGCATTGACAACAGTTAATGTGCACAAAAAGCTATTCACATAATTCAAGATAGCCTAATCACGGTTCAATTGTATCAAAATCACCAATGCTTTATAGCCGCAAAAAATACGTGTTCGTGAGCATTGCCTTGATATAGAAAAATCTAGGATGGTTCAGGATTTTGCTAGCCTCAAAACACTTCCTAGGCACTACAAAAAATATCACAATAGCGATCCTAGGCTGATGAAAGTCAAGGCCATAGATCTTGTTAGCATGGGACCTAGAGGGGGTGATTTAGCTAAAAAGTTGGCCCAGGTTGAAAGCCGATGGATTTATCGGTTGGATAAATGGGTGGAACCAAGCTAGATGGAACTCTGTGGTGGACTGTTTTGAGCAGTATATCAAAAACTGGCCTATTCTGATGACACTTTGTGAAGAAAATCGAGATAAAATAGATGGCACTGTCACGGCCAAAATCCTCAACATTGGGCTTAAGAGAAATGTTGAACATATGCTGAGCTTCCTGAAACCCATCTCTCAAGCTTTAAACAAAATACAGAAAAATAGCTGTTTTATTGTGGATGCTGTTGAAATTTGGAAGGAACTGAGTGAACACTTAAAAACAGAACTACACATGGACAGAATTAAATTACAAGCAGTAAACAAACGAATGGGACAAGCACTGACTCCAGCTCATTTTTTGGCAAATATTGTCAATATCCAATATCAGGGTCAAAACCTAAGTGCTGAGGAAGAGGAGTTAGCTATGACATGGGTATCCAGCAATCATCCATCTTTAATGCCAACTATAATAAACTTCAGAGCTAAGGGGGAACCATTCAAGAAATATGTTTGCTGAAGATATTTTAAGGAAGGTCACACCAGTAAACTGGTGGAAGTCACTTAAGCGCTTGGATTTAGAGACTGTTCAAGTAATGATTTCACTTTTTACAGCAGTAGCTTCTTCTGCAGGCGTTGAAAGAATATTCTCTTCCTTTGGACTCATTCATTCTAAATTGAGAAATCGGTTGGGACCCAATAAAGCAGGAAAGCTTGTTTTTCTTTTCCAGATTATGAATAGGAACAAAGAAGAAGATGATGATGAAGATGACGACAAGTGAGCTACAGAGGACAGCAGGGACAGTAGTATTTAAGTTTTTCATGTGTCGGCTGGGCTGACAGTCTAAGTTTCTTATAATATATATATATTTTGTTTAGCCAAATTAGTTAACAAACATGGATGTTTGTTTAAGCAAATAACTTATGCTGTAATGTTGTTATTGTTTCAGTTGAATAAATCTATTTAAATTGTTATTAAGGTCAGGATTATTTTTCTCCTTCCTAAGAACAACAGAACAGTGGTGTCCAAATATGAAAGATTAACCCATTAAACTGGGGAGAAAAAAGTAATATAAAAAGTGATTCTAAAAATCTTCATCTACTTGCATGTTAAAGTAGCAAGAACTAGTTTAGGTAGAAACTTTGATTTAAATCACTGATTTAAATCAAGCCTTACTGACTAGTGATTTAAATCATGATTTAAATCAGTTAGATTTAAATCAAATCCACCCTGATTGGATGCAACTCCTTTACTGTTTGTTAAGCATAAATAGTCTCCTAAATGGTCCTAGGGTTCCCTCCAAACCATCGGAAAAGCAAATGACATGAAGTGAACCATTTTTACAACCAGTAAGAAGCCAAACAGCAAATATGTGGTGCCCACTAAGTTTCGAGATCACCAACTTTACACCCGAAATGAAGGGGTTTTTTTTAACCAAAGGAGTAAAATTTAATCTCCGACTCTTGAAGGTCAGTTTAGCACACACATATAAGAAATTGTCTGGATGATTTAAAGACTTTCTTGGTCTTGGCATTATTAAAAAATGTATGACATCTAATATAGTAGGAGTAACAAGGAAAACACTTTGGATCAACAGAAGAACAAATACTTGTGATAACAGACTGACTGCCATATCACTACTGGCTGTCTACTTACAAAGATGCAATATCTAAGCGTGTTCTGAATATGAATAAACCGGCATAATCTTGTTATTTGGTCTTATAACATAACAGAAGACCTCATTCCTCTGGTCACAGACTGATTAGAACACTAAATTTTATAGTTTAATCATCTGATGGCAAACCATAAAAAAAAAAAGCTGAAATAAAAACTAGATAAAAAAAAAAAAAAACAGAGCCGCCTGATGAAAAAAATGAAGACATATGGGCATGCGGGGCATAGAAAGTTGAATAAAGTAATAGCTTGATAGCTGCGATCTGATGTCGTATTCCAGAGAAATGCATTTTATTCTTAACCCTGCTGTTCTGTTGGTCAAAAATGACCGACTTTGAACTTCAATATTCTTTAAAATATTCAAGATGCGGCTCTGAAACCCGTGGCCGACCGACCCATCCTCATTTAAGTCAATCGACCACAAGTTTCAGAACCGCATCTTGAACACCCCAAAAAATACCAAAGTTCAAAATAGGTCTCCCCAGACCGAACAGAACAGCAGGGTTAATATGGAATTGAGCAGTTAAGATCTTTGGGCCAGACATAGATCTCCCCGAGACTCTGCCTCCACATCTTTTTGTAAATGAAATGGGAAGTTACCAGTGTGATATGTAATGGCTGACACTTTGTAATGTCTGATATCACTGCAGAGCTGTGTGTGGTTATGAGAGCAGACTGTCAGTCATTACATGTCTCACACCGGTAACACCCCTTTTAATTAACAATCTCAGGAGGTAGCTCCTAGTTCAACTTAGACCTGCAAGAAGTAAAAAGATGAATATTGCCTTACGATAACTGCCCATAGGGTCTCACCTATGAAACATGTGCTAAATTAAATGGTAGAAAACTGACCTTGTACGGCTCCTGCTCCTTAATCCGAGACAGAGTCATGGCTGGGAGATGAAGTCGAAATGAAGGTCTGACCAGATGGAGAAGAAACAGCAGAAAATGTCTTATCAGATGAGTCATCAGTGGTCACTGGATGTAAATATTAATCAGTATCTGCACTTTATGACTTAGAGTGATACTGTCATTTGTAAAATCCCTTAGGCTGTATTCTAACATTCAGTGTGAATTGTCCATGTGCGGACTCGTATGATGCTATAAAACTCTTCACATATCAGTAAAAATCACGGCTCTGAGAATGAGATCAGTGAGGGTCAGAGAATATTCTGTACTGATCCAATTTTGAGGATCAGAATAGGACATCCTCAATGCGTCTGTAAAAGCAGGTAGCACACCGACACTGCACACGGATACAGGAATGCAATCTTATTAAGCTTAGCACGGTCCCTTACTATGTAGTGTACTCACTTATTATGTACAGCACGGTCCCTTAGTATACAGTGTACTCACTTATGCATAGCATGGTCCCTTAGTATTTAGTATACTCACTTATTATGCATATCACGGGCCCTTAGTATTTAGTGTACTCACTTATAACGCACCGCAGTCTCTTAGTATATAGTGTACTCACTTATGTATAGCACAGTCCCTTAGTATATAGTGTACTCACTCATTATGCACAGCACAGTCCCTTAGTATATAGTGTACTCACGTATGTACAGCACAGTCCTTTAGTATGTAGTGTACTCACTTATGTACAGCACAGTTCCTTAGTATATAGTGTACTCACTTATTATGTATAACGCTGTCCTTTGTTACAGTTTGACCCTAACTGGGGTATTGTCAAGAGGAAGATGAGAGACACCAGACCCCAGAATGCAGACAAGCTGAAAGCTGCTATAAAAGCAACCTGGGCTTCCATAACACCTCAGCAGTGCCACAGGCTGATCGCCTCCATGCCACGCCGCATTTATGCAGTAATTGATGCCAAAGGAGCCCCAACCAAGTATTGAGTGCATTTACTGAACATACATTTCAGTAGGCCAACATTTGGATTTTAAAATCATTTTTTCAAGCTGGTGTTATAAAGTATTCTAATTTACTGAGATAATGACATTTGGGTTTTCACTGGCTGTAAGCCATAATCATCAACATTAACAGAAATAAACACTTGAAATAGATCAATGTTTATCATGACTCTATATAGTATAGGAGTTTTACTTTTTGTATTGAAGAACTGAAATAAATTAACTTTTTGATGATATTCTAATTTTGTGAGATGCACCTGTATGTGTGTGGCTATATATATCTGTAGCTTTGTCACCATAAAAGAAGGGGGCCCAGACATATTTCTTTTACAAGGGCCCCAAGCTGTCAGTGTCCGCCCTTGCCCAGGAATCTGCCCAGGGGCCAGATAAAAGATCTGAAGTTCCCCACCCCTGCATTAGACAGACATCTAGAATTTTCAATAAGGTGTGTTTCCTGGAGACAGACAATAAGTAGATTAGATTCTCCTTATTTGAGAAAATTGACCTCTTGGTCAAGACCTCCTACAGTCCAAGACACACATTTGATGGTGAGACCACCAGTTCAAGACCAATCTCTCTGCTATTATCCGTATGAGGAAAATGGTGTTGGTTGTAAGCGAATGTGCAGATTGAGATCTTGGCTTGTCATTGACCAGAGATCGCAATCTGCGCATATACTGACAACCGGCGCCATTTTCCTGAAGCCCACCCCAAGGTCAATGTGAAAAGCGAGCACTCCGCTCCTGCCTCGCACCGCTGGGACATGCCCTACTCTTAGCCCAGGGTCTGCAGCATCACCCCACACCTACCACCGCCAGCTTCCTATAGCATCGACCTTGCGTCCTTCCCCCGGTAAGCTATGTTCGGAGTATAACATGTACCCACATTTTACTCCCAAACTTGTTTTTTTTTTTAAATTCAGTACCCTCAAAATACCCTAAATTCATTCAAAAAACCTTGTCACCTGAAAAAAATTTTTTTTTGTAGACCTGCGTAATACTTATGCAGTCAACATTTTATGAAATACACCTAGAAATTTTTGATTATGATTAACAAAAATATTTTGCTTCCGGATGGTCTCTCTTCATGGTCCATGCTGGGGCTCTAGTTCCACTGGTATCTCCGCTCCATTGTAGAAATCTGCTCCCCATGCTGGTCACAAGATTTTCTTGGAAGAAGTCCAGGTGGGAGTCCAAGAAATGAAGTTTTAAGGACATGTTGCATCCCATAGTTTGGCATGATTTCACAAGATCACTCACTATAATCATCGTAGTTTTCTGCTTTTGGATTTCCGAGAACAGAAGGGGGAGACATTTTTGAAGGACATCCAGGCTGCTTTTTGCAATGGATTTTACAGTTCCTGATATTGTTCATCATCCATCACCGATCTTACTTATTTGTGGCAATAAATCAATCACATTCAAACCTCTACAAATATTCCAGTTATATTTTTCATACTTTCTCCTAACAGCAGTTCCATATATTCGTTATTACCATCATGCAAAAGAATGGCCTTCAAACTAACTTTTGACGAGTCTACGAACAATCGTCACTCGTCTGCCCACTGTTGATGTCCAAGGGCCTCCATCACAGAACAAACATTACTACAAAAAACGATGCCTTTTTCTTCAGAGAAATAGAGTTTTCAAATCATCAATATTTAATTGTGTCTTCATGGAGAAGATTCCATCCTTACAAGCTCTGATTGTTATTTAGATAAGTCTAAATCACGGAAAAGGTTGTTCAGATCTTCTTGAGATAAGAAGTGAGGTTCTGATGAGCAACTTACTTCGAAAGTAGGATCACTGTATGCTTCCTGTTAAGTTACGGTTAGAGTCAGAGCTGTCCTTTAGGGTATGTGCACACGTCAGGATTTCTTGCAGAAAATTCCTAGGGAAAACCGGACATTTTCTGCAAGAAATCCGCATGCGTTTCTTTCGCGTTTTTTATGCGTTTTTTTCCGGAGCTTCCCATTGCATTAAATAGCAGGAAAAACGTGAAAAATCCACAAAATTAATGAACATGATGCGTTTTTTACCACGATGCGTTTTTTTGCGGAAAAAAAACGCATCATGTGCACAAAAATTGCAGAATGCATTATAATTGATGTGTATGCGTTTTTATCACGAAATAAACGCAACGTGTACACACAGCTTTACAGACACAAAATCTGGACACTTGGGTACAGGAAGCTCTTCGCTATGTAAGACAGGCCTCATTGCAGATGGCAAATTTGGGCAATAAACTGTATATTTTGTATTGGATGCAGGGTGGATAAAAATCAATGTTTTTTTAAAAAAATCGGATTTTTTTAATTTAAATCGGATTTTTTTCAATAAACTGCTTTTTGAGGAAAATATTTTACCCTCCAAAGGTTCTTCCATCATGAGATAAAGCTGAGTTGTTTAACTCAGTAGAATAAAGGCTGTATATGTGTAACATTCACAATGCCATGCTCTTCCAGAGGTTTCTGTAGGATTAGTGGGCAGTTTCTCTCCTATATTATCACAGACGCTCGCTTTACTTACGCAGTTGTCAAAACTGAATTTGACTCCGCAGAGGTCCCAGCCTCTTCTTCACGGCAATAATGTTACAACATGAACAGAGTTGAGAAAAATACCTTAATCCTATTGTTCTACAAACCTATGAATACAGAATCAACCCCTTCAGTGCCAAGTCCAAGAAGTTAGACAATATGTTTCTGATTGTTTGGAGTCAAATAGATCTGCACAACACAAGAAGAATGTGAATCTAAGTGTGAGGAGGAGGAAGGGCAAGCAGACAAGAAAATGAAAGTGAAACTTTGAGCACAATACTGCAGCATAGCCACAGACAGACAAGTCTGGATCTGTTTGTGTGTTCGATCTGAGGTTTATTACATTCTTTCCTTATAATGGCATCAGGCCGTAAAAGAGACCCAGTTTGGGAATATTTTAATGAAGCTCCTTCGCCTATCGGTAAGGAAGGCATGCGTGCAAAATGCAAACGATGCAACAAAGAGATGCAAGGCCTGGTGGCGCGAATGAGGCAACATCATGAGAAGTGCGGTGATGAAGATGACCAAAGAAACACTTCTGAACAGGCAGGATCTTCAGGTTGGTAAACATTTTTATTGAATCCTATTTCTAAAGACTGAACTGTCATGTGTGAGAAAAATTATATTTCTTATTATTACTGCATGTTACTGTCATTTGGTACAGTTATGAAGAAAAACAAATATTCCTTTTGGGGCAGGGGCAGTGATGTGTTGTGTACAATAAGCAGAAATTGTATAAACAATAAAATAACAGCATTTTTTTTTTTGTTTAGGGGAATTCATGGATTCTGGAAACTATCCACCTCCAAGATCACCATCATCCTGTTCTACAGTTTCAGAGTTATCCATCCAGGATAGTGCTTCATTAGCAGCAGCATCATCATCAGACACCCACAGCCACATATCACCATCACCCAAAAGGAAGAAAAAACCTTTACCTCCTGGAACCACCATAGATAGGTTTGTGATAAGAACTAGCAGATTAGAAAAAGAGTTGACTGATGAAAAAATTGCCCAGATTATTTATGCAACGAACTCTTCTTTCCTCAAACATAATGATCCACTAGACAGATATTAAGCTGCATGCTGAATCAAAGAGTGCTATGTTTTTTTTATAAAAAGTTATAATTTTATTAACACATACAAAACGAATACTAAAACAATGCCTCAAAACCATAAGAATCAATTATATCATGGAGATAGGCGAAAATAGAATTGTAATATTAATAGGAGAGCACCAGGTAATACACATATACATAAATTCGTTAAATTTGGCAATGGAGCATGCTGAGAAACTACTTCCAATGAATATTAGATTTAGGTGCCTATTATCTGTTGCACAATAGTGTAAAAAATATTTATATACATCCGAGTATCAATTTAATAAGATATATACATAATTGAATATTATTCTAAAAAGACCCAAAAGGGTATATTAAAGCATTGACAACAGTTAATGTGCACAAAAAGCTATTCACATAATTCAAGATAGCCTAATCACGGTTCAATTGTATCAAAATCACCAATGCTTTATAGCCGCAAAAAATACGTGTTCGTGAGCATTGCCTTGATATAGAAAAATCTAGGATGGTTCAGGATTTTGCTAGCCTCAAAACACTTCCTAGGCACTACAAAAAATATCACAATAGCGATCCTAGGCTGATGAAAGTCAAGGCCATAGATCTTGTTAGCATGGGACCTAGAGGGGGTGATTTAGCTAAAAAGTTGGCCCAGGTTGAAAGCCGATGGATTTATCGGTTGGATAAATGGGTGGAACCAAGCTAGATGGAACTCTGTGGTGGACTGTTTTGAGCAGTATATCAAAAACTGGCCTATTCTGATGACACTTTGTGAAGAAAATCGAGATAAAATAGATGGCACTGTCACGGCCAAAATCCTCAACATTGGGCTTAAGAGAAATGTTGAACATATGCTGAGCTTCCTGAAACCCATCTCTCAAGCTTTAAACAAAATACAGAAAAATAGCTGTTTTATTGTGGATGCTGTTGAAATTTGGAAGGAACTGAGTGAACACTTAAAAACAGAACTACACATGGACAGAATTAAATTACAAGCAGTAAACAAACGAATGGGACAAGCACTGACTCCAGCTCATTTTTTGGCAAATATTGTCAATATCCAATATCAGGGTCAAAACCTAAGTGCTGAGGAAGAGGAGTTAGCTATGACATGGGTATCCAGCAATCATCCATCTTTAATGCCAACTATAATAAACTTCAGAGCTAAGGGGGAACCATTCAAGAAATATGTTTGCTGAAGATATTTTAAGGAAGGTCACACCAGTAAACTGGTGGAAGTCACTTAAGCGCTTGGATTTAGAGACTGTTCAAGTAATGATTTCACTTTTTACAGCAGTAGCTTCTTCTGCAGGCGTTGAAAGAATATTCTCTTCCTTTGGACTCATTCATTCTAAATTGAGAAATCGGTTGGGACCCAATAAAGCAGGAAAGCTTGTTTTTCTTTTCCAGATTATGAATAGGAACAAAGAAGAAGATGATGATGAAGATGACGACAAGTGAGCTACAGAGGACAGCAGGGACAGTAGTATTTAAGTTTTTCATGTGTCGGCTGGGCTGACAGTCTAAGTTTCTTATAATATATATATATTTTGTTTAGCCAAATTAGTTAACAAACATGGATGTTTGTTTAAGCAAATAACTTATGCTGTAATGTTGTTATTGTTTCAGTTGAATAAATCTATTTAAATTGTTATTAAGGTCAGGATTATTTTTCTCCTTCCTAAGAACAACAGAACAGTGGTGTCCAAATATGAAAGATTAACCCATTAAACTGGGGAGAAAAAAGTAATATAAAAAGTGATTCTAAAAATCTTCATCTACTTGCATGTTAAAGTAGCAAGAACTAGTTTAGGTAGAAACTTTGATTTAAATCACTGATTTAAATCAAGCCTTACTGACTAGTGATTTAAATCATGATTTAAATCAGTTAGATTTAAATCAAATCCACCCTGATTGGATGCAACTCCTTTACTGTTTGTTAAGCATAAATAGTCTCCTAAATGGTCCTAGGGTTCCCTCCAAACCATCGGAAAAGCAAATGACATGAAGTGAACCATTTTTACAACCAGTAAGAAGCCAAACAGCAAATATGTGGTGCCCACTAAGTTTCGAGATCACCAACTTTACACCCGAAATGAAGGGGTTTTTTTTAACCAAAGGAGTAAAATTTAATCTCCAACTCTTGAAGGTCAGTTTAGCACACACATATAAGAAATTGTCTGGATGATTTAAAGACTTTCTTGGTCTTGGCATTATTAAAAAATGTATGACATCTAATATAGTAGGAGTAACAAGGAAAACACTTTGGATCAACAGAAGAACAAATACTTGTGATAACAGACTGACTGCCATATCACTACTGGCTGTCTACTTACAAAGATGCAATATCTAAGCGTGTTCTGAATATGAATAAACCGGCATAATCTTGTTATTTGGTCTTATAACATAACAGAAGACCTCATTCCTCTGGTCACAGACTGATTAGAACACTAAATTTTATAGTTTAATCATCTGATGGCAAACCATAAAAAAAAAAAGCTGAAATAAAAACTAGATAAAAAAAAAAAAAAACAGAGCCGCCTGATGAAAAAAATGAAGACATATGGGCATGCGGGGCATAGAAAGTTGAATAAAGTAATAGCTTGATAGCTGCGATCTGATGTCGTATTCCAGAGAAATGCATTTTATTCTTAATATGGAATTGAGCAGTTAAGATCTTTGGGCCAGACATAGATCTCCCCGAGACTCTGCCTCCACATCTTTTTGTAAATGAAATGGGAAGTTACCAGTGTGATATGTAATGGCTGACACTTTGTAATGTCTGATATCACTGCAGAGCTGTGTGTGGTTATGAGAGCAGACTGTCAGTCATTACATGTCTCACACCGGTAACACCCCTTTTAATTAACAATCTCAGGAGGTAGCTCCTAGTTCAACTTAGACCTGCAAGAAGTAAAAAGATGAATATTGCCTTACGATAACTGCCCATAGGGTCTCACCTATGAAACATGTGCTAAATTAAATGGTAGAAAACTGACCTTGTACGGCTCCTGCTCCTTAATCCGAGACAGAGTCATGGCTGGGAGATGAAGTCGAAATGAAGGTCTGACCAGATGGAGAAGAAACAGCAGAAAATGTCTTATCAGATGAGTCATCAGTGGTCACTGGATGTAAATATTAATCAGTATCTGCACTTTATGACTTAGAGTGATACTGTCATTTGTAAAATCCCTTAGACTGTATTCTAACATTCAGTGTGAATTGTCCATGTGCGGACTCGTATGATGCTATAAAACTCTTCACATATCAGTAAAAATCACGGCTCTGAGAATGAGATCAGTGAGGGTCAGAGAATATTCTGTACTGATCCAATTTTGAGGATCAGAATAGGACATCCTCAATGCGTCTGTAAAAGCAGGTAGCACACCGACACTGCACACGGATACAGGAATGCAATCTTATTAAGCTTAGCACGGTCCCTTACTATGTAGTGTACTCACTTATTATGTACAGCACGGTCCCTTAGTATACAGTGTACTCACTTATGCATAGCATGGTCCCTTAGTATTTAGTATACTCACTTATTATGCATATCACGGGCCCTTAGTATTTAGTGTACTCACTTATAACGCACCGCAGTCTCTTAGTATATAGTGTACTCACTTATGTATAGCACAGTCCCTTAGTATATAGTGTACTCACTCATTATGCACAGCACAGTCCCTTAGTATATAGTGTACTCACGTATGTACAGCACAGTCCTTTAGTATGTAGTGTACTCACTTATGTACAGCACAGTTCCTTAGTATATAGTGTACTCACTTATTATGTATAACGCTGTCCTTTGTTACAGTTTGACCCTAACTGGGGTATTGTCAAGAGGAAGATGAGAGACACCAGACCCCAGAATGCAGACAAGCTGAAAGCTGCTATAAAAGCAACCTGGGCTTCCATAACACCTCAGCAGTGCCACAGGCTGATCGCCTCCATGCCACGCCGCATTTATGCAGTAATTGATGCCAAAGGAGCCCCAACCAAGTATTGAGTGCATTTACTGAACATACATTTCAGTAGGCCAACATTTGGATTTTAAAATCATTTTTTCAAGCTGGTGTTATAAAGTATTCTAATTTACTGAGATAATGACATTTGGGTTTTCACTGGCTGTAAGCCATAATCATCAACATTAACAGAAATAAACACTTGAAATAGATCAATGTTTATCATGACTCTATATAGTATAGGAGTTTCACTTTTTGTATTGAAGAACTGAAATAAATTAACTTTTTGATGATATTCTAATTTTGTGAGATGCACCTGTATGTGTGTGGCTATATATATCTGTAGCTTTGTCACCATAAAAGAAGGGGGCCCAGACATATTTCTTTTACAAGGGCCCCAAGCTGTCAGTGTCCGCCCTTGCCCAGGAATCTGCCCAGGGGCCAGATAAAAGATCTGAAGTTCCCCACCCCTGCATTAGACAGACATCTAGAATTTTCAATAAGGTGTGTTTCCTGGAGACAGACAATAAGTAGATTAGATTCTCCTTATTTGAGAAAATTGACCTCTTGGTCAAGACCTCCTACAGTCCAAGACACACATTTGATGGTGAGACCACCAGTTCAAGACCAATCTCTCTGCTATTATCCGTATGAGGAAAATGGTGTTGGTTGTAAGCGAATGTGCAGATTGAGATCTTGGCTTGTCATTGACCAGAGATCGCAATCTGCGCATATACTGACAACCGGCGCCATTTTCCTGAAGCCCACCCCAAGGTCAATGTGAAAAGCGAGCACTCCGCTCCTGCCTCGCACCGCTGGGACATGCCCTACTCTTAGCCCAGGGTCTGCAGCATCACCCCACACCTACCACCGCCAGCTTCCTATAGCATCGACCTTGCGTCCTTCCCCCGGTAAGCTATGTTCGGAGTATAACATGTACCCACATTTTACTCCCAAACTTGTTTTTTTTTTTAAATTCAGTACCCTCAAAATACCCTAAATTCATTCAAAAAACCTTGTCACCTGAAAAAAATTTTTTTTTGTAGACCTGCGTAATACTTATGCAGTCAACATTTTATGAAATACACCTAGAAATTTTTGATTATGATTAACAAAAATATTTTGCTTCCGGATGGTCTCTCTTCATGGTCCATGCTGGGGCTCTAGTTCCACTGGTATCTCCGCTCCATTGTAGAAATCTGCTCCCCATGCTGGTCACAAGATTTTCTTGGAAGAAGTCCAGGTGGGAGTCCAAGAAATGAAGTTTTAAGGACATGTTGCATCCCATAGTTTGGCATGATTTCACAAGATCACTCACTATAATCATCGTAGTTTTCTGCTTTTGGATTTCCGAGAACAGAAGGGGGAGACATTTTTGAAGGACATCCAGGCTGCTTTTTGCAATGGATTTTACAGTTCCTGATATTGTTCATCATCCATCACCGATCTTACTTATTTGTGGCAATAAATCAATCACATTCAAACCTCTACAAATATTCCAGTTATATTTTTCATACTTTCTCCTAACAGCAGTTCCATATATTCGTTATTACCATCATGCAAAAGAATGGCCTTCAAACTAACTTTTGACGAGTCTACGAACAATCGTCACTCGTCTGCCCACTGTTGATGTCCAAGGGCCTCCATCACAGAACAAACATTACTACAAAAAACGATGCCTTTTTCTTCAGAGAAATAGAGTTTTCAAATCATCAATATTTAATTGTGTCTTCATGGAGAAGATTCCATCCTTACAAGCTCTGATTGTTATTTAGATAAGTCTAAATCACGGAAAAGGTTGTTCAGATCTTCTTGAGATAAGAAGTGAGGTTCTGATGAGCAACTTACTTCGAAAGTAGGATCACTGTATGCTTCCTGTTAAGTTACGGTTAGAGTCAGAGCTGTCCTTTAGGGTATGTGCACACGTCAGGATTTCTTGCAGAAAATTCCTAGGGAAAACCGGACATTTTCTGCAAGAAATCCGCATGCGTTTCTTTCGCGTTTTTTATGCGTTTTTTTCCGGAGCTTCCCATTGCATTAAATAGCAGGAAAAACGTGAAAAATCCACAAAATTAATGAACATGATGCGTTTTTTACCACGATGCGTTTTTTTGCGGAAAAAAAACGCATCATGTGCACAAAAATTGCAGAATGCATTATAATTGATGTGTATGCGTTTTTATCACGAAATAAACGCAACGTGTACACACAGCTTTACAGACACAAAATCTGGACACTTGGGTACAGGAAGCTCTTCGCTATGTAAGACAGGCCTCATTGCAGATGGCAAATTTGGGCAATAAACTGTATATTTTGTATTGGATGCAGGGTGGATAAAAATCAATGTTTTTTTAAAAAAATCGGATTTTTTTAATTTAAATCGGATTTTTTTCAATAAACTGCTTTTTGAGGAAAATATTTTACCCTCCAAAGGTTCTTCCATCATGAGATAAAGCTGAGTTGTTTAACTCAGTAGAATAAAGGCTGTATATGTGTAACATTCACAATGCCATGCTCTTCCAGAGGTTTCTGTAGGATTAGTGGGCAGTTTCTCTCCTATATTATCACAGACGCTCGCTTTACTTACGCAGTTGTCAAAACTGAATTTGACTCCGCAGAGGTCCCAGCCTCTTCTTCACGGCAATAATGTTACAACATGAACAGAGTTGAGAAAAATACCTTAATCCTATTGTTCTACAAACCTATGAATACAGAATCAACCCCTTCAGTGCCAAGTCCAAGAAGTTAGACAATATGTTTCTGATTGTTTGGAGTCAAATAGATCTGCACAACACAAGAAGAATGTGAATCTAAGTGTGAGGAGGAGGAAGGGCAAGCAGACAAGAAAATGAAAGTGAAACTTTGAGCACAATACTGCAGCATAGCCACAGACAGACAAGTCTGGATCTGTTTGTGTGTTCGATCTGAGGTTTATTACATTCTTTCCTTATAATGGCATCAGGCCGTAAAAGAGACCCAGTTTGGGAATATTTTAATGAAGCTCCTTCGCCTATCGGTAAGGCAGGCATGCGTGCAAAATGCAAACGATGCAACAAAGAGATGCAAGGCCTGGTGGCGCGAATGAGGCAACATCATGAGAAGTGCGGTGATGAAGATGACCAAAGAAACACTTCTGAACAGGCAGGATCTTCAGGTTGGTAAACATTTTTATTGAATCCTATTTCTAAAGACTGAACTGTCATGTGTGAGAAAAATTATATTTCTTATTATTACTGCATGTTACTGTCATTTGGTACAGTTATGAAGAAAAACAAATATTCCTTTTGGGGCAGGGGCAGTGATGTGTTGTGTACAATAAGCAGAAATTGTATAAACAATAAAATAACAGCATTGACTTTTTTTGTTTAGGGGAATTCATGGATTCTGGAAACTATCCACCTCCAAGATCACCATCATCCTGTTCTACAGTTTCAGAGTTATCCATCCAGGATAGTGCTTCATTAGCAGCAGCATCATCATCAGACACCCACAGCCACATATCACCATCACCCAAAAGGAAGAAAAAACCTTTACCTCCTGGAACCACCATAGATAGGTTTGTGATAAGAACTAGCAGATTAGAAAAAGAGTTGACTGATGAAAAAATTGCCCAGATTATTTATGCAACGAACTCTTCTTTCCTCAAACATAATGATCCACTAGACAGATATTAAGCTGCATGCTGAATCAAAGAGTGCTATGTTTTTTTTATAAAAAGTTATAATTTTATTAACACATACAAAACGAATACTAAAACAATGCCTCAAAACCATAAGAATCAATTATATCATGGAGATAGGCGAAAATAGAATTGTAATATTAATAGGAGAGCACCAGGTAATACACATATACATAAATTCGTTAAATTTGGCAATGGAGCATGCTGAGAAACTACTTCCAATGAATATTAGATTTAGGTGCCTATTATCTGTTGCACAATAGTGTAAAAAATATTTATATACATCCGAGTATCAATTTAATAAGATATATACATAATTGAATATTATTCTAAAAAGACCCAAAAGGGTATATTAAAGCATTGACAACAGTTAATGTGCACAAAAAGCTATTCACATAATTCAAGATAGCCTAATCACGGTTCAATTGTATCAAAATCACCAATGCTTTATAGCCGCAAAAAATACGTGTTCGTGAGCATTGCCTTGATATAGAAAAATCTAGGATGGTTCAGGATTTTGCTAGCCTCAAAACACTTCCTAGGCACTACAAAAAATATCACAATAGCGATCCTAGGCTGATGAAAGTCAAGGCCATAGATCTTGTTAGCATGGGACCTAGAGGGGGTGATTTAGCTAAAAAGTTGGCCCAGGTTGAAAGCCGATGGATTTATCGGTTGGATAAATGGGTGGAACCAAGCTAGATGGAACTCTGTGGTGGACTGTTTTGAGCAGTATATCAAAAACTGGCCTATTCTGATGACACTTTGTGAAGAAAATCGAGATAAAATAGATGGCACTGTCACGGCCAAAATCCTCAACATTGGGCTTAAGAGAAATGTTGAACATATGCTGAGCTTCCTGAAACCCATCTCTCAAGCTTTAAACAAAATACAGAAAAATAGCTGTTTTATTGTGGATGCTGTTGAAATTTGGAAGGAACTGAGTGAACACTTAAAAACAGAACTACACATGGACAGAATTAAATTACAAGCAGTAAACAAACGAATGGGACAAGCACTGACTCCAGCTCATTTTTTGGCAAATATTGTCAATATCCAATATCAGGGTCAAAACCTAAGTGCTGAGGAAGAGGAGTTAGCTATGACATGGGTATCCAGCAATCATCCATCTTTAATGCCAACTATAATAAACTTCAGAGCTAAGGGGGAACCATTCAAGAAATATGTTTGCTGAAGATATTTTAAGGAAGGTCACACCAGTAAACTGGTGGAAGTCACTTAAGCGCTTGGATTTAGAGACTGTTCAAGTAATGATTTCACTTTTTACAGCAGTAGCTTCTTCTGCAGGCGTTGAAAGAATATTCTCTTCCTTTGGACTCATTCATTCTAAATTGAGAAATCGGTTGGGACCCAATAAAGCAGGAAAGCTTGTTTTTCTTTTCCAGATTATGAATAGGAACAAAGAAGAAGATGATGATGAAGATGACGACAAGTGAGCTACAGAGGACAGCAGGGACAGTAGTATTTAAGTTTTTCATGTGTCGGCTGGGCTGACAGTCTAAGTTTCTTATAATATATATATATTTTGTTTAGCCAAATTAGTTAACAAACATGGATGTTTGTTTAAGCAAATAACTTATGCTGTAATGTTGTTATTGTTTCAGTTGAATAAATCTATTTAAATTGTTATTAAGGTCAGGATTATTTTTCTCCTTCCTAAGAACAACAGAACAGTGGTGTCCAAATATGAAAGATTAACCCATTAAACTGGGGAGAAAAAAGTAATATAAAAAGTGATTCTAAAAATCTTCATCTACTTGCATGTTAAAGTAGCAAGAACTAGTTTAGGTAGAAACTTTGATTTAAATCACTGATTTAAATCAAGCCTTACTGACTAGTGATTTAAATCATGATTTAAATCAGTTAGATTTAAATCAAATCCACCCTGATTGGATGCAACTCCTTTACTGTTTGTTAAGCATAAATAGTCTCCTAAATGGTCCTAGGGTTCCCTCCAAACCATCGGAAAAGCAAATGACATGAAGTGAACCATTTTTACAACCAGTAAGAAGCCAAACAGCAAATATGTGGTGCCCACTAAGTTTCGAGATCACCAGCTTTACACCCGAAATGAAGGGGTTTTTTTTAACCAAAGGAGTAAAATTTAATCTCCGACTCTTGAAGGTCAGTTTAGCACACACATATAAGAAATTGTCTGGATGATTTAAAGACTTTCTTGGTCTTGGCATTATTAAAAAATGTATGACATCTAATATAGTAGGAGTAACAAGGAAAACACTTTGGATCAACAGAAGAACAAATACTTGTGATAACAGACTGACTGCCATATCACTACTGGCTGTCTACTTACAAAGATGCAATATCTAAGCGTGTTCTGAATATGAATAAACCGGCATAATCTTGTTATTTGGTCTTATAACATAACAGAAGACCTCATTCCTCTGGTCACAGACTGATTAGAACACTAAATTTTATAGTTTAATCATCTGATGGCAAACCATAAAAAAAAAAAGCTGAAATAAAAACTAGATAAAAAAAAAAAAAAACAGAGCCGCCTGATGAAAAAAATGAAGACATATGGGCATGCGGGGCATAGAAAGTTGAATAAAGTAATAGCTTGATAGCTGCGATCTGATGTCGTATTCCAGAGAAATGCATTTTATTCTTAATATGGAATTGAGCAGTTAAGATCTTTGGGCCAGACATAGATCTCCCCGAGACTCTGCCTCCACATCTTTTTGTAAATGAAATGGGAAGTTACCAGTGTGATATGTAATGGCTGACACTTTGTAATGTCTGATATCACTGCAGAGCTGTGTGTGGTTATGAGAGCAGACTGTCAGTCATTACATGTCTCACACCGGTAACACCCCTTTTAATTAACAATCTCAGGAGGTAGCTCCTAGTTCAACTTAGACCTGCAAGAAGTAAAAAGATGAATATTGCCTTACGATAACTGCCCATAGGGTCTCACCTATGAAACATGTGCTAAATTAAATGGTAGAAAACTGACCTTGTACGGCTCCTGCTCCTTAATCCGAGACAGAGTCATGGCTGGGAGATGAAGTCGAAATGAAGGTCTGACCAGATGGAGAAGAAACAGCAGAAAATGTCTTATCAGATGAGTCATCAGTGGTCACTGGATGTAAATATTAATCAGTATCTGCACTTTATGACTTAGAGTGATACTGTCATTTGTAAAATCCCTTAGGCTGTATTCTAACATTCAGTGTGAATTGTCCATGTGCGGACTCGTATGATGCTATAAAACTCTTCACATATCAGTAAAAATCACGGCTCTGAGAATGAGATCAGTGAGGGTCAGAGAATATTCTGTACTGATCCAATTTTGAGGATCAGAATAGGACATCCTCAATGCGTCTGTAAAAGCAGGTAGCACACCGACACTGCACACGGATACAGGAATGCAATCTTATTAAGCTTAGCACGGTCCCTTACTATGTAGTGTACTCACTTATTATGTACAGCACGGTCCCTTAGTATACAGTGTACTCACTTATGCATAGCATGGTCCCTTAGTATTTAGTATACTCACTTATTATGCATATCACGGGCCCTTAGTATTTAGTGTACTCACTTATAACGCACCGCAGTCTCTTAGTATATAGTGTACTCACTTATGTATAGCACAGTCCCTTAGTATATAGTGTACTCACTCATTATGCACAGCACAGTCCCTTAGTATATAGTGTACTCACGTATGTACAGCACAGTCCTTTAGTATGTAGTGTACTCACTTATGTACAGCACAGTTCCTTAGTATATAGTGTACTCACTTATTATGTATAACGCTGTCCTTTGTTACAGTTTGACCCTAACTGGGGTATTGTCAAGAGGAAGATGAGAGACACCAGACCCCAGAATGCAGACAAGCTGAAAGCTGCTATAAAAGCAACCTGGGCTTCCATAACACCTCAGCAGTGCCACAGGCTGATCGCCTCCATGCCACGCCGCATTTATGCAGTAATTGATGCCAAAGGAGCCCCAACCAAGTATTGAGTGCATTTACTGAACATACATTTCAGTAGGCCAACATTTGGATTTTAAAATCATTTTTTCAAGCTGGTGTTATAAAGTATTCTAATTTACTGAGATAATGACATTTGGGTTTTCACTGGCTGTAAGCCATAATCATCAACATTAACAGAAATAAACACTTGAAATAGATCAATGTTTATCATGACTCTATATAGTATAGGAGTTTCACTTTTTGTATTGAAGAACTGAAATAAATTAACTTTTTGATGATATTCTAATTTTGTGAGATGCACCTGTATGTGTGTGGCTATATATATCTGTAGCTTTGTCACCATAAAAGAAGGGGGCCCAGACATATTTCTTTTACAAGGGCCCCAAGCTGTCAGTGTCCGCCCTTGCCCAGGAATCTGCCCAGGGGCCAGATAAAAGATCTGAAGTTCCCCACCCCTGCATTAGACAGACATCTAGAATTTTCAATAAGGTGTGTTTCCTGGAGACAGACAATAAGTGGATTAGATTCTCCTTATTTGAGAAAATTGACCTCTTGGTCAAGACCTCCTACAGTCCAAGACACACATTTGATGGTGAGACCACCAGTTCAAGACCAATCTCTCTGCTATTATCCGTATGAGGAAAATGGTGTTGGTTGTAAGCGAATGTGCAGATTGAGATCTTGGCTTGTCATTGACCAGAGATCGCAATCTGCGCATATACTGACAACCGGCGCCATTTTCCTGAAGCCCACCCCAAGGTCAATGTGAAAAGCGAGCACTCCGCTCCTGCCTCGCACCGCTGGGACATGCCCTACTCTTAGCCCAGGGTCTGCAGCATCACCCCACACCTACCACCGCCAGCTTCCTATAGCATCGACCTTGCGTCCTTCCCCCGGTAAGCTATGTTCGGAGTATAACATGTACCCACATTTTACTCCCAAACTTGTTTTTTTTTTTAAATTCAGTACCCTCAAAATACCCTAAATTCATTCAAAAAACCTTGTCACCTGAAAAAAATTTTTTTTTGTAGACCTGCGTAATACTTATGCAGTCAACATTTTATGAAATACACCTAGAAATTTTTGATTATGATTAACAAAAATATTTTGCTTCCGGATGGTCTCTCTTCATGGTCCATGCTGGGGCTCTAGTTCCACTGGTATCTCCGCTCCATTGTAGAAATCTGCTCCCCATGCTGGTCACAAGATTTTCTTGGAAGAAGTCCAGGTGGGAGTCCAAGAAATGAAGTTTTAAGGACATGTTGCATCCCATAGTTTGGCATGATTTCACAAGATCACTCACTATAATCATCGTAGTTTTCTGCTTTTGGATTTCCGAGAACAGAAGGGGGAGACATTTTTGAAGGACATCCAGGCTGCTTTTTGCAATGGATTTTACAGTTCCTGATATTGTTCATCATCCATCACCGATCTTACTTATTTGTGGCAATAAATCAATCACATTCAAACCTCTACAAATATTCCAGTTATATTTTTCATACTTTCTCCTAACAGCAGTTCCATATATTCGTTATTACCATCATGCAAAAGAATGGCCTTCAAACTAACTTTTGACGAGTCTACGAACAATCGTCACTCGTCTGCCCACTGTTGATGTCCAAGGGCCTCCATCACAGAACAAACATTACTACAAAAAACGATGCCTTTTTCTTCAGAGAAATAGAGTTTTCAAATCATCAATATTTAATTGTGTCTTCATGGAGAAGATTCCATCCTTACAAGCTCTGATTGTTATTTAGATAAGTCTAAATCACGGAAAAGGTTGTTCAGATCTTCTTGAGATAAGAAGTGAGGTTCTGATGAGCAACTTACTTCGAAAGTAGGATCACTGTATGCTTCCTGTTAAGTTACGGTTAGAGTCAGAGCTGTCCTTTAGGGTATGTGCACACGTCAGGATTTCTTGCAGAAAATTCCTAGGGAAAACCGGACATTTTCTGCAAGAAATCCGCATGCGTTTCTTTCGCGTTTTTTATGCGTTTTTTTCCGGAGCTTCCCATTGCATTAAATAGCAGGAAAAACGTGAAAAATCCACAAAATTAATGAACATGATGCGTTTTTTACCACGATGCGTTTTTTTGCGGAAAAAAAACGCATCATGTGCACAAAAATTGCAGAATGCATTATAATTGATGTGTATGCGTTTTTATCACGAAATAAACGCAACGTGTACACACAGCTTTACAGACACAAAATCTGGACACTTGGGTACAGGAAGCTCTTCGCTATGTAAGACAGGCCTCATTGCAGATGGCAAATTTGGGCAATAAACTGTATATTTTGTATTGGATGCAGGGTGGATAAAAATCAATGTTTTTTTAAAAAAATCGGATTTTTTTAATTTAAATCGGATTTTTTTTCAATAAACTGCTTTTTGAGGAAAATATTTTACCCTCCAAAGGTTCTTCCATCATGAGATAAAGCTGAGTTGTTTAACTCAGTAGAATAAAGGCTGTATATGTGTAACATTCACAATGCCATGCTCTTCCAGAGGTTTCTGTAGGATTAGTGGGCAGTTTCTCTCCTATATTATCACAGACGCTCGCTTTACTTACGCAGTTGTCAAAACTGAATTTGACTCCGCAGAGGTCCCAGACTCTTCTTCACGGCAATAATGTTACAACATGAACAGAGTTGAGAAAAATACCTTAATCCTGTTGTTCTACAAACCTATGAATACAGAATCAACCCCTTCAGTGCCAAGTCCAAGAAGTTAGACAATATGTTTCTGATTGTTTGGAGTCAAATAGATCTGCACAACACAAGAAGAATGTGAATCTAAGTGTGAGGAGGAGGAAGGGCAAGCAGACAAGAAAATGAAAGTGAAACTTTGAGCACAATACTGCAGCATAGCCACAGACAGACAAGTCTGGATCTGTTTGTGTGTTCGATCTGAGGTTTATTACATTCTTTCCTTATAATGGCATCAGGCCGTAAAAGAGACCCAGTTTGGGAATATTTTAATGAAGCTCCTTCGCCTATCGGTAAGGCAGGCATGCGTGCAAAATGCAAACGATGCAACAAAGAGATGCAAGGCCTGGTGGCGCGAATGAGGCAACATCATGAGAAGTGCGGTGATGAAGATGACCAAAGAAACACTTCTGAACAGGCAGGATCTTCAGGTTGGTAAACATTTTTATTGAATCCTATTTCTAAAGACTGAACTGTCATGTGTGAGAAAAATTATATTTCTTATTATTACTGCATGTTACTGTCATTTGGTACAGTTATGAAGAAAAACAAATATTCCTTTTGGGGCAGGGGCAGTGATGTGTTGTGTACAATAAGCAGAAATTGTATAAACAATAAAATAACAGCATTGACTTTTTTTGTTTAGGGGAATTCATGGATTCTGGAAACTATCCACCTCCAAGATCACCATCATCCTGTTCTACAGTTTCAGAGTTATCCATCCAGGATAGTGCTTCATTAGCAGCAGCATCATCATCAGACACCCACAGCCACATATCACCATCACCCAAAAGGAAGAAAAAACCTTTACCTCCTGGAACCACCATAGATAGGTTTGTGATAAGAACTAGCAGATTAGAAAAAGAGTTGACTGATGAAAAAATTGCCCAGATTATTTATGCAACGAACTCTTCTTTCCTCAAACATAATGATCCACTAGACAGATATTAAGCTGCATGCTGAATCAAAGAGTGCTATGTTTTTTTTATAAAAAGTTATAATTTTATTAACACATACAAAACGAATACTAAAACAATGCCTCAAAACCATAAGAATCAATTATATCATGGAGATAGGCGAAAATAGAATTGTAATATTAATAGGAGAGCACCAGGTAATACACATATACATAAATTCGTTAAATTTGGCAATGGAGCATGCTGAGAAACTACTTCCAATGAATATTAGATTTAGGTGCCTATTATCTGTTGCACAATAGTGTAAAAAATATTTATATACATCCGAGTATCAATTTAATAAGATATGTACATAATTGAATATTATTCTAAAAAGACCCAAAAGGGTATATTAAAGCATTGACAACAGTTAATGTGCACAAAAAGCTATTCACATAATTCAAGATAGCCTAATCACGGTTCAATTGTATCAAAATCACCAATGCTTTATAGCCGCAAAAAATACGTGTTCGTGAGCATTGCCTTGATATAGAAAAATCTAGGATGGTTCAGGATTTTGCTAGCCTCAAAACACTTCCTAGGCACTACAAAAAATATCACAATAGCGATCCTAGGCTGATGAAAGTCAAGGCCATAGATCTTGTTAGCATGGGACCTAGAGGGGGTGATTTAGCTAAAAAGTTGGCCCAGGTTGAAAGCCGATGGATTTATCGGTTGGATAAATGGGTGGAACCAAGCTAGATGGAACTCTGTGGTGGACTGTTTTGAGCAGTATATCAAAAACTGGCCTATTCTGATGACACTTTGTGAAGAAAATCGAGATAAAATAGATGGCACTGTCACGGCCAAAATCCTCAACATTGGGCTTAAGAGAAATGTTGAACATATGCTGAGCTTCCTGAAACCCATCTCTCAAGCTTTAAACAAAATACAGAAAAATAGCTGTTTTATTGTGGATGCTGTTGAAATTTGGAAGGAACTGAGTGAACACTTAAAAACAGAACTACACATGGACAGAATTAAATTACAAGCAGTAAACAAACGAATGGGACAAGCACTGACTCCAGCTCATTTTTTGGCAAATATTGTCAATATCCAATATCAGGGTCAAAACCTAAGTGCTGAGGAAGAGGAGTTAGCTATGACATGGGTATCCAGCAATCATCCATCTTTAATGCCAACTATAATAAACTTCAGAGCTAAGGGGGAACCATTCAAGAAATATGTTTGCTGAAGATATTTTAAGGAAGGTCACACCAGTAAACTGGTGGAAGTCACTTAAGCGCTTGGATTTAGAGACTGTTCAAGTAATGATTTCACTTTTTACAGCAGTAGCTTCTTCTGCAGGCGTTGAAAGAATATTCTCTTCCTTTGGACTCATTCATTCTAAATTGAGAAATCGGTTGGGACCCAATAAAGCAGGAAAGCTTGTTTTTCTTTTCCAGATTATGAATAGGAACAAAGAAGAAGATGATGATGAAGATGACGACAAGTGAGCTACAGAGGACAGCAGGGACAGTAGTATTTAAGTTTTTCATGTGTCGGCTGGGCTGACAGTCTAAGTTTCTTATAATATATATATATTTTGTTTAGCCAAATTAGTTAACAAACATGGATGTTTGTTTAAGCAAATAACTTATGCTGTAATGTTGTTATTGTTTCAGTTGAATAAATCTATTTAAATTGTTATTAAGGTCAGGATTATTTTTCTCCTTCCTAAGAACAACAGAACAGTGGTGTCCAAATATGAAAGATTAACCCATTAAACTGGGGAGAAAAAAGTAATATAAAAAGTGATTCTAAAAATCTTCATCTACTTGCATGTTAAAGTAGCAAGAACTAGTTTAGGTAGAAACTTTGATTTAAATCACTGATTTAAATCAAGCCTTACTGACTAGTGATTTAAATCATGATTGAAATCAGTTAGATTTAAATCAAATCCACCCTGATTGGATGCAACTCCTTTACTGTTTGTTAAGCATAAATAGTCTCCTAAATGGTCCTAGGGTTCCCTCCAAACCATCGGAAAAGCAAATGACATGAAGTGAACCATTTTTACAACCAGTAAGAAGCCAAACAGCAAATATGTGGTGCCCACTAAGTTTCGAGATCACCAACTTTACACCCGAAATGAAGGGGTTTTTTTTAACCAAAGGAGTAAAATTTAATCTCCGACTCTTGAAGGTCAGTTTAGCACACACATATAAGAAATTGTCTGGATGATTTAAAGACTTTCTTGGTCTTGGCATTATTAAAAAATGTATGACATCTAATATAGTAGGAGTAACAAGGAAAACACTTTGGATCAACAGAAGAACAAATACTTGTGATAACAGACTGACTGCCATATCACTACTGGCTGTCTACTTACAAAGATGCAATATCTAAGCGTGTTCTGAATATGAATAAACCGGCATAATCTTGTTATTTGGTCTTATAACATAACAGAAGACCTCATTCCTCTGGTCACAGACTGATTAGAACACTAAATTTTATAGTTTAATCATCTGATGGCAAACCATAAAAAAAAAAAGCTGAAATAAAAACTAGATAAAAAAAAAAAAAACAGAGCCGCCTGATGAAAAAAATGAAGACATATTTGAATTCAGGAGGTGAATCTATATCAATATATATGTTATAAAAATTATAAAGCGTGAAAAAAAAAAGCAAACAAAAACAAAAACACACCATCACCAGACACTTAGGTACAAAAATGAAAATACCACAGGGAGGTGCCTGCCCCTGTTCTGTTACCGCACTACCTACCAGCGGAGGATGGCTCCCTATACCTGCGCAATGGCACCCCCGTCCGTCGACGGCTCACCCTGCAGAGCCCTGAATGGAACAGGGGAGCAGAAGATTCCTAATTAGAAAAGGATAAATGTGTGTCAGCAGAAAAAGCAAGAAGAAGATGTTATTGTATGAAAAATATGATAGATCACGGAGGTTCATTGATCTATGAAAGTAGGGGTGTATAATGGCATAAGATGAGGTCAGGCGAGGTCTGGGTGTACAGCTGTCGCCCAAGCTGCCTCTGTATATATTTGCCTGCCTTACAGCGGAGGGTTGGCACCCTATAATACCGAGATTGGCGCCCCCGCCTGTCCCTCCTATCCCTAATTAATGTGTTAGGGGCTAAAGTAATGGGGCGAGGAAAAAGAGGAATAAAGTGCTCAGTGCTTTACAGATAAGAAAGTGCTGCTGACATCCCCATTGTGGCCCGGTTCAGTAAAGAAAAATCAAGGGGGGCGTGTCCTAGCTGGCCATGTGAGTGGAAGCAGGGAAGAGTGCTCCTGCTGCCATAAGGACAAAAATCCTGCTTTAACCCCGATTTTTGGGTAAACTCACCTAAATCCGGCTGGCTGAAGGTCCGGAGAGTGCAGCGGTGCGGAGCAGCAGGTCCGGAGTCGGCAGCGATGACCAGGAGGCGGCAGAAAGACGCTGGCACCAGCGATGCAGGAGCCAGCCAAGATGGCTCCGATGCTAGGGAGGACGCCGAGAAGGAGAACGCCGCATGTCAGCGGCGCATGGAGGTGGCCGCAAAGCTGCAGCAGTATGCCAGAGTGGAGGCTGCTGAGGAGGCAGAACCAGGATCTGGAGCTGGAGCTGACCAGGAGGAGGAGGAAGCAAGCACAGCCGAGCAGCATGAGGTACAGAGGGGGAAGGAGAGAGGCAGCATGGCGGGGGCTAGTGGGGGACCTGAAGCCATATCACAGGGAGAGGAGCCAACTCTTAGAGATGTTATCACACTGATCTCTTCATGTCAGCAATCCCTGAACTCCTTGGCCCAGCAGATGCAGGAAGTTAAAGGGGACACGGCACAGATTAATGCGGCTCTGCAGAAAATGGACAAACGTATAGGAGTGGTGGAGGAGAGGGTGAGCACGGCAGAAGATCACATAGTTAAGCTACAAAAAGCTGAAAAGAAGTTCGCCCAAGCAATAGCCGAGCTCGCTGCTAAAAATGAGGATCTGGAAAATAGATCCAGAAGAAATAATATACGTATAGTGGGGCTGCCTGAAAAGACTGAGGGGAGAAATCCCACTGAGTTTGTTGAAAACTGGCTGCTGGAGAAGATTGGGAGCACAGTGTTGACAAAAGTCTTTGCTGTTGAACGGGCTCATAGGGTCCCGCCGCAGCCCCCTGCCCCAGGAGCAAATCCCCGTACCATGCTTGCTAAAATACTGAACTACAGGGACAGAGACATTATCCTCAGAAAGGCTAGAGAGATGGAGGATCTGACGGCTGGAGGTCAAAAAAATCGCCATTTATCCGGATTATTCCGCTGCGGTCCAGAAACAGCGGATGAAGTTTACTGGAGTCAAGCGGCGACTGAGGGAGCTGGGAGTGCAGTACTCAGTGATGTTTCCCGCCAAGCTGAGACTGGTGGCTTTTAATAAGACACATTTCTTCCTGACACCGGAGGACGTTACCCAGTGGCTTGATACTCATGAGAAAAAACTTAAGGGAATGGGCGACTGACATTTCGGCAAGATCCAGTTGGGATTTGTTTTCTCTGTCGATGGAGGAGAGTTCTGCGCTCGTTAGCAATGGTTAAAGAGTTGAGCAACTGTTGAGGGTTTTGCTGGGCCATATTGAAGGAATGGCCGGAGGGGACAGTACCAACTACTAAGTACGGGGGAGGAGGGTTATGCTGGGTACTGTGAACTGGTTTGGTACTTTTTCTATATGTTAATATAAGTTGAAATGTTAAGATACAATAAAGTGAAAGTTGGGGGGGAAATTGTGATTGCTATGGCAGCGGGACTCGAATGGAGAGGGTTAAGTAAGGGAGAGTGTTCGCAGTGGGCAGTGGAGCCCCACTCTTGATGAGAGGAAGAATGCGTTATATTGGGGGGGTTAGGGGGGTAAGTTGGGAGGGGGCAGGGGGGGTGGGAGGGTTGGGGCAGCTCATACTTGGGAAATTGGATACTTTAAGAAATGATGAGCCACATGATGGGAGATTGTATTAAAATATTGAGTTGGAATGTGAGAGGTCTGGCAGATAAAACACGGCAGGCGGCAAGTCTGCAGTATGTCCGAGAACAGAAGGTCTCAATGATATGTTTGTTAGAGACACATTTAGTGCGGGAGAGGGTGAACATATTGAATAGGCTCTGGATACAGAGGGTGTATCATTCTACTTTCTCGACGTATTCTAGTGGTGTGTCTGTGTTAATACCTGCGGGGGTGCAGTATGAGGAGGTAATGGTAAAAGAGGATGTCGATGGTCAGTATGTGGTGGTGAAATGTAAAATGAATGGAGTATTGATGTGTATAGTGGCAATGTATATTCCGCCCCCATACTCAAGCAAGAAGATAAGAGAGGTGCTGGAGAGGGTAGAGCGCTGGGGACCGTTACCATTACTAATTATCGGCGATCTTAATAATATCTGTGATGACTTTTGGGATAAGAACAAAAACCCCCAGAATAGGATGGCGGGACATACCACTACGTTTGGGACTTATGTTGGGGAAGTGGGCATGGTTGATTTATGGAGAGTTAGGCATATCGGGGAAAGGGCGTATTCATGCTACTCACCAGCTCATGGTACGCTGTCTAGGATTGATCTGGCACTGGGTAACCGATTACTAGATACGATGGTAAGGGACGTGAGATATTTACCTAGGGCTCTCTCAGACCATAGTCCAGTTGAAGTGGAATTTCGATCAGTGGGGACACGGAACGGGAGCAGAAGGGAGTGGAAAATTCACCCTAATTGGCTACACAGTATAGACTTGGAGAAGATTAAGAAGGAATTGGTGGAATTTTTTGAGATAAATGAGGGTAGCGTAGATGTGCTTACTGTGTGGGAAGCCATGAAAGCGTACTTGAGAGGGCTGTTGTTTAGGGATATTAGCAGGTGTAAGAGGAAATCGAGAGAGGCAGAGAGGTTGGCGATAGATGGGCTGAGGGTGGCTGAAGATGAGATGGTAATAATGGGTACTTTGGAGGCTGGGAGGAGGTCAAAGGCAGCTCAAAGCCAGCTAGAGGCGGTCTTGCTGAGTAAGGCTGAAAGGAAGAGGGAATTCATGAATTTGGCCTATTACCAGGAGGGTGAATCAGTGGGTCATTTGCTGTCGCTGGTGGCATCTGCCCAGAGAAATACTTCCTTTGTTCACTCTTTGGTGACTGGGAGTGGTGTTGCTGTTTCTGAGACTTCAGAGATTTTGGAGACTTTTGCAGATTTTTACGCAGACTTATACTCCTCTCGGGTAGATGGGTCAATGGAGGACACGGTGGCGTTCCTTGAGGAGTTGGAGCTCCCGAGGCTGAGTGACACAGCTAGGGAGGATTTGGAGGCTCCCATTACGGAGGAGGAACTGGGACGGGCATTGCAGTCGATGGCTAATGGGAAGGCACCTGGCGTAGACGGATTTCCTGCCGAAATTTATAAAAGCTTGGGGGAAGTGTTGATCCCTAAATTGAAGGCGGTCTTGGAAGAGGCTACGAATGGTGGAAGGCTACCGGCATCTATGCGGGAGGCCACAATAGTGGTGATTCCAAAGGAGGGGAAAGACCCGACACAGCCGGATTCATATCGGCCAATTTCTTTGCTTACTATCGACGTTAAACTCCTGGCTAAGGTGTTGGCGATGAGGTTGACAAGTGTTATTTCTGGCCTGATACACTCAGACCAGTCTGGCTTTATGCCTGATAGGTCAACTGCGATTAATCTACGAAGGCTGTATATGAACTTGCAACTCAAAGCCGATAACTGTGGCCAGAGAGTTATTGCATCTTTAGACGCTCACAAGGCGTTCGATAGTGTGGAGTGGGGGTATCTCTGGCAGGTGTTGCGAAGAATGGGGTTTGGACCGCAGTTCATATCATGGATTCAATTAATGTACTCGATGCCGATGGCCAGGGTTAGGGTAAACGGGGAGTTGTCACGGACCATACAATTGGCTAGAGGGACGAGAAAGGGGTGTCCGCTTTCCCCCCTTTTGTTTGCTCTGGCGGTGGAACCACTGGCCGCTACGCTTCGACAGTCTGATGAGATGACGGGGTTTAAATATGGGGTGATTGAAGAAAGGGTGGCGTTGTATGCGGATGATATTTTGTTGTTTCTGGCTGACCCGGTTGCATCCTTGGAGGGAGCCATTGGGATTATTGAACGATTCGGATCAGTGTCGGGACTTAGGATAAATTGGAGTAAGTCTATCTTGTTTAAGGTGGACGATGTGGATGGGGAGCCATTGGAGGACGGGCGACTGGAGGTGACGAGTAAATTTAAGTACCTGGGAATATGGGTATCTATGCCGGTCACTGACTATATACATGAGAATCTGACTCCAATCTTGGGTGCCCTCAAGGCAAAAGCGGATGCATGGCTTAAGCTACATTTGTCTGTGGTAGGCAGGGTGAATCTTATCAAAATGATTCTGATGCCGAAAATACTGTATATTCTTCACAATGCGCCGGTTTGGATACCACGTGGGAAATTTAGACAGATCAACTCTCTGTTTAGGAATCTGATTTGGGGGAGGCAGCATCCGCGTATCAAACTGGAGACACTTCAGCGACCCAAGGATGATGGGGGTCTGGCATTGCCTAACCCTGAGTTGTACTTTCTTGCAGCCTAGAGTCAGCATTTAAGGGGCTGGGCGCATGAGGGGTCATCTGGGGAAGTACAGCGGTTGATGGAGGTGGTGACAAAAAGAAGGCCAGTGGTGCAATGTTTGGAGGATGGATCCTTGGAGAGTTTGGGGAAGCTATATCCGACTTTGCTGTTGATACGCAAGCTGTGGAGTAGATTGAGGCACATACGTGGGATCACGGACTTGACTAGATACTCGCCGCTATGGCATAATAACAATCTGAAAGAATTTGAGGCATTGGGGGTACTGATAGAGTGGTTGGGCAAAGGGATTCAGTATGTGTATCAAATAATTGAACAAGGTGAACTGAAATCATTTTCCCAATTGCAGGTGGAATTTGGCCTTGGGTCTGCAGGGGAGTATCAATATTTGCGGATGAGGCATGCCTTTGGAGCTCAGAGTAGGAACGGAGGTATTGGGATTCAGAGGGATATAGTACTGGAGTATGTGTGTAATGATGGGACGACAGGAGGAGTCATATCCACTCTGTACAGGGATCTGTTGCACACTTTTCTATTGGGGTTTCCAATAATGGCAAGAGCTAAATGGGAAAGGGATTTGGGCCCAATAGATAACGAGACTTGGGAGTCGGTGTTGGAATGGATCCCAAGACTGTCGCTGAGTGAACCATATAGACTGTCACAGCTCTATGTGATACACAGAGTTTATAGGTCTCCGATGGTGCTATATAAGGCAGGATTGCGTAATGACTCTGAATGTCCGAGGTGTAAGTCTACGGATGCAGACATTTTCCATATGATGTGGACATGTCCGAGGTTGGCTGCCTTCTGGGTGGTAGTTTTGAGTCGTATGGAAGGTGCGTATGGATGCACGGTGCCAAGGGATCCAGTTGTCTGTTTGTTGGGATGCGTGGATGAGATTGGAGTGGATAAACACCTAAAGATAGCTATAGCCAGATTGTTATACATGGCTAGGAAGGTGATAGCTAGAAACTGGATTAGGGAAGAGCCGCCGTCAAGAGGAGAGTTCCTCCAGTATGTGAAACAGGGCCTGACACTAGAAAAAGGGATTTATAAGAAGAAAGGGAAAACTGAAACGTTCAATAAAATGTGGTCTCCATGGATTGCTATGGGATAGTAATGTGAAGTGTGGCTTATACGAATGGTTGAGGGATTAGATACTCTATTGTTTTAATGATGGTAGTAATTAACAAGATGAGCTGCTTTGTGGGGTGGGGTGGGGGGCTTTGGGATCGAAGGGGGCTGTTTGAAGGGGGAGGGGGGGGGAAATACTCTATATTGAAAATGTAAATGTAACATGTTAATTGCCTTGTTATTCTTAATAAAAATTTATTTGAATTAAAAAAAGAAAAATCAAGATGTAATAACACATAAAGAAGGACTCCAGTATGGAGATCCAAAGACATAAGAGTCAGTCAGTTATAGGGAGATAGGGAGGATTGGTTATGCACAAATACACAATGAGTTAATAGACCCACTTGGCGCAGTGGGTGTGGTGCTGAGAACCAAGTCGAGTGGAAAAATGCCATTCACTTATTGATAGCACTTCATGTAGTGATATAGATTACTATTGTAAGGATCAAATAGTAATATATGCAAAAAATTCACAAAGAGTTAATAAACCCACTCAGTACAGTAGGAGCAGTACAGAGAACCAGAGTTATCCACGGTGCATGCAGTAACGTGTGCTGATTAGTGATGAGCGAATATACTCGTTACTCGAGATTTCCCGAGCATGCTCGGGTGTCCTTAGAGTATTTTTTAGTGCTTGGAGATTGTTTTTTTCGCCGCATCTTGATGATTTACAGCTACTAGCCAGCTTAATTACATGTGGGGATTCCCTAGCAACCAGGCAACCCCCACATGTACTTATGCTGGCTAATAGCTGTAAATCATTCAGCTGCGGTGATGAAAACTAAATCTCCGAGCACTAAAAAATACTCGGAGGACTCCGGAGCGTGCTCGGAATATCTCAAGTAACGAGTATATTTGCTCATCACTAGTGCTGATATCATAACCACAAGTAAAGATCAAAACGCCACAGAAAACTCTATACCCTCATAACACTCATGGTTACACTCCGGGTTATACATATAAAAGATGCACAAGGAGTTAATGAACCCATTAGGTACAGTGGGAGCAATGCAGAGAACCAGTGAGTGGAAAGTGCCACTCACTTGTTTTTAACGACCCATGCGGTAATGTGTGCCGATATCGTAACCACAAGGTACAGATCACGACCCCACAAAACACTCTCTAACCTCGTAACGCTCATGAATACACTCGACGCATCTCCCCTCTTCCAAGGTTGATAAAGGAGGCCTTAGCTATTAGTTGTCCATAATCTGATGTGGCATGGTGGCCGTGTGGTACAAGACATCTTGGGTCCGTCCCCTCTGATGGAATGCCTCAATCAGTCTTGCAGAACACGTCAGGTGCTTACAAGCTCTTTCCTACTGAGCTTGTGACCACTGCTCTGCAGTTGGCTGGGCCCCTGGAGCGTCTCATTTGCTTCTGTTCACTGGATTTGTGCTCCTCCAACGCTGCAGATGCAAAGCTGCCTCTGCTTGCAGCATGGAAGAGCACGCAGTTCGGGTCAGAAACGTAACAATGGCGCTCTTCCAACTTGTCACTGCAGAGGGAGCGCACTGCTGCCCAGCAACAGGAAGTCAGGTGAGCAGTGCACTTCTACAGAAGAAATGAGACAACCCTTTAAGGGCAGGTTCTAACAGGCACTAAAAATTAACAAGCCTAGAGTCCATAGCTAGCCCTAGGGCTGCAAAAATGTCAACCCCTTAATCGGTAAGGCAGAGCTGATGTGCACAGGTCATTAATCAGGACTGATCACGTTTCGCCGGGATCAGAGCATTCTGCAATCCTAGCCATTAATGTGGAATGTGGCTGTCAATCAGGTGAACTGTATTATGTAGGAAGAAGTTAGAGTGAATGTCTACTATTAACTATTAAAGTGCTTGTCCGCCGTCACTCAATCATGTTACGGCCCCACAAACCTACAGAGACAGGGGCACGAATGACAGGCGGTGTGCACAAGTCCTGTTTATCAGAGTAAATCATGAGCATAATAGCTGCCAACCATGTACGTGTCTGCAATATGTGTCCGGAACGTGATCAGCACCATCCATCTCCGAAGCAGAAGTGGCACCGGGTGACCCCTATTAAGGTTTTCCCTTTAAATGTCCTCCTGCGTTAGTCAGTCCGTTGAGTATGATGACACAGAGTAATAACAGCCCCACACCTCTGATCACCTTCAGGAAGCACTGAAAATATTTAATGTTGCTAGAAAATAAACATTATACAGTATTATCCTCTTTTATCAAACAGGGACATATCAGTTTTTTCTGGCTTTTGCTTAGGGAAAAAAATAATCAAATAAATTAAATTATATACATATTTTGCATTACTAAAATAACATCTGAATAAAGAAAGCATGCTTATGTGCAGAAATGCTGCTAAAAGGGGTTACCTCGGCTGTAGTTTTTTTTTAAAAAGTAAAAAAAAAAAAAAAAAAAAAACACAAAAAAAAACATTTTTGGAAAATGTGCAGTGCCAATATCTATGAAAGGAAACTCTAGCACCAAATGTGTTACAAGCTGTTAATTTTGTAGAGAGGAAAGCAACCAATCAATTAGATGCCCTCGGTGTCAGAAAGCCGGGTAGAGCCAGGAACACTGCTCCGTGTCGTTCTCTAGCCAATCCCAGGCGATAATCGCAGGCGACACGGCACAACCCTGATAGATCAGCAAATCTCCGCTCTGTGCTGGAGAGTCCTCGTCTGCAGACAGCTCTTTATAGGCAGCTCATTGGCAACTTGTGGGGTGAAGACGTAGGGTCTGGGAGTTGGCAGACACTGGAGAAGTTATCGAAGGTCCATGACCGTGACGTCCTTCTGACAGATTGTAGTGTGGTTGCTGGCCTATAGGGGGAGAAAGTGAGAGCGGCATCATAAAGGGGGAAAAACATAAAGGCGCCCATACACATTAGGCCGGGTTCACGGATCCTTTGATCACCACGTCACTAGCTCGGTCGGGTTTACATCCAAAGTGCCGGTAAACAGGATTCAGGCATATGTGCTCAGGGAACTATTGGCTGTACTGATGCAGACAGTCGCGTTCTGCTCTGCAGGACATCATTTTCCACTGAACCCGCCTATTCGAGGTGGGCGTCAAAATGTGGTTGACTGCGTTTTGGTGTCTGTCTCAAATATGTGGCCGAAAAGAAAACACAGTGACTCAGTCTGTATCATTATGGTCAACGGCCCCTAAGGCCTCTTTCACACTTCCATCTTCTGCTGTGCTTCATTGTGCAGTAAAATGATGTATAGACGGATGTCACGAAAATAGTGAAAAACGTGTGTGAGGCATCGAGAGAGAGAGAGACGATGGGCAGCGCAGGATGCGTCGCTGACCAATTTTCCGGCGTGCAGAAAGAATGTTCCTCTGAACGTTTTCTCTCCACAACGGACCGCTTTTTTCCGACGGATCCAGTGCACGACGGATGAAACAGATGGCCATCCGTCACAATCCGTTGCTAATACAAGTCTATGGGAAAATGCAGAAAATTCTTTTTGCAGGATCCTGCATTTTCAAAAAAAATCGACGGATTGCGACGTGACACGAAAGACGGAAGTGTGAAAGTAGCCTTAAGCGCTTAGGCCTGACTCCAGTTTTCCAGGGCTTCAGACCTAGGCCCCAAGAGAGCCTTAGATATGATCGTTCGGCCGACAGCCACCTCCCCCGACTGCTCCCTACACAGGACCACTCGGATCAGCTGAACACTCCTGTGATCCCTGATGAGACCAGACAGAGGCTTATCTCCTGGAGAAGAGGATATTGTAAGAACTGGATCCTTCTCTTCCACAACATCTGTTGGGGGAAGAGACTGGAGACCCCCATACACATTAGGCTGTCGTGAATTCAGACACCTTTGGTCTAATGTGAATAGGGGGCCCTAGGGCACTGCGACCGTCCACCCAGGATTTTTAATGACAATTTTTGCAGTACCCTCAGAGTCGTAATGCCAACACATTGACTGGTATTGGGATGCTCAGCCCATGTCATCAGGATGGTACCTCTCCAGGAGTCTCATGTATCGGGAGTCTTCGGCTACTTTCACACATCCGTCCTGTGCCGTCAGGCATAATCCGGCGGCAGGACGGATTGCTGGATCCGGTGAAAGTAGTGGAGAAACTGATGCACCACATCAGTTTTTCCGCTAGATCTGGAATACTCACCTTCCGGCATCCCCCGCAGCCTTCCTGCTCCTCCCGTTCCCAGGGATGCATTGCGCGATGACCTGTAATGACGTAGCGGTCTCGCGTGATGCTAGGTGATCTGGGGTCATTTCGCAATGCATCCCTGGGAATGGGAGCATCGTGAGGAGCGGAAAGGCTGCGGGGGACGCCAGAAGGTGAGAATATCACGATTTTTTTTTATTATTATTATCTTTAACATTATATCTTTTTACTATTGATGCTGCATAGGCAGCATAAATAGTAAAAAGAGATAGAGAGATATCTCCCCGGACTGGAACATGCGAACAGGGCATGCTCAGTCTGGAAGGCGAACTCCGGCGCCGGAAACCGTCATATGACGTATCCGGCGCCCATAGGCTTCCATTGTAAGAAAAGCCGGATGGCACCGATTCCTGCACCGTCAGGTTTTTCGCTGGAACAAAAAAACGTTCCTCTGTACGTTTTCTCCGTCTGCCGGAAACAGCTTTTATGACGGATCCGACAAAAAAAGGATGAAATGTGTGGCCATCATGCGCAATCCGCCACTAATACAACTCTATGAGAAAAAAAACGGATCCTGGTGGCAAAAACCTGATGCGTGAAAGTAGCCGTAGGGGGCTGGTTGATAACTGTTCACTGTCAAAGTTCTGGGATTTAAGTGACCTTTGTGGTCAGAAGTTCAGAGATGGCAGAATGAGCAAATCCAGTGAGGAAGAAAGGGGCCAACTCAAATAGAGACTGGACGCTGCTAGAACGGGGCCACCCGGAGGGTATAAAGAACATTACAAGCCTCCAGGATTTCATTCTTTATAATAAATTGTCTCTTCAGAGAGGAAGAGGACTAGAACTCTAGCGCCACCAATAGGAAGTCAATATCAACTCTCTAACGAGCCTTGTCACATGACTTAGGATAAAAGCCAAACCCAGAATCTCAATTTGCAGAAACTGTTTCGCCCTACTGCCCCTCGTCAGCGCAAAGTGTGAGCTCTGGTTTGGCTAGGTGAGAGGCGTCTGACCGGGATACAAAGGGCAACGTTTCTCCTCGCGGAGAGTGACATGTCAAGCCTGACATGCTAAGGTGAGGAGACTTAAGCCGCAATGCTCCACACAATATTACACTTACACAGAACAGGGGAGGGTCTCTGCAGTGGGGGTGAAAGCCTTTCTCTCGACAGTCACCAATTTCTTTCATGCCATAGTCCGTCAATCTAAAAATTCCTGTTCTGGGATAAAAAAATATAAATAAGGAGAGAAGAATTATTATATATTATGTTTCCATAATTACCACACAAGTATATAGATATATATTTTTCTATAGATAAAATTTATCCATTTTATTTTTTTTACACAATGCTTACGAGACCCTCAAGGGATCCTTTGATCACATTGTACAGGTCTGACTGACAGGTGGCATGGTAGATCCCGCATCTGGCAGGATGTGACCCAAAGCTCATGGTTATGCCGCCATGTATCCACAGCAAACCATCGGCAGTATCCGATCGCGCTGCAGGAAAGCAGATGGACTGACAGCAGGAGCGATCTTCCTATCAAAGTCCTAACAGGTCACTAATGAAAGCGGCATGTGAAGGGTTAGAGGGCCAGGAGCGGAGCTAGATCTGGGGCCAGCACATGCAGAGGGAGCGCAGCGCCACTACTCGGCTAATATTGATACCTAATCCTCAGGGCAGGTCATCAATATGTGAGTCCCGTACAAATACTGCACAGCATATATGACTGCTGTGCTCAGTAAGGGGGTCTTGCTGTTTGGCTTTTGCAGAACACTTTTTTAAATTTGGAAATGTAACTTAAAATGTTATATATTTTGTTTGCTCCCTTGAACGGGTAATTGCTACAGGACACTTATTTATGTTGCCCATCAGTATTACACATAGCCTTGTAGGTAGATCTTAGAAAGGCCCCCCGGCCGCTGCTGCAATGTCAATCACCTTACATGCCGCAGTCACAATCACGACATTAAGGCCTCATTCAGACCTCCGTGAATCATGTACTCTTCTTGATAGAACATGTACCCATTATAGTCTATGGAGCTATTCACATGTCCATGATTTTTTGCCACCATGTGTCATAAAAAAATAAAAAATCATCTTTAAGTCACGGATCAAAATTACCCCTACAAGTCTGTGGTACCGTGTGCTGTCTGTGATTGACATGGTAGTGGATAAGAAAATCTGCAATGTATTTTTTCATATGTGAAAATCACTAATGAAACGCTGACCAAACACCTATGAATGAGGCCTGACAACATCAGGAATGCCCCTATAGCAGCCAAACAACCTCCAGGATGGGGAATCTATACTTTATGCTAAGTGGTGACGCTTTTTTTAATAGTCACCAATGTTCCAGCGGTACCGAGACACAGAGGGACCGAGACACAGAGGGACCGAGACACAGAGGGACCGAGACACAGAGGGACCGAGACACACAGGTACCGAGACACAGAGGTACCTAGATACAGAGGTACCGAGACACAGAGGTGCCGAGACACAGAGGTGCCGAGACACAGAGGTACCGAGACACAGAGGTACCGAGACACAGAGGTACCGAGACACAGAGGTACCTAGATACAGAGGTACCGAGACACACAGGTGCCGAGACACAGAGGTGCCGAGACACAGAGGTGCCGAGACACAGAGGTGCCGAGGCACAGAGGTGCCGAGACACAGAGGTGCCGAGACACAGAGGTGCCGAGACACAGAGGTGCCGAGACACAGAGGTGCCGAGACACAGAGGTGCCGAGACACAGAGGGGCCGAGACACAGAGGGGCCGAGACACAGAGGGGCCGAGACACACAGGGACCGAGACACACAGGGACCGAGACACACAGGGACCGAGACACACAGGGACCGAGACACACAGGGACCGAGACACACAGGGACCGAGACACACAGGGACCGAGACACACAGGGACCGAGACACACAGGGACCGAGACACACAGGGACCGAGACACACAGGGACCGAGACACACAGGGACCGAGACACAGAGGGACCGAGACACAGAGGTGCCGAGACACACAGGGACCGAGACACAGAGGTGCCGAGAGACAGAGGTGCCGAGAGACAGAGGTGCCGAGAGACAGAGGTACCGAGACACAGAGGTACTTAGATACAGAGGTACCGAGACACACAGGTACCGAGACACACAGGTACTGAGACACAGAGGTGCTAAGACACAGAGGTGCTGACACACACAGGTACAGAGATGCAGAGGTACAGAGACACACAGGTACAGAGACACACAGGTACAGAGACACACAGGTACAGAGACACACAGGTACAGAGACACAGAGGTGCTAAGACACAGAGGTACCGAAACACACAGGTACAGAGATGCAGAGGTACAGAGACACACAGGTACAGAGACACACAGGTACAGAGACACACAGGTACAGAGACACACAGGTACAGAGACACACAGGTACAGAGACACACAGGTACTTACTCCTGGAATTTGGGGGAGCAGACGATGGCGATAGATTCCGGGAGCATCATCTGGTAGGAGCAGTGAGTGTGTAAGTCCACGCTGGAGAGAAAGGCGGTCTGAGTGGGATGTGTCTGTAAGAATAAAAATATACAGCAATGCCTCGTGACTGTGATTCCCCATCCCCCACCATGTCTGACACTACTCGTACACTCAGCCCACCATAAGATGCCCCCATACATCGGCTCATAGCTGCATGCCAGAAGTGGGGCCGACATCCTGCATACTAGCAGCTCTTTATATCTTTTTCACCTTTTCATGGTCACCAAAAATTGACTGGAAACTTACTATATGGAGAAAATCACCCGTAGAAGATGAGAAAAAATGGGCAATGTTAGTCAATTCAGCTAAATATTGTGTGAAAATGATTTAAGGCAACATCCATTATACGGAACTGCTGAAAAATGCCCATACATATAAGGTAGGGCCCACAGATCTACGTCTCCAGATTCCTTCAGATGCATGCATGCTCGATCGAGTAGAGCATGCACATTGCCATAGGTAAGGGTTGGCTAAAATCATGCTAAACCAACCCTTGTATGCCCTAAAGACAGACTTTAGGTGACACGTGATTATGTGTTTGCTTATCTAAGGCATATTTTGCAGTCGGATAAAACAAAGCATAGTTTTTCACCCACTAGTAAAACACATGCATTGAAGGGAATCCGTCAGCAGGTTTTTGTCCTGTAATCTGAGAGCAGCATAATGTAGAGGCAGAGACCCCAATACAGCAATGTATCTCTTACTGGACCGCCTGCTGCAGTCTTGATAGAATCCCAGTTTTTCTGCTGTAGATCTAGTAGTGCTCAGAATGCCGAGCTGTGTATAACCCCGCCCACACACCCCTGATTGGCAGCTTCCAGTGTACACTGCCAGCAAGCTGCCAATCAGTGGTGAGGGCGGGGTTACACAGATTAGCTGGACTGCCAGGCACGTGACATCTAGTCCTGCAGTGATAATATCCTGCTGATAAAACACAAGAGTAATGAAACTACAGCAAGATGCTGAGTAAGTGACACATCCATAGAATCAGGATCTCTACATTATGCTGCTCTCAGATTATATAGCAGATTCTGTTTCAAGGGGTATTCCTCTCTGAAAGTGGTACGTTATTGCTAGAATATTTCATTACAATGACAAAGCCCCCATTGATCCTGAAAATGAATTGGGCATATTGGTGTATTACTGGTAATACCCTCACCTAATTATATCCCGTACATGGAGGCCCACGACTGTGCAAAGAAGCTGCAGTGTGGCCTCAATCAAGTGAAAGACTACCCCAGTGACAAGTCATCACTGTATAAGAAAGGAATAAAGTGGCATTCCAGTTGGAAGAATACTCCTTGGGACCCCTAATGATTGCCAGAACGTGGCATTTTTATCCCAGTTAGAATTGGGTGACAGCTTCATTCACTCTCTATAGGGCTGCCAGAAAAAAAAGAGAGTGCAGTGCTCGGCATCCCTATAGTGAATTAATGGAGCAGCTGATGAGCATTCACACTGTCGCACTATTCTAGGAGAGAAAAAAAAGTGTTTCATTCTGACAATTGGTGGTGGTCCTCCACTGATCTAGAAGCCATCACCTATGTATATAGTAGCTAGGAGAAGCTATTGTGCACTTATAGCAGCATAAGCTTTATTGTTCTCACATACGTGTATCCAGCCCAGTGTGATGAGTCCATGCTGGTCCTGGATCACAAACAGGTCCTCCTCGTTCTCAGTGTTACAGTAGTCCGGGCCACCACACTGCTTGGGCACAATGACGTGGGTGATGGTAAACTCATTCTGCATCTAGAACATGGTAATCGGAGAAGAAGTAGATAAACAAGTGGCAAAAACAATGCCGAAAAATGATAGTACATACGATGAATATCTCAGAACAACATAGATGCACCACACGTCTTACATGACATTCGTTAAAGTGTAACTGCAGATTTACCCAGCAGATCAGAGGCATGGCAGAAGTTTTGATTAATGAGGGTCTGAGTGCAAAGAACTCAATTGCTACAAATGAGAAGGGTTTTGTTCTCCCTGAGGCCAAACATGGACTCCACAGACGTCATATCCAGCTCGTCTACAGTGCCCAGCTTCTGCTCTCCATTCCAGCTATTGCTGGGGATCTCAGCCCACCGATCAAAAACTTGGACGTCTCTAGACCTGCGGTTTCACTAGCCAACAGATGAAAGCCTTTGTCTCTATGTGATCTCTCTTACCAGCCTCCCACACAAGATGCCGCAGGTTTCCACTCCTCTCTGTGTATTGCCCTCTGCAAGTCTCAGAAACTTCACGCACACCTCCTGGGGAATGCTCACATGGCGAAGTCCGTCCGTGGACACAACAACTGGAAGCAACAAAGAGATAACCCAGATCAAGGAAAGAAGAAGAAAGTACGTTCCGGTACGTCCACATTTCCTGGGGAGAGGTGGTTGTAAATTTACCGGCCCGTCCCTTTCCTAGCTTGTGAGGTGGTTCACATAGCAATAAAAAGACGGCAGTGTGACTCACATTTATATTGTTACAGCAGAACATAAAATTTGCTTTCTTTAAACTGTAAAATATCTTTCTTGTCGACTTTATTGGGGGGACACAGAAACCATGGATAATAAGCTGCCACCTGGAAGATGGCGCTAAGAATATATTTTAGGGGGAAAAAAAAGTAAGCTCCTTCCCATCAAGCTACACCTGGCCTGGGGCCACACTACTAGTTTATTTGGCTTAGGGCTTGTTTACATTTGCAAGAAACACGTCCGTGTCTCGCATGTGAAAACCAAGCTCTGGCGCCGGCACTTGGGAGTGGAGCGTGCAGCCGCATAGCAACACATGGAGCTGCAAGCTCCGCTCCCAAGTGCCGGCGCCAGAGCTTGGATTTCACATGCGAGACACGGACGTGTTTCTCGCAAATGGAAACAAGCCCTTAGTGTCCATTAGGAGGGAGACACAGATAGCCCCCCGAGTGAACCAAGCAGTGGAGGTGTCTGCCTCCTACCCGACACTAAACCAAATAGTAAGGTGGCAGCACGTATAGTGTAACCTGTTGGGGACGAGACAACTTTTTCTAAGATGTCTTCTTTGTGTCAGCATATTAACCACGATTTCTGTGGCCCCCAATGATTCCCCCTAAAACAAAACTTTTTTTAGCAACTATCCTACGATTGGCTGGTGTCCCAGCAGTTGTACCCCTACAAATCTGGAGAAATCTCTGTTGTGGACCTGCATTAGCATACAGTCGCTTAGGGCACTAGCGGTTTGGTCTTGCTTCATATTTAAGACTATTTGCGAACATGAAAATATGAATCCGATACAGAGTTAATACACATCTAACAGGGAAAAATGGAAGTCCATCTACATAAAAAGAAGCCCATTTTTTCTGGCCACTATAGAGCTCTATGCAATTAATGTATGCTTCAGCATGATATATTCCTTATATAAAGCACAGCTATCCACGAGTGACTTCAGCATGGCCTACTCACAGCCTTCATTGGGACCGATCGATGTTGGCTTCAGAGTCCTATCAACCACGGGAGGTTGGGGGAGGGCGGCATCATTGGTGGGTAGCTGTGGAGCAGTAGGCGGCTCGTTGACCCCCGGGATGAGAGGTCCGTCAGATATCTGTGTGTTAGATTTGTCGGTAGAGAACTGGTGGAGGATCCGTAGCCGTTCGTTCTCCAGTTCTTTCCTACGGATCATATCTTCAAAGACCTGAAACTGCTCCTGCTGCTCTTGGAGCTGCTTCATGCGAGCCACGCGCTGCTTCTCGGCGTCGAGCTGCTGCAGCACGGCCAGGCGGCGGGCGCACTCTTCTTCCTCGCATCGCTGAGGGGTCAGAAGCAAACACTGTCAGGGGTCAATCACACAACCCTGTGCCTCATACAGGACTGTACCAGCACTGACTTACCCTCCTGTCCAGGTACTCCGCAAACTCCTTACTGTAGCGCCGGTGCAGTTCTTTCTTCAAATCTTCCGCTTTTGGAAAGGCCACTTCCTTCATTGTCTACAAAAATGGATATCCTTCAATTCGAGACCTCAGACAAGACTTCTAAGATCTGTGCGTGCAATCTATACTTCTTACCTTCAGCGTCTCCTTCTTCTCCGGTGCGCTAGCGGTTTTGTAATCTCGATGTTTAGGAAGTTTTTCAATGAAAAGCCTAAAATAAAGCGAACACTTGGAAGAATGACTGACACAAGAGAGACAGGAGGTCATTTCATTTTTTTTCTTTTTTAAAATTCCATTTTTGTATTCTGCATCAATCACATTTTATTGAATCATCCACAAGAACTGCACCCGATAAATCAAAAGAAGCGTGGCACTTAACCCCTTCCACTCTGGGCACTAAGGAGGAAACTATATATTTTTTTTCTATTTTTAGCAGGATAAACTGTATTTGTCAGTGGCACCATACTGGGGTACATATAACTTATAACACCGAGAAGAGAAATAGAAAAAAAAAAGAGCAATTCTGTTATTCTCTTTTTTTTTTTTTTTTTTTTTTTTACATTTTATATTTTATGCTTTTCATTTGCTGCACAAATAAAGTGTTACCTTATTCTGTGAGTCAGCAGGATTGTGGGGATACCACATTTATATACAGTTATGACTTTTGTACAATAAATACACTGACAATTTTTTTGTGCTCTAACTGTAAAGAACCCTTTCCATCAGTTAAAAAGGAAAGGGATCTTTACAGTTAGAGCAGTGAGGCTGTGGAATGCCGACCACAAGAGGTAGTAATGGCCGACACTATAGCAGCTTTATACAAGGGCCGGATGCTTTCCTCAATACACATAAAGTTATAGGTTATAGTTAAGTTAGTGACAAAATGAAAAATTGGTGGAGAAAGGTTGATCTTGATGGATCATGGTCTTTTTTTTCCCAACCTTTCTAACCATGTAACTATATTAAGAAATCCATAAGTTTTCCAATTTTCCATCAACAGAGATGTTGATGGAATGACAAGATGCAGTTCTCAGTGGTGCCATTTTCTCGTACACACAACTTTTTGATTACTTTTTAGAAAGTGGAATGTACAAAGCAAAAAATTCTGTACAATTTTTTTTTTTTAAACACCATTCACTATTTAACTTTATTCCTCATTAAATAATCACAATACCAAATTTATATACCGCAGTTTGATTTTTACGATTTACTACTTTTACACAATTAAAGAAAAAAAATTATTTTGCTGGTGGTTTGCCATGTTCTTTTTTTCTTCTTTTTTTTCAGTAGACGGTTTAATTTTTCGAGAGGCTGATTGAACAAAAACAGCAATTCTGGCATTGTTTTTCTTTTGGCGTTCACCATATGGGATAAATAATGATTTAGTTTTATATTATAATGCCGATACATTTACAGTGGTAGCAAATTTATATTAGTTTTTTTCTACTATTGCACATAAAAAAACACTTTTTAATAATTGTTTGGAGGTCGTCATTGTGAGAGCTCTAATTTTGTTTCGAATTTTCCTTTACAGAGTCAGTAATGGGGCTCATTTTTTCAACATTAAGATGTTTTTTTTTCATGATACCATTTTGGGATACATATCATTTCTTTGATTACCTTTTCTTTATTTTTTTTTTTTTTTGAGGCAAGATTAACTAAACAGCAATTCTGGCATTGTTTTTGCCCACTGTTTTCGTTGCCATCATTGTGTGTGATAAAAAATAATATAATGTTATATCACGGGTCATTACAGACATGGCAATATCAAATATGAGGCACCTTTTGGGAGGATTTCTTTATTTTCTCTCACATCAATGTCCGGCACTAGGACTGGAGCATGCGCATGCATGTATTTCTATGCAGCCGCATGCTCCGGTCCCGAGTGCCGGGTATCGATGCGAGTTCTCGCATCATACTTGCAAGTGTGACCCCGGCCTTAAGGTGATAAAGGCACTCCGTCACTAGCTTTATCAGAGAGGAAGCCACCGGCACCTCGGCTAGGTGATAGCTTTGTACGCATGCCTGTCAAAAATCGCCTAAGTAAATTGCTCACCAAGAGTCGCCTGGGCAGTGAGTCCTCAGACTGTATGATGAAGGGGAATTACGCCAAAAACATTTTACTGAAACTGCAAGTTAAGGAAAATATTTTTATGCACAGCCATCTCTTTAATTAATTTTCTTCCTCTTGGTATCCTGCTGCGCCCTCCAGGTCTTTTACCCAAAACATAGTACTCCATGAATGGATCAGAATATCGCTGACCAGAAATCTATTCCATGTTCCAGCAATAGGCCATAAAGATAAATATATGTATATACGGTGACCACAAATCCTGAAAATAGCCGCGATCTCTTCCGTGTCCTTAAGAAGAGGATATGGTGGCCTGTCCGCCTCGCCTCTCTTACACAGGAGTGATCGGACCTGGACTGGCTGCAGACCTGGGAGACAAACTTACAATGTTGGGGGGAAAAAAACAAAATAAGTGCCTTTCTACTTACGTAATATATTTGTTGTACAAAATAAAGGCATTTTCAGTATTTCCTTCTCCCGCATACACATTAGCCATACGGATCATCTCCACCCCTGAGCGATAATATCGCTTAGGAGGTATATCATCGTTCACTTCCACAGACGTCCCCTTCGTCACCAGGGCTCGTAAACGCTCCTCCGGGGGCAGGCTGGGATCATTGTGCTCCGGCATGGCGCCGTGTAGGAGAAACACCTGTAAGAACAACGCAGGTCACAACTGCTTAACACTGATGGTCTTGGAGGCAGGTCCCTCACGACTAGGAAGGAAAGAAAGGTCCCCAACTCTGTGTCGTAATTGGTGATCACTGGTGGTCTCTAAGCTGAAGGCGGTTGCACTGATGGGACCTTGTACGAGTACATGATTTATTGTAAACCCCCTTCCAAGCCTCACCCTTTATAAAGCATGCCACCCAACTAAAATGCTCATCTGGGGACGGTAATGTGGTCTCCAAGTGCCAAGACCAAGTGGTAAAAATGGGACATCTGAACTGTCCACTTGGTCTGCATTGACTTTTAACACCAGCCATGGAAAGATCAAGCATAGTGACGCGTTTGTGACGTCATGTCAGCGTCCAGAGCCTGGAATTGACGTGACATATGAAATCGTAGGGGTCCTGGCTGCCGTATCTAGAGACCAAGAGTGGGATTGAGGTTCAAAAGCAACTTTGGAACAGGAAGATATTTGAGCAAATGCCAATCTGGGGCAGACATAATACACGGGAGGTCCATTTAGAAGGTGGAAAACCCCTTTAACATTCACAAAGGATAACTCAAACCCTGAGCCTCCCACAAACATACCAAAACCACGTAGCATAGCCGACATACAAATCACCTGCACATCAGTAACGGCAGCACCCAGGTCATACAGGACAGCCGATCGGCTACATGCACCGACCGTGCTAGACACACAGAACAATGGAAGATTGGCTCTCGGCAGCACGTCACCTATTTACATAGGAGCCGTGGAAGTAAGCCCCCCACAGATCAGCAAGTGATGGCATATCCTGGTGATATTATGCAATCATTTACTGAGACGGAAATACCCTTTCAAGAAGGATATCACCGATACAGAGCTACTCAACCAAATGTTCACACAACAGACTCATGGCTTCCGAGAACAACCACACTGACTCCTGGTGCTTGATTAACATGAGCAGCATTTGGATCCATGTACCACACATAGCGTCCCGTCCCCCAGCCTTGGTCTAATACGTCCGTCATATACAGTCAGGTCCAGAAATATTTGGACAGTGGAACAAGTTTTGGCATTTTAGCGCTTTACAAAAACATATTCAAGATACAGTTATATAATCAAAATGGGCTTAAAGTGCAGACTCTCCGCTTTAATTTGAGGGTATTCACATCCTAATTGGAGTAAGGGTTTAGGAAGTACAGCGCTTTAATACGTTGCTACCTCTTTTTAATAGGGACCAAAAGTAATTGGACAATTTTCTCAAAAGCTCTTTAATGGGCTGTATGGGCGTTTCCCTCATTAATTCATCATCAGTTTAGCAGGTAAAAGGTCTAGAGGTCATTCCAGGTGTCACATTTGCACACTATTGCTGTGAACCCACAACATGTGGTCAAATGAACTCTTAATGGAAGAGAAACGGACGATCATTATGCTGAAAAAAATAACAAATCCATCAAAGAGATAGTAGAAATGTTAGGCGTGGCCAAATCAACAGTTTGATACATTCTGCAAAAAAAAAAAAAAAAAGGGAACTCAAATGGCCTGGACATCCATGGAATATAACAGTGGTAGTGCTGAGTGAACGTACTCAGATAAGGCGTTATCCAGGAATGCTCGGGTGCTAACAGAATGTCTTCGGCGTGCTTGAAATATATGTTCGAGTTGCAGCAGCTGCATGTCTTGCAACTGTTCAACAGCTGAAACACATGCAGGTATTACCTAGCAAACAGGCGATCCCTGCAAGCGTTGCGGCTGTCGAGCAGCCACGGAGACTCAAACATCGTAGTTAGGCATGCTGAAGACACTGTTAGCATGCTGGGATAAGATGTTATCAAGGCACGCGCGCTCAACACGGAACAGTAGTGGATGATCCTACGATCATGGTGAAGAAAAACCCTTCACAACATCCACCTAAAGGTACCTTCACACTGAACAATTTAACAACGATAACAATAGCGATCCGTGACGTTGCAGCGTCCTGGCTAGCGATATCGTTGTGTTTGACACGCAGCAGCGATCAGGATCCTGCTGTGACATCGTTGGTCGGAGCAGAAAGGCCAGAACTTTATTTCGTCGCTGGATCTCCCGCAGACATCGTGTGTGGCGCCGATTCAGCGATGTCTTCACTAGTAACCAGGGTAAACATCGGGTTACTAAGCGCAGGGCCGCGCTTAGTAACCCGATGTTTACCCTGGTTACCAGTGTAAATGTAAAAAAAAAAAACAAACACTACATACTTACATTCCGGTGTCTGTCGCGTCCCCCGGCGTTCTGCTTCCGTGCACTGTCAGCGCCGGCCGGCCGTAAAGCAGAGCACAGCGGTAACGTCACCGCTCTGCTTTACGGCCAGCCGGCGCTCACAGTCAGTGCAGGAAGCAGAGCGCCGGGGGACGCGACAGACACCGGAATGTAAGTATGTAGTGTTTTTTTTTTTTTTACATTTACACTGGTAACCAGGGTAAACATCGGGTTACTAAGCGCGGCCCTGCGCTTAGTAACCCGATGTTTACCCTGGTTACTGGGGACTTCGGCATCGTTGGTCGCTGGACAGCTGTCTGTGTGACAGCTCTCCAGCGACCACACAGCGACGCTGCAGCGATCGACATCGTTGTCTAGATCGCTGCAGCGTCGCTAAATGTGACGGTACCTTAAGTGAAGAACACTCCCCAGTAAGTAGGTGTTTCAGTATTTTACTATAAAGAGAAGACTTCATGAGCGCAAATACAGAGGGTTCATCATCACGTATAAACCATTAATCAACCTTAAAAATAGAAAGGCAGTTTAGACTTCGCAAAAAAAATAAAAAATCTAAAAGCAGCCGCCCAGTTCTGGAAAAGCATTCTGTGCACAGAAAAGACAAACATCAACCTGGACCAGAATGATGGGAAGAAGAAAGTATGGAGAAGGCTTGGAAAGGCTTCTAACACATGGTGGAGCAGTGTGGTGGCGCCGGCATGCATGGCTCCCAATGGCGCTGGGTCACTGGTGTTTCCTGATGATGTGGCTGAAGACAGAAGCAGCTGGATGACTTCTGCAGTGTACAGGGCGATGCTGTCTGATCAGATTTAACCAAAGGCAGCAAGGTTGATTGGACGGCGCTTCACAGGAAAGATGGACAATGACCCAAAACTTACTGCGAAAGCAACTCAGGAGGCAAAGAAGTGGAATATTCTGCAATGGCCGAGTCAGTCACCGGATCTCAGCCCCGTACAGCTGCATTTCACATGGTTAAGACAAAATTAAGGCAGAAAGACCAAAAAACAAGCAACAAGTGAAATCTTCTGCATTAAAGGCCGGCAAAGCTTCACAAAAGAGGAAATCTGGCGTCTGGTGACGTCCATGGCTTCCAGACTTCAGCCAGTCATTGTCTGCAATGGATTCTCTACAAGGTATTAAAAATGTGCATTTTATTTATGGTGAAGTTAATTTGTCCAATTACTTTTGAGCTCCTGAAATGATGAGTCTTTATAGAAAAATGGTTGCGATGCCTAAATGGTTCACGGAATATTTTTCTTCAAGTCCTTTAATTAAAGCTGAACGTCTGCACTTCAATTACATCTCAATTGTTTCATTTTAAATACAGATAAGGCTACTTTCACACTAGCGTCGGAATCTCCCCGTCGCAATGCGTCGGGGAGAGATTCCGACGCTAGCGTTTAGCGCATTGCACAATGGAGGCAGCGGATGCAGGTGCGGGGAGGTGGGGGCGGAGTTCCGGCCGCGCATGCGCGGTCGGAAAAAGCGGTCCGTCAGGAGCAAAAAACGTAACATGTAGCGTTTTTTGCTCCCGACGGTCCGCAGAAGCACGACGCATCCGTCGCTCGACGGATGCGACGTGTGGCAATCCGTCGCAAATGCGTCGTCAATACAAGTCTATGGGGAAAAAACGCATCCTGCAAGCACTTTTGCAGGATGCGTTTTTTCTGCAAAACGACGCATTGTGACGGATTGCAGAAAACGCTAGTGTGAAAGTAGCCTTAGTGGCCTGCTGAGCTGAAATCACACAGATTCTGTCACTGTCCAAATATTTCTGGACCCAACTGTATATAATCGGTAAAATAAGCAGTAACTGCAGCAGATCTTACATCGTGCCCCGTCCACAGATCTCCATCACACATGATCCACAATGTCAGCAGCTATAAGCCATCAATGAATGCAGGACAAAGAGCGAGAGTGAATCATCGGGTCTCGCCCTGTCCGACCATAAACCTGGGGTGGAGACTCATCATATGGGATTACAATCACATGATTCTGAGAATGAATGGGGGCTTGGCTGGCGCATCATTGGGCCCTTTTATAACTTTTTTGCCTCCACTTCTGAACAATGTTAAAGGGGTTTTCCAGATTCTCTCATCATTGATGACTCGATTTGATTTTCAGGACCCGGTACGAGGCCACATCAGTATTCTGTGGTTGCAAGATGGTAGCCCAGCGAACCGCCTCATTGACCGGCATGGCTGGGAGCGATTCGACTATCTGATGAAACTTGGGAATGCTGCTTTTTACCAGAACAGACTTAAGGCAAAAAAAAAAAAAAATCCGATGTGCACGGCCCGACAGAATAACATTAGTCAGGGTACAATCCCATGTTTTGTCAGGTCGCACTCACCGAAAATACGGTGGTCTGCACGAGCCCTTAAGATAGGTGTGACCCTGTTTTGCTGTGCTTTACTAAGCAATGCTGCCCATTCATTCTTGCTGCACATGGTGGTCTCCGCAGTCAGACCCCCACCCATCAGTATCTCAGAATCACCAATATTTGATGGCCACAGAACAACTGCTTCTAGGTCCCGGACACCAAGGGGTTACACAGCCGAGCGCAGGTACCTATGCATAGGAATGAATGGGAGCTGTGCATAGCAATGAATGGGAGCTGTGCATAGCAATGAATGGGGGCTGTGGCACAGCAGAGCGCAGGTACCTGTGCATGGCAATGAATGGGAGCTGTGGCACAGCAGAGCGCAGGTACCCGTGCATAGCAATGAATGGGAGCTGTGGCACTGCAGAGCGCAGGTACCTGTGCATAGCAATGAATGGGAGCTGTGGCACAGCAGAGCGCAGGTACCTGTGCATAGCAATCAATGGGAGCTGTGGCACTGCAGAGCGCAGGTACCTGTGCATAGCAATGAATGGGAGCTGTGGCACAGCAGAGCGCAGGTACCTGTGCATAGCAATCAATGGGAGCTGTGGCACTGCAGAGCGCAGGTACCTGTGCATAGCAATGAATGGGAGCTGTGGCACTGCAGAGCGCAGGTACCTGTGCATAGCAATGAATGGGAGCTGTGGCACTGCAGAGCGCAGGTACCTGTGCATAGCAATGAATGGGAGCTGTGGCACTGCAGAGCGCAGGTACCTGTGCATAGCAATGAATGGGAGCTGTGGCACTGCAGAGCGCAGGTACCTGTGCATAGCAATGAATGGGAGCTGTGGCACTGCAGAGCGCAGGTACCTGTGCATAGCAATGAATGGGAGCTGTGGCACTGCAGAGCGCAGGTACCTGTGCATAGCAATGAATGGGAGCTGTGCACAGCAGAGCGCAGGTACCTGTGCATAGCAATTAATGGGAGCTGTGGCACTGCAGAGCGCAGGTACCTGTGCATAGCAATCAATGGGAGCTGTGGCACTGCAGAGCGCAGGTACCTGTGCATAGCAATCAATGGGAGCTGTGGCACAGCAGAGCGCAGGTACCTGTGCATAGCAATGAATGGGAGCTGTGGCACAGCAGAGCGCAGGTACCTGTGCATAGCAATTAATGGGAGCTGTGGCACTGCAGAGCGCAGGTACCTGTGCATAGCAATCAATGGGAGCTGTGGCACTGCAGAGCGCAGGTACCTGTGCATAGCAATCAATGGGAGCTGTGGCACAGCAGAGCGCAGGTACCTGTGCATAGCAATGAATGGGAGCTGTGGCACTGCAGAGCGCAGGTACCTGTGCATAGCAATGAATGGGAGCTGTGGCACAGCAGAGCGCAGGTACCTGTGCATAGCAATGAATGGGAGCTGTGGCACTGCAGAGCGCAGGTACCTGTGCATAGCAATCAATGGGAGCTGTGGCACTGCAGAGCGCAGGTACCTGTGCATAGCAATGAATGGGAGCTGTGGCACTGCAGAGCGCAGGTACCTGTGCATAGCAATGAATGGGAGCTGTGGCACTGCAGAGCGCAGGTACCTGTGCATAGCAATTAATGGGAGCTGTGCACAGCAGAGCGCAGGTACCTGTGCATAGCAATCAATGGGAGCTGTGGCACTGCAGAGCGCAGGTACCTGTGCATAGCAATGAATGGGAGCTGTGGCACTGCAGAGCGCAGGTACCTGTGCATAGCAATTAATGGGAGCTGTGCACAGCAGAGCGCAGGTACCTGTGCATAGCAATCAATGGGAGCTGTGGCACTGCAGAGCGCAGGTACCTGTGCATAGCAATGAATGGGAGCTGTGGCACTGCAGAGCGCAGGTACCTGTGCATAGCAATTAATGGGAGCTGTGGCACTGCAGAGCGCAGGTACCTGTGCATAGCAATGAATGGGAGCTGTGCACAGCAGAGCGCAGGTACCTGTGCATAGCAATGAATGGGAGCTGTGGCACTGCAGAGCGCAGGTACCTGTGCATAGCAATGAATGGGAGCTGTGGCACTGCAGAGCGCAGGTACCTGTGCATAGCAATGAATGGGAGCTGTGGCACTGCAGAGCGCAGGTACCTGTGCATAGCAATGAATGGGAGCTGTGGCACTGCAGAGCGCAGGTACCTGTGCATAGCAATGAATGGGAGCTGTGGCACAGCAGAGCGCAGGTACCTGTGCATAGCAATCAATGGGAGCTGTGGCACTGCAGAGCGCAGGTACCTGTGCATAGCAATGAATGGGAGCTGTGCATAGCAATGAATGGGAGCTGTGCATAGCAATGAATGGGGGCTGTGGCACTGCAGAGCGCAGGTACCTGTGCATAGCAATCAATGGGAGCTGTGGCACTGCAGAGCGCAGGTACCTGTGCATAGCAATGAATGGGAGCTGTGGCACAGCAGAGCGCAGGTACCTGTGCATAGCAATTAATGGGAGCTGTGGCACTGCAGAGCGCAGGTACCTGTGCATAGCAATGAATGGGAGCTGTGGCACTGCAGAGCGCAGGTACCTGTGCATAGCAATGAATGGGAGCTGTGGCACTGCAGAGCGCAGGTACCTGTGCATAGCAATGAATGGGAGCTGTGGCACTGCAGAGCGCAGGTACCTGTGCATAGCAATGAATGGGAGCTGTGGCACAGCAGAGCGCAGGTACCTGTGCATAGCAATCAATGGGAGCTGTGGCACTGCAGAGCGCAGGTACCTGTGCATAGCAATGAATGGGAGCTGTGCATAGCAATGAATGGGAGCTGTGCATAGCAATGAATGGGGGCTGTGGCACTGCAGAGCGCAGGTACCTGTGCATAGCAATCAATGGGAGCTGTGGCACTGCAGAGCGCAGGTACCTGTGCATAGCAATGAATGGGAGCTGTGGCACAGCAGAGCGCAGGTACCTGTGCATAGCAATTAATGGGAGCTGTGGCACTGCAGAGCGCAGGTACCTGTGCATAGCAATCAATGGGAGCTGTGGCACTGCAGAGCGCAGGTACCTGTGCATAGCAATGAATGGGAGCTGTGGCACTGCAGAGCGCAGGTACCTGTGCATAGCAATGAATGGGAGCTGTGGCACTGCAGAGCGCAGGTACCTGTGCATAGCAATGAATGGGAGCTGTGGCACTGCAGAGCGCAGGTACCTGTGCATAGCAATTAATGGGAGCTGTGCACAGCAGAGCGCAGGTACCTGTGCATAGCAATCAATGGGAGCTGTGGCACTGCAGAGCGCAGGTACCTGTGCATAGCAATGAATGGGAGCTGTGGCACTGCAGAGCGCAGGTACCTGTGCATAGCAATGAATGGGAGCTGTGGCACTGCAGAGCGCAGGTACCTGTGCATAGCAATTAATGGGAGCTGTGCACAGCAGAGCGCAGGTACCTGTGCATAGCAATGAATGGGAGCTGTGGCACAGCAGAGCGCAGGTACCTGTGCATAGCAATCAATGGGAGCTGTGGCACTGCAGAGCGCAGGTACCTGTGCATAGCAATGAATGGGAGCTGTGGCACTGCAGAGCGCAGGTACCTGTGCATAGCAATGAATGGGAGCTGTGGCACAGCAGAGCGCAGGTACCTGTGCATAGCAATGAATGGGAGCTGTGGCACAGCAGAGCGCAGGTACCTGTGCATAGCAATGAATGGGAGCTGTGGCACTGCAGAGCGCAGGTACCTGTGCATAGCAATGAATGGGAGCTGTGGCACTGCAGAGCGCAGGTACCTGTGCATAGCAATGAATGGGAGCTGTGGCACTGCAGAGCGCAGGTACCTGTGCATAGCAATGAATGGGAGCTGTGCATAGCAATGAATGGGAGCTGTGCATAGCAATGAATGGGAGCTGTGGCACAGCAGAGCGCAGGTACCTGTGCATAGCAATCAATGGGAGCTGTGGCACAGCAGAGCCCACTGTGCTACACCGGTCCCACGTCTCCCATTCATTGCTGTGGACGTTACATAAAAAACGTAGTTTGGGTACAAAATATATAATAAACACAATGACACAGACACGTGTGTGATGGAAAGACATGGAGATCACTGCAAGAAAGGAGAAATGAGCCCCCCGAATATAAAGAAGTGGGACCACCCTAACAGCCAATCAGATCCCTGCTCTCATTTGAACAGCAAAGATTAAGAAATTAAAGAAGTGATCTGATTGGTTGCTAAGGTCAACTATTACGTCCCGCGTCTGCACTGACTTCTCCATGGGTCAGTCCTCCCCTATGTCCTATGGTACAGGCCCTTCCTCCATACACCCCCATTATCACACAGTGAGCGGGTCTACACACCCCACACTGAGCCAGCGACCAATATAAGGCGGCCCCGTGCCCTGTGACCACCACTGCCCCCTACAGACCGCAGTCTGGCCCTTCCTCACCTCGGTGTCACTCGCTCTTAACGCCGCTCGGATGCTGCCTGCATTCTTCCGGGTCACATGACCTGAATACACGAGTTGTTACTCGTCATGTGGCTGGCGGCAGGCGTCGCGACACTACAAGATGAGGGCGGCCTCCATTTTGGAGAAGGTCAGAATCGAAACTTGTTCCCAAGGTTACGATGTCTCAGGCTGGTCATGTGACTTCAATATGTTGTCGACACTGCCTCCTGCTGGTTAAAAGTGTGCACTGCAGAGTGGAGAATAGAACCAGCCAGAGTACTAGAACAGCTTGTTACTGTGGAGAGTGGGCGGTGTGCGGATACAAGGGACCACTGGGTTCACATTAGCGTTTCTGGGCGCATCGTATGATCCGCATACATCCGCATTTGTCATGCGTACATATGTTTAAAGGGAACCTGTGACCCTCAAAATGGAGGTTGAGCTGAGCCTACCAGCATCAGGGGCTTATCTACAGCATTCTGTATTCCGGGAAAGGTCAGAGAGGCCCAGCGCCTGCGCACTGCAGTACTTTGCTCTGCCCTCAACAGGGCAAAGTACGCCTGCGCCGGAGCCACAGCGTGAAGACAAGAAGAGGACGTCGTAAGAAGATGGGAGGCCCCGGACTGGACCGCAGCGCCCATCGGACCGAACCGCAGCGGGACCGCCCCTGGGTGAGTATAATCTAACTTCTTTTTCTCATCTTTCAGGTTACATTGGGGGCTTATCTACAGCATTTCAGAATGCTGTAGATAAGCCCCTGATGCCGGTGGGCTTAGCTCACCGTCCACTTTGGGGGTGACAGGTTCCCTTTAATATGGTGGACGCAGGGACATGCTTTTGCATGTGGATGCGTCGTTTCGCAGTGTCCGGCGAACGCAACATGTTGCATTTTTTGAGGCGTCAAAGATTGCGGATGATTGCGTAAAAGAAACGCATTACTGTCTATGGGAACGCATTGGTACGAAAGGACATGCGTACACATACGTTCGATACACATGCATACTTTAGACTGCGCATATCCAGAAAATGATGTTACCGCCTCCACCATGCACATCAAAAACGCAAACGCATGCCAAAATGCATTTAAACGCATGCACACGCAGCGTTTTTGTTTGCGTCATGCGCAAGATGATGCGCAGGCGTAAGCATGCTTTTGCATGCATTTTGGCCTGCGTTTACGCATGCAGGTGATACGCTGCGCACAGAAACGCTAATGTGAACCTAGTGTTAAGCATTACTGGTACTTTGAAATTGTGAAAAAAAAAATTCTGCCATTGTCTTTTTACATGCTGAACTGTCATTATTATATTTACAATTTTGTGGTGCAAACAGTGGTATAACCAGAGTACGATGGGCCCCGGCAGAAAGCAACAGTGACTGAGTCCGTCAGGGGAAATATACCCCTGGGGACTATGCTCAGTAACCTTCCCAAGTTAACCGGAAGCTATTTATTACTGTGAGATTGGGTAGAGAGGCTGAAAAGCACGCTGCGCATGTACTCAATGACCCCCGCCGTACAGGCAGAGTTAGCTCTTTTGACCGTCGACAGAGAGGTCCGATCGACGGTCATGTACCGCCCGCCGAGAGACTGTGACACTGTGGATAAAGTGATTAGAATTTTAGAGGACAAGCACAGTGACACTACAGATTTAGACCACCTATGTATGAGTTTGTTCCAGCGGATCCAAGGGAAGGCGAGACTGTGGCCCAGTACGTAAGCGCTCTGCAGGAAGTCACAGCTCACATCACCAAGAAGGCCCAAGATGTGCAGGAAGTGACAGCCCACATCATGAAGAAGGCCCAAGATGGGTACAGAGGGCTCGGGCCACTAGATGAAGTGCTGCGAGATGAACTTCTTGCTGGTCTGGGGAATCCCTACCTAATTCAGGCCCTAAAGGAACAATTACATTCAAACTCCACCAACCCATCAGCGCTGCCTGATATGAAGAGAGGTTGGAGCAGAAAAAGAACTTCCCATGTGCCCCTCTACACCGCACCCATTGTCCATCAGTAGACTGTGACTGTGTGGTAGAATGCCAGACTTGCCGTGAAAGGGGACACAAATTGCGGGACTGTCCACACCAGGAAAGGAGAAGGGGACGTCCATTAAACTGACGGGTGACCACTATGACCACTATGCTTGAAGATTACTTTCAGAATCACTTCTTCAAAGTTGCCCACTCCAAGAAGGATCCAACCGTTGGACCAATTGCTCTTTCTGGTGGCCAGAGTAATGTGGATGTCTGTATGGGTTTGCGGAAAAGAATTGGGCTGGAAAAAGATTGTGTTTGTGAGAGGACCGTAGGAGGAGGGCCCATCATGACTCTTGGAATGAATGTGTTGAAGGAAGTGAAGCCGTTCCTGGCCGATGGGCCAGAAAGAAACAGTTGGACCCCCAGAGCAGAGGTCCCCTATCCAAACCATCTGAACCTCCGCACCTTTAGAGGTGCTGATGATTAACTACCTGATGATCAGGTCGTCTCACAATCTATATGAATATTGTTTGGTGATGAACGACCACTTTACCAAATTCGCGGTGGTGACCACAACTCGGGACCAGACAGCAGAGGCGGCGGCCAAAGCCATCTGCCGGGACTTCATCCCTGTATATGCGCACCAGAAAAGGATTCATTCGGATCAAGAGACCTGCTTCCAAGGAGGAGTAATGCAAGAGCTGCATCATTTCTACGGAATTGATAGGTTTCGAACCACACCATATCACCCACAGGGAAACGCGCCTGTGAACGCTTCAACTGAACCTTTTTAAAAATGTTGCGGACATTAGAAGAAGACAAGAAGATAAAGTGTCCCGAATTCATCTACGCGTTGGTCTGAGTCTACATTAATAGAGTCCACGCGTCTACCTGCTACACGTCATATATGCTGCTGTTCGGGCATAGTGGACGGGAGATTACCAAGCAAGAGCTTGATCCGGAAGATCCCTGTCAGGGGAGCAGTCCAAGTACCTGGGTCTGAGAACACAGATACAACCTCCATACAGTGAGGCGTCATGTAGAGCAGACGTTTCAGGACGTGGAACATTCGGGCAAGTAACCAACGCCTGGCGAACAGCCCCAGCCAGAAGACCAACTGCTAGTAAGAGCCAAATGACCCAAGAAAAAGCTAGATCACTGCTGGGAAGCAGTGCTTTACCGAGTAGTGAGGAAGATTCACCCGAATAACTCTGCCTACGAGATCCGGCCTGAGAAGCACTACTATAGGTGTTACATTGAAATATGCTCCGGCCTCGTTCTTCTGAAGAAGAAGGATCTACCGAAACGAAGTCGCGGAGAAAACCATCTGAGACCACACAAGGGAAAGACTTAGAAGATGAGGAAGACTAGATCACTCTGCCTTTGGGACCACAAGGTTTGTTAATACCACTCTCAAAGGGGCCGGAGACTGAACTAGGAGACGACTCATAGTCAAAAATGACTGGAACTCCAGATGCTCCAGAAACACCTTTGCAGGAAGAACCCCATAGGATGGAACTTGCAAACACCTGCATTCCCCCAACTGATATGCAAAAGATGAATTCGTTTGGGAACAGATACAGCAGAAAACCCTTGAGTGCATCCAGCTGCTAGCCAAAATTGGAGAATCCTCAAGGAAACTCCAGGTCCTCAGAGATCCTACTCGCCTGAGGACTAGCGCGCTAAACAGGGGCAGGAATTTAAGAACAGTTGACAGTACTCCTGAAAAACCTTGGTGCTGTGTGTCGTTGGTGCAAGAAGGCTGCCACCTACCGTTCAGATGGGACCATGTGGAACTAACCGGAAAGGGAAGAGTTGCAGGGAGGACGAGTTTGATTGTAACACCTAGTCAGGTGCCATTGATGACAGAATTCCTCAGTATAAAAGGTCTGTGTGCCAAACCGGTGGGGGTTTTGGCGCCGAAAGAGAGGTACAGATGTGCACAGGAGAAGGCGCTGCAGCCGGGTTGACAGGCATCAGCTGAAAGTGTGTGCCAGCAGGTTGCTGGCCACTTGCAAATAGAGCCCAGATGACAAGGTCAAATCTAAAGCCCAGACTACGCCGGTCAAGGAGCAAGGACCCGATATGCACCTGTCAAGACCCAGAGCCCAGACTGCACCAATCAACACCCGAATCCCAGACCTGCACTGGTCAAGATGCAGAGCCCAGATGATTACTGTCAAGAGTCAGATCCCAGCCCTCTTTTCCCCAGACCATGAGACACCCGCCATTGGTCAAGCACTAAAGATCCGTAAAGAGACTCCACCAGGAAGAGGACGCCTGCAGTAGTGGAAGGGATAAACGAGAGAGCCGGGCCGTCACATCTAGTACTGACATATGGTACAGGGGTTGGCCTGGGCTAGGACAACAGATAGGGTGAAAGTTGTTTGGAGCGAAGGAGGCCCATCGTGTTTTGGTAGACTTTATCAGTACTTGCCACCTAGCAGGAAGAACCAACAGCCCCCACTAGGGGCATTGCTTCATGAGGAGTCAACAAAGTAGCTCCCACAGGAACGGGTGTATCCAGAGGTGTATCTAGGTTTTCTGGCACCCGGGGCAAGAATTCAGTTTGGCGCCCCCCAAGTACATATGAAAATTGTATACTTAGTCACATGTAATTCAATGTTCAGTGAAAACCTGATAGAAGCAGGAAGAGAAGATCGTTGTCACGTGACCGCTTAAGTATGAAAATCGCTTTTGAGAGAAGTGGCCATGTTATTTCTGCCGGAAAATGCAAGCAGAGCTGAATCCTAAAAACAGTGAGTACATTACACGCTGCTAGGATTGGCTGCAGGGCCTCATTTTATAATTAAAGGCCTCGTCCAGGTTTGAGATGAAAATATGCAGTCAGTCTAGTTGACTGCAGCTTCTGAATTCTCACAGCGCATGTACTGCACGCTTTTAGAATTCTTCCTTGCACAAGTATGTGAGTTGTATACTTCTGGCCTCCTTCCAACTAGATGTGTCTGATCTTGCACAACTCATTTTCAGTGAGTGAGGCCAAGCTTGTCTAGTCGGAATGTGACCACATGTATGCAAATTGCCGGCACGAGAGAATCCTGGCAGGGTGCAGAGCGCACTGTGAGAATTCAGAAGTCTGCAGTCTCCCAACATAAATAAATAAAAATATGAGAATTAGTCAGTATCACAAATACCATTTACATCCAGGTACCTGATCGATGACGTCTCTGGAGTTGTTCTCTTTCCTTTCTTCATCTTGTCCAGACGCCATGGTGAATTTTCTCATCCACAGCTCATCTGTGCAGACTTCCATCTTCTCCGGTCTTCTGCAGCACAACCCCACATGACACTCTAAAAGATAACTGGAGCGCCCCCAGACACAGGGCCACAGGTTACTCGGTACCAGTCCTTTCTGTCTTAGTTCTGGGGTCGTCACGGTGGCTGGACCCGGTCCGTGACCCTGCTAAGGGGCGTCCAATGAAAGGTGATAGGAGTCTGTCAAAGTTTCGTGACGCCACCTGTGGTGTTCGGTCAGGGCGACCGACGCTGCTTGGGGTCCGCTGGGGTGATGGAATGGCAGCTAGATGGTATACCTTCCCACAGGTTAAGTGTATCCCCAGGGCTTCCCAGTAGTGTAGGTGGCGATGATGTGAGGCGCAGTTAATAACGAGGACACAAGGTTGCAGTCTCTTTACCTCTTTACTGAAGACTTCAGGATCCTCAATCCAGAGCACAGTTAACAGGGCTGTCTGAGACCGGCCGGTCTGAAGGCACATCAAGAGTTCCCTTTACAGGTGGAAATCATTGCCTACCACTAGCGCCTGTGTGTTGTAGTCCTACCCTGCTGAGCATTCGAAATAGTCCTGACAACTTCTGTTCTCGTTCGTTCTTTCTAGTTCTTTCTAATTCTTTCTCTTTCGTTCCAGATGTTTCTAGTTTCTCGTCCCCCAGGTATGCTATGGCTAGGACGCACCCGTATGACGGGAAGGCTCGGAGCTCTTCCGGGACCCTAGAGACGCCCCTCTCCACGCGTTGCCCCCTATGTCTGCGTAGGAAATTTAAGGTAGACAGCCAACCTATAATTAACTGTCCTGCGGAGTTTGAAGTAAGGCATAGAGTCAGTTACTTCCTCGGTGTTCTGGCCACCGGCTACGCGCCTCAGTAGGATGTTGCCGTTCACCGGGCACGACTCCTACTGGCTCTCCTTTGTGCTTGATCTCGTTTCTCACTGTTCCACAATATAATAATAATATAATAATAATTTTTATTTATATAGCGCCAACATATTCCGCAGCGCTTTACAAATTATAGAGGGGACTTGTACAGACAATAGACATTACAGCATAACAGAAATACAGTTCAAAACAGATACCAGGAGGAATGAGGGCCCTGCTCGCAAGCTTACAGACTATGAGGAAAAGGGGAGACACGAGAGGTGGATGGTAACAATTTCTTTAGTTATTCGGACCGGCCATAGTGTAAGGCTCGGGTGTTCATGTAAAACTGCATGAACCAGTTAACTGCCTAAGTATGTAGCAGTACAGGCACAGAGGGCTAATAACTGCATAAAGTGAATGAGAACATGATGCGAGGGACCTGTTTTTTTTTTGTTTGTTTGTTTTTTATATATAAATAGGCCACACAGGGATCGTTAGGTTAATGCATTGAGGCGGTAGGCCAGTCTGAACAAGTGAGTTTTTAGGGTACGCTTAAAACTGTGGGGATTGGGGATTAATCGTATTAACCTAGGTAGTGCATTCCAAAGAATCGGCGCAGCACTTGTAAAGTCTTGGAGACGGGAGTGGTAGGTTCTGATTATTGAGGATGCTAACCTGAGGTCATTAGCGGAGCGGAGGGCACGGGTAGGGTGGTAGACTGAGACCAGAGAGGAGATGTAGGGTGGTGCAGAGCCATGGAGTGCTTTGTGGATGAGGGTAGTAGTTTTGTACTGGATTCTGAAGTGGATGGGTAACCAGTGTAATGACTGGCACAAGGTAGAGGCATCGGTGTAACGGTTGGTGAGGAATATGATCCTGGCAGCAGCATTCAGGACAGATTGGAGCGGGGACAGTTTGGTAAGAGGGAGGCCGATTAGTAGAGAGTTACAATAGTCCAGACGAGAATGAATAAGTGAAACAGTAAGAGTTTTTGCAGAGTCGAAAGTAAGAAAAGGGCGAATTCTAGAAATGTTTTTGAGATGCAGGTAAGAAGAGCGAGCCAGTGATCGAATGTGGGGGGTGAATGAAAGGTCAGAATCAAGGATGACCCCAAGGCAGCGGGCATGTTGCTTTGGAGTAATGGTGGAACCGCACACGGAGATGGCAATGTCAGGCAAAGGCAGGTTAGTAGAGGGAGAGAACACGAGGAGTTCAGTTTTTGACAGGTTTAGTTTCAGATAGAGGGAGGACATGATGTTAGAGACAGCAATATCCTTTGCTTCGTGTCTCTTTCTTAGGATACCGCCGCGGGGTGTGCAGGTGCGGTTCCGTAACGTTCTATTCTGGTCGCTAGGTACCTGCCAGGTTCCCACGCCTGACAGGGACCCCCCTGAATCTTCTCCCTGCAACACCCCCTGCCACGGGATGTTGCCTGAATCCAACCCAGTCAGCTTCTGACTAACTTCCTATCCAACCCCTAGTTTTACCAGTGTGAGGAGTGGCCTAGTAAATAAAACCTTTTTCTCCCCCTAGTGGCTGGAGTGTGAAGTGTAATGTGTGCTAGTGATACCTGGTCAGATGAACTCCTTTAGTGTACTATCACTCCCCTTAGCGGCAGAGCGTCATACTGCAACACCAGGTCCCCGGGGCGCTGCATAACCGTTTCATTATAATGCTCCTGAATAATTATATCTGCCCTACGTTGAGCCTCTTTAAAAATAATTGCCCCTCGCTATATTCCTTACACTAAATATGACCCCACACTGTCCCTCTTTTGGTACATGCTCTCCACACTGCCCCCCTCTTGGTGGTAAGTGCTCCATGTTAGTAAAGCTGAAGACACCAAAGATGGAGGGGTTATTTATTGCTTGGGGGCTAATATGACGGTCTCTACCTTCATATATTAGGAAAGTAGATGTATACCCTGATGTGCTCTCACACATTTTGTACAGTTTGACGCCGTATTTGGCTCGCTTGGAGGGGATGAATTGACGGAATGACAGACGGCCCTTGTAACTCATCCCCATCAAGGACTCGTCGACTATTGCTCTGGGGTATATGAATTTATAAACGAATGTTGTAGGAGGGAAATTAGGGGTCTCAATATGTTTAGCCTATTGTAGTTGCGGGTCATTTCTTGGGGGGTCTTGGAAATTATCACTAGAATAAAGGAATCGCATTAGTGCTTCATAATGAGGCTCAGGACACGATGGCTGCAAATAAAGGGGTACTGTGGACATATTTTGTTGTCCAGTAGGTGCGGAGTGTGCTTTTTGTTTTAACTAAACTCATGTTGAGAGTAAAGCCTCCACATTTTTATCATTTCTGGGACATTTGTGGGTATCCAGGAGCAGGAATAAAAGGCACTGGGTTTTTGGGAAATATGTTGTTCAGCATATAAATTGGTTTGGTGGGTAATCAATTGTAGGATTTCTGGGGTAACGAAAATTAGGGGGTAAAATTGGTGACATCTTCTTTTATTCCAAGGGCTGATGAAGAATAGGGGGAATTTAAAGGGAAAATGAACTGTCGTGATACCACAGCGATGGGGGACCGTGGCACTTTGTCTTGCCTCTAACTTCAGCAGTGACGACGGACTCTACTACTATCGGGCTGTGGGATCCCGTGGAGAAAGAGTCGTCATCACTCGAGGAAAAGTGCTTTACTTGAGAGGCAGACTATGTTTTACTGCATGAGCAAAGCAGGCTGTACACCAGCTCCACACTGAATGTTTTGCAGGCCATTAGTATTTTCTATAGCCATAACAAACCTAATCCTAACCCTAATAAGCCTAACCCTAATCCTAATAAATCTAATCCTAACCCTAGTAAGCCTAACCCTAATCCTAATAAATCTAATCCTAACCCTAATAAGCCTAACCCTAATAAATCTAATCCTTAACCTAATAAGTCTAACCCTAATAAGCCTAACCCTAACAAGCCTATTCCTAAGCCTAATAAGCCTAACCCTAATAAGCCTAATTCTAAGCCTAACCCTAACCCTAATAAGCCTAATCCTAGCCTTAATAAGCCTAACCCTAATCAGCCTAATGCTAATAAGCCTAAGCCTAACCTTAACCTTTATTAAGCCTAATCCTAACCCTAATAATCCTAATCCTAAACCTAGTAATGCTAATCCTAAGTCTAAGTGTAATAAGCCTAACCCTAATAAGCCTGTTCCTAACCCTAATAAGCCTAATCCTAAACCTAACCCTAACCCTAATAAGCCTAACCAGAACTGCAAAGAATGAAAAAAATAAAAATTATTTATAAAAAAAAAAATGTAATCTGAAAAGGGGGATGACACGGAAGGTGGCGGTGATCAATGAGGTTTAGGAGATTTACTGAAACGGAGCTAGAAATTGTATTTTTGTGACTTTTTCCTCAATGACAGGGCAGGAGTTTGGGTGCAGTTTATCTCTCTTCTCTCCCAGAACAACTACAAGGAGAGATGAGATAGGCACAGCCCAAGTGCAGCCATATTTACTAATATTGGGGGCTTTTGATCACTGTGATAGGGTCTATCACAATAATCAAAAACCAACAAGCAATGAGAAAAATCTAAGCGATTGCTGGGTGCAGGCAGGCTGATCCTGGCGGGTACACTGCGCATGCGCCCGCCATTTTCTTTCTGCAGAAGAAGGAGGGGCGCCGGGAGAACACGAATCCAGTACCTAAGGTACTGTGGAGGGCTCGGGACCCCATTTCTCTTTCCTCTGATTTGTTAGATCATATCAGAGGAGAGAGAAATTCATTTAAAATCTGCCTTTTTTCATGTGATACAAAAGAAAAAAACCCCCATAAAAAGTTAGATACTTTATTAGATAACAATAATTAAGGACATAAAGGTAAAAACCTCAAAAAACCCTATCTACTCCATCCGTTAGTCCTACAAGGAAGAGGATATAATCCCCTACAATACACCCTAATATATACTGGTAGAATACCCCTATTAAGCCAAATATAAATATATATGTGTGATTCGTGATACCAAATAGCAGCTATAAGGGTGTATTGATGTAAGTGAAAATATCCCTCACAGCTACAAAAAATAAACCTAAGAGCTGATGCTACCTAGATGCGGAGGTTGGCACCCTAAAAGAAATAGCGAGAATGGCGCCCCCGCTCGTACGATGACTATCCCTGGTCTCCTATCTACTCCCTATAAGAGATAGGTACAGAAACAGAAGGCCAGATGGCTGAGAATAACTTGTACAAGTATGTGATACCAATAATCCAGCACAACTGGCCCTCCCCCACAATGTGATGTGAGACCCAAGGATAGATATATATACCAACTATAGCATCACTATATATATTATAAATAGCATATAGCAACTAATAGGACAAACAAAACAGACCAGTACTTATGTTGGCTCATAGGTCATACAAGGCCAACACTAATAAGGACTAACTCATAATATACAGAACATATACACCATATTGATACATAACACGGCGTCACCACATCCATCTGGATACAAAATAAATCAATACATATAGCAGTGTGGATAATACAGTGAATACACCATTACCATCACCATTCACTGTATTATCCACACTGCTATATGTATTGATTTATTTTGTATCCAGATGGATGTGGTGACGCCGTGTTATGTATCAATATGGTGTATATGTTCTGTATATTATGAGTTAGTCCTTATTAGTGTTGGCCTTGTATGACCTATGAGCCAACATAAGTACTGGTCTGTTTTGTTTGTCCTATTAGTTGCTATATGCTATTTATAATATATATAGTGATGCTATAGTTGGTATATATATCTATCCTTGGGTCTCACATCACATTGTGGGGGAGGGCCAGTTGTGCTGGATTATTGGTATCACATACTTGTACAAGTTATTCTCAGCCATCTGGCCTTCTGTTTCTGTACCTATCTCTTATAGGGAGTAGATAGGAGACCAGGGATAGTCATCGTACGAGCGGGGGCGCCATTCTCGCTATTTCTTTTAGGGTGCCAACCTCCGCATCTAGGTAGCATCAGCTCTTAGGTTTATTTTTTGTAGCTGTGAGGGATATTTTCACTTACATCAATACACCCTTATAGCTGCTATTTGGTATCACGAATCACACATATATATTTATATTTGGCTTAATAGGGGTATTCTACCAGTATATATTAGGGTGTATTGTAGGGGATTATATCCTCTTCCTTGTAGGACTAACGGATGGAGTAGATAGGGTTTTTTGAGGTTTTTACCTTTATGTCCTTAATTATTGTTATCTAATAAAGTATCTAACTTTTTATGGGGGTTTTTTTCTTTTGTAATACATTGTCATTTTCCCTTAGTGTATTTATTAGTTGAGTAAGTTCTTTTTTCATGTGATCCCCGTTATTCGGTGAATAACAGCGATCATGTGACAAGGTACCATAAAAACTGGCCCTGATCATATTCTACAGGGTCTCAGCTACCCCCAGTAATGGCAGGCACGGTACCACATAGGGAACGTGACTCTGACTGTGGAGCCCCTATGGGAAAGCTAGTAGGAAACTGCGCAGTGCCAATTCCCCACTACTCCCCCCCAGGTGATGCACTAATTGGGGCGCCCAGCTGACCAATGGGAAGAAAGAGGAAGGGGTGTCCAGCCACACCCACAAGGGTTAAATTCAGGTGCCCGGGGTCAGTACCTTTTACTTTCTCCCTGGCTGACCCCCTGGAAGCTGTTGTCCCACCCTCCCTCCCTTACATATTCACTGATGTTTTGTGCTGTTCGGATAAATGTGAAATTTATAAAACTCAAAAATTGATGATATTAATACTGTCGTTATTAAGTCACAGCAGAAGTGTAGAGAGGGGCCAAGGTTCGTAGCCGCTCATTGGCTGCCTGCCTGTCCGTCGCAGACTGGGCCTTCGGCTGTGAGCCCGTTGCGAAATATAATTGCCCCTCTCTGCTTATCAAATTAACAAACTGTGACCGACCTGTTCAACCCAGCTAGGCCTGTTTGCATTGTCTTTTCGGGATTGGTGGGAGGGGGGAAAGCACTGTTTACGACACACGGGTCTCCGCAGACCTGAGACCCCGAAGATTTTCCAACGTTGGGGGCACTATACCCTTTTAGCTTTGTTGAAAAGCGTATCGGTTGTCGTTAAGGGGTTAAAAGACAAGCAAACTCTTCTTTACTCTCCCTCCCTGTGTCCAGCGCTGAATCTTGACTTCTGCTCTCAGCGTGTTATTGTCTGCAGCGCCAATGTCATTTCGACAGCACTTAAGCCAATAACTGAGCTCAGAAGCTATACCTGAGTTGACGGTACAAGACGCTGACCTCACTGACTGGCTGCAGCACTGTTGCTGTGACATAAGTGCTGCAGACAATAACAGATGCCTGCAGCAACGGTGGAGACTCAGTGCTGTGTAAATTGCTGAAGAGCGATAGTCACGAACGAGCTGCTGTCCAGCTGCACTCTGGCACCTGTCAGACAATGGGTGTCCCAGTGTGGTGTAGGGTGTGGGGAGCATCACACTTAGTTGTAGGCGGCAAGCCTCCACTTCCTCCATGCTTTCTTCCTCAGGAGCTGTTGCGTACAATACATGGGACACCAGGTACTTTGTGTAAGATAGCGCTTACGGCGTGTCTTGGGGGACACTCGCTTGGCAACGGGATAAACGCACACAGGCACAATTTTCTTTCAAAAACAGTCTCTTAGGTTTATTTCCACATCAGCATAAACCACAACCTCAGGAACTTGGTAGTATACAGCAGCCTGAACACCGTCTGTACACATTCAGCTTTGCAGTGGAACCACAGTCCCTCACCGACTCTGGTCAGTATAACACAGATTACAGTCCGTTACCTGTTGGCGACCATCACACAGGTTCCCGGATGCCTCTTATCCTCAGAGGTGTCCCATAGAGTAAACAGTGTCTCTCTCTCTCTGACCCCGGTCAGTATAACACGATCCCTTTCCGTTACCTGTTGGTGCCGACTACACAGGTTCCCAGATACCTCTTATCCTCAGAGGTATCCCACAGACGTCTCTCATTGACCCCGGTCAGTATCACTCACGGTTATCAGACGTCCACTCCGGAGGACTCACAGGCCTCCTTGCTCTAGCTCAGACTAGACAGCACTCGCTCCCATGTGCTAAACACACCTCCATTACAAAGTGTAACCACACCCAGGTACCTATCACATGGCTAGTCAGGTGATCGTGACATCACCACAGGTCCTCAAACACACAACCATCTTAAAGGGAACCTGTCACCCCCTCAGGCATTTGTAATTAAAAGAGCCACCTTGTGCAGCACAAATGCTGCATTCTGACAGGTTGGCTCTTTTAGTTATGATGCCTGCATATGCTGAAATAAACGTTTATAAAATTTGCCCCCACATATCCTGAAATCGCTAAGGAGGCGGGACTTTCCTTCCTAATCAGATGCAGCACAGCCATCACTCTGGGCCTGTGCGGGCCAGGCACTGCCTCCTCTTGCTGCATTATCATCCTCGGCGCCTGCGCTGTAAGTACAAAGGGCAGCGCAACTGCGCACGCCGAAAAAAAAAACTTAATGCGCAGGCACTGGGGATGATAATGTTGCAAGAGGAGGCGGCGCTCGGCGCGCACAGGCCTGGAGTGATGGCTGTGCTGAATCTGATTAGGAAGGAAAGGCCCGCCTCCCTTGCGATTTCAGGATATAAGGGGGCACACTTTATAAACGTTTATTTCTTCGTGTGCAGGCATCATAACTAAAAGAGACACCTTGTCAGAATGCAGAATTTGTGCTGCACAAGGTGGCTCTTTTACTTACAAACGCCTGAGGGGGGGGGGGGTGACAGGTTCCCTTTAAGTATTCAGACACATCCCTTTGAGTGGGCTTGTAGGTGACTGGACTCACCCATCTCTCCAATCACCTGGAAGCCTTCCCGATGTAAAATAAATCCCTCAGCAGTAGATCTGCTGAGCAAAACATACCCAGGCTTCCATCACAGGGCTACCCACCTCTGCGATACATACCGCCCAATAATCACATGACCAGTCAATTTGCAACAGTCAAACTTTTAACCCCTTTCTGACATCAGACGTACTATCCCGTCGAGGTGGGGTGGGCCCCTATGACCACCGACGGGATAGTACGTCATATGCGATCGGCAGCGCTCACGGGGGGAGCGCCGCCGATCGCGGCCGGGTGTCAGCTGCTTATCGCAGCTGACATCCGGCACTATGTGCCAGGAGCGGTCACGGACCGCCCCCGGCACATTAACCCCCGGCACACCGTGATCAAAGATGATCGCGATGTGCCGGCGGTACAGGGAAGCTTCCCGCAGGGAGGGGGCTCCCTGCGGGCTTCCCTGAGCCCCCCGCAGCAACGCGATGTGATCTTACCTCCCTCCCTGCTTGCTCGAGCCCCGGATCCAAGATGGCCGCGGATCCGGGTCCTGCAGGGAGGGAGGTGGCTTCACAGAGCCTGCTCAGAGCAGGCACTGTGAACCCTGCAGCGCTGCAAGTCAGATCAGTGATCTGACAGAGTGCTATGCAAACTGTCAGATCATTGATCTGTGATGTCCACCCCTGGGACAAAATAAAAAAGTAAAAAAAATTTTTTCCAAATGTGTAAAAAAAAATTAAAAAACATATTCCTAAATAATGAAAAAAAAAAAAATATTATTCCCTTAAATACATTTCTTCATCTAAATTAAAAAAAACAAAACAATAAAAGTACACATATTTAGTATCGCCGCGTCCGTAACGACCCGACCTATAAAACTGGCCCACTAGTTAACCCCTTCAGTAAACACCGTAAAAAAAAAAAAAACAAGGCAAAAAACAACGCTTTATTATCATACCGCCGAACTAAAAGTGGAATAACACGCGATCAAAAAGACAGATATAAATAACCATGGTACCGCTGAAAGCGTCATCTTGTCCCGCAAAAAATGAGCCGTCATACAGCATCATCAGCAAAAAAATAAAAAAGTTATAGTCCTGAGAATAAAGCGATGCAAAAATAATTATTTTTTCTGTAAAATAGTTTTTATCGTATAAAAGCGCCAAAACATAAAAAAATGATATAAATGAGGTGTCGCTGTAATCGTACTGACCCAAAGAATAAAACTGCTTTATCAATTTTACCAAACGCGGAACGGTATAAACGCCTCCCCCAAAAGAAATTCATGAATAGCTGGTTTTTGGTCATTCTGCCTCACAAAAATCGGAATAAAAAGCGATCAAAAAATGTCACGTGCCCGAAAATGTTACCAATAAAAACGTCAGCTCGTCCCGCAAAAAACAAGACCTCACATGACTCTGTGGACCAAAATATGGAAAAATTATAGCTCTCAAAATGTGGTAACGCAAAAAATATTTTTTGCAATAAAAAGCGTCTTTCAGTGTGTGACGGCTGCCAATCATAAAAATCCGCTAAAAAACTCGCTATAAAAGTAAATCAAACCCCCCTTCATCACCCCCTTAGTTAGGGAAAAATTAAAAAAATGTATTTATTTCCATTTTCCCATTGGGGCTAGGGTTAGGGCTAGGGTTAGGGTTAGGGCTAGGATTAGGGCTAGGGTTAGGGCTAGGGTTAGGGCTAGGGTTAGGGCTAGGGTTAGGGCTAGGGTTAGGACTAGGGTTAGGACTAGGATTAGGGTTAGGGTTAGGGCTAGGGTTAGGGTTAGGGCTAGGGTTAGGTACATTAGGGGCTCTGCAAACGCAATGTGACACCTGCAGACCATTCCATCTAAGTCTGCATTCCAAATGGCGCTCCTTCCCTTCCGAGCCCTCCCATGCGCCCAAACAGTGGTTCCCCCCCACTTATGGGGTATCAGCGCACTCAGGACAAATTGGGCAACAAATTTTGGGGTCCAATTTCTCCTGTTACCCTTGGGAAAATACAAAACTGGGGGCTAAAAAAAAAATTTTTGTGGGAAAAAATTTTTGTTTTATTTTTACGGCTCTGCATTATAAACTTCTGTAAAGCCCTTGGTGGGTCAAAGCGCTCAAAACACATCTAGATAAGTTCCTTAGGGGGTCTACTTTCCAAAATGGTGTCACTTGTGGGGGGTTTCAATGTTTAGGCACATCAGTGGCTCTCTAAACGCAACATGGCGTCCCATCTCAATTCCTGTCAATTTTGCATTGAAAAGTCAAATGGCGCTCCTTCCCTTCCAAGCTCTCCCATGCGCCCAAACAGTGGTTTACCCCCACATATGGGGTATCAGCGTACTCAGGACAAATTGTACAACAACTTTTGGCGTCCAATTTCTTCTGTTACCCTCGGGAAAATAAAACATTGGGGGCGAAAAGATAATTTTTGTGAAAAAATATGATTTTTTATTTTTACGGTTCTGCATTATAAACTTCTGTGAAGCACTTGGTGGGTCAAAGTGCTCACCACACCTCTAGATAAGTTCCTTAGGGGGTCTACTTTCCAAAATGGTGTCACTTGTGGGGGGTTTCAATGTTTAGGCACATCAGTGGCTCTCTAAACGCAACATGGCGTCCCATCTCAATTCCTGTCAATTTTGCATTGAAAAGTCAAACGACGCTCCTTCCCTTCCGAGCTCTCCCATGCGCCCAAACAGTGGTTTACCCCCACATATGGGGTATCGGCGTACTCAGGACAAATTGTACAACAACTTTTGTGGTCCAATTTCTTCTCTTACCCGTGGGAAAATAAAACATTGGGGGCGAAAAGATAATTTTTGTGAAAAAAATATGATTTTTTATTTTTACGGTTCTGCATTATAAACTTCTGTGAAGCACTTGGTGGGTCAAAGTGCTCACCACACCTCTAGATAAGTTCCTTAGGGGGTCTACTTTCCAAAATGGTGTCACTTGTGGGGGGTTTCAATGTTTAGGCACATCAGGGGCTCTCCAAACGCAACTTGGTGTCCCATCTCAATTCCAGTCAATTTTGCATTGAAAAGTCAAACGGCGCTCCTTCGCTTCCGAGCTCTGTCATGCGCCCAAACAGTGGTTTACCCCCACATATGGGGTATCGGTGTACTCAGGACAAATTGTTCAACAACTTTTGGGGTCCATTTTCTCCTGTTACCCTTGGTAAAATAAAACAAATTGGAGCTGAAGTAAATTTTTTGTGAAAAAAAGTTAAATGTTCATTTTTATTTAAACATTCCAAAAATTCCTGTGAAGCACCAGAAGGGTTAATAAACTTCTTGAATATGGTTTTGAGCACCTTGAGGGGCGCAGTTTTTAGAATGGTGTCACACTTGGGTATTTTCTTTCATATAGACCCCTCAAAATGACTTCAAATGAGATGTGGTCCCTAAAAAAAAATGGTGTTGTAGAAATGAGAAATTGCTGGTCAACTTTTAACCCTTATAACTCCCTAACAAAAAAAAATTTTGGTTCCAAAATTGTGCTGATGTAAAGTAGACATGTGGGAAATGTTAGTTATTAAGTATTTTGTGTGACATATCTCTGTGATTTAATTGCATAAAATTTCAAAGTTGGAAAATTGCGAAATTTTCATAATTTTTGCCAAATTTCCATTTTTTTCACAAATAAACGCAGGTACTATCAAAGAATTTTTACCATTGTCATGAAGTACAATATGTCACGAGAAAACAATGTCAGATTCACTGGGATCCGTTGAAGCGTTCCAGAGTTATAACCTCATAAAGGGACAGTGGTCAGAATTGTAAAAATTGGCCCGGTCATTAACGTGCAAACCACCCTTGAGGGTAAAGGGGTTAATAAGTCCAAGTTCATCAGGTCAGATAGGACACAGCAATTCAGATTTCCTTCCTCCTTAGTATAACTCTTTTTCTGTTCTGCCACACATTCATTCTGGACTACCCCCAAGCCCACTGACTCCATTAGCCTTAGGGATTCGTTATCTGCTCCAGCAGTGCACCCGGGTCCAGCCATCTGCCCCTCATGTAACTCCATGTCCACCGACCTCGTGATGTCAGAAGACCAGGCCCGCTCCATGGTACCTGTCCCAAGTCCTAAGCTTCAGATACTGTTGTAATGTCCATCAGGGATCTCCATTTGGCCACCCACTGCCCTGAACGTTCAGCTTATGCTGTCCCTAGCAACCCACCACCCCACCTGAACGTGAACTCACTCCACACTTCACTGGCCAAAGCTAAACTCTCTCTAACCAGGAAGTGTCCCCCTTCTTATCAGCACTAGTGCCCTCCCACTAGGCTAGTCCTAACCTTAACCATTTCCTATCTACATGCTAACCTGTTCTATATCACGTGCTGTCCTAAGCTTACCCTTATGCTATATTCACATTATGCTCTAACACTTTTACTGTGCATCACCATAACACATTATTTCACATTACACTAGACACATATAAAACCGCACGACGGTATTCACACAGTGCATCTTTTGTCTTCAGGGGCAGGAACATGATAAGACACTCTACATCCATACAGCTGGACCTGTGAAGGGTGAGTAAGGTGCTATTTGATTTTTTTGGGGGGACAGAGATTTTCCTAGAAACACTTTGTAAGGGTGAAGTTATGTAAATCCATAGGTAAAGGTCATTTAAATAGGGCATACATGTTGTCTGGTACTACAAGTGATTTCATAACATACAGACAATTACCTTGACATTGTTATCTAAAGAACGTGATCGTCTGGGTTACTGGATGTCATTATCACGGGAAGGAAATACTAACCTTTCACACACATTTATCATCTGCTGAAAACTGACGTGCAAATCACATAAGGTTAATAGGTAACACAAGCTATTATTATATTACATCACACCATAATCACACCACAAGCCTGAAGAATAAAATATATCATGGACTGTGCACATTGTATAGAAACACAGTGCGACAAGAGGAAAAATAAAACTCAGGCCAACCCTAATCTAAAGGCACCAACACACCCCAAATAGCTGCTGACTGATCCATCATTTGTCCACTAGCTATGTACATATGAATGTACAGTATGTTCGGTTCTGCTGAGTGTGTGTTTTCAATGCCCCAAGGTGACAATATTTAGGCCTTCATTCCTCTATAGGTAAAAACATTTTACACAGACTATTAAATTATGAAATCTTGGGGCAGTAAAGTAATTCAACTAGAAAATCACATTTCACCCCGATGTTTATAATCTTACAAATAATAATTTAAAATCCAAATATTACTTTACATTACCTACATAACACTGCCATATAGTTCCCACATAATATACAGCTCTGGCAAAAATTAAGAGACCACTACACAGTTTTATAAAAATCAGCTTCTCTACATGTCTGACAGCCATTCCTTTCCAGCATCAGTTGAATTCCAACCAGAGGACACCTCATTCTACTTAATGTGCTTCTGATTCGGTGATCACCTGAACCAAATCTTATTTAAAGGGAACCTGTCACCCCGAAAATCGCGGGTGAGGTAAGCCCACCGGCATCAGGGGCTTATCTACAGCATTCTGTAATGCTGTAGATAAGCCCCCGATGTTACCTGAAAAAGGAGAAAAAGACGTTATATTATACTCACCCAGGGGCGGTCCCGCTGCTGGTCAGGTCGGATGGGCGTCTCCGGTCCGCTGCGGCGCCTCCCATCTTCTTTCCATGACGTGTCCTCTTCTGATCTTCAGCCACGGCTCCGGCGCAGGCGTACTTTGCTCTGCCCTGTTGAGGGCAGACAAAGTACTGCAGTGCGCAGGCGCCGGGCCTCTGACCTTTCCGGCGCCTGCGCACTGCAGTACTATCCTCTGCCCTCAAGAGGGCAGAGCAAAGTACGCCTGCGCCGGAGCCGTGGCTGAAGATCAGAAGAGGACGTCTTGTAATGAAGACAGGTGCCCTTTAATGAAGGAAAGTATAAAAAAAACACTGCTGTGGTGTTCACAATCCTCTTGCAATAGGACAAGCTGGATGGCAAAACAAGTGCTAGTAATATCTCAAAAGTAATAGGAATGAAAAAATAACTTTTAACCATGCCAAAGGAGTTGAAAAGAAAAATCTTGAGTGAGGAAAAGAAGGGCTCAATTCTGGCTTTACTAGCAGAGGGACACAGTGAGCATCATGTTGCCTGCATCCTTATAATTTCTAAAACGGCAGTCCATTACAACAAGGTCAAGCAGACATTGGGGACAACAAAGCTACAGACCGGCAGAGGGCGAAAACGACTCTCCACTGACCAGGATGACGTCATCTTATTCAAATGTCACTCAGCAACCGGAGGATGACATCAAGTGAACTACAAAAGGAATGGGAAATGGCAGCTGGGGTGAAGTGCACGGCAAGAGCAGTTCGTAACAGGCTCCTAGAGGCAGGACTCAAATCATGTAAAGCTAAAAAAAAAGCCTTTCATCAATGAGAAGCAAAGGAGAGCCAGGCTGAAGTTTGCCAAAGACCATAAGGATTGGGCCTGTAAGATTGCACTTACTGAGTGTATTGGGGGACACTCGCTTGGCACGGGATTCAAGCACTTAGGCACGGTTTTTCTACTTAAACAGTCCACACGGTTTATTATGGCATCATAAAACTGATTATGCACAGTTCATCATATACACTTCATAGAACACAATAAATACCAATAGGTGACATTAAGTTGCAGCTTTATCTTTAGACACTTCATATTTGGCTTTATCTCACGGACACTAAACATGCTGGACCTCTCACTCATCAATGTCCCTAGTCATGTAGCGCACATGACATTGGGTCACGGTCTCTAAATACGCTGATCCTTATCTGACCAGTTGCCGTGGGTGACCGCACAGCACCCCATACGCTGGGTTACCTTCTAGGAGCTCCTGCTCCATACGCTGACTCCTGTCAGTACTCTCTCTCTCAGGGAAGCTGCCGAACTGGGATCACCGTCCCGGGCAATGCCTTGCTCACCACGCCACCTGACAGTCCAGATCCTCAGACAGCCTGTAGCTTCCCCAAACACAGTGCCATCATGGACTCTGCACACACGTCCTCTCTGTGCGCTATTCAGGATGTCCATCCCCATCTGGGACCATCCAACACACAGGCCCCCAGGTCCAAGGCCTCCCCTCATGTGCTCTTCAGGGATCTAGTCTTACTCCCAGGACCTCCCAACACAGAGGCCCTCCAGGACCTGGCACACAGACCACTCAGGTCCATCCATCTTTTCCCATGTGACCACATGGTCACATTATAAACTTGTAACCACTCCCATAGGTGGGAGGTGGCTAGTTCAACCATTATAACCACAGATATGTCTCCATGCATATCCTGAGGAGCACATGCAGCGCCCCCTAGCTGTAACAGGGGTCACTGTGGATCGCCCCCAGACACAGGGCCACAGGTTACTTGGTACCAGTCCTTTCTGTCTCAGTTCTGGGGTTGTCACGGTGGCTGGACCCGGTCCGTGACCCTGCTAAGGAGCGTCCAATAAAGAGTGATGGTGCGTAGTGCGAGGAATAACGAGGACACAGGGTTCAGTTTCTTTACCTTTTACTGAAGGTTTCAGGATCCTCAATCCAGGGCACTTTCAACAGGGCTGTCTGAGACCGGCCGGTCCGAAGGCACATCCAGAGTTCCCTTTGTAGGTGGAAATCAGTGTCTACCCACTAGCGCCTGTGTGTTGTAGTGCTTCCCTGCTGAGCATTCAGGATAGTCCTCACAACTTCTGTTCTCGTTCGTTCTAGATCTTTCTCTCCTCCGTCCCCCAGGTATGTTATGGCTAGGATGCACCTTTATGACAGGTAGGCCTGGAGTTATTCTGGAACCCTAGTGTCGCCCCTCTCCCACGACTGCCTCCTATGTCCTTCTTAGGTGTTGTATGGTAGACAGCCAACCTGTAATTAACTGTCCTGCCGCTGTTTGAAGTAATGCGTGGAAACTGTTACTTCTTCGGTGCTCCGGCCACCGGCTATTCGCCTCAGTAAGATGTTGCCGTTCTCGGGGCACGACTCCTACTGGATCTCCTTTGTGCTGATCTCGTTTCTCACTGTTCCACAATATCCTTCCTTTCTTGTCTCTTTCTTAGGATACCGCCGCAAGGTAGTGCAGGCGCGGTTCCGTAACAATCTGTCCTTTCGCTAGGTACCTGCCAGATTTCCCAGTTCTGACAGGTCCTTCCTGGAGCTCTCCCAGGCTTCGTTCTGCCTAACTTCCTGTCCGACCCCTAGTTTTACCAATGTGAGAAGTGGCCCAATAAATAAGCCTTTTGCTCCCCCTAGTGGCCGGAGTGTGAAGTGTAGTGTGTGCTTGGTGATACCTGGTCAGTAGAACTCTTTTAGTGCCATCAGACGTACCATCACTCCCCTTAGTGGCAGAGCGACGTTACTGCAACGACCAGATCTCTGGGGCACTGCACTCCCCCCTGGTTAAATCCAGTACTCCCGGACTGGGAAAAGAAGAACAACAATACATGTTAATAGAAAACACACAAAAATTCTTATATATACTATGAACAAATAAACATAACAGTGCTTTCCGTTATGGAAGGTAAGGACGCTTGAACGTTGCAAAAGATTGGTGCACAGTCCATGACTCCCAGTTCTGTAGGTGTAACCATAGAATAGCAGGGACCCCGGGTAAACAAAGGGGCCCCTGTGAAAGTTTTGGAGTGATTCACTGTCCATCACACCATTGTCCATTTTTAACCTATACCACAAATATTTACACTAGCATTTTCAACCAAATAACAACTATCGTTAATATCGCCATGGTCTATAACGAAGTGGAGTCTGATTCTGGGTGCTACGCGTGGACCTCCGCAGCGCAGGGGTTGCTACTGGCCTGACAGGACCCGCTACGCTTGCTATCGCTAGCGTAGTGCACTGTCTTCTAGCTACACTTCTAGTGAGTCTGGGCAGCATTGGCATACTGGTGTCCTCAGTGCTACCACTATTAGTGGTGGGCATGGCAGATTCACCGATGACAGAGGGAGGACCCGCTGGTTCGACCGTTGGCATCGCATCTTCTGGTGGGGTCGGCTGCGCTGGCGGGTCCAGCTGCCCTGGCACCACATTTAGTTCTGGCGGTCTCGGTTGACGGAACGTTAGGACAGGTACCACAATGGCCTGATTTATTTGAGTCCAGGACTGGGGAAAATCGCCAAGAACAGTGTGTATCATCTTCTCTTCTTCCACGGGCGGAGAAATCCTGGGATCTGTTTCCCCATCTTTCAGCTTATCCGGGCATATTTTCAGGTGGTCTCTGGATATGGCCGCTGAGGTCTCCCCTCCGTCCTTACTGATGAGACAGACCTTTGTATTGTCGAAGTCGGAGGGGAGAATGGTATACGGTTCCGCTTCCCATTGATCATCAAGCTTGTGTAGTCTCCTTTCTTTTGAGTACTTGCTCACCAGGTGCCAATGGAGCTCTTGCTTCTGTCTGGCCTGAGCGAGACTCTTTTCCACACTTTCCTGTACTTTGCGGTACCTCTGCTGCCTCTCGGTATCCCAATCCGCATCTGGTGATATATCTTCGGGGGTCAGAACCCCCATGTCCAGATCGACGGGTAACTTGCTAGACCTTCCTTGCATCAGGTACGCTGGGGTGCAGTTGGTGGAATTCTGTTATGATCTGGTGGCCTAGGAGCAGCATGAGACGGACTCTGGAGAAGGTGGTCCCTGTACTGACCGCAAACCCTGAACCTAGCAGCGCAACTAGAAGTAGCCGTGGGGGGTACCTAACACTCCCTAGACCCCTCGGCACAGCCAAAGATCTAACCACCACTAAAGACAGAAACAGGAAACCTATCTTCCCTCAGAGAAAATCCCCAAAGGATAGATAGCCCCCCACAAATATTGACTGTGAGAGGAGAGGGAAATAACATACGCAGATATGAAATCAGATTTTAGCATAGGAGGCCATACTAGCTAAAAAGAAAGAATAGAACAGAGTACTATGCGGTCAGTATAAAACACAAGAAAATATCCACCGCAGAAAATACGGATCACCACATCTGACTAAAGACATGGGGGTATATCTGCATCTCCAGTGAAATAGCTCGGCTGCAAAAAATCCTTCACAGACTAAGCTGGACAAGACAAAAACATGAAAATGCACAGAACTTTAACGTCCACAGCAGGTGGACAGCAAAAACAAAGCCAGGACTTATCTTTGTAGAAAAGCACAGCAAACTGGAGAGACCAGCAGGGAAGTGAATCCTTCAAGAACAATGGACAACTGGCACTGACCAAAGGATCCTGCAAAGCTATATACCCCAGTCAGTTTTGCAATTAGTAGATACACCTGTCCACTCCTGCAGTCCAGGCACAACTGCATTACCCTCTACAACCACCGGAGGGAGCCCAAAAGCTGAATTCACAACAGTACCCCCCCCTTGAGGAGGGGTCACCGAACCCTCACCAGAGCCCCCAGGCCGATCAGGATGAGCCCGATGAAAGGCACGAACCAAATCAACGGCATGGACATCAGAGGCAGAAACCCAAGAATTATCCTCCTGGCCATAACCCTTCCACTTGACAAAGGTACTGAAGCTTCCGCCTCGAAAAACGGGAATCCAAAATCTTCTCAACAACATATTCCAACTCCCCATCGACCAACACAGGGGCCGGAGGATCAACAGAGGGAACAACGGGCTCCACATATTTCCGCAACAAAGATCTATGGAAGACATTATGAATAGCAAAAGAGGCCGGAAGCGCCAGGCGAAAGGACACCGGATTAATAATCTCAGAAATCCTATAAGGACCAATAAATTGAGGCTTAAACTTAGGGGAAGAAACCTTCATAGGAACATGACGGGAAGATAACCAAACCAGATCACCAACCCGAAGCCGGGAACCAACACACCGACGACGGTTAGCAAAACGCTGAGCCTCCTCCTGAGGCAGCACCAAATTGTCCACCACATAAGCCCAAATCTGCTGCAACCTGTCGACCACAGAATTCACACCAGGAAGGTCAGAAGGCTCAACCTGCCCAGAAGAAAAACGAGGATGAAAACCAAAATTACAAAAAAAAGGCGAAACCAAAGTAGCCGAACTAGCCCGATTATTAAGGGCAAACTCGGCCAATGACAAAAAAGCCACCCAATCATCCTGATCAGCAGACACAAAGCATCTCAAATAGGTCTCCAAGGTCTGATTAGTTCGCTCAGTCTGGCCATTAGTCTGAGGATGAAATGCAGAGGAAAAAGACAAATCAATGCCCAGCTTGGCACAAAAGGCCCGCCAAAACCTAGAAACAAACTGGGAACCTTTGTCGGACACAATATTCTCCGGAATACCATGCAAACGTACCACATGCTGAAAAAACAACGGAACCAAATCAGAAGAAGAAGGCAATTTAGGCAAAGGCACCAAATGAACCATCTTAGAAAATCGGTCACAGACAACCCAGATAACCGACATTCTTTTGGAAACAGGAAGATCGGAAATAAAATCCATAAAAATATGCGTCCAAGGTCTCTCAGGGACCGGCAATGGCAAAAGCAACCCACTAGCGCGGGAACAGCAAGGCTTAGCCCGTGCACAAATCCCACAGGACTGCACAAAAGAACGCACATCCCGTGACAAAGAAGGCCACCAAAAGGACCTACTAACCAAATCTCTGGTACCAAAAATCCTAGGATGGCCAGCCAACACAGAACAATGAACCTCAGAAATCACTTTACTAGTCCATCTATCAGGAACAAACAGTTTCCCCACAGGACAGCGGTCAGGCTTCCCTGAACCTAGCAGCGCAACTAGAAGTAGCCGTGGGGGGTACCTAACACTCCCTAGACCCCTCGGCACAGCCAAAGATCTAACTACCCCTAAAGACAGAAACAGGAAACCTATCTTGCCTCAGAGAAAATCCCCAAAGGATAGATAGCCCCCCACAAATATTGACTTTGAGAGGAGAGGGAAATAACAAAGAAAATACGGATCACCACATCTGACTAAAGACATGGGGGGGTATATCTGCATCTCCAGAGAAATAGCTAGGCTGCAAAAAATCCTTCTCAGACTAAGCTGGACAAGACAAAAACATGAAAATGCACAGAACTTTAAGGTCCACAGCAGGTGGACAGCAAAAACAAAGCCAGGACTTATCTTTGTAGAAAAGCACAGCAAACTGGAGAGACCAGCAGGGAAGTGAATCCTTCAAGAACAATGGACAACTGGCACTGACCAAAGGATCCTGCAAAGCTATATACCCCAGTCAGTTTTGCAATTAGTAGATACACCTGTCCACTCCTGCAGTCCAGGCACAACTGCATTACCCTCTACAACCACCGGAGGGAGCCCAAAAGCTGAATTCACAACAGAATTCACCGGAATGTGGTTGTACATGTCCACCAAGTCTGGTAACTTTGTAGGCCACAAGTTCCGCTCCTCTACAGGTAAGGTTTTCAGTAAGTCGATCACCACTTGATTCATCTTTTCACACATCCCGTTGGTCTGTGGATGGTATGGCGTGGTTCTGATCTTCTTACACCCGTACAAATTGCAGAACTCCTGGAACACCTCCACTTCAAATGCCGGCCCCTGATCGGTCAACACCTTCTCTGGGTACCCATGGGGTCAACAGAAGTACTGCTGGGAGGTTTTGGCAGCCGTCCTAGCCGTCAGATCTTTGACTGGTATGACTACCAAGAATCTGGAATAGTGGTCTACAATGGTGAGAGCGTAGATTGTTATGAACAGGTAATTCAGAACCACAATGGACATTGAAGTTCAGAGCACACAAAGTGACCTGACAATTACCAAAAACAAAGGAAGAGCTCTGAGACGTGGGAACTCTGCTGACCGCAATCCCTAATCCTAACACACCACACTAGAGGTAGCCGTGGATTGTGCCTAACGCTCCCTATGCAACTCGGCACAGCCTGAGAAACTAACTAGCCCTGAAGATAGAAAAATAAGCCTACCTTGCCTCAGAGAAATTCCCCAAAGGAAAAGGCAGCCCCCCACATATAATGACTGTGAGTAAGATGAAAATACAAACACAGAGATGAAATAGATTTAGCAAAGTGAGGCCCGACTTACTGAATAGACCGAGGATAGGAAAGATAGCTTTGCGGTCAACACAAAAACCGACAAACAACCACACAGAGGGGCAAAAAGACCCTCCGCACCGACTAACGGTACGGAGGTGCTCCCTCTGCGTCTCAGAGCTTCCAGCAAGCAAGAAAAACCAATATAGCAAGCTGGACAGAAAAAATAGGAAACAAAAACAACACAATCAAAACTTAGCTTATGCAGGATAGACAGGCCACAGGAACGATCCAGGAGGAAGCAAGACCAATACTAGAATATTGACTGGAGGCCAGGATCAAAGCACCAGGTGGAGTTAAATAGAGCAGCACCTAATGACTTAACCTCATCACCTGAGGAAGGAAACTCAGAAGCCGCAGTACCACTCTCATCCACCAAAGGAAGCTCATAGACAGAACCAGCCGAAGTACCACTCTCGACCACAGGAGGGAGCTTGGCCACAGAATTCACAACAGTACCCTCCCCTTGAGGAGGGGTCACCGAACCCTCACCAGAGCCCCCAGGCCGACCAGGATGAGCCACATGAAAGGCACGAACCAGATCGGCAGCATGGACATCAGAGGCAAAGACCCAGGAATTATCTTCCTGACCATAACCCTTCCACTTAACCAGATACTGGAGTTTCCGTCTCGAAACACGAGAATCCAAAATCTTCTCCACTATATACTCCAATTCCCCTTCAACCAAAACCGGAGCAGGAGGATCAATAGATGGAACCACAGGTGCCACGTATCTCCGCAACAATGACCTATGGAAAACGTTATGGATGGAAAAAGAAGCTGGAAGAGTCAAACGAAAAGACACAGGATTGAGAACCTCAGAAATCCTATATGGACCAATGAAACGAGGCTTAAATTTAGGAGAGGAAACCTTCATAGGAATATAACGAGATGACAACCAAACCAAATCCCCAACACGAAGTCGGGGACCCACACAGCGCCTGCGGTTAGCGAAACGTTGAGCCTTCTCCTGGGACAAAGTCAGATTGTCCACTACATGAGTCCAAATCTGCTGCAACCTACCCACCACAGTATCCACACCAGGACAGTCCGAAGACTCAACCTGCCCTGAAGAGAAACGAGGGTGGAACCCAGAATTGCAGAAAAACGGCGAAACCAAAGTAGCCGAGCTGGCCCGATTATTAAGGGCGAACTCAGCCAAAGGCAAAAAGGACACCCAATCATCCTGATCAGCAGAAACAAAACATCTCAGATATGTTTCCAAGGTCTGATTGGTTCGTTCAGTCTGGCCATTTGTCTGAGGATGGAAAGCCGAGGAAAAAGACAAATCAATGCCCATCCTAGCACAAAAGGCTCGCCAAAACCTCGAAACAAACTGGGAACCTCTGTCAGAAACGATGTTCTCTGGAATGCCATGTAAACGAACCACATGCTGGAAAAACAATGGCACCAAATCAGAGGAGGAAGGCAATTTAGACAAGGGCACCAAATGGACCATCTTAGAGAAGCGATCACAAACCACCCAAATGACCGACATTCTTTGAGAGACAGGGAGATCCGAAATAAAATCCATAGAGATATGTGTCCAAGGTCTCTTCGGGACCGGCAAGGGCAAAAGCAACCCACTGGCACGAGAACAGCAGGGCTTAGCCCGAGCACAAATCCCACAGGACTGCACAAAAGAACGCACATCCCGCGACAGAGACGGCCACCAAAAGGATCTAGCCACCAAATCTCTGGTACCAAAGATTCCAGGATGACCAGCCAACACCGAACAATGAACCTCAGAGATAACTTTATTCGTCCACCTATCAGGGACAAACAGTTTCTCCGCTGGGCAACGGTCAGGTCTATTAGCCTGAAATTTTTGCAGCACCCGCCGCAAATCAGGGGAGATGGCAGACAAAATTACCCCCTCTTTGAGAATACCCGCCGGCTCAGGCAAACCCGGAGAATCGGGCACATAACTCCTAGACAGGGCATCCGCCTTCACATTTTTAGAGCCCGGAAGGTACGAAACCACAAAGTCAAAACGGGAGAAAAACAGCGACCAACGAGCCTGTCTAGGATTCAACCGTTTGGCAGACTCGAGATAAGTCAAGTTTTTGTGATCAGTCAAGACCACCACGCGCTGCTTAGCTCCTTCAAGCCAATGACGCCACTCCTCGAATGCCCACTTCATGGCTAGCAACTCTCGATTGCCAACATCATAATTTCGCTCAGCAGGCGAAAATTTCCTGGAAAAGAAGGCGCATGGTTTCATCACCGTGCAATCAGAACTCCTCTGCGACAAAACAGCCCCTGCTCCAATTTCGGAAGCATCAACCTCGACCTGGAACGGAAGCGAAACATCTGGTTGGCACAACACAGGGGCAGAAGAAAAACGACGCTTCAACTCCTGAAAAGCTTCCCCAGCAGCAGAAGACCAATTGACCACATCAGCACCCTTCTTGGTTAAATCAGTCAACGGTTTAGCAATGCTAGAAAAATTAGCGATGAAGCGACGATACAAATTAGCAAAGCCCAGGAACTTCTGCAGACTCTTCAGAGATGTTGGCTGAGTCCAATCATAAATGGCCTGAACTTTAACAGGGTCCATCTCGATAGTAGAAGGAGAAAAAATGAACCCCTAAAATGAAATCTTCTGAACACCAAAGAGACACTTTGACCCCTTCACAAACAAAGAATTAGCACGCAGGACCTGGAACACCATTCTGACCTGCTTCACATGAGACTCCCAATCATCCGAGAAGACCAAAATATCATCCAAGTATACAATCAGGAATTTATCCAGGTACTCTCGGAAGATGTCATGCATAAAGGACTGAAACACTGATGGAGCATTAGAAAGTCCGAATGGCATAACCAGGTACTCAAAATGGCCTTCGGGCGTATTAAATGCTGTTTTCCATTCATCGCCCCGTTTAATACGCACAAGATTATACGCACCACGAAGATCTATCTTGGTGAACCAACTAGCCCCCTTAATCCGAGCAAACAAATCAGACAGCAGCGGCAAGGGGTACTGAAATTTGACCGTAATTTTATTTAGAAGGCGGTAATCAATACAAGGTCTCAGCGAACCATCCTTCTTGGCCACAAAAAAGAACCCCGCTCCCAATGGCGACGATGACGGGCGAATATGACCCTTCTCCAAAGACTCCTTCACGTAACTCCGCATAGCGGCGTGCTCAGGTACAGACAAATTAAACAGTCGACCCTTAGGAAACTTACTACCAGGAATCAAATCGATAGCACAATCACAATCCCTATGCGGAGGTAGGGCATTGGACTTGGGCTCATCGAATACATCCCGGTAATCAGACAAGAACTCTGGGACCTCAGAAGGGGTGGATGATGAGATAGACAGAAATGGAACATCACCATGTACCCCCTGACAACCCCAGCTGGACACAGACATTGATTTCCAATCTAATACTGGGTTATGGACTTGTAGCCATGGCAACCCCAACACGACCACATCATGCAGATTATGCAACACCAGAAAGCGAATATCCTCCTGGTGCGCAGGAGCCATGCACATGGTCAGCTGGGTCCAATACTGAGGCTTATTCTTGGCCAAAGGCAAAGCATCAATTCCTCTCAATGGAATAGGACACTGCAAGGGCTCCAAGACAAACCCACAGCGCCTAGCAAACTCCAACTCCATCAAATTCAGGGCAGCGCCCGAATCCACAAATGCCATGACAGAATAGGAAGACAAAGAGCAGATCAAAGTAACGGACAAAAGCAATTTCGACTGTACCGTACCAATGGTGGCAGACCTAGCGAACCGCTTAGTGCGCTTAGGACAATCAGAGATAGCATGAGTGGAATCACCACAGTAGAAACACAGCCCATTCTGACGTCTGTGTTCTTGCCTTTCAGCTCTGGTCAAAGTCCTATCGCACTGCATAGGCTCAGGTTCATGCTCAGATAATACCGCCAAATGGTGCACAGATTTACGCTCGCGCAAGCGTCGACCGATCTGAATAGCCAAAGACATAGACTCATTCAGACCAGCAGGCATAGGAAATCCCACGATGACATCCTTAAGGGCTTCAGAGAGACCCTTTCTGAAAATAGCTGTCAGCGCACATTCATTCCATTGAGTGAGCACGGACCACTTTCTAAACTTCTGACAATAAATCTCTATCTCATCCTGACCCTGACACAGAGCCAGCAAATTTTTCTCTGCCTGATCCACTGAATTTGGTTCGTCGTACAGCAATCCGAGCGCCAGAAAAAACGCATCAATATTACATACTGCAGGATATCCTGGCGCAAGGGAAAATGCCCAGTCTTGAGGGTCGCCACGTAATAAAGAAATAATGATCTTAACTTGTTGAACTGGGTCACCAGAGGAGCGGGGTTTCAAAGCCAGAAATAGTTTACAATTATTTTTAAAATTCAAAAACTTAGCTCTATCTCCAGAAAATAACTCAGGAATAGGAATTTTAGGTTCTAACATAGGATTCTGAACCACTAAATCATTAATATTCTGTACATTTATAGCGAGATTATCCATCAAAGAGAACAGACCTTGAATGTCCATGTCTACACCTGTGTTCTGAACCACCCTGATGTAAAGGGGAAAAGAAAGACAGAACACAGTGCAAAGAAAACGAAATGGTCTCAGAACTTCTCTTTTCCCTCTATTGAGAAGCATTAGTACTTTGGGCCTCCAGTACTGTTATGAACAGGTAATTCAGAACCACAATGGACATTGAAGTTCAGAGCACACAAAGTGACCTGACAATTACCAAAAACAAAGGACGAGCTCTGAGACGTGGGAACTCTGCTGACCGCAATCCCTAATCCTAACACACCACACTAGAGGTAGCCGTGGATTGCGCCTAACGCTCCCTATGCAACTCGGCACAGCCTGAGAAACTAACTAGCCCTGAAGATAGAAAAATAAGCCTACCTTGCCTCAGAGAAATTCCCCAAAGGAAAAGGCAGCCCCCCACATATAATGACTGTGAGTAAGATGAAAATACAAACACAAAGATGAAATAGATTTAGCAAAGTGAGGCCCGACTTACTGAATAGACCGAAGATAGGAAAGATAGCTTTGCGGTCAACACAAAAACCTACAAACAACCACGCAGAGGGGCAAAAAGACCCTCCGCACCGACTAACGGTACAGAGGTGCTCCCTCTGCGTCTCAGAGCATCCAGCAAGCAAGAAAAACCAATATAGCATGCTGGACAGAAAAAATAGGAAACAAAAACAACACAAGCAAAACTTAGCTTATGCAGGATAGACAGGCCACAGGAACGATCCAGGAGGAAGCAAGACCAATACTAGAACATTGACTGGAGGCCAGGATCAAAGCACCAGGTGGAGTTAAATAGAGCAGCACCTAACGACTTAACCTCAATACCTGAGGAAGGAAACTCAGAAGCCGCAGTACCACTCTCATCCACCAAAGGAAGCTCATAGACAGAACCAGCTGAAGTACCACTGTCGACCACAGGAGGGAGCTTGGCCACAGAATTCACAACAGTAGATATACCCTGACCGGCTAGGTGTTAGCTTTACGTGATCCAGCGCGACCAACTCGAGCGGCCATTTGGTGATGATGGGCTGCAGGGGAGCCCGTTGGCTGTCACGATCCTTCCGGCATAGGCTACAGGGACCACACTCTCGACACCACTTCTCGATGGCCTTCCTCATGCCGACCCAGTAGAACCTCCCACGGAGTAGCCTCTCCAGCTTTCTCCATTAGAAGTGTCCTGCCCCATCGTGGTATGCTCCCAGGACCATGGACACATCTTGTCTGGGGACCACAATCTGCCACACTAATTCGTGAGTGCGAGGGTCGATGTTCCTTCGGCACAGCTTGCCATCGTGAAGAAACAGTTTGCCCCTCTGCTTCCACAACTGTAATGTCTCCGGTGGATCATCCGGGCCAGGGTGCAAACCTGCCTGCGTCAGGAGCTCCTTCACCCGACGGACCGCAGGGTCACCATCCTGGTTCTCTGTCCACCCGTGGTGGGGCAGGGGATTCAACGGGGCGCCCTGTTTGTTTCTGCGCCTGTTCTCCACCTGATGGGAACACTGAGTTGCCTTAGGACGATGGAAAGCGGGCAGCTCCACTTCTTCAAATGCTTCTGGGTCTTCCTCCGTTTCGGGTAGGTGAGGCATTCGGGACAATGCATCGGCATTCGCATTCTTGTGCCCCGCCTGGCACTTGATGGTAAAATCGTAATTAGACAACCGGGCCATCCACCGCTGCTCCAAGGCGCCGAGTTTCGCTGTGTCCAAGTGCGTAAGTGGATTATTATCCGTGAAGATGGTGAATTTCGCTGAGGCCAGATAGTGCTTGAACCTCTCCGTCACGGCCCAAACGACTGCGAGGAACTCCAGCTTAAAGGAACTGTAGTTGTCTGGGTTCCTTTCAGTGGGGCGAAGTTTCCTGCTGGCATAAGCGATTACTCGTTCCTTGCCCTTCTGGACCTGGGACAGCACCGCTCCCAGCCCCACGTTGCTGGCGTCCGTGTACAATACAAATGGTTGGTCGTATTCCGGGTAGGCTAGTACTTCCTCTCCCGTTAATGCCGATTTTAAGCAAGTGAACGATCCTTCCAGTCCGTCGTTCCAATCCAACGGGGTATTCTTACCTTTGGGTTTCTTGGGCTGGCCCACCAACAGGTCTTGCAACGGCGCGGCCTTCTTGGTGAAGTCCTTGATAAACCTCCGGTAGTATCCCACCAACCCGAGGAACTGCCGGATCTCATGAATGTCCCTGATCACCGTGACCTTGTCGGGGTTTGGGGCCACTCCTTCGGCACTCACCACATGGCCCAGGTACTGTACTTTGGGTTTGACCAGATGGCATTTGGACGGTTTCACCTTTAAGCCAAAGTTGGACAGCGCTTCAAAGACCTCGGCCAGGTGCTTCAGATGGTCTTCATAGGTCTTAGAGAAGACAATGACATCGTCCAGATACAGCAGCACGGTCTCAAAGTTCTTGTGTCCCAAACAGCACTCCATCATCCTCTGGAACGTCCCCGGGGCGTTGCACAATCCGAAGGGCATGTAGTTGAACTCGCAGAGACCCATCGGCGTCGTGAAGGCTGTCTTTTCTTTATCCGCTTCTGCCACGGGAACCTGCCAATACCCACTGGTGAGATCTAAAGTAGAGAAGTAATTAGCAGACTTTAACGCAGCCAAGGACTCCTCTATCCTAGGCAGGGGGTATGCGTCCTTATGTGTAATGCGGTTTAATTGCCTAGAATCCACACACATCCTCATGGTGCCATCTTTCTTTCTAACGAGGACTAATGGAGCTGCCCAGGGGCTACAGCTGTCTCTCACTACCTCAGCCTCCTTCATCTCTCGCAACATGTCCTTGGCACACTGATAATGAGCTGGGGGTACAGGACAGTATCTTTCTTTTACGGGCGGGTGATCTCCTGTGGGGATGTGATGTTGAATCCCTTTTACCCGCCCGAAATCAAGGGGGTGTTTGCTGAATACCCGCTCATACTCGTGAACCACCCTGTAGGCCCCCTGTATCTGGTGAGATGGAGTGGCATCAGTGCCCACATGTAATTCTTGGCACCAATCTTTTGATTGCTCTGCAGAGCCGTTGTCCTCCGCCGACTTGGACGGAGCCAAGGGCCCGGGTGCCTGTATCACACTATTATTAACAGTAAACAGCTTGGCAAGTGTGACATATTTAGTTAGGTGGACTTCCTCCTCCCCGCAGTTAAGAACACGTACCGGCACCCTCCCCTTGCGGACGTCAACCACCCCTCTGGCTGTCAGGAGGGTAGGCCTATTCTCCGAATACACAGGTTCTACCAGGGCCTGATAGTCTTTACCCCCGAGACCTATGGCTGCCCAACACCATATTAACATTTCACTCCTGGGGGGTATTGCAATGGGGTTCGAATCACTCACTGTGACCCGGCCAATTTCACCACCAGTCAGCTCCACTTGCTGTCTCCGCATTAGGGCTCTGATTTCTTTCTGTAAGGCACGTTGTTCACTGTGACCAGCTGTCTCTGCTACTTGCTGCAACAAAACAATAACTTCTGCAAGACAATTTTCTATGACATTAGTACCGATGGTCATTATGGGGTTACGTTCACGCCGGTCAATATCAACAATGACAATTCCTTGGGCCTCCAATTCTACCCACCCCACCTTAATAGTGACCTCTTTATATCCCACTTGCGGCAGTGGCTGACCATTGCTAGCTATTATGGTGAAATCATCATCAGGGGCACGGGTGATGTCAGTGTCCTCCCAATAGCGCCTATAAAGAATGTAGGGCATAGTTGTCACCTGGGAACCGGTGTCCAGCAAAGCGTTCATGGGGATACCGTCGATCACGATGGGGAGAACAGGACGCCCCCCGACGTATTTGGCTCTCCAATTTTGCGGGCCTTTGGCGTTCTACTCCTGGGGGTTAGCCCTTGGCCCCAGGGGTTGCTCGTTTAACTGACAGTACCTTGCAAGATGGCCCACCCGATGGCAGCGGCGGCAGATTGGTCGTCCATCCTGATGAAAATGATCGTCGTCTCTGCCTCTGGTCGATGGAACCCTCCTTGGTCGTTGACAGGGGACATCCTCCGGTCTGGAAGCCAGCTGGATCTTCTCCTTGGGGACCTCCTGTAGGGACTGGACGGTCCGGGCTAGGGCAGCAACGCTCCTGGTCAGTTCCTTTACCTGGAGGTGCAGTACTGCAGGGGAGTCGTCGTCCAGGATCTGGGCATCGGCTTCGGCGGAGACAGGTGCGTCCGGTGCCACCTCCTGGTGGTATGTGAGGGCTTGCCGCCTGGGAAGTGTGGCACGGCTGGGCTGCCGCTCCGGTAGCACCTGGATAGCTTTGTCTTTGAATTGCGCGAAAGTCAGGTCTGGATTCTGCATGGCCAGGAAGTGTAGCTGGGCCCTTTGGTTACTGCACAGGAGCCCTTCGATGAACCGCTCTTTCAGGAGTTTATCTTCATCTTGCATGCTGCTTGGGTCACTTTGTTTGATGGCCCGCAGCGCCTCCTGCAGATTAAGGGCATAGTCCTGTAAGCTATCCTGCGGCCGCTGCTTCCACCCATAGAACGTCAATTTAATTTCTGTAGCGGTGCGGGTGTCAAAGGTGGCTTTAAGCTTGGCAAATAATTGTTGCGCAGTTTTCTTGTCCGCAGCGGGCCAGGACTTTACTTCCCTCAATGCCGCTCCAAAGAGTTGGCCGATTATCATATCAACCTTCTGAGGCTCCGTCAAGGGATAAAACTCGAGCAGGCTACAAATCCCTTCTTTAAAGTCAGTTAACATATGAGCTTCTCCAAAGTATCGCGGGAGCCAGGCGGCCCCTGGTAGGTACGGCATAGAGAAGGGCATTATGGCTGCTGTAGCGGCGGCACTATCCGGCTGGTTGGTGGGAGCGGTAAGGCCTCTAGCGGTGATACCGGGTTTGTGGCTGCACTTACCGCGGAATCCGTAAGTGCTCCCGAGTCTGCAGCTGTGGCCGCCGCCTCCGCTCCTCCGGGGTCCGACATGGCCGTTCCTCCCCCTTGCTAATCGGTCGGGGTCGGGGTTCTCCTTCTGGGGTCGGCGCCTCACCGCGTCTTCCGCTCCACGCGCTTTTCCAGCCGGCTCCACCCACTAAGCTGTGGCTCCTCCCTTCGCGCTCCACACGGCGTGGCAATGGCGGATTTTTGGCGGCAAATAGCGGTACACAGTCTTTGCAATAAGTCACAGTTCCAAGGCACACATGATCTGATTCTTCAGGCTTAAGTACAATCCTGTTCGTGACGCCAAGTTGGATCGCCCCCAGACACAGGGCCACAGGTTACTTGGTACCGGTCCTTTCTGTCTCAGTCCTGGGGTTGTCACGGTGGCTGGACCTGGTCCGTGACCCTGCTAAGGGGCGTCCAATAAAGAGTGATGGTGCGTAGTGCGAGGAATAACAAGGACACAGGGTTCAGTTTCTTTACCTTTTACTGAAGGTTTCAGGATCCTCAATCCAGGGCACTTTCAACAGGGCTGTCAGAGACCGGCCGGTCCGAAGGCACATCCAGAGTTCCCTTTGCAGGTGAAAATCAGTGTCTACCCACTAGCGCCTGTGTGTTGTAGTGCTTCCCTGCTGAGCATTCAGGATAGTCCTCACAACTTCTGTTCTCGTTCGTTCTAGATCTTTCTCTCCTCCATCCCCCAGATATGTTATGGCTAGGACGCACCTTTATGACAGGTAGGCCTGGAGTTATTCTGGAACCCTAGTGTCGCCCCTCTCCCACGACTGCCTCCTATGTCCTTCTTAGGTGTTGTATGGTAGACAGCCAACCTGTAATTAACTGTCCTGCCGCTGTTTGAAGTAATGCGTGAAGACTGTTACTTCTTCGGTGCTCCGGCCACCGGCTATGCGCCTCAGCAAGATGTTGCCATTCTCGGGGCACGACTCCTACTGGATCTCTTTTGTGCTGATCTCGTTTCTCACTGTTCCACAATATCCTTCCTTTCTTGTCTCTTTCTTAGGATACCGCCGCAAGGTAGAGCAGGCGCGGTTCTGTAACAATCTGTCCTTTCGCTAGGTACCTGCCAGATTTCCCAGTTCTGACAGGTCCTTCCTGGAGCTCTCCCAGGCTTCGTTCTGCCTAACTTCCTGTCCGACCCCTAGTTTTACCAATGTGAGAAGTGGTCCAATAAATAAGCATTTTGCTCCCCCTAGTGGCTGGAGTGTGAAGTGTAGTGTGTGCTTGGTGATACCTGGTCAGTAGTGTTGAGCGACGTCATTCTCATTCACAAAACTGCTAATTATAGGAATTGAGGACCTGCGAATGACGTGGCGGCCTCTGATTGGTCGCGTGCCGGTCACATGGGCGGCACGCGACCAATCAGAAGCCGGGACGTCATTCACCGGTCCGAAAGGCGCGCTTTTTAAACAAAGAAGCCTCCCGGATAGCAGCGTGAAGTCCAGGGGCCGCCGGAGAGGTGAGCATATCAATATTTTTTATTTTAATTCTTTATTTTCCACATCCCTATTGATTCGATACCGATACCCGATATCACAAAAATATCGGATCTCGGTATCGGAATTCCGATACCGCAAATATCGGCCGATACCCGATACTTGCGGTATCGGAATGCTCAACACTACTGGTCAGTAGAACTCTTTTAGTGCCATCAGACGTACCATCACTCCCCTTAGTGGCAGAGCGACGTTACTGCAACGACCAGATCTCTGGGGCGCTGCAACTGCATCACAGGCCATAGAGGACTGGAGTAAGGTAATCTCTGATGAGTCTAATTTTCAGCTTTGCTCAACACCTGGTCGTCTAATGGTTAGACGGAGACCTGGAGAGGTGTACAAGCCACAGTGTCTTGCACCCACTGTGAAATTTGGTGGAGGATCGGTGATGATCTGGGGATGCTTTAGCAAGGTTGGAATTGGACAGATTAATCTTTGCAAAGAACGTATGAATCAAGCCGCATACAAGGTTATCTTGGAAAAACAGCTGATTCCTTCTGCTCAGGCAATGTTCCCCAACTATGAGAAATGGTGTTTCCAGCAGGACAATGCGCCATGCCACACAGCTAGGTCAATCAAGGTGTGGATGAAGGACCACCACATCAAATCCCTGTCATGGGCAGCCCAATCTCAAGACCTGAACCCCATTGAAAACCTCTGGAATGTAATCAAGAGGAAGATGGATAGTCACAAGCCATCAAACAAAGAAGAACTGCTTACATTTTTGTACCAGGAGTGGCATAAGGTCACCCAAACACATTGTGAAAGACTGGTGGACAGCATGCCAAGATGCATGAAAGCTGTGATTAAAAATCAAGATTATTCCACAAAATATTGATTTCTGAACTCTTCCTGAGTTAAAACATTAATATTGTTGTTTCTAAATGATTATGAACTTGATTTCTTTGCATTATTTGAGGTCTGCAAGCAATGCATTTTTTGTTATTTTAACCATTTCTCATTTTCAGAAAATAAATACAACATTTATTCCTTGGAACTTCAGAGACATGTTGTCAGTAGTTTATAGAATAAAAGAACAATTTACATTTTACTAAAAAATATACCTATAAAGAGAAAAATCAGACAATCTGAAAATTTTGCAGTGGTCTCTTAATTTTTCCAGAGCTGCATGTAGAGAGCTGAGTACAGTGGTCAGTTATTGACATCAGTCTCATAGACTGTGAATGGAGCAGTACCGAAAATTTATGACAACCTGTCCTTTCAAATGGACAGGACAGGAACGGGTTCTAATGATCACCTGGGATCTCCAACTTTAAATAAAGCATATAAAAAAAATACAAAGAAATGTTAATTGCAAGGAGGGGGCAGAGCTGATTATTATTATTATTACCGTATTTATTTATATAGCACCATTAATTCCATGGTGCTGTACATGAGATGTCACTGCACCCTGTTTAGTGTTTCCCCAACAAAAACTATAGATAGTCGGATTAGTTTGTGGGACTCTGGGCCATCAGCTAGGTCAGTAGTCTCTGGCTGCTGGACGGTGGGGTGGTAGCCGCGGGCGAGGCACTTTCCACTTTCACTATCCTTCCTCTGTAGTTTACTCCAGGGCTAGCGAGGCATACTGTTTCTCCATATTCAGCCACAAACCAGCTTTAAAGCTTTAAAGCCACAGTCCTGATCAGCAAGTCTCCATACTTCCTCAGTGGTTCTGAGTCTTTTTTCTTCCAGTACTGGCGCCCTGGAATCCTTACTCTCAGGACCCCCACTAGTCGCATGTACTCAGTCCTATTTAAGCCCGTCACTTTTGTGTTACAATCTCTAGGGTTTGTGATTTGGCATCCTCTTCAAGAATCCTTCTCTGGAAGGCCCTCTATCTCGTCAGTCACTTTTCCTTAGGATCACGCTATCCCTTTGTCTTAGTCTCCTCTCACTCTGGATCACCCCTAAAGGTACCGTCACATTTAGCGACGCTGCAGCGATGTCTGCGGGAGTCCAGCGACTAAATAAAGTTCTGGACTTTCTGCGCCGACCAACGATGGCACAGCAGGATCCTGATCGCTGCTGCGTGTCAAACTCAACGATATCGTTAGCCAGGACGCTGCTACGTCACGGATCGCTAGCGATATCGTTCAGTGTGACGGTACCTTTAGGCAACTCTGCTCACTTAGCACTCCAAAACTACTCTTCAACTAACAGAAAGCAGTCATGTGCCCTTACACTAACACCACCCCTGTGGGCTTGTCCTAAACACTAACTCCTTGTTACCCTATAGTCAATTATCTACATATCTATACCTTACACTACCTATTTTATTCTCTACACTATGCCTTACAGTAATGTATACTATAATACCTTACACTATTACATCCTACATTACATATTACTAACATTACCTATAACACTATGCATAATCATATCACAATACATTACAATTCACACTACATAATATATTCAAAAGACTCACGACATTATTCACATTACAATATAACACAACACAATTGGTGTCTTCAGGGAAAAGAATGAGGCAGCAACAGTCCACCTCCTTACATACTCACACAGAGACAATGGAGAAGATAGAGAAATTAAGTTCTCCATCTCCTCCTCTTCTTCGGCCTTATAGTTACTTGTGGCAGCACACACTTAACCTCTTTCCTTAGCTAGGAATCACTGCAGCCTTTTCATTGTTTTTCTTAGATGTGGTCAGCCTCCTAAGGCTACTTTCACACTAGCGTCGTTCGACGCACGTCACAATGCGTCGTTTTGAAGAAAAAACGCATCCTGCAAAGTTGCCTGCAGGATGCGTTTTTTCTCCATAGACTTTCATTAGCGACGCATTGCGACGGATTGCCACACGTTGCATCCGTTGTGCGACGGATGCAACGTGTTTTTGCAGTCCGTCGGGACAAAAAAACGTTGCTTGCAACTTTTTTTGTCCGTCGGGTCCGTCCGGTTTGCGCGGCTGGAACTCCGCCCCCTCCTCCCCGGACCTTACAATGGGGCAGCGGTTGCGTTGTAAAACATTACCGGTATTGATTATGCAGGTTACACTTTGTATTTGAATCACCACAGCCTATCAACAGTCTGATGCACTTGATGGCAGTATACTAGTCGCACATTTTTGAACATATACTTACGTTTGGTATACCCAGTAGTGTCCTGGTCCGTGATCTTTGGTTTTTTGATGTACTCACGGATTTTTCACATGATCTTAATATATGGTAAAAAATATTTTATCGTATTGTGTACAGTTGTACTTTCTTCAATAAAAATTAACTAAAGATTATTCATTTTCTGGCAATTTTTTGGACTCATAGTTCTCCTTAGTCATATGATTAATAATAGCCTGACTGGCCGTAGGGCGGCCAGAGTCCATCTTTACTGTATTGCATCGTGACAGCAGTGAGATATCAGAGGGCAAATGTTACATATTTTCTAGTAGTATTAAACTTTGTGGCCAATAAAGCCACTTTACAACATGATATAAGGTGGCATAATCACTGGCAAAAAATGATAACATGTCACCTATATTTTCACATAATTTGGCACATCTACAGAAAAGATGATCAGTTTTCACTGTGGAGACACCCCAAGGAGATCTAACCTTACTGGTCAAACTTCCCTTTTTATGCTGTTAGCCCTGCATTATATATACAGTATATACTAGCTGAAGAGCCCGGCGTTGCCTGGGCATAGTAAATATCTGTGGTTAGTTATAGCACCTCACATCTCTTATTTTCCCATCACGCCTCTCATTTTCCCCCTCAAATCTTTCATTTTCTCTCTTACACCTCTCATTTTCCCCCTTACTCCTCTTATTTTCCCCCTCACTCCTCTCATTCCCCCCTAACACTTGTCATTTCGGCCTCACATCTGTCATTTTCCGATCACTCCACTATTTTCCCTCACTCCTCTCATTTTGCACTCACACCTTTTCATTTTCACCTCACACCTCTCATTTTCACAACAAACCTCTCATTTTCCCATCAGTATATACATGTTTGTCATCTCCCTTATACATAGTATACACCTGTATGTCATCTCCCCTGTATATAGTATATACCTGTATGTCATCTCCCCTGTAAATAGTATATACCTGCTGTATGTCATCTCCTCCTGTATATTGTACATACCTATGTGTCATCTCCTCCTGTATATAGTATATACCTGTATGTCATCTTTTCTGTATATATATATACCTGTATGTCATCTCCTCCTATATATAGTATATACCTGTATGTCATCTCCTGTATACAGTAGATACCTGTATGTCATCTCCTCCTGTATGTAGTATATACGTGTGTCATCTCCTCCTGTATATAGTATATACCTGTGTGTCATCTTCTCCTGTATATAGTATATACCTGTGTGTCATCTCCTCCTGTATATAGTATATACCAGTGTGTCATCTCCTCCTGTATATAGTATATACCTGTGTGTCATCTCCTCTTGTATATAGTATATACCAGTGTGTCATCTCCTCCTGTATATAGTATTTACTTGTGTGTCATCTCCCCTGTATATAGTATATATCTGTGTGTCATCTCCTCCTGTATTAGACCTCGTTCACACGTTATTTGCTCAGTATTTTTACCTCAGTATTTGTAAGCTAAATTGGCAGCCTGATAAATCCCCAGCCAACAGGAAGCCCTCCCCCCTGGCAATATATATTAGCTCACACATACACATAATAGACAGGTCATGTGACTGACAGCTGCCGTATTTCCTATATGGTACAGATGTTGCTCTTGTAGTTTGTCTGCTTATTAATCAGATTTTTATTTTTGAAGGATAATACCAGACTTGTGTGTGTTTTAGGGCGAGTTTCATGTGTCAAGTTGTGTGTGTTGAATTGCGTGTGGCGACATGCATGTAGCGACTTTTGTAAGATGAGTTTTGTGTGGCGACATGCGTGTAGCAACTTTTTGCGTCAAGTTGCATGTGACAGGTTAGTGTAGCAAGTTGTGTGTAGCAAGTTTTGCGCATGGCGAGTTTTGCGTGTGGTGAGTTTTATGTGTGGTGCGTTTTGAGTATGTGCAAGTTTTGTGTGAGGCAACTTTTGCATGTGTTGCAGCTTTTGTGCATGTGGCAATTTTTCCGCGTGCGGCGAGTTTTCCATGAGGTGAGTTTTGCACGTGTGGCGAGTTTTGCGTGAGCCTAGTTTTGCACGTGGCGTGTTTTGCGCGTGGCGAGTTTTGAGCGGCGACTTTTGTGTTTCGACTTTTATGTGGCGAGGTTGGTGTATGTATGGTGAAATGTGTGCTGAGGGTGGTATATGTGTTCAAGCACGTGGTAGTGCGTGGCGCATTTTGTGTGTGTGTGTTCATATCCCCGTGTGTGGTGAGTATCCCATGTCGGGGCCCCACCTTAGCAACTGTACGGTATATACTCTTTAGCGCCATCGCTCTCACTCTTTAAGTCCCCCTTGTTCACATCTGGCAGCTGTCAATTTGCCTCCAACACTTTTCCTTTCACTTTTTCCCCATTATGTAGATAGGGACAAAATTGTTTAAATTGGAATGCGCGGGGTTAAAATTTCACCTCACAACATAGCCTATGACGCTCTCGGGGTCCAGACATGTGACTGTGCAAACTTTTGTGGCTGTAGCTGCGACGGTGCAGATGCCAATCCCGGACATACACACACACATTCAGCTTTATATATTAGATATACCTGTAAGTCATCTCCCCTGTATATAGTATATACCTCTATGCCATCTCCTCCTGGCTGTCAATTTGCCTCCAACACTTTTCCTTTCACTTTTTCCCCATTATGTAGATAGGGGCAAAATATTTGGTGAATTGGAACGCGCGGGGTTAAAATTTCACCTCACAACGTAGCCTATGACGCTCTCGGGGTCCAGACGTGTGACTGTGCAAAATTTTGTGGCTGTAGCTGCGACGGTGCAGATGCCAATCCCGGACATACACACATACACACACATTCAGCTTTATATATAATATATATATATATATATATATATATATATATATATATATATATATACTGTATATATATATATATACATTGGTCAGCCTTCTAAATCAGGGGTCCCCAACTCCAGTCCTCAAGGCCCACCAACATGTCATGTTTTCAGGATTTCCTTAGTCTTGCCCAGGTAATAATTGCATCACCTGTGCAATGCAAAGGAAATCCTGAAAACATGACCTGTTGGTGGGCCTTGAGGACTGGAGTTGGGGACCTCTGTTCTAAATAACTCAAAACACAGCCATTATTGTCTAAACAGCTGGTAATAGAAGTGATTACACTCCTAAGTGAAAGTGGCCCTTCCTGGTGTCATGGGACTCATTAGTGTTACAAGTTCTCAGGTGTGAATGGGGAGCAGGTTTGGTAAATTTTGTGTTATCGCTCTCACACTCTCTCATACTGGTCACTGGAAGTTCAGCATCGCTCCTCATGGCAAAGAACGCTCTGCGGATCTGAAAAAAAAATTTGTTGCTCTTCATAAAGATGACCTAGGCTATAAGAAGATTGCCAACACCTTGAAACTGAGCTGCATCACAGTGGCCAAGACCATACAGCGGTTTAACAAGACAAATTCCACTCAGAACTGGCCTCGCCATGGTCGACCACAGAAGTTGAGTGCACGTGCTCAGCGTCATATCCAGAAGTTGTCTTTTCAAAATAGTTGTATGAGTGCTGCCAGCATTGCTGCAGAGGTTAAATGGGTTGGGGGTCAGTCTGTCAGTGCTCAGACCATGCACCACACACTGCATCAAATTGGTCTGCATGACTTCCATCCCAGAAAGAAGCCTCTTCTAAAGATGATGCACAAGAAAACCCGCAAACAGTTTGCTGAAGAAAAGCAGACATGGATAACTACAACCATGTGCTGTGGTTTGATGAGACCAAGATAAACATATTCGGTTCAGATGGTGTTAAGCGTGTATGACGGCAACCAAGTGAGGAGTACAATGACAAGTGTGTCTTGCCTACAGTCAAGCATGGTGGTAGGAGTGTCATAGTTTGGGGCTGTGTGAGTGCTGCCTGGTGTGGGGAGCTAGAGTTCATTGAGGGAAGTGCAGCGCCCCAGAGATCTGGTCGTTGCAGTAACGTCGCTCTGCCACTAAGGGGAGTGATGGTACGTCTGACTGCACTAAAGGAGTTCTACTGACCAGGTATCACCAGTACACATTACACTCACACTCCGGCCACTAGGGGGAGTAAAAGGCTTTATTTATTGGGCCACTCCTCACATTGGTAAAACTAGGGGTTGGACAGGAAGTTAGGCAGAACGAAGCCTGGGAGAGTTCCAGGGAGGACCTGTCAGAACTGGGAAATCTGGCAGGTACCTAGCGAAAGGATAGATTGTTACGGAACCGCGCCTGCACTACCTTGCGGCGGTATCTAAAGAAAAGACACAAAGCGAAGGATATTGTGGACAGTGAGAAAACGAAATCAAGTACATAGGAGAGCCAGTAGGAGTCGTGCAATGAGAACGGCAACATCCTACTGAGGCGCATATCCGGTGGCCGGAGCACCGAAGAAGTAACAGTCTCCACGCATTACTTCAAACAGCGGCAGGACAGTTAATTAGAGGTTGGCTGTCTACCATACAACACCTAAGAAGGACATAGGAGGCAATTGTGGGAGAGGAGCGACACTAGGGTTCCAGAATAACTCCAGGCCTACCTGTCAATAAGGTGCGTCCTAGCCATAACATACCTGGGGGACGGAGAAGAGAAAGATCTAGAAAGAACGAGGACAGAAGTTGTGAGGACTATTCTGAATGCTCAGCAGGGAAGCACTACAACACACAGGTGCTAGTGGGTAGACACTGATTTCCACCTGCAAAGGGAACTCTGGATGTGCCTTCGGACCGGCCGGTCTCAGACAGCCCTGTAGACAGTGTCCCGGACTGAGGATCCTGAAACCTTCAGTAAAAGGTAAAGAAACTGCAACCCTGTGTCCTCGTTATTCCTCGCACTACGAACCATCACCCTTCTATTGGATGCCCCTTAGCAGGGTCACTGGCCGGGTCTAGCCACCGTGACAACCCAGGACCGAGTACCCCTTGGCCCTGTGTCTGGGGGCAATCCAGAACCATGAATGCCAACATGTACTGTGACATACTGGAGCAGAGCATGGTCCCCTCCCTACGGAAACTGGGCCCCAGGGCAGTATTCCAAGATAATAACGACCCCAAACTCACCTCCATGACAATCACTGCCTTGCTAAAGAAACTGAGGGTAAAAGTGTTGGACTGGCCAAACATATCTCCAGACCTAAACCCTATTGAGCATCTGTGGGGCATCCTCATACAGAAGATGGAGGCGCTCAAGGTCTCTAACATCCACCAGCTCCGTGATGTCTTCATGGAGGAGCGGAAGAGGATTCCCGTGGTGACATGTGACGCTCTAGTGAACTCCATGCCCCCAAGAGAGTTAATGCAGAGCATGATAATAATGGTGGCCACACAAAATATTGACACTTTGGGCACAATTTAGCCATGTTTACTTATGGGTGTACTCACTTTTGTTGCTGGTGGTTTAGACATTAATGGCCGTGTGTTGAGTTATTTAGAGGGCACACCAAATGTACACTGTTATACGAGCTGTACACTGACTACTCTACATTGTATCAAAGTGTCAGATCTTCAGTGTTGCCCCCTGAAATAATATAATAACATATTTACAAAAATGTGACGGGTGTACTCACTTTTGTGATATACTGTGCATATATATATATATATATATATATATATATATATACGAGGGGCGATCCAAAAGTAATGATAATCGGTTATTTCTATTGCACACAGAAATTAAAATAAAATGTTTTCTTCTCTCTTAGGTACCCACTAGTCCAGGAAAAAAAAATCACTTAAATAGACCACGATTCCCGGGAGCTACATTCATTTGAATATGAACTGCCGAGGAGTGAACATCAAAATGGAAAAAAACGAGCTCAGAGCTGTCATCAAATACCTCTGCTTGAAAAAAATGACTACCAAAGACATACACAGCGACTTTGTGGAAACATTGGGGGACTCTTCTCCTCCATATTCCACAGTTGCATGCTGGGCCAAGGAATTTAAGCTGGGAAAAACTTCGACGGAAGATTAACATCGTCAAGGACGCCCATCCACGTCCCTCAATGAAGAAAACGTGAAAAAAGTTGAAGAAGTTGTATTGGCAGATCGAAGAGTGACTATCAGGCATGTAGCTGAGGTCACAGGGATCTCATATGGCAGTATTCAAAGAATCCTTGCAAAAGAATTGCATATGAGAAAGGTCTCCGCGCGTTGGGTGCCAAAAATGTTAACCGACGAGCAAAAGAAGAAACGAGTTGACATTTCAATAGCAAATCTCGAAAAGTTCCAAGCAGACAAGGAAAATTTTTTGTTATGTTTTTTGACCATGGACAAGACCTGGATCCACCACTTTGATCCCGAAACTAAACAACAATCGATGACGTGGAAACGAGCCGACGAACCAACGCCGAAGAAATTCAAAGTGTCAAGCTCAGCAGGGAAGGTTATGGCGTCCGTTTTTTGGTACGATGAAGGAATTATTATGGTGGACTATTTGGAGAAGGGAGCCACTATTACGGGCTCCTACTACGCAGAACAAATAAGAAGATTGCGGGAGGCTATCAAGGAGAAAAGGCGCGGCAAACTGCGGGCTGGAGTGCTGTTTCACCAAGATAAAGCGCCGGCTCACAAAGCTGCTGTTGCCATGGCTACCATTCAAGAAGCGGGAAGTCTTTTATGTGCAGCATTGTGCCAAGCAGCCACCCCCTCCATTAGTTTGGTAGGTTGAGAGTGGCTGCCTCATCGGTTCTGCTGCACCTGTGTAGTCTCCATCTTAACCGCATGGGTCCACTGCATCCTGATAGTGCATTTGTTTAGAGGCCTAGGCAGGTAAGAAGCTCTGCCTCGTTTTGCTGTTTTTTTCTATTTTTTGGAGGATCTTTGAATCCTCTTCCTGTGCTCTTGCTGTTTAGAATTAGGACTCGTAAGCGTGGGGACCCTTGACGCGGGTTACGAGCTTGCGTATTTTGGCCAAAGTATAAACTAATACCTCACAAAAATTTATTTATATTTTTTTGTGTTTTTTTGCACTTTTTTTTCGGGGTGCAGTTGGGTCCATTTTTGTCTTGTAAACTGTGGTGTCTGTTCACATGGGGTGCATTTGGATAGCGCTGGGCAGGCCCGCCTGATCTAATAGAAGGGTGTCACTACTAGGCTTGCCTGGATGCTGTGCATCTCCATTGTGTGAACAGCGCCACATACAAGTCTTTTATGTGTAGCATTGTGCCAAGCAGCCACCCCCTCCATTAGTTTGGTAGGTTGAGAGTGGCTGCCTCATCGGTTCTGCTGCACCTGTGTAGTCTCCATCTTAACCGCATGGGTCCACTGCATCCTGTTAGTGCATTTCTTTAGAGGCCTAGGCAGGTAAGAAGCTCTGCCTCCTTTTGCTGTTTTTTTCTATTTTTTGGAGGATCTTTGAATCCTCTTCTTGTGCTCTTGCTGTTTAGAATTAGGACTCGTAAGCGTGGGGACCCTTGACGCGGGTTACGAGCTTGCGTATTTTGGCCAAAGTATAAACTAATACCTCACAAAAATTTTTTTATATTTTTTTGTGTTTTTTTGCACTTTTTTTTCGGGGTGCAGTTGGGTCCATTTTTGTCTTGTAAACTGTGGTGTCTGTTCACATGGGGTGCATTTGGATAGCGCTGGGCAGGCCCGCCTGATCTAATAGAAGGGTGTCACTACTAGGCTTGCCTGGATGCTGTGCATCTCCATTGTGTGAACAGCGCCACATACAAGTCTTTTATGTGTAGCATTGTGCCAAGCAGCCACCCCCTCCATTAGTTTGGTAGGTTGAGAGTGGCTGCCTCATCGGTTCTGCTGCACCTGTGTAGTCTCCATCTTAACCGCATGGGTCCACTGCATCCTGTTAGTGCATTTCTTTAGAGGCCTAGGCAGGTAAGAAGCTCTGCCTCGTTTTGCTGTTTTTTTCTATTTTTTGGAGGATCTTTGAATCCTCTTCTTGTGCTCTTGCTGTTTAGAATTAGGACTCGTAAGCGTGGGGACCCTTGACGCGGGTTACGAGCTTGCGTATTTTGGACAAAGTATAAACTAATACCTCACAAAAAATTTTTTTATATTTTTTTGTGTTTTTTGCACTTTTTTTTCGGGGTGCAGTTGGGCCCATTTTTCTCTTGTAAACTGTGGTGTCTGTTCACATGGGGTGCATTTGGATAGCGCTGGGCAGGCCCGCCTGATCTAATAGAAGGGTGTCACTACTAGGCTTGCCTGGATGCTGTGCATCTCCATTGTGTGAACAGCGCCACATACAAGTCTTTTATGTGCAGCATTGTGCCAAGCAGCCACCCCCTCCATTAGTTTGGTAGGTTGAGAGTGGCTGCCTCATCGGTTCTGCTGCACTTGTGTAGTCTCCATCTTAACCGCATGGGTCCACTGCATCCTGATAGTGCATTTGTTTAGAGGCCTAGGCAGGTAAGAAGCTCTGCCTCGTTTTGCTGTTTTTTTCACAATTTAGCCATGTTTACTTATGGGTGTACTCACTTTTGTTGCTGGTGGTTTAGACATTAATGGCCGTGTGTTGAGTTATTTAGAGGGCACACCAAATGTACACTGTTATACGAGCTGTACACTGACTACTCTACATTGTATCAAAGTGTCAGATCTTCAGTGTTGCCCCCTGAAATAATATAATAACATATTTACAAAAATGTGACGGGTGTACTCACTTTTGTGATATACTGTGCATATATATATATATATATATATATATATATATATATATATATATACACGAGGGGTGATCCAAAAGTAATGATAATCGGTTATTTCTATTGCACACAGAAATTTAAAATAAAATGTTTTCTTCTCTCTTAGGTACCCACTAGTCCAGGAAAAAAAAATCACTTAAATAGACCACGATTCCCGGGAGCTACATTCATTTGAATATGAACTGCCGAGGAGTGAACATCAAAATGGAAAAAAACGAGCTCAGAGCTGTCATCAAATACCTCTGCTTGAAAAAAATGACTACCAAAGACATACACAGCGACTTGGTGGAAACATTGGGGGACTCTTCTCCTCCATATTCCACAGTTGCACGCTGGGCCAAGGAATTTAAGCTGGGAAGAACTTCGACGGAAGATTAACATCGTCAAGGACGCCCATCCACGTCCCTCAATGAAGAAAACGTGAAAAAAGTTGAAGAAGTTGTATTGGCAGATCGAAGAGTGACTATCAGGCATATAGCTGAGGTCCCAGGGATCTCATATGGCAGTATTCAAAGAATCCTTGCAAAAGAATTGCATATGAGAAAGGTCTCCGCGCGTTGGGTGCCAAAAATGTTAACCGACGAGCAAAAGAAGAAACGAGTTGACATTTCAATAGCAAATCTCGAAAAGTTCCAAGCAGACAAGGAAAATTTTTTGTCATGTTTTTTGACCATGGACAAGACCTGGATCCACCACTTTGATCCCGAAACTAAACAACAATCGATGACGTGGAAACGAGCCGACGAACCAATGCCGAAGAAATTCAAAGTGTCAAGCTCAGCAGGGAAGGTTATGGCGTCCGTTTTTTGGTACGATGAAGGAATTATTATGGTGGACTATTTGGAGAAAGGAGCCACTATTACGGGCTCCTATTACGCAGAACAAATAAGAAGATTGTGGGAGGCTATCAAGGAGAAAAGGCGCGGCAAACTGCGGGCTGGAGTGCTGTTTCACCAAGATAAAGCGCCGGCTCACAAAGCTGCTGTTGCCATGGCTACCATTCAAGAAGCGGGCTTTGAACTGGTGGAACACCCCCCCTATTGGCCAGATCTAGCCCCCAGTGACTTCTTTCTCTTTCCTCGACTCAAGGAACACCTCCGGGGCAAGAAATTTGATGACAATAGCGACGTGATAACCGCTGTTGGGGATTTTTTTGAGGGTCAAGATCAAGAATTTTTTTCTAAGGGAATTCTAAGTTTAGAAAAAAGATGGACTAAATGTATAGACTTGATAGGAGACTATGTAAAAAAATTAAAAAAAAATTTGACTATATTCATTGTGTTTAGTATTGATTATCATTACTTTTGGATCGCCCCTCGTATATATATATATATATATATATATATATATATATATATAGTTAAATCGTTACAACTATGTGAATATCAAACCTGCGCATATTTTTTTTAAAAATTGTTACTCCAGTAGATTTCTGATGCCACTAAAATGATGAAAATTTCATAAATTTGCTAGGCAGGCCTCACCACCGCCCCTTCCCACTCAAGTTCTGGACACTTTGGCAAAACTGGCCAGGACTGGTGCAAAGCAATGCAGAGAATTGCAAAAAAAAATTAAAACTTCTTAAAAAAAATGGCGAAAACACCTTGATGAATTGGGCCTTATGTTTATTCCTTATAAACTAATGTAGCATTCAAGGGTTTAAAAACAGTTGATAGGTTCCTTGTAGTTATCATGCAGGTCAGCAGGTTCAGTGCCTGATAGGATTCAGAGAGACAGCAGTTCCCAATGCCATCCCAATGATAGACGTTGTATTGCTAAAACATATACACACCATAAATATGGCACCTAAGCATGTTTCGCAGATTCTGCAGCTTCATCAGGGGCTGGGGCATAACTGGCAAAATGCCCTGTCACACCTTTTATATCTACATAGCCTAGGTAACCTCATCACGCTGCTGTATATTTTTTAACCCTTTCATGACTCCAATTAGAAAATGAGGATAAAGATTATTATTTTACAATATAAGGAATAAATGTCATGCATTTGTTGCCTGCTTTCAAAAGGACAGGCTGTCCAACTTGTGAGGCTTTATGTCCTTTGGAAATTTTCTTTAATTAATGAATCAATTAATTCCTAGGCCATCTTACCTTCTGACTGAGAACTCAGGATGCAAAAGACTGATTCATTACATTGTGACAACATCTTTAATTCTATGGGCATAGTTTGACTTACTGTAATTTTGGAATTTTAGCCAAATTACATGGACTGCCCATGGTTTTATTGTAACCTGCTACACTCAGAAACCCTGCAAATCTCATTAATATTCCTTGCATGCCTTCTGTCTCTTTTAATTGTGCCCTTTGTAACGCATGGTCAGTGTGTAACAAACTCTCGTACAACCATGATTTTTTCCTGTCAAATTCCCTTAACTTTCTGGCTCTTACTGAAACCTGGATTCAGCAGTCAGACATTACCGCCACAGCTGCCTCCCACCTTTCAATGCTAATGACCAGTTTAGGGTATTTAGGGAGAGCTGTATGTTATTAGTTCCAGAGGGTGGGAATGATAATGTCCCTACTGCGAGGGTGTCCTCAAACTTGGGCTTTTTCTTTGTCTCCACAAGCCCCATGATGGTTTTCTGTTGACACGTTCTTTAACAGTTTTGGTCTGATATACTGTATGATGATCTTGACAGGATCCAGGTCGCTGAGGCTAAGATCATGAACCTGGCACGGGTGGGTCGCAAAGCTGAGGACTTTCCAGCAGTAGTCCACTAATCCAGGCCTTTCCAAAACCTTTAAGGATGCTTTGGTGCTTCATGAAGCCCCTTGTTCTTTGGTGGAGGCCATGACTGGGCCATATGAATGGACCGCAGAATTCATGGTAGACTTGGTGAACAGAAAGCTGCCCATTACACTTCCCTGGAGTATGTCCATTTACCAGAGGTGGAGCCATTGGAGGTTAGAGTTGCCAGTCTTCGTGTTGTGGAGAAAAGATGTAGACAAGATCTCAGACTCTGTACTGTGGTCTCTCTGGACATTTTCTTAAAGGTACCTTCACACTGAGCAACTTTCCAACGAGAACGACAGCGATCCGTGACGTTGCAGCGTCCTGGATAGCGATCTCGTTGTGTTTGACACGCAGCAGCGATCAGGATCCTGCTGGGACATCGCTGGTCGTAGCTAGAAGTCCGGAACTTTATTTGGTCTTCAGGTTGGCGTGATTCGTCATGTTTGACAGCAAAAGCAACGATGCCTGCAATGGTTTTTCATGGAGCGAACAACCAGCGAGAACGATAAGTACGTCACTGGATCGCTCCTGCATCATTCAGCTGTTGCCGGTGTTTGACGTCTCCTAGCGACCTAAACAGCGACGCTGCAGCGATCGGCTCGTTGTCTATATCGCTGCAGCGTCGCTTAATGTGACGGTACCTTAATAATTGCCCAACTCGCCCTCAGGCTAGCAAACAGTCAGTAGAAGGTCTGAGTCTGGGTAGCGGCCGAGGAGATCACTCAGACTCCCAGGTACCTTTTTCCTTGCTCTGATAAAGTACTGATAAATACGGTGTTATCCCTGAGAACCAGGTGTTATCAACATTGGCGTTTATTGACAATGGGTCTGCTGCTAACTTTAATGATTTGGGTATGGTTCTGAACTTAGCATTAGGGACTGTAAGTTTAGAAAGACCTATTCAAATTTTCCCCCTTGACAAAACATCATTAGTCCACAATTTGGTCAAGAGGGTAACAGTGGATTTCACTCTCCAAGTGGGATCACTCCATTCTGAATCCATCTTGAGGACATAATTGATTGGGTTCAACCTCATGATCTTAAGGCTTTGCAGCGTTTTCTGGGATTCACCATCTATTATAGGACATTTATCAAGGGTTTTTCTCAGATTGCTAAACCTCTTACTGACCTCACACATAAGGGGGCAGCGTTTGATGTCTGCTGCCATTCTGATCCAACCTAATCTCCAAGAATGGTTCATTGTGGAGATGGATGCTTCAGAGGTTGAAGTAGGGGCAGTTTTTTCACAGGGGTGCCAAACCTCGACTAACCTGTGTCCATGCGCTTTTTCTTTTTTTCTAATTTATTTTTGCCATTTAGATTAAAACTTCCTCCATCTCTTTGTATCCCTAACATCTATATATATAATTGTCTAAGGGTCACTTCCGTCTGTCTGTCTGTCCTTCTGTCACGGTTATTCATTCGCTGATTGGTCTCGGCAGCTGCCTGTCATGGCTGCCGCGACCAATCAGTGACGGCCACAGTCCGATTAGTCCCTCACCTACTCCTCTGCACTCACTGCCCGGCGTCCGCTCCATAATCCCCTCCACTCACCGCTCATACAGGGTTAATGGCAGCAGTAACGGCCCGCGGTGTAACGCACTCCATTACCGCTGCTATTAACCCTGTGTGTCCCCAACTATTTACTATTGATGCTGCCTATGCAGCATCAATAGTAAAAACATGTCAAGTTAAAAATAATAAAAAACACAAAAAACCTGCTATACTCACCATTCGCCGCCTTTCCCGCTCCTCGCCACGCTCCCGGGACCGCTCCATTGCAAGCGGCAGCTTCCGGTCCTGTCCCAGGGCTGGTGTGCGACAAGGACCTGCCATGACGTCATGGTCATGTGACCGCGACGTCATCATAGGTCCTGCTCACAGCAGCCCTGGGATCGGAAGCTGCCGCTTGCAATGGAGCGGTCCCGGGAGCGTGGCGAGGAGCAGGAAAGGCGGCGGATGGTAAGTATAGCAGAACTTCAACGGGCCTTCAGAAGGTGAGTATATGTTTATTTTTTTAAGTCTCTATACTACGTGGCTCTGTGCTGGGCAGTATACTACGTGTCTGGGCAATATACTACGTGCCTCTGCTATATACTATGTGACTGGACAATATACTCCGTTGCTGGGCAATATACTACGTGGCTGGGCAATATACTACGTGGCTCTGCTATATACTATGTGGCTGGGCAATATACTACGTGACTGGGCAATATACCGTACTACGTGGCTTTGCTATATACTATGTGGCTGGGCAATATACCACGTCACTGGGCAATATACTACGTGGCTGGGCAACATACTACGTGGCTGGGCAACATACTACGTGACTGGGCAATATACTACGTGGTTGGGCAGTATACTACATGGCTGGGCAATATACGTGACTGGGCAATATACTACGTAGCTGGGCAATATACTACGTAGCTGGGCAATATACTACGTGACTGGGCAATATACTACGTGGCTGGGCAATATACTACGTGACTGGGCAATACCATCTAGTGTTCTATAAATCCCTATTAAGGAGTTTGTTCCTTTGGTGTTGTCTCCCTCATCCCCGGCTCCTCTGGTTTCGGTCGATGATGGCTTGGAGTATGAGGTTCAGAAGGTTGTCAATTCTAGTAGGGTCAGAAATTCCCTCCAATACATCATCTACTGGAGAGGATATGGACTAGAGGAGAGATCCTGGAGCCAAGTTTGAGATGCGAAGGCAGATCGGTTAGTCAGGGGGTAAAGAAAACAGGTCAGTATCTGATGTGACCAACATTTACCTTTGCAGTGCAACACATCTCCAAAGCACCAGCAGACTAGGTCACAGATTTATGGAGCAGACTGGTTGCAGATGGCTTTGCATGTCATGGTTAGGGATTTGAACTGGAGTCTTTGGGCAGTGGGGAGCCAGTGAAGGGATTGACGGAGAGGAGAGGCCGGGGAATAGAGGGGGCTAGTGGATTAGTGGGGCAGTAGAGTTTAAGATAGATTGGAGGGGTGTGAGTGTTAGAGGGGAGGCCACAGAGCAAGAGGTTGCAGTAGTTGAGGCGGGAGAAGAAGGGGGTGTGCACCAATGTTTTTGCTGATTTTTGATTAAAGAATGTGCGGACCCGGGTACATATTTTTGAGTTGCGGTTGGCAAGAAGTGGAAAAGGCTTAGATATGTGGTTTGAAGGAGAAATCAGAGTCAATGGTTACCCCAAGACAGCGAGCTTGCTGGACTGGGGAGCGTGAGCAGCCATTGACTTTGATTGATAAGTCTATTGGAGGAGGTTGAGTGACATGGATGAAAGATGATGAATTCTGCTTTGTCCATGCTAAGCTTTAGAAATCTAGCAGAGAAGAAGGATGAAATAGAGGAAAGACATTGTGAGATTCTGGTTAGTAAGGTCATATCAGGTCCAGAGAGTTAGTTCTGTGGGGCATCAGCATAGAGATGACATTGAAAGCCCTTGGGACTCTTTGCGCTGTCCCAGTCCGAAGGTATAAATGGAGAAGAGCAGGGGTTAGGGGATATGGATAGATAGGGGATGAGATGAGAAGGTGGTGTGTCAGTGGGAGAAGCTGAATGTCCGGTCTGTTGGGTATAAAGAGATCCACGATAGGGCCACGTCTGTGATGTCAAGAGATGAGAGAGTATGTAGTAATTTGGAATATTTTTTAAGGTGGCCAGGATGGTAGTTGTGGCAACGAGCTGTAGTGTTCCCACACCCTGGCACCCCACAAAGGAAACATATTGTCCCATCTGTTGTGTGTGAAATGTGCGCAGCAGGTCACTTATAATAAACACTGGGATTCCCTCTGGCTCCATATTCTTTAGCTTCTGATTCCAGGTTTGCACAAACAACTTCAGACTCCATGTCCATGCTTAATAGTTTAACTTTACTCGACAGCAGGGCACTTGTTACAGTCAAAGCAGAGCTTACACAATGGCATTCCTAGAGCTTCCCCTTCCTTCTCTGACAACTTCCGTCTCATCTGGCAATCTCTGCCTCTTCTGACAATTCCTGTCTCTCCCGGCAATCTCTGCCTGTTCCGACAATCTCCTTTCCCTTTTGCGACGTCCGTGCTCTTAGGTCCACCAACTTCCTCCCATTCCCCAGTCCGATTTCAATAGGAAAAGGTAAAATGCGCGCTCAGCACTGCCTAGTCCCGGACGTAGGCCCTGGATCCTCCTTGGAATGGTTACTTTGTAAGATGGTGACCACTTGCACGATGCTCAGCCTGGGGTCCCTTCTTGCCTCAGCAACTTCACCCCCACGGCTATCTGTCTGCTCTCTTTCACTGCTACCTCACTTCTCCTTACTAAACAAGAAGTCCCATCACTATATCCCACTGCTCTGCACTACACCTCTGTCTAACTCCTCCCAGTCTGAAAACCCTTTATGCTCACTATACTTGTGCTGGCACTCCAATTTTCTATCTCTATGGTGCCCCACTAATCTATTCCCAAAATTGTCCTATTCTACTGCTACCATTCCATGTTATATCTTTCCCTAATTCTATATACAATACATGTAAAATACATACACATTACAATAACAGTAAATGAATATATTAACATTTATAAAATCTATGGAACCGCACGTATTTAATGTGAACACTGTTTAAAGAGGGGGATGCATATTATAATAATAATAATAATAATAATAATAATAATAATAAGAAGAAGAAATAATAATAATTTTATTTCTATAGCGCCAACATATTCCGCAATGCTCACCTTATTATAACACGGATGTCACAATGCCCCTGATGATTCTTTACATGTTGAAACGCGTTGGGAGACATTATGCGTGAAAAGGACCTCATGGCAGGGAGATGGGGATGATCCATGGCCACAGAAGGGTCTTTATGAACTCAGCCTGACAGAATCGGTGTATACATCCGGAGATACAGATGAGTATAAACTGTTAAAAATTAATTAAACCCAGCATAACAGCGGACAGAACCTATGTCTTTAAATGAGTCTCTTTATAAGAGTGCCATAGATGTATTCAGGCTGTCTTGAAGGATTAATGATACACATAGGAACGGAATTTGGTTGTTTCTTCCTTGCATTTTTTTTTTTGAGCTTGTTGCCAATTTTATATTCTGCCAATCTCTGAATATTTAATGATAGCACACCATTTAGTATCAAGGGAGCAGTTTCCTGATTGTATCTGTGTCTGACTATTATTGAGCGCTAAGCCATATGTCGTTAGAATAACATAGGTTTTGATAAGTATTACGGGAGAGTGTTAATGAATACCTCCATAAAGTACATCCTACGGTTGTTCATAGGACATTTTGTGACCCTCAAGAAAGGTGGGAATCACCTGTCATAAGAGTGAATATTGAAATTTGAAGGGACACTAAACACAAATATGTTCAGACCCTAATTAGATTGTGGCGGCTTTTTAAGTTGTTTGAACTTTATCTGTTTTCTTGCATCAGCACCTTATTGCACAGTTTTTTTTTTGCACCTTAGTAAACAATTTTAAAGGGTTAATAAAGGTCAAGTTTTATATCTACTCCAAACCTGCTGATGCTTATAGATTTTTTTTGTTTTGGTTGATATATGCCCCCGCTGATACACGCCAACATATTCTGCAGCACTTTACATTTTAGAGGGGACTTGTACAGACAATAGACATTACAGCACAACAATAAACACATAGCCTCTGTCAGTGACCTGCCCCATATTTTACATAATAAATATTATATACAGTGCTCAAAAAAAAATAAAGTAAAGGGAGCACTAAAATACAACATCCTAGATATCTCTGAATTAAATATTTCAGTTACAAATTTTTATTCGTTGCATAGTGAAATGTGTTCAGAACAATAAAACATAACAATTACACTGGGGAACACAATTTTTTAGGAGTTAGGTCAGACAACTGTTCTTAACTAATTTTTGGATGCTGAATCCAGAAATGATCTCAGTTTTTCTCTATCACGTCAAGTTTTTGAACTATAGGATTTTTGTCTTCTCAAAAATATGTAAACTACTGTACCTAAAAAGTGTTGTTGTTTTTTTTAAATAGTACAAATAGGCATTTACGACGAGAGGAGGAAGGAGCAGACATGATCTGAAACAAAGGAAATATGTACATATGTAAATAAAACACTGAGATGGAAAGTTACAAGCTTTGAAAACTAAAAGAAAAAAATTATAAAGATATATAAATTGCAACTAAGCGCCCAATGTAAAGAGAAAAGCTATCACAAATCCTATTTATTCCTACTATGATAAATTTTTTGTGTAAAGATATTGATAATTATGACGTATTGGGAGCTGCACACACCTCTCACCACACTGTCTCAGTTGGGACTACTCTTACAAGTTGCCACGTAGCTCTATATGAGTCGAATTGTAATCAGATAAGAAGTCTTATTACAGATATCAGTGCAATTGTGCTTCTCTGGCAGGTAAGTTGTGGAGGAAAAACTTGACGTGCTAGAAAAAAACTGACTACATTTTTGGAATCAGCATGCCAATTTTAGTATAAATCAGCTCAAAAACCTAACTCAACAGAATTTTTTTTTTAAATTGTTCCCCAGTGTTATCAATGTAAATCAAAATGAATATCCCATGGAGGTCTGGATTTGGAATGATACTCAAAATCAAAGAGGAAAATCAAATTACAGGCTGGCCCAGCTTCAGTGGAAATGTCTCATGGCAAGGAAAAGATGCTTAGTATTGTGTGTGGCCTCCATGTGACTGTACGACCTCCCTACTGTACAATGCCTGGGCATGCTCCTGATGAGAAGGCGGATGGTCTCCTGAGGGATCTCCTCCCAGACCTGGACTAAAGCATCCGCCAACTCCTGGGCAGTCTGTTGTGCAACGTGATGGTGGATGGAGCAAGACATGATGTCCCAGATGCGTTCAATCGGTTTCAGGTCTGGGGAGCGGGCAGGCCAGTCCATAGCTTCAATGCCTTCATCTTGCAGGAACTGCTGACACTCCAGCCACATGAGGTCTGGCATTGTAATGCATTAGGAGGAACCCAGGGTCAACCGCACCAGCATATGGTCTCACAAGGGGTCTGAGGATCTCATTTCGATACTTAATGGCAGTCAGGCTACCTCTGTGAGCACATGGAGAACTGTGCGGCCCTCCAAAGAAATGCCACCCCACACCATTACTGACCCACTGCCAAACCGGTCATGCTGTAGGATGTTGCAGGCAGCAGATCACTCTCCACGGCATCTCCAGACTCTGTGACATCTGTCACGTGCTCAGTGTGAACCTGCTCTCATCTGTGAAGAGCACAGGGTTCTAGTGGCGAATTTGCCAATCCTGGTGTTCTGTGGCAAATGCCAAGCTTCCTGCACGGTGTTGGGCTGTGAGCACAACCCCATCTGTGGACTTCGGACACTCAGACCATCCTCATGGAGTTGGTTTCTAACCGTTTATGCAGACACATGCACATTTGTGGCTTGCTGGAGGTCATTTTGCAGGGCTCTGGCAATGCTCCTCCTGTTCCTCCCTGCACAAATAAAGAGGTAGCGGTCCTGCTGCTGGGTTGTTGCCCTCCTACAGCCCCCTCCACATCTCCTGATGTACTGGCCTGTCTCCTGGTAGCACCTCCAGCCTCTGGACAGACAGACACAGCAAACCTTGCCACAGCTCACATTGATGTGCCATCCTGGATGAGCTGCACTACCTGAGCCACTTGTGTGGGTTGTAGAGTCCATCTCATGCTACTACGAGTGTGAAAGCACAACCAACATTCAAAAGTGACCAAAACATCAGCCAGAAAGCATTGGTACTGAGATGTGGTCTGTGGTCCCCACCTGCAGAATCACTCCTTTATTGAGTGTGTCTTGATAATTGCCAATAATTTCCATCTGTTGTCTATTCCATTTGCACAACAGCATGTGAAATTGATTGTCAAACAGTGTTGCTTTCTAAGAGGACAGTTTGATTTCACAGAAGTTTGATTTACGTGGAGTTATATTCTGTTGTTTAAGTGTTCCCTTTATTTTTTTTAGCAGTGTGTATTGAGAAAAAAAATCACCTGCAGCAGGCAGGCAGCATGATCGCATGTGTAATCTGCAGTTTATTATTTTCTTTGATACTATAACTAAATTCATTAAAAAAATTGTCTCAAAATGGCATTGGCCGTGCCTGCGCAGTAGTAGCTAAGCAGAGCACCACAGGGCGCCCGAAGCACAAGAATCTCATTAACTGAAAACTGAGAATAAAGATTAAACAACAACCACAAGACAGATTTAATCAATAAATGTACCGTATCATTTTAATTGGGAAAACGGCGCCAACCTGACACTGTCTGTAGTTTACTGAGCACAATCCTGCTGACAGGTTCACTTTAATCTGCAGGTTAATAGGGTTCTTTAGTTGCCGACACTGACAGCACGGATTGCCAGAAGGAAATGAACTGTATTCCTCCCAGCAGCCCTGGGCTTTCAGTCATAAGGGCAGCAACGGCGCATCTTCAGTCACGGCTCAGTGCACAATGAGCGCCTGCTGTAACCGTGGCCCCTGGCACAAGTAGTGACTGATGCTGCTCTGGCCCATCCCTATTACTAAAAGCCCAAGGCTGCCGGGAGAAATAAAGTTCATTTCTTTCTGGCAGTGGGGCTCTTAGTGCTGATGACAGGTTCCCTTTAATTGCATAGGTATGCTTTAAGTAGGGAGCATCTCTATAAATATGGCACCCATATTCAAGGAGCATAATTGTATGTTGAGCATCTACCATTCCACTCCCATGAACTGTACAAACCCCATGCACTGGTCTCTGTTATTTACAGAAAGCCCAAAATATGAGCAAATTCCTACAGTGACATTGAAGAATACTCTGTTAGGCCACATTCAGATGTTTGTATTTAAACACATATGAAAAACCAGTGGGAGTGTAATTATTGTTTTGGATCAGACTACCGTCAGTGTTTGGTCAGTGTGTCATGAGTGTTTTTCACATATTCATAAAAATATGACAAAGCTTCTCTTTTCCTTTGCAATGTAAAACACAGACAACAAATGGATGACACATGAATGGCATCCATCTACTGTCCGTGTTTTTCACAGAAACATGTCCAGCTTTCCTTTTTAATTATTTTAGGATAGAAAAAAAATCAGAAATTTGGAAAAAAAAGATTTTATTTTTTTAATTAATCATCAGTATTGTAGTATTCGGTCACTATTTGGTAGTAATATGGGGTCTGATCATGTGGTATTTGTTCTTTGTCTGTGGTATAATTCAGTCACTATGAGGTGTTAATATGTGGTCTGGTCATGGTGTGGCAGTATTTTTTCCTTGTATGTGGTATTATTCAGTCACTATGTGGCGATATTTATCCCTTGTATGTGGTATTATTCGGTCACTATGTGGTGGTAATATGTGGTCTGGTCATGGTGTGGTGGTATTTGTTCCTTGAATGTGGTACTATTTGATCACAATGTATTGGTAATATGGAATCTGGTCACGGTGTGGCAGTATTTGTCCCTTGTATGTATTATTTGGTCACTATGTGGTGGTAATATGTGGTCTGGCTATGGTGTGATGGTATTTGTTCCTTTATGTGGTATTATTCGTTCACTATGTGGTGCTAATATGTGGCTTGGTCATGGTGTGGCGATATTTATTTCTTGTATGTGGTATTATTTGGTCACTATTTTATTTTTATTCATTTTTATAGCGCCATTTATTCCATGGCGCTTTACACGTAGTAGGGGCAATTATAGACAAGTACAATAAACATGAGTAAAACAAGGCACACACAAGTACAGAGGGAGAGAGGACCCTGCCCATTAGGGCTCACAGTCTACAGGGGATCGGTGAGGATACACTAGGAGAGGGTAGAGCTAGTTGTGCGTGTTATGTAGGCAATCCAGTGACACAGTGTGCCAGCAATCAGAGCACATACAGTGATCTGATAATAACCCAAAAACAATAGAACGAGCTCTGAGACGTGGAATCTCTGTAGACCGCAATACCTGAACCTATCCTAAACACAACTAAAGGCAGCTGTGGATTGCGCCTGACACTACCTATGCAACTCGGCACAGCCTGAGGAACTGACTAGCCTGAAGATAGAAATACAAGCCTGACTTGCCTCAGAGAAATACCCCAAAGGAAAAGGCAGCCCCCCACATATAATGACTGTTAGCAAGATGAAAAGACAAAACGTAGGGATGAAATAGATTCAGCAAAGTGAGGCCCGATATTCTAGATAGAGCGAGGATAGCAAAGAGAACTTTGCAGTCTACAAAAAACCCTAAAGCAAAAACCACGCAAAGGGGGCAAAAAGACCCACCGTGCCGAACTAACGGCACGGCGGTACACCCTTTGCGTCTCAGAGCTTCCAGCAAAAACGACTAGACAAGCTGGACAGAAAAAACAGCAACAAAAGCAAAGAAGCACTTATCTAAGCAGAGCAGCAGGCCACAGGAAAGATCCAGAAGCTCAGATCCAACACTGGAACATTGACAAGGAGCAAGGAAGACAGAATCAGGTGGAGTTAAATAACAAAGCAGCCAACGAGCTCACCAAAACACCTGAGGGAGGAAGCTCAGAAGCTGCAGTACCACTTGTGACCACAGGAGTGAATTCAGCCACAGAATTCACAACAGTACCCCCCCCTTGAGGAGGGGTCACCGAACCCTCACCAGAGCCCCCAGGCCGACCAGGATGAGCCACATGAAAGGCACGAACAAGATCTGGAGCATGGACATCAGAGGCAAAAACCCAGGAATTATCTTCCTGAGCATAACCCTTCCATTTAACCAGATACTGGAGTTTCCGTCTAGAAACACGAGAATCCAAAATTTTCTCCACAATATACTCCAATTCCCCCTCCACCAAAACCGGGGCAGGAGGCTCAACAGATGGAACCATAGGTGCCACGTATCTCCGCAACAACGACCTATGGAATACATTATGTATGGAAAAGGAGTCTGGGAGGGTCAGACGAAAAGACACAGGATTGAGAATCTCAGAAATCCTATACGGACCAATAAAACGAGGTTTAAATTTAGGAGAGGAAACCTTCATAGGAATATGACGAGAAGATAACCAAACCAGATCCCCAACACGAAGTCGGGGACCCACACGGCGTCTGCGATTAGCGAAAAGTTGAGCCTTCTCCTGGGACAAGGTCAAATTGTCCACTACCTGAGTCCAGATCTGCTGCAACCTGTCCACCACAGAATCCACACCAGGACAGTCCGAAGACTCAACCTGTCCTGAAGAGAAACGAGGATGGAACCCAGAATTGCAGAAAAATGGAGAGACCAAGGTAGCCGAGCTGGCCCGATTATTAAGGGCGAACTCAGCCAACGGCAAAAAGGACACCCAATCATCCTGGTCAGCAGAAACAAAACATCTCAGATATGTTTCCAAGGTCTGATTGGTTCGTTCGGTCTGGCCATTAGTCTGAGGATGGAAAGCCGAGGAAAAAGATAGGTCAATGCCCATCCTACCACAAAAGGCTCGCCAAAACCTTGAAACAAACTGGGAACCTCTGTCAGAAACAATATTCTCAGGAATGCCATGCAAACGAACCACATGCTCGAAGAACAAAGGCACCAAATCAGAGGAGGAAGGCAATTTAACCAAGGGCACCAGATGGACCATTTTAGAAAAGCGATCACAGACCACCCAAATGACTGACATCTTTTGAGAAACGGGAAGGTCAGAAATGAAATCCATCGAAATATGTGTCCAAGGCCTCTTTGGGACCGGCAAGGGCAAAAGCAACCCACTGGCACGTGAACAGCAGGGCTTAGCCCTAGCACAAATCCCACAGGACTGCACAAAAGTACGTACATCCCGTGACAGAGATGGCCACCAGAAGGATCTAGCCACTAACTCTCTGGTACCAAAGATTCCAGGATGACCAGCCAAGACCGAACAATGAAGTTCAGAGATAACTTTACTAGTCCACCTATAAGGGACGAACAGTTTCTCCGCCGGACAACGATCAGGTTTATTCGCCTGAAATTTTTGCAACACTCGCCGCAAATCAGGGGAGATGGCAGACACAATGACTCCTTCCTTGAGGATACTCGCCGGCTCAGATAAACCCGGAGAGTCGGGCACAAAACTCCTAGACAGAGCATCCGCCTTCACATTTTTAGAGCCCGGAAGGTACGAAATCACAAAATCGAAGCGGGCAAAAAATAACGACCAACGGGCCTGTCTAGGATTCAAGCGCTTGGCAGACTCGAGATAAGTAAGGTTCTTATGATCAGTCAATACCACCACGCGATGCTTAGCTCCTTCAAGCCAATGACGCCACTCCTCGAATGCCCACTTCATGGCCAGCAATTCTCGGTTGCCCACATCATAATTACGCTCAGCAGCCGAAAACTTCCTGGAAAAGAAAGCACATGGTTTCAACACTGAGCAACCAGAACCTCTCTGTGACAAAACCGCCCCTGCTCCAATCTCAGAAGCATCAACCTCGACCTGGAACGGAAGAGAAACATCTGGTTGACACAACACAGGGGCAGAACAAAAACGACGCTTCAACTCCTGAAAAGCTTCCACAGCAGCAGAAGACCAATTAACCAAATCAGCACCCTTCTTGGTCAAATCGGTCAATGGTTTGGCAATGCTAGAAAAATTACAGATGAAGCGACGATAAAAATTAGCAAAGCCCAGGAACTTTTGCAGACTTTTCAGAGATGTCGGCTGAGTCCAATCCTGGATGGCTTGGACCTTAACCGGATCCATCTCGATAGTAGAAGGGGAAAAGATGAACCCCAAAAATGAAACTTTCTGCACACCGAAGAGACACTTTGATCCCTTCACAAACAAAGAATTAGCACGCAGGACCTGGAAAACCATTCTGACCTGCTTCACATGAGACTCCCAATCATCTGAGAAGATCAAAATGTCATCCAAGTAAACAATCAGGAATTTATCCAGATACTCACGGAAGATGCCATGCATAAAAGACTGAAACACAGATGGAGCATTGGCAAGTCCGAACGGCATCACTAGATACTCAAAATGACCCTCGGGCGTATTAAATGCAGTTTTCCATTCATCTCCTTGCCTGATTCTCACCAGATTATACGCACCACGAAGATCTATCTTAGTGAACCAACTAGCCCCCTTAATCCGAGCAAACAAGTCAGATAACAATGGCAAGGGATACTGAAATTTAACAGTGATCTTATTAAGAAGGCGGTAATCAATACACGGTCTCAGCGAACCATCCTTCTTGGCTACAAAAAAGAACCCTGCTCCCAGTGGTGATGATGATGGGTGAATATGTCCCTTCTCCAGGGATTCCTTCACATAACTGCGCATAGCGGCGTGTTCAGGCACGGATAAATTAAATAATCGACCTTTAGGGAATTTACTACCAGGAATCAAATTGATAGCACAATCACAATCCCTATGCGGAGGTAGGGCATTGGACTTGGGCTCCTCAAATACATCCTGATAATCAGACAAGAACTCTGGGACCTCAGAAGGAGTGGATGACGAAATTGACAAAAATGGAACATCACCATGTACCCCCTGACAACCCCAGCTGGATACCGACATAGAGTTCCAATCCAAAACTGGATTATGGGTTTGCAGCCATGGTAACCCCAACACGACCACATCATGCAGATTATGTAGCACCAGAAAGCGAATAACTTCCTGATGTGCAGGAGCCATGCACATGGTCAGCTGGGCCCAGTACTGAGGTTTATTCTTGGCCAAAGGTGTAGCATCAATTCCTCTCAACGGAATAGGACACCGCAAAGGCTCCAAGAAAAACCCACAACGTTTAGCATAATCCATATCCATCAGATTCAGGGCAGCGCCTGAATCCACAAACGCCATGACAGAATACGATGACAAAGAACATATCAAGGTAATGGACAGAAGGAATTTGGACTGTACAGTACCAATGACGGCAGACCTATCGAACCGCTTAGTGCGCTTAGGACAATCAGAAATAGCATGAGTGGAATCACCACAGTAGAAACACAGCCCATTCAGACGTCTGTGTTCTTGTCGTTCAACTCTGGTCATAGTCCTATCGCACTGCATAGGCTCAGGTTTAATCTCAGACAATACCGCCAAATGGTGCACAGATTTACGCTCGCGCAAGCGTCGACCGATCTGAATGGCCAAAGACATAGACTCATTCAAACCAGCAGGCATAGGAAAACCCACCATGACATCCTTAAGAGCCTCAGAGAGACCCTTTCTGAATAAAGCTGCCAGCGCAGATTCATTCCACAGAGTGAGTACTGACCACTTCCTAAATTTCTGACAATATACTTCTATATCATCCTGACCCTGGCACAAAGCCAGCAAATTTTTTTCAGCCTGATCCACTGAATTAGGCTCATCGTACAGCAATCCGAGCGCCAGGAAAAACGCATTGACATTACTCAATGCAGGGTCTCGTGGCGCAAGAGAAAATGCCCAGTCCTGAGGGTCGCCGCGCGAAAAAGAAATAATAATCAAAACCTGTTGAATAGGATTACCAGAAGAATGAGGTTTCAAGGCCAGAAATAGCTTACAATTATTTTTGAAACTAAGAAACTTAGTTCTATCACCAAAAAACAAATCAGGAATAGGAATTTTAGGTTCTAACATAGATTTCTGATCAATAGTATCTTGAATCCTTTGTACATTTGTAACGAGATTATCCATTGAAGAGCACAGACCCTGAATATCCATGTCCACACCTGTGTCCTGAAACACCCAAATGTCTAGGGGAAAAAAAAAAAGACTGAACACAGAGCTGAGAAAAAAAAAATGATGTCAGAACTTCTTTTTTCCCTCTATTGAGAATCATTAGTTTGGCTCCTTGTACTGTTATGTAGGCAATCCAGTGACACAGTGTGCCAGCAATCAGAGCACATACAGTGATCTGATAATAACCCAAAAACAATAGAACGAGCTCTGAGACGTGGAATCTCTGTAGACCGCAATACCTGAACCTATCCTAAACACAACTAAAGGCAGCTGTGGATTGCGCCTGACACTACCTATGCAACTTGGCACAGCCTGAGGAACTGACTAGCCTGAAGATAGAAATACAAGCCTGACTTGCCTCAGAGAAATACCCCAAAGGAAAAGGCAGCCCCCCACATATAATGACTGTTAGCAAGATGAAAAGACAAAACGTAGGGATGAAATAGATTCAGCAAAGTGAGGCCCGATATTCTAGATAGAGCGAGGATAGCAAAGAGAACTTTGCAGTCTACAAAAAACCCTAAAGCAAAAACCACGCAAAGGGGGCAAAAAGACCCACCGTGCCGAACTAACGGCACGGCGGTACACCCTTTGCGTCTCAGAGCTTCCAGCAAAAACGACTAGACAAGCTGGACAGAAAAAACAGCAACAAAAGCAAAGAAGCACTTATCTAAGCAGAGCAGCAGGCCACAGGAAAGATCCAGAAGCTCAGATCCAACACTGGAACATTGACAAGGAGCAAGGAAGACAGAATCAGGTGGAGTTAAATAACAAAGCAGCCAACGAGCTCACCAGAACACCTGAGGGAGGAAGCTCAGAAGCTGTAGTACCACTTGTGACCACAGGAGTGAATTCAGCCACAGAATTCACAACAGTGCGGCGGTTCAGCAGACTACAGGTTGTAGGCTTGTCAGAAGAGGTGGGTCTTCAGGTTCTTTTTGAAGGTTTCCATGGTAGGGGAGAGTTTGATGTGTTGGGGTAGAGAGTTCCAGAGTATGGCGGAAGCACGGGAGAAGTCTTGTATGCGGCTGTGGGAGAAGGGATAAGAGGGGAGTAGAGAAGGAGATCTTGAGAGTATTGAAGGTGTGGGTAAGTACTGGGAGACCAGATCGCAGATGTATGGAGGAGACAGGTTGTGGATGGCTTTGTATGTCATAGTTTGGGATTTGAACTGAGCCTCTGAAAGATAGGAAGCCAGTGAAGGGCTTGGCAGAGAGGGGAGGCTGGGGAATAATGGGGAGACAGGTGAATTAATCGGGCAGCAGAGTGTAGGATGGATTGGAGAGGTGCCAGAGTGTTAGATGGGAGGCCAGAGAGTAGGAGGTTGATGTAGTCGAGGCGGGATATAAGGGCGTGCACTAGTGTTTTTGTGGTTCCATGGTCAAGGAATGCATGGATCCAGGAAATATTTTTGAGTTTGAGCCCACAGGAGGAGGCAAGGGCTTGGATATGTGGCTTGAAAGAGAGGGCAGAGTCGAGGATCACACCGAGGCAGCGAGAGTGTGGGACTGGGGAAAGTGAGCAGCCATTGACATTGATGGATAGGTCGGGTGGAGGGGCAGAGTGAGATGGGGGAAAGATGATGTATTCTGTTTTGTCCATGTTCAGTTTTAGAAAGCGAGCAGAAAAGAAAGCTGAAATAGCAGACAGACATTATGGTATTTTGGTCAGTAAGGAAGTGAGGTCAGGTCCAGAGAGGTAGATCTGCATGTCGTCTGCATAGAGATGATACTGTAAACCATGGGATTCTATGAGCTGTCCCAGGCCAAAGGTGTAGATGGAAAAGAGCAGGGGTCCTAGAACTCAGCCTTGGAGAATACCGACAGACAAGGGGCGAGGTGAGGAGGTGGTGTGGGAGAGGGAGAAACTGAATGTTCGGTCTGTTAGATATGACGAGATCCACGATAGGGCCAAGTCTGTGATGCCAAGAGATGAGAGAATCTGTAGCAAGAGGGAATGGTCGACAATGTCAAAGGCAGAAGACAGGTCCAGGAGAAGGAGGACATAGTAGTGTTGCTTGCTCTTGGCAGTTTATTGGTTCATTGGTGACTTTAGTAAAGGCAGTTTCAGGTGAGTGATGAGGTCGGAAGCCAGATTGTAAGCGGTCACAGAGGGAGCAGGAAGAGAGGTGGGAGAACAGTTCAAGATGAACATGCTGTTCCATGCTGTATCAGGCGATAGCTAAGATACAGAGGATGGGTCGAGGGAGGGCTTTATGAGGATGGGTGTGATCGAGGCATGCTTGAAGGATGAGGGGAAGACACCATTTGTAAGTGAGAGGCTGAAGAGATGTCTTAGGCTATGTGCACACGTAGGAAATGTGGTGCAGAATTTTCTGCACTAAATATGCATCTCCTGGCAGAATCCGCAGGTGCGTTTTTTATGCGTTTTTGTGCAGATTTTACAACTGTGGATTTCTATAATGGAGGGGTGCAGAAACGCTGCAGAACTGCACAAAAGTGACATGCACTTCTTTGAAATCTGCAGCGTTTCTGCGCAGAATTTTCTGCACCATGTGCACAGCTTTTTTTTTCACATTGATTTACATTCTAGTGTAAATCTCAGTGCAGTTCTGCAGCGTTTCTGCTGCAGAAAAATCTGCTGCAGTTCTGCACTAAATCTGCACTAAATCTGCATCGTGTGCACATACCCTTAGGGTTGGGATGAAGACTGTGGCGAGGTGTATTACCAAGAAAAAAGCAGTCATAAGTCCAAATATATGAAAATACAAACAACTTTATTAATATTAACAGGCATAAAATATAGCAGGTGGGAAATCCCTTGTGCCAAACTCAGCACATACAATGGGACAGGTGCAGGTGCATGTGGTCGTACCTATCAAAAATCAGTGCTATCCAACAGCGTTATAAGTATAGAAGGATGGTATAAAAAATAAATAATAACCAGCAGCACTGACATTTGTGGTGCCTAATTTACATGCTGATGCGTTAAGTATACATACCAATAGGCAGAATGTCAAAAGCACACAAGGACGCAGCTCCCATCCACCCCGACGCGCATTTCGGCTGATACCTTCCTCAGGGAGCGTATCCATGCATACATGGACTTAGATTATATACTTACAGGGCCAGAAATAGTGGCACTTAGCGTCCTAATCGTCATGCCCACCGGTCATCAGCCCGCCCGGCATGTGGCATCGGAAACACACAGGCCCCATGTGATCCAGAGCCGCAAGCACCGCTATAGCCGAGACCGGAAGTGATGCAACTGGGCATGCGCGGAAAATGCAGTGCGGCCATCTTAATAGAGGGCATATATCGCATCCCGGTAACACAATTGAGGGCAAAGAGTAACATGTACCTCAAATAATAATAATAATAATCTTTATTTTTATATAGCGCTAACATATTCCGCAGCGCTTTACAGGTTGCACACAGTATCATCACTGCCCCTGTTGGGGCTCACAATCTAAATTCCCTATCAGTATGTCTTTGGAATGTGGGAGGAAACCGGAGAACCTGGAGGAAACCCACGCAAACACAGAGAGAACATACAAACTCTTTGCAGATGTTGTCCTTAGTGGGGTTTGAACCCAGGACTCCAGCGCTGCAAATGATGCATTTAAAGTGCCACTAACTAGCCCAAGAAGGGGGACTGTGGAAAAACCCAAATAACAAAACAACATATATTTAAATCTAAAACAAGACATAGATCACCCCAAATTAGCGTATAGCACTATTTGTGACCTCCTTTTATCTATATAATATTTCAAAAGGGGAAAAAAAACAACATGATAGCATTATTCATTGGACCAAGGCAAATCATGTCAGCCATTGCTCACAAATAACAAATTATATCAAAACTAGATGGTGGCCCGATTCTAACGCATCGGGTATTCTAGAATATGCATGTCCACGTAGTATATTGCACAGCCCACGTAGTATATTGCCCAGCCACGTAGAATATTGCCCAGCTGGGCAATATACTACGTGACTGGGCAATATACTACGTGGCTGGGCAATATACTACGTGACTGGGCAATATACTACGTGACTGGGCAATATACTACGTCGATGGGCAATATACTACGTGGCTGGGCAATATACTACGTGACTGGGCAATATGCTACGTGACTGGGCAATATGCTACGTGACTGGGCAATATACTACGTCGATGGGCAATATACTATGTGGCTGGGCAATATACTACGTCGATGGGCAATATACTACGTGGCTGGGCAATATACTACGTGACTGGGCAATATACTACGTGACTGGGCAATATGCTACGTGACTGGGCAATATACTACGTCGATGGGCAATATACTACGTGGCTGGGCAATATACTACGTCGATGGGCAATATACTACGTGACTGGGCAATATACTACGTCGATGGGCAATATACTACGTGACTGGGCAATATACTACGTCGATGGGCAATATACTACGTGGCTGGGCAATATACTACGTGACTGGGCAATATACTACGTGACTGGGCAATATGCTACGTGACTGGGCAATATACTACGTGACTGGGCAATATACTACGTGGCTGTGCAATATACTACGTGACTGGGCAATATACTACATGACTGGGCAATATACTACGTGGCTGGGCAATATACTACTTGGCTGGGCAACATACTACATAGCTGGGCAATATACTACGTGGCTGTGCAATATACTACGTGGACATGCATATTCTAGAATACCCGATGCGTTAGAATCGGGCCACCATCTAGTATATATATATATATAACCACCCCACTTTGCAGGACAGGAACATTTTGTACACCAGCTTATAAGTTTGATTGTTGATAGTAGTACCGATATCCATAGCATTTGGCCTTGATCCAAGATCCGATAATCTTCTCATGGTTTCCCTCAGGGTGGTCACCCAATACACCGTACCACAGTCACAGATAGTAGAATAGAATACAACCCATAGAATACAACCCTGTGGCGAGGTGGTAATGTGTGTTCTGGCCATGGTGTGACGGTGTTTGTTCCTTTATGTGGTATTATTTGTTCGCTATGTGGTGGTAATATGTGGTCTGGCCATGGTGTGACAGTATTTGTCCCTTGTATGTGGTATTAGAGATCATATAAAAAAATGTATGTGACAAAATATACCTAAAAGGATAATCGGGTATTTTAACATATTTTTAATAGGTTACAGTAGAGTAGGGCCCAGCTAATAGAGCCTACCTTGTCGTGATGGCGCCTTAAAAAACTGTTTTGGCCAAAACAAAAGCTGCTGGCTATTTATGTGATCTGGTGTTCGATAGGAACTATTAATGTGTGATTGTTGAGGACATGGTGCAGAAGTGCAGTTTTTCCAAGAGTGGGTGGTGGAAGGTTCAAGGGGTTAAGCCAAAGCTGGGGTGGGAGCTTGGGTGGAGTCTCAAGGGGGCCCCCAAAAAATTGCCAGTATGGGGCCTTGAAATTCCTGGTGGCAGCCCGCTTACAGTGGTTTCCATATAGCATAGACACAGCAGCTTGCACCTGTTCACACTCGCTTCATTCTTAGCAGGTGCTGGTCATTTTCTTTTGAGTTTTTGTGCTGTATTATAGATAACCACAGCTTCACAAAATTCTAATACATGTTGATTTCATTGTTTTTTTTTCCTATTCTTGTACTGTATAAACAATTTTATTCAAACACACTTTATAAAGTAGGACATAGGTGACTTCTGCTATAACAAGTGATTTCAGAGCAGATTGTCAAATATCACTCGTGGCATTGTTTTAAAAGAATTCGAACTGCCAGGTGACTGGGTTTCAGTATCACTGACAGGAAATGCAAACCTTTCACACACATTGTCTGCTGAAAATGGACGCCCACATCACAGGAGGTTAACGTGTAACACAAGCTCTTATTACAGTATGTTTCATCACACCACAAACCTGGAGAATTAAATTCCTCATGGACTGTAGACCTTGTCCGGACTCCATGTGCCCCAGTCAGAAGTAAAGTAAGTGATTGTTCTCAGACATAAAAACATAAACCGGTTATCATCAGTGTTCTGTCAGTGTCTGTTTTTACAATCAGTGATTTTCTCATATGTAAAAAAAAAAAGAAGAAAAATTGTAAAACGTCTTCCATCCATTAAAAACGGACTCTACACAGATGACAATGTGCGCTGTCCATGATTCTCACTGGCCCATAGACCTTTTTTTGATCCGAATCATGGATCAAAATGGCACATACATGTCTCAGTGATCTTTTATTTTGCAGACAAAAAAGACATGTGAACGGCACCATACACTACAATGATCAACAACTGGGGAAACAGGGAAGGAGAGTCAGCTCACCACATCGTTGCAGCATAGATCCTGCTGTGAAAGACACACGGGAAAGCCTGGGATCCGGCTATGTATGAAGAACCAAAGAAGAAATCCAGCATGGCAGCAGGTCCCTGAAGTCAAATCCAAAATTAATTGTAGAAAATATTAAAATATAGTTAGAGGCGGTTCCAAACAGTGTGAATGAAAAACGACGCGTTTCAGCTCGCAGGTGCCTTATTCATGGTTTGAGCTGAAACGCGTAGTTTTTCATTCACACTGGTTGGAACCGCCTGTCACTAAATTTTAATATTTTCTACAATAAATTTTGGATTTTACTTCACGAATCTGCTACCACGCTGGATTTCTTCTTTGGTTCTTGATACACTACCATGGGTACGCGTATTATCTGCAACCAAAAAGCCTAGAACATATATGTGAAAAATGGACATATAGATGAGGCCTTAGAGTGTAGCCATACGGCAACTATGGTCTTGAAACAGGTCCCACGGCCAAAGATTGCTGTACGCTGCTGCTACGTCACAGCATAATGCGGGTGAATGAGGTACCTTTACCTCCTAAAAGGTATTGTGATTGTGACAAGAAAGTCACAGAAATTACAAATGGTGCGATTTGCTTGTTGCAGTCCCCTGCAGAGTGCAATGTAACCCCGTTCACCTGCAACGCACTGCGTTGTACTTTCAGTATTCTTTGGCTGTACAATCTGTGTTGTGACCTTCTAGAAACATCGTATGGTCAAGTTGAAAAATGAAGCTCTGGTCCATCCTCACCTAAAGACGCACATCATCAGCTGTTGAGCGAATGCTCTTTAGGCCAACAGCTATTCCTCCTAGAACTCTCCATACCAGAGGCGTATCTAGGGTTTCTGGCACCCAGGGCAAGAATTCATTTTGGTGCCCCCCCTTCCCCCTTCCCCGGACATATGCGATTTGCACACTAATGTACCCATGAGCTCCTCTCCCCAATGCTCTCAATATTCAGTGAAAAACTGAGAGAAGCACAAGAGAAGCTCGATGTCACAGGACCATCAGTATGAAAGTCGCATATGAGTGAAGTGTCCATGTGACGACTACTGGAACCTGCAGAGCTGAATCCTGAGATCACAGCTTCTGAATTCTCACAACAACACACTTTTAGGATTCTCCCTTGCCGGTGGACAGTCATGTCAGCACAAGTATGTGATTTGTATACTTCTGACCACATTCCGACTAGACGTGCCCGGCCTCGCTTAGTTCATTTTCACTGAGTGAGGCCACACATGTCTAGTCAGCACGTGACCGCACGTATGTAAATCGCCAGCACGAGAGAATCCTGACAGCGTGCAGTGTGCACTGTGAGGCCGGCGTCACACTAGCGAGTTTTACGAACGTATGAGCGCATAAAATACGTCCGTAAAACACGCATTACACACGGCCCAATTATTCTCTATGCCCCAGCTCCTATCTGCCGTATTTTACTGATCCGTATTATACGGCTTTCTACGGCCGTAGAAAATCGCAGCATGCTGCGTTTGTCACTGTATTGCGCCAAAAAAATCGCCAATGAAAGTCTATGGAAGCCAGAAAAATACGGATTACACACGGACCAGCAGTGTGACTTGCGAGAAATACGCAGGGGTGTTAGAGAGAAAAGCCGGCAATTCAGCGCGGTGTACAGTAAAATCACACTGACAGCTTACAATAGAATAGATAGAATAAATGTGGACACATAGAATAGGTATATATATATATATATATGTCAGTGAGACACATATATGTATATATATTAATATTTCATAAAGCGCGAGATAGCTTAAAAGCCGGTAATTCAATTACCGGCTTTTGCTATCTCCTTCCTAAACCCGACATGATATGAGACATGGTTTACATACAGTAAACCATCTAATATTCCCATTTTGTTTGCATATTCCACACTACTAATGTTAGTAGTGTGTATGTGCAAAATTTGGGCATTCTAGCTATTAAATTAAAGGGTTAAATGGCGGAAAAAATTGGCGTGGGCTCCTGCGCAATTTTCTCCGCCAGAGTAGTAAAGCCAGTGACTGAGGGCAGATATTAATAGCCTGGAGAGGGTCCACGGTTATTGCCCCCCCCCCCCCTGGCTAAAAACATCTGCCCCCAGCCACCCCAGAAAAGGCACATCTGGAAGATGCGCCTATTCTGGCACTTGGCCACTCTCTTCCCATTCCCGTGTAGCAGTGGGATATGGGGTAATGAAGGGTTAATGTCACCTTGTTATTGTAAGGTGACATTAAGCCAGATTAATAATGGAGAGGCGTCAATTCTGACACCTATCCATTATTAATCCAATTGTCTGAAATGGTTAAAAAACACACAAACACATTATTAAAAAGCCTTTTAATGAAATAAAAACACAGGTTATTTGAATATTTTATTATTCTGGTAATCCGCCTGAAGACCCTCGCTCTGTGACAAAGAAAAGATAATAAACCAACAATATCCATACCTTCCGAGGATCTGTGACGTCCCACGATGTAAATCCATCTGAAGGGGTTAATTTTTTTTACAGCCAGGAGCTCTGCTATAATGCAGCTATGCTCCTGACTGTAAAACCCCAGCGAATGAATGGAAACTAGGTCAATGACCTGTAGTTACCTTCATTCGCGGTGAGGCGCCCTCTGCTGGATGTCCTCATATCCAGTACGGATGCCATATGGATTACATACGGAGGATGCCATGCGCAAAATACGCTGACACACCCTGCCTACGGAGGAGATACAGACCACTATTTTTGGGACTTTTCAGCGTATTACGGCCGTAAATCATAGACCGTATTTTTATACTCTGAGTGTGACGCCGGCCTGAGAACTCAGAAGTCTGCAGTCACAAAGAATGACTGCAGAATCATCACAAACCTGGACATCCGATTAAATCTCCTAACATAAATAAAAACATGAGAGTTAGTCAGTATCACAAATAACATTTACATCCAGGTACCTTATAGATGACGTCGTCTCTGGATCCGTTCTCCTTTTCTTCATCTTGTCCAGACCCCATGATGAGTTTTCTCATCCACAGCCGTCTCTGCAGAACTCCATCTTCTCCGCTCTTTTGCAGAAAATCTCCACATGACGCCCTTAAAGATAGAAGTGTCATTATAATGCTCCTGAATGAATAATTGCCCCTCACTATATTGTCTGCACAAAATATGACCCCCACACTGTCCCTCTTATGGTACACTAGATTGTGGCCCGATTCTAACGCATCGGGTATTCTAGAATATGCATGTCCCCGTAGTATATGGACAATGATGATTCCAGAATTTGCAGCAGACTGTGCCCGTCGCTGATTGGTCGAGGCAACCTTTATGACATCATCATCGCAATGGCAACCATTATGACATCATCGTCGCTGTGCCCGTTGCTGATTGGTTGAGGCCTGGCGGGATGTCTACGTCCTTTATGACATCATCGTCGCTGACACGGGATTGGCCTCGACCAATCAGAGACGCGGGATTTCCTGGACAGACAGACAGAAAGACAGACAGACAGAAAGACAGACAGACGGAAAAACCCTTAGACAATTATATATATAGATGCTCTTCACACTGACCTCTCCTTTCCATACCGGCCCCCTCTTCACACTGTCCTCTCACACTGTGTCCCCCTCTATAGGGCCCAGTATTTATACTGTACTCTCTCATCACACTCCCCCTCCTTGGTATACTGTCCCCTCCTGGCTGTGCCCTTACACTGTCCCCCCATGCTACGAACCCACTACTCAGTTTCTATTCTGTGCCCACTCACTTTTCTCCCCTCATACTGTCTCCTCACACTATTCCCCTCCCTCCTCATACTATCTCCTCTCACATCCCTCCTGTTCACCAAACTGTCTCCTCATATATTTACCCCTCACTTTCTATACTGCCTGCTCACCTGACTCCCTATACTGTGTCTGCACACATCCCATCACCCTCACTCCCCGTACTCTGTCCACATACATTTTACACATCGCTCATCATACTGTGTCCACATACATTCCCCCGTTCGCTCCTCATACTGTCTGCACCCATCCCCCATACTGTGTCCTCAGATATGCCCCCCATTCACCAATACTGTTTCCTCATACATGCCCCCAATTCCCTAGTACTGTTTCCTCATACATGCCCCCCATTCTCCTGTACTGTTTCCTCATATATGCCCATTATTTTCCTCTATCCCACCCCATCATTGCTCTCTTCACCACCTCCATCTTTGCCTTCTCCACCATCACTATCATTGCTTTCTCCCCCACCACCCCATAATTTCCCATTCCACCACCTCCATCATTTCCTCCTTTGCCTTTTCCACCATATCCATCATTTTCTCTTCCCCCACCATCCCCATCATTGCCCTTTCCACCACCATCATCATTGTCCTTTCCGCCGCCATCACCATACTTGCCCATTCCACCATCTCCATCATTTTCTTCCCCTCCAATATCATCAGTGTGCTTTCCACCACCATCCTTGTCCATTCTACCACCTCCATCATTTCTTCCCCCCTCATTATTGCCCTTTCCACCACCTCCATGATTTCCTCCTCCCCACCATCATTGCATTCTCCCCCCACCACCATCATTACCCATTCCAATTTCCACCTCCATCATTACCCATTCCACCAGATCCATCATTTCCTCCTCCCCCTCCATCCCAATTATTGCCCTCTCCCCGTCAGCCCCACACACAAAACCATTTACGTCTCTGCACATTCACCCGCAGCGCTACGCATGCACGCACAAACACACACACACATATTGCGTACAGTATAATGGCCACACCTAGTTACTCCTACACACACAGCTGAGCTCCGTACAACTCGTACACACGTGGCTCCACTCCATACACCTTGTACACACGAGGCTCCACTCCGTACAGCTTGTACACGCGGCTCGGCTCCGTACACCTCGTACACACGCGGCTCTGCTCCGTATACCTCGTACACACGCGGATCCGCTTCATACACCTCATAGACACACACAACTCCGCTCCATACACCTTGCACACACGGCTCCATTCCGTACACCTCGTACGCACACGGCTCCGCTCTGTACACCTCGTACACACACGGCTCCGCTCCATACACCTTGCACACACCCAGTTCCGCTCCGTACACCTCGTACACACACACTCCACTCCGTACACCTCGTATACACAGCTCAGCTCCATACATCTTGCACACACCCAGTTCCGCTCTGCACACCTCGTACACACATGGCTCCGCTCCATACACCTTGCACACACCCAGTTCCGCTCCGTACACATCGTACACACACGGCTCCGCTCCATACACCTTGCACACACCCATTTCCGCTCTGTACACCTCGTACACACATGGCTCCGCTCCATACACCTTGCACACACCCAGTTCCACTCCGTACACCTCGTACACACGGCTCAGCTCCATACACCTTGCACACACCCAGTTCCGCTCCGTACACCTCGTACACACACGGCTCCGCTCCATACACCTTGCACACACCCAGTTCCGCTCTGTATACCTCGTACACACGGCTCAGCTCCATACACCTTGCACACACCCAGTTCTGCTCTGTACACCTCGTACACACACGGCTCCGCTCCGTACATACCCAGCTCCGCTCCATACACCTTGCACACATGGCTTCCGCTCTGTACACCTCGTACACACACCGCTCTGCTACATCCACACAAACCACTCCTGACCCCACACAAGCGCTTACCCTCGTCCAGCACCATGAGAACCAGTAGAGTCCTGCACTACACAGAGGCCCTTGATCATGTGACTCCTGACTCCTCCCCTCCTGTGACCTTATCACAGGTCCTGTGCGCACAGAGCTGCGGCAGCAATAGCTGTGGTGTGCGGCTCTCTACGGTGGAGGGGTTCTGCTGCGGGACAAGTGCAGTCCCACCCGAGCCTCCTTGGACCACCGCATCATCAGGCGGCCCACTGGCGCCCGCCTGTCGGCTGCGCCCGGGGCACATGCCTCGGCTGCCCCCCCCCCTGGATACGCCACTGCTCCATACAAATGAGGTACGGTACGGCCAAACGTGCTTGTATTTTCATTGGGTGTCAGGGAATAATAGATGCTGCCAGACTTCCCTGGCAGTGGGTTATTTCTCCTAAAGACAAAGAGATTTATGGAGATTAAAGGGAACTTGTGATGTAAAAAAAAATATCAACCTGTAGATATAGGGTTAATATGCAAGTTAATAGTGTTCGAAAGCTGCCCAACGCCAGCACAGAGAGCCCTGTCACCGGGATGAAATAAACTTTATTCCTTTTGGCAGCCTCGGACTTTCAGTCATATAGGGATGGGCCGGCTCGGCTTCAGTCACCGCTAAAGTGCATAGTGAGTGGCAGCTATAACCAAGCCATGGCAGTGTCTAACAGCCAGCTCTAATGCTGAGTCGGCTGTCAGTCAGTGTCGGGGGTGCTGGTAGAGTCTCTGCTCACTATAAATACAAATAACAAAAGACTGACCGTCACTTCCAAACAAAAACCTAGTGTGTACAGGTGGAAACTAAGAGTAGCCTTCTCCATATATAACTAACAAATAAAGCTGAACTCTGTAAAGCTACAGCATGCAGACATGAAATGTATGAAATTTTATTTGCATTACTGCTCTAGAAAATAGGAAAAAATTAGAATACTTAGCGCATATGCGGCGCCCCAGGGTCCTTGTCGTTGCAGTGGTATTGCTTTCCTCTCAGGGAGAGTGATGCTACGTTTGGAGGCAAAGAAGGATAACTGCATCCAGGTATCACAAACATGCAACACATTTCACACTCCAGACCACCAGGGGGAGCTTCCTATTTATTAGGTCACTCCATATATATATATATACAGTGGGGCAAAAAAGTATTTAGTCAGTCAGCAATAGTGCAAGTTCCACCACTTAAAAAGATGAGAGGCGTCTGTAATTTACATCATAGGTAGACCTCAACTATGGGAGACAAACTGAGAAAAAAAAATCCAGAAAATCACATTGTCTGTTTTTTTAACAATTTATTTGCATATTATGGTGGAAAATAAGTATTTGGTCAGAAACAAACAACCAAGATTTCTGGCTCTCACAGACCTGTAACCTCTTCTTTAAGAGTCTCCTCTTTCCTCCACTCATTACCTGTAGTAATGGCACCTGTTTAAACTTGTTATCAGTATAAAAAGACACCTGTGCACACCCTCAAACAGTCTGACTCCAAACTCCACTATGGTGAAGACCAAAGAGCTGTCAAAGGACACCAGAAACAAAATTGTAGCCGTGCACCAGGCTGGGAAGACTGAATCTGCAATAGCCAACCAGCTTGGAGTGAAGAAATCAACAGTGGGAGCAATAATTAGAAAATGGAAGACATACAAGACCACTGATAATCTCCCTCGATCTGGGGCTCAACGCAAAATCCCACCCCGTGGGGTCAGAATGATCACAAGAACGGTGAGCAAAAATCCCAGAACCACGCGGGGGGACCTAGTGAATGAACTGCAGAGAGCTGGGACCAATGTAACAAGGCCTACCATAAGTAACACACTACGCCACCATGGACTCAGATCCTGCAGTGCCAGATGTGTCCCACTGCTTAAGCCAGTACATGTCCGGGCCCGTGTGAAGTTTGCTAGAGAGCATTTGGATGATCCAGAGGAGTTTTGGGAGAATGTCCTATGGTCTGATGAAACCAAACTGGAACTGTTTGGTAGAAACACAACTTGTCGTGTTTGGAGGAAAAAGAATACTGAGTTGCATCCATCAAACACCATACCTACTGTAAAGCATGGTGGTGGAAACATCATGCTTTGGGGCTGTTTCTCTGCAAAGGGGCCAGGACGACTGATCCATGAAAGAATGAATGGGGCCATGTATCGTGAGATTTTGAGTGCAAACCTCCTTCCATCAGCAAGGGCATTGAAGATGAAACGTGGCTGGGTCTTTCAACATGACAGTGATCCAAAGCACACCGCCAGGGCAACGAAGGAGTGGCTTCGTAAGAAGCATTTCAAGGTCCTGGAGTGGCCTAGCCAGTCTCCAGATCTCAACCCTATAGAAAACCTTTGGAAGGAGTTGAAAGTCCGTGTTGCCAAGCGAAAAGCCAAAAACATCACTGCTCTAGAGGAGATCTGCATGGAGGAATGGGCCAACATACCAACAACAGTGTGTGGCAACCTTGTGAAGACTTACAGAAAACGTTTGACCTCTGTCATTGCCAACAAAGGATATATTACAAAGTATTGAGATGAAATTTTGTTTCTGACCAAATACTTATTTTCCACCATAATATGCAAATAAAATGTTAAAAAAACAGACAATGTGATTTTCTGGATTTTTTTTTCTCAGTTTGTCTCCCATAGTTGAGGTCTACCTATGATGTAAATTACAGACGCCTCTCATCTTTTTAAGTGGTGGAACTTGCACTATTGCTGACTGACTAAATACTTTTTTGCCCCACTGTATATATATATATATATATATATATATATATATATATATATATATATATAAATATATATATATAACTGGTAGTCTGTAGGGAAAGTTAGAAAGTTCCAGACAGTGGTCTGAGGTGGACAGAGGGTCCAAAGGAGCTTTGCATGCCCTCAGAGCTGCAGCTCCCAGAAAGAGACATTGAAAGCAGAATTTTATTGCAGCGAGCGTGAAGGAAGTCGTAGCAAAGGAGAGGATACCAGAAGGGGACCAGCCCTACACAGGCTGCCTCCCTCTGAGGCGCAGAAGCCCAGTAGCCGGAACACCGAGGGACTCAGGACCTTTATGCTTTGCTCCAGAGACCGGCAGGACAGCTAATTGCAAGTTACCTGTCCGCACTTACACCCAGGAGGTACGGTGACAACTACAGAGCCGGGTTATCTAAGAGACCCTATAAACAGGCTCAAGTCACCAGTCATACGGGTATTGTCCTATCCTATATGGGGGACAGAGAGAGCAAAACATTGCATCTGTGAGACCCTTATGTGAAGCCATAGGCAGTAAGGGACTACACCACTGCAGCGCAAGAGAAGGCTACTGATTTCCACCTGGACAAGGGAACTCTGGACTTGCCTCCAAACCGGCCGGACTCTGCCTGCCCTGTGATCTGGTGCCCTGGACTGTGGATGCTGAAGTCTACAGTAAAAAGGTAAAGAGACTGCAACCTTGTGTCCTCGTTCTTCTCTGCGCCTCTCACAATCCACCATCTACACACCGGAAAGCCCTGGGGACATACTTCACCTGTGGGAAGGTATACGATCTAGCTGCCATAACATCACCCCAGCGGACCCGTTAAAGCAGCTTCGGTCACCGTGACCGAATACCACAGGTGGCGTCACGAACATTCCCCTTAAAGACCTTTCCCTTTTACCCGGACGTTCCAGGGCCACGGACCGGGTCAGCCACCATGATATCCCCCTGTGAACCGCAGGACCCGGTACCGAGTACCCCACGGCCCATGGGGGTGATCCACATATACGGGCCAATTCATGTGTACTCAACAGCCGCGATAAGACAATTCTCTTTGCTGGGAACCTATCCTAATGGGTATCCTCTCCTAAGGTGAAGCCTACAATTATATTGGTAGATAGGATCTTGCTGTGATTAAAATCACCAAAGGCTGCTCACTATGCTCTGACAAAACCAAAGAAATGAGCCAAAGGATAAGTTGGTTTACTTTTTTCATCTAGGTATTTTATCTATATATAGCTTCCCATGTGCAGGTGTCAGACCCTGATCCTGCTCTGCCCTTATCTGCATTGAGGTCGTCTGACACAAGGTGAGGTTTTAATACTAGAGGACATGACTGTACCAATTGGGGTGCATTTTGTTGCAGTGGGATGACTTTTACACTTTTTTTAAATCAAAAACAGTGCTTGCTAAATACCAATTGTTATTTATACGGTATGTACTATTACTATTTACTTACGTACAGCAGGATATAAGTTCATTTTGTTTCTATCTTAGGTTTTGTCTTTTAAGTGGCCACAGTGTGAACATGCTCATATAAATTGCATGTAAATGAGCCAGAGCATGAGTTGGTATACATGTATTAGGTATAGAAACAAAATGAGTATATATCCTGCTGTAAGTAAATAGTAATAGTACATATAAATAACATGGAGTACTTAGTAAACACTGTTTTTGAAAAAAAGTGTAAAAGCCATCCCACTGCAACAAGGTGTACCCTAATTGGGACAGTCCTATCCTTTATAAAACCTCACCTTGTGTCAGATGAGTTCAATGTAGATAAGGGCAGAGCAGAACCAGGGTTTGTCTGGTCAGGCGCCTGCCTATGGGAAGCTATATAGATAAAATGCCTAGCTCAAAAAAGGAAGCCACACCCCTGTTTGTACAAAGTACAAAAAAAAACTACGAAAAAAAACAAAGAAATGAGCCGGAGCATGAGTTGGTATACCTGTATAACATATAAGAACATGTTCACACCAGCCATTTAACAAACAAAAACTAAGATAAACGAAATGAGCATATACCCTGCTGTAAGTGCAGGATGCTAGCATGTGCGTTGGATGCAGTGACACACAGGAGGGAGAGCAAGGGTTAACAGGTTCTTTATAACAAAACAGTGATAGTACAAGCAAGGGGTAAGGGATGTGAACTTGCAGTTGGAGAAAGTGGCTGGAAGATCCCTCGGCGAAGCTGCAGACGGCGCGAGATGTCTCTGATCCGGTCCCGCAGTTGGGCGATGCACTGTCTCCTTGCGATGATGAATCCTCAGGGTCCTTTGGCATGTGATCTCCTGATCTGGGCACACGGTGGAGTAGAGATGAAGTTCGGCGGCACAGTGGAAGAAGCAGAAGGTTCAGTAGACAAGGCCGCAGTAGAAGCACACAGTCCAGCGGACACAGCCACAGGCACAGGCCGGTCCTTAGCAGGCACCACAAGGATGGGACTAAGCGGTGCCTCCGTGCTTTTGAGCGGAGCAAAGGTCCGTACTCTATCCTGGTCACTACCCGCTGCTGATGTCTCTCTGGGCTGAGGGTAGTATGTGTCGGCAGTATCGCTAGTTGGGGAATACAGGCACAGCTAGCTGGCGTGGGTCCGTCGAAAGGGAGTCAACCGTCTCACTAATCACAAGCTCGTTCCCCGCCAAGTGTCCCGTCAAAAACAGTTCAAACAGCTCCCATTGTGCTTACAGGCTATCGTTTGTCATGGCAGTCGAGGGCCTACTTAAGGCCCCCATGGCTGACATTTTGTCCTCTTGTTAAGACAAGGCTGTAGCTGGGACTAATATGAGAAAGTAATATTGACTATATACTGCAATACAGTAGTAATAGAGCAAGTGATAAAACAATTTCAGGTTCAAATACCGTGAGGGGAATAAAAATGTCGTTTTGTAAAAAATATAAAAAATAAAAACTCAATTCATCCACTTTTAAAAATATAAAGAATAAACATATTTGGTATCACGGTATTCATTAAATTAATTAACCCCCACACTAATGTAGGAAGGGGGATTCAGGGAGGTAGCCATGGCCGACAGCAATCCCTGTATCACTCCCTGGACCCCCTCCTGCATACAAACACGTATTTCATTCTGAGTTCCTCGGTGCTGCTTCTCTACGCCATCAGGGCCCCTCTCGGTACGAGTCAGTTACCTCTGAAGATGATTCCACGAATAAAGAGTCACAGTCCGGTTTCACTTCAACATCTTTACTCAGCAGCTTGTCATCTAGGGCACACATTGTTACAGCATTGGGCATCGATGTCTCTGACACTTGCCTGTCGCTTAGCCTGTGTTCAGGGCGGTACGCACTATACGTTCCCACAGTGTCCTCAATGTCCAGTATTTCTGCCTTGTTTTGTGAGGGCATTCTCTGCCGTTTCGCCCCGACTCTGAGAATGGCGGCCCACGCAAAAATCTGCCACATCTCGGTGCACTTTCTCCCAAATGGCTCAACCTTCTTCTGTTCAGTAGCTGCAGTCCCACTATTCCTGCACAGCTGATTCCGCTGTATTCTTTCTCTCTCCCTCTGTTCTTAGTCCTGGCCCCCTGGATACTCTTGTCAAGCCTATTTCTTCCTAATGGAACGTTACGAGGCATGAAGTGCCCTGGGCTAGCTAGCCTTTGTCTGAGCTGCACAGGCGCCCAGGCACCAACTGACTAAAGCAGGAAGCTACACTATACATATCCCCACTTGTGTCCCTCCTATTCTAACTATACCTAACACTACATCTGTGGCCAACTTGGGTACTATTCCCCCTAACACTATACGGGCCCAGGCACTTACTTTCCCTATCCAAAATGTGTGCAATACATGGCGATTGGGGCCCCAAGCTGTCAGTGTCCGCCCCTGCCCAGGTAACAATTGTACTCACATCTTACAGAAGTGAGTACAATTGAGGCTCTGACTACCGGGTCAGAGCGACGTGAGCAGCGTGATCAGATCATGTGATCACGCTGTTGACGATGCTCACTTGCGCTGCAGAGGCAAACACTGGTGGTAAGTGCCCCAGTGGAGCAGAAGACACAGAAAATTAAGTGGACGGGAGGGGCTGTGCACATTTCTGATTTTTCTCGGGTTTGCAGAAAGACTCGGAGATATGTCTGATTTTGACCAGAGTGCTGGATCAAAATCATCAATGTGATTCTATGGGTCCGCGAAAATAATCGAACAACACTCGGATGACATCACAGACTGGCAGATTGGAGAAGATGGAGAAACTTTTTTTTCATCTCTATATCTGATAAAAACTAATGTCACTCTGATCAAACTCTGATCAGAATAATCGAACCGGTATTCTCAGATATGGAGAATATGGTTGTGTGACCCTATCCTAAAATTGCATCAGGGGCGGACATATCATTGTGCACAGGGGTCCAAAAGGTAAAGGGGCCACTACCAGCTCCGAAGCAGGTGGAATTATGCATTATGCTGAGCTATTAGACTGCATAAGGCCCATATATTGTTCTTGCACAGGGGCCTTTTCTATCTGTGTCCGCCACTAGGTTGCATTCAGGCTATGTGCACACGTTGCGGATTAGGCTTAGGAATTTCTGGTGCGGATTCTGCCTCTCCTGGCAGAGAATGCACCTGCGGATTTGTCGCGTTTTTTGAGCGGTTCCGCTGCGTTTTGTGCGTTTTTGCTGCGGATTTGCTGCGTTTTTTACCCCTGCGGTTTTCTATAATGGAATGGGTACAAAAACGCTGCAGATTCACAAAAAAGAAGTGACAAGCTACTTCTTTTAAACCGCAGCGTTTCCGCAGCGGATTTTCCGCAAAGTGTGCACAGCATTTTTTTTTCTCATTGATTTACATTGTACTGTAAATCAATTGCGGATCTGCAGCGTTTCTGCACTGCAAAAAACGCTGAGGATCCGCAGAGAATCCGCAACGTGTGCACATACGCTGACAGTACATGCAAATATAACGCACCCCCTATTTACACACCTTATTAAAAAATTGCAGCAGATTCTAAAAATCAGCAGAATACCCTAAAACCCTACAGATTTTCATACTTAGGGTATGTGCACACGTATTCTGGGTCCACTGCGGATTTTTCTGTATCGGATTTCAGCAGATTTGATAAATCCGCAGTGGAAAAGCGCTGCGGATTTATCATGGATTTACCGCGGTTTTTCTGCAGTTTTCACTGCGGTTTTACAACTGCGGATTTCTATTGAAGCAGTTGTAAAACCGCTGCGGAATCCGCAGAAAGAAGTGACATGCTGCGGAATGTAAACCGCTGTGTTTCCGCGCGTTTTTTTCTGCAGCATGTGCACAGCGTTTTTTGTTTCCCATAGGTTTACATTGAACTGTAAACGCATTGGGAAACTGCTGCGGATCCGCAGCAAAATCCGCATCGTGTGCACAGAGCCTAAGATTTGATCCACTGCTGTGCAATAGGTGAAATCAGCAGGAAAAAAAAAACTCCACCAAAATCAGCAATGAAATTTACAAGCAGCAAATTGTGGATTTAGGTGCGGATTTTTAGGACGGTTTTAAAATGTCATTTTTACGCTGTGTGTAAGAACCGTAGGACAATGCATAGTTCTGTATCCATCATGTGATATATTGGAGATTTATTAGTGCAAGCTTCAAATAACCTAAAATTTTGCAATCCCTATAAAAGGAAATAAGTGCTAGCAATAAGCTATTAAAGGTCAAACGTTATCTTACAATAAGTAACCGCTAGCGTTGGCGACACAGATAATGGCAATGATTATAGGGGTCGTTCCCTACTGATTCTGGGGAGTGATATCAGACTGCAGTGAATATACTCATAATCCTACCCAGTGTGCCAGGATTTCACAGTGCGGGGAGAAGGCGAATATTACAATGACTTTCGTAATACTGTCTGATCGGCAGTTGGCCCTCTTCCCCCTGTGCCCAGGCTGGCACTGTATGCTTATAGTGTTTGCACTGGATGAATGGCAGCTTGGATTGTGGGCCAGGTGGAGTTATAGGGTTAGGGCCAGCCCCGCACTGTGCCATTGGTGGAGTTATAGGGTCAGGGCCAGCCCCATTCTCTGTGTACAAGAGCAGCACACTGACAGGCAGCTTCTCACAGACTCTGCAGCTTCCGCACATTACAGACATGTGGCTTTATGTCATAGCCGGGGTCATCCTCATCTTCATCATCGTAAAGTCATGGCTGGGAAGTCGGGGTCCGAACCCATTTGCCGTGGACACCCGGAGACCCCCAGGAGCGGTCGTGTTTGATAAGGCAATGAAGAGGAAAGTGATAAAGAATGGTAAGACGACGACGCCTGTACCCATCTCTGTCTTTGTGTTCTGATTCAGGACTTTCGGGGACCCCTTAGGGAGACTTACGGCGCTTTGACACTGCACGATTATCGGACGTGATCGTTCCTAGTAATGATCGTTCGCTCTAATCAGGTTGACCCGGTCACCCAAAGAACGAAGAAAATGCACAATCTTCGGGTGAGATGATCACAAAAGATTACGGTTCTGGGCAGCGCATCCTCCAATGTAAACAGGACCTGTGCTGTCGAGAACAATGGCAGCCTATGAGCCCAGAATGATCTATTACTGATGGTTGTGTGAGCAGCGGTCAGCCTGTGTAAACAGGAGGTCAAACGTGATGCTGGTCGGTGATCGTCTAAGGCCAGTCTCCCACGTCCAGATATTTCCAGTACCGGAGAACACGGTACCTGAGCTATCCGTGTCCGCGTGCTCACGTGGCACATCAGTGTGTGCTGTCCGTGTATTGAGACAATTTGTTTCAATTTTAACCCTGTGACTTTAAAAACGCACACGGATGGCATCTGTGTGCGGTACGTGTTTACACGCACCCATTGACTTTAATGGGTCCATGCGCTCCCACGAACACTGACATGTCTCTGTGTTTTGCACACGGACACACGGTCCATGAAAACACGCTGACATGTGCAGAGACACATTGATTTCAATGTGTCAACGTGTGTCAGTGTCTTCGGTGCGTGAGGAAACTGTCACCACACATGTGAAACCGGCCTTAGGCTGCTCATAACACAACGGAAATGGGTCCCAAAGTGTCGACCGTGCTTCCTGGGGAGAAAGCTTGTATAATCAAACACAGCTGTGCTACATCTGACAAACACAGCTCTGCTACACGTGCAAACTCTGGGTGTCATCGCTAATGCTGAGACTGCACGTACTGCTTCTGTAACCATGGGAATATATAAGTAATTGAGCACTTCCCGTGTGTTACACCCACACTCCGGTATCCATCACACAATCATGTGACGAGGAGAGCGGACTCCTGTGTGCCAGTGCATTATGGGCTGTGCATGCAGTTCCTGTGTCTAACACAGGGGGCAGCAGATCTCACTTGTAATCCAGCCAGATCATGTGTTAACTGAAAGTCAGGGTATGTTCACATACAGCTTTTTTTTTTTTGCAGTGTTTTTATTGTTTTCTGCAAGAAAAACATTGCGTAAAATTCATGCGGCCAGCAGCTCAAAAAAGGATAGGAATTAAACCAAGTGTGTGCATGACTTTTTTTTTTGCTGTTGTTTTTTTTTCCTTAAATCTCATTCACTTTGCTGGTACTGTAAAAATCTGCCCAATGTGAACATGCCCTAAAATTGCATCGCAAGGGGCTAACATTTCAGGCTGTGTGCACACGTTGCTGATTTTTCGTGATAAAAACGCTATAAAACCGGAAAAAAAAGCATACAATATGCATCCCATCATTTTGAATGAATTCTGCATGTTTTGTGCACATGATGCGTTTTTTTTTTCCGCGAAAAAATGCATCGCGGTAAAAAAAGCAGCATGTTCATTAATTTTGCGGGTTTTTTTTGCGGATTTCCCACTACAAAATGCATTGGGAAATGTCTGGAAAAAAAATGCACAAAAAACGCATGCAGAATTCTTGCAGAAAAAATCAGGTTTTTCTCAGGAATTTTCTGCAAGAAATCCTGAACGTGTGCACATAGCCTAAGGCCACATACACACGTTCCTTTTTGTCCCACGGGTTTTCCCGCAGCGGATTTGATAAATCTGCAGGGCAAACCCGCTGCGGTTATCCTTGCAGATTTATCGCGGGTTCCGCTGCGGGATTTTACCCCTACTATTGATGCTGCATATGCAGCAATATGCAGCATCAATAGTAGTGTTAAAAATAATAAAATCATGGTATACTCACCCTCTGACGTCCCGATCTCCTCGGCGCTGCAGGCGGCGGTCCGGTTCCAAAGATGCTGTGAGACCAGGACCTTCGGTGACGTCACGGTCATGTGACCGCGACGTCACCGAAGGTCCTGGTCGCATAGCAAACCTGAGACCGGACGGCCGCGTGCAGCGCTGAGACTTCCGAGGGTGAGTATAACATGATTTTTTATTTTAATTCTTTTTTTTAATACAAATATGGTTCCCGGGGCCTGGAGGAGAGTCTCCTCTCCTCCACCCCGGGTATAACCCGCATATTATCCGCATTACTTCCCGCATGGTGTGCACAGCCCCATGCGGGAAGTAAGCGGATCAATGCATTTCTATGGGTGCAGAATCGCTGCGATTCTGCACAAAGAAGTGACATGGTCCTTCTTTTTTTCCGCAGCAATTCTGCGCGGTTTTTTTCGGGTTTTTCCACATCATGTGCACTGCGGTTTCTGTTTTCCATAGGGTAACATTGTACTGTACCCTGCATGGAAAACAGCTGCGGACCCGCAGCGGCAAAATCGCCGTGGTTCCGCAGTAAAAACCACATAGTGTGAACATGGCCTAACAGTCAAGTCGATCTCTGCTCTTTTACGAACGCTGCTAATACGATTGTTCGGCATGTTATTGGCAGCACATCTCCCTCTGCATAAATGTACGGCAAAGGATTTGGTACTGTCTTCCTAGGAATAATGGCTGACCGTTTACAGCAAGGAAGGTAAAATCACCAGTGGATAAAAAGTTATCGCTGTCATGTCGTTGGAAGGTTTTATTAACTGTTTCTCAGTTGCAAATCTTCTAGAGGTATAAACACACACACACACACACACACCCTGATTCATCATTTGCGAGTGGTGCACCTGGTTCATAAATTTTGCGCAAAGACAAAAAATTTCTTTACTTTTGGCTTTACCTGCAAAAAGTTGCGCTTTTTTTTACTAAATGATGCAAAAAATTGCACAAAAAATTCTGTTATATAAAATTTCTCCATCTTCTCCATTGTCACTGTGCGTAAATCTTACTGCAGTCTGATGTCATCTGAGTGCAGTTCAGTGTTTTCCATGCGCTCATCGATGTGCATGGTCAAGCGCGTCCAAATATCTGATGAAACTCGGCATGCAGCGATTTTCCTTATTTTTGGTTAGACCGTCTGTGTCCGAGAAAAACATCGGATATGTGCACAGCCCCGAAGAATAATATTGGTCCGATGTTTTGTCAGATCACACTTGGTCAGCAAATAGTCTTATGTATCCATGGTTATCACCACTCATATAGTGACTGTTAGCCATGGTTACAACCACTAGCAACTAATTAACTATCTAAGCTACTGTAATGCCCTGCACATTGGGTTAGTGACACAGCGAATAAGGAGAACGATACAATATTTCTAATTGGAGGTGTTTGCTAATATTATTATACCTTCTACATATTGGCATATGATCATGGAGATGAGAACACCCCTTTAAATCTGAGGTGAACACATTTCTGCCTACCCTAAATTGCACAATAAGGGAGAGTTATCAAAATTCAAGAAATGTAGAGCATTTACCAAGTGCAACCAGTCAGGCCTTAAAAAAAAAAAAAAAAAAAAAAAAGGAAGCCGGTAGATCATATCAGTTTTAATAAATCTCCCCCATTGATTCATTGCATACGACAACAGACCATAAATGAACAAATTCTTACACAATGATGGATAATAATGATCTTGGAGATCTCTATCACTGAAACAAGAACTATCAGGCTACGTTCACACCGTCAGTATTTTACCTCAGTATATGTAAAACAAAACCAGGAGAGGAACAGTCAGAGGAAAAGTATAAGGGTATGTCTCCACGTTCAGGAAACGCTGCGTTTTTGATGCTGCGTTGAGCCGCAGCGTCCAGATGTTACAGCATAGTGGAGGGGATTTAATGAAATCCCGTCTCCACTATGCAGTAAAAGACGCATGCGGCAGACCCGTCTTTTAAGAACGCAGCATGTCCTTACATTGCTGAAACAACGCAAGGACAGCGCAGGTGACCTGCCAGTGACCTCAGGTGCAGATTTGGTCAGGATTTTACCTGCATAAAATCCTGATGCAATCCTGAACGTGGACACATACCCTTAGGCCGGCTTCACACTTGCGAGTTTTACGGACGTAAGAGCGCAGAAACTACGTCCGTAAAACTCGCAAAAAATACGGCACAATTACTCTCTATGCCCCTGCTCCTATCTGCCGTATTAAACTGATCAGTATTATACGGCTTTCTGCGTTTGTCACTGTATTGCGCAAATAAAACGTCAATGAAAGTCTAAGGAAGCCCCAAAAATACGGATTACACACGGACCAGCAGTGTGACTTGTGAGAAATACGCAGCGGTGTTAGAGAGAAAAGCCGGCAATTCATTGCGGTGTACAGTAAAATCACACTGACAGCTTCCAGTAGAATAGGTAGAATAAATGTGTACACATAGAATAGGTATATACAGTTAGGGCCAGAAATATTTGGACAGTGACACAATTTTCGCGAGTTGGGCTCTGCATGCCACCACATTGGATTTGAAATGAAACCTCTACAACAGAATTCAAGTGCAGATTGTAACGTTTAATTTGAAGGGTTGAACAAAAATATCTGATAGAAAATGTAGGAATTGTACACATTTCTTTACAAACACTCCACATTTTAGGAGGTCAAAAGTAATTGGACAAATAAACATAACCCAAACAAAATATTTTTATTTTCAATATTTTGTTGCAAATCCTCTGGAGGCAATCACTGCCTTAAGTCTGGAACCCATGGACATCACCAAACGCTGGGTTTCCTCCTTCTTAATGCTTTGCCAGGCCTTTACAGCCGCAGCCTTCAGGTCTTGCTTGTTTGTGGGTCTTTCCGTCTTAAGTCTGGATTTGAGCAAGTGAAATGCATGCTCAATTGGGTTTAGATCTGGAGATTGACTTGGCCATTGCAGAATGTTCCACTTTTTGGCACTCATGAACTCCTGGGTAGCTTTGGCTGTATGCTTGGGGTCATTGTCCATCTGTACTATGAAGCGCCGTCCAATCAACTTTGCAGCATTTGGCTGAATCTGGGCTGAAAGTATATCCCGGTACACTTCAGAATTCATCCGGCTACTCTTGTCTGCTCTTATGTCATCAATAAACACAAGTGACCCAGTGCCATTGAAAGCCATGCATGCCCATGCCATCACGTTGCCTCCACCATGTTTTACAGAGGATGTGGTGTGCCTTGGATCATGTGCCGTTCCCTTTCTTCTCCAAACTTTTTTTCTTCCCATCATTCTGGTACAGGTTGATCTTTGTCTCATCTGTCCATAGAATACTTTTCCAGAACTGAGCTGGCTTCTTGAGGTGTTTTTCTGCAAATTTAACTCTGGCCTGTCTATTTTTGGTATTGATGAATGGTTTGCATCTAGATGTGAACCCTTTGTATTTACTGTCATGGAGTCTTCTCTTTACTGTTGACTTAGAGACAGATACACCTACTTCACTGAGAGTGTTCTGGACTTCAGTTGATGTTGTGAACGGGTTCTTCTTCACCAAATTAAGTATGCGGCGATCATCCACCACTGTTGTCATCCGTGGACGCCCAGGCCTTTTTGAGTTCCCAAGCTCACCAGTCAATTCCTTTTTTCTCAGAATGTACCCAACTGTTGATTTTGCTACTCCAAGCATGTCTGCTATCTCTCTGATGGATTTTTTCTTTTTTTTCAGCCTCAAGATGTTCTGCTTCACCTCAATTGAGAGTTCCTTTGACCGCATGTTGTCTGCTCACAGCAACAGCTTCCAAATGCAAAACCACACACCTGGAATCCACCCCTGACCTTTTAACTACTTCATTGATTACAGGTTAACGAGGGAGACGCCTTCAGAGTTAATTGCAGCCCTTAGAGTCCATTGTCCAATTACTTTTGGTCCCTTGAAAAAGAGGACGCTATGCATTACAGAGCTATGATTCCTAAACCCTTTCTCCGATTTGGATGTGGAAACTATCATATTGCAGCTGGGAGTGTGCACTTTCAGCCCATATTATATATATATAATTGTATTTCTGAACATGTTTTTGTAAACAGCTAAAATAACAAAACTTGTGTCACTGTCCAAATATTTCTGGCCCTAACTGTATATATATATATATATATATATATATATATATATATATATATATATATATATATATATATATATATATATATATATATGTCAGGGCATTAACCCTTCATTACCCCATATCCCACCGCTACACGGGAATGGGAAGAGAGTGGCCAAGTGCCAGAATAAGCGCATCTTCCATATGTGCCTTTTCTGGGGTGGCTGGGGGCAGGTGTTTTTAGCCAGGGGGGGGGCAATAACCGTGGACCCTCTCCAGGCTATTAATATCTGCCCTCAGTCACTGGCTTTACTACTCTGGCGGAGAAAATTGTGCGGGAGCCCATGCCAATTTTTTCCGCCATTTAACCCCTTAATTTACTAGCTAGAACGGCCAAATTTTGCATAGACACACTACTAACATTAGTGGTGTGGAATATGCAAAAAAATGGTGATATGAGATGGTTTACTGTATGTAAACCATGTCTCATATCATGTCGGGTTTAGGAAGGAGATGGCAAAAGCCGGTAATTGAATTACCGGCTTTCTGCTATATCGCGCTGGATGAAATATTAATATATATACATATATGTGTCTACTGAGATAGATATATATATATATATATATATATATATATATATATATATATATATATATATATATATATATATATATATATATATATATATATATATATATATATATATATATATATATAGTTTTTTTTTGTTTTTTTTTACACATGGATCCCTTGTATAGCCGTATGTCGGTTTTGCAAGCCTGCGATAAAAACAAGCAGTACGGATGACATACGGATTACATACGGTGGATGCCATGCGCAAAAAACGCTGAAACACCCTGCCTACGGAGGAGCTACGGACCACTATTTTCGGGACTTTTCAGCGTATTACGGCCGTAATATACGGACCGTAATTTCATACGCTGAGTGTGAAGCCGGCCTTATAGAAACACGTCACCACTTCTGTATTTATCACCCACTCCTGGTTTTGCCTTACAATTACTGAGGTAAAATACTGACCTTGTGAATGAGGCCTAAACCATAATCCCGACTGTCTGTACAGTAAACAATGGAAGTAAAATTAAAGAAAAGATTCACTCAAACTGTGAAAGTCAGACATGTGAAACCGGCCTAAAGTCCCCAATACACATAAGACTATCATGTTGGGGGGGTTTGTTGAACACTCTAACGGTATGTGCACACGTAGAAAGCTCCTCTGCGGATTTTTCTGCAGCGGATTTGATAAATCCGCAGTGCAAAACCGCTGCAGTTTATCGCGGTTTCTATTGCGGATTCCGCTGTGGTTTTACATCTGCAGTTTTCTTTTGGAGCATATGTAAAAACGCTGTGGATTCCGCACAAAGAATTGACATGCTGCGGAAAATAAAACTCTGCGTTTCCGCGCGTTTTTTTCCGCAGCATGTGGACTGCGGATTTCGTTTCCCATAGGTTTAAATTGTACTGTAAACTCATGGGAAGCTCCTGCGAATCCGCAGCTGCGGATCCGCAGCAAAATCCGCATCGTGTGCACATAGCCTAATGTGTGTATGGAGGCCCGGACAACTGAATGTCGGAGAAAATATCAATCAGGTCTGTCATTTTGGACTGCTGATTGCTTTGTTTGCTTTCACCTGGAGATAGGCGGCTGCTGGACAGATCTGACTGTTCTCTGAGGACACGTTCACACGTTCAGTATTTGGTCAGTATTTTGCCTCAGTATTTATAAGCCAAAACCAGGAGTGGGTGATAAATACAGAAGTGGTGACGTGTTTCTAATATATTTTTCCTCTGGTTGTCCCACTACTGGCTTTGGCTTACAGATACAGAGGTCAAATACTGACGAAATACTGACCGTGTGAACGTGGCCTGAGAGAACAGTCAGATCGTGTGAACGTGGCCTGAGAGAACAGTCAGATCGTGTGAACGTGGCCTCCTCGACAGCACAGGAGCGATCGGCCTAATGAGTGCTCCTGTGTATGGGAGAGACAGACGAGATGGCCAAAATTTTGTTCGCCCGGCTTCGCACAGATTGTCTGTCTGTTTCTCACAGGAAATATCACACAGTGCTATCAGGTCATGTTAAAGTGATTTTCCGATATTATAATTATTGTTAGGCCATTAACCCCCTCAATGTTCACATAGCGTAAAATGATGTCATATGGTCGCGGCGGGTGTATGACATTCCATCACTCGTATTGTACCCGGCAGATGACGGCTTTGTTACACAGCCAGCATCTGCCTGTCATATTAGCGGTCAGATGTTTAATCAACGACAGTGGGATGTAAATAATATAATTGTCGTTGCACATGTGCATCGGCTCCCATCAATCCCGCGCAATGGCATCACACGGGTAGGTTGTTGGAAGCCGGGGTTCTGCTGAAAGTTCCTTTAACTGCCATTTTGTTCCTACTGTGAAGATCAGTCATAGGCCAGAGACACACTAGTGTATCACATCGGATGTGATACGGCTCCTGCTCTGCTGCGAGCGTGATCCGAGTGTCCGTGCTCCAATCTTCTTGCATGAGAGGATCGCAGCACAGCTGCTGGAGGAGATGGAGAAATTAATTTCTCCATTGCCAGTGTCTGCGGACAAAACTGAAATTAAAGCTAAAACAACAACCACAAGACGGATTTCATCAACCAAGGTATCATTTTAATCAGTATAACGGCGCCGACCTGACAGTGTCTGTAGGTTACCGTGCACAATCCTGCTGGCAGGTTCCCTTTAACCCACTGAAATGTATACAGCATAAACCTTTTATAAGTTCAGCATTTCCATACCCGTATACATCTCATACTGCCAGGTAATTTTTACTGAATAAAGAATGCCATAAAAACAATGGTGGATTTAACATTGATGGAAGTGGTCACAGGAAAATTGTCTTCCAAAAGTTCTTCTCACTAGTCAATGTATTATTTTTGATGATATCCAGCATTCTCATTCCCATAATACATTCTCCATTTTGTTTTTAATAGTTTTCTCTCCTGAAAAAGTCCCGGATAAACTGGATGCCATAGTTATTGGTAGTGGAATCGGAGGACAAGGAGTAGCTGCACTGCTCGCCAGGGCTGGAAAACGGGTACTGGTCTTGGAGCAACTGGGAAAATTGGGTGGCTGCTGCCATACTTTCAATGAGAAGGGCTATGAGTTTGATGTGGGTGAGTATGAAATAATGGAGACAGATACCAGTACATAACATGCTTCACCAGACATGTTATCCATAAGATAGGAGATAAGTTGTTGATCGGTGAAGGTCTGACCCCTAGGACCTACACCGATCAGCAGAGCGGGGAACTTTTATCCAGGTTGTAATATAGTGGCGCCTCTGCTCCATTCATTCCTTATGGGGCTGCTGAGCTCTGCCCTTGTGTTTTTTTGGTTTTTTTTGTTTGTCTATTGGGCTGCCGAAAACAAACAATGAATGGAGCATCAGTGGGGAGCCGACCTGCCACTCTATGTTGTAACAAGGAGAAAGGTGAAACATCAGAGATAAAACTTCTCCGTTTTGCTGATCGGTGCGGATCTCGGCAGCTGGACCCCTAACAATTAAAATATTCTCACCGGATAACCCCTATAACCATATCCTTTACATTCACTCTCAGGAATTCATTACATTGGACAGCTGAATGAGAAATCTCCTTCTCGGATTTTGGTGGACCAGCTGACGGATGGTCAGCTGCAGTGGTCTTTAATGGACAATCCATATGATGTGGTGGTTTTGGGGGATCCAAACAATGGCCGTCGTTACAACATGAAATCTGGGAGAAAAGCCTATGCTGATGAACTGAAAAAGGCATTTCCAGGAGAGGAGAAGGCCATTGATGATTTTTTGCATCTGGTTAAGGTTAGTAGACCGCTGAAGGAGGCCTCATGTCACTGATTGCCTTAGTAAGCTACACAACGCTAGGTCATCCAGAGAGGAAGCCAATCCTCACAGGACTCCCACAAGAGATCCAAAGTAGCCCACACCTCCTTTATATCCTCATACATACTTCATTATTAATTTTGGGGATTCTCCAGGATGTTGGACAACCCCTAAAAGTTAAAAAAAAATGGCTGTTTTCCTTCAGAAATAGCGACATCTTTGACCATGGATTGTCATTTATTGCAACTCAGTCCTATGAAGTGAGAAAGCTAAGCTGCAATACCATGCGCAACCTGTGGATAGGAGTGTCACTGTTTCTAAAAGAAACAGCCATGTTTTTTCAATGGTTGGACAAACCCTTTAAGTTCAGCAGAAAGCAGTAAGCTCTTAAGCGCCTCCTTAGTAGCAGCCACAGAAAGCCAGAAAGTGATCTTCTAAATGCAATGGAATTTCAGGCTCTTTATCAGATAAACTGAGCTCTTATTTTTGACCCTATTTAAAGGGGCTGACTGACTTAACAAAAATGTTATGTTGTCACATAAAATAAGTTCTAATAATCTGCTCAAACACCCTCATTCTGGCACAAAGATCTCCACTGGGATAGGAATTGATGGCGTCCCTTTATTTGGTCATATTGTTTGTACTTTCTTTTGCAAATGAATCATCTTACAGGGGATGTCTATGATCAAAAGAGAAATTGGGCCAATATTGGGCAAGTGAATAAAGGTAGCGTCACTTACAGTACTTCCATTGCAGTACCCCCTCTGGTCACTGGCAGGGATTGGATGAAGTAGTCACATATGTGTCACAGCCAAGCAATCAAAGACCAGCAGATGCGCTGAGGCTACAGGGGTTCTTTAAATAATTATTCCCTTAAGTTGTTGAATCCTTCACCATTGGGCCATTTTCTCTTGATCATGGACAACCCCTTTTAGCTGTCATGAAATACTTGGTTAAAAAAAGGTGGATTTAAGTGTCGGCTAAATCTAACTATCATTTGTATTACCTAGAAAGTGGCTGGTCGGGTCTCGGACATGGTCATCATTAAGGTGCTCCCTTTACCGATCTCCCGATTCTTGTGTAGCACCGGACTGTTGAATTGGATCTCCCCATTTTTCCGCTACGCTAAACGCAGTGTGACCGAGGTTGTCAGCGAATTCACCAAGAACAAGGAGTTACAGGCCGTACTAAGCTACATATTTGGGACCTATGGTAAGTGGTTAGAAATCTATGTACAGTAGTTAAGAGTAATATTTGGGCTTCTTAACATTCACAACGTAATATACAGACTGACTAGTGGAATATTATTAACATGTCACTGTGTTTAAAACCCAAAGATGTATACAGATGTTGTCCAGTTCAGCAAAACATGTCTGTTTTATTACTCTTAGTAACAGCGACACCCTTGTCCCCAGGCTGTGACTGGTATTGCAGCTCAGACTGGTGCTGCAGTGCTAGCAGCGGCTCATGGATAAGACTACATGCAATGTATGAACTGCATTCACAAGATATGAATGGTGACATTGTTAGAATTTCCTGATAATGGTAAGGGCGTGTTCATTTGGCAAATGGCAGATAAGCCGAAACTGCAGTGTAAATAATTGGAGCGTTTCCTCCTATAATTACAGAGGGGAGATGAGCATATATAGGTACAGCGGCAACTGTACGTTATAGGATCACATAACATTTCACTACAGAACCTCTCCTCTTAGGGTACGTGTCCACAATCACTATTTGCTGCGGGTTTGATACTTATGTAGAGCCAAACCCGCAGCGGCCAGCTGTGACAGCATAGTGGGTGGGATTTCTAGAAGTCTCATGTCCAATGTGCGACTATGTGCCCCTGCGGATCACCCGCGAAAACGGATATGGGGCCCGGGTTTATGTGATGCATGGACCGACTGCGAGTTTATTGACCCATATATGCTTGTGCAGGTCAGGAGACCTGCGGCCGATGTGGGAAACCAGCCTTGGGGTTCGTGCACATGGCACCTTTTAGATGCCAGGGTACCTGCATTGTTTGGCTATAGGAAGACGCTTTAAGAAAACACAAGACATGTGCACATATCCTTAAGCTGTCGGAAGACCCTTCTGACTGTGGTTTGTCCCCCCAAATGTACAAAGAATCTAGAATATTAAAGACCATGATTCCTCTCCCCCTTTCCGCCATCATTTGCCTTTGGGAGCGTTGTTTGGAGACACTCACATACGTTAGATTGTTGGCCGAACCTGAGTAATCCAGTAGGCTTCATTTGTTATAAGTGTGGCCTGTAACAAGACTGGTTCTCTGTAATCTACTCTTATACTGAACCCCATATCATCTGACGGAAGAGAATGTCTCAAGGAGTTGATATTTGTTAGTTTATCTGGAAATGCCCGGTAAGGTGCGGCCGGTGCCCAGTGGAGCATTGTGATCTGGTTTGACATGAGTTTGGGTGTAGACATTGAACTGTCAGACTCTATTATCTCACAGAACAATGACACTCTTATTTGGGGTTCGTACTTGAGGAGATTTTATACATATATTTTTTTTCTAGTATCTATTTAGCCCCCAATGTTAGTCATATGCCTGAGGGAATAAGAAACGGTATCTCTCCTGCCTCCTCAGGTGTGTTCCCAGACAAGGCCAGCTTTCCTCTACATGCCGTACTGATTGATCATTTCATGAATGGAGCCTGGTATCCCACTGGTGGTGCCAGTGAAATCACCTACCACCTTGCACCCACGATTGCAAGAGCTGGAGGAGCTGTTCTATCAAGAGCAACTGTACAGCAAATCCTGGTGAACAGTGATAAGAGAGCTTGTGGTGAGTACAGGCCCTCCGTACCGAGAAGCATCGTGTGCTGTGTACATAGATCAAATAAATGTTTTTTGTGCGCCCCTGCATCCCGACACACATGAAAAAAAAAATTATACACTGCTATCCCGGCCCAATGGGCATGTATGGACCCAACCCTGCCACGTGGTCCGTTCAGAGGACACTGAAATTTAAAAGCAAAATGTTAGTATTTCCTGTGGTCCAAATGGGCACTTAGCATTTGATTTGTGAGAGGGAACCTCACTTATTAGTTTCCAACTCTTTTTGTGTCTTAACTGTAATGTCATCAGAAGATGACCTATTGTTTAAATCAGGTTTTTGCTTGTGTATATATATATATATAATATACACAGTAAAAAACCTTCTCTTGACCCATCCTCTGTTTCTAGCTATCGCCCTATATCACTTCTCCCCTGTGCCTCCAAACTACTGGAACAACACATCCATCTTGAACTGTCCTCCCATCTCTCTTCCTGCTATCTCTTCGACCGCCTACAATCAGGCTTCCGATCACACCATTCCACTGAAACTGCCCTAACTAAGGTCACCAATGACCTATTAACCGCCAAGAGAAAGCGACACTACTCTGTCCTCCTCCTCCTGGACCTGTCAGCTGCCTTTGACACAGTGGACCATTTCCTATTATTACAGACCCCCTCATCCCTTGGCATCGCAGACTTGGCCCTAACCTGGATCTCATCATACCTAACAGACCGGACATTCAGCGTCTCCCACTCACACACCACCTCCTCACCTCACCCCATATCTGTCAGAGTCCCACAAGGTTCAGTCCTTGGGCCCCTGCTCTTCTCCATTTACACCTTTGGCCTGGGACAGCTCATAGAGTCTCACGGCTTTCAGTATCACCTCTATGCTGATGACACACAGATCTACATCTCTGGACCAGATATCACCTCCCTACTAACCAGAATCCCTCAATGTCTGTCCACTATTTCATCCTTCTTCTCCGCTAGATTTCTAAAACTTAACATGGACAAAACAGAATTCATCGTCTTTCCCCCATCTCACGCGACACCCCCCCCCCCCTTCCCCAACAAATCTATCCATTACAGTAAATGGCTGCCCACTCTCCCCAGTCCCACAAGCTCGCTGCCTCGGGGGTAATCCTTGACGCTGATCTCTCCTTCAATCCACATATCCAAGCCCTTTCCACTTCCTGCTGTCTTCAACTCAAAAATATTTCACGGATCCGTACATTCCTAAACCAAGAATCTGCAAAAACCCTAGTCCATGCCCTCATCATCTCCCGCCTCGACTACTGTAACCTCCTGCTCTGTGGCCTCCCCTCGAACACTCTCGCACCCCTCCAATCTATTCTAAACTCTGCTGCCCGACTAATCCACCTGTCCCCCCGCTATTCCCCAGCCTCTCCCCTCTGTCAATCCCTTCACTGGTTCCCCATTGCCCAGAGACTCCACTACAAAACCCTAACCATGACGTACAAAGCCATCCACAACCTGTCTCCTCCATACATCTGTGACCTCGTCTCCCGGTACTTTCCTGCACGCAACCTCCGATCCTCACAAGACCTCCTTCTCTACTCCCCTAGGTTCACATTGTGTTAATGGGTTAACGCTAACGGACTGCGTTGCACGGCGAATATGTCGCAATTAACGCCGTGCAATGGGTCCGTTGGCGCACCCATTGACAGCAATGTGATTTTTAACTGAAGCGCATTGCTAGCGCATGCCATTTTCGGCACGCGCTAGCGATGTGCCATTCCTTTGTGACGGACCTCGGACGCTTGCAGCGTCCGAGGCCCGCTCCTCGCTAGTGCAGATCGGGGATCTGCGCTAGCGGGGAGGGAGAACGCCGACCCTATAGAAACCTTGTGTTAGCGCAATCCGCTAGTGCTATGCGCTTAACGGATTGCCCTAACGCAATGTGAACCTAGTCTCCTCTTCCCACAATCATATACAAGATATCTCTCGCGTATCACCCCTACTCTGGAACCTTCTACCACAACATATCAGACTCTCGCCTACCATGGAAACCTTCAAAAAGAACCTCTAGACCCACCTCTTCCGACAAGCCTACAACCTGCAGTAACCACCGATCGACCAAACCGCTGCATGACCAGCTCTACCCTCACCTACTGTATTCTCACCCATCCCTTGTAGATTGTGAGCCTTCGCGGGCAGGGTCCTCCCTCCTCCTGTACCAGTCGTGACTTGTATTGTTCAAGATTATTGTACTTGTTTTATTATGTATACCCCTCCTTACATGTAAAGCGCCATGGAATAAATGGTGCTATATTAATAAACAATAATATATATATATATATAATTATATATTTTCTTTTTTCTTTTGCATTTTTGGCAGTAGTTCTTTTTATATTTTTTTTATTTTTTTCTAGCTCATGATCTTTTTTTAAATAAAAAAACAATCTTACTATTTTCACACTGACCACTAGGGCTATTTTAAACTCATACTTGGTGTTATTTCATGAGGAGTTGTCAGCAGTTTCATTATCATCAGAGGCAGGGTTACAATGACTGATAGCAGCTCTGTACACGGCTGATAACATAGGATCCACCACAGCCGACCTCGTCCCCCCTCTTTTCGTTCCTCTCATTAGATTCTTCAATACAAAACATAGCGTCCGTGTGTTCTTTGTGGACAATGCACATGTGCATTTCCTGAAACAGGATGTTTGAGTCTACAAAATCCCAAGTGGCCGGTGTGAAAATTGCAATATTTCTCATTTTTATTTTCAATAATGAGAAATTTTAAATTTAACATTTTAAATTATTATCTGGAAAAAATTTTTTTTGCCAAAATAAAATACATTTAACACAAAAAGCTGATTGAAAACATTTGTTCATTTTCTGATAACACGTACCCTTTTAAAAACCCAATATTCTGAAATATGGCCACCTTTTACAGCTTTCTAAGAGGTATCACCCAACCGTTCTAGCTGGATGGCAAGTCCTATGAGAAGTGTAATGGCAGCCATGTTGGTTGTCACTTATCTTTCATAGGTTTTTGTCTTGCTTCTAAATCCCAAGCAATAATAATGTAATGTAAATCGTAGTAATATCTATAGTGCCGTCAGAGGAATTGTCAATAATTTGCTTCTTTTTTGTGTTTCTGTAGGTGTTGTTGTCAGAGGAAAGGGCATGGACCCCATGAATATTTTTGCTCCAATTGTAATTACCGATGCCGGGATCTTTAACACATATGAGAAGCTTCTGCCTCCTGAGGTTAAATCAATGCCAGGTACATGGAAGCACTATCTATATCTATATCTATCATTGTGATTACTCGCTAATCCCGCCCCCTGCACAGTAGCTCTACCCCCACCACATCACCACACACAATCCCGCCCCCCCACATTACCACACGAGGCTCCGTCCCCACAAATTACCACACGTTAATTTACCACCTGCGTAAGTGATATTGAATGCTGTCATTAATTACTTTAGTTTAATCACCAGCAGCGCTAATTAGATAGCAATGAGCGTGCCGTGCGTTAGCTGGCTGGAAACACCTAGTAATATATATTTACTTACACACACACACACACACACACACACACACACACACACACACACACACACACACACACACACACACACACACACACACACACACACACTCGAGTCACGGTCGGCGGGTGAGAGGGCTGAGGCATACTCACCTAGTCCCGGCGATCCTGGCGCTGTCCCTGCAGTCCCATGGTCTTCGGGTGCCACAGTTCTTCCCCTGTTCAGCGGTCACGTGGGACCGCTCATTAGAGAAATGAATATGGACTCCACTCCCATAGGGGTGGAGCCGCATATTCATTTCTCTAATCAGCGGTAACGGTGACCGCTGATAGAGGAAGAGGCTGCGGCACCCGGAAACCAGCTGTCCGGGAGAAGGAGCGGGACGGCGGGAGCAGGTAAGTATGTCATATTTACCTATCCCCGTTCCACACGCCAGGCGCCGCTCCATCTTCCCGGCGCCGCTCCATCTTCCCGGCGTCTCTCCGCACTGACTGTGCAGGTCAGAGGGCGCGATGACGCATATAGTGTGCGCGGCGCCCTCTGCCTGATCAGTCAAAGCGGAGAGACGTCGGGAGCTGCAAGCAAGAGAGGCGAGTATGGCGTTTTTTTTTTTTTATTGCAGCAGCCGCAGGCAGCATTATATATACCGGTAGCACAGCTTTATAAGGAGCATCTATGGGGCACAAATGAACGGTGCAGAGCACTATATGGCAGAGCTTTATAAGGAGCATCTATGGGGCAATAATGAACGGTACAGAGCACTATATGGCAGAGCTTTCTATGGCACATCTATGGGGCAATAATGAACGGTGCCGAGCATATATGCGGCACAGCTTTATATGGAGCTTCTATGGGGCAATAATGAACAATATGGAGCATTATATGTGGCACAGCTTTATACAGAGCATCTATGGGGCAATAATGAACGGTATGGAGCATCTATTTTTATTTTTGAAATTCACCAGTAGCTGCTGCATTTCCCACCCTAGGCTTATACTCGAGTCAATAAGTTTTCCCAGTTTTTTTGTGGCAAAAGTGTGTGTGTATATATATATATATATATATATATATATATATATATATATATATATATATATATATATATAATATATATATATATATATATATATATAATATTTATTTATTTATTTTTTTGTTAAAAGTCTCTTGGTAAAGGATCACAAAAATAATGAGAAAGGACATCACTAAAACAAGAGTAGGGAGAGGCTTCTGCTGCAGACAGACCATGTTAGTTAGGCCACATTTACATGTCAATCTTCTCCATCAAAATTTGTAGTCCAAAACCAGGAGACGTAACGAGCAGAAAAAGGTCAAGGGATTTTTTTTGTAAGGGAATTTTTCAGAAATGACCTATTGGGTTTTGTGACCTTTTCACAACAAGCCATAATTTGTATGTACACTATTTCTGGACTATCTCTAATTTTCACTTGCCTCTGATCTAGTTGAGGCTAGCTGCTATGATATTTCCCATACACCGCACACCCAGTCATGAAGGATTCCTGCTCTCCTATCTCTGTGTAGCACGTGTTCAGAAGCAGTTGCTGCAAGGAGTATATTATACAACAACATTGAGCAGTGTAGCTGTAAATCCAGCTCTCGGGTGAGAGAAACACTTACTAGAAAGTGTCAGCACTGAGTAAGTGTGTCCATACATGCTTCTCTCTCCTGTAATAGACATAAAGGTGTCAGTCTGCCTTATCTTGAGAAGGAGTGATTTTTACTAGTATTTTACAGTGAGTGATGAGGGGGACAAATGGCTCATAAGATGAGAGGAATGCAAACGTCTTTAATAAGATTTATTACAAAGTTTCTTGTATTTGCGTGTGCTGTTGCTTTATGCAGAGTTTTTTGAAAACGCAGAGACCATTCAAAGTCCTTTCTGCACGCCATAGAGCGCGTCCCTAATCCTCTCCCATGGAAATCAAAAAGTCCATTTCTGACTTTGGTCACTAGCGTAAGACAAGTCTATGGACTACTATTCACAGCTCGGCCATACTGACTGGTCTCATAAGCAAGTACAGGAAAAAAAACACAATAAGGGCTTGTTCACAATATGAGTTTTTACAGTGTTTATTTTCTGTGCATTTTTGCCGCAGAAAAAAACACATTTTTTTTTTCCCTTCAAATCTGCATCATGTGACTCCTTTGAGCATTTTCGCAGCATTTTTCACCCATTCAAATGAATAGGGGAAAAATGCTTAAAAATTGCATGGATTTTATGCAGCGTTTTCCTGCTGCAGAAAAATTCTGCTGCAAATAGTCACTGTGTGCGGCCAGCCTAAAAATATGCAAAAAAGCAGAGTTAAAAAAGGCTTTAGCACATAGATTTAAAAAGCTAAAATCCAGAGTTAATCTATCCCGACACAGGAATATCGGAGCTTTATCTGGGGCAATGTTTAACTTCTCCTTGGCAGCGCGGGTGAAAATGACTGAAGCAAATATCCCTTATCGCTGTTTACCAGCAGAACTTTCTATACAGTATATCAGACGGGGGAAGCCAAAGTCCAGCAGATCCCGGTCTCCATGATTCCTACGTGATCTTGCATTTTTCCAGCACACATCCATCGGCTTATATCAGGATTACAGCGGCACATCTGTCCTGTATGTGTGGATCATGTACGATCTAGAATAATCCCCCGTATTCACTTTCTCACTTCCATATGTAATTAATCCTGAACCCTGTATTCTCCCTCCAGAGATCCAATCTCAGCTGGGCATGCTGCGACACGGAGCAGGGGGCTTCAGCCTCTTCGTTGGCATAAAAGGCTCAAAAGAAGATCTCCAACTTCCTGCCTCAAACTACATCTACATACCAGGCAACGACCTGCAGAAAATGTACGTACCGGCCCGGATTATCTCTGTATACCATGGGGCAAATATGAGGCATCCTGTACTTGTCAGCTGTCCCTCAAACAGGGGTGGGGAACATGAGCATTTTCACGAAAAAGAGCATTTTTGGCCATTTTAACGCGTTCATAGATGGAATGGGGTAAAACATCCGTGGTCGGGGAGTAACTCCAGAAAATGACTGTTCCTCAAGATTTTGATGACCCAGTAAAATAGTAATTTTTTTCCCCAGCCTTTAATCTTTAGAGAGGCTAAATGTCTGATCACTGGGATCTCCAATAATCACTGGGATAGAGATCTCAAGTCTTCTGTTCTTCCTCACTGCAAAATCTCATTGAGGAGGCGCATGAAAGGAGTGACAGCTGAGTGTTCACTCAATGTCTGTGGGACATGTACTGATCCGATGAGAGATCAGATATTTTCCATCTAGCGGATAAATGCCCATTGTGGAAAAACCCCTCTTTAAAGGGAAACTCTCCTCTGATTCATGCTGCTCAAACCACGGGCAGCAGGAATCCGAGCCTGGCTGCGCGTTTGCAACCAAGAATTTATTTTTTTTCTCTGAAATGCTCTGGCATTTGAGAGAAAATATTCTTTACAGTTCTGGGTGGAAGGAATAGATGAGACTGGTCCAATGCTGATCCGGGCTCTTCCCAGCACTGCTACGGATCAGTTTTTTTTTCCCTATCAGTCCCACAGATCATGAATGGAGCTGGAATGAAGGTAAGGCGCCCATCTCCATCAGTCCCATAAACGTCAATGGAGCGGTGGTCACACATGCAAAGAGACTTGTGGGACCACCATGCTCAGGAACAGGGTTATCTCTTAGGTAACTGCGATCGCCCTTTGCAAACACTTTTTCGTTCTCAGTATACAGTATGTGATTCCTGTGTATCAGAACTCTGCGACTCCCATACCCTATGGTTGAGTTGATGTTATGATGGAGCCATTTACCGTACATGAAAACTTTTATTACTTAATTGTGGTCACCACCAATTTACTATTATCCTATTTCGGCAGTTGTCGTGTTCTCCCGGATATAGTCGGTATATTATATTTGTTTTTACACTGAGGAGAACCGTAACATATGTCCTGGCAGCTTTATTCATCGCTGAGCGCTAGTATCATTTGCTCTCCAATGTCATTGCCTTTGGGTTCATAGAATTGTATTCGATCTTAAAACTTCCGCTTGTCATCTTGTATATCCCATCATATCTCATCCATCAGTATGGGTATGACCTAAAATGCTAATAATATTAAATTAGATATTAAAATGAATGATAATTTTATTATGGGGGGTTCGACCGCTGAACGGGGCACTCTTATCCCTATTAGTATGAAATAGAATAGGGGTAGCCACAAGCAGAAAGTATCTATAAAATCGCATCTGGGAAGGTTATAGTCAAAATATCACAAGAAAGAATATATATAATAATCACTCCCAGTAGAACTTATTCTGCCCAAGTATCAGATCAAGACGGTTATCGAAAAACATATACTGAAAAGGGGGGAGGAAATAAATCCAAAAAAGATAACCTTTTGTCTTTATAATAAGATTGCTTTATTTAAAGTGCAAGGCAAGAGGACAGTGATGACAACAGGGTCATCCAATAGTGCATAAAAACAATTGGTACGTTCGGGATACTAGGAACTCTGCCTGCTGACCCAAAGTAAGGAAATTACGATAATTGACATATAGGGTCAGGGTTATAAGACCAATAGGGGGCATAGCCTATGTCACAATAGACCAATGTGCAAAAGTGCCATCTGTCATACAAAACAATGCGATATATAACATGTCATTCAACATAGCGTAATAGTAGCAGGCTACACAGCAGTAGAAAAAGTAGTTAATACATCACCCCAAAGTTGGTGCTTAGCAGGTACAGCGTCCCAGTGTCTGCCCCAACGCGCGTTTCGGAACACCTTCATCAGGGAGTATGGAACGGCGGTGCACATGCTTTCCTACAACTCCATTCATTCCTTATGGGGCTACCGAGCACTGCCTTTTGGCTTTTCCCGGCAGCCTCCTAGAGAAAGAATCGAGCGACCGACCGGCCACTTCGCTTTGCAGCAGGGATACAAGTTCTCAATTTTGACAACCAGTTTGGGTCCCAGACGCTTGGACCCTCCATAATAAGCAATGGGTCCAATGACTGTGACCCTCATTGATCCCAAAGGTCCTAAGTCCTGTGTGAATGAGGTTGTAGTGCCCATATGTGACCAGCACTCGCTAACTCTTCATTCATGGGCCCCCAGTTCTTGTGAGCAGTGCCAGCCACATTGGTTGGACCAATGCTAATCATAAATGTATGATCTATCCTACGTACCTGGTGGGACAACCCCTTTGTTTTCCATACAATGTGATGGATGATTTCTGACGCATTTCCAGCTTGTAAACCAGCTCTGGCACATACAGATAATGAGCAGAATACCCATGTATATACAGAATTATCTTGGGTTCTATAAGTCTCTCCATCAGCATTTATACTGCAGATTATTATCGTTCTTTGTGTCTACATGTCCTAATTCATGAAATATGGCAAATTCCTGCACAGAGAGAAAAACTACTCATCTGCTTCTGTTGATGATGCTCCACAGCACCTTCCAATGTTATATGTCTCCTCTCCATCTGCTAAAGACCCCACCCACGAGGAGCGCTGTCCAGGTAGGTTCCCAGAGAGGCTTATGGTCTTATTGTAGTATCTGTATATTTGTCTTCTACAATAAATTCACCCCATACATGAGGTCTAGGAGATGGTCCCCTACTATGACTGCAACATGCAGCAACGTATCGTCACTCTCTGCACACATTTCTGTCCTAGCCCTTATTGTACAGTTATTTAGGGGGTCTGTTCTGGGCTTCGAACTCATTTAAGAAGTCTGTAGTTCCTACTTTGCTTTGGGATCTATAGGTTCGTATGTAGGTGATATGGGGTTTGTATTTTATAAAGTGTTTGTCTGGGGTCTTTGTTTGTTTTTTTAGCATCTCTATTTAATCTGTGTACTCATTAGTGATCTTTATAGATTATGGGTGTTCTTCATTTCGAGGCTGGCTTGCAGTCTCTAGTAAGGATGAGCGGACCCATTAAAGTTAGGGTTCAGCCGAACTTTAGTCCAAAGTTCAGTTTGGGTCTCATTACTTGACCCCTGAACCCCATATAAGTCACTGGGGACCCGAACTTTGGTGCTGCAAAATGGTCATAGTAAGGGCTACAGAGCTGCAAAATGGGGGGGGGGGGTAAGAGCAGAGCAATTGCCCTGCAAACAAATGTGGATAGGGAAATTACTTAAAATAACATAAAATTTAAAAAAAAAAAATAAAGAATATTAATCTTGAACCAGGAGGTCGAAGTCCAAGTGGAGCAGTGCCTTGCATGTGTAGTTTACTGTAGGTGTTAATAAATTAAAAAAATGACATGGGGTCCACACTATTTTTAATAACCAGCCAAGGCAAAGCAGACAGCTGCGGACTGATATTAATAGGCTGGGAAGGTCCATGGATACTGGCCCCTTCCTAGCCTAATAAGACCAGCCCCCAGCCACCCTAGAAATGGTGCTCCACTAGATGCGCCAATATTTGGCATGGCTGTGATGGCTCCGGAAGTGTCCACTGCCTAAAAGCTTATTGACTGGCTGTGGTGCAACCCTTCAACAAACTTTATTTGGCACCGAACCAGAACAGTAAAACAAACTTGGTAGAAAGTCTGTTCGGAGTTCGGTACTGAACATTAGGTGTCCTATATAAACCCCCGAACTTTACAGTTCCGGTTTGCTCACATTCCTGGTCTTGAATTATTTTGAGGGCTGGTTTGGGGTGCCCTGTCATTTTGAGGCCTGGGGTCACTATTCTAAGATTTTTATTTATGTGGTGTTTTTTTTTTTTTTTTTTTTTTAGTCTGGGATATTTCTTTAGTGCAGGGTATAGTTTGGAGTCTGTATACGGTATATTTTGGGGACAGTACTTGTTTTGGGGGTTGGATTCTATTTTCTCTAAATTTGATTTCACTTTGGAATAGAAACCTATGAACGCATTGTATCAGTCATAGGCTATGTAAATGCATGAGCATATAGTACAAATTGCTGTACCTGCTTATCACACTAAATATCCCTTTTGCAATAGTTTGATTTGGACTTGATTAATAAAGAATTAACTTTTATGGGATGGAGAGCAAAGAGCAATCGGATAATCGGTGACTGGCTCGCTCTGCGCCTTCAGAGTATGTGGATTGTTTGATGTTCCACCCAAGATATGACTATTTATTCTACTTTATTATTTTATACACTGAATGCCTGGTAAACATCTGAAAATGTACAACGCCATGCGGTGGACAAATAATCGACACAAAGGCAATACAGTCATGGCTCTCATGCCTTTCTGAGATTTCTACTGCGATAACCCTTAAAGAGTAAATCGTGGTATACTGCTACCCTCTGCGGGTACATATGATGGTCTAATCAGCGGCCATATGGCGGCACAGAGGGACCATCCTATAGATCAGCTCTGCATGGAGAGATGATGTCGTTGTGTCTCGTTGACGCGTATAAAAATAGGAAATTTACATGAAGAATTATTAATAATTGCGACGTATATGAAGTTCGGAATGGAAAAACTTTAGTTACATTTCTGAACTTATTAAAATCCCCTTCCAGGAAAATCCACTCTGACCGCGCTGACTTTCACACCGTATGAGTGGTTTGAGGAGTGGAAGAATAATAAGGTGCAAAAACGTGGCCAAGACTATGAGGGGGTAAAGAACGCATTTGCTGAGTCCATGTTGGAAACCGTCATACAGCTTTTCCCTCAAATTAAAGACAAGGTGAGTGGAACAACAGCAGAAGAAGAGCAACAGGACCGGGTACTAAGAAGGAAATGGGGCAAGGAAAATGGTGAGTCATAGAAGGAACACGATGGATACAAGGAGAATGGGCCAGGGTGGGTGAAGCGAGTTACCGGCTGTATTTAGTAGTCTCCTTCTTATAGACACAGGCCCCGATTCATTAAACTGTTCAGGCCAAAAAACTGGCATAAAGCACATCAAGTCAACACATTTTTGTGCAAGGTAGAAAAAGCACAAACCTTTTGCAAGTTACGGCATTTTCACGCAAGTTTCAAGCAGCTCTGACAAAATGGGCAGAACATGGGAGGAGGAGAGGCTGCCTCCGCCTGTCAAATTGTTCAAAAGTGGCAGCGTTTCTTACACCAGATAAGTTATTCCAGTCTTTGACCGTGGGGCACACACCACTGATTAAAATGCGCTGAATTCATTTAAGGGGTTGTCCGGGCTTAGGGTAGAGTCACTCTGTGTGAATCTGCACTGTGAGGGCTAGGATGTGATTTTCATACATGTGGTCACTTGCCTACTAGATGTGTGCATCCTTGATTGTTGCAAGTGTATTGATCAAGGCCGGACAAGTCTAGTCGGAATGTGGCTGGAACTTAAGCATGCAAATCTCATACTTATATGACTTGTATGACTGCCTGCTCTTGGTGCCAGAGAATCCTCTGTTTACTGTGCAAGTCCGCAGTCAAATAATGACTGCTTGTACCCTAAGGACGGACAACCCCTTTATTTGGTGTGGGGCCTCTTAATGAATTTTGTGCATCTTATTCCTGCAGGCCCCTCATTAAGACTATTGTATGATTGGTTCTGTTCATGTGTCCCACTGCGGTGAACCCCAGCAATCAGCTGTGATTGGTTAGGGAGGCTGGTAGTGTGTAATCCCCTGCAGCGCCACCACAGGAGAAATTAAACCTTGCACAGTGCCCCTAAAACTGTGCAATATAGGACATGACAGGTTCTCCAGAGCAGGGGGGCTTTTTTGTAGTTTATCCTGCTAATAGTCCCTTTACCCGGAAGCCCCTTATAAAATCTCTAAAAGACTGTTTCCAGATATTATTTTTCCTCTATAACAGAAGTCTGCTTATATTCTGATTTTTATCCTGACGTTCTTACTTTCTTCTTGGACATACCACGGTGAGTCGGCCACGTGCCAGGCAGCTAGTAAGGCAGAAAGGCTTTGGTTTAGTATCTCATTTGGGGCTAGAGTTCTACCTCCAGTGCCCACCTCATATAGTTTTAGGGACCCCCATCATTATCAGAAAGCTTTTTACCTAGATTTGAGGTGACCTTTTCACCCCATCTGATAATTCCTTGATGCCCTCATACAATTTTCTTCCTTCTGTAGATTGACTGCTATACGAGCGGATCCCCTCTCACAAATCAACATTACCTCGGATCCCCGCGAGGAGAGTTTTATGGAGCAGACCACGATATGGTCAGGATGAGCCCTGAGACCGCGATCGCCATCAGACCCCAAACTCCCATCAAGGGTCTTTACTTGACAGGTGAGATGTGGTGTAATGTTAACTACTGTATGATTAGAAACGCACATTAAGGGGACGTCCAGGAGTAAAAAAAAAAATACAAAGTCCTGTGCATTACTCATGTCCATTTACACAGGATTTTTTTTCCCACAGCGTGTGGATGAGATTTGATAATTTTAATCCCTTTGCTACTTTTAGTACCTAGAATATTTGGTATATGTGAACATACACATAAGCCTTAGACATTTCCTACTTTTACAGCCGGCTATACACATTAGATGGCTGTTGGACATGCGGTGCTTGGGTCGATCGATTGCCCAACAGCCATCTTGCCTGTCTCTCCCATACACAGAAACGCTCACTTGGTGTTCTAGGAGAGCCGCTGACAGACATCTCTGTAGGTGCCTTCTTTCTGGGAAAACAAAGGGATCGGCAGTCCAAGATCAGAAATGCTCAGTCTATTCAGTCAGATGGCTGTATGAATCGGACCGAGATCGGAATGCAGAGCACAGACTGGCCGGCGGTCTCCAAACCCGAGTTTAACCCCTTCACCCCCGGAGCTTTTTTTGTTTTTCGCTCCCCTTATTTCCAGTTGGTAATTGACATGATCCATCTGCTTATTTGCTATATTTTTGGTACTACCCCACCCCCCCCTTTTTGCATATCTGACCATTGTGTACTTTCTAGTGTCTCCTTAAGGTACCTTCACACATAACGATATTGTTAACGATATCGTTGCTATTTGTGACGTAGCAACGATATCGTTAATGAAATCGTTGTGTGACAGCGACCAACGATCAGGCCCCTGCTGGGAGATCGTTGGTCGCTGAATAAAGTCCAGAACTTTATTTCGTCGCTGGACTCCCTGGAGACATCGCTGGATCGGCGTGTGTGACACCGATCCAGCGATGTCTTCACTGGTAACCAGGGTAAACATCGGGTAACTAAGCGCAGGGCCGCGCTTAGTAACCCGATGTTTACCCTGGTTACCATGCTAAAAGTAAAAAAAAACAAACACTAGATACTTACCTAATGCTGTCTGTCCTCCAGCGCTGTGCTCTGCTCTCCTCCTGTACTGGCTGTGAGCCGGAAAGCAGAGCGGTGACGTCACCGCTCTGCTTTCCGGCTCCCAGACAGTACAGGAGGAGAGCAGAGAAGCAGAGCGCAGCGCTGGAGGACAGACAGCGGTAGGTAAGTATCTAGTGTTTGTTTTTTTTTACTTTTAGGATGGTAACCAGGGTAAACATCGGGTTACTAAGTGCGGCCCTGCGCTTAGTTACCCGATGTTTACCCTGGTTACCGGCATCGTTGGTCGCTGGAGAGCGGTCTGTGTGACAGCTCTCCAGCGACCAAACAGCGACGCTGCAGCGATCCGGATCGTTGTCGGTATCGCTGCAGCGTCGCTAAATGTGAAGGGGCCTTTAAGGCGATTCATTATATAATTTAACATTCCATCTCGATCCACAATTCCACACGTCTGTGTACTCAGTTTAACTTTCCAAGCTACCAGGACTGGTTTCTTGTAGGATATAATACCGATAACAGACTTAGGCTGCCGTCACACTAGCAGTATTTGGTCAGTATTTTACATCAGTATTTGTAAGCCAAAACCAGGAGTGGGTGATAAATACAGAGGTGGTGCGTATGTTTCTATTATACTTTTCCTCTATTTGTTCCACTCCTGGTTTTGGCTTACAAATACTGATGTAAAATACTGACCAGACACTGATCGTATGACGGCAGCCTCACAGTGAGGGAAATAATTATTTGATCCCTTGCTGCAGAGGTGTAGCTAGGGTTTCTGGCACCCGGGGCAAGAATTCATTTTGCCCCCCCAAGGACATATGCAATTAGCACACTCAGTCATGTATCGACGAGCTCCTCTCCCTAATGCTCTCAATGTTCAGTGAAAAACTGAGAGAAGCGGGAAGAGAAGCTCGTTGTCACAGGACCGTAAGTATGAAAGTCGCATAGAGTGAAGTGTCCAATGATGAGTACTGGAACCTGCAGAGCTGAATCCTGACATCGCAGCTTCTGAATTCTCACAACGCATGCACTGCACACTTTTAGGATTCTCCCTTGCCTGTGGACAGTCATGTCAGCACAAGTATGTGATTTGTATACTTCTGATCACATTCCGACTAGATGTGTCCGGCCTCGCTCAGTTCATTTTCATTGAGCGAGGCCACACATATCTAGTCGGCACGTGACCGCATGTATGTAAATCGCCAGCACGAGAGAATCCTGACAGCGTGCAGTGCGCACTGTCAGAACTCAGAAGTCTGCAGTCACAAAGAATGACTGCAGACTCATTACAAACCTGGACATCCCCTTTAATGCTCCTAACATAAATAAAAACATGAGAGTTAGTCAGTATCACAAATAACATTTACATCCAGGTACCTTATAGATGGCGTCGTCTCTGGAGCCGTTCTTCTTTTTTTCATCTTGTCCAGAACCCGTGATGAGTTTTCTCATCCACAGCCGTCTCTGCAGACTTCCATCTTCTCCGTTCTTTTGCATAAAATCTCCACATGATGCCCTTAAAGATACAAGTGTCATTGTAATGCTCCTGAATAAAAAATTGCCCCTCACTATATTGTCTGTATAAAATATGACCCCCACACTGTCCCTCTTATGGTACATGCTCTTTACACGGACCTCCCCTTTCCATACCGGCCCCCATTTTCACACTGTCCTCTCACACTGTGTCCCCCCTATAGGGCCTAGTATTTATACTGTACGCTCTCGTCACACTCCCCCCCCCCCCCCCCTCCCCCTTGCCATACTGTCCCCTCCTGGCTGTACCTTTACACTGCCCCCCCATGCTACGCATGCACACATCCAAACACCCTCACTCCCCGTACTCTGTCCACGTACGTTTTTCACATCGCTACTCATACTGTGTCTGCATACATTCCCCTGTTTGCTCCCCAAACTGTCTGCACCCATCCCCCATACTGTTTCCTCATATATGCCCCCCATTCCCCGGTATTGTTTCCTCATACATGCCCCCATCTCACCCTTTGCTCTTCATTTTGTGTCCTCAAATCTCCCCCACACATTAAATCCCTCATCCCCACTCCAAATATCAATAGTAAGAAAATGGAAGAAATACAAAATGACTGTCAATTGACATCACTCTGGGGCACCATGCAAAATCTCACCTCGTGGGGAATCCTTGATCATGAGGAAGGTGAGATCAGCCTAAAACTACATGGAGGGAACTTGTTAAAGGGAACCTGTCACCTCAAATTGGCGGGGTATGTAAATGCCTTTTTTTCCGGTCCGATGGGCGGCGTTTCGTCTTCATTTCTCCACCCCATCTGTCCCTGTTGTCCGCAATATGTTCGAGAATTAGAGTACTTGTCTTCCATAGATTGCGCGTGCGCAATGCAATCTTTGCTCGCGCATGCGCAGTATGCTTTGCCCAACTGCGGGCAAAGCCAAAAAGCATTACTGCGCATGCGCCGGCGCACTATGTCCTGGAACACAACGAAATACTTCCGGGACACACATGCGAGAAATACGGCCGAGTCTCACATGTTAATACCCGGCACTGTCGCTGGTTCTCAGGAGCGGAGCGTGCGGCCACATAGCAATACATGCAGCCGCATGCTCCGCTCCTGAGTGCCGGGTATTAACATGCGAGACTCGGCTGTATTTCTCACATGTGTGATCCCGGCCATAGAGTGAGGGGGAGCAGAAGGCCTAATTTCCTAAAACCACAAAAATCATGTAAGAAATTAGCAAGTCCCATATTAGAAATTATTGCCAAGACAAAAAAGTGATCTACAGTATATTCTATTTTTTAACAATATGATGGCTTCGAACGAGCTCTTGATCCCTTATTTTATTAAACGACGTATCTTTCTTTTCCACCATCTTAGGTCAAGATCTCCTCTTATGTGGATTTGCCGGGGCATTAAATGCAGCGGTACTGTGCGCCTCTGAAATCTTAGGACGTAACCTGTTTATTGACCTTATGAGACTGCGACGACAAATCCTGCAAAACAAGGCCAAAAAGACTGAGTAATCGTCAGGCCCCTGAACACCCCAAACCTGCTGGGAAAACAAGAAGCTTTAAAAATAAAAATTGAACCAGTTGACAACAGAATGTAGGCTTGTCCACTGTCATAGTCTGGGACTTGTGGTGCCTGTGCTGTGGTCGACCCGGATCATTATCTGTACTGTGCTGCTCTAATCCTGGCGACTTTCTGAAAATCCAAAAGGACGGCATAACCTACAATATGTAGACAGGCGCTACGCAAAAGTACCATTCACAAATTATTACAATTCCTAGTTTTTGGCTCCACAGCCCGACAATATTGATTGAATTCCGCAGAATTAAGCAGGTTAATGACAAGAACCAACGCACTTTAGGAAGAATACTCTCACATGACGCTTTGTGCTTGGGGTCTTGCTCTAAAGACCCGATCAGCCCCCTATTAGATGAGTGCAGGACACGTTTAGTTCTACGAGAGTACGCAGAGACTTGCTCGCTCTCCCAAAATCTTATTTAGTACATCCTCCGCATAAATCACCTGCATACATTTTTTTTTTTTTTTAAGAGTAATCTTTTTTCCATAAATTTAGAAGTAAGAATATTCTTATCATTCTCCTGTCTTCTATACTAATCATTCACTTTTAAATCACTGCTATTATTTCTCTGAAGGAAAAAGTGATGAGACAGATTATCAGCTCGATGAGAGATCAGGTTACAGCTGCTGCCCATAGAAGTCTATGGGTGTGGCTGAGGGAGGAGCTGCGGAGAAAGAAGGGAAGTTACTTGGGGACCTTGTTGCTGCTTTAAAGGGAACCTGTCACCTGAATTTGGCGGGACTGGTTTTGGGTCATATGGGCGGAGTTTTCGGGTTTTTGATTCACCCTTTCCTTACCTGCCGGCTGCATGCTGGCTGCAATATTGGATTGAAGTTCATTCTCTGTCCTCCGTAGTACACGCCTGCACAAGGCAATCTTTCCTTGCGCAGGCGTGTACTATGGAGGACAGAGAATGAACTTCAATCCAATATTGCAGCCAGCATGCAGCCAGCAGGTAAGGAAAGGGTGAATCAAACACCCGAAAACTCCGCCCATATGACCCAAAACCAGTCCCGCCAAATTCAGGTGACAGAGTCCCTTTAAATGAATGTGTACGGCCTTAAACTATGGCTGGACTTTAAGTACAGCAACGTGGCTCATTTCTGCTGCATAATGTCCTCTGTGCGGCTACTTCTGAGTGTGTGACAGAGGAGAGCAGGATCTCGCCTTCTCTGTATGCTCTGTATAGAAGACATAATCGCAGTTAGTCTCCTACCTTCGGGAGCAGAACTTAAGGGCTCATTCACGTCTGATTTTCATGTATAAGTGCCATCTGTGATTTTCCTACCTGTGATAGTCCATGGGGCCATTCACATGCCCATGATTTTTCGGTCCGCAGAATATCGCAGAGACATGTCGGATCAAAATCAGCAATGCAAGTCTATGGGCCTGTGGAAAAAAAAAAAAAATCGACCTCACTCTGATGACATCTGAGTGCGGTACGATTTTGACACTGTCAGAACGGAGAAGGCGGAGAAACTTTTTTTTTTTTATTATTATTATTATTATTTCTCCACATGCGAGAAATTCTGCTGACACCATGACCACTCTCTGATCAAAATCTGATTAATCAGCCCATTTTTCTCATACCTGAAAAAAAATTGGATGTGTGAATAAACCTTACAGAAAACTGACAATTGGCTAGTAGAGCACGCAGAGGGGCAACTAATGAAACATCCAGATAGCAGTCATTTATGGCCCGAAATATTGTTATTGCTCCAGTACACACAAACGACGGCTTATTCTGAAACTTCGCCTGAAACTGCAGTTACACTTTAAAACTCTGTACCGTTTTAGAAAGGTGACACTAGGCGGAAATATAAGAAAGGTGACACTTAACATTTTTCGCGATGTTCTGTTGTCAAATTATTCATACGATTCCAGGAGGAATAACAAGGAATGACACAAATAGATTATTAAAAAAAAGATGCTCAAGAATATTTTTGTTTTTTTTTATGAGGAATGCAAATGTATAAAAAGCAAACAGACAAAAAAAACAACACCTTTTCGGTATAGGAGACATCACACACTCGTATATTTTAAGACTTGTGTCTGACCTGTGTCCGTTATCCCTTGGCTTAAATCACTGTCTAACTCTGCCTTAGTGCTAGGTAATTTTATTTTCCGAATTTAATTATTGCTTTGACACAAGTTTTATATTTGTGTTTTTTCTTTTTTGTTTGTTTGTTTTTTCTCTCTCCCCTAGAAGTCTATAGAAAAGTCTGGACACTTGACAGTGTTGGCTTCCAATGACTTCTATGTATCCCGACAATGAAAACCATAGACTAGCATAAAGCACGTAAAGATTGCTGTAGAAAATGATGTACATGCAATAAAATCTGCCTCTAAACTTATCATGCTCACATATCTAAAACTTACGGATTTTTTTTTTACTCTAAAATACTGTAGAACAGCTCTAATCTGGTCAGAGCGGGCGTCCATTATGGCCGGAGGTGTTACTTGATGCTCCCGGGCCCTGACGGACAATCTGATGCATCCCAGCTATCATGTCATTCACATGGGACAAGGACCATTTTAGGACTCCAGTGCCTGATTATTATTATTTCTTTATTTGGTTTTTTTTTGTTGTGTTTTTTTTTTTGTGACAGTTGAAATGTGAGATTTGACTTGTGATGGTTTTTTGGTAATATGAACTCAATACAATGCTCTAGTTGCAATAAATGAGGTCTATATGTGGAGCTTAGAAACTGTCATGGAAAGGAACACTGAAAATGATCCCCAACTGGGAAAATTCCTGTTCATTTACAATAATTTTTGTGATACAAAAATGTTTTTCTATAAATAAAAAATAATTGTAGACATTTTTACCTTGAGGGTTTTTTTTTGTATATATGGTTCAGGGTTTTTGACCCCCTTATCTGTGACTGTGCACTAGTTTTCACATGAGAAGTTCAGAGACCAATTCACCTCCCAGACTGAAGGGGCGCTGTGACAAAGAGGTTCTACATGAGATGTTCATCATGGTTGTATGTAGAAAGGTTGTTGGACTTAAGTAATATCTCCAGGACATTGAAATCCCTCTGTAATATTGTTATATAATCAATTTTCTTTTAGGAACATCAAATTTCTATAAAAAGAAAATAAAAATCCAATATTTTCCTATGGCAAAGACAACGAAGACTTCCTACCATATCACAAAGCACTAAGAGTCCAAATCACTATTGTATTTGTGCCCCTTTTTTTGGCAAGCTTTTAAATTACACTTATTACTCTGCCTTTTTTATGTGTTTGCTTGTTTTTACTTCGTTTTTCTCTTTTTGCCTTGATAGGCAAAGTTTGGGGCTTCCAGATTGTAACTTTTTTTTTTTTTTTTTTCACAAATGTATAATAATCCATCCCCCCCACACATACAGACATCTTTTCCCTTCCCCGGCCTGTCAGAGTGATTTTATGTACTCCTGAATTATTTTTTTTAGCAAATTTTGCAATATTTTAGCAGAACAATTGATTTTATGTGCTAAAAGGTTAAAGACAAAAATAAAGAGAATTTCTATTTTGCAAAAAATTCATGAACACACATGCACGGGTTAGAAGAATAGCACGAGACTTAAAAGAAAAGTGACATAAAAAAAATGAAAATGCTAAAGCTACATTAACATGATGAGTTTTTGGTGGTGTTTTTTTTTTTTTTTTTACGCTGTGTATTTTTTTTTTAAAAAAAAGTAAAATGGGTGCAGAAATTCCAGAACCTCAAGAGCTCATCCTGGGAAACAGCCTTAGACTTCCCACCGTACCACAAAGACCACCACACACAATGACGCTGTGCTTCAGTTGTGCCTTGTGCTCCCCACTGACGTCAACTTCTGAAAGAGGGAACCTAGTGGAACTTTTTCTAAGACCAGTAAAGTGGCAGATTCGGATATCACTGAGTTTAAAGGGACTCTGTCACCTGAATTTGGAGGGAACAATCTTCAGCCATGGAGGCGGGATTTTTGATTCACCCTTTCCTTACCCGCTGGCAGCATGCTGGCTGCAATATTGGATTGAAGTTTATTCTCTGTCCTCCATAGTACATGCCTGCACAAGGTGCAATCTTGCCTTACGCAGGCGTGTACTATGGAGGACAGAGAATTAACTTCAATCCAATATTGCAGCCAGCGGGTAAGGAAAGGGTGAATCAAACACCCAAAAACCCCGCCTCCATGGCTGAAGATTGTTCCCTCCAAATTCAGGTGACAGTGTCCCTTTAATGCTATGCGAATGCTCAGAAAAGTCTATATAACGAGTTAACTCCGATTGTCATTTGCAGTCGAGCTCCCTTGATATTTTTTCCTTGAACGCCATTTCTTTTACTGGAATAACCATAAAAAGCTGCTGCTTGTTGCGGCGCTCCCTGGTGTTCTTTTAATTAAAATGCTGCCTGAGGCCAGTTTCACAGGTCAGTGGCTCCGGTACGTAAGGTGACAGTTTCCTCACGTACTGGAGACACTGACTCACGTAGACACATTAAAATCAATGTGTCTAAACACAGACATGTCAGTGTTTGTGGGAGAGCACGTATCACACAGACCCATTAAAGTCAATGGGTCCGTGTAAACACGTATCGCACACGGATACTGTCTTTATTTTAAACACACACACAAAAAAAAACCCTGATTTTTCATTCCTTCTCTCCAGCGAACGCTGCTGGGAAGAAGGAATGAATTCTGGATTCAGCACCCAAAGCAGGGGACAGCGCTTAACTCTAGCGCTGTCTCCTGCACGGTGCGTGTGGTACCCAGTCGGCACACGGCTGCCGCACGTATGCCACACTGATGTGCCACGTGAGCACACGGACACGGATAACTCCGGTACCGGAATTATCTGGACGTGTGGGACAGGCCTGAGCGCTGTGGACTAGCGATCCTGAATGTTAAAGTAATTTTTTGCTTGTACCTACAATATGTGACACTTTGGGCATCAGTTTTAACACTAAAAATTATTATTATTATTTATTTATATAGCACCATTAATTCCATGGTGCTGTACATGAGAAAGGGTTACATACTTTACAGTAAACAGGTTTACAGAGACGGACTGGTACAGAGGGGAGAGGACCCTGTCCTTGCGGACTTACATTCTATGGAATGCTGAAACAGATCATTTTGGCTGGGTCCTTGATGACCAGTAAAGCGTGCGCTGTCTCAGGCCGCCACAGATTGTAATGTGATGCGAATGCTCATTTAATTCACAATTTCCTGTTAAACCAAGGGCCTGATTCATTATTGAATTTTCATATTTTTTTGTCTATTTTTTTTTTTTTTTTTACAACTGGCACACTGCGGTCAGGCAGGTAATGTTTCCCTGGCATTTGCCAAACCCAGACTTGCCAGGTAGAGAAGAGTGATCCATGTGTAATGCCCCAGAGTTGTATTACTAGTTAAACTCTATATAGGTTATGTATTGTATATGAAGTTATTATATTAATGTCAGTATGAGGCAGCACTTATTACACTAGTTTCTAGAGAAATAGTTAGGGCATGTGCCGACAATCCGGAACTGTCAGCGCGCTGGACACAGCGTATTTTTGTGTAGTCTTACACACAGAAAAATATAGTTTACGTTAACTTAGTCTGGACAGTCAGATCAGAAGAAATAATAATATCCGAATTGGGAGAGAGTCCAGAATGGGAGTCTAGAGGAGTTCAGTGAGCTACAGGAACAGCTACAAGCCAAACATGTGAGGGAATCTCTCCCCTGTTCCATGCAGGCCGTGTTGGAGCAGCTAGCTGGGAGAAAGTGCGAGGGAACGCAAATGTACGCTACTGGGGGGAGTGATGCCCCGATTCAAGAGAGCACATAGGTCTACTATGGTTGCAAGTGTGCCCAGAAGTAAGGAAGGACATTCAGCCAGTAGTGGTTACTCATAGAGACTATGGGGATAACGTACGCTAAAGTGACCCGTACGTCAATGAAGATTAGTGGGACAAGGAGGCCATCATGGGGTTACCAGGCCCTGAAAGGGTGGAAGACCGTTCCATGGCGTCAGTACTGGACACCAGCTTTAGACACTGGAGGGACTTACTGATATCGCTCCTCATTTCTACCCATCTCTCTGCCTCCAAATGCTGTCTGTGAAATATAACTTTTGTCATCTGCACGTGTTTGATTTGACTCTTCCACCTCTGGCTGTTAAACCTCTGTGCTGTGAACGAGTAAAAGCTTCCCATCCATTTCAACATTACCAAAGTCTCCTGGCTTCATATCTCTCTCTACTACTGTCTCCCTCTGCGCCAAACACCATGGGGAACGTCGAACACATCACGCATCGCCAGAGGGGGACAGTAGCAACGACGTTTAATCCCCGCGCACCTGCATGCGTGCGCACGGCCATCACTGACCTTGTGACCAAGGAACACATAGAGGAGATCCGACCCATGCCCAGCATACTGGAGGGTTTCCATCCACCCTGCACTCCGGGGATACCACACATCACCACACAGAACACATTTCCACTGCTCCAGAGACCAGTGGTTGCGGCTTTACACCACTCTTATCAAACACTTGGTATTTGTGCTTGGTGATGTAAGTCATGAATGCCATGGAATCCTGAGTCATGAAGCTCTTGGTGAGATTAAATTATTAATTTTGATGCTCACCATATTACGTACTTATGCACACTTGTTGAAGCCGACTATATGTGAGTTGCACCACCCAAAGGTTGAAGAAAAAAATAGTGATTCTGGCAGTAAGAACCTCATGACGTCACTAGGATCAGCGAGAAGATCTGCGCTGGTGTAGAGGAGGAGACCAGGCTGTGAGTGCTGACAGGGCTACGAGTATGGAACTGCTGGGGCTGGGCCTACCGTTGCAGGGGGAAGGAGATTGAGGACAGCGCAGACCCTTGACCTGTGTAGAGGGGGCTGTTATGAAAGGCAATTCAGTACTACAATGGACATAGCGGTCAGAGCACATACAGTGATCTGACAATAACCCAAAATAATAGAACGAGCTCTGAGACGTGGGAACTCTGCAGACCGCAATCCCTGATCCTCTCCAAACAACACTAGAGGCAGCCGTGGATTGCGCCTAACTCTGCCTATGCAACTCGGCACAGCCTGAGAAACTAACTAGCCTGAAGATAGAAAATAAGCCTACCTTGCCTCAGAGAAATACCCCAAAGGAAAAGGCAGCCCCCCACATATAATGACTGTGAGTTAAGATGAAAAGACAAACGTAGAGATGAAATAGATTCAGCAAAGTGAGGCCCGACTTTCTTAACAGATCGAGGATAGAAAAGGTAACTTTGCGGTCTACACAAAACCCTAAAGAAAACCACGCAAAGGGGGCAAAAAGACCCTCCGTACCGAACTAACGGCACGGAGGTACACCCTTTGCGTCCCAGAGCTTCCAGCAACAAATTAGACAAGCTGGACAGAAAAAATAGCAAACAAATAGCAAAGAAGAACTTAGCTATGCAGAGCAGCAGGCCACAGGAATGATCCAGGGAAAAGCAAGTCCAACACTGGAACATATACAGGAAGCCAGGATCAAAGCATTAGGTGGAGTTAAGTAGAGAAGCACCTAACGACCTCACCAGATCACCTGAGGGAGGAAACTCAGAAGCCGCAGTACCACTTCCCTCCACCAACAGAAGCTCACAGAGAGAATCAGCCGAAGTACCATTTGTGACCACAGGAGGGAGCTCTGCCACAGAATTCACAACAGGGGGCATGGTGAACCAGGGAAGGATAAGAGGGTTTGCACGGGAAGAGAGGGACTTCCCGCCAGATAGAGGAGTCAGTGAGGACCGGCGCTGAGCCATGGGTAATGATAGGCCGCTCGGCAGTGATAAAGGTCGGGTGCAGCAAGGACTCTCAGACCTCGTGCGGAGAAGCGCACGTAGAGAGGAGAATTGCCATGGACTACTGTTGGCTGCACAGCAGCGTAACGTACAAGGGGCTCAGTGGGTCAGACCGGTGACTGCCCGCTGCTGCCAGAAGGAGATCGAATTGTTAGGCTGGGAAGGCGGAATAACTCAACACTGGCCTCAGCCGGCAGCCAGCCACCCAACCCAGGAGAAGAGACAGGCAACCGAGTCACACTTTAGTGAAGCTGATATTTAAAAAACTGCCCCCTGAGTTTTTCTTCCCTTTTGTATCCCTCGGCAGTCACCTGATTTATTCCCTGTTGCTCCCTGCAAGGAGGTCTATCCCTGCAACAATTAAACCAGTCATTGTGTTTCCCCTTGCTCTGTGCCGCTGTGTCACTGCATCCAATTACCGGTGTTAGACTTGTGATGCCCAAAGCACTGACGGCACTTTCGAGAGATCTCGGACAAAGGAGGCAGATGTACAAGAGTAACCTATTTATGTCTTTTTACATCAACTAAGGAACTTGCCCCTCAGACTATGAGGGTTCATCACAAAAGAACCAGACCCCAATCAGAGGACAATAAAACATTCCTTATCTAAGAACTGGCCCAATATTTATGGACATAACTGTTTATCACTCATGGTAATTCTGCTTCATGTCACCTGGCTTATCCATGGTTTTTCCCTTTTTTTTCTCTGTGCTGTGTTGTGCATAAATATGTGATTCTTCAGAATTTCTTTTAGTCTGTGCCTGATGAAGGGACCTGAGTAGTCTTGAAAGCTTGCAATTTGTTACCATCTTTTCAGTTAGCCATTAAAAGGTATCAACCACTGAGGACTCTGAATTCTAAATATTTTTCTATTTACTGGCTAACACGGTACCAATATATATATCTTTCCTGTATCAAGAGTAACCTATCATTCTGACAAGAAGCAGGTGGCGACCGGGGAATAGGGAGGGAGTGCAGATGAACTGCAAGTGCAATGTCAACCCGAAGCACTAGCGACGCATTTGAAAAAGATTTCAATGCTGGATTGCTAAGAAACATCAAAACAGATTTCTACAAAGTATGGATTTCATAAATATCAAAGTGCCTGTACACACATGTTATTAGTTTGAGGTATAAAATTCTCCTGATATATTTCCCTTAAATTTCCGGTAAGAAGGGGCAATTAGAGGAAGCATCTCTTGAAAAGGAAAGTCAGGCGGATTCTACCCCTGAATAGTATTAGAGTATATAGTGAGGATTATGATCACATGGTGATCTCCACAAGAGGGCCAAGATGGTAGTGAGGGAATCTGTCATCAGGTTTTTGATAGCATATTTGACAGCTGCAAAATGTAGAGACAAAAGACCCTGATTCCCGCAATGTGTCACTTAAGGCTACGTTCACATTTGCGTTGCGTCGGGCGCAGGTTCGGCGACGCATAGTGACGCATGCGTCATGCGCCCCTATATTTAACATGGGGGTGCATGGACATGCATTGTCTTGCATTTTGTGATGCATGCGTCATTTTTGGCGCAAGCGTCAGGGCGCAGAAGACGCTGCATGTTGCATTTTTTTGCGTCCAAAATCAAGCCAAAAATGGACGCATGCGTCACAAAACAATGCGTTTTTGCATGCGTTTTGCATGCGTTGTGCGTTGCGTCACCGACGCAACGCCCAACAACGCAAATGTGAACGTAGCCTAATAGATTGCTTGCTATTGTTTAGACAAAATCATAGTTTTATCAGCAGCAGATCATCACTAGGGGGCTGGTAAACTGGCTGCCATTTAGTCCTCCATATTAATAAGCTCTGTATAACCCCGCCCACACCATTGATTGGCAGCTTTCATGTCTATGCACAGTGTACACAGCAAGCCGCCAATGAGGGGTGTTGTGAATTCTGTTGTCAGGCTCCCTCCTGTGGTCATGAATGGTACTTCGGCTGGTTCTGTCCATGGACTTTCTCTGGTGCCTGTGGGTGTTTCTGAGTTTCCTTCCACAGGTGACGAGGCTAATTCGTTGGTGGGCTGCTCTATTTAACTCCACTTAGATCTTTGCCCCATGCCAGCTGTCAATGTTGTACTATGGCTCCAGTTCGCTCCTGGATCGTTCTGAGTTCCTGTTGCTCTAGCAGAAGCTAAGTTCCTCTGTGCTATTTTGCTTGTTTGCTATTTTTTCTGTCCAGCTTGCTTTTGTCAATATTGCTTTGCTTGCTGGAAGCTCTGAGACGTAGAGGGGCGCCTCCCGCACCGTGAGTCGGTGCGGAAGGTATTTTTCCCTGCACTCTCTGCGTGGTCTTTTGTAGGTTTTTGTGCTGACCGCAAAGTAACCTTTTCTATCCTCGGTCTGTTCAGTAAGTCGGGCCTCACTTTGCTAAATCTATTTCATCTCTGTGTTTGTATTTTCGTCTTTACTCACAGTCATTATATGTGGGGGGCTGCCTTTTCCTTTGGGGAATTTCTCTGAGGCAAGGTAGGCTTTATTTTTCTATCTTCAGGGCTAGCTAGTTTCTTAGGCTGTGCCAAGTTGCATAGGGAGCGTTAGGCGCAATCCACGGCTATTTCTGGTGTGTTTTGATAGGTTTAGGGATTGCGGTCAGCAGAGCTCCCACATCCCAGAGCTCGTCCTGTATGAGGTTTAACTATCAGGTCATTCCGGGTGCTCCTAACCACCAGGTCATAACAGTATAGCTGGCCAAAAGTATTGATGCATCTCAATAGAGGGATAAGTGAAGCTCTGAGACCATTTTTTTTTCTTTGCAGCGTGTTCTGTATCACTTTTCCCCTTTACCTCTGGGTGGTTCAGAACACAGGTGTAGACATGGACATTCAAGGTCTGTCTTCTTTGATGGATAATCTCACTATAAGTGTGCAAAAAATTCAAGATTCTGTGGTTCAGAATCCGATGTTAGAGCCTAGGATTCCTATTCCTGATTTGTTTTTTGGTGATAGAGCTAAGTTTTTGAATTTCAAAAATAATTGTAAATTGTTTCTCGCCTTGAAACCTCACTCCTCAGGTGATCCTGCTCAACAAGTAAGGATCATTATTTCTTTGTTATGTGGCGACCCTCAAGACTGGGCATTTTCCCTTGCGCCAGGAGATCCGGCATTACGTGATATAGATGTGTTTTTCCTGGCACTCGGATTGCTTTATGACGAACCTAATTCAGTGGATCAGGCAGAGAAAATCTTGCTGGCTCTATGTCAGGGTCAGGATGAAGCAGAGATATATTGTCAGAAGTTTAGAAAGTGGTCTGTGCTCACTCAGTGGAATGAATGTGCCCTGGCAGCTATTTTCAGAAAGGGTCTCTCTGAAGCCCTTAAAGATGTCATGGTGGGATTTCCCATGCCTGCTGGTCTGAATGAGTCTATGTCTTTGGCTATTCAGATCGATCGGCGCTTGCGTGAGCGTAAAACTGTGCACCATTTGGCGGTACTATCTGAGCATGGGCCTGAGCCTATGCAGTGTGATAGGACTTTGACCAGAGCTGAACGGCAGGAACACAGACGTAAGAATGGGCTGTGTTTTTACTGTGGTGACTCCACTCATGCTATCTCCGATTGTCCTAAGCGCACTAAGCGGTTCGCTAGGTCTGCCACCATTGGTACGGTACAGTCAAAATTTCTATTGTCCGTTACTCTGATTTGCTCTTTGTCTTCCTACTCTGTTATGGCATTTGTGGATTCAGGCGCTGCCCTGAATTTGATGGACTTGGAGTATGCTAGGCGCTGTGGTTTTTTCTTGGAACCCTTGCAGCATCCTATTCCATTGAGAGGAATTGATGCTACGCCTTTGGCCAAGAATAAGCCTCAGTACTGGACCCAATTGACCATGTGCATGGCTCCTGCACATCAGGAGGATATCCGTTTTTTGGTGTTACATAATCTGCATGATGTGGTCATTTTAGGGTTACCATGGCTACAGGTCCATAATCCAGTATTGGACTGGAAATCTATGTCTGTGTCCAGCTGGGGTTGCCAGGGGGTACATGGTGATGTTCCATTTTTGTCAATTTCGTCTTCTACTCCTGAAGTTCCGGAGTTTTTGTCGGATTATCAGGATGTATTTGATGAGCCCAAAGCCAGTGCCCTACCTCCTCATAGGGATTGCGATTGTGCAATTAATTTGATTCCTGGTAGTAAGTTTCCTAAGGGCCGATTGTTCAATTTATCTGTGCCAGAACACGCCGCTATGCGGAGTTATATAAAGGAATCCTTGGAGAAAGGCCATATTCGCCCATCGTCATCACCGTTGGGAGCAGGGTTCTTTTTTGTGGCCAAGAAGGATGGTTCTTTGAGACCTTGTATTGATTACCGCCTTCTTAATAAAATTACTGTCAAATTTCAGTATCCTTTGCCGTTGCTGTCCGACTTGTTTGCTCGTATTAAAGGGGCTAGTTGGTTTACCAAGATAGACCTTTGAGGGGTGTATAATCTTGTGCGTATTAAACGGGGCGATGAATGGAAAACAGCATTTAATACGCCCGAGGGCCATTTTGAGTACCTGGTGATGCCATTCGGGCTTTCCAATGCTCCATCAGTATTTCAGTCTTTTATGCATGACATCTTCCGAGAGTACCTGGATAAATTCCTGATTGTGTATTTGGATGATATTTTGGTCTTTTCGGATGATTGGGAGTCTCATGTGAAACAGGTCAGAATGGTGTTCCAGGTCCTTCGTGCTAATTTCTTGTTTGTGAAGGGGTCAAAGTGTCTCTTTGGAGTTCAGAAGGTTTCATTTTTGGGGTTCATTTTTTCCCCTTCTACTGTCGAGATGGACCCTGTTAAAGTCCAGGCCATTCATGATTGGACTCAGCCGACATCTGTGAAGAGCCTGCAAAAGTTCCTGGGCTTTGCTAATTTTTATCGTCGCTTTATCGCTAATTTTTCTAGTGTTGCTAAACCGTTGACTGATTTGACCAAGAAGGGTGCTGATGTGGTCAATTGGTCTTCTGCGGCCGTGGATGCTTTTCAGGAATTGAAGCGTTGTTTTTCTTCTGCCCCTGTGTTGTGCCAGCCAGATGTTTCGCTCCCGTTTCAGGTTGAGGTTGATGCCTCTGAGATTGGGGCAGGGGCTGTTTTGTCGCAAAAAAAGTTCTGATGGCTCGGGAATGAAGCCATGTGCTTTCTTTTCTAGAAAGTTTTCGCCTGCTGAGCGCAATTATGATGTTGGTAATCGAGAATTGTTGGCCATGAAGTGGGCATTCGAGGAGTGGCGTCATTGGCTTGAAGGAGCCAAGCATCGCGTGGTGGTCTTGACAGATCACAAAAATTTGACTTATCTTGAGTCTGCCAAACGGTTGAATCCGAGACAGGCTCGATGGGCGTTGTTTTTCTCCCGTTTTGATTTTGTGGTTTCGTACCTTCCGGGCTCTAATGTGAAGGCTGATGCCCTGTCAAGGAGTTTTGTGCCTGACTCTCCGGGTGTTTCTGAGCCGGCAGGTATTCTAAAAAAGGGGATAATTTTGTCTGCCATCTCCCCTGATTTGCGGCGGGTGCTGCAAAAATTTCAGGCTGATAGACCCGACCGTTGCCCAGCAGAGAAACTGTTTGTCCCTGATAAATGGACTAGTAGAGTTATCTCTGAGCTTCATTGTTCGGTGTTGGCTGGGCATCCTGGAATCTTTGGTACCAGAGATTTGGTGGCTAGATCCTTTTGGTGGCCGTCTTTGTCACGGGATGTGCGTTCTTTTGTGCAGTCCTGTGGGACTTGTGCTCGGGCTAAGCCCTGCTGTTCTCGTGCTAGTGCGTTGCTTTTGCCCTTGCCGGTCCCGAAGAGGCTCTGGACGCATATTTCTATGGATTTTATTTCGGATCTCCCCGTCTCTCAAAAGATGTCAGTCATTTGGGTGGTTTGTGATCGCTTTTCTAAGATGGTCCATTTGGTACCCTTGTCTAAATTGCCTTCCTCCTCTGATTTGGTGCCATTGTTTTTCCAGCATGTGGTTCGTTTACATGGCATCCCGGAGAACATCGTTTCGGACAGAGGTTCCCAGTTTGTTTCGAGGTTTTGGCGATCCTTTTGTGCTAGGATGGGCATTGATTTGTCTTTTTCCTCGGCTTTCCATCCTCAGACAAATGGCCAAACCGAACGAACTAATCAGACGTTGGAAACATATCTGAGATGCTTTGTTTCTGCTGATCAGGATGATTGGGTGTCCTTTTTGCCATTGGCTGAGTTTGCCCTTAATAATCGGGCCAGCTCAGCTACTTTGGTTTCGCCGTTTTTCTGCAATTCTGGTTTCCATCCTCGTTTCTCTTCAGGGCAGGTTGAGTCTTCGGACTGTCCTGGTGTAGATACTGTGGTGGATAGGTTGCAGCAGATTTGGACTCATGTGGTGGACAATTTGACATTGTCCCAGGAGAAGGCTCAATGTTTCGCTAACCGCCGGCGCTGTGTGGGTCCCCGACTTCGTGTTGGGGATTTAGTTTGGTTGTCGTCTCGTTATGTTCCTATGAAGGTTTCCTCTCCTAAGTTTAAGCCTCGTTTCATTGGTCCGTATAAAATTTCTGAGGTTATCAATCCTGTGTCATTTCGTTTGGCCCTTCCAGATTCTTTTGCCATCCATAATGTGTTCCATAGGTCGTTATTGCGGAGATACGTGGCGCCTGTGGTTCCATCCGTCGACCCTCCTGCTCCGGTGTTGGTTGAGGGGGAGTTGGAGTATGTGGTGGAGAAGATTTTGGATTCTCGTATTTCGAGACGGAAACTCCAGTACTTGGTCAAGTGGAAGGGTTATGCTCAGGAGGATAATTCCTGGGTTTTTGCCTCTGATGTTCATGCGGCCGATCTGGTTCGTGCCTTTCATTTGGCTCATCCTGGTCGGCCTGGGGGCTCTCGTGAGGGTTCGGTGACCCCTCCTCAAGGGGGGGTACTGTTGTGAATTCTGTTGTCAGGCTCCCTCCTGTGGTCATGAATGGTACTTCGGCTGGTTCTGTCCAAGGACTTTCTCTGGTGCCTGTGGGTGTTTCTGAGTTTCCTTCCACAGGTGACAAGGCTAATTCATTAGTGGGCTGCTCTATTTAACTCCACTTAGATCTTTGCCCCATGCCAGCTGTCAATGTTGTACTATGGCTCCAGTTCGCTCCTGGATCGTTCTGAGTTCCTGTTGCACCAGCAGAAGCTAAGTTCCTCTGTGCTATTTTGCTTGCTTGCTATTTTTTCTGTCCAGCTTGCTTTTGTCAATATTGCCTTGCTTGCTGGAAGCTCTGGGACGCAGAGGGGCGCCTCCCACACCGTGAGTCGGTGCGGAAGGTATTTTTCCCTGCACTCTCTGCGTGGTCTTTTGTAGGTTTTTGTGCTGACCGCAAAGTAACCTTTTCTATCCTCGGTCTGTTCAGTAAGTCGGGCCTCTCTTTGCTAAATCTATTTCATCTCTGTGTTTGTATTTTCGTCTTTACTCACAGTCATTATATGTTGGGGGCTGCCATTTCCTTTGGGGAATTTTTCTGAGGCAAGGAAGGCTTTATTTTTCTATCTTCAGGGCTAGCTAGTTTCTTAGGCTGTGCCGAGTTGCATAGGGAGCGTTAGGCGCAATCCACGGCTATTTCTGGTGTGTTTTGATAGGTTTAGGGATTGCGGTCAGCAGAGTTCCCACGTCCCAGAGCTCGTCCTTATTATCAGTAACTATCAGGTCCATTATTTGTCCAAACCACCGGATCATAACAGAGGGGTGTGGGTGGGGTTATACAGAGCTCAGCATTCAGAAAACTGCTAGATCTGCAGCAGATAAAACTGTGATTCTATCAAGACTGCAGCAACCATCCAAGTGTGTAATAAATTGCTGGGATCAGGGTCTCTGCCATTTCATCATGCTGATCTCAGATGAGATAGCAAAAAACTGGTGACAGTTTCCCTTTAAATATCAAAATTATTAACTTAATTAACTCTAGATTATAATGAAAAGTGATCAGATTAATTTTAAAAAATTACCATGAAAATAAACAATCACCAAAACCTAGTTTCAACTGTACTTCAGCCCTGGCACAAAATTACTTGCTTACATCATTTCAGCAATCTTCTCATTAGCTCAGGAGAAAGTGTTAACAACGACAAGGCAGCTGAATGAATTATAAGAAAGGGGATGTGAATGAAATCTTGTATTCCGTTAGAACCCTTCACTTAACAAAAAGCTATTAACCTGCAGATATCAGGTAAATTGCTTTCTGAACCTGTCAGGCACCTCCAATTAGAGCCCCACTGCTGGGAGGAAATTAACTTTATTCCTCTCTTCAGCATTCTGGTTTCAGTCACGAGACCGACGCTGGCTCTGGTTCAGTCACTGTTCTGTATATAGTGATTGGCGGCTGTAACTGTGCCTCCGATGTTGACTTACAGCCGGCTCAGCATCTCTGTAAGTATGTAATCTGTGTATGTATATGCTCCTTGTGTGCATGTCTCTGTATGTAGGTGCTAGGTGTATACATATACAGTTATATGAAAAGGTTTTGGCACCCCTATTAATCTTATGCTTAATGTTTTATAAAAAAAATTTTTTTTGCAACAGCTATTTCAGTTTCATATATCTAATAACTGTTGGGCACAGTAATGTTTCTGCCTTGAAATGAGGTTTATTGTACTAACAGAAAATGTGCAATCTGCATTCAAACTAAATTTGACAGGTGCATAAGTATGGGCACCCTTATCATTTTCTTGTTTTAAATACTCCTTCCTACTTTTTACTGACTTACTAAAGCACTTTTTTTGGTTTTCTAACCTCATTGAGCTTTACACTTCATAGCCAGGTGTATGCAATCATGAGAAAAGCTACTTAAAGTGGCCACTTGCAAGTTGTTCTCCTGTTTGAATCTCCTCTGAAGAGTGGCATCATGGGCTCCTCAAAACAACTGTCTAATGATCTGAAAACAAAGATTATTCAACATAGTTGTTCAGGGGAAGGATACAAAAAGCTGTCTCAGAGATTTAACCTGTCAATTTCCACTGTGAGGAACATAGTAAGGAAATGGAAGAACACAGGTACAGTTCTTGTTAAGGCCAGAAGTGGCAGGCCAAGAAAAACATCAGAAAGGCAGAGAAGAAGAATGGTGAGATCAGTCAAGGACAATCCTCAGACCACCTCCAGAGAGCTGCAGCATCAACTTGCTGCAGATGGTGTCACTGTGCATCGGTCAACTATACAACGCACTTTGCACAAGGAGAAGCTGTATGGGAGAGTGATGCGAAAGAAGCCATTTCTGCAAGCACGCATTCCAAGAAAAACACTTGCTACCCACAGTAAAATTTGGTGGAGATTCCATCATGCTTTGGGGCTGTGTGGCCAATGTCGGCACCGGGAATCTTGTTAAAGTTGAGGGACGCATGGATTCCTCTCAGTATCAGCAGATTCTTGACAATAATGTTCATGAATCAGTGACAAAGTTGAAGTTACGCAGGGGATGGATTTTTCAGCAAGACAATGATCTAAAACACCACTCCAAATCTACTCAGGCATTCATGCAGAGGAACAATTACACTGTTCTGGAATGCCCATCCCAGTCCCCAGACCTGAATATCATTGAACATCTGTTGGATCATTTGAAGAGGGCTGTCCATGCTCGGTGACCATCAAACTTAACTGAACTGGAATTGTTTTGTAAAGAGGAATGGTCAAAAATACCTTCATCCAGGATCCAGGAACTCATTAAAAGCTATAGGAAGCGACTAGAGGCTGTTATTTTTGCAAAAGGAGGATCTACTAAATATTAATGTCACTTTTCTGGTGGGGTGCCCATACTTATGCACCTGTCAAATTTTGTTTGAATGCAGATTGCACATTTTGTGTTAGGACAATAAACCTCATTTCAAGGCAGAAACATTACTGTGTCCAACAGTTATTAGATATATGAAACTGAAATAGCTGTTGCAAAAAAAACAATTTTTATAAAACATTAAGCTTAAGATTAATAGGGGTGCCCAAACTTTTTCATATAACTGTATAACCCCTTAGTGACATATAACATACTTGTATGCCATATGCTGGCTGGCTTCAAGACTTTGATGCGAGCTCAGAAACTTTTTGTGTTATTCAGCCATCATCTGCCCCTAAAAGTCACAAATGGAGTGCAGCACCATACAAAGCTGCTAGCCTGTTAAATGTCACTGTCATTCTGCGACAGTGGTATTCACAGCACACAGCCCAGGGGGTGTACTGTTCTAACCGCCCATCGGTCCATGCGCAAAGCAATTGTGGGGCACTGATGAGTTGTCATGACAGCTGGCGGCCATCTAAAGACCCCGTCTCATAACCCATGCCCTTATCCCGTGGTTGGCATTCATAGGAGACCATGAATTATTTCTATACACAGCAATAGAGAAGAACACGCTGTGTGTAGTATATAAGCGATCACAGGTTCCATTCCCCTATGGCACATATGTCAAACTTTTGCCTGCGGGCCAAATTTAGCCCCCCGCCTGACATTGCACTTTCTACTGCATAGACATCATGGATGCCGATATAGTGGAGAGCAATGATGGAGGAGGAAGCGTCAGCTGATGCTCCCTCTCCTATCATTCTCCCTCTGCATATGACTTCTCAGTGCAATGAGCACGATGACGCCATTACAACGCGCCTGCTGTGCTGAGCGGTGCAGAGGATCAGAACATACGCTTCAGAGACAGGAGCAGTTGGAAACAAGGAAAGGTGAGTATTTATTATTTTATTAATGTTGGGCTATTATTCTGTATGGAGCACTATGTGGAGGCCAGCATGCTTCTTTGAGCTCTATGCGGGGCACATTATATTGTATGGAGCAGTATGTGGGGCCATTATGCTGTATGGAGGGGCCCATTAAAATGTATGGAGCACAAAGTGGAGCCCATTATACTGTATGGAGCACTATGTGGGGCCCATTATGAAACAGAGTACTATATATGGCTATTATACTGTATGGAGCAGTATGTTGGGCCATTATACTGTACAGAACACTATGTGGGGCCATTACGCTGTATGGAGGGGGCCCGTTATGCTTTATGGAGCACTATGTGGCGCCCATTATACAGAATGGAGCACTATGTGGGGCCTTTGTACTGTATGTAGCCCTATGTGTGGACCACTATGCTGAATGGAATACTATGTGGTGTCATTATACTGGATGATGCACTATTTGGGGCCATTATACTGTATGGAGCACTATGTAGGGTCCATTATACTGTATGTAGCACTATATGGGGCCTTTAAACTGTATGGTGCCCTATGTGAGGCGCAATATACTGTATGGAAGGTAATGCAGGACCCCATTACACTGTATAGAGTACTATGTGGAGCCCATTATACTGTTTTTGAGGACTATGTGGGGTACATTATACTGTAGGGAAGGCAATGCAGGGCCCCGTTATACTGTTTAGAGAACTATGTGAAGCCCATTATACTGTATGCATCCATATGTAGGGTCATTATACTGTACAGAGCACTGTGTGGACCCATTATACAGTATTTAGCACTGTGTGGAACCATTATACTGTATAGAGCACTATCTGGGGTGCATTATACCATAGGTAAGGCAATGCAGGGCCATGCTATACTGTATGGAGGACAATGTGCACCCATTATACTGTATGGAGCACTATGCAGAACCCATTATATTGCATAGACAACTATTTGGGGGATTATGCTGCATGAAGCACTATGAGGGGCCATTATACTATATGGAGAACTATGTGTGGTCTGTTATACTATATGGAGCACTATGTGAGGCTATTATGCTGTATGGGGGTGTGGGGACGCAGCGGTGAACAGTCCTGACCACTCCTACCTCATTGAAGCCCACCCCTTGAGAGAATATAAGGGGAGACTCATGATAACACAGACCCCATAACTGAAAGGGTTATTTTTTTATAGTTTTTTCTGTTCTTAACAGTTGTGCTGAAAGGGTTAACACATTTTGAGTAAGCTATGCTACTGCATGAGCAGGTTCAAACCGGTTTTCTCTGACTGGCTTGCCGCCTTTTTTCCTGGCCTCTGATTGGCAGTTCAAGAAAAGTGCGGGAAGAAATTGAGTACAAGATCAGGTTCATCTGTTGAAGATTCCTCCCACCCACCATATTTACTGCTGTTACTTTCTCCGTCGTGTCGTTTATTTTGAGGGAAAATCGCCCGGTTTTGCCAGGTGGGTTGGATATGTTGGTTATGATGAATTTTAGTTTAAGAACTTTATATTAATTTTTATTTATGAGTGAATACAATTATTTTCAAGGTAACCCAAAAAATAACCGTCACAGCCATTTTATTCCATAAAATTTAATGTTGTGTATTTACAGTATTTAGTATAAGTGGGTCTTGTGTTACCCTGCATCCTCACATTCCCTTATACACAGGTATTTAGTAGACATTTATTGTTAAACATCTATATGTTATTTCCATTCTCGACAGTAATTTTGTCTGTCATTACTGAGCGACCTTTACTTACGGTAATATGATTGTCCAATGCTGTTGACTGTATCAAGACCAATATGATTAACCCCTTCACGACATGCGCCGTACTAGTACGGCACATGTCGTGTCTCCCCCTTTAATGTGGACTCCGGAGCTGAGCCCACATCAAAGTCGCGACATGTCAGCTGTTTTGTACAGCTGACATGTGTGCGCAATAGAGGTGGGTGAAATCGCGATTCACCCGCTGCTATTAACCTGTTAAATGCCGCTGTCAAACGCTGACAGCGGCATTTAACTATCGCGTGGCCGGAAATGATCGCATCGCCGACCCCCGTCACATGATCGGGGGTCGGCGATGTGTCAGGATGGTAACCATAGAGGTCTCAAGGACCTCTATGGTTACTGATGCCGGCCTGCTGTGAGCGCCACCCTTACTTCTAACATTAGTAGTGAGGAATATGTAATAAAATAAGGGCTTACTGTATGTAAACTATGTCTCATATCCTGTCGGGTTTGGGAAGGTGATAGCAAAAGCCGGCAATTGAATTACCGGCTTTTCTGCTATCTAGCGCTGTAATAAATCTATAATATAACGCTGGGAGCGTCATTCTGTCCGAAGCCTTTATAGACTGCGCAGGCGCAAGCACCGGCGCAGTCTGGCCCCCACAGAGTGGCGCTCCCAGAAGATCGCGGGATGCGTAAGCACTGAACGCATACCGCGATCTCCACCGGAGAGTCAGGGACCGCCAGGAGGGTAAGTATATTCACCTTTCCCCGTTCCAGCGCTGCGTGCAGCTCCGTCTTCCGGCTCCTCTGCTGTGACAGTTCAGAGGGCGCGATGACGCGCTTAATGCGCGCCGGAGCCGCCCTCTGACTTACCAGTCACAGGCAGAGGAGCCGGAGTGTGTCTTCAAGAAAATGGCACAGGAAAGCGCGGACTGCGCAGGCGCCGATTCCTGCTGCCGGAATCGGCGCCTGCGCAGTCCGCGCTTTCCGGCGCCATTTTCTTGAAGACACACTCCGGCTCCACTGCAGGTGTGTCTTCAAGAAAATGGCGCCGGAAAGCGCGGACTGCGCAGGCGCCGATTCCTGCTGCCGGAATCGGCGCCTGCGCAGTCCGCGCTTTCCGGCGCCATTTTCTTGAAGACACATCTGCAGTGGAGCCGGACGATAGGTGAGTATGGTATTTTTTTTTTTTATATGGCAGCAGCATACGGGGGCATACACACTGGAGCGTCTTATGGGGGGCATATAATACAATGGTGGCGCAGGATGGGAGCAGCACATGACAGAACGGGGGCAGGATGGCAGCAGCACATGACAGAACGGGCGCAGGATGGCAGCAGTACATGACAGAACGGGCGCAAGATGGCAGCAGCACATGACAGAACGGGCGCAGGATGGCAGCAGCACATGACAGAACGGGCGCAGGATGGCAGTAGCACATGACAGAACAGGCGCAGGATGGCAGCAGCACATGACAGAACGGGCGCAGGATGGCAGCAGCACATGACAGAACGGGCGCAGAATGGCAGCAGCACATGACAGAACGGGCGCAGGATGGGAGCAGCACATGACAGAACGGGCGCAGGATGTCAGCAGTACATGACAGAACGGGCGCAGGATGGGAGCAGCACATGACAGAACAGGGGAGCAGGATGGGAGCAGCACATGACAGAACGGGCGCAGGATGGCAGCAGCACATGACAGAACGGGCGCAGGATGGCAGCAGCCCATGACAGAACGGGCGCAGGATGGGAGCAGCACATGACAGAACGGGCGCAGGATGGCAGCAGCACATGACAGAACGGGCGCAGGGTGGGAGCAGCACATGACAGAACAGGGGAGCAGGATGGGAGCAGCACATGACAGAACAGGGGAGCAGGATGGGAGCAGCACATGACAGAACGCGGGCGCAGGATGGGAGCAGCACATGACAGAACGGGGGCGCAGGATGGGAGCAGCACATGACAGAACGGGGGCGCAGGATGGGAGCAGCACATGACAGAACGGGGGCGCAGGATGGGAGCAGCACATGACAGGATGGGAGCAGCAAATGACAGAATGGAGGCGCAGGATGGGAGCAGCACATGACAGAACGGGGGCGCAGGATGGGAGCAGCACATGACAGAACGGGGGCGCAGGATGGGAGCAGCACATGACAGGATGGGGGCAGCAAATGACAGAATGGAGGCGCAGGATGGGAGCAGCACATGACAGAATGGGCGCAGGATGGCAGCAGCACATGACAGAACAGGGGAGCAGCACATGACAGAACGGGGGCGCAGGATGGGAGCAGCACATGACAGAACGGGGGAGCAGGATGGGAGCAGCACATGACAGAACGGGGGCGCAGGATGGGAGCAGCACATGACAGGATGGGAGCAGCAAATGACAGAATGGAGGCGCAGGATGGGAGCAGCACATGACAGAACGGGGGCGCAGGATGGGAGCAGCACATGACAGGATGGGGGCGCAGGATGGGAGCAGCACATGACAGAACGGGGGCGCAGGATGGGAGCAGCACATGACAGAATGGGGACGCAGGAAGGGAGCAGCACATGACAGGATGGGGACGCAGGATGGGAGCAGCACATGACAGGATGTGGATGCAGGATGGAGAAGCACATGACCGAATGGGGGCGCAGGATGGAGCAGCACATGACAGGATGGGGACGCAGGATGGAGCAGCACATACCAGGATGGAGACCATATACCAATATAAATGCTCGCCACCTGGGCGTAGAATGGGTTCAATAGCTAGTATAAATATATATATACTAGATGGCAGCCCGATTCTAAAGAATCGGGAGTCTAGAATCCATATATACTTTATTTATTCAAATGTAAGAATAATACAATTAATAAATAATAGTAAGAAAGAACAAAAAATGGCTGCACTCACCAGCTCTTGACAATTCTTGTTATTTAAGGTACAGTTACACAGGATCCATGAACATGCTTATGAGGGGAGGGATGAAAGACATCAGACGACAACTTTGCGTGTTGTGGGCAGTGTCAGGTAGTAGGAAAATAGCCAGTTAATAATAGGCAATAGTTCTTTGCAGGAATGCAGATATTAATAAATAGGCAGTTTATATTGCAGAGAAATTGCTGGGCAATAATGGACAATGTCCTTATGTGGCAAATAATAGAGCAATATACCCAATGTGGCAAAGAAGAGGTTAATAAACGGCAGTCTCTCAGTATAACAGTCAGTGAATAATAGGCAGTATATGGAGAAAACACCAAACAAAAGTTCAAAATTGGTGTGAAAATGTCACTGAACCACTTCACAACTAAATATATATAGTTTTGGTAAATGGTATTATCATTTTTTTGTCGAAATTCGGCAGGAGCTTGAAGAGCAACGTCACTGGGCCCGCCTCCACGCAGTAGAAACTTGCTGTGAGGTAAAAATTCAAAAATCACACCAAAATGGCGGGCGGAGTGTGTCACAGTACGGCACGTTTCTGATTGGTCGCTCGCAGCAGGCGGCAACCAATCAGACACTGGACACTGTTGACGTCACTTATCTCCGGACATTAGCTCCGGACATTAGCTCCGCACATTAGCTCCGGACATTATCTCCGCACATTAGCTCCGGACATTAGCTCCGGACAAAGCCACGGAAGTTGGCACAAATTGCAGGAAGTAGTATTTTAGGCAATTATATATTAGATATATAGATATATATATATATATGTGTCTCAGTGACATATATATATATATGTATATGTACCTATTCTATGTGTATGTATCTATTCTATCTTTTCTATTCTGATCTGTCAGTGTGATTTTACTGTACACAGCACTGATTTGCCGACTTTTCAAAGGACACCGGTGCGTAAAAATCGGACAGCAATACGGATGTCATACGGATGTTGCGATAAAAAAAATCGCATGACACTCGAATGACAATCGCATGATTTACCTCCATTTTTTCGGTCCGTAAATCGGACCATTTTTTTTTCTCTCAAGTGGAAAAGAGCCCTTACAGCAGAGAATCTGTCTCACAGTATACAATTATGTTATTATTATTAGGTAGCAGCTGAATCAGTCAGGGTGCAGTGGCGTTCCTTATACTAACAACTCTGTGTCTTCAGATTATTTTCTCTATTTTATTTCTATTAAATTTATTCTATTAAATATTGATTTATTTAACTATAGTTCTCTTCCTTTCTTGGGCTAGTTACCTTGTGGCCTGGGTGTTTTGTTTATGTCTTTGAAGTGCAATTAACTTAATCAAGTGGACATTTGAGTTATACATCCAGCCCTCTGCTGCATGTCCTCATATGAATTCGAGCCTGGGAACTTTTCAGAATATTTTCCCACGATCGAGTTCATATGAGGACATCCAGCAGAGGGCGCATCACCGCAACTCGAGGTAACTACAGGTCATTCACCTACATTCCATTCATTCCCTGGGTTTTTACTGGCAGGGGCGGCTGCATTAGCAGGCTTCTGCTTGTAAAATTAGTTAACCCTTTCAGATGCATTTACAGCGTGGGACATGACTGATCGTCGAAAGGTATGGAATATTGTTGTTTGTTTTTTTTTACATTTGTTACAGGTGACAAGGGTCTTCAGGTGGATTACCAGTATAATAAAATATTACAACAACCTGTGTATTTATTTCATTAAAATACTTTGTAACAAATGTGTGTTTTTTTAACTTTTTCATACTATTGGATTAATAATGGATAGGTGTCATAATTGACGCCTCTCCATTATTAACCTGGCTTAATGTCGCCTTATAACAGCAAGGTGACATTAACCCTTCATTACCCCATATCCCACCGCTACACGTAAATGGGAAAAGAGTGGCCAAGTGCCAGAATAGGCGCATCTTCCAGATGTGCCTTTTCTGGGGTGGCTGGGGGCAGATGTTTTTAGCCAGGGGGGGCCAATAACCGTGGACCCTCTCCAGGCTATTAATATCTGCCCTCAGTCACTGGCTTTACTACTCTGGCGGAGAAAATTGCGCGGGAGCCCACGCCAATTTTGTCCGCCATTTAACCCTTTAATTTAGTAGATAGAACGGCCAAATTTTGCATATACACACTACTAACATTAGTAGTGTGGAATATGCAAAAAAAAAGGTGATATGAGATGGTTTACTGTATGTATCCAGGTCTCATATCATGTCGGGTTTAGGAAGGAGATAGCAAAAGCCGCCAATTGAATTACCGGCTTTAAAGCTATCTAGCGCTGTATGAAGTAATAATATACAGTGGGGCAAAAAAGTATTTAGTCAGTCAGCAATAGTGCAAGTTCCACCACTTAAAAAGATGAGAGGCGTCTGTAATTTACATCATAGGTAGACCTCAACTATGGGAGACAAACTGAGAAAAAAAAAATCCAGAAAATCACATTGTCTGTTTTTTTTATCATTTTTTTTGCATTTTATGGTGGAAAATAAGTATTTGGTCAGAAACAAACAATCAAGATTTCTGGCTCTCACAGACCTGTAACTTCTTCTTTAAGAGTCTCCTCTTTCCTCCACTCATTACCTGTAGTAATGGCACCTGTTTAAACTTGTTATCAGTATAAAAAGACACCTGTGCACACCCTCAAACAGTCTGACTCCAAACTCCACTATGGTGAAGACCAAAGAGCTGTCAAAGGACACCAGAAACAAAATTGTAGCCCTGCACCAGGCTGGGAAGACTGAATCTGCAATAGCCAACCAGATTGGAGTGAAGAAATCAACAGTGGGAGCAATAATTAGAAAATGGAAGACATACAAGACCACTGATAATCTCCCTCGATCTGGGGCTCCACGCAAAATCCCACCCCGTGGGGTCAGAATGATCACAAGAACGGTGAGCAAAAATCCCAGAACCACGCGGGGGGACCTAGTGAATGAACTGCAGAGAGCTGGGACCAATGTAACAAGGCCTACCATAAGTAACACACTATGCCACCATGGACTCAGATCCTGCAGTGCCAGACGTGTCCCACTGCTTAAGCCAGTACATGTCCGGGCCCGTCTGAAGTTTGCTAGAGAGCATTTGGATGATCCAGAGGAGTTTTGGGAGAATGTCCTATGGTCTGATGAAACCAAACTGGAACTGTTTGGTAGAAACACAACTTGTCGTGTTTGGAGGAAAAAGAATACTGAGTTGCATCCATCAAACACCATACCTACTGTAAAGCATGGTGGTGGAAACATCATGCTTTGGGGCTGTTTCTCTGCAAAGGGGCCAGGACGACTGATCCGGGTACATGAAAGAATGAATGGGGCCATGTATCGTGAGATTTTGAGTGCAAACCTCCTTCCATCAGCAAGGGCATTGAAGATGAAACGTGGCTGGGTCTTTCAACATGACAATGATCCAAAGCACACTGCCAGGGCAACGAAGGAGTGGCTTCGTAAGAAGCATTTCAAGGTCCTGGAGTGGCCTAGCCAGTCTCCAGATCTCAGCCCTATAGAAAACCTTTGGAGGGAGTTGAAAGTCCGTGTTGCCAAGCGAAAAGCCAAAAACATCACTGCTCTAGAGGAGATCTGCATGGAGGAATGGGCCAACATACCAACAACAGTGTGTGGCAACCTTGTGAAGACCTACAGAAAACGTTTGACCTCTGTCATTGCCAACAAAGGATATATTACAAAGTATTGAGATGAAATTTTGTTTCTGACCAAATACTTATTTTCCACCATAATATGCAAATAAAATGTTAAAAAAACAGACAATGTGATTTTCTGGATTTTTTTTCTCAGTTTGTCTCCCATAGTTGAGGTCTACCTATGATGTAAATTACAGACGCCTCTCATCTTTTTAAGTGGTGGAACTTGCACTATTGCTGACTGACTAAATACTTTTTTGCCCCACTGTATATACATATATGTGTCTCACTGACATATATATATATATATATATACCTATTCTATGTGTACACATTTATTCTACCTATTCTATTGTAAGCTGTCAGTGTAATTTTACTGTACACCACACTGAATTACCGGCTTTTCTCTCTAACAGCGCTGCGTATTTCTCGCAAGTCACACTGCTGGTCCGTGTGTAATCCGTATTTTTGGGGCTTCCATAGACTTTCATTGGCGTTTTATTTGCGCAATATGGTGACAAACGCAGCATGCTGCGATTTTCTACGGCCGTAGAAAGCCGTATAATACTGATCAGTAAAATACGGCAGATAGGAGCAGGGGCATAGAGAATAATTGGGACGTTTGTTTTGCGAGTTTTACGGACGTATTTTCTGCGCTCATACGTCCGTAAAACTCGCTAGTGTGACGCCGGCCTAATAGTTTTCATAGGTGGTTAGTGGTTTTGGCGGTCTTTTTTTTAATTATAAAAGCCGCTGTCCTTATGATTTTACTCATTCCGTCGGCGCAAGAGGAATAAGAAGAGCCCTCCCTCCCTTTATTGTTATTTTGTTTTATTGTCGTGTAGTTTACTTGTGGGAAAATCACCCATTCATGGTTGGATTGGTTTTTGGACATTTTGTAATTGTGGTTTATTATATGAGGAGTTATTTATTGGACATTTAATAAGTTTTATGTAACCCTAAATAAATTGGACGGCCATTTTTACCCAATTATAAAAGTGTTATGTCTATTTTATTGGTATGAATGGGTCTTATGAGGCCATGTACCTCTCACAACTGTGTCACTCGGGTGATTTGCCTTCTCTCCTGGACGGTTTGGGAAAATTGGCCAATATATAGCCATACTCCCCCTTTTTCATGTTGGCAAGAAGGGTTTGGGGCATAGTAAATACTTCTCTCAGAAGGGATGCCATTATTTCTATGAATTCAGTGGTGTGGAATTTCCTTGTTTCATTATTACTGGGACATATTGATGAGAGGTATGACTGATCTTATCTGTTAATCCATGACAATCACTATACTGGGCCTATCGGATGTGTGTCAGCTAAGAGCAAATACTAGGCAAGAGGAAACCAGGAAATTCCTAATAATGTCATAAAGTCACACGACTGGAACTTCCTGGCAAGAAATTTTCAAGAAACTTTCTCCAGGCCATTTCTATCTTTGTGGCTGACAGGCAGCTACTGGAGGTTGTACAGAGGCGTGCAAATGTGCAGAGGCGTGCAAATTCATGAGATTATTCACTGACTAATAACTTCGAAAAAACAAGTCTGACGACGACGGCAAAGTAATTTTCAAAAAGTAACTGATCCTTTTAGTTTAAATTTTCAGTTAAATCAATTTTAGACTAAGGCTTCATTCAGACATACGTGATTTTTGTCATATGCAAAATGTACAAATTTTCATAATCGTTTGGTCAGTGTATTCGTTTTTATCATCAGTGGTTCATCGGTGATTTTTTCTTATGCTTATTTACCGCCGGACCTCCCACAGAAAATAACCATCCGGGCGGTCCACGTTCAACTCTGCAGTGACGCTTTAAAATGCATATGCAAAACGGGATTCGGACGTATGCGGCAACTTGGGCATAGACTATAATGGTGTCGACGGAGTAAACGTGCTCTCTGCCATCCATCATTTTCGGAAATGTTTTCCTACTGGACGCGGAAACTCAGACGTAGTAGACTGCGAACGTTAAAACCCGAATAGAATACGTACGTGAAAAACTGATGTCTGAATGGGGCCTAATGAGTATTAGGGGATTTATAGATTAGATTTATATGACGTGTATTCACACACTGCGACCATACTGCTGTTTTGCCTGTGAAGAAAATAGCCTTTCACCGACACGCTGTGACTGCAACGTTTCACCAGCGTTAACCTGAAAGGACAGGTGAGTCTGCCGCTTAGGGAGTTTTCAGGGTACAAGTAAATGAACGCATAAATATATTATTCATTCTAGAAAATCACGAGGGATCACAGGGTAATGGCTATCAAGCCATAAAAGATATAATTGGGGCAGAGAACTGACAGGAGGAGTGACACCTGGCTGTATAACCCGCCCAGCCTGACACTCCTTACATAAGTCATAGTACGGCTGTACTGAAGCCATAGTATTGGAGGAGTGCAGGCTGCAGGTAACCTTTTCTAGAAGTCTTCCCTGGGAACGCTTGTATTTTTCTATAATGGTGTATTAGGTTATTTTATGCATCAATGTTCTCTATAGCATTTTTGAATGTGGCGAGGAGCTGACCGTATTTTTACTTTTATCCTCTATTGTATAGGTGATCATGCTATTCCTGTTTATAATGCATGTCTGACAGATTACTGCTAGGAAAAAATTATTCATGTGGTAATTATGTAATGTGTATGCAGGGCGTGCTGGGCGTCGTGCCAAATAGTGCCAATTTCTGATCTATGGAAAGTTTTATTAGTAACATCACCACTACAAGTTATTTTACGATCAGGTTTCAGGGGCTGATTTTGCTCAAAACTTTGGTTGAGGTGTGTGTACATGATCACTATTCTGCCTGGGGGGGGGGGGAAGCTGAAAAACTCACAGCAATGTCTGAGGCTATGTGCACACGTTGTGGCTTTTCACACTGCGGATCCGCAGCAGTTTTCCATGTGGTGAACAGTACCACGTTGACCTACGGAAAACAAAAACCGCTGTGCACATGCGGTGGAAAAAAACGCGCGGAAACGCTGCGGCTTATTTTCCGCAGCATGTCAATTTTTTTGTGCGGAATCCGCAGCGGTTTAACACCTGCTCCATATTAAAAAAAACGCAGGTGTAAAACCCCAGTAGAATCCGCACAAAAACCGCGGAAAATCCGCGATAAAACTGCAGTGTTTTTGCCCTGTGGATTTATCAAAATCCGTGCAGAAAAATCCGCACACCAGTCCGCAGCGTGTGCACATAGCCTAAGACTTGTGCACATGTTCTGTCTTTTGTAACTTCTTATAACAGCTTCAAGTTTCGAAAGCTGTGAAACGGCTAAAAAAAAAAGTGATCAGCCATTCGTTTTGCCGGTCACTAGTTTATATATAGAATTAAAAAGCAAAAATCCGATGGCAAAGGTGCCGCAATGGACTTTTAGGACAGTCTTCAGGGAAAACTCAGCTTAAAAAATGATGCAGCATCAACAATTAGAAAGTATTTGGTCTAGTAAAAAAAAAAAAAAAATTACCGTATGCTAATAGTTGCACTGGATCCAGGAAAAAAAATAGATGAAATACAGATGGTTTGAGGGGCGCATCTGATAAGACTAACATATGCTGCCCCTTTTCACAGTCTGTGGAGAGAAAAACGCAAAACACACGTATATAAAATATGCTTGTCTGAGCCTGGCCTAAAATTGGCCCAGATTAGGGAGATATTCTATATCTGGCCAGACTTGCTGCAAGAGCAAAACCTTTAAGCCATGCGCACACGTCAAGTATTCGGTCACGATTTTACCTCAATATTTGGAAGCCAAAACCTGGAGAGAAATAATCAGAAGAAAAGTATAATAGAAACATATCACCACAACACATCACCACTTCTGTATTTCTCACCCACTCCTAGTTTTGGCTTACAAATACTGAGGTAAAATGCTGACTGTGAACATGGCTTTTCCCATAAAACCGTGATCTGTGTTCAAAGCGCATCGGCGTCGCCCTATAATATTAATCTAAGTCCTCACATTGTGCTCCTGTACTGGACCTTGTTTTGAGTTACCGTATTTAAAAGCACAATTCGCCGGTCCTTCTATGAGCCTGGCAATATCGCTCCCCACACAAACCCTTCGCTAGCATTACGGTATCTAAGGGCTCGTTTCCTCCAATAATAATGGGGAAAGAGACCACATTAGACTCAACCCACACTCTCCAGGAAACCTGCTGCAAAATGGACGCCCTCGATGGTACACCCTTGAATTGTCTAGGCAATGAAGGTGCCATACGCCTTGGGAAAAGTAACCATCCTACTGGCTTTACAAAATAATACAAAAAAAAGTGCTGAATTTAATTTTTCAAATCCTGACAGAAATGGGCAAATTAGTTTTGTAATTACTACTTTTTTTTATTATTGGATGGGGGGTGTTAAGTGTCTGTATCCTTATAATGCGCATGTATTACAAATGTTCCTTGTATTATGGTGTATTTTACTCTGGAGGACACAATTGGCCCGAGGCACCACAGAATAGATCAGTTCCCGCTGTCATTCTTCGTCACATCCAGGAGCGATGTCACTTGTCAAGACAATATTTTGGTGACAAGTTGCATTATGTTGAATGAAATTCTGTTTAATATCCTTTTCCATTACCGGCTGAGACCTGAAAGTGTCATTTACAGAAATCCACATTTTTCTTGATCATCCTCCAGAGATGTTATGATCAGTGACAGACCAGCACTGCTCTGGGCTATTTCACGATTACATTTTACATGAGTCTTGCTCAGTGTAACAGAGTTTCTGCTGTAACTGATGAAATGTTAATGGAAGAGAAAAAAAATCAACCATTTAATACTTTATTTTTGTAATGTAGATTGTCTAGGTTCCTATAACTCTCCCAATTATGTCCATAACGGTGACAACACATACTGAAACTGGGCACTGAGGTCCCACCAATATCCAACATTGCCATAGGATCCACGGTAGCAGACCTCAAGGGTCGGACTTCAGACAAGTCATGGGTGGGGAAACTGGCAGCAAGTCTTCAAATTTTCTTTTAGCAAGTGAAAGGGAGTATTACAGCTGCCCATAAAAAATGGGTTTTACAGATAATTCTAAACATATTGGGTCAGCTAGAGAAAAGGAGATGCCTTGTAACCCTCATCTCAACTTTAGCAAATAGATGGAGCTCCAGAATAAATGTCTAGTAATAGTTTGATTTACATGTAGGACCCAACTGTGGGGCAAATTTCCTAAAACTGACTTACAACGAGCTCCGAATAGTCTAGATCAGCAACATTTATCACAGTGGTACATGGTTAATATTAAATTTGGGCACTCGAACACTGTTTAGTCTATCTACACACCATCTCATGGTTGACTACTTTTTTTTTTTTGGCTAGATTTATATGCCCCATCCTGCTAAGCCATGCCCTCTTGTCAAAGAAGTAAGGCATATCTAAAATGCTTGGATTTATTTAAGCCATGATTGTGGCTCTGTTTCATTAGTATATACGGTATATGTCCCTTTACCTTATCCTACTGTTTTGGCCTAGTCCTTCAGATTATTACGGTACATTCTATTCCTAGATGACAGCTATCACGGCCAGGGAAGGAAAATATTTTTTGCTCATAATGCATAGCTCTTGGACACTTACGCTAAGGACAGGCTAATAATTGGGAACAAGTGTTTGCAGGAATAGTTTCCAGGTTATAATAAGCCTGTCTAAACAGGCCAACAATTTCCCAACGAATAATCAAAACGCTCAAATTTGTCGGGTGAGATGAGAGATATATATATATAATTTTTTTCTATTTAATCTTAATAATACTGACTTTTCTTCTCACTTTTTTTTTTTTTTCTTAGTGGTTCATCATGTCGAATGCTTCCAAGTCCCGCGCTGTTATTATCGGCATTACAGAGTTTCACCCACGATCAGGGGGCAGTGGTACAACATTACCGCCCCGGAAAAGTGTCAAGCATGACATAAAACGCCTTCACAGAGTACTTTCCAGTCTTGGATTTGCAGTATCTCTTTATACAGACATCAGTGGCAACGAGATCAGAGAAATTTACCAGAGAGGTAATGAAGGCAGTTTAGAGAGCTCTCACAAAAGTACTCTACGGCCACAGAGGGGGCGCTATATAAGCAATTAATGCAGATTAAATGACTTTTCCTCTAAACTGACAGCTCTAATTTTGACATTAGTGATAGTCTCTAATCTGTGTTCTAGCATTCACAGAGCAAATTGGGTATTGCACATTGCCTAATGGATTGTTGGGTTGGGTTCTTTAGAGAAATCCAGTACAGGATTAGATCAGAAATAAGCCAGAAGAGGGGGTCGGGGTAAAAAGGAAGTTAGGATGAAGGAGGAAGAGGACCTCTTCAAGAGGAGGAATACTGTTTCCCAGCTGCAATAGTTAGATTTTTTGGTAAATTTGTTGACTATCTCAGAACTTCTAGAAATGATGGGAGGCCTACTGGGCTCGCTGAAAAGTATACAAATTTACCTGGCTGGTCTGAGCCTTTCTAAAAACTCCTTTAAAATCAACTTTTCTGTGAGACTTCTTCTTTCCATGTGGAGAAGGACATGGGTGTGTGGAGGGGCGTGACTTCAGAAAAGGGGCATAGAAAAAGCCAGAATGGCTTCCTCTCCCTGATGCTTGCCATGAAAAGTTGGCAAGTATGGAGATTTTTAGAATTCCCATCCAGGGGGAGGGATGCCAATTTTTCGTAGAATATATTTGCCAGTAATGAAAGTTAATTAGAATAGATCAGTCTTATTTTTCCTAATAATTAGACCAATTATGGATTTATTTAAATGGAGACAGTGAGCACTAATTCGCCAGTTTGGGTAGAGATGATCAAATGGAAGTTTCCATCAAATATCACAAAACGATCGCACTTGCTTGATTACTGTTTTAGGGACAGTCTGGCATTTAAAAAAAATAAAAATAAATAAATAAAAATTATAATTGCATGTATTTGCATTGTAGCTCCCCTCCCGGTTCCCTGATGGCTGCTTCTTCACTCCGGTCTTCTCTTCTGTCTTCACTCCAGCACCCCAGGCGCAGATGAGGTCTCAAGGGACTTTGCAGAAAATCTAGTCTGTGCTAAAGAGTGACAATAACTGAATATCGAAGAGAAGACTGGAGCTGAAAGAAGCAAGTGAGCCAGCGGAGGACGCAGTGGAGCTGCAGTGCTGGAACAGGTGAGGGTGGGGTGGGCATACATTTATTATACTAACCCTTTCTGTTTATTATGCTCGGGGGTCTGCAGAGATGTCGAAGCTTAATAAATTGCTTTTCCCAGTAATTTGTTTTGAATAAACTCAATGCAAACTGAATTTCATAGCTGAATGTGAGTGATTCTGGCGACTTGCATTTGGGCAGACTTGCTCACCTCCACCTAAGCCTAATGTTCTGGGAAGCGATTACATCCCAATGTTGCTAAACGTCAACTGATACGGTAATTATGAAGGCTAAAAAAGTAATGGTTTGCTATGCATCATTATTGCCTCTTCTCTCTAGGAGAACACATGAGCATGGAATAAAGATTTTTTTTTTTTTTTTTTTTGTAAGACCCGATGCATGGAGGTCCCTGACAGCCCATACTATTAGATTGTTGGCAGATCCATAATGGGTAACTACTGTTGGATGTTTCATCGGTACCAGTAATTCCGATCTCTTCTGCAGAGAGTAAGAAGCCACAAGGTGACTGCTTTATCAGCATTCTTTCCAGCCATGGTGAAGAGGGCATCATATATGACTTTTATGGGGAACCTGTTCTGCTGAGGGACCTCTATGACCTGATCTCTCCACACAATAGCCCAGCGCTGGCTGGAATACCCAAGCTATTCTTCATACAGGTAATAATTGGCCCACAAGGATAGACTGGTCGGTGGGCAATATTGACTGTACTATATTTTATGTATATGGTATGATTCTTATTCTTTTTTTTTTTTTTGTTGTTGTAGGCATGCAGAGGAAGCAAACTAGATGAAGGTACAGAGCTTCAGACTGACAGCGCTCCGCTGCACATAAGTGCCTTCTCTCACATTGACTTCCTTCCCAGAGATACTGTGGTCATGTTTGCAAGCAGTGAAGGTACAGTAAACGTATAGTTGTACTTAAAGTTGTAATATACAGTCATGGCCAAAAGTATTGACACCCCTGCAATTCTGTCAGATAATACTCAGTTTCTTCCTGAAAATGATTGCAAACGCAAATTGTTTGGTATTATTATCTTCATTTAATTTGTCTTAAAAGAAAAAACACAAAAAGAATTGTCATAAAGCCAAATTGGATATAATTCCACACCAAACATAAAAAAGGGGGGTGGACAAAAGTATTGGCACTGTTTGAAAAATCATGTGATGCTTCTCTAATTTGTGTAATGAACAGCACCTGTAACTTACCTGTGGCACCTAACAGGTGTTGGCAATAACTAAATCACACTTGCAGCCAGTTGACATGGATTAAAGTTGACTCAACCTCTGTCCTGTGTCCTTGTGTGTACCACATTGAGCATGGAGAAAAGAAAGAAGACCAACGAACTGTCTGAGGACTCGAGAAACCAAATTGTGAGGAAGCATGAGCAATCTCAAGGCTACAAGTCCATCTCCAAAGACCTGAATGTTCCTGTGTCTACCGTGCGCAGTGTCATCAAGAAGTGTAAAGCCCGTGGCACTGTGGCTAACCTCCCTAGATGTGGACGGAAAAGATAAATTGACAAGAGATTTAAACGCAAGATTGTGCGGATGTTGGATAAAGAACCTCGACTAATATCCAAACAAGTTCAAGCTGCCCTGCAGTCCGAGGGTACAACAGTGTCAACCCGTACTATCCGTCGGTGTCTCAATGAAAAGGGATTGTATGGTAGGAGACCCAGGAAGATCCCACTTCTTACCCCGAGACATAAAAAAGCCAGGCTGGAGTTTGCCAAAACTTACCTGAAAAAGCCTAAAACGTTTTGGAAGAATGTTCTCTGGTCAGATGAGACAAAAGTAGAGCTTTTTGGGCAAAGGCATCAACATAGAGTTTACAGGAGAAAAAAAGAGGCATTCAAAGAAAAGAACACGGTCCCTACAGTCAAACATGGCGGAGGTTCCCTGATGTTTTGGGGTTGCTTTGCTGCCTCTGGCACTGGACTGCTTGACCGTGTGCATGGCATTATGAAGTCTGAAGACTACCAACAAATTTTGCAGCATAATGTAGGGTCCAGTGTGAGAAAGCTGGGTCTCCTTCAGAGGTCATGGGTCCTCCAGCAGGACAATGACCCAAAACACACTTCAAAAAGCACTAGAAAATGGTTTGATAGAAAGCACTGGAGACTTCTAAGGTGGCCAGCAATGAGTCCAGACCTGAATCCCATAGAACACCTGTGGAGAGATCTAAAAATGGCAGTTTGGGGAAGGCACCCTTCAAACATCAGGGACCTGGAGCAGTTTGCCAAAGAAGAATGGTCTAAAATTCCAGCAGAGCATTGTAAGAAACTCATTGATGGTTACCAGAAGCGGTCGGTCGCAGTTATTTTGGCTAATGGTTGTGCAACCAAGTATTAGGCTGAGGGTGCAAATACTTTTGTCTGGCCCATTTTTGGAGTTTTGTGTGAAATGATCAATGTTTTGCTTTTTGCTTCATTCTCTTTTGTGTTTTTTCATTTAAGACAAATTAAATGAAGATAATAATACCAAAGAATTTGTGTTTGCAATCATTTTCAGGAAGAAACTGAGTATTATCTGACAGAATTGCAGGGGTGTCAATACTTTTGGCCATGACTGTAGCCCCATAATACATCATTAGTGTGCATAATGTGTGCAAACTGTAAAGCGCTGCAGAATATGTTAGCGCTATATAAAATAAATATTATTATTATTAGTATCTGGAATATGACCATCCTAAAAGGTGCAGAGGTCAATGGTGTAGGGCTGAATTTTGGTAGGAAAGGAAAATTATAATTTCTATTAGGTTACAGTTAGTAGCACTGAACATTGATGTCTCTCTTAATCATTGTCTTATCCCTCTACTTTCAGGATATGCAGCTTTCAATAATCCCTTGGGTTCTTTCTTCCTGAAGGCATTATATGATTTGCTAAGTGGGAGCGAAAAGGATCTGGAACTGACTCAACTACTCACCCGTCTGGCGTATAGGGTAGCCTACAACTTCGAAAGTAATGGGAAGAATGCAGGTTGTAAAGAGATGCCGTGCTACATCACAAACCTTACTAGAGAGCTGTATCCATTCCGGAGATAGAGGGAAAACCTGACTTGAGACTTTAAAATGAAGAGACTTGGCTAATGGGTTATTGGATGATACTTGATGCAAGAAATGGACGTCTACAAGCCACTGAACCGTACCTTGGCCTGAGCATGTAGCTACACGTACATGGCAGTGGTCTAAATCTTTGCCCCAGACTACCTACAACTACAGCCATGAACCCCCGAAGACCAACTGGCTAACAGTACCGAGGGTCGACATCTTAACGAGGATCTGCCCCTTGCCATAATAATTATGAATGTATTATTTCTCTGGTCTTATGCCTCTGTTTCTGATATGGACCTATCTTTCCTGTATATAAATCTAGTTTTGTTAGCCAAGAAGGTGAGGTCCTTGTGAAGACGCCAACAGAGAAGAGTTGAGGACCACACCCAGTTGGATGCCAAAGTTAGATTTGTATGAAGGGAAGATGCGTCCATATCTCAGGAATGGAGAAGGCCAAAAGCAAAATCACACCAGATTCAGGAGAACAGCGGCATTTACATTAGAAAAAAAAAATCCATACTTCTGGCAAGTGACAGGTAGGATTTATAAGAACCCCAATATAAAACGTATAATGGATGGAGCATGTTGGATGGATGTTTATCTGTCGTCTATGTACAATATTTTTCTTTTTTTAAAGAAAATATAAGCTGCTTATTTATTGTATAAATATTTATGCAAAAGTAATTAAATTTATTTTCTTAGCGAAAAAGGGTCCAAATATCATATTTTTCATTTTATAAGCTGGAACTGAAATGCTTTAGCACAGCTTATAATTGAGGAAGACAATCCAGTCCAACCACTGTTGGAGAGAGCGGTCCCAGCCCTAGGTCCTATTCGCTTGGATATTGGGCAACAAGATACAATCAACACTCCTCTCAAAATTGACTACATAATTTGGAAAGAGGTGAAAAATCGGTCCAAGGATCATGGTGATGGAGGGGGGAGGGGACCAACACCAAGACTTTCCATCCTGGCAACAAAAGGCTCGGTTTGATCTTGGCAATGGTGTCCCCTCATCTATGTACATTACTAATTCTGTTTATTCGTTCCATCAATTAGTTCTGCTTCAACGTTTTACTTAATTGGTGATAGCAAAAAAATAAGAAAAAATGGATACATATTTGTTTCATGTTATTGACTTTGCTTGTCAGTTTGGTCAAAATAATCTGTCCAGGGGAAAAAAAAATCACCAAATGTGATTTGGATGCTGATCCAATCGAAGCCGCTTTTCTATCTGGTCCTTTATTTACCTTTTTAGAAAGTGCTGATTCCTTTCGCTTCCAAGGCCTCTTTCACACTTCCATCGTTTGGCCAACGTCGCAATGCGTCGTTTTGGAGAAAAAAAATGCATCCTGCAAAGTTGCCCGCAGGATGCGTTTTTTTTCTCCATAGACTTGCATTAGCGACGCATCGCATGCAATGGATGTGTCGTGATTTTGCGGCCCGTCGTGACGAAAAAACATTCAATGTAACGTTTTTTTCGTCCGTCGGAACCACCATTTCCGACCGCGCATGTGCACGGCCACACTAGTTTTTTGCTTGCCTTTTTGCTAGGTTCACTAAATGCTAAGGCTATGTGCACACATTGCGGATTTGATTGCAGATCGCGTTTTTTACTGCACAGGATTGCAGCAAATCCGCAGTGTAGTGCACAACCAATGTAAGTCTATGGGAGCCGCAGACTTGTGCACATGCTGCGGACAAAAGGCCGCACCGAAACGCAGCTTTTTTTTTTTTCTCCGCAGCATGTCACTTCTTTTGTGCCGAACTGCAGCGTTTCTGCACCCTTACGTCGGGATCACACTACAGCGAGATACGGCCGAGTCTCGCAGGTTAAATACAAGCTCTGGCACCAGCACTCTGGAGCGGAGCGTGCGGCCGCATAGCAATACATGGAGCTGCACGCTCCGCTCCGGAGTACCGGTGCCAGAGCTGGTATTTAACCTGCGAGACTCGGCCGTATCTCGCTGTAGTGTGACTCCGGCCTTAGACTTTCATTGAGATGTAACAAATATCTGCAGTTTTGCTGCGGATGTGGGTCTGAGAAATGCTGCAGTTCAGGAGGAGGGAAGTGACCAGGGCCGGACTGGCCATCGGGCACTTCTGGCAAATGCCAGAAGGGCCGGTGCCAGTAGTGGGCTGCTGCACTCTTTCCCCCTCCTCCCGCCAGTGCCGCCGCCGCATTCAACTATACCAGCGTCTATGACGCCAGTATAGTTCAATGCAATGATGGAGGAGAGAGCGTCCGCTGACGCTCCCTCTCCCATCATTCCCCGCTCTGCCTCTGACACTGTGGGTGCGCGATGACGTCATATCATCACACACCTGCTGTGTCCCGGGCAGACTGCTGCCGCCGAGACAGGAGCAGGGCGGGCAGGAGGAAAGGTGAGGAGAGTGTGGAGCCATTATCGGGGGGATGAGATGTGGGTTGCGCTGTATATACCACTGTGTGGGCTGTGCTGTGTATATACCACTGTGTGGGCTGTGCTGTGTATATACCACTGTGTGGGCTGTGCTGTATATACTACTACGTGGGCTGTGCTGTATATACTACGACCTGTGCTGTATACTACTACACGGGCTGTGCTGTATATACTACGACCCGCGCTGTGCTGTATACTACTATGCGGGCTGTGCTATATACTATGCAAGTTGTGCTATATTATATGTGGGCTTTGATATATACTATGGGAGGTATATTATATTCTAATGGGGAGGCCGTGTTATATACTACTAGCTATTGAACCCGTTCTACGCCCAGGTGGCGAGCATTTATATTGGTATATGGTCTCCATCCTGTCATGTGCTGCTCCCATCCTGCACCCCTGTTCTGTCATGCGCTGCTCCCATCCTGCGCCCCCATTGTGTCATGTGCTGCTCCCATCCTGCACCCCCGTTCTGTCATAGTAACATAGTTAGTAAGGCCGAAAAAAGACATTTGTCCATCCAGTTCAGCCTATATTCCATCATAATAAATCCCCAGATCTACGTCCTTCTACAGAACCTAACAATTGTATGATACAATATTGTTCTGCTCCCATCCTGCGCCACCGTTCTGTAATTTGCTGCTCCCATGCATATGCCTGGTACACTGCTCCATTATGGTTCATGGCACCCATAACATGCTCCATAGTATATGCCCCGTACACTTGTAGTGAGCTGGCCGGCTGTGACTGTTCTGTTATCATTGACAAAGAATCTGTGACAGACACTGCCCCCGTGTGGCCAGAAGTTATACCCATGCCAAATGTGATTACAGAGGGGCAAACTGTATTGGCAGAACTTCCCCCTGTGATGTCATGTGAACAGGAAGGGGAGGGAAAGAGGAAGCCCGGGAAACTGGTGTGTGCAGAGAGAGGTCGGTGTGTGCTGGCGTCCTCCTGTAGAGGCGATATAGAAGATTGCCTGGATGACCTCTCTCTTGAAAGCTGACATCCAGATTGTTCCGAGCTCCCACACTGCGGAGCACTCAACGGTGACATCCTCACAGATCCTGGAGCCCATGAACTGTAAGCGGGTCCTCTGTTGAGAGGCCGAACATTCCACCCTTACCTGTTGAACCCCAATGACTACAGTCTGGACCTGAGAGACAGCGTTTTGTTTAATCCTTGTTGTTTTCTCTTCGGCCGGAGCGTCCCCCTGCAGTGACAGACAGGCCTGCGACGTGGGAAGATAGCCTCTTGGAGCAAAGGAACTGGTAACGTGTGGATAGGGAAAGTGAGGGACAGTTTGTTATTACACGTTATCTCTGTGAATAGGCATATTTTGTATTGTCTATTATTGTGTTCCGCCGTGTTAAGGAAAAATGTATAACAGTAAAGATACGATTGTTAAAATGGAATCTGAGTGTGGAAGTTTTGCTGGGCCAGATCATAGATATACATGGGCGACCTTGCCCTCGGTCACTTCACACTGCTCCATAAATGTTGATGGCCCCCATAAGATGCTCCATAGTATTATATGCCCCGTATGCTGCTGCGATATATAAAAAAAAAAAATAACATACTCACCTATAGTCGCTGGGCGCCGAGTGCTGGGGGGCCTGAGCAGGCGGGGACACCGGCGTGCTGTGGGGGTCAGGTGCCGGTATTGCCGCTAGCTCAGGCCCCCGACACTTGCTATATTCACCTGTTCCAGCGCTGCACGCCGCTTCTTCCGGGTCCTCTGGCTGTGACTGTTGAGTCAGAGGGCGGCGCGCATTAAGCGCATCATCGCGCCCTCTGAACTGTGAAAATCACAGGCAGAGGACCCGGGAGACGGAGCCGCACGCAGCGCTGGAACGGGGGACAGGTGAATATAGCTTATACTTACCCTCCTGGCGCGTCCCTGCCTCTCCATTGGAGATCGCGGTGTGCGTTCAGTGTTTACGCATACCGCGATCTCCTGTGAGCGTCACTCTGTGGGGTCCAGACTGCGCAGGCGCTTGCGCAGTCTATAAAGGCTTCGGACAGAGTGACGCTCCCAGTGTTATATTATAGATGTGGCTGTGTTATATACTATTGCGGGCAGGGCCGTATTTGCCACTAGGCACTTGAGGGCACGTGGGAGGATATGAGAGGCTGCTGAGGAGAGGAGATGAGAGGCTGGTGTGGAGAGGCTGGTGAGGGGAGGAGATGAGGGGAGGCTGCTGAAGAGAGGCTGATGAGGGGAGGCTGCTGAGGAGATGAGAGGGGAGGCTGCTAAGAGGAGAGGCTGGTGAGGTGAGCCTGCTAAGGGAGGATATGAGAGGCTGCTGAGGAGAGGAGATGAGGGGCTGGTGTGGAGAGGCTGGTGAGGGGAGGCTGCTGAGGAGAGGCTGGTGAGGGGAGGACGCTGAGGAGAGGCTGGTGAGGGGAGGCTGCTGAGGAATGGAGATGAGGGGAGGCTGCTGAGGAGAGGCTGGTGAGGGGAGGCTGCTGAGGAGATGAGAGGAGAGGCTGCTGAGGAGGGAGGCTGGTGAGGAGAGGAGATGAGAGGCTGGTGAGGAGAGGGGAGGCTGAGGAGAGGGGAGGCTGCTGCGGAGAGGGGAGGCTGGTGAGGAGAGGAGATGAGAGGCTGGTGAGGAGAGGAGATGAGAGGCTGGTGAGAAGAGGGGAGGCTGAGGAGAGGGGAGGCTGGTGAGGAGATGCTGCTAAGGAGATGAGAGGCTGGTGAGGAGAGGAGATGAGAGGCTGGTGAGGGGAGGCTGGTGAGGCGGAGAGGGGAGGCTGGTGAGGCGGAGAGGGGAGGCTGGAGAGGGGAGGGGAGGCTGGAGCGGGGAGGCTGCTGAGGAGAGGGGAGGCTGCTGAGGAGAGGGGAGGCTGCTGAGGAGAGGAGATGAGAGGCTGCTGGTGAGGGGAGGCTGGTGAGGAGAGGGGAGGCTGGAGAGGAGAGAGGAGGCTGGTGAGGGGAGGCTGGTGAGGAGATGAGAGGCTGCTGATGGGAGGCTGGTGAGGAGATGAGAGGCTGCTGATGAGAGGCTGCTGAGGAGAGGGGAGGCTGCTGAGGAGAGGGGAGGCTGGTGAGGAGAGGAGATGAGAGGCTGCTGAGGAGAGGGGAGGCTGGTGAGGAGAGGCTGGAGAGGAGATGAGAGGGGAGTCTGCTGAGGAGATGAGAGGCTGGTGAGGAGAGGCTGGTGAGGGGAGGCTGCTGAGGAGAGGTGAGGCTGGTGAGGAGATGAGAGGCTGGTGAGGGGAGGCTGCTGAGGAGAGGTGAGGCTGGTGAGATGAGAGGCTGCTGAGGTGGCTGCATCTGGCAGGTGGAGGCTGCATCTGGCAGGTGGAGGCTGCTTACGGGAGTGAGGAGAGGCTGCTGAGGGAAGTCTGCGTCCTGCATCCAACAGGGTGAGGCTGAAGAGGGGGTTCTCTTTAGAAATCTGTCAAACCTTGCATCCATGGCAGAATCAACTGACCATGTAATGTGTATGAGATTCACCAGATTCTCACATGACAACTGGAAAGGTTTGCTAAGGCTACTTTCACATCAGCGATTTTCTCCTTTTGCGGCAGATACTGCAGTTTTTCCGCATCTGCCACGTAACGTATCAGTTACAGGCCGGCAACTCTGCGTTCAGCCTCATTCATTCCCTATGGGACTTGCGGACATGTGCGCCACTTGATGTTTTGCACTTGAGGCGAGACAAAAAAACACTGCTAGCAGCATTTTTTTCCTGTTGCTGCAAGTACCGCATTTGCCGGATCGCGGCAAAACCGCAAGTGCCGCACATGTCCGCAACTCCCATAGGGAATGAATGAGGCCGAACGCACTGTTGCCGTAAGTGATCCGTTACGGATGCGGAAAAACTGCCGCAAATGTCAAAAATCGCTGATGTTAAAGTAGCCTAAGTCACTGCCGATAGTGTCATACTCACCAATGGAGGAGGCAGGCCGAAAAGTGCCTAGGGCAGCAGAAACTCTAAATACGGCCCTGATTGCGGGGGTATATTCTATTCTATGGGGGAGGCTGTCTTATATACTATGGGGGGTATATTATATTCTATGGGGGAGGCTGTCTTATATACTATATGCGAGCACATTTGCAGGATCCATTTTTTTTCGCCGGATCTTTTTTTTTCCGCCGTATCCGTTTTTTTTCTCAGAGTTGTATTAGCGCCGGAGTGCGCCTGATGGCCACACGTTTCATCCGTTTTTTGCTAGATCCGTCGCTGTGCATTTTTTCGACGTACCGAAAAACCATGTCTCTGTATGTGTTTTCCGTCCGGCGGATACAGCTTTTTTTACGTATCCTGCAAAAAACGGATGAAACGTGTGGCCATCAGGTGTAATCCGGCGCTAATACAACTCTATGAGAAAAAACGGATCTGGCGTAAAAAAAAGGATCCGGCGAAAATAAACGGATCCGGTGGAAAAAACATCTGGTGGAAAAAAAAACATCCGGCGGAAAAAAATGGATCCCGCGGAAAAAAACGGATCCGGCGGAAAAAAAACGTCCCGGTGGAAAAAAACAGATCCTGCAAATGTGCTCGCAGGATGCGTTTTACCCATAGACTTGTATTAGCGACAGATGGCCAAAAGTCGCGTTCGTCGTGCTACGGATCAGTCGTGTTTTGGAATACCGTCGGCACGAAAAAACGTTCAAGTGAACGTTTTTTTGGCAGTTGCGCCCGCTATTTTCTACCGCGCATGCGCGGCAGAAACTCCGCCCCCTCCTCCCCGCACTTCAGAATGGGCAGCGGATGCGTTGAAAAACTGCATCCACTGCCCACTTTGTACACAAATTTCACGTGCGTCGGTACGTCGGCCCGACGCATAGAGACGGACCTGTACCTGTACCGACGCAAGAGTGAAAGAGGCCTTAATGAGCGTTGAATTTTTTTAAAAAAAAGAAAAAAACGGCATGGGCTCCCGCGCAATTTTCTGCGCCAGAGGGGGAAAGCCGACGGCCGGGGGCCAATATTTGTAGCCTGCTATGAATATCAGCCCGCAGCTGTCTGCGTAGCCTTTACTGGCTATTAAAATAGGGGGACCCCCCAAAAAAAATGACGTGGGGTCCCCCTATATTTTATAGCCAGAAAGGCTACGCAGACAGCTGCGGGCTTATATTCATAGCCTAGAGAGGGGCCATGGATATTGCCCCCCCCCCCCCACCCTGGCTACAAATACCAGTCCGCAGCCATCCCAGAAATGGCGCATCTGTAAGATGCGCCAATTCCGGCACTTAGCCCCTCTCTTCCCACTCCCGAGTAGCGGTGGGATATGGGGTAATAAGGGGTTAATGTCACCTTGCTATTGTAAGGTGACATTAAGCCGGGTTAATAAAGGAGAGGCGTCAATAAGACACCTATCGATTATTAATCCTATAGTAGAAAAGGGTTAATAAAACACGCACACATTAGGGAAAAAGTATTTTAATATTCTTCATTTAACCATACTTACCATACTTCAGCGCCTGCAAAAAAACGTAAAATAATAAATATACTACCTTTCCGCCGTAGTCCAATTAATAACGAGTGTCCCACGACGATCTCCCCTATAGAACAGTGGCATCGGGTGATGTCACTGCTCTATAGGACCCTCAGTGACACACTGACAGGACTCTATGGCTCCTGCAGTGCATCACTGAGGTTACTATAGTTCACTGGTCTCACTTTATGGCATTTGCTGCGTGGGAAAATGTCTCAACCAGCAATGCCAAAAGTGAGACTAGGGACTATTTTCTCACAGGGGCGTAGGAGTACTTTGTGAGGAATACATTGTGGAAGGATACCTTCCATCATTGTGTTCCTGTAGCCCCTGGAGAGCGGTCGCATCAGCAGAGGCTTCTGCTCTCCACGGGAGATAGTCGTGGGACACTCGTTTTAATTGGATTTCTGCGGATCAGGGAGTATATTGTTTGTTTATTATTTTAATATTTTTTACAGGTGACAATGGCTTCGGGGAACAAAATGACAAGTGATGGTGAGTATGTACTGTATGTCTGTAGTATGTATGTACGGAATGTCGCATGTCGTCGCATGGTGCATGTAGTCGCATTGTGCATGTCGTTGCATGGTGTCGCATGGTGTCGCATGGCACATGTCATCGCATGCTGCAATGTTGTCGCATGCTGCATGTCGTCGCATGGTGCATGTCGTCACATGGCGCATTTCGTCGCATGTCGTCGCATGACGGATGTCGTCGCATTGCACATGTCGTCGCATGGCACATGTCGTCGCATGGTGCATGCCGTCGCATGGTGCATGTCGTCGCATGGTGCATGTCGTCGCATGGCGCATGCCGTCGCATGGTGCATGCCGTCGCATGGTGCATGTCGCCGCATGTCATAGCATGGCACACGTCGTCGCATGACGAATGTCATCGCATGACGCATGTCATCGCATGTCGTTGCATGGTGCATGTCGTCGCATGGTGTCGCATGGCGCATGTCGTCGCATGGCACATGTCGTCGCATGCTGCATGTCTTCGCATGGTGCATGTCGTCGCATGGCGCATGTCATCGCATAGTGTCGCATGGTGCATGTCGTCGCATGTCATCGCATGACACATGTCGTCGCATGGCGCATGTCATCGCATGCTGCATGTCGTCGCATGGTGCATGTCGTCACATGGCGCATGTCATCGCATGGTGTCGCATGGTGCATGTCGTCGCATGGTGTCGCATGGCGCATGTCATCGCATGTCGTCGCATGGTGCATGTCGTCGCATGGCGCATGTCGTCGCATGGTGTTGCATGGCGCATGTCGGCGCATGCCGTCACATGGCGCATGTCGTCGCATGGTGCATGTCGTCGCATGGCACATGTCGTCGCATGTCGTCGCATGGCGCATGTCGTCACATGGTGCATGTCGTCGCATGGTGTCGTCGCATGGCACATGTCGCCGCATGGTGTCGTCGCATGGCGCATGTCGTCGCATGGCACATGTCGCATGACGCATGTCGCCGCATGGTGCATGTCGCCGCATGGCGCATGTCTTCACATGGTGCATGCCGTCACATGGCGCATGTCGCATGTTGTCGCATGGTACATGTCGTCGCATGGTGCATGTCGTCGCATGGTGCATGGCACATGTCGTCGCATGGCGCATGTCGTCGCATGGTGTCGTCGCATGGCACATGTCGCCGCATGGTGTCGTCGCATGGCGCATGTCGCCGCATGTCGTCGCATGGCACATGTCGTCGCATGACGCATGTCGCAGCATGGTGCATGTCGGCGCATGTTGTCACATGGTGCATGTCGTCACATGGTGCATGGTGTTGTCGCATGGCGCATGTCGTCGCATGGCGCATGTCGTCGCATGGCACATGTCGTCGCATGACGCATGTCGCCGCATGGTGCATGTCGCCGCATGGCGCATGTCGTCGCATGGTGTCGCATGGCACATGTCGTCGCATGGCGCATTTCGTCGCATGGTGCATGTCGTCGCATGTCGTCGCATGGTGCATGTCGTCACATGGTGCATGTGGCATGTTGTCGCATGGTGTCGCATGTCGCATGTCATCGCATGGTGCATGTGGCATGTTGTCGCATGGTGCATGTTGTCGCATAGTACATGTGTTGCATGATGTCACATGGTGTGTGTTGTATGTATGTACTGTGTATGTGTTTTGTTTTTTTTTTTTACATTCAACACATTAGCCGGATGATGGGACTACTACTGTCCCATCATTGGCTAATGTGTCACTCACTGTCAGTGTAGCAGGCATAGCCCGATGGGACTTGTAGTCCCATCGGAGGATGCCTGCACACACACCCCTCCCCCCACTGTGAGTGTAGCAGGCAGAGCCCGATGGGACTTGTAGTCGACAGCAGACAGCGGCATTTAACTACCGCATCCGGCCGGGCAGCCGGAAGTGACGTCATCGCCGACCCCGTCACATGATCGGGGGTCGGCGATGCTTCTCCATTGTAACCATAGAGGTCCTTGAGACCTCTATGGTTACCGATCGCCGGTAGCTGTAAGCGCCACCCTGTGGTCGGCACTCACAGCACACCTGCAATTCTGCTACATAGCAGCGAACAGCAGATCGCTGCTATGTAAAAGAGGTGATCGGGTTGTGCCTGCTTCTAGCCTCCCATGGAGGCTATTGAAGCATGGCAAAAGTAAAAAAAAAAAAGTTAAAAAAAATGTGAAAAAAAATATAAAAGTTTAAATCGCCCCCCTTTCGCCCCAATCAAAATAAATCAATAAAAAAAAAATCAAATCTACGCACATTTGGTATTTCCGCACTCAGAATCGCCCGATCTATCAACTAAAAAAAAGCATTAACCTGATCGCTAAACAGCGTAGCGAGAAAAAAATTCGAAACGCCAGAATTACGTTTTTTTTGTCGCCGCGACATTGCATTAAAATGCAATAACGGGCGATCAAAAGAACGTATCTGCACCACAATGCTATTAAAAACGTCATCTCGGCATGCAAAAAATAAGCCCTCAACCGACCCCAGATCAAGAAAAATGGAGACGCTACGAGTATCGGAAAATGGCGCAATTTTTTTTTTTTTTTTTTTTTTTAAGCAAAGCTTGGAATTTTTTTTCACCACTTAGGTAAAAAATAACCTAGTCACGTTAGGTGTCTACCTAGGAACTCGTACTGACCTGGAGAATCATAATGTCAGGTCAGTTTTAGCATTTAGTGAAAAAAAGTAAAACAAAAAACAAGTGTGGGATTGCACTTTTTTTGCAATTTCACCGCACTTGGAATTTTTTTCCCGTTTTCTAGTACACGACATGCTAAAACCAATGATGTCGTTCAAAAGTAGAACTCGTCCCACAAAAAATAAGCCCTCACATGGCCAAATTGATGGAAAAATAAAAAAAGTTATGGCTCTGGGAAGGAGGGGAGTGAAAAATGAACACGGAAAAACGAAAAATCCCAAGGTCATGAAGGGGTTAATTACAAAGATTGTGCACACACATGCCATCCGTATGTTATTTTGATGGCCCATTAGGCCTAAACGTGTGATTGTGTGAATTTACTTTATTATTTTTTTTTTTTCTCAGACTCTAATCAAAAGGGGTAATTTATTTTTTTGGATTCACTGACCACAAAAAACCCACAGGCATGTAAATGGCTCACCATAGACTTCAATGGGTACATGTACTATCTGTGGAAATCGCGTGTATAACAAACGTGATTCACGGATGTCTGAATGAGCGCTGAACATGGTTTATAATAGAAAAGAGTATTGGAAATAAATGGGTTGTCCTATCTGCAACACTTGATCAGGATATGCTATAGAGTAGATTGTGAAAGTATTCATCACCCAGGCATTTTCGTGTTTTGCTACCTCATAATCTGGAATTTCACTTTTTTTGGGGGGGGGGGTTGCATCAGCTCATGTAAGGAACATGCCTGCAATTGTGATCATTTTGGTTTTCTCTTTATCGTGAAGCAAGCAACAAATAGGCACACTAAATTTTTCAGTTATTTTGTCCTAACTATTCACCCCCTAAAGTCGGTACTTTGTAGAGCCTCCTTTTGTGGCAATTACAGCTGCAAGTCGCTTTGTATACGTCTAACATCTTTCCACTGGGACTTTTACCCATTCCTCAAGGTTAAACTGTTCCAGCTCCTTCAAGTTTGCTGTTCACCTGAGGAAACCATCCATCTTCAAGTCTGACTATAGATTCTCCATTGGATTAAGGTCTGGGCTTATACTAGGCCACTCCAAAACATTTACATGTTTACCTTTTAAACAATTCGATGGTTGCTTTAGCAGTATGCTTTGGGTTTCAAATCACTGACAGACTGACACCACTTCTTTGCTCAAGAATATCCCTGTACTTCGCACCATCCATTTTCCTCTCAATTTGGATGATTTTTCACTGTCACTGCTACCCGAAAAACATCCGCACAGCATGATGCTGCCACCATCATGTTTCACTGTGGGGGTGGTGTTCTTGGTGTGATGAGCTGTATTGGTTTGGCGCCAGACATAGCGTTTACTTTGGTGACCAAAAAGATCAATTTTGGTCTCATCTGACCATCGCATCTTCCTCCATACATTTGGGGAGTCTCCCACATGTTTTGGCAAACTCAAACTGAGCCTGACAATTCTTGTATGTAAGTAAAGGTTTTTTTCTGCCCACTATTCCACAAAGGCCACCTTTTATGGAGTGTATGGCTTATTGTGGTCATATAGACACATACTCCAATCTCTGCTTGGGAACTCTGCAGTTCTTTCAGGGCAGGGCCGGACTGGGACAAAAAAGCAGCCCGGCCACACAAACCCCACATACTATAACACTCCTCACCCTGATCAGTGAATTTAGCTTTACTTTGTCGTGCCCATTACTCTCCTAAAAGGAGATATTTGAAGAGCCACATGTGAATGGAGCCACAGTGGGTATGATTGACCACAGCTGCATTTACATGGTGCTCTACAGAGCTCTGATATTCAGAATCATGGGGGTCCCAGCAGTTGGATCTCCGGCAATTGGAAAGTTATCCCCCATCCATAGGAAAGGGGATTACTTGGGATAATCCATTTAAACAGCTTTTCCAATATTTTATTTTTATTTGGCCATAGTAATATTGAAAATACTAAACCAATATTGACCCTCCCAAAGTCCAATGTCACCTCTTCGACAACAAGACAGGAAAAGTGGTACTGTGCAGTGCATACAGGGCCGGCTCCAGGTTTTATGGGCCCTAGGTGAAAGTCTCAGTGGGCCCCTTTAACACATTACAATACATAATGCACAGATACAGCAGAGAGATATAGGTTTAGTACAATGCCAAAGATTCAACTTCCTACATTAAAGGAGTGACATCTATTGTACATTCTACAATGGGTCATACGTCAGGCAGTAAAGCACTCCATACAGTATTATGGGCACCACATAGTGCTTTATACAGAACTAGCTGAAGAGCCCGGCCTTGCCTGGGCATAGTAAATATCTGTGGTTAGTTATAGCACTTCACTTCTCTTATTTTCCCATCACGCCTCTCATTTTCCCCCTCACATCTCTCATTTTCTCCCTCACACCTCTCACTTTCCCCCTCAATCCTCGCATTCCCCCCTAACACTTGTTATTTCGACCTCACATCTGTCATTTTCTGATCACTCCACTATTTTCCCTCACTCCTCTCATTTTGCACTCACACCTTTTCATTTTCACCTCACACCTCTCATTTTCCCCTCAGTATATACATGTTTGTCATCTCCCTTATATATAGTATACACCTGTATGTCATCTCCTGTATATAGTATATACCTGTATGTCATCTCCCCTGTAAATAATATATACCTGCTGTATGTCATCTCCTCCTATATATAGTATATACCTGTATGTCATCTCCTCCTGTATATAGTACATACGTGTGTCATCTCCTCCTGTATATAGTATATACCTGTGTCATCTCCCCTGTATATATTATACTAGATTGTGGCCCGATTCTAACGCATCGGGTATTCTAGAATATGCATGTGCCCGTAGTATATGGAAAATGATGATTCCAGAATTCGCGGAAGATTGTGCCCGTCGCTGATTGGTCGAGGCAACCTTTATGACATCATCGTCGCCATGGCAACCATTATGACATCTACGTCGATACTGTGCCCGTCGCTGAATCAGAAACGTGGGATTTCCACGTCCTTTATGACATCATCGTCACTGTGCCCGTTGCTGATTGGTCGAGGCCTAGCGGCCTCGACCAATCAGAGACGCGGGATGTCTACGTCCTTTATGACATCATCGTCGCTGTGCCCGTCGCTGATTGGTCGAGGCCTGGCGGCCTCGACCAATCAGAGACGCGGGATTTCCAGGACAGACAGACAGACAGACAGACGGAAAAACCCTTAGACAATTATATATATAGATACCTGTGTCATCTCCCTGTATATAGTATATATGTGTGTGTCATCTTCCCTGTATATAGTGCATATACCTGTGTGTCATCTCCTCCTGTATTAGACCTCGTTCACACGTTATTTGGTCAGTATTTTTACCTCAGTATTTGTAAGCTAAATTGGCAGCCTGATAAATCCCCAGCCAACAGGAAGCCCTCCCCCCCTGGCAGTATATATTAGCTCACACATACACATAATAGACAGGTCATGTGACTGACAGCTGCTGTATTTCCTATATGGTACAGTTGTTGCTCTTGTAGTTTGTCTGCTTATTAATCAGATTTTTATTTTTGAAGGATAATACCAGTCTTGTTTGTGTTTTAGGGCGAGTTTCATGTGTCAATTTGTGTGTGTTTGAGTTTTGTGTGGCTACATGCGTGTAGCAACTTTTTGTGTCGAGTTACATGTGACAGGTTAGTGTAGCAAGTTGTGTGCAGAAAGTTTTGCGCATGGCAAGTTTTGCGCATGGCGAGTTTTATGTGTGGTGCGTTTTGAGTATGTGCAAGTATTGTGTGAGGCAACTTTGCATGTGTTGCAACTTTTGTGCATGTGGCAATTTTTCCGCGTGTGGCGAGTTTTCCATGAGGTGAGTTTTGCACGTGTGGCGAGTTTTGCGTGAGCCTAGTTTTGCATGTGGCGTGTTTTGCGCGTGGCGAGTTTTGAGCGGTGACTTTTATGTTTCGACTCTTATGTGGCGACGTTGGTGTATGTATGGTTAAATGTGTGCTGAGGGTGGTATATGTGTTCAAGCACGTGGTAGTGTGTGGCGCATTTTGTGTGTTCATATCCTCGTGTGTGGTGAGTATCCCATGTCGGGGCCCCACCTTAGCAACTATACAGTATATACTCTTTGGCGCCATCGCTCTCATTCTTTAAGTCCCCCTTGTTCACATTTGGCAGCTGTCAATTGGCCTCCAACACTTTTCCTTTAACTTTTTCCCCATTATGTAGATAGGGGCAAAATTGTTTGGTGAATTGGAACGCGCGGGGTTAAAATTTCGCCTCACAACATAGCCTATGACGCGAGAGTGTCTAGACATATGGGTCTAGACATGTGACTGTGCAAAATTTTGTGGCTGTAGCTGCAACGGTGCAGATGCCAATCCCGGACACACACACACACACACCTTTTATATATTAGATAATGAGCTCCATATATTGCTCCATACAGAATACTGAGCCTCATATATTGCTCCACACAGTATTTTAGGTACAATGGGTCATAAGTCAGGCAGTATAGCCCCCCATACAGTATTATGGGCACCACATAGCGCTTTATACAGAATAATGAGCCTCATATATTGCTCCATACAGAATAATGAGCCCCATATATTGCTCCATACAGTATGAGCCCCATTTATTGCTCCATACAGTGTAATGAGCCCCATATATTGCTCCATACAGTGTAATGAGCCCCATATATTGCTCTGTACAGAATAACATGCCCCATATATTGTTCCATGCAGTACTGTATAATGAACCCCATACATTGCTCCATACAGAATGAGCCCCATATAATGCTCCACGCAGTATTATGGGTACCACATAGTGCTCCATACAGTATAATGAGCCCCATGTGTTATGAAAGGTAATTCAGTACCACAATGGACATAGAGGTCAGCGCACATACAGTGACCTGGCAATAACCCAAAAAACAAGAACGAGCTCTGAGACGTGGGAACTCTGTTGACCGCAATCCCTAATCCTCTCCAACCACACTAAAGGCAGCCGTGGATTGCGCCTAACGCTACCTATGCAACTCGGCACGGCCTGAGAAACTAGCTAGCCTGAAGATAGAAAATAAGCCTACCTTGCCTCAGAGAAATATTCCCAAAGGAAAAGGCAGCCCCCACATATAATGACTGTGAGTTAAGATGAAAAGACAAACGTAGAGATGAAATAGATTTAGCAAAGCGAGGCCCAACTTACTGAACAGAGCGAGGATAGGAAAGGTAACTTTGCGGTCAACACAAAACCCTACAAAAACCACGCAAAGGGGGCAAAAAGACCCTCCGTACCGAACTAACGGCACGGAGGTACACCCTCTGCGTCCCAGAGCTTCCAGCAAGCAGGAAAATATAAATAGACAAGCTGGACAGAAAAAAACAGCAAACAAATAGCAAAGAATAACTTAGCTATGCAGAGCAGCAGGCCACAGGAACGATCCAGGAGGAGACAGGTCCAATACTAGAACATTGACTGGAGGCCAGGATCAAAGCACTAGGTGGAGTTAAATAGAGCAGCACCTAACGACTTCATCAAGAGAGGCCTGGATGTCTTCCTGGAGCAGAACAATATTGTATCATACAATTAGGTTCTGTAGAAGGACGTAGATCTGAGGATTTATTATGATGGAATATAGGCTGAACTGGATGGACAAATGTCTTTTTTCGGCCTTACTAACTATGTTACTATGTTACTATGTTACTATATCACCTGAGGAAGGAAACTCAGAAGCCGCAGTACCACTTTCCTCCACCAACAGAAGCTCACAGAGAGAATCAGCCGAAGTACCACTTGTGACCACAAGAGGGAGCTCTGCCACAGAATTCACAACAGTACCCCCCCCTTGAGGAGGGGTCACCGAACCCTCACCAGAGCTCCCAGGACGACCAGGATGAGCCATATGAAAGGCACGAACAAGATCGGGAGCATGGACATCAGAGGCAAAGACCCAGGAATTATCTTCCTGAGCATAACCCTTCCACTTAACCAGATACTGGAGTTTCCGTCTAGAAACACGAGAATCCAAAATCTTCTCCACAATATACTCCAACTCCCCCTCCACCAAAACCGGGGCAGGAGGATCAACAGATGGAACCACGGGTGCCACGTATCTCCGCAACAATGACCTATGGAATACGTTCTGTATGGAAAAAGAATCTGGAAGGGTCAGACGAAAAGACACAGGATTAAGAACCTCAGAAATCCTATACGGACCAATAAAACGAGGTTTAAACTTAGGAGAGGAAACCTTCATAGGAATATGATGAGAAGATAACCAAACCAAGTCCCCAACCAGAAGTCGGAGACCCACACAGCGTCTGCGATTAGCGAAACGTTGAGCCTTCTCCTGGGACAAGGTCAAATTGTCCACTACATGAGTCCAAATCTGCTGCAACCTGTCCACCACAGTATCCACACCAGAACAGTCCGAAGACTCAACCTGCCCTGAAGAGAAACGAGGATGGAACCCAGAGTTGCAGAGAAACGGTGAAACCAAGGTAGCCGAGCTGGCCCGATTATTAAGGGCGAACTCAGCCAAAGGCAAAAAGGACACCCAGTCATCCTGATCAGCAGAAACAAAGCATCTCAGATATGTTTCCAAGGTCTGATTGGTTCGTTCGGTCTGGCCATTAGTCTGATAATGGAAAGCCGAGGAAAAAGACAAGTCAATGCCCATCCTACCACAAAAGGCTCGCCAAAACCTCGAAACAAACTGGGAACCTCTGTCAGAAACGATATTCTCTGGAATGCCATGTAAACGAACCACATGCTGGAAAAACAATGGCACCAAATCAGAGGAGGAAGGCAATTTAGACAAGGGTACCAAATGGACCATCTTAGAGAAGCGATCACAGACCACCCAAATGACTGACATCTTTTGAGAGACGGGAAGATCTGAAATAAAATCCATAGAGATATGTGTCCAAGGTCTCTTCGGGACCGGCAAGGGCAAAAGCAACCCACTGGCACGAGAACAGCAGGGCTTAGCCCGAGCACAAATCCCACAGGACTGCACAAAAGTACGCACATCCCGCGACAGAGATGGCCACCAAAAGGATCTAGCCACTAACTCTCTGGTACCAAAGATTCCAGGATGACCAGCCAACACCGAACAATGAACCTCAGAGAGAACTTTATTCGTCCACCTATCAGGGACAAACAGTTTCTCCGCTGGGCAACGATCAGGTTTATCAGCCTGAAATTTTTGCAGCACCCGCCGCAAATCAGGGGAGATGGCAGACACAATTACTCCCTCTTTGAGGATACCCGCCGGCTCAGATACACCCGGAGAGTCGGGCACAAAACTCCTAGACAGAGCATCCGCCTTCACATTTTTAGAGCCCGGAAGATATGAAATCACAAAGTCAAAGCGGGCAAAAAACAACGACCAACGAGCTTGTCTAGGATTCAACCGCTTGGCGGACTCGAGATAAGTCAAGTTCTTATGATCAGTCAAGACCACCACGCGATGCTTAGCTCCTTCAAGCCAATGACGCCACTCCTCGAATGCCCACTTCATGGCCAGCAACTCTCGATTGCCCACATCATAATTTCGCTCAGCAGGCGAAAACTTCCTGGAAAAGAAGGCGCATGGTTTCATCACCGAGCAATCAGAACTCCTCTGTGACAAAACAGCCCCTGCTCCAATCTCAGATGCATCAACCTCGACCTGGAACGGAAGCGAAACATCTGGTTGACACAACACAGGGGCAGAAGAAAAACGACGCTTCAACTCTTGAAAAGCTTCCACCGCAGCAGAAGACCAATTGACCACATCAGCACCTTTCTTGGTCAAATCGGTCAATGGTTTAGCAATACTAGAAAAATTGCAGATGAAGCGACGATAAAAATTAGCAAAGCCCAGGAACTTTTGCAGACTTTTCAGAGATGTCGGCTGAGTCCAATCATGGATGGCTTGGACCTTAACAGGGTCCATCTCAATAGTAGAAGGGGAAAAGATGAACCCCAAAAATGAAACCTTCTGGACACCAAAGAGACACTTTGATCCCTTCACAAACAAAGAATTAGCACGCAGGACCTGAAACACTGTTCTGACCTGCTTCACATGAGACTCCCAATCATCCGAGAAGATCAAAATGTCATCTAAGTACACAATCAGGAATTTATCCAGGTACTCTCGGAAGATGTCATGCATAAAGGACTGAAACACTGATGGAGCATTGGCAAGTCTGAATGGCATTACTAGATACTCAAAATGGCCCTCGGGCGTATTAAATGCAGTTTTCCACTCATCGCCTCGCTTAATACGCACAAGATTATACGCACCACGAAGATCTATCTTGGTGAACCAACTAGCCCCCTTAATCCGAGCAAACAAATCAGATAATAATGGCAAAGGGTACTGAAATTTAACCGTGATCTTATTTAGAAGGCGGTAATCTATACAAGGTCTCAGTGAACCATCCTTCTTGGCTACAAAAAAGAACCCTGCTCCTAATGGCGACGATGACGGGCGAATATGCCCCTTCTCCAAAGACTCCTTCACATAACTCCGCATAGCGGCGTGCTCAGGCACAGATAAATTAAACAGTCGACCTTTTGGGAATTTACTACCAGGAATCAAATCGATAGCACAATCACAATCCCTATGCGGAGGTAGGGTATCGGACTTGGGCTCATCAAATAATTCCCGGTAATCAGACAAGAACTCGGGAACCTCAGAAGGGGTGGATGACGAAATAGTCAGAAATGGGACATCACCATGTACCCCCTGACAACCCCAGCTGGACACAGACATGGATTTCCAATCTAATACTGGATTATGGACTTGTAGCCATGGCAACCCCAACACGACCACATCATGCAGATTATGCAACACCAGAAAGCGAATAACCTCCTGATGTGCAGGAGCCATGCACATGGTCAGCTGGGTCCAGTACTGAGGCTTATTCTTGGCCAAAGGCGTAGCATCAATTCCTCTCAATGGAATAGGACACTGCAAGGGCTCCAAGAAAAACCCATAACGCCTAGCATACTCCAAGTCCATCAAATTCAGAGCAGCGCCTGAGTCCACAAATGCCATGACAGAATACGATGACAAAGAGCAGATCAAGGTAACAGACAGAAGAAATTTTGACTGTACCGTACCAATGGTGGAAGACCTAGCGAACCGCTTAGTGCGCTTAGGACAATCAGAGATAGCATGAGTGGAATCACCACAGTAGAAACACAGCCCATTCAGACGTCTGTGTTCTTGCCGTTCAACTCTGGTCAAAGTCCTATCGCACTGCATAGGCTCAGGTTTAAGCTCAGGTAATACCGCCAAATGGTGCACAGATTTACGCTCGCGCAAGCGTCGACCGATCTGAATGGCCAAAGACATAGACTCATTCAGACCAGCAGGCATAGGAAATCCCGCCATGACATCTGTTGTGAATTCTGTGGCAGAGCTCCCTCCTGTGGTCACAAGTGGTACTTCGGCTGGTTCTCTCTGTGAGCTTCCGTTGGTGGAGGAAAGTGGTACTGCGGCTTCTGAGTTTCCTTCCTCAGGTGATGTGGTGAAGTCGTTAGGTGCTGCTCTATTTAACTCCACCTAGTGCTTTGATCCTGGCCTCCAGTCAATGTTCTAGTATTAGACCTGTTTCCTCCTGGATCGTTCCTGTGGCCTGCTGCTCTGCATAGCTAAGTTCCTCTTTGCTATTTGTTTGCTGTTTTTTTCTGTCCAGCTTGTCAATTTGTTTTTTACTGCTTGCTGGAAGCTCTGGGACGCAGATGGTGTACCTCCGTGCCGTTAGTTCGGTACGGAGGGTCTTTGTGCCCCCTTTGTGTGGTTTTTGTAGGGTTTTGTGTTGACCGCAAAGTTACCTTTCCTATCCTCGCTCTGTTCAGAAAGTTGGGCCTCACTTTGCTAAATCTACTTCATCTCTACGTTTGTCTTTTCATCTTAACTCACAGTCATTATATGTGGGGGCTGCCTTTTCCTTTGGGGTATTTCTCTGAGGCAAGGTAGGCTTATTTTCTATCTTCAGGCTAGCTAGTTTCTCAGGCCGTGCCGAGTTGCATAGGGAGCGTTAGGCGCAATCCACGGCTGCCTTTAGTGTGGTTGGAGAGGATTAGGGATTGCGGTCAACAGAGTTCCCACGTCTCAGAGCTCGTTCTTGTTTTTTGGGTTATTGCCAGATCACTGTATGTGTGCTGACCTCTATGTCCATTGTGGTACTGAATTACCTTTCATAACAGTACTGGAGGCCCAAAGTACTAATGATTCCCAATAGAGGGAAAAAAGAAGTTCTGAGACCATTTTTTTTTCTTTAAACTGTGTTTTGCCTTTTTTTTCCCCTAGACATTTGGGTGGTTCAGGACACAGGTGTAGCAATGGACATTAAAGGTCTGTCTTCATGTGTGGATCAGCTCACGGCAAGAGTACAAAGTATTCAAGACTTTGTGGTTCAGAATTCTATGTTAGAACCGAGAATTCCTATTCCTGATTTGTTTTTTGGAGATAGAACTAAATTTCTGAGTTTCAAAAATAATTGTAAACTATTTCTGGCTTTGAAACCTCGCTCCTCTGGTGACCCAGTTCAACAAGTTAGGATCGTTATTTCTTTTTTGCGTGGCGACCCTCAGGACTGGGCATTTTCTCTTGCATCAGGAAATCCTGCATTAAGTAATATCGATGCATTTTTCCTGGCGCTCGGATTGCTGTACGATGAGCCTAATTCTGTGGATCAGGCAGAGAAGAATTTGCTGGCTCTGTGTCAGGGTCAGGATGAAATAGAGGTATATTGTCAGAAATTTAGATAGTGATCCGTACTCACTCAGTGGAATGAAGGTGCGCTCGCAGCTATTTTCAGAAACGGTCTCTCTGAAGCCCTTAAGGATGTCATGGTGGGATTTCCTATGCCTGCTGGTCTGAATGAGTCTATGTCTTTGGCCATTCAGATCGGTCGACGCTTGCGTGAGCGTAAATCTGTGCACCATTTGGCAGTATTACCTGAGCTTAAACCTGAGCCTATGCAGTGCGATAGGACTTTGACCAGAGTTGAACGGCAAGAACACAGACGTCTGAATGGGCTGTGTTTCTACTGTGGTGATTCCACTCATGCTATCTCTGATTGTCCTAAGCGCACTAAGCGGTTCGCTAGGTCTGCCACCATTGGTACGGTACAGTCAAAATTTCTTCTGTCTGTTACCTTGATCTGCTCTTTGTCATCGTGTTCTGTCATGGCATTTGTGGACTCAGGCGCTGCTCTGAATTTGATGGACTTGGAGTATGCTAGGCGTTGTGGGTTTTTCTTGGAGCCCTTGCAGTGTCCTATTCCATTGAGAGGAATTGATGCTACGCCTTTGGCCAAGAATAAGCCTCAGTACTGGACCCAGCTGACCATGTGCATGGCTCCTGCACATCAGGAGGTTATTCGCTTTCTGGTGTTGCATAATCTGCATGATGTGGTCGTGTTGGGGTTGCCATGGCTACAAGTCCATAATCCAGTATTAGATTGGAAATCCATGTCTGTGTCCAGCTGGGGTTGTCAGGGGGTACATGGTGATGTCCCATTTCTGACTATTTCATCATCCACCCCTTCTGAGGTTCCTGAGTTCTTGTCTCATTACCGGGATTTATTTGATGAGCCCAAGTCCGATACCCTACCTCCGCATAGGGATTGTGATTGTGCTATCGATTTGATTCCTGGTAGTAAATTCCCAAAAGGTCGACTGTTTAATTTATCTGTGCCTGAGCACGCCGCTATGCGCAGTTATGTGAAGGAATCCCTGGAGAAGGGGCATATTCGCCCGTCATTGTCGCCATTAGGAGCAGGGTTCTTTTTTGTAGCCAAGAAGGATGGTTCACTGAGACCTTGTATAGATTACCGCCTTCTAAATAAGATCACGGTTAAATTTCAGTACCCCTTGCCATTGTTATCTGATTTGTTTGCTCGGATTAAGGGGGCTAGTTGGTTCACCAAGATAGATCTTCGTGGTGCGTATAATCTTGTGCGTATTAAGCGAGGCGATGAGTGGAAAACTGCATTTAATACGCCCGAGGGCCATTTTGAGTATCTAGTAATGCCATTCGGACTTGCCAATGCTCCATCAGTGTTTCAGTCCTTTATGCATGACATCTTCCGAGAGTACCTGGATAAATTCCTGATTGTGTACTTAGATGACATTTTGATCTTCTCGGATGATTGGGAGTCTCATGTGAAGCAGGTCAGAACGGTGTTTCAGGTCCTGCGTGCTAATTCTTTGTTTGTGAAGGGATCAAAGTGTCTCTTTGGTGTTCAGAAGGTTTCATTTTTGGGGTTCATCTTTTCCCCTTCTACTATCGAGATGGACCCTGTTAAGGTCCAAGCCATCCATAATTGGACTCAGCCGACATCTCTGAAAAGTCTGCAAAAGTTCCTGGGCTTTGCTAATTTTTATCGTCGCTTCATCTGCAATTTTTCTAGTATTGCTAAACCATTGACCGATTTGACCAAGAAAGGTGCTGATTTGGTCAATTGGTCTTCTGCTGCGGTGGAAGCTTTTCAAGAGTTGAAGCGTTGTTTTTCTTCTGCCCCTGTGTTGTGTCAACCAGATGTTTCGCTTCCGTTCCAGGTCGAGGTTGATGCTTCTGAGATTGGAGCAGGGGCTGTTTTGTCGCAGAGAAGTTCTGATTGCTCGGTGATGAAACCATGCGCCTTCTTTTCCAGGAAGTTTTCGCCTGCTGAGCGAAATTATGATGTGGTAATCGAGAGTTGCTGGCCATGAAGTGGGCATTCGAGGAGTGGCGTAATTGGCTTGAAGGAGCTAAGCATCGCGTGGTGGTCTTGACTGATCATAAGAACTTGACTTATCTCGAGTCCGCCAAGCGGTTGAATCCTAGACAAGCTCGTTGGTCGTTGTTTTTTGCCCGTTTTGACTTTGTGATTTCATACCTTCCGGGCTCTAAAAATGTGAAGGCGGATGCTCTGTCTAGGAGTTTTGTGCCCGACTCTCCGGGTGTATCTGAGCCGGCGGGTATCCTCAAAGAGGGAGTAATTGTGTCTGCCATCTCCCCTGATTTGCGGCGGGTGCTGCAAAAATTTCAGGCTAATAAACATGATCGTTGCCCAGCGGAGAAACTGTTTGTCCCTGATAGGTGGACGAATAAAGTTATCTCTGAGGTTCATTGTTCGGTGTTGGCTGGTCATCCTGGAATCTTTGGTACCAGAGAGTTAGTGGCTAGATCTTTTTGGTGGCCATCTCTGTCGCGGGATGTGCGTGCTTTTGTGCAGTCCTGTGGGATTTGTGCTCGGGCTAAGCCCTGCTGTTCTCGTGCCAGTGGGTTGCTTTTGCCCTTGCCGGTCCCGAAGAGGCCTTGGACACATATCTCTATGGATTTTATTTCAGATCTTCCCATCTCTCAAAAGATGTCAGTCATTTGGGTGGTCTGTGATCGCTTCTCTAAGATGGTCCATTTGGTACCCTTGTCTAAATTGCCTTCCTCCTCTGATTTGGTGCCATTGTTTTTCCAGCATGTGGTTCGTTTACATGGCATTCCAGAGAATATCGTTTCTGACAGAGGTTCCCAGTTTGTTTCGAGGTTTTGGCGAGCCTTTTGTGGTAGGATGGGCATTGACTTGTCTTTTTCCTCGGCTTTCCATCCTCAGACTAATGGCCAGACCGAACGAACCAATCAGACCTTGGAAACATATCTGAGATGCTTTGTTTCTGCTGATCAGGATGACTGGGTGTCCTTTTTGCCTTTGGCTGAGTTCGCCCTTAATAATCGGGCCAGCTCGGCTACCTTGGTTTCACCGTTTTTCTGCAACTCTGGGTTCCATCCTCGTTTCTCTTCAGGGCAGGTTGAGTCTTCGGACTGTCCTGGTGTGGATGCTGTGGTGGACAGGTTGCAGCAGATTTGGACTCATGTAGTGGACAATTTGACCTTGTCCCAGGAGAAGGCTCAACGTTTCGCTAATCGCAGACGCTGTGTGGGTCTCCGACTTCTGGTTGGGGACTTGGTTTGGTTATCTTCTCGTCATATTCCTATGAAGGTTTCCTCTCCTAAGTTTAAACCTCGTTTTATTGGTCCGTATAGGATTTCTGAGGTTCTTAATCCTGTGTCTTTTCGTCTGACCCTTCCAGATTCTTTTTCCATACATAACGTATTCCATAGGTCATTGTTGCGGAGATACGTGGCACCTATGGTTCCATCTGTTGATCCTCCTGCGCCGGTTTTGGTGGAGGGGGAGTTGGAGTATATTGTGGAGAAGATTTTGGATTCTCGTGTTTCAAGGCGGAAACTCCAGTATCTGGTTAAGTGGAAGGGTTATGCTCAGGAAGATAATTCCTGGGTCTTTGCCTCTGATGTCCATGCTCCCGATCTTGTTCGTGCTTTTCATATGGCTCATCCTGGTCGTCCAGGGAGCTCTGGTGAGGGTTCGGTGACCCCTCCTCAAGGGGGGGTACTGTTGTGAATTCTGTGGCAGAGCTCCCTCCTGTGGTCACAAGTGGTACTTCGGCTGGTTCTCTCTGTGAGCTTCCGTTGGTGGAGGAAAGTGGTACTGCGGCTTCTGAGTTTCCTTCCTCAGGTGATGTGGTGAAGTCGTTAGGTGCTGCTCTATTTAACTCCACCTAGTGCTTTGATCCTGGCCTCCAGTCAATGTTCTAGTATTAGACCTGTTTCCTCCTGGATCGTTCCTGTGGCCTGCTGCTCTGCATAGCTAAGTTCCTCTTTGCTATTTGTTTGCTGTTTTTTTTCTGTCCAGCTTGTCAATTTGTTTTTTACTGCTTGCTGGAAGCTCTGGGACGCAGAGGGTGTACCTCCGTGCCGTTAGTTCGGTACGGAGGGTCTTTTTGCCCCCTTTGCGTGGTTTTTGTAGGGTTTTGTGTTGACCGCAAAGTTACCTTTCCTATCCTCGCTCTGTTCAGAAAGTTGGGCCTCACTTTGCTAAATCTATTTAATCTCTACGTTTGTCTTTTCATCTTAACTCACAGTCATTATATGTGGGGGCTGCCTTTTCCTTTGGGGTATTTCTCTGAGGCAAGGTAGGCTTATTTTCTATCTTCAGGCTAGCTAGTTTCTCAGGCCGTGCCGAGTTGCATAGGGAGCGTTAGGCGCAATCCACGGCTGCCTTTAGTGTGGTTGGAGAGGATTAGGGATTGCGGTCAACAGAGTTCCCACGTCTCAGAGCTCGTTCTTGTTTTTTGGGTTATTGCCAGGTCACTGTATGTGCGCTGACCTCTATGTCCATTGTGGTACTGAATTACCTTTCATAACAGACATCCTTAAGGGCTTCAGAGAGACCTCTTCTGAAAAGAGCCGCGAGCGCACCTTCATTCCACTGAGTAAGTACAGACCACTTTCTAAATTTCTGACAATATACCTCTATTTCATCCTGACCCTGACACAGAGCCAGCAAATTCTTCTCTGCCTGATCCACTGAATTAGTCTCATCGTACAGCAATCCGAGCGCCAGGAAAAACGCATCAATATTACTTAATGCAGGATCCCCTGGCGCAAGGGAAAATGCCCAGTCCTGAGGATCGCCACGCAAAAAAGAAATAACAATTCTCACTCGTTGAACTGGATCACCAGAGGAGCGAGGTTTCAAGGCCAGAAACAGTTTGCAATTATTTTTGAAATTCACAAACTTGGCTCTATCACCATAAAACAAATCAGGAATAGGAATTCTTGGTTCTAACATAGGCTTCTGAACCACCAAATCTTGAATCTTTTGTACATTTATAACGAGATTATCCAATGAAGAGCACAGACCCTGAATATCCATGTCCACACCTGTGTCCTGAACTACCCAAATGTCTAGGGGAAAAAAAAGGCAAAGCACAGTGCAAAGAAAAAAAATGGTCTCAGAACTTCTTTTTTCCCTCTATTGAGAATCATTAGTACTTTTGGCCTCCAGTACTGTTATGAAAGGTAATTCAGTACCACAATGGACATAGAGGTCAGCGCACATACAGTGACCTGGCAATAACCCAAAAAACAAGAACGAGCTCTGAGGCGTGGGAACTCTGTTGACCGCAATCCCTAATCCTCTCCAACCACACTAAAGGCAGCCGTGGATTGCGCCTAACGCTCCCTATGCAACTCGGCACGGCCTGAGAAAATAGCTAGCCTGAAGATAGAAAATAAGCCTACCTTGCCTCAGAGAAATATTCCCAAAGGAAAAGGCAGCCCCCACATATAATGACTGTGAGTTAAGATGAAAAGACAAACGTAGAGATGAAATAGATTTAGCAAAGCGAGGCCCAACTTACTGAACAGAGCGAGGATAGGAAAGGTAACTTTGCGGTCAACACAAAACCCTACAAAAACCACGCAAAGGGGGCAAAAAGACCCTCCGTACCGAACTAACGGCACGGAGGTACACCCTCTGCGTCCCAGAGCTTCCAGCAAGCAGGAAAAAACAAATAGACAAGCTGGACAGAAAAAAACAGCAAACAAATAGCAAAGAATAACTTAGCTATGCAGAGCAGCAGGCCACAGGAACGATCCAGGAGGAGACAGGTCCAATACTAGAACATTGAATGGAGGCCAGGATCAAAGCACTAGGTGGAGTTAAATAGAGCAGCACCTAACGACTTCACCACATCACCTGAGGAAGGAAACTCAGAAGCCGCAGTACCACTTTCCTCCACCAACAGAAGCTCACAGAGAGAATCAGCCGAAGTACCACTTGTGACCACAGGAGGGAGCTCTGCCACAGAATTCACAACACCCATGTATTGCTCCATACAGTATAATTAGCCCCATGTAATGTTCAAAACAGTATCATGTGCCCCATATAATACTCCATACAGTATAATGAGCCCCATACCTTGCTCCATACAGAATGGTCCCCATATAATGCTCCATACAGAATATGATGGGCCCCATATAATGCTCCAAACAGTACATGATTGCCCCATATATTGATCCAAACAGAATGGGCCCAGTATAATGCTTCCATACAGTGCTTTGCGAAAGTTTTTGGCTCCCTGGAACTTTTCAACCTTTTCCCACATATCATGCTTCAAACATAAAGATACCAAATGTAAATTTTTGGTGAAGAATCAACAACAAGTGGAACACAATTGTGAAGTTGAACGAAATTTATTGGTTATTTTAAATTTTTGTGGAAATTCAAAAAATGAAAAGTGGGGCGTGCAATATTATTCAGCCCCTTTAACTTAATGCGTTGCTGCGCCACCTTTTCCTGCGATTACAGCTGCAAGTCGCTTGGGGTATGTCTCTATCAGTTTTGTACATCCAGAGACTGAAATTCTTGCCCATTCTTCCTTGGCAAACAGCTCGAGCTCAGTGAGGTTTGATGGAGATCGTTTGTGAACAGCAGTTTTCAGCTCTTTCCACAGATTCTCGATTGGATTGAGGTGTGGACATGCACACGTTCAGGATTTCTTGCAAAAATTTCCTGTGCAAAACAGGACATTTTCTGCAAGAAATCTGCATGCATTTTTACCGCGATTTTGGTGCGTTTTTTTTTGCGGATTTTTCCAGAGGTTCTCAGTGCAATAATATAGTGGGAAATCTGCAAAAAATCCACAAAATTAATGAACATGCTGCGGTTTTTTACCGCGATGTGTTTTTTTCGCAGAAAAAACGCATCATGTGCACAAAAATTGCAGAATGCATTCTAAATCGTGGGATGCATAATGTATGTGTTTTTTTTTCACGAAAAATCTGCAACGCCTGCGCACGGCCTAAGGCTATGTGCACACAATGCGGATTTTGCTGCGGATCCGCAGCGTTTCCGCAGCTGTGGATTCGCAGCAGTTTCCCCTGCGTTTACAGTTCAATGTAAACGTATGGGGAAAAAACGCTGTGCACATGCTGCGGAAATGCAGCGGTTTACAATTCGCAGCATGTCACTTCTTTTGTGCGGATTTACAACTGCCCTTATGGAAAACCGCAGTTGTAAATCCGCAGTGGAAAACCGCGATAAATCCGCAGCGGTTTTCCACTGCAGGTTTATCAAATCTGCTGGAATCCGCTGCAGAAAAATCCGCAGTGGACCCAGACTACGTGTGCACATAGCCTCAGACAGCATTATACTATACTGTTACATACATCATATACAGGTCCTTCTCAAAAAATTAGCATATAGTGTTAAATTTCATTATTTACCATAATGTAATGATTACAATTAAACTTTCATATATTATAGATTCATTATCCACCAACTGAAATTTGTCAGGTCTTTTATTGTTTTAATACTGATGATTTTGGCATACAACTCCTGATAACCCAAAAAACCTGTCTCAATAAATTAGCATATCAAGAAAAGGTTCTCTAAACGACCTATTACCCTAATCTTCTGAATCAACTAATTAACTCTAAACACATGCAAAAGATACCTGAGGCTTTTATAAACTCCCTGCCTGGTTCATTACTCAAAACCCCCATCATGGGTAAGACTAGCGACCTGACAGATGTCAAGAAGGCCATCATTGACACCCTCAAGCAAGAGGGTAAGACCCAGAAAGAAATTTCTCAACAAATAGGCTGTTCCCAGAGTGCTGTATCAAGGCACCTCAATGGTAAGTCTGTTGGAAGGAAACAATGTGGCAGAAAACGCTGTACAACGAGAAGAGGAGACCGGACCCTGAGGAAGATTGTGGAGAAGGACCGATTCCAGACCTTGGGGAACCTGAGGAAGCAGTGGACTGAGTCTGGTGTGGAAACATCCAGAGCCACCGTGCACAGGCGTGTGCAGGAAATGGGCTACAGGTGCCGCATTCCCCAGGTAAAGCCACTTTTGAGCTACAGAGAAGCAGCACTGGACTGTTGCTAAGTGGTCCCAAGAACTTTTTTCTGATGAAAGCAAATTTTGCATGTCATTCGGAAATCAAGGTGCCAGAGTCTGGAGGAAGACTGGGGAGAAGGAAATGCCAAAATGCCTGAAGTCCAGTGTCAAGTACCCACAGTCAGTGATGGTGTGGGGTGCCATGTCAGCTGCTGGTGTTGGTCCACTGTGTTTCATCAAGGGCAGGGTCAATGCAGCTAGCTATCAGGAGATTTTGGAGCACTTCATGCTTCCATCGGCTGAAATGCTTTATGGAGATGAAGATTTCATTTTTCAGCACGACCTGGCACCTGCTCACAGTGCCAAAACCACTGGTAAATGGTTTACTGACCATGGTATTACTGTGCTCAATTGGCCTGCCAACTCTCCTGACCTGAACCCCATAGAGAATCTGTGGGATATTGTGAAGAGAAAGTTGAGAGACGCAAGACCCAACACTCTGGATGAGCTTAAGGCCGCTATTGAAGCATCCTGGGCCTCCATAACATCTCAGCAGTGTCACAGGCTGATTGCCTCCATGCCACGCCGCATTGAAGCAGTCATTTCTGCCAAAGGATTCCCGACCAAGTATTGAGTGCATAACTGAACATTATTATTTGTTGGTTTTTTTGTTTGTTATTAAAAAACACTTTTATTTGATTGGATGGGTGAAATATGCTAATTTATTGAGACAGGTTTTTTGGGTTATCAGGAGTTGTATGCCAAAATCATCAGTATTAAAACAATAAAAGACCTGACAAATTTCAGTTGGTGGATAATGAATCTATAATATATGAAAGTTTAATTGTAATCATTACATTATGGTAAATAATGAAATTTAACACTATATGCTAATTTTTTGAGAAGGACCTGTAGGTGACTGCTCTATATACATTATATAGGTGATGCTGTTACTGGGGTGTATAGTCGCAGTATCATCTATGTAACATATATACAGCAGTATCACCCATATATTGTATCTATAAAGCCGGTTTCACACTAGCAACTCGCACGAGTCTCTCGCATCAACAACCGGCGCTGGCACTCGGGACCGGAGCGTGCGGCTGCATAGAAATACATGCAGACTCATGCTCCGGTCCCAAGTGCCGGTGGCTGTGCCGAGTGTTGATTCGAGAGACTCGTACAAGTTTCTCATATCACACACTAGTGTTGGATCGCCCCCAGACACAGGGCCACGCGTTTCGGTACCGGGCCTCTCTGGTTCGATTCCGAGGCTGTCACGGTGGCTAGACCCGGTCCGCCACCCTGCTAAGGGGCGTCCAATAAAGGTGGTGCAGTCTGTTAGGGGTTCGTGATGCCACCTGTGGTGTTCGGTCAGGGTGACCGACGCTGCTGTGGGGTCCGCTGGGGTGATGGAATGGCAGCTGGATGGTATACCTTCCCATAGGTGAAGTATGTCCCCAGGGCTTCCCAGTGGTGTAAGTGGCGATGATGTGAGGTGCAGGCAATAACGAGGACACAAGGTTGCAGTCTCTTTACCTCTTTACTGAAGACTTCAGGATCCTCAATCCAGAGCACGTTTAACAGGGCTATCAGAGACAGGCCGGTCTGATGGGCACTTCCAGAGTTTCCCTCGCAGATGGAAATCGTTGCCCACCACAAGCGCCTGTGTATTGTAGTCCTACCCTGCTGAGCATTCGGTATAGTCCTCACAACTGCTGTTCTCGTTCATTCGTTCTATACAGCTCTCTCTCTCTTTAGTTCCAGATGTTACTAGTTTCTCGTCCCCGAGTATGTTTTGGCTAGGACGCACCCGTATGACGGGAAGGCTTCGAGGTCTTACGGGACCCTAGAGACGCCCCTCTCCCAATGTTGCCCCCTATGTCTTCTAAGGAAATTTAAGGTAGACAGCCAACCTATAATTAACTGTCCTGCGGAGTTTGAAGTAAGGCCTGAAGTCAGTTACTCCCGCGGTGTTCCGGCCACCGGCTACACGCCTCAGTAGGATATTGCCTCGGTCTCACGGCACGACTCCTACTGGTACTCCTTTTTGCTTGATCTCGTTTACACTGTTCCACAATATCCTTCCTTTCTTGTCTCTTTCTTAGGATACCGCCGCAAGGTAGTGCAGGCGCGGGTGAGTAACGTTCTGTTCTGTTCGCTAGGCACCTGCCAGGTTCCCACGCCTGACAGGGACCCCCCTGTGTCTTCTCCCCGCAACACCCCCTGCCATGGGATGTTGCCTGAATCCAACCCAGTCAGCTTCTGACTAACTTCCTCTCCAACCCCTAGTTTTACCAGTGTGAGGAGTGGCCCAATAAATAAAGCCTTTTTCTCCCCCTAGTGGCCGGAGTGTGAAGTGTAATGTGTGCTGGTGATATCTGGTCAGGAGAATTCCTTCAGTGCCATCAGACGTACCATCACCCCCCTTAGTGGCAGAGTGTCATACTGCAACGACCAGATCTCTGGGGTGCTGCACTAACCCCCCCCCCCCCCCCCCACCCCACCCCCGGTTAAATCCAGTACTCCTGGACTGGGAAGAAGAACAACAATATAATACAGAAAAAGACATACACAATTTTGAAATGCTTAGAACAAGTAAATAGAAAGGTTGCTTCCCTTTATGGGAGGTAAGGACACTTGAACGTTACAAACAAAATTAAATATTTTTAAATAACATGTTGACTATAAATAACTCTCAGTACCCAGCCGGGTATTCTACTAAGTGCAAACTCTGATTTAACTTTTCCTTTAAGGGCGTATAAGCTGAACCCACTAAAGGCCTACTATAGAATACTATATAAATAACTCAACTTTTCTTTCCATTCTAACTTCCCCAATGCAGGACCGTCTAGCTCCTTGGCTGGGCCTACTGTCATTGTACCGACCATCTTTCTGCAGTTCTCAGGAGGACTCTCTCTCTAACGCCTACGGGTTCACTTCATGCTTTCCTGTCCTCAATCTTTATTAACATTATCAAACTTTATTAACCTTCAACATTATTAACGTTTCAACTTTTATTAAGGCAACCATGTAAACATTCCCTTTAAGAGGGACCCAAGTCTCTAGAAAGTAGTGCAGATTCTCTCTGTCTGCAAGTCCACTGAAAGCAAGACCTTCTGCGTCATGTCCAGCAGCATTATCTTCGTAAAGTCTTCTTTCACTTGTAAAACCAGTAGGGAACAACTTTAAGAAGGTGCAAACTATATACAAAACAGTTTTGAATCATTCACTGTTCATGATCCGGCAGTCTTTGGAACAAGGATAACTCTGTGCAAAAGTAGAAAAAGAAATAAAAACCCTGGACGGGTTTAAAGCAGCAGCAAGAAACAGTTAAATAACTTATGTACATTTATCGGGGTTTCAAGGTTTAGTTCTATAATAGGTTGCAAGGCATCCATTGGTAAAGAACACTTCCCGGCTGTGGAAGTTCTGGTCCCGTGTTCTCGCCTGATGCGGTGTCTGTATCATGGGTTCGTCTCTCAGGTGCAGCCAGGTCACCCGGTGTCTGGATCCGAATGTCAGCTTTGGTGGCAAGTTCAGTAGCGGCGATAATGCACACTGTAGTGATAGGGGTGGCGTCCGTCAAATCAGGGTTAGTCGTAGTCAGGACAGCAGGTGGCGCCATTACCGGCTCGCATCGGTAGACATTTCGAGCGCACCACCCTTGCGCACTCCGATGGCGGGTGTACGTTACCTGATCCCCTCTGTGTAGCAGCTGTCCGTCGTCTCTATCGCGGCGCGGGGCCTTCACATTGTAGCTAGCAAAGAAGATTTCCGTCGGTAGCCCCGATTCCTGTATATAGCCCCAACCCCGCTTCGGGTGAAAGGCCAGCACAGTTCCCCGCTTTACCGGACCCCCTTTACTGCATTATGTCTTTGGTCCTTGTACTTTCGGTGGGTCACTTTGTTCTGTCTCCTTTCGGTCTTTCCAGTGTAAAATTAGACATTGCTTATATTGTTCCCAAGTAAGCGCAGCGATGCTGAGGCCCTCCTGTCTAGCCCCGTCTGGCCCCATCCTTGGGGTGTCCCATTGGAAGATCACCCCTTCTGAGCTGACATCCAGCGGTATCCCCAAAGTCGTCGTTAGCGGAGGCACCAGCTTCTCCATGGTGCCGGGGGCTATAACCACCAGCTCAGGAGCAGGGGGTCGGTCGCTGTCAGGACGGGGAGCGGTCACGGAAGCTGGATTGATCAGGAGGGCAGGGGCGTTTTCCATACCTCCATCTGATGTGGTTCCACCGATGTCGATCGGTTCCATTGATGAGGACACTAGAGTCGGCTGCGGCTCGGACCGCGGTTCTCCTGGTGCGACCCTCTGTGACGGCTCCGATCTCCATTGCTTCACATTGGCTGGCTCCATGCTCGGGATAGGCTGACCCGGCTCCTCTGCCCACGGTTCCAAGAAGCCCGAGTCCTCCAGCCACGGCAGACTCGAGTCCGGATCCTCCTCCGGCTGACGGGGACAGGCCAGGATCACTCCTTTGTCGTTCGGGCACCCTCTGGTCATCATCCCCACTCCGGGATCTGCGATGGCACTCACAGGCTGCTCCTCCATTTCCTGTGGGTGGAGCTCCTTATCTTGGTTCCCGCCGTTGCAAATCAGGGGGCGATTCTCCTCTGCTTTGGGGTAGATTGTCCTCCCGCAACAGTAATTGGAGGGGGCTGTCAGCACTTCTGGCGCCACTTTGGTAGTCTCCTCCCATGGCACGCCCTCCTTCTTCCCCTGCGCTCCTCGTGGCGCGGCAATAGTGGCAGTTTTGGCGGGAATCTCGCGGCAGATAGCAATACACAGTCTTCGCAATAAATCACAGTCCAACATGTTTCAATCACAGTTCCAAGGCACACATGACCCAATTCTTCAGGCTTAAGTACGATCCGGTTCCTGACGCCAAGTTGGATCGCCCCCAGACACAGGGCCACGCGTTTCGGTACCGGGCCTCTCTGGTTCGGTTCCGAGGCTGTCACGGTGGCTAGACCCGGTCCGTGACCCTGCTAAGGGGCGTCCAATAAAGGTTGTGCAGTCTGTCGGGTTCGTGACGCCACCAGTGGTGTTCGGTCAGGGTGACCGACGCTGCTATGGGGTCCGCTGGGGTGATGGAATGGCAGCTGGATGGTATACCTTCCCACAGGGGAAGTATGTCCCCAGGGCTTCCCAGTGGTGTAAGTGGCGATGGTGTGAGGTGCAGGCAATAACGAGGACACAAGGTTGCAGTCTCTTTACTGAAGACTTCAGGATCCTCAATCCAGAGCACGTTTAACAGTTCTATCAGAGACAGGCCGGTCTGATGGGCACTTCCAGAGTTTCCCTCGCAGATGGAAATCGTTGCCCACCACTAGCGCCTGTGTGTTGTAGTCCTACCCTGCTGAGCATTCGGTATAGTCCTCACAACTGCTGTTCTCGTTCGTTTGTTCTCTACAGCTCTCTCTCTCTTTAATTCCAGATGTTACTAGTTTCTCGTCCCCCAGTATGTTTTGGCTAGGACGCACCCGTATGATGGGAAGGCTTGGAGGTCTTCCGGGACCCTAGAGACGCCCCTCCCCCAATGTTGCCCCCTATGTCTTCTTAGGAAATTTAAGGTAGACAGCCAACCTATAATTAACTGTCCTGCGGAGTTTGAAGTAAGGCCTGAAGTCAGTTACTCCCGCGGTGTTCCGGCCACCGGCTACACGCCTCAGTAGGATGTTGCCTCGGTCTCACGGCACGACTCCTACTGGCTCTCCTTTTTGCTTGATCTCGTTTACACTGTTCCACAATATCCTTCCTTTCTTGTCTCTTTCTTAGGATACCGCCGCAGGGTGTGCAGGCGCGGTTCCGTAACGTTCTGTTCTGTTTGCTAGGCACCTGCCAGGTTCCCACGCCTGACAGGGACCCCCCTGTGTCTTCTCCCTGCAACACCCCCTGCCACGGGATGTTGCCTGAATCCAACCCAGTCAGCTTCTGACTAACTTCCTCCCCAACCCCTAGTTTTACCAGTGTGAGGAGTGGCACAATAAATAAAGCCTTTTTCTCCCCCTAGTGGCCGAAGTGTGAAGTGTAATGTGTGCTGGTGATACCTGGTCAGTAGAATTCCTTCAGTGCCATCAGATGTACCATCACTCCCCTTAGTGGCAGAGTGTCATACTGCAACGACCAGATCTCTGGGGCGCTGCAGTGTGACCCCGGCCTAAGTCACAGAATCACCTATATAATGTGTATAGATGGCTGTATATACATTACATAGGTGATACTGTGATTATATGCAGACATAGCAGCCATTAGCAAAAGCCCTGGAAAAGTCTAGTAGGACAAAAACTCAAATACGTTTCAGCATATCAAAAAGCGGTACATAATGACCACAAAAAGAGTATAATCCTTGAATAAACATTTTATTAAAGGTACCATCACACATAACGATATCGTTAACGATATTGTTGCTTTTTGTGACGTAGCAACGATATCGTTAACGAAATCGTTATGCGTGACAGCGACCAACGATCAGTCCCCTGCTGGGAGATCATTGTTCGCTGGGGAAAGTCCAGGACTTTATTTCATCGCTGGACTCCCTGCAGACATCGCTGAATCGGCGTGTATATTATTGTTGTATGTATACTGTGGTTATTCACTATCATGTAGTTTTACCCTATAGCATTATAGTATTGTAAATATATATAAATAATATGTATTTGCCCTCTTTATAGTCACGTCTAAACCATGTTACTTTATATATATAGTTTAGTTCACTGGTGTTAATATATCGGGCAGTTCATATACCTAGCCATACCTGTGCTGCCACTGTCGGTTATTCCATAGGTTAGTCTGTGAAGCGCTGTAGTTTTACAGATTATTTACATTTGTCCTCTTTTTCCCCTGGCTCTCAGTGCGCATGCGTGGGCTTCCCTGACTCCGGACCTTCGTGGGGGCGGCGCCCGGCGCGCAGCATGTGACCGCCGTCTCCATGACGGCGCTTGCCTGTTTGCGCTCCATGGCCGCTTCGGTGAAGGTCCTGATGGTTGTCTTGGAGGCGGCGCATGCGCCATACATGCAGAGCTTGTGGGCGTGGTTTGGGTGATGTCATTACACCTCCGTACATCAGCGGATATGGGTGTGCTCTGTGCGATACTGCTGCATCAGCGTACATCAGCTGCTACTATTTATATATCCGTCTTGATATTTGTATATATACACATGCACTGTCATTGTTGGATGTATTTTCTAATATTTAATAAAGAGTTGTTATTTCTACTTATTATTGATCGTGTTTACTTCACCATCTCTATTGGTTATAACCTATGGAATAACCGACAGTGGCAGCACAGGTATGGCTAGGTATATGAACTGCCCGATATATTAACACCAGTGAACTAAACTATATATATAAAGTAACATGGTGGAGACGCGACTATAAAGAGGGCAAATACATATATATTTACAATACTATAATGCTATAGGGTAAAACTACATGATAGTGACTAACCACAGTATACATACAACAATAATATACATAAATGGATTCAATGACAAGCGATGGTCTCCACGGTATTCACGGTGGAAAATGAAATTCTAGGTGAAATCCCAAGAAACAATGAAAACCCAATATTAAGGGTCACCAATCTAACCCAAGAAGAGGTGCAAAACCGGCTAAATAAGATTAAAATAGATAAATCTCCGGGTCCGGATGGCATACACCCACGAGTACTAAGAGAACTAAGTAATGTAATAGATAAACCATTATTTCTTATTTTTAGGGACTCTATAGCGACAGGGTCTGTTCCGCAGGACTGGCGCATAGCAAATGTGGTGCCAATATTCAAAAAGGGCTCTAAAAGTGAACCTGGAAATTATAGGCCAGTAAGTCTAACCTCTATTGTTGGTAAAATATTTGAAGGGTTTCTGAGGGATGTTATTCTGGATTATCTCAATGAGAATAACTGTTTAACTCCATATCAGCATGGGTTTATGAGAAATCGCTCCTGTCATGACCGCGTATGGCCAATAAAGGATCCTTTCCGTAAAGCATCCCCCACCCCCAACTACCTTGCCCCTCTTAACCCCTCCATCTATTACCCAAGAAAACACACCACCACGTTAATTTCTTTTTTGGATAATTTGGCCACAGCGGCCATTTTATTAACAAACAAATACATAAATAACAACATGTAAACAGTAAATATAAAACCTCGAGGGGGGGGCTCTTGGAGCTAAAAAATCTGGCTCATAATAGGCAGAGAGCCTACCCAAAATTTTGACAAAAAACACGTATTTACCCTCAGCCGTAACCACCAGCTCGAGGGCACCATGTAACCCATTTCGGGCAAACCAACCACAAAGCTCCCGAGGTAAACACCCCGTCCAGAGCCCGTACCAAAAGCCAGATCAACCCTATCAGCATCATCACCAACTCCAAGAACCCCACCCCCCGCCACACACGAACAGCCCTGACCACCTCAGGCTCGTGAGTGCCCCACCACCGCCAAAGCTCTTTCTACTCCTTCCTGTAGACCGAGCGCCCATAAATCCATCCCGATCTCGTTAAGATGCACTCCATCATCCCTCCAAAAATTCCCGACCCCGGCCTCTAGCTCGAAATGCCTCACGGCAATACCCCCATTCCGGGACACAAAACTCGCCACCATCCTGTTCAATTTTACCCTGGCTCTGTTAATCCCTTTATGTGAACGGGCCTCCCGCCACGTCCTCCGTGGCACGATGTCCGACCACACTGTCATCATACCGGGAAAAGATACCCACAGCCTCAACAAGTCGTAACGGATATCCCGAATGAGTTCCCTCACCGGTTTTGCCCCCAAATCATTACCCCCCAAGTGAACCACTAGAATATCCGGGGGGCGATCCAGACGGGCGGCGCGGGAGAATTCCGGCAAGAAACTACGCCACGACATACCACGAGTCCCCATCCAACGGATGATCACTGCCTCCCGGCCGAAACCCAGTTGCCTACCATTCGCGCGCGCATCGGCCCGGAGGGCGCCCCAATATACGAAAGAGTGTCCGACAATCCACGCCAAAAGAGGGGAACGACCTGAAAAAACACAACCACAATTAGCAATCCGTAAAGACGCACTTCTTCACCCCGCATTGTTGATTTAATGCCGCACATAAGACAGGTAACGATTAGAACTCCACCTGCCTATTTTCTTGATCACCTCCGGCCCGAGGCCCAAACCATCGGCCTCAGATGCGGCCCCAATCCTAAAAGAATGCGAGCCGAAATTTTCCGGGTTAACCCCCAGTAAACCCAAGCCCTTCTTTAAAATGGCTACAAACTGGAAACGTGACAAGAAATCCCCTTCTTGGTGTTGCAACAGAGGGCCTGACCTGACCGATGACAAATTCCAATATGCCTCTAAGCAGCGTTGCGGACACATCCCGCTACCCGTCACCCTTCCTAGCACTACTTTCTTTCCCCTACCTAGCTGATCCGTCTTTGAACGCCTTATCCAAAAAGCAACTCCCCCTTCCCAAAAAACCACATCTTCCGCCAAAAGACCACCCGACCTGTCCTTGCTCGGGGAAACCAATTCACCCAGACGCAAAGCACCAAAAAACGCTAAAGAAAAGGCCAATCGAAACAGTACCACCTCGAACTGAGATGAACAAATGACGCCCAAGGCCTCCCCTAACCGCTGCAACAACCCAAAAGAAATGGGCCTACGTTTATCAAAAGTCGAATTACCCTTACGAAAACCTTTCAACGCCTGCCGTATAACAAAGTCCTTTGTTACGTCCCTCAATCCTTGCAACTGAAAACCAAAAGCCAAACCTGCTATAAACTTGTTTAACCTAGACACGGACCAACCCCACTCCACGACCTTACCTACCAGTGCCAATAACGCCATTGCCCTGTCGCTATCTGACTCAGCCGAGCCGCATTGAAACAACCAACTTTCCCACATGGCCCATGACGCCGCATAATCTGACCATGTCCTGTTTGACACCGAGGCTTGGATCAATCGGCCTCCCCTTCCGTAACCACCTGCCACAGATGCAAAGGACATGCTGCTCCTGCCGCCTCCGAATCTGGAGCCAAATCCCGGAATCGGTCCCACTGCAAACGAGACAAAGCATCAGCTATATTGTTCTGAACTCCTGGCACGTGCACCGCCGAAATCCATGCATTCAACTCCAAGCATCTCAAGACCAACTCCCTGACCAACCTAATTACTGGAGGGGAAGAAGAAGATAGGCTGTTAATCACGGACACCACGCTCGAGTTATCGCAATGAAAACGTACTCGCCGGTCACGAAAGCTGTCACCCCAAACAAACACTGACACCACAATCGGGAACAACTCCAACAATGCCAAATTCTTGGTAAGCCCCTTCTTTCGCCAATCCTCTGGCCACACCCCGACGCTCCATTTTCCTCCACAGTAGGCCCCATAACCAACTCCACCTGCTGCGTCTGTGTAGATCTCACAATCAAAAGCATTCAGATCCTCCTGCTGAATAAGCGACCTGCCATTATAGCCTTCCAAAAAACGTTGCCAAACAAGAAGGTCCTCCTTATGCTCTCTACCCAAACGAATAAAATGATGAGCCGACCGGACTCCAGCCGTCGCCCTGGACAATCTGCGGCAAAATATCCTGCCCATTGGCATAATACGACAAGCAAAATTCAGGCGGCCAAGCAGCGACTGCAACTCCTTCAATGAAGTCTTCCGCAATTTTCCAATCCGACTCACCTCTTGCTTAAGCAACTCCAACTTATCATCAGGCAACCTACACTCCATTCTTTCAGAATCAATGAGAATCCCTAGGAAACTCAGGACCGTGCAGGGGCCCTCCGTTTTTTCCTGAGCCAAAGGAACACCAAACTGTCCGGCCACCCATTCCATGGTCCCAAGTAAATGACCGCACACTGCTGAATCCGGTGGACCAACAAACAAAAAATCATCCAAGTAGTGAATGACAGAAGGAACGGCCGATACATCTCTCACTACCCACTCTAAAAAGGTACTGAAAGTCTCAAACAATGCACAGGAAATCGAACATCCCATAGGCAAACACCTATCCAAGTAAAAACCACCCTCCCACCAACAACCTAACAAAGGAATGCTCTGCGGGTGCACAGGCAAGAGCCTAAAGGCCGACTCGATGTCCGTTTTTGCCAGCAATGCTCCAGGCCCGTACATTCGCACCCACCGAACAGCCGCATCAAACGATGTGTAAACAACGGAGCACAACTCCTCCGCAATCCCATCATTAACTGAAGATCCTTTGGGATACGAAAGATGCTGAATTAGCCGGAACTTGTTCGGCTCCTTCTTGGGCACCACCCCAAGCGGGGAAACAATTACACCAGCCATGGGCAACGAACTAAAAGGCCCCGCCATTCTTCCCAGCTCAACCTCTTTTGCCAATTTAGCCGAAACAACCTCCGCATGCAAGCTAGCTGATCTCAAGTTTTTTGTAGAAAAAGGAACAGCATGCATCGGGTGAGGGATCTTAAACCCCTCAAGAAAACCGTCCCTAATAACCTCCGCCTTTTTAACATCCGGGTATCTACTTAGATAGGGGGCCATCTTTTGAACCCTCACCGGAGTCACCCCCTTGACCGCCACCCACTGATGGCTTACCACGTGATTTCTTGAAACACTTAGCGGCTCCGTGAGAGGCCCCGTTGCAATGGGAGCACACGTGTTTAAATTTACAAGTGGTGCCATACTTGCACTGGCCCTCATTAAACTGCCAGCATGTCCCGGATTTTTCCTTTGAACCCTGAGACCCGTGTCCTCCACTTTGTCCTGACTGCTGACTGCTACCCCCCTCTCCCCCCTGAAAGGACTGCCCATAACGCACCGGAGCCATCACCTTCAACCACAACCCGATGTCTTTTTGGTCCCACCTTATCTCCGGCCTCACTGCTTTTCGCTGCCTGAACTGTTCATCGTATGTCAGCCAAGCCTGGCCCCCATAGGTACGATGCGCTTCACCAATAGCATCCAAATAACAAAACAGGCCCGAGCAATTCTCGGGGAATTTCTCCCCTATAACACTCGCTAGAATGGCAAAGGCCTGCTGCCAGTTAACGAACGTCTGAGGAATAAGGCGCCAACGCCTCTTTTCTTCCTCCTCCTTTTTGCTGTCGTCTTTCTTTCCTTTATCCAAGTTAAATTTTTCTAAAGGAAGGAGAGAGAAAATCTCTACATATTCATCTTTCCAAATCCTTTCCTTGACTTCTTTCTTCAAATGGGCCCCCAGCGGACCCTCAAAACACACATATACCTCGCCTTTTGCCCTGTCGTCTAACTTAACGGTATCACCTTTTCCCGTTTCCGTTTGTACCGACACCCCCGCCGCAGGAACAGGCGTCCCACTACCCGAGCTCGCAATCTCGTTCGAACCCCCTGCTACGCCCCCGGCAACCGACACCCAGGCACCAGCGGGCGACGATCCCACACTATTAGCAACTGAGCTACCCCCGCCCCCATCCAATCTACGCAAAATCTGCGACATTCCCGCTAAAAGCTCTCTAACCCCCGGAACCTCATTACAGCCCCCACCCTGCTCCACTACACCCGAAACACCCGGCACTGGGGAAAGACTGGACATGTACTCACGTGGCTGCGCAGGTGCTGTGTCCCCACCAGCCGTGCTTCCTGAATCCTGCTGGTCCATTTCGTCGCGATGTTCGTTCCCGGAATCATCGCTGCCGCTCATCTGCCCCAGGCCCGCGCCCCTGGCCTCCACGTCACCAGGGGGGACCGAGACTGGCGAAGGCGACCGGTCCCTCGACCTCCTGCTGGATCTGGATCTGTCCGGCTCCGTGAGTCCTCTGTTTCCTGACGCTGGACTGTCTCCTCTGGACGCCGCTCCTGCGGCGCGACCGCGACCCGCTCCTTGCCGTGATGCCGCCGCTGTTCTGCCCGATAATCTGCTCTGCCGTCCTGTCGCAGAGCCAGGTGCACTGGGGGGATGGGATCCGGGTGCACCCGCCGCAATTGCACCCGCCGCGATACTCCCCGGCTCCTGCCTGGTGGATGCTGCCGCCGCCGCTGGGCTCCTCCCCTGTCCCGCCGCTCGCGTTGCCGCCACCGCGGGAGATGCTCCCCGGCGGGTAGAAGCTGCTGTTCTCGGTGCTGCGGCGCCGCCGCGCCCTCTGCCAGGCCGCACAGGAAGTGCGGCCCTGGCATCCTGTGCAGCGCCGGCGTCCTGCCGCGTCTGCACCGCTCGCCCAGCACCGCGCCGCCTCGCGCCGGTAGGGCCGCCAGGTGGATTCCTGCCGGGGGAGGGGGCGGGCAAGGTGGATCGGCCGCGACCCCCAGCCCCCGCAGGGTCCCGGGAGGGGCTCCGCGGCCTGCGCCTGCCGCACGGTGTAGTGTCGGGGGACAGCCTGTCTGGCGGCCTAGACCGCCTGGTTCTGCTGCCCCGGCTCCCGCTGTCCTGGCTCCCACTGCCTCCGAGCAGCCCTGTGAGCTGCTCCTCCAGCCATCCGGCCCTCCTGGATCTGGCCTCCCGGCGAAGCTGAGCGACCAGGCTGTCCACGGAAGACATGGTAAGAGGATGTGGCAGCAGGTCCACTCACTTCGCCCGTCTAAGGTGACTGATCTCCCTTTTCCCGCACTTTCCCAAGCCCCCACCTCCCTTTTTGCATAAATCCCCACCCCCCAATCCTACTCTTCCAATCCCCGGGCCCCTTTTCTCATAACTTCTTTATTTTAAAAACCTACTGCACTGCTCCCATGGCAACGCAGTCATGTGGGGGCCTCCTTTTAGCTGCGCCCCATACAGCCCCCCCTCTAACCAATCTAATCAGTTTTTATGAAGAGGTAAGCTATAGGCTGGACCACAGTGAGTCATTGGACGTGGTATATCTCGATTTTTCCAAAGCGTTTGATACCGTGCCGCACGAGAGGTTGGTACACAAAATGAGAATGCTTGGTCTGGGGGAAAATGTGTGTAAATGGGTTAGTAACTGGCTTAGTGATAGAAAGCAGAGGGTGGTTATAAATGGTATAGTCTCTAACTGGGTCGCTGTGACCAGTGGGGTACCGCAGGGGTCAGTATTGGGACCTGTTCTCTTCAACATATTCATTAATGATCTGGTAGAAGGTTTACACAGTAAAATATCGATATTTGCAGATGATACAAAACTATGTAAAGCAGTTAATACAAGAGAAGATAGTATTCTGCTACAGATGGATCTGGATAAGTTGGAAACTTGGGCTGAAAGGTGGCAGATGAGGTTTAACAATGATAAATGTAAGGTTATACACATGGGAAGAAGGAATCAATATCACCATTACACACTGAACGGGAAACCACTGGGTAAATCTGACAGGGAGAAAGACTTGGGGATCCTAGTTAATGATAAACTTACCTGGAGCAGCCAGTGCCAGGCAGCAGCTGCCAAGGCAAACAGGATCATGGGGTGCATTAAAAGAGGTCTGGATACACATGATGAGAGCATTATACTGCCTCTGTACAAATCCCTAGTTAGACCGCACATGGAGTACTGTGTCCAGTTTTGGGCACCGGTGCTCAGGAAGGATATAATGGAACTAGAGAGAGTACAAAGGAGGGCAACAAACTTAATAAAGGGGATGGGAGATCTACAATACCCAGATAGATTAGCGAAATTAGGATTATTTAGTCTAGAAAAAAGACGACTGAGGGGCGATCTAATAACCATGTATAAGTATATAAGGGGACAATACAAATATCTCGCTGAGGATCTGTTTATACCAAGGAAGGTGACGGGCACAAGGGGGCATTCTTTGCGTCTGGAGGAGAGAAGGTTTTTCCACCAACATAGAAGAGGATTCTTTACTGTTAGGGCAGTGAGAATCTGGAATTGCTTGCCTGAGGAGGTGTTGATGGTGAACTCAGTCGAGGGGTTCAAGAGAGGCCTGGATGTCTTCCTGGAGCAGAACAATATTGTATCATACAATTATTAGGTTCTGTAGAAGGACGTAGATCTGGGGATTTATTATGATGGAATATAGGCTGAACTGGATCGACAAATGTCTTTTTTCGGCCTTACTAACTATGTTACTATGTTACTATGATGTGAATATCATATTTTTTGAGAATAAACAACTACATAGAATATACAAAAGTTAGACATATACAGCTAATGTGAACATACATGTTAAGAACAATATAACAATTTAACACAAATTGATTATGTCATATACACTTGTCCTATACCACAAGCAGAGTCTAATCATAGCTATGACTATAATACATAGGTATAATCGCAAATATCACATCCTCAGATTAAATGACAAACAACAAACAAAAAATATGTACACATCAAAAAATACGTAAGAGGAATCTTTAGAGTCACTGCAAGATGCTTCCATATAAAAGAGACTGTGGGTAGAAGTGGATGTGTAGTAGGATGTGCTTCAATCAGGCATAATTCACAAAAGGCCAGAACTAGAATATTAAGAAAAAAAAGTTTAAAAACATGACATATAAACACATGAATGACATAAGAAATGCAAATAAACCAAAACCCTACCCCCCCTAAAAGACGTGAATGATGTCGTTATAGAAAGGACCCAAAGCCAAAACTCTCATTTAGGCCTACCGGAGTAACCGTATTAAGTCGGTAAATCCAACAGCTTTCCACTTTGGCGAGAGCTTTGAATAAATCACCACCCCGTGGACCTAAAGAGACCTGATCAATTGCTTTAATTTTTAGCTTGCTTGCATTGCATTCATAATATAAATAAAAATGCCGGGGGAGAGTTTTAAGTGACTCCACATCCTTTGCGGTCTTTGCCTTTTCGATGTCGCGTATGTGTTCTCTTGTTCTCAACTTAAGTTCACGTGTCGTCATTCCAATATACACTTTGTTGCAAGGACATTCTTCGTGATAGATTACCCCCTTGGAGGCACAGGTAAGCCGGTGACGGATTTTAAAAACACGACCATCCTGAGGATTGGAAAATTCTTTGCTTTCAATATGATTCTGGCAACCCTTGCAAAAGGTACATGGAAAGAAACCATGTATGGGTACGCTCGCCCCTTTCATTTTATCATTTGGAGAATAATGACTTCGAACAAGTAAGTCACGAAGGTTATCAGATCTTTTGGCAGTAATCAATGGCTTATCCGAAAGGACATTTTTCAAAATGGGGTCAGACCGCAAAATGCCCCATTGTTTAGTAATTATTTGGGTAAAGTCATTCCATTGACAATTAAAAGGAGTGATTAATCTCACCTGTGCATCATCATTTTTCTTTGATGTAGTTTGATAGAGAAGCTCATTGCGAGGAGTTGAACAGGCTCTTTTGTAGCCTCTGCAAATCTGCCTGTGGCTATAACCCCATTCTCTGAAACAATGGTACAAATCTTGAGCTTGGTTTTGAAATTTCTCTTGGCTAGAGCAAATCCGCTTAATCTGCAGATGTTGCCCAATAGGGATTCCATCAATAGTAGATTGGCGGTGAGATGATGTAGTTTGAAAGAGAAGCTCATTGCGAGGAGTTGAACAGGCTCTTTTGTAGCCTCTGCAAATCTGCCTGTGGCTATAACCCCATTCTCTGAAACAATGGTACAAATCTTGAGCTTGGTTTTGAAATTTCTCTTGGCTAGAGCAAATCCGCTTAATCTGCAGATGTTGCCCAATAGGGATTCCATCAATAGTAGATTGGCGGTGAGATGAGCTTGCGTGTAATAGTGTGTTGGTTGCCGTAGGCTTCCGATAGACATTAGTCTCAATCAGTCCTTGAGAGGAAACACAAACATCCAAATCCAAAAAATTAACCTGGCGGCCATGGGAGAAGGTAAGCCTAATATTGAGATTGTTTATATTAAGTTTTGACATAAACTCATGGAGTTGTTCAATTGTTCCTTCCCATATGAAAAAAATGTCATCAATATAGCAAATCCAGTGGTGCACCTCGTCAATGTGCTCCACTGGATCGCTAAGGAAGATGCCCCTCTCCCAGGCCCCCAAAAATAAATTAGCATAGGACGGAGCACAGGCGGCCCCCATTACAGTCCCCTGAAGCTGGAGGTAGATCTGATCAGAAAATATAAAGCAATTGTGTGTTAAAACAAATTGAAGAAGCTGTAAGATGAAATCAGCCAAACCTCTATCCAAACCCCCAGCCTCAAGGAACCAAGAGACCGCCCTGAGTCCGTCCTGATGCCTAATGGATTAAGAGTCTAATAAAATATTGCAACAACCTGTGTCTTTATTTCATTAAAAGACTTTGTAATAATGTGTGTGTGTGTGTTTTATAACCATTTCATACAATTGGATTAATAATGGATAGGTGTCATAATTGACACCTCTCCATTATTAATCTGGCTTAATGTCACCTTACAATAGCAAGGTGACATTAACCCTTCATTACCCCATATCCCACAGCTACACGGGAATGGGAAGAGAGTGGCCATGTGCCAGAATAGGCGCATCTTCCATATGTGCCTTTTCTGGGGTGGCTGGGGGCAGATGTTTTTAGCCAGGGGGGGGCCAATAACCATGGACCCTCTCCAGGCTATCATTATCTGCCCTCAGTCACTGGCTTTACCACTCTGGCGGAGAAAATTGCGCGGGAGCCCACGCCAATTTTTTCCGCGATTTAACCCTGAAATTTAATAGCTACAGCGCCCAAATTTTGCACATACACACTACTAACATTAGTAGTGTGGAATATGCAAAAAAAATGGGGATATGACATGGTTTACTCTATGTAAACCATGTCTCATATCATGTCGGGTTTAGGAAGGAGAAATGAAAAGCCGGCAATTGAATTACCGGCTTTTCTGCAAAAAAGCGCACACACACACACACACACACACACACATATATATATATATACACACACATTCAGCTTTATATATTAGATAATGAGCTCCATATATTGCTCCATACAGAATACTGAGCCTCATATATTGCTCCATACAGAATACTGAGCCTCATATATTGCTCCACACAGTATTTTAGGTACAATGGGTCATAAGTCAGGCAGTATAGCCCCCCATACAGTATTATGGGCACCACATAGCGCTTTATACAGAATAATGAGCCTCAAATATTGCTCCATACAGAATAATGAGCCCCATATATTGCTCCATACAGTATAATGAGCCCCATATATTGCTCCATACAGTGTAATGAGCCCCATATATTGCTCTGTACAGAATAACATGCCCCATATATTGTTCCATGCAGTACTGTATAATGAACCCCATACATTGCTCCATACAGAATGAGCCCCATATAATGCTCCACACAGTATTATGGGTACCACATAGTGCTCCATACAGTATAATGAGCCCCGGCTTTTCTGCATTATCGCGCTCAAGTAAATATAAATATATATATAGACTGAGGGGCGATCTAATAACCATGTATAAGTATATAAGGGGACAATACAAATATCTCGCTGAGGATCTGTTTATACCAAGGAAGGTGACGGGCACAAGGGGGCATTCTTTGCGTCTGGAGGAGAGAAGGTTTTTCCACCAACATAGAAGAGGATTCTTTACTGTTAGGGCAGTGAGAATCTGGAATTGCTTGCCTGAGGAGGTGGTGATGGCGAACTCAGTCGAGGGGTTCAAGAGAGGCCTGGATGTCTTCCTGGAGCAGAACAATATTGTATCATACAATTATTAGGTTCTGTAGAAGGACGTAGATCTGGGTATTTATTATGATGGAATATAGGCTGACCTGGATGGACAAATGTCTTTTTTCGGCCTTACTAACTATGTTACTATGTTACTATATATATATATGTGTGTCTCAATGACATATATATATATATATATAAATATATAAATATATATACGAAACCCGAATTTGGAGCGAAGACCGCCGACCTGATCCCACAGTGGGATCGGGTCGGGTTTCACTAAACCCGACTTTGCCAAAAGTCGGCAACTTTTGAAATTGGCCCATCCGTTTTGCTCAACCCTAGTCCTGACGGTTGTCTTGGAGGTGGCGCATGCGCCATACATGCAGAGCTTGTGGGCGTGGTTTGGGTGATGTCATTACACCTCCGTACATCAGCGGATATGGGTGTGCTCTGTGTGATACTGCTGCATCAGCGTACATCAGCTGATGTGATTAAATCTTTCTGTATTAGCATTTACTATTGGCTGGATTGTGTTTAAATAACCAGAACCCCCTCCCTAACGCACGCCTCCTGAAGAAGTCTTAACGAAACATGCGTTGGGGCGGCGGGGACCACTTGTTACCAGCACCATGCCTGCTTAATACTTTGTAAGTATAGCTTACCTCTCGTTTATGTTTGGTTTATGCATTCCTAATAATAGTCCATTATGGACATGATGCACCATGCACTTTAGTTATAATGAAATGCTGCTATTTAAACCACAGCTTTTTGCACAGACTGCTATGTCTATATCTTGCACATTAACATATGAGAGGCATTGAGTGATAGTGTTTACTTAGGCATTGGCTGTATGCTGGTCACAGTGCTCCCTTTGACTTGTGGTATCCAGTAGTTTCTTTTTATCCATTGTTTGTGACTTTTTGCTATTTATGTCACTTAATAAAATGTTTATTCAAGGATTATACTCTTTTTGTGGTCATTATGTACCGCTTTTTGATATGCTGAGACGTAGCAGCCAGTATCACCTATACATTGTATACACAGCAGTCTATATATAGTATACAGGTGATAGTGCAAGTGCTGTACATACACAAAGTTTCCATATTGGGAATCACACAGGTATGGAGATTGAGGGAGGATGAACAGCTGAGGTGCGTCCATCGTCGGGCGTGCACAAGAGCGGGTCCCTGGCTCGGACAGTGAGTAGAGCAGGAATCAAAAAAGGGGGATATACAGCACTGGGGAGACAGGCATCACCGGGGAGGCACATAGATCACAGGGTGGGGCTCATAGATCACCCAGGGGACACAGATCACCGTGAGGTGGCACGACGATTACGGGGGGAAGGTACAGAGATCACAGTGGTAGCACAAAGAACACAGGGGGGCACATAGCTGGAAGGCACAGAGATCACCAGGGGTTAGCACGAAGGTCACTGGAGGGCACATAGCTGGAGGGCAAGAGATCACAGGGGGCACAGAGATCACATGGGAGCAAATATCAAAGGGAGTACATAGCAGAGGGCACAGGGACCACATAGATCACAAGGGGGCAGAAAGCTGGGAGCCACAGAGATCACAGGGGTGCATATAGCTGGGGGGCACAGATCACAGGGGCGCATATAGTTGGAGGGCACAGATCACAGGTGGGAATATAGCTGGGGGGCACAGGTTGCAAGGGTGCATATAGCTGGGGGCACAGATCACAGGGGGGTATACTGTATATAGTTGAGGGGCATATAGTTGGGGGCACATCACAGGGGTGCATATAGCTGGGGGGCACAGATCACAGCAGTGCATATAGCTGGGGGCACAGATCACAGGGGTGCATATAGTTGGGGGCACAGATCACAGGGGGCATATAGTTGGGGGGAACAGATCACAGGAGTGCATATAGCTTGGGGGCACAGCTCACAGGGGGCATATGTAATAGAGTGCAGGGTTGAGTATGTCACCACGGAACAGACAGACCAACTGTTGAGGGGAATTTATTAACAGGAGTTAGATTCTCCTCGCAGGGAGTAAACAGGGGGTTAATAGAGACAAATCAAACAGTAAACAGTTAAGCGGAATCAAAAGGGTTAATGAGTGTTCTTGTAACTTATCAGTCCAGGGGGGTCCTGACTGGAGGGTCCTTATTCCAACGTGGGTACAGTCACAAGCAGGGCTTGAGATCCTAAAGTCTCTTCTCTGTCTCCTGGAAACTCCGGGGTTAAGCCTCTGCAGCTTGTTCTCCCTGTGCAGCTGGAAGCAGGAAGTCACACAGCCACTCTGCTGCCAGTCTCTGGAATAGGCTGACAGTCTCTCTCCCTGCAGCATGAACACACACACTGAGCAGTTTCCTTAGTCACTCTCAGGGGTCCTGGCTTGTCAATGCGGTCACCAGGGCTGCGCACTCAGGTCATTGTAAGGGGATACGTCGTCTCTGATTATGGAGGCTTCCAAGTCCCCACTCTCACTCCAGCCTTATTGCCCTCACGGGGAGCACTCTCATGGGGAGCGCGGCGCTGCACCCTGCCTTCTCTCTGGCACGCTGTCCCCTCTGTCTCGCGCGCTCTGCTCTCCCGCACTTTTCTGACCACACCCCCGTCTCTTCCTCTCTGTCCCCAGCCGTCACATGGTCCCTTCTGTCCAGGGCAGAAAGTCTTCCCCCCCCCCCGACAACCCAGCTGTCTGACTAAGTGGTTCCAGATAAGGAGCAGGGAAAGCAACCTCCTTACATTCCCCCTCTCTTGAATCTCGCCATTCCACGGGCGAGGGCTCTTCGTGCTTCTTTGTTCATTTGAGGGGAGACAGATAACTGCAATTCTCGCATCTCCTTCTGCCTTTCTTCTTTCACATACTGCCAAACTAAATGTCTAGGAGTTGTTCATCGGTCAGGTTGAGATATGCCTTCTCCGCTTCATCGATAACTGCTGGCCTCTTCTTCTTTTTCTTCTTCTTCTTAGCTTTGCCGCTAGCAGATGTCTGCGTAGATGATTCATCCTCTTCCTTGTCGTTATCGGAATCTTTAGGGACTTCTTGCTCAGGCTCCTCAGTTTGGGGGCTTAGTACAAGTATTTCTTCTCCACAGCTCCCCTCTCTTTGACAGGAGCATTCCCTTCAAAACTTGAGTCAGATGAATTAAGACCATGCAAGCCGGACTCTTTGTCTTCTGCGCCGGGCTCTGCGGGCATCACTTCCCAGGGCTTCTCAGCCACACGCCCTGTCTCACACAGCTGTTCCATTTCCCCTGTCCGATCAGGAACTGGTGAGCTGACAGCCAGCACATTCTTCACCTTAGGGGACGACATCAGTGGTTCCTCCTTCTCATCGGCTAGGACCTTGAAAACTAGTGTCGCAGGAACACTTGGCACTTTCTCTCCTTCGTCGGGAACTTGTGCTGGGCAAGGTAGTAAAGTACTTCGGTGGTCTTCTCGAGTGAACGTCCCTTTCTTTCTTCTGAGCTGAGTCTCACAAGCAAAACCTTCAGACCCAGGCTGGAGATCCACCAAGCTCGCCTTTACACGTCGGGACAGCGCAGCCATTCCACCAGGGATGCTTGACACCTTCTCCACCTCTCCTTGGCGTCCGACATTGTGGTACTGTCTTGCCTTAGGTGGAACTCTTCTCTTCCTGCCGTACCATTCTCTCCAGGGGCGACGTTCCCTACAGTTATCAGGACCCTCAGAGGGGTGAGTGGATCTCTGCCACCGCTCTTCTCGGGTAGGGCAATTTTTGGACATGTGTCCCATACTTATGCACGACCAGCACTCACATCTGCATCTGTCTGGAGGGCGCTTCAGTCTGGATCGTCGACCTCGGCGGGGGACATCTCTCATCTGCGGTTGCTCTTCACCCCAGGATACAGAGTTACACTCTGGGGCCACCACCGAAGCCTTCTTCATGCTGCGCACCTCTCCTCTATCTCTTTCTGGTGGCTTCCGCATGCTACCTCGGGGTATGCCGCTGGTCTCCGAAATGGCAGTAAGGGCTTTCCCCAGACTCTCAATCTCCTCCTAGATTCTTCTTATCTTCAGCTGGGAATCTCGGGTCCACATCGCCTCCTCTTCATTTTGACTGGGTGCTCCGCAGTTGTAGCATGTAGGCAGTCTTCTTCGCCGAGCGGCACTAGTCTCACTTTGAGGGCCAGTCTCTCTTTCTCGCATCGGAGGGCTGCACTCTGCAGCAGGGGTCTTCTTATATTCAGCTACTTCCTCACGGACTCGCTTAACCTCCTTCTTCAAATCTTCAACCCATTGAGGGGCAGTTACCTCCCCGCTCCATACCTTTCTCACTGGCACTACCACCCCTTGCTCTTGCCTCACTCCCAACCTCAGAGAAGGTCATATCTGGCTTTACGTGCATGCGCTCTCGCAGGGCCTGTTTCATCAACACATCTCGCACACCTGTCACCAGTTGGTCTCGCAGCACAACGTCAACTGACCCCACACCTATGCCGTCCTTCCTTATAATGGCAGTATGAAGCTCCTGCAGTGCATTCATATATTGCATCACGGTCTCCCCCTCTCTTTGCACCCGGCGGAACAGTCGCATGCGCAGCTCCCCTACGTCAGTGGGGTCCCCATGCGTCTCCACAAGTATACGTAATACTTTGTCCAGGGTATCTCTCGCCTGGGGGGGTCTGAGCATAACAGTCTCGTGCATCCCCCTCTAGGGCCATCACAGCTATTTCCGCCTGCAGAGCCAGTGTCATAGGATGCATCCGCATCATCCCTCGGATGCGCTCCGTCCAACTCCACAACATGACATTGCTCCCTGAAAATTTTGGCAGGTTAACTAACATGGCTCCCAGGGAGATGCTAGACCTGGGGCCTCCCCCAACTGCTTGGTCTGCCCTTTCCGCGCTACCGTGTGACATCCTGCCGACTACGCCAAGTGTAATAGGGTGCAGGGTTGAGTATGTCACCATGGAACAGACAGACCAACTCTTGAGGGGAATTTATTAACAGGAGTAAGATTCTCCTCGCAAGGAGTAAACAGGGGTTAATAGAGACAAATCAAACAGTAAACAGTTAAGCGGAATTAAAAGGGTTAACGCATGTTCTTGTAACTTATCAGTCCAGAGGGGTCCTGACTGGAGGGTCCTTATTCCAACATGGGTACAGTCACAAGCAGGGCTTGAGATCCTAAAGTCTCTTCTCTTTCTCCTGGAAACTGGAAACTCTGGGGTTAAGCCTCTGCAGCCTGTTCTCCCTGTGCAGCTGGAAGCAGGAAGTCACACAGCCACTCTGCTGTGAGTCTCTGGAATAGGCTGACAGTCTCTCTTCTTGCAGCATGAACACACACACTGAGCAGTTTCCTTAGTCACACTCAGGGGTCCTGGCTTGTCAGTGCGGTCACGGGGGCTGCGCACTCAGGTCACTGTAAGGGGATACGTCGTCTCTGATTATGGAGGCTTCCAAGTCCCCACTCACTCCAGCCTTATTGCCCTCACGGGGAGCATTCTGTCATGGGGTGCGCGGCGCTGCAGCCTGCTTTCTCTCTGGCACACTGTCCCCTCTGTCTCGCGCGCTCTGCTCTCCCGCACTTTTCTGACCACACCCCTGTCTCTTCCTCTCTGCCTCCAGCCGTCACATGGTCCCTTCTGTCCAGGGCAGAAAGTCTTCCCCCCGACAACCCAGCTGTCTGACTAAGTGGTTCCAGGTAAGGAGCAGGGAAAGCAACCTCCTTACACATATACACTGCGTGCAGAATTATTAGGCAAGTTGTATTTCAGAGGATTATATTTTTATTATTGATCAACAACTATGTTCTCAATCAACCCAAAAGACTCATAAATATCAAAACTTAATATTTTTGGAAGTTGGAGTGGGCTTTTTTTTTAGATTTGGCTATCTTAGGAGGATATCTGTTTGTGCAGGTAACTATTACTGTGCAGAATTATTAGGCAACTGTAACAGCTCTGCTGGCATCACGGCATGGCCTCTCATTTCTCACACATTCTTACCCACTGCTCCAGGCCATGATGTGGTTTCTGTTTCATGCCAGCTCCATGTTCTGTGTCTCTGCTCTCTGCATGCCTCATGGCTGTGTGTATAGGGGGCGGTGCCTGAACTCTCTGGTTCTTATAGGAATCAGGTGCATCTGTCTAATCTGTTCCTGACCAATTACCAAGAGGCCTCCAGTATATAGTGCAGCTCCACCCTGTGGTTTGGGCCTGTGCAAACTGTCACGCTCACGCCCTGACTGGTGGGCGTGAGCTTGGGGGGTTTGTGGCCCCACTGTGCCACAAACCAGACTACCCTGGAAGGGGCGTGACTGACAGCTGCCTGGGTTTTCACTGGAGCCTCTGATGGTGAGGTCAGGCTTGTGCAGCAGGCAGTTGCCAGGTGCTACTCCAGGGTGGTGTCTGGCTGTGGCTGCTGATCCCACTTGGGACACACGAACACCAGGATTGGTGCGGGCATCAGGCAGGACTGGCAGAAGAGCACGGCTGGAACTCAGACGAGTAGGCTGGCACGGCAGAGAACACAGGGCTGGCAGAGACACGGCAGAGAACACGGCTGGCAGAGACACGGCAGAGAACACAGGGCTGGCAGAGACATGGCAGAGAACACAGGGCTGGAAGACATGGCAGAGAACACAGGGCTGGCAGAGACACGGCAGGAAACGCAGGGCTGGCTAGGACGGCAGGAAACGCAGGACTGGCTAGGATGGCAGGAAACGCAGGACTGGCTAGGACGGCAGGAAACGCAGGACTGGCTAGGACGGCAGGAAACGCAGGACTGGCTAGGACGGCAGGAAACGTAGGACTGGCTAGGACGGCAGGAAACGCAGGACTGGCTAGGACGGCAGGAAACGCAGGACTGGCTAGGACGGCAGGAAACGCAGGACTGGCTAGGACGGCAGGAAACGCAGGACTGGCTAGGACGGCAGGAAACGCAGGACTGGCTAGGACGGCAGGAAACGCAGGACTGGCTAGGACGGCAGGAAACGCAGGACTGGCTAGGACGGCAGGAAACGCAGGACTGGCTGGGACGGCAGGAAACGCAGGACTGGCTGGGACGGCAGGAAACGAAGGACTGGCTGGGACGGCAGGAAACGCAGGACTGGCTGGGACGGCAGGAAACGCAGGACTGGCTAGGACGGCAGGAAACGCAGGACTGGCTAGGACGGCAGGAAACGCAGGACTGGCTAGGACGGCAGGAAACGCAGGACTGGCTAGGACGGCAGGAAACAGGACTGGCTAGTGTTTGGTTTTTTTTACTTTTACGCTGGTAACCAGGGTAAACATCGGGTTACTAAGCGCGGCCCTGCGCTTAGTTACCCGATGTTTACCCTGGTTACCAGTGAAGACATCGCTGGATCGGTGTCACACACGCCGATCCAGCGATGTCCACGGGAGATCCAGCGACGAAATAAAGTTCTGGACTTTGTTCAGCGACCAACGATCTCCCAGCAGGGGCCTGATCGTTGGTCGCTGTCACACAGAACGATTTCCTTAATGATATCGTTGCTACGTCACAAAAAGCAACGATATCGTTAACGATATCGTTAATTGTGAAGGTACCTTAACACATTGCACATGCCCAGACCACAGGGTGGAGCTGCACTATATACTGGAGGCCTCTTGGTATTTGGTCAGGAACAGATTAGACAGATGCACCTGATTCCTATAAGAAACAGAGAGTTCAGGCGCCTGCCCCCTATACACACAGCCATGAGGCATGCAGAGAGCAGAGACACAGAACATGGAGCTGGCATGAAACAGAAACCACATCATGGCCTGGAGCAGTGGGTAAGATTGTGTGATAAATGAGAAGCCATGCCGTGATGCCAGCAGAGTTGTTACAGCAACTTAATAAAAACCAAATATATTCCCATCTCACTTGTTTATTTTCACCAGGTAAAACAAATATAACTGTGCACAAAATTTAGAAATAAACATTTCTGACATGCAAAAACAAAACCCCAAAACATTAGTGACCAATATAGCCACCTTTCTTTATGATGACACTCAGAAGCCTTCCATCCATAGATTCTGTCCGTTGCTTGATCTGTTTACCATCAACATTGCGTGGAGCAGCCACCACAGCCTCCCAGACACTGTTCCGAGAGGTGTATTGTTTTCCCTCCCTGTAGATCTCACATTTTTTGAGGGACCACAGGTTCTCTATGGGGCTCAGATCAGGTGAACAAGCGGGCCATGTCATTAATTTTTTTCTTTGAGACCTTTATTGGCCAGCCGCGCTGTGGAGTAGTTGGAGGCATGTGATGGAGCATTGTCCTGCATGAAAATCATGTTTTTCTTGAATGATACCGACTTCTTCCTTTACCACTGCTTGAAGAAGTTGTCTTCCAGAAACTGGCAGTAGGTCTGGGACTCCATCCTCAACCCGAAAAGGTCCCAGAAATTCATCTTTGATGATACCAGCCCATACCATGTCATGTCTGTAAAGGGAGACTTTAACAATCAACAGATTTGGGTTCCAGTATCATCTCTATGCTGATGACACCCAATTATACACTTCTTCCCCTGACATCACCCCTACCCTAATACAAAATACCAAGGATTGTCTGTCTGCTGTCTCTAACATCATGTCCTCCCTCTACCGCTGTGCTCTGCTTTACGGCCGGCCGGCGCTGACAGTCAGTGCGGGAAGCTGACGCCGGGGGACGTGACAGACACCGGAATGTGAGTATGTACTTTGTTTTTTTTTAACTTTTACAATGGTAACCAGGGTAAACATCGGGTTACTAAGCGCGGCCCTGCACTTAGTAACCCGATATTTACCCTAGTTACCAGTGAACACATCGCTGGATCGGCGTCACACACGCCGATTCAGCGATGACAGCGGGTGATCAGCGACCAAAAAAAAGGTCCTGATCATTCCCAGCGACCAACGATCTCCCAGCAGGGGCCTGATCGTTGGTCACTGTCACGCATAACGATTTTGTTAACGATATCGTTGCTACGTCACAAAAAGCAACGATATCGTTAACGAAATCGTTATGTGTGAAGGTACCTTTAGTCAATGCTTTTTCTGCTTGCCAGTTATCTCCTTACAATCTGCATTGACACTGCACACTTTTGATGGCTCGTTCCTTCTCATCAGAGCTGTCATTGTGCATTTGGTGTGGCCCCTTTACGTAACAAATCCTGCATCTATATATTTTTTTGTAATCAGTCATAAGACCTGCACATTGGCTTGGAGGCATTTTATCCCGTTTTTCCCTTCAAAATAGTTTTAACTCTGTTATGTTGGTGGGTTTTCTCCAAGGGCTGATCGCTTCAGGTCTTTCTACAACATTGCTATCAAATTAAGCTGTGGACTTTGACTTGACCAGGCTGAAATTTTAATATTATTCTCCTCTACCCACTGTTTTTTAAAACCAAAATTTTATAGGTAAAATACAACTTGGTTGCATCTCTGACTATTTAACTTGAAAATGACAAATAACTCAAAAGTTGTCATGCATTTTTGTTGTTGCTGTGTATTTTTAAGGATGGAATAAAAGAGTTGTGTCATGAAGAGAAGTATTCTGGTAATTTGATAATTTGAAATATAATATGCACACCAGTGTTGTTCAGTGTCCTCCTGATGGTGGTCTCATGCATATTCGCATCAGATAATGTGAAAAAGGCCTTTAGTTGGCTAGAGGTTGCCTTGGGTTCCTTTGTGAACCTGCAGACTATTATGCGCCTCTCTTGGAGTGATATTTGTTGCTAGATCACTACAAGAGGGGCAATAATGGTCTTAAATTTATTCTATGTGTACATAATCTCCCTTACTGTGTATTGGTGTAGTTCAAACTCTTTAGAGATAGTTGTGTAATCTTTTCCAGCCTCATGAGCATCAACAACTTTTCTTCTGAGGTCTTCAGAAATCTTTTTGGTTTTCGCCATGATACACTTCCACAAATGTGTTGTGAATTGTGAAGATTGACCTTTGAGAGATCCCTGTTCTTTAAATAAAACAGGTAGCCCACTCACACCTGATTGTCACCCCATTTATTGAAAGCACTAGACTCTACCTTCACCTTCAAATTATCTGGTAATCCTAAAGGTTCACATACTTTTGCCTTTCTGACATGACTAATAGCTCATTTTACTAAAAAAAAAAAAAAGTCTAATATTTATTTACATATTTTATTGAATTGGTTATCTTTACCTTTTAGGACTTTTGTGAAAATCTGATGTAGATTTAGACCATATTTATGCAAAATTCTGAAGGGTTCACAAACTACCATGCACCACTGTATATCTGCAGCATAATATAAAATGCTATTTGGTATGTTTGCTCAAGTTTAGAAAAAAAAAAAAAAACATAGCTGTTTCTTCCAAAACCAGTGCCACAAAGGTCTATGCGTTGTTTCTGGTATTGCATCTCAACTCCTTCAAAGTGAATGGGACTGGGTTGTAATGGAAGGCAAAATCTGTGGACAGGGGTGGAGTGGTTTTAGAAGAGGTCAGCAGGGCCGGACTGGCCACTTGGCAATTCTGTCAATTGCCAGATGGGGTAGTACCTGACCTGCACTGGACCTCTCTGTCACTTGGTGTCTCCTAGTATCTTCTGCTGCGCAGGGATCAACGCCGCACCCCTTCTCCCACAAGTACCACGTGACCTCCTTTTCATCACATTTACGTTACGCACATGAAGGAAGAAAGAAGAGATGATGCCTCAGCCAGTCAGCATGATCATTACCTACGGCCAGCCAAACTTGTAAGAGCAGGCTGAGGTACATAGCTTCCACACACTGAAGAGCGGCAACACGTTAATGCAGGAACCCCCTCCAGTCCAGTTGATGAGAAGGATTTATCCCAGTGTGCTGGAGGACGTGTTAGGTGAAATGTTCGTCCTCTGTCTTTCCTGTAGCTCCTGCCTCTGATCTGCTCCTCCCGTCTTGCTACACATGATCTTCTAATTAAATAAACAATGTTGAACAAGGGTAACCATTCAAGTAGTAAATCATATAATAGCCCATAAAACTATTTTTATTAGAAAATTATTAAAATACCACCAACCTCTGGTAATCCCAAATACACCAAACACACCGTGAACAAACTAGTGTGAGGATCTAATATTGCTGCACTGATACCTAGACTGGTACCTGCCTGTCAGCGGGGGTTGGCGCCCTAGGGGGAACGTTGTGGCGCCCCCACTCCATGACGGCTGGCCCTCAGGTTTCCAAATGAACCCTATTGAAAACCCAGGGTCCCTCTACCCAATTATATAGCTGAAGGTGCCCCGGTCCACTATACACAGATAAATCCTATGTCTAAGGAATACTAATCCCCACACTGTGCCATAAAAACAGTAGAGAACATGTAGAAGAATTCAGGGATGGTAATTAGCTAAATGCAGCATTTTACTTCTCAATCTTCCATATCCCACTGGGTCTCTTACTCATCAGATTTAAGACCTCAATGTATACTCCATTATGTAGTTAATAATACCCTAGGATATGCTGCACACATGCTATCATAAATATGAATGGATGAACTGGTGAGAATACATCCAGATATTATATAGCCATATAGTACTCATCCAGCCCAAGCATGCCGTCTGCCTCTCCAAAGTACCGCCTCAACGCGTTTCGCCTCTCTGGCTCATCAGGAGGCCCGATTAAAGAACATGTGTCCCGATAGTGTTAGATAGGTATAAACTACTGATCAAGTTACCTCTGATTTAAAAGGTCCGCCCAGGCTCCATATCCGTCCCATTTCCGATTCAGCCATGGGTCCGCCTCCACGACCTCATCACATAGAGAAGAAGGTACTGCGCAGAATTAACGTGGCACGCACACCAGATCTCGCGTTACCCACATCATGTATTGCGCATGCTCGCTACAACGAACACCTTCCCTCCTAGTTCACGTATGTGAATACGTCACTAGACTTATTGCGCTTGCGTCCAAATGGAACAAATGGATGAATATAATGTGTGATAACAATCATGTAAAATAATAATGTAAGTATTCCTCTTTTCGGATATACCATTCTGAACACCACTCCATATCGGAAAGTTGATGGTTCTATAAATGACCACATAATTTCTACTTGATCTACCGGTAGACATTTCTATAGTTCTATAACACATAATGTATACAGGATTAATAATATAATAATAATAATCTTTATATAGCGCTAACATATTCCGCAGCGCTTTACAGTTTTGCACACATTATCATCACTGTCCCCGATTGGGCTCACAATCTAGAATTCCTATCAGTATGTCTTTGGCATGTGGGAGGAAACCGGAGTGCCCGGAGGAAACCCACGCAAACACGGAGAGAACATATAAACTCTTTGCAGATGTTGTCCTGGGTGGGATTAGAACCCAGGACCCCAGCGCTGCAAGGCTGTAGTGCTAACCACTGCGCCACCGTGCGGCCCACATCTTTAGCGTAGGTGACACATACCTCAGAAGATTTCTATTAAACATGATCTTTATCACTAGATGGTGGCCCGATTCTAACGCATCGGGTACTCTAGAATATGCATGTCCACGAAGTATATTGCCCAGCCACGTAGTATATTGCCCAGCCACGTAGTATATTGCCCAGCCACATAGTATATTGCCCAGTGACGTAGTATACTTCCTAGTGACGTAGTATACAGCACAGAGCCACGTAGTATATTGCACAGCGAAGTAGTATATTGCACAGGGAAGTAGTATACAGCACAGAGCCACGTAGTATATTGCCCAGCTACGTAGTATATTGCCAAACCAGGTTTGTCACAGGTTAAAAAATAAAAAATAAACATATACTCGCTTTTCCGAGGGAGCCCTTGTAGTCCACGGCAGCTTCCGGTCCCAGCGCAGGACCTGTTATGACGTCGCGGTCACATGACCGTGACGTCATGGCAGGTCTTTCTCGCGCAGGCGCGCAGGGCCTGTGATGATGTCGCGGTCACATGACCGTGACGTCATGGCAGGTCCTTCTGCCACCGGAACCTGCAACGGTAGATGGCTGCCGGCGCGAGCGGCTACGGAGGGTGAGTATAGCAGGTTTTTATTTTTAATTATTATTATTTTTAACATTACATTTTTTACTATTGATGCCGCATAGGCAGCATTAATAGTAAAAAGTTGGGGACACACAGAGTTAATAGCGGCAGTAACGGAGTGCGTTACCCGTGGCATAACGCGGTCCGTTACCACCGGCATTAACCCTGTGTTAGCGGTGACCGGAGGGGAGTATGCGTGCGACAGGCACTGACTGCGGGGAGTAAGGAGCGGCCATTTTCTTCCGGACTGTGCCCGTCGCTGATTGGTCGCGGCAGCCATGACAGGCAGCTGGTGAGACCAATCAGGGAATGAATAACCGTGACAGAAGGACAGACAGACAGACGGAAGTGACCCTTAGACAATTATATAGTAGATACTGATCTATGTAGCACCCTAATTGAGGGTGACTTTTAGAATGTAAACATAGCCCGAATTCCATTCATGGAGATGTGTATCCCGTCCCTCCCAATCAGAAACAAAGAAAAGGAAAGGAAAAAGTAAAATGACTAGAGAAAACGCATACTGTGTATATAATGCCCCAACATTATAGAAAACAAGCAAAGGACAGCCCCTTGGGGGTCATTGCGTCCATACGGAATGTCCACTCACACTCTCGGCATAACGGGGGGCAACCAACATGAGTAGACAACAGCTACTACATAAGCATGACACGTCAAGGGAAAAACAAAAGATGTGACTAGAATCATAGGGACATATGATCACCAACATCATAAAGTGAGGGAAGTTATAAATAGACATTGGGACATCCTCAAAATGGATCCAGATCTCAGGGATCTGTTGGGTCCACACCCAGATATCACTTTTAGGAGAGGAAAGTCACTGAAGGATGTATTGTTTCATAGCCACTACATTAGACCAAGAGGTGGAGGCACGTGGCTGGATAAAAGACCATGTGGCTTTTTTCGTTGTGGGGATTGTCAGAGGTGCAAATGGATGAAACCGAATAAGGCCTTTGTGAGCTCCTCTACAGGGAAGGTTTTTTACCAGAGGGATTTCTCCAATTGCAGATCTTCAGGGGTGGTACATATGGCCACCTGCCCTTGTCCTAAGGACTACATTGGCAAAACAAAGAAGGAGCTGCGTAGAAGGGTGGGTGAACACATGAGGGATGTGAGAAAGAACAGGGACACCACCCTAACGAGACATATGAGATATCAACATCCTGGAGACATGATGAATGTCAGATTTATGGCCATTGAGGTGGTAAAACCCAACCCGAGAAGGGTCAATTTTTATAGAAAAATTCTACAGAAAGAGTGTGAGTGGACATTCCGTATGGACGCAATGACCCCCAAGGGGCTGAACGAACAGTTGTCCTTTGCTTGTTTCCTATAATGTTCGGGCATTATATACATAGTATGCGTTCTCTCTAGTCATTTTACTTTTTTCTTTCCTTTTCTTTGTTTCTGATTGGGAGGGACGGGATATACATCTCCATAAATGGAATTCGGGCTATGTTTACACTCTAAAAGTCACCCTCAATTAGGGTGCTACATAGATCAGTAAGATAAAGATCATGTTTAATAGAAATCTTCTGAGGTATGGGTCACCTACGCTAAAGATGTGGGCCAATCCTGTATATATTATGTGTTATATATGTCTACCGGTAGATCAAGTAGAAATTATGTGGTCATTTATAGAACCATCATCTTTCCGATATGGAGTGGTGTTCAGAATGGTATATCCGAAAAGATATTATTATTTTACATGATTGTTATCACACATTATATTCACTATCATGCTGCCGGCAGACATTTAGGGGTTAACACAGGCGATGCATAGCCATGATCTTGCGCAGAAGCATCTAGTTGATATGTATCCATGGTTTGGAGCGCAGTGTATGCGTTCCATTTGGATGCAAGTGCAATAAGTCTAGTGACGTATTCACATACGTGAACTAGGAGGGAAGGTGTTCGTTGTAGCGAGCATGCGCAATACATGATGTGGGTAACGTGAGATTTGGTGTGCGTGCCACGTTGATTCTGCGCAGTACCTTCTTCTCTATGTGATGAGGTCGCGGAGGCGGACCCATGGCTGAACCGGATATGGGAAGGATATGGAGCCCCGGAGGACCTTTTAAATCAGAGGTAACTTGATCAGTAGTTTATACCTATCTAACACTATCGGGGCACATGTTCTTTAATCGGGCCTCCTGATGAGCCGGAGAGGCGAAACGCGTTGAGGCGGTACTTTGGAGAGGCAGACAGCATGCTTGGGCTGGATGAGTACTATATGGCTATATAATATCTGGATGTATTCTCACCAGTTCATCCATTCATATTTATGATAGCATGTGTGCAGCATATCCTAGGGTATTATTAACTACATAATGGAGTATACATTGAGGTCTTAAATCTGATGAGTAAGAGACGCAGTGGGATATGGAAGATTGAGAAGTAAAATGCTGCATTTAGCTAATTACCATCCCTGAATTCTTCTACATGTTCTCTACTGTTTTTATGGCACAGTGTGGGGATTAGTATTCCTTAGACATAGGATTTATCTGTGTATAGTGGACCGGGGCACCTTCAGCTATATAATTGGGTAGAGGGACCTTGGGTTTTCAATAGGGTTCATTAGGAAACCTGAGGGCCAGCCGTCATGGAGTGGGGGCGCCACAACGTTCCCCCTAGGGCGCCAACCCCCGCTGACAGGCAGGTACCAGTCTAGGTATCAGTGCAGCAATATTAGATCCTCATACTAGTTTGTTCACGGTGTGTTTGGTGTATTTGGGATTACCAGAGGTTGGTGGTATTTTAATAATTTTCTAATAAAAATAGTTTTATGGGCTATTATATGATTTACTACACATGATCTTCGTCATGCAAGCCATGACGCATGATGTCAATACCATGTTCCCCCAGTCTGAGGCACGCTCGTGTCAGCTGCCAGCTTCTGATTAGCCAGTGGCGTATATGGCAGCGTAGGGAGCCGGTGGGTTCCCTGCATCACCATACAGCTGGATGTGCGTCTTTTTTGTGGGACCCCTCCAACTGTTGGCCTCAATGCAGCTGCACTGGCGATATGTCTGCCCCTGCCATTACTGATCTCTGTCGCACTCCACTGCTAACGTTCTGTTTCCTGTTGTGAATTCTGTTGTCGGGCTCCCTCCTGTGGTCATGAATGGTACTTCGGCTGGTTCTGTCCATGGACTTCCTCTGGTGGGTGTTTCTGAGTTTCCTTCCACAGGTGACGAGGTTAATTCGTTAGCTGCTGCTCTATTTAACTCCACTTAGATCTTTGCTCCATGCCACTTGTCAATGTTCCAGTATTGGTCTAGTTCACTCCTGGATCGTTCTTGTGACCTGTCTTCCCATCAGAAGCTAAGTTCCAGCTTGTATTTCTTTGGTTTGCTATTTTTCTGTCCAGCTTGCTATTAAATTTGTTGTCTTGCTTGCTGGAAGCTCTGGGACGCAGAGGGAGCGCCTCTGCACCATGAGTCGGTGCGGAGGGTCTTTTTGCGCCCTCTGCGTGGTCTTTTTGTAGGTTTTTGTGCTGACCGCAAAGTAACCTTTCCTATCCTCAGTCTGTTCAGTAAGTCGGGCCTCACTTTGCTAAATCTATTTCATCTCTGTGTTTTTATTTTCATCTTTACTCATAGTCATTATATGTGGGGGGCTGCCTTTTCCTTTGGGGAATTTCTCTGAGGCAAGGTAGGCTTTATTTTTCTATCTTCAGGGCTAGCTAGTTTCCTAGGCTGTGCCGAGTTGCATAGGGAGCGTTAGGCGCAATCCACGGCTATTTCTAGTGTGTTTGATAGGTTTAGGGATTGCGGTCAGCAGAGTTCCCACGTCCCAGAGCTCGTCCTTTATCATCAGTAACTATCAGGTCATTCCGTGTGCTCTTAACCACCAGGTCTATTATTGTCCTGACCACCAGGTCATAACACTTTCCTATCACTGAGACAAATGTTAACCCAGTTACACATAATTTCCCCTGCTCCCATTACTCTCATCTTAGTTCTGATAGACCACATCCACTGGGTTTCCCTGGTCCAATCTACAGCTTACCTCCTCCTAGAATCTGATCAGATTAGTTTGCAGGACAGATCCCTCAAACATATATTGATATTGAGAAATTAGGTCAGTCTTATTGAGATATTCCAGGATATGATCTATTTATATAATTACCTTAAATTGTCTGTCATCCACTTCCGTCTGGACGTCCTCGAATCCCACAATCCACCGCGCCACACAGGAAGTACGCCGACTGCCATATTGGAATACCCAAGTGATGGGTATTCTAATATGGCACCCGCTGGTGGTACCAGGCCCTTGCGCAGTACCACCAGCGGGTCATCGCGGGACCCCCTGATGCTGAGACTCCCCTGGCACATGGAGTGCGGGACGGCGCATGGAGTGCGGGGCTGCGGAAGGAGAGAGCGTGATGGTGGGTGGAGAACTGGGCAGCTGAGGGAGAATTCGGGACGGCGGGTACAGAGCTGGGATTCTGAAGGAGAGAGCGGGATGGCGAGTGGAGAGCAGGGCTGCGGAGGGAGAGAGCGGGATGGCAGTTAGTTACTATGTGCCCGGTCAACAACGGGGTCTTCAGCTAGTCTCTTAGAAAACCCTAAAAAGAGGTTTCCTACACCTCAGGTTAAACTTACCAGCGTCTAAATTCCAGGCTCAGATGTTGTCCCCTTCTTGAATATTGGTACCATATTTTATATACAACTGTAACTCTGGTGGGTGAATGTAACGCTATTGCATGTGGACCCACTGAGCCACAGGCCATGCTTACCCTGGAGGGGTGTAACTGGGTGTCTACTGAGTCTTCGCTAGAGCCTTTGGTGGTAAGGATAGTCTGGGCTGTTATGACCTGGTGGTTAGGAGCACCCGGAATGATCTGATAGTTAAACCTCATACAGGACGAGCTCTGGGATGTGGGAGCTCTGCTGACCGCAAGCCCTAATCCTATCACACACACTAGAAATAGCCGTGGAGCGCTCCTGACCAGACCTAGGCGCCTCGTCACAGCCTAAGAACTATCTAGCCCTAGAGATAGAAAATAAAGCCTACCTTGCCTCAGAGAAATTCCCCAAAGGTAAAGGAAGCCCCCCACATATATTGACTGTGAGTAAAGAAGAAAGTCACAAACGCAGAAATGAAACAGGTTTCACCAAAGGAGGCCAGACTTACTAAATAGACCGAGGATAGGAAAGGTAACTTTGCGATCAGCACAAAAACCTGCAAAGACCACGCAGAGTGTGCAAAAAAGACCTCCACACCGACTCACGGTGCGGAGGGGCCACTCTGCATCCCAGAGCTTCCAGCTAGCAAGACAAAATCATGAAAACCAGCTGGACAAGAAAACAGAGAACAAATAATGACTATCAGGAACTCAGCTTCTGCAGGAGAAGGCAGGTCACCAGAGAGATCCAGGAGCGAACTGAACAAATGCAAAAACATTGACAGCTGGCATGGAGTAACGATCTGAGAGGAGTTATATAGATCAGTCAACCAAAGGATAAACCACGTCACCTGTGTAAGGAACCTCAGAAGCAGCAGCTTCACTCACAGCCACCAGAGGGAGCCCATAGACAGAACTCGCCGAAGTACCATTCACGACCACAGGAGGGAGTTCGACAACAGAATTCACAACAGTACCCCCCCCTTGAGGAGGGGTCACTGAACCCTCACCAGAGCCCCCAGGCCGATCAGGATGAGCCAAATGAAAGGCACAAACTAGATCGGCAGCATGAACATCAGAGGCAACAACCCAGGAATTATCTTCCTGACCATAACCCTTCCACTTGACCAGGTACTGGAGTTTCCGTCTCGAAACACGAGAATCCAAAATCTTCTCTACCACATACTCCAACTCCCCCTCGACCAACACCGGGGCAGGAGGATCAACGGAGGGAACCATAGGCGCCACGTATCTCCGCAACAACGACCTATGGAACACATTATGGATGGCAAAAGAAGCTGGAAGATACAAACGAAATGACACAGGATTAAGAACTTCGGAAATCTTATATGGTCCAATGAAACGAGGCTTAAACTTAGGAGAGGAAACCTTCATAGGAACGTGACGAGATGACAACCAAACCAAATCCCCAACACGAAGTCGGGGACCAACACAACACCGGCGGTTAGCGAAACGTTGAGCCTTCTCCTGGGACAATGTCAAATTGTCCACCACATGAGTCCAAATCTGCTGCAACCTGTCCACCACCGCATCCACACCAGGGCAGTCCGAAGGCTCAACTTGCCCTGAAGAGAAGCGAGGATGGACACCAGAATTACAGAAAAAAGGAGAAACTAAAGTAGCCGAGCTGGCCCGATTATTAAGGGCGAACTCAGCCAAAGGCAAGAAAGACACCCAATCATCCTGATCAGCAGAAACAAAGCATCTCAGATATGTCTCCAAAGTCTGATTAGTTCGTTCGGTTTGGCCATTAGTCTGAGGATGGAAAGCCGAAGAAAAAGACAAATCAATGCCCATCTTAGCGCAAAAGGACCGCCAAAACCTCGAAACAAACTGGGAACCTCTGTCCGAGACGATGTTCTCTGGAATGCCATGCAAACGAACCACATGCTGGAAAAACAATGGCACCAAATCAGAGGAGGAAGGCAGTTTAGATAAGGGTACCAAATGGACCATCTTAGAGAAGCGATCACAAACCACCCAAATGACCGACATCTTTTGAGAAACAGGGAGATCAGAAATAAAATCCATGGAAATATGCGTCCAGGGCCTCTTCGGGATCGGCAAGGGCAAAAGCAACCCACTGGCATGAGAACAGCAGGGCTTAGCCCGAGCACAAATCCCACAGGACTGCACAAAAGAACGCACATCCCGTGACAAAGAAGGCCACCAAAAGGATCTAGCCACTAAATCTCTGGTACCAAAGATTCCAGGATGACCAGCCAATACTGAACAATGAATCTCCGAGATAACTCTACTAGTCCATCTATCAGGGACAAACAGTTTCCAATTATTTTTGAAATTCAAGAACCTAGATCTATCCCCAGAAAATAAGTCAGGAATAGGAATTTTAGGCTCTAACATAGGATTCTGAACCACAAAATCTTGAATGTTTTGTACCCTTGCAGAGAGATGATCCATACAAGAGGACAGACCTTGAATGTCCATATCTACACCTGTGTCCTGAACCACCCAAAGGTCTAGGGGAAAAGAAAGACAAAACACAGTGCAAAGGAAAAAAAATGGTCTCAGAAGTTCTCTTATCCCTCTATTGAGATGCATTAATACTATAGGCCAGCTGTACTGTTATGACCTGGTGGTTAGGAGCACCCGGAATGATCTGATAGTTAAACCTCATACAGGACGAGCTCTGGGATGTGGGAGCTCTGCTGACCGCAAGCCCTAATCCTATCACACACACTAGAAATAGCCGTGGAGCGCTCCTGACCAGACCTAGGCGCCTCGTCACAGCCTAAGAACTATCTAGCCCTAGAGATAGAAAATAAAGCCTACCTTGCCTCAGAGAAATTCCCCAAAGGTAAAGGAAGCCCCCCACATATATTGACTGTGAGTAAAGATGAAAGTCACAAACGCAGAAATGAAACAGGTTTCAGCAAAGGGAGGCCAGACTTACTAAATAGACCGAGGATAGGAAAGGTAACTTTGCGATCAGCACAAAAACCTGCAAAGACCACGCAGAGTGTGCAAAAAAGACCTCCGCACCGACTCACGGTGCGGAGGGCCACTCTGCATCCCAGAGCTTCCAGCTAGCAAGACAAAATCATGAAAACCAGCTGGACAAGAAAACAGAGAACAAATAATGACTATCAGGAACTTAGCTTCTTCAGGAGAAGGCAGGTCACCAGAGAGATCCAGGAGCGAACTGAACAAATGCAAAAACATTGACAGCTGGCATGGAGTAACGATCTGAGAGGAGTTAAATAGATCAGTCAACCAAAGGATAAACCACGTCACCTGTGTAAGGAACCTCAGAAGCAGCAGCTTCACTCACAGCCACCAGAGGGAGCCCATAGACAGAACTCGCCGAAGTACCATTCATGACCACAGGAGGGAGTTCGACAACAGAATTCACAACACTGGGCTATCAGTAGATACCAGGTACCATTCCAGGGCAGCAGCAGACCAGAGGGTCAGAGGCGTGGGTACCAGGTACAGGAGGGTGAAGACAAGGATGAGGTCAGACAGACTGAGATCAGGGCAGGAAGCATAGGTTCAGGATATGAAGCCGAGGTCATGGGGCAGAGAGGTCAAACAGGATGGGGATATGAACCGGGTCAACAATGGGAGAAACAAAAGACACATGAACTAACAGGACACTAGCAGAACAAACTGACTAGAAACCAATGTTTGAGCCAAGAGTGGTGGGATGAGCTGCCTAATATAAAGCCTGCTGGCATGGGATAGGCCAATGAACTTAATCTCTGCAGGACACAGCAGGGTTAAATTCCTGCAGAGACCAGCCCCACCCACTAATGCCAAATGGAAACAGACATGCAGCAGTGCTGCAAGAGACAAAACTCAGGGAGCCCACCTGACACAAAGAGAAGCCACATGGTAACAGTGGTGAGTAGGTTGGCGCTGAGGAGGCATGTGAGTTACTGCCGTGACAGCAGCAGTCCTTTGATTCAGACCCTGTTATAATAGATTAGAAACCGGTTGTTACTTACCGGTAATAGGATTTTACAGAGTCCACGACAGCACCCTACGAGAGAGGGGATCCGCCCACCATCAGGACAGGAACCTACAGGTTAAAAAGGGGCGGTCCCCCTCGCCACTCGAGTTTGTGTTTCAGAGTATAAGGGACACCGCCATTGAATTAGTACATGATAATTTCCACTTAAACAATACTAAATACCATCACCTCTACAGAGTGAAAACTAAAAGCACACCTTCCAATAGAGTGTGGGAATCCAGTGATTAACTACGGGGGGGAATGTGCAGGTGCTGTCGTGGACTCTGTAAAATCCTATTACCGGTTTTCCTATTACCACAACAGCACCCTACGAGAGACTTTCAGAGACTATTCACCTGGGAGGGACCACAGCACTAAGTACTGATCGCCCAAAGTCTAGGCTAGAATTGGATGATAGATCAAGATGGTAGTGCTTATAAAAGGTGGAAGGAGATGACCACATTGCCACCTTACATATCATGTCAATGGAGACATCCGCTTTCTCCTCCAAGACTGAGGCCATGGCTCGAGTGGAGTGGGCTTTGATGCCTTTTGGCGGCGTCTCCCACTTGGCGGAATAGGCTAGACATATTGCTTCTCTGATCCATCTGGCGATAGAACTTTTTGTGACACTCGCATCTCTCTTCTGATTCTGGAAAGAAACAAACAGAGCCCTACTCTGCCTCCAAGTTTGTGTCTTGTCTAAGTACTCCAATACTGCTCTTCTAACATCTAGTGTATGACATTTCTGTTCTTCTGCTGAAACTGGATTATCGCAAAAGGATGGCAAATACTGTATATCTCCTGGCTCCTATGGAACCTAGAAGCTAAATATGCTGGGTCTGGCTGGGTCTGGCTTCAAAAGAATTTTATCCTGAAAGACAATTAGATAAGGAGGGTCCACTGATAACGCCTGAATATCATTGACCCACCTAGCAGAAGTTAAGGCTAACAAAAGAACTGTCTTTAGGGTCAGAATCTTAATTGAGGCAGAACCTAACGGCTCAAAAGGGGGTTCTGTTACAGCATCTAATACCAAGTTTAAATCCCATGGCGGCAATCTAGCAATATGAACTGGGTTACTACGCTCAATAGCCTTAATAAATCTGGACACCCATCTATTTCCTGCCACGTTGCTGTTATATTGGGCTCCTAAAGCTGACACTTGAACCCTAAGGGTATTAACTGCCAACCCCAACTCTCGGCCTTTCTGCAAGAATTCCAGAATTGCTGGAATCGGAATATGGTCTGTTAGGGGATGCTGATGGAATGCTAGAAACTTCTTCCAGACCCTAGAGTAAATTTTGGTAGTGACCTCCTTCCGGCTATTTAGTAAGGTAGATACTAAGACCTCCGAAAATCCTCTCCATCTTAGCAACTCCCTCTCAAATTCCATGCCGTCACATGAAGGCCCTCCACATTGGGACGACAAAATGGACCTTGAGAGAGGAGCCCCGGACTCGAGGGCAATACCCAAGGGTCAGTCACTGACATCGCTCTGAGAAGAGAAAACCATGGTCTCCTGGGCCAGAAGGGGGCGATTAGATCTACCCTCGCCAGCTCCTCCATGATCTTCCCGAGAACTAGAGGAATCAGACACATTGGGGGAAGCGCATATGCTAGGGGAAAATCAAAACGAACTGGAAGGGAGTCTACTATGCATGGTCTGTCTGCTACCTGAAGTGATGCAAACTGCCTGACCTGCCTGTTTCTCCTCGTAGCAAACAAATCTATAACTGGTAATCCCCAGAGACTATCTGAATATTTGCCGGTTCAGAGACCATTCCCCCTGACGTAGGCAATGGCGACTGAGATAATCTGCTTCCACATTGTGTTCCCCTCGTATGTGGAGTGCTGATAAAGAAAGGAAGTGAGGTTCGGCTAAGGTGAGTATGTCTGCAGTGGTGGACATTAGAGACTGTGATCTTGTCCCCCTTGATGGTTGAGGTAGGCCACTACTGTCATGTTGTCGGTTTGCACCCGTACATGTGAACCCCACAGGGCCGGTAGAAACTGAAGCAGCGCATATTTGACTGCTGTGAGTTCCTTCCAATTTGAAGAGTTTTGGGCTTCCCGAAGTGACCACCACCCTTGGGCCAGAATGTCTCCCATGTGAGCTCCCCAACCTACTGGGCTGGCATCGGTTGTGACTGTGTTGTCTGGTATTATTCTCCACTGCACCACTTTTGACAAATGGCCAACATCCAGTCACCAATTTAGGTCAGAGAGAGTGGCGATTGACAATCTGAGTCCTCAATTTAGACGACCTTGAAGACTCATTTCTGTATTGAGGATCTCGGATTGTAATAGAGGAGTGTGGAACTGAGCCCACCGAACAGCCGGTATGCATGATGTCACTGACCCCAGCAGGGACATTGCGTCTCTCAAAGTTAGATCTGGATTCCTTCTCAAGGGCCTGACCTTGTGAATAATCCTTTCTTTTTTGTCCTCTGGTAGAAGACATAGTTGATCTTCTGAGCTTAGAAGAATGCCGAGGAAAATCTGACGCGTTGATGGTTCTAGTTTTGATTTCTTTACATTGATCAACCAACCAAGGTTCTGCAGAGGTGATATTATACAGTTTAGGCGGGCCTTACGTTGGAAAACTGAATTCCCAATTATGAGGAAGTCGTCCAAGTAGGGTATAACCAGGGTATCCTGCTCCCTGATATAGGCCATTACTTCTGCAATAATCTTAGTTAACCCTCTCGGTGCCACAGACAGCCCAAATGGCATTGCCGTAAGCTGAAAGTGCCTGACCTGATCGTTTATCCGCACCGCCATTCTGAGGAACTGCTGGTGATCCTTGTAAATGGGTAGATGGTAGTACGCATCTTTTAGATCCAGGACAGTCATAACACCTGGGAAATAGAAGTTTAGTTGCTGACCTAATGGACTCCATTTTAAAGGCATGATATTGTAGAAATGTATTTAATTTCCGCAAATTTATGATGGTCCTAAAGGATCCATCAGGCTTGGAAATTAAAAATAAAGGGGAATAAAACCCCTCCTTTTCCTGACCCTTTGGTACTTCTACAATAACCTCCTTTTCTCTCAATGGCTGAATTTCTTCTTCTAGGGCCCGCTGTTGATTTGGAGAATTAAGGGTAGTTAATACATAGTAACTCGGAGGTACCTCCCGAAACTCCAATTTTAACCCTGACGCAACTATACCCAAGATCCAGCTGCTAGAAGTTATCTTGGCCCATTGGTTAAAAAATATTTTAATCTACCCCCACTGGAAGGTCTGATTTATCGGTAGTGGCATCTACGTCTCGACGATGAAGAGCCACTGAAGTATGCACCTTTCTTCTTTGGCTCCTTCGGTTCCCAATCCCGGTCTGAATAAGCTCTCCGAAAGGGCATACGCCTCCTGAAGGCATTTCTGAAAGTAGGATTAAACACTTTAGGAAATTCCTTCTTCCTATCCTCTGCCTTCGCGAGGATGTCATCCAGCACAGGGCCAAATAAGTACTCACCCCTGCATGGAATTGTACATAGTTTTGCTCTAGCTTGAGCTTCACCTTTCCAGGTCTTAAGCCAGAGAGCTCGTTGGGCAGCATTCGAGAGGCTTGCCGATCTAGCTGCTAACTTTAAAGAGTCCGCCAAGTATGCTACACCCTCACGGATCTGAGATAGAGAATCCAGTAGTTTATCTCTAGGGACCTTAGCTTTAAGCTGCTCCCTAGCTGACCCACCCAGACCATAACTGATCTGGCAGGGCAGGTACTAGCAATTGCAAGTTTAAATGCTCCAGACGACGACTTCCAAACCTTCTTTAAGAACATGTCTGCCTTTCTGTCGGATGGATCTTTAAGAAGGCCTACATCTTCTAGTGGTAAGGTGGCTGACTTTGATGTGGAAGCCACCGCTGCGTCCACCTTAGGGACTTTTACCCACTCAGCTAAAACTTCATCATCAAAGGGGTATCTTCTCTTTGCAGAAGATGGTAAGAACCCCTTATCCTGCTTACCCCATTCACGCTTAACAAGATCTTTAACTGCGTCAACCACCGGAAATGATCTACGATTTTTCTGACACAAACCCGCAAACATAATATCTTGCCTTGATCTGGGTTCCTTATTCTCTGCAACCCCCATGGTCGTGCGAACCGCTTTAACTAATACATCCATATTTTCCACGGAAAAGCATGGTCTTCCCTCTTCGTCTGAAGAGGATGGCGATGAAGAGCCTGAACATTCGCCCTCTTGTAAAAATGGGCTAGAATCTGGCCATAAGCCCCCAGTAGATTTTTCATGCCATCTGCTTTTAAGGGAATATTTGATCTCTTCCCTGATAACAGCCCTTAGGTCCGATGTACGAAGGGGAGCTTCTTCCTCTAAAGTTCGTCAAATACAAGCCTGACAAAGCTATTTAACATAGCTATCTGGCAAAGGTACTGTGCATAATGCACACTGCTTGTGTTTAGTTTTGGCCATTTTTTTTACCTATAACAAAGCACAAGAAACGGACCACATCAGCTACTAGGTATATTTATAACACTCACCAAAGGCTGACCCAAAGAGTACCAGTTCCGGAGGAGGTGAATTGCCTCGTGACGCTGGGCCGCTTGCACGCTGCCGCCCCCGTACCACAATGCTGCTGCTCCTTGAGCAGCTGCTACCGCTCTTCCTGTGCTGCTCGGGCACCTCCACCTGAAGGTGCTCTGCTTCCTGCAGCTCCAGTTCACCTTAATACATGCAGCTGCGCCTCCTCCCCGGCCTCCCCCGGACGTACCTGGATTCACTTCTGGGTCACGAGCTCTTCCATTCATGGATGAGACGCCGGGACCAACGCTGAGCTCACGCGACCCAGAGCGGCATTCCCCGGCCCCTGGGATCGCGATATCCATGTCCTCAGACGAGGAGAGGTCTGCGAGCAGGACACCCCCGACTCTGCTTCCAGTGCCCCCGTCTCTGCCATTCCCACAGATACCGCACAGAGGCTGATGGACCTGGGTAAGACTTCACCTGTCTGTTCCCATCTAGGACAGCAACCCAAACTGGAGTGGCGAGGGGGACAGCCCCTTTTTAACCTGTAGGTTCCTGTCCTGATGGTGGGCCGATCCCCTCTCTCATAGGGTGCTGTCATGAGGATAGGAAAATGGTGGTCTGTCTTTCACAGTACTTAAAAAAGCATTGGCATAAGTTTTTATATTCTTAATATATTGCAATCAACATATGATGTAGCACGATATACTGCTATATAATTACAGTTGATCATTTTGTCTATCTACCCAGTTAAAGGGAACCTGTCACCCCCAAAATCGATGGTGAGCTAAGTACTGCAGTGCTTTGCTCTGCCCTCAACAGGGCAGACAAAGTACGCCTGCAGCGGCGTCGCGGTCCGGGCCTCCCACCTTCTTATGATGACGTCCTCTTCTTGTCTTCACGCTGCGGCTCCGGCGTACTTTGTTTGCCCTGTTGAGGGCAGAGCAAAGTACTGCAGTGCGCAGGCGCTGGGCCTCTCTGACCTTTCCCGGCCCTTGCACACTGCAGTACTTTGCTCTTCCCTCAACAGGGCAGACAAAGTACGCCTGCGCCGGAGCCGCAGTGTCAAGAAAAGAAGAGGACGTCATCGTAAGAAGATGGGAGGTGCTGGACCGGACCGTGACACCCATCGGACCGGACCGCAGCGGGACCGCCCCTGGGTGAGTATAATCTATCCTCTTTTTCTCATCTTTCAGGATACATCGGGGGCTTATCTACAGCATTACAGAATGCTGTAGATAAGCCCCTCATGCCGGTGGGCTTAGCTCACCTTCGATTTTGGGGGTGACAGGTTCCCTTTAATTCTTCTCTCTTTTCTGATGAGTGTAGAAACAGGAAGTTTCTGATACCTGCATGAATCATTCACACCTACTGACCCAGCTGCTCATCCTCCCCCCTTGTAATTAGACTTTTGCAGTGACACATTACTTCTGCAGAGAAAATTGACCTCCTGTTTCTACGTAGAGCTTAAAAGGATTCAGCTAGTCAGTTTTTAATCAGAGACCTAATGGAAAACAGACGAATTAGCTGTGTCGAAGAGTAAAATGAGCAATTGTAAGTACACAGTGATATGTAATATGATGATTGCAATATATTAAGAAAATAAAAATTTTCATAGGAGGAAGAGGATTTCTTCCTGCAGTACTGAGGGTATTGGCCAATATGTTAAATGGACATGGAAAGTCCGAACCTGCCCTGCCCGTCTTTATTCAAACTGAACATTCTGGGACTTTATTCTTTAAAATTAATTTGATTGTACATGGTCAGTAACCTCTGAAGTCCCATAACGTGTCCAGGCTCTACTTGGCATATGCGGCTAGCATTATTAATTTATGTAATTGATGTTACTTGTACCTGTATTCATATTGTCATATTTGCCATATGTGGTTATTGTTATCCACTGGGAAATTAATAAAAATTGAAATAAGGACAGAAAAGTGCCTTGTGGGCTATGCAGATGCCTGGAAAGTGCGATACAAGCCACTTCATATAAAATACTAATAAAAATATATAGAGATGCAAGAATGCATTTATTGGATCAAAAGCGCTGGATGTATAACCGATCCCTGTGAGTGGAGCATTGCAAATTAATGCATTGCGAATACATCCACTCATGTAGATCCATAGTGTGTGCTACATATATCAGGGAGAAAAACACACATATGTAGATAACACACAAATAGGTGTGTGCACGTTACAGCGCAGGAGGTGGAATGCATATACAATTTTGTGTTAACTAAATGCATAAAGCTCTATTTCTAGATTCCTATTAGTGTAGTATACACAGAAGGGACCCACGCTCCACACTTTCCAGCATCCCTCAAAAAAGGATCACCATCCTATTACATTATCTACGGTGACCATACGGACAACGCACCCCTCTATACCTCAGGAGCATCTTTTTCTACAAAAGGCATTTGGATTCCACTCTGAATTTGTGCTACACCTGCAGTAAGTCTTTTTCTTTCTATAACCTCCGACAGTATCGCAGAATCAACTAGATTCACTGCATCACATCATTTACTTATAGACGAGCGCGGTGTTTATTATTGTTTTATAACATCCTAAAATCTTGTTTGCTTTTGCAGCTGCTGCCTGACACTGAGCACTGCTTCTTAACCCCTTCATGACCCAGCCTATTTTGACCTTAATGACCTGGCCGTTTTTTGCAATTCTGACCAGTGTCCCTTTATGAGGTAATAACTCAGGAACGCTTCAACGGATCCTAGCGGTTCTGAGATTGTTTTTTCGTGACATATTGGGCTTCATGTTAGTGGTAAATTTAGGTCAATAAATTCTGCGTTTATTTGTGATAAAAACGGAAATTTGGCGAAAATTTTGAAAATTTCGCAATTTTCACATTTTGAATTTTTATTCTGTTAAACCAGAGAGTTATGTGACACAAAATAGTTAATAAATAACATTTCCCACATGTCTACTTTACACCAGCACAATTTTGGAAACAAAATTTTTTTTTGCTAGGAAGTTATAAGAGTTAAAATTTGACCAGCGATTTCTCATTTTTACAACGAAATTTACAAAACCATTTTTTTTAGGGACCACCTCACATTTGAAGTCAGTTTGAGGGGTCTATATGGATGAAAATACCCAAAAGTGACACCATTCTAAAAAATGCACCCCTCAAGGTGCTCAAAACCACATTCAAGAAGTTTTTTAACCCTTCAGGTGCTTCACAGCAGCAGAAGCAACATGGAAGGAAAAAATGAACATTTAACTTTTTAGTCACAAAAATTATCTTTTAGCAACATTTTTTTTATTTTCCCAATGGTACAAGGAGAAACTGAACCACGAAAGTTGTTGTCCAATTTGTCCTGAGTACGCTGATACCTCATATGTGGGGGTAAACCACTGTTTGGGCGCACGGCAGGGCTTGGAAGGGAAGGAGCGCCATTTGACTTTTTGAATGAAAAATTGGCTCCACTCTTTAGCGGACACCATGTCACGTTTGGAGAGCCCCCGTGTGCCTAAAAATTGGAGCTCCCCCACACGTGACCCCATTTTGGAAACTAGACGCCCCAAGGAACTTATCTAGATGCATAGTGAGAACTTTGAACCCCCGGGGGCTTCACAAATTGATCCGTAAAAATGAAAAAGTACTTTTTTTTCACAAAAAAATTCTTTTAGCCTCAATTTTTTTCATTTTCACATGGGCAACAGGATAAAATGGATCCTAAAATTTGTTGGGCAATTTCTCATGAGTACACCGATACCTCACATGTGGAGGTAAACCACTGTTTGGGCACATGGTAAGGTTCGGAAGGGAAGGAGCGCCATTTGACTCTTTGAATGAAAAATTATCTCCATCGTTAGCGGACACCATGTCGTGTTTGGAGAGCCCCCGTGTGCCTAAACATTGGAGCTCCCCCACAAATGACCCCATTTTGGAAACTAGACCCCCCAAGGAACTTATCTAGATGCATATTGAGCACTTTAAACCCTCAGGTGCTTCACAAATTGATCTGTAAAAATGAAAAAGTACTTTTTTTTTCACAAAAAAATTCTTTTCGCCTCAGTTTTTCATTTTCACATGGGCAATAGGATAAAATGAATCCTAAAATTTGTTGGGCAATTTCTCCCGAGTACGCCGATACCTCATATGTGGGGGTAAACCACTGTTTGGGCACACGGCAGGGCTCGGAAGGGAAGGCGCGCCATTTGACTTTTTGAATGGAAAATTAGCTCCAATTGTTAGCGGACACCATGTCGCGTTTAGAGAGCCCCTGTGTGCCTATGCATTGGAGCTCCCCCACAAGTGACCCCATTTTGGAAACTAGACCCCCCAAGGAACTTATCTAGATGCATATTGAGCACTTTAAACCCCCAGGTGCTTCACAGAAGTTTATAATGCAGAGCCATGAAAATAAAAAATAATTTTTCTTTCCTCAAAAATGATTTTTAGCCTGGAATTTCCTATTTTGCCAAGGGTAATAGGAGAAATTGGACCGCAAATGTTGTTGTCCAGTTTGTCCTGAGTACGCTGATACCCCATATGTGGGGGTAAACCACTGTTTGGGCGCACGGCAGGGCTCGGAAGGGAAGGCACGCCAATTGGCTTTTTAAATGGAAAATTAGCTCCAATCATTAGCGGACACCATGTCACGTTTGGAGAGCCCCTGTGTGCCTAAACATTGGAGATCCCCCACATATGACCCCATTTTGGAAACTAGACCCCCAAAGGAACTAATCTAGATGTGTGGTGAGGACTTTGAACTTCCAAGTGCTTCACAGAAGTTTATAACGCAGAGCCATGAAAATAAAATAAAAATTTTATTTTCTCTAAAATGATTTTTTAGCCTGCAATTTATTATTTTCCCAAGGGTAACAGGAGAAATTTGACCCCAAAAGTTGTTGTACAGTTTCTCCTGAGTACGCTGATACCCCATATGTGGGGGTAAACCACAGTTTGGGCACATGTCGGGGCTCGGAAGTCAAGTAGTGACATTTTGAAATGCAGACTTTGATGGAATGCTCTGCGGGCGTTACGTTGCGTTTGCAGAGCCCCTGATGTGGCTAAACAGTAGAAACCCCCCACAAGTGACCCCATTTTAGAAACTAGACCCCGAAAGGAACTTATCTAGATGTGAGGTGAGCACTTTGAACCCCCAAGTGCTTCACAGAAGTTTATAACACAGAGCAGTGAAAATAATAAATACGTTTTCTTTCCTCAAAAATAATTTTTTAGCCCAGAATTTTTTATTTTCCCAAGGGTTACAGGAGAAATTGGACCCCAAAAGTTGTTGTCCAGTTTCTCCTGAGTACGCTGATACCCCATATGTGGGGGTAAACCACTGTTTGGGCACACGTCGGGGCTCAGAAGGGAAGTAGTGACTTTTGAAATGCAGACTTTGATGGAATGGTCTGCGGGCGTCACGTTGCGTTTGCAGAGCCCCTGGTGTGCCTAAACAGTAGAAACCCCCCACAAGTGACCCCATTTTGGAAACTAGACCCCCCAAGGAACTTATCTAGATATGTGGTGAGCACTTTGAACCCCCAAGTGCTTCACAGACGTTTACAACGCAGAGCCGTGAAAATAAAAAATCATTTTTCTTTCCTCAAAAATGATGTTTTAGCAAGCAATTTTTTATTTTCTCAAGGGTAACAGGAGAAATTGGACCCCAGTAATTGTTGCCCAGTTTGTCCTGAGTACGCTGATACCCCATATGTGGGGGTAAACCACTGTTTGGGCGCACGTCGGGGCTCGGAAGTCAAGTAGTGACGTTTTGAAATGCAGACTTTGATGGAATGGTCTGCGGGCGTCACGTTGCGTTTGCAGAGCCCCTGGTGTGCCTAAACAGTAGAAACCCCCCACAAGTGACCCCATTTTGGAAACTAGACCCCCCAAGGAACTTATCTAGATATGTGGTGAGCACTTTGAACCCCCAAGTGCTTCACAGACGTTTACAACGCAGAGCCGTGAAAATAAAAAATCATTTTACTTTCCTCAAAAATGATGTTTTAGCAAGCAATTTTTTATTTTCTCAAGGGTAACAGGAGAAATTGGACCCCAGTAATTGTTGCCCAGTTTGTCCTGAGTACACTGATACCCCATATGTGGGGGTAAACCACTGTTTGGGCACACGTCGGGGCTCGGAAGGGAAGGAGCACCATTTGACTTTTTGAATAAAAGATTGGCTGGAATCAATGGTGGCGCCATGTTGCGTTTGGAGACCCCCTGATGTGCCTAAACAGTGGAAACCCCTCAATTCTTACGCCAACACACCCCTAACCCTTATCCCAACTGTAGCCGTAACCCTAACCACAACCCTAACCGCAACACACCCCTAACCACAACCCTAACCCCAACACACCCCTAACCCTAACCACAACCCTAATTCCAACCCAACCCTAACCCTAAGGCTATGTACCCACGTTGCGGATTCGTGTGAGATTTTTCCGCACCATTTTTGAAAAATCCGCGGGTAAAAGGCACTGCGTTTTACCTGCGGATTTCACCTGCGGATTCCACCTGCGGATTCCTATTGAGGAATAGGTGTAAAACGCTGCGGAATCCGCACAAAGAATTGACATGCTGCGGAAAATACAACGCAGCGTTTCCGTGCGGTATTTTCCGCACCATGGGCACAGCGGATTTGGTTTTCCATAGGTTTACATGGTACTGTAAACCTGATGGAACACTGCTGCGGATCCGCAGCGGCCAATCCGCTGCGGATCCGCAGCCAAATCCGCACCGTGTGCACATAGCCTAATTCTAAAGGTATGTGCACACGCTTTGGAAAACGCTGCGGATCCGCAGCAGTTTCCCATGAGTGTACAGTTCAATGTAAACCTATGGGAAACAAAAATCGCTGTACACATGCTGCGGAAAAACTGCACGGAAACGCAGCGGTTTACATTCCGCAGCATGTCACTTCTTTCTGCGGATTCCACAGCGGTTTTACAACTGCTCCAATAGAAAATCGCAGTTGTAAAACCGCAGTGAAATGCGCAGAAAAACCGCGGTAAATCTGCCATAAATCCGCAGCGGTTTAGCACTGCGGATTTATCAAATCCGCTGCAGAAAAATCCGCAGAGGACCAGAATACGTGTGCACATACCGAAACCCTAACCCTACCCCTACCCCTAACCCTACCCCTAACCCTACCCCTACCCCTACCCCTACCCCTACCCCTACCCCTAACCCTACCCCTAACCCTACCCCTAACCCTACCCCTACCCCTACCCCTAACCCTACCCCTAACCCTAACCCTAACCCTACCCCTACCCCTAACCCTACCCCTAACCCTAGTTCTAACTCCAACCTTAGTGAAAAAAAAAAAAAATTCTTTATTTTATTATTGTCCCTATCTATGGGGGACAAATGGGGGGGGTCATTTACTGTTTTTTTATTTTGACCACTGTGATAGATTATATCACAGTGATCAAAATTCACATTGGAACGAATCTGCCGGCCGGCAGATTCGGCGGGCGCACTGCGCATGCGCCCGCCATTTTGGAACATGGCGGCGCTCGGGGAAGAAGACTGACGGACCCCGCCAGGATCGGTAAGTATAAGGGGGGGAGATCAGGGCACAGGGGGGGGAGATCAGGGCACGGGGGGGCGTCGGAGCACGGGGGGGGAGGGATCGGAGCATGGGGGAGAGTGATCGGTGTGCGGGCGGGTGGATCGGTGTGCAGGGGGGGGGGATCGGTGTGCAGGGGGGGTGGTTCGGAGCACGGGGGGGGATCGGAGTGCGGGGGGGTTTGATTGGAGCACGGGGGGGTGTGATTGGAGCACGGGGGAGCGGATAGGAGGACGGGGGAGCGGAGCACAGGACGGAGGGGAGCGGGCCACAGATCGGGGGGCTGGGGGGGCGATCGGAGGGGTGGGGTGGGGGCACATTAGTATTTCCAGCCATGGCCGATGATATTGCAGCATCGGCCATGGCTGGATTGTAATATTTCACCATTTTTTTAGGTGAAATATTACAAATCGCTCTGATTGGCAGTTTCACTTTCAACAGCCAATCAGAGCGATCGTAGCCACGAGGGGGTGAAGCCACCCCCCCTGGGCTAAACTACCACTCCCCCTGTCCCTGCAGATCGGGTGAAATGGGAGTTAACCCTTTCACCCGATCTGCAGGGACGCGATCTTTCTGTGACACAGCATATGCGTCACAGGTCGGATTGGCACCGACTTTCATGACGCATACGCTGTGTCACAGGTCGGGAAGGGGTTAAAGGGAACCTGTCACCCCTAAAATCGCGGGTGAGGTAAGCCCATCAGGGGCTTATCTGCAGCATTCTGTAATGCTGTAGATAAGCCCCCGACGTTACCTTAAAAAGGAGAAAAAGACGTTATATTATACTCATCCAGGGGCGGTCCCGCTGTTGGTCAGGTCAGATGGGCGTCTCCGGTCCGCTGCGGCACCTCCCATCTTCATTACAAGACGTCCTCTTCTGATCTTCAGCCACGGCTCCGGCGCAGGCGTACTTTGCTCTGCCCTCTTGAGGGCAGAGGATAGTACTGCAGTGCGCAGGCGCCAGAAAGGTCAGAGGCCCGGCGCCTGAGCACTGCAGTACTTTGTCTGCCCTCAACAGGGCAGAGCAAAGTACGCCTGCGCCGGAGCCGTGGCTGAAGATCAGAAGAGGACGTCTTGTAATGAAGATAGGAGGCGCCGCAGCGGACCAGAGACGCCCATCTGAGCTGACCAGCAGCGGGACCGCCCCTGGGTGAGTATAATCTAACGTCTTTTTCTCCTTTTTCAGGTAACATCGGGGGCTTATCTACAGCATTACAGAATGCTGCAGATAAGCCCCTGATGCCGATGGGCTTACCTCACCCGCGATTTTCGGGGTGACAGGTTCCCTTTAACTTATTTGTATCCAGAATACCCAAGTCCTTCTCCTGTTCTGGAATCATTTATAGACAATTGTAACCATTCTTTTTAGAAAAGATGGAGCCTAATGAGCTCTAGAATGATCTCAGCGAGTACAAATAATGAAGAGATAAGACCATAATGGCCCAAGGACAGACAAAAGGAGACTTCCCAAACTAGAGCTCTGTTCACATTGTCCAGTGTCATCCTTTGGAACGGATCCAGCAGCAATCCGCTAGCAAAAAATTGGTGCAGATACAACTGTTTTGTACTGCTTAAAAAAAGGGTTTCAACTGGACCCATTTTTTTTAATAATGAAGTCTATGGAAAACTGACTAAACGGTCCGGCCCCAGAGCACTGAAATCTCATTGTAGGAAACTTCACATGGTGATTGCAGAGGAACAACAAAGCGCATTTCTGCACCAAATATATCAATGTAATCAGTATTACAGCACCATTACAGCCAGGTCTTTACCTGCTGACAGGTTCTCTTTGCACACATTTCTGCACCAAAACGTGTGTCTTGGCAGGAAAATTGCCTTGATATTGCTGCACTTTTTATGAGATTTTTTTCCTGTTATTAAGAATGAATGAAAAATGTTGAAAGAATAGACGCTGCAGACATGAAACTGCTTCAAATCTGCAGGGAACAAATAATCTGCTTTTCCATGAGATTTCAGACATCTCATTCCCTTTTCTGGTTCTATCAAACATCGCGCTTTTGGGATCACGGAGCTCTTTATTACAAATATGTCCGTCCTTCCTGTTGAAAGAAACATTTTCCTGGAGGGAAATTTATATTCTCAATTATGTCAGTTCAGTTTTGTCTGTTGATGATAAAATGCGGTTACAGCAATTTGTATTTAAAAAATGTGACATATAACCAAATCAGCCATAACCCACAAGTGCATGTCAATATTACCCATTCACCATGCACCGTCCGTGCTCTCAAATGCCAGGGCTGACCTTCAGTTACCGTCTGGCCCTGGAGGTCAGAGTACAACGGAATAAACCTTTTTTTTTTAAATACACATAATGTGCACATAATGGGAGATTGCAGCTTTCACAAGAATGAACATTGACCCTACCTATTGTAAATGATAAGACGACTCGTTAGCCTCAGACGGCCGCTCCTGTACGACCAAATAAATGAGAGTTCGACCTGTAGTAAACATAGTCAGCACCTGACCTGTGAGTAACCGTGATAGGGAGCGGCACAATAACTACAACATGGTCGCAGGTCGTCTAGGAAATGTTTACGGGAAGCTCTTCAGGACATCTGGAAATTCCTTAATGGATGGATTCCCAGGTTGAATACACACAGTTGTGCTCAAAAGTTTACATACCGTGGCAGGGATTTTGGTTTCTTGGCCTTTTTTCAGAGATTATACATGATAACTAGTGTTGAGCGATACCGTCCGATACTTGAAAGTATCGGTATCGGATAGTATCGGCCGATACCCGAAAAATATCGGATATCGCCGATACCAATATCCGATACCAATACAAGTCAATGGGACATCAAGTATCGGAATGTATCCTGATGGTTCACAGGGTCTGAAGGAGAGGAAACTCTCCTTCAGGCCCTGGGATCCATAGTGAGGTGTAAAATAAAGAATTAAAATAAAAAATATTGATATATTCACCTCTCCGGCGGCCCCTGGACATCACGCTGGTAACCGGCCGGCTTCTTTGTTTAAAATGAGCGCGTTTAGGACCTGCGAATGACGTCGCGGCTTCTGATTGGTCGCGTGCCGCTCATGTGACCGCCACGCGACCAATCAGAAGCCGTGACGTCATTCGCAGGTCCTTAATTCCTAGAATTAGGAGTTTAGTGAATGAGAATGACGTCGCGGCTTCTGATTGGTCGCGTGGCGGTCACATGAGCGGCACGCGACCAATCAGAAGCCGCGACGTCATTCGCAGGTCCTAAACGCGCTCATTTTAAACAAAGAAGCCGGCCGGTTACCAGCGTGATGTCCAGGGGCCGCCGGAGAGGGGAGCATATCAATATTTTTTATTTTAATTCTTTATTTTACACATCCCTATTGATCCGATACCGATACCCGATACCACAAAAGTATCGGATCTCGGTATCGGAATTCCGATACCGCAAGTATCGGCCGATACCCGATACTTGCGGTATCGGAATGCTCAACACTAATGATAACACCAAAACCTTTTCTCCACTCGTGGTTGGGTGAAGCCATTTATTGTCAAACTACTGTGTTTTCTCTTTTTAAATCATAACAACCCAAAACATCCAAATGACCTTGATAAAAAGTTTACATGCCCATTTCTTAATACCGTGTATTGCCCCTTCTAACATTAATGACAGCTTGAAGTCTTTTGTGGTAGTTGTGGATGAGCGTCTTTATTTTCTCAGATGGTAAAGCTGACCACTCTTCTTGGCAAAAAGCCTCCAGTTCCTGTAAATTCCTGGGCTGTCTAGCATGAACTGTGCGCTTGAGATCTCCCCAGAGTGGCTCAATGATATTGAGGTCAGGAGACTGAGATGGCCACTCCAGAACCTTCACTTTGTTCTGCTGTAGCCAAATGACAGGTCAACTTGGCCTTGTGCTTTGGATCGTTGTCACGCTGGAACGTCCAAGTACGTCTCATGCGCAGCAGTATTTGCGGATAACGTGCTGCATTCATCTTTCCTTCAACTTTGACCAAGTTTCCTGTGCCTTTGTAGCTCACACATCCCAAAACATCAGCGATCCACCTCCGTGTTTTACAATAGGAATGGTGTTCCTTTCATCATAGGCCTTGTTGATCTCTCTTCATATGTAACGTTTATGGTTGTGGGCAAAAAGTTCAATTTTGGTGTAATCACTCCAAATTACCTTGTTCCAGAAGTTTTGAGGCTGATCTCTTTGCTGTTTTGTAGGTGAAATACTTTGTGGTATTTGAGCAGTAATGGCTTTCTTCTGACGACTGGACCATGCAGCCCATTTTTCTTCAAGTGCCTCCTTATTCTGCATCTTGAAACAGCCACACCGCTAGTTTTCAGAGCGTCGAGTATTTCAGCAGATGTTATTTGTGGGTTTTTCTTTGCATCCTGACCAATAATCCTGGCAGACTGGGGTTCTGTTTTCACAGAGCCCCTAATTTTCCATTTGTTCATCACAGTTTGAACCCTGCTGACTGACATTATCAATTCCTTGGATATCTTTTTGTATCCTTTTCCTGTTTTATACAGTTTAACTACCTTTTCCCGTAGATCCATTGACAATTCTTTTGATTTCCCCATGACTCACAATCCAGAAACGTCAGTGGCTGGATGAAAGATGCAAAAGTCTGTCTGGATCCCAGAAACTCACTCAGCTTTTATGCACACACACTGTTTACAAGCAAACAGGTCACATGTAAGGATGTTACCTTTAGAAGCCATTCAAACCCATTTGTGTCAACTTCTGTGCATGTTATCAGGCCAAAATGACCAGGGTATGTGAACTTTTGATCAGGGTCATTTGGATGTTTTGGATTGTTATTAGCATTTAAAAAGAGAAAACACAGTAATTTGACAATAAATGGTTTCACCCAACCCACTAACCATGAGTGGAGAAAAAGTTTTGGTGTTATCATTCATATTCTCTGAAAAAAGGCCAAAACAGCAAAAATTCTGCTGGGGTATGTAAACCTTTGAGCACAACTGTAGGCTATGATTTTATGATTTTTATGATGTAAGTTGTGCTGCTGTGATACACTTTATTGATCCCGTGGGAAATTATGGTATCGTATCGTATGAGCTAGGATGTTTAATAAGTCCCAGGTACTGCAACTCAGACTTATTCAGGTAAATGGGATTAGTGGCAGTAACAGGCATAGTCATTCTTAAACACACTGTCAGGACAGAAGGACTGTTCAAACCAAGTATAGGAGCTCGGTTCTTCATGGCGTGGCCAATCATTTATATTCACCTTCCTACTTGCTTGGCTTCCCTCTATCTCCATCCTTCTCGGACCCTATGAAGCCAGAGCTGTCAATCAAAGAAGAAGGGATGGAGATAGTGGGAAAGCAAGCAGTGGGAAGGTGTATTTAAATGATTGACTCCGCCGTGAAGTACCAAGTGACGGGACTTAGTTTGAGCAGAGCCCCATTAAAGGGTTACCCCAAGTTTCTTACTTTTCCATCATGAGGTAAGAGGCACTACTGATGTGGCATTTTTCAGTGTTGTATGCATGTTCTATTATAATAATAATCTTTATTTTTATATAGCGCTAACATATTCCGCAGCGCTTTACAGTTTGCACACATTATCGCCGCTGTCCCCGGTGGGGTTCACAATCTAGATTCCCTATCAGTAGGTCTTTGGAATGTGGGAGGAAACCGGAGAACCCGGAGGAAACCCACGCAAACACGGAGAGAACATACAAACTCCTTGCAGATGTTGTCCTTGATGGGATTTGAACCCAGGACTCCAGCGCTGCAAGGCTGCAGTGCTAACCACTGAGCCACCTAAACAATCAATAAACAAGTACACAATACCTGCCAGCCACGGACAAGGTCTAGCAAGTGGCCAACTGTTACCACAGTAATAACGTATCCCCTCCAACAAGTCAGAGGAGCTGATTATTCCCTTGAAATAATTATGAAAATCACCCAAAAGTCTCAATTATAAGACCATAAGGTCCTGCTAGGGTTGCCAAAGTGTCCACGCAAAAGTGCCAGACAAGTTTTAGGTGTTTTGACATGCACTGACTTAGTGGCACAAAACCTGTGATTTGCTTATTACACTCAAATAGGGGTTAAAAGTGGATTGAATTAGGGGGCTTGACATTACACTAAAGGTACCTTCACACTGAGCGACTTTAGAACGATAACGATAGCGATCCGTGACGTTGCAGCGTCCTGGATAGCGATATCGTTGTGTTTGACACGCAGCAGCGATCAGGATCCTGCTGTGACATCGCTGGTCGGAGCTAGAAGGCCAGAACTTTATTTCGTCGCTGGATCACCCGCTGTCATCGCTGGATCGGCGTGTGTGATGCTGATTCAGCGATGTCTTCACTTGTAACCAGGGTAAACATCGGGTTACTAAGCGCAGGGCCGCGCTTAGTAACCCGATGTTTACCCTGGTTACCATTGTAAATGTAAAAAAAAAAAAACACTACATACTTACATTCCGGTGTCTGTCGCGTCCCCCGGCGTCAGCTTCCCTGCACTGTGTGAGCGCCGGCCGGCCGTAAAGCAGAGCACAGCGGTGACAGCACCGTTCTGCTTTACGGCCGGTGCTTACACAGTGCAGGGAAGCTGACGCCGGGGGACGCGACAGACACCGGACGACGCTGCAGCGATCGGCATCGTTGTCTATATCGCTGCAGCGTCGCTTAGGCTACGTTCACATTTGCGTTGTGCGATGTTGCGTCTCCGACGCAACGCACAACGCAAACAAAAAAGCAACAAAACGCACGCTAAAATGCAGCGTTTGCGACGCATGCGTCCTTTTTTGCCGAAATTTGGACGCAAAAAAAAATGCAACTTGCTGCGTTTTCTGCGCCCCACGTTTGCGGCAAAAAAACCGCATGCATCACAAAACGCAGCACAACGCATGTCCATGCGCCCATGTTAAATATAGGGGCGCATGGCGCATGCGTCGCCGCGGCTGCGCCCGACGCAGCCCGGCAGAACGCAAATGTGAACGTAGCCTTAAAGGGACACTGTCACCTGAATTTGGAGGGAACAATCTTCAGCCATGGAGGCAGGGTTTTTGATTCACCCTTTCCTTACCCGCTGGCTGCATGCTGGCTGCAATATTGGATTGAAGTTCATTCTCTGTCCTCCGTAGTACACGCCTGCATAAGGCAGGTAAGGAAAGGGTGAATCAAACACCCCAAAACCCCGCCTCCCTGGCTGAAGATTGTTCACTCCAAATTCAGGTGACAGTGTCCCTTTAAAGTGAGATAGGTGTCGGTCACATACCTTACTGAAGTGGATGGATAGAGGGTTTCACTCTGTTTTACAAACCAGTTTCATCATAGGTGTAAACTCAGCAATTTAAAAACAAACAAACAAACACTTTATTTTCCATTTTTTAAACAATGAAAATATTAACAATAGCAATTATTATTATTATTATTATTATTATTATTATTTATATAGCACCATTGATTCCATGGTGCTGTACATGAGAAGGGGTTGCATATAAATTACAGATATCACTTACAGTGAACAAACTAACAATGACAGACTGATACAGAGGGGCGAGGACCCTGCCCTTGCCGGCTTAGAATCAATAAGAATCATTAATGTCCACTTAAGCCAGTTCAATGTCTGACTATAGATCAATATAATGTATAAAAAGAATAACAACCAAGGAATTATATCCATACACTCCATACATACAACACACAATCATACCGGGAACTCAGTCATTTTTTTTTTTTACAATGCTGTAATGAGATCTCGGTGATTCCTAAGAAATCGTCCTGACTGTCTATTGACCTGTGCCCAGACTAAGATTTAGAAAGTGACTTAACGAGGAAATGCTACAATATGACGGAAAATGACATCTGTGTGTCATCAGTGCACACCCGAATCAGTAAGCGGATACCCAAGTATAGGTGACACTATGGACTAATCTGCGTATATAGACCATAGTCCATAAATCAGTCCTTTAGAACAAATGTGCCCCACATCCGTATTATTGATTCCTAATAAGATCAGAATGAGTTTGTGAAAAAAAAAAAACCCGTGTGCCTGTGTATAAAATACAGTGGGTCCATAGCAGACTTAAAAGCAGGAAAGGAGGTAAAATTGCATTTTAAAATAGAAAAAAGTATTTAAGACCCATTTAAGACCTCAAGCTTTGAAAAAGAGGAACAAATGTTCTTAAATGTTCACTTTTTCCCCTCTTTGGCCCAACAGAGAAGCTCCAGGAGTTTTCCAGTAAGTATTTGATTGTCTGCAGTAGTCATATGGTGGTAAACAGATATTGGGAAAGACTGGATCTTTTGTGCTGGATCAGCAACGATTAAGAATTGTTTCTTTTTTTACGTTTTTTTTCTCCTGCAAAATATTAGATGATTTTCAGGGGGATCATAAAGCTGCAAAAACAACTCAAATTAGAGGCAGACACCAGGAAAAGTGGCACCAATTTACCCAGAGTACAAATAGTATAATTGCGCAGAATGGATATGCATGGGACAGATCTTGGACCAGCATATCTAGATGAAACATTGATCAGTAACAGGTGGATGAGCGACAGGTGGAGGCCTGGTACTCTGAGAGGTCTTCCAAAATCAGGCAACACACATGATGGAGACCCAATTTGGAGTCCAAGCATTTCCAAAAATTAAGGCCCGACACCAGGAAAAGTGTCATCAATTGACCCACAGTAGAAATTTGATACTGGCACAGCAGCAGTCAGCCATGGGCTATGTATGGGGTGTCAGGATCTGGGCCAGCATTTACAGCTTGGGATTTAAGTTCAAATTAAAATGAGGTGGGTCAGGGGACCAGTGGAGGTCTGCTGTGCAGGGAGCCATGATACCTCATGCAACAGCTCAAACTGCTTTTCTGCTCAGCAACACTCAGGTGCCACAAACATCAGTTTCATAGACCACACTTAGCAGAAAACCTTAAAGGGACTCTGTCACCTGAATTTGGAGGAAACAATCTTTAGCCATAGGGGCGGGGTTTTCGGGTGTTTGATTCACCCTTTCCTTACCCGCTGGCTGCATGCTGGCTGCAATATTGGATTGAAGTTCATTCTCTGTCCTCCGTAGTACACGCCTGCACAAGGCAATCTTGCCTTGTGCAGGCATGTACATAACACAGTAACTGTAATCTATCTGTACCCTGCCTTTGTACTACACTCCGACTAATCTAGATCTATATGTGTATATACATATATATATATATATATATATATATATATGCAGAACAAAAACCAACCTTGCGGATACATACACAAATGTGTTGCTCCCAAATATCAAAAGTGCCCATAGCACTCTTCACGAGAGCAGGAGAGGCAAAAACTCCCAAACTATAGATAAACCTATCAACTAATCAAGAGCATACTGCCCCACAGAAAGACATATCGTCATGCATAATGCAAAAAAGTGAAAATTTTATTAATTACAGCATACAAAATTTAAAATCATCAGTAGATAAACTGTAAAGGACAGGAATTGGTGAATGACCAAATGGACAGAAACAGACTATCAAACCCCACATAACTACTGTGAGGGTGCAGACCAAAAAACAGCATACACATGTAAACCTTCAGGCATAGTACAAAAAATATATATATATGTTACCGTACTTTTGAGAGGGGTGGAAAAGGGGTACAGGAGCATAGGACACTACTCATGATTTTACACTCCAAACAGTGGAGCCCCCTGCAGCCTTACCATACATCCCCCATATTGCACTATGCCCATAAAGTGTAAATTATACAAGCTGCCTTGTGATCCGCTTACCCATGGGAGGTTTTGTGCTGTGTGCGTCCATAAGCGAGCCCCGACGCGCATTTCTCGTGGTGAGCTTCCTCGGGGGGCCGTGTGGGAAGTGAGACAGATCGGGTTTTATAACACCCTATCCCAGCTGTGTATCATTATGACCCCGGTTTATGCGGCGCATGGGGGCGGGCCCAACCGCCGGTAACACGCTCCTTCTAGGCATCTTGGCGGCGCACAGAAAGGGAAAACATTCCCGTGACGTCATTACTCTGCGCGTCGCCATCCAGAGATGCCTTTGGGAGCACGACTGAGCCAGAAGTCCACCGCGCATGCGCGCTACTACCGTGGCCATTTTGGAACAGGGAAAGATCTACTGGCAAGCGCAGGAAGGAGAAAGGACGAACGGGAACGCAGCTATATGAGCAAGTATGTGAAAACAGAGCGACTCAACAAACACATAGTAGTAATGTAAATAACGATCATCTGTGGTTACATAGATGGCAATCTTAATGAATCAATGCGTCCCAATGAGTCCGGCCTCTATAGCGCTCTGAAGATGTTATGGTTCCTGCGGAGTTCTTTTAGCACTTCAGTCTATATCAATCCTCATCCTTCTCAAGCACTAAAAAAATACACAATTAAGTACAAATAAAACCACGAACATACATTAAAATCAGGAGAAACAGAGGGTTAATAGAGGAAAGCCCCTATTAACAAAAGCGCCCCTACAAAAAGGGAACAAAGGACAGTTTCTCATTGAGGCCATGTGGGGTCATGGTCCCCAATGTGACTATCCAGCGGCATTCTAGTTGGGCTAATGTGCATTTCAGATTACCCCCCCTAATACCGGAATGGACTCGATCAATCCCCCATATTTTTAAGGCATCAGGGTTACAGTCATGGTGCAATCTAAAGTGTCTCGGAATAGTTTTTAATTCCGAGACATTGGGAACATCTTTTGCAGCTATGATATCTCTTACGTGTTCCCGGGCCCTGACACGGAGCCCCCGAGAGGTAAGACCTATGTAAATCAATTTACAAGTACATATCGCGTAGTAAACTACATGCGTAGTGCTACACGAAATGTAACTGGTGATCCGGTACTCCCTCCCCCCACCCGCTGCCGAAAAGACTGAGGTGCGCACGATGTTCCTGCATGCCTTACAGGATCCACAAGGGAAACAGCCCCACCTCTGACGACCAGACCCAAAGATATTTGGGGGGGCCGCAACATAATGACTCCTGACCAATTGGTCCTTGAGGCTGCGTGCCCTCCTAGCTGTAAGCAGCGGTCGATCCGGCAGAATCCTATTGAGGGTCGGTTCAGTCCTTAACACGGACCAGAGCCTCTGCAGAACCTCCCGAATATCGTCCCATCTATTATTGAATGTAGTTATAAATCTGAGAGGTTGTTCTTTTTTGATGGGAACAGAACGAGAGGAACTGCAGAGTAACTGGTCACTGGGGGCTCTTTTAGCACGAAGATATCCCTTTTTAATGACCCTCCTGCTGTAACCCCGATCCTGGAAACGAGATGTAAGGTCACGAGCCTGAGCCTCAAAGATTTCATCCGTGGAACAGATCCTTTTAGTCCTCAAAAATTGGCCAATCGGTATGGCACGTATTGTGGATCTGTTATTAGCTGAGGTGAAATGTAATAGGGCATTGACCGAGGTCTCTTTATGAAATATGTCGGTCAATACCCTACCTCCATCACATCTTATGATCTTGATATCTAAGAAGTCAATATCACCGACCGCTATCCTATGAGTGAGACGGATGTTACGACTATTATGGTTTAGTCCATGGATGAAATCCACAAGGTCAGGCTCGGGACCCTGCCAAATCATAAGCACATCATCGATATAACGGTACCAGCACTGCACATGGGAGGCGGCGCACGCGCCTCCACCGAAAACCTCCCTCTCCCAGTACCCGAGAAAGAGGTTAGCGTACGAAGGTGCGCACGCCGCGCCCATGGCAGTGCCGTGCTTCTGAAGAAAAAAGCGATCTTTGAACGTAAAGAAATTGTGTGTCAATATGAATTGAAGTAATTCCAGGATCAGGGACCGCAATGGAGGGTCAAGATTACTCATCTCTAAAAAGAACTCCACCGCCTCCAAGCCATCATCATGCCTGATGCTCGTATACAAGGATTCTACATCGACCGTCGCAAACAGCATGTCCGGCTCCAAAGTGAGGCCGTCTAATTTCCTCAGGACGTCCGTCGTGTCTCTGACATAGGAGGGGAGCGACTCCACCAAAGGGTGCAGATAATATTCAATAAATTTACAAACAGGGTCGCATAGCCCCCCTATGCCAGAGACAATCGGACGTCCCGGGGGTTCCAGTGGATCCTTATGTATCTTCGGCAGCAGGTAGAAGGTAGGGACCACCGGATAGTGAACCAACAGACCCTCAAATACCTTCTTAGGTATAATCCCCAGTGTCAGGGTCCGGTCCAAAATCTCAAAACTCTTGAAAAGGCGGATAGTGGATTATGTGACAGGGATGTATAGGATTCCTTATCCCTCAGCTGGCGAAATGCCTCCCTCTCGTACTTCACCGTTGGCCAGATGACCACATTCCCCCCCTTATCTGCTGGTTTAATCACTATGTCCCGCAGGGACCTCAACTCATTGAGAGCCCTGCGCTGTGATACCGTTAAGTTATCACCCCTTTTATCACTGGGAATTTTTTTCAGATCCTCCAACACCAGTTTATTAAAGATGTCGATCTGGGACACAGAGAAAAGGGGGGGAAAGTGGTACATCTCGGCGCAACAGAGGCAGGAAAGGTACCTGTAGTGGGTGGGTCATTTTCGCCAGCAAGTTCCTCCAAGGCAGCAAGTGCCTCCCGCTCTAGAGTTGTATCCAGGTCAAGGGTATCTATCGGTTTATGATGTAATTTCCGTAAGATGACCTTCCTCAGAAACAACTGTGTATCTTTCATAGCTGCAAAATAATTAAAGTTATTGGTCGGAACAAATGTTAAACCCAGACTGACTAAGAACATTGAGTTGATCTTGAGATAACACATGATCTGATAAATTAATTACCTCCAAACTATTGGTGGATTTAGATTTTTTCTCCTTAGATTGGGGTAGGGTAAACCAACGCTTATTTTTCCCTTTTCGTTGATAAAATTTGCCCAGTCCAAGCCTCTCATTGAGAGCGCTATTAGAATGACTGCCCCCAGCTGGTTCCTCTTCCATGGATGATGCAGACAAAAAGGAATTACGATGAATCTGTAGTTTGGGCTGAATCATTTATTTTTTCCTCCATCTATAAACATGGTTATTTTTAAAGTCCAGTACGTCCCTCTGATACTTTTTGGTCTTGCATGTTACTATATCTTTTTCCCACTTTTGGAATTCAGTTTCTAGTTCTTCGTCAAGCTTAATTTTAGCTGCCGCCGACAAAGTACCCAATAGGATCTCCTGGATAACTTCTCTCTCCACCTCCTGTAGGGAGGCTGCATTGGGCTTTATCAACAATTCCATATACCCCCTTGAACAGCTAGAGGATAGCTCCTCCCATTGTTTTTTAAGGGTCTCATCATCCATGGTAAAGGACGGGAAAACTTGCACACGTAAGCCTCTCGGGATTAAACCCTTGGCAATATATTGCTCTAAAAAAGCCTTGTTCCACCAAAGGCGTGTTTTCTTGTTTAGCAAATATTTTAATTTAGTAACTGAATCCTCTGTTTCCCTCGAATTAAAAGCCACAACTGAGTCATCACCAAATACCTCATCCAATTTAGTGAGCCATTTTGTTTCACGGGCTCTATGATCCATACGATCGGTTGAACAAGCTGTGAAAATACACAGTAACAATATTAATGCAGAACAAAAACCAATATGTATATACATATATACAGTGGGGCAAAAAAGTATTTAGTCAGTCAGCAATAGTGCAAGTTCCACCACTTAAAAAGATGAGAGGCGTCTGTAATTTACATCATAGGCAGACCTCAACTATGGGAGACAAACTGAGAAAAAAAAATCCAGAAAATCACATTGTCTGTTTTTTTAACATTTTATTTGCATATTATGGTGGAAAATAAGTATTTGGTCAGAAACAAAATTTCATCTCAATACTTTGTAATATATCCTTTGTTGGCAATGACAGAGGTCAAACGTTTTCTGTAAGTCTTCACAAGGTTGCCACACACTGTTGGTGGTATGTTGGCCCATTCCTCCATGCAGATCTCCTCTAGAGCAGTGATGTTTTTGGCTTTTCGCTTGGCAACACGGACTTTCAACTCCCTCCAAAGGTTTTCTATAGGGTTGAGATCTGGAGACTGGCTAGGCCACTCCAGGACCTTGAAATGCTTCTTACGAAGCCACTCCTTCGTTGCCCTGGCGGTGTGCTTTGGATCATTGTCATGTTGAAAGACCCAGCCACGTTTCATCTTCAATGCCCTTGCTGATGGAAGGAGGTTTGCACTCAAAATCTCACGATACATGGCCCCATTCATTCTTTCATGTACCCAGATCAGTCGTCCTGGCCCCTTTGCATAGAAACAGCCCCAAAGCATGATGTTTCCACCACCATGCTTTACAGTAGGTATGGTGTTTGATGGATGCAACTCAGTATTCTTTTTCCTCCAAACACGACAAGTTGTGTTTCTACCAAACAGTTCCAGTTTGGTTTCATCAGACCATATGACATTCTCCCAATACTCTTCTGGATAATCCAAATGCTCTCTAGCAAACTTCAGACGGGCCCGGACATGTACTGGCTTAAGCAGTGGGACACGTCTGGCACTGCAGGATCTGAGTCCATGGTGGCGTAGTGTGTTACTTATGGTAGGCCTTGTTACATTGGTCCCAGCTCTCTGCAGTTCATTCACTAGGTCCCCCCGCGTGGTTCTGGGATTTTTGCTCACCGTTCTTGTGATCATTCTGACCCCACGGGGTGGGATTTTGCGTGGAGCCCCTGATCGAGGGAGATTATCAGTGGTCTTTTATGTCTTCCATTTTCTAATTATTGCTCCCACTGTTGATTTCTTCACTCCAAGCTGGTTGGCTATTGCAGATTCAGTCTTCCCAGCCTGGTGCAGGGCTACAATTTTGTTTCTGGTGTCCTTTGACAGCTCTTTGGTCTTCACCATAGTGGAGTTTGGAGTCAGACTGTTTGAGGGTGTGCACAGGTGTCTTTTTATACTGATAACAAGTTTAAACAGGTGCCATTACTACAGGTAATGAGTGGAGGAAAGAGGAGACTCTTTAAAGAAGAAGTTACAGGTCTGTGAGAGCCAGAAATCTTGATTGTTTGTTTCTGACCAAATACTTATTTTCCACCATAATATGCAAAAAAAATGTTAAAAAAACAGACAATGTGATTTTCTGGATTTTTTTTTCTCAGTTTGTCTCCCATAGTTGAGGTCTACCTATGATGTAAATTACAGACGCCTCTCATCTTTTTAAGTGGTGGAACTTGCACTATTGCTGACTGACTAAATACTTTTTTGCCCCACTGTATATATATATCTATGTATACAGTATGTATGTGTGTGTGTATAATATATACATATACATACATATGTGCACACACACACATCTATCGTAGATATATATAGCTCTGGAAAAAATTTAGAGACCACCACATCAAAACCCTGTCATGGGCAGCCCAATTTCCAGACCTGAACCCCATTGAAAACCTCTGGAATGTAATCAAGAGGATGATGGATAGTCACAAGCCATCAAACAAAGAAGAACTGCTTAAATTTTTGCACCAGAACCAGTGTGAAAGACTGGTTAAAAGCATGCCAAGACGCATGAAAGCTGTGATTAAAAATCATGGTTATTCCACAAAATATTGATTTCTGAACTCTTGCTGAGTTAAAACATTAGTATTGTTGTTTCTGAATTATTGTGAACTTGATTTTTTTGCATTATTTGAGGTCTGAAACCAATGGGTTTTTTATTTTAATTTTTGAACATTTTTCTTTGTCAGAAAATAAATACAAAATGTATTGCTTAGAAATTCAGAGACATGTCAGTAGTTTATAGAATAAAAGAACAATTTACATTTTACTCAAAAACATACCTATAAAGAGAAAAATAAAACTGAACATTTTGTAGTGGTCTCTTAATTTTCGCCAGAGCTGGATATAATATATATATACAGTACAGACCAAAAGTTTGGACACATCTTCTCATTTAAAGATTTTTCTGTATTTTCATGACTATGAAAATTGTACATTCACACTGAAGGCATCAAAACTATGAATTAACACATGTGGAATTATATACTTAACAAAAAAGTGTGAAACAACTGAAAATATGTCGTATATTCTAGGTTCTTCAAAGTAGCCACCTTTTGCTTTGATGACTGCTTTGCACACTCACGGGGTAGTCACCGGGAATGGTTTCCACTTCACAGGTATGCTCTGTCAGGTTTAATAAGTTGGATTCCTTGCCTTATAAATGTTGTTTGTGCTGAGTTGTGTTGTGCAGAAGTCTGGTGGATACACAGCTGATAGTCCTACTGAATAGACTGTTAGAATTTGTATTATGGCAAGAAAAAAGCAGCTAAGTAAAGAAAAACGAGTGGCCATCATTACTTTAAGACATGGAGGTCAGTCAGTCCGAAAAATTGGGAAAACTTTCAAAGTGTCCCCAAGTGCAGTGGCAAAAACCATCAAGTGCTACAAAGAAACTGGCTCACATGAGGACCGCCCCAGGAAAGGAAGACCAAGAGTCACCTCTGCTTTTAAGAAATCGCAGGTTAGCAGCAGCTCAGATTAGAGACCAGGTCAATGCCACACAGAGTTCTAGCAGCAGACACATCTCTACAACAACTGTTAAGAGGAGACTTTGTGCAGCAGGCCTTCATGGTAAAATAGCTGCTAGGAAACTACTGCTAAGGACAGGCAACAAGCAGAAGAGACTTATAACACAAGGAATGGACATTAGACCAGTGGAAATCTATGCTTTGGTCTGATGAGTCCAAATTTGAGATCTTTGGTTCCAACCACCGTGTCTTTGTGCGATGAAGAAAAGGTGAACAGATGGACTCTACATGCCTGGTTCCCACCGTGAAGCATGGAGGAGGAGGTGTGATGGTGTGGGGGTGCTTTGCTGGTGACACTGTTGGGGATTTAATCAAAATTGAAGGCATGCTGAACCAGCATGGCTACCACAGCATCTTGCAGCGGCATGCTATTCCATCCGGTTTGTGTTTAGTTGGACCATCATTTATTTTTCAACAGGACAATGACCCCAAACACACCTCCAGGCTGTGTAAGGGCTATTTGACAAAGAAGGAGAGTGATGGGGTGCTACGCCAGATGACCTGGCCTCTACAGTCACCAGACCTGAACCCAATCGAGATGGTTTGGGGTGAGCTGGACCGCAGAGTGAAGGCAAAAGGGCCAGCAAGTGCTAAGCATCTCTGGGAACTCCTTCAAGATTGTTGGAAGACCATTCCCGGTGACTACCTCTTGAAGCTCATCAAGAGAATGCCAAGAGTGTGCAAAGCAGTCATCGAAGCAAAAGGCGGCTACTTTGAAGAACCTAGAATATACAACATATTTTCAGTTGTTTCACACTTTTTTGTTAAGTATATAATTCCACATGTGTTAATTCATAGTTTTGGTGCCTTCAGTGTGAATGTACAATTTTCATAGTCATGAAAATGCGGAAAAATCTTTAAATGAAATGGTGTGTCCAAACTTTTGGTCTGTACTGTATATATATATATATATATATATATATATATATATATATACAGTGGGGCAAAAAAGTATTTAGTCAGTCAGCAATAGTGCAAGTTCCACCACTTAAAAAGATGAGAGGCGTCTTTAATTTACATCATAGGTAGACCTCAACTATGGGAGACAAATTGAGAAAAAAAAATCCAGAAAATCACATTGTCTGTTTTTTTAACATTTTATTTGCATATTATGGTGGAAAATAAGTATTTGGTCAGAAACAAAATTTCATCTCAATACTTTGTAATATATCCTTTGTTGGCAATGACAGAGGTCAAACGTTTTCTGTAAGTCTTCACAAGGTTGCCACACACTGTTGTTGGTATGTTGGCCCATTCCTCCATGCAGATCTCCTCTAGAGCAGTGATGTTTTTGGCTTTTCGCTTGGCAACACGGACTTTCAACTCCCTCCAAAGGTTTTCTATAGGGTTGAGATCTGGAGACTGGCTAGGCCACTCCAGGACCTTGAAATGCTTCTTACGAAGCCACTCCTTCGTTGCCCTGGCGGTGTGCTTTGGATCATTGTCATGTTGAAAGACCCAGCCACGTTTCATCTTCAATGCCCTTGCTGATGGAAGGAGGTTTGCACTCAAAATCTCACGATACATGGCCCCATTCATTCTTTCATGTACCCGGATCAGTCGTCCTGGCCCCTTTGCAGAGAAACAGCCCCAAAGCATGATGTTTCCACCACCATGCTTTACAGTAGGTATGGTGTTTGATGGATGCAACTCAGTATTCTTTTTCCTCCAAACACGACAAGTTGTGTTTCTACCAAACAGTTCCAGTTTGGTTTCATCAGACCATAGGACATTCTCCCAAAACTCCTCTGGATCATCCAAATGCTCTCTAGCAAACTTCAGATGGGCCCGGACATGTACTGGTTTAAGCAGTGGGACACGTCTGGCACTGCAGGATCTGAGTCCATGGTGGCGTAGTGTGTTACTTATGGTAGGCCTTGTTACATTGGTCCCAGCTCTCTGCAGTTCATTCACTAGGTCCCCCCGCGTGGTTCTGGGATTTTTGCTCACCGTTCTTGTGATCATTCTGACCCCACGGGGTGGGATTTTGCGTGGAGCCCCAGATCGAGGGAGATTATCAGTGGTCTTGTATGTCTTCCATTTTCTAATTATTGCTCCCACTGTTGATTTCTTCACTCCAAGCTGGTTGGCTATTGCAGATTCAGTCTTCCCAGCCTGGTGCAGGGCTACAATTTTGTTTCTGGTGTCCTTTGACAGCTCTTTGGTCTTCACCATAGTAGAGTTTGGAGTCAGACTGTTTGAGGGTGTGCACAGGTGTCTTTTTATACTGATAACAAGTTTAAACAGGTGCCATTACTACAGGTAATGAGTGGAGGAAAGAGGAGACTCTTTAAAGAAGAAGTTACAGGTCTGTGAGAGCCAGAAATCTTGATTGTTTGTTTCTGACCAAATACTTATTTTCCACCATAATATGCAAAAAAAATGATTAAAAAACAGACAATGTGATTTTCTGGATTTTTTTTTCTCAGTTTGTCTCCCATAGTTGAGGTCTACCTATGATGTAAATTACAGACGCCTCTCATCTTTTTAAGTGGTGGAACTTGCACTATTGCTGTCTGACTAAATACTTTTTTGCCCCACTGTATATATATGTATATATATCTTTTTCAGATAAATTGCGTTTGATTGATTGATTTGGAGGAAATGAAGAGAAGAAAATGGAACAGGGATATGGAGGACTATAAAAGCGGCCATGTTTACACGTGGCAGAAAGATAATTCAAAATACACATGGAGGAAAAGAGGTTATGAAACTAATTGGAGAAAGGATGTAAGGGTTGAATCCTGTGATATTAATGATTATATTTATTACAGACATGGACAAATGAATCAAATAAAACAAAAACGAAAAAGAAGAGGGGGCAAGCGCCATCGCAAGGAACAAAAAATATCGGCCCCCTCAAAGTCATCACAAAAATATTTGACAGGTACACAGAGGAAAGGTTGTTTCCCATGTTTAACCTGTGTGAATTCTCCGTTAATGATGAAAGGTTCAATATTTTCCCACCCAATTACCCAGAAGGAATATAAAATAGATCATTATTTAACCTGTAATTCAGAATATGTGATTTACTTGCTATAGTGTCCGTGTCCATTGTTATATGTGGGAGAAACCACTTGTAACTTTAAAACCCGCATGAATCATCATCGTTATATTATACGAAAGAGAGACTGGACCTTCCTGTATCCAAACATTTCGTCGAAATCAATCACTCTGAAAAACAACATAAATTTAGGATTATTGATGTACTGTAGTACCTCCCCAAAGGAGAGGGGGAGATAGGGTTCAACTCCTAAAACGGAAAGAACTTGAATGGATTTACAAATTAAACACACTGAAACCAGCGGGTCTAAATGTGGAATTCAAACTAAGGGCTCCTTTCCACTTGCGAGATAAACGTCTGTGTCTCACATGTGAAAACCAAGCTCTGGCGCCGGCACTTGGGAGCGAAGAGTGCGGCTGCATGTATTACTATTACTCCGCTCCCAAGTGCCGGCGCCATAGCTTGGTTTTCACATGCGATACACAGACGTTTATCTCGCAAATGGAAAGGAGCCCTAAATCTGGTTATGTGAAAGTAAGGGAATCTACTTTTATTTACCTTGGATCCGTTTATTCGATCCCCAATAGTGTAGGGGGGATTTAAGACCCCCAGGAAAATTTAGAATTTTTTATAATATGATATTTTAAGTAAAAGAATTTTACAATTGCATGTTTTATTTTCACAGATAAATCACTTTCACAAGAAAATCACATGTAGACCCACTCAAATTAATGGGTCTATGCACATCAGCGTGTTTTTGCCAGCCGTGTAACCGTGGGCAAAACACGCTGACATGTCAGATTTTTACCATTTGCACGGTCCACAAAGTGTCCCGCACATGGAGAACACACACTGATGTCCTCTGTGTGACACGCATTGCACTGGTGAAGAAGCGCTGCTCCCTGGCGGCAGGTGATGAAGATGCTGTTATCATTCTCCACCACTCTGCATGCTTTCTGCGCCATCAGGGAAGAATGGGATTTGTCTTCAGCACCTGCCGTGTAACTGCGCTTACTGTAGCGCTTTTTCCCTGCTAGCCATGGGAATGATGCAGCACATGGGCGGCACACAGTTGCCACATGTGTGCTGCACACACACAGACATGGATATCTTTGAAACAGTGTTTTACGGTACCGGAAAGATCATGATGTGTAAAACACGTCTGGTACCGGTTAGCATTTTTGGCTGCTATAAGATGCGGCCGCTGTCTTTCAGGGCTTATCTACAGCATTCCATAACTAACCCCCCCGGGTCAGGGAAAATGGATAAGAAAAATTAGAAAAATAATTTGGATTATACCAATGGGTGGGGCGCTATCATGTGATCTTTTCCGATCGATGTCGCAGCCATAAGTACGGCTGAGCAGTAGAGCGTTGAAGCAAGCAGGAGGGCGGAGCGGTGCTAAAAGATTGGAGTGGCCGGAGACAGACCTGCAACTCCCATCTGACGTGACCTCCCCCCGCAGTTGTATCCATTTTTTTTTATAGCATTCGTGTCGGACCGGGGTGTTATCGACAGCATTATAGAATGCTTCAGATAAGACCTGAAAGGTGGTGGTATATATTGCCCATAACTGCTGACAGGTTCCCTTACATTTTTGTGTGACATTTCTAATAATCTTTTTTCTTTGCAGATTTTTGGCCACAGGAGAGAGCTATGCATCACTACACCTCCAATTTAGAGTTGGTAAATCCACCATCTCTAAATTTGTGAGGTGCACATGTACCATGATCTGGCAGAAGTTGCAGCCCATCGTGATGCCTTCCCCAACCGAGGAGACTTGGCTGCAGGTTGCAGCAGGCTTTCAGTCTGTGGCCAATTTCCCAAACGGCACAGGTGCAGTCGATGGTAAACATGTAAGCGTTCAGCAGCCACCACGATCAGGATCACGCTTCTTTAATTATAAGAAGTATTTTCTGTGGTCCTGATGGCGGTGGCTGATGCCCATTACAAATTTGTTGCCATTGACGTTGGTGCCTATGGTAGTACTGGGGATTCTCGGGTGCTGCGAACATCACAGATTGAGCTGCAAATTCTTCGAGATTGCGGAACACTTCCAGCCCCACGGCCTTTGCCGGGTTCCACACATCCAGTGCCCTTTGTGATGGTATCGGATGAGGCGTTTCCTTTAATGACAACCCTGCTGCGCCCATACCCATGAAGGGGACTGAATGCCCGGCGGAGGATTTTTAATTATCGGCTGAGTCGTGCACGCAGATATGTGGAATGCACCTTCAGGATCATAACTAGTCAGTGGAGGATCTTTCACACACCTATCCAGTTGGACACAGACACCATTGACGCTGTGGTTAAGGCATGCGGTGTACTCCACAACTATGCTCTTGAGTACAGTTCAGAGGTAAATGTGGAGTACCAGCAGTCAGTATTTAATACAGTGCGCAACGTGGGTCTGGGAAGGCCATCCAACTCAGGTGTGCGTGTGCGAGAAACTTTTACTGACTATTTTATGAGTCCAGAAGGTATCGTGCACTGGCAATACTCCTGTGCTGGTGTTGTGCAGCCTGATCAGCAGAGAAGGATGGAAGAAGATTGACCGACCCAAAAGAAGAACCCAAGATTAATATCAAAATGTGTTTTTTGTTCTAACAAAAAAAGTTGAATCTGTATTTTTATGTATTAAATAAATATGATTGTTAATTTCATGTGCTTTATGGTTTCTATTTACTAAGTGGGGTTTGTTCAAACAAATTATCAGGATTCTTCTCCTTCCCATAGTCCAATGCCCATATACCCATCATACATATCCTCCTTCCCATAGTCCCGTGCCCATGTACCATCATACATATCCTCTATCCTATAGTCCCGTGCCCATATACCATCATACATATTCGCTATCCCATAGTCCTGCACTCATATACCCATGACACATTCAGACATAGAGGCCTTGTCTAGCGGACAGACACACACACATACCAGGTCAATCAGATGCCCGACCTCCATCCCCATGCAACGATAGGACTCCATGCTCATTCCAAGATGGTGACTTCCTTCTTCCGTGACTGTACACACTCCGCCCACACACTTCCTCCTGCCTGACATCACTTCCCTCTGCAGCATTTTTGACCCCCTAATCTGCAGCAAAACCACAGATATTTTTTCCATCAATGGGTGCAGAAACGCTGCAGATCCGCAAAAAGAATTGACATGCTGCAGAAAATAAACCGCTGCGTTTCTGCGTGGAATTTTCCACATGTGCACTGCAGTTTTTGTTTTCCATAGGTTTACATGGTACTGTACACCGCATGGAAAACTGCTGCGGATCTGCAGGGCCAAATCCGCTGCAAATCCGCAACCAAATCCGCAACGTGTGCACATACCCTTATGGTTCCCATGGGAGGGGCATGGATACCCGGAGGAGTGCCCTTTCTCCCCCTGTTGGAGCCATGGGTGCTCGATAACACCCCTTTGTGGGGGGTTTGTTTGGGTGGATTGCCACTACCCTGTTTTCCACAAAGCATTATTATTCTCATTTATAAATAAGAGCTTGATAGTTCTGTGGATCTAAAAAAAACAACAAAATTATTTGTATAAAGAATTAATCTTTTCTGAATAATCAACTTATTATAACTTTGTTGGATATTATGCATGACGTTACTAGGAGACGCCACACAGGCGCAGAACCAGTGTCTAGTTGTGCCACACACAATATGGTGCAGATGTTCTTCCGACCTTCCTGAGTGCGCAGGTCAAATCCTGACACATTGATAATACTATTGGCTGTGCGGCTGGTGACCGAGATGACGCGCAGTACATGCGCTGTAACTTTTTAGAGGCGCCGAGAACGGAGTGCATACGAACTATTCAGTGATTACAGCAATGCACGCCTGGGTGAGTTATCCATTATGAATACAACACACATGATTTAATTTGGAATTTAATAAGCAATGCACAATAAACTGTATATTTTATAGTAATGAGGCACTTTATTGCACAGGCACTTTTATATAGGTGTATTAATGGCACATATTTTATAACAATTTGGAAATATATTTAAAAGTATTGTATTTGATAATTGTATTGATTGAGGCTTGCTAATTTGCATCTATATGTACTCTCTACACGTTATTTCACTGCTTGAGAAAGGCTTTTGTAAGCCGAAACGTCGCCACGCCATGTGGACCTAATAAAAGTCCACCTTTACTTTTGAAATTTTTGGAGTGCTGCTTCCTACTTTGCTCTCTCTATATACACATGTATATATATATATATATATTTATTTATATATATATATATATATATATATATATATATATACATATACACACATCTTTTCCCCCCTGGGATCTAATCAGGATCCCTACAATTGATCTTTCTATACTGCCTTTTGTTAGATTTTTTTAATCATTTGCTTTTTTTTCATTATATTTTTTAGCTTCTTATTTATTTGTTCTCATCGGCAACAACCTGAATATATCATCACTCATTTCTCTGGATTGAATATACCCCATTGATGCTACAATATGATCGGCAATAATCTTCAGATATTTTTCCATTATTATTTATTGTAATATCTTTGTAGATGTGATGTTCTTATTCTGAATCAATGGGATTCTTCTACTTGAGTAGTGAATTTGTTTCTATTTTTGGCATGTTCATACTTATTTTTCGGTAGTGCACATGCCCATTGGTGGTCTGCACTTTCCTCCATCGTGTCGCTGTTTCTCCGCCCGGCTGGGAAATTTTCTTGCCCCGCGCATGCGCAGTTGTGCTTGACGCTTGTGCCGACACAGAACCTGCCAAGATCCCACTGAGCATGCGCCGTGTGAATCAATACTATTGATCGGATCAGATCATGTAACCGGTTACCCTAGTAACCACTAATGCATAGTTGTGCCGGATACTTGTGTCAAAGCAGTACCTGTCGATTTTACTGCACATGTTCCAACTGAATCATACATGACAATGTATGCACTTTTTTGCTTTTGGCTCTTAGGTATGTGCTGCCTCAATTTCTTTATGCTTGACAAAACTATTTACAATGTAAAGGTGCCTCTATGGTGCAAAATATTCACAGCGTTGTTTTTTCCGCAGCATGTCAATTCTGTGCGGAACTGCAGCGTTTCTGCACCCATAGATTTGCATTGTCAGCAAAACCGCAGATATAAAAAAGATCAGCGGTTTTGCTGCGGATTAGGGTGTCAAAAACGTTGCAGAGGGAAGTGATGTCAGGCGGGAGGAAGTGTGTAGGAGGAGTGTCTAGTGTAGTGGAAGTCGGAAGTGACCGTCATCAAGTCCTATCGTCGCATGGGGATTGATGTCGAGAGTCTGATTGATCTGGTATGTATGTGTGTGTGTGTGTGTGTGTCCCCATGCGACTTAGTGCGACCTAATTGTACTAAGTCGCCGTATGGGACTACTGCTCCCATCCGGTATTAGGATGGGAGAGTAGGCCCTGTGTCCGGCGACTCAGTACAATTGCAAGCAATACACATACAATACATATAACATACATGATAGACAGTACATACACCATATAACATGGAATACATACAGCTACGCGAAGCCCTTGGTCCCCTAGGAAAAAGTCCAAAAAAATAAACCAAATTCATACTCCCTGTCCGCAGATATCCCAACGAGTGTCCCACGCCGATCGGTTGCTCTCTGGCGATACACTACCAGTGTCGGGGTCGTCACGACAATACCCTTCATCCACCAGTCATTCCAAATCAGATTAAAAGCAGTGGTACCGGAGTGAAGAATGAGTCAGACACAATGCTGGTTCAAACTCAGAGTCTGCTTATGCTTCCACACGTAGTGGTAACCTCACAGCAACAACTGAACTTTATTTCCTAAAACACAATATTACATGGTCCATTGGGGGAAGGTGTGCAGAGGGCGGGGTTAGGCGGGGGTTAAGCAATGTATCTAGTATTCAGTCCTTCTGATTGGCTCTGACATCATCTGATGAATCTTCCTTTGTCCACATCGCTTTAAGTATCATTTCCAGAGAAATGATACTTGTCCTTCTGGAATGTGAAACTTGTTTCTTCAGCCTGAAAGTGGGGCAAAGGTGAATACTGGCAGCCATCTTAAATACAGTTAAATTTGCATTAGCAAGTGAAGGGGAAAAACTTATTGTTTCACAGCATAAGAATATATAAAAGTACAAAAGTGTATAAAGACGTATATTTTTACCTTGACAATCCCCCCTAAACACTAAGTTTTTCCCTAAAAAGAAAGATCCTTCGAGACTGTCCATGTGATGGGGAAAGGGGAGGTGGATTTCTTCATCCAGACACCTCAGAAGCTCTCCCCTTGTGAGAGGCCTCCAGGCAGCTGAACCCTTCACTAGCTTCACATGGAGTTCTCCCGCTGTCCCTAAACTAAATCTCTTAGCATCATCTGAGAGTTGGGGGTTTTGTCTATCTTCTTGAGGGGGACATACTTGGGGATCTCCCCTGAATCAGTGCCATCGCACTCTAGTGGGTCTACCTCTTGGTTGAGGAAGGTGCCAGTCGGAGTTGCTTCAGTGATAACCTTTTTATACAGGGGAATAACACAACAGAGGATTATCGATCTAACTACAAGAAGGGCAATCAGTACTAGACAAGCTTGTTGAAGGAATCCCTTGAGCCCACCCAACCAACCGGAAAAGAAAGATGTGTCTACTCCAGCATTAGGTTTAATTCTGCTGCTAACCCATTTATCTTTTTAAGGGCTATCATAGTCTTTCCATTTACCCCAGAGTTCTGAGGGATATAGGTACAACATTCCTCTCCCACCATCCCACAGACTCCTCCTTTCTCTGCTAAAATCATATCGAGGGCTAGTCGGTTTTGGAGGGTCATTCTAGTGTTAGGGCCCAATTCCTCTACTATACCTTGGAAGGCATCACAGGTAAAATTGACAAACCTTTGTTCACTGTAATATATATAATTGATCCAATCAACATTTTTATTAATCTGCACTTGTGGATTAAAGAAGCAAAGCTAGCATAGATCTGGTTCTGGGCTTTAAATTGGTCAGGCACCCCCCTTGGCACTCCAATGCCATCAATGTACACCAATGGATCTTCTTCATAACTCATGTGGAGCTGATTGAGAATTCTCCTCTTTCGGGTATATTCATCAGGTGTCTCTGGATCCCAAGGTAAAATCTTGAACTGCACAGCTAGTTTAACAAGGGTACATTGACCTATCCAGGCATTAGGCAACCTAGGATGGAGCTTACCATCTCCACATAACCAATAAATGTCGTACATGTACTGTGTATGATTAGCTAGCAAATCAGTATCTAGAGAACTGTTCCCTTTGCAGAAACCTGTCTCGAAGACCCCTACTGGTGTACCTGTAGTGTCGTGGGAATTATAGCAGGTATAATTATCAGCTAATACGGTTATCCCCCCTGGGACCTTTAGTGTGGGTTCTTCATGAATTAGTGGGACATAATCTGAGCAATCAGTGGACTTTAGACCCTTCAACAGATTCATAATACAGGTAGTGGTATTGTCATCAGGAAAAAAACAATGCATGTGTGTATAGATGTGTATTCGCTGCAGCACAAGCAATGCATCCTACAGAAATATTCTGAACTCTTACATTGTATCTTACCCATTCTAACCATACATTTTTCCTTGGGGCTGTTTGTGTTTCTATGGAGAAAACTTCTAACACATATATAATACTGGATGATTCCCTCTACCACCCGCTGAGTCTCGGGGCACTTGACTACATTGCAGAAATCAAATCACCAGATATTTACCAGGACCATTAGGTTTACCCAGAGAATAGTGGCACCGGAATTCTTATTTACAATAGGGGCCGGAAAGGTAGGGGCGAGGATGGCCCCCAGCCTCAGGACCAAAAACAACAGCAACATTTTCCTTCGATCACCACTGTGACTAAGCGCTGGTTCGGTCTCTTTTGCAGTATGAAGCGTGGATTCAGGTGCTCTTTCCTTCAAGTTTTACTGACATAGCTTTTCACGACCATAAGACCACCAGGCTTCAAATTGTGACCAATATCGGTTTCTGCTGAATCTGGAAGGGAAAAAGAAACTAAAACATGGGTGTTAGCAACATTTTTACTAAACTGAATAACATATTGAACAGCACAGTCAGTTTCTTCTGACAACTACTGAGACTGAAAATTTACAACTGAGAACCTAGCACCAAACAATATCTCATATGGGGACAGGCCATGTTTTGCAATAGGGGTAGTACGAACGTGTAAGAGCCCTGGCCATGGAGCCGTAGTCTCCTGCATCACTTTGGTCAATTGTCCCTTCAGTGTGCCGTTCAGCCTCTTAACTTTCCCACTAGATTGTGGAGAGTATGGAGGGCTACAGTGGATCCAAGCATTGTCAGAACCTCCTGATACACATGAGAAGGAAAGGCCGGGTCCTGGTCACTTTCAGCAACTTCTGGAACACCATATCTGTATTCGACTTCCATCACCAGTTTCTTCGCTGTGGTCTTTGCAGTCATGTTGGTAACAGGGAATGCTTCTGGCCAACTGGAGAACATGTCGACAACCACCAGACAATATTCATACCTTCCAGACTTCGGCAACGTGATGAGGTCCACCTGGAGCCTTTGGAAAGGATAATCGGGCTTAGCAAGATGCCTCGGGGGTACACGTTGAAGTTGACCGAGTTTGCAGGTCTGACTGATACCTCGATGTGTGGGCCCATGCGCCCACGTGACAATAGCAGGATACATCCGCTTAGGGAGACACACAAGTTGGCCCTTTTTCCAGCAACCATTGTCCATACGTGCTCCATCAGCTTTCCACTGCTTCACTTCTTGCTTTGGAGACATTCTCGGCATCGTCATTAAGCGGTCTCGCGGGGTCCGACAGAAAACCTCAGTCTGGCATAGATCATCAGGTTCCTGTAGAGTCAGTGTTTCTTGTAACTGTTTACGCTGAGAGCGTGTAGTCACCATAGCTGGTATGGTCTGTTCAACGGGCAGAAGAGCAGTGGCTTTTGCTTGCATATCCGCACAGGCGTTACCAACAGTCTGTGGCCTGTTCCATAGTACCGTGCTCCTTAACTTTGATAATGGCCACCTGGGTAGGTAATTCGATTGAGTCCATGAGGGCTTTAACAGCTTCAGCATTCTTCACTGGAGTCCCGGCGGTAGTAACAAATCCTCGATTGGTCCATAGAGCTCCGAAATCATGAGCAATACCAAATGCATACTGTGAGTCCGTGTATATATCAGCCCGCCTGTCTTTGGCCAGAACACATGCAGTAGACAGATCCCGAAATTCTGCTTCTTGTGCTGACAGGGAGGGAGGGAGTGCAGCTCCGTGCACTACAGTGTCTTCCATAGTAACAGCGTATCCTGTGTGGAGTCTGCCAAAATCATCAGCATATCTTGAACAGTCTTTCAGGGCCTTGTAGAGAAATTGCATTATGCGGGATGCGTCCGGTATCCACTGACAACAATAAGTACATAGTCCAAGAAAACGTTGGAGTTCAGTCTCATCCTTTGTAGCTGATGGCTATTTTTCTTTCTTCTGTGAGGTGTCTGGCACCCTGAAGAAGACAGTGACCCAAAAATATCACTTGACCCAGGCAGAACCAAAGTTTCGAGGCCGAAACCTGCCAGTTCAGATCTGCCAGATACTTGCGAAAACTAACAGTGGCAACAATGGCTTCCTGCTCTGTGTACACAACAAAAAACAAAAAAAATTACCCACATACTGAAACACTATCCCCCCTATTTTTTTTTTTATAAAACATCTCATTATACTCGTCTACATAGGGGTTATATAACATAAGGACCATCTGACCATCATCTTGGCTCACCAACTCTCTAGATCTGCTCAGGTGCACCTATACATCCATCATATTGTCTTTGTCTGTATAATGGGAAAGGTTTGTTCTCAGGGTCAGCCAATTATTTTAGCGTAGCTAGCTAGTCAGAGGGCTTCCAGGGATAATACTCCTGTATCTGTCTTACACCACCTGATGTGGTTGGTTCTCTGGTGGTGGGGGTGACTAAATGACCGGTTGGGGGTGACATGGCATGCTGGTCTACAGCTCCTTCCCAAAAGGATTACTGTCAGCCTACTCCCAAAATTAATGTCCCCACTACCCACAATCCTGTGTCAGCTTATCACTACATGTGACCTTATCTGGACAGGATTCAGCGTAATTCACTTAGGTTTGGTTGCAGCACAGATTATACAAGTATTTCTCCAGTCTCAGATTTCCAGACACAGGGTTAAAATGGATATTGGAGTGTAAGACTGGATTTGTGTAAGGGAGGGGGCTGGAGCTGGAACCTGTTTCTTGGGCCACTGATAAGGAACCGAGCTGCGTGTCGTGTCCTTGAAGCTGCGGGGGCTAGGAGCGAGTGAGGATTGCTGCAGCTGCTGATACAGACTGGGTTAAGTTCTTCTGGAAACTTGGGCCCCCCTTTCTCTGGCCCGCAGCACAAAGAGGAGAAATCAGAAAAACAATTCGCGCAGGGGTTCACCCCTCCCATCGGCTTTAAACACAGAAATAAGAATTTACAGCATTCCTCAACACAAAATAAAATAATAACGCAGCTATTTGACTCCCCCCTCCCATGGGGTGTTTTGGAAAACCACAGTGACGGAATACAGCAATTCTCAGACTCAATTAATTTCTACAAAACCTTCACACAACTCATTTGCCAGAACACCCTAGAAAAACTAATAATTGAGGTATTTTATAGCCAAACACGGGCTCTGCATCCTTTCATCTTTCCTCTCCATCAACCTTTTTGCTCGTCCTTTAAACCTCGCGCAACTCGCAGATGAGCTTGCACTTGTTCTAACAGTCCTTCATCTTTCAACATACTTGACTGCCTTCTTGCCCTCCCGTGACTCTACTATTGTCTTGACTTCCACAGCATCCTCATCTAACTCGTGGGGCACGGACTTCTTCTGCCATAAGAGACGCAACATGACTCACAGAATACTACGCCCTTCTGCAGCAGGCCGCTGACAGCGACAGCCACACTTGTGTCCTAACACGGAGCCTCGCGCTCCACGTGTTATGAATAAAGAGCCTCGCGCTCAATATTTTTCCCTAACCTGAACACCAGTGATTACAGTCTGCCCTGTCACGATATTCTAAACGTTGGGAGGCTGTCTCCTAGTGAGACCCCTCCACTGTGTTTCTGGTGGTCCCCCTCTTGGGACGTCTTAATTACCGATATGTGCAAGTGTTTCTGGTGGTCCCCCTCTTGGGACGTCTTAATTACCGATATGTGCAAGTGTGTGCAAGTGTTTCTGGTGGTCCCCCTCTTGGGACGTCTTAATTACCGATGTATGTGCGTGCAATATCACAGAGGCTACGTCTCCTATCCCAATCCACAAACTTCTCAATCTTTCACTCTATCACTACTAGGCAAGTCACGGGTAGGGTGGTTGAATGGAGTACAATGACCGGTGGAGGAGGTGTGGTGTACACGAAGACCCGCAGAGTGCGACGTCTCTCAGTTGCTGGTTCGAAGCGTGGCACGGGATCGCGCTCGGTCTCACCACTCGACCGGTCACTCCCCAGACCCAAGGAGACCACAGACTAACCAATAACGGCTGAAACACTAGCAAGTGTGACACATACATAGTATGCGATCTCCACTTACCGTGTTTGGAGGGTGATCAGTCCTCGAGGTCAGCCACTACGGGTGTCTTCCACGGACGTCCAGGCATGGGTCCAGGGAGTCTCGGATCGCGGGCCACGTCCCACGTTGGTTGCGCCAAATTGTCGGGGTCGTCACGACAATACCCTTCATCCACCAGTCATTCCAAATCAGATTAAAAGCAGTGGTACCGGAGTGAAGAATGAGTCAGACACAATGCTGGTTCAAACTCAGAGTCTGCTTATGCTTCCACACGTAGTGGTAACCTCACAGCAACAACTGAACTTTATTTCCTAAAACACAATATTACATGGTCCATTGGGGGAAGGTGTGCAGAGGGCGGGGTTAGGCGGGGGTTAAGCAATGTATCTAGTATTCAGTCCTTCTGATTGGCTCTGACATCATCTGATGAATCTTCCTTTGTCCACATCGCTTTAAGTATCATTTCCAGAGAAATGATACTTGTCCTTCTGGAATGTGAAACTTGTTTCTTCAGCCTGAAAGTGGGGCAAAGGTGAATACTGGCAGCCATCTTAAATACAGTTATATTTGCATTAGCAAGCGAAGGGGAAAAACTTATTGTTTCACAGCATAAGAATATATAAAAGTACAAAAGTGTATAAAGACGTATATTTTTACCTTGACACCAGGAGCGATGATCCTGTCAGTGTATCGCGTAGTTTACCGGAGTTTTGCAGCTCCGGCCTCTCATTTTACGGTACTAGAGCTGCGTGAGAATTTTCCCACACAGCAGTGCCATAAAGTGAGAGTACCGGAGTCAATGAACTCCGGTAAGCTCTCGCGCATGCGCAGTTACACACCGCAGGAGCCATAGCTCCCGTCAGTGTGTTGCTGCAGCCATGGAGAGCAGACATCTCCTGATGTGTCTGTTCTCCATGGCAGATCGTCGTGGGATACTTGATATGGGATAGCTGCTACAGGGAATATGAATTTGTTTGTTTTTTTACTTTTTTGCAGGTCGAGGGTCTTTAGGTGGATTATAGCGTAAAATAAAGGAATTGTCAAAAAGTGTGTGTAGTTTTTTCATTAAAATACTTTTTTCTATTGTCTATGTTGTATTTTCAGCTTACTAGGATTAATAATGAATGGGTGTCTGATTGACGCCTCGCCATTATTAACCGGGCTTAATGTCACCTTACATTATTATTATTTATTATTATTTATTTATATAGCACCATTAATTCCATGGTGCTGTACATGAGAAAGGGGTTACATAGAGGTATAGATATAATTTACAGTAAACAAGTTTACAATGACAGACTGGTAAAGAGGGGAGAGGACCCTGTCCTTGCGGACTTACATTCTATGGGATAGTGAGGAAGAGACAGAAGGTCGGGGGTGTAGCAGCTCTGGCGATGCAGCGGCTCTGGCGATGGCGAGGTGGCAGAATGGTTATTGCAGGTTGTAGGCTTTCTTGAAGAGATGGGTTTTCAGGTTCCGTCTGAAGGATCCGAGGGTGGTTGATAGTCGGACGTGTTGAGGCATGGAATTCCAGAGAATGGGGGATATTTGGGAAAAATCTTGGAGGCGGTTGTGTGAGGAACGAATAAGTGTGGAGGAGAGGAGGAGGTCTTGGGAGGATCAGAGATTACGTGAGGGAAGATATTGGGAGATTAGTTCAGAGATATAGGGAGGGGACAGGTTGTGGATGGCTTTGTAGATCAGTGTTAGTAGTTTGAACTGGATTCGTTGGGGAATTGGGAACCAGTGGAGAGATTTGCAGATGGGAGAAGCAGGGGAGTAGCGAGGAGAGAGGTGGATTAGCCGGGCAGCAGAGTTGAGGACAGACTTGAGTGGTGCAAGAGAGTTAGCGGGGAGGCCACAGAGGAGGGTGTTGCAGTAGTCGAGGCGGGAGATGATGAGGGCATGCACAAGAGTTTTGGTAGATTGTGGGCTGAGGAAGGAACGGATTCTGGCAATATTTTTAAGTTGGAGGCGACAGGAGGTGGCAAGAGCTTGGACGTGAGATTTGAAGGACAGGGCAGAGTCGAGAGTTACCCCGAGGCAGCGGATTTCAGGTGCGGGAGAGAGCGTGTTGCCGTTTGCCATAATAGATAGGTCAGATAGGGGGGATACGCGAGATGGGGGAAAGTTGATGAGTTCGGTTTTGTCTACATTGAGTTTTAGGAAGTGAGAGGTGAAGGAGGATATGGCTGACACACTTTGGGATTCTGGACAGCAGAGAGGTGACATCTGGGCCAGAGAGGTAGATCTGAGTGTCGTCCACATACAGGTGGTACTGGAAGCCGTGGGACTTTGAGTTGTCCTAGGCCAAGAGTATAGATGGAAAAAAGTAGGGGCCCTAGGACAGAGCCTTGAGGGACTCCAACTGAGAGAGGGCGGTATGAGGAGGTGGTGTGGGAGTGGGAAACGCTAAATGTGCGGTCGGAAAGGTATGAGGCAATCCAGGACAGGGCAAGGTCTTTGATGCCAAGGGAAGAAAGAATCTGTAGCAGTAAGCAGTGATCGACTGTGTCGAAAGCAGAGGACAGGTCAAGAAGGAGGAGGATGGAGAACTGTCTGTTAGCTTTGGCTGTGAGTAAGTCATTAGTAATTTTTGTCAGGGCAGTTTCGGTGGAGTGTTGGGAGCGGAAGCCAGATTGGAGGTTGTCAAGGAGAGTTAGAGGAGAGGTGGGAGGAAATTTGAGCATGGACATGCTGCTCAAGGAGTTTTAAAGCAAACGGGAGCAGTGATATGGGGTGGTAGCTGGGCATAGCAGTTGGGTCAAGGTTAGTTTTTTTGAGGATTGGTGTGATGGTGGCATGTTTGAAGGCCGAGGGGAAGGTACCAGAAGATAGCGATAGGTTGAAGAAATGGGTTAGGGCTGGAATGAGCATGTTAGTGAGGTTGGGGAGCAGGTGGGAGGGGATGGGGTCAAGTGCATAGGTGGTGAGGTGCGATTTGGAAAAGAGGCGAGTAAGCTCTCCTTCAGTGATGTTGGAGAGGGAGGTTATTAGGGAAGGGCAGAGGTCTGGTATATGGAGTGGTTGGGGTGATGGAACAGTAAAGGTTTGCCTTGTTTGGTCGATCTTATTTTTTAAGTAGGTGGCAAAGTCCTCGGAAGAGATGAGGGGAGTTGGAGGTGGCAGTGGTGGGCGGAGGAGGGAGGTAAATGTGCTGAATAGTTGTTTTGGGTTGTAGGATAGTGAAGATACAAGGTTAGTGAAATAGGTCTGTTTAGCGGAGGTGAGGGCTAATTTGAAGTCAAATGTAGCTTGTTTGAAAGCAGTGAAGTCGTCTGGCAGGCGTGTATTCTTCCAACGCCGCTCCGCAACCCTGGATGCTTGTCGAAGTTTTTTGTGAGATTGTTATGCCAAGGTTGCCTATTGGTTTGTCGCACTGTGCCATGCATGAGCGGGGCGACTGAGTCTATGGCTGATGTGAGGGTGGAGTTATAGAACGCGGTGGCGCTGTCCATGTCGTCGAGTGAAGACATGGAGGACAGGGCTAGGAGAGAGTCAGAGTCTGAATGTCTAGATGTGCGAGGTTTCTGTGAGGATGTGGTAATGGCTGGACATGGGGGGCAGGTGAGGAGGACAAGGATGAGAAGGTGAGTAGATGGTGGTCAGATAGGGGGAAGGGAGAGGTTCTGAGATTACACAAGGAACAGAGGCGGGTGAAGATGAGGTCTAGTGTATGTCCGTCTGTGTGGGTGGCTGTGGAGGACCACTGAGTGAGTCCAAAGGATGAAGAAAGGGCCAGTAGCTTGGAGGCTGCTGGCTGGCGGGTGTCAGTAGGGATATTAGAGTCACCCATGATGATGGTGGGGATGTCAGCAGAGAGAAACTGAAGGAGCCAGGTGGAGAATTGGTCGATGAAGGCAGTGGCTGAGCCCGGTCGTCGGTATATGACAGCCATTTGGAGATTGGAGGGAGCGTAGAAACGGACAGAGTGAACCTCGAAAGAAGGGAGGATAAGGGAGGGTGGGGTTTGGATAGGATTGAAGGAGCAGTTTTTAGAAAGGATACCCACTCCTCCACCATGTCTGTTGCCAGAGCGAGGAGTGTGGGTAAATTAGAGGCCACCGTAGCTCAGTGCTGCAGGCGAGGCCGTATCAGGGGATATCAGCCAGGTCTCAGCGAGGGCCAGGAAGGAAAGGTTGTGGGAAGTGAAGAGATTGTGGATCATATGGAGCTTGTTGCAGACAGAGCGGGCATTCCAAATTGCCCCAGAGAGGGGAAGCAGGGGGGTGGGGGTCAGTGGCACAGGTTTTAAGTGTGAGGGGTTGCAATAGTTTCTCATAGTGTGAGAAGGATAGGGGTGAGGATTAGTGATGAATGAGGCGGGGGGGGGGGGGGGGCAGGATTGGGGGATGTGTCGCCAGCAGTGAGAATAAGCAGAGAAAGAAGGTGGTGGGTGAAGGAGAGTGATTGGCTTATATTATATTTTGGTGGTAGAGGTCTGAGGTTAGAGAGCAGATCTGAAGACGAAGCGAGGTGGGGGGGGGGGTAAGAGAGGGGGAGATAGTTATGTGGTTTGAGGGTGCAAGGGTATGGGGTTAGTGGAGGAGAGTGAGGATTAGTGGAGCAAAGACGGTGGGGGAAATGTGAGCATGGTTAAAGAGCAGGGGAGAAAAAGAAACGCAAGTAAACTTAGATAGTGTTTAGTCTTACCTTCTGGCCGATTTCTGGACTATTTCTGGTATATTTCACATGACACTCTTAAAATATGTCACTTGAAATTATGTCACATCTGACTGAAGTCAGATCTGACCCTCTCCATGCAACTTATACCATTCAAATGACCAAGAAATGAAGCCAGGTGAGAGAGGGAGGAGAGGAAAGGAGGCGGAGGACAGTCCACAGCAGGAGACAATTAGCAGATTCCAGTTAATACAACATTGGTCTACCAAAGATGAAGACAGAGGCAGGATAAGATGAAAAGATGAGGCTGGGTGTGAGGAGCACAGACATGTCAATATGGAGTCAGAAAAAGTTTCAGAATTATACAGGAATTGAAGTCAGGGAGAAAGAAGCAGCGTACCACTTAGAGCAGAGGGAGAGAAGTACATGGGATTCAGGGGTGCAGTGGGTGTTCGAGGATAGGAGATGGTTCAGACGTACCTGTGGATGAAAGCAGATGGATCAGGGCATGACAGCATGAGGGAGAATATACCATGGGTTATCATTGTGGTATATTTCAGATGACACTCTTAAAATATGTCACTTGAAATTATGTCACATCTGACTGAAGTCAGATCTGACCCGCTCCATGCAACTTATACCATTCAAATGGTATGGTATTACATTAGCAAGGTGACATTAACGCCTTATTACCCCATATCCCACCGCTACTCGGGAGTGGGAAGAGAGGGGCTAAGTGCCAGAATAGGCGCATCTTATAGATGCGCCTTTTCTGGGGTGGCTGTGAGCTGGTATTTGTAGCCAGGTGGGGTGGGGGGGCAAATATCCATGGCCTCTTCCTAGGCTATGAATATCAGCCCACAGCTGTCTGCGTAGCCTTTCTGGCCAAAAAATATAGGGGGACCATACGTCATTTTTTTTTTGTTGGTCCCCCTATATTTTTTTAGCAGGAAGGCTACGCAGACAGCTGCGAGCTAATTTTCATAGCCTGGGAAGATCCAGGGGTATTTTAACCCCTTCCCAGGCAACAAATATTGGCCCACAGCTGCCTACCTAGCCTTTCTGGCCAAAAAATATAGAGAAATCCTACCCCATTTTTTTGGGGGTCCCCCTATATTTTATAGCCAGAAAGGCTACACAGACAGCTGCGGGCTAATATTCGTAGCCTGGGAAGATCCATGGGTATTTTAACCCCTTCTCAGGCAACAAATATTGGCCCAAGCCCATCAGCTTTCCCACTCTGACACTGAAAATTGCACGGGAGGCCACGCAAATTTTTGGCCCATCGCCTTTAAGTAACCTTTTTTTTAAAAATAGTATTTTGGTTAGGCGTAGGATTGTGATTATGGTTGGGGTTGAGATTAGGGTTAGGGTTGCTATTAGGCCAGGATTGCTATCAGTGTTGTGATTAGGGATAGGGTTGAGTTTACGGTTAGGGGTGTGTTGGGGTTAGAGTTCTGCCAGGGGCTTAACTACAACAGGTGCAGGGGTTGCAGTTGCACCCGGGCCCTGGAGCCTAGGTGGGCCTACAAAGTCTTTTTTTGCCTATAGAAAAAGACTATTGCTATTAAAGATTTAACATATGAGGGGGCCCAGTTAGCTTCCGCATTGTTGTCCATGAGTTTCAAGTTACAACATTGTTCTTCTGTTAGGTCTGCTGGGATACTTTGTGTTTTTTTTTTACTTTCCTGTTTGTCCTTGGGTTATGGTAGGGGTGATATCTAAATATATCCCAAATTTTTTACATATTTTCTTTAAGATTACTTCGCTGTTGGATATAGTATCTAATTACACTATTCTATTCATTGTAGGTTCGTGATTTTCCCGCCATTTGGGACGCTGCTGATGAGTCCTATAAGGACAAGTACTACCGGGACAATTGCTGGACAAAGATTTTTAGGGACCGTTATCCAGAATGAGATTCGTTTTCCAGTGCCAGGCAATTGCAAATTGGTAATTATAATGTTATTTACCAATTAATATTAGAGATTATTAAAAATGTACTTTGATTGATAATATATATATTTTCAGAGAAAGATATTAAGCAATGTCGGTGTGTTAAATCAAAACATGCGTTATCACCACACAAGCAAAAAAAGTGGACATAGCAGCCTTTTTGCTTCGTCCAAAACGTTGCTCATAGGCAGCCTTCTAAAATACCGTCATAATTAATTTTCTTTTTTTCACACAGGACTGAAGGCAACATTTCTCCCCGAGCCTCCTGCGATGACGCCTCAGAAGAAGGAGCAGGCAGTTCCTCTGGAGCGGGAGGGACCAGTTCTCCATCGGTTACCACAGCTTCTGCTGGTGCCACATGTTCAGCAGCTGCTGCAGGCACATCTGGTTCCGCAGAAGCTGTGGAAACGAAGAAGAGAGCTGACTATCCGGTGGCAGGAGAGCCCAGTAAAAAAAAAAAAAATGAGGATAACATGGTTCAGATTGCCACTGATACCCTAGATTTGCTAAAAAAAAAATCCTCAACTGAGGACCATTGCGATTTCTTCGCATTAACAATTGCTCGGAAGACTCGCTCACTGCCACATGATAGGCAGTCACTTTATATGTCAATGGTGCAAATGTTCCTCACCGCTTTGGAGGACCCTGCTCCAATTCTTCCGTATGACGAGGTGTTGATGGGGGTGTTTGGACTTTTTCGGCCCCGACCTAAACCACACTTAGGCTATGTGCACACGATGCGGATTTGCTGCGGATCCGCAGCGGATTTTTCCGCACAGAAACACTGCAGATCCGCACTGTGATGTGCAGTACAATGTTAATCAATGTGAAAAAAAAAAGCTGTGCAGAAAAATCCCCACGGAAACGCTGCGGATTTAAAAGAAGTGCATGTCACTTCTTTTGTGTGGAACTGCAGCGTTTCTGCACCTATTGACTTCCATTTTTTGGGTGAAATCCGCAGATAAACTGCAGATGTAAAACCCATCTGCGGATTATCTGCGGATTTGGGTGTCAAAAGCGCTGCAGAAGGAAGTGATGTCAGTGATGTGGAGAAAGTGTGTGGGCGGAGTGTAGCAAAAATGGAGTCGTACCGTCGCATGGGGATCGATGTGAGGCGTATGGTGGAAATGGTATGTTGTGTCTGTCTGTCAGTACTCTCATTGTAGTCATTCATCGGATGGGACTACTTCCATCGAAATCTGATGATGGGAGAGTAGTCCCATCGTCAGGCGACCGACTACCATGGGTTAAAAACACAAACACATAAAACATACATTACATACAACATGTAGTACATACTCACCACAGATGTCCCCGAAGGCCACCATCCACGATCATCCCGTTCCAAAGAGAAAAAAAACAACAAACCTTTTCGGTCGTAATCCATAATATCGCTTGTCCCACGACGTCCTCCGGTGATACACTGCAGGAGTTAATCGCTCCTGCAGTGTATCAGAGCTTCCCGGGTCCGAGCCCTCCCCCGCGTCGGCAGCGCACCGAGGTAAATAAACTGACAGAAGGGGTGGAGAGATACCTGGAGTGGGCTCGCAAACGGTAAGTTTCTTGCATGCATCGCAGAACCACAACCTCACACTACACACAACACAAAAAAAGATCATTACAGACATCACACAACACATACAAACTGATCATTATATACATCACACTGCACACAACACATAAGCCTACATACAAGCACATAATTTTTAATATTTTTTTTTTCTTACAGTCTTCTGATTCTGGTGCTCGATCCAGAGGTCCTCAAGGCGGCTCCCGGGGTAGTCGGTGCGAGAGTCAGGGCGGTCGTCCTTCAGGAGTCTGCCACCAAGGGACACTTCGACAGTCCCGGCCCATCTGTACCTTAATAATCTTTATTTAATAATCTTTATTTTTATATAGCGCTAACATATTCAGCAGCGCTTTCCAGTTTTGCACACATTATCATCACTGTCCCCAATGGGGCTCCCAATCTAGAATCCCTATCAGTATGTCTTTGGAATGTGGGAGGAAACCCACGCAAACACGGAGAGAACATACAAACTCTTTGCAGATGTTGTCCTGGGTGGGATTAGAACCCAGGACCCCAGCACTGTAAGGCTGCAATGCTAACCACTGCGCCACCGTCCTTCCCTCACATCTGGTCCCTCAGACCCATACACCAGCGCTGGAGAATCCTGGCCGCCTGCGTTACATGAAGCTGAGAATATAGCTTTTCCTTTACCCCACCCCTCTGACCCTGCCACCTCAAGTACACCTGTGGGTTTTGGGCGGCAGCGCCAGAGGGGTCAGGAACAGAGCTATGCGCCCGAGTTCTTGCATCTGAATGCAGCCTTCCAGAACTGTCTGAAAATGTTGTCTGAGCAAATGACTGCAGGATTTAATTTGCTCAGCAACAGTATTCTTGAGTTGCACACACGCCTGGATAGGATGCATTCAGATGCAAGTAAATTGCCAAACCACACATTTTTCCAGTCGGAACTCAAGCGCATAGATAAGCTATCTCCTGATCAGCAGATGCAAGTAATGCAATTGTGCCAGTCTGCTCTAGTGCTTATAACCTCCCAAGCCCCTCCACCCGCCCTCCAGCCAGTCCTTCTCTCCAGCCACTACCAGCATCCTGCCTCATGCCAACATCCTGCCCCGTGCCAGTTCCCACCAACATCATCCGCGCCTCCACTCCCTGCCCACTAACACCAGTCTCCTTAATCCATCATAGCCCAAACACAACCCTCTTCTCCAGCCACCACCTCTTCTGCCTCCCAATCCATCCACTCCACCCCTCCAAATTCCCAATGCTACTCCCGGTTTCATGTCTAGCCGTTCTCTTTCTTTCTCCACCCCTTCACCTGTTTTACCTACTGATCTTTCACCACCACCATCACACTCCTCTCTCCACACTCCCAATGCCAAAGTGTCCCAATCTGGCAGTCCCTCCAGCATTATCTCCACCCCACACTATTTAACCCCTTTCTGCCATTAGACGTAATATTCCGTCCCTGTTGGGTAGGCCTTAATTCCCATGGACAGAATAGTACGTCCAGCGCGATCGGCAGCGCTCACGGGGGGAGCGCCGCCGATCGCGGCCGGGTGTCAGCTGCTTATCGCAGCTGACATCCGGCACTATGTGCCAGGAGCGGTCACAGACCGCCCCCGGCACATTAACCCCCGGCACACCGCGATCAAAGATGATCGCGATGTGCTGGCGGTACAGGGAAGCATTGGGCAGGGAGGGGGCTCCCTGCGGGCTTCCCTGAGCCCCCCGCAGCAACGCAATGTGATCGCGTTGCTGCGAGGGTCTTACCTCCCTCCCTGCTCCAGGCCCGGATCCAAGATGGCCGCGGATCCGGGTCCTGCAGGGAGGGAGGTGGCTTCACAGAGCCTGCTCAGAGCAGGCACTGTGAAGCCTGCAGCACTAAGTCAGATCAGTGATCTTACAGAGTGCTGTGCAAACTGTCAGATCATTGATCTGTGATGTCCCCCCCCTGGGACAAAATAAAAAAAAGTAAAAAAAATTTTTTTCCAAATGTGTAAAAAAAAAATAAAAAAAAATTCCTAAATAATGAAAAAAAAAAAAAATTCATCTAAATAAAAAAAACCCAATAAAAGTACACATATTTAGTATCGCCGCGTCCGTAACGACCCGACCTATAAAACTGGCTCACTAGTTAACCCCTTCAGTAAACACCGTAAGAAAAAAAAAAATAAAGAGGCAAAAAATAACGCTCTATTATCATACCGCCGAACAAAAAGTGGAATAACACGCGATCAAAAAGACAGATATAAATAACCATGGTACCGCTGAAAGCGTCATCTTGTCCCGCAAAAAACGACAGCATCATCAGCAAAAAAATAAAAAAGTTATAGTCCTGAGAATAAAGCGATGCAAAAATAATTATTTTTTCTGTAAAATAGTTTTTATCGTATAAAAGCGCCAAAACATAAAAAAATGATATAAGGTGTCGCTGTAATCGTACTGACCCGAAGAATAAAACTGCTTTATCAATTTTACCAAACGTGGAACGGTATAAACGCCTCCCCCAAAAGAAATTCACTGGTTTTTGGTCATTCTTCCTCACAAAAATCGGAATAAAAAGCGATCAAAAAATGTCACGTGCCCGAAAATGTTACCAATAAAAACGTCAACTCGTCCCGCAAAAAACAAGACCTCAAATAACTCTGTGGACCCAAATATGGAAAAATTATAGCTCTCAAAATGTGGTAACGCAAAAAATATTTTTTGCAATAAAAAGCATCTTTCAGTGTGTGACGGCTGCCAATCATAAAAATCCGCTAAAAAACTCGCTATAAAAGTAAATCAAACCCCCCTTCATCACCCCCTTAGTTAGGGAAAAATTAAAAAAATGTATTTATTTCCATTTTCCCATTAGGGCTAGGGTTAGGGCTAGTGTTAGGGCTAGGGTTAGGGCTAGGGTTGGGGCTAGGGTTAGGGCTAGGGTTGGGGCTAGGGTTAGGGTTGGGGCTAAAGTTAGGGTTAGGGTTTAGATTACATTTACAGTTGGGAATAGGGTTGGAATTAGGGTTAGGGGTGTGTCAGGGTTAGAGGTGTGGTTAGGGTTACCGTTGGAATTAGGGTTAGGGGTGTGTTTGGATTAGGGTTTCAGTTATAATTGGGGGGTTTCCACTGTTTAGGCACATCAGGGGCTCTCCAAACGCGACATGGCGTCCGATCTCAATTCCAGCCAATTCTGCGTTGAAAAAGTAAAACAGTGCTCCTTCCCTTCCGAGCTCTCCCGTGTGCCCAAACAGGGGTTTACCCCAACATATGGGGTATCAGCGTACTCAGGACAAATAGGACAACTTTTGGGGTCCAATATCTCCTGTTACCCTTGGGAAAATACAAAACTGGGGGCTAAAAAATAATTTTTGTGGGGAAAAAAAAAAAGATTTTTTATTTTCACGGCTCTGCGTTATAAACTGTAGTGAAACACTTGGGGGTTCAAAGTTCTCACAACACATCTAGATGAGTTCCCTGGGGGGTCTAGTTTCCAATATGGGGTCACTTGTGTGGGGTTTCTACTGTTTAGGTACATTAGGGGCTCTGCAAACGCAATGTGACGCCTGCAGACTATTCCATCTAAGTCTGCATTCCAAATGGCACTCCTTCCCTTCCGAGCCCTCCCATGCACCCAAACAGTGGTTCCCCCCCACATATGGGGTATCAGCGTACTCAGGACAAATTGGACAACAACTTTTGGGGTCGAATTTCTCCTCTTACCCTCGGGAAAATACAAAACTGGGGGCTAAAAAATAATTTTTTGGGGAAAGTTTTTTTTTTTTAATTTTCACGGCACTGCGTTACAAACTGTAGTGAAACACTTGGGGGTTCAAAGCTCTAAGAACACATCTAGATGAGTTCCTTAGGGTGTCTAGTTTCCAAAATGGTGTCACTTGTGGGGGGTTTCTACTGTTTAGGTACATTAGGGGCTCTGCAAATGCAATGTGACGCCTGCAGACCATTCCATCTAAGTCTGCATTCAAAATGGAGCTCCTTCCCTTCCGAGCCCTCCCATGCACCCAAACAGTGGTTCCCCCCCACTTATGGGGTATCAGCGTACTCAGGACAAATTGGACAACAAATTTTGTGGTCCAATTTCTCCTGTTACCCTCGGGAAAATACAAAACTGGGGGCTAAAAAAAAATAATTGTTGTTGGAAAAAATTTTTGTTTTATTTTTACGGCTCTGCATTATAAACTTCTGTGAAGCACTTGGTGGGTCAAAGCGCTCACCACACCTCTAGATAAGTTCCTTAGGGGGTCTACTTTCCAAAATGGTGTCACTTGTGGGGGGTTTCAATGTTTAGGCACATCAGCAGGGGCTGACTGGCAAATTTTAGCCTGGGGGGCAAGTACACAGCAGTGGCCCATGAGTAGCGGCCCATCCTTAAAGGGGTTGTCGGATCTTAAAGGGCACCTGTCACCCCGAAAATCGCGGGTGAGGTAAGCCCACCGGCATAAGGGGCTTATCTACAGCATTCTGTAATGCTGTAGATAAGCCCCCGATGTTACCTGAAAAAGGAGAAAAAGACGTTATATTATACTCACCCAGGGGCGGTCCCGCTGCTGGTCAGGTCGGATGGGTGTCTCCGGTCCGCTGCGGCGCCTCCCATCTTCTTTCCATGACGTCCTCTTCTGATCTTCAGCCACGGCTCCGGCGCAGGCGTACTTTGCTCTGCCCTGTTGAGGGCAGACAAAGTACTGCAGTGCGCAGGCGCCGAGCCTCTGACCTTTCCGGCGTCTGCGCACTGCAGTACTTTGTCTGCCCTCAACAGGGCAGAGCAAAGTACGCCTGCGCCGGAGCCGTGGCTGAAGATCAGAAGAGGACGTCATGGAAAGAAGATAGGAGGCGCCGCAGCGGACCGGAGACGCCCATCCGACCTGACCAGCAGCGGGACCGCCCCTGGGTAAGTATAATCTAACGTCTTTTTCTCCTTTTTCAGGTAACATCGGGGGCTTATCTACAGCATTACAGAATGCTGTAGATAAGCCCCTGATGCCGGTGGGCTTACCTCACCCGCGAATTTCGGGGTGACAGGTTCCCTTTAAGCTACATGTCTACAGTCACTATGTGTGAATCCTCATATCGTGCGCACTATGCTCTGTGAGGATTCTCCGGTGCCTGCGCCGGGAACAGGTTGTCCTGTGACGGCAAACATGCGAGATATATATATATATATATATATATATATATATATATATATATATATATATATATATATATATATATATATATATATAAAACACACACGCACAGTCCCAATGTATAATTGACACACGCACAGCCCCACTGTATATATAGTGCACACACGCACAATCCCACTGTATAATCACACACACACACACACACACACACGGCCGGACAGGGACAAAAAAGCAGCCCTGCCACAAAAAACCCCACCAGTCCACATACTCAAACACTCCCCACCCCCGAAAAGTGAATTTTGCTATACTTTGTCCTGCCCTTCAACACTCCTCTTAAAGGCGTTATTTGAAGAGCCACATGTGAATGGCGCCGAAGTGCGCATGATCGACCACAGGTCCATTTACATGGTGCTCTTTAGCCACGTAGCATATTGCCCAGCCACGTAGTTTACGTAGTATATTGCCCAGCTACGCACAGAGCCACGTAGTATACAGCACAGAGCCACGTAGTATACAGCACAGAGCCACGTTGTATACAGCACAGAGCCACGTAGTATACTGCCCAGCCACGTAACTGGGCAGTATACTACGTGGCTGGGCAATATACTACGTGACTGGCCAATATACTACGTGGCTGGGCAGTATGCCCAGTTACGTAGTATACAGCACAATCACGTAGTATATTGACCAGTCACGTAGTATACAGCACAATCACGTAGTATATTGGCCAGTCACGTAGTATGCACCATATCCCTGTTAAAAAAAAAAAAGAATTAAAATAAAAAATAGTTACATACTCACCTCCTGGAGCCTCCGGATCGAAGCGTCCGTTCCCCGATGCTTGGCGTGCAGTCCGGTCTGAAGATTGCATTGCGGTCTCGCGAGAACGTACGTCATCATCTCGCGAGACCGCAATGCATGCAGCGGTCACCAGGACGTCGCGCGGAGCGGAAAAGGCCGGTTCCTGATCCGGGGGGGCCACCGGAGGGTGAGTATGTAACTATTTTTTATTTTTTTATTATTTTTAACATTAGATATTTTTACTATTCATGCTGCATAGGCAGCATGAATAGTAAAAATGTGGTCACACAGGGTTAATAGCGGCGGTAACCGAGTGCGTTACACCGCGGTCAATGCTGCCATTAACCCTGTGTGAGCGCTGACCGGAGGGGAGTATGCGGACGCCAAGCACTGACTGCGGGGAGTAAGGAGCGGCCATTTTCTTCCGGACTGTGGCCGTCGCTGATTGGTCGCGGCAGCTATGACAGGCAGCTGGCGAGACCAATCAGCGAATGAATAACCGTGACAGAAAGAAAGAAGGACAGACGGAAGTGACCCTTAGACAATTATATACTGTATATATATATATATATATATATATATATATATATATATATATACATATTTAAGACAGCATTATACTATATTATGATGCATACATCACATAAGAGACACCGCGACTGCTGAATATATATCACATTGAAACTACTGTATATACAATATATAGTTGATACTGCGACTGATGTGTATAGTTGTAGTATCACCTATATATTGTATGTGATACTGTGACTGCTGTACATACATACATTATATAGGTGAAACTGATTATATATATATATATATGTTTCACCTATATAATGTATGTACAGCAGTCACATTATCACATACAATATATAGGTGATACTACAACTATACACATCAGTAGCAGTATTGCCTATATATAGACTGCTGTATATACATTATATAGGTGATATTGCGATTATATACAGCAGTAGCAGCCAGTATCACCTATATAATGTATATATAGCAATCTGTATCTTATATATGTGGGCAATACTGCTACTGATGTGTATATACGTTATATAGGTGATACTGCTGTGTATACAGTGGTGTGATATATACACACACCCCAGTGTCACCTATATAAGGTATATACGCATCAGTAGCAGTGTCACCTATATAACATATAGACTGCTATACGTACATTACATAGGTGGTATAGCGATTATATACAGCAGTATCACCTATATAATGTATATATAGCAGTCTATACACATTATATAGGTGCAACTGCTGTTTATAATCACTATACCACCTATATAATTTACGTATAGCAGTCTATATGTTATATAGGCAATACTGCTACTGATGTATATATGTTATATAGATGATACTGCTGTTGTGTATACATGTACATATATATATACATAAACACACCCCACAGTGTCACCTATATAAGGTATATATATGCATCAGTAGCTGTCACCTATATAAGATATAGATTGCTATACATACATTATATAGGTAGTATAGTGATTATACACAGCAGTATCACCTATATAATGCATATATAGCAGTCTATACACATTATATAGGTGCAACTGCTGTATATACATAAAAAAAATTCATCTTGGGAGTTGGGACTAACCCAGGTCCCTGGTGAGGTCGGGAGGATGAAGGGCTGAGGTGGGACGGGTCCTGGCCAGCGTCGGCGATGAAGAGGATCCCAGGCAGACAGGCAGTGGTGAGCAGCCAGTTTTCTCTGACGCTGGTGCAGGCCGGCCAGCGTCAGACGCACAGTCAGGTGGAGCCTGGAGGCGCCCTATGCGCGCGCGCGGGACATTTCAAATCTTTCGTGGTCTGATCTCCTGTGTGCCTGCGCTGGCACAGGCAGCAGACGAGCGCGCGCAGGACCTAGGAACGCGGCCGTGCTCGTGCACTAGCACGGCCGCCGCGGCGCTTCTCAGCCGCCGGCAATGCGCGCGCGCACACACAGGACCTGCCTTTACAAGATTTAAAGGGCCGGCTGGCGGAAATCGCTGCCGGTCCTCCAGCGGCCCTGTCCAGCTGCTCAGGCACCGGCCCGGGGGGCATATGCATTCCTGCCACCCGGCCCAGTCCGCCCCTGCACATCAGGGGCTCTCCAAACGCAACATGGTGTCCCATCTCGATTCCAGTCAATTTTGCATTGAAAAGTCAAATGGCGCTCCTTCGCTTCCGAGCTCTGTCATGCGCCCAAACAGTGGTTTACCCCCACATATGGGGTATCGGTGTACTCAGGACAAATTGTACAACAACTTTTGGGGTCCATTTTCTCCTGTTACCCTTGGTAAAATAAAACAAATGGGAGCTGAAGTAAATTTTTTTGTGAAAAAAAGTTAAATGTTCATTTTTATTTAAACATTCCAAAAATTCCTGTGAAGCACCAGAAGGGTTAATAAACTTCTTGAATATGGTTTTGAGCACCATGAGGGGTGCAGTTTTTAGAATGGTGTCACACTTGGGTATTTTCTATCATACAGACCCCTCAAAATGACTTCAAATGAGATGCGGTCCCTAAAAAAAAAATGGTGTTGTAAAAATGAGAAATTGCTGGTCAACTTTTAACCCTTATAACTCCCTAACAAAAAAAAATTTTGGTTCCAAAATTGTGCTGATGTAAAGTAGACATGTGGGAAATGTTACTTATTAAGTATTGTGTGTGACATATCTCTGTGATTTATTTGCATAAAAATTCAAAGTTGGAAAATTGCGAAATTTTCATAATTTTCGCCAAATTTCCGTTTTTTTCACAAATAAACGCAGGTACTATCAAAGAATTTTTACCACTGTCATGAAGTACAATATGTCACAAGAAAACAATGTCAGAATCACTGGGATCCGTTGAAGCGTTCCAGAGTTATAACCTCATAAAGGGACAATGGTCAGAATTGTAAAAATTGGCCCGGTCATTAACGTGCAAACCACCCTTGGGGGTAAAGGGGTTAAACTTGTAATATTTTTTTAACAATTTGTTAATAAAACTATTGGTTAGAAATGTTCTCTTTCATTTATTTAAAATGTTTATAAGGTTATACACGTTGGTTAAAATATCAAATGTTTAGAAATTCTACTGTGCCTAATAATTTGGAACAGTGCATTTTGAGTTTTTATTCATTTTGGAGACTATACTGTAATCATTGGGAGGTTTCTTCAATAAAATTTGATGTATAAATCTAACGGGTGATGACTTATTAGACTGACTGTCATTTGCACCGACCAGTTAGGAAAATCCGAGAAAAGTGTCATTTGCATAATAATTTGGAACATGGTATATTTTTGCAAAGGTAACGGGAGGGGGGAAAAAAATTCACATTTTTCCCCCAAAAAATCTTTTTTATCTCCAAATTTTGTATTTTAAGGGTGACAGGAGAAAATGGATGCCAAAAATTGTTTTGAAATTTATCCTGAGTACACAGATACCCCACATATGGTCAAAAACTACTTTTGAGGCTCAGTGTAAAGCTCAGAAGGAAAGTAGCGCCATATTACAGTGCAGATTTTGCTGCACTTGTGTGCGGCTGCCATGTTACATTGGCAAAGCCACTGAGGTGCCAGAACAGCAGAACCAGGTGTCACAGAATTTTATACCCTACGGCTGTGAAGAAAAAAAATAATTCACATTTTTACCACCAAGATTGTGTGTTAGCCCCAAATTTTACATTTTCCATACTGGGAAAACCGTAAAATGGCACCAAAATTTGTCCCGCTATTTCTGCTGAATGTAGAAATACCCCATATGTGGCTGTACAGTACTGCTTAGCCATACGGAGACTCGGGAGGGACGGAGCGCTATTTGCCTCTTGGAGCGCAGATTATCCTACAATAGTTTGCAGACTCCATATACAGAACCCCTAAGTGCTAGAAAAATAGAATCCCCCAAGTGACCCCATTTTGGAAATTATACCCCTTTGGGAAATTAGCTACAGGTGTAGTGACGATTTTGACTCCATGGGTGTTTTCTAGAAACAAGTGGGTGGACGTTGCTGAGTGAAAACTGCAAACTGCCGTTGTAGTGACCAGTACATTATGCCCAGTCCATGGTTCTGGAGACACGTACCCGTAAGTTAGGCGGGCTCTCACTACAGAAATGCCAAACCTGTGGGCGCTAAATGTTGTTTAGGCACACTGGGGCTCAGAAGGGTGGGGGCACATTTGCATTTGGGAGTGGAGAATTTGCTGAATTTCATTGGGGGGGGAGCGGGGGGGTGGGCGAGTAGCTCACATTTCTATTGGTATCATTTTCATGCACATGACATTTTTTGATTGCTCTATTCCAATTTTTGGGAGACAGAATTTACAAAAAACAACAATTCAATAATTTTTTTCTTTTATACCGTTCTGTATGTGGTAAAATTGGTAAGGCAGCTTTATTGTTCAGACAGTACAATTACAGTGATACCCAATTTTTATAATTTTTTTATGCTTTGGCGCTTTTGCACAATAAAAACTTTTATAGGAAAAATATTTTTTGCATCGCTTTATTCTGAGAGCTATAACTTTTTTATTTTTCTGCTTATAGGGCTGTATGGCAGTTTCTTTTTTTGCGGGACAAGATGACGTTTTCAGCGGTACAATTTTTATTTACATTCTTTTTTATCGTGATTTATTACACTTTTTGTTCGGCTGTATGATAAAGCATTGTTTTTTGCCTCGTTTTTATTTTTTTACGGTGTTTACTGAAGGGGTTAACTAGTGGGACAGTTTTATAGAGTGGGTCGTTACACACGCTGCGATACCAAATATGTATATATATATATATATTTTTTTTTTACATTGTCCTAGTATGGGACATTACTGTATTACATCAGTTCGTTGATCTGAGCAGCATCTGACAGGCAGGAAGGGGGCGTCACTGGTTCTGCTCTCTGCAGGCACTGGGAAGCCACCTTCCCTGCAGGACCAGGAAGTACTGCGTGGCCATCTTGAGACCATCAGGACAACACGATCGCATTGCGTTGCCCTGATGGAAGCGTGCAGGAAACCCCCTCCCTTCTATGTCGCTGTCACTAATCACAGAGGCATCAGAGGGGTTAAATGCCCGCTATCAGTGCTAGCATCGATCGTGGGCATTGCTGTGAGGTGTCAGCTGTCACATACAGCTGACACTTGCACCTGACCGCCGCGGCGCTCAGCATGAGGCCGCACGATCGGTGTGCTGAACTAGTACTGCCATTTGCGGGAACTCAGTTTCTGCAGAGCAGTACTAGTGCGGCACATGTCGGGAAGTGGCTAAGCACAGGTTGTAATGTAACAAAATAGGCAAAAAGCCAAGAGAAGTGAATACTTTTGCAAGCCACTGTATATAATCCATCCCTTAAGATATATTTGACCCACCTAATTGAGCCAGTTTTTAACAATCCCATGAACCCTTTTTATAGGCGACTCCAGCCAGGTTTTCAAGGTCTGTGCTGCACCCAGACCACAAAGTCACCCGTCTTCCTAGATAAGCTTGGACTATGAACAGTAACTCCCCCATCCCATTCTACTAATACTCATTACTATGAAACCTATTTATAATTCTGGTACAGCTATTGTTCCTTCATCTATGAGCCAAATCAGTTATGTGTACACACCGGACAGCAAAGATAAACTCCATTAATTTCAACATACCGGTATTTCCAGACACAGCAAGGGTGCGGTGAGAATGGACAGCGAGCCAAAGCCATTCGGGAGACCTGTAAAAGTGTCACTTACTGGTAAAGCAGGTGTTCACATCACACATTGGACACCTTAACATCTGGAGACTGCACCCCAGGGACTGTTTTCAGAAAAGGGAGTATAATATGATCTCTATTAATGTGTACATGTCTGAAGAATCACCAGCCACCACCTCTGGAATAAAGGAGCAGAAGAAACGTGCCCTCTGGAGTGATGGACCCACGTCAATCATTGGCATGCTGAGGCCGAATAGAAGAGCTGAAGTCTGCCAAGGGAATGGTTCCAGCAAAAGTGGGAAGAACTGTGAAGTTTGGAGAAAGAATAACAATAGCATGGGATATTGAACTCTCACTTGTTCAAGGAGGTAAAACCCAAAAGAGACTCAAGTCATCATAATCTAGTAAAATACAGGGGCATATAAAAATTTACCCTGGTCAAAATTACCGTTATTGTGAATAGTTAAGCAAGTTGAAGATGAAATTATCTCTAAAAGGCCTAAAGTTAAAGATGACAATTCATTTGCATTTTAGGCATAGTATTTTTTTTCAATTTAAAAATTATAAAAAAGGAAAATGCGCTGATGCAAAAGTTTAGATTTGTGTGCTCAGAAAACTCTGACCAAGGTTTCAGACCTTAATTAGCCTGTTAGGGTTATGGCTTCTTCACCATGATTGTTAGGAAAGGCCAGGTGATGCATATTTCCCAGCTTTATAAAAATAAAGCCTCCTATAACCTTGTGCCATAAAAACAGCAGCCATGGGTTCTTCTAAGCAGCTGCCTAGCAGTCTGAAAATGATGGAGGCCCACCAAGAAGGAGAAAGGTGTACGAAGCTGGCAAAGTGTTTTCAAGTGTTTTCTCAATTTGAAATATAATTAAGAAAATGATTTTAACAGGAACAGTAGAGATCAAGATTAGGTCGGCAAGACCAAGCAAAATTTCCTGTGAGGTGCTCCTAGTATTTCTAGGGAGGCAACCACCGTTTGACAGCAAAAGACCTTCAGAAAGATTTATCAGACTTTGGAGTAGTGGTACATTGAAGAGTAGAACAGAGACTCCTGCACAAATATGACCTTCATGGAAAAAGTCATCCGAAGAAAACTTCTCCTGCATCCTCACAAAATTCAGCATCAGAAGTGTGCAAAAACATCTAAAAAAAGCTTGATGCATTTTGGAAACAAGTCCTGTGAACCGATGAGGTTACAATAGAACTCTTTAACCACAATGATTAAAGCCTTGGGTGGAGAAAAAGGGCACAGAATTTCAAGGAAAGAACATCTCGCCAATCATTAAGATGGGGGTGGATCAATCACACTTTGGGGTTGTGTTGCAGCAAATGGCACAGAGAACATTTCTCGGGTAGAAGAATGGATTCAATGACATTTCAACATATTCTTGATGCAAACATAACACCAAACATCTGTAAAAAAGCTGAAGTTGAAAAGTGGATGGCTTCTACAAATAGATAATGATCCTAAACAAACATCAAAATCCACAATAGAAGGTATTACAATGGACCTCACAGTCCCCTGACCTGAACATCATTGATAAGCTGTGGCTAGACCTCAAAATAGCAGTGCATGCAAGATGGCTCAGGAATCTCACAGAACTGAAAGAATGGATGAAAATCCCTCAGACAAGAATTGAAAGACTTGTCTGGCTTTAAAAATTGTTTACAACCTGCGCTACTTTCAAATGGGGGTGCTACTAGGTAACCAAGCAGGGTGCTCGAACTGCAAAAAATGCCTAATATACAAAGGAAATGTGTTATCTTTAACTTTAGCCCTTTTAGGGATCATTTCATCTTCAACTTGCTTAACTGTGCATAATAAAAGCAATTTTGACCAGGGGTGCCAAACTTTTACATGCCATTGTACATCGCTGGACCTACTCTCTGAAGGGCGCCTGTCAAACCAAGCACAGGAGATCTGGTGCACTATTGATATGACTAAACAATTCAGTGCACCTTCCCACCTACTTGACTTGTTTACATCTATCTCCAACCTTTGCCTCTAGAAATGTCTGTCAAGTAGAAGGAAAGTGGAGATAGATGCCAAACAAATAGGTTGGAAGGGGCACTGAACTGTTCGATGACAGCAAGGGTGGACAGAGTGCCTGTACTTGGGTTGAACAGTCATTTTGTGCTGACAGACTCCATTTAATAGTACAACTGATCATGACATTCTAGAGTATTATGTAGTCCAGTATCTCACTACATATAAAAGTGTTCGTAATGGAGGTAAACAGAGTGGTCTCCTTAGCTGAATCGGGACAAAGAGGGTCTCGCTAATACAGCTTAATGCCCTCGAATTCCTGCAGAAGAGCTGTCCATGTTCCCAGCTTTGGAGGAAAACACAGATGGACGTACTGAAGGCAAAAAGAAGGCAAACAAAAAAAATCTAAATCAAAAGTGTCATAACGAATTCTTCACATCCTCCTAGTTTAAGGGTATTTTACGCTAATGATTTATGTCCTGTGGTATCAGAAAGAAAATAATCATGAACAACAGCTTTATCCAAACCCCGAAAATTAAGATTATTAAATGAATGTACAGAAATGACAACCAGTCACGAAAGGTGCAAATTCCTCAGGTTTATTTAAATAGAACATAAATAATTTCACTTTCTTATTCATGATTGCAGCCCTGTGACCTGAAGTGGTACAGATCATTTCTATGATTTACATGGCATATGTGAGAAACAATTCAATATGGATCGTGTGTAAGCAACATTTTCCATAATGTACAAAAAAAAACAAAAAAAACACACCAGTAAATGACGCCCTGAGCCATCTTCATATTTAAAGAGGTGTTCCCATCTCCAAGATCCTATCCCAATATGTAGTAGGTGCAATAATAACAATAATATTAGCAAATACATTCAATTAGAATTTATAACGGTTTTTCTGGTTCACTATGTCCCTTTCCTCATGTTACAGGACCTTAGGTATCCATGGTTACAACCACTGCTAAAGTGACAGCTAGTTGCTAGTGGTCGTAACCATAGATACCAAAGGTCCTGTAATGCCTGCACATGAGGAAAGAGACATGGTGAATCAGGTAAACTATACATTTTTAATTGGAGGTATTTGCTATTATTACACCTGCTACATACTGGGAGGATCATGTAAATGGAACACCTCTAAGGAAAGCTCTCCTGACATGTCTGTGTTAGTAGTTACTCCTATTTCTCATGAAATCGCAACGCTAGAGGAGCTTTTCTTGCAACTTTGTGCTTTTCCTTTATTAAACCTCACGGAAATTATTTAAAAGTAGACAACCAATGGTTAACATTTCCCTTGCCAATTAGGGGTGCCCCATATACAGTCACAAACATTCAGAGCTAATTAGGCGGTATCCGGGCACGGTCAGACCGCTGTATAAATCCGCCCTCAACGCTTGGACTGGCTGCAGCTCTCCCGACCCGAGTGTGACAGCTGCATATAAATACATCAAAGGTGTCACACTTGTCAGGAGAGCCACAGTCAGTCCGAGCACTGCAGTCCGATCTCAGTGTGAAAAAGGGCAAGGTCTTGAAGGGGTTAATCAGTTTTGCATTTTCGTTTTTCGCTCCCCTCCTTCCCAGAGCCATAACTTTTTTTATTTTTCCGTCAATATGGCCATGTGAGGGCTTGCTTTTTGCGGGACGAGTTGTACTTTTGAACGACATCATTGGTTTTAGCATGTCGTGTACTAGAAAACGGGCAAAAAAATTCCAAGTGCGATGAAATTGCAAAAAAGTGCAATCCCACACTTGTTTTTTGTTTGGCTTTTTTGCTAGGTTCATTAAAATGCTAAAACTGACCTGCCATTTTGATTATCCAGGTCATTACGAGTTCATAGACACTAAACATGTCTAGGTTATGTTTTATCTAAGTGGAAAAAAAAAAAATTTCTAAACTTTGCTAAAAAAAACAAACAAAACGCAAGTTTACAATAGCCGTAGTGTCTCCATTTTTCGTGATCTGGGGTCAGTTGAGGGCTTATTTTTTGCGTGCCGAGCTGACGTTTTTAATGATAAGATTTTGGTGCAGATAAATTCTTTTGATCGCCCGTCATTACATTTTAATGCAATGTCATGGCGCAAAAAAAACCCCGTAATTCTGGCATTTTTAATTTTTTTCTCGCTACGCCGTTTAGCGATCAGATTAATCCTTTCTCTTTTATTGATAGATCGAGTGATTCTGAACGTGGCGATACCAAATATGTGTAGGTTTGATTTTTTTTTATTGCTTTATTTTGAATGGGGGGTGAATTAAACTTTTATATTTTTTCATATTTTTTAAAACTTTTTTTTTTTTTTTTACTTTTGCCATGTGTCAATAGCCTCCATGGGAGGCTAGAAGCTGGCATAACTCGATCGGCTCTGCTACATAGGAGCAATCGTCAGATTGCCCCTATGTAGTAGATTTACTGCAATCCGGCATCAACAACCATAGAGGTCTCAAGGAGACCTCAAGTTATCATGCCGACGCATCGTTGACCCCAGATCATGTGACGGGGTCGGCGATGCGCTCATTTCCGGCCCGAAGCGGTAGTTAAATGCCACTGTCAGCGTTTGACAGCGGCATTTAACTAGTTAATAGCGGAGGGTGAATCGCCATTCCATCCGCCGCTATTGAGGGCACATGTCAGCTGTTCAAAACAGCTGACATGTCCCGGGCTTTGATGCGGGCTCACCGCCGGAGCCCGCACCAATGCAGGGGATCCGACCTCCGCAGTACTACTGCGGCGGAGGTCGGTAAGGGGTTAATACGGCCATCTGGCTGCGCCCTTAGTGTGTGTAGGGACATGTCCTGCTGTAAGGACCCAGTTGTCAAACTATTCCACTTCCAGGAAGAAAAATGCGAAAGGCACATTGCACAGTTCCAATAAAAGATGCCCTGAAAATGAAAAAAAAAATATAGCCTTAAAAAAATACATGTCAGGAGTTGCGTGCAAATCTATTCTACAGTGATCTGCGACCGCTGGAATAGGAGAGGGAGTTCAGCCTCTTACCTGTTGGCATCCACGGTTCTTCTTTTGACTAGCCAGGCCGTGGACGCCATGAGGTAAAAATCCATACTCCCACCCCACAGATCACTATTGAGACTTATCAAATGAGACAAGATTATCGATTCGCACCAACTCTAGTCAAGAGAGATGACGGCTCCTCTCTAAAGGGGTTGTCACTAGTGATGAGCGAACGTGCTCGGATAAGGTGTTATCTCGGCATGCTCGGGTGCAGCTGCATGTCCTGCATGTTCGACAGCCGCAACACATACGGGGATTGCCTAACAAAAATGTTTTACCTCACAGAAAGCATTCCGTGCTGTAAATGTGCAAGAACATTTTTTTCCATCTAATTGTAACACATTTTTACTCGAAAATCTATTGATTATTGTGTACTTTTTGTTTGCGGTCAACCCCTTTAAGTTTTATTTTGTTTTTTGTTTTTAAAGAAAATGCGCCATGGAAATTTTTACATTGAAATATTTGTGGAATTATCATCATTATCAAGTTCTCGGCCATTGTAAAGAGATTTGCATAATGGCGACATTTACGATATTCAGGACGCCATATAAACTGGTGCTTTATTGGTCCCTGAGGCAAGTCACTGCTGGTGACCCGACAAGCATGTGGTAATTTCTCCTAAAAAAATGAAGGTGGACATTTTGTAGCTCAATGATTTCACTGGGCCTCATCTTTAAAAACTAAAAAGTAGATATACAGGGAAGGTGTCGCCCATGACAACCAAATAACCAGCTTTACAAGGGAGAGAAAATGAAACCGGTCATCTGATTGGCTGCTATGGGCAACTCTCACTGTCTGCACAGAGGCCACAAAATGTCCGCCTGTACGAGAAATAATCACCACATACACACCACATACACACATTAAATCACAAGTAAATTACAAAATCATTTCTCGCATCTGTATGTGGATACGCAAATTGCACAAATAATGACATTCATTAAAAAAAAAAAAATCACAAAAAATTTTAAAATAAAAACAGACAAAAATCACATAATCAAGATCCTTATAACATGAGAAAGTATATTGTTGTGGCAGCTTGACAGGGCTGTGTAGTCGGAGTCGTGGAGAAAGAGCCCATTTTGGTGGAGTCGGAGTCATGGAAATTGGGCAGTCGGAGGTTTGGCTTACCGACTACACAGCCTTGGTTCAAACCAAGCACCGGCGCTCGATTCACCATGGTGGGGCCAAACATTTATTCCCTCCTGCTCGTTTTCCCGCCATCTCCACCATTGTATGAAGTCACAGCTGTCAACGAAGATGGTGGTGGAGATCGAAGTCAAACCAGTAAGTGGGGAGGTGTATTATTATTATATTTTTCGCTCCACCGTTAAGCACCGGGAGGCAGGACTTGGTTTGAACAGTCATCCTGTGCTGATAAATGTCCTTTTAAGCTGGAGGGTAGGAGTAGTTCCTAAAAATGACATTGTTATCACAGATTGGCGAAAGCGGTGGAGGAAAAAGTGCAGAAACTGGAAACAAATGTCGGAGTTTATAGAAATGTCTGGAAAACTGCATTGTAAAGTGGAGTGTGACTAAGATTTCTCACAATCATGCAATGTTTTTACGAGGCGCTAAAGCAGACAGACAAAGTATTGCCTGAAAATAATCAGTATAACCTGTAATTTATTGATCTATATCTCTGTTCATTGTGGGCTTAGGTGTCCAGTGGGCGGTCCAAAAGTTAGTTCCTCCCACTGGACTCCTAAGCAGAGATTAGGTACTTGTTATACTACAACATGTACTAATCTCCTCAGCTGCTTCCTATATTTTTCATGGTAGATCGGACTGCGCTCCCTTTCGAATAGTCCTGCTCAAAATGTCATCCATCATTCTGCTGACTACTTCTGAGCTCTGACTTCACACCTCCCTACAGTCCCCACTGCTTCAGTATGTCATTTGATAAATTGGTATTTTCTGATGTGTATTGTACTGGCGCGGGGAAAGAAACCCCCAAATATTTTTCTACATGTAGCAGCCATAGCTAAGGAATAAGGTGACAGTGCTGTATGGTGGACACAACTCTGCACCAAACATTATTTTATAGAGATGACTCTTTCTATGTGATCGCTTCAGTACAGGTCAGAAGCTCACAATTATATATTCTGAGGTACAAGACACAAGCCTCAACTGATTAAAGGGTTACCCTTGCAAGAAAACAAACAACTTTGCAATATACTTGTTATGAACAGTCCTAACCGTTCTTAGTGTTACTGTTCACTTCTCGGCACCTAGGTTACCAGCCACCCACTGCAGTCTAGCAGCGGTGGCAGAACATGGTCAGTGGTCAGAAGCGATTTCTAGAGAGCTGATAAGCGTTGTTCTGGAGCTGGTGCAAGCGGTTAATTCTCAATCCATCCCGACTGCAGGCTGTATAGACAACAAAGCTGCCTCATGTAGCAACAGTGGCATGCACAGTCCAGACCACCAGAATGACGGATGCCACTGGTCCGAACTATCAATCATGCAGAAGTGCAAGCAGGACGCCCAACAAGCGGTGCGCTTCTGCAGAGGATGAGACAACCCTGTTAATGACAAGTACATGTGAGGATCTATTCCCTATGACTATGGTCAAGGAAGATTTTTATAAAAAAAAAAAAATATATATATATATATATATACCGTATTATTGCATTGGTCCAATTAAGTTAGCTCTGTAAATCACATTATTCTGTCTGCGCTTTATACTTTAATCGAAGGACATACAATCTTTAAATATACAAAGACAGGGACTGAAAAAGCAACAAGTTCTTTCCCGATCATGGGCCCACGGGCGGTGAGCTGACAAAGGCTACGTTCACATTGGCGTTCCGCCAATGTGCGTCGCTGTTGCGCCGGCGACGCAGCGGCGACGCGTGCGTTTTTTGGGTGGCGTTTTTCGACACTTGCGTCGTTTTCGACGCTAGCGTCGGACGCAAGAAAATGCAACAAGTTGCATTTTCTGTGCGTCCGATTTTGGTCAAAAAACGACGCACGCGTCGCAAAACGCACGCGTTTTTGCGTGCGTCGCGCGTTGCGTCGCCGACGCAGGGCGGCGCAACGCTAGTGTGAACGTAGCCTAACGAGCAAGTGATCATTGGTTCGCCGATAGCATCTTTTCTGAGGACCTAAGAAGCATTGTTTTCGGCAGCACATCTCTTGTCTAAATAGCAAATGTGCTGCCGACCATAACACCAACAGTACCAGGACTGGAAAACTGCGTAAACATTTTGCACATCGGCCCGTTTACAAGGGGCATTAAACAAGAGCTGATCATCTCAATATACTGAAAATCGCCGATATACTGATGGCGTCTCGTACCGGCCAGGGAGCGTGCCGTGATCATACCTATTAGAACAGGACGTGCGCAATGCCTGACGACTGTGCACAAGTGGCGTCTTCAGTGACGCTCACCCGCCATCATACGTACGAGATGCGCTGGCAAATCCTTTCACTTTACTGTAATATGTATGGAGGGGCTGTGACTACCACATTTTTCAGTTCTGACATTTTCTAAAACCGTTGAGGTGAACGATAATAGATTGTTTTACTTTTTTTTTTTTTTAGCTGTAAATTGTCACACTGAAGAGAATAAGATGGTTTCGCCAACAACAGAGAATATCGCAGCAGTAAAAACCTAATTTTACATTCCCCATCAGGGCACAGGGACTTCGCAAAGAAGGGTCTTCTGCTCGAACCCTTTTCTAACAAGAGTTTGTCACAAAACCACAGTGAAAACCTCAAGCAGCTGGTCTCCCGTTCCACAAATTGCCTCATACGTGCATTTCCATACAGATTATGGTCATATAATTCTCTAAACTCAACTAAAACCACCTATTAATATACAAAATAATCTATTCTAATGAAAGCCGCCATTTTATGACATTAATCTACCACATAATGAACAGTTATATACTGAATTCTATCTTTTTACATAGTGCAAAACAATTCTAAATTCTGTTCCTATCAGGTCTGTTTCACACGTCCGACATTCACGATGTCCTGAAAGTCTGTGGGTCTACTGACCCAAACTCTACAGCAGGGGTCCCCAAGTCCAGGCCTCGAGGGCCACCAATAGTGCAGGTTTTCAGGATTTCTTTAGTATTGCATCGGTGGTAATGTGATCATCTGCACAGGTGATGATTCCAACCCCTGTGCAATACTAAGGAAATCCTGAAAACCTGCACTGTTGGCGGCCCTCGAGGCCTGGAGTTGGGGACCACTGCTCTACAGCCTTGTGTAATACATATGAGGCCACCGAGTTCAGTCAGGAGACACATCGCTGGTCCGGACATTCCTGTCTGTGCTCGGTCACTGAAGGTCAGCTGTGTGAAACCGGCCTGAAGAGTCAGGCTACCGAATTACCACATTTGCCATGGTGCTCAGTGAGGCAGGTCAAGCACCATGGTCGACAAATGTCAGCAATGGCTCGAGTTGTTCATAATTTTACCTACATAGTGAATATCTCCGACCCGCCATATAAACAATGGGACAGTAACCAATATAAAAGTACCTGGGGTGAACGACTACTAGAGGGAACATTGCACCTCAAAAAAAAAAAAAGGAGTAAAGTCTGCACCCACCAGGAAATGCACCACACAGGGCCATCTGGGGCGAATACTACGTACCCACCTGGATCGGATACGTAGAGGATTTCTGACACGGTACAGAAGCAGCATTGTGGATTGGAGCGCCCATGCCCATTAGACCAAAGTCGTTGAATCTTACGATATCGCAAAACAATCTAACGAATATGAGGTACTATTGACTCACCCCTAACAGATGACGTTGGGGGAGAGAAGGATCTGGGCTGCTGACTATCAGTGGTCAACCGTTTTGTTTTCCAGAGGTGTCACTAGGCCCATAACTATCTAATTTGTGCGAGGCCCCAAGCTTTGCTAAAAACTCATCCGCATGCTACGGGAAAAATCTGCAGCAGAAATGGAACATTGATGCGGATTTCAATTCCACAGCATGATTTCAGTGCGGATAGCTTTCGAAAACTGTTATATAATAAAGCACAGTTTCTCTCTATAAGCCATGTAAAACATTTCCTGCAAAGATCAAGTACAAGTCCTTGAGATGCCCTCTTCTCTCAGCGTTTAAAATTGTAGGTGGCCATTGTTTGGCCATAACTGTGCCGGAAAAGCAGGGTGATAACCATCATTACAGCTGGGAAATCTGCCCTTTAGTACAGTAATATGTATGGGCACAAGTCTGAATGCTGTGTACACAAGGTGAGACACAGATCTCTGATGGTGTCTACAACACATGCCACCCAAAGGATGGATATAATTATGGCCACAGGTAAATAATCACATGACAGAAAATGAGTATTCCTGGCAGCTGTCTCTCCCAACCCCATCATAGTCATGACTGTTCTGCATGGTCGGTCACTCGTGTTCTCATTGGGGAGAAGGGAGTAAGCCACTGCCACATTCTCCTGGCAGCGGTTTATTTTCCCTGAGAACAAAAGGATCGCCCTGAGAACAAAAGGATCGAGAGATTACATTTTAGCTGCCCGGTCCTTCATCACAATTTGGGGGGAAGTGTCAGGAGGCCCTCATACACATCAGATTAAAGTCTGCTGATCTTCTGATGTGTATTGGGTCCTGGTATTTGTGTGTGATTCCATTAAACTTTGTAGAACATATTCTTACACTCTCATACCTTAAATACAATATTAATTCTAGCTCCAGGCAAAGGTTGGAACATTATATTTCCCCATACATCATTTACTCGGATTCTGAAAATCATTCAGACAGATCTAGTGAGAGTTTCGTGAATGTGCAAAATATAGCTCAAGAGGAATCTACCACAGATAGTGACCGCTTCTCTCCAAAAGACGGGTCTAGAAGTACACATGTGGGTAAACGATAAATCTAGGGTGGCACTGTGTGCTATAATCACTGGCATACAAAAGTGGAGTGTTATCTGTGACAATTCTGCATGGCAAGATCCGGGAGGACATATTATACTGAAGGCAGCAGATGGGTCAAATCTGAAAAATAAAAAGTATAAAAGTTATAAGGCTTCATGTATTTGGTCTTTGATGTAATACAATATATTCACAATGTGCCACGTGGCTAAAAGGAGCCTGGTGCTTCCTGCTATGGTCAATGACCAGTGCATACAGCTCCCTCTACGGGTGAAGCTGCAGAACTGCTTTACTCTGAAGGATGTCATGAGGTGGAGTCATGGCCCCAAGTAAAGCGTCAGAACAAGTTTTCTATAGTGGACAATCCCTTTTCTGCTTTGTTTGATTCGCAGACAAATATATAAACTCAGTTCTATGGCGCAGCCTTTTGCACCATTTTCTGGATTACGATTCTTTTTCTTCTATGGCGGGCCTGCTGCAGCCACCCGTGATGCCAAGACCATTAAAAATTGGCTTAATTTCATCCAAGCACATGTATTTGTACGCTTTTCACCCCCACTTCTAAAGGACTGTGATCTTTTTATGATTTGGCAGACCTAGTTATAAGGGGCTGACGGGTTGTCATGGCAGTCAGAGGCCTGCTTGACGGCCCACGTCGCAGTCTTCTGTCACAGGCTGGCCTTCACAGTAGACCATCATTTTCACTATACATTGCAATACCAAAGCATTGTAGTATAGAGAACAACCAATCAACACGACTGAAGGTTTGAGTTTTCTGGAATTACTTTCATTTTAATGCAAATATACTCTCCAGAGAGGAAGGACGAGGACTAGAACTCTGGTGCCAGCTATTGGAAGTAGCAATCCTAAATATCAATCCTTTATTGAGCCTTGCCATACGACTTGAGATTAAAACCAAACAAGAATCTCAATTTGTAGACACGTGTTTGGGGGTTCTGCCCCCCCTCAGCGAAAAGCAGGAGGTCCAATTTGGCTGTCTGAGAGGCCTCTGAGGATGCTTTCACACTGCGTTTTGACACCTGTTCGTTGGTCCCACTTGTCCTTATGTCCAACCCTTGCAAAACGGGATTCGGGCATATGCGAAAATGGGACCATAGGCTAGAATGATGCTGACGGGGAGAATGTCTGCTCCGTCGTGCATCATTTTCAGGAGTGTATGCCTACTGGAGGCGGACAATCAGACATAATAGTTACAGTTCTCCATAGAAGTTTACGAGCACCAACTGCTCTCTCCTATCTCATTAATGGGAAAATGTGTCTTCACTGAGTACAGAGTTTACAAAAGTGAAAAATCAGTCTAGTAGGAGAACATAGCAATTTTTTCTGATAAGTTATGTTACAAAATGTATAATTTTTATGTGTACTACTGATATATGGAAAAGACGATGGCTACTCTTTAAGGAGTGTTCCCAGAACTGAAACATACCAACTATATACAAGTTCATTGATAAGTGTCTGACAATAAAAGGTGACAGCAGTAGGACCTCCACCAATCACACTGTACACGGCTATCTCCATCAGTTTCATAAACTTGAAATAAAGCGGCAACGTCTGTTTTCAACTACTGCTTCATTAAAATCAGGAAACACTGGCCATTGTTCTCATGATCATAAGGTTCCAGTGATCAGACACTTATAATCTATTCTGTGGATAGGCAATTATTGCGGAGAAAATCCCTTAAAGAATTATTTGTTACACTACACATTCACATCTCTCTCACCTTATGCTCTAATCTCTGGTACTCCCCTGAATTTGGTCGCCTACCACCTCTTGAACGCCTTCCTTCAAGTGCAAAAGCGATAATCTAAGAATGACAGAAACCAAGCATGAAGTTACCCGATCATGGAATAAAATACAGATTAGACTTAGTAAAATATTTTAGTACTAAATGTGACAGCCTTTTGTGAGACTTCCTGACTCTGAGCTGGAAAAAATACCACTGTCAGGGCAAAAGAGTAAGTATGTAGCATGGAAACTGCAGTCTTACGTCATGCTGGATCATGTTCTATAAAAAGTACAGTGAAATTGAATTCTGTAAGATTTGATACAGCCTTCGGCTCAATGTAGAGTGGCCCTGTATGCAAGCAACTATATTCTGCTCTAGCTGAAAAACCTTTAGAAACAGCTGTGTCCTCCTCTACCAAATTAACTTTCAGAAGCAGTCATCTCCTGCTGTTGTAGAACCTTTTAGAAATGGCCACATACAGCTCTTACAGATTAACACAGCTATCTCCTGAACTTGTAGAGTAAGCACTTAGAACAGAATCCTCTCTAAAAGAATAAGCCTTTAGAAGCAGCTATGTCCTCCTGGTTCAGGTAGGCTATATATTGCATGACTGATCAATAATATTCACCAAGCAGCAGCAGAGACTCGCCTGTGAACGCGGTGAAGGCAAGCACGAGCATAGTCTAGTTTTTTTTAAACAGAAAAACGCTGAGAGGGATGAATTTAATTTGAAAGGAAACAACCCCTTTGGACATCTCTTATACTGCATGATGGACTATAAAAAAATAAACAATGCTTTTTGTTCATGTATACTCAAAAAAAAAGATCAAAATAAAATAAAACTGTATGTAGACAAAATTGGTACCAGCAAAAAAGTACAACTTGTATCGCAAAAACACTAATCCAACTCCACCTATATAAAAATAAGGTCATAAGTATCAGAACATGGCAAAAAAAATGTATTCTGCAAAAGTAGCTAAGAGATGTATAAACATACAAGTTTCGTATTGTCGTGATTGTGTCAACTCGCAGAATAAATAATAACGACAATTATACTGAACGGTGGATGGAAGGCAAAATAAACAAAATATAGAATTGATGTTTTGGTCTTCAGTTATTTCCAAAGAGTTTAATGAAAAAATAAATCAAAATGTCACATGTACCACAAAATATTTTTTTGCTGCAGTTTTAATTGGTAATAAGCCCTTGTACAACTTCCCTGATGGGAAACTGAAACTTATGGCTCTCAGAATATGGTGCAAAAACAAAAAGTGTACAAAATCAATAAAGAAAAATACATAAAACCATCAAAATTTGGCATTGCAGATAAGTGCTGACCCACACATTGCATATTGCAGCACAATAGGTGAAAATGGAAAAAAAAAAAAAAAATAAGTGGAAGAATTACTGTTTTGTTTATATTCTTCCCAATAAAGAGTTAATAAAGATCGCAAAAGACAAAACTGTCTGTAATGATGATACGTATTTGGGAAAAGTCTTATTAATTTATCTGTCACATTTGTATTTTTCTCAAAATGATATGTACCCTTTAAAGTAGCAATTATATAATAAAAAAAAAAATCAGATTACATGACATACCTTGCGTTTGTTGTGATAAGCTACGTACAGGACTGCAACAAGGATAGCTGACGTAACCAGATAGGCAAAGAAATGGCTGCTTTCTGACTCCTCTTGAAGACCAATGTTTTCCTTAGGAGATCGATTTTTTTCTTGTTGGATTAATATATCTTCATTAACAACAACATTATCGTCATCATTCTCCACATTAGGTTCCGAATTTACATTCTCATCCATTCCAATTGTTCGCGTATCTTGTCCTTCTGACTCTTCAATATCTTTATTGTCTTTATCATCATAGACCTCCCCATCAGGCTCATCCTTCTGCTTATCTATTTCCTTATTTCCTTCCGTCTCTTTTGGCTCTACTTGACCCTGCAGCTTATCTGAAGACTTTTTTTTCTCATTGTCATTATCTTCTTCAGTCTGCACCACGTTACCAGTCTTCTTTTCTTGAACCGTTTGTGTTTTTTCAGCATTAATGTCTTGACCCCGAGCTCCCTCATTATTCTTTTCTTGTTGGTTTTCGGCATTAATGTCTTGACCCTGAGCTCCCTCATTAGTCTTCTCTTGTGGCTTTCCGACATTAATGTCTTGACCCTGAGCTCCCTCATTAGTCTTCTCTTGTGGCTTTCCGGCATTAATGTCTTGACCCTGAGCTCCCTCATCATCCTTCTTCCCTTGTGGCTTTTTGGCAATAGTTTCTTGAGACTGCGGCGCCTCATCAGCGTTCGTGGCCTTACTGTCTTCAGAGTGTATCACCTCACTAGCCATGTCCTGTGTCTTACTGGCCTTAACGTCTTCAGATTCTACCTCCTTCTGTAATGCATTTTTCTTTCCAACTGGTTCTTCTTTCTTGGGTCCTTTCTCGTCAGTCTTTCCCTCCTGCTGGGCCTGTCCTTCTTTAGGTTGTGGCCCATCATGAATCTTCTCTGGACCAGACTTTGCATGTTCTTGCCCTTTGTCCACAACTTTCAGCTCCGTCTCAGGCTGGCTCTTAGGTATAACGCTGTTTTGCTCTTTCTGCAAAGGATTCCCTGGTTTCAGCTCGTCATCCTCCTGAGGGTCTGGCTTGCTCATATCTCTATTTTTATCTGAGTCTTCTACAGGTGCGGCTGATTAATATTAAAAAAAAAAAATATATATATATATGAATACTTAAGACACTGTTCAGTAACATATCCACAACATTATAAACAAATTAATCTCCTCTATAGACAGAACATAAGATTAAAGACCTGTCCAGTCCCCATGGTGACAACTATAATATTTTGTGATCTGATTTCCCTTTAAAACGTAGTGGGAAATTTGACAAATTCCTTAGTAATCGATTTTTTGGTTTATTTCTCCTTTTTCGCTGCTTGTTGCTAGTGTCATGTCAGTAAAGCCTCATTAAAGCCTATGTTTTACATGTATCCAGTCCAAGTGTACAAGCTGCCTGAGTGAGCCTGCGGGAGACATGAGCAAGCAAATAGGGCATAGGTGACTGTGGCAGGAACGTCGGGGGGTATCTGTGGCAGGAACGTCGGGGGGTATCTGTGGCAGGAACGTCGGGGGGGGGGTATCTGTGGCAGGAACGTCGGGGGGGTATCTGTGGCAGGAACGTCGGGGGGTATCTGTGGCAGGAACGTCGGGGGGTATCTGTGGCTGAACTGTGGCCATGTCTTGGCAGAAAATACTTCAAGAAAAAAAAAAAATCCACTTACGGTAATACCGGTGTGAGCCAAATGGAAAAGATGGCCAAAGTGACAGACTACAACGATTCAAAGATCTTACGTAGCAACATTACTCATTCATAGTAGGTTAGTATTATCAGGTCATGGTATGGCGGTACTGATCAAATACAGTATACGGGTAATATCTGATCATTACATGGTGGTACTGTTGAATCACAGTATAGCGGTAATATCTGGACATGGCTGTAGCAGTATTATTCAAACACAGTATAATGGTAATAATTGGTCATAACATGGCAGTATAATTCAGTCACACCACAGTCAGTTCAAGGTATAGCAATATTACTCTGCTTGTAGTATAGAAGTATCATTTAGTCACACTACGGTGATAGCATCTGGTCACTATATGGCGGTAGTATTCAGTCACACTACGGTGATAATATCTATTGAAACATCAAAGGGATGCCAGTAATCTGCATCTAACTATACTTGAACAGATATCTTGTGTGTATCCCTAATTGTTTCCAGAGGTTAGTGAATGGAAAATCTGGACATTTATTTAGTGGCTGATAGTTTTCAAATGTTCATTTTATGCAAAACCGTGAGTAATACCTGTCCGCTGACACTAAACGCTATAAAGGTCAGAAGTAATATCCTGTTTATATATATACCTGATGAAGTTGTATTAACTGCAAAATGCAATGTTAAAGGGAACATCCGGGACATTAGGAAACACAAAAAATATATCTAGAGCACTAACGGGCAGGTAATTGCAGCTTATCTGCATGTTGTGCACGGCGCCGTTCTTCCCCAGCACAGAGCGATCACAGACCGCTCCTGCCGCAGATTCATAAGTCTCTGCTGATGTCATGTCTACGACTTCTTTTCCAGTCCACTCTGTAAACAGAATGGGACTTCCAAGCTCATTCTGATTGATAGCCGGATCCCCGCTGCCTAACTGGGGAAGCTGGCAGTCCATCATAAGGACATCGGGAATAGAAGCCCATCAAATCAGCAGAGGTAGCGGAATCCCCGACAGGAGCGTCTGTGATCGCTATGTGCCTGGGAAGAACTGCGCCGTGCACAACAGGCAGGTAAGCTGCAATTACCTGCCTGTTCGTGTTTAGATACTTTTTTCTGAGAAGCCCCGGAGATACCCTTTAAAAGGAACCTCAGTTTTTCCCTTCCCCATGACAGCACCGTTACATGAGAGATGGCTCCCGCCCCCCAGGAACAGGAAACCTGCAGCGGAGATCAAAGATGGGGCCGGCACCTCTCTCCTTAGTTTGGTTTCCTGTTCCTGCGGGGAGATTGCGGCGCTGTACCAGAGGGATCCCCCTCTGACAATACTGGTCCGGAGACCAAGGTCTGCGACAAGGGCAGCTGAGTGCGGCAGGGTGCGTGCAACTCACCGATCCGGAAGCTGCTTTGCGGTGCGTCCTCCCCGCCGACAGCTCCTGGCCGGAGGCCGGGCCGGGGTAAGAGGCGTGCCCATCACAAAGCTGGGGTTAAGTGAATGGGATGACTTCCGGTTTAACCGGACGTGACGTCGCACGCCGGGGGGGGGAGCTGTGTGCTGACACTCCCGGAGGGGAGAGTTCAGGGACGCTCACACCGCTCTCACCCCATAATAGTTAAAGAGGCAGAGCAGAAGCAACGGTGGCAATAGCCTCTCTGGCAGAATGGCGGACCCGACCACGGAATCGCCGGTTCCAGTGGAAAGCAACCCACAGGCTGCCATGGTACTGAGGTTCTGGTGGGCAAGTGCCTTTGCAAGGCAAAAAACACATCAGTAATAGTGTCTTTCTGTGTCATATTATGCAGGGAAAGAAAGCTATGGCCAAACAGAAAAATAAAGAGTGTGCACTCTGAAAAGCTATCCCTAAAACATAAGAAGCGGATTTGCCGATCATGTATAGATAAAACTGTGGCTGAGGAGTCATCGTCCTTACTCCAAAACATAAAGGCTATTGTTAGGGATGAAGTTAAAAATCACAGTAAGGCTATGTGCACACGTAGGAAATGTGGTGCAGAATTTTCTGCACTAAATCTGCATCGTGTGCACATACCCTAAAATAGCAAATGAAACGGCATGGTTTACATAGCTCTGAAAATCCACCTCCTACGCCTGCCCAAAACTCTGACATGGAATCTGAAGGTGAACTGGGGGAATTACCACCCGGTGATGACTCAGACTTAGGGTATGTTCACACGTTCCTGATTTCCATCCTTTTTTTCAGGACTAAAAACCGCAGCTCTTTGCAGAAAATAGAATTATTCTTACCGTTAATTCGGTTTCTAGGAACCTTCCACGACAGCCACTTCGGAGGTTGTCTTCCCCGCCCTAATAGGGGACAGGAACACAAGAGGTTAAATACCCCTCCCCTTTCTGCACCGCCAGTGTTTTCCTGGACACAGTAGCATGTATAGTTACCACAAAAGTGCAGGAATCATCCAATAAGAATATCAGGTAGGGAGGGAAATTAGTGCTGTCGTGGAAGGTTCCTAGAAACCGAATTAACGGTAAGAATAAATCTATTTTCTCTAGTCACCTTCCACGACAGCCACTTCGGAGTAGTACCAACAGCTAATTTCTCTAGGGAGGGACTACAGCCTGCAGAACACGTCTGCCAAACGTTAAATCCCTATTGAAATTTAGCCGGTAATGTCTGGTGAACGTATGGATGGACGACCAGGTGGCGGCTCTGCATATCTGCTCTGCTGAGGCATTCCCCCTCTCTGCCCACGATGTTGCCATTGCTCGGGTAGAGTGTGCCTTCAGAGAGGCAGGTGGATCTAGTCCCTGCGATGAATAAGCCAAGCAAATAGACTGTTTCATCCAGTTTGCGATGGTGTTTTTTGCCGCCTTCTTTCCCTTATTTCGTCCGGAGAACTGAATGAATAAATTTTGATCAATTCGCCAGGCTTCAGTTTGTTGTAAGTAAAATAGAACCACCCTGCGAACATCCAAGGTGTGGAAGGCCTGTTCTTTAGGGTTGGAGGGGTTTGGGCAAAAAGAAGGAAGTAGAATGTCCTGATCTCTGTGGAAATTTGAGACCACTTTAGGTAAAAAGGATCGGTCTAGTTTTAGTACAATGCTATCCGCAGTGACCGTTAAATAGGGTTCCTGTATTGACAGGGCCTGTAATTCACCAATACGTCTAGCCGTAGTGATTGCGACTAGAAAGATTGTTTTCAAAGTTAAGTTTTTTATGGATATAGCATCCAGGGGTTCGAATGGATCCTGGGTTAGTGCGTTAAGTACAGTATTGAGGTCCCAGGAGGGTACCCTAGTACGGAGTGTAGGACGAATTCTGGATGCGGCTGTCATAAATCGCTTGATCCAGCGGTGATTGGCTAAATTTGAGTCAAAAAAGCTACTAAGGGCCGATACTTGTACTTTGAGTGTGCTAGGGGTAAGGCCTATATCCAAGCCCTTCTGTAAAAATTGTAAGATCCTTGCTATATCAGGATTGAAGGGGTCTGGAACTTCTGGGAAGCACCAGGACGTAAATTTTTTCCAGACCTTAGTGTAGATGGCATTGGTTACTGCCTTTCTGCTTTTTTGAAGGGTCTGGATTACGTCATCTGAGAGTCCTTTAGCTTTTAAGATTGTGGCTTCAGTAGCCATGCAGCCAAGTTCAGTCTGTTTAGGTCCGGATGTAGTAGAGGACCCTGGTGTAGGAGATCGGTCTTTTGAGGTAGAAGGCAGGGACCTTCCAGGGCCATATCTAATAGGGCGCCGTACCAACTCCTCCCGGGCCACAATGGGGCAACCAAGATTGTGGTCACTTCGTCTGTCCTGATTTTTTGCAGGGTTTTCGCCAGCATGGGAATGGGAGGAAAGGCATATGCAAGGTTGAATTTCCACTGGTGTGAAAAGGCATCTATTCCCTGTGCCTTGTCTTTGTAATGAAGGGAGAAAAATGTTTCCACCTTCGCATTTTGCCTGTTGGCGAATAAATCCACCTCTGGAGTACCCCATTTTTCGGCTAGGGACTGAAATACTGCTTGGTTTAGGGACCACTCTCCCGGATGAACGTCTTTCCTGCTGAGGAAATCCGCCTGAGTGTTGTCCAATCCCCTCAGATGTACTGCTGTGACCGATAGAAGGTTCCTCTCTGCCCAGAAGAATATTCTTGCGGCCACTTCTTTTAGAGAGGCATACTTTGTCCCCCCCTGATGTCGTAGATAGGCCACTGTGGTCATATTGTCCGAGTAAATACGAACGTGATGATTTTTGATCAGTGCTGATGATGCCTTTAGGGCCTCCTCCACAGCTTTCAATTCTCTTAGATTCGAGGAGCTGCTGCTGATGTCCGATGTCCATTGTCCCTGAAAGTGGAAACCCTCTACCACCGCACCCCAGCCTCTTTTGCTGGCATCTGAGCGGAGTGTTTTTAGGGGAAGGTGGTCCCAGCTGACCCCTCTCTGGAGATTTTGATAATCTAGCCACCATTTTAGCGCCGATTTCACATGGCCAGGGAGAAGAATCTTCTGATTCAATGGAGTCTGTCGTCTCCTGGAATGTAGGAGAACATAAGTCTGGAGAGTTCGTGTGTGAGCCTGGGCCCAGGAAACCGATTGTATACATGCGGTCAGGGACCCTAGTACAGACATCGATTCTCTGAGGGTCGGTGCACGCTGGCCTCTGAATTTGGTTACCTTGCGGACAAGGTTGATTTGATGATCTTTGGGTAGAAAAGATGTTCTTACATCCGAGTCCAGTAGCACCCCCAGGAATTTTCTTCTTGTGGAGGGATGGACCTCCGATTTCTCCAGATTTGGGATCCAACCCAGGGTTTGTAATATCTCTAGGGACTTTGATACGTCTGTTTCCAGACGGGAGGCAGATGGAGCCATGATAAGCAGGTCGTCTAGATACGGGACTATGCATATTCCCTGCTGACGGATGAAGATTATCGCTTCCGCCATAATCTTTGTGAAGACCCGAGGGGCCGAAGAGATGCCGAAGGGGAGAACATTGAACTGAAAATGTTTGATTTGGTGACCCTTGGAGACTGCGAACCTGAGGAATTTCCTGTGCTCTGGATGGATTGGCACATGGTAGTACGCATCCCTCAGGTCCACAGTCGCCATCATCCAACCCTGACCGATGAGGGGAATCACGGATTTGACTGTCTCCATTTTGAATCTCCTGTATCGGACAGAATCGTTTAAGGGTTTCAAATTTATGATAATTCTGTTCTTCCCCGACGGCTTGGTTATTAGAAAAAGGCGTGAATAATGACCACGTCCTTCCTCTAACTTCGGCACCTGAGAAATCACATTTGATTGTATTAATTTTTGTAGATCTTGTAACAAGGAGTTTTGGAGATCTGGGTTTTGAAGGGAGGTTATCTTTACGCAATGTGGGGGTGGTCTCACGAATTCTATTTTTAATCCTTCTTGAATGGTACGAAGGACCCACTGATTTGTGGAGATGTTTTGCCACTCGGTGAAAAATCGTGAGAGTCGACCCCCGACCGGAGTACAGTCATTGTTTATCTGGGGTTTGCTGGGCCTGAGGGGCCAGGATATTTTTTCCCCTGCCTCCCTTAGGATAACTCCATCTTCCCGTTTTGCCTTTTCCTCTCTGTGAGGTTTGATCACGGGAGGGACGAAAAAAGCGTTTTTTTGGAGTCTTTTGCTCAGGGAGAGATTTCTTTTTATCTGCCGCCTTATCCAAAATATCGTCCAGGACGGGTCCAAATACATTATGACCCTGAAAGGGTATGCTACATAATTTGGACTTGGAGACAAAATCGCCTCCCCAGGATTTTATCCAGAGTGCTCTCCTGGACGAGTTAGAGAGATCGGCAGCTTTCGCGGCTACTCGAACCGATTCAGCAGATGCATCGGCTAGGAACCCTGTAGCTTTCTGTAGTAAGGGTAGGGAGTCTAAAATCTCCTCTCTTGGGGTGCCTTGAGTCAAGTGATCCTCAAGTTTGCGTAACCAGATAAATAGAGATCTGGCCACGCAAGTAGAGGCTATATTAGATTTTAGCAGATTTGTGGAGGTGTCCCAGGACTTTTTTAATAAACTCTCTATTTTACGATCCATCGGATCCTTGAGTTGCGAAGAGTCCTCAAAGGGGAGGGCAGTTTTTTTAGTTACCCTAGACACCTGAACATCTACTTTCGGGGTCTCCCATAAGGAGTTATCCCCATCTAATGGGTACCGGTTTTTCAGTTCCGATGGTATAGTCAGACCTTTTTCAGGGAGGTCCCATTCATGCAGAATTAGATCTCGTAAGTTCTTATGCACCGGGAACCCTTTTTGGTCTTTGGGTTTCAGACCCTCAAACATCTCATCATGTACTGTGAGTGTAACTTCTTCATCCTCTACCCCCATGGTGCTTCTTACTAAACCGATTAGTTCACTAATGTCCTCAGAACTAAAATAATATTTTTTGTTTTCTGATCTACAGGTGGGGGTAGAAGTGGAGCCTTCGTTTTCCCAGTTATCCTCTGAACCTGAGGACTGGATTTCTCCCGAGTCCGGGTCGGATTCTACTGGGGCTTTTTTCCTCTTTTTTGGAGGGGGTGGCTGAGGCACCGACATCTGCGAGAAGGTAGCCATAGAAGAATGGACCTCATCTTTAATGAGGTATCTAATGCTATCCAACAGCGAGGGTTGTTCGGCGCGCAGGACCTCATCCGTACAGGATTGGCAGAGCTTTTTCCCGTATGTTGATGGGAGTTTGGCCGTACACACTTTGCATTTGCGGCTTGACTTTTTAGGGTCGGAAACCTTTTCTCCCTAAGAGAGAGAGAGAGAGGGTTTGCTAAGCCACTTAGAGGAATATCTATATATACATATATACATAAAAGCACATATGTATATAGGGGATAGCTGGGCCCAACACCTGCTACTTACTTTGGTAGGAGGGGGAACGCTGGCATCTGCAGATGCAGAGCAAGGGGGTCTGTCACTGTCCATGTCCGTCAGGTTGCTAACAGTCAGACAGCTTACCTTGCTACCCGGATCTTTTTATAAGGATCGGTGGTCCAGCGTGCAGTGCTCCTCCCCCCACGTGTGGCCCAATTGGGGTAGGTCCAAGAACGCCCCCGACGCTGTTTGTATGGCGTGCTTCTGCTGCTGGACGCCATTGCCGGCCGGCGTGCGCTCCATGGCACGCTTCCTGGTTGAACCGGAAGTGGCACGCTTTAACCCGGAAGTCATCAGGCTCTCCGGCCCCAGCCCGGGATGCGCGCCACCTCCAGCGCTGCAGCTGTGGAGGAGGGAACCGGGGGGCTGCAGGAGGCCCCCGGCAAGCACATCACCGCCCCGCATTGCCCCCAAAGGGAGCGCCGGAGGGGCGAGAGGGTCCCGAGTCGCTCCGAAGAGAGGAGACGGGAGCGGCATTATCAAGGAGGGAAACCCGACCTTCATGCCGCCCGGCTTCTGGGTAAGTGGAGCTCCGTCGCCGGCCACGGCAGCCCCTTCAGAAACTCTTCATGCCCCATAGGGGACAGGAAAACACTGGCGGTGCAGGAAGGGGAGGGGTATTTAACCTCTTGTGTTCCTGTCCCCTATTAGGGCGGGGAAGACAACCTCCGAAGTGGCTGTCGTGGAAGGTGACTAGAGAAAACGCAGATCCTTTTTATGGTGCTTTTTTGGTGCGTTTTTTGATGCGTTTTTTGATGCAGTTTTCTATGCAGAGTCTGTGTGTTTTCTAGGAAGTTTTTTAGGGTTAAAATGGCTGAAAATACCCTAACCCTACCCCTACCCCTAACCCTAGTGGGAAAAAAAAAAAAAAATTCTTAATTTTTTTATTGTCCCTACCTATGGGGGTGACAAAGGGGGGGGGGTGTCCTTTACTATTTTTTTTATTTTGATCACTGAGATATAACCTCTCTCAGTGATCAAAATGCACTTTGTAACGAATCTGCCAGCCGGCAGATTCAGCGGGCGCACTGCGCATGCGCCCGCCATTTTGCAAGATGGCGGCGCCCAGGGAGAAGACGGCCGGACGGACACCGGGAGTCCCGGTAAGTATAAGGGGGGGGAGATTAGGGCACGGGGGGGTGAGATCGGGGCAGCCACACTCCGCCCACGCACTTCCGCCCGCTTCCCCGCACTTCCTGCTGCAGCGGTTCGGCACCACAAACCGCAATAAAACCCGCAGATATATTTTTGATCTGCGGGTTTGACCTCACAATGGAGGTCTATGGGTGCAGAACCGCTGCGGCTCCGGAAAAAGAAGTGACATGGTACTTCTTTTTTCCCGCAGCTATTCAGCGCGGCTTTTTTTCTGAATTTCAGGATTGTGTGCACAGTGGTTCCTGTTTTCCATAGGGTACATTGTACTGTACCCTGCATGGAAAACAGCTGCGGAACCGCAGCGGCAAAAACGCTGCGGTTCCGCAGAAAAAAACGCACTGTGTGAACATGGCCTTAGACTCTTCAGATGAAGAGTGTGGTCGCCCGTATGTAGTACTGTCTGAAGACATGGTGAAGCTGCTTAAGCTAGTTAGATCTACCATGGGGGTTGAAACACCAAAAGAATAAAAATCAATCCAGGACTCTATGTTTAGCAATCTGGAGGGAAAAAAAAGAAGAGTTTTTCCTTTACATGATAATGTATTAAACTTAATTAAAAGAGCATGGAAAAAGCCAAATAAAAAAAGTCAGTCCCTCAGGCCCTTAAGCGTAAATATCCGTTTGACGAAGAAATCTGCGAGAAATGGGGAAAAGCACCGCAATTGAGTGTACCTCTAGAGGCATAGCGCTTCCTTTCGAGGACATGGGAGCTTTAAAAGATCCTCTTGACAAAAAGGCGGATGCCTTCCTAAAATCGGCATGGGAAGCATCAACATGGGCATTTAAATGGGGGTAGCCGCCACTTGCACAGCTCGGGCCATGGTTGAATGGTTAGAAGAACTGAGCGAGCAAATAAGAGACAAGTGTCCAAGAGATAGACTCTTGGAAGTAATACCCTCATTACAAAATGCGGTGGGTTTCCCAGCGGATGCCGCCATTGACTCGGTACGTTTTGCTGCCCGTGCATGTGCCCTCTCCAACTCTGGCAGAAGAGCACTATGGTTAAAAAATTGGACTGCTGACTTTCAGTGAAAAGTTAAACTGTGCGCAGTCCCTTGCGAAGGGCAATATTTGTTTGGAAAAGCATTAGACGAAATTCTAGAGTAAGCGGCGGATAAGAAAAACCACTTCCCTCCTCCCCCTTCTCGAGACGCCGTTTGAGTGATACTCGACGATCCTTTCGAGGGATCAGGGAAAGCAGGCCGGGGCCGGCCAGGGGACAAGTCTATGTGAGGAAAGTCCTGGAACGAGAGAAGAGAGAGAGGATTCCTCTTCAATAAGCCCCCTCAAAAACCAGACCCCAAACAACAATGACACAGAGTTCCAGGTGGGGGGGGGGGGAAGGCTTCGGTTCTTTGTTCATCAGTGGGAAAAATTACAAACCTCACAATGGATAATCAGTCTTTTATCTGAAGGCCTAAGGTTAAACTTCATCACCCACCCTCCTCAATGGCTAAAAATCACCCATGAGGCCAAAAGAAACCAAGTAATATTAGAGAGGGAAGTTTCATCTCCTTATGGCAAAAGAAGTCCGTGTAAAAGTACCAACACAAGAGATAGGAAAGGGGTTTTACAGGACCCTGTTCCTCACACCAAAACCGGATGGTTCACTAAGAACTATTTTCAATTTAAAATCACTGAACCAATACATCCAAGTAGAAAAATTCAAAATGGAAACATTAAAAACAATGGTAAAACTACTATATCCGGGCTGTTACATGGCAGTGATAGATCTCACAGATGCTTACTACCATGTTCCAACTTGCGTAGAACATCAACAATATTTGAGGTTGGTAGTACAGCAAGATCAAATTCCCACTCTTTTACAGTACCAGTGTCTCCCCTTTGGGGTATCAGTGGCCCCTCGAATCTTTACGCCGATAATTTCTGAGATAGCATCCTTTGTGAGGAAGGAAAATATCCTACTAGTACCCTATCTAGACGATTTTCTCCTTATAGCAGACAAACAGGGAGACTGCGTAAAGACAGTCACGAGTACGGGACCTGCTGTCCAAACTGGGATGTATAATAAACTAAAAAAAAAACAAAAAAAACAAACAAACAAAAAAAAATGAGAATGTTTCCAGTCCAGATACAAGAATTCCTTTGGATTCAGCTAAACTCGATCAAACAAGTTTGTGTCCCTCCAGACAGGAAAATCGAAGTCATAAAGCAAAAGATAAAACAAACAAAGACGGCCCATCTCGGTAAGGGAGGCCATGTCTTTTCTATGGATGTTAACGGCAACAATTCCGGCAGTTCAATGGGCACAAATGCATTCAAGGGAGTTACAGTGGCAGATCCTGGCCGAACAGGCAAAAAGCCCCTACAATCTAAATTGGAAAATCGTTCTATGGCCACAAGTTCAGGACTCTTTAAATTGGTGGCTAAAATCTGAAAATTTTAAAAAGGGGGTGCCATGATCGGTCCAAAATCCATTGGTACTAACCACGGATGCGAGCCCATTAGGCTGGGCGGCGCATTTAACAGATCAAGTTCTACAAGGCCAATGGGATCCTCAAATGGAGGCAGCATCCTCCAACCTGAAAGAACTAACAGCGGTAAGGCAGGCAATTCTTCAAACAGAAGAAAACATTAAAGGAAGGCACTTAGTAGTATTGTCTGACAATAGCCCAGCAGTCTCATACATAAATCGACAAGGGGGAACAAGATCCAGGTCTCTGTTGGAAGAGGCCAAAAGACTGCTTTCTTCGGCAGAAAGCCACCTCTTATCCTTGACAAGCACACACCTAAAAGGCGACGGATAACCTTGTTCCAGACTTGTTAAGCAGGCACGTGCTGCACCAGGGCGAGTGGTCCTTAAATCAGGAAATTTTTGGAGAAATCTGCGCCATCTGGGGTACTCCACAAGTGGATCTCTTTGCCACAAAATAAAACCGGAAGGTAAAGAGGATATTCCCTAAACCCAAGGGAAAACCCAGAAGGAGTGGATGCGCTGTTGCACCAATGGAAATTCCAACTTGCCTACGCGTTTCCACCGATTCCGCTAATCCCAACAGTCCTGAAGAAAATCCGAGAGGATGGGACGCGAATAATTCTGGTCGCAACCTTCTGGCCGAAGAGGGCATGGTTCACCTGGCTCAGACGTATGTCCATCTCGGACCCATGGATCCTTCCAGATGTTCCAAATCTCCTACACCAGGGTCCAGCACCACATCCTCAAGTGCACAGCCTACATCTCACTGCCTGGAACTTGAGGGGGGACTTCTGCTAGCAAAGGGATTCTCAGATCAGTTAGTTGCCACTCTGCTATCTAGCAGGAAAAAAGTTGCAACTGATAAATATCAGAAAGTATGGGAAAAATTTCTAGAGTTTTCAGGACAACACCTGTCAAATACCACCCAAAAAGTCCCAATAACCAAGGTCCTAGAGTTCCTCCAGAAAGGGTTGGAAAGAGGATTGTCTACCAGCACCATAAAGATGCAAGTTTCGGCGCTTAGCGCCTTGCTTGACCAAAAATTGGCTGATCACCCCTGGGTGTATAGGTTCATCCGAGCCTCCTTCACGGACAGACCATTTAAACCTTGGCCAAAGGTAGCTCCCTGGGATCTAAATTTAGTGCTGAAGGCCTTAACCTCACCTCCCTTTGAGCCTCTTACTTCCATATCAGTAAAAGCGCTAACCTTAAAAACTGTTCTCCTGGTTGCCCTTACGTATTAGTGAACTCTAAGCTATCTCTGTAGATCCCCCATACACTACCTTTTTGGTTGACAGAGTAATAATTAACACTGACCCGGCCTTCTTACCAAAGGTAAATTCAAAATTCCAAAGGGACCAGGAGATAATTTTGCCCTCGTTTTGTGCCAACTCAAAATCCCAGGGAGGAAAAACCTTTCATTGCCTTGATGTCAGACGTTTCCTACTTCAGTATCTAGAAGTATCAAAACCATAGTAACAGTCTTCAGCCCTTTTTGTCTCCTTCCAGGGGGAAAAAGGCCACAAAATCTACTATCGCACGGTGGCTCCGTATGGCAATCTCACTTTCCTACTCCCCTTCGGGGCAAGCCCATCCACTGGGTGTAACGGCCCACTCTACAAGAGCTATCGCCACATCCTGGGCGGAAAGGGTAAATGCATTGGTAGAACAAATTTGCAATGCTGCGGTATGGCCTTCACCCTCTACTTTCTTCCGACACTATAGGCTAGGCCTATAGAAAAGTTTTATCTGCTATTGTCCCACCCTAGGAGTCTTTTTCTATTTCTTCCTCTCATGTAAAGATGCTGTCATGGGGAAGGGAAAAAATGATAATTACTTACCGGTAATTTGATTTTCCAGATCCATGCCAGCACCGCACTGATTCACACAAAAAAAAAAAAAAAAGTAGAGGAACTCAACAAAAAAATAAAAATAAATAACTGATGGGGATAATATTTGCATTAAATATGTAATACCAAGTAACAACCCTTGGAAATAAATGTAATGTACATAAACCCGAACTGACAAAGCGGTTACCTTGCATACTCAGTAAACAAACTGAGGAGAGAGGTTCCGCCCCCTTCTTTTATCTCTGCTGCAGGTTTCCTGTTCCTGGGGGCGGGAGCTATCTCTCATGTAACGGTGCTGTCATGGATCTGGAAAATGAAATTACCGGAAAGTTATTATTTTTCCTGATCATCGGTGATTCGTGGTTCATCTACCGGCACCCGTTAAAACCGCTTTTTCATACTGAATACAATTATGGTGGTAATATCTGGTCAGGATATGGTGGCATCATTTAGTTACACTATGGTGGTACTGTCATGACATAGCGGTATCATTCACTCACACTACTGTGCTAATATCTGGTTAGAGTATGGTGGTATTATTCAGTCACACTATGGTGGTAATATCAGGTCAGGGTTTTGCCTTCATGGGAGGGAGCTCCAAACAGAAAGCCTCTATTGTTAATTTTTCTTCGATCCTACAGTTGTGGCCAAAAGTATTGACACCCCTGCAATTCTGTCAGATAATACTCAGTTTCTTCCTGAAAATGATTGCAAACACAAATTCTTTGTTATTATTATCTTCATTTAATGTCTTAAATGAAAAAAAACACAAAAATAATTGTCCTAAAGTCAAACTGGATATAATTCCACACCGAGCATGAAAAAGGGGGTGGACAAAAGTATTGGCACTGTTCGAAAAATCATGTGATGCTTCTCTAATTTGTGTAATGAACAGCACCTTTAACTTACCTGTGGCACCTAACAGGTGTTGGCAATAACTAAATCACACTTGCAGCCAGTTGACATGGATTAAAGTTGACTCAACCTCTGTCCTGTGTCCTTGTGTTTACCACATTGAGCATGGAGAAAAGAAAGAAGACCAAAGAACTGTCTGAGAACTTGAGAAACCAAATTCTGAGGAAGCATGAGCAATCTCAAGGCTGCAAGTCCATCTCCAAAGACCTGAATGTTCCTGTGTCTACCGTGCGCAGTGTCATCAAGAAGTTTAAAGCCCGTGGCACTGTGGCTAACCTCCCTAGATGTGGACGGAAAAGAAAAATTGACAAGAGATTTCAACGCAAGATTGTGCGGATGTTGGATAAAGAACCTCGACTAACATCCAAACAAGTTCAAGCTGCCCTGCAGTCCGAGGGTACAACAGTGTCAACCCGTACTATCCGTCGGCATCTGAATGAAAAGGGACTGTATGGTAGGAGACCCAGGAAGACCCCACTTCTTACCCCGAGACATAAAAAAGCCATGCTGGAGTTTGCCAAAACTTACCTGAAAAAGCCTAAAACGTTTTGGAAGAATGTTCTCTGGTCAGATGAGACAAAAGTAGAGCTTTTTGGGCAAAGGCATCAACATAGAGTTTACAGGAGAAAAAAAAGAGGCATTCAAAGAAAAGAACACGGTCCCTACAGTCAAACATGGCGGAGGTTCCTTGATGTTTTGGGGTTGCTTTGCTGCCTCTGGCACTGGAGTGCTTCACCGTGTGCATGGCATTATGAAGTCTGAAGACTACCAACAAATTTTGCAGCATAATGTAGGGCCCAGTGTGAGAAAGCTGGGTGTCCCTCAGAGGTCATGGGTCTTCCAGGAGGACAATAACCCAAAACACACTTCAAAAAGCACTAGAAAATGGTTTGAGAGAAAGCACTAGAGACTTCTAAGGTGGCCAGCAATGAGTCCAGACCTGAATCCCATAGATCACCTGTGGAGAGATCTAAAAATGGCAGTTTGGAGAAGGCACCCTTCAAATATCAGGGACCTGGAGCAGTTTGCCAAAGAAGAATGGTCTAAAATTCCAAGAGAGCATTGTAAGAAACTCATTGATGGTTACAGGGAGCGGTTATTTTGGCTAAAGGTTGTGCAACCAAGTATTAGGCTGAGGGTGCCAATACTTTTGTCTGGCCCATTTTTGGAGTTTTGTGTGAAATGATCAATGTTTTGCTTTTTGCTTCATTCTCTTTTGCGTTTTTTCATTTAAGACAAATTAAAAGAAGATAATACCAAAGAATTTGTGATTGCAATCATTTTCAGGAAGAAACTGAGTATTATCTGAATTGCAGGGGTGTCAATAGTTTTGGCCACAACTGTATCTATCCTAATCTCTGGGAGGTCTTCTACGGTTAAACCTTCTCCTCCAAAAGGACTTTTTATAGGACGGAATGAACAGATTTAGAAATCCTTTTCTGCAGTCACCTGCTTTCTCCAGAATATTGTACAGGGCAGTACCAAACAGATATTCGCCCTCACGTGGAATCCAGCATAAATTTTGCCTGAATGTCCCCGGCCAGCATTTCAGACACAGATCCCTATGAGTTGCATTGGAAACTACTGCTGATCTGGCCGCCATTATGACCATATCAGCTGAGGCATCCACAACGAATGCTGCTGCCCCACCAAATTAAATCATGGCTAAAACATTGTCCTTAGCCACCTTATTTTTAAGTTGATCTTCTAAACAATCCAACCAGACCATCAGCGCCCCAGTAACTGGAAGTGAACGGCAGCAGGGACAATATATTTTCCCCCCTTTAGTCGCATGTCACACAGTATCTATCTGCAGGTCACCAATATCACTGCAAGTATACACTTTTTTTTTTTTGCTGACAGATTTTCTTTAAAGGGGTTGTTCAGGCTTGTAGTTCAAGTCTGCAGTCACTTTATGTCACTGCAGGCTTATGAATCCTCACAGTGTGCACGCAGTTAGAATTCTCCATTGTTGGAGCGGGGCGGGTGTGTGACAGCAAGTAAGCAATTTACATCACATGCCGGTTACATGTACCTGACCTCGCTCAATACAATGGGAATGAGGCCAGATCCGTGTAGTCGCAATGTGGCAGGAAATAAGCAAACCGCATACATCTGGCAGTGCGCAGTCCCTGCTGCGAGGAGTCACAAGTTTGCAGTCACAGAGTCACTGCAGACAAACTACAAGCCTGGACAACACCTTTTAAGCAACAAATGTATTTCTTTGTGTCTCCATTGCACAGCTTGTTAACAGTCTGTCTGAGTGCATCTTCCCGTGTAAACTTAAGCCCCCGTCACACATAGCGAGATCGCTGCTGAGCCACAAGTTTTGTGACGCAACAGCGACCTCAGTAGCGATCTCGCTATGTGTGACACGTAGCAGCGACCAGGCCCCTGCTGTGAGATCGCTGGTCGTGTCGGAATGGCCTGGACCTTTTTTTGATCGTTGAGGTCCCGCTGGGTAGCACACATCGCTGTGTTTGACACCTTACCAACGACCTCATGACAGGACGTCCCTCATTGAGGTCTGTTAATCGTCATGAAATAGCTGCCATGTGACATCGTTGTACAGGTCGCTACAGGCCGCCGCATCGCTGCTGCGTCGTTGGGGAGATCTCACAGTTTGACATCTCACCAGCGACCACATAGCGACGCAGCAACAATCCCTGACAGGTCGTATCTTTGTCGGGATCGCTGTAGCGTCGCTAAGTGTGACGGGGCCTTAAGGACGATTGTCTGGGGACAGAGCGATCTTATTACTGATCGTCTTGCAGTATGGTCGATCAGCGCTTCTTATGTTCAGATGTCTGTACATCGGTCTCTATGGTTTGGCAGAACACTTTGCTCACCCGAGACAAACCAATGGCAGCACGACTATGAAAAAGAATCATGTGCCCTTGGTGGTCAGAGTCTCAGCCGCATCCATATTGTTGTCAGCTACCTCATTATTTGGTTAATTAAACATTTAGAAGGGAGGAGAAGACCTATAACTACAGTCAGCAGTGCACACCTTGAAAACTGGTTCACTGAAACATACACAAATTTACCCCTTAACGTCCAGGCCTGCTTACACCTTAACCTATCACTGAGCTTTTTGCGTTAATAAAATGGGCACACAGGTTGTATACAGGTGACATTAGTCTTGCCTGCACGCCTCCTGGATGTGGCCTTCGCTCTTCCAGGCTATGGGACGTGCGCTACAGGTTCTCTCCTCCCCATTTTTCAGACTTCCCTTTCACATCATGTGAGTGTACGGAAATCCCGCGCCTGCACATTCTGTCGGCCATCACTCCTCTGGTCCGCCCTTCTGTGGGCGCTGTCTTCAAGTATTATCAAACCATTCTTTGGGTCATTACAGATGCAGCAATAACAGATGTGTAGCTTTGTTTCTTTTTCCATACATTAAAAAAAAAAAAAACATGTTTATGGTGGAAGGTTTCTTGAAATATTTTTATAAATTTAAAAATATTTTTTTTTTTTAGTACTGCCACTCTTGGAAAATTTCTAGGAGCTTAATCTCTAGTGCACTGGAATAATTCTGTGTTATGTCTACCGGCATAAAGCGCACGGGCATCCGGTTAGGGCCTGAAAGGTGCATGTAAGACGGTAAACCACGGGGCCACTGTTAGGCCATGACCACCCATGTGCAATGCACCCTTCAAAACGCTGGTTCTTAAGTTGACTGCATCATTTATGCCAAAAATATATGTCATCATCAGTACATCACATCGCCTGGTGTGCACGGAGGAGGTGCTGCTGATACCTTGATACTGTATATGGCGAGGGAACAGTCATAGAGGGGATCGTTGTGTCTCCTCATCAGGCTGTGTAAGCGACCAGTCTAATATCCCGTGTACACTGATGGCCAGAAATCGTCATGTCAAAGGGTACCGTCTCACAGTGGCACTTTGGTCGCTACAACGGCACGATCCGTGACGCTCCAGCGTCGCTCCATTATCGCTCCAGCGTCGTAGACTGCTGTCACACTTAGCAATGCACGGCGCTGGAGCGATAATTTCATGACGTATTTGCGATGTAGAATCAGCAGAGGAGGTGGAGAATATCGTGCACACCTTTGTTACACCATGTTATCATGCCGCCACAGCGGGACACTTGACGACGAAAGAAAGTTTCAAACGATCTGCTAAGACGTACGATTCTCAGCGGGGTCCCTGATCGCAGGAGCGTGTCAGACACAGCGAGATCCTAAGTATATCGCTCGAACGTCACGGATCGTGCCATCGTAGCGACCAAAGTGCCACTGTGAGACGGTACCTTAAGTGCAACACTAGACAATGCACAAGTTAATCTGCGTTTGTTTATGAGGGGACAGATCGATGGCTGGTACGATCAATAGGTCTTCATACATCAGCTGCGGCACGCTCCCTGCGTACACAGGCTGATGATGAACAATGGGGGTCAAAACTATGGACAACAGCATCATTCTGACCCCCTCATGTTATCAGCAACACATCTCCAGGTCACATGAGACAATGTGCTGATGATAAGATTGTTTACCACCTGCCAAATCAGCATTTTTGTTTGGAGATGTGCGATTGCCGGCACCTTGTTGGATAGTCGGGAACGAATGTTCTCACAAACAATCAGCTCATTCCTCGAGAGATTTGCAGACATTTTACTATCCTCTGATTTACTTCCCTTCTCTGGCGCATTCTGTCACACTATACTATGTATTTACACAAACTGAAAGTAGAAATGCCTATATATCAGGAAAATTATATATATATATATATATATATATATATATATATATATATATATATATATATATATATATATATATATATATATATATATAGTGGTTTATATTTGCTAGGTGGATGAGTGGTAGACCATTCAAAAATTTGAAGAAACCGAACAAAGAAAACCTCGAACTTATGGTCTAAAAGGGAAGTATCAGGACTAGTGTTGAGCATTCCGATACCGAGATCCGATACTTTTGTGGTATCGGATCCATAGGGATGTGTAAAATAAAGAATTAAAATAAAAAATATTGATATATTCACCTCTCCGGCGGCCCCTGGACATCACGCTGGTAACCGGCCGGCTTCTTTGTTTAAAATGAGCGCCTTTAGGACCTGAGAATGACGTCGCGGCTTCTGATTGGTCGCGTGCCGCCCATGTGACCGCCACGCGACCAATCAGTAGCCGCGACGTCATTCTCATTCACTAAACTCCTAATTCTAGGAATTGAGGACCTGCGAATGACGTCGCGGCTTCTGATTGGTCGCGTGGCGGTCACATGAGCGGCACGTGACCAATCAGAAGCCGCAACGTCATTCGCAGGTCCTAAAGGCGCTCATTTTAAACAAAGAAGCCGGCCGGTTACCAGCGTGATGTCCAGGGGCCGCCGGAGAGGTGAATATATCAATATTTTTTATTTTAATTCTTTATTTTACACCTCACTATGGATCCCAGGGCCTGAAGGAGAGTTTCCTCTCCTTCAGACCCTGGGAACCATCAGGATACATTCCGATACTTGATGTCCCATTGACTTGTATTGGTATCGGATATCGGTATCTGCGATATCCGATATTTTTCGGGTATCGGCCGATACTATCTGATACCGATACTTTCAAGTATCGGAGGGTATCGCTCAACACTAATCAGGACTAATGGATGTTTTGATAAAAATACCTTTATTAAACAGAAGTGGTAAACGGTAGCACTACAGGGGGGAATGAGAGAAGTGAGGGAGAAAATGAGAGGTGTGAGGGGGGAAAATGAAAGATGTGATTGGGAAAATGAGAGGCGTGATGGGAAAATAAGAGATGTGAGGTGCTATAACTAACCACAGATATTTACTATGCCCAGGCAACGCCGGGCTCGTCAGCTAGTAAGGTAATAAAGACATAAAATGACGGAAAAGACAGTGGACCAAAAACGGTAGTTTGAACGCATAAGTTATAGCCACATAAATAAAAACAATGTCAGAAAATATTGTCAGAAACAATCGTTAAATGTTTTATGAAAAGATACTTGGCGGCAAAAAAAAAAAAAGTACCGGTATATTAAATATATATTAAAACCACCACTATTTGCACCAAAATTATAAAATAAAAGGTGCTACGGTGTATTCATATGCACTAAAACAGGTACAATAAGGAGTTAATGAGTGTAGCGGGCTTGTGCCAAAGAGTGACCCTGCAGCAGTGCATGAACAAGAGACAATGAAAAGAACAATACAAAGTGGCGGTGCTAGCACAAAGTAGGTGCAAATATGGGATAAATAAAGTGTTTGGGTGCAATAGCAGCCGCTCAGGGGAAATGGGGGGGACTTATGCCTTTAAGGTCCGCCGATCCAAGTACAGCGCATTTCTGAACTGAGTCCTTCGTCAGGGTCTTTTAGTCCTTGTAATTCCATTTTAGACCATAAGCTCAAGGTTCTCTTTATTCGGTATCTTCTATGTATTTACACTGGCATTTACTTTTTTGTTGGACCCCTAAACTGTAGTGGGGGTAGAGCAGATGCCACTAGATGTGTAGGATCATATCTCAGGACAGTAGTACAGACTCCTTTCATGTCCAAGACCTCTGTGCGTCTCCTTTTTTATACATATCTCATTGGACATATAAAACGGAAAACAGGTCAGTTCCATCAAATGTTGCATTATGGAATATTCTCACCAAGATGTATCCCAACTAGGGGAGAATATGGCAGCTAAAACGGCACAACATCATCTCATGGAGGTCTCTAATACATGATCCTAATGAAGAGTCACAAATGAAGAGAGACTCCTCTCCTTCACCTTCTGCAGCTCTACTACCAATGCTTCCCTGGTCTCACTTTCCTGATACACAGGAATAAACTGCTTGTCCAATCACTGGCTGAGGCGTGTCACCTCTGTGGCCAATGATTGGCTAGGTGGCATTTCCTGTGTCTCAAGAGGGACCAGAAAGTAGAGACCAGCGGAGACTCAGGGAAGCATTGGAACAGGAGGTAGAAGAGGAACTGTGAGGTGTTGCGGTACTTAATTTTTTTATTTTTTTTTTTTTAATATGACAGTTTGACCCCCCTCCCCCCAAACAAATAAATAAAAATGGATTCACAACCCCTTTAAGAGTGTAGTATATGTCCTAACTTATGGAGGTCTTATAACACAAGAAGTCGGATATAGTTTTGCATCTTTGCCTATTGAGGACTAGTTTTTTTGTGAAAATTCTACTTTTAATTTGCAGGGGGGGGGGATTAGGTCTAGTTTTTCTTTAATTGCTTGGATATATATTATAAGCTCGCCACCGTGAGCATGGGTCTTGTTTTCTAGATATCTACAGCCGATTCATCAATTGTGACTTTTTTTTTTAAAGAGTCGTAATATTTTTATGCAAATGCACCCTGGCCCTCCGCCAAGTGAATTTATGTACGCCTGGTTGCTATCTTGAATCCTAAACACAAAAAAAATGCCAGGACTAAAGTCATCTCAGTAGATTTAAAAAGATATACCGTATATTAGTAATAATAAATAGTAAAAAAGTTTCCATAAAAATCCAAAGTACCGACACACAAATGCATATAATGGTGGGCGCGAGACTGAGGGGACCCCACAATAAATAGAGTAGTGTAATATCAACACTACCCAAGCCGAGTGACAGATTTATCAGATAATATGTTAGTAATAATAAGGGTAAGTTCACACAGGGCGTTTTTTCAGCATTTTTTTAAGCAGCAAAACCTGATCTCTTGGCAGAAAAAAAAAAGCACATTTTCCTTGCATTTTTGATGCTTTTTTTGCTGCGGTTTTGGCATGCTACATTTGTCTCTTGTGCATGCTGACACAGTTTAGTGCTGGAAAAAAAATAAACTCCTATTCTATAGAATCAAGTTTGGTACAAAAAAAATGCAGCAAAACCTACGTTTTTGCTGCGGATTTTCAGCATTTTTTTCACCCCCCATTCATGTCAATGGGTGAAAAACGTAGAAAAAAAAAAAAACACTGAAAGAAGTGACCTGCTCCATTGTGCAAAAAAAAAAAAAAAAAAAAACATTCAAAGCACAAAATACTAACGACAAAAAAAAAAAGCTGTGTGCATGAGATTTCTGAAGTCTCATAGACATAGCTGGTAATGTAAAAAATGTGCACACAAAAAAAGCACCAACAAACCCCTAGTGTGAACTAACCCTAATCCATTTTCAGCTATGGGCACATGCACATATAAGGCAGGTAGTAAATGGTCCTTGGAGGGGAAGTAACATCTATTTCATGACTATTTTGTGCTCTCCATCTGGGGATGCCACCTACCTTATACATACATATGCCCACGTACCTTAGCTGGATGTGTATTAGGGTTAGGTCGCACTAGGTCGGCTTTTTGTGCTTTTTCATGCAAATTTTCACTTATCTTAGCTGAATATGTATTATTATTATAAATATCTGATAAATCTTTCACTCAGCTTGGGCAGTGTGTATATTACAGTATTGTGGGGTCCCCTCAGTCTCTTGCCCACCGCTGTATGTATTTGTGTGTCGCTACTTTGGATTTTTATAGAAACTTTATTTAACCCCTTAACGACCGCCGATACGCCTTTTAACGGCGGCCGCTAAGGGTACTTAAACCACAGTGCCGTTAATTAACGGCGCTGTGGAAAAAGTAAATAGCGCCCCCCAGAGTCGGATTTTCTTTACCGACCCCGCTTTTGCGATCGCCGGTAATTAACCGTTTACCGGCGATCGCAAAAAAACAAAAAAAAACAAAACCGCGATTTCTTTTTAATTTCTCTGTCCTCCGATGTGATCGCACATCAGAGGACAGAGAAATGGGGTCCCCAATACTTACCTGTCTCCCCCGGTGCTCCTCGTGGCTCCCGATGGGCGCCGCCATCTTCAAAATGACGGGCGCATGCGCAAGGCGCCCGCCACCGGGAGAATCTTTGGGGTCTCGGCTGCCGGGGGTAGCAGAGACCCCAAAGAACATGATCGGGGTCGGTTTTACCGACCCCTGTTTTGCAATCGCTGGTAATTAACTGTTTACCGGCGACTGTTATGGCTGGCAATCAGGCAACACAGCGTGCAGTAATCAGCGCACATACAGAGATCTGGCAATAACCAAAAACAATAGGACGAGCTCTGAGACGTGGAATCTCTGTAGACTGCAGTACCTGATCTATCCTCACACAACTATAAGCAGCAGTGGATTGCGCCTATCAACTACCTATGCAACTCGGCACTGCCTGAGGAGCTGACTAGCCTGCAGATAGAAATACAAGCCTGACTTACCTCAGAGAAATACCCCAAAGGAATAGGCAGCCCCCCACATATAATGACTGTTAGCAAGATGAAAAGACAAACGTAGGAATGAAATAGATTCAGCAAAGTGAGGCCCGATATTCTAGACAGAGCGAGGATAGCAAAGAGAACTATGCAGTCTACAAAAAACCCTAAAACGAAAACCACGCAAAGGGGCAAAAAAGACCCACCGTGCCGAACTAACAGCACGGCGGTGCACCCCTTGCTTCTCAGAGCTTCCAGCAAAAGTTAATAGCAAGCTGGACAGAAAAAACAGAAAACAAACTAGAAGCACTTATCTAGCATAGCAGCAGGCCCAAGGAAAGATGCAGTAGCTCAGATCCAACACTGGAACATTGACAAGGAGCAAGGAAGACAGACTCAGGTGGAGCTAAATAGCAAGGCAGCCAACGAGCTCACCAAAACACCTGAGGGAGGAAGCCCAGAGACTGCAATACCACTTGTGACCACAGAAGTGAACTCAGCCACAGAATTCACAACAGTACCCCCCCCTTGAGGAGGGGTCACCGAACCCTCACCAGAACCCCCAGGCCGACCAGGATGAGCCACATGAAAGGCACGAACAAGATCTGGGGCATGGACATCAGAGGCAAAAACCCAGGAATTATCTTCCTGAGCATAACCCTTCCATTTGACCAGATACTGGAGTTTCCGTCTAGAGACACGAGAATCCAAAATCTTCTCCACAATATACTCCAATTCCCCCTCCACCAAAACAGGGGCAGGAGGCTCCACAGATGGAACCATAGGTGCCACGTATCTCCTCAACAACGACCTATGGAATACATTATGTATGGAAAAGGAGTCTGGGAGGGTCAGACGAAAAGACACCGGATTGAGAATCTCAGAAATCCTATACGGACCAATAAAACGAGGTTTAAATTTAGGAGAGGAAACCTTCATAGGAATATGACGAGAAGATAACCAAACCAGATCCCCAACACGAAGTCGGGGTCCCACACGGCGTCTGCGATTAGCGAACAGCTGAGCCTTCTCCTGGGACAAGGTCAAATTGTCCACTACCTGAGTCCAGATCTGCTGCAACCTGTCCACCACATAATCCACACCAGGACAGTCCGAAGACTCAACCTGTCCTGAAAAGAAACGAGGATGGAACCCAGAATTGCAGAAAAATGGAGAGACCAAGGTAGCCGAGCTGGCCCGATTATTAAGGGCGAACTCAGCCAACGGCAAAAATGACACCCAATCATCCTGGTCAGCGGAAACAAAACATCTCAGATATGTTTCCAAGGTCTGATTGGTTCGTTCGGTCTGGCCATTAGTCTGAGGATGGAAGGCCGAGGAAAAAGATAGGTCAATGCCCATCCTACCACAAAAGGCTCGCCAGAACCTCGAGACAAACTGGGAACCTCTGTCAGAAACAATATTCTCAGGAATGCCATGTAAACGAACCACATGCTGGAAGAACAAAGGCACCAAATCAGAGGAGGAAGGCAATTTAACCAAGGGCACCAGATGGACCATTTTAGAAAAGCGATCACAGACCACCCAAATGACCGACATTTTTTGAGAAACGGGAAGGTCAGAAATGAAATCCATCGAAATATGTGTCCAAGGCCTCTTCGGGACCGGCAAGGGCAAAAGCAACCCACTGGCACGTGAACAGCAGGGCTTAGCCCTAGCACAAATTCCACAGGACTGCACAAAAGCACGCACATCCCGTGACAGAGATGGCCACCAGAAGGATCTAGCAACCAACTCCCTGGTACCAAAGATTCCTGGATGACCGGCCAGCACCGAACAATGAAGTTCAGAGATAACTTTACTAGTCCACCTATCAGGGACGAACAGTTTCTCGGCCGGACAACGATCAGGTTTATTAGCCTGAAATTTCTGCAACACTCTCCGCAAATCAGGGGAGATGGCAGACACAATGACTCCTTCCTTGAGGATACTCGCCGGCTCAGATAACCCCGGAGAGTCGGGCACAAAACTCCTAGACAGAGCATCCGCCTTCACATTTTTAGAGCCCGGAAGGTATGAAATCACAAAATCAAAACGAGCAAAAAATAACGACCAACGGGCCTGTCTAGGATTCAAGCGCTTGGCAGACTCAAGATAAGTAAGGTTCTTATGATCAGTCAAAACCACCACGCGATGCTTAGCACCCTCAAGCCAATGACGCCACTCCTCGAATGCCCACTTCATGGCCAGCAACTCTCGGTTGCCCACATCATAATTACGCTCAGCAGCAGAAAATTTCCTGGAAAAGAAAGCACATGGTTTGAACACTGAGCAACCAGAACCTCTCTGTGACAAAACCGCCCCTGCACCAATCTCAGAAGCATCAACCTCGACCTGGAACGGAAGAGAAACATCAGGTTGACACAACACAGGGGCACAGCAAAAACGACGCTTCAACTCCTGAAAAGCTTCCACGGCAGCAGAAGACCAATTAACCAAATCAGCACCCTTCTTGGTCAAATCGGTCAATGGTCTGGCAATGCTAGAAAAATTACAGATGAAGCGACGATAAAAATTAGCAAAGCCCAGGAATTTCTGCAGACTTTTTAGAGATGTCGGCTGAGTCCAATCCTGGATGGCCTTAACCTTAACCGGATCCATCTCGATAGTAGAAGGGGAAAAGATGAACCCCAAAAATGAAACTTTCTGCACACCGAAGAGACACTTTGATCCCTTCACGAACAAGGAATTAGCACGCAGTACCTGGAAAACCATTCTGACTTGCTTCACATGAGACTCCCAATCATCTGAGAAGATCAAAATGTCATCCAAGTAAACAATCAAGAATTTATCCAGATACTCACGGAAAATGTCATGCATAAAAGACTGAAAAACAGATGGAGCATTGGCAAGTCCGAACGGCATCACCAGATACTCAAAATGACCCTCGGGCGTATTAAATGCCGTTTTCCATTCATCTCCCTGCCTGATTCTCACCAGATTATACGCACCACGAAGATCAATCTTAGTAAACCAACTAGCCCCCTTAATCCGAGCAAACAAGTCAGAAATCAATGGCAAGGGATACTGAAACTTAACAGTGATCTTATTAAGAAGGCGGTAATCAATACACGGTCTTAGCGAACCATCCTTCTTGGCTACAAAAAAGAACCCTGCTCCCAATGGTGACGACGATGGGCGAATATGTCCCTTCTCCAGGGACTCCTTCACATAACTGCGCATAGCGGTGTGTTCAGGTACGGACAAATTAAATAAACGACCCTTAGGGAATTTACTACCAGGAATCAAATCGATAGCACAATCACAATTCCTATGCGGAGGTAGGGCATCAGACTTGGACTCTTCAAATACATCCTGAAAGTCCGACAAAAACTCTGGGATGTCAGAAGGAATGGATGACGAAATAGACAAAAATGGAACATCACCATGTACTCCCTGACAACCCCAGCTGGTTACCGACATAGAGTTCCAATCCAATACTGGATTATGGGTTTGTAGCCATGGCAACCCCAACACGACCACATCGTGCAAATTATGCAGTACCAAAAAGCGAATAACTTCCTGATGTGCAGGAGCCATGCACATGGTCAGCTGGGCCCAGTACTGAGGCTTATTCTTGGCCAAAGGTGTAGCATCAATTCCTCTCAACGGAATAGGACACCGCAAAGGCTCCAAGAAAAATCCACAACGTTTAGCATAATCCAAATCCATCAGATTCAGGGCAGCGCCTGAATCCACAAACGCCATGACAGAATATGATGACAAAGAGCACATTAAGGTAATGGACAAAAGGAATTTGGACTGTACAGTACCAATAACGGCAGAGCTATCGAACCGCCTAGTGCGTTTAGGACAATTAGAAATAGCATGAGTAGAATCACCACAATAGAAACACAGTCTGTTCAGACGTCTGTGTTCGTGCCGTTCTACTTTAGTCATAGTCCTGTCGCACTGCATAGGCTCAGGCTTACTCTCAGACAATACCGCCAGATGGTGCACAGATTTACGCTCGCGCAAGCGACGACCGATCTGAATGGCCAAGGACATAGACTCATTCAAACCAGCAGGCATAGGAAATCCCACCATTACATCCTTAAGAGCTTCAGAGAGACCCTTTCTGAACAAAGCCGCTAGTGCAGATTCATTCCACAGAGTGAGTACTGACCATTTCCTAAATTTCTGACAATATACTTCTACATCATCCTGACCCTGGCATAAAGCCAGCAGATTTTTCTCAGCTTGATCCACTGAATTAGGCTCATCGTAAAGCAATCCCAGCGCCTGGAAAAATGCATCAACATTACTCAATGCAGAATCTCCTGGTGCAAGAGAAAACGCCCAGTCCTGTGGGTCGCCACGCAAAAAAGAAATAATAATCAAAACCTGTTGAATAGGATTACCAGAAGAATGAGGTTTCAAGGCCAAAAATAGCTTACAATTATTTCTGAAGCTCAGGAACTTAGTTCTGTCACCAAAAAACAAATCAGGAATCGGAATTCTTGGTTCTAGCATCGATTTCTGATCAATAGTATCTTGAATCTTTTGTACATTTACAACGAGATTATCCATTGAGGAGCACAGAGCCTGAATATCCATGTCCACAGCTGTGTCCTGAAGCACTCTAATGTCTAGGGGAAAAAAAAGACTGAAGACAGAGCTAAGAAAAAAAAATGATGTCAGGATTTCTTTTTTCCCTCTATTGGAAATCATTGAAGGGCTCCTTGTACTGTTATGGCTGGCAATCAGGCAACACAGCGTGCAGTAATCAGCGCACATACAGAGATCTGGCAATAACCAAAAACAATAGGACGAGCTCTGAGACGTGGAATCTCTGTAGACTGCAGTACCTGATCTATCCTCACACAACTATAAGCAGCAGTGGATTGCGCCTATCACTACCTATGCAACTCGGCACTGCCTGAGGAGCTGACTAGCCTGAAGATAGAAATACAAGCCTGACTTACCTCAGAGAAATACCCCAAAGGAATAGGCAGCCCCCCACATATAATGACTGTTAGCAAGATGAAAAGACAAACGTAGGAATGAAATAGATTCAGCAAAGTGAGGCCCGATATTCTAGACAGAGCGAGGATAGCAAAGAGAACTATGCAGTCTACAAAAAACCCTAAAACGAAAACCACGCAAAGGGGCAAAAAAGACCCACCGTGCCGAACTAACAGCACGGCGGTGCACCCCTTGCTTCTCAGAGCTTCCAGCAAAAGTTAATAGCAAGCTGGACAGAAAAAACAGAAAACAAACTAGAAGCACTTATCTAGCAGAGCAGCAGGCCCAAGGAAAGATGCAGTAGCTCAGATCCAACACTGGAACATTGACAAGGAGCAAGGAAGACAGACTCAGGTGGAGCTAAATAGCAAGGCAGCCAACGAGCTCACCAAAACACCTGAGGGAGGAAGCCCAGAGACTGCAATACCACTTGTGACCACAGAAGTGAACTCAGCCACAGAATTCACAACAGGCGACCGCAAAAAAAAAAAAAAAGAAAAAAAAAAGCAAAGTGTAATTCTCTGTCCTCTGATGTGATCGCACATCAGAGGACAGAGAAATAGGGGGATTCAGGGACCCTATTATACTCACCAGTGTCCCTGGATCCTCCTGCTGCTCCTCCTGGCCGCCGGCATCTTTTTGGCAAAAGAAAATGGCGGGCGCATGCGCAGTGCGCCCGCCATCTGTCGGCCGGCAGGAGAAGAGCAGTTGGGGCTAAAATTAGGGCTTGGGTTAGGGCTTGGGTTGGGGCTAAATTTAGGGTTAGAGTTAGGGCTAAAGTTAGGGTTAGAGCTGGGATTAGGGTTAGGGTTTGGATTAGGGTTGGTATTAGGGTTAGGGTTGGCATTAGGGTTACGCTTGGGATTAGGGTTAGGTTTGGGATTAGGGTTAAGGTTAGGGTTGTGATTAGGGGTGTATTGGGATTAGGGTTAGGTTTGAGGTTAGGGTTGAGATTAGGATTAGGGGTGTGTTGGATTTAGGGTTTTGATTAGGGTTATGGTTAGGGTTGACATTAGGGTTGTTTTGGGGTAAGGGTTGTGATTATCGTTAGGGTTAGTGATTAGGATTATGGATCGGGTTGGGATTAGGGTTATGGTTAGGGTTGACATTAGGGTTGTTTTGGGGTAAGGGTTGTGATTATGGTTAGGGTTAGTGATTAGGATTATGGATCAGGTTGGGATTAGGGTTAGGGGTGTGTTGGGGTTAGGGTTGGAGCTAGAATTGGGGGGTTTCCACTGTTTAGGTACATCAGGGGGTCTCCAAACACGACAGCCAATTTTGCGCTCAAAAAGTCAAATGGTGCTCCCTCCCTTCTGAGCTCTGCCGTGCGCCCAAACAGTGGGTTACCCCCACATATGGGGCATCAACGTACTCGGGATAAATTGGACAACAACTTTTGGGGTCCAATTTCTCCTGTTACCCTTGTGAAAATAAAAACTTGGGGGCTACAAAATCTTTTTTGTGGAAAATTTTTTATTTTATTTTCACGACTCTGCATTCTAAACTTCTGTGAAGCACTTGGGCATTCAAAGTTCTCACCACACATCTAGATAAGTTCCTTGGGGGGTCTAGTTTCCAAAATGGGGTCACTTGTGGAGGGTTTCTACTGTTTAGGTACATCAGGGGCTCTGCAAACGCAACATAACGCCCGCAGACCATTCTATCAAAGTCTGCATTCCAAAACGGCGCTCCTTCCTTCCGAGCTCTGCCGTGCGCCCAAACAGTGGTTTACCCCCACATATGGGGTACCAGCATACTCAGGACAAATTGGACAACAACTATTGCGGTCCAATTTCTCCTGTTACCCTTGTGAAAATAAAAACTTGGGGGCTACAATATCTTTTTTGTGGAAAAAAAAATATTTTTTATTTTCACGACTCTGCATTCTAAACTTCTGTGAAGCACTTGGGCATTCAAAGTTCTCACCACACATCTAGATAAGTTCCATGGGGGGGGTCTAGTTTCCAAAATGGGGTCACTTGTGGGGGGTTTCCACTGTTTAGGCACATCAGGGGCTCTCCAAACGCGACATGGCGTCCGATCTCAATTCCAGACAATTCTACATTGAAAAAGTAAAACGGCACTCCTTCTCTTCCAAGCTCTGCGGTGCGCCCAAACAGTGGTTTACCCCCACATATTGGGTATCGATGTATTTAGGAGAAATTGCACTACAACTTTTGTGGTCTAATTTCTCCTGTTACCCTTGTGAAAATAAAAATTTGGGGGCACAGATCATTTTTGTAGAAAAAATGTGATTTTTTTTATTTTCACGGCTCAACGTTATAAACTTCTGTGAAGCACTTGGGGGTTCAAAGTGCTCACCACACATCTAGATAAGTTCCTTAAGGGGTCTAGTTTACAAAATGGTGTCACTTGTGGGGGGTTTCCACTGTTTAGGCACATCAGGGGCTCTCTAAACGTGACATGGCCTCCGATCTCAATTCCAGCCAATTCTGTATTGAAAAAGTGAAACGGCGCTCCTTCACTTCCAAGTTCTGCGGTGCGCCCAAAAAGTAGTTTACCCTCACATATGGGGTATTGGCGTATTCAGGAGAAATTGCATAACAAAATTAATGGTTACATTTCTGTTTTTACACTTGTGAAAATAAAAAAATGGTTCTGAATTAAAATGTTTGCAAAAAAAAGTTAAATGTTCATTTTTTCCTTCCACATTGTTTCAGTTCCTGTGAAGCACGTAAAGGGTTAATAAACTTCTTGAATGTGGTTTTGAGAACCTTGAGGGGTGTAGTTTTTAGAATGGTGTCACACTTTGTTATTTTCTATCATATAGACCCCTCAAAATGACTTCAAATGTGATGTGGTCCCTAAAAAAAATGGTGTTGTAAAAATGAGAAATTGCTGGTCAACTTTTAACCCTTATAACTCCCTAACAAAAAAAAATTTTGTTTCCAAAATTATGCTGATGTAAAGTAGACATGTGGGAAATGTTATTTATTAACTATTTTTCGTGACATATCTGATTTAAGGGCATAAAAATACAAAGTTTGAAAAATGCAAATTTTAAAAAATTTTCGCCATATTTCCGTTTTTTTCATAAATAATCGCAAGTAATATCGAAGAAATGTTACCACTAACATGAAGTACAATATGTCACGAAAAAACAATCTCAGAATCAGCGGGATCCATTAAAGCGTTCCAGAGTTATAACCTCATAAAGTGACAGTGGTCAGAATTGTAAAAATTGGCCCGGTCATTAAGTACCAAATTGGCTCTGTCAGTAAGGGGTTAATAAAATAGAAATCTTTTTACATTTGCTGGGATGACTTTTGTCTTCATTTTTCCTCTTTAGAACTCACGTTTAGCTTATAATGCCTTTTGGCACCGTGCTCCCACACCTGGGGTTATTTTGCAGTCTTTTGATATTTCATTTTTTTATTTTGCGCACTGTGCGAGGAATATGAGGAACAAGTTCAAGACAAAAATAAAGAGCATTTTTCGCAACATTTATGAGCCATGTGCCCCATTTATAAAGGATAAGGCATGGGGGGGGGGGGGGGGAGAATAAAAAAAAAAAGGAAATACAAAAAGAAAAAAAAAAAATTACAACATTATTGACCACTACCTGACACCGATGGGCTGCAGCGCTCACGCTGTAAAACAGTGGCCGCCACCGATGGGCTGCAGTGCTCACGCGGTAAGGCTACTTTCACACTAGCGTTTTTTGCCAGACGTCGCAATGCATCGTTTATGTAAAAAAACACATCCTGCAAAGTTGTTTGCAGGATGCGTTTTTGCCCCATAGATTAACATTAGCGACGCGATTGCGCCGTGTTGTGGCGGACCGCCGGGAGCAAAAAACGTTACATGTAACGTTTTTTGCTCCTGACGGACCGCTTTTTCTGACCGCGCATGCGCGGACGGAACTCCGCCCCCACCTCCCCGCACCTCACAATGGGGCAGCGGATGCGCCGGAGAAATGCATCCGCTGCACCCGTTGTGCAGTGCGTCAAACGCTAGTGTCGGAATCTCTGCCCGACGCATTGCGACGGGGAGATTCCGACGCTAGTGTGAAAGTAGCCTAAAACAGTGGCTGCCACCGATGGGCTGCAGCGCTCACGCGGTAAAACAGTGGCCGCCACCGATGGGCTGCAGCGCTCACGCGGTAAAACAGTGGCCGCCACCGATGGGCTGCAGCGCTCACGCGGTAAAACAGTGGCCGCCACCGATGGGCTGCAGCGCTCACGCGGTAAAACAGTGGCCGCCACCGATGGGCTGCAGCGCTCACGCGGTAAAACAGTGGCCGCCACCGATGGGCTGCAGCGCTCACATGGTAAAACAGTGGCCGCCACCGATGGGCTGCAGCGCTCACGCGGTAAAACAGTGGCCGCCACCGATGGGCTGCAGCGCTCACGCGGTAAAACAGTGGCCGCCACCGTTGGGCTGCAGCGCTCACGCGGTAAAACAGTGGCCGCCACCGTTGGGCTGCAGCGCTCACGTGGTAAAACAGAGACCGCCACTGATTGGCTGCAGCGCTCACACAGTAAAACAGTGGCCGCCACTGATGGGCTGCAGCACTCACACGGTAAAACAGTGGCCTGCAGCCCTGGGAAACCTGGCACTGTCAGAGCGGCGCTGATACGGAAGGACTGCATGTTATTTTATCAGGGGGGGCTAATTCATCTAAAAGGGAGTGAACAACACCTTTAAAAAAATGCAAATGATGAATTAAGGCCCAAATGTTTACCAAAATTGAATCTTTAAACATATTTACAATAGGGGAGATTTATACAATAAAGGACAACACTGTTCGTCCAACATGCGGCCACCTGACACCTGCTAGGGCAGCGGACACCCACCCACAATAACCCCCATTATAAAGCTGCCCCAATACAGCAACATCTACGCCGGCCATATATAATAGTCTGCATTACAGCCGCCATATTAGTGCACGGCCTCTATCACAGCCAGGCGACCAACACAGCGACCACCAGGTGTCAGGACCCCCGACCGAAAGTGCCCGTATGTCTCCCCCCTCCGTCAGTCACTGCAGTAATAGCTATAACGGCTGTCACTTCTCACCCCGGCCCGGAGACACGGCCGCCGCCAGCAGCACGGACAGGAGCAGCACGTAACACACACGGGCAGCCATCGCTGTGCAAACTTCTATGGCACTTCCTGTTAATCTTCCGGCTTCCGGTGAAATAGAGCCGCCATGTTGGTCCACCCCAAGGTCTGAGGTGAATAAAGATGTGCTTTCGGACGCCATCTTGTGGTGGAGTGTGAAACTGTTTCAGAAATGTGAAATTTTATTAAAGTGATTTCTACAGTACAATCTGTGACTCCTCATTTCCTCATGGACTTACATTTGCGAGAAATTACGTTTCTAGAACCAGATTGTCGCTTGATAGCAGGGATTTTGAGTCTTTTGTCAAAACTACAAAGTAGGCATCTGTTTTCTGCGCCACCTTTGTAGTCAGCCATAGCTGTTAGGACATATAGCTGACCTCCCAAGACAGCAGGACAGCTCCCCAAATGTGGGATTGCCCCGCTGGATTCAGGAGGAAGGTTTGGTTATTTAGCCGGCATCTGCCTGTAACCGCAACAGATGGACAATCTCCGGTCACTGCTGTTAATCATTCAGATGCTGCAGCTGCTGTCAATCATTTAAATGACATGATTTCTGGTGCGCTCATGAGAATGGCTGTGTCCTACATCACCAAAGCCTCCTTGAACATGTGCAGTGCGCTGGTAAAGCGGTGGTGTGTACGCCAGCTTACGACAAATTGTCAGGAAGGCAAAGATCCGGCAGTGATGCCAGTTTTGAAAATCATATACTGTAAGGCCGGGTTCACATTGCATTAATAGCAGTCCGTTCAACACATATGTTAACAGGCTGCTGTTAACGCAAGTGCCGTTATGGCAGCACGCTAGCACAGATACAGCTAGCAGATGCTCTATCTGCGCTAGCGGTGACGGACCCGGAAAAGCTGCAGCCCGCGTCTCGGGGTCCGTCGCTCAATGACGGCACATCACTAGCTTCACTACTTGATGCTCGATGCGTCCGACATTGGACTACTTAACACCACGTTAATGCCGCGGTATAACGTAGTCCGTCTAAACGACACACCCAACGCAATGTGAACCCGGCCTAACTGACATTTAGATCGGGGTCACATGGCTGTCGATTGAGAGAATCGCAGCACAAGTGCGAAGATGGAGAACATAATTTATCCATCTTCTCCATTGTCTGTGCAATCCCATGTTTCACAAGCATCCATAGACTTGTATGCTGGATCGGCATGAGAAAATAATCGCAGATCTGCACTGTCCCATAGTATTGGGCAAAGAGCTATTCAATAAAATATCTTGTAGCACTCGGCCGCGTTATACGCTCGTGTGAGTGAGCCCTCACAGGAAGGCAGGGCCAAACTGGCCATCGGGCAGTTCTGGCAAATGCCAGAAGGGCCGGTGCCAGTAGCGGGCCACTGCACGCCGACTCACCCTTCCCTCCCCCTGCACCGCCACCGCATTCAACTATACCGGCTTCTATGACGCCGGTACAGTTGAATACAATGATGGAGGAGAGAGCGTCACTTGACGCTCCCTCTCCCATAATTCCCCGCTCTGCCTCTGACACTGCGGGTGCGCGCGCACTCACTGTGTCCCAGGCAGTGCAGCGGTAGCCGCTGAGACAGAGGCAGGGAGAACCGCGGGCACGAGGAAAGGTGAGGAGCTTGAGTTTTTTTTTTACTGGACTGTGAGGCCATTCTAGGTGGGGAGGAGAGATGTGGGCTGTGCTATATACTACTATGTGGACTCTGCTATATACTACTGTGTGGGCTCTGCTGTATACTACTATGTGGGTAGTGCTATATACTACTATGTGGGCTCTGCTATATACTACTATGTGGGCTGTGCTATATACTACTCTGTGGGCTCAGCTGTATACTACTATGTGGGCTGTGCTATATACTACTGTGTGGGCTCTGCTGTATACTACTATGTGGGCTCTGCTGTATACTACTATGTGGGCAGTGCTATATACTACTCTGTGGGCTCAGCTGTATACTACTATGTGGGCTGTGCTATATACTACTCTGTGGGCTCTGCTGTATACTACTATGTGGGCAGTGCTGTATACTACTGTGTGGGCTCTGCTGTATACTACTATGTGGGCTCTGCTGTATACTACTATGTGGACAGTGCTGTATACTACTGTGTGGGCTCGGCTGTATACTACTGTGGGCAGTGCTATATACTACTGTGTGGGCAGTGCTAAATACTACTGTGTGGGCTGTGCTATATACTTTGTGGGCTGTGCTGTATACTACTATGTGGGCAGTGCTGTATACTACTATGTGGGCAGTGCTGTATACTACTATGTGGGCAGTGGTGTATACTACTATGTGGGCAGTGCTGTATACTACTGTGTGGGCAGTGCTGTATACTACTGTGTGGGCAGTGATGTATACTAATGTGTGGGCAGTGATGTATACTACTATGTGGGCAGTGCTGTATACTACTGTGTGGGCAGTGCTGTATACTACTGTGTGGGCAGTGATGTATACTACTGTGTGGGCAGTGATGTATACTACTGTGTGGGCAGTGCTGTATACTACTATGTGGGCAGTGCTGTATACTACTATGTGGGCTGTGCTATATACTACTGTGTGGGCTGTGCTATATACTACTATGTGGGCTATGCTGTATACTACTATGTGAGCAGTGCTGTATACTACTGTGTGGGCTGTGCTGTATACTACTGTGTGGGCTGTGGTATATACTACTATGTGGGCAGTGCTGTATACTACTGTATGGGCTCTGCTGTATACTACTATGTGGGCAGTGCTGTATACTACTATGTGGGCTGCGCTATATACTACTATGTGGGCAGTGCTGTATACTACTGTATGGGCTCTGCTGTATACTACTATGTGGGCAGTGCTGTATACTACTATGTGGGCTGCGCTATATACTACTGTGTGGGCTGCGCTATATACTACTGTGTGGGCAGTGCTGTATACTACTATGTGGGCAGTGTTATATACTACTGTGTGGGCAGTGTTGTATACTACTATGTGGGCAGTGCTGTATACTACTATGTGGGCAGTGCTGTATACTACTGTGTGGGCAGTGCTGTATACTACTGTGTGGGCTCTGCTGTATACTACAATGTGGGCTGTGCTATATACTACGTGGGCTCTGCTGTATACTACTATGTGGGCTGTGCTATATACTACTGTGTGGGCAGTGCTATATACTATTATGTGGGCTCTGCTGTATACTACTATGTGGGCTGTGCTATATACTACTATGTGGGCAGTGCTGTATACTACTATGTGGGCTCTGCTGTATACTACTATGTGGGCTGTGCTATATACTACTATGTGGGCTGTGTTGTATACTACTATGTGGGCAGTGCTGTATACTACTGTGTGGGCTGTGCTATATACCACTGTGTGGGCTGTGCTATATACCACTGTGTGGGCAGTGCTGTATACCACTGTGTGGGAAGTGCTGTATACCACTGTGTCGGCAGTGCTGTATACCAATGTGTCGACAGTGCTGTATACTACTGTGTGGGCTCTGCTGTATAACATAGTAACATAACATAGTTAGTAAGGCCGAAAAAAGACATTTGTCCATCCAGTTCAGCCTATATTCCATCATAATAAATACCCAGATCTACGTCCTTCTACAGAACCTAATAATTGTATGATACAATATTGTTCTGCTCCAGGAAGACATCCAGGCCTCTCTTGAACCCCTCGACTGAGTTCGCCATCACCACCATAGTATACTACTATGTGGGCTGTGCTATATACTACTATGTGGGCTCTGCTGTATACTACTATGTGGGCTGTGCTATGTACTACTGTGTGGGCTCTGCTGTATACTACTATGTGTGCAGTGCTGTATACAACTGTGTGGGCTGTGCTATATACTACTGTGTGGGCTTTGCTGTATACTACTGTGTGGGCTGTGCTGTATACTACTGTGTGGGCTGTGCTGTATACTGTGTGGGCTGTGCTATATACTACTGTGTGGGCTGTGCTATATACTACTATGTGGGCTCTGCTGTATACTACTATGTGGGCAGTGCTGTATACTACTATGTGGGCAGTGCTGTATACTACTGTGTGGGCAGTGCTGTATTTTACTATGTAGGCTCTGCTGTATACTACTTTGTGGGCTCTGCTGTATACTACTGTGTTGGCTGTGCTGTATACTACTTTGTGGGCTGTGCTATATACTACTGTGTGGGCAGTGCTGTATACTACTGTGTGGGCTGTGCTGTATACTACTGTGTGGGATGTGCTGTATGCTACTGTGTGGGCTGTGCTGTATACTGCTAAGTGGGCTGTGCTATATACTGCTATGTGGGCTGTGCTGTATACATGCTACGTGGGCTGTGTTATCTGCTATACAGGTTGTGCTATATATTATGGGGGGTATATTATATTCTATGGGGGAGGCCGTGTTATATACTATGTGGCTGTTGTACACTATTGTGGGGGTATACTATATTCTAAGAGGGAGGCTGTGTTATATACTATGAGGGGCTGCATTATATTCTATGGGGGCTACTGTTGTGAATTCTGTGGCAGAGCTCCCTCCTGTGGTCACAAGTGGTACTTCGGCTGATTCTCTCTGTGAGCTTCCGTTGGTGAAGGAAAGTGGTACTGCGGCTTCTGAGTTTCCTTCCTCAGGTGATGTGGTGAAGTCATTAAGTGCTGCTCTATTTAACTCCACCTAGTGCTTTGATCCTGGCCTCCAGTCAATGTTCTAGTATTGGACCTGTTTCCTCCTTGATTGTTCCTGTGGCCTGCTGCTTTGCATAGCTAAGTTTCGCTTTGCTATTTTGTTTGCTGTTTTTTTCTGTCCAGCTTGTCTATTTGTTTTTTTCCTGCTTGCTGGAAGCTCTGGGACGCAGAGGGTGTACCTCCGTGCCGTTAGTTCGGTACGGAGGGTCTTTTTGCCCCCTTTGCGTGGTTTTTGTAGGGTTTTGTGTTGACCGCAAAGTTACCTTTCCTATCCTCGCTCTGTTCAGAAAGTCGGGCCTCACTTTGCTAAATCTATTTCATCTCTACGTTTGTCTTTTCATCTTAACTCACAGTCATTATATGTGGGGGCTGCCTTTTCCTTTGGGGTATTTCTCTGAGGCAAGGTAGGCTTATTTTCTATCTTCAGGCTAGATAGTTTCTCAGGCTGTGCTGAGTTGCATAGGGAGCGTTAGGCGCAATCCACGGCTGCCTCTAGTGTGGTTGAAGAGGATTAAGGATTGCGGTCAGCAGAGTTCCCACGTCTCAGAGCTCGTTCAATGTTTTTGGGTTATTGTCAGGTAACTGTATGTGCACTGACCTCTATGTCCATTGTGGTACTGAATTACCTTATCATAACAGTACTGGAGGCCCAAAGTACTAATGATTCTCAATAGAGGGAAAAAAGAAGTTCTGAGACCATTTTTTTTTCTCTGCACTGTGTTTTGCCTTTTTTTTCCCCTAGACATTTGGGTGGTTCAGGACACAGGTGTAGCGATGGACATTAAAGGTCTGTCTTCATGTGTGGATCAGCTCACGGCAAGAGTACAAAATATTCAAGACTTTGTGGTTCAGAATTCTATGTTAGAACCGAGAATTCCTATTCCTGATTTGTTTTTTGGAGATAGAACTAAATTTCTGAGTTTCAAAAATAATTGTAAACTATTTCTGGCTTTGAAACCTCGCTCCTCTGGTGACCCAGTTCAACAAGTTAGGATCATTATTTCTTTTTTACGTGGCGACCCTCAGGACTGGGCATTTTCTCTTGCGTCAGGAGATCCTGCATTAAGTAATATCGATGCGTTTTTCCTGGCTCTCGGATTGCTGTACGAACCTAATTCAGTGGATCAGGCAGAGAAAAATTTGCTGGCTCTGTGTCAGGGTCAGGATGAGATAGAGGTATATTGTCAGAAATTTAGAAAGTGGTCCGTACTCACTCAATGGAATGAAGGTGCGCTCGCAGCTATTTTCAGAAAGGGTCTCTCTAAAGCCCTTAAGGATGTCATGGTGGGATTTCCTATGCCTGCTGGTCTGAATGAGTCTATGTCGTTGGCCATTCAGATCGGTCGACGCTTGCGTGAGCGTAAATCTGTGCACCATTTGGCGGTATTACCTGAGCTTAAACCTGAGCCTATGCAGTGCGATAGGACTTTGACCAGAGTTGAACGGCAAGAACACAGACGTCTGAATGGGCTGTGTTTCTACTGTGGTGATTCCACTCATGCTATCTCTGATTGTCCTAAGCGCACTAAGCGGTTCGCTAGGTCTGCCACCATTGGTACGGTACAGTCAAAATTTCTTCTGTCCGTTACCTTGATCTGCTCTTTGTCATCATATTCTGTCATGGCATTTGTGGATTCAGGCGCTGCCCTGAATTTGATGGACTTGGAGTATGCTAGGCGTTGTGGGTTTTTCTTGGAGCCCTTGCAGTGTCCTATTCCATTGAGAGGAATTGATGCTACACCTTTGGCCAAGAATAAGCCTCAGTACTGGACCCAGCTGACCATGTGCATGGCTCCTGCAGATCAGGAGGTTATTCGCTTTCTGGTGTTGCATAATCTGCATGATGTGGTCGTGTTGGGGTTGCCATGGCTACAAGTCCATAATCCAGTATTAGATTGGAAATCCATGTCTGTGTCCAGCTGGGGTTGTCAGGGGGTACATGGTGATATCCCATTTCTGACTATTTCGTCATCCACCCCTTCTGAGGTTCCAGAGTTCTTGTCTGATTACCGGGATGTATTTGATGAGCCCAAGTCCGATACCCTACCTCCGCATAGGGATTGTGATTGTGCTATCGATTTGATTCCTGGTAGTAAATTCCCAAAAGGTCGACTGTTTAATTTATCTGTGCCTGAGCACGCCGCTATGCGGAGTTATGTGAAGGAGTCCTTGGAGAAGGGGCATATTCGCCCGTCATCGTCGCCTTTAGGAGCAGGGTTCTTTTTTGTAGCCAAGAAGGATGGTTCGCTGAGACCTTGTATAGATTACCGCCTTCTAAATAAGATCACGGTTAAATTTCAGTACCTCTTGCCGTTGTTATCTGATTTGTTTGCTCGGATTAAGGGGGCTAGTTGGTTCACCAAGATAGATCTTCGTGGTGCGTATAATCTTGTGCGTATTAAGCGAGGCGATGAATGGAAAACTGCATTTAATACGCCCGAGGGCCATTTTGAGTATCTTGTAATGCCATTCGGACTTGCCAATGCTCCATCAGTGTTTCAGTCCTTTATGCATGACATCTTCCGAGAGTACCTGGATAAATTCCTGATTGTGTACTTGGATGACATTTTGATCTTCTCGGATGATTGGGAGTCTCATGTGAAGCAGGTCAGAACGGTGTTTCAGGTCCTGCGTGCTAATTCTTTGTTTGTGAAGGGATCAAAGTGTCTCTTTGGTGTTCAGAAGGTTTCATTTTTGGGGTTCATCTTTTCCCCTTCTACTATCGAGATGGACCCTGTTAAGGTCCAAGCCATCCATGATTGGACTCAGCCGACATCTCTGAAAAGTCTGCAAAAGTTCCTGGGCTTTGCTAATTTTTATCGTCGCTTCATCTGCAATTTTTCTAGTATTGCTAAACCATTGACCGATTTGACCAAGAAGGGTGCTGATGTGGTCAATTGGTCTTCTGCTGCTGTGGAAGCTTTTCAAGACTTGAAGCGTCGTTTTTCTTCTGCCCCTGTGTTGTGTCAACCAGATGTTTCGCTTCCATTCCAGGTCGAGGTTGATGCTTCTGAGATTGGAGCAGGGGCTGTTTTGTCGCAGAGAAGTTCTGATTGCTCGGTGATGAAACCATGCGCCTTCTTTTCCAGGAAGTTTTCGCCTGCTGAGCGAAATTATGATGTGGGCAATCGAGAGTTGCTGGCCATGAAGTTGGCATTCGAGGAGTGGCGTCATTGGCTTGAAGGAGCTAAGCAGCGCGTGGTGGTCTTGACTAATCATAAGAACTTGACTTATCTCGAGTCTGCCAAGCGGTTGAATCCTAGACAGGCTCGTTGGTCGCTGTTTTTTGCCCGTTTTGACTTTGTGATTTCGTACCTTCCGGGCTCTAAAAATGTGAAGGCGGATGCTCTGTCTAGGAGTTTTGTGCCCGACTCTCCGGGTTTATCTGAGCCGGCGGGTATCCTCAAAGAGGGAGTAATTGTGTCTGCCATCTCCCCTGATTTGCGGCGGGTGCTGCAAAAATTTCAGGCTAATAAACCTGATCGTTGCCCAGCGGAGAAACTGTTTGTCCCTGATAGGTGGACGAATAAAGTTATCTCTGAGGTTCATTGTTCGGTGTTGGCTGGTCATCCTGGAATCTTTGGTACCAGAGAGTTAGAGGCTAGATCCTTTTGGTGGCCATCTCTGTCGCGGGATGTGCGTTCTTTTGTGCAGTCCTGTGGGATTTGTGCTCGGGCTAAGCCCTGCTGTTCTCGTGCCAGTGGGTTGCTTTTGCCCTTGCCAGTCCCGAAGAGGCCTTGGACACATATCTCTATGGATTTTATTTCAGATCTTCCCATCTCTCAAAAGATGTCAGTCATTTGGGTGGTCTGTGATCGCTTCTCTAAGATGGTCCATTTGGTACCCTTGTCTAAATTACCTTCCTCCTCTGATTTGGTGCCATTGTTCTTCCAGCATGTGGTTCGTTTACATGGCATTCCAGAGAATATCGTTTCTGACAGAGGTTCCCAGTTTGTTTCGAGGTTTTGGCGAGCCTTTTGTGGTAGGATGGGCATTGACTTGTCTTTTTCCTCGGCTTTCCATCCTCAGACTAATGGCCAGACCGAACGAACCAATCAGACCTTGGAAACATATCTGAGATGCTTTGTTTCTGCTGATCAGGATGACTGGGTGTCCTTTTTGCCTTTGGCTGAGTTCGCCCTTAATAATCGGGCCAGCTCGGCTACCTTGGTTTCGCCGTTTTTCTGCAACTCTGGGTTCCATCCTCGTTTCTCTTCAGGGCAGGTTGAGTCTTCGGACTGTCCTGGTGTGGATACTGTGGTGGACAGGTTGCAGCAGATTTGGACTCATGTAGTGGACAATTTGACCTTGTCCCAGGAGAAGGCTCAACGTTTCGCTAATCGCAGACGCTGTGTGGGTCCCCGACTTCGTGTTGGGGATTTGGTTTGGTTATCTTCTCGTCATATTCCTATGAAGGTTTCCTCTCCTAAGTTTAAACCTCGTTTCATTGGTCCGTATAGGATTTCTGAGGTTCTTAATCCTGTGTCTTTTCGTCTGACCCTTCCAGATTCTTTTTCCATACATAACGTGTTCCATAGGTCATTGTTGCGGAGATACGTGGCACCTATGGTTCCATCTGTTGATCCTCCTGCCCCGGTTTTGGTGGAGGGGGAGTTGGAGTATATTGTGGAGAAGATTTTGGATTCTCGTGTTTCAAGACGGAAACTCCAGTATCTGGTTAAGTGGAAGGGTTATGCTCAGGAAGATAATTCCTGGGTCTTTGCCTCTGATGTCCATGCTCCCGATCTTGTTCGTGCCTTTCATATGGCTCATCCTGGTCGTCCTGGGGGCTCTGGTGAGGGTTCGGTGACCCCTCCTCAAGGGGGGGGTACTGTTGTGAATTCTGTGGCAGAGCTCCCTCCTGTGGTCACAAGTGGTACTTCGGCTGATTCTCTCTGTGAGCTTTCGTTGGTGGAGGAAAGTGGTACTGCGGCTTCTGAGTTTCCTTCCTCAGGTGATGTGGTGAAGTCATTAGGTGCTGCTCTATTTAACTCCACCTAGTGCTTTGATCCTGGCCTCCAGTCAATGTTCTAGTATTGGACTTGTTTCCTCCTGGATTGTTCCTGTGGCCTGCTGCTCTGCATAGCTAAGTATCGCTTTGCTATTTTGTTTGCTGTTTTTTTCTGTCCAGCTTGTCTATGTTTTTTTCCTGCTTGCTGGAAGCTATGGGACGCAGAGGGTGTACCTCCGTGCCGTTAGTTCGGTACGGAGGGTCTTTTTGCCCCCTTTGCGTGGTTTTTGTAGGGTTTTGTGTTGACCGCAAAGTTACCTTTCCTATCCTCGCTCTGTTCAGAAAGTCGGGCCTCACTTTGCTAAATCTATTTCATCTCTACGTTTGTCTTTTCATCTTAACACACAGTCATTATATGTGGGGGCTGCCTTTTCCTTTGGGGTATTTCTCTGAGGCAAGGTAGGCTTATTTTCTATCTTCAGGCTAGATAGTTTCTCAGGCTGTGCCGAGTTGCATAGGGAGCGTTAGGCGCAATCCACGGCTGCCTGTAGTGTGGTTGGAGAGGATTAGGGATTGCGGTCAGCAGAGTTCCCACGTCTCAGAGCTCGTTCAATGTTTTTGGGTTATTGTCAGGTCACTGTATGTGCACTGACCTCTATGTCCATTGTGGTACTGAATTACCTTATCATAACAGGCTACCTTATATATTATGGGGAGGTGGGCTGTATTATATTCTATGGAGTGGCTGCATTATACTCTGGGGTGGCTGCATTATATTCTGTAGAGTGGTCGCTGCATTATACTATATGTGGGCTGCATTATACTGTATCGAGGACTATGGGGAATACGTTATACTATATGAAGAAGTATGGGGTGCATTATACTATGGGAAGTGAATTGTACTACATGGATGACTATGGCGGTGCATTATACTATATGGAGCACTTTGAGGAGTGTATTATGCTATATGGAGGACTATGAGGAGTGTATTATGCTATATGGAGGACTGAGCAGTGTATTTTAATATATGGAGGACTATAGGGAGTGTATTATACTATGTGGAGGACTGTGGTGCACATTATAATATATGGAGGACTATGAGGTGTATTTTACTAAACAAGTAAAATGCTGCATATTCAGATTGTTTTTGCTGGAACAGAAATCATTGTTCTCAGGAGCACATCGCCGGCGTAAACTGTAGATGTGCTGCTGATAACATGATACTATATGGTGATCTGTTAGTGATCTATTAGTGATCGTTCTTGTCCCATCATTATTCCTCAGCTGGTGGAAAGAGTCCGGGAAACAAGCGTTGAACAACTTCAGTATTGTCGATCAAACTCATTTAGCGGCCTGAACTCAGCGCTTGTAAATACAACCGAAATGCTTTGTGTGATGTGCAATATGTTAGCATTTGGGGCCCTATTTTAAACTTTGCCTAGGGCCCCACTTTGCCTAAAACCGGCCTTGCCTACAAGTGTGCAAAGATATTATACAGTCACCATGTGACAAGTGGGCCTGTGTAACTTCAAATGCCAGGGCTGAATTTTAGTCCCAGTCCGGCCCTGCAGGAAGGTATTAACAGGATTAGTGGGACAATTAATACGGGAGAAGAAAATGATTCACCTGCTGATTTTCTTATCTCTGACCAAATTAAATAAATGATTTTATGGAAATTTGTTAAACAGAAAGCAAAAGAAATAAGCTTGTTAGAAGCAGTAAAAAAAAAAAAAAAAAAAAAAAAAAAAGTGAAACTCTCAGGTTACCTGTAGGCCAGACTCGCACGTTCAGTATTTGGTCAGTTTTTTTACCTCAGTATTTGTAAGCCAAAACCAGGAGTGGGTGATAAATACAGAAGTGGTGACGTGTTTCTATTATACTTTCCTCTGATTGTTCCTCTCCTGGTTTTGGCTTACAAGTACTGAGGTAAAATACTGAACAAATACTGAACGTGGCCTCAAACTCTAATAGAAATAAAGAATCTTCCCCTTATTGTTATCAGAGAGAACTAGTGACCTCAATACACACCACAATCCAATATACCAAGACTAATATATACCAATAATACCACATACAAGGGTCACACACCGCCACACCATGACCAGACCACATACTGTATTACCCCCACAGTGACTGAATATTACCACATACAAGGGTCACATGCAGCTCAAAGGCCACATATTACAACAACATAGTGACCAAATATTACCTCTATACTTATCATTAACAAAATCCACAGTACAAACACTAATTTTGCCACCAGGGATATTATACACAGGAGTTATGCATATAGTGTATAATGTACAAGTAATACAGTAATCACCAGTGACATTATACACAGGAGCTCTGTATATAGTGTACAGGTAATAAAGGGATCACCAGTGACATTATACACAGGAGCTCTGTGTATAGTGTACAGATAATACAGTGCTCATGAGTGACATTATACACAGGAGCTCTGTATATAGTGTACATGTACTAAAAGGGATCACCAAAGACATTATACACAGAAGCTATGTATATAGTGTCAGTGTACAGGTAATACAATGATCACGGTGATATTATACACAGGAGCTCTGTATATCGTGTACAGGTAATACAGGAATCACCAGTGACATTATACACAGGAGCTCTGTATATAGTGTACAGGTAATACAGGGATCACCAGTGACATTATACACAGAAGCTCTGTATATAGTGTTAGTGTACAGGTAATACAATGATCACGGTAATATTATACACAGGAGCTCTGTATATAGTGTACAGGTAATACAATGATCACCGGTGACATTATACACATGAGCTCTGTAGATAGTTTACAGGTAATACAGGGATCACGAGTGACATTATACACAGGAGCTCTGTATATAGTGTACAGGTAATACAGGGATCCCCGGTGATATTATACATAGGAGCTCTGTATATAGTGTATAGGTAAGTAATATAATAATCACCGGTGACATACACAGGAGCTTCAGTGTACAGGTAATACAGTGATCATGAGTAACATTGTATACAGATCTGTATATAGTGTGTAGTATACAGGTAACCACCAGTGACAGTTCTACAATGAAGCTCCGTAGATAATTTATAGTGTAAGTGTACAGGTAATCCAGTGACTCACAAGTAACATCTCCAATTGAAGTCATTAATTTACACTTTTTGTTTTCATCCGATGCAGCTCGCTATGACGTTGGTCCACTTATGACTCATCTCTGCAGAATATAACACACAAACATATATGGTAGATTGCTTCTAGAGCACTTCCCCATTTTTTCCCCACTTCTACACTGCACGAGATGAAAAAGAAAAGTGCCATTGTGCCACTCTGGTGACCTGCACAGTAGCAGTATCACCAAAAAGAAAATATTTTACAGTAGTGATGTCCTTTGTGACCCTTTCAGAGTAGAAATGCCCTTCCCATGGCACCCATACCGTATTAATGCATATGTCCTTTTTAGTGGTCTCCGTATAATAACAACATTTCTATTTGTGCCCCCAAACAGTGGTAATGTCCTTTTTGTTAAAATTCAAGAGTGATTCCCCCCTTCCTTGTGGCAGCCATATAATAATACCTTGATACAGCTGGAACAGTGAAAAATTGTGGTCTTGTAAATTAATAATGTAGAATGTAAGTCCGCAAGGACAGGGTCCTCTCCCCTCTGTACCAGTCTGCCATCATAAATTTGCTTACTGTAAATGATATCTATAACCCTGTATGTAACCCCTTTCTCATGTACAGCACCATGGAATGGTGCTATATAAATAATAATAATGTATGAGGCAACATTGTTAATGTGGGGGGCATTGTTAAGGTGACCCCTTACACTAACATTTCCCGTTCTGACCTCAAAAATAGTAATAATAGCCACCTCTGAGGCGTGATACAGTATAATCTCCTCCCCTGTGGTCCCCATACAGTATACTGTTCCCATTTTTTTGGGCCCCATGTAGTATAATGTCCTTCTCTTGGGCTCCATGTAGTATAATGCCCCCTCTCTGGTCCTCATGTAAAGTCCCACTCTTGGGCCCTCTGGATCCCATACTGTATAATATCTCCCTCATGTGCCTCCTATATAATCTAACGTACTCCTCTTGGACCCCGATGTAATATAATGTCCCTCTCTCTGGGCAGCATATTGTATAATATCCCCCACTCAGGTGCTCATGGAAGTAAAAAAATAAATAAATATGATTCTACTTAATTATCATTAGTTCCACAAGTGGCTCCTCCTTAGTGTTCCATCTCATGTTGAAGGCAGCACAATGCAGTGATGTCATCTGCTGCCACTGACCTCTGATAGGCTGGCAGCATATTTAGGTATTGCGAGGCAGGGAGAACGTGACCCCGTTATGAGGAAGCCCATCTAGCTGTAACTAGCGCCTATACATGCAGGGACCCTTCTGCCCGTTGTACTATGTGCAACCACGTTAAGTGCACTCTAGCTCAAGGGCGCACTGAGGGATTTCCCAGTAGAACGGTCCAAGCCTGCCCCAATTACATTTTTCAAACTGCCACCCCTTCCTGGTCACGTCATTACAGGTTGCAGACTAAAGAAACACTGCTCGTGACAAATATCGACTGACTTGAAGGGCAGAATGCTGAGCAAATATACCTCACACAACCGAGGAACAGAGCTGTGACATGAGGAAAAAAATAAATCTCACTGAGTACAAGAGTTTATTTTTTTCAGTTTCATTGTCCTCCATGCTTATTTGTACATCAATTCTGCTCAGTCAGTCTCCTTGTCCTGTTATGAAGCTGTCCGCATGATTGAGCAGAACATATTTACAGATAAGCATGAAGGATGAAGCTGGAGGAAAAAAAAACAAAAAAAAAAAACACTGTGCTAAGTCAGCCAAACAGATTTATTTCTTCTCACGTCACAGTCCTGCTCTTTGGCTGAGTGAGTTATGTTTGCCCACGATGCTGCTCTTCTGTCAGCTGATGCTCATCTCGAATGGTGTTTTTAGAGTCTTCCACCCTTCCTGAAACCATTAAAAAAATGGTGCATTGCCGGCACTTTCTTCTGTGACTTCCTCAGCTGAGATTGAAATCTACCTGGGTGTAGGCTGGACACCAGACAACTGAGGGAATACGGGTGCACACCAAAAAATGAATCATTTATAGTCCAAAAACTGAGAAAGAAGTGGTACTTGCCATCCGGTAAAATATTCCTTAATTTAGTCCATAACACGGGTACAGCGGAACAGGAGCGGACACCTTCTATCCTATGCCCGTTGAAGCGCAGCTAGCACAAAACGTCCATCGTTCACAGATTGTCTGCTCCTCTCCCGCTGTACCAGTGTTATTAAGTAAAGGAATGTTTTACCGGATAGTGAGTGCCACCTCTTTCTATTTTTCAACCCATCCTGACATGACTAAAATGGGTTGTAGTGTGAAATATGTTTTGGGGCCATTTTATCACATTTTTGAAGAATCATTCAGGTCTGGGCTCTCGCTCGGCCATGCCAAAGCTTTGACCCTCTAGCAAAGCCATTCTTTTATTGATTTGGAGGTATACTTAGCGTCCTTTGTCATGCTGAAAGGTGAAATTTCTCTTTATCTTAAGCTTTTTATAAGAGGCCTGAAGGTTTGGTTATAAAATTCACAGATTTTTGAAACTGTTCAAATTCCTCCCCCTTAACTAAACTTAACTAAAGCCCTAATGCCAGCAGCCGAAAAACAGTCCCAAAGTCCAATGCTGCATCCACCATGCTTCCCTGCTGTGGGTATGGTATTCTTTTGGTTGTGGAGAGTACCATAACTTTTTTTTTCCCCCCATCAACATAGGTGTAGGAGAGCTTAATTCTTGTTGTGAATTCCCACCGTCATTTTACTGGGGGGGGGGGGGGGGGGGGGGAATGGAATAAGGAAACAAAATCCATGTGTAGTGCAATGGTGAAAAGAAAAAAAAATGTTTGATTTTTTTTTTGTCTTTCATTTATATGAATTTCATTGTGCTGTAAAAATTTCCTGGCAACATGATTCTCCAGGTCAGCATAAGTATGCCAATACCAAATTTTAAAGATATTTGATGGTGCAAATTTTCTGCACCATTTCTACACCTGTTAAGTAAATTAGGCTACTTGAGGTTTTTTTAGTACATTGTTTATTGCGTTTGACTCTTGTTGGTATGTCATATTTTATAACCAAATTTTCACGAGGGTAACAGGAGAAAATGGACCCCAAAATATGTTGTGCAATTTCTCATGAGTACGCAAATATCCCATATGTAGGGGAAAACTACTGTTTGGGTGCACAGCAAGGCTCAGAAAGTAAGGAGTGACCCAGACTCAAAGGAAGGAGTGATGTTTTGGCACCCAGACTTTGATGAAATTGTCGCATTTGGAGAGCTCCTGATGAGCCTAAACAATGTAAACCTCCCACAAGTGACCCCATTTAGGAAACTAGACAGCTCAAGGAATTTATCTAGACATATGGCGAGTACCTTAAACCCACAGGTGCTCCACATAATTTTACAACGTTGATCTTTGAAAAAGCAAAAAAAATATTTTTCCCACAAAAAGTTGTTTTAGCCCCAATTTTTTTCAATTTCACAAGGATAACATGAGAAAAATGGAGACCCCAAAATGTATTGTGCAAGTTATCCCGAGTACGATACCCCATATGTGGTCAAAAACTACTTTTGGGAACAGTGCAAAGCTCGGAAAGGAAAAACCGCCATATTGGAGTTCAGATTGTGCTGGAATTGTTTGAGGGTGCCATGTCACACTGGCAGAGCACCGGAGGTGCCAGAACAGCCGAACCCCCCCCCCTTAAAAGACCTCATTGTACAAACTACACCCCCTAATGAGTTCATTTAGAGATGCAGTGATCATATTGACAACACACTTACCTCACAGAAATTTATACCATTGGGTGGTGAAGAATGAATAAATTAATTTTTAACCAATAAAATGTTGTTTTAGCCCCAAGTTTTTATTTTTCTAAGGGCTAATAGGAGAAATTTTTACATCAAACTGTGGTCCATTTTTCCTGAGTGTGCCAATACCCTACATGTAATTTGGAACTAGTTTAAAGGCACAGTGCAAAATTCAGAAGGGAAGGAGCGCCTTCCCAATAAGTGACCCCAATTTACAAACTACACCGCTCAATCAATTCATCTTGGGGTGCAATGATCATAATGGTACCACATATGTCACAGAATTGTATACCATTGAGCAGTGAAGAGAAAATAATTAAATGTTTAATCAGAATAATCTTGTTTTAGCGCCAGATTTCCCATTTTCACAAATGGGTAAAAATAGCACCAAAATGTGTCCCACAATTTCTGCTGAATGTAGAAATACCCCATATGTGGCTGTACAGTACTGCTTAGCCATACAGCGAGCCTCGGGGGGATAGACTGAGCGCTATTTGCCTCCTGGAGCGTAGAATAGTTTGTGGACTCCACATAGAGAGCCCCTAAGTGCTACAAGAGCAGAATCCTCCCTTAAGTGACCCCATTTTGGAAACTTATCTACAGGTGTAGTTACGATTTTGACTTCATGGGTGTTTTTAAGAGATAGTCAGTATTAACACCAAGAGGCCTGTGGTATAGTAGGTTGGAAAAATATGACCTTCAATAAAATATGGACCCCAGATCAATTCACAGCCCATAACATACAGAATATTAGATTACTTCCATGTTCCGTATTTTACCTCAGTAGTTGTAATCCAAAACCAGAAGTGAGTGATAAACAGAGAAGTGGTGACGTGTTTCTATTACACTTTTCCTCGGATTGTTTTCACTCCTGGTTTTGGCTTACAGATACTGAGGTAAAATACTGACCAAATACTGATTGTGTGAACTTGGACTTACACAGAAAATGACCAAAAGACCAGTCATGAAAGGTGCAAATTCTTCAGGTTTATTTATCAAATCAACAAATCATTTCACCTTCCGGCAATTTATACAGAACCCTTTATTCCTGAGTGAAACCCGATGGCCTGAAGTAAATAAACTATTTGTAAAAATAAACTTATTAAACTATTACCAAACAGCATATTAAAAAAATATATAGTTTCCCCAAACATTTTCAGGAAGAACAACAAAAATGGCACAACATTTTTTTCAGAAAAGGTGCTCCGGAAACAGAAAAGTGTTCCTCTACGTTTACTACAGTACAAACATTTTTTTTTCCCCTTCAAAAGCGTATGACTAAATATATCCTGCACTCTATTATGAAAGGCACACGAGCTGGAGCTTTCTTATTCCCTGAGTCAGTTCGTTGCCCTTTCACCTAAACAAAGGAGACGGCCATTTTGTAATTTATTAATTTCACTGGGCCCGAAATACAGGGACGTTGTCGCCCATAGCAACAAGATTCCCGATTTACACATGTGAGAAAATGAAACCTTTCATCTGATTGGCTGCTATGGGAAACTACCTCCACGTTGTGTGTGTCTGCACGGAGGCCACAAAATGTCCGCCTGGAAGCCACAAAATGTCCGCCTGTACTGTGTACAGGTTACAGGCACCTACTGCATAGCCCAAGATATGAAAATCATAAGTCAAAGGAGTTAATAAAAGCCTTAAAATATATAAAAAAAAAAGCACAATCACCAAGATCACACAATAAACGCCCTTAAACATGAAGGGGGGAAAGGCTCTTCGGAGAACTGAAGAACATGAATCATTTATTTTTAAAAAAAAGGATTATTATAGAAGTGGAAGAGTAAAATGGCGCCGAGACTGAAGACACAAAGATTTTTTTTTTCTTTTAAGAAATGTCTGACACAAGCAACACTTTTTTTTTTCATGAAAGGGAATGTGCCCAAGATTTTTTGGCCTCAATTTTTTGGGGGGCATGGATGTACCACAGCAAATAAGCGACTGCTGTTAACCAGGCTCATCAAACTGAGGAAGTGGAGCCATTATCCATTTTAAGAGAGAAATGGAGGAGTCCGCATTCACATGAATGGCCCCAACAACGGGTGGATGGGGCTGTGATGTAGGGCTATAATGGTACAAAGTTTCCTTCATCAGGATTGTTGGGGGTCCCAGAGATTGTGTCACCACCGATCATTAAGGCATGGCATATCCTAATATGCTCTCCCTTTAAAGAGGGACGCTCAATGCCATAAATACGTATTTTTATTTACCTGGGGTAAATGCGGCCGTTCTCCCGAATCTGGTGACATTTTTTATTTACTCCTATCTCTCCCTTCTTGAAATATGGCCTTCTCTTCCCTGTATGTAAATCTAGGCTTGATAGTCAAGGGGGCTAGTCCTCAAAAGACAACCAGAGAAGAGCTGTAGACCAAGCCCCCTTGGCCAACAAAACTAGCTTTATATTCAGGCAATAGGAGGCCATATTTCAGGAACGGAAAGGCGTAGAAACAAAAGAAAAACAACAGCGCATTCAGGAGAACAGCGGCATTTCACCAGCTAAAAAATTAATGAGAAATGAAAGGTCCTCATTAGGGCTGGCCTCAACTTGACAATCCATTTTTCATATGCTCTGTTATGAAATAGTTGAGAAGGGTCTCCTGCTTCGGACAGTCTTCTACTGAGCGACTGCATGAGACCACAGTAAGAACTTCTCCCATCCCACAAAAGGGATTATAGTGGCTCTTGTAAGAGTATTATTTTACACAGATCATAGTCATAATTCTGTGAGCTGCACTAAATGCAGTAGTTAAAATGGCAAATAATCTATATTTTAAGTGCAAATTGCCATTTTATGACAATTAATGAGGGTATATTCAGGGGGTTTTTTTTGTTCTTTTTTAGAGATAGAAAAATCTGATGAGTTTTAAGACTTTTTTCTTTCTTTTCCTTTTAGCTTGGTGGTGTCAAGTAGTCTACCTCACAGAAATGACACCACTTTTGTTATTTCCACAGCGAGATTTTCAAAATCTCATTAGAAAGATACTAAAAAAAAAAAAATCTTGCTGTATGTAAAGCACAATGGATTTTCTTATTGGAAGCATTTTTCTTCAGGATTTTGGAGCAGATCAGCTTGAAAACCATTCTCACAATGGTGTCCTAGCGGGTGTCAAAGCTGCACCTTTTACAAGACACCCACCTCAGCTGGCGTCTAAGGGCCCAGTTGAACAGGTCCGACAACCTTGGAGCTAACCCGATGAGCCTCTCTCTAATCTAGGGGCATTGTAAGGTGCAGTAATGTCTCCAGAAAGCTAAATATGAGAAAACAGTGTAAAATATGTAAAAAAAAAAACAACAAAAAGAGCTAATTGTCAGCATCAGATCACAAGATTAATCATGTATACAAATTATTTCTATAAGTGCATTTTTCCCCCTCAGATCCCAACCACCAGTGAAATCCAAGCCTTCATTCAGCACTTCTGTCAGCCTGTTTACGATCGTATATGGTCACATTCGCTCCAGAGATTGATGGTGGACATTAGTGGAGTGTTGAGTAGAAGCCGAGAATTTAGGGCGGCAACATCCTGGCTGACAAATTGTACTGATGGCTGCAGATAGATCAAATCTGAAAAACAGAAGAAATGTCATTTTGACTCATGTATAAAGTCTTAAAAATGTAATACCATAACTTGCGAACTCTTCCAAGAGCGGTCTTATGTTTGGCTAGATCCTTAGCCTCATTCTGTGGGTGCTGGAGGTACTGCGTCCATCTGCCAACAGTGCCCATAAACCTTAGATATCTCCAGCCATAAACTACTTGGCCTGACCGCTATTTGTACCAGCTTTGCCATACATACAGGTGCTTCTCACTAAATTAGAATATCAACAAAAAGTTAAATTTATTTCAGTTCTTCAATACAAAAAGTGAACTCATATTATAGAGTCATTACAAACAGAGTGATCTATTTAAAGTGTTTATTTCTGTTAATGTTGATGATTATGGCTTACAGCCAATGAAAACCCAAAAGTCATTATCTAAGTAAATTAAAAAGCACCTGCAAAGGCTTCCTAAGCATTTAAAAATGTCCCTAAAGGTACCTTCACACTCAGCGACGCTGCAGCGATACGGACAACGATGTCGATCGCTGCAGCGTCGCTGTTTGGTCGCTGGAGAGCTGTCACACATACAGCTCTCCAGCGACCAACGATGCCGAAGTCCCCTGGTAACCAGGGTAAACATCGGGTTACTAAGCGCAGGGCCGCGCTTAGTAACCCGATGTTTACCCTGGTTACCATCGTAAAAGTAAAAAAAACAAACACTACATACTTACCTTCCGCTGTCTGTCCCCGGCGCTGTGCTTGCTGCACTGGCTGTGAGCACAGCGGCCGGAAAGCAGAGAGGTGACGTCACCGCTGTGCTCTGCTTTCCGGCTGGCCGGCGCTCACAGCCAGTGCAGGAAGCACAGCGCCGGGAACAGACAGCGGAAGGTAAGTATGTAGTTTGTTTTTTTTACTTTTACGATGGTAACCAGGGTAAACATCGGGTTACTAAGTGCGGCCCTGTGCTTAGTAACCCGATGTTTACCCTGGTTACCAGTGAAGACATCGCTGAATCGGCGTCACACACGCCGATTCAGCGATGTCTGCAGGGAGTCCAGCAACGAAATAAAGTTCTGGCCTTCTAGCTCCGACCAACGACATCACAGCAGGATTCTGATCGCTGCTGCGTGTCAAACTGAACGATATCGCTAGCGAGGACGCTGCAACGTCACGGATCGCTAGCGATATCGTTCAGTGTGAAGGTACCTTTAGTCTGTTTCAGCAGGCTCCACGATCATGGGGAAGACTGCTGACCTGACAGATGTCCAGAAGGCAGTTATTGACTCACTCCACAAGGAGGGTAAGGCTTGGTTCCCATTGCGTTAATGGGAACGCGCTAACGGACAGCGTTGCACGGCGAAATTAATGCCGTGCAACGCGTCCGTTAGCTCGCCCATTCACGGCAATGGGAACGCGCAGCACTAGCGCGTGCCATGTTCGGCACGCGCTAGCGACGCGCCGGTGTTTCCTGGCGCGCCGCGGACGCTGCTTGCAGCATCCGAGGCGCGCCCGCGGTCCGTTCCCCGCTCTCGCAGATCGGGGATCTGCGAGAGCGGGGACGTTACCGCGACCCCGGGACGCGGCCACATTAAAAACATTGCGATAGCGCAACCCGCTAGCGCTAAACGGGTTGCACTAACGCAATGTGACCTTAGCCTTAGACACAAAAGGTCATTGCTAAAGAAGCTGGCTGCTCACAGAGTGCTGTATCCAAGAATATTAATGGGAAGTTGAGTGGAAGGAAAAAGTGTGGTAGAAAAAGGTGCACAAGCATCTGGGATAACAGCAGCCTTGAAAGGATTGTTATGAAAAGGCTTTTCTTGTCTGTAGTACTTTGAAACGCGTAGACTAAATAAAGAATAACCGTGTGTACTTTTTTGGATTTATTACATGAGATACCAGTAGTGCAGATTATCCACAAATCTTCCTTATCTGTGTTTTCCTGGCCTGAAGACCCATTGGTCCTGCAGCAGCTGGATGTATACGCGATTGAAATGTTGTGTATACACAAATAAATCAGGTTTTGTATCATCCCACCAAGGACAACATCTGCAAGGATTTGTATGTTCTCCCCGTGTTTGCGTGGGTTTCCTCCGGGTTCTCCGGATTCCTCCCATGTTCCAAGAACATACTGATAGGGATTCTAGATTGTGAGCCCCATCGGGAACAGTGATGATAATGTGTGAAAAACTGTAAAGCGCTGCGGAATATGTTAGCGCTATATTAAAAAAAAAAAAAAAAAAAAAGAGAACCTTAAACAGTTTTATCTCCCTTGGATAAAACCTTATTGCGCTGTATTTTTCCTCCTAGTCTTTTTCTGTTCACTTATGATCGAGTATAACATTTGTACAGAGATACAAGCGCACACGTTCCTTGTATCATTGACAAGTCCTCTTTACTTTGTTTCTTGTCGTATTACTGTGTAATATTTCTTTATTCTTCATTATCTTCTGCTTGCTGTGGAGTACAGTGTGGATTTTCTTTTAATCATTTTAGCGATACAATACAAGTCCAAGTCTAGTTTTATGGTTATCCAATACTGCTAAAATCAATGACTTTGTGAGACTTCTATTAAGGACAGGACACTTCTTCCCCTCAGTCTTTTTAGCTCTATGAATTCCCCTCCTAGTCTTCAATATCACATCCTCCATCCCATTTTGCTTTATCATATTGGTGTAGCTCAGGGTATAGGGTTACCCATAATATTCCAGTTATGGAGGGTGAATATGAGGTTTATTGTATTGCCCTCCAAGGCTACACATGACGACTGATTGGTAGTAAAGCAATTTTGTATGAAACATGCCTAAAAGAATTACAGCACTTGTCGCACCCCACATTCTTGCCATTCTCACCTTATTATCCAATTTCTGGTACTCCCCTGAATTCGGACGCTTTTTGTCTCCAAATAGTCCTCCTTCCAGTGCAAAAATGAATCTCTGAGAAAGGAAGGAAACAAGCAAGAAGTTACACATTAAACATATCGGCACTAAATGTTACCTGTGATCATTACAGAAAAAAAAAAAAGATTAGAGGAATACCTGACATGCCAACCCTTCAGCGAGTGGGCTCAGATGTAAGAGGCAGCCTGGGGCCATGAATAACAGTATTATGAAGCATTACACAAAGAAATCAATGTCATGTATGGAGGAGCCAGAGACTCCTCAGTGTAATGCATGAGGGGTCCTAATGGAATACCCCCGGCTAATAATTCAGAATTGACAAGGCTTTCAACAACACAACCCGTCAACACAAAAAAGAAGAAAAAAATCTAATTGAGTTGTTCACCTTTTGCTGTGATAGGCGTTTCTTGTGATAGACCATGAACAGCACGGCAACTAGGATTGCTAAGGTAACTAAGAAGGCCCAGAAATAGACGCTTCCTGACTTCTCGTGGAAAACTGTGTGCTCTCTCATTTCAGGTGGAAAGATTTCTTTTTGGACTGGCCTTTTTTCAAGGACATCATCGGTATCCACATCATTATCTATGTAAACCTCCAATGCATCATACTCATCGGGGTCCTCTAGTCTTTTTTTAGCCTCATCTTGCTTCTTTGTTGGGAACCATTCGTTGTCCTGGGGAATCTTCACTTCTTCACCCCTCTCCCACCAGGGCTCCTTAGCTTTTTCCTCTTCCTCCCACCAGGGTCTTTCAGCTTTGGTCTCTGCTCCCCACCAGGGCTTCATTGTTACAGGCCATGCCCACCACGGAGCCTCATCTCCTCCTTTATTCACCTTCACATCAAACTTTTCCCACTCCTGGGGCTTCTCCATTACAACCTCTTCCGATGCTTTCAAGTCCCATGGTGGCCTTTCAGTTTTGGGCACTGCATCAAACCATGTCTCCCAAAGGGGCTTCTCAGCTTTGGAATCTCCATCCTCCTTGAGCTCCTTCATTGCAGAATCTTTCTCCATCCAGTCATCCTCTTCCTCCCACCAGGGCTCTTCTGATTCATACTCTTGTTCATCCTCAGAGTTTCCGCCATTGTCATAATCTGCTATTTCTTGTGTGGTGTTCACATTTGTGCCTTCTTCTTGGACAGTCTCTGCCTCCGGCTGGCTCTCGAGTTGGGTGCCGTTTTGTGGCCCAGTCAAGGAATTCTCCTCGACCGCCTTCATATTTACCATGTCATCTGACTGGTCCACCTCTACTACCTTCCATTCGCTCATCAGAGTTTCTCCATCAGATGTTTCTATGGGTGCAGCTGTAAAAAAACAAACAAAAAAATAAAAAGATACAACATAATATATGAATACATAGCAGGCTTCTCAGTAACAAATCCATGATATTAACGTCATCATGAATGAAGCATCAGGCACGTTGACCATATCAAAATATGGACATGACAGGTCACTATTGTATCACCCATAACATCAGGTTCCATTTAACGTTTAACAAAACGCCCCAACATTAGCCAATACAGCATTGGGGTCTATTTTGCCCCTTAACCAGTTCTATACTGGGCCATTCCCCACTCACCCCATGTTCATGAGCAAACACATCCCCCCCACACGTTTTTAGAAGCTCAAGTTCTTTTTTTATTGCTTGTTTAATCAAATTTTTTTTCCTTTTTTAATATGTGGGGACTTATTTTTTATATTAAATATAAATTTTTGCCAAGGGGAAAAAAAAAAAAAAAAGTAATAACCATTGCCGATTCATTATGAACGGAGTTTTGTATACCAGTTTTACTGAATTTGGCAAATCTTAGTCCCGGGCACCTGTCACCATGAGTCGTGTCCATCTTAATAAATTTGGCGCAGATTTTAGCAGCTGTGCGCCACTGCGGGAAATTATACTCCACCTTTGTGATGTAAATTATGATGAATTTACTACATGGTGGCCCGATTCTAACGCATCGGGTATTCTAGAATATGCATGTCCACGTAGTATACAGCACAGAGCCACGTAGTATACAGCACAGAGCCACGTAGTATACAGCACAGAGCCACGTAGTATACAGCACAGAGCCACGTAGTATATTGCCCAGTCACGGAGTATATCACACAGCCCGCGTAGTATATAAACACTGCCTATGTAGTATATAGCAGCCACGCGGTATCCAACACAGCCCACGTAGTATACAGCAGTGTGGGCACCATATTCCTGTTAAAAAAATGAGTAAAATAAAAAAAAGTTATATACTCACCTCGTGTGGTCCAGCGGAGCTCCGGCGATAGGCGCACGGCTGCCGCCATCTTCCGTTCCCAGGATGCATTGCGAAATTACCCAGATGACATAGCGGTCTCGAAGTCTTCTGGGTAATTTCGCAATGCATCGCCGGGAACGGAAGATGGCGGCCGGCTCTGCGGACAACGGAGGGTGTTTATTATTTTTAACATTAGATTTTTTACTATTGATGCCGCATAGGCAGCATCAATAGTAAAAAGTTGGGGACACACGGTTAATAGCAACGGTTACGCAGTGCTTTACCCGCGGCATAACGCGGTCCGTTACCGCCGGCATTAACCCTGTGTTAGCGCTTAGCGGTGACCAGAGGGGAGTATGTGGGCGCCGGGCAGTGACTGCGGGGAGTAAGAAGCGGCCATTTTCTTCTGGACTGTGCCTGTCGCTGATTGGTCATGGCTGTTTTGCGGTGACCAATCAGCGACTTGGATTCCATGATAGACAGAGGCCGCTACCAATGAATATCCGTGACAGACAGACAGAAGTGACCCTTAGACAATTATATAGTAGATGGGGCGCACTTGGCCAGGACCCAGCTGAGCTACGCCAGTTTAAAAAAAAAAAAAAGGCCAAATGTAAAAACATTTTATTTCCTTTTTTTTTATTATAGCCCTACTTGGGAACTTCTATCAGCTTGATAGCTAATAAGATGCCCTGCAAGAATTTGGTTTATCCCCTTTCTGACATCGGACGTACTATCCCGTCGAGGTGGGGTGAGCCCCCATGACCACGGACGGGATAGTACGTCCAGCGTGATCGGCGGCGCTCACGGGGGGAGCGTGGCCGATCGCGGCCGGGTGTCAGCTGCCTATCGCGTTGCTGCGAGGGTCTTACCTCCCTCCCTGCTTGTTCCAGGTCCGGATCCAAGATGGCCGCGGATCCGGGTCCTGTAGGGAGGGAGGTGGCTTCACAGAAGCCTGCTCAGAGCAAGCACTGTGAAGCAGCCTGCACTGCTATCAGATCGGTGATCTGAAAGAGTGCTGTGCACACTGTCAGATCACCGATCTGTGATGTCCCCCCCTGGGACAATGTAAAAAAAGTTAAAAAAAAATTTCAAAATGTGTAAAAAAAAATATATATATATATTATTCCCCTAAATAGTAACATAGTAACATAGTTACTAAGGCCGAAAAAAGACATTTGTCCATCCAGTTCAGCCTATATTCCATCATAATAAATCCCCAGATCTACGTCCTTCTACAGAACCTAATAATTGTATGATACAATATTGTTCTGCTCCAGGAAGACATCCAGGCCTCTCTTGAACCCCTCGACTGAGTTCACCATCAACACCTCCTCAGGCAAGCAATTCCAGATTCTCACTGCCCTAACAGTAAAGAATCCTCTTCTATGTTGGTGGAAAAACCTTCTCTCCTCCAGACGCAAAGAATGCCCCCTTGTGCCCGTCACCTTCCTTGGTATAAACAGATCCTCAGCGAGATATTTGTATTGTCCCCTTATATACTTATACATGGTTATTAGATCGCCCCTCGGTCGTCTTTTTTCTAGACTAAATAATCCTAATTTCGCTAATCTATCTGGGTATTGTAGTTCTCCCATCCCCTTTATTAATTTTGTTGCCCTCCTTTGTACTCTCTCTAGTTCCATTATATCCTTCATGAGCACCGGTGCCCAAAACTGGACACAGTACTCCATGTGCGGTCTAACTAGGGATTTGTACAGAGGCAGTATAATGCTCTCATCATGTGTATCCAGACCTCTTTTAATGCACCCCATGATCCTGTTTGCCTTGGCAGCTGCTGCCTGGCACTGGCTGCTCCAGGTAAGTTTATCATTAACTAGGATCCCCAAGTCCTTCTCCCTGTCAGATTTACCCAGTGGTTTCCCATTCAGTGTGTAATGGTGATATTGATTCCTTCTTCCCATGTGTATAACCTTACATTTATCATTGTTAAACCTCATCTGCCACCTTTCAGCCCAAGTTTCCAACTTATCCAGATCCATCTGTAGCAGAATACTATCTTCTCTTGTATTAACTGCTTTACATAGTTTTGTATCATCTGCAAATATCGATATTTTACTGTGTAAACCTTCTACCAGATCATTAATGAATATGTTGAAGAGAACAGGTCCCAATACTGACCCCTGCGGTACCCCACTGGTCACAGCGACCCAGTTAGAGACTATACCATTTATAACCACCCTCTGCTTTCTATCACTAAGCCAGTTACTAACCCATTTACACACATTTTCCCCCAGACCAAGCATTCTCATTTTGTGTACCAACCTCTTGTGCGGCACGGTATCAAACGCTTTGGAAAAATCGAGATATACCACGTCCAATGACTCACCGTGGTCCAGCCTATAGCTTACCTCTTCATAAAAACTGATTAGATTGGTTTGACAGGAGCGATTTCTCATAAACCCATGCTGATATGGAGTTAAACAGTTATTCTCATTGAGATAATCCAGAATAACATCCCTCAGAAACCCTTCAAATATTTTACCAACAATAGAGGTTAGACTTACTGGCCTATAATTTCCAGGTTCACTTTTAGAGCCTTTTTTGAATATTGGCACCACATTTGCTATGCGCCAGTCCTGCGGAACAGGCCCCGTCGCTATAGAGTCCCTAAAAATAAGAAATAATGGTTTATCTATTACATTACTTAGTTCTCTTAGTACTCGTGGGTGTATGCCATCCGGACCCGGAGATTTATCTATTTTAATCTTATTTAGCCGATTTCGCACCTCTTCTTGGGTTAGATTGGTGACCCTTAATATAGGGTTTTCATTGTTTCTTGGGATTTCACCTAGCATTTCATTTTCCACCGTGAATACCGTGGAGAAGAAGGTGTTTAATAGGTTAACTTTTTCCTCGTCATCTACAACCATTCTTTCCTCACTATTTTTTAAGGGGCCTACATTTTCAGTTTTTATTCTTTTACTATTGATATAGTTGAAGAACAGTTTGGGATTAGTTTTACTCTCCTTAGCAATGTGCTTCTCTGTTTCCTTTTTGGCAGCTTTAATTAGTTTTTTAGATAAAGTATTTTTCTCCCTATAGTTTTTTAAAGCTTCAATGGTGCCATCCTGCTTTAGTAGTGCAAATGCTTTCTTTTTACTGTTAATTGCCTGTCTTACTTCTTTGTTTAGCCACATTGGGTTTTTCCTATTTCTAGTCCTTTTATTCCCACAAGGTATAAACCGCTTACACTGCCTATTTAGGATGTTCTTAAACATTTCCCATTTATTATCTGTATTCTTATTTCTGAGGATATTGTCCCAGTCTACCAGATTAAGGGCATCTCTAAGCTGGTCAAACTTTGCCTTCCTAAATACATTTCTTTATCTAAATTAAAAAAAAACCAATAAAAGTACACATATTTAGTATCACCGTGTCCGTAACGGCCCGACCTATAAAACTAGTCCACTAGTTAACCCCTTCAGTAAACACCGTAAGAAAAAAAAAAAAAAACGAGGCAAAAAACAACGCTTTATTATCATACCGCCGAACAAAAAGTGGAATAACAAGCGATCAAAAAGACAGATATAAATAACCATGATACTGCTGAAAGCGTCATCTTGTCCCGCAAAAAACGAGCCGCCATACAGCATCATCAGCAAAAAAAAAAAAAAGTTATAGTCCTGAGAATAAAGCGATGCAAAAATAATTATTTTTTCTATAAAATAGTTTTTATCGTATAAAAGTGCCAAAACATAAAAAAAATGATATAAATGAGGTGTCGCTGTAATCGTACTGACCCCAGGAATAAAACTGCTTCATCAATTTTACCAAACGCGGAACGGTATAAACGCCTCCCCCAAAAGAAATTCATGAATAGCTGGTTTTTGGTCATTCTGCCTCACAAAAATCGGAATAAAAAGCGATCAAAAAATGTAACGTGCCTGAAAATGTTATCAATAAAAACGTCAATTCGTCCCGCAAAAAACAAGACCTCACATGACTCTGTGAACCAAAATATGGAAAAACTATAGCTCTCAAAATGTGGTAACGCAAAAAATATTTTTTGCAATAAAAAGCGTCTTTCAGTGTGTGACGGCTGCAATCATAAAAATCCGCTAAAAAACCCGCTATAAAAGTAAATCAAACCCCCCCTTCATCACCCCCTTAGTTAGGGAAAAATTAAAAAAATGTATTTATTTCCATTTTTCCATTAGGGCTAGGGTTAGGGCTAGGGTTAAGGCTACAGTTAGGGTTGGGGCTAAAGTTACGGTTAGGGTTTAGATTACATTTACAGTTGGGAATAGGGTTGGGATTAGGGTTAGGGGTGTGTCAGGGTTAGAGGTGTGGTTAGGGTTACTGTTGGGATTAGGGTTAGGGGTGTGTTTGGATTAGGGTTTCAGTTATAATTGGGGGGTTTCCACTGTTTAGGCACATCAGGGGTTCTCCAAACGCGACATGGTGTCCGATCTCAATTCCAGCCAATTCTGCGTTGAAAAAGTAAAACAGTGCTCCTTCCCTTCCGAGCTCTCCCGTGTGCCTAAACAGGGGTTTACCCCAACATATGGGGTATCAGTGTACTCAGGACAAATAGGACAACAACTTTTGGGGTCCAATTTCTCCTGTTACCCTTGGGAAAATACAAAACTGGGGGCTAAAAAATAATTTTGGGGGGAAAGATTTTTTTTTTTTAATTTTCACGGCTCTGCGTTACAAACTGTAGTGAAACACTTGGGGGTTCAAAGCTCTCACAATACATCTAGATGAGTTCCTTAGGGGTCTAGTTTCCAAAATGGTCTCACTTGTGGGGGGTTTCTACTGTTTAGGTACATTAGGGGCTCTGCAAATGCAATGTGACACCTGCAGACCATTCCATCTCAGCCTGCATTCCAAATGGAGCTCCTTCCCTTCTGAGCCCTCCCATGCGCCCAAACAGTGGTTCCCCCCCACATATGGGGTATCAGCGCACTCAGGACAAATTGGACAACAAATTTTGGACAAATTTTGGGGTCCAATTTCTCCTGTTACCCTCGGGAAAATACAAAACTGGGGGCTAAAAAAATAATTTTTGAGGGAAAAATTATTTGTTTTATTTTTACGGCTCTGCATTATAAACTTCTGTGAAGCACTTAGTGGGTCAAAGTGCTCACCACACCTCTAGATAAGTTCCTTAGGGGGTCTACTTTCCAAAATGGTGTCACTTGTGGAGGTTTCAATGTTTAGGCACATCAGGGGCTCTCCAAACGCAACATGGCGTCCCATCTCAATTCCTGTCAATTTTGCATTGTAAAGTCAAACGGCGCTCCTTCCCTTCCGAGCTCTCACATCCGCCCAAACAGTGGTTTACCCCCACATATGGGGTATCAGCGTACTCAGGACAAATTGCACAACAACTTTTGGGGTCCAATTTCTTCTCTTACCCTTGGGAAAATAAAAAATTGGGGGCGGAAAGTTAATTTTTGTGAAAAAATATGATTTTTTATTTTTACGGTTCTACATTATAAACTTCTGTGAAGCACTTGGTGGGTCAAAGTGCTCACCACACCTCTAGATAAGTTCCTTAGGGGGTCTACTTTCCAAAATGGTGTCACTTGTGGGGGGTTTCAACGTTTAGGCACATCAGGGGCTCTCCAAACGAAACATGGCATCCCATCTCAATTCCAGTCAATTTTGCATTGAAAAGTCAAATGGCGCTCCTTCGCTTCCGAGCTCTGCCATGCGCCCAAACAGTGGTTTACCCCCACATGTGGGGTATTGTCGTACTCAGGACAAATTGTACAACAATATTTGGGGTCCATTTTCTCCTGTTACCCTTGGTAAAATAAAACAAATTGGAGCTGAAGTAAATTTTTTGTGAAAAAAAGTTAAATGTTCATTTTTATTTAAACATTCAAAAAATTCCTGTGAAGCATCAGAAGGGTTAATAAACTTCTTGAATATGGTTTTGAGCACCTTGAGGGGTGTAGTTTTTAGAATGGTGTCACACTTGGGTATTTTCTATCATATAGACCCCTCAAAATGACTTCAAATAAGATGTGGTCCCTAAAAAAAATGGTGTTGTAGAAATGAGAAATTGCTGGTCAACTTTTAACCCTTATAACTCCCTAACAAAAAAATTTTGGTTCCAAAATTGTGCTGATGTAAAGTAGACATGTGGGAAATGTTACTTATTAAGTATTTTGTGTGACATATCTCTGTGATTTAATTGCATAAAAATTCAAAGTTGGAAAATTGCGAAATTTTCATAATTTTCGCCAAATTTCCGTTTTTTTCACAAATAAACGCAGGTACTATCAAAGAATTTTTACCATTGTCATGAAGTACAATATGTCACGAGAAAACAATGTCAGAATCACTGGGATCCGTTGAAGCGTTTCAGAGTTATAACCTCACAAAGGGACAGTGGTCAGAATTGGAAAAATTGGCCCGGTCATTAACGTGCAAACCACCCTTGGGGGTAAAGGGGTTAATCACTGGTCTAAGGCCCCGTTCTCACGGTCAGTATTTTACATTACTAAGGGTATGTGCACACGTCAGGATTTTTTCCTTACAAAATCCTGAGAATTCTGCAAGAAATCCGCGGGTTTTTTTTGCGCGGATTTCTCGCGGAATTTGCGCGTTTTAACGCGGATTTTTTTTTTTCCGGAATGACTTTTTTGCTTAGAAATCCGCAAAAAGATAGAGCATGTCCGGATTTTTGGCGGTATGCGTTTTTTTGCAGAAAAAAACGCATACATCTGCACAAAAAATGCGGAATGCATTCTAAATGATAGGATGCATCATTTTAGCGTTTTTTAATGCGGATTTATAGCGTTTTTATAGCGAAATTCCGCAAAAAAAACGCTAAAAATACTGACGTGTGCACATACCCTTACAGTGCCTTGCGAAAATATTCGGCCCCCTGGAACTTTTCAACCTTTTCCCAATTATGCTTCAAACAAAGATACCAAATTAAAATTTTTGGGGGGTGATTTCTGGAATCAACAACAAGTGGAGCACAATTGTGAAGTTGAACGAAATTTATTGGTTATTTTACATTTTTTGTGGAAATTCAACAACTGAAAAGTGGGGCGTGCAATATTATTCGGCCCCTTTAACTTAATAGTTTGTTGCGCCACCTTTTGCCGCGATTACAGCTGCAAGTCACTTGGGGTATGTCTCTATCAGTTTTGTACATCGAGACACTGAAATTCTTGCCCATTCTTCCTTGGCAAACAGCTCGAGCTCAGTGAGGTTTGATGGAGATCGTTTGTGAACAGCAGTTTTCAGCTCTTTCCACAGATTCTCAAATGGATCGAGGTCTGGAATTTGACTTGGCCATTCTAACACATGGATACGTTTATTTGTGAACCATTCCACTGTAGATTTTTCTTTAGGTTTGGGATCATTGTTTCGTTGGAAGACAAATCTCCGTCCCAGTCTCAGGTCTTTTGCAGACTCCAACAGGTTTTCTTCAAGAATGGTCCTGTATTTGGCTCCATCCATCTTCCCATCAATTTTAACCCTCTTCCCTGTCCTTGCTGAAGAAAAGCAGGCCGAAACCATGATGCTGCCACCACCATGTTTGACAGTGGGGATGGTGTGTTCAGGGTGATGAGCTGTGTTGCCTTTACGCCAAACATATCGTTTGGCATTGTTGCCAAAAAGTTTGATTTTGGTATTTTGGTTTCATCTGACCATTACACCTTCTTCCATATGTTTGGGGTCTCCCAGGTGGCTCGTTGCAAACTTTAAACACCACTTTTTATGGATATCTTTGAGAAATGGCTTTCTTTTTGCCACTCTTCCATAAATGCGAGATTTGTGCAGTGTATGACTGATTGTTGTCCTATGGACAGACTGTCCCACCTCAGCTGTAGATCTCTGTAGTTCATCCAGAGTGATCATGGGCCTCTTGGCTGCATCTCTGATCAGTCTTCTCCTTGTTTGAGATGAAAGTTTAGAGGGACTGCCGGGCTTTGGTAGGTTTGCAGTGGTATGATACTCCTTCCATTTCAATATGACTGCTTGCAGAGTGCTCCTTGGAATGTTTAACCCCTTTACCCCCAAGGGTGGTTTTCATGTTAATGACCGGGCTAATTTTTACAATTCTGACCACTGTCCCTTTATGAGGTTATAACTCTGGAATGCTTCAACGCCATGTCTCGTTGGGAGCGCCCCTGATGTGCCTAAACAATGGAAACCCCCCAAATGTAACCCCATTTTGGAAAGTAGACCCCTTAAGGAACTTATCTAGGTGTGTGGTGAGCACTTTGAACCCCCAAGTGCTTCACAGAAGTTTATAATGTAAAGTCGTGAAAATGAAAAAATCTTTTTTTGTTTTTCCACAAAAATTTTCTTTTAGCCCCCAATTTTGTATTTTCCCAAGGGTATCTCGAGAAATTGGACCTCAAAAGTTGTTGTGCAATTTGTCCTGAGTACGCTGATACCCCATATGTAGGAGAAAACTACTGTTTGGGCGCATGGCAGAGCTCGGAAGGGAAGAAGTGGCCTTTTGGAATGCAGACTTAGATGGAATGGTCTGCGGGCGTCATGCTGCGTTTGCAGAGCCCCTGAAGTACCTAAACAGTAGAAACCCCCCACAAGTGACCCCATTTTGGAAACTAGACCCCCCCCAAGGAACTTATCTAGATGTGTGGTGAGCACTTTGAACCCTCAAGTGCTTCACTAAAGTTTATAACAGAGCTGTGAAAATAAAAAATCTTTTTTTGTTTTTCCACAAAAATGATTTTTTAGCCCAAGATTTGTATTTTCCTATGGGTAACAGGAGAAATTGGACCCCAAATGTTATTGTCCAATTTGTCCCGAGTACGCTGATACCCCATATGTGAGGGGGAACCACTGTTTGAGCGCACGGCAGAGATTGGAAGGGAAGGCGCGCCATTTTACTTTTTCAACGCAGAATTGTATGGATTGAGATCGGACGTCATGTTGCGTTTGCAGAGCCCCTGATGTGCCTAAACAGTGAAAACCTCCCAATTCTAACTCCAACCCTAACCCAAACACACCCCTAACCCTAATCATACCCCTAACCCTGACACACCCTTAACCCAACCGTAAATGTAACCCCAACGGGAAAATGGAAATAAATACATTTTTTTATTTTATTATGTTTCCCTAACTAATTTGGTGATAATGGGGGGTTTAATTTACTTTTATAGCGGGTTTTTATGTCGGGTTTTTATGATTGGCAGCTGTCACACACTAAAAGACGCTTTTTTTTAATCAATTAGTGTTTATTGAAGATTTCCAAAACAATACAGTGCAGTCAAACAGTAATAACAGTAACAGAGGTCAACTAAAAATGACCAGAAATAAGTAAGGAGAAAAACCAAACCAATCAGAAAGGAAGAAGTAGAGGAGAGAAGCAGCGGGGGGAGGGGGATGAGGGATAGGTACGGTAGGGGGAATAGGGGGGAGGAAAGGAGTATAAGCATTCGCAAGACATTATCTAGCAATTCAGTTATAGACAAGGGGTCCTGGCAAACTATGGCAGAATAAGAATATTACAAACACAAAAACAGACATGTCAATTATTCTTACTTATTCCCACTCAAGTAAACGATCAAACGTGGTGGTGTGGGTCAATAGAGGAATGACCACTATGTAACCAAGGGTGCCAAATATTTTGTCTTTTGGTTTTGGCAGTCATGGAGTGAGCCAAGGAGAGTTCATATTGGAAGTGGACATTAAGTTTATTAATTAATTCACTAATATTGGGAGAATTAGTGTCTTTCCATCTTGAGGCGACTAATAACCTGGCAGCTATTAGAATATGTGATAGTGTACCTCGAAGTATGTGTGGAATGTCCTCCAGGCCGATGTGAAGAATGGCCTGCCTAGGTGACAGAGTCAGCTGGATCCCCAAGACCTGTGCAATTAAAAGGTCCATATCTCTCCACCAGGGCTGCAGAATTGGACACGACCACCAGGTGTGTTCCAGAGTTCCCCTGTGACCGCACCCCCTCCAGCACTTGTCCGACCCGGCAGGGTCATAGTGAGCCACCTGAACCGGATATTGATACCATCTAAGGTGTACTCTTTTCAATTGTTCGAGATGATTGACACAGGCAGATACCCGTAATACTTCACCCAGTCCCTCCTCCCAATCTATCGGGTCAGATAGGAAGTCCAGATCCTGTTCCCACTTAAAAGACGCTTTTTATTGCAAAAAAATATTATTTGCGTTACCACATTCCGAGAGCTATAATTTTTTCCATATTTTGGTCCACAGAGTCATGTGAGGTCTTGTTTTTTGCGTCACGAGTTGACGTTTTTATTGGTATCATTTTCGGGCACATGACATTTTTTGATCGCTTTTTATTCCGATTTTTGTTAGGCACAATGAACAAAAACCATCATTTCGTGAGTTTCTTTTGGGGGAGGCGTTTATACCGTTCCGCGTTTGGTAAAATTGATAAAGCAGTTTTATTCTTCGGGTCAGTACGACTACAGCGATACCTCATTTATATATTTTTTATGTTTTAGCGCTTTAATACAATAAAAACTATTTTATAGAAAAAAAATATTTTTGCATCGCTTTATTCTGAGGACTATAACTTATTGTTTCAGTGATGACGCTGTATGGCAGCTCGTTTTTTGCGGGACAAGATGACGTTTTCAGCGGTACAATATTTATATCCGTCTTTTTGATGGCGTGTTATTCCACTTTGTTTGGCGGTATGATAATAAAGCGTTGTTTTTTGCCTAATTTCTTTTTTTTACGGTGTTCACTGAAGGGGTTAACTAGTGGGATAGTTTTATAGGTCGGGTTGTTACGGACGCGGCGATACTAAATATGTGTACTTGTATTGTTTTTTTTATTTACATAAAGAAATGTATTTATTGGAACAATATTTATTTAGGATTTTTTTAATTTTTTTTACACATGTAAATTTTTTTTTTTTTACTTTGTCCCAGCGTGGGACATCATGTTATAGTGTCAGATCGCTGATCTGACAGGCACTGTAGAAGGCTTGCAGGTGCCTGCTCTGAGCACCCGCTTGCAAGCCACCTCCCTGCAGGACCCGGAAGGAGCCCCGCGGCCATCTTGGATCCGGGCCTGCAGGGAGGAGGACGGAGGAGACGCTTGGAGCAACGCGATCAGCCGTGAGCGCGGCTGATCGTGTTAGACGTACTATTCCGTCGGTGGTCATACGGGCCCATACCACCTCGACGGGATAGTATTTCATATGTCAGAAAGGGTTTAAAGTTTTGGAAATCATTTTGTATCCAAATCCGGCTTTAAACTTCTCCACAACAGTATCACGGACCTGCCTGTTGTGGTCCTTGGTCTTCATGATGCTCTCTGTGCTTCAAACAGAGCCCTGAGACTATCACAGAGCAGGTGCATTTATACGGAGACTTGATTACACACAGGTGGATTATATTTATCATCATTAGGCATTTAGGACAACATTGGATCATTCAGAGATCCACAATGAACTTCTGGAGTGAGTTTGCTGCACTGAAAGTAAAGGGGCCGAATAATATTGCACTCCCCACTTTTCAGTTTTTGAATTTCCACAAAAATTTAAAATAACCAATACATTTCGTTCAACTTCACAACTGTGGTCCACTTGTTGTTGATTCTTCACCAAAAATTTACATTTGGTATTTTTATGTTTGAAGAATGACATGTGGGAAAAGGCTGAAAAGTTCCAGGGGGCCGAATACTTTCGCAAGGCACTGTATTTGTTAGTCAAAACCAGGAGGGGAACAATCAGAGGGAAAGTATAATAGAAACCCGTCACCACTTCTGCATTTATCACCCACTCCTGGTTTCAGCTTACAGATACTGACGGAAAATACTGACCAAATAGTGAACGTTAAAACCCTCTACAGATCATGGGAAAGCTCTGTGTAATACGGAGCATAGACGTTATGGGCACTAGATCTACCTTCGCTGCCATTACACACCTATCCGTGCTCAGCTTCACTCCCAGTCTCACCGCTCTATGCTGCTTCTACTAACCTGTGCTTGTTTGATCACAGGCTCCATGAAATTGGCGGCCATGTCTGCAGGAATAATAACTTTGTCCCAAATTCATCATCCCGGTTCATTATCCTAGATCTTCAAATTAACCCCTCTGTGACCTTAGACGTACTATCCCGTCGAGGTGCCCTGGGCTTATCTGACCCTGGACGGGATAGTACGTCATAGCGATCGGCAGCGCTCACGGGGGGAGCGCCGCCGATCGCGGCCGGGTGTCAGCTGCTTATCGCAGCTGACATCCGGCACTATGTGCCAGGAGCGGTCACGGACCGCCCCCGGCACATTAACCCCTGGCACACCGCGATCAAACATGATCGCGATGTGCCGGTGGTGCAGGGAAGCACTGCGAAGGGAGGGGGCTCCCTGCGGGCTTCCCTGAGACCCCCGGAGCAACGCGATGTGATCGCGTTGCTGCGGGGGTCTTACCTCCCTCCCTCCCTGCTCCAGCCCCGGATCCAAGATGGCCGCGGATCCGGGTCCTGCAGGGAGGGAGGTGGCTTCACAGAGCCTGCTCAGAGCAGGCACTGTGAAGCCTGCAGCGCTGCAAGTCAGATCAGTGATTGTGCAAACTGTCAGATCACTGATCTGTATTGTCCCCCCCTGGGACAAAGTAAAAAAGTAAAAAAAATTTTTTCCAAATGTGTAAAAAAAAAAAAAAAAAAAAAATATATTCCAAAATAATGAAAAAAAAAAATATATATTATTCCCATAAATACATTTCTTCATTTAAATAAAAAAAAAAAAAACAATAAAAAGTACACATATTTAGTATCGCCGCGTCCGTAACGACCCGACCTATAAAACTGGCCCACTAGTTAACCCCTTCAGTAAACACCGTAAGAAAAAAAAAAAAAAAACGAGGCAAAAAACCACGCTTTATTATCATACCGCCGAACAAAAAGTGGAATAACACGCGATCAAAAAGACAGATATAAATAACCATGGTACCGCTGAAAGCGTCATCTTGTCCCACAAAAAACGAGCCACCATACAGCATCATCAGCAAAAAAATAAAAAAGTTATAGTCCTGAGAATGAAGCGATGCAAAAATAATTATTTTTTCTGTAAAATAGTTTTTATCGTATAAAAGCGCCAAAACATAAAAAAATGATATAAATGAGATGTCGCTGTAATCGTACTGACTCGAAGAATAAAACTGCTTTATCAATTTTACCAAACGCGGAACGGTATAAACGCCTCCCCCAATAGAAATTCATGACTAGCTGGTTTTTGGTCATTCTGCCTCACAAAAATCGGAATAAAAAGCGATCAAAAAATGTCACGTGCCCGAAAATGTTTTCAATAAAAACGTCAACTCGTCCCGCAAAAAACAAGACCTCACATGACTCTGTGGACCAAAATATGGAAAAATTATAGCTCTCAAAATGTGGTATTGCAAAAAATATTTTTTGCAATAAAAAGCGTCTTTCAGTGTGTGACGGCTGCCAATCATAAAAATCCGCTAAAAAACCCGCTATAAAAGTAAATCAAACCCCCCTTCATCACCCCCTTAGTTAGGGAAAAATTAAAAAAAATGTATTTATTTCCATTTTCCCATTAGAGTTAGGGTTGGGGCTACAGTTAGGGTTGGGGCTACAGTTAGGGTTGGGGCTACAGTTAGGGTTGGGGCTACAGTTAGGGTTGGGGCTACAGTTAGGGTTGGGGCTACAGTTAGGGTTGGGGCTACAGTTAGGGTTGGGGCTACAGTTAGGGTTGGGGCTACAGTTAGGGTTGGGGCTACAGTTAGGGTTGGGGCTACAGTTAGGGTTGGGGCTACAGTTAGGGTTGGGGCTACAGTTAGGGTTGGGGCTACAGTTAGGGTTGGGGCTACAGTTAGGGTTGGGGCTACAGTTAGGGTTGGGGCTACAGTTAGGGTTGGGGCTACAGTTAGGGTTGGGGCTACAGTTAGGGTTGGGGCTACAGTTAGGGTTGGGGCTACAGTTAGGGTTGGGGCTACAGTTAGGGTTGGGGCTACAGTTAGGGTTGGGGCTACAGTTAGGGTTGGGGCTACAGTTAGGGTTGGGGCTACAGTTAGGGTTGGGGCTACAGTTAGGGTTGGGGCTACAGTTAGGGTTGGGGCTACAGTTAGGGTTAGGGTTTAGATTACATTTACGGTTGGGAATAGGGTTGGGATTAGGGTTAGAGGTATGTCAGGGTTAGAGGTGTGGTTAGGGTTACCATTGGAATTAGGGTTAGGGGTGTGTTTAGATTAGGGTTTCAGTTATAATTGGGAGGTTTCCACTGTTTCGGCACATCAGGGGCTCTCCAAACACGACATGGCGTCCGATCTCAATTCCAGCCAATTCTGCGTTGAAAAAGTAAAACAGTGCTCCTTCCCTTCCGAGCTCTCCCGTGTGCCCAAACAGGGGTTTACCCCAACATATGGGGTATCAGCGTACTCAGGACAAATAGGACAACAACTTTTGTGGTCCAATTTCTCCTGTTACCCTTGGGAAAATACAAAACTGGGGGCTAAAAAATAATTTTTGTGGGAAAACAAAAAGATTTTTTATTTTCACGGCTCTGCGTTATAAACTGTAGTGAAACACTTGGGGGTTCAAAGTTCTCACAACAAATCTAGATAAGTTCATTGAGGGGTCTAGTTTCCAATATGGTGTCACTTGTGGGGGGTTTCTACTGTTTAGGTACATTAGGGGTTCTGCAAACGCAATGTGACGCCTGCAGACCATTCCATCTAAGTCTGCATTCCAAATGGCGCTCCTTCCCTTCCGAGCCCTCCCATGCGCCCAAACGGTGGTTCTTCCCCCACATATGGGGTATCAGCGTACTCAGGACAAATTGGACAACAACTTTTGGGGTCCAATTTCTCCTGTTACCCTAGGGAAAATACAAAACTGGGGGTTAAAATATAATTTTTGAGGGAAAAAAATTTTGTTTTATTTTTATGGCTCTGCATTATAAACTTCTGTGAAGCCCTTGGTGGGTCAAAGTGCTCAGCACACATCTAGATAAGTTCCTTAGGGGGTCTACTTTCCAAAATGGTGTCACTTGTGGGGGGTTTCAATGTTTAGGCACATCAGTGGCTCTCCAAACGCAACATGGCGTCCCATCTCAATTCCTGTCAATTTTGCATTGAAAAGTCAAACGGCGCTCCTTCCCTTCCGAGCTCTCCCATGTGCCCAAACAGTGGTTTACTGCCACATATGGGGTATCAGCATACTCAGGACAAATTGGACAACAACTTTTGAGGTCCAATTTCTTCTCTTACCCTTGGAAAAATAAAAAATTGGGGGCAAAAATATAATTTTTGTGAAAAAATATGATTTTTTATTTTTACGGTTCTGCATTATAAACTTCTGTGAAGCACTTGGTGGGTCAAAGTGCTCACCACACCTCTAGATAAGTTCCTTAGGGGGTCTATTTTCCAAAATGGTGTCACTTGTGGGGGGTTTCAATGTTTAGGCACATCAGTGGCTCTCCAAACGCAACATGGCGTCCCATCTCAATTCCTGTCAATTTTGCATTGAAAAGTCAAACGGCGCTCCTTCGCTTCCGAGCTCTCCCATGCGCCCAAACAGTGGTTTACTGCCACATATGGGGTATCAGCGTACTCAGGACAAATTGGACAACAACTTTTGGGGTCCATTTTCTCCTGTTACCCTTGGTAAAATAAAACAAATTGGAGCTGAAGTAAATTGTTTGTGAAAAAATGTTAAATGTTCATTTTTATTTAAACATTCCAAAAATTCCTATTAAACACCTGAAGGGTTAATAAACTTCTTGAATGTGGTTTTGAGCACCTTGAGGGGTGTAGTTTTTAGAATGGTGTCACACTTGGGTATTTTCTATCATATAGACCCCTCAAAATGACTTCAAATGAGATGTGGTCCCTAAAAAAAAAATGGTGTTGTAAAAATGAGAAATTGCTGGTCAACTTTTAACCCTTATAACTCCCTAACAAAAAAAAAATTTGGTTCCAAAATTATGCTGATGTAAAGGAGACATGTGGGAAATGTTACTTATTAAGTATTTTGTGTGACATATCTCTGTGATTTAATTGCATAAAAATTCAAAGTTTGAAAATTGCGAAATTTTCAAAATTTTCGCCAAATTTCCGTTTTTTCACAAATAAACGCAGGTACTATCAAAGAAATTTTACCACTATCATGAAGTACAATATGTCACGAGAAAACACTGTCAGAATCACCAGGATCCGTTGAAGCGTTCCAGAGTTATAACCTCATAAAGAGACAGTGGTCAGAATTGTAAAAATTGGCCTGGTCATTGACGTGCAAACCACCCTTTGGGGTAAAGGGGTTAAGCAAGTTGTCCAATATAATACATTGTCTAAAATAAAATCAGCTCAACATGTGTCACCGGCAAAAGACAAAATTCTGGGCAGCCAGGTACTTTTCTACCAGGTTTCCATCCTCCTGTACGTCTCTTCATACCGAAAAATAACTTAAAGGGAACCTGTCACCCCGTTTTTTCAGTAGGAGATAAAAATACCGTTAAATAGGGCCTGTGCTGTGCTTTACAATAGGGTATTTTTTGTCCCGATTCCCTACCTATGCTGCCGAAATACCTTACAAAAGTGGCCTTTTTCGCCTGTCAATCAGGCCGGTCAGGTCGGATGGGCGTGGTCACAACGCTGTTTCTCCCCCACATGTTGCTTATGTTCCCGTTGGTGGCGTAGTGCTTCTCGCATGCGCAAGTGCCGAATGCACTGCGCAGCTGTAGAAAAAGAGCGCGCTCGCCGCTATTCAGCGGTTTCTCGGCGGGCGCGGCCATCTTCCTGAGGCCACGCGTGCGCAGATTGAGTCTCCTGCTTCCCGGGGCTTCAGGAAAATGGCCGCGGGATGCCGTGTGTGCACAGATGGACATCGCGGCGGCCATTTTCCTGAAGCCGAGATTCGAACTCGGCTTCAGGAAAATGGCCGCCGCGATGTCCATCTGCGCACGCGCGGCATCCCGCGGCCATTTTCCTGAAGCCCCGGGAAGCAGGAGACTCGATGGCCGCGCCCGCCGATAAACCGCTGAATAGCGGCGAGCGCGCTCTTTTTCTACAGCTGCGCAGTGCATTCGGCACTTGCGCATGCGAGAAGCACTACGCCACCAACGGGAACATAAGCAAGATGTGGGGGAGAAACAGCGCTGTGACCACGCCCATCCGACCTGACCAGCCTGATTGACAGGCGAAAAAGGACACTTTTGTAAGGTATTTCGGCAGCATAGGTAGGGAATCAGGGGACAAAAAATACCCTATTGTAAAGCACAGCTCAGGCGACAGGTTCCCTTTAATAGAGGGCATGCTCTTCTTTCTACACACTGAGATGGCGTATGCACACTCGCGTTAGCCTGACCATTATACATTACACAGGGAGAAGAGCAGCAAGAGCGGCCCCACTAATCCCCAGCCGAGGACCCTGAAGGGGAAGCACAACACCTCCCTGTGACATGAAGAAGGCGGCTGATTCCTGCCATGGCCCTTCCTGGTGGTACCAATGAGATCTCTCCTATGTTCATTGAGCTGCAAGAAGAAGTCACCATAGGTCGTAATAAGTGTGGGAACATGCTCTGATAAGGTGTTATCTCAGCATGCTTGGGTGTTAACAGAGTGTGTTCGGCGCGCTCGAAATATATCTTTAAGTCCTCGAGGCTCAATTGTCTGTTCGACAGCTGCAGGGACTCTTAACATTTTTCAAGCACACCAAAGTCACTCAGTTAGCACATGAGCATGCTCAGATAACACCTTATCCCAGCACGTTCGCTCATCACTAGTCGTAATACATATACATGTATATCCAGGACAGTAGTTCTGTTTTGTTTTTTTAAATCATCTATCCAGGGTCACAGTGTGGACTGGACAAAGGGGCCTGTTCTACTCCAAGTAATAATACAAGCCATTGTACTTTTTCACTTCCCCAAACCAGAAGAGGAAGAAGTAGAATAACCGCATTTATATCAGTAGATAAATCAACAAACACGCCGTCATAGGAACTCTCATTCGTTCTCGTTTTATTTGGGTGATCAAATTTTACACAGGGAATGTGCTGCCGATGACATGATGTTATTCTGTCCCCATGAGGGTAAACAGGCCAATAATCCCGGCTATCAGTTGGCTATAATCCATAATCACTGACGGGCCAACGTCGGCATATCTGACTGCACCATCAGCCAATACAGCCTGTGGAGCTACGATTGATGACCGTTCTGCCCATATACAGTATCACGTTGTCGGCAGCACGTCCTCCATATCACTGGGTGATGCGCTGCCGATAATTATTTTTCTACTGGGATAAACAAACCAAACAGACTATGAACTCATGATTACACCAGCGGATAGACGAGAGCGAAAGTTCCTATAAACGCTCTTTGGCCATGTACCTACGGCTGTAAATTCCGTTTCCACTCCTCCTCTGATTTTCTTTCCTTTTAGACCTTAAAGTTGGCCCGGGGGGGGGGGGGTGTTGGAAGCTTTCCTTACGGCTGTAGAAGTCCCAATTTATCTACTTCCTGACTACCCATAGACTATAAACATCCAGGAGGTCTACGCTTTTCCCTGCACTGACGATTTAAGGCTGTGTTTACATGTGACATTTTATTCTTCTGCAACCAAAACCTGCTTTCTTGGCAATAAAAATTCTGCATTTTCACAACTTTTTTGTGCATTTTTGCAGGATTTTTTCTGTGCAGATTATGTGTAACTTGTCTGTAGTACATGTTTAAAGGGAACCTGTCAGCAGGATTGTGCTCAGTAACCTACAGCGTCAGGTCGGTGCCGTTATCTGTCGCACCTGCTCAGTAGGAGCTATCGGACCGCCAATGGCAGCTACTCCGCAGACGGCACCATCTTGTTAGAGAAAACAAATGTCTCCACTAAAGGTACCGTCACACTAGACGATATCGCTAGCGATCCGTGACGTTGCAGCGTCCTGGCTAGCGATATCGTCCAGTGTGACAGGCAGCAGCGATCAGGCCCCTGCTGTGCTGTCGCTGGTCAGGGAAGAAAGTCCAGAACTTTATTTGGTCGCTGGATCTCCCGCTGACATCGCTGAATCGGTGTGTGTGACACCGATTCAGCGATGTCTTCACTGGTAACCAGGGTAAACATCGGGTTACTAAGCGCAGGACCGCGCTTAGTAACCCGATGTTTACCCTGGTTACCATCGTTAAAGTTAAAAAAACAACCACTACATACTTACCTACCGCTGTCTGTCCCCGGCGCTGTGCTTCTCTGCTCTGGCTGTGAGCGCCGGGCAGCCGGAAAGCACAGCGGTGACGTCACCGCTCTGCTTTCCGGCCGCTGTGCTCACACAGACAGTACAGGAGGAGTGCAGAGCGCAGCGCTGGAGGACAGACAGCGGTAGGTAAGTATGTAGTGGTTGTTTTTTTAACTTTAACGATGGTAACCAGGGTAAACATCGGGTTACTAAGCGCGGCCCTGCGCTTAGTAACCCGATGTTTACCCTGGTTACCGGCATCGTTGGTCGCTGGAGAGCGGTCTGTGTGACAGCTCTCCAGCGACCAAACAGCGACGCTGCAGCGATCCGGATCGTTGTCGGTATCGCTGCAGCGTCGCTTAGTGTGACGGTACCTTAAGATGCCGCTGGGCACACCTGCACAGTAGCATCTATCGGTGCAATCTTGGAAGAGGCAATTTTTTTTTTATTTTATTTATTTATTTATTTTTTTAACACTAGCAAGATGGCGCGGCCTGCGTAACAGCAGCTATTGGCCGGCGCCATTTTCCAACGGATTTTTGTTGGATACCATAAAAAAAATAATAATTAAATTCACATTATAGATGCCGCCACCTGCCAAAGGGGAATTTTTTTTTAAAAAATACACTTAATATTCATTATGTAAACTAGGGGGCCGGTCAGTGAGGGATTAGTGACCTGCCAGAAGCCATCAGTATGAATATCTAATCAGAGCACCACATGAAGACCCCACAGGACCACCCCGGAGCACAAGCATATCATTAACTCAAAACTGAAAATAAGGATTAAACAACAACCACAAGACGGATTTCATCACCCAGGTATCATTGTAATCAGTATAACGGCGCCGACATGACACTGTCTGTAGGTTACTGTGCACAATCCTGCTGACAGGTCCCTTTAAGAAAGTGTTTTGTTCATCAAAAACACAGCAAAACCAGTTTGCAGCAATTTTCTCATTGCTTTCTATGGGTGAAAAAAAAAAATGATGCAAAAACACTGGAAGAGTTGACACGCCGCAGATCTCAAATTCAGTCAGAAAAAAAACAAAGTGTGAGATTTCAGAATGTCTCATAGGCTGTGCTAGTTCTGTAAAATTAGCTTTTCTGCATTTAAAAAAAAAAGAAGAAAAATCACTGCATGTGAACACAGCCTAAGGCTACATTCCCACCATGAGCATTTGGTCAGTTTTTCAGTTGCACCATTTCTGCTCTTATTATTCAAATTAGATTACTGGTACTTGTGATATTATTGCGTTTTTTGTCTTTTGTTAAGTCGAGCTTTAAATAAAGCTACTTTCTGGCATTTGCCTTTGAGAACTTTGTTGATGCAGTCATGTGCAGATTACATGCAATTTTTTTTGGGTGCTAATTTTCAGCATCAATTGCAAGTCTATGGGGGAAATCTACACACAAAACTCGGCGTCCCCGCAAGAGAAATTGGCATGTTGTGGATATGAAACACAAACCGCAGGTCAATTAACGCAGCAAAAAAGCAGCACAGTGTGTACAGTCATGGCCAAAAGTTTTGAGAATGACACCAAAATTATATTTTCACATGATCTGCTGCCCTCTGGTTTTTATTAGTGTTTGTCTGATGTTTATATCACATACAGAAATATAATTGCAATCATATTATGAGTACCAATAGGTTATATTGACAGTTAGAATGAGTTAATGCAGCAGGTCAATATTTGCAGTGTTGACCCTTCTTCTTCAAGACCTCTGCAATTCTCCCTGGCATGCTCTCAATCAACTTCTGGACCAAATCCTGACTGATAGCAGTCCATTCTTGCATAATCAATGCTTGCATTTTGCCAGAATTTGTAGGTTTTTGTTTGTCCACCCGTCTCTTGATGATTGACCACAAGTTCTCAATGGGATTAAGATCTGGGGAGTTTCCAGGCCATGGACCCAAAATCTCTATGTTTTGTTCCATGAGCCATTTAGTTATCACCTTTGCTTTATGGCAAGGTGCTCCATCATGCTGGAAAAGGCATTGTTGGGCGCCAAACTGCTCTTGGACGGTTGGGAGAAGTTGCTCTTGGAGGACATTCTGGTACCATTCTTTATTCATGGCTGTGTTTTTAGGAAAGACTCTGAGTGAGCCGATTCCCTTGGCTGAGAAGCAGCCCCACACATGAATGGTTTCAGGATGCTTTACAGTTGGCATGAGACAAGACTGGTGGTATCGCTCACCTCTTCTTCTCCGAATAAGCTGTTTTCCAGATGTCCCAAACAATCGAAAAGGGGATTCATCAGAGAAAATGACTTTGCCCCAGTCCTCAGCAGTCCACTCCCTGAACCTTTTGCAGAATATCAGTCGGTCCCTGATGTTTTTTCTGGAGAGAAGTGGCTTCTTTGCTGCCCTCCTTGAAACCAGGCCTTGCTCAAAGAGTCTCTGCCTCACAGTGCGTGCAGAAGCACTCACACCAGCCTGCTGCCATTCCTGAGCAAGCTCGGCACTGCTGGTAGTCCGATCCCGCAGCTGAAACAGTTTTAAGATACGGTCCTGGCGCTTGCTGGTCTTTCTTGGGTGCCCTGGAGCCTTTTTGACAACAATGGAAGCTCTCTCCTTGAAGTTCTTGATGATGCGACAGATTGTTGACTGAGGTGCAATCTTTGTAGCTGCGATACTCTTCCCTGTTAGGCCATTTTTGTGCAGTGCAATGATGGCTGCACGTGTTTCTTTAGAGATAACCATGGTTAACTGAAGAGAAACAATGATACCAAGCACCAGCCTCCTTTCAAAGTGTGCAGTGATGTCATTCTTACTTAATCATGACTGATTGATCGCCAGCCCTGTCCTCATCAACACCCACACCTGTATTAATGGATCAAGCACTAAAACGATGTTAGCTGCTCCCTTTAAGGCAGGACTGCAATGATGTTGAAATGTGTTTTGGGGGTTAAAGTTCATTTTCTGGGAAAATATTGACTTTGCAATACAGTAATTGCTGTTAAGCTGATCACTCTGACATTCAGGAGTATATGCAAATTGCCATTAGAAAAAATGAAGCAGTAGACTTTGGAAAAATTAATATTTGTCTCATTCTCAAAATTTTTGTCCATGACTGTATGAGATCTCTATATATCCCATCCACTTTGCTGGAGCTGTTAGGCTATGTCTACACAGTCAGGATCGGCAGCGCATGTCCGCTGCGTCCAAAGCGCTGCCGTCTATTGTACGCAGGTGATTCTGCATGTGATCGCTGAACCGTGCGGAATCACCGCGCCCAATACATTGTACGGAGATATTTAAATTGTGGAGACTGAGCGTCTCCAGAAGATAAACAGACATACTGAGGTCTGGAAAGACGCGCCACATGTCCGTCTCCACAGGGAAGCCGAAGGCGCCCCCGTGTGCACATAGTGGAGATGGGATTTCTTGAAATCCCATCCACTATTCTGTAACATCTGGGTTGGACGATGCAGATATACGCAGGTCCAACCCGCAGCGTTTACTGAATGTGGGAACATACCCCAAAGACGCTGTGTTTTAGAAGCAGAAGCTCATCATAAAGGCGTGTGAGCAGTTTGTATAAAATGATGAAGCCGGAGTAACACACAACCAGGCTGACCAGATAGAAGAAAAACAAGGTTTATTGCCATGTGTACTTTTCCAATCTCTGTATACACAGCCCTGAACCTTGTGTATATAGATTAGGAATCACTGCCGGCGCCTCTTAAGGGTACCGTCACACTATACGATTTACCTACGATCGCGACGAGCGATACGACCTGGCCGTGATCGTAGGTAAATCGATGCCGAGGTCCCCGGGTAACCAGGGTAAACATCGGGTTACTAAGCGCAGGGCCGCGCTTAGTAACCCGATGTTTACCGTGGTTACCAGCGTAAAAAAAAACAAACAGCACATACTTACATTCCGGTGTCTGTCCCTTGCCGTCTGCTTCCCGCACTCACTGACTGCCGGCCATAAAGTGAAAGCACAGCACAGCGGTGACGTCACCGCTGTGCTCTGCTTTCACTTTACGGCCGGCAGTCACTGAGTGCGGGAAGCAGACGGCAAGGGACCTGACGGACACCAGAATGTAAGTATGTAGTGTTTTTGTTTTTTTTACATTTACGCTGGTAACCAGGGTAAACATCGGGTTACTAAGCGCGGTCCTGCGCTTAGTAACCCGATGTTTACCCTGGTTACAAGCGAACGCATCGCTGGATCGGTGTCACACACACCGATCTAGCGATGCCAGCGGGAGATCCAGCGACGAAAGAAAGTTCCAAACGATCTGCTACGACGTACGATTCGCAGCAGGATCCCTGATCGCTGCTTCGTGTCAGACACAGCGATATCGTATGGATATCGCTGGAACGTCACGGATCGTACCGTCGTAGCGATCGAAATGGCACTGTGTGACGGTACCCTAAGGCTGGGATTACACATACGCGAGATACGGCCGAGTCTCGCAGGTGAAAACCCAGCTCGAGCGGAGCGTGTGGCTCCATGTATTGCTGTGCGGCTGCACACTCCGCTCTGGAGTGCTGGCGTCAGAGCTGGGTTTTCACCTGAAAGACTCGGCCGTATCTCGCGTATGTGTGATCCCGGCCTTACTCTTCAGACCCAGTGAACACGTGATCTCTGGGTGGATGGCAGGAACAGGACCTGCTGGATCCTAGACTGGTTATCTCAGCTATCCAGCCGGGAGGCTGAAATTCTTCAATAGCTGAGTCGAATATAACAGCACCTAGTTACATGTGAAAAGTTTGAAAAAAAAAAAAAAGTATTGATATGTTAAAGGGGCTGTCCAGGATTTTGATAAAAGTCTGCAGTCACTATATGTACGCCATCAGGATTCTACAGTGCCACCCAGGGAGCAGTCGGCCAGTCTCCGGCGCAGAGTCCTTATCTCTCCCGACACGACAGCCGATCTGATCAGCTGTCATGAGCCTTTAACAGCTGCACGTGGAATCACGATCCACCAGCGGCAATGAACATGTTAAATTTTGCAGTCAATCTCTGACAGCGTCAAACCCCCACCCATTGGCGGCCGTGTCACATGATAACCAGGTGCTGATGGGTTTACATTACAATCGGGGGTCTGCAGAAAACCCCCGTGCTTGTCACTACTGATCTGTTATGAACGCCGGCGCGTGACCGGCGTTCATAGCAGATGATCATTTCTGCTACACGCAAAAGGGCAATGGGAAGAAAGGGAGCAAAAAGCGAAAACGCAAAATCCCAAGGTCGTGGAGGGGTTACTGAAAAGCCTGGACAACCCTTCAAAAGCCCCATTAAAGGTTACAACCTTATAAAAGGGCAGAGTGTATATAATAAATGGGGAAAAATATATAGAATAGCAAAAACAGAAGTATAAAAAAAAAACTAAAGAGACACTGGAAGATGAAATAGTTGCTTCTTGCCCTGTCCCCATTGAGACAAAAAATGTCCAGTATGTAAAAATTATTTCTGATGAACAGCTATTTAAATGGTGTAAGGCCATGTTCACACGATCCTTTTTTTCATGCGGAATTGCCGCGATTTTCCCGCTGCGGGTCCGCAGCTGTTTTCCATGCAGGGTACATTACATTGTACCCTATGGAAAACAGGAACTGCTGTGCCCACAATGCGGAAAATAAAAAAAAAAGCCGCGCTGAATAGCTGCGGGAAAAAAAGAAGTACCATGTCACTTCTTTTTTCGGAGCCGCAGCGGTTCTGCACCCATTGACCTCCATTGTGAGGTCAAACCCGCAGTAAAACCCGCAGATGAAAAAAATATCTGCGGGTTTTACTGCGGTTTGTGGTGCAGAACCGCTGCAGCAGGAAGTGCGGGGAAGCGGGCGGAAGTGCGTGGGCGGAGTGTGGCTGCCCCCCCGTGCTCCGATCCCACCCCCCCGTGCTCCAATCCCACCGCCCCCTGCTCCGATGCCCCCCCCCCCCTCCCCCCCGTGCCCTAATCTCCCCCCCTTATACTTACCCGGCGTCCGTCCGGCCGTCTTCTCCCTGGGCACCGCCATCTTGCAAAATGGCGGGCGCATGCGCAGTGCGCCCGCCGAATCTGCCGGCCGGCAGATTCGTTCCAAAGTGCATTTTGATCACTGAGATATAATCTATCTCAGTGATCAAAATAAAAAAAAAAAATAGTAAATGACCCCCCCCCCCCTTTGTTACCCCCATAGGTAGGGACAATAAAAAATAATTAAGAATTTTTTTTTTTTTTCCCACTAAGGTTAGAATAGGGTTAGGGGTAGGGTTAGGGGTAGGGTTAGGGGTAGGGTTAGGGGTAGGGTATTTTCAGCCATTTTAACCCTAAAAAACTTCCTAGAAAACACACAGACTCTGCATAGAAAACTGCATAAAAAAAAGGATCAAAAAAAGGATCAAAAAACGCATCAAAAAAAGGACCAAAAAAAGGACCTGCGTTTTCTGCCAAGAGCTGCAGTTTTTTAAAAAACAGTCCTGAAAAACAAAGGATGGAAATCAGGAACGTGTGAACATACCCTAAGGGTCCTTTGCAGATGTAAATAAAAAAGTGAAAAATATAAAACATAGCATATTTGTCTTTACCTTGACAAAAAATTAAACAGAAAAATTAAGCCCTATTATGTCGTAAAAAAAAAAAAAATTGAGTATCTGAACAAGAAAAAGAAAACCTGAGGCCACATTCACATGTTCAGTATTTGGTCTGTATGTTATTACCTCGGTGTCTGTAACCAGGAGTGGAACAATCAGAGGGAAAGTATAAGAGAAACCCGTCACCACGTCTGTGTTTACCCCCCACTCCTGGTTTTGGCTCACAGATGTAACAGACAGTAAACATGTTCACCAGAAAGTCCCTTGTGATGAGGTGGGGAGGGGGTGACGGCGCAGTCACGAGCTGATGGAACAGGTTTGTCCTCACACATCACCTATATTAAAAAAAAAAAAAAAAAATTAATTAACTGGTTCATGCAGCTTTACATGAACACCCAAGCCTTACACTATGGCTGGTCCGAATAACTATAGCAATTGTTACCATCCACCTCTCGTGTCTCCCCTTTTCCTCATAGTTTGTAAGCTTACGAGCAGGGCCCTCACTCCTCTTGGTATCTGTTTTGAACTGTATTTCTGTTATGCTGTAATGTCTATTGTATGTACAAGTCCCCTCTATAATTTGTAAAGCGCTGCGGAATATGTTGGCGCTATATAAATAAAAATTATTATTATTATTATTATTATTATTATCACCTGCATTCTCTGCACAGTGTTGTGGCCACATACACGGAAGTCACCACATTAGATAACGGGCGCCAGGGCAATATTGGAAGAGATGGGTAAGGGGAAATGTCAGACAGGAAAGTCTATGATTATAAGGCCGGGGTCACACTTGTGAGAGACTCGCACGAGTCTCACGTCTCAATATCCGGCACTCGGGACCGGAGCGTTCAGCTACATAGAAATACATGGAGCCGCACACTACGGTCCCAAGTGCCGGGTATGGAGACGCGAGACTCCTGCAAGTGTGACCCACGCCTAATAGGTATACCGATGGGGGTCCAATAGCCGGAACCCCACTGGTTAAAAAAAAAAAAAAACTGGGGAGGGGCGGACAGATAGCCGGGACCCCACTGATCAAAAACTGGGGAGGGGAGTACAGATAGCCGGGACCCCACTGATCAAAAACTGGGGAGGGGAGTACAGATAGCCGGGACCCCACTGACCAAACACTGGGGAGGGGAGGACAGATAGCCGGGACCCCACTGATCAAAAACTGGGGAGGGGAGGACAGATAGCCGGGACCCCACTGATCAAACACTGGGGAGGGGAGTACAGATAGCCGGGACCCCACTGATCAAACACTGGGGAGGGGAGGACAGATAGCCGGGACCCCACTGATCAAACACTGGGGAGGGGAGGACAGATAGCCGGGACCCCACTGATCAAACACTGGGGAGGGGAGGTAAAAACACTACCAAAAGAAACCCAGACAATACAGAACCAAATGGAAAAATATAGAAGACACATATATGAAAAATAAGCCTTTATTATAATAATTATAGCAATGGCACTAACAATGTGCCTGTATATGGAGTAAAGAAATATATATAATTGTACATAAATAAACGGACGGAACTAACAGTAAAAAATACTAAGAGATGGTATATGTAAAGGATATATATATATATATATACTGAAAAAGTCTAAGAACCCAATGTAACTAGAAACAGACACACCCTAAATCTAGTCCATATATCCCTATGTACACAGCCATAAAAGATCGGTGCGTATAAAAAGAAAAATAAGCAAGTAAAAATAAAACACAAAAGTGTGAACGAATATATGTGTAAGGAAATATATGTAAAAAAAAATATATATACAGAGTAAAAAATGTATAACAACAATATGTGCAAAGAAAGTATAGTGACCTATAAATATGTGTTCACTAATAAAACATCATGATGCTTATATAGAAGGAAAATATAAATGTGTGTACAAGTGAATGAAATATATAATACACAAGCTAATTTAGCTAATTACGCACAGGAGCCCTATATGGCTATGTGTACATAGTACTACTAGGGAATATATGTCAATATAAATCAGTATATGGCTGATTTATATACAGGTGTGCTGCAGGGCAAAATATAGGGTAAAATATAGCTGATTCATATATAGGTGTACTGCAGGGCAAAATATACCCACCGGCCAGGGCATATATACTAAAGTGCCTGATATATTGCAGGGCCCGGACTTATATATAGGTGTGTTGCAGGGCAAAATATACCCACCGGCCAGGGCGTATATACTAAAGTGCCTGATGGATTGTAGGGGCAGGACGCAGTATCAGCGTCTCCGTAAAACCAGCGCACAAAGGGTCAGACTTTAAAGTTAAAGAGATATACCTGATTCAGTCCGTTCCTCCAATACAGGACACCCCACTGATCAAAAACTGGGGAGGGGAGTACAGATAGCCGGGACCCCACTGATCAAACACTGGGGAGGGGAGTACAGATAGCCGGGACCCCACTGATCAAACACTGGGGAGGGGAGGACAGATAGCCGGGACCCCACTGATCAAACAATGGGGAGGGGAGGACAGATAGCCGGGACCCCACTGATCAAAAACTGGGGAGGGGAGGACAGATAGCCGGGACCCCACTGATCAAACACTGGGGAGGGGAATACAGATAGCCGGGACCCCACTGATCAAACACTGGGGAGGGGAGTACAGATAGCCGGGACCCCACTGATCAAACACTGGGGAGGGGAGGACAGATAGCCGGGACCCCACTGATCAAACACTGGGGAGGGGAGTACAGATAGCCGGGACCCCACTGATCAAACACTGGGGAGGGGAGGACAGATAGCCGGGACCCCACTGATCAAACAATGGGGAGGGGAGGACAGATAGCCGGGACCCCACTGATCAAACACTGGGGAGGGGAGTACAGATAGCCGGGACCCCACTGATCAAACACTGGGGAGGGGAGGACAGATAGCCGGGACCCCACTGATCAAACAATGGGGAGGGGAGGACAGATAGCCGGGACCCCACTGATCAAACACTGGGGAGGGGAATACAGATAGCCGGGACCCCACTGATCAAACACTGGGGAGGGGAATACAGATAGCCGGGACCCCACTGATCAAACACTGGGGAGGGGAATACAGATAGCCGGGACCCCACTGATCAAACACTGGGGAGGGGAGTACAGATAGCCGGGACCCCACTGATCAAACACTGGGGAGGGGAGGACAGATAGCCGGGACCCCACTGATCAAACACTGGGGAGGGGAGGACAGATAGCCGGGACCCCACTGATCAAACACTGGGGAGGGGAGGACAGATAGCCGGGACCCCACTGATCAAACACTGGGGAGGGGGAGGACAGATAGCCGGGACCCCACTGATCAAACACTGGGGAGGGGAATACAGATAGCCGGGACCCCACTCATCAAACACTGGGGAGGGGAGGACAGATAGCCGGGACCCCACTGATCAAACACTGGGGAGGGGAGGACAGATAGCCGGGACCCCACTGATCAAACACTGGGGAGGGGAGTACAGATAGCCGGGACCCCACTGATCAAACACTGGGGAGGGGAGGACAGATAGCCGGGACCCCACTGATCAAACACTGGGGAGGGGAGGACAGATAGCCGGGACCCCACTGATCAAACACTGGGGAGGGGAGGACAGATAGCCGGGACCCCACTGATCAAACACTGGGGAGGGGAGGACAGATAGCCGGGACCCCACTGATCAAACACTGGGGAGGGGAATACAGATAGCCGGGACCCCACTGATCAAACACTGGGGAGGAGAGGACAGATAGCCGGGACCCCACTGATCAAACACTGGGGAGGGGAATACAGATAGCCGGGACCCCACTGATCAAACACTGGGGAGGGGAGTACAGATAGCCGGGACCCCACTGATGAAACACTGGGGAGGGGAGGACAGATAGCCGGGACCCCACTGATCAAACACTGGGGAGGGGAGGACAGATAGCCGGGACCCCACTGATCAAACACTGGGGAGGGGAGAACAGATAGCCGGGACCCCACTGATGAAACACTGGGGAGGGGAGGACAGATAGCCGGGACCCCACTGATCAAACACTGGGGAGGGGAGTACAGATAGCCGGGACCCCACTGATGAAACACTGGGGAGGGGAGGACAGATAGCCGGGACCCCACTGATGAAACACTGGGGAGGGGAGGACAGATAGCCGGGACCCCACTGATCAAACACTGGGGAGGGGAGGACAGATAGCCGGGACCCCACTGATCAAACACTGGGGAGGGGAGTACAGATAGCCGGGACCCCACTGATCAAACACTGGGGAGGGGAGGACAGATAGCCGGGACCCCACTGATCAAACACTGGGGAGGGGAGAACAGATAGCCGGGACCCCACTGATCAAACACTGGGGAGGGGAGTACAGATAGCCGGGACCCCACTGATCAAACACTGGGGAGGGGAGAACAGATAGCCGGGACCCCACTGATGAAACACTGGGGAGGGGAGGACAGATAGCCGGGACCCCACTGATCAAACACTGGGGAGGGGAGGACAGATAGCCGGGACCCCACTGATCAAACACTGGGGAGGGGAGGACAGATAGCCGGGACCCCACTGATCAAAAATAACAGGGTGGGGGGATTTCCTGCCCTCAGAAAGATGATAATATGTTGTTTACACCGGCCATATATAAGTTATTATAAGTAATAGTCTGCATTACAGCCGCCATATTAGTGCACGGCCTCTATCACAGCCAGGCGACCAGCAGACAGCGACCACCAGGTGTCAGGACCCCCGACCGGAAGTGCTCGTATGTCTCCCCCCTCCGTCAGTCACTACAGTAATAGATATAACGGCTGTCACTTCTCACCCCGGCCCGGAGACACGGCCGCCGCCAGCAGCACGGACAGGAGCAGCACGTAACACACACGGGCAGCCATCGCTGTGCAAACTTCTATGGCACTTCCTGTTAATCTTCCGGCTTCCGGTGAAATACAGGCCGCCATGTTGGTCCACTCAAAGGTGGGAGGTGAATAAAGATGGCCGCTTCATTAACAAATAGTGTTTTCGGACGCCATCTTGTGGTGGAGAGTGGAAAAGATGGAAAAACCGTTTCAGAAAGGTAGAAAGTAACTCTGTGGATTTTTCCGCAGCAAATCCGCAGGTAAAAGGCACAGTTTTACCTGTGGATTTATCGCTGATTTTGTGTCCACCTGCGGCTTTACATCTGCAGATTCCTATTGTGGAGCAGGTGTAAAACCGCTGCGGAATCCGCACAAAGAATTGACATGCTGCGGAATGTAAACCGCAGTGTTTCCGTGCTTTTTTTTCCTCAGCATGGGCACTGCGGACTGCGTTTTCCATAGGTTTACATTTGTACTGTAAACGCATGGAAAGCTGCTGTGGACCCGCAGCTGCAGATCCGCAGCAAAATCTGCAACGTGTGCACATAGACTAAGGGTATGTGCACACGTTGCGGATTTCCTGCGGATCCGCTGCGTTTTTTACCGTGCAGAAACGCTGCAGATCCGCAAGTGATTGAGGCTATGTGCCCACGTTGCGGATTAGGCTTAGGAATTTCTGGTGCGGATTCTGCATCTCCTGGCAGAGAACACAGGTGCTGATTTGTCGCGGTTTTCACTCCCCTCCTTCCCAGAGCCATAACTTTTTTATTTTTCCGTCAATATGGCCATGTGAGGGCTTGTTTTTTGCAGGACAAGTTGCACTTTTGGACGACATCATTGGTTTTAGCATCTTGTATACTAGAAAACGGGAGAAAAATTCCAAGTGCTGTGAAATTGCACAAAAAATGCAATCTCACACTTGTTTTTTGTTTGGCTTTTTTGCTAGCTTTACTAAATGCTAAAACTGACCTGCCATTATGATTCTCCAGGTCATTACGAGTTCATAGACACCAAACATGTCTAGGTTACGTTATATCTAAGTGGTAAAAAAAAATTCCATACTTTGCTAAAAAAAAAAAAAAGTTTCCAATAACCGTAGCGTCTCCATTTTTCATGATCTGGGGTCCTGTGAGGGCTTATTTTTTGCGTGCCGAGCTGACGTTTTTAATGATACCATTTTGGTGCAGATACGTTTTTTTGATCGCCCGTTATTGCATTTTAATGCAATGTCGCGGCGACCAAAAAAATGTAATTCTGGGGTTTCTAATTTTTTTTCTTGGTACGTCATTTAGCGATCAGGTTAATCCTTTTTTTTATTGATAGATCGGGCGATTCCGTACTCGGCGATACCAAATATGTGTAGGTTTGATTTTTTTTGTTTTATTTTGAAGGGGGCGAAAGGGGGGTGATTTAAACTTTTATTTTATCTTTTTTTATATTTTTTTAACCTTTTTTGTTTTTTTACTTTTGCCATGCTTCAATAGCCTCCATGGGAGGCTAGAAGCTGGCACAACTCGATCGGCTCTGCTACATAGGAGCGATGCATAGATCGCTCCTATGTTGCTGAATTACAGGCTTGTTATGAGCGCCGACCACAGGGTGGCGCTCATAGCAATCCGGCATCAACGACCATAGAGGTCTCAAGGAGACCACTGGTTGTTATGCTGACACATCGCTGACCCCCGATCATGTGACGGGGGTCGGCGATGCGCTCATTTCTGGCCCGATGGCCAGACGCGGTACTTAAATGCCACTGTCAGCGTTTGACAGCGGCATTTAACTAGTTAATAGCGGCAAATGAATCGTGATTCCACCCGCCGCTATTGCGGGCACATGTCAGCTGTTCAAAACAGCTGACATGTCCCGGCTTTGATGTGGGCTCACCGCCGGAGCCCTGCATCAAAGCGGGGGTACCGACCTCCTCCGTACTAGTTCGGTGGAGGTCGGTAAGGGGGGTTAAAGTCTTTCCCACAATAACATGATTTTTTTAATGCAGGAACTGAGTTTATATCAGAGTCAGTTGCTATTTATTGCTGAAATTAGGAAACTCCCCTAGGGAAGCCTGTGACTTAGGCTGCAGTCACACTATCAGTATTTGGTCAGTATTTTACATCAGTATTTCTCAGCCAAAACCAGGAGTGGAACAAATAGATTAAAAGTATAATAGAAACATATGCACCACTTCTGTATTTATCACCCACTGCTGGTTTTGGCTGAGAAATACTGATGTAAAATACTGACCAAATACTGCTAGTGTGACGGAAGCCTAAGGGTATGTGTCCACATTCAGGAAACGCTGCGTGTTTGACGCTGCATAGAGACGCAGTATCAAACACGCAGCGTCCAGATGTTACAGCATAGTGGAGGGGATTTAATGAAATCCCGTCTCCACTATGCGTGGTAACACGCACGCGGCGGCCCTGCGACTCCGGACATGCGGCGCGTCTTTTAAGATCACAGCATGTCTGTATACCTTGTGGCGACGCTGTGTCGCCGCAAGGTATAACACAGGGCCCTATGTGTGGGGTGCGATGATTCCGGATGTGTGCAATGAACACATCCGGCATCATCACATCCCCAGAAGGGGGCGGAGCTAGTTCGCCGCTCCGTCAAAACCGCCAGCCATCCTGAACGTCAGGGGTGTCAAACTGCATTCCTCGAGGGCTGCAAACAGGTCATGTTTTCAGGATTTCCTTGTACTGCACAGGTGATAATTTAATCACCAACTCATTATTTGTGTAGGTGATTAAATTATCACCTGTGCAGTACAAGGAAATCCTGAAAATATGACCTGTTTGCAGCCCTCGAGGAATGCAGTTTGACACCCCTGCTGAACGTGGACATGTATCCTAAGCCAAAACCAGGAGTGGAACAATTAGAGGAAAAGTATAATAGAAACATATTCACCACTTCTGCATTTATCACCCACTCCTGGTTTTGGCTACAAATACTGATGTAAAATACTGACCAAATACTGCTAGTGTGACGGCAGCCTTAAAGGGAATTTCTGTAAAACTACAACTCTTTGCATGCAATTAGCATCAAATTGGTCTTTGAGATTAATTAGGTGCAAAATGCCAATCTAGGCCTTAAGCTGCCATACACTTTAGACTTATGTTATGTTGTATGAAGCCACCAATATTGTCGTGTTCCGCAGACGGTGTACGGGGCGCCGGACGACTGGTGGTCGGGGGAGATGTCGATCGCACATGTCTGATTTTGGACTGCTGATCACATTTTTCTCCCAGAGATAAGCCACCAGCCGACGTGTCAATCAGCAGAGAACACAGGTGCGCTCAGCCAAAAGAACGCTCCTGTGTATAAGAAAGTAGGAGTCGATGGTTGTCAGCTGAACGACCTTGCAGCCGATAGCCATCTAATATGTATGGCTGACCTTACTGCCCAATCTCACCAAATCTAGTGGAGACATTTACGGCAGCAAAGGCCGACACATGACATGTCAAGACCCACGGTCTGGGAATAAAACACATTTAATTTGGACACATCAAAGGCAAAAAGTAAGAGAACAATAGTAAAAAAAAATACTACAAATACAATTTCATGTGCAATGACAAAGAATGCACACTTTGGTGATGCCACTTCCACACTGCATTCTTTGCCACATACAGTGGTCCCGTCAGAGCTTACGTCCGAATACCCTGCAAAATGGGAATTGGACATATATGCCAATGGGGCCATTGACTATAATGGTGTTGTCTGAGTCACTGTGTGCATCAATTTCAGACGTGTACACCAACAGAAGGTGGACACTCAGATGTACTAGACTATGCCTGGGTGTCCGTCTCCAGTAGGCGTACATGCCCAAAAATGAAGCACGACAGGACAATGATGACTCAGACACCACCATTATATTCAACGGCCCTGTCACCTCATATACCCAATTCCTGTTGCAGAGGGTTCGGACGTAGCCCTGACAGGACCAACTTAAGGTAGGACAAAGCGCAGTGTTAAAGGGCACTGAGGATATGTTGGTTAAATTAGTCCAACCCTTTAATTGATCTACGTAAACCATAATCAGTATAGTCCATGGTGTGGATAAAAATTAACATGACCACAGTTGTATCAAACTAATTATTATTGTTATCTACTATATAATTATCTAAGGGTCACTTCCGTCTGTCTGTCTGTCTGTCTTTCTGTCACGGATATTCATTGGTCGCGGCCTCTGTCTGTCATGGAAATCCAAGTCGCTGATTGGTCGTGGCAAAACGCCCATGACCATTGCCACGACCAATCAGCGATGGCCACAGTCCGGCGGCAACATGGCCGCTCCTTCCTCCCCGCAGTCAGTGCCCGCTCCATACTCCCCTCCAGTCAGCCCTCACACAGGGTTAATAGCAGCGTAAATAGACCGCGTTATACCGCGGTGTAACGCACTCCATTAATGCAGCTATTAACCCTGTGTGACCAACTTTTTACTATTGATGCTGCGTATGCAGCATCAATAGTAAAACGATCTAATGTTAAAAATAAAAATAATTTAAAAAATGGTTATTCTCACCCTCCGACGTGGCGCTGTCCTCGGCAGGTTCCGGTGCTAAGGATGCTATGCGAAAAGGACCTTCCATGACGTCACGGTCATGTGCTCATACCAACCCTGGGATCGGAAGCTGCCGCGTGCACCGCACACATGTGCCAGGACTTCAATTGGCCTTCGGAAGGTGAGTACATGTTTATTTTCCTATCGCCACGACAGCACCCACAACGAGAGAGGGGATCCGCCCACCTTCCGGACAGGAACCTACAGGTTAAAAAGGGGCGGTCCCCCTCGCCCTCCAGTTTGGGTTCCTGTCCGGACGGCGGGAGCCTACAGGTCTCGTTCACCTACCCGGGTCCGCCAAGCCTCTGTGCGGTGTCCAGGTGAGAACGGCAGAGTCGGGGGCCCGGAAGCAGCGTCGGGGGAAGTCCTGTGTCCAGCTTCCCCCCTCGTCTGGCAAGGAGCGGCTGAACGCCGAAGTGGCGTTCCCAGGGGAAGGCACGCCACCCAGGGTCGTCCACATGCGCGCGACGCTGCGGGAGCAGGTCGGCGCTTATGACCCGGAAGTGATCTAACGACTTCCGGAGGAGGCCGGGAGGAGGAGCGCGGGACCTTTGAAAAGAAGGCAGCGCTTGGTGAGTGGTGTGCGGCAACATGTCTTCCACAGGAGACGCCGAACACCGAAAAGGAGAGCAGCAAAGGAGCAGCAGCAGATCTGAGTGGAAATGTGGCACGCGGGCAGCAGGATCCTGGCACGTCACATCGCACCTCACCCCCTCAGAAACCGGTACTCTAATTTCATCAGCAGTGGTGAGTGTTATATCTGAGCCACTGGCTGATACAACTGTCTTCTATACTATGTTTTGTTATAGGGGAAGAAGGCCTCAAAGTCCAAACATAAGCAGTGTGCGTTATGCACGGAGCCACTACCTGACACCTATGTAAAGAGATTATGTCAGACGTGTATATGCCGTACGTTAGAGGAAGAGGCCCCCCTTCGTGTATCGGATTTGAGGGAAGTAATTAGGGAAGAAATAAAATCTTCTCTTAAATCTAAGCGGCATGAGAAGAGTAGTATGGAAATGGTATCCGATTCCAGCCCTTCGTTGCAAGAGGGCGAGTGCTCGGAGAGTTCATCACCATCCTCCTCAGATGAGGAAGGAAGGCCTTGCTTTGCCACAGATAATATGGAGACCTTAATTAAGGCAGTCCGTGCGACTATGGGTGTGGCTGAGAGTAAAGAGCCGAAAACAACCCAGGAGATCATGTTCGCAGGGCTGAGCCAGAGAAGTCGCAAAGCTTTCCCGGTGGTAGATACCATTAAAGATCTTGTCAAACGGGAGTGGGACAAGCTGGATAAAGGGTTCTTACCTTCGGCTGCAAAAAGAAGGTACCACTTTGAGGATGACACCTTATCCCAGTGGATGAAGATCCCAAAAATAGATGCGGCAGTAGCCTTTACCTCAAAAACAGGCTCGCTACCGTTAGAGGATGTAGGACTCCTTAAAGATCCTTCAGACAGGAAGGCTGACATGCTCCTTAAGAAGGTGTGGGAAGCATCATCTGGAGCCTTTAAGCCCACAATCGCAGGCACCTGTACGGCAAGATCAGTTATGGTCTGGGTGACTCAGCTGGAGGAACAGCTTAAAGCAAAAGTACCCAGGGATAAATTGTTAAACTCCCTGTCTCAGGTCAGGGAAGGAGCGGCTTATCTAGCGGATGCCTCGATTGATTCCCTGAAATTGGCTGCAAGATCGGTGGGTCTCTCAAATGCAGCCCGACGGGCACTTTGGCTAAAAACCTGGAAGGGGGATGCTCAGGCAAAAGCCAAATTGTGCTCCATTCCATGTAGGGGTGAGTACCTATGCGGCCCGATGCTGGATGACATCCTTGCAAAGGCAGAAGACAGAAAAAAGGGATTTCCTAAAACGTTTAATCCCACTTTTAGGAATGCCTTCCGGAGACGCATGCCCTTCAGAAGATTCCAGTCAGACCAGCAGGGAAATAATCGCGACTGGGAAACATCGGATCAAAAGAAGAAAGGTGGATACTATAAGAACCCTTCATCTTTCTCAAGACGTAGACGTAATTACAGATAAGACTGATCTACCAGTAGGGGGAAGACTAAAGTTCTTCTCAGATAAATGGGAAAAGATTACTTCTAGTGCCTGGATAATGGGGGTGATTGAGTCAGGATTAAAATTAGAATTTTTGAGAACTCCACCAAATCATTTTGTGATAACATCACTGGACACTCCGGCCCAACAACAGGCCTTAGAATTAGAGATTCAACAATTGCTTACAAAGCGAGTTATTGAAGAGGTACCAAAACATCAGGAGAAGACGGGTTTTTATTCTCCGCTATTCTTAATCTCTAAACCTGATGGGTCCTTTAGGACTATCATAAATTTACGTAAATTGAATAAATATCTTCAGTACCACGCTTTTAAGATGGAATCCATTAAATCAACAACTAAGCTTTTGTTTCCTAGGTGCTACATGTCGGTCTTGGATCTAAAAGATGCGTACTACCATCTTCCAGTTCACAGAAATCACCAGCAATTCCTCAGGATGGCAGTATGGGTAAACCATCAGATTAAACATTTCCAATATTTGGCAATGCCCTTTGGTCTATCCATGGCACCTAGAATTTTTACTAAAGTTATCTCGGAAGTAATGGCTCATATTAGGGAAAAGGAAACCCTTGTAGTGCCCTATCTAGACGATTTTTTGATAGTTGGAAATTCAGTTGCTCAGTGTACGTTTAGGGTAAATGCCATAATATCATCCCTACAGGAACTCGGGTGGATAGTCAACTGGGAAAAGTCAAAACTGGAACCCACAAGACGTCAAATCTTTCTAGGAGTTCTTCTAGACTCAGAAGATCAGTCATCCTTCCTACCAGAAGAGAAGAAGCAGAAGATCATTCAAAGAATCACGGCTGTAAGGAAAACTCCAAACTTAAGTTTAAGAGACGCAATGTCTCTACTAGGATCTTTGACTGCATGTATATCGGCAGTGAGATGGGCTCAGGCTCATACTCGAATGCTTCAATACGAGGTTCTTCAAGCAGAGAAAGATCTTCACGGTGCTCTGAGCAGAAAATTCGGTCTATCACCCGCCACTCTTCACGATCTGAGATGGTGGCTCAATCTGGCACATTTGTCAAAAGGGGTTCTCTGGACCATCACTCCGAACAACGTAATTACAACAGATGCCAGTCCGTTCGGTTGGGGAGCCCATATGGGAGACATTCTAACCCAAGGGCGATGGTCGATTCAAGAATCCCAGAATTCCTCAAATCTAAGAGAGCTTGTGGCAGTCAAACAGGCTCTTCTTTGCTTACTACCATCCCTGAGGAATGCACATGTACAGATACAAACAGACAATATGACTGTGGTAGCCTACATCAATCATCAGGGGGGGACAAGATCACGATCCCTAATGACCACTACAGCACAGATATTGTCTCTGGCCGAGAATCACTTACAATTCCTGTCGGCAGTTCATATAAAAGGGGAACTCAATATAGAGGCGGACTATCTCAGTCGCCATTCCCTTCGTCAGGGAGAGTGGTCCCTAGACCAACAGATATTCGATCGAATAGTCAATCTGTGGGGTTTGCCGATAATAGATCTATTTGCTACGAGGAAGAACAGGAAGGTCAGGAGGTTCGCATCCTTGCACATAGCAGACCAACCATTCATAGTGGATTCCCTTCGTGTCCGTTGGGACTTCCAGCTGGCATATGCCTTTCCTCCTATGTGTCTGATTCCGATAGTTCTCAGGAAGATCCGGGAGGAAGGAGCCAGAGTGATCCTAATTGCCCCCTTCTGGCCCAGGAGGCCTTGGTTCTCTCTCCTCAGGACAATGTCAGTGACCGATCCCTGGGTGTTGCCAGTGGTTTCGGAACTCCTTTCTCAAGGTCCATTTCGTCATCCAAATTTGGAGACTCTTCACTTAACGGCTTGGAACTTGAGAGGGAGCTTCTGAAGGAGAGAGGGTTCTCCAATGCTTTAATTACTACCTTATTGAAAAGCAGGAAGGAGGTTACTACAAAGATCTATACAAAAATTTGGAAAAAATTCCTTTTGTTTCATCAGCAACCATTAGGAGATAAGGCCCCGATTTCAGCTATTTTAGAATTCCTTCAGAAGGGCTGGGAATTGGGTTTAGCAGTCAACACTCTGAGAGTTCATGTTTCAGCCTTGGGAGCTCTATATAACAGTGATGTAGCTGGTAATAGATGGGTTGCTAGGTTTATTAAGGCATGTCAGCGTTCTAACCCAATCCATATTGTAAGAATACCCCCTTGGGATCTAAATTTGGTGCTTGAGGCGTTGACCGAACCTCCGTTCGAGCCATTAGACTCTATTTCGATAAAAAATTTAACTTTAAAGACAGCTCTACTTTTAGCATTAACGTCTGCCAGGAGGGTCAGTGATATACATGCGTTATCAGTAGATCCTCCCTATCTAATAATTCTCCAGGATAAGATTGTCCTAAAACCTGATCCTGCATATTTACCAAAAGTAGCAACTAAATTTCATAGAAGTCAGGAGATTTATTTACCATCTTTCTATGAAAATCCAGGTTCAGAAGAGGAGAAAAAATATCATACCCTAGATGTAAAGAGGGCGATATTAGAATACCTGGATAGGACACAAAGCTGGAGACAGAGTAGGGCTCTGTTTGTTTCTTTCCAGAATCAGAAAAAAGGTTCTGGTGTCACGAAGAACTCTATCGCTAGATGGATTAGAGAAGCGATATGTCTTGCCTATTCTGCCAGGGGAGTAACACCACCAGAAGGCATCAGGGCGCACTCCACTCGGGCCATGGCATCATCCTGGGCGGAGAAGGCAGATGTCCCCATTGAAATGATATGTAAGGCGGCAACTTGGTCATCACCTTCCACCTTTTATAAGCACTATCGCCGTGATCTATCTGCTAATTCCAGCTTACAGTTTGGCCGTTCAGTACTTAGTGCTGTGGTCCCTCCCAGTTAAATAGTCTTTGAAAGTCTCTCGTTGTGGGTGCTGTCGTGGCGATAGGAAAACCGGTTTTTACGTACCGGTAATAGGATTTTACAGAGTCCACGACAGCACCCATACATTCCCCCCCGTATTTAGTTACTTACTCCTGCACTTTGTTGGAAGGTGTGCCTTAGAGATCACTCTATAGAGGTGGTGGTATTTAGTAGCGTTTAAGATAATATTGTCATGTACTGATTCATTGGCGGTATCCCTTGTACTCTGGAACACAAACTGGAGGGCGAGGAGGACCGCCCCTTTTTAACCTGTAGGTTCCTGTCCGGAAGGTGGGCGGATCCCCTCTCTCGTTGTGGGTGCTGTCGTGGACTCTGTAAAATCCTATTACCGGTACGTAAAAAACGTTTTTTTATTTTAAGTCTTTTTTAACCACGCATATAGTGCCCACATTGCTATATACTACGTGGGATGTTATATACTACATGACTGCTATATACTACGTGGGCAGTGTTATATACTACTAGATGGTGGCCACGTAGTATATTGCCCAGTCACGTAGTGTATTGCCCAGTCACGTAGTGTATTGCACAGGCCACGTAGTATATTTCCCAGTCACGTAGTATATTGCACAGAGCCACGTAGTATATTGCACAGCGACGTAGTATACAGCACAGAGCCACGTAGTATATTGGCCAGTCACGTAGTATATTGGCCAGTCACGTAGTATATTGCCCAGTCACGTAGTATATTGCCTAGTCACATAGTATATTGCACAGGCCACGTAGTATATTGCCCAGCCACGTAGTATATTGCCCAGTCACGTAGTATATTGCACAGACCACGTAGTATATTGCCCAGTCACGTAGTATATTGCACAGGCCACGTAGTATATTGCCCAGTCACGTAGTATATTGCTCAATCACGTAGTATATTGCCCAGTCACGTAGTATATTGCCCAGTCACGTAGTATACAGCACAGAGTAGATATAGAAAAACTGACTGAACAGCAATCTAATCTGAACTGGTGCATAACCAAAAAGTCATATAGCAAATAGATTAATGGCTGCACTCAAAATTAATCTGTGCTAGAGCAAGGAAATGTGCGATACATGAAATGGGAATAGCATAATGGCTTGTGAAATATATGAAAAAACACATGAGATTCTTAGCACAAGATTTGGCCAAAAGTTGTGAGCCCATCCACCAATTGTCAAGGTAATCTCAGAACGGATGGGTACCTTAGCTGACTGCCTAGTGTGAACATTTACCTATGGTTAATAACGTGGTAAAGCCTGCTTACATAGGAAGTATACAGCACAGAGTCACTTAGTATATTGCCCAGTCACGTAGTATATTGCCCAGTCACGTAGTATATTGCCCAGTCACGTAGTATATTGCCCAGTCACGTAGTATATTGCCCAGCCACATAGTATATTGCCCAGTCACGTAGTATATTGCCCAGTCACGTAGTATATTGCCCAGTCACGTAGTATATTGCCCAGCCACTTAGTGTTGTGAGTTCTGTGGCTGAATTCACTCCTGTGGTCACGAGTGGTACTGCAGCTTCTGAGCTTCCTCCCTCAGGTGTTCTGGTGAGCTCGTTGGCTGCTTTGTTATTTAACTCCACCTGATTCTGTCTTCCTTGCTCCTTGTCAATGTTCCAGTGTTGGACTTGAGCTTCTGGATCTTTCCTGTGGCCTGCTGCTCTGCTTAGATAAGTGCTTCTTTGCTTTTGTTGCTACTTTTTCTGTCCAGCTTGTCTTTTGTTTTTGCTGGAAGCTCTGAGACGCAAAGGGTGCACCGCCGTGCCGTTAGTTCGGCACGGTGGGTCTTTTTGCCCCCTTTGCGTGGTTTTTTGCTTTAGGGTTTTTTGTAGACTGCAAAGTTCTCTTTGCTATCCTCGCTCTATCTAGAATATCGGGCCTCACTTTGCTGAATCTATTTCATCCCTAAGTTTGTCTTTTCATCTTGCTAACAGTCATTAAATGTGGGGGGCTGCCTTTACCTTTGGGGTATTTCTCTGAGGCAAGTCAGGCTTGTTTTTCTATCTTCAGACTAGTCAGCTCCTCAGGCTGTGCCGAGTTGCATAGGTAGTGACAGGCGCAATCCACAGCTGCCTTTAGTTGTGTTAGGATAGGTTCAGGTATTGCGGTCTACAGAGATTCCACGTCTCAGAGCTCGTTCTATTGTTTTTGGGTTGTTGTCAGATCACTGTATGTGCTCTGATTGCTGGCACACTGTGTCACTGGATTGCCTACATAACAACTTAGTATATTGCCCAGTCACGTAGTATATTGCCCAGTCACGTAGTATATTGCCCAGTCACGTAGTATATTGCCCAGCCACATAGTATATTGCCCAGCCACATAGTATATTGCCCAGCCACGTAGTATATTGCTCAGTCACGTAGTATATTGCCCAGCCACGTAGTATATTGCCCAGCTACGTAGTATATTGCACAGTGACATAGTATACAGCGCAGAGCCACGTAGTATACAGCACAGACACGTAGTATATTGCCCAGCCACGTAGTATATTGCCCAGCCACGTAGTATATTGCCCAGCCACGTAGTATATTGCCCAGCCACGTAGTATATTGCCCAGTCACGTAGTATATTGCCCAGTCACGTAGTATATTGCCCAGTCACGTAGTATATTGCCCAGTCACGTAGTATATTGCCCAGCCACATAGTATATTGCCCAGCCACGTAGTATATTGCCCAGTCACATAGTATATTGCCCAGCCACGTAGTATATTGCCCAGCTACGTAGTATATTGCACAGTGACATAGTATACAGCGCAGAGCCACGTAGTATACAGCACAGACACGTAGTATATTGCCCAGCCACGTAGTATATTGCCCAGCCACGTAGTATATTGCCCAGCCACGTAGTATATTGCCCAGTCACGTAGTATATTGCCCAGCCACGTAGTATATTGCCCAGTCACGTAGTATATTGCCCAGTCACGTAGTATATTGCCCAGTCACGTAGTATATTGCCCAGTCACGTAGTATATTGCCCAGTCACGTAGTATATTGCCCAGCCACTTAGTATATTGCCCAGTCACGTAGTATATTGCCCAGTCACGTAGTATATTGCCCAGTCACGTAGTATATTGCCCAGCCACATAGTATATTGCCCAGCCACGTAGTATATTGCCCAGTCACGTAGTATATTGCCCAGCCACGTAGTATATTGCCCAGCTACGTAGTATATTGCCCAGTGACATAGTATACAGCGCAGAGCCACGTAGTATACAGCACAGACACGTAGTATATTGCCCAGCCACGTAGTATATTGCCCAGCCACGTAGTATATTGCCCAGCCACGTAGTATATTGCCCAGCCACGTAGTATATTGCCCAGTCACGTAGTATATTGCCCAGCCACGTAGTATATTGCCCAGTCACGTAGTATATTGCCCAGTCACGTAGTATATTGCCCAGTCACGTAGTATATTGCCCAGTCACGTAGTATATTGCCCAGTCACGTAGTATATTGCCCATTCACGTAGTATATTGCCCAGTTACGTAGTATATTTCCCAGCCACGTTGTATATTGCCCATTCACGTAGTATATTGCCCAGTTACGTAGTATATTGCCCAGTCACGTAGTATATTGGCCAGCTACGTATGTCACAGATTAAAAATTAAACATATACTCACCTTCCGATCCGAGGGCCCCTTGTAGTTCTGTTGCCAGCTTCCGGTCCCAGGTTGTGATGACGTCGCGGTCACATGACCGTGACGTCATGGTAGGTCCTTCTCGCATAGGCGCGCAGGACCTGTGATGACGTCGCGGTCACATGACCGTGACGTCATGGAAGGTCCTTGTCGCATATCATCCTTAGCACCGGAGCATCGCGAGGAGCGGGAAAGGCGCCGGAGGGTGAGTATATGATAATTTTTTTTTTTAATTATTTTTAACATTAGATCTTTTTACTATTGACGCTGCATAGGCAGCATCAATAGTAAAAACTTGGTCACACAGGGTTAATAGCGGCGGTAACGGAGTGAGTTACCCGCGGCATAACGCGGTCCGTTACCGCTGGCATTAACCCTGTGTGAGCGGTGACTGCGGGGAGTAGGGAGGGACTAATCGGACTGTGGCCATCGCTGATTGGTCGCGGCAGCCATGACAGGCAGCTGGCGAGACCAATCAGCCACTTGGATTCCATGACATACAGAGGCCGCGACCAATGAATATCCGTGACAGACAGAAGGACAGACAGAAAGACGGAAGTGACCCTTAGACAATTATATAGTAGATATGGGCAGTGTTATATACTGTGTGGGCTGCGTTATATACTGCATGGCTGCTATACACTATGTGGCCAGTGTTATATACTATGTGGGCAATGTTATATACTGCGTGGGCTGTGTTATATACTGCGTGGCCACTGTTATATACTGCATGGCCACTGTTATATGCTGCATGGCCACTGTTATAATGCGTGGCCTGTATTAACGCATCGGGTATTCAAGAATATGTCCTGGCCTGTGCTATATACTATGTGGCTGCTATATACATACATATTCTAGAATACCCGATGCGTTAGAATCGGGACACCATCTAGTTACTAATAATTGACATAAGGATTGCATCTACATTTGTAAGAGGTGTGGACAATGACTGTCTCGTTCCTATGCCTGAAGACTCCAATCACATCATGTGAATAAGTGTTATGCATCTTGTACATATATTGTGGTACAGGTGTGTGAAAAGTGTTTTCCCCATTCCTGATTTCCTATTCTTTTGCATGTTTGTCACACTTAAATGTTTCAGATCACCAAAAAAAATTAAACATTAGACAAAGATAACACAAGTATTCACAAAATGTAGTTTTTAAGTGAAGTGCTTTATTATTAAGGGAAAAAGAAATCCAAACCTACAGGGCCCTGTATGAAAAAGTGATTGCTCCTCCCCCCCACCCTTTAAAACCTAAATTAACTGTGATTTGTCACATTTTTGGGAAGCTGAGTTAAAATTCCCTAGCCACATGGAGGTCTGATTACTGTCACACCTTTTCTCAATCAAGATATCACACTTTTTTCATCGTTTCTATATCAGTATCATGTCTGTCCATCCTGTGATTTTTATAATTCCACTTTTCCTTCTTGGTGTTGCAAGTTTCATTCAATGCAGAGTATAAATAAATGTTTTACAACAAAAGTACATCTTTAGACCGACCACTGGAAAAGAGCATAAAATCTTCTTTATTAAATAAAAACATGTAACATAGTAACATAGTTAGTATGGCCGAAAAAAGACATTTGTCCATCCAGTTTAGCCTATATTCCATCATAATAAATCCCCAGATCTACGTCCTTCTACAGAACCTAATAATTGTATGATACAATATTGTTCTGCTCCAGGAAGACATCCAGGCCTCTCTTGAACCCCTCGACTGAGTTCGCCATCACCACCTCCTCAGGCAAGCAATTCCAGATTCTCACTGCCCTAACAGTAAAGAATCCTCTTCTATGTTGGTGGAAAAACCTTCTCTCCTCCAGACGCAAAGAATGCCCCCTTGTGCCCGTCAGAATAACATCATGCAACGTATCTTACGCCATGATTAAGAGCGGGTTAATCGCTCGAAACACGTCAGCTCGGTGTCTCATTTTATGATGTTACTCTGTTACAACATGTTTTTATTCAATATTCAATAAAGATGATTTTATGCTCTATTCCTGTGGCTGGACTAAAGATGCATTTTTGGATTTCGGTGTAATACTATGGTCTGCACTGAATATTCAGCCTATCTACATCTAGTGAGCTTGTTCATATTTATGTTTTGGGGACTCAGTATTAGAACATTGGAAAAGAAATCCTCCAGTGATGGAAGATTCTTTTTCCAGTGTTCGGCTTGCTGAAGTCCTGACGTACACGGCTCCGTGCAATGACATTTGTACCAAGTGCTGATGAGCTGACTCCCCTTCCCCAATTTCCCTTCTCTTGCTATAATAATAAAACACTGATATTAAGTAAGGTAAGAAAGTGAAGTCACATTTTATTTTACAACCCCAAATGCATCTTTCCTGGCAGATGATGGCTGATTTATTGAGCCATCATATGCCTCTAACAGCCGTGGGTGGAGAGGAGCTCCTCCCGCAGTTAAAACCTGTTAAATACTGCTATTAATCTCTGACAGCGGCACGTAACACATTCCGGCAGGGGGAAGTTTCCATGATCTGATCATTGTGATATTTCTGTGAAAACCAACATTTAGCTGGCCTTCACAGGAGATCGTGATTTTAGCTGATACACTGATTAACTTTTTTTCATATTTTAAAGACATTTATTTTCACTGTTTACTGTATTTATTAGTCCCCTTAGGGGACTTGAAGCTGCGATCATCCAATCATTTGTACTATACATAACAGTGTATTAGCTAAAATCACAATTTCCTATGAGGTAACACATTCACTCACATCAATGTAAGGCCATTCTAACCCCTCCATCATAATATTGGTCTGATGGATGATGCTATCCATGCCATGTTTCATCCGTATAGAAAGCTAAAATCGCAATAGGAAACATGACAATATCTACCACCTGGGACCTCCAGGATATCCTGGAAGTTAGGGATCTCATAAAATTCTAAAAGTACCTTCACACATAACGATATTGTTAACGATATCGTTGCTTTTTGTGACGTAGCAACGATATCGTTAATAAAATCGTTATGTGTGACAGCGACCAACGATCAGGCCCCTGCTGGGAGATCGTTGGTTGCTGAAGAAAGTCCAGAACTTTATTTCGTCGCTGGATCTCCCGTGGACATCGCTGGATCGGCGTGTGTGACACCGATCCAGCGATGTCTTCACTGGTAACCAGGGTAAACATCGGGTAACTAAGCGCAGGGCCGCGCTTAGTAACCCGATGTTTACCCTGGTTACCATCCTAAAAGTAAAAAAAACAAACACTACATACTTACCTAACGCTGTCTGTCCTCCAGCGCTGTGCTCTGCACTCCTCCTGCACTGGCTGTGAGCGTCGGTCAGCCGGAAAGCAGAGCGGTGACGTCACCGCTCTGCTTTCCGGCCGCTGTGCTCACAGCCAGTACAGGAGGAGTGCAGAGCGCAGCGCTGGAGGACAGACAGCGTTATGTAAGTATGTAGTGTTTGTTTTTTTTACTTTTAGGATGGTAACCAGGATAAACATCGGGTTACTAAGCGCGGCCCTGCGCTTAGTTACCCGATGTTTACCCTGGTTACCGGCATCGTTGGTCGCTGGAGAGCGGTCTGTGTGACAGCTCTCCAGCGACCAAACAGCGACGCTGCAGCGATCCGGATCGTTGTCGGTATCGCTGCAGCGTCGCTTAATGTGAAGGGGCCTTAACAGACCTAGCATACTCCACATCCAGCCCCATTCATCACTCGTAAATCAATTGCGTAATTGTCCTGACAGTTGGAGGCAGCGGAGTTGTGTTTCCCTGACAGCTGCCAGATTGTAACTCACTTATTTTCACTGGTACAGAAATACAGGGATGTTGTTAGCAGCATGATTCCAGCTTTATACAGGTGAGAAAATGAAATCAGTCATCTGATTGGGTGCTGTCACAGTTCCACCCCTCAGAGTTTCTGCGATGCAGTTACTGACAGCTCGGCTGTCCAATCTGGTATAGGGGTGTGCTGAAGCTGTCAGTACTTTGATTGACAGCTTGGCCATCCAATCTGTTACAAGGACGTGCTGAGCTGTGTGACAGCTCAACTATCCAATCTGAGACTGGGAAGCTTAGACTATGTCCAACTGTTCATTATTCCAGGTGATTGCCATGCTAGTTAACTGAGCTGTGTCTCCCAGACCTCTGCCAGCTGTACATTCAGCTTGTGAGGTTTGTGCCCCTGTGCCTTGAGTTCTGTGTGCTTGATCTGTTGTTGCCTGACCTTGGACTTCGTTCTGACCATCTGTCTGTTTAACCCCCTCAGCTCTGATCCGTTATCCTCCCGGTACTCTGACCTCAGAACATTACCTGACCACACTTTTATCTCTTCCTTCTGTTTATGACGTACCCTCCTGGCTTTTGACCTTGGACTCCTTGACCATTCTGACTCAAGGCTTGGCTATGAGAAGTGACTAGCGTCACATTTTGTCTGGCCATTTTTCTTTTTCGCCAGTATGGATCCTGTTCACACATTTTGTGACCAGGTGGTGAATTTGACACAGATGACTCAGGATCTGACAAAGGATTGCAAGAGACTGAAGTCAACACAATATCAGTTGCAGGGTCAGATACATAACCTGATAAAGACCCCCATATCTTCCCTCTCCTGGCAGTGGCTGTCACGTCAATACCCCCTGATGTACAGTTGGTCTCCCAAACCTATAATATCCCTCCCTGATAAATTTTAAGGAGAGAAAGACCAGTTTATGGTTTTCAGGAAGAGCTGTAGGTTATTTTTTACCATACGCCACTGGTCGTCAGGGGAGGAGTTTCAGCGAGTGGGAATAACCTACTGTGAGGGTGTCCTCAGACTTGGGAATTTTATTTGTTCCCACAAGCCACAGAATGGTTCTGTTGATGCATGTTTTTTTTTACAGTTTAGGTCTGATATACAACAAACCCGACAGAATACAGGTTGCTGAGGCTATGATCATGAACTTGGCACAGGAGGGTCGTATGGCTGAGGACTACTGTACTGAGTTCCGGCGGTGGTCCACCAAAGTTCAAACGGAATGATGCTGCTGTCAGGTGCCAGGTCCAAAGAGGCCTTTCAAAAACCCTCAAGGATGCTCTGGTCCTCCACGACATTCCTTGTTCTCTGATGGAGGCCATTACTCAGGCCATACGAATGGACCGCAGAATCCGTGAGAGACGTGGTGAACAGCAGGCTACATGTAATACTTTCCCTGAGCAGGTCCATTTACCCGAGGTTACAGTTGCCAGTCTTCGTGTTGCGGAGAGAAGACAGAGACAAGATCTCGGACCCTGCCTATACTGTGGTCTCTCTGGAAATTTTCTTAAGGTTTGCCCAACTCATCTTCAAGCTATCAAACAATTGGGAGAATGTCTGAGTCTGGGTAGCGGCCGAGGAGGTCACCCAGACTCCCAGGTAAATTTTTCTTCCTCTGATAAAATACTGATAAATACGATGAGTTCCTTCGAGAACCAGGTGTTATTAACATTGGCATTCATTAACTGTGGGTCTGCTGCTAACTTTATGGATTCGGGAATGGTTCTGAAGTTAGGGTTAGGGACAGTTAGTTTAGAAAGACCCATTCAAGTCATTGCCCTTGACAAGGCACCTTTAGCTCACAATTTAGTCAAGAGAGCAACGGTGGATTTCACTCTCCAAATGGGAGCACTCCACTTTGAATCCATCTCCTGTTTTGTGTTAGATAATTTACCTGCTGAATTGGTTCTGGGGTTTCCATGGTTGCAGATTCACAATCCTATAATTGATTACTTTCAGAATTAGATTGTGAAATGGAGCCCCAATTGTTACAAGAAATGTCTAAAAAATGTACAATCTTATTCCTAGCACCAAATTACCAATAACTCGCCTTTACAATTTGTCGGGGCCTGAATGGACTGCCATGAAAGAATATGTTAACGTAAGTTTACAGAAGGGTCATATCTGTCCTTCCTCCTCCCCTATAGCTGCTGGATTTTCATTTGTTAAAATAGATGGGGGTCTCCGTCCTTGCCTTAATTTCCGAGAACTAAACAAGATCACGGTTAAAAATACTTTCCCACTTCCACTCATCCCCGACCTATATAATCAGCTTCTGGGGGCCAGGGTGTTCTCTAAACTAGATTTTAGAAAGGCTTACAATTTGATACACATCCGGATGGGTGATGAGTGGAAAACAGCGTTTTTAATATCGGAGGGTCTTTTTGAAAAACCTTGTCATGCATTTTGGATTATCTAATACACCTGCTATGTTTCAAAATGTTATGATTGATATTTTCTCTGATTGCATTGGAAGATATGTTGTGATTTACCTTGATGACATTGTAATTTTCTTGCCAGGACACTCACCAGGAACATGTTCGTGTTGTGTTATAGAGATGGAGGGAGAACTGTCTGCTAAATTAGAGAAATGTATCTTTTACTGGTATGTATGGACATGGAGTCTGGAGTAATTTGAGCAAACTCGGAACTGGAAGCCAAGAATATGGAGCCAGAGGGGACTCCGGTAATTAACCCCTTACTGCCATCGGATGTACTATTACGCCAATGGCAGTATCCCCCGCTTTGATGTGGGCTCCGGCAGTAAACCCACCTCAAAGCCGGGGCATGTCAGCTGTTTTGAACAGCTGACATGTGACCGCAATAGCCATGAGTGGAATCCCGATCCGCCTGCAGCAATTAACTAGTTAAATGCGGCTGTCAAACTCTGACAGCGGCATTTAACAAGCGCTTCCGGCCATTAGGCCGGAAATGCGCACACCGGTGACCTGTGTCACGAGTCACCAGTGTGTCGGCATGACAACCAAAGGTCTTGAGAGCCGATGAAGTTGTGGCAGCTTATTAAAGCATGCCAAAAGTTAAAAAAAAGTGTTTAAAAATATGAAAAAAATATAAACTATAAAGTTCAAATCAACCCCCTTTCTCCCCATTCAAAATAAAACATTAAAAATGAAATCAAACATAGACATATTTGGTATCGCCGCATTCAGAATTGCCTGATCTATCAATAAAAAAAAGCATTAACCTGATCGCTAAACTGCGTAGCGAGAAAACAAATCAAAACACCAGGACTACTTTTTTGGTCACCACGACATTGCATTAAAATGCAATAATGGGCGATCAAACGATCGTATCTGCACAAGAATGGTATTATTAAAAATGTCAGCTCGGCATGCAAAAAATAAGCCCTCACACAACCTGAGATCACGAAATATGGAGACGCAATGGATCTCGAAAAATGGTGCAATTATTTTTTTTTTTTTAGCAAACTTTGAATTTTTTTTCACCACTTAGATAAAAAAGAACCTAGACATGTTTGGTATCTATGAACTTGTAATGACCTGGAGAATCATAATGGCCAGTTTTAGCATTTAGTGAACCTAGCAAAAAAGCCAAGCAAAAAAACAGTGTGGGATTGCACTTTTTTTAATTTCACCGCACTTGGAATTTTTACACGACATGGTAAAACCAATTGTATCGTTCAAAAGTACAACTCGTCCCGCAAAAAATAAGCCCTCATATGGCCATATTGATGGAAAAATAAAAAAAGTTATGGCTCTATAAAGAATGGGAGCGAAGACCGAAAATGCAAAACCAAAAAAAGCTCTGGCAGTTAAGGGGTTAAAGTAAGTGTTCTGCTGCACATACAGCAGAAGGGACATCATGTTTCCTTTGTGGGGTGCCACTACAGCCCCCCGCCACGACTACCACCATGGTCGCCTCACAGATGAGCCAGATTGCCCCCATGGAGATGTCCCACACAACCTTGTAGCTAAGCTGTGTTAGGGTATGTTTCCACGTGCAGTAAACGCTGCGTGTCTGACGCTGCATAGAGCTGCAGCGTCAGACACGCAGCGTCCAGATGTTACAGCATAGTGGAGGGGATTTAATGAAATCCCGTCTCCACTATGCGTGGTAACACGCACGCGGCGGCCCTGCGAATCCGGACATGCTGCGCGTCTTTTCAGATCGCAGCATGTCCGTATATCTTGCGGCGACGCTGCGTCGCCGCAAGATATAGCACAGGGCCCTATGCGATGGGTGCGATGATGCCGGATGTGTGCTGTGAACACATCCGGCATCATCGCGTCCCAGAAAGGGGGCGGGGCTTACCGCAGAGCGGCAAAGCCGCTCCGACGATACCGCCGGCCATCCTGAACGTGGACACGCAGCCTTACAGGTAGATCCTGGCTGAAGAGCATGTGGAATGTGCAAACCTAGTATAACCATCTGTCTGGAAATTTACTTAGAATTCCCTTTATCTCAGCGAAAATAATGACTCAAACACATAAATTGGATGGAAATATTGGCCAAAGCTTATTTATTTATTCTTTTTATCAGATTTAAAACTAACCAGTCTAACCATTAACCCAACTAAATAAGACAGTCAATAGCTGCATGAAAGACTCCAGCTTTACAGTCTGCTGTTACAACATCATAGAAACCCGATATAGGGCAAATTAGTAAGTAACCTGAAATAATAACCTGGCGAGGTAATTTGTTACTGTTCTCCAGGATTGCCAATCATCCAGAAATTCTAGGATAGTCCGTAAAAATAGGACACTTTTTTTGCCTTGTCCGTAAATTTTTTTCAAGACGTCTGTTGTGAATTCTGTGGCAGAGCTCCCTCCTGTGGTCACAAGTGGTACTTCGGCTGATTCTCTCTGTGAGCTTCTGTTGGTGGATCAATGCTTTGATCCTGGCTTCCTGTCAATGTTCCAGTGTTGGACTTGCTTTTCCCTGGATCATTCCTGTGGCCTGCTGCTCTGCATAGCTAAGTTCTTCTTTGCTATTTGTTTGCTATTTTTTCTGTCCAGCTTGTCTAATTTGTTGCTGGAAGCTCTGGGGCGCAAAGGGTGTACCTCCGTGCCGTTAGTTCGGTACGGAGGGTCTTTTTGCCCCCTTTGTGTGGTTTTCTTTAGGGTTTTGTGTAGACCGCAAAGTTACCTTTTCTATCCTCGCTCTGTTAAGAAAGTCGGGCCTCACTTTGCTGAATCTATTTCATCTCTACGTTTGTCTTTTCATCTTAACTCACAGTCATTATATGTGGGGGGCTGCCTTTTCCTTTGGGGTATTTCTCTGAGGCAAGGTAGGCTTATTTTCTATCTTCAGGCTAGTTAGTTTCTCAGGCTGTGCCGAGTTGCATAGGTAGCGTTAGGCGCAATCCACGGCTGCCTCTAGTGTTGTTTGGAGAGGATTAGGGATTGCGGTCTGCAGAGTTCCCACGTCTCAGAGCTCGTTCTATGATTTTGGGTTATTGTCAGATCACTGTATGTGCTCTGACCGCTATGTCCATTGTGGTACTGAATTGCCTTTCATAACAGTACAGGAAGCCAAAAGTACTAATGATTCTCAATAGAGGGAAAGGAGAAGTTCTGAGACCATTTTTTTTTCTTTGCACTGAGTTTTGCCTTTTTTTTTCCCCTAGACATTTGGGTGGTTCAGTACACAGGTGTAGCGATGGACATTAGAAGTCTGTCTTCATTTGTGGATCAGCTCTCGGCAAGAGTACAAAAGATTCAAGACACTATTGATCAGAAATCTATGTTAGAACCAAGAATTCCTATTCCTGATTTGTTTTTTGGAGATAGAACTAAGTTTCAGAGTTTCAAAAATAATTGTAAATTATTTCTGACCTTGAAACCTCGCTCCTCTGGTGATCCAGTTCAACAGGTTTTGATTGTTATTTCTTTTTTGCGCGGCGACCCTCAGGACTGGGCATTTTCTCTTGCGCCAGGAGATCCTGCATTGAGTAATATCGATGCGTTTTTCCTGGCGCTCGGATTGCTGTACGATGAACCTAATTCAGTGGATCAGGCAGAGAAAAATTTGCTGGCTCTTTGTCAGGGTCAGGATGAGATAGAGGTATATTGTCAGAAATTTAGAAAGTGGTCCGTGCTCACTCAATGGAATGAATCTGCGCTGGCAGCTATGTTCAGAAAGGGTCTCTCTGAAGCCCTTAAGGATGTCATGGTGGGATTTCCTATGCCTGTTGGTTTGAATGAGTCTATGTCTTTGGCCATTCAGATCGGTCGACGCTTGCGTGAGCGTAAATCTGTGCACCATTTGGCGGTATTACCTGAGCTTAAACCTGAGCCTATGCAGTGCGATAGGACTTTGACCAGAGTTGAACGGCAAGAACACAGACGTCTGAATGGGCTGTGTTTCTACTGTGGTGATTCCACTCATGCTATCTCTGATTGTCCTAAGCGCACTAAGCGGTTCGCTAGGTCTGCCACCATTGGTACGGTACAGTCAAAATTTCTTCTGTCCGTTACCTTGATCTGTTCTTTGTCATCGTATTCTGTCATGGCATTTGTGGATTCAGGCGCTGCCCTGAATTTGATGGACTTGGAGTATGCTAAGCGTTGTGGGTTTCTCTTAGAGCCCTTGCAGTGTCCTATTCCATTGAGAGGAATTGATGCCACGCCTTTGGCCAAGAATAAGCCTCAATATTGGACCCAGCTGACCATGTGCATGGCTCCTGCACATCAGGAGGTTATTCGCTTTCTGGTGTTGCATAATCTGCATGATGTGGTCGTGTTGGGGTTGCCATGGCTACAAGCCCATAATCCAGTATTAGATTGGAAATCCATGTCGGTGTCCAGCTGGGGTTGTCAGGGGGTACATGGTGATGTTCCATTTCTGTCAATTTCGTCATCCACCCCTTCTGAGGTTCCAGAGTTCTTGTCTGATTACCGGGATGTATTTGATGAGCCCAAGTCCGATGCCCTACCTCCGCATAGGGATTGTGATTGTGCTATCAATTTGATTCCTGGTAGTAAATTCCCAAAAGGTCGACTGTTTAATTTATCCGTGCCTGAGCACGCCGCTATGCGCAGTTATGTGAAGGAATCCCTGGAGAAGGGGCATATTCGCCCCTCATCGTCACCATTAGGAGCAGGGTTCTTTTTTGTAGCCAAGAAGGATGGTTCGCTGAGACCTTGTATAGATTACCGCCTTCTAAATAAGATCACGGTTAAATTTAGTACCCCTTGCCATTGTTATCTGATTTGTTTGCTCGGATTAAGGGGGCTAGTTGGTTCACCAAGATAGATCTTCGTGGTGCGTATAATCTGGTGCGAATCAGGCGAGGAGATGAATGGAAAACTGCATTTAATACGCCCGAGGGTCATTTTGAGTATCTAGTGATGCCATTCGGACTTGCCAATGCTCCATCAGTGTTTCAGTCCTTTATGCATGACATCTTCCGAGAGTACCTGGATAAATTCCTGATTGTGTACTTGGATGACATTTTGATCTTCTCGGATGATTGGGAGTCTCATGTGAAGCAGGTCAGAACGGTTTTTCAGGTCCTGCGTGCTAATTCTTTGTTTGTGAAGGGATCAAAGTGTCTCTTTGGTGTGCAGAAGGTTTCATTTTTGGGGTTCATCTTTTCCCCTTCTACTATCGAGATGGATCCTGTTAAGGTCCAAGCCATCCATGATTGGACTCAGCCGACATCTCTGAAAAGTCTGCAAAAGTTGCTGGGCTTTGCTAATTTTTATCGTCGCTTCATCTGCAATTTTTCTAGTATTGCCAAACCATTGACCGATTTGACCAAGAAGGGTGCTGATTTGGTCAATTGGTCTTCTGCTGCTGTGGAAGCTTTTCAAGAGTTGAAGCGTCGTTTTTCTTCTGCCCCTGTGTTGTGTCAACCAGATGTTTCTCTTCCGTTCCAGGTCGAGGTTGATGCTTCTGAGATTGGAGCAGGGTCTGTTTTGTCGCAGAGAGGTTCTGATTGCTCAGTGATGAAACCATGCGCTTTTTTTTCCAGGAAGTTTTCGCCTGCTGAGCGAAATTATGATGTGGGCAACCGAGAGTTGCTGGCCATGAAGTGGGCATTCGAGGAGTGGCGTCATTGGCTTGAAGGAGCTAAGCATCGCGTGGTGGTATTGACTGATCATAAGAACTTGACTTATCTTGAGTCTGCTAAGCGGTTGAATCCTAGACAGGCTCGTTGGTCGCTGTTTTTTGCCCGTTTTGACTTTGTGATTTCGTACCTTCCGGGCTCTAAAAATGTGAAGGCGGATGCTCTGTCTAGGAGTTTTGTGCCCGACTCTCCGGGTTTGTCTGAGCCGGCGGGTATCCTCAAGGAAGGAGTAATTGTGTCTGCCATCTCCCCTGATTTGCGGCGGGTGCTGCAAAAATTTCAGGCTAATAAACCTGATCGTTGTCCAGCGGAGAGACTGTTTGTCCCTGATAGGTGGACCAATAAAGTTATCTCTGAGGTTCATTGTTCGGTGTTGGCTGGTCATCCTGGAATCTTTGGTACCAGAGAGTTAGTGGCTAGATCCTTTTGGTGGCCGTCTCTGTCACGGGATGTGCGTGCTTTTGTGCAGTCCTGTGGGATTTGTGCTCGGGCTAAGCCCTGCTGTTCTCGTGCCAGTGGGTTGCTTTTGCCCTTGCCGGTCCCGAAGAGGCCTTGGACACATATCTCTATGGATTTTATTTCTGATCTTCCCGTTTCTCAAAAGATGTCAGTCATTTGGGTGGTCTGTGATCGCTTTTCTATGATGGCCCATCTGGTACCCTTGTCTAAATTGCCTTCCTCCTCTGATTTGGTGCCATTTTTCTTCCAGTATGTGGTTCGTTTACATGGCATTCCAGAGAATATCCTTTCTGACAGAGGTTCACAGTTTGTTTCAAGGTTTTGGCGAGCCTTTTGTGGTAGGATGGGCATTGACTTGTCTTTTTCCTCGGCTTTCCATCCTCAGACTAATGGCCAGACCGAACGAACCAATCAGACCTTGGAAACATATCTGAGATGCTTTGTTTCTGCCGATCAGGATGACTGGGTGTCCTTTTTGCCTTTGGCTGAGTTCGCCCTTAATAATCGGGCCAGCTCGGCTACCTTGGTTTCGCCATTTTTCTGCAATTCTGGGTTCCATCCTCGTTTCTCTTCAGGACAGGTCGAGTCTTCGGACTGTCCTGGTGTGGATACTGTGGTGGACAGGTTGCAGCAGATTTGGACTCATGTAGTGGACAATTTGACCTTGTCCCAGGAGAAGGCTCAAAGTTTCGCTAATCGCAGACGCCGTGTGGGTCCCCGACTTCGTGTTGGGGATCTGGTTTGGTTATCTTCTCGTCATATTCCTATGAAGGTTTCCTCTCCTAAGTTTAAACCTCGTTTCATTGGTCCGTATAGGATTTCTGAGGTTCTTAATCCTGTGTCTTTTCGTCTGACCCTTCCAGATTCTTTTTCCATACATAACGTATTCCATAGGTCATTGTTGCGGAGATACGTGGCACCTATGGTTCCATCTGTTGATCCTCCTGCCCCGGTTTTGGTGGAGGGGGAATTGGAGTATATTGTGGAGAAGATTTTGGATTCTCGTGTTTCTAGACGGAAACTCCAGTATCTGGTTAAATGGAAGGGTTATGCTCAGGAAGATAATTTCTGGGTTTTTGCCTCTGATGTCCATGCTCCCGATCTCGTTCGTGCCTTTCATGTGGCTCATCCTGGTCGGCCTGGGGGCTCTGGTGAGGGTTCGGTGACCCCTCCTCAAGGGGGGGGGTACTGTTGTGAATTCTGTGGCAGAGCTCCCTCCTGTGGTCACAAGTGGTACTTCGGCTGATTCTCTCTGTGAGCTTCTGTTGGTGGAGGGAAGTGGTACTGCGGCTTCCGAGTTTCCTCCCTCAGGTGATCTGGTGAGGTCGTTAGGTGCTTCTCTACTTAACTCCACCTAATGCTTTGATCCTGGCTTCCTGTCAATGTTCCAGTGTTGGACTTGCTTTTCCCTGGATCATTCCTGTGGCCTGCTGCTCTGCATAGCTAAGTTCTTCTTTGCTATTTGTTTGCTATTTTTTCTGTCCAGCTTGTCTAATTTGTTGCTGGAAGCTCTGGGACGCAAAGGGTGTACCTCCGAGCCGTTAGTTCGGTACGGAGGGTCTTTTTGCCCCCTTTGCGTGGTTTTCTTTAGGGTTTTGTGTAGACCGCAAAGTTACCTTTTCTATCCTCGCTCTGTTAAGAAAGTCGGGCCTCACTTTGCTGAATCTATTTCATCTCTACGTTTGTCTTTTCATCTTAACTCACAGTCATTATATGTGGGGGGCTGCCTTTTCCTTTGGGGTATTTCTCTGAGGCAAGGTAGGCTTATTTTCTATCTTCAGGCTAGTTAGTTTCTCAGGCTGTGCCGAGTTGCATAGGTAGCGTTAGGCGCAATCCACGGCTGCCTCTAGTGTTGTTTGGAGAGGATTAGGGATTGCGGTCTGCAGAGTTCCCACGTCTCAGAGCTCGTTCTATGATTTTGGGTTATTGTCAGATCACTGTATGTGCTCTGACCGCTATGTCCATTGTGGTACTGAATTGCCTTTCATAACAGACGTCCATGATTTTATTTGAAAGAAACTTTTACAAATTATTCTGGCTATAGTTATCAGTATTTTACAGTTGTGAGGCAGTGACTGGTGCTACATGTGAGGATTAGAGTTGAGCGACCTTGACCTTTTTAGAGTCGAGCCGGGTTTCGCGAAACCCGACTATCTCAAAAGTCGAGTCGAGTGGAATCGGCCGATTATCGCGAAAAGTCGGGGATCGACCGAAACACGAAACCCAATGCAAGTCAATGGGGGAGCATAGTCGGCAGTGAGTAGAGGCCAGAAAAACATGTACAGAGCCCATTGTATTGGCAAAAACATCCATTCTTGCTACTGAAGCTTGTCAATCGTAATTTAGCTTATAATAATTGTAAGGCATTTGAAATTGGGGGTCATTTGGCTAAAGTTGTGGGGGGTACGGCTGGTTCAAGCAATTAGTGGGCCAAGGACATCTGGACCACGTCACGGCAGTGGAGCAGGGAGAGGTAAGTATTTCAACTTTGCAAGTGCTGTGATTCTGAGCAAGCAGGGGGGGCCCATTCGTTGGCATTGGCACAGGGCCCCTCAAAGTACAGCGGTGTGTTTGCACGGCGGGGGCGCCTCCCACCGGCAGCAACACTTTTGCGTACTATGAGAGGCCCTGTGCCAGTGACGTCGCCAACGAGTATTCCTCCCCCCACCTGATGAAGGAACCTGCACCTTCATCTGCACCTTCCTCTTTGTCCCCGTGTAATGTGGTATGGTATGCGGGAAGGGGGACCTGACTTTCAGCAGGGTCACAATCTTGCAGTGTAGCGTGCACGGGGAATGTTGCATTATGGGTCAATGTACCAGCAGACTCATCTATTACTGGCTGGGCAATGGGCAGGATGAGGGGGAAACAGATATGGGCCCAAAGAATAAAGTGGGCTAAATGCAGTTCAAAATTGGTAACAGGACTAACCAGGGGGCATTGTTTTGTTCAGTGGAGGACAACTGGAATGAGAGGCTGACACAGAGAGTAGGCCCAAATCAGTAAGTATTCTAAATGCAGTTCAAAATTGGCAACAGTAGTAAACCGGCGGCACAGCTTTGTTCACTGGAGAACAGCAAGGAGCGGCAGACACAGATAGAAGGCCCCAACCCAACTAGTAGGCCTAATGCAGTGTTGTTTTCAACAACTACTAAACGAGAGTCGGAAGACCGAAGCAATGTAGAGGAAATCTGGGGAACACCTTGGAGTGGAACACACCGTCTCTACACCCCATACCCAATTTGTAGGCCTAATGCAGTGTAGTTTTCAACAACTACTAAACGAGAGTCGGAAGACCGAAGCAATGGAGAGGAAACCTGGGGAACACCTTGGAGTGGAACATACCGTCTCTACACCCCATACCCAATTTGTAGGCCTAATGCAGTGTAGTTTTCAACAACTACTAAACGAGAGTCGGAAGACCCAAGCAATGGAGAGGAAACCTGGGGAACACCTTGGAGTGGAACACACCGTCTCTACACCCCATACCCAATTTGTAAGCCTAATGCAGTGTAGTTTTCAACAACTACTAAACGAGAGTCGGAAGACCCAAGCAATGGAGAGGAAACCTGGGGCACACCTTGGAGCGGCAGACACCGTTAGTAGGCCCTACCGAAGTAGTAGTAGCACCAATGCAGTTTTCAAATTCCTAGAGGCTGAAAACAAGACTATTGACGCTCTGCTTTTTTCAAAGGAGGACAGCTGTATTGAGTGGCGCAGACAGACACAGGTAGTAGGCCTTAAACCAAAAATGTGGCTCACTGCAGTTTAAAAAAGGTTACAGGGGTACACAGGCAGCATTGCTCTGGTCAGTGGAGGACAATTTCAATAGTGGACCGCAGACAGACTTTGTACGCCTACTATTAAAAAAAGGATGCTCTATGCAATTAAAAATAGGTTCCAGGGGTCCACGGGCAGCAGTGGTGTGGTCAGTGGAGGAGTATTGGAAGGAGGGACCGCAGACAGGCGTAGTAGGCCTAACATAACAAAATTAGGCTGTAGGCACTTTAAAATTGGTTCCAGGGGTACACGGGCAGCAGTGGTGTGGTCAGCGGAGGACAATTTGAATTAGGGACTGCAGACAGACTTTGTAGGCTGTCCTCTGTGGACCATGCATCCAACACATTAACCCAGTGCGCCGTAATGGACACGTAACTTTTTGTGGACATGCCTACTGGTCCACGCGTCTCTTGTCAGGTGCACCTTTCTACTGTTTGATTGCCTGAGTGCTTTGACAATGCAGACTTTTTCTTGCCGGTGGAGGGCTGGGATGGCTTTTCTCGCAAAAGAAATGTCGACTGGGTAGCTTGAACCTTGGTACAGCGTAGTTCATCTGGGCTTTCTAAATATAAAACAAAGAAAAAAAAGGAGGCTCCATGCACTTTCAGCTGGGTTGCAGGGGTACACGGCCAGCATTGGTCTGGTCAGTGGAGGCCTAGTGGAAGGAGGGACCGCAGACAGGCTTCGAAGGCCTAACATAATAAATTAGGGCTGTAGGCACTTTAACATTGGTTCCAGGGGTACACGGGCAGCAGTAGACAGGTCAGTGGAGGCCTAGTGGAAGGAGGGACCGCAGACAGGCTTTGAAGGCCTAACATAATAAATTAGGGCTGTAGGCACTTTAACATTGGTTCCAGGGGTACACGGGCAGCAGTAGACAGGTCAGTGGAGGCCTAGTGGAAGGAGGGACCGCAGACAGGCTTCGAAGGCCTAACATAATAAATTTGGGCTGTAGGCACTTTGAATTCTCTTGCAGGGGTACACAGGCAGTGGGCACCATTGGTGTTGTCAGTGGCGGCCGATTGTAATGAGTGTCTGCCAGTTAGTAGTCCCAAAAAATAAATACATGTTAATGTCTCGCATTACAACAAAAAGAAAAACCAAAAGGGTGCAATCATTAGGTACAGGGGTGGGCTCCTCTGCGTAGTTTCAGACCTAGTAATTTGGCACAAAGTATTTATTTGGGTAAATATCGGACACTGCCCCTGACTATGTTAAGTACCATCATACATGTCAACACAATGGTATTGTCAGTGGCAGGAATTTACGGATGTCAGCGCATAGACTAAACATAGGTGGAACTGTGAGAGATAATTGTGCAAGTGGTAGAGCAATGTTTGAGCTGGGGGTGGGGGAACTCTCTTGTGGCCGGCGGTACATGCCCAGGGCCCCTCATGTTACAACAGTGTGTCTGACGTTGGGTGCGCACCACCACCGCCAGAGACACTTTATTGTACTATGAGGGACCCAGTGGCAGTGCTGTAGACCAAAAGCGGGCACACCCACCTCTTCAGACAAACAGCACTCTCACGGGTGCTTGCGCCAAGTGGCGATACCACGGCCCCGTGTGGGGAGTTTGGCCATTTAGGGAGGTGTAAACATGTCGTATGCTGGACAATCAGCTGCTGCAAATTATGAGATTCGTAAAGTCATTCAGAGTAGTCCACAGGCAATACCTTTTCATAGGAAAGCTAGGTGTCGGCCGGGCAAGGTGGGGCAAAAGAATTCGAAATCCAGTTGTGGTTCATTTTAATGAAGGTTAGATCATCAACATTTTGGGTAGCCAGACGAGTCCTTTTTTCGGTTAATATTGAACCTGCAGCACTGAATACTCTTTCTGATAGGACACTAGCTGCCGGGCAAGCAAGCTCCTGCAATGCATATTCTGCCAATTCTGGCCAGGTGTCTAATTTGGATGCCCAGTAATCAAATGGGAATGACGGTTGAGGTAGAACATCGATAAGGGATGAAAAATAGTTAGTAACCATACTGGACAAATGTTGTCTCCTGTCACTTTGAATTGATGCAGCAGTACCTATCCTGTCTGCGGTCATAGCAAAATCACTCCACAACCTGGTCAGAAAACCCCTCTGTCCAACGCTACTTCGGATTTCTGCACCTCTAACACTTCTGGTCTGCTGCCCCCTGCTGCTCGTGTGAGAACGATCACGGGCGCTTTGTGCGGGGAATGCCTGAAGCAAACGGTCAACAAGAGTTGATTGTTTGGTTGCTAATATTAGTTCCAAGTTGTCATGTGGCATAATATTTAGCAATTTGCCTTTATAGCGAGGATCAAGGAGGCAGGCCAACCAGTAATCGTCATCGTTCATCATTTTCGTAATGCGTGTGTCCCTTTTGAGGATACGTAAGGCATAATCCGCCATGTGTGCCAAAGTTCCAGTTGTCAAATCTGCAGTTGTGCTTGGTTGAGGGGCAGTTTCAGGCAAATCTACGTCACTTGTGTCCCTCAGAAACCCAGAACCCGGCCTTGCCACGCCGCCAATCTCCAGTGGCCCCGGAGAAGCTTCCTCATTAAAAAAATACTCATCCCCATCATCCTCCTCGTCCTCCTCCTTCTGTTCTGTTGTGAATTCTGTGGGCAAGCTCCCTCCTGTGGTCGTGAGTGGTACTGCGGCTGGTTCTGTCTATAAGCTTCCTTTGGTGGATGAGAGTGGTACTGCGGCTTCTGAGTTTCCTTCCTCAGGTGATGAGGTTAAGTCGTTAGGAGCTGCTCTATTTAACTCCACCTGGTGCTTTGATCCTGGCCTCCAGTCAATGTTCTAGTATTGGTCTTGCTTCCTCCTGGATCGTTCCTGTGGCCTCTCTGTTGTGAATTCTGTGGCTGAATTCACTCCTGTGGTCACAAGTGGTACTGCAGCTTCTGAGCTTCCTTCCTCAGGTGTTCTGGTGAGCTCGTTAACTGCTTCATTACTTAACTCCGCCTGATGCTGCTATCCTTGCTCCTTGTCAATGTTTCAGTGTTGGATCTGAGCTTCTCCTGATTGTTCCTGTGACCTGCTGCTCTGTATAGCTAAGTGCTTTTTGCTTTTTTGTTGCTTTTTTTCTGTCCAGCTTGTCTATTGTTTTGCTGGAAGCTCTGAGACGCAAAGGGTGTACCGCCGTGCCGTTAGTTCGGCACGGTGGGTTTTTTTTTGCCCCCTTTTGCGTGGTTTTGCTTTAGGGTTTTTTGTAGACTGCAAAGTTCGCTTTACTGTCCTCGCTCTGTCCTAGAATATCGGGCCCCACTTTGCTGAATCTATTTCATCCCTACGTTTTGTCTTTTCATCTTACTCACAGTCATTATATGTGGGGGGCTGCCTTTTCCTTTGGGGAATTTCTCTGGGGCAAGTCAGGCCTATTTTTCTATCTTCAGGCTAGCTAGTTTCTTAGGCTGTGCCGAGTTGCCTAGGTAGTTGTTAGGCGCAATCCACAGCCGCTTTTAGTTGTGTTTAGGATAGGATCAGGTGTGCAGTCTACAGAGTTTCCACGTCTCAGAGCTCGTTCTTGTATTTTTGGGTATTTGTCAGATCACTGTGTGCGCTCTGATCGCTAAGCACACTGTGTTTCTGGATTGCCTTCATAACACCTGTCATTAGCAAACATAACAGTACAAGGAGCCATACTAATGATTCTCAATAGAGGGAAAGAAAAAGTTCTGACATCATTTTTTTTTTTTTCTGCTCTGTGTTCACTTTTTTTTTTTTCCCCTAGACATTTGGGTGATTCTGGACACAGGTGTGGACATGGATATTCAGGGTCTGTGCTCTTCAATGGATAATCTCGTTATAAATGTACAAAAAATTCAAGATACTATTGATCAGAAATCTATGTTAGAACCAAGAATTCCTATTCCTGATTTGTTTTTTGGAGATAGAACTAAGTTTCTAAGTTTCAAAAATAATTGTAAGCTATTTCTGGCCTTGAAACCTCATTCTTCTGGTAATCCTATTCAACAGGTTTTGATTATTATTTCTTTTTTGCGCGGCGACCCTCAAGACTGGGCATTTTCTCTTGCGCCAGGAGACCCTGCATTGAGTAGTGTCGATGCGTTTTTCCTGGCGCTCGGATTGCTGTACGATGAGCCTAATTCAGTGGATCAGGCTGAGAAAAATTTGCTGGCTTTGTGCCAGGGTCAGGATGATATAGAAGTATATTGTCAGAAATTTAGGAAATGGTCAGTACTCACTCAGTGGAATGAATCTGCGCTGGCAGCTTTGTTCAGAAAGGGTCTCTCTGAGGCTCTTAAGGATGTCATGGTGGGATTTCCTATGCCTGCTGGTTTGAATGAGTCTTTGTCTTTGGCCATTCAGATCGGTCGACGCTTGCGCGAGCGTAAATCTGTGCACCATTTGGCGGTACTGCCTGAGGTTAAACCTGAGCCTATGCAGTGCGATAGGACTATGACTAGAGTTGAACGGCAGGAATACAGACGTCTGAATGGTCTGTGTTTCTACTGTGGTGATTCCACTCATGCTATTTCTGATTGTCCTAAGCGCACTAAGCGGTCCGCTAGGTCTGCCGTCATTGGTACTGTACAGTCCAAATTCCTTCTGTCCATTACCTTGATATGCTCTTTGTCGTCGTTTTCTGTCATGGCGTTTGTGGATTCGGGCGCTGCCCTGAATCTGATGGATTTGGATTATGCTAAACGTTGTGGGTTTTTCTTGGAGCCTTTGCGGTGTCCTATTCCATTGAGAGGAATTGATGCTACACCTTTGGCCAAGAATAAACCTCAATACTGGGCCCAGCTGACCATGTGCATGGCTCCTGCACATCAGGAAGTTATTCGCTTTCTGGTGTTGCATAATCTGCATGAGGTGGTCGTATTGGGGTTGCCATGGCTACAAACCCATAATCCAGTATTGGATTGGAATTCCATGTCGGTATCCAGCTGGGGTTGTCAGGGGGTACATGGTGATGTTCCATTTTTGTCGATTTCGTCATCCACCCCTTCTGAGGTCCCAGAGTTCTTGTCTGATTATCAGGATGTATTTGAAGAGCCCAAGTCCGATGCTCTACCTCCGCATAGGAATTGTGATTGTGCTATCAATTTGATTCCTGGTAGTAAATTCCCTAAAGGTCGATTATTTAATTTATCCGAGCCCGAACACGCCGCTATGCGCAGTTATGTGAAGGAATCCCTGGAGAAGGGACATATTCGCCCATCGTCATCACCACTGGGAGCAGGGTTCTTCTTTGTAGCCAAGAAGGATGGTTCGCTGAGACCGTGTATTGATTACCGCCTTCTTAATAAGATCACTGTTAAATTTCAGTATCCCTTGCCATTGTTATCTGACTTGTTTGCTCGGATTAAGGGGGCTAGTTGGTTCACTAAGATAGATCTTCGTGGTGCGTATAATCTGGTGAGAATCAGGCAAGGAGATGAATGGAAAACTGCATTCAATACGCCCGAGGGTCATTTTGAGTATCTAGTGATGCCGTTCGGACTTGCCAATGCTCCATCTGTGTTTCAGTCTTTTATGCATGACATCTTCCGTGAGTATCTGGATAAATTCCTGATTGTTTACTTGGATGACATTTTAATCTTCTCAGATGATTGGGAGTCTCATGTGAAGCAGGTCAGAATGGTTTTTCAGGTCCTGCGTGCTAACTCTTTGTTTGTGAAGGGATCAAAGTGTCTCTTCGGTGTGCAGAAAGTTTCATTTTTGGGGTTCATCTTTTCCCCTTCTACTATCGAGATGGATCCAGTTAAGGTCCAAGCCATCCAGGATTGGATTCAGCCGACATCTCTGAAAAGTCTGCAAAAGTTCCTGGGCTTTGCTAATTTTTATCGTCGCTTCATCTGTAATTTTTCTAGCATTACCAAACCATTGACCGATTTGACCAAGAAGGGTGCTAATTTGGTTAATTGGTCTTCTGCTGCTGTGGAAGCTTTTCAGGAGTTGAAGCGTCATTTTTGTTCTGCCCCTGTGTTGTGTCAGCCAGATGTTTCTCTTCCGTTCCAGGTCGAGGTTGATGCTTCTGAGATTGGAGCAGGGGCGGTTTTGTCACAGAGAGGTTCTGATTGCTCAGTGATGAAACCATGTGCTTTCTTTTCCAGGAAGTTTTCGCCCGCTGAGCGTAATTATGATGTGGGCAATCGAGAGTTGCTGGCCATGAAGTGGGCATTCGAGGAGTGGCGTCATTGGCTTGAAGGAGCTAAGCATCGCGTGGTGGTATTGACTGATCATAAGAACCTTACTTATCTCGAGTCTGCCAAGCGCTTGAATCCTAGACAGGCCCGTTGGTCGTTATTTTTTGCCCGCTTCGACTTTGTGATTTCGTACCTTCCGGGCTCTAAAAATGTGAAGGCGGATGCTCTGTCTAGGAGTTTTGTGCCCGACTCTCCGGGTTTATCTGAGCCAGCGGGTATCCTCAAGGAAGGAGTCATTGTGTCTGCCATCTCCCCTGATTTGCGGCGGGTGCTGGAAAAATTTCAGGCGAATAAACCTGATCGTTGTCCAGCAGAGAAACTGTTCGTCCTTGATAGGTGGACTAATAAACTTATCTCTGAACTTCATTGTTCGGTGTTGGCTGGTCATCCTGGAATCTTTGGTACCAGAGAGTTAGTGGCTAGATCCTTCTGGTGGCCATCTCTGTCACGGGATGTACGTACTTTTGTGCAGTCCTGTGGGATTTGTGCTAGGGCTAAGCCCTGCTGTTCTCGTGCCAGTGGGTTGCTTTTGCCCTTGCCGGTCCCAAAGAGGCCTTGGACACATATTTCGATGGATTTCATTTCTGACCTTCCCGTTTCTCAAAAGATGTCAGTCATTTGGGTGGTCTGTGATCGCTTTTCTAAAATGGTCCATCTGGTGCCCTTGGCTAAATTGCCTTCCTCCTCTGATTTGGTACCTTTGTTCTTTCAGCATGTGGTTCGGTTGCATGGCATTCCTGAGAATATTGTTTCTGACAGAGGTTCCCAGTTTGTTTCAAGGTTTTGGCGAGCCTTTTGTGGTAGGATGGGCATTGACCTATCCTTTTCCTCGGCTTTCCATCCTCAGACTAATGGCCAGACCGAACGAACCAATCAGACCTTGGAAACATATCTGAGATGTTTTGTTTCTGCAGACCAGGATGATTGGGTGTCCTTTTTGCCGTTGGCTGAGTTCGCCCTTAATAATCGGGCCAGCTCGGCTACCTTGGTTTCTCCATTTTTTTGCAATTCTGGGTTCCATCCTCGTTTCTCTTCAGGACAGGTTGAGTCTTCGGACTGTCCTGGTGTGGATTCTGTGGTGGATAGGTTGCAGCAGATCTGGACTCAGGTAGTGGACAATTTGATCTTGTCCCAGGAGAAAGCTCAACTTTTCGCTAATTGCAGACGCCGTGTGGGTCCCCGACTTCGTGTTGGGGATCTGGTTTGGTTATCTTCTCGTCATATTCCTATGAAGGTTTCCTCTCCTAAATTTAAACCTCGTTTTATTGGTCCGTATAGGATTTCTGAGGTTCTCAATCCTGTGTCTTTTCGTTTGACCCTCCCAGACTCCTTTTCCATACATAATGTATTTCATAGGTCGTTGTTGCGGAGATACGTGGCACCTATGGTTCCATCTGTTGAGCCTCCTGCCCCGGTTTTGGTGGAGGGGGAATTGGAGTATATTGTGGAGAAGATTTTGGATTCTCGTGTTTCTAGACGGAAACTCCAGTATCTGGTTAAATGGAAGGGTTATGCTCAGGAAGATAATTCCTGGGTTTTTGCCTCTGATGTTCATGCTTCCGATCTTGTTCGTGCCTTTCATGCGGCTCATCCTGGTCGGCCTGGGGGCTCTGGTGAGGGTTCGGTGACCCCTCCTCAAGGGGGGGGTACTGTTGTGAATTCTGTGGCTGAATTCACTCCTGTGGTCACAAGTGGTACTGCAGCTTCTGAGCTTCCTTCCTCAGGTGTTCTGGTGAGCTCGTTAACTGCTTCATTACTTAACTCCGCCTGATGCTGCTATCCTTGCTCCTTGTCAATGTTTCAGTGTTGGATCTGAGCTTCTCCTGATTGTTCCTGTGACCTGCTGCTCTGTATAGCTAAGTGCTTTTTGCTTTTTTGTTGCTTTTTTTCTGTCCAGCTTGTCTTTTGTTTTGCTGGAAGCTCTGAGACGCAAAGGGTGTACCGCCGTGCAGTTAGTTCGGCACGGTGGGTTTTTTTTTGCCCCCTTTTGCGTGGTTTTGCTTTAGGGTTTTTTGTAGACTGCAAAGTTCGCTTTACTGTCCTCGCTCTGTCCTAGAATATCGGGCCCCACTTTGCTGAATCTATTTCATCCCTACGTTTTGTCTTTTCATCTTACTCACAGTCATTATATGTGGGGGGCTGCCTTTTCCTTTGGGGAATTTCTCTGGGGCAAGTCAGGCCTATTTTTCTATCTTCAGGCTAGCTAGTTTCTTAGGCTGTGCCGAGTTGCCTAGGTAGTTGTTAGGCGCAATCCACAGCCGCTTTTAGTTGTGTTTAGGATAGGATCAGGTGTGCAGTCTACAGAGTTTCCACGCCTCAGAGCTCGCTCTTGTATTTTTGGGTATTTGTCAGATCACTGTGTGCGCTCTGATCGCTAAGCACACTGTGTTTCTGGATTGCCTTCATAACACCTGTCATTAGCAAACATAACACCTCTCTATCCTGCATAAGCTAAGTTCAGCTTGTGTTATTTTTGTTTGCTATATTTTTTCTGTCCAGCTTGCTATATTGGTTTTTTCTTGCTTGCTGGAAGCTCTGAGACGCAGAGGGAGCACTGTTGTGAATTCTGTGGCTGAATTCACTCCTGTGGTCACAAGTGGTGCTGCAGCTTCTGGGCTTCCTCCCTCAGGTGTTCTGGTGAGCTCGTTGGCTGCCTTGTTATTTAACTCCACCTGATTCTGTCTTCCTTGCTCCTTGTCAATGTTCCAGTGTTGGATCTGAGCTTCTGGATCTTTCCTGTGGCCTGCTGCTCTGCTTAGATAAGTGCTTCTTTGCTTTTGTTGCTGTTTTTTCTGTCCAGCTTGTCTATTCGTTTTTGCTGGAAGCTCTGAGACGCAAAGGGTGTACCGCCGTGCCGTTAGTTCGGCACGGTGGGTCTTTTTGCCCCCTTTGCGTGGTTTTTTGCTTTAGGGTTTTTTGTAGACTGCAAAGTTCTCTTTGCTATCCTTGCTCTATCTAGAATATCGGGCCTCACTTTGCTGAATCTATTTCATCCCTACGTTTTGTCTTTTCATCTTGCTAACAGTCATTATATGTGGGGGGCTGCCTTTTCCTTTGGGGTATTTCTCTGAGGCAAGTCAGGCTTGTATTTCTGTCTTCAGGCTAGTCAGTTCCTCAGGCTGTGCCGAGTTGCATAGGTAGTGTCAGGCGCAATCCACAGCTGCCTTTAGTTGTGTTTAGGATAGGTTCAGGTATTGCGGTCTACAGAGATTCCACGTCTCAGAGCTCATTCTGTTGTTTTTGGGTTATTGTCAGATCACTGTATGTGCTCTGATTACTGGCACACTGTGTTACTGGATTGCCTTCATAACAGTACAAGGAGCCAAACTAATGATTCTCAATAGAGGGAAAAAAGAAGTTCTGACATCATTTTTTTTTCTCAGCTCTGTGTTCAGTCTTTTTTTTCCCCTAGACATTAGGGTGCTTCAGGACACAGCTGTGGACATGGATATTCAGGCTCTGTGCTCTTCAATGGATAATCTCGTTATAAATGTACAAAAGATTCAAGATACAATTGATCAGAAATCTATGCTAGAACCAAGAATTCCTATTCCTGATTTGTTTTTTTGGTGATAGAACTAAGTTTCTGAGCTTCAAAAATAATTGTAAGCTATTTCTGGTCTTGAAACCTCATTCTTCTGGTAATTCAGTTCAACAGGTTTTGATTATTATTTCTTTTTTGCGCGGCGACCCTCAGGACTGGGCATTTTCTCTTGCGCCAGGAGACCCTGCATTGAGTGGTGTCGATGCGTTTTTCCTGGCGCTCGGATTGCTGTACGATGAGCCTAATTCAGTGGATCAGGCTGAGAAAAATTTGCTGGCTTTGTGCCAGGGTCAGGATGATATAGAAGTATATTGTCAGAAATTTAGGAAGTGGTCAGTACTCACTCTGTGGAATGAATCTGCGCTGGCAGCTTTGTTCAGAAAGGGTCTCTCTGAGGCTCTTAAGGATGTCATGGTGGGTTTTCCTATGACTGCTGGTTTGAATGAGTCTATGTCTTTGGCCATTCAGATCGGTCGTCGCTTGCGCGAGCGTAAATCTGTGCACCATCTGGCGGTATTGTCTGAGATTAAACCTGAGCCTATGCAGTGCGATAGGACTATGACCAGAGTTGAACGGCAAGAACACAGACGTCTGAATGGGCTGTGTTTCTACTGTGGTGATTCCACTCATGCTATTTCTGATTGTCCTAAGCGCACTAAGCGGTTCGATAGGTCTGCCGTCATTGGTACTGTACAGTCCAAATTCCTTCTGTCCATTACCTTGATATGCTCTTTGTCATCGTATTCTGTCATGGCGTTTGTGGATTCAGGCGCTGCCCTGAATCTGATGGATTTGGATTATGCTAAACGTTGTGGGTGTGGGTTTTTCTTGGAGCCTTTGCGGTGTCCTATTCCGTTGAGAGGAATTGATGCTACACCTTTGGCCAAGAATAAACCTCAGTACTGGGCCCAGCTGACCATGTGCATGGCTCCTGCACATCAGGAAGTTATTCGCTTTCTGGTGCTACATAATCTGCATGATGTGGTCGTGTTGGGGTTGCCATGGCTACAAACCCATAATCCAGTATTGGATTGGAACTCTATGTCGGTATCCAGCTGGGGTTGTCAGGGGGTACATGGTGATGTTCCATTTTTGTCTATTTCGTCATCCACTCCTTCTGAGGTCCCAGAGTTCTTGTCTGATTATCAGGATGTATTTGAAGAGCCCAAGTCCGATGCCCTACCTCCGCATAGGGATTGTGATTGTGCTATCAATTTGATTCCTGGTAGTAAATTCCCTAAAGGTCGTTTATTTAATTTATCCGTGCCTGAACACACCGCTATGCGCAGTTATGTGAAGGAATCCCTGGAGAAGGGATATATTCGCCCATCGTCATCACCACTGGGAGCAGGGTTCTTTTTTGTAGCCAAGAAGGATGGTTCGCTGAGACCGTGTATTGATTACCGCCTTCTTAATAAGATCACTGTTAAGTTTCAGTATCCCTTGCCATTGTTATCTGACTTGTTTGCTCGGATTAAGGGGGCTAGTTGGTTCACTAAGATAGATCTTCGTGGTGCGTATAATCTGGTGAGAATCAGGCAAGGAGATGAATGGAAAATGGCATTTAATACGCCCGAGGGTCATTTTGAGTATCTAGTGATGCCGTTCCGACTTGCCAATGCTCCATCTGTTTTTCAGTCTTTTATGCATGACATCTTCCGTGAGTATCTGGATAAATTCCTGATTGTTTACTTGGATGACATTTTGATCTTCTCAGATGATTGGGATTCTCATGTGAAGCAGGTCAGAATGGTTTTCCAGGTCCTGCGTGCTAATTCTTTGTTCGTGAAGGGATCAAAGTGTCTCTTCGGTGTGCAGAAAGTTTCATTTTTGGGGTTCATCTTTTCCCCTTCTAATATCGAGATGGATCCGGTTAAGGTCCAAGCCATCCAGGATTGGACTCAGCCGACATCTCTGAAAAGTCTGCAAAAGTTCCTGGGCTTTGCTAATTTTTATCGTCGCTTCATCTGTAATTTTTCTAGCATTGCCAAACCATTGACCGATTTGACCAAGAAGGGTGCTGATTTGGTTAATTGGTCTTCTGCTGCCGTGGAAGCTTTTCAGGAGTTGAAGCGTCGTTTTTGTTCTGCCCCTGTGTTGTGTCAACCAGATGTTTCTCTTCCGTTCCAGGTCGAGGTTGATGCTTCTGAGATTGGAGCAGGGGCGGTTTTGTCACAGAGAGGTTCTGGTTGCTCAGTGTTGAAACCATGTGCTTTCTTTTCCAGGAAGTTTTCTGCTGCTGAGCGTAATTATGATGTGGGCAACCGAGAGTTGCTGGCCATGAAGTGGGCATTCGAGGAGTGGCGTCATTGGTTTGAAGGAGCTAAGCATCGCGTGGTGGTATTGACTGATCATAAGAACCTTACTTATCTCGAGTCTGCCAAGCGCTTGAATCCTAGACAGGCCCGTTGGTCGTTATTTTTTGCTCGCTTCGATTTTGTGATTTCGTACCTTCCGGGCTCTAAAAATGTGAAGGCGGATGCTCTGTCTAGGAGTTTTGTGCCCGACTCTCCGGGTTTATCTGAGCCGGCGAGTATCCTCAAGGAAGGAGTCATTGTGTCTGCCATCTCCCTTGATTTGCGGCGAGTGTTGCAAAAATTTCAGGCTAATAAACCTGATCGTTGTCCGGCCGAGAAACTGTTTGTCCCTGATAGGTGGACTAGTAAAGTTATCTCTGAACTTCATTGTTCGGTGTTGGCTGGTCATCCAGGAATCTTTGGTACCAGAGAGTTAGTGGCTAGATCCTTCTGGTGGCCATCTCTGTCACGGGATGTACGTACTTTTGTGCAGTCCTGTGGGATTTGTGCTAGGGCTAAGCCCTGCTGTTCACGTGCCAGTGGGTTGCTTTTGCCCTTGCCGGTCCCGAAGAGGCCTTGGACACATATTTCGATGGATTTCATTTCTGACCTTCCCGTTTCTCAAAAGATGTCAGTCATTTGGGTGGTCTGTGATCGCTTTTCTAAAATGGTCCATCTGGTGCCCTTGGTTAAATTGCCTTCCTCCTCTGATTTGGTGCCTTTGTTCTTCCAGCATGTGGTTCGTTTGCATGGCATTCCTGAGAATATTGTTTCTGACAGAGGTTCCCAGTTTGTTTCAAGGTTCTGGCGAGCCTTTTGTGGTAGGATGGGCATTGACCTATCTTTTTCCTCGGCTTTCCATCCTCAGACTAATGGCCAGACCGAACGAACCAATCAGACCTTGGAAACATATCTGAGATATTTTGTTTCTGCAGACCAGGATGATTGGGTGTCCTTTTTGCCGTTGGCTGAGTTCGCCCTTAATAATCGGGCCAGCTCGGCTACCTTGGTCTCTCCATTTTTCTGCAATTCTGGGTTCCATCCTCGTTTCTCTTCAGGACAGGTTGAGTCTTCGGACTGTCCTGGTGTGGATTCTGTGGTGGACAGGTTGCAGCAGATCTGGACTCAGGTAGTGGACAATTTGACCTTATCCCAGGAGAAGGCTCAACTTTTCGCTAATCGCAGACGCCGTGTGGGTCCCCGACTTCGTGTTGGGGATCTGGTTTGGTTATCTTCTCGTCATATTCCTATGAAGGTTTCCTCTCCTAAATTTAAACCTCGTTTTATTGGTCCGTATAAGATTTCTGAGATTCTCAATCCTGTGTCCTTTCGTCTGACCCTCCCGGACTCCTTTTCCATACATAATGTATTCCATAGGTTGTTGTTGCGGAGATACGTGGCACCTATGGTTCCATCTGTTGAGCCTCCTGCCCCTGTTTTGGTGGAGGGGGAATTGGAGTAACATAGTAACATAGTTAGTAAGGCCGAAAAAAGACATTTGTCCATCCAGTTCAGCCTATATTCCATCATAATAAATACCCAGATCTACGTCCTTCTACAGAACCTAATAATTGTATGATACAATATTGTTCTGCTCCAGGAAGACATCCAGGCCTCTCTTGAACCCCTCGACTGAGTTCGCCATCACCACCTCCTCAGGCAAGCAATTCCAGATTCTCACTGCCCTAACAGTAAAGAATCCTCTTCTATGTTGGTGGAAAAACCTTCTCTCCTCCAGACGCAAACAATGCCCCCTTGTGCCCGTCACCTTCCTTGGTATAAACAGATCCTCAGCGAGATATTTGTATTGTCCCCTTATATACTTATACATGGTTATTAGATCGCCCCTCAGTCGTCTTTTTTCTAGACTAAATAATCCTAATTTCGCTAATCTATCTAGGTATTGTAGTTCTCCCATCCCCTTTATTAATTTTGTTGCCCTCCTTTGTACTCTCTCTAGTTCCATTATATCCTTCCTGAGCACCGGTGCCCAAAACTGGACACAGTACTCCATGTGCGGTCTAACTAGGGATTTGTACAGAGGCAGTATAATGCTCTCATCATGTGTATCCAGACCTCTTTTAATGCACCCCATGATCCTGTTTGCCTTGGCAGCTGCTGCCTGGCACTGGCTGCTCCAGGTAAGTTTATCATTAACTAGGATCCCCAAGTCCTTCTCCCTGTCAGATTTACCCAGTGGTTTCCCGTTCAGTGTGTAATGGTGATATTGATTCCCTCTTCCCATGTGTATAACCTTACATTTATCATTGTTAAACCTCATCTGCCACCTTTCAGCCCAAGTTTCCAACTTATCCAGATCCATCTGTAGCAGAATACTATCTTCTCTTGTATTAACTGCTTTACATAGTTTTGTATCATCTGCAAATATCGATATTTTACTGTGTAAACCTTCTACCAGATCATTAATGAATATGTTGAAGAGAACAGGTCCCAATACTGACCCCTGCGGTACCCCACTGGTCACAGCGACCCAGTTAGAGACTATACCATTTATAACCACCCTCTGCTTTCTATCACTAAGCCAGTTACTAACCCATTTACACACATTTTCCCCCAGACCAAGCATTCTCATTTTGTGTACCAACCTCTTGTGCGGCACGGTATCAAACGCTTTGGAAAAATCGAGATATACCACGTCCAATGACTCACCGTGGTCCAGTATATTGTGGAGAAAATTTTGGATTCTCGTGTCTCTAGACGGAAACTCCAGTATCTGGTTAAATGGAAGGGTTATGCTCAGGAAGATAATTCCTGGGTTTTTGCCTCTGATGTCCATGCTCCAGATCTTGTTCGTGCCTTTCATGCGGCTCATCCTGGTCGGCCTGGGGGCTCTGGTGAGGGTTCGGTGACCCCTCCTCAAGGGGAGGGTACTGTTGTGAATTCTGTGGCTGAATTCACTCCTGTGGTCACAAGTGGTGCTGCAGCTTCTGGGCTTCCTCCCTCAGGTGTTCTGGTGAGCTCGTTGGCTGCCTTGTTATTTAACTCCACCTGATTCTGTCTTCCTTGCTCCTTGTCAATGTTCCAGTGTTGGATCTGAGCTTCTGGATCTTTCCTGTGGCCTGCTGCTCTGCTTAGATAAGTGCTTCTTTGCTTTTGTTGCTGTTTTTTCTGTCCAGCTTGTCTATTCGTTTTTGCTGGAAGCTCTGAGACGCAAAGGGTGTACCGCCATGCCGTTAGTTCGGCACGGTGGGTCTTTTTGCCCCCTTTGCGTGGTTTTTTGCTTTAGGGTTTTTTGTAGACTGCAAAGTTCTCTTTGCTATCCTTGCTCTATCTAGAATATCGGGCCTCACTTTGCTGAATCTATTTCATCCCTACGTTTTGTCTTTTCATCTTGCTAACAGTCATTATATGTGGGGGGCTGCCTTTTCCTTTGGGGTATTTCTCTGAGGCAAGTCAGGCTTGTATTTCTGTCTTCAGGCTAGTCAGTTCCTCAGGCTGTGCCGAGTTGCATAGGTAGTGTCAGGCGCAATCCACAGCTGCCTTTAGTTGTGTTTAGGATAGGTTCAGGTATTGCGGTCTACAGAGATTCCACGTCTCAGAGCTCGTTCTATTGTTTTTGGGTTATTGTCAGATCACTGTATGTGCTCTGATTACTGGCACACTGTGTTACTGGATTGCCTTCGTAACAGAGCACCTCCGTACCGTTAGTCGGTGCGGAGGGTCTTTTTGCCCCTCTGCGTGGTTGTTTGTAGGTTTTTGTGTTGACCGCAAAGCTATCTTTCCTATCCTCGGTCTATTCAGTAAGTCGGGCCTCACTTTGCTAAATCTATTTCATCTCTGTGTTTGTATTTCATCTTTACTCACAGTCATTATATGTGGGGGGCTGCCTTTTCCTTTGGGGAATTTCTCTGAGGCAAGGTAGGCTTGTTTTTTCTATCTTCAGGGCTAGTTAGTTTCTCAGGCTGTGCCGAGTTGCATAGGGAGCATTAGGCGCAATCCACGGCTACCTCTAGTGTGGTGTGTTAGGATTAGGGATTGCGGTCAGCAGAGTTTCCACGTCTCAGAGCTTGTCCTATGTTTTGGTAAATGTCAGGTCACCTTGTGTGCTCTGAACTTCAAGGTCCATTGTGGTTCTGAACTACCTGTTCAAAACACTGTTCGCCCGCTACCTCGTCCTGTACACTGCCCTGACCAGACAATGGCTGACTGTCGTCAAGGCTTTCCTCTTCCTCGACTGCAGATGCCTGCTCCTTTATGTGCGTCAAACTTTGCATTAGCAGACGCATTAGGGGGATGCTCATGCTTATTATGGCGTTGTCTGCACTAACCAGCCGTGTGCATTCCTCAAAACACTGAAGGACTTGACACATGTCTTGTATCTTCGACCACTGCACACCTGACAACTCCATGTCTGCCATCCTACTGCCTGCCCGTGTATGTGTATTCTCCCACAAAAACATAACAGCCCGCCTCTGTTCGCACAGTCTCTGAAGCATGTGCAGTGTTGAGTTCCACCTTGTTGCAACGTCTATGATTAGGCGATGCTGGGGAAGGTTCAAAGACCGCTGATAGGTCTGCATACCGCTGGAGTGTACGGGCGAACGGCGGATATGTGAGCAAAGTCCGCGCACTTTGAGGAGCAGGTCAGATAACCCCGGATAACTTTTCAGGAAGCACTGCACCACCAGGTTTAAGGTGTGAGCCAGGCAAGGAATGTGTTTCAGTCGGGAAAGGGAGATGGCAGCCATGAAATTCCTTCCGTTATCACTCACTACCTTGCCTGCCTCAAGATCTACTGTGCCCAGCCACGACTGCGTTTCTCTCTGCAAGAACTCGGACAGAACTTCCGCGCTGTGTCTGTTGTCGCCCAAACACTTCATAGCCAATACAGCCTGCTGACGCTTGCCAGTAGCTGCCCCATAATGGGACAACTGGTGTGCAACAGTGCCAGCTGCGGATGGAGTGGTTTGGCGACTGCAGTCTGTGGACGAGCTCTCGCTTCTGCAGAAGGACGAAGAGGAGGAGGAGGAGGAGGGGGTGCGAACACCTACAGCCAACTGTTTCCTAGACCGTGGGCTAGGCAGAACTGTCCCGAAATTGATGTCCCCTGTGGACCCTGCATCCACCACATTCACCCAGTGTGCCGTGATGGACACGTAACGTCCCTGGCCATGCCTACTGGTCCATGCATCTGTTGTCAGGTGCACCTTTGTACTCACAGATTGCCTGAGTGCATGGACGATGCGCTCTTTAACATGCTGGTGGAAGGCTGGGATGGCTTTTCTCGAAAAGAAGTGTCGACTGGGTAGCTCGTAGCGTGGTACAGCGTAGTCCATCAGGGCTTTGAAAGCTTCACTTTCAACTAACCGGTAGGGCATAATCTCTAACGAGATTAATCTAGCTATGTGGGCGTTCAAACCCTGTGTACGCGGATGCGAGGATAAGTACTTCCTTTTTCTAACCAGAGTCTCATGTAGGGTGAGCTGGACTGGAGAGCTGGAGATCGTGGAACTAGCGGGTGTGCCGGTGGACATGGCAGACTGAGAGACGGTTGGAGACGGTATTGTTTCCGCCTGTGCCCTAGATGCAGTGTTTCCTACTACGAAACTGGTGATTCCCTGACCCTGACTGCTTTGGCCTGGCAAAGAAACCTGCACAGATACTGCAGGTGGTGCGGAAAATGGTGGCCTTACAGTGTCGGCAGGGATGTAGCGTTGCTGACTAGCTTCATTGGCCGAGGGTGCTACAACCTTAAGGGACGTTTGGTAGTTAGTCCAGGCTTGCAAATGCATGGTGGTTAAATGTCTATGCATGCAACTTGTATTGAGACTTTTCAGATTCTGACCTCTGCTTAAGGTAGTTGAACATTTTTGACAGATAACTTTGCGCTGATCAATTGGATGTTGTTTAAAAAAATGCCAGACTGCACTCTTTCGAGCCTCGGATCCCTTTTCAGGCATTGCAGACTGAGCTTTAACTGGATGGCCACGCTGTCTTCCAACAGTTTTTGGCTTTGCCACGCGTTTTGTCCCATCTACGGGCCCGGCAGATGGAACCTGTTGCGATGTTCAGACAGATGCTTCAGAACTACTGCCGCCTGCACCCCGTTCCCCCAATGGCTGCCAATCGGGGTCAACAACTGGGTCATCTATAACCTCCTCTTCTAGCTCGTGCGCAACTTCCTCTGTGTCACCGTGTAGGTCGGTGGTAGAGCGTTCGTGACGGGCAACATAGTCTCATCAGGGTCTGATTCTGGATCAGTACCCTGCGAGGGCAATGTTGTGGTCTGAGTCAAAGGACCAGCATAAGTAGTCTGGCTGTGGCTGTGCATCAGTGCACTCCATGTCAGATTCAACTTGTAATGGGCATGGCCTGTTAACTGCTTCACTTTCTAAGCCAGGGACGGTATGTGTAAAGAGCTCCATGGAGTAACCCGTTGTGTCGCCTGCTGCATCCTTCTCTGTTGTTGTTTTTGCTGAAGAGGACAAGGAAGCGACTTGTCCCTGACCGTGAACATCCACTAACGACGCGCTGCTTTTACATTTACCAGTTTCAAAAGAGGAGGCAAAAGAGCTAGAGGCTGAGTCTGCAAGGTAAGCCAAAACTTGCTCTTGCTGCTCCGGCTTTAAAAGCGGTTTTCCTAGTCCCAGAAAAGGGAGCGTTCGAGGCCTTCTGTAGCCAGACGACGAACCTGGCTCCACAGCTCCAGACTTAGGTGCAATATTTTTTTTCCCACGACCTCCTGGTATCTCAGGAGGTACGAGAAACCCCTCAGTAGCCTTTTAGGGAGCCAGGTCCGAGATGGTGTTTTTTTAAGTTGTGTAGCTCGGGCCTTTCTAGTCTGTAAAGGAACCAGTTGGGTGTAGGCGCGGCGTCTCTTTGGTGTGAGTGTGAACACGTTTATAACATCCAGCTTCTCCTATCAAAAATGGGTGAAACATGGATGGCATACGAGTGCTATCTGATTTTTTTCATACACCCATAGACTTGAATTGGCAATGTTGATTCAAGACTCGGATCAAAATTTGACATGTCTCTGTAATTTTTGTGCAGACCAAGTCCACAAAAATACATGGACATGCAAACATTTCCATAGACTACAATCGGTATGAGGTCTATCCATGAAAAACATGGATGGAATGGATACAAGAAAAACTGACGTCTGAATGAGCCATTAGGGTTTATGTACACAGGCAAAATATGGCACAGGGTCTTATTTGTACCCCTAAATGGCAAAAATAGGTATGTACCAGATACTAATTTCTTTAATTATAACTCATGCACAGCACTATATAATAGATCCTTGTGTTACAGGTCCATCTTCTATGGCCCATATTGTACCTCTGTGAATTGTAATTTTTTAACCAGACCGACAGAGATTATATGCTCAATAAATAATGCAAAAGGGTAAGTCTGTAATACATCCTTAAAAGGGTTTTCCGTTTTCAGAATATCCCGGTCCTCGAATGATTTGTTTTACATAAACAAGCTGTGCTGCTCCCGGTCCCTATTATTGTCTGACATCAAGATGACAGCGCTGCAGCCAAATAAGTTCGGTGGCTCTGCCCAGATTAATAGTACAAGTCACTCAGAACAGCTGGACTCACTGAATGGCTGCAGCGCTGTCTGTGTGACGTCGGCCCTGCAGCCAATCAGTGAAATGAACGACTTGTGCTGCCTACGTAAGCATACTATGATCAAACTCTGTGTGCAAATGTGAGCCGCCTGCATGGCCTATATGTGCTACCACAGCCTGCAGCAAATCCACCCTTGATCACCCATCCCACACATCTGGGACATAAATTGTCAGCAATTGCAAAGGGAGCTGCCAGCAGCGGATCTTGATGATTTGCACAAGTGTATTCAGGGTGGCAGAACATTTGTGGCGACCCAGGGTCCTGGTCGTAACAGTAGCATTGCTTTCCTCACGGGGAGAGTGATGTTATGTTTGGAAGCGATGAAGGATATCTTTTATCAGGTAATCACCATACACACAACATGTTCACACTCCTGGTCACAAGGGGGAGCTTTTGATCATATTACTAGGCGACTCCCATATATACATATTATATGTATATTGTGGTTTGGAGGGAAAGTGAGATTAGATTGTCAGAGAGACAGAAGAGGGCAGACTGACATAGAGTGTCAGAAGGTCTGAAGGGGCCGTGTGGTCTGAAGTACCACAGCTCCTGGAAAGAGACATACAGAAAGCCGAACATTGTTCAGTGAGCGTGAAGGAGAGCGAAGCACAGGAGAGTAACATCAGGGAAGACCAGCTAAGAGTAGGCTGCCTCCTTCTGAGGTGCAGATAACTGGTAGCCAGACCACCGAGGTTGTAAGGAACGCTACAACTTACATCAGAAGCCGGCAGGACAGCTGAACTGCAAGTTACCTGTCCAGGTGGCACGGTGACACATATAGAGCCCGGTGCATGCTAGAGTCCCTGTTAAAAGGCTCAAGTCACCAGTCATACGGGTTTATGTCCTATCCTATATGGGGGACAGAGAGAAGAACTGTGAGGACCTTATCTAAAGCCATAGGCAGTAAGGGACTACAACACCACCTCGCTAGAGGAAGGCTTTTAACTCCACCCGGTAAAGGGGACTCTGGATTCGCTTCCAAACCGGCCGGACCCTGCCTGTCCTGTGATCTGGTACCCTGGACTATAGCTGCTTGAAGACTTCAGTAAACCAGGTAAAGAGACTGCAAACTTGTGTCCTCGTTCGTTACTGCGCCATTCGCCATCTTCCATCTACACACCGGGAGCCCTGGGGATACACTTCACCTGTGGGAAGTTATACCATCTAGCTGCCATAACATCACCCCAGAGGACACCTTAAAGCAGCGTCGGTCCCCACTGACCAAACACCATAAGTGGCGTCACGAACATAAACTCTATTCATCAAATCCCTTTGACCCCTTTACCCTCATGGGTGGTTTGCACGTTAATGACCGGGCCAATTTTTACAATTCTGACCACTGTCCCTTTATGAGGTTATAACTCTGGAACGCTTCAACAGATCCTGGTGATTCTGACATTGTTTTCTTGAGACATATTGTACTTCATGATAGTGGTAAAATTTCTTTGATATTACCTGCATTTACTTTCAATGCAAAATTGACTGGAATTGAGATGGGACGCCGTGTTGCGTTTGGAGAGCCACTGATGTGCCTAAACAATGAAACCCCCCACAAGTGACACCAATTTGGAAAGTAGACCCCCTAAGGAACTCATCTAGATGTGTTGTGAGAGATTTGAACCCCCAAGTGTACAGTTTATAACGCAGAGCCGTGAAAATAAAATTCTTTATCCCACAAAAATTATTTTTTAGCCCCCAGTTTTGTATTTTTCCAAGGGTAACAGGAGAAATTGGACCCCAAAAGTTGTTGTCCAATTTGTCCCGAGTACGCTGATACCCCATATGTGGGGGGGGGGGGGAACCACCGTTTGGGCGCATGGGAGAGCTCAGAAGGGAAGGAGCGCCATTTGGAATGCAGACCTAGATGGAATGGTCTGCAGGCGTCACATTGTGATTGCAGAGCCCCTAATCAGAGGCGTAGCTAGAGCTTTTGCCGCCCGGGGCTGTTCCCGAGCTTGGCGCCCCCCCCCCCCAGCAGGAATAAGACCTCAGATGGAGAAGTTAAATTGTTTCGCCGGTGAATGTTACCATCACATGATCGGGACTGCAAAAAAAAAAACAAGTTCTGCTTACCTGACCGCGCTCCTGCTCTTTCCACGCAGCTGAAACGTCCACTCGCCGGCGACTGACAATGATGTCAGACGCCGGCGACATGCACACTGGGACTGACGTAAGCTGCCAGCCTCAGATTGGCTGGCGGCTGTTAACTATTGACGTGCAGGCGCGGGCCCGCACGTCAATAGCGTTAAACAGCTGCAGCGCCGGCCCAGTGACCCACCCCCAGGGCTGGCTCCAGGTTTTTGAGGGCCCCGGGCAAAAGAGTCTCAGTGGGTCCCCCCTTTAACACATACCACGATTCATGATGCCCAGATACAGCAGAGAAATCTAGGTATAGTACAATGCCAGATTTCACTTCTAGCATGAGTGACAGCTATTGTAAATTCTACAGTGTATATATACAGGATAGGAGAGGTACTGTGCAGTGTATATATACAGGATAGGAGGAGAGGTACTGTGCAGTGTATATATACAGGGGAGTGATGGTACTGTGCAGTGTATATATACAGGAGGAGTGGCACTGTGCAGTGTATATATACAGGAGGAGTGGTACTGTGCAGGGTATATATACAGGAGGAGTGGTACTGTGCAGGGTATATATACAGGAGGAGTGGTACTGTGCAGTGTATATATACAGGACAGGAGGAGTGGTACTGTGCAGTGTATATATACAGGACAGGAGGAGTGGTACTGTGCAGTGTATATATACAGGGCAGTGGTACTGTGCAGTGTATATATACAGGAGGAGTGGTACTGTGCAGGGTATATATACAGGAGGAGTGGTACTGTGCAGGGTATATATACAGGACAGTGGTACTGTGCAGTGTATATATACAGGACAGCGGTACTGTGCAGTGTATATATACAGGAGGAGTGGTACTGTGCAGGGTATATATACAGGGCAGTGGTACTGTGCAGGGCATATATACAGGAGGAGTGGTACTGTGCAGGGTATATATACAGGGCAGTGGTACTGTGCAGGGTATATATACAGGGCAGTGGTACAGTGCAGTGTATATATACAGGGCAGTGGTACAGTGCAGTGTATATATACAGGGCAGTGGTACTGTGCAGTGTATATATACAGGGCAGTGGTACTGTGCAGTGTATATATACAGGAGGAGTGGTACTGTGCAGGGTATATATACAGGACAGTGGTACTGTGCAGTGTATATATACAGGGCAGTGGTCCTGTGCAGTGTATATATACAGGCAGTGGTGCTGTGCAGTGTATATACAGGGCAGTGGTCCTGTGCAGTGTATATATACAGGGCAGTGGTCCTGTGCAGTGTATATATACAAGGCAGTGGTCCTGTGCAGTGTATATATACAGGGCAGTGGTCCTGTGCAGTGTATATATACAGGGCAGTGGTCCTGTGCAGTGTATATATACAGGGCAGTGGTACTGTGCAGTGTATATATACAGGGCAGTGGTCCTGTGCAGTGTATATATACAGGGCAGTGGTCCTGTGCAGTGTATATATACAGGGCAGTGGTCCTGTGCAGTGTATATATACAGGGCAGTGGTACTGTGCAGTGTATATGTACAGGGCAGTGGTACTGTGCAGTGTATATGTACAGGGCAGTGGTACTGTGCAGTGTATATATACAGGGCAGTGGTCCTGTGCAGTGTATATATACAGGGCAGTGGTACTGTGCAGTGTATATATACAGGGGAGTGGTGGTACTGTGCAGTGTATATATTTCAATAGCCGCCCAGCCCAGGCCCCCAGCACCTGTCCTGTATATATATTATATATACTGTCATGCAGGCTGTACAGATAGTATATACATATACAGGACAGGTGCTGGGGGCCTGGGCGGCTGCTGAAGTATATATATATATCAGCTGTGGCCGCCCCAGGTCACCCAGACTGTCAGAATACAAAGATACATCGCACTCACTCAGGGCGGCAAGGAAGGAGCTCCTCCGGAATCTGCCTGTCCTAATAAGTGTTCACTTCACAGCAGCCAGCGAGGGGCGGGCGGGAGAGCAGAGCAGGAGAAGTGCTCTCTCCGCCCACAAACAAAGTCACGCTGCGTTCTTAACCCCGATGTGCCTGCACTGCCTGGCCCTGCACTGAATGAAAAGCTGCTTGTGCCAGCAGGGCTAGATGCCCGCCCCCCGCATTGTGCCGCCCGGGGCGGCCCGCCCCCCCCCCCCCCCCGCACCCCCCTTCCTACGCCACTGCCCCTAATGTACCTAAACAGTAGAAACCCCCCCACAAGTGACCCCATATTGGAAACTAGACCCCCCAAGGAACTTATCTAGATGTGTTGTGAGAACTCTGAACACCCAAGTGTTTCACTACAGTTTATAACGCAGAGCCGTGAAAATAAAAAATCATTTTTTTTCCACAAAAATTATTTTTTAGCCCCCAGTTTTGTGTTTTTCCAAGGGTAGCAGTTGAAATTGAACTCCAAAAGTTGTTGTCCAATTTGTCCTGAGTACGCTGATTCCCAAAATGTAGGGGGAACCACCGTTTGGGCGCATGGCAGAGCTCGGAAGGGAAGGAGCGCCATTTGGAATGCAGACTTTGATAGAATGGTCTGCATGCTTTATGTTGCGTTTCCAGAGCCCCTGATGTACCTAAACAGTAGAAACCCCCCACAAGTGACCCCATTTTGGAAACTAGACCCCCCAAGGAACTTATCTAGATGTGTGGTGAGAACTTTGAATGCCCAAGTGCTTCACAGAAGTTTATAATGCAGAGTCATGAAAATAAAAAATATTTTTTTTTCCACAAAAAAGATTTTTTAGCCCCCAAGTTTTTATTTTCCCAAGGGTAACAGGAGAAATTGGACCCCAAAGGTTGTTGTTCAATGTGTCCTGAGTATGCTGATGCCCCATATGTTGGGGTAAACCCCTGTTTGGGTGCTCGGGAGAGCTCAGAAGGGAAGGAGCACTGTTTTGCTTTTTCAACGCAGAATTGGCTGGAATTGAGATCGGACGCCATGTCGTGTTTGGAGAGCCCCTGATGTGCCTAAACAGTGGAAACCCCTCAATTATAACTGAAACCCTAATCCAAACACACCCCTAACCCTAATCTCAACGGTAACCCTAACCACACCCCTAACCCTGACACACCCCTAACCCTAATCCCAACCCTATTCCCAACCGTAAATGTAATCCAAACCCTAACTTTAGCCCCAACCCTAGCCTCAGCCCTAACCCTAGGCTCAGCCCTAACCCTAGCCCTAACCCTAGCCTCAGCCCTAACCCCAACTCTAGCCCTAACCCTAATGGGAAAATGGAAATAAATACTTTTTTTTTTATTTTTTCCCTAACTAAGGGGGTGATGATGGGGGGTTTGATTTACTTTTATAGCGGGTTTTTTAGCGGATTTTTATGTTTGGCAGCCGTCACACACTGAAAGACGCTTTTTATTGCAAAAAATAGTTTGTGTCTCCACATTTTGAAAGCTATAATTATTCCATATTTTGGTCCACAGAGTCATGTGAAGTTTTGTTTTTTTCGGAACGAGTTGACGTTTTTATTGGTACCATTTTCGGGCACGTGACTTTTTTGATCGCTTTTTATTCCGATTTTTGGCAGAATGACCAAAAACCAGCTATTCATGAATTTCTTTTGGGGGGGTGTTTATACTGTTCCGCGTTTGGTAAACTGAATAAAGCAGTTTTATTCTTCGGGTCAGTACGATTACAGCGATACCTCACTTATATCATTTTTTATGTTTTGGCGCTTTTATACGATAAAAACTATTTTATAGAAAAAAAAATTATTTTTGCATCGCTTTATTCTGAGGACTATAACTTTTTTATTTTTTCCCTGATGATGCTGTATGGCAGCTCGTTTTTTGCGGGACAAGATGACGTTTTCAGCGGTACCATGGTTATTTATATCTGTCTTTTTGATCGCGTGTTATTCCACTTTTTGTTCGGCGGTCTGATAATAAAGCGTTGTTTTTTGCCTCGTTTTTTTTTTTTTTTTTTTACGGTGTTCACTGAAGGGGTTAACTAGTGGGACAGTTTTATAGGTCAGGTCGTTACGGACGCGGCGATACTAAATATGTGTACTTTTATTGTTTTTTTTGTTTTTATTTAAAGGGAACCTGTCACCCCCGTTTTTTGAGATTGAGCTATAAATACTGTTAAATAGGGCCTGCGCTGTGTGTTCCTATAGTGTATGTAGTGTACCCCGATTCCCCATGTATGCTGAGAAATAACTTACCAAAGTCGCCGTTTTCGCCTGTCAATCAGGCTGGTCAGGTCGGGAGGGCGTGTTCACAGCGCTGTTTCTTCCTCAGCTTTACGTTGGTGGCGTAGTGGCGTAGTGGTGAAGACACAGCGCGCGATCTGCGCTGTAATCCCTTGCATCGGTGGGGGCGGCCATCTTCCTGGGGCCGCGCGTGCGCAGATCGAGTGCTCTGCTGCACGGGGCTTCAGGAAAATGGCCGCGGGATGCCGCGCGTGCGCATTAGAGATCGCGGCGGCCATTTTCCCAAAGCCGAGATGCAAACTCGGCTTTGGGAAAATGGCCGCCGCGATCTCTAATGCGCACGCGCGGCATCCCGCGGCCATTTTCCTGAAGCCCCGTGCAGCAGAGCACTCGATCTGCGCACGCGCGGCCCCAGGAAGATGGCCGCCCCCACCGATGCAAGGGATTACAGCGCAGATCGCGCGCTGTGTCTTCACCACTACGCCACTACGCCACCAACGTAAAGCTGAGGAAGAAACAGCGCTGTGAACACGCCCTCCCGACCTGACCAGCCTGATTGACAGGCGAAAACGGCGACTTTGGTAAGTTATTTCTCAGCATACATGGGGAATCGGGGTACACTACATACACTATAGGAACACACAGCGCAGGCCCTATTTAACAGTATTTATAGCTCAATCTCAAAAAACGGGGTGACAGGTTCCCTTTAAAGGAATGTATTTATTAGAACAATATTTTTTTTTATTATTTATTTAGGTTTTTTTTTTTTTTTGTACACATGTAAAAAATTTTTATTTTTACTTTGCCTCAAGGGGGGACATCACAGTAAAGTGACAGATCACTGATCTGACACTTTGTTGTGCACTGTGCCAGATCAGCGATCTGACGTGCACATCAGGGAGGCTTCCCGGCGCCTGCTCTGAGCTGGCGCTGTGAAGCCACCTCCCTGCAGGACCCGGATGCAGCGGCCATTTTGGATCCGAGCCTGCTGCAGGGAGGAGGAGGTAAGCGACCCTCGGAGCAACGCGATCACATCGCGTTGCTCCCAGGGTCTCAGGGAAGCACGCAGTGAGCCCCCTTCCTGCGCGATGCTTCCCTATACCGCCGGAACACTGCGATCATCTTTGATCGCGGTGTGCCGGGGGTTAATGTGCCGGGGGCGGTCCGTGACCGCTCCTGGCACATAGTGCCGGATATCAGCTGCGATAGTCAGCTGACACCCGGCCGCGATCGGCCACGCTCCCCCCGTGAGCGCGGCTGATCGCGCTGGACGTACTATTCCGTCCTTGGGTAGTAGGGCCCACCCCACATGGATGGAATAGTACGTCCAATGGCAGAAAGGGATTAAAGACTTTCCCCTTTTACATGGGCACCCAGGGCCACGGACCGGGTCGCAGCCGCCATGACATCCCCCTGTGAACACCGGACCCGGTACCGAGTACCCCATGGCCCTGGCGGGCGACTCACATTCCCCAGACGACCATTAATAACCTCACTGATAGCAGCCAAGGTTATTGGTGCCAGGTTTTCTGTACGTGGTGCTCATAGTCAATGCCGAATAAATCAAGATTTTTTGAAAATTTTGTTTCCATTTTTCACCATTTGTACAATATTACTAGATGTATCCATCCTGTAATTTCCAGAATTCCATGAGAGATAGAGATCTGCTCAGCTTCTCCTGCTGTATAACATGCTACTTGCATTTTCACTGTTGCAGGTTGCAAGCAGCTCACATTTCAGAAAGGGCATGGAGAGACTTTGGTGCATGACAGAGAGGATAACTACTGAGGCAGCGATCAGACATCCGGACAGGTCTCATGCACAGGCAAAGCTGCCACTAGGAATTTTGGGGCCCCATACTGGCAACATTTTTTGCCCCCCCCCCTTGAGACTCCGCCCAGGCTTCACCCCTCAAACTGTCCACAGTCCCACAGCTTTCTCTTGGAAAAACTCCACTTCTCACCAATCACACATTAACAATTCCCATCACCAGATGCCACATATAGCCAGGAGCTTTTGTTTTGGCCGAAAGATTTTTCTAATCTGCCACCATGACAAGGTAGACTCTTTTGGACGAGCCCTACTCTACGCTAACCTATTAAAAAGTTGTTAAAATATGCAATACAATTTATGTATATTTTTATATATTTTTCAATTTTTAAAATGACCAATAACATCACATCCAAAAGGACAAATACAGTACCACCACACCAGGAGCACACATCATATTGCCACTACATAGTGACCTATAATACCACATACAAGGAAAAAATACTTCCACACCATGTCCAGATCACATATTACCACCACAGTGACCAAATAATAGCACATACAAGGAACAAATACCACCACACCATGGCCGGACAATATATTATCACCACATAGTGACTGAATACTACAATACTGATCATTAATAAAAAAAACACAATACTATCACCATAAGTGCTATTATACACAGGAGATCTGTACTTAGTATTCAGTGTCTGTGTACAGGTAATACAGTGATCACCGGTGACATTATACACAGGAGCTATGTATATAGTGTCAGTGTACAGGTAATACAGTGGTCACTGGTGACATTGTACACAGAACCTCTGTATATAGTGCTAGTGTACAGGTAATACCGTGATCACCAGTGCCATTATACACAGAAGCTCTGTATATAGTGCCAGTGTACAGGTAATACAGTGATCACTGGTGACATTGTACACAGGAACTCTGTATATAGTGCATAGTGTCAGTGTACAGGTAACACACTGACTCATCAGTGACGTCTCTGGGTGAAATCCTTCAGCTTCGCTTTTCATCTTCATTCAGCATAGACTGCCTTCACGTCTTCCAGCCAGGACTCGTCCTTGCAGGAAATAACACAGTTATCTAGAGCTCCGCTTGAGGAACACGTTACTTAATTTTTCACAACTTCTACACTACACCAGATGAACAAAAAAAAGGTGACATAGTGTCACTCTCCACAGTAACAGGACCGCCCCCCCCCCCATTTAAAACAGTATCCTGAAAAAATAAATACATTACTGCAGTAATAATATCCCTTAATTAGCACCTATGGTAATAATATCCCCCATCCTGGCCCCGTGTATCTCATTCCTGGCTCCAGCCATATGTTCTCCCATCCTGCCCTCATGAATATCCATTCTGCCCCATATGATCTCCCCATCCTGCCCCATCTGTACCATGATCCTGACCCATCTGTCCCATGATCCTGCCGCCCCATCTGTTTCCATCGTATCCATCCTGCCCCATGATCCTGCACCATGTGTCTCCAACCTGCACCATGATCCTGCCCCATCTGTCTCCACCATGCCCCATCTGTCTCCATCCTGCCCCATATTCCTGCCCCATCTGTCTCCATTCTTCCCCATATTCCTGCTCCATTTGTTTCCCTGGGCTTTCCGCATTTAATAAAAATAAAAACATCTTTCTCCTCACCTGGCGGCGGTCTAGCACCGATGTCCATCCCAGGCATTTCAGCGCGGACTCGCCAGTGAATGACAGTAACATAATAACATAGTAAGGCCGAAAAAAGACATTTGTCCATCCAGTTCAGCCTATATTCCATCATAATAAATCCCCAGATCTACGTCCTTCTACAGAACCTAATAATTGTATGTTACAATATTGTTCTGCTCCAGGAAGACATCCAGGCCTCTCTTGAACCCCTCGACTGAGTTCGCCATCACCACCTCCTCAGGCAAGCAATTCCAGATTCTCACTGCCCTAACAGTAAAGAATCCTCTTCTATGTTGGTGGAAAAACCTTCTCTCCTCCAGACGCAAAGAATGCCCCCTTGTGCCCGTCACCTTCCTTGGTATAAACAGATCCTCAGCGAGATATTTGTATTGTCCCCTTATATACTTATACATGGTTATTAGATCGCCCCTCAGTCGTCTTTTTTCTAGACTAAATAATCCTAATTTCGCTAATCTATCTGGGTATTGTAGTTCTCCCATCCCCTTTATTAATTTAGTGACATCATACGCCGGTGATGTGCATGCTGATGTCAGCTGCCAGCCTCCGAATGGCTGGCGGCTTTTAACTAAAGGTACCTTCACACTCAGCGACGCTGCAGCGATACCGACAACGATGTCGATCGCTGCAGCGTCGCTGTTTGGTCGCTGGAGAGCTGTCACACAGACAGCTCTCCAGCGACCAACAATCCCGAGGTCCCCGGGTAACCAGGGTAAACATCGGGCCCCGCATCGGGCCCCTTCTCATCTGCTCACCGGGCCCCTTCCGGTGCTGCGGCGGTTTCCTATTGATGTACGGGCGCGCGCCCGCACGTCAATAGTTAACAACAGCCGCCAGCCAATTGGAGGCTGGCGGCTGATGTCGGCCGCAGGCGCACACGTCACCGGCGTCTGACGTCATTGTCAGTCGCTGGCGAGTGTGCTCTGTTGGAGGGAGCTCATCGCTGGAGCGCGGACAGGTGAGGAGACTTTGTTTTTTTGTTTGTTTTTGTTTTTTTTATAACGGTGGACACACTGAGGGCAATGCTGGAGGACACTGGGGCAGATTGCTGGAGGACACTGGGGCAGATTGCTGGAGGACACTGGGGCAATGCTGGAGGACACTGGGGCAATGCTGGAGGACACTGGGGCAATGCTGGAGGACACTGGGGCAGATTGCTGGAGGACACTGGGGCAATGCTGGAGGACACTGGGGCAATGCTGGAGGACACTGGGGCAATGCTGGAGAACACTGGGGCAATGCTGGAGGACACTGGGGCAGATTGCTGGAGGACACTGGGGCAATGCTGGAGGACACTGGGGCAATCCTGGAGGACACTGGGGCAGATTGCTGGAGGACACTGGGGCAGATTGCTGGAGGACACTGGGGCAGATTGCTGGAGGACACTGGGGCAATGCTGGAGGACACTGGGGCAGATGGCTGGAGGACACTGGGGCAGATGGCTGGAGGACACTGGGGCAGATGGCTGGAGGACACTGGGGCAATGCTGGAGGACACTGAGGCAGATTGCTGGAGACACTGGGGCAATGCTGGAGGACACTGGGGCAGATTGCTGGAGACACTGGGGCAGATTGCTGGAGGACACTGGGGCAATGCTGGAGGACACTGGGGCAGATGGCTGGAGGACACTGGGGCAGATGGCTGGAGGACACTGGGGCAGATTGCTGGAGGACACTGGGGCAGATGGCTGGAGGACACTGGGGCAGATTGCTGGAGGACACTGGGGCAGATTGCTGGAGGACACTGGGGCAGATTGCTGGAGGACACTGGGGCAGATGGCTGGAAGACACTGGGGCAGATGGCTGGAGGACACTGGGGCAGATTGCTGGAGGTCACTGGGGCAGATGGCTGGAGGACACTGGGGCAGATGGCTGGAGGACACTGGGGCAGATGGCTGGAGGACACTGGGGCAATGCTGGAGGACACTGGGGCAGATGGCTGGAGGACACTGGGGCAGATGGCTGGAGGACACTGGGGCAGATGGCTGGAGGACACTGGGGCAGATTGCTGGAGGACCCTGGGGCAGATTGCTGGAGGACACTGGGGCAGATTGCTGGAGGACACTGGGGCAATGCTGGAGGACACTGGGGCAGATTGCTGGAGACACTGGGGCAGATTGCTGGAGACACTGGGGGAAATGCTGGACATACTGGGGGAAATGCTGGACATACTGGGGCAGATTGCTGGACACACTGCTGGTAATATTCTGGACACACTGGGGCAATGCTGGACGCACTGGGGCAGATTGCTGGACACACTGTCTGGGGGCAATATGCTGGACACACTGGGGCAATATGCTGGACATACTGGGGCAGATTGCTGGACACACTGGGGGTAATATGCTGGACACACTGGGGCAGATTGCTGGACACACTGGGGCAGATTGCTGGACACACTGTCTGGGGGCAATGCTGGACACACTGGGGCAATATGCTGGAGACACTGGGGCAGATTGCTGGACACTGGGGCAATATGCTGGACATACTGGGGCAGATTGCTGGACACACTGGGGGCAGGACTGGAGGCATGGGCAGAATGTAGACACGGGGCATGATTGGAGACACAGGGCAGAATGAAAGACATGGGGCAGGATTGGATCATGGGGCAGGATGGATACGATAGAGACATATGGGGCAGGATGTGGAGATCATATGGGGTAGAATGGATACTCATGAGGGCAGGATGCGAGAACATATGGCTGGAGCCAGGAATGAGACACACGGGGTCAGGATGTGGAATATTATTACCATAGGGGCTAATTAAGGGATATTATTACTGCAGTGATGTATTTATTTTATTTTTTGAGTATACTGTTTTAAATGGGGGTCGGTCCTGTTACTGTGCAGAGTGACACTATATCGCCTTTTTTTCTTCATGTGGTGTAATGTAGAAGTTGTGAAAAATTAAGTAATGTGTTCTGCAAGCGGAGCTCGAGATAACTGTGTTATTTCCTGCAGAAACGAGTCCTGGCTGGAAGAAATGATGGCGGTCTGTGCTGGATGAAAGATGAAGGACTTCACCTAGAGACGTCACTGGTGAGTCAGTGTTACCTATACACTGACACTATACACTGTATACTATATAGAGGTCCTATGTATAATACCACCAGTGATCTCTGTATTACCTCTACACAGACACTGCATACTAAGTACAGATCTCCTGTGAATACTGGCACTTATGGTGATAGTATTGTGGTGTTGTTTTTTACTGATCAATATTGTAGTATTCAGTCACTATGTGTTGGTAATATGTGGTCTTGACATGGTGCGGTGGTATTTGTTCCTTGTATGTGATATTATTCGATCACTGTGGTTGTAATTTGTGGTCTGGTCATGGCACGGTGGTATTTGTTCCTTGTATGTGATATTATTCGATCACTGTGGTTGTAATTTGTGGTCTGGTCATGGTGCGGTGGTATTTGTTCCTTGTATGTGATATTATTGGTCAAAATATACCTAAATTGTATTGCAGATTCTAACAAATATTTAATAGGTTACAGTAGAGTAGGGCCCGGCCATTTTTCTGGAATAATCTGGTTCGGGTATATCATGACCCCCGTCACATGACCCCCGTCACATGACCCCCGTCACATGACCGGGGGGGGGCCCACAGTGTCTGAACAGCCCGGGGCCCTGGCTGCCCTTAATCCACCCCTGCCGCAAGTGACAACATTTAAAAAGTAAGGCCGGCGTCACACTAGGCGCAAGTAAATACGGTCCGTTTTTTTACAGCCGTAATACGCAGTAATTATCCCAAAACACTGTTCCGTATTCAATGCGAGGATTCGATTTTTACGCACAAATTTATCCATGTGTCATCCGTATGGCATCCGTATGGCTTCCGTACGGCGATTTTTTTCTCTCAGGCTTGCAAAATAGACATGGATCCATCGGCTCAAATATTCTTAAAAACATATATACAGTCTATATATATATGTCAGTGAGACATATATATATATGGTAAAAAAAGAGAAAGCAGCACAAGAAAATAGAAAAAAAGGTGGACTTTATTGCCTGAATGCCGTGGCGATGTTTCGGATGTAATATCCTTTCTCAAGTTAAAAAAAACAAACAACAATATTCCATACCTTCCGTTGTTACAGTCTTGTCCCACGCTGTAAATCCATCTGAAGGGGTTAAATCATTTTACACCCAGGAGGTCTGCTAATGCAGCTGTGCTCCTGACTGTAAAACTTGGTGAATGAATGGAATGCAGGGGAACGTACTGTAGTTACCTCGAGTCGCGGTGCTGCGCCCTCTGCTGGATGAACTCATATGAACTCGAGCCTGGGAACTTTTCAGAATATTTTCCCACGCTCGAGTTTGTTTTTTTAACTTTGTTTCAGGTGACAAGGGTCTTCAGGTGGATTAAGAGTATAATAAAATATTAAAACACCATGTGTCTTTATTTCATTAAAATACTTTTTAATAATATGTGTGTGTTTTATTAACCATTTTGTACTATTGGATTAATAATGGATAGGTGTCATAATTGACGTCTCTCCATTATTAACCTGGCTTAATGTCACCTTACAATAGCAAGGTGATATTAACCCTTCATTACCCCATATCCCACCGCTACAGGGGAGTGGGAAGAGAGTGGCCAAGTGCCAGAATAGGCGCATCTTCCAGTGTTATGATACGGTGGTCTAGGAGCAACATGGAACGAGCTCTGAAGGACGTGGTAACTGTACTGACCGCAGTCCCTAAGCTCAACACACCACTAGAAGTAGCCGTGGAATGCTCCTAACTCTCCCTAGGCATCTCGTCACAGCCTAAGAGCTAACTACCCCTAAAGAAAGAAGCAGGAAAACTATCTTGCCTCAGAGAAAATCCCCAAAGGATAGATTAGCCCCCAACAAATAATGACTGTGAGTGGAGAGGGAAAAGACATACACAGAATGAAACCAGGATGAGCACAGGAGGCCAGTCTAGCTAAATAGATAGGACAGGATGGAATACTGTGCGGTCAGTATAAAACACTACAAAAATCCACGCAGAGTTTACAAAAAAAACTCCACACCTGACTAAAGGTGTGGAGGGCAAATCTGCCTCCCAGAGCTTCCAGCAAGACAGAATAAATTCACACTGATAAGCTGGACAAACATAGAAAACACAGAATGGATAAGTCCACAATCTATGGACAGAAAAGAGCAAGCAAAAACTTAGCTTAGCTGAACTGTTCAGGATAACAGGGAACTCCAAAGAGATGTGAATCCAACCAGAAACCATTTACAAGTGGCACTGGCTGAAGACAGAGCCAGACCTAAATAGCCGAGCAGAAGAGAAGATAAGTGGAGGCAGCTGATGACAGCTAACTCCAAGGAGCAGCCATACCACTAGAAACCACAAGAGGGAGCCCAAGAGCAGAACTCACAAATGTGCCACTTACAACCACCGGAGGGAGCCCAAGAGCGGAATTCACAACATTCCAGATGTGCCTTTTCTGGGGTGGCTGGGGCAGATGTTTTTAGCCGGGGGGGGGGGGGGCAGTAACCATGGTCCCTCTCTAGGCTATTAATATCTGCCTTTACTACTCTGGCGGAGAAAATTGCGCAGGAGCCCACGACAATTTTTTCCGGGATTTAACCCTTTAATTTAATAGCTAGAGACCCCAAAAGGAATATGTAATAAAAGAAGGGATATGAGATGGTTTACTGTATGCAAACCATGTCTCATATCCTGTCGGGTTTGTGAAGGAGATAGGAAAAGCCGGCAATTGAATTACCGGCTTTTCTGCTATTTAGCGCTGAATTAAATATAAATATATATATCTACTATATAATTGTCTAAGGGTCACTTCCGTCTGTGTGTCTGTCTGTCTTTATGTCACAGATATTCATTGGTCTCGGCCTCTGTCTGTCATGGAAATCCAAGTCGCTGATTGGTCGCGGCAAAACAGCCACGACCAATCAGCGACGGGCACAGTCCGGAAGAAATTGGCCGCTCATTCCTCCCCGCAGTCAGTGCCCGGCGCCCGCATACTCCCCTCCGGTCAGCGCTCACACAGGGTTAATGGCAGTGTTGACCGCGGTGTAACGCACTCCATTAACGCTGCTATTAACCCTGTGTGACCAACTTTTTACTATTCCTGAAGCAGAAGAAAAAGAGAAGCCACTAAAAAGTTATTCGCACACCACCCATGGTAAGTATCAAAAGGAACAACTTTATTGGTAACACAATAATTAAAAACAATTAAAAACAATACACAAAACCAACTCCCCCATCAGACCTGTTCAAAAATAATTGCTGCATAAGTAACATGAAAACATGCTTGGTACTACACATGAATAAAGATATTACAGTAACACACTGCAGGAGCCCATCAGGGTATAAATAAATGTAAATGCTAATATATGAAGAAGTACCATCTACCCCCAAAGGAGGGACGGGAATTGAAAACAAAACCCCCTCTCTAAGGTGCTAATGTGGATCCAAAGACTGGTGCAATATCCACTAAAAGAATAATAAAATAATATAATACAATATACCCCATGCTGTCCGCAAGCGGAGATGAAGACCAGGAAAATCCTGTATAAAGAGCACCCCAAAGAGAGCGGTGTGTACCCGGCTACCCTAAGATCACCTACAATAAGGATGGTAGCCAAGCAGCCAAATGTAGAGCAGGACTGACACTAATGGTGGAATGGCGTGCACTCTTACTCAATAGGGACAGGTGCAGGCTGAACTTGGATGTTATCCAATTGATCAGTAAATTCATAGAAAAACAGCCGCACACAAATACTTTGATTTTTGGTGCAAAAAAAGGAAAGTAGTTTATTGTATTCACCACAGAAGTATATAGGTGTGCTGAGGTAACGTTTCGGCCCCGTACTGGGCCTTTGTCAAACCTCACTAAAAAGACAAATGGAAATTACAATGTATTAGTGTGTGAAAAATATATACAGTGTAAGGATTTCACTCACTCAGCTGCGACGGCTGACACTCAGGAGACGTGTTCCTTTAAAGTTCACTGGGTTTATTGCTTCATAAACCATGTTGCAAACAACAGAAAACAAATAGCCTTTGGTTCAGGTAAAGAAAAACAAGTGTCCAGTTCATCCGGCTCAGTCCTGAAGCCGTAACACACTCAGGAGGGTTTCACCTCCACACATCTCTGCTGTGTAAAGGATTAGCCAGTCTTATAAAGAGCTAACCCCACCCAGTAACCCATCACATGATTAGCCATGTGGTCTGACATTACCACAGGTCCTGAAACACATATACAAGATTATGTGCAAGAAAGGAATACTCCGGGCTACATTACAGCAACCAGGCACTTATGTGGCACATACCTCCCATCGACTACAAACCCTTTAGCCATGCTACATACCTCCCCCCTCTGCCTAAAGCCGTGGGGCTTGGCACTTTCCCCCACTAAACAAGGGATTCTCGATAGGGCATCCGCATTACCGTGCAGCTTTCCGGCCCTATGTTCCACATGGAAACTGAAGTCCTGCAGGGCTAAGAACCAACGGGTGACTCTAGCATTTCTTCCTTTCGTTTCTCTCATCCACCTAAGCGGGGCATGGTCAGATACCAGTCTAAATTTACGTCCCAGCAGATAGTACCGCAATGTGTCCACTGCCCATTTTATGGCCAAGCACTCCTTCTCAACGACTGAGTAGTTCTTTTCAGATGAGGACAGCTTCCTACTCAGATAGAGAACAGGATGCTCCTCCCCATGTAGTTCTTGGGAAAGGACTGCTCCCACCCCAACATCTGAGGCATCTGTCTGAAGAATAAACTCTTTCTTGAAGTTTGGGGCCATCAGAACGGGTTGCTTACATAAAGCCTCTTTCATTTCTTGGAAGGCTGAATCTGTTTCTTCGGACCACCTAACCATTACTGATTTTGTCCCTTTTAGCAGGTCAGTCAGAGGCGCCGCCATTGTGGCGAAGTTTGGGATGAACCTCCTGTAATATCCCACGATTCCCAGGAAGGCTTTAACTTGCTTCTTGGAAACTGGTTTTGGCCATGTTTGAATTGCCTCCACTTTACTGATTTGGGGTTTTATTTCTCCATGACCCACTATGTATCCAAGGTACTTAGCTTCTTCTTTACCCAATGCACACTTCTTCGGGTTTATTGTAAATCCGGCCTCTCTTATAGCATCAAACACCGCTTGGACTTTCTCCAGATGACTCTCCCAGTCCGGGCTAAAGATGACGATATCATCTAGGTACGCAGCAGCGTATGCCTTGTGGGGTGCAAGGACTCTATCCATAGACCTTTGGAAGGTGGCCGGAGCTCCCTGTAGGCCAAATGGCATCCGGACATACTGGAAGCATCCATCTGGTGTAGAAAACGCCGTCTTCTCCTTGGCTTCCTGTGCCATGAGGATCTGCCAATACCCCTTCGTCAAATCCAAGGTGGTTATGTACCTGGCGGGCCCAAGCCTTTCGATGAGCTCATCAACTCGGGGCATGGGATATGCGTCGAACTTGGAGACCTCATTCAACTTCCTATAGTCGTTGCAAAATCTCCACTCCCCATCAGGTTTTGGGACCAGGACAATTGGGCTCGACCAACCGCTCTTGGATTCCTCAATGACTCCAAGCTTCAACATACGCTCCACTTCCTTGGAGACTATTTCTCGACGGGCCTCAGGAATTCTATAGGGCTTCACGTTCACGCGCACATGGGGCTCTGTCAGGACCTCATGCTCTATGACCTTCGTGTACCCAGGCAACTCGGAAAACAGGTCCCTGTTTTTCTGGAGTAACTCCCGGCATTGCTGTTTCTGGGACTCCGATAGCGTCTCCGCTATAGTAACCGCTCCAACCTCATCTTCTGGGTTGCTTAACAACGATGGAGTTACTGTCGGCTCTCTATCTTGCCACGGCTTGATAAGGTTGACATGGTATACTTGGAATGGTTTCCGTCTTCCTGGTTGGTGAATTTTATAGTTTACTTCACCAAGTTTCTCGACAACCTCATATGGCCCTTGCCATTTGGCCAAGAACTTGCTTTCCACTGTCGGAACTAACACAAGAACTCGGTCTCCCGGATTGAATTGCCTCACTCTTGCAGACCGGTTGTAGACCCTGGCCTGAGCTTCTTGTGCTTGGAGAAGGTGTTCTTTCACGATAGGCATCACCTTTGCAATCCTCTGCTGCATCAGGGCCACATGCTCAATGACGCTTCTGTGGGGCGTGACTTCGGCTTCCCAGGTTTCCTTGGCTATATCCAGGAGTCCTCGTGGATGTCGGCCATACAGAAGCTCAAACGGTGAGAAACCTGTGGAGGCCTGTGGAACTTCACGAATGGAAAACATCAAATAGGGTAAGAGACAATCCCAGTCTCTACCGTCTTTCTCTATAGCTTTTCTCAGCATGCTCTTCAGTGTCTTGTTAAATCTCTCAACAAGGCCATCTGACTGGGGATGGTACACCGAGGTCCTCAACTGGGAGATTTTCAGGGCTTTGCATAGTTCCCTCATCACCTTGCTCATGAAAGGTGTCCCCTGGTCAGTCAGGATCTCCTTCGGCAGACCTGTCCGGGAAAAGACATGGACCAACTCGCGAGCTATACTCTTTGAAGAAGAATTTCTCAAGGGAATTGCCTCAGGATAGCGTGTGGCGTAGTCCAGGATGACTAATATATACTGATGGCCCCGGGCTGATTTAACTAAGGGACCGACCAAGTCCATGGCAATTCTCTCGAATGGCACCTCAATAATGGGCAGTGGCACAAGGGGGTTCCGGAAATGAGGAGTGGGAGCAGTTAGCTGACATGTAGGGCAGGACCTGCAATAGATCACTATTTCCCGGTGGCACCCAGGCCAATAGAACCTCTGCACAACCCGTTCCTGCGTTTTTTCCACCCCTAGGTGTCCACCCAAGATGTGTGAATGGGCCATGTCCAACACCTTCCGTCTATATGGACCCGGCACTACCAACTGCTCTACCAACTCCTCCCTTATTTTCATGACCCGGTACAACAACTCCCTGCTCATTAGAAAATGGGGAAATCTTGTGTCTGCCCCCGGCTCCTGTACCACCCCGTCAATAACTGTGACATTATTAAAGGCTTCCCTCAGAGTGGGGTCCCTATGTTGGGCAGTCCCAAAATTTTCACCGGATACCTCTAACTCCAGAATGTCAGATGCAGGGGACACTTCCTCCTCATCTCCAGCCAGGACACAAAAAAGAAATCTGTCTGACTCGGGGTGTGGCACCACCCTTCCCGGGTTCACTGGTTCCCTACTCTTGCTAGGGAGCTCAGAACCTTTCCCCCACAAATCCCAAAACAAACAGAAATCCCGGCCAATAATTATAGGGTGCAACAAGTCCTGAACGACGCCGACTATGTGGGACTCCGTGCCACATGTCGTTTCAATGTTCACACTGGCCACAGGGTAGTCCTTTGCATCACCATGTATGCACCGCACTCCGACCTTCTTTCCCGGGAGCAGGTGGAGAGGAAAAGTGGCCCTCACCAGGCTCCCCGAGTCTAACAGTGCCGTTACTGCTTGACCGTTCACCTTCACGGGACATGCTTGAGGTCCCTCGTTGGGCGGAGAGTTCACACTGCAAGCTGGATACGCATAGTATGAACAACGGCGTCCCATGCTGCAGTCCATCTGCTCAGTGGTTTGGGAACAACGGGCAGCTATATGTCCTGGCTTGTGGCACCTCCAACAAATAATATCACCCGTGGGGACCTTGGGCACCACCTCCCCCGCCCTTTGTGACCTTGGACGCACCACCCCTTTTTGGGACTCAGCTGCCTTCTGGGATCCCCAGTACGGTATGGGCTGCCTCCCGAAGGAGCCTTCCAACCCTTGGTACCTCTCAACCAGTCCGATCAGCTCGTCGGCATTCTGGGGATCACCCTGGGCAACCCAAGACTGTATAGGCCTCGGGAGGGAATGGACAAACCGATCCATCATCACCCGTTCTACCATCTGTGCAGGCGCAGAGGATTCTGGCTGCAGCCATTTCTGGACCAGGTGCAACAGATCAAACATTTGGGAACGAGGTGGTTTGTCCCGGTGATAGCCCCAGGAGTGAACTCGCTGTGCCCTGACAGTCAGTGTCACCCCCAAACGTGCGAGAATCTCGGCTTTCAATTTGTGATATTCTTTGGCATCCTGCAAGGTCAAATCATAGTACGCCTTCTGGGGTTCTCCCGTCAGGTATGGCGCAAGTACCTCTGCCCACTGCTCTGGCGGAAGTTTTTCCCTCTCAGCGACCCTCTCAAACACCGTCAGGAAGGCCTCAACATCATCCCCGGGAGTCATTTTCTGCAACGCGCGTCTTACCGTTTTCCGGACGTGGGTGTCATCAGCCAAACCTGGGGTTCTCGCCTTGCCCTGGATGGCGGTTGCCAGAAGCTGCATCTGCTGCTGATGCTCCTGCTGGCTCTGCTGCATCTGCTGCCGTTGCTCCTGCTGGCTCTGCTGCATCTGCTGCTGGCTCTGTTGTAACTGCTGCCGTTGCTCCTGCTGGCTTTGTTGCATCTGCTGCCGTTGCTCCTGCTGGCTCTGTTGTATCTGCTGCATCAACAGCCTGTTGGTCTCTTGCTGCCTTTTCTCCTGCTGTGACTGCATCTGGACCAATTGTTTCAGCAGGTCCTCCATTTTCTCCGGCAATGCTTGCTGGCTTGCAACAGCCTTGACCCAGGACATTCAAAATAAACTCACGTCTCCGCTGGGAACGCTGCTCGCACGTCTCCACCAATTGTAAGGATTTCACTCACTCAGCTGCGACGGCTGACACTCAGGAGACGTGTTCCTTTAAAGTTCACTGGGTTTATTGCTTCATAAACCATGTTGCAAACAACAGAAAACAAATAGCCTTTGGTTCAGGTAAAGAAAAACAAGTGTCCAGTTCATCCGGCTCAGTCCTGAAGCCGTAACACACTCAGGAGGGTTTCACCTCCACACATCTCTGCTGTGTAAAGGATTAGCCAGTCTTATAAAGAGCTAACCCCACCCAGTAACCCATCACATGATTAGCCATGTGGTCTGACATTACCACAGGTCCTGAAACACATATACAAGATTATGTGCAAGAAAGAAATACTCCGGGCTACATTACAGCAACCAGGCACTTATGTGGCACATACCTCCCATCGACTACAAACCCTTTAGCCATGCTACAACAGATAGACAAATTTAGTGCTATACAACAAATAGAAACCTAACAGTATAGGCTGGACAAAAAAGTCCCTCCAAGGTCTGGGGTTAAACCCAATTATAGATATAGTGAACATACAAAACTTACAATATACATATGTACATATATACATATAGATACAAAACTGCCCATTGTATGATTCGTGTAGCGCGCAAGTACAAGCATAGACATAGCATAAACACAGGAGGGCGGCATCGAAAATAACACATAAAGAATAACACATAAAAAAATTTTGGGGAAATGTGCTATAGAGTTATACAGTAAGACAATAGACTGACCTTATTGTAGAGAAAATTGTGATGAACAAAGGACCCCGCAGAGACGGGACAAGTAAATATGCTGAGCAGGCTCCAAAAAGAAAGAGCTGTAGAAGAGAAATCATGTAAAAGAGAGGATTGAAAGAAAAAAAGGGGGGAAGGGGGAAGGGGGGGGAAATAGAGGATATATATAAATATGTATATGACCTACCACTTGGTGATGCGTGGAGCGCTAGGAGGTAAGAGGAAGGGAAGCGGTCCCAGTCAGGGCTACAAGGAATGAAAATGGAGGGGAGTATAAGGCAGTGTCCTAATATATCAGCACAAGTCATGGGGAGGGGAGGGAGGGGGTGTGTGGGCCATGTATTACCTGCAGGTCCGGGCTGTAGGAGTCCCTGTGGTGATGTGTGCCGGCTTTGGCGGTAAGCAGGCATATATAGTATGGATACAGGAAGTGTTCAGCAGGGGTACCGAGTAGCGCATGCGTGGTGTGAGGACGCAGGAGAGAGGGCTGGAGCGCAGACAAGCATCTGCGTGAAATGGGCAAAGCGATGCGCGCATGCGTGGTACAGGGCTGCGGGAGCGAGGGTTGAAGCGCAGACAAAACGTCCGCATGTGAAGGAGAAATACGGCGCCAGCGCAATAGGCATAGCGATACGCGCATGCTCGGTACGGGGCTGCGGGAGCGAGGGTAGACAAAACGTCAGCATATGAAGGAGAAAACCGGCGCCTGCGCAGTGGAAGGCAGGAGCGAGCACTAGATATGTGGGTGGGCGGGTATAAGCGCTGATGAAAAAAGTCTGAAGTGCACGTACACAGAGCCCAGCGGAAGGACAGAAGGGTGTGTGTGATGAAGCACATAGGGGAGCCAGAGGGAAAATACAGGTACAAGTACTGTGAACAGAGCGGAAGCTGGAGCAGGTACACATGAGAGGGAGGACAAAGGTGATATAGAGGTGTGGAGATAAGAAGATGATGATAATGGGACAGAAAAAATATATATGAAATATATATATATAATCAGTATGTAATAGGACCAAGGAAAAAAATATATGTAGGGACGCTGCATGGGGCCTAATTGTAAAATATGGGTAGGCTAGAAGGAGGAAAATAATAGAGGATAAGGTGGAATAAAAAATATGATAGAAGAGCCCAGAGGTTAAGAAGTAGTGAAAATATGACAAAATGATAAGAAAAAATAAAGATAAATATGAATGATGATGGTAAAATAAAATAAATAAAATAAAAAGTAAAAAATGAAAATGAAAAATAAAGAATAAAATGAACTGGAGATATAGTGGAGTAAATAAACGAAAAGGATATGGACGATAGACAACAAAAATATTTAAATAAAGAAATAAAAATCAAAAGGCAATCGGTGGAGTAAAGAAGAAAGCCTCAAATTGAGGCTTTCTCCACACCACCACTAATGTGTAAGCGTAGGCCCAATAACATTAGGGACAAAGTGGTCAAGGCGGACATAGGCAGTTTCACGAGATTACCTAGGCAAACTTTCCTTGGCACTGAAAGGAATGGCACTTTTCCCTGCTTGGGGTGCGCCTGCTGCTCAAATGTTATAAAATCAAGCTCAATCACCCACCCTCACTCTGGCAGACAGTTTAGGATTAGGGGGTTCTTTACTTGCGACTCTAACACCGTCGTGTATGTGGTAAAATGCCCTTGTGGCCTTTTATATGTCGGTGAGACGACACAACGTATTCGTGACAGGATTGCATCCCATAAATCCACCATACGATGCAAAAAAACATGGCTCCCTCTCCCCTACCACTTTATTTCTGCCAATCATTCAGTATCGCAATTAAGGTTCCAAGTATTGGAGAAGGTTGACAGACCCCGCAGGGGCGGTAGCCATATTAAATTACTGATGGAACGTGAAGCCCACTGGATCTATACCCTTCAGACCCTCACACCAAAAGGCCTGAACCGAGAACTAGACCTGATTCACTGATGTCACATGGTAGGCCTCTGGTTCTCCTGTTGCATTAGGTCTATTATCTAATTTGGAGTGTTTATCTTATTTGTGTTTTCTTTTTTGTTTTCTTCTTTGCTTTGTTTTCATTATATATGACGACTATATGACGATTATATATGACGACCATAAGTATAATAGACTGACCGATTGTGGTTTTTTCATGTACTAAACCTTTCTCTATACTTTCAGGCTATTTGACCTTCACAATCGGTTATATCCGACTAGGGTAAGTACTCAGTACCCCAATCTTACATTTTTTATTTTTATTTTCAATTTTTATTTTTTATTTTTTATTTTGGTCTTGTCTTTTTTCATTTACATTTATTGCTATTTTTCCATTTTTTATTTTTCCGTTTTTTTCTGGTTCATTTATTTTCCTTTTTCACCATTTTTTATTATTTTTCATTTTTTACTTTTTATTTTTTCTTTATTTTTATTTTTATTTTTTTATATTTATTTACATTATTTTCCCATTTCTACTTTTATTTCATCCATTTTTTCTTCTTTACTCCACCGATTGCCTTTTGATTTTTATTTCTTTATTTAAATATTTTTGTTGTCTATCGTCCATATCCTTTTCGTTTATTTACTCCACTATATCTCCAGTTCATTTTATTCTTTATTTTTCATTTTCATTTTTTATTTTTTACTTTTTATTTTATTTATTTTATTTTACCATCATCATTCATATTTATCTTTATTTTTATTTTTTCTTATCATTTTGTCATATTTTCACTACTTCTTAACCTCTGGGCTCTTCTATCATATTTTTTATTCCACCTTATCCTCTATTATTTTCCTCCTTCTAGCCTACCCATATTTTACAATTAGGCCCCATGCAGCGTCCCTCCATATATTTTTTTCCTTGGTCCTATTACATACTGATTATATATATATATTTCATATATATTTTTTCTGTCCCATTATCATCATCTTCTTATCTCCACACCTCTATATCACCTTTGTCCTCCCTCTCATGTGTACCTGCTCCAGCTTCCGCTCTGTTCACAGTACTTGTACCTGTATTTTCCCTCTGGCTCCCCTATGTGCTTCATCACACACACCCTTCTGTCCCTCCGCTGGGCTCTGTGTACGTGCACTTCAGACTTTTTTCATCAGCGCTTATACCCGCCCACCCACATATCTAGTGCTCGCTCCTGCCTTCCACTGCGCAGGCGCCGGTTTTCTCCTTCATATGCTGACGTTTTGTCTACCCTCGCTCCCGCAGCCCCGTACCGAGCATGCGCGTATCGCTATGCCCATTGCGCTGGCGCCGTATTTCTCCTTCACATGCGGACGTTTTGTCTGCGCTTCAACCCTCGCTCCCGCAGCCCTGTACCACGCATGCGCGCATCGCTTTGCCCATTTCACGCAGATGCTTGTCTGCGCTCCAGCCCTCTCTCCTGCGTCCTTACACCACGCATGCGCTACTCGGTACCCCTGCTGAACACTTCCTGTATCCATACTATATATGCCTGCTTACCGCCAAAGCCGGCACACATCACCACAGGGACTCCTACAGCCCGGACCTGCAGGTAATACATGGCCCACACCCCCCCCCCTCCCCTCCCCATGACTTGTGCTGATATATTAGGACACTGCCTTATACTCCCCTCCATTTTCATTCCTTGTAGCCCTGACTGGGACCGCTTCCCTTCCTCTTACCTCCTAGCGCTCCACGCATCACCAAGTGGTAGGTCATATACATATTTATATATATCCTCTATTTCCCCCCCCCTTCCCCCTTCCCCCCTTTTTTTCTTTCAATCCTCTCTTTTACATGATTTCTCTTCTACAGCTCTTTCTTTTTGGAGCCTGCTCAGCATATTTACTTGTCCCGTCTCTGCGGGGTCCTTTGTTCATCACAATTTTCTCTACAATAAGGTCAGTCTATTGTCTTACTGTATAAGTCTATAGCACATTTCCCCAAAAAAATTTTATGTGTTATTCTTTATGTGTTATTTTCGATGCCGCCCTCCTGTGTTTATGCTATGTCTATGCTTGTACTTGCGCCCTACACGAATCATACAATGGGCAGTTTTGTATCTATATGTATATATGTACATATGTATATTGTAAGTTTTGTATGTTCACTATATCTATAATTGGGTTTAACCCCAGACCTTGGAGGGACTTTTTTGTCCAGCCTATACTGTTAGGTTTCTATGTATTTCTATAGTGTTGTATAGCACTAAATTTGTCTATCTGTATATATTTTTCACACACTAATACATTGTAATTTCCATTTGTCTTTTTAGTGAGGTTTGACAAAGGCCCAGTACGGGGCCGAAACGTTACCTCAGCACACCTATATACTTCTGTGGTGAATACAATAAACTACTTTCCTTTTTTTGCACCAAAAATCAAAGTATTTGTGTGGAGCAGGACTGACAGGCAGGAGATCTCAACGCGTATCGTGGTTACAAGGACCGCTTTGTCAGGGGAAGTACTTACCACAACAAGTAACATCCTTATATACATAATACGGTGATCGGTGAACGCCAACATGTGTGCCGCCATGGACCGGAAGTCACAAGGCCGGAAGGCAGTAGGTAAACACAATTGAGAAACATGGGGCCACTGGCGCCTGCGCAGAAGATAGAAACCGCTACAAGTGGGCAGACGTCTCTGCCCACACCGTTCCAATGCGCACGCGCCGGTAAAACAACCGACGGTCCACATAGGAACCCAAAGAAATAAAGGCCACTGGGACCAGAGAGATAAGTAAGCGACACATGACCATTACGATCATGTCAGCGAAAATAGAGAAAGAAGGAGTGGACGGGTGGAACATGAGGACCAGGGGAAACGGCACATGAGCATACTGACCACCAATACAGGAATATGCTCCCAATAATCCTAAGCCGCACAAATGTATACTGAGACAAGATTGCTCATGAACCATTTAGGCATAGCAAAGTTATAAAACATATTACATGTGAACAATAAATACACATGTCAATCAAAAAATGCGAAAAAATATATGAACAAAGCATGGTCATAACCCATAATAGACTGTCCATTCCAAACGGGGACCATCAGCTGCTCCATGTCACTTTCGGTGTTAGTAAAGGTCCACAGGGATTCTGTCCCATCCAGTCCTGTCACAGAATCTCCGGCTGGCGACCAATGTGCGACACCCAGCACATCCAGTCCTGAATATATAGCCTCCGTGTCCATCATATGAAGCAGCCATAGAGTTTGTCCAACCCAGCAACAGCAGAAATCAGGACCATGAGCAACCAGTTCAGCCCAAGAAACCCGTGAAGTGTAGATCCTCATTGATTCCTTGGGGCGCTGTAGAATGGAGTAAATAGATCCAACGAGACTCAATTTGTAGAAGTCGTTTATGTAGAGAGCCACCTCTGCCCGAACTCCTGACATGCTCCAGGCCAACTATCCTAGTATTGGCACAGTTGCCCCCGTGATGAAGTAGAAAATGTGAGGCCACTGTACTAAGCGTCTTGCCCTTCCGACTATCCGCAGTTGCCGTGTTGATGGTAGAAAGGTGGCTTTGCATTCTCCGTCGCAATTCTTGCGAAGTCTGGCCTACGTAAATACAAGGACAGGGACAAATCAGGGCATAGACTACATGAGAAGATTTACAATTAATGTAAGCCTTTAGTTTGTGCTGCATTTGGTCAACAGGATTGCAGAACACATCACGGACGGGGTGCATATACGGGCATATACTACAGTCTCCACATGGAAAGGAACCTCTCAAGATCATTCCACGGTTCAACCTCCATGTGGGCCTCCTATAATGGCTCTGAGTAAGTATGTCCCTAAAATTGGGCGCCCTCCTAGGCACAGTCCGGAAGAAATTGGCCGCTCATTCCTCCCCGCAGTCAGTGCCCGGCGCCCGCATACTCCCCTCCGGTCAGCGCTCACACAGGGTTAATGGCAGCGTTGACCGCGGTGTAACGCACTCCATTAACGCTGCTATTAACCCTGTGTGACCAACTTTTTACTATCTTTTTAGGCAGCATGAATAGTAAAAAGATCTAATGTTAAAAAAAATAAAAAAAATAAAAAATCGTTATATACTCACCGTCCGTCGGCCCCTCGGATCCACAACAGGCCTTTCCCGCTCGTGATGCTCCGGTAACCGGTCCATGCTGCGATCTCACGAGATGATGACGTAGCGGTCTCACGAGACCACTACGTCATCATCTCGCGAGACTGCAATGCACTCTTCAGACCGGAGCGCGCGAGGAGCGCCGGTAACCGCTTCGATCCGGGGGCCAACGGAGGGTGAGTATATCACTATTTTTTTATTTTAATTCTTTTTTTTAACAGGGATATGGTGCCCACATTGCTATAGACTGAGGGAGCTGTGCAATATATTACGTGGGCTGGGCAATATACTATGTGGGCTGGGCAATATACTACGTGGGCTGGGCAATATACTACATGAGCTGTGCAATATACAACGTGGGCTGCGCAATATACAACGTGGGCTGCGCAATATACTACGCGGGCTGGGCAATATAGTACGCGGGCTGTGCAATATACAACGTGGGCTGCGCAATATACAACGTAGGCTGCGCAATATACAACTTGGGCTGCGCAATATACAACGTGGGCTGCGCAATATACTACGCGGGCTGGGCAATATAGTACGCGGGCTGGGCAATATACAACGTGGGTTGCGCAATATACTACACGGGCTGGGCAATATACTACGTGAGCTGCGCAATATACAACGTGAGCTGCGCAATATACAACGTGGGCTGCGCAATATACTACGTGGGCTGCGCAATATGCTACGTGGGCTGTGCAATATACTACATGAGCTGCGCAATATACTACATGGGCTGCGCAATATACAACGTCGGCTGCGCAATATACTACGTGGGCTGCGCAATGAACAACGTGGGCTGCACAATTTACTATGTGGGCTGAGCAATATGCTATGTGGGCTGCGCAATATACTATGTGGGCTGCGCAATATACTATGTGGGCTGCGCAATATACTACGTGGGCTGCGCAATATACTACGCGGGCTGGGCAATATAGTACGCGGGCTGTGCAATATACAACGTGGGCTGCGCAATATACAACGTAGGCTGCGCAATATACAACTTGGGCTGCGCAATATACAACGTGGGCTGCGCAATATACTACGCGGGCTGGGCAATATAGTACGCGGGCTGGGCAATATACAACGTGGGTTGCGCAATATACTACACGGGCTGGGCAATATACTACGTGAGCTGCGCAATATACAACGTGAGCTGCGCAATATACAACGTGGGCTGCGCAATATACTACGTGGGCTGCGCAATATGCTACGTGGGCTGTGCAATATACTACATGAGCTGCGCAATATACTACATGGGCTGCGCAATATACAACGTCGGCTGCGCAATATACTACGTGGGCTGCGCAATGAACAACGTGGGCTGCACAATTTACTATGTGGGCTGAGCAATATGCTATGTGGGCTGCGCAATATACTATGTGGGCTGCGCAATATACTATGTGGGCTGCGCAATATACTACGTGGGCTGCGCAATATACTACGTGGGCTGCGCAATATACTACGTGGGCTGCGCAATGTACTGCGTGGGCTGCGCAATGTGCTGCGTGGGCTGCTCAATGTACTGCGTGAGCTGCTCAATGTACTGCGTGGGCTGCACAATGTACTGTGTGGGCTGCGCAATGTACTGCGTGGGCTGCACAATGTACTGCGTGGGCTGCGCAATGTACTGTGTGGGCTGTGCAATATACTACGTGGGCTGTGCTATACACTACGCATACATATTCTAGAATACCCGATGCGTTAGAATTAGGCTACCATCTAGTATATATATATATATATATATATATATATATATACACATATATATATATATATATATGTGTGTGTGTCTCACTGACATAAATATATATATATATATATATATATATATATATATATACCTATACTATGTGTAGACATTTATTCTACCTATTCTGTCAGTGTGATTTTACTGTACTGAATTGCTGGCTTTTCTATAGAACACCGCTGCGTATTTCTCGCAAGTCACACGCATGGTCCGTGTGTAATCCATAATTTTCTCGCCCCCATAGACTTTCATTGGCGTATTTTTTGTGCAATACCCTGACAAACGCAGCATGCTGCGTATTTCTACGCCCGTAACATACCATATATTACGGATGCGTAATATACAGCAGATAGGAGCTGCCCCATAGAGAATCATTGGGCCGTGTGCAATGCATATTTTCTGGACGTATTTTCTGCGCTCATACGTCCGTAAAACTCGCTAGTGTGACGCCGGCCTTACTGTTGTTTTAATTTTTATTAAATAAATCAATAGTACACGTGAAAATAAGCAATATTGTAATATATCAGATCAGTCAAAGAGGTGAAAGAAGCCAATTTCTCTTATAAGATATATTATTAATTTTTATTAATAAATAATAATAAATAATAATATATCTTATAAGAGAAATTGGCTTCTTTCACCTCTTGGACTGATCCTTCACTCTAAAGTCACTGGTAAAATCTGTATTCTTTCAAAACAGACTTTCCTATTGCTGAGATAGGAGATGACAGTTGGTGCTGATAAAGTTCTATGCAGGGAGGAGCTAAAGACAGACACAGACATTCTCCTGAAATGACAGTTACAGTTCTGCATAGAACTTTGTGAGCACCAACTGCCATCTCCTATCTCAGTAATGGGAAAGAGTCTGTAGTCACTGATGACACTCAGGGATTGAGAATTTTGAGAATGAAAGATTAGTCTAAGAAGAGAAAGAAGTAGATCTGCCTGGTAAGATATGTTATAAAGTTGCTTATTTTCTAGTGTACTCTTGATTTATGAAATAAAAATTAAAATGACGGCTACGCTGTAAAGTTTACAAACATTTTTAAAGGGACAGTCATCATCCACTCAGTCAGTCACTGTAGTAATACGTGTAAGGTAACGTTCACATTTGCGTTGTTAGGCGCAGCGTCGTCGACGCAACCAACAACGCAATACACAACGCTGCGTTTTTTTGACGCATGCGTTGACATAAACTTGTAATGTTCCTAAATTTTGGCACAGGGAAAACGCTACAAGTAGCGTTCTCCGCGCCCTGTCTGGTGCGTCAAACTGATGCATGCGTCGTAAAACGCAATACAACGCATACCGGCGCATGTCCATGCGCCCCCCATGTTAAAGATAGGGGTGCATGACGCATGCGTCGGTATGCATCGATGACGCTGCGCCCAACAGCGCAAATGTGAACGTAGCCTTACGGTGTTATTTCCCAACTCGGCCCGGAGACAGGGCCGCCACCAACAGCATGGACAGGAGCAACACGTAAAGACAGTAACTCCTTGACCAGTTGTCAGGCGCCATCTTGTGGTAGATTGTGGAAAAGGTGATGCAACAGTTTCAGAAATATGTAGTTCATTTTATTTCAAGGCATTGCTATAAAAATGTGAATTGTACTTTTTTTCCCATGTGTGAAATGGCTTGACATGATTCTGTAGGTTAATTATGGCGATACCAAACTTATTGCATAGTTTTTTTTATTTAAGTGGTGAAAAAAATTCAGAAATGTGTAAAAAAAAAAAAAAAAAAAAAAAAAGTAGTTTATACCACCATATTCTGAGACTTCTTTTTATTTTTCCATTAATGGAGCTGTGGGAGGTCTTGTGTTTTACATGGCAAGCTGAAGTTTTTGGGGGTTTCATAAGATAGCTGAATTGCAATTATTACATTTTTGCAGGAGGATCAGGGACTGAAAATCATCAATCTTTGATTTATACAGTGCTCAGCATAAATGAGTACACCCCAACAGATTTTTCATAAATTCTTTAGATTCCCTTCAGAATCAGCATTTTCTATTAGATACAAAACCTCCCCCCACAAATGTGGGCCTTCGATTGTAAGCAAGAAAAAGTATTTTTCCTAAAAAATAATTCAAGACCATGTTGCAAAAATGTGTACACTCCAATGAAAGTGTTAAGGTTCATACTCATCTGTGTTTAGAAAATTGTTCCAATGTTGGTCCCGAAAAGCCAAACAAGTGTCATGCGAGTACAATGTGAATTTGCTCACCTAGCGTCAGTATGATATCAATATGCAATCCGTTTTTAATATCAGCTTTTACATACAGGAATTCTCTATGTCATTTCAAACTAATTTACAAAACTAATAAAACAATCATAAATACAGATATAGAAAGATAGATTTAATTGAGATATATCATTTTAATAATCTGCTGAGGAAAAGCAGACAGCTGGGGGCTGATATTTAATAGCCTGGGAAGGGGGTAATACCCATGGAGCTTCCCAGACTATTAATATCAGCTCACAGCTGTATACCTAGCCTTTACTGGTTTTTAAAATGGGGGACCCCCCCCCCCAAAAAAAAAAAAAAATGAAGTTGAGTCCCCTATATAATTAATAACCAGCAAAGGTTAGGCAGACAGCTGTGGGCTGATACTAATAGCCAGGGAAGGGGTCATGGATATGGGCCCCCTCCAAAACTGAGAACATCAGCTATCAGCTGCCCCAGAAATGGCACATCCATAAAGTGTGCCAAATCTAGCGCATAGCATCACTCTTCATACTTGCCCTGATGTAGTGGCAAGTGGGGTAATTGGGTTTGGGGTTGATATCAGCTTTGTATTGTCAGCTGACATCAAGCCCAGGGGTCAGTAATGGAGAGGCATCTATAAGACGCCCCATTACTAAACCCCATAGTCATATTGTAAAAAATACACAGCCAGAATTAGCATTATTATTATTATTGATAATAATTATTACACTGGGGAACACAATTTTTTAGGAGTTAGGTCAGACAACTGTTCTTAACTAATTTTTGGATGCTGAATCCAGAAATGATCTCAGTTTTTCTCTATCACGTCAAGTTTTTGAACTATAGGATTTTTGTCTTCTCAAAAACATGTAAACTACTGTACCTAAAAAGTGTTTTTTTTTAAATAGTACAAATAGGCATTTACGACGAGAGGAGGAAGGAGCAGACATGATCTGAAACAAAGGAAATATGTACATATGTAAATAAAACACTGAGATGGAAAGTTACAAGCTTTGAAAACTAACAAAGAAAAAAATCATAAAAGATATATAAATTACAACTAAGCGCCCAATGGAAAGAGAAAAGCTATCACAAATCCTATTTATTCCTACTATGATAAATTTTTTTGTGTAAAGATATTGATAATTATGACGTATTGGGAGCTGCACACACCTCTCACCACACTGCCTCAGTTGTGACTACTCTTACAAGTTGCCACGTAGCTCTATATGAGTCGAATTGTAATCAGATAAGAAGTCTTATTACAGATATCAGTGCAATTATGCTTCTCTGGCAGGTAAGTTGTGGAGGAAAAACTTGACGTGCTGGAAAAAAACTGACTACATTTTTGGAATCAGCATGCCAATTTTAGTATAAATCAGCTCAAAAACCTAACTCAACAGAAATTTTTTTTCAAATTGTTCCCTAGTGTTATTTTTATAGCACCATTGATTCCATGATGCTGTACACGAGAGGGGGTTACATCAAAATACATATATCACTTATAATGTACAAGCTAACAATGGTAGACTGGTATAGAGGAAGGGGACCCTGCCCTTGCTGGCTTACATTCTACAGGATTATGTCCTAGGACAGAGCCTTGGGGGACTCCAACAGCGGGATGAAGAGGTAGTATGGGAGTAGGAGAAGCTAAATGTGCAGTTGGTAAGCTAGGAGGAGATCCAGGATAGGGCAAGGTGTTTGACGCCAAAGGAAGAGAGGATCTGTAGTAGGAGGCAGTGGTCAACTATGTCGAAGGCAGATGACAGGTCTAGAAGAAGGAATATAGAGACTTTGTCTGTTTGAATAAAGTCCTTTAAATGAAATAAACTCCTTTATTTTAAACAAATGCTCCCCATCTCTCTTTATTGCTACAATTTTTGTCTCTGTTTGGTGTGTCATGCTTGAAATAAAGCTGCCTTGTTTTTTAAACTTTTTGGTATTTTGATTTCACTGAACTTTATTGACATACGTAGGTGGGGGTTGTATGCATTTTTCATGCATTCTCGCAACTGAAACGCATGTGCGTTTTTTACTTCTTGATTTTCCTCATCTAATGTAAGTCTATAGGGAAAATCCGCACAGAAAACTCAGCATACCCGCAAGACAAATTGACACGCTGTGGATTTTGAAAAAATGCAGAAAAGCTTATGCAGTGTACAAGAAAAGAAATCTCATTCACTTTACTGGAACTGTAATTTGCTGCGCTTTTGACGCAGAGAAAACACGCAGCATCAAAAAACGTGATAAAAGCTCATAGACTTAGACACACAGCTAAAGTTTAGACTACAAAATTCTAATTAACAAGAATTCAAGCACTGGTTAAGTCTAATTATTCATTTTTCAGGTGTTCAGCAGACAGCTGTCTATAAAAAGCCATTATTTAAAAAAAAAAACAACAACTCCTATTTTATGATGTCAGCACAAAAGGGGACACCAAGCGCAATAGGGTCTTATCTGAGGGAGGAAAATAATATTAGGTGATATAGTGAACTGCTCACCTATCGTGGTTATATTAACCCACAAAGAAGGATTCGAGATGGATCAGCTGCTGCAGCTCTAACATGATGCAGGGCGGTAGCTGTGGATGAGGTACTCATCTTCTACGCCCCTGAATGCTGTATGAAGATAGGGGGTCCTTACTGGGTGAATGGACTTTAACTCTTGGGGCACTAAGCCCTCGCAGGCCACATGATGTCGGTGAATTCGGCTGGCCAAGACCAGATGTTGTAAAGTTCAATGAGGGAGACCACCACTCAAAAAATGAACTGTCTTTTACTGAACACTTTCCATTCCTTCCTGACCTCACTCTGCTCTTTCTGTCCATTAGCCTCTCTCTCTATCTTCATCACCACCCGGCAAAACACATTGGGAGCTTTCCTTGTCTCCAACGATATGTCGTACCACTAACCAGTAAGCAGGAGTCCTATTTCCCAAATCCCCAATTCCGTGTCCTTTTCCCCTTAAAGGAGCTACTTCTGTACTATGGCCATTACTTAGCTTCTCGGCTTGCCGACACCTTGGAACTACCACACGAGGCACTCACTCTCTTAGTACCACTTTACCTCTTAGCGCAGCTCCATCCCTTAACTTTCAAATAACTCCATACTGGCCTGCTAGGCTTCCTGAGAAAGAACTCATCTCCATTGAAGCACTCACTTTTTCTTATGCTCTTCCTTATCTCCACTCTGGATCACGCTATCCATTATCTCGGTCTCCACTCACTTTCAGGACAACCAATCCATGTGGCCTTGCTGAGTTCTCAGACCAAAGGTCTGCTCTAGCTGTTGGCTAGGCCCTATCTCCCTCTTAGTCTTCACTTTAGACCCTCCCACTCTGGGCTAGTCCCAACCTTTAACCTTACCTGTCCCTATCATCTATCTGGGGTTGGGCAGAACACAACCTATCAGTAATAACGCACATTACTAAACACATTGCACATCAAAATACATTGCAGCAAAACACGTGTTTTCTAAGGGGAACATGGCCAACAAACCCACCTCTGTACACAGCACCCACAGAATGGAATTCCCATTGTCATGAACTACTGGTGGGAAAATGAGGATGGTAGTCCATGTTGCAGATGTGGATGCGAAGAAACAACAATGTGTTCTTGCAAGTTTTTTTCTACGTGTTTCGAAGTTGGACCAACTTTTTCCTCTGGAAAACCACAGTATTGAATTGCTTGGTGAAAAATGCAGTTACATTACAAGTACAGCATGTTACTGCTGCAGCCAATTATTCGGCTCAGTGGTGATGCTGAGGTAGCTGGCATGAGACTGCAGACTGCTTTTCTATTGCTGCACTTCCTAAAAAATGCAAATGTACCCCAGAATGATGCCAATAAAAATCACAGCTCCCCAAACATTAAGCCCTCCCTCAACTTCATTGACAAAACAATTTAAAGTTACAGATCTCAGAAACAGGCAACACAAATCTTAAAAAATTAACAAATTTTAAAAACTATACCGATTTGGTATCCTTGTAATCATACTGACCTGGAGAATTATATTTCCAGGTGTGAAGAAACCAGATTGTATCTTAATTTCCCAGACAACCATGTTTTTGAAAACCAAAAAGAACTGACTTTTCATCTGTATATTGGCTTGTGGATTTAAGTGTTTGTCTGGTGGTTCAAGAAGACAGACTTGCAAACTGATATACCATTTAACATACAGTGTAAGTCTGTAATAGTGACTTGTACATACTGTGTGTTTATCTTTGTTTATTGATGTGCGCTGATGTGTAATTGTGCATTGACTTCAGGAACCAGCTTGGTGACTTCTAAAGCAGAGAGGGAAAGACTGTGCAAATAGATTGAATGGTCAAGTAGTGTTACTTGATCTCATCATCACCATTGTTTACCTTATCTTGATGTTGGACTGAAGGACACTGGGTAATTCTAAAAATAGCTTACATGCCTTGGGTATAAAAAGACTCAGAGATCACATCATTACATCTGAAGAAACACAGAGCTACCAACCGGACTCTCTTCAGGATCTCAGCTGAGGGTACATGGGACCCAGCTGCAAGAACATAGGAATGCTCTCGGATATCTCCCTGTGCTTGTCGTTACCTCCTCTCTGCATGCATACCACGGATGGAGTAGCGACCCTGGGAGCTCTGACGTAACATCTACCATTATCTCGGTGAGTCGGAGGAAGGGTGAGGCCCTGTAATGTGTACCATATTGGTGTAATTGCTGAGATTGTTCTGTTTGCAATTGTGTGTTGTGGTTCAATAAAGTATTGCCACACTGTTTTACCTTAACCCTGTGTTGTCTGTGTAGTGTATTGCCCAACGGGAGATAGAGCAGGCGTTCATTGGTATGAGCCCTGATCCAGTCTTGCTAAAGACAGCCGGGCCAGTGGACGAGAGCACCAACTGACCCACTGACACACCAGGTCACTTTCTTTTTACCTCAGAATAAAAATGGAACCTAAAATACAATGGCATAATTGTGGGTTTTCCAACGTTTCACCTCACTTTTTCAGTACATTGTAAACGAATGTTGGCATTCAAAACTACAACTTGTCCTCATATGTCTGAGAACATTTTTGGAAGAGGGGTAAGAAAAAACAAGCGCAAAAACGAAAAATAGTTTGGTTACGAAGGATGTAAATAACATTCATCTTCTCATATGGGCCAAAGAGACCTTTTGGGTTTCTCCTAGGCTCCAGGGTGAGGTGCAACTGCAACCCATGCACCCACCTGTCTATGGTTCATACACTGATATAGGGGCATCAATGGCTGGCATATAATGGGGCGTGTTTGGCTGATACATTGTTACGTTCCTGGCAGGCACAATACTAGGGGGCAGATGTGGCTTATACTGGAGACATCCATTATAGCCGGAGTGTGACCCTCATATAAGTATGTATTCTGGATGTACGGATGTAACTGTACTCTACATGGAAAGGAAAGGGTTATACCGACAAGTCAGCGCCTTGTTCCTAATCTCCAGCTGAACATTTGGGGCTTTGTGCCGGGATTCACGCTGCAACGGACTGCCACATTACTAATGCACTGAGTAGCAGGTGAGTTAAACCCTTTGGAAATATGTAATTATTCACAGAAATTAATTTTGCTAACGAAGCTTTTATTTGCCGCGCTCCCAGTGAAGCATGCTTATTTCTTACCTTGTAAAACAGATTAAAGCTAACTCAACAAGCAATAAAGACAAGTCAGTCAGCCATGTAATCATTCTGATTAACCATTGCTGCCAAGACACATTGTCCTATTAGTGGCTAATCACTGTGTATATAGCTGTGCTCTACATGTCCACTGTCATCGTGGTACCGAGCACCATATGTCCGATTGCGACCACATCTGGTGCCCCGCTATGAACTTCATATGACTATCGATTTTGGAAAGCATACTTGTCAACTTTTGCCCATTGTTGTACAAGAGATAATTGTCTTTGTGACCCATTTGGAAGACTATGTCCATTGCAAGCCTTGTACCCCTTGTATCTTCTTAACTGTACCATTATCCTCATAGGCACAAGACCTACTGAAATCAGAGGTTTTGCATATTCTCGGTGGGTCCAGGATGATTTGCCGCGTCAAAGAGAAATATCAAGTATGGTAGAAAATAGTCCTGATGGGACAACCGATTTATGTCAGCATTACAGTATTGTGTCTGTTAGGCTTTCGTCACACCTTGCAAAATTGGAGTAAAACTGCATAATTTTTTTCCAGGTCTATTTGGAACACATACAATGCTCATTATTCACAACACCTCTGGTACCGAACTTCGGAGAAAATACAGAATCACCTAATACATGTTTTCTAAAGCACCAAGAAAAAGGTCCAAATGGAAATACAAACTTTAAGTAGGTCATTTACTGAAAAAGTACAGCAGAAATTGCAGCATTATTGTACAACACTGCAGTCATACCTAATAGACAAAAAAGAAAAAGAAACTCCATAGACTTCGACTGAAAGCAGGATTCTATTCCAGCACCAGTGAAGTTCCTCCTAAGCAGAACAGCATGGAGCAAAACTGCCAGAAGGACACAGGTACAGTCAACTCTATTAATTTGTCATCTCACATACCCCCCAAACTATAACTCAGTGTGCTTTCTAGAGGTCTCACATTTTGTCCTACAAAACCTCTAGACAAAACAGAACTTTGCAGTGACATGGAACAATGTTTCAGGAGACTGAGACTGAAAGAGTTCTTTGATGTTAAAGAAAACTTGCAAATTGCCTCTTCTGAGAAAAAGAGGACTTAAGCTCTATAGCGCCACCTGTTGGAAGTAGCGATCCTACAAGTCACAATCAACTCTTTAACGAGTCGTGCAATATGACTTAGGATAAAAGCCAAATTAGTATCTTAATTCGCAGACACGGTGTTTCGGGCTGTTGGCCCTCGTCAGTGCGAAGCATGAGAACTAATTTGGCTAGGTGAGAGGCTCTGGACTGGGGTCTAAGGGGTATCGTTTCTCCTTATGGAGAGTGACATACCATCTCTGGCTTGTCAAGGTAAGGAGGCTTATTCGCCGTGCAATGCTCCTCTGGGAAATATAATATGCAAATTGCCTCTTCTGAGAAAAAGAGGACTTAAACTCTATAGCGCCACCTGTTGGAAGTAGCGATCCTATAAGTCACAATGAACTCTTTAAGTCATGCAATATGACTTAGGAAGAAAACTTGAGGCTGCTAAGCAGCCAAGCACAAGTCACACTAAAGGATAAGAAAAAAATCTGACTGGACACCTCCCCCTGGCCGCAACACTATTTTGGACCAATATATTGACTCATTTAGACATTTGGTGCAATCCAAGAAAGAAAGGAAACACCTAATATCAGTGTGCATTACAGAAGGGCAATTGACCCTAAAAACAATAAGGAGATCACTATTAAGCCTGCAGATAAAGATGGTGCTGTAGTCCTTCTGAATGCAACTGACTACATTATAGAAGCACACAGACAGCTGACTGACATACAAATACTACAAACTGGATGATGACCCAGCTCCAAATACATGAGGGTATTGAAAAGAGTCAGCAGAGGTCTGTATACAGATTCCACATACTTTCTGGACTTTATCCCTGAGAATCCCAGGATAGTCATTTTCTACATGCTTCCCAAGATTCATAAGCCAGGTAACCCAGGAAGGTCAATCATCTCAGGGGTGGGAACACTCACTGAAAAAATCTCTGGGTGGTTAAAAAATATCCTTAAACTGCTGGTAAGTAAGAACGCCATCTTAGCCACCATGGATTTGGAATCCCTATATTCAAACATACAACATGAAGATGGACTATCCGCCTGCCAGATGTTTCTTGAAGCTAATGGGATGCCTTCAGAGTCTGTATTAAGACTCGCCAAATTTACCTTCACACAAATTTTTTCCTTTTGGAGAGGAGCTATATCTACAATGCACTGGAACTGTTTTGGGGAGCAAAATGGCACCCCAGTATGCCAACCTATTCATGGCTAAATTGGAAAATGACTTTTTAGCATCCTGCTCCATCAAACTCTTGACCTATTTCCATTATATCGATGACATCTTAATAATCTGGACTGAATCTGAACAAGAACTTCTAAAAATTCCATGACAAATTCAATACATTTCAACCCACAATAAACCTGACATTGGACCACTCAAAAACGTAAATCAACTTTCTGGATAGCACCACAAAAATTTTAAATTGTTCAATCCAGACATTAGTGTATCAGAAACCAATTGACTGTCCCACATACCTCAGATGAGACAACTTTCACCTGAACCACATTAAAAAGCCCATTGTCTACAGCCAGGCCCTTAGGTATAATAGTATCTGTTCCAGCCCAACGGATAGGGATGAACACTTAACACATCTTAAAAAGACATTTTTAAATCAAGGCTACCACTCCACCTCTTTTGATGATCAGATCATTAGAGCCACAAAGATCCCTAGAAGTCTTCAATACTTCAATACAGAGAAAAAGAGGAAAATATTTGCGTAACTCTGGTGGTGACCTACAACACACAGCTTGAAGTACTGTGAAAAACTGCTAAAAAACTCTACCACATCTTACACAAGGATGATCAGCTAAAGACAATATTCAAAGCTTGCTGTGCTACAGGCAACCTCCAAATTTAAGAAACCTTATGATCCGAAGTTCAATGCCCTCAGATACACCAAGAGGAACTTATCTGTGCAATGTGAAGAGCTGCAAAACCTGCACTGATGTAGAGACCAAATACAGGATACCAATTCCCAACAAACAGCAGGACTATAATATTATAGTATAATATAATGTTGTTCTTCCAATGTCGTGTACTTAATTCTGTGCACAATAAGTCCTATTAGGGGCCTATATTTGGCCTATATTTGGGAGAAACAGGACAGAAACTGAGAGCAAGGATGAGGTCTCATTGCCACACAATTGCAGATAAAAAAACATTTACCAGTGGCCAAAAATTTCTGTGGTCCAGGACACAACATAAACAATATGAAAGTTGTCATATTAACCCCTTGGTGACAGAGCCAATTTCGTACTTAATGACCAGGCCAATTTTTACAATTCTGACCACTGTCAGTTTATGATGTTATAGCTCTGGAACGCTTCAACGTATCCCACTTATTCTGAGAATGTTTTTTGTGACATATTGTACTGGTATTGGTAAAATTTCTTCAATATAACTTGCGTTTATTTATGAAAAAAAGGAAAATTTGGCAAAAATTTTGCAATTTTCAAACTTTTAATTTTTGTACCCCTAAATCAGAGAGTGGTGTCACACAAAATAGTTAATAAATAACATTTCCCATATGTCTACTTTACATCAACACAATTTTGGAAGCATCTTTTTTTGTTAGGACATTAAAGGGTTGCAAAACCATTTTTTAGGGACCACCTCACATTTGAAGTGAGTTTGGGGGGTCAATATAACAGAAAATACCCAAAAGTGACACCATTCTATAAACTGCACCCCTCAAGGTGCGCAAAACCACATTCAAGAAGTTTATTGACCCTTCAGGTGCTTCATGAGAACTAAAGCAATGTGGAAGGAAAAAATGAACATTTTACTTTTTACTTTTTTTCCTTTTTCACTTTTTCTTTGAAACCAATTGTTTTTATTTTCACAGGGGTATCAGGAGAAAATGGTCCACAAAATTTGTTGTGAAATTTCTCCTGAGGGCGCCGATACCCAATATGTGGGGAAAAGCCACTGTTTGGGTGCAGGGCACAGAAGGGAGGAGCAGCGTTTGACTTTTTTGAACGCAAAATTGGCTAGAATCAATGTTGCCATGTCGCGTTTGGAGACCCCTTGATGTACCTAAACAGTGGAAACCCCCCAATTCTAACTCCAACCCTAACCCCAGCACACCCCTAATCCAAACCCTAACCATAACCCTAACCACAGCCCTAACCCCAAAACACCCTAACCCTAATCCCAACCCTAACCATAACCCTAACCACAAACCTAACCCTAACACATCCTTAACTCTAATCCCATCCCTAACCGTAATCCCAGCCCTTGCCCCAACCCTAACCCTAGCCAACCTTAACCCTAACTTTAGCCCAAACCCTAAGCCTAACTATAGCCCCCACCCTAACCCTAAGTTTATTTCAACTCACTTTAGCCCAACTCTAACCCTAATGGGAAAATGAAAATAAATAAATGTTTTAAATTTTAATATTTTTGCCTAACTAAGGGGGTGATAAAGGGGGGTTTCATTAACTTTTTTAAATTTTGATCACTGTGATTGGGTCTATCACAGTGATCAAAATGGAACAATAGGAAAAGTTGCCTATTGTTGCCGGGTGCCAGCCAGCAGAACTCGGCGGGCACACTGCGCATGTGCCCAACATTTTCTCCTGGAAGAAGACACCGGTGGCCCGGGGGACTTCAGGGGGACATTCAGGTATACCAGCGGTATCGGGGGGTGAGTGGGAGGACCCTATTTCTCTCTCCTCTGATGTGCGATCACATCAGAGGAAAGAGAAATTAAATGGAAAATCTGACTTTTTTTCATATTTTATTTTTGAGTTGTCATTATACCATTAATAAAAGCGATTACAACACCGGAGTCAGTAAAACCCGACCCGAATCATGTTCTCTGGGGTCTCAGCTACCCCCAGTAGCCAAGACCCCGGAGAAATTCTACATAGTTAGTAAGGCCGAAAAAAGACATTTGTCCATCCAGTTCAGCCTATATTCCATCATAATAAATACCCAGATCTACGTCCTTCTACAGAACCTAATAATTGTATGATACAATATTGTTCTGCTCCAGGAAGACATCCAGGCCTCTCTTGAACCCCTCGACTGAGTTCGCCATCACCACCTCCTCAGGCAAGCAATTCCAGATTCTCACTGCCCTAACAGTAAAGAATCCTCTTCTATGTTGGTGGAAAAACCTTCTCTCCTCCAGACGCAAAGAATGCCCCCTTGTGCCCGTCACCTTCCTTGGTATAAACAGATCCTCAGCGAGATATTTGTATTGTCCCCTTATATACTTATACATGGTTATTAGATCGCCCCTCAGTCGTCTTTTTTCTAGACTAAATAATCCTAATTTCGCTAATCTATCTGGGTATTGTAGTTCTCCCATCCCCTTTATTAATTTTGTTGCCCTCCTTTGTACTCTCTCTAGTTCCATTATATCCTTCCTGAGCACCGGTGCCCAAAACTGGACACAGTACTCCATGTGCGGTCTAACTAGGGATTTGTACAGAGGCAGTATAATGCTCTCATCATGTGTATCCAGACCTCTTTTAATGCACCCCATGATCCTGTTTGCCTTGGCAGCTGCTGCCTGGCACTGGCTGCTCCAGGTAAGTTTATCATTAACTAGGATCCCCAAGTCCTTCTCCCTGTCAGATTTACCCAGTGGTTTCCCGTTCAGTGTGTAATGGTGATATTGATTCCCTCTTCCCATGTGTATAACCTTACATTTATCATTGTTAAACCTCATCTGCCACCTTTCAGCCCAAGTTTCCAACTTATCCAGATCCATCTGTAGCAGAATACTATCTTCTCTTGTATTAACTGCTTTACATAGTTTTGTATCATCTGCAAATATCGATATTTTACTGTGTAAACCTTCTACCAGATCATTAATGAATATGTTGAAGAGAACAGGTCCCAATACTGACCCCTGCGGTACCCCACTGGTCACAGCGACCCAGTTAGAGACTATACCATTTATAACCACCCTCTGCTTTCTATCACTAAGCCAGTTACTAACCCATTTACACACATTTTCCCCACACACATTCTGATGCTGGGGGGTGCTATAACCTTAATCCTCAGCGCCGTTAAAAAAGCAGCGCTGTGGTTTAAGTACCCTTAACTAGCGCTGTTAAAATTTTAAATCACAAAAACATTTCAGGATTAATACAAACTTATTAAAGTCTTTGATTCATCCACACAGGACTAAATCTGTCAGAAGGAATTATGACTTAAGGTACATTCACAGTGAACAATTTAACAACAATAACGATAGCGATCCGTGACGTTGCAGCATCTGGATAGCGATATCGTTGTGTTTGACACGCAGCAGCGATCAGGATCCCGCTGTGACATCACTGGTCGGAGCTAGAAGGCCAGCACCTTTTTTCGTCGCTGGATCACCCGCTGACATCGCTGAATCGGCGTGTGTGACGCCGATCCAGCAATGTCTTCACTGCCGCGCTTAGTAACCCGATATTTACCCTGGTTACCTAAAAAAAAAAAACACTACATACTTACATTCCGGTGTCTGTCGCGTCCTTCACCGTCAGCTTGTGTACACAACAAGATATAGGTCGGCACCACCGTCAGGGATCACCTATAACATGCTACAAAAGAGCAAGGACCGAGTAGCCTGCATGGTAAAGGGATCACCACAAGATATATAGCAAAACGTAAATTTGTTGCGTATTGCTATATATCTTGTGGTGATCCCTTTACCATACATGCTACTCTTTTTCTTTTGTTTTCGGTCCTCGCCGTCAGATTCCCGCACTGACTGTGAGAGCCGGCCGTAAAGCACAGCGGTGACGTCACCGCTGTGCTCTGCTTTACGGCCGGCGCTCACAGTCAGTGTGGGAAGCTGACGGCGAGGGACGCTGTTGTGAATTCTGTTGTCGGGCTCCCTCCTGTGGTCATGAATGGTACTTCGGCTGGTTCTGTCCATGGACTTCCTCTGGTGGGTGTTTCTGAGTTTCACAGGTGACTAGGTTAATTCGTTAGCTGCTGCTCTATTTAACTCCACTTAGATCTTTGCTCTATGCCACCTGTCAATGTTCCAGTATTGGTCTAGTTCACTCCTGGATCGTTCTTGTGACCTGTCTTCCCATCAGAAGCTAAGTTCCAGCTTGTATTTCTTTGGTTTTCTATTTTTCTGTCCAGCTTGCTATTTAATTTGTTGTCTTGCTTGCTGGAAGCTCTGGGACGCAGAGGGAGCGCCTCCGCACCGTGAGTCGGTGCGGAGGGTCTTTTTGCGCCCTCTGCGTGGTCTTTTTGTAGGTTTTTGTGCTGACCGCAAAGATACCTTTCCTATCCTCGGTCTGTTCAGTAAGTCGGGCCTCACTTTGCTAAATCTATTTCATCTCTGTGTTTGTATTTTCATCTTTACTCACAGTCATTATATGTGGGGGGCTGCCTTTTCCTTTGGGGAATTTCTCTGAGGCAAGGTAGGCTTTATTTTTCTATCTTCAGGGCTAGCTAGTTTCTTAGGCTGTGCAGAGTTGCATAGGGAGCGTTAGGCGCAATCCACGGCTATTTCTAGTGTGTTTGATAGGTTTAGGGATTGCGGTCAGCAGAGTTCCCACGTCCCAGAGCTCGTCCTTATTATCAGTAACTATCAGGTCATTCCGTGTGCTCTTAACCACCAGGTCCATTATTGTTCTGACCACCAGGTCATAACAGTACAGGTGGCCCAAAGTACTAATGCATCTCAATAGAGGGATAAGAGAAGTTCTGAGACCATTTTTTTTTTCTTTGCAGTGTGTTTTGTCTCTATTTTCCCCTTTACCTCTGGGTGGTTCAGGACACTGGTGTAAACATGGACATTCAAGGTATGTCCTCTTGGATGGATAATCTCACTACAAGGATACTAAACATTCAAGATTTTGTGGTTCAGAATCCGATGTCAGAGCCTAGGATTCCAATTCCTGATTTGTTTTTTGGTGCTAGATCTAAGTTCTTGAATTTCAAAAATAATTGTAAATTGTTTCTTGCCTTGAAACCTCGCTCCTCAGGTGACCCTGTTCAACAAGTAAAGATCATGATTTCTTTGTTACGTGGTGACCCTCAGGACTGGGCATTATCCCTTGCGCCAGGAGATCCGGCATTGCGTGATGTTGATGCGTTTTTCCTGGCGCTTGGATTGCTTTATGACGAACCTAATTCAGTGGATCAGGCAGAGAAAATCTTGCTGGCTCTGTGTCAGGGTCAGGATGAAGCGGAGATATATTGTCAGAAGTTTAGAAAGTGGTCTGTGCTCACTCAGTCGAATGAATGTGCCCTGGCAGCAATCTTCAGAAAGGGTCTCTCTGAAGCCCTTAAGGATGTCATGGTGGGGTTTCCCATGCCTGCTGGTCTGAATGAGTCTATGTCCTTGGCCATTCAGATCGATCGACGCTTGCGTGAGCGTAAAGCTGTGCACCATTTGGCGGTACTATCTGAGCATGGGCCTGAGCCTATGCAATGTGATAGGACTTTGACCAGAGCTGAACGGCAAGAACACAGACGTCGGAATGGGCTATGTTTTTACTGTGGTGATTCCACTCATGTTATCTCCGATTGTCCTAAGCGCATCAAGCGTTTCGCTAGGTCTGCCACCATTGGTACGGTACAGTCTAAATTTCTATTGTCCGTTACTCTGATTTGCTCTTTGTCATCCTATTCTGTTATGGCATTTGTGGATTCAGGCGCTGCCCTGAATTTGATGGACTTGGAGTATGCTAGGCGCTGTGGTTTTTTCTTGGAGCCCTTGCAGTATCCTATTCCATTGAGAGGAATTGATGCTACGCCTTTGGCCAAGAATAAGCCTCAGTATTGGACCCAATTGACCATGTGCATGGCGCCTGCACATCAGGAGGATATCCGCTTTCTGGTGTTGCATAATCTGCATGATGTGGTCGTTTTGGGGTTGCCATGGCTACAGGTCCATAATCCAGTATTGGACTGGAAATCTATGTCTGTGTCCCGCTGGGGTTGCCAGGGGGTACATGGTGATTTTCCATTTTTGTCTATTTCGTCTTCCACTCCTTCTGAAGTTCCAGAGTTTTTGTCGGATTATCGGGATGTATTTGATGAGCCCAAAGCCAGTGCCCTACCTCCTCATAGGGATTGCGATTGTGCAATTAATTTGATTCCTGGTAGTAAGTTTCCTAAGGGCCGATTGTTCAATTTATCTGTGCCAGAACACGCCGCTATGCGGAGTTATATAAAGGAATCCTTGGAGAAAGGCCATATTCGCCCGTCGTCGTCACCGTTAGGAGCAGGGTTCTTTTTTGTGGCCAAGAAGGATGGTTCTTTGAGACCTTGTATTGATTACCGCCTTCTTAATAAAATTACAGTCAAATTTCAGTATCCTTTGCCGCTGCTGTCTGATTTGTTTGCTCGGATTAAGGGGGCTAGTTGGTTCACCAAGATAGATCTTCGAGGGGCGTATAATCTTGTGCGTATTAAACAAGGCGATGAATGAAAAATTGCATTTAATACGCCCGAGGGCCATTTTGAGTACCTGGTTATGCCATTCGGGCTTTCCAATGCTCCATCAGTATTTCAGTCCTTTATGCATCTATGTGCATCTATGTGGATCTGAAGCAGGATCAACACATAGTTCTCCAAAGTGAGCTGCACACCTTATTGGATTATACAACATACGAAGAAGAGTTGCCTAAAGAATTGATTCCTTGAGAATCTCAACGTGCATTTCTTACCGATAGAAGGTGAGCATAACTACAAATAAAAGAAATGTTTTTAACTTGTTGGTAAAAACGTATTACGCTCAGAGGAAGCGCCGCACTTGTCTCTTTTTTTTTTTTTTCCCCTCTTTCCCTAAACCAGGGTATTTCTAAAGTCCTTTATGCATGACATCTTCCGAGAGTACCTGGATAAATTCCTGATTGTGTCTTTGGATGATATTTTGGTCTTTTCGGATGATTGGGAGTCTCATGTGAAGCAGGTCAGAATGGTGTTCCAGGTCCTTCGTGCGAATTCCTTGTTTGTGAAGGGGTCAAAGTGTCTCTTTGGAGTTCAGAAGGTTTCATTTTTGGGGTTCATTTTTTCCCCTTCTACTATCGAGATGGACCCTGTTAAAGTCCAGGCCATTTACGATTGGACTCAGCCGACATCTGTGAAGAGCCTGCAAAAGTTCCTGGGCTTTGCTAATTTTAATCGGCGCTTCATCGCTAACTTTTCTACTGTTGCTAAACCGTTGACTGATTTGACCAAGAAAGGTGCTGATGTGGTCAATTGGTCTTCTGCGGCTGTAGAGGCATTTCAGGAGTTGAAGCATCATTTTTCTTCTGCCCCTGTGTTGTGCCAGCCAGATGTTTCGCTTCCGTTTCAGGTTGAGGTTGATGCTTCTGAGATTGGAGCAGGGGCTGTTTTGTCGCAGAGAAGTTCTGATGGCTTGGTGATGAAGCCATGTGCTTTCTTTTCTAGAAAGTTTTCGCCTGCTGAGCGTAACTATGATGTTGGTAATCGTGAATTGTTGGCCATGAAGTGGGCATTCGAGGAGTGGCGTCATTGGCTGGAAGGAGCCAAGCATCGCGTGGTGGTCTTGACAGATCACAAGAATTTGACTTATCTTGAGTCTGCCAAATGGTTGAATCCGAGACAGGCTCGATGGTCGTTATTTTTCTCCCATTTTGATTTTGTGGTTTCGTACCTTCCGGGCTCTAAGAATGTGAAGGCTGATGCCCTGTCAAGGAGTTTTGTGCCTGACTCTCCGGGTGTTCCTGAGCCGGCGGGTATTCTCAAAGACGGGGTAATTTTGTCCGCCATCTCCCCTGATTTGCGGCGGGTGCTGCAAAAATTTCAGGCTGATAGACCTGACCGTTGCCCAGCGGAGAAACTGTTTGTCCCTGATAGATGGACTAGTAGAGTTATCTCTGAGATTCATTGTTCAGTGTTGGCTGGGCATCCTGGAATCTTTGGTACCAGAGATTTGGTGGTTTGATCCTTCTGGTGGCCGTCTTTGTCGCGGGATGTGTGTTCTTTTGTGCAGTCCTGTGGGACTTGTGCTCGGGCTAAGCCCTGCTGTTCTCGTGCCAGTGGGTTGCTTTTGCCCTTGCCGGTCCCGAAGAGGCCCTGGACGCATATTTCTGTGGATTTTATTTCGGATCTCCCCATCTCTCAAAAGATGTCGGTCATTTGGGTGGTTTGTGATCGCTTTTCTAAGATGGTCCATTTGGTACCTTTGTCTAAATTGCCTTCCTCCTCTGATTTGGTGCCATTATTTTTCCAGCATGTGGTTCGTTTACATGGCATCCCGGAGAACATCGTTTCTGACAGAGGTTCCCAGTTTGTTTCAAGGTTTTGGCGATCCTTTTGTGCTAGGATGGGCATTGATTTTTCTTTTTCCTCGGCTTTCCATCCTCAGACAAATGGCCAATCCGAACGAACTAATCAAACTTTGGAAACATATCTGAGATGCTTTGTTTCTGCTGATCAGGATGATTGGGTGTCCTTTTTGCCGTTGGCTGAGTTCGCCCTTAATAATCGGGCCAGCTCGGCTACTTTGGTTTCGCCGTTTTTCTGCAATTCTGGTTTCCATCCTCGTTTCTCTTCAGGGCAGGTTGAGTCTTCAGACTGTCCTTGTGTTGATACTGTGGTGGATAGGTTGCAGCAGATTTGGACTCATGTGGTGGACAATTTGACATTGTCCCAGGAGAAGGCTCAACGTTTCGCTAACCGCCGGCGCTGTGTGGGTCCCCGACTTCGTGTTGGGGATTTGGTTTGGTTGTCGTCTCGTTATATTCCTATGAAGGTTTCCTCTCCTAAGTTTAAGCCTCGTTTCATTGGTCCGTATAAGATTTCTGAGGTTATCAATCCTGTGTCATTTCGTTTGGCCCTTCCTGCTTCTTTTGCCATCCATAATGTGTTCCATAGGTCGTTATTGCGGAGATACGTGGCGCCTGTGGTTCCATCCGTTGATCCTCCTGCCCCGGTGTTAGTTGAGGGGGAGTTGGAGTATGTGGTGGAGAAGATTTTGGATTCTCGTGTTTCGAGACGGAAACTCCAGTACCTGGTCAAGTGGAAGGGTTATGGTCAGGAAGATAATTCCTGGGTTTTTGCCTCTGATGTTCATGCTGCCCATCTGGTTCGTGCCTTTCATTTGGCTCATCCTGGTCAGCCTGGGGGCTCTGGTGAGGGTTCGGTGACCCCTCCTCAAGGGGGGGGTACTGTTGTGAATTCTGTTGTCGGGCTCCCTCCTGTGGACCGCCAACCAGCCCAAGTGCACTCCCTTGACAAAGCGGCCAGGAAGGGACGCGAAACGCGCGTCGGGGGGCTTTCTAACACACCCCACCCCTGACTTTCCAACCCCTACCATCGGTGAGTCTTTTGGTTCATTGTCTATGCACCATTCATGTTAGACTATGATAGAATGCCAGTATACAGGCTCCTGTGGTAGGCAACCCGGTCTATGCTTGAGTACTATGCACATGCACTTTAAAGGGTTACTAACAGGCATATGATAGGGCTGGTTGGCGGTCTGGGGTTACCCTGAAGTTTTCGATCTCTGCACTTGTATCACTTTATATGTATTTCTTTGAATATTATGTATGTGTAATATGAATTATGTCAACTTTCAATAAAAATTAGCTTGTTTTACCTATACTTCGTATTTTCTCCTGTTCTAATATGCTGCCTCGAGTGGGTAGATTTCTTTGCTGGATAGGCTAATTTTAGCCTGTATATTTGACAAAATATGTCTAAGAGGTTTATGTGGTCACCTGTCAATGTTCCAGTATTGGTCTAGTTCACTCCTGGATCGTTCTTGTGACCTGTCTTCCCATCAGAAGCTAAGTTCCAGCTTGTATTTCTTTGGTTTTCTATTTTTCTGTCCAGCTTGCTATTTAATTTGTTGTCTTGCTTGCTGGAAGCTCTGGGACGCAGAGGGAGCGCCTCCGCACCGTGAGTCGGTGCGGAGGGTCTTTTTGCGCCCTCTGCGTGGTCTTTTTGTAGGTTTTTGTGCTGACCGCAAAGTAACCTTTCCTATCCTCGGTCTGTTCAGTAAGTCGGGCCTCACTTTGCTAAATCTATTTCATCTCTGTGTTTGTATTTTCATCTTTACTCACAGTCATTATATGTGGGGGGCTGCCTTTTCCTTTGGGGAATTTCTCTGAGGCAAGGTAGGCTTTATTTTTCTATCTTCAGGGCTAGCTAGTTTCTTAGGCTGTGCCGAGTTGCATAGGGAGCGTTAGGCGCAATCCACGGCTATTTCTAGTGTGTTTGATAGGTTTAGGGATTGCGGTCAGCAGAGTTCCCACGTCCCAGAGCTCGTCCTTATTATCAGTAACTATCAGGTCATTGTGTGTGCTCTTAACCACCAGGTCCATTATTGTCCTGACCACCAGGTCATAACAGGACGCGACAGACACCGGAATGTAAGTATGTAGTGTTTTTTTTTTTTAGGTAACCAGGGTAAATATCGGGTTACTAAGCGCGGCCCTGCGCTTAGTAACCCGATGCTTACCCTGGTTACCCGGGGACTTCGGCATCGTTGGTCGCTGGAGAGCTGTCTGTGTGACAGCTCTCCAACGACCACACAACGACTAAACAGCGACGCTGCAGCGATCGGCATCGTTGTCTATATCGCTGCAGCATCGCTTAATGTGACGGTACCTTTACTGCAACATCTGAAGAATCTGCTCCAAAGAAGTTGAGGGCACCAGGCCTCTGATCTTACTTTGATATTGGGATTGTAAAACTTTCACACCACTAATGTAATCCAATTAAGTATTCAGTCTCTGAGCTCAGTTTGTTTTTTTATTTAAATGTTCATTTAATATACCACACCCCTTTTTTTGTGTGCATACATTTGTGTTTCTTGTTATACCATGCCTGAGGAAGGGACCTGAGAAGTTACGAAAGCTTGCTTTGTAGCATCACTTATTTTATTTTTGTTGGCCATTAAAAGGTATCATAACTTCAAGATCATCTTGTTTTCACACTGACAGCATTCTTTTATCAACCGGCTAACACGGTACCAAACCTTTTTTTTTCTAAAATGCAACAGTTGTGCTGCGATTCTGAAAAAAAATCACAGCAAAATGATGCAGTTTTACAGTATTTTTGCAAGGTGTGAACACAGCCTAATGGGGTCAAATCAGCAGTAACAAATTGTATTTCTCATTCAAGGAGTCACTGTAACCGTAACTTATTGAAGTTTGTGGTTTGCAAATAGAAAGTTATTCCCAAAATGAATATAATAATAATAATTTTATTTATATAGCGCCAACATATTCCGCAGCGCTTTACAAATTATAGAGGGGATTTGTACAGACAATAGACATTACAGCATAACAGAAATCACAGTTCAAAATAGATACCAAGAGGAGTGAGGGCCCTGCTCGCAAGCTTACAATCTATAGGAAAATTAGTTTTGGGATTGCTGTGTAGGTCCGAAAAATGTATTCTGATCAATATTTTCATAGTAACATACAGTTAGGTCCATATATATTTGGATAGAGACAACATTTTTCTAATTTTGGTTATAGACATTACCACAATGAATTTTAAGCAAAACAATTCAGATGCAGTTGAAGTTCAGACTTTCAGCTTTCATTTGAGGGTATCCACATTAAAATTGGATGAAGGGTTTAGGAGATTCAGCTCCTTAACATGTGCCACCCTGTTTTTAAAGGGACCAAAGTAATTGGACAGATTCAATAATTTTAAATAAAATGTTCATTTTTAGTACTTGGTTGAAAACCCTTTGTGGGCAATGACTGCCTGAAGTCTTGGACTCATGGACATCACCAGACGCTGTGTTTCCTCCTTTTTGATGCTCTGCCAGGCCTTCACTGCGGTGGTTTTCAGTTGCTGTTTGTTTGTGGGCCTTTCTGTCTGAAGTTTAGTCTTTAACAAGTGAAATGCATGCTCAATTGGGTTGAGATCAGGTGACTGACTTGGCCATTCAAGAATATTCCACTTCTTTGCTTTAATAAACTCCTGGGTTGCTTTGGCTTTATGTTTTGGGTCATGGTCCATCTGTAGTATGAAACGACGACCAATCAGTTTGGCTGCATTTGGCTGGATCTGAGCACACAGTATGGCTCTGAATACCTCAGTATTCATTCGGCTGCTTCTGTCCTGTGTCACATCATCAATAAACACTAGTGACCTAGTGCCACTGGCAGCCATGCATGCCCGCGCTATCACACTGCCTCCACCGTGTTTTACAGATGATGTGGTATGCTTTGGATCATGAGCTGTACCACGCCTTCACCATACTTTTCTCTTTCCATCATTCTGGTAGAGGTTGATCTTGGTTTCATCTGTCCAAAGAATGTTCTTCCAGAACTGTGCTGGCTTTTTTAGATGTTTTTTAGCAAAGTCCAGTCTAGCCTTTTTATTCTTGATGCTTATGAGTGGCTTGCACCGTGCAGTGAACCCTCTGTATTTACTTTCATGCAGTCTTCTCTTTATGGTAGGTTTGGATATTGATACGCCGACCTCCTGGAGAGTGTTGTTCACTTGGTTGGCTGTTGTGAAGGGGTTTCTCTTCACCATGGAGATTATTCTGCGATCATCCACCACTGTTGTCTTCTGTGGGCGCCCAGGTCTTTTTGCATTGATGAGTTCACCAGTGCTTTCTTTCTTTCTCAGGATGAACCAAACTGTAGATTTTGCCACTCCTAATATTGTAGCAATTTCTCGGATGGGTTTTTTCTGTTTTCGCAGCTTTAAGATGGCTTGTTTCACCTGCATGGAGAGCTCCTTTGACCGCATGTTTACTTCACAGCAAAACCTTCCAAATGCAAGCACCACACCTCAAATCAACTCCAGGCCTTTTATCTGCTTAATTGAGAATGACATAATGAAGGGATTGCCCACACCTGTCCATGAAATAGCATTGGAGTCAATTGTCCAATTACTTTTGGTCCCTTTAAAAACAGGGTGGCACATGTTAAGGAGCTGAATCTCCTAAACCCTTCATCCAATTTTAATGTGGATACCCTCAAATGAAAGCTGAAAGTCTGAACTTCAACTGCATCTGAATTCTTTTGTTTAAAATTAATTGTGGTAATGTCTATAACCAAAATTAGAAAAATGTTGTCTCTGTCCAAATATATTTGGACCTAACTGTATTAATAATAATTAATTTATATTAATTGTATCACTTAATTTTGAGCAAAACTAAGTATGCTGATATCTCTCTATAAACCTTTATGAGTCCGCAAACATCCCCTATATACAGTATGAGCCCCCACATAGGCCTTTCTATATACATTATGAGACCCCCACATAGCCCCCTGTATACAGAATGAGCTCCCACTTAGTACCCTATATAAAGTATGAGCCCCACCTAGACTCCTATGTGCAGCGTGGGCCCCACATAGCCTCTCTAAATGCAGCATGAGCCCTCCCATAGCCTCCCTAAACACAGCATGAGCCCTCACATATCCTCCCATATACAGCATGAGTCCTCACGTATCCTCCCATATACAGCATGAGTCCTCACGTATCCTCCCATATACAGCATGAACCCCCACATAGCTTCCTATATACAGCATGAACCAAACATAGCACCCCATATACAGTATGAGCCCCATCTAGCCTCCCATATACAGTGGGGCAAAAAAGTATTTAGTCAGTCAGCAATAGTGCAAGTTCCACCACTTAAAAAGATGAGAGGCGTCTGTAATTTACACCATAGGTAGACCTCAACTATGGGAGACAAACTGAGAAAAAAAAAATCCAGAAAATCACATTGTCTGTTTTTTTATCATTTTATTTGCATACTATGGTGGAAAATAAGTATTTGGTCAGAAACAAAATTTCATCTCAATACTTTGTAATATATCCTTTGTTGGCAATGACAGAGGTCAAACGTTTTCTGTAAGTCTTCACAAGGTTGCCACACACTGTTGCTGGTATGTTGGCCCATTCCTCCATGCAGATCTCCTCTAGAGCAGTGATGTTTTTGGCTTTTCGTTTGGCAACACGGACTTTCAACTCCCTCCAAAGGTTTTCTATAGGGTTGAGATCTGGAGACTGGCTAGGCCACTCCAGGACCTTGAAATGCTTCTTACGAAGCCACTCCTTCGTTGCCCTGGCGGTGTGCTTTGGATCATTGTCATGTTGAAAGACCCAGCCACGTTTCATCTTCAATGCCCTTGCTGATGGAAGGAGGTTTGCACTCAAAATCTCACGATACATGGCCCTATTCATTCTTTCATGTACCCGGATCAGTCGTCCTGGCCCCTTTGCAGAGAAACAGCCCCAAAGCATGATGTTTCCACCACCATGCTTTACAGTAGGTATGGTGTTTGATGGATGCAACTCAGTATTCTTTTTCCTCCAAACACGACAAGTTGTGTTTCTACCAAACAGTTCCAGTTTGGTTTCATCAGACCATAGGACATTCTCCCAAAACTCCTCTGGATCATCCAAATGCTCTCTAGCAAACTTCAGACGGGCCCGGACATGTACTGGCTTAAGCAGTGGGACACGTCTGGCACTGCAGGATCTGAGTCCATGGTGGCGTAGTGTGTTACTTATGGTAGGCCTTGTTACATTGGTCCCAGCTCTCTGCAGTTCATTCACTAAGTCCCCCCGCGTGGTTCTGGGATTTTTGCTCACCGTTCTTGTGATCATTCTGACCCCACGGGGTGGGATTTTGCGTGGAGCCCCAGATCGAGGGAGATTATCAGTGGTCTTGTATGTCTTCCATTTTCTAATTATTGCTCCCACTGTTGATTTCTTAACTCCAAGCTGGTTGGCTATTGCAGATTCAGTCTTCCCAGCCTGGTGCAGGGCTACAATTTTGTTTCTGGTGTCCTTTGACAGCTCTTTGGTCTTCACCATAGTGGAGTTTGGAGTCAGACTGTTTGAGGGTGTGCACAGGTGTCTTTTTATACTGATAACAAGTTTAAACAGGTGCCATTACTACAGGTAATGAGTGGAGGAAAGAGGAGACTCTTAAAGAAGAAGTTACAGGTCTGTGAGAGCCAGAAATCCTGATTGTTTGTTTCTGACCAAATACTTATTTTCCACCATAATATGCAAATAAAATGTTAAAAAAACAGACAATGTGATTTTCTGGATTTTTTTTTCTCAGTTTGTCTCCCATAGTTGAGGTCTACCTATGACGTAAATTACAGACGCCTCTCATCTTTTTAAGTGGTGGAACTTGCACTATTGCTGACTGACTAAATACTTTTTTGCCCCACTGTACATCATGAGCCCCCACATAGCCCCTTATAGGCAGCATAAGCCCCAGATTACCTTTTATATACAGACTTTGATTAGGAACAAGACAGTTCAAAAAGTGTACTACAGACTGGGCATATTCCTTATTTGCCTTTTTAATGAATTTGTGAATAAATGTACTGTTTTTAAACTATTTCCCCTGGATTTGCTGCTGGATACCTACCTCCACTTGCCTTTTATATACAGTATGAGCTCCACATAGCGTCCTATATACACTGACAAGCGAAAGGGTAGCAATGTTTTGAACTTTTGGCTTTCCAGCTCCATATCTCACCATACAACTACTGCTTCAAATGTAAAACTACCATCATTTTATTCACAATTATCTTGGCTATCTCATACATAAATTTGACTTGCAACTAATTTGCATATGATTAGTTATGCAGATTCTTGTCATGTCATTGCACTGTTACTGTTTTGTTCCTAAAAATCTAAATTTTAATTTATATAATTTTGTAAATCCATCTTTGGCTTTCAACACTGCCTGAATCCTTCTGGGTACGATCTCGATCAGATTCAAGCATATTTTGAACGACATCTGTTCCCAGGTCTTTCTACATAGTTGGTGTATACTGGTCAACTCACTATGGTATGTATACAATTTTTTCTTCAACTCTACTCACACGTGTTCAATTGAGTTGATGTCTGGGGACTGTGGGGGCCAATCCAGCACCTCTATTTCATTGTCATTGAACCATTTTTTTGCCAATCTTGATGTATGCTTTGGGTCGTTGTCTTGCTGGAACACTATGTCGTCCATTTCGTACCCATAGTATTCGAGTGTACAAAGTAACTCATCTTGTAGTATTCACATATATAGCTCAGCATTCAGACAACCATTGATCAGCCAAGCCTTTGGCTGTGAACCAGCCCCATATCCTCTGGCTTCCTCCACCGAACTTGACAGTTCCTTCAATTTCTCGATCTGTTTTTCCCTTGTTTCTTCCAGACCCATTTGTACCCATCAAAGCTTTTGATTGGATGGATGGACTTAATTTTGTATTCTTCCAACTATCATAGCTCTCACATGATGCAGTTTGGCAGTTTTCTTGGCCTGTTGCGTCCCTATCACTGAAGACACCAATCGGGTCATATAATGTAAATTGTATAATGTGAGTGGTGTCATGTGATATGTTTATCTATGCAATATGTATAAGTAATGTAAAGGTAACATAGGATATCATAGGGTAAGACATAGTATAGGGCTTAGGACATAACATATACAGGATAAGGTAATTGACAATAGTTAGATAGTGACATTAGGGTAAGGATAATGATGATGTAAGGGACTAGCCCACAGTGGGAGGGGCATAATAGGAAGGCAGTGGGGAACTTCCTGATAGTTAAACAGGGCCAAGGTCTAGTTAATGTAGGAAGCAAGAACTGCTCAGCAAGGAAAGTAGAATCATAGAATGTTAGAGGTGAAAAGGCCCCCCAGGGTCATCGTGTCCAACCCCCTGCTCAATGCAGGATTCACTAAACCATCTCAGACACATATCAGTACAGCCTCTGAAGATTTCCTTTGAGGGAGAACTCACCACCTTTCATGGAAGCCTGTTCTACTCATTGATCACCCTCATTGTCAAAAAGTTTTTTCTAATATTTAATCTGTATCTTCTCCCTTTCAGTTTCTTTCCATTACTTCTCGTGTTTCCATGTGCAAATGAGAATAATGATGATTTCTCTACATTGTGACACCCTTTCAGAAATTTGTAGACAGCTATTAAGTCTCCTCTTTGCCTTTTTTACAAGCTAAACATTCCCAGATCCTTTAACTGTTCCTCGTAGGACATAGTTTGCAGTCTGCTCACCATCCTGGCAGCTCTTCTCTGAATTGTCTCCAGTTTTTGAATGCCTTTTTTAAAATGTGGTGCCCAGAACTGGACACAGTATTCCAGATTAGGCCTGACCAAGGAGGCATAGAGGAGGAAAATTACTTCACGTGATCTAGACTCTATGCTTCTCTTAATACATACTAGAACTGTGTTTGCTTTTTTTGCAGCTACATCACACTGTTTACTCATGTGCAGCCTGTGATCTAATAGTATACCCAAGTCTTTTTCACACGTGCAATTGCTTGTTTTATTCCTTCCTTTTTGTACATGTAGTTTTTGTTTTTCTTGCCCAGGTGTAGAATCTTACATTTCTACCAGGAGATTTTAATTCATTTAAATGAGCTGTGCTCCCTCACCATCTCTATTATAGATAGTGTGATTTCTTTTATTCCTATGATAGCACAGTGAAGATCAATTGATGTTACAATCGCTTTCTTAGAGAACACAGATGCAAAATAAGAATTTAAAAGATCATCCTTCTCAACATCATTTTGACCACTTCATCCTTTTCATCTTGTAAAACTCCTATAGCATCTTTGACTTTTCTTTTGTTTTTGAAATATCCCCCAAATCCTTTTTTGTTGCTTTTGGTATTCCTTGCAAGCCTCACTTCATTACAGGCTTTAGCTATTCTAAGGTTTGCCCTGCATTCCCTGTAGATAGCATTATATTCTTCTTTTTTACATATGCCCCCCTCTATCCATTTGATATACATTTCTTTTTTTCCATTTTAGAAAGTTCTGTGTTCATCCATCCTGGTCTCTTTAAATGCTTCCAATTCTTCTTTCCTTTCAAGATTGTTACTGATTGTGCAGTGAGAATTTAATTTAACAAAATCTCCCATCCTTCTTGGCCATTTTTATCCTTTAGAACATCCAGCCATAGGACCTTTCCTACCCTTTTTCGAAGTCCATTAAAATTACCTTTCTGCTTGGACTCAGACTTTCCAAAGTCTGAGTCCATGCAGGTCTTCCTCCTCTTGCAGTCCAAAATTTGAGGATAGCATGATCGCTGCCTCCTAATTTCCCAGCCACCTTTACTTCCTCAACCATTTCCTCCCCATTGGTAAGATTTAGTTTCAAGATGGCAGATCCTCTTCTTCTCTCTTCTACCTTTTAAAAGATAAACTTGTCAGTGAGAGAAGATAAGAATTTTCTAGAGCCATTACTTTTGCCTGAGAGAGATTCCCAGCAAATATCTGAATAGTTAAAATCTCCTATGATATGTTATACGGAGCTACCATTCCCTGAAGCTTGGATCTCTGTGGAGATATACACTTTCCTAACATACAATGCAACACCTCCCCCCTCTTTGTAAGATTGTCTTTTATAAATAAGTGGAAGCCTTCAAGGTTTATATTCCTAGCATATCTATTATCCTACCAGTTTCATTGATGCCTGTTGTGAATTCTGCTTTTGGGCTCCCTCCGGTGGTTGTAGGTGGTAATGCAGTTGTCCCTGGGCGGCAGTCCTGGTCAGGTGTATCTGCTGATTGCAATTCTGACTGGGTAATTAGGTTTGCAGGATTCATTAGTCCTTGCCAGTTGTCAATGGTTATTGGGAGGTGTTGGACCTCTGTCTGGTTTCTCCTGCTTAGCTGCCAATTCAGCAAAGATAAGTGTCTGTTTTTTTTTCTTTGGCACACATGCTGTGTGCTGGATTTTTTATTGTATTTCTGCTCTGTGTGTAGGATTCTCTGGAGTTGCAGATATACGTTCCACGTCTTTAGTTAGATGGAGAAATTTTTTGTATAATCTGCTGTGGATATTTTTGGAAGGGTTTTAATACTGACCGCACAGTATTCTGTCCTATCCTTTCCTATTTTAGCTAGAGTGGCCTCTTTTGCTAAATTCTGTTTTCTGCCTGTGTGTGTCTTTCCTCTCCTACTCAGTCAATATTCGTGGGGGGCTGCCTATCCTTTGGGGTTCTGCTCTGAGGCAAGATAGTATTCCTATTTCCATCTATAGGGGTATTTAGTCCTCCGGCTGTGACGAGGTGTCTAGGGTTTGTTAGGCACACCCCACGGCTACTTCTAGTTGCGGTGTTAGATCAGGATTTGCGATCAGTACAGTTACCACCTACTCCAGTGAAAGTTATTCTTGCGGCTCCAAAGTCACCGGATCATAACAGATGCCTATGTCATCATATCTCTCTTCCTGTGTTAGCAGCTCCAATTCTCTTTCTTTGTTTCCCATGCTGTGTGCATTCATATAGACATATTTTAGTTTGTAGTCGGTTTCTCTTGCTGCTCTATTTTCATTCAAAATTTGTTGTCTTTGTTCTTTATTTCCACTTCTAATAGCAGGGTTATCAGAATTCATTAGCTGCATACTTTTTTTTTACTTTTGCTCCTCAATTTGAACCAATGACCTTTGCTTGGGAATGAAGCTATTAACACATTGAGCTATTAGGGAATGTGAGAACAGGTTGTAATTTGTAGTATACAAGAAGAAAAAGATTTTTCACCAGGAGGAAAACAGTAATAATCCAGTGACATGACAAGAATCTGCATAACTAGTCATATACTAAATAGTTGAAGTAAAAAAGGTCAAATTTATGTATGAGAGAACCAAGATGATTGTCAATAAAATGATGGTAGCCTCACGTTCGAAGCTGTATTGGGTGGTGAGATATGGAGCCTGAAAGTAAAAAGTTCAAAACATTATTACCTTTTTGCTCATCAGTGTACATACAAACATCCCATACATATCAAACAAAATAGTAACACATACATCGCTCCCATTCCCCAGAGTTCTGCTTCTGTCTCCGCTGTACAGAATCTCCACAGTGTACAGATGACGCAATGAAATTACGTCCTCCCAACTGCTGTCTTGTCTGACATGTTTATTGTTGGTAGATGGCTCCGATGACCCATCCTCCACCAATGTATTTACCGCTGTCTGCATCCCGAGGATGTAGATAGCGATAATGATAGTGGGTGGCTTTGGCCGGGTGGCGGGAGAGGATATGGTGCGACCCTTAGTCTACTGTTTCAGCCATTTGGATGTCTTGGTCGCAGTTTGCCCAGGTTTGAGTCATATGATGGACGATAACATAATGATTGCTGGGGTCTGACTACTGAAACTCCCTGCAATATCAAGAAACTCTGTGGGCATTGCATAGCACTGTGGCTGAGATATTATGGAGACCCCATGGACACTGTAGCTGACACAATGTTGTGGGGTCATTGTAGCTGACGTTACGGAGGCACTGTGGATAACATTTCTACGAAGACACTGTGGATTACGTGTAATAGCGACATAATAGAAGCTGTAGCTGACTTTTTATGGAGACACTGAATGTTATTATTATAGTGGGTACATAGTCAGTGTGACTGATATGTTATGAAGGGACTTTGGGCACTGTGGCTGACATGTTATGAAATCACTGTGGCTGACGTGTTATGAAATCACTGTGGCTGACATGTTATAGCACTGAGGCTTTTTGCTTAACTTAGCAAGAAGTGTGGCACTGCCTTAAAAACACTAAAATAGAGAAATCACCAGGTCCATATGGTATATACTCCCAGAGTTCTGCAGGATAAATGATAACATGTTGATCAGTGGGGGTCCAACATCTTTGCCAATCATCAGAACAGCATACTTTTATCACCAGTGGGACTCCTGAGCACTGCACTTGGCTTTTTCTGGCAGATCCATAGAGAATGAATGGAACGGCCAGTTGACCCATTTTGTAAGAGGGATAAAAATTCCCCATTCTACCAATCAGTGCCATGTATCTGATATTCGATTCATACATAAAATTAGAAAAAATGAAATAGAGGAAAATACAATATGTGCAATTTGATTAAATTCAGTGATAGTAAACAGAAGTTGGTTATTAATGGAAGTATTCTGGTTAGGTCACAGATAACAGAGCTACCATAGGAAAAACAGGGATCAGTACTGGGGCTTTTTTTTTTACTTGATACATTTTTACCTATATACTCTATATATATATATTAATGACCTTAGATGTCTTCCACAGTAATATTTCAACATTTGCAGATGATACTCTATGATTATACTAATCTCTGAAACATAATAAACAGAGGGGATTCATTTAATACTTGAGAGGGATTTTGGGAAGCTAGAGGCTTGAGCTGAGAAATGGCAATTGAAATAGAGCATAGATAAATGTAAGGTCATACACATGTAAGGAAATAAAATGTACAATTATATACTAAATAGTAAAATCCAGGGTAGAACTGTTACTGACTAAGTCTGGTGTGTATTGGTGGACTGCAATCTCAACTTTAGTGACCAGTGCCAGGCAACTGCTGCAAAAGCAAATAAAATCATGGGATGTAATAAAAGAGACATGTAATAATAATTTTATTTATATAGCGCCAACATATTCTGCAGCGCTTTTCAAGTTATAGAGGGGATTTGTACAGACAATAGACATTACAGCATAACAAAAATAACAGTTCAAAATAGATACCAAGAGGAGTGAGGGCCCTGCTCGCATTCTATGGAAGCACTGAGGGCCCTGTAGCGCATTCTACATTCATGTCTTTAGCTACATTACCAGTCATCAGTCTATGTGAGCTCATGATATAGATTACACTGAGGCCTTATTATTATTATTATAGCGCCATTTATTCCATGGCACTTTACATGTGAGGAGCGGTATACATACTGTAATAAAAACAAGTACAATAATCTTAAACAATACAAGTCACGACTGGTAAAGGAGGAGAGAGGACCCTGCCCGCGAGAGCTCACAATCTACAAGGGATGGGTGAGGATATAGTAGGTGAGGGTAGAGCTGGTTGTACAATGGCTTAGTCAATCGGTGGTCACTGCAGGTTATAGGCTTGTCGGAAGAGGTGGGTCTTCAGGTTCTTTTTGAAGGTTTCGATCGTAGGCGAGAGTCTGATATGTTGTGGTAGAGAGTTCCAGAGTAGGGGTGATACGTGAGAGAAATTTTGTATGCGATTGTGGGAAGAGGAGATAAGAGAGGAATAGAGAAGGAGATCTTGTGAGGATCGGAGGTTGCGTGCAGGAATGTACCGGGAGACGAGGTCACAGATGTATGGAGGAGACAGGTTGTGGATGGCTTTGTATGCCATGGTTAGGGTTTTGAAGTGGGGTCTTTGGGTAATGGGGAGCCAGTAAATGGACTTACAGAGGGGAGAGGCCGGGGAATAGCGAGGGGACATGTGGATTAGTCGGGCAGCAGAGTTTAAAATAGAATGGAGGTAGAGGGGTATCTAGGGGGGGCAGCCGGGGCATGTGCCCCGGGTGCAGCCAGCAGGGGGCGCATTTGGGCTGCCTAATGCGGCGGTTCGCAGTGTCTCCCCGGTGGCTGCATTCTGCTGCCCCCCGGACTCGGAGTCAGCTGTTCTCTGTGCCAACTGTCAAGCTGACAGCCGGCACAGAAGCTGCAGCGTGCCTGCTCCCAGGGATCAATTGTACTTGCATCTTAAAGAAGCGAGTACAACTGGGGCTCTGACCCACGGGTCAGAGGGACGCCAGCAGCGTGATCATGTCATGTGATCACGCTGCTGACATCACTCGCCGGCGCTGCAGAGCCAGAGAAGCAGATTGGCATTAAGTGCTCCGGTGGAGCTGAAGACACCGAAGATTAAGTGTAGGGGGGAGATTTAATGTGAGTGGGGATAGGGAGATTTATTGTGTATTGGGGGAGAATTTGAGTGGGGATGGGGGGATTTATTGTGTGGGGGGAGAATTTGAGTGGGGATGGGGGGATTTATTGTGTGGGGGAGGATTTGAGTGGTGATGGGGGATGTATTGTGTAGGTGGAGAATTGGAGTGGGGATGGGTGTGTTTAATATGTGTGGGGAGATTTGCAGTGGGGATGTGGATTTAATGTGTGGGGGAGATTTGCAGTGGGGATGGGGGATTTAATGTGTGTGGGAGATTTGGAGTGGAGATGGGGTTATTTATTGTGTGTGGGGAGATTTGAGGACACAAAATGAATAGCAAAGGGGCAGATGGGGGCATGTATGAGGAAACCGTACAGGATAATGGGGGGAATATATGAGGAATCAGTACAAGGGAATGGGGAGAATATATGAGGACACAGTATGGGGGATGGGTGCAAGCAGTATGGGGAGCGAACGGGGAATGTATGCGGATATAGTATGAGTAGCAATGTGAAAAATGTATGTGGGCAGTGGACGGGGAGTGAGGGTGATGGGATGTGTGCATGTGTAGCATGGGGAGACACTGTAAAGGCACAGCCAGGAGGGGACAGTATACCAAGGAGGGGGAGTGTGATGTTGTGAATTCTGTGGCCAAGCTCCCTCCTGTGGTCGTGAGTGGTACTTCGGCTGGTTCTGTCTATGAGCTTCCTTTGGTGGATGAGAGTGGTACTGCGGCTTCTGAGTTTCCTTCCTCAGGTAATGAGGTTAAGTCGTTAGGTGCTGCTCTATTTAACTCCACCTGGTGCTTTGATCCTGGCCTCCAGTCAATGTTCTAGTATTGGTCTTGCTTCCTCCTGGATTGTTCCTGTGGCCTGTCTATCCTGCATAAGCTAAGTTCTGCTTGTGTTACTTTTGTTTGCTATTTTTTCTGTCCAGCTTGCTATATTGGTTTTTCTTGCTTGCTGGAAGCTCTGAGACGCAGAGGGAGCACCTCCGTACCGTTAGTCGGTGCGGAGGGTCTTTTTGCCCCTCTGCGTGGTTGTTTGTAGGTTTTTGTGTTGACCGCAAAGCTATCTTTCCTATCCTCGGTCTATTCAGTAAGTCGGGCCTCACTTTGCTAAATCTATTTCATCTCTGTGTTTGTATTTCATCTTTACTCACAGTCATTATATGTGGGGGGCTGCCCTTTCCTTTGGGGAATTTCTCTGAAGCAAGGTAGGCTTATTTTTCTATCTTCAGGGCTAGTTAGTTTCTCAGGCTGTGCCGAGTTGCATAGGGAGCGTTAGGCGCAATCCACGGCTACCTCTAGTGTGGTGTGATAGGATTAGGGATTGCGGTCAGCAGAGTTTCCACGTCTCAGAGCTCGTCCTATGTTTTTGGTCAATGTCAGGTCACTTTGTGTGCTCTGAACTTCAAGGTCCATTGTGGTTCTGAATTACCTGTTCATAACAGTACTGGAGGCCCAAAGTACTAATGCTTCTCAATAGAGGGAAAAGAGAAGTTCTGAGACCATTTTTTTTCTTTGCACTGTGTTCTGTCTTTCTTTTCCCCTTTACATCAGGGTGGTTCAGAACACAGGTGTGGACATGGACATTCAGGGTCTGTCCTCTTTGATGGATAATCTCACTATAAGAGTACAGAACATTCAAGATTTAGTGGTTCAGAATCCTATGTTAGAACCTAAAATTCCTATTCCTGAGTTATTTTCTGGAGATGGAGCTAAGTTTTTGAATTTTAAAAATAATTGTAAACTATTTCTGGCTTTGAAACCCCGCTCCTCTGGTGACCCAGTTCAACAAGTTAAGATCATTATTTCTTTATTACGTGGCGACCCTCAAGACTGGGCATTTTCCCTTGCGCCAGGAGATCCTGCATTATGTAATATTGATGCGTTTTTTCTGGCGCTCGGATTGCTGTACGACGAACCTAATTCAGTGGATCAGGCAGAGAAAAATTTGCTGGCTCTGTGTCAGGGTCAGGATGAGATAGAGATTTATTGTCAGAAGTTTAGAAAGTGGTCCGTGCTCACTCAATGGAATGAATGTGCGCTGGCAGCTATTTTCAGAAAGAGTCTCTCTGAAGCCCTTAAGGATGTCATGGTGGGATTTCCTATGCCTGCTGGTCTAATTGAGTCTATGTCTTTGGCCATTCAGATCGGTCGACGCTTGCGTGAGCGTAAATCTGTGCACCATTTGGCGGTATTATCTGAGCATGAACCTGAGCCTATGCAGTGCGATAGGACTTTGACCAGAGCTGAAAGGCAAGAACACAGACGTCAGAATGGGCTGTGTTTCTACTGTGGTGATTCCACTCATGCTATCTCCGATTGTCCTAAGCGCACTAAGCGGTTCGCTAGGTCCGCCACCATTGGTACGGCACAGTCGAAATTTCTTTTGTCCGTTACTTTGATCTGCTCTTTGTCTTCCTATTCTGTCATGGCATTTGTGGATTCAGGCGCTGCCCTGAATTTGATGGACTTGGAGTTTGCTAGGCACTGTGGGTTTGTCTTGGAGCCCTTGCAGTGTCTTATTCCATTGAGAGGAATTGATGCTACGCCTTTGGCCAAGAATAAGCCTCAGTATTGGACCCAGATGACCATGTGCATGGCTCCTGCGCACCAGGAGGATATTCGCTTTCTGGTGTTGCATAATCTGCATGATGTGGTCGTGTTGGGGTTGCCATGGCTACAAGTCCATAACCCAGTATTAGATTGGAAATCAATGTCTGTGTCCAGCTGGGGTTGTCAGGGGGTACATGGTGATGTTCCATTTCTGTCTATCTCATCATCCACCCCTTCTGAGGTCCCAGAGTTCTTGTCTGATTACCGGGATGTATTCGATGAGCCCAAGTCCAATGCCCTACCTCCGCATAGGGATTGTGATTGTGCTATCGATTTGATTCCTGGTAGTAAGTTTCCTAAGGGTCGACTGTTTAATTTATCTGTACCTGAGCACGTCGCTATGCGGAGTTACGTGAAGGAGTCTTTGGAGAAGGGTCATATTCGCCCGTCATCGTCGCCATTGGGAGCGGGGTTCTTTTTTGTGGCCAAGAAGGATGGTTCACTGAGACCTTGTATTGATTACCGCCTTCTAAATAAAATTACGGTCAAATTTCAGTACCCCTTGCCGCTGCTGTCTGATTTGTTTGCTCGGATTAAGGGGGCTAGATGGTTCACTAAGATAGATCTTCGTGGTGCGTATAATCTTGTGCGTATTAAACGGGGCGATGAATGGAAAACAGCATTTAATACGCCCGAAGGCCATTTTGAGTACCTGGTTATGCCATTCGGGCTTTCTAATGCTCCATCAGTGTTTCAGTCCTTTTTGCATGACATCTTCCGAGAGTACCTGGATAAATTCCTGATTGTATACTTGGATGATATTTTGGTCTTCTCGGATGATTGGGAGTCTCATGTGAAGCAGGTCAGAATGGTGTTCCAGGTCCTGCGTGCTAATTCTTTGTTTGTGAAGGGGTCAAAGTGTCTCTTTGGTGTTCAGAAGGTTTTATTTTTGGGGTTCATTTTTTCTCCTTCTACTATCGAGATGGACCCTGTTGAAGTTCAGGCCATTTATGATTGGACTCAGCCAACATCCCTGAAGAGTCTGCAGAAGTTCCTGGGCTTTGCTAATTTTTATCGTCGCTTCATCAATAATTTTTCTAGTGTTGCTAAACCGTTGACTGATTTAACCAAGAAGGGTGCTGATGTGGTCAATTGGTCTTCTGCTGCTGTGGAAGATTTTCAGGAGTTGAAGCGTCGTTTTTCTTCTGCCCCTGTGTTGTGCCAACCAGATGTTTCGCTTCCGTTCCAGGTCGAGGTTGATGCTTCTGAAATTGGAGCAGGGGCTGTTTTGTCGCAGAGAAGTTCTGATTGCTCGGTGATGAAACCATGCGCCTTCTTTTCCAGGAAATTTTTGCCTGCTGAGCGAAATTATGATGTTGGCAATCGAGAGTTCCTAGCCATGAAGTGGGCATTCGAGGAGTGGCGTCATTGGCTTGAAGGAGCTAAGCATCGCGTGGTGGTCTTGACTGATCACAAGAACTTGACTTATCTCGAGTCTGCCAAACGGTTGAATCCTAGACAGGCTCGTTGGTTGCTGTTTTTCTCCCGTTTTGACTTTGTGGTTTCGTACCTTCCGGGCTCTAAAAATGTGAAGGCGGATGCCCTGTCTAGGAGTTTTGTGCCCGATTCTCCGGGTTTGCCTGAGCCGGCGGGTATTCTCAAAGAGGGGGTAATTTTGTCTGCCATCTCCCCTGATTTGCGGCGGGTGCTGCAAAAATTTCAGGCTAATAGACCTGACCGTTGCTCAGCGGAGAAACTGTTTGTCCCTGATAGGTGGACGAATAAAGTTATCTCTGAGGTTCATTGTTCGGTGTTGGCTGGTCATCCTGGAATCTTTGGTACCAGAGATTTGGTGGCTAGATCCTTTTGGTGGCCGTCTCTGTCGCGGGATGTGCGTTCTTTTGTGCAGTCCTGTGGGATTTGTGCTCGGGCTAAGCCCTGCTGTTCTCGTGCCAGTGGGTTGCTTTTGCCCTTGCCGGTCCCGAAGAGGCCTTGGACACATATCTCTATGGATTTTATTTCGGATCTCCCCGTCTCTCAAAGAATGTCGGTCATTTGGGTGGTTTGTGATCGCTTCTCTAAGATGGTCCATTTGGTGCCCTTGTCTAAATTGCCTTCCTCCTCTGATTTGGTGCCATTGTTTTTCCAGCATGTGGTTCGTTTACATGGCATTCCAGAGAACATCGTTTCTGACAGAGGTTCCCAGTTTGTTTCGAGGTTTTGGAGAGCCTTTTGTGCTAGGATGGGCATTGATTTGTCTTTTTCCTCGGCTTTCCATCCTCAGACAAATGGCCAGATTGAACGAACCAATCAGACCTTGGAAACATATCTGAGATGTTTTGTTTCTGCTGATCAGGATGATTGGGTGTCCTTTTTGCCTTTGGCCGAGTTCGCCCTTAATAATCGGGCCAGCTCGGCTACTTTGGTTTCGCCGTTTTTCTGCAATTCTGGGTTCCACCCTCGTTTCTCTTCAGGGCAGGTTGAGTCTTCGGACTGTCCTGGTGTGGATACTGTGGTGGATAGGTTGCAGCAGATTTGGACTCATGTAGTGGACAATTTGACTTTGTCCCAGGTGAAGGCTCAACGTTTCGCTAACCGCAGGCGCTGTGTGGGTCCCCGACTTCGTGTTGGGGATTTGGTTTGGTTGTCATCCCGTTATATTCCTATGAAGGTTTCCTCTCCTAAATTTAAGCCTCGTTTCATTGGTCCATATAGGATTTCTGAGGTTCTTAATCCTGTGTCTTTTCGTTTGACTCTTCCGGCTTCTTTTTCCATTCATAACGTGTTCCATAGGTCATTGTTGCGGAGATACGTGGCACCTGTGGTTCCATCTATTGATCCTCCTGCTCCGGTTTTGGTTGAAGGAGAATTGGAGTATATAGTGGAGAAGATTTTGGATTCTCGTGTTTCGAGACGGAAACTCCAGTATCTGGTTCAGTGGAAAGGTTATGGTCAGGAAGATAATTCCTGGGTCTTTGCCTCTGATGTCCATGCTGCCGATCTGGTTCGTGCCTTTCATGTGGCTCATCCTGGTCGGCCTGGGGGCTCTGGTGAGGGTTCGGTGACCCCTCCTCAAGGGGGGGGTACTGTTGTGAATTCTGTGGCCAAGCTCCCTCCTGTGGTCGTGAGTGGTACTTCGGCTGGTTCTGTCTATGAGCTTCCTTTGGTGGATGAGAGTGGTACTGCGGCTTCTGAGTTTCCTTCCTCAGGTGATGAGGTTAAGTCGTTAGGTGCTGCTCTATTTAACTCCACCTGGTGCTTTGATCCTGGCCTCCAGTCAATGTTCTAGTATTGGTCTTGCTTCCTCCTGGATCGTTCCTGTGGCCTGTCTATCCTGCATAAGCTAAGTTCTGCTTGTGTTACTTTTGTTTGCTATTTTTTCTGTCCAGCTTGCTATATTGGTTTTTCTTGCTTGCTGGAAGCTCTGAGACGCAGAGGGAGCACCTCCGTACCGTTAGTCGGTGCGGAGGGTCTTTTTGCCCCTCTGCGTGGTTGTTTGTAGGTTTTTGTGTTGACCGCAAAGCTATCTTTCCTATCCTCGGTCTATTCAGTAAGTCGGGCCTCACTTTGCTAAATCTATTTCATCTCTGTGTTTGTATTTCATCTTTACTCACAGTCATTATATGTGGGGGGCTGCCTTTTCCTTTGGGGAATTTCTCTGAGGCAAGGTAGGCTTATTTTTCTATCTTCAGGGCTAGTTAGTTTCTCAGGCTGTGCCGAGTTGCATAGGGAGCGTTAGGCGCAATCCACGGCTACCTCTAGTGTGGTGTGATAGGATTAGGGATTGCGGTCAGCAGAGTTTCCACAACTCAGAGCTCGTCCTATGTTTTTTGTCAATGTCAGGTCACTTTGTGTGCTCTGAACTTCAAGGTCCATTGTGGTTCTGAATTACCTGTTCATAACAGTGTGATGAGAGAGTACAGTATAAATACTAAGCCCTATAGGGGACACAGTGTGAGAGGACATTGTGATGAGGGGGCGGGTATGGAAAGGAGGGGTCAGTGTAAAGGGCCTGTACCATAAGAGGGACAATGTGGGGGTCATATTTTGTGCAGACAATATAGTGAGGGGCAATTTTTTATTCAGGAGCATTTTAATGACACTTCTATCTTTAAGGGCATCATTTGGAGATTTTCTGCAAAAGAGCGGAGAAGATGGAAGTCAGCAGAGACTGCTGTGGATGAGAAAACTCATCATGGGGTCTGGACTAGATGAAAAAAAGGAGAACGACGTCATCTATAAGGTACCTTGATGTCAGTGTTATTTGTGATACTAAGTCATGTTTTTATGTTAGGAGCATTAAAGGGAATGTCCAGGTTTGTAATTAGTCTACAGTCATTCTTTGTGACTGCAGATTTCTGAATTCTCAGTGCGCACTGCACGCTGTCAGGATTCTCTCATGCTGACGATTATACGTACATGCGGTCACGTGCCGACTAGACATATGTGGCCTCACTCAATGCAAATGAACTGAGTGAGGCCGGGCACGTCTAGTCGGAATGTGGTCAGAAGTATACAAATCACATGCTTATGCTGACATGACTGTCCACCGGCAAGGGAGAATCCTAAAAGTGTGCAGTGCATTAGTTGTGAGAATTCAGAAGCTGCGATGTCAGGATTCAGTTCTGCAGGTTCCAGTAGTCATCACGTGGACACTTCACTCATATGTGACTTTCCTACTTATGGTCCTGTGACAGCGAGCTGCTCTTCCTGCTCTCAGTTTTTCACTGATCATTGTGAGCATTAGAGAGAGCAGCTCGTGGGAAATCGCATATTTCCTGGGGGGGGAGGGGAGGGGCACCAAACTGAATTCTTGCCCCGGGTGCCAGAAAACCTAGATACATCTATGATTGGAGGGGTGCGAGACTGTTAGAGTGGAGGCCACAGAGCAGGAGGTTGCAGTAGTCAAGGCGGAAGATGATGAGGGCATGGACTAGAGTTTTTGCAGATTCTTGGTTGAGGAATATATGGATCCGTGACATTTTTTAGTTGAAGTACAAGCAATGAGAGTGTGTTCTATCCTCCCACAAGACTAAACTCCAAGATCATTGTCAAGAAAAGTTGCCATAATGACATTGGGGCAGAGGGGATGACAGCTCTAGCCCTGTAATGTGATAAATACACAAACTAGTAATAAAAGCCTCCTAAATTGTTGGCACCCTTGAAATTGTTCCAGAAAGTGAAGTATTTCTCCCGGAAAATTATTGAAACACTAAAAAAAACAAAGAAAAAAAAGCAAATTGGATATAATTTCACACAAAAAACCCCCAAATAGGTGGGACCTAATTAGCACGTTTCCAAAATTGTCGGTAAACAACTTTGTTTGAAGCATGTGATGTACCTTCAAACTCACCTGTGACAAGTAACAGATATGGGAAATATGACGATCACACCTGAAACCAGATAAAAAGAGAAGTTGACTCAATCTTTGTGCAGCGCCCCAGAGACCTGGTCGTTGCAGTAGTGTCGCTCTGCCACTAAGGGGAGTGATGGTACATCTGATGGCACATCTGATGGCACTAAAGGAGTTCACCTGACCAGGTATCACCAGCACACTTCACACTCCGGCCACTAGGGGGAGCAAAAGGTTCTATTTACTAGGCCACTCCTCACACTGGTAAAACTAGGGGTTGGATAATAAGTTAGTCAGAAGCTGACTGGGTTTTGTCCAGGCAACATCCCGTGGCAGGGGGTGTTGCGGGGAATATTCAGGGGGGTCCCTGTCAGGCGTGGGAACCTGGCAGGTACCTAGCGACAAGGCAGAACGTTACGGAACCGCACCTGCACTACCTTGCAGCGGTATCCTTAGAAAGGACACGAAGAGAAGGATATTGTGGAAAGTGAGAAATGAGATCAAGCACAAAGGAGAGCCAGTAGAAGTCGTGCCCCGAGAACAGCAACATCCTACTGAGGCGCGTAGCCGGTGACCGGAACACCGAGGAAGTAACTGACTCTATGCCTTACTTCAATTACCGCAGGACAGTTAATTATAGGTTGGCTGTCTCCCTTACATCACCTAAGCAGACATAGGGGGCAACCGTGGAGAGGGGCGTCTCTAGGGTCCCAGAATAGCTCCGAGCCTACTCGTCATACGGGTGCGTCCTAGCCATAACAAACCTGGGGCACGAAGAGAGAAAAGAACTAGAAAGAACGAGAACAGAAGTTGTGAGGACTATCCCGAATGCTCAGCAGGGAAGAACTACAACACACAGGCGCTAGTTGGTAGGCACTGATTTCCACCTGCAAAGGGAACTCTGGATGTGCCTTCGGACCGGCCGGTCTCAGACAGCCCTGTTAGCAGTGCTCTGGATTGAGGATCCTGAAGTCACCAGTAAAGAGGTAAAGAGACTGCAACCCTGTGACCTCGTTATTGACTGCACCTCACACCATCGCCACCTAAACTACCGGGAAGCCCTGGGGATATACTTCGCCTGTGGGAAGGTATACCATCTAGCTGCCATCACATCACCGCAGTGGACCCCGAGCAGCGTCGGTCACCCTGACCGAATACCACAGGTGGCGTCATGAAACCTTGACAGACTTGTATCACCTTTTATTGGACCGGGTCCAGCCACCGTGACATCCCCAGAACTGAGCCAGAGAGGACCGGTACCGAGTAACTTGCGGCCCTGCGTCTGGGGGCACTCCATTTGCATTGTATGTCTGTGTGTGCCACACTAAGCATGGAGAACAGAAAGAGGAGAGAATTTTTGAGTTTTGAGGGCTTGAGAACCAAAATTGTTGAACAACATCAACAATCTCAAGAATACAAGTCCATCTGCAGAGATCTTGATATATTACTTTGTCCATAGTGTGCAACATAATCAAGAAATTTACAACCTATGGCATGGTAGCTGATCTCGCTGGACGTGAACAGCAGAGAAAAATTGATGAAGTTGTAACGCAGGATAGTCCGGATGGTTAATAAGCATCTCCAATCAGGAACCAAAGAAATTCAAGCTATCCTGCAGGGTCTGGCTGCATCGATGTCAGTGGTCAGTGCAAACTATCCGTCGACATTTAAGTGAAATGAAATGCTATGACAGGAGACATAGGAGGACCCCACTGCTGATACAAAGACCGAAAAAAGCTAGACTGCAGTTTGCTAAAATGCACGTAAGCTGAAATCCTTCTGTAAAAGCACCCTGTGGACAGATGATACCAAGATAGAGCTTTTTGGTAAAGCAAATCATTCTGTTTACAGTAAACAAAATGGCCTACAAAGAAAAGAACACAGTACCTATAGTCATGTATGGTGGAGGTTCAAAGATGTTTTGGGGTTGTTTTGCTGCCTCTGGCACTGGGTGCCTTAACTGTGTGCATGTAATACTATTGTAGGAACTCGAGGATTCTGGTAGCGTGGGGCAATGAACAGACAGAAGGGTTTCTTTAGTGCAAATAGTGTATTTGTACAACAGCAATAACACCCAAAACAATATACTGATAACCCACAATGAAACAAGTGCTTGAAACATATACAGCAAATCGGCAGAGTTCTTAAGGCAGAGTCCTCGGCAAGGTGATCAAAAGGTGAGTGTGACAGGTGACGTGGTGCAAATCCAAAACACTGTCGCTGCAGAAAGAGTCAAATCCAGGTATGTAGTAAACACAGGGAAGTCCAGAACAAGTCCACAGGTTAATCCCAGGTGTGGCATGAACACGGGTAAGTCCAGAAACTAGTTCGTTAAAGTATTATACTGGTGTTGTTTCCAACAGCTCCCACCGGGGGGAATAAATGAAGGATTAAATAGCAAAACACAGATAAAGTTAACTTAGAGAGTGTAGCTTACATACACAGAGAATGTCCAGAGCCACGGGTAGAAGCACAGTAGAACAAGCAGCTGAGCTAAAGGGGAACAGAAGCAGAATACTCCAGCAAAGAAGCTGACACCTGAGCCGGGTTTTAAACAAGGGAACAGGAAATAGGGCAGACAAAAACAGCAAACTCCATCTTAACAAAGGGCAAGATCATTCACAAGGTGACTTGGAAAATCCGGAATACTGACATTACTCCCCCCCTAGAAACGGCCTCAGGACGATCCTAGACCAGGCTTGTCTGGGTATCTACGATGAAACTGAGCAATCTTTAGGGGAGCATTGATGTTACTTACTGGTTCCCAAGAATCGTTTTCAGGAGAGTAACCCTGCCATCTAACTAGATACTGAAGCCGGTTCCTATGAAGTCTTGAATCAATAATGTCATGTACCACAAATTGTTCTTCACCATCAACCAACACTGGTGGAGGAGGAGGTACGATACATCCCTGAAATGTGTTAAGAGAAACCGGTTTTAATAAAGAAACATGAAATACTGGGTGTACCTTTAGAGTTTGTGGAAGCTTCAGCCGACAAGCAACAGAGCTCACAATCCTGGTGATCTTGAATGGTCCGATGAACTTCTGTCCCAGTTTCTGTGAAGGAACACCCAATCTTAGATTCTTGGTGGACAACCAAACCGAGTCTCCTACCTTATACAAAGGTGCCGGTTTCCAGAATCTATTGGCCGACTTCTTGTAACGCTCCTGTGCTACGGTCAGGGAGTCTTTCAAAACTTCAAGATTACGTTGCAACACCGCCACTCTGTCTTAAGCTGCCGGTACCGAAGTAGCAACCGGAGACCTAGGCAAAATACTTGGATGATATCCCAGATTTGCAAAAAATAGCGTTACCTTCGTGGAACTGCTCTGTGAGTTGTTATATGAAAATTCCGCTAACGGAAGTAGCTTCAGCCAATCATCCTGCAAATGACTGACGTAACAGCGTAGATATTGCTCCAAGGTTTGATTGGTCTGTTCAGTCTGCCCGTTGGTCTGAGGATGGTATGCAGAAGACAAGCAAACATTAATGTGGAGCGCAGAACAAAATCCTTTCCAAAACCTAGAGGTAAATTGCTTTTCCCGGTCAGAAAATCTCATCTGGTACCCCATGCAGCCGGAAAACGTTCTGGATAACCAGATCCACTGTCTCTGTAGCTGAGGGAAGACCGGTACAGGGAATAAAATGAGCAGCCTTCGTTAAACGGTCCATTACCATCAAAATAGTATTTTTACCGCCAGAGGTGGGTAACTCCACAATAAAGTCCATCGAAATAGACCCTCAAGGGTTAGATGGTACAGGTAGCGGCCACTAGGTGAAACACGAGGAACTTTGTACCAGGCACAAACCTCACAAGAGCTGACAGTCATTCACATCCTTCAAGCAGGTAGGCCACCAGAAAAAAAAAAAAGACTTAAAAATTCCTGCGTCTTCTGTACCCCCACGATGACCAGCCAATACAGAGTAACATAGTAACATAGTTAGTAAGGCCGAAAAAAGACATTTGTCCATCCAGTTCAGCCTATATTCCATCATAATAAATCCCCAGATCTACGTCCTTCTACAGAACCTAATAATTGTATGATACAATATTATTCTGCTCCAGGAAGACATCCAGGCCTCTCTTGAACCCCTCGGCTGAGTTCGCCATCACCACCTCCTCAGGCAAGCAATTCCATATTCTCACTGCCCTAACAGTAAAGAATCCTCTTCTATGTTGGTGGAGAAACCTTCTCTCCTCCAGACGCAAAGAATGCCCCCTTGTGCTCGTCACCTTCCTTGGTATAAACAGATCCTCAGCGAGATATTTGTATTGTCCCCTTATATACTTATACATGGTTATTAGATCGCCCCTCAGTCGTCTTTTTTCTAGACTAAATAATCCTAATTTCGCTAATCTATCTGGGTATTGAAGTTCTCCCATCCCCTTTATTAATTTTGTTGCCCTCCTTTGTACTCTCTCTAGTTCCATTATATCCTTCCTGAGCACCGGTGCCCAAAACTGGACACAGTACTCCATGTGCGGTCTAACTAGGGATTTGTACAGAGGCAGTATAATGCTCTCATCATGTGTATCCAGACCTCTTTTAATGCACCCCATGATCCTGTTTGCCTTGGCAGCTGCTGCCTGGCACTGGCTGCTCCAGGTAAGTTTATCATTAACTAGGATCCCCAAGTCTTTCTCCCTGTCAGATTTACCCAGTGGTTTCCCGTTCAGTGTGTAATGGTGATATTGATTCCTTCTTCCCATGTGTATAACCTTACATTTATCATTGTTAAACCTCATCTGCCACCTTTCAGCCCAAGTTTCCAACTTATCCAGATCCATCTGTAGCAGAATACTATCTTCTCTTGTATTAACTGCTTTACATAGTTTTGTATCATCTGCAAATATCGATATTTTACTGTGTAAACCTTCTACCAGATCATTAATGAATATGTTGAAGAGAACAGGTCCCAATACCGACCCCTGCGGTACCCCACTGGTCACAGCGACCCAGTTAGAGACTATACCATTTATAACCACCCCCTGCTTTCTATCACTAAGCCAGTTACTAACCCATTTACACACATTTTCCCCCAGACCAAGCATTCTCATTTTGTGTACCAACCTCTTGTGCGGCACGGTATCAAACGCTTTGGAAAAATCGAGATATACCACGTCCAATGACTCACCGTGGTCCAGCCTATAGCTTACCTCTTCATAAAAACTGATTAGATTGGTTTGACAGGAGCGATTTCTCATAAACCCATGCTGATATGGAGTTAAACAGTTATTCTCATTGAGATAATCCAGAATAACATCCCTCAGAAACCCTTCAAATATTTTACCAACAATAGAGGTTAGACTTACTGGCCTATAATTTCCAGGTTCACTTTTAGAGCCCTTTTTGAATATTGGCACCACATTTGCTATGCGCCAGTCCTGCGGAACAGACCCCCTCGCTATAGAGTCCCTAAAAATAAGAAATAATGGTTTATCTATTACATTACTTAGTTCTCTTAGTACTCGTGGGTGTATGCCATCCGGACCCGGAGATTTATCTATTTTAATCTTATTTAGCCGGTTTCGCACCTCTTCTTGGGTTAGATTGGTCACCCTTAATATAGGGTTTTCATTGTTTCTTGGGATTTCACCTAGCATTTCATTTTCCACCGTGAATACCGTGGAGAAGAAGGTGTTTAATATGTTAGCTTTTTCCTCGTCATCTACAACCATTCTTTCCTCACTATTTAAGGGACCTACATTTTCAGAATGAGAATTCGAAGTCTCACAGCCTCAGGGACATAAATACATCGATCTCTAAGCCATACACCATTTTGAAAGACGAGATTCACATTTTCAGGTGGGGCAGCAAGAAATACGTCACCATCATAGGCCAGCTTGATCTCCTCCCACAAGTCCCGGTCCTGAAGCACTCCTATGAAATTGGTATCAGACAAGATGGTCTTAGACGAGGTCCCAGGCACGGAGTCTATCGTGTGGATTCGGGATAATGCATCGGCTTTCCCATTACGTGAACCTGGGTGATACGAGATAATAAAATCAAACTGGTTCAAGAACAAACTCCATTTAGCTTGTGGAGGAGAGAGACATCTGGCGGGCTTAAGGAATTCCAAATTACGGTGATCTGTGAGCACTACTACCTGTTGAGTTGCTCCCTGCAAATGGTGTCTCCATTCCTTAAAGGTGGAAATGATTGCCAAAAGTTCCTTATCTGCAATATCATAGTTCAGTTCAGCAAATGATAACCTGCGAGAAAAGGCACACGGGTGCAGCAAACCTTTGTCTCTGGTTCGTTGTTAGAGGATTGCTCCCAGTGCACAGAAGCGACCACCTCCATGACAAAAGGCAGTGCAGGATCCGGGTGCGTCAATATCTGAGCCGTGGTAAAACAAACCTTGAGGCGGTCAAAGGCTCCCTGGGCTTGTAAAGACCATACAAACTTCTTCCCCTTCTTAGTGAGGAGAGTGATGGGACGGACAAATTCTGAAAAATTCCGTATAAAGCATCTATAAAAGTTAGCAAAACCAATGAATCGTACCTGTTTCCTGGTACCGGCCAATCTATGGTCGCCTGGATCTTGCTGGACTCCATATTCAATCCCTGGGGAGAAATAACTTCGCTTAAAAATTGAATTTTTGAGCAATGAAATTCACGCTTTTCGAGTTTGATGTACAAATGATCATCTCTCAAACGTCTGAGCACGGTCTTGACATGTGCCTGTAGGGAATCAGAAAATCAAGATGTCATCCAGGTAAATCTACTATATAATTGTCTAAGGGTCACTTCCGTCTGTCTGTCTTTCTGTCTGTCACGGATATTCTTTGGTCGCGGCCTCTGTCTGTCATGGAAATCCAAGTCACTGATTGGTTGTGGGCATTTTGCCACGATCAATCAGCGACAGCCATAGTCTGGCAGAGAAATGGCCGCTGCTTTACTGCCCTGCAGTCAGTGCTGAGCGCTCACACAGGGTTAAAGCCAGTGTTAACGGACCACGGTGTAACGCACTCCATTAACGCTGCTATTAACCCTGTGTGACCAACTTTTTAATATTGATGCTGCTTATGCAGCATCAATAGTAAAAAGATCTAATGTTACAAATAATAATAATAAAAAAAAGAAGGTTATTCTCACCCTCTGATGTCGCGCTGTCCTCGGCAGTGCAAGCGGCAGGTTCCGGTGCCAAGGATGCTATACGAGAAGGACCTGCCATGACGTCACGGTCATACCAACCCTGGAACCGGAAGCTGCCGCGTGCACCGCACACAGGCGCCAGGACTTCAAGGGCCCTTCAGGAGGTGAGTATATGTTTATTTTTTATTTTAAGTCTTTTTTAACCACGCATATAGTGCCCACATTGCTATATAATACGTGGCCTGTTAGATACTGCGTGGGCTCTGTTATATACTACATCTCTGCTATATACTATGTAGCTGAGCAATATACAACGTGGCTGTGCAATATACTACGTGCTCTGTGTTATATACTACGTAGCTGTGCAATATACTATGTGGCTGTGTCGGTTCTGTTATATACTAAGTCGACTGCAATATACTACGTGGCTCTGTTATATACTACGTGGCTGTGCAATATACTACATGCCTGTGCAATATACTACGTGGCTCTGCTATATACTACGTGGCTGACCAATATACTACATACCTGTGCAATACACTATGTGGCTATGTTATATACTACGTAGCTCTGCTATATACTACGTACGCTGTGTTACATACTATGTAGCTCTGTTATATACTACGCAGCTATGTTAGATACTACGTCGGTTGTGTTATATACTACGTCACTGTGCAATATAGTACGTAACCTGTGCTGTATAATACCTACACATTCTAGAATACCCGATACGTTAGAATCGGGCCACCATCTAGTTACTACATAAAGATCCATTAACCCCTTCACGACATGCGCCGTACATCTACTGCGCATGCCGTGAATCCCCCTTTGATGTGGGCTCCGGCGGTGAGCCCACATCAAAGTCGCGACATATCAGCTGTTTTGTACAGCTGACATGTGCGCGCAATAGCGGCGGGTGAAATCGCTATTCACCCGCCGCTATTAACCTGTTAAATGCCGCTGTCAAACACAGACAGCGGCATTTAACTACCGCATCCGGCCGGGCGGCCGGATATGACGTCATCGCCGACCCCCGTCACATGATCGGCGATGCATCAGGAAGGTAACCATAGAGGTCCTTGAGACCTCTATGGTTACTGATGCAGGTCTGCTGTGAGCGCCCCCCTGTGGTCGGCGCTCACAGCACACCTGCATTTCTGCTACATAGCAGCGATCTGATGATCGTTGCTATGTAGCAGAGCCGATCAGGCTATGCCAGCTTCTAGCCTCCCATGGAGGCTATTGAAGCATGGCACAAGTAAAAAAAAAATGTTTTTAAAAATATGAAAAAAATATAAAAAATATAAAAGTTTAAATCACCCCCCTTTCGCCCCATCCTAAATAAAACAATAAAAAAAAAACAAACCTACACGTATTAGGTATCGCCGTGTTCAGAATCGCCCGATCTATTAATTAAAAAAAAGCATTAACCTGATCGCTAAACGGCGTAGCGAGAAAAAAATCCGAAACGCCAGAATTACGTTTTTTTGGTCGCCGTGACATTGCATTAAAATGCAATAACGGGCGATCAAAAGAACGTATCTGCGCAAAAATGGTATCATTAAAAACGTCATCTCGGCACGCAAAAAATAAGCCCTCACCCGACCCCAGATCACGAAAAATGGAGACGCTACGGGTATCGGAATATGGCACTTTTTTTTTTTTTTTTTTTAGCAAAGTTTGGAATTTTTTTTCACCACTTAGATAAAAAATAACCTAGTCATGTTAGGTGTCTGTGAACTCATAATGACCTAGAGAATCATAATGGCAGGTTAGTTTTAGCATTTAGTGAACCTAGCAAAAAAGCCAAACAAAAAACAAGTGTGGGATTGCACTTTTTTTGCAATTTCACCGCACTTGGAATTTTTTTCCCGTTTTCTAGTAAAAGACATGGTAAAACCAATGGTGTCGTTCAAAAGTACAACTTGTCCCGCAAAAAATAAGCCCTCACATGACCATATTGACAGAAAAATAAAAAAGTTATGGCTCAGGGAAAGAGGGAAGTGAAAAACGAAAATGCAAAAATGAAAAAGGGCCGCGACTTGAAGGGGTTAAATCCCTGAAAATATCATTGGCTAAGTGTTGGAAAGCAGCAGGAGCGTTACAGAGTCCGAATGGCATCACTAAATATTCAAAATGTCCATACCAACATCTGAAAGCCGTCTTCCATTCGTCTCCGGGACGAAAACGGAGTAAATTATATGCCCCGCGAAGATCTAATTTGGTAAATATTTTAGCTTGACGAACTATCTCCAACAATTCAGGAATTAGTGGCAACGGGTACCTGTTACGAACGGTTACCTTATTTAGCTCCTGGTAGTCAATGCAAGGTCTTAGAGTCCCATATTTCTTTTTTACAAAGAATATGGGGCCTCCCACTGGTGAAGAAGATGGTCGGATAAATCCCTTGGCTAATTTCTCATCTATATATTCTCGTAATGTCTAATTCTGGAGCTGCCAACGGGTAAACATGGCCGAAAGGAATCGCTGCCCCAGGAAGCAGTTCTATGGGGCAGTCATATGGTCTATGTGGAGGGAGTTGGTCTGCCTACCTCTTGTCACAAATGTCCGAGAATTCCTGGTAAAGCAGAGGGAGAGTAGATACCTGTATTGTTTCCTCCAAATTCTGGGTAACTGGAGCCGTTACCGTTGGACTGATGGTAGGACTACACTTCGGGAGGAAGGATATCTCCTAGGTTTCTCAATTGATGTTTGGATTTTGTGATCGTAACCAGGGAATTCCTAATATTAGAGGAAAATGAGAAGATATTAACATAAATGAAAGGGTTTCCTGATGGTCTGGTTCCATCTTACACTTTAGAAGCACATTCTTCCGGGTGTACTGGTCCAGAAACTAACGGAGAACCATCCACCGTTTCCATGGTGACTGGTGAGGCTCTTAGTTGTGTCTTAATACCATGTTCCCTGGCAGAAGAAGAATACATGAAATTCCCGCCTGCTCCAGAGTCTATCATAGCAGAACTTGATATCCACTGTCCTTCCCACTGAATCTGAATAAGAAGAAAACAATGTGAATATTTCTCCCCTTGATCTTTAGGGGAAGTCGACATCACTGTTAGGGGAACCACAGAATCTAGATGTTATCTGGTCTCTGAAACCTCAGACTTAGTGTCTCACGAAAACGATATTCACGGCCTTCATTACTCTCACGTTTTTGTAATGAGTCCACTTGCATAGGCACCTCCTCAGCCTCCCACAGGTTCTTGCTGGTAGATACCCTAGACGGAAGAGTAAAATTAGTGATCCGATGTAAAGCTGCCCATTTCTCTTGTCTGCGTTCAGTTAGGCGGATATCAATACGCACACAGTGGTGTAAAAATAATTCAAACTCCTGTGGAGACTCTGAGCGAGCTAGCTCATCCTTGATTGTACTGGACAACCCTTTCTTAAAAATTGGTAATAAGGCATTGTTATCCCAGTTGGTATCCACTACTAACCTCTTAAATTCAGTAATATATTCTATGACTGAACGTTTACCCTGGCATAAGGAAAGCAAGGCAGTTTCAGCGGAGGTACGGCGGTTGGGATCAAACATTTGCGCCATAGCTGCCAGAAAATCATCCAAAGTATTTAGACGGACATCGCGACTTTCAACCATAGGATTTGCCCAAGCCAGTGCCCGTGATGTCAACAACATAATAATACATAGTACCTTAGATCTATCAGACTGATAGTTGGAGGCATGTACAGCAAAGAATAATATGCACTGATTAACAAACCAGCGGATTTGACTTCGGTCACCATTAAACTGGAATGGAGGTAATTTAGGCATACTGGTGGGTGGTGTATGCCAAGCAGGTGAGGTCCCCTGAGCTTCTATCAAAGTACGCAAATCTTAGAGAGCCTGACCAAACACCTGTGCATTGTGGCCAGCCCAGGGGTCCATTTCTCTAATCTTATTTTGTACAGCCTCCACCTCCTGCTGCAAGGAGTTAATCATAGCAAACAGTTTGTCTACATGTCTCAGTCATTGCCCCAGCAGAATCCTCTGTTGGTTGGAATATCCTGTAATACTATTGTAGGAACTCAAGGATTCTGGTAGCGTGGGGCAATGAACAGACAGAGACGGGTTTCTTTAGTGCAAATAATGTATTTGTACAACAGCAATAACACCCAAAACAATATACTGATAACGCACAATGAAACAAGTCCTTGAAACATATACAGCAAATTGGCAGAGTTCTTAAGGCAGAGTCCTTAAGGCAGAGTCCTTGGCAAGGTGATCAAATGGTGAGTGTGACAGGTGACGTGGTGCAGATCCAAAACTCTGTCGGTGCAGAAAGAGTCAAATCCAGGTATGTAGTAAACAGGGAAGTCCAGAACAAGTCTACAGGTTAATCCTAGGTGTGGCATGAACACGGGTAAGTCCAGAAACAAGTTCACATTAAAGTATTATACTGGTGTTGTTTCCAACAGCTCCCACCGGGGGGAGTAAATGAAGGATTAAATAGCAAAACACAGATAAAGTTAACTTAGAGAGTGTAGCTTACATACACAGAGAATGTCCAGAGCCACGGGTAGAAGCACAGTAGAACAAGCAGCTGAGCTAAAGGAGAACAGAAGCAGAATACTCCAGCAAAGAAGCTGACACCTGAGCCAGGTTTTAAACAAGCGAACAGGAAATAGGGCAGACAAAAACAGCAAACTCCATCTTAACAAAGGGCAAGATCATTCACAAGGTGACTTGGAAAACTCGGAATACTGACAGTGCAAGGCATCATGAAATCTGAAGATTAGCATCGGATTTTGGATTGCAATGTAGTGCCCAGTGTCAAAAAGCTGAGATTACTTCCTAGGTCATGTGTCTTCCAGCGGGACCTTTGGCAATGACCCCAAACATACTTCAAGAAGCACTCAGAAATGAAAACACTGGAGAGTTCTGAAGTGGCCTGCAATGTTTCCTGCTCTAAATCCCATTGAACACCTGAGGAGAGATCTTAAAATTGCTGATGGTAGAAGGAGCCTTCAAATATGAAAGACCTGGAACAGTGTTAGCACCACGCCAGAGTCCTGCTCTGACAGGCAGGGTCTCTGGTGTGTCACTTCACTCACCCGTGATGTGGTCAGTTCTTCCCTTCCTCCATGCTCTGCATGCTTCCAGCCGGTCCTCTAGCCATGTCCTTAGGGCATGAGCATGTGCACTCCAGCCCTCTTAAAGGGTCAGCGGGTGCACTTGCTATTTCCTCCCCAGCCAATAGCTGTGGGACATTATGTATATATTGCTTCCTCCCCACGGGATAGGTGCCTGAGCAACCTTCTTGTTTTGCAGTCTAAGTTGTGTAAGGTTGCGTACCTGTCTCTGCTGCACTCTGATGCAGATCTTGCCTGCTGCACTCTGATACAAACACTGCCTGCTGCACTCTGATGCAGATCCTGCCTGCTGCACACTGATGCAGATTATACCTCCTGCACTCTGATGCAGATCCTGCCTGCTGTACTCTGATGTGAACTCTGTCTGCTGCACTCTGATGCAACCTTTGTCTGCTGCCTTCTAAATCAAACTCTGCCGGCTGCTTCCTTCGGTCTGTGCTCTGGGTCCAGCTGCTGCACGTCGGTTGGTCTGTCCTGGAGTGGCACCTGGTGTTCATCGGGAGCCATGTCTAACCTCACCATCAGAGGCTCTAGTGAACAGTCAGGTGGTCGCTTAGTCACGCCCCTCCAGGCTCTTCACGGTCCCTGCCACAGTGGTTCCACAAACCACATCCGTGACAAGCAGTTTGCAAAAGAAGAGTGCTCCAAAATTCCAGAGAGATGTAAGAAACTTGTTGATGGTTATAGGAAGCGATTGATTGAAGTTATTTATTGCAAAGGGTGTGCAACCAAATATTAAATTGAGGGTGCCAGCAATTTTGTCTGGCCCATTTTTGGGGTTTTGTGCGAAATTATGTCCAATTTGCCTTTTTTCTCTGTTTTTTTGTGTGTTGTTCCAATACACACAAAGGAAATAAACAAAAACATGGGTAATTGCAAAAATTTTCAGAAAGCAATACTTTATTTTCTGGAACAATTTAAAGGGTGCCAACACTTTCATCCATGACTGTACATCATCTTGTCAATGCCAAAAATCTAGCACAAGTACATCTGAAAAGAAGATGGGAACCTGCATCTATCATTGCTTCATTCTCTACGTCCCCCAACAGATGGACGGGCAGGACATAACGATATTACTTTACCTTAAGTGTATGACATCCTTAAAAACACGTTGCAGATAGCGCCATTGTCATTATAACCACTGTTTCATATTGACAGCACTAATGTACAAGCATGTGTAGATGTCATTTCCTATTTGCCCACTAGTGGGTGCTGCACAATCAACATCCTTTATACATATAGAACAGGGAACTGACTGTGATTTGTAGATCATGGATCTGCAAAGTCTAGGGTATGTGCACACTTTGCGGATTCCACTGCGGAATTTTCCGCAGCGGAATTCCAAAATCCGCAGTGAAAACCCGTTGCGGTTTTTACTGCGGATTTATCGCGGTTTTTACTGCGGTTTCTTATGCGGATTTTCATCTGCATTTTCCTATTGCAGCAGGTGAAAATCCGCAGTAAAGAAGTGACATGCTGCAGAATGTAATCCGCTGCGTTTCAGCGCGTTTTTTTCCGCAGCATGTGTACAGCGTTTACATTGTACTGTAAACTCATGGGAAACTGCTGCGGATCCGCAGCGGTCAAATCCGCTCGGATCCGCAGCAAAATCCGCAAAGTGTGAACATAGCCTTAGAGAATCCCACCATACCATAAAATCAGTAGCGTAGCTACCGGGGGGCAGAGGGGGCCATCGCCCCGGGCCCCGTGTTCTGAGGGGGCCCACCCGGAGATACGCTACTGTAACTGTATCGGCGCGCACAGCAGCAGTGGCCCCCCCGCCGTCATCGCAAGGTCAGCTGTACCAGAATCTAGCCGGTACAGCTGTCCGCGGTGATGAGGGAAGGAGCGCTGCACTGCGTTCCTTCTCCAATCATCCCCCACATCGTCTGACAGCGGGCGCGATGATGTCACCGCCTGGCGCCCACTGTCAGGAGATGAGCGGGAGCAGGGAGCGCCGCTGGAACAAGGAGGAAGAGAGGTGAGTATTTATTGTGATTTTTTATGGGGGTGCTGCCTTATATACAGGATCTGACTATGGGGGGTGCTACCTTATATACAGGATCTGCCTATGGGGGGTGCTACCTTATACTACAGGATCTGCCTATCCTATGGGGGATGCTGTCTTACACTACAGGGTCTGCCTGTGGGGGTGCTGCCTTGTATTATATTGAGGACTATCTGGCACATTATACTATATGGAGGTTATCTATGGGGGCCATCATGCAGTGTGGAGATTACAGTGAAGGGGCCATTATACAGTGTTGGAGCCATCAAAGAGTTTGGAGGCAACTAAGGGGTCAATATACTGTGTGGGTGGTACTATACAGTGAGGGGTCAGTATACTGTGTATAAGAGAGAATCACACTGTGTATAGGGGATCTGTACAGGGGGGAGACTAGGGACATTATTAAATGTAAAGTGGGCACTTATTGTTATAGGGGAACTCAGGTTATTGTGACTATCAAAGGGGCACACAGGACAATATTACTTTTTAGGGGGCAAAATGTGGGCACTGTTTTCTAGGGCACTTGCACCCGGCAATACTATATTATAGTGGGTTACTTTAGAATTTAGAGGGTACAGAGAACCACACAGCAGGTGCAGTAATAGGGACACATACGGCAGCAGAGGCTCAGTATTGGGGTATAAGGTGCAGTAATAGGGACACATACGGCAGCAGCGGCTCAGTATTGGGGTATCAGGGGCAGTAATAGAGATACATACAGCAGCAGCGGCTCAGTATTGGGGTATCAGGGGCAGAAATAGGGACACATACGGCAGAAGTGGCTCAGTATTGGGGTATCAGGGGCAGTAATAGGGACACATACGGCAGCAGAGGCTCAGTATTGGGGTATCAGGTGCAGTAATAGAGACACATACAGCAGCAGCGGCTCAGTATTGGGGTATCAGGGGCAGAAATAGGGACACATACGGCAGAAGTGGCTCAGTATTGGGGTATCAGGGGCAGTAATAGGGACACATACGGCAGCAGAGGCTCAGTATTGGGGTATCAGGTGCAGTAATAGAGACACATACAGCAGCAGCGGCTCAGTATTGGGGTATCAGGGGCAGAAATAGGGACACATACGGCAGAAGTGGCTCAGTATTGGGGTATCAGGGGCAGTAATAGGGACACATACGGCAGCAGAGGCTCAGTATTGGGGTATCAGGGGCAGAAATAGGGACACATACAGCAGCAGCGGCTCAATATTGGGGTATCAGGGGCAGTAATAGGGACACATACGGCAGCAGAGGCTCAGTATTGGGGTATCAGGTGCAGTAATAGGGACACATACGGCAACAGTGGCTCAGTATTGGGGTATCAGGTGCAGTAATAGGGACACATACGGCAGCAGAGGCTCAGTATTGGGGTATCAGGGGCAGAAATAGGGACACATATGGCAGCAGAGGCTCAGTATTGGGTTATCAGGGGCAGAAATAAGGACACATACAGCAGCAGCGGCTCAATATTGGGGTATCAGGGGCAGTAATAGGGACACATACGGCAACAGTGGCTCAGTATTGGGGTATCAGGTGCAGTAATAGGGACACATACGGCAGCAGAGGCTCAGTATTGGGGTATCAGGGGCAGAAATAGGGACACATACGGCAGCAGCGGCTCAATATTGGGGTATCAGGGGCAGTAATAGGGACACATACGGCAACAGTGGCTCAGTATTGGGGTATCAGGTGCAGTAATAGGGACACATACGGCAGCAGAGGCTCAGTATTGGGGTATCAGGGGCAGAAATAGGGACACATACGGCAGCAGCGGCTCAATATTGGGGTATCAGGGGCAGTAATAGGGACACATACGGTAAAAGCGGCTCAGTATTGGGGTATCGGGCAGTAATAGGGACACATACGGCAGCAGCGGCTCAGTATTAGGGTATCAGGTGCAGTAATAGGGGCACATACGGCAGCAGCGGCTCAGTATTGGGGTATCAGGTGCAGTAATAGGGACACATACGGCAGCAGAGGCTCAGTATTGGGGTATCAGGTGCAGTAATAGGGACAAATATGGCAGCAGTGTCTCAGTATTGGGGTATCAGGTGCAGTAATAGGGACACATACGGCAGCAGCGGCTCAGTATTGGGGTATCAGGTGCAGTAATAGGGACACATATGGCAGCAGCGGCTCAGTATTGGGGTATCAGGTGCAGTAATAGGGACACATACGGCAGCAGAGGCTCAGTATTGGGGTATCAGGGGCAGAAATAGGGACACATACGGCAGCAGCGGCTCAATATTGGGGTATCAGGTGCAGTAATAGGGACACATACGGCAGCAGCGGCTCAGTATTGGGGTATCAGGTGCAGTAATAGGGACACATACGGCAGCAGCGACTCAGCATTGGGGTATCAGGGGCAGTAATAGGGTCACATACGGCAGCAATGGCTCAGTATTGGGGTATCAGGGGCAGTAATAGGGACAAATATGGCAGCAGCTGCTCAGTATTGGAGTATCAGGGGCAGTAATAGGGACACATACGGCAGCAGCGGCTCAGTATTGGGGTATCAGGTGCAGTAATAAGGTCACATAGGGTATCAGCGGCTGAGTATTAGGGTATCAGGGGCAGTAATAGGGACACATACGGCAGCAGCAGCTCAGTATTGGGGTACCAGGTGCAGTAATAGGGACACATACGGCAGCAGCGACTCATCATTGGGGTATCAGGGGCAGTAATAGGGTCACATAGGGCATCAGCGGCTGAGTATTAGGGTATCAGGGGCAGTAATAGGGTCACATGGGGCATCAGCGGCTGAGTATTAGGGTACCAGGGGCAGTAATAGGGACACATACGGCAGCAGCGGCTCAGTATTGGGGTATCAGGTGCAGTAATAGGGACACATACGGCAGCAGCAACTCAGCATTGGGGTATCAGGGGCAGTAATAGGGTCACATACGGCAGCAACGGCTCAGTATTGGGGTATCAGGGGCAGTAATAGGGACACATACGGCAGCAGCGGCTCAGTATTGGGGTATCAGGTGAGTAATAGGGACACATACGGCAGCAGCGGCTCAGTATTGGGTATCAGGGGCAGTAATAGGGACACATACGGCAGCAGCGGCTCAGTATTGGGGTATCAGCAGGATGAGGAGTTTGTGCAGGTTGGGAGTAGATGGAGATGGGGCTGGAATATGAAAAGTGAAACGTGTCTTTGCTGTATTCTCTGCAGCCGAGTCCTGGCTGGAAGAAGTTGTCATGTCGGTCTGGGCCAGATGGAAAAGACGTGAAAAGTGAACGATTCCATCAGAGAGAACGTCAGCGGTAAGACATTATCTGTAACTGTGCAGTGATCTCTTATATCTTCTGTAGGACTGGTATCCAGCACTGAACATATGGCGGTAATATCAATGTCCTTGAAGCAAAACCACACTCTTGAAACAAATGAACTTTGTAAACAGAGGATCCCTTTAAACGATGGACCCCTTTAAAGGGACTCTGTCACCCCCTCCAGCCGTTGTAAACTAAAAGAGCCACCTTGTGCAGCAGTAATGCTGCATTCTAACAAAGTGGCTCTTTTAGTTTTTGGTGCAGTTATTGCCAAAATAAAGTGTTTTATTATTTCGCCAAAATACCTTTCTTTAGACAGGGTGTGGAAACGCCACACTGCCGTCACTCAAATCTTCTGGGGTGCCGGGCGCCGCCCCCTCCGCGCTGTTTTCCCATGAAATCCGGCGCCTGCGCTGTTTAGTACTGGCTGGTGCAGGTTAAAATCATTGAGGGTTCTAGTTTCCAAAATGGGGTCACTTGTGCAGGATTTCCACTGTTTAGGCACATCAGGGGCTCTCCAAACATGACATGGATTCATCTCTCGATTCCAGCTATTTTTTAGTTCAAAAAGTCAAATGGTGCTTCTTTTCTTTTGAGCCCTGCTATGCGCCCAAACAGTAGTTTTCTCCTACAAATGGGGTATCGGCGTACTCAGGATAAGTTGCATAAAAAATGATGTGGTTCATTTTCTCCTTTACCCTTTTGAAAGTCAAAAAAATTGAGGGCTAAAGTAAAATCTTTGTGAAAAAAAAGTAAAATGTTAATTTTTTCCTTCCACATTCCATTCATTTCTATGAAGCACCTGAAGGGTTAATAACTTTCTTGCATGTGGTTTTAAGGACTTTGAGGGTTTTTATAACGGTGTCACTTGTTGGTATTTTCTACAATATAGGCTCCCCAAAGTCACTTCAAATGTGATGTGGTCCCTAAAAAAATGGTTTTGTAAATTTTTTTGTTAGAAAAATGATAAATTGCAGGTCAACTTTAAACCCCTCTAACTTCCTAAGAAAAAAATTATGTGTTTAAAAAATGATGTAGATGTAAAGTAGGCATATGGGAAATGTTATTTATTAACTATTTTATGTGGTATAACTATCTGATGTAAATGCACCAAAAGGTAAAGATTGAAAATTGCTAATTTTTTTGTTACGTTTTCAATATTTTCATAAATCTACGCAAATCATATCGACCAAAATTTACCACTAACATTAAGTACAATATGTCACAAAAAATCACTGGGATCCATTGAAGCTTTCCAGAGTTATTACCACATAAATCGACACAGTTCAGATTAAAAAAAATTGACCTGGTCATTAATAATAACCAAGGGGTATAGTGAGGATTTTGAGCCCAAAGGTACTACACAGAATTTGATAATATTATGTCATCATATAAAAAATGCCATCATTAGTGTTGAGCGCCAATGCTCACTCCTCGAGCTTACATCGCGTACTTGGGTATGCACTGAGTATCGTGGGTGCTAGAGTGACATGCTCAAGTCCCTGCCCCTCATGTTTCTTGGCTGGACACCCCAAAAAAAATGCAGGGATTACTCGTATTTGGCAGGCGATCCCTGCATGTTTTCTTTGGCTGTCTAACAGCCGCAAAACATGCGGGGCGGAGACTCAAGCATCTCACTTGAGCACCCGCGATACTAAGTGCATACCTGATCATACCATTGAAAACTTGAGTAGCGATCACTTACGCTTAACACTAGTCATCATATCGTCATTTTTTTAACTTTTGAAAAAGCCTAACCCCAGCCCTAAGCACAACCCTAGCCCTAAGCCCAACCCCAACCTTAAGTGCAACCCTAACAATAAGCCCAATCCTAACCTTAAGCCCAGCCCTAATCCTAATAGCAAAGAATGAAAGAAATAAAAATTCTAAAATTAAATTAATCTGTCTAAGGGGATGACACGGAGGGATGACATACTAACTATTGGTTTTTGATCACTTTGATAGGGTCTATCACAGTGATTAAAAGGAACCAATTGGAAAAATTCCTGCCATTGCTGGGTGCCGTCCAGCAGATCTTGGCAGGCACACTGTGCATGTGCCCACCTTTTTTTTTTAGGAATAGTAGGCGGAGGGCTGGGGGGTGGAGCTGGAGGGACAGGGGATGGCGAAGGTACTGAGGGGGCTTGAGGACATAATTTCTCTCTCATTTGACATGTATATTATGTCAGAATAGAGAGAAATGATTTTAATAGCAGTCACACTTTTTTTTCCGTAGTTGGGGACAGGAAAATCCAGCCCTGATGATGTTCTCCAGGGGCTCAGTTATACCCTTACTGACAATCACCGTTTTAAAATGGCGATGATGCAATAAGACCCCTTAGCGGCCGCCGTTTTAAAGCGTACCCGGCAGTTGTTAAGAGGTTAAGGGGAAAAGTGTAAATGTTTGGAGTGGCCTAGTCAAAGCCAAGACTTTAATCCAATTGAGAATCTATGGTCAGACTTGAAGATTGCTCTTCACCAGATGAAACCTTCTAACTTGAACGAGCTGGAGCGATTTTGCCTTTATGAATGGACAATACTAGTGGCAAGATGTGGAAAGCTCACAAAGACTTATCCAAAGCAAGTTGCAGCTGTAATTGTCGCAAAAGGAGACTCTACAAAGTACTGACATTAGGGTAGTGCGCACTGAAGTTTTCAGTTATTTTGTCCTCTTTTTTGTTTGCTTCACAATGAAAAGAAAGCCAAACGTTCAGAGTTGTAGGCGTGTTCTTGACATAAACTGAAAACCCTAAACAAAACAGTGAAATTCCAGGTTTTGAGGTAGCAAAAAACACAAAAAATGCCAACGGGGTGAACACTTTAGCTAGCCACTGTATGAATCTCAGAGGTGGTTGTCCTCTGTAATGTAAACCTGGAGTATTGCTCTAGTGTACATAGTACTAAGAGGTTTGTTTTGTGCGTCTGGACCATGTTTTACAGGCAGTCTCAGAGATGGGCTGGTCTGGCTGCCCACATACTCCACCCCTGGGGGTGGTTTACAGGGTAAAATTGAGTCTGTTTGTTTGACACATGATGTGTGTGTGTGGATTGTAAGAAGGCCTCCTGTGTGGTATCTCCAGACTGAGCCAATATTCTGGATGCTATCCAGTCTGTGTGTCCTGGACTGTCTCTAAAGTGACTTTGTTAATGTGAAGGATGGGGGTATTTAATGGCAGCTTACTATCCTCCAGAAACATGTGCAACTGCAGCAGGACACCTGGCTCAGCACACCTTCACTAGCTAGCTGCACACCCTCACCAGCTAGCAGTCTCCAAGCTCCTGCTGATACCATGCAGTCTACTGCTTTGTTGAGTCAGCTATGATTTCATAAAGAGAATATAGACTTATCATATGTCCGCCACACACCGGTTACGGTACATTTTCGAGATCTCTGGAATGGACCGAACGGCTTCCAGAGTCTCGATCTGTTCTAGAACCCCAGGGTGGGGAGATATATAGAATGGCTAGTAGCAGCCCGATAGCAATGCCATGTTTGGTCTCCAAGAGTAACAGTTGCCTGGTTGGACTTGAGGGTGCCAGTACCACTGCGTGGGCCACATCCTTCTAAACCCCATGGCTTCCTGGCCACGTGTGGACAGGGGGTGTCTGTGTAAAACTGTACCAAGCTGTACTTATGTGTCCCCAGGGGTGCTAAGCGCCATGTTGATGAAAGTGGGGAGACCGCACTACGTGATCCTTCTGATGTAATAGTGACATCAAGCGGGGTGGCAAGTTGTGGGTTCATCATGGTTAAGAACTGTTTACTCTGTTTTGCCTGCACTGAAAGGCCATTTATTTTCCAATGCTTGTGGCATGGTTTATAAAGCCCCATTAAACCAGCATGGACATTTAAATGGAAGCAGTTCCTGTGTTTCCTCACCACGAACTTAAGTGAGTAGCCTTCCCACACCATGCTTAAATTTAATAATATTTTCAACAATCCTTACAGATGAAATTTACAGGAAGGCTTAATGGATGGCAATTATCTATATGAAGCTTGGTGGATAGCGGTGACGAAGCCTATAAAATAAGTTCAGGGTCATGAAACTTCTTCACTCAACCTTACGAGGGCACTAGGATTCAGAGGAAGCCTAGTGTGTGTGGACGAATCAGACAGGTTGGAGCTGTCCGGAGCGCTGCCAGCCTGTAGGAAGAAACTTGTCAAGTGAGCTCCAGCCCGCGCCGCACACTGCACTGAGACTCTGCAATTGGCCGCTGTACAGTGTGCAGAGTCTCACTCAGACAGGGCAGCGGGTATTTTGCCGCGTTGTCTCTGATACCTCAGACTACTGCCTTCTGCCTAATGACAGAAGCGGACGTCTACAGGATTCCTACATCGCAGCGCCCAGACCCTTTTTATTCTACTTTCCATTTCATTACTAGGGGCAGGAAACAGACATCATTGGCACCACTCCAGCACTGAAATTTTTTTAAAAAAACCACAAGAGTGGTGCTTTAAATCTCATTTTCTCCTTGAGCTTTTTATGCAGGTGCTGGGCTTCTTGGACCTTTCCCGGCGACCTTTCCCTCAACAGGGCAGATAAAGTACGCCTGCGCAGGAGCTGCAACAGAAGCAAGGAAGAGGACGTCATCGTATAAAGATGGGAGGCGCTGGACCGCGACGCCCATCGGACCAGACCGCACCTGACCGCCTCCCAGGTGAGTATAACATAACTTTGATTTCTTATCTTTCAGGTTACATCGGGGGCTTATCTACAGCATTACAGAATGCTGTAGATAAGCCCCTGATGCCGGTGGCCACAGCTTATATACGAAAAAGTAGGTGACAGATTAACTTTAACAAGTTTACAGTTTTACATAGTTGAGTGGCAAGGACATACTTGACAACTGTGCAATAACATGTGGGAGGCTCCCAGAAAAAGGAGAGACTGCATGGATTGCCAGAGGAACAGCCAAATCTTCCAGAAGGTGCATAAACCTCCTACAACAGAGCACTGACCCAAGGTTTATACTAAAGGTACCTTCACACATAACGATATTGTTAACGATATCGTTGCTATTTGTGACGTAGCAACGATATCGTTAATGAAATCGTTATGTGTGACAGCGACCAACGATCAGGCCCCTGCGGTGATGTCGTTGGTCGCTGAATAAAGTCCAGAACTTTATTTCGTCGCTGGACTCCTGCTGACATCGCTGGATCGGCGTGTGTGACACCGATCCAGCGATGTCTTCACTGGTAACCAGGGTAAACATCGGGTAACTAAGCGCAGGGCCGCGCTTAGTAACCCGATGTTTACCCTGGTTACCATGCTAAAAGTAAAAAAAAAACAAACACTACATACTTACCTACAGCCGTCTGTCCTCCAGCGCTGTGCTCTGCACTCCTCCTGTACTGTCTGTGAGCCGGAAAGCAGAGCGGTGACGTCACCGCTCTGCTTTCCGGCTCACAGCCAGTACAGGAGGAGTGCAGAGAAGCAGAGCGCAGCGATGGAGGACAGACGGCTGTAGGTAAGTATCTAGTGTTTGTTTTTTTTTACTTTTAGCATGGGAACCAGGGTAAACATCGGGTTACTAAGCGCGGCCCTGCGCTTAGTTACCCGATGTTTACCCTGGTTACCGGCATCGTTGGTCGCTGGAGAGCTGTCTGTGTGACAGCTCTCCAGCGACCAAACAGCGACGCTGCAGCGATCCGGATCGTTGTCGGTATCGCTGCAGCGTAAGTCCCAACATCCAGATGCACATTCAAGGGGCAGAAATGAGGCGTAGATGGGCCAGTACCTAAAAAGACAACAGCTATAGTAGTTGGCAAGGAGTTACGATAGAGGAACCACGTGGTGTCCGTGCAGATTTTTTTTTCCAAATAAATGGCTTTCGATATATTTATATGGACTAGTTGGGTCATCTAAAGGGAGACATTTTCAGCTCGAACTTATAAATAGGGTCACTAGGTTAATAGGAGATATGGAAAGGGGAGATGTAAATCCATATATAAAGACTATTCCTTTTTTCATGTTTTCTTCATGCTATGTTTAGTCCTCATTGATGTTGTAATTGTTTTACTTTTATGCACGTGTGGAGATTTTCCATCAGTGTCCCTAAACCCATGACTAGCGGGCTTGCGGTGTAAATTGTCGACTCTCCACACATGGTAATATTTTTGCTATTAGTTGAGTCAATTAAGCTGAAGTGAGCTGCTACTCCCTGGCCTCAACATATTTGGTTACAGTCACTTCTCATTAGTCTGGATTGAATCCACTATTGTGGAAAACTGGGTCAAGTAGTGACCCTTGGCACCATCACACCGCATTTGTGGGGGTCATTCGTTGACCTCATAATGAAGGCGGACATTGGACTGGATTCAGGGGTATTCGATATGAGTAACCAGATTGCTTACTGACTTCACTTTAATAAATGGAAATAAGTCTGGATCTTCTTAACTTTTGTTATTCAATGATTTCCCGAAATCCTCAAAAATTAAACTCTGCATAATTCTGCCAAAAGTTTCTCATGTGCACAATGGTGTCAATTCTACATACACCATATTCACACAAAAAAAATTGCAGAGATTTATGTAAATTTGGTAAAAGTATGACGTCGCCGTAACTTTTACCACACAATGACAAGTTCTACATATTTGTGTTTCAGTTTCTCACATTTTCAAGATCCCTGTGTTCCACCAGTGAATGTATAGTCTTGGATGGTATTGATTAGAGATGAGTAGATCCATTTGCTGGCATTGGTCCACGGTCCTGATCAGTGTTACCTGGCAGCTAGTCAGGAAGCCCGTGAATCTCTTACCTCATCTCTGCCATGACGCACAGATGACATTGCGCCAGTTTTGGCAAATCAAATGCCGGAAAGTAAGAGATTTGCTCATCTCTAGTATGAGAGGTTCACATTAGTATCAAAGATTGCTCTAATCTTTCTGTCAAATATATCTGACTGAAACCTAAAAACATTACTTGGGACAACCTATGTAAGGCCGGGGTCACACAGCCGTCGACTCTGTCATGCGAGAGAATCGGGAAGATTATGCAAATGGCACTCGGCTCAAACTCGGTCAGATGAGAGCATCACAGCACCGGTTCGGAGGATACCGAGAAAGTAATTTCTTCATCTTCTCCATTTCTGGTGTCCGTAGTAATCAGACTACACCTGGATGACATCCAAGTGCAGTCCAATGTTTCACACGGGCCCATAGACTTGTATAGGTGCGTGCGATCCGATAATCCGACTATGTTGCGATTATTTTCTCATGCAGCATGAGAAAAAAAAAATCACAGATCTGAGCTGTTCCATAGTATAACATTGGGCCGATAAAACATCAGAGAGCACTCGGCCATGTTATACGCTCGTGTCAGCGAACCCTAAGGCTACATTCACACGATGAGAATTTGATGAGTTTTATTATGCAGCAGATTTTCAGCACCTATTAACTAAATTAGGTCACTTGTGTTTTTTCATGCATTTTTATTGCATTTATTGTCTATTGTAGTTATGTCATGCTTTAAATAAAGCTGCTTTTTCTTTGATACTTCCTGGTATTTGGCTGCTAAAACTTTACTAATACAGTTTTTGCATTTTTTTACCTGCAGATTTTACACATCTAATGTGTTCTATGGAGAAAATCCGCAAATAAAACTCAGCGTGACGGCAGAAGAAATCGACACGTTGCAGATTTCAAAGACTCACCGCAGGTCAGTTTATGTTGAGTAAAAAAAAAATTCCCTTTGCTGGAAACGTAAGAAACTGCATTTTTTTGGACAGCAAAAGTACACAGAGACGAAAAATCACCAAAAACTCATTATTATTATTATTATTATTATTATTATTATTTATTATTATAGCGCCATTTATTCCATGGCGCTTTACATGTGAGGAGGGGTATACATAATAAAACAAGTACAATAATCTTGAAAAATACAAGTCACAACTGGTACAGGAGGAGAGAGGACCCTGCCCGCGAGGGCTCACAATCTACAAGGGATGGGTGAGGATACAGTAGGTGAGGGTAGAGCTGGCCGTGCAGCGGTTTGGTCAATCGGTGGTTACTGCAGGTTGTAGGCTTGTCGGAAGAGGTGGGTCTTCAGGTTCTTTTTGAAGGTTTCGATGGTAGGCGAGAGTCTGATATGTTGTGGTAGAGCATTCCAGAGTAGGGGGGATGCACGAGAGAAATCTTGTATGCGATTGTGGGAAGAGGAGATAATAGGGGAGTAGAGAAGGAGATCTTGTGAGGATCGGAGGTTGCGTGCAGGAAAGTACCGGGAGACGAGGTCACAGATGTATGGAGGAGACAGGTTGTGGATGGCTTTATATGTCATGGTTAGGCTTTTGTACTGGAGTCTCTGGGTGATGGGGAGCCAGTGCAGGGATTGACAGAGGGGAGAGGCCGGGGAATAGCGGGGGGACAGGTGGATTAGTCAGGCAGCAGAGTTTAGAATAGATTGGAGGGGTGCAAGAGTGTTAGAGGGGAGGCCACAGAGCAGGAGGTTACAGTAGTCAAGGCGGGAGATGATGAGGGCATGGACTAGGGTTTTTGCAGATTCTTGGTTTAGGAATGTGCGGATCCGTGAAATATTTTTGAGTTGGAGGCGGCAGGAAGTGGAAAGGGTTTGGATATGTGGTTTAAAGGAGAGATCAGTGTCAAGGATTACCCCAAGACAGCGGGCTTGTGGGACTGGGGAGAGTGGGCAGCCGTTTACTGTAATGGATAGGTTCGTTGGGGAGATCGCGTGAGATGGGGGAAAGATGATGAATTCTGTTTTGTCCATGTTAAGTTTTAGAAATCTAGTGGAGAAGAAGGATGAAATAGCAGACAGACATTGAGGGATTCTGGTTAGTAGGGAGGTGATATCTGGTCCAGAGATGTAGATCTGTGTGTCGTCAGCATAGAGATGATACTGAAAGCCGTGAGATTCTATGAGCTGTCCCAGGCCAAAGGTGTAGATGGAGAAGAGCAGGGGTCCTAGAACTGAACCTTGCGGGACTCCGACAGATAGGGGGCGAGGTGAGGAGGTGGTGTGTGAGTGGGAGACGCTGAATGTACGGTCAGTTAGGTATGATGAGATCCAGGATAGGGCCAATTCTGTGATGCCAAGGGATGAGAGGGTCTGTAATAATAGGGAATGGTCCACTGTGTCAAAGGCAGAGGACAGGTCCAGGAGGAGGAGGACAGAGTAGTGTCGCTTGCTCTTGGCGGTTAATAGGTCATTGGTGACCTTAGTTAGGGCAGTTTCAGTGGAGTGGTGTGACCGGAAGCCTGATTGAAAGCGGTCGAAGAAGGAGCAGGAAGATAGATGGGAGGACAGTTCAGTATGGACATGTTGTTCCAGTAGTTTTGAGGCATAGGGGAGAAGTGATATAGGGCGATAGCTAGATACAGAGGATGGGTCAAGAGAGGGCTTTTTGAGGATAGGTGTGATTGTGGCATGTTTAAAGCTTGAGGGGAAAATGCCAGTTGTTAGTGATAGGTTAAAGAGATGGGTTAGGGTTGGGATGAAGACTGTGGTGAGGTTTGGGATGAAGTGGGATGGGAGTGGGTCAAGTGCACAGGTGGTGAGATGCGATCTTGAGAGTAGAGTGGAGAGTCCGTCTTCTGTAATGGTGGAGAAGTTGGTTTTGGAGGTGGAGGGCTGGGTAGTTGGGAGGAAGGGTTCTGGGGGTTGTTTACTAAAATTGTCTCTGATGTTCTCAATTTTCTGCTTGAAAAATGAGGCGAAGTCATTTTCGCCTTATTATGCGATTATGAGATCTTAACCATATACTTTTCACACTGAGGCTATGTGCACACGTTGCGGATTTTGCTGCGGATCCGCAGCGGATTGGCCGCTGCGGATTCGCAGTTGTTTTCCATGTGGTTTACAGTACCATGTAAACCTGTGGAAAACCAAATCCGCTGTGCCCATACTGCGGAAAATACCGCGTGGAAATGCTGCGTTGTATTTTCCGCAGCATGTCAATTCTTTGTGCGGATTTCGCAGCGGTTTACACCTGCTCCACAATAGGAATCTGCAGGTGATAAAACGCAGGTGAAATCCGCACAAAAAACGCAGGAATTCTGAGTTTTTTGCAAAAACAGTGCTGAAAATTCTGCACACGAATCCGCAACCTGTGCACATAGCCTTAAGCGTTTGTGTCCAATAATGGGATAAGGCCGGGTTCAGATGAGCATATATGAAGTCACTCTGTTTTTTTTCCAGAAAAAAAAGGAGGATTATTCATCAGTAATTATAAAATTTTACAGTTCTCGATGTTAATAATTGCAAGTGATTGGTTAAGAATGGATGCCAATCGAATGGTTTCCGTTTTACATACTTACCTCACGGAGCAGACGCTCAATGGGACAGATGAGGGGGGGATGGTAGGATGGAGCTGCAGGACGATGAAGTAGCAAGCTGGGTGACAGTTAGGAAGCGGGGTAGAGGGAAGAGTGCCAGGGAGGCTAGTCCTGATCTGGAACACCCCAATAAGTTTGCTAAGTTGGCAGATGAGGGGGATGCCAGTACAGGGGTAGCACTGCTGCAGCCAGGCATGTCCTCTGAAAGCCGGGGGAGTGACTGCTCCAGTAAGGAGGGAAATAGGAGAGCAGGGCAGGCCAGACAGGTGCTGGTAGTGAGCGACTCAATTATTAGGGGAACAGATAGGGTAATCTGTCACAAAGACAGGGATCGTTGAACGGTGTGCTGCCTACCTGGCGCTCGAGTCCGACACATCGCTGATCGGGTGGACAGATTACTGGGAGGGGCTGGTGAGGTCCCAGTGGTCATGGTGCACAAATGACAAAGTTAGAGGTAGGTGGAAGTCCTTAAAGATGATTTCAGGGAATTAGGCTGCAAGCTGAAAGCAAGGACCTCCAATGTGGTATTTTCCGAAATACTGCCTGTACCACGTGCCACGCCAGAGAGGCAACGGGAGATTAGGGAGGTTAATAAGTGGCTCAAGAATTGGTATAGGAAGGAGGGGTTTGGGTTCCTGCAGAACTGGGCCGACTTCTCAGTTGGCTACAGGCTCTACGCTAGGGACGGGCTGCACCTCAATGGGGAGGGTGCAGCTGTGTTGGGGGAGAAAATGGCTAGAAGGTTGGAGGAGTGTTTAAACTAGGAATTGGGGGGGAGGGTATTCATTTTATAGGAGGGGAAGATAGTGCAGATAGAGACCTGGGCACAAATAAGGAAGTTGGGGGTGGCGGTGGCATGGGGGGTGGGGTAAGAACAGTTAATAATTTAAGAAAGAATAGAGGTGCAGAGAGATACATAAAATGTATGTATACTAATGCCAGAAGCCTCGCCAATAAAATGGATGAATTAGAACTAATGTTGTTGGAGCATAATTATGACATGGTGGGGATATCTGAAACGTGGCTGGATGAGAGCCATGACTGGGCTGTTAACTTGCAGGGCTATAGCCTGTTCAGAAATGACCGTACAGATAAGCGAGGGGGTGGGGTGTGTCTATATGTAAAATCGTCCTTAAAACCCATCCTGCGTGATAATATAGGTGAATTTAATGAAAATGTAGAATCCCTGTGGGTGGAGATAAGGGGAGGGGGAAAAAATAATAAATTACTGATAGGGGTTTGTTATAAATCTCCAAAAATAATGGAAGCAATGGAGAATATCCTCATAAAGCAAATAGATGAAGCTGCGACTCAAGGAGAAGTCATTATTATGGGGGACTTCAACTACCCTGAAATAGATTGGGGAACAGAAACCTGCAGTTCCAGCAAAGGTAATCGGTTTTTGACAACTATGAGAAACAATTACCTTTCACAACTGGTTCAGGACCCAACAAGAAGGGGGGCACTGCTAGACCTAATATTAACCAACAGACCAGACCGCATATCAAATATAAGGGTTGGGGGTCACTTGGGTAATAGCGATCACAAAATAATAAGTTTTCATGTATCCTTTAAAAAGATGTGTAATAGAGTGGTTACAAGGACACTAAACTTCAGGAGGGCAAATTTCCAACGGATGAGAGAGGATCTTGGTGCAATTAACTGGGACGATATCCTGAGACACAAAAATACACAAATAAAATGGGAGACATTTATTAGCATCCTGGATAGGACCTGTGCACAGTATATACCGTATGGGAATAAACATACTAGAAATAGGAGGAAACCAATATGACTAAATAGAGCTGTAAGGGGCGCAATAAGTGACAAAAAGAAAGCATTTAGAGAATTAAAGGAAGTAGGTAGTGATGAGGCATTAAATAAATACAGAAAATTAAATAAATAAATTCTGTAAAAAGCAAATCAAGGCAGCAAAGATTGAGACAGAGAGACTCATTGCCAGAGAGAGTAAAAATAATCCTAAAATATTCTTTAACTACCGTATTTTTCGGACTATAAGACGCACCGGACTATAAGGCGCACCCAGGTTTTAGAGGTGGAAAATAGGGAAAAAAAATATTTGAAGCTAAAAAATGTGGTAAAATATTTAATAACATAAATGACATACTATTATATGTGGTGTTATTATATATAATAGTATGTTATTATGTTGGAAGCTGCCGGACCAATGTGGTGTCTGTAAAGTATTGTATGAAGATGCTGGAGGGTGAGTATAAGAATGGGGGCACAGGGCTTATATTTAAAGCACCACTCCAGCACTGCAAAATAACACTGGAGTGCTGCTTTAAAATCCCATGGGAGAACTATAACTCCCAGCATGTCCTGCAGATCCTATGACTCTGTGGGTGGCACCATAATAACACCCCGGAAGCAGGCGCGCTGTCTGGGTGTTATGTTTGACTCCGATCTCTCCTTCACCTCCCATATACAATCTCTTGCCCGCTCGTGCCGCTTACACCTAAAGAACATCTCTAGAATCCGCCCTTTTCTCACCATGGAGACAGCTAAAACCCTCACGGTCGCCCTGATCCACTCCCGCCTGGACTACTGTAACGCTCTATTAATTGGCCTCCCCCTCACTCGACTTTCCCCTCTCCAGTCCATCCTTAATGCAGCAGCCAGGGTCGTCCATCTGGCTAATCGTTACTCGGACGCGTCCGCTCTTCGCCAGTCGTTACACTGGCTGCCCATTCATTACAGGATACAATTCAAAGTACTTGTTCTCACCCACAAAGCTCTCCACAGTGCGGCACCCCCTTACATCTCCTCCCTCATTTCTGTCTATCAGCCTAACAGACCACTGCGCTCTGCAAATGACTTTCGGCTAACCTCTGCACTAATCCGTACCTCCCACTCCCGACTCCAAGACTTCTCCCGTGCTGCGCCAATCCTCTGGAATGCTCTACCCCAAGATATTAGGACCATCCATAATTTGCATAGTTTTAGGCGCTCGCTCAAAACACATTTGTTCAGAGCGGCCTATCACGTTCACTAATCAAAGTTATGTTATGTTTGTGTGTGTGTAGCCCATTCACTATCCCCATCTATTCCCCAACCCCTGAAGATGGCTGGACCATCATTGCAAATACATCATTGTAAATACACACCTGTACTTTGTATCTCCCCCACCTCATTGTAGATTGAAAGCTCTCACGAGCAGGGTCGTCTTATTTTGCTTTAATTATTGTATTGTTAACGTTGTTACTTATGACTTTTGTGTTTGAAACTGTTAAACTGTAAAGCGCTGCGGAATATGTTGGCGCTATATAAATAAAGATTATTATTATTATTATAGTTCACCAAAGGAGTGGCAGAGTGCTTTATTGTGTTTTGTAAAGACTAACCTCTTAAATGTGGAAGCCAGCCACACTATGGTGAGGTTAAAGCTGGAGGTCCCCAGAGCAGTCCCTCGTTTCCTTTCCACAGCACAGGTTATGAGGAAGCTGCAGATTCTAGTGGAGACTGGAGAGCCTGAAGGACCTGTGATGATGTCAAGAAGAGGGAGGGCTCTGAGCTGCCATGTGATGCTCCAGCCCGCCCACTCCTGACATCATCACAGGTCCTCCTGCACAGAACTCAGCGTCCAGCCCAGGCATGGCAGGCAGGTATGCAGCCATCTCCTCTCTCCCTTGGCCCCTGCTGCTGCCTCCTCTCCCCCAGACACACAGACCTGCCCAGCTGCTGCAGGAATCAGCGCTGGAGAAGCCATGTGTGTCCCTGCTTAAGCATTTGCTGCTCTCACCGCTCAGCTGATAGGTGGGCTGGGAGCCGCTAATGAATATTCACTGCACTTAATCATCGGGAGCACATGGTTTCTCCAGCGCTGATTCTGGGCAGTGGGGACATCCTGAAGTGGGATAACAGTGCGATCCCACTCACTGCTGCCCCCCTCCCCACATGCTACATCCGTACCATAAGACGCACCCACACTTTCCTCCCAAATTTGGAGGAAAAAAAGTGCGTCTTATGGTCGGAAAAATACGGTACATAAATAGTAAGAAACTAAAAAATGATACTGTTGGCCCCCTTAAAAATAGTTTGGGTGAAATGGTGGATGAGGATGAGGAAAAAGCCAATATGCTAAATGACTTTTTTTCATCAGTATTTACACAAGAAAATCCCATGGCAGACAAAATGACTAGTGATAAAAATTCCCCATTAAATGTCACCTGCTTAACCCAGCAGGAAGTGCGGCGGCGTCTAAAAATCACTAAAATTGACAAATCTCCGGGCCCGGATGGGATACACCCTCGAGTACTGCAGGAATTAAGTACAGTCATTGATAGACCATTATTTTTAATCTTTAAAGACTCCATAATAATAGTTTGCATCTCGGCTTTGGGAAAATGGCCGCCGCGATCTCTAATGCGCATGCGCGGCATCCCGCGGCCATTTTCCTGAAGCCCCGTGCAGCAGAGCACTCGATCTGCGCACGCGCGGCCCCAGGAAGATGGCCGCCCCCACCGACGAAAGGGATGACAGCGCAGATCGCGCGCTGCTTGTTCACGTGCCCACAGTGGATTAGTCACCTCAACATGCGGACACCACTACGCCACCAACGTAAAGCTGAGGAAGAACCAGCGCTGTGAACACGCCCTCCTGACCTGACCAGCCTGATTGACAGGCGAAAACGGCGACTTTGGTAAGTTATTTCTCAGCATAGGTGGGGAATCGGGGTACACTACATACACTATAGTAACACACAGCGCAGGCCCTATTTAACAGTATTTATATCTCAATCTCAAAAAACGGGGTGACAGGTTCCCTTTAACCTCTACTGTGGGTAAAATCCTGGAGGGCATTCTAAGGGATGCTATACTGGAGTATCTGAAGAGGAATAACCTCATGACCCAGTATCAGCACGGGTTTACTAGGGACCGTTCATATCAGACTAATTTGATCAGTTTCTATGAGGAGGTAAGTTCTGGATTGGACCAAGGGAACCCAGTGGATGTAGTGTATATGGACTTTTCAAAAGCTTTTGATACGGTGCCACACAAAAGGTTGATACATAAAATGAGAATAATGGGGATAGGGGAAAATATGTGCAAGTGGGTTGAGAGCTGGCTCAGGGATAGGAAACAAAGGGTGTTTATTAATGGAGCACACTCGAACTGGGTAGCAGTTAGCAGTGGGGTACCACAGGGGTCAGTATTGGGCCCTCTTCTTTTTAACATATTTATTAATGACCTTGTAGGGGGCATTCAGAGTAGAATTTCAATATTTGCAGATGACACTAAACTCTGCAGGGTAATCAATACAGAGGAGGACAATTTTATATTACAGGATGATTTATGTAAACTAGAAGCTTGGGCTGATAAATGGCAAATGAGCTTTAATGGGGATAAATGTAAGGTCATGCACTTGGGTAGAAGTAATAAGATGTATAATTATGTGCTTAATTCTAAAACTCTGGGCAAAACCGTCAATGAAAAAGACCTGGGTGTATGGGTGGATGACAAACTCATATTCAGTGGCCAGTGTCAGGCAGCTGCTACAAAGGCAAATAAAATAATGGGATGCATTAAAAGAGGCATAGATGCTCATGAGGAGAACATAATTTTACCTCTATACAAGTCACTAGTTCGACCACACTTAGAATACTGTGCACAGTTCTGGTCTCCGGTGTATAAGAAAGACATAGCTGAACTAGAGCGGGTGCAGAGAAGAGCGACCAAGGTTATTAGAGGACTGGGGGGTCTGCAATACCTAGATAGGTTAATACACTTGGGGCTATTTAGTTTGGAAAAACGAAGACTAAGGGGTGATCTCATGTTAATGTATAAATATATGAGGGGACAGTACAAAGACCTTTCTGATGATCTTTTTAATCATAGACCTGAAACCGGGACAAGGGGGCATCCTCTGCGTTTGGAGGAGAAAAGGTTTAAGCATAATAACAGACGTGGATTATTTACTGTAAGAGCAGTGAGACTATGGAACTCTCTGCCGTATGATGTTGTAATGAGTGATTCATTACTTAAATTTAAGAGGGGACTGGATACCTTTCTGGAAAAGTATAATGTTACAGGGTATATACACTAGATTCCTTGATAGGGCGTTGATCCAGGGAACTAGTCTGATTGCCATATGTGGAGTCGGGAAGGAATTTTTTTTCCCCAATGTGGAGCTTACTCTTGCCACATGTTTTTTTTTGCCTTCCTCTGGATCAACATGTTAGGGCATGTTAGGTTAGGCTATGGGTTGAACTAGATGGACTTATAGTCTTCCTTCAACCTTAATAACTATGTAACTATGTAACTACCTCTAACGATCCCTTGCAGGCGCAGCTCACTCCACTTCTGGTGTCCTGGTGAGTGGCGCGCATACATGCCGACGCGTAAGCGATGACATCATCGCATATGCACCGTCACCAGCGTGTCACAGAAGAGGCGGAGGGATTCCATTGGAAATGCATGGCCTGAGAGCTCCAGGAAGGCGCATAATACTTTATTATACCCTGGGGCCTAGTTAGTATAAGCACAAGAGGGGGGCCCAGACTATAAAGAAACAATAAAGGTTCAAATAATAGTTTAACTTATCAGCCTGTGGTTCCCGGACGGAGGAGGCTGGAAAATCCAACGATGGTGCTGTAGGTAACGTGCAAAGTCTCTGAACTGATTATGGAGAAAGGTGAAGCACTGTCTCTTTGTAGCATCGAGGTATCCTTGCTTTTCCATGCGTATTTTTGGGGTCCTGGAAGTAAGAATTGTTCGAGTAGCTGTCTGTGGTACCGCGAGGGATAGAAGAAGAGGAGGCTGTAGAGGTGCTGGTCTCAGAAGGTACACAGTCTCTGTGAGCGGGGAACGAGAGAGTGTAGCATGGCTCTGCTAGTTGGTGTTGGTCTGCAGAGAAGGAGTCAACCTTCTCCTGTGTCACACGCTGTCTTCCCGCTAAAGCTCACGTTTTGGCACACGCTGTCCCTTTTATCTGAGACCCGCCCCCCACAGACAGATGCAAAGGTCTCTTCCAGTCAGAAACTGCATCCCCCGACAACAATGGTGACAGCCCTGACAGTTCCGGCCCCGACACGAGAAAGATATCCCTAGCCCGGGCTATCTCCCTACACTTGTCCTTAAGTTATTAATTTATGCAACTTATTATTATTACTATTATTTATTATTATTATAGCGCCATTTATTCCATGGCGCTTTACATGTGAGGAGGGGTATACATAATAAAGACAGGTACAATAATCTTGAACAATACAAGTCACAACTGGTACAGGAGGAGAGAGGACCCTGCCTGCGAGGGCTCACAATCTACAAGGGATGGGTGAGGATACAGTAGGTGAGGCTAGAGCTGGTCATGCAGCGGTTTGGTCGATCGGTGGTTACTGCAGGTTGTAGGCTTGCCGGAAGAGGTAGGTCTTCAGGTTCTTTTTGAATGTTTTGATGGTAGGTGAGAGTGTGATATGTTGTGGTAGAAAGTTCCAGAGTACTGGTCATTCGCGAGAGATATCTTGTATGCAATTGTGGGAAGAGGAGATAAGAGGGGAGTAGAGAAGGAGATCTTGTGAGGATCGGAGGTTGCGTGCCGGAAAGTACCAGGAGGCGAGGTCACAGATGTATGGAGGAGACAGGTTGTGGATGGCTTTGTATGTCATAGTTAGGCTTTTGTACTGGAGTCTCTGGGTAATGGGGAGCCAATGAAGGGATTGACAGAGGGGAGAGGCCGGGGAATAGCGGGGGGACAGGTGGATTAGTCGGGCAGCAGAGTTTAGAATAGATTGGAGGGGTGCGAGAGTGTTAGAGGGGAGGCCACAGAGCAGGAGATTACAGTAGTCGAGGCGGGAGATGACGAGGGCATGGACTAGGGTTTTTGCAGATTCTTGGTTTAGGAATGTACGGATCCGTGAAATATTTTTGAGTTGAAGGCGGCAGGAAGTGGAAAGGGCTTGGATATGCGGTTTGAAGCAGTGATCAGTGTCAAGGATTACCCCGAGACAGCGAGCTTGTGGGACTGGGGAGACTGGGAAGCCGTTTACTGTAATGGATAGGTTCGTTGGGGGGTGTCGCGTGAGATGGGGGAAAGATGATGAATTCTATTATGTCCATGTTAAGTTTTAGAAATCTAGCGGAGAAGAAGGATGAAATAGCGGATAGACATTGAGGTATTCTGGTTAGTAGGGTGGCGATATCTGGTCGAGAGATGTAGATCTGTGTGTCATCAGCATAGAGATGATACTGAAAACCGTGAGATTCTATGAGCTGTCCCAGGCTAAAAGTGTAAATGAAGAAGAGCAGGGGCCCTAGAACTGAACCTTGCGGGACTCCGAGAGATAGGGGGTGAGGTGAGGAGGTGGTGTGTGAATGGGAGACGCTGAATGTTCAGTCAGTTAGGTATGACGAGATCCAGGATAGGGCCAAGTCTGTGATGCCAAGGGATGAGAGGGTCTGTAGTAATAGGGAATGGTCTACTGTGTCATAGGCAGAGGACAGGTCCAGAAGGAGGAGGATAGAATAGTGTTGCTTGCTCTTGGCGGTTAATAGGTCATTGGTGACCTTAGTTAGGGCAGTTTCAGTGGAGTGGTGTGACCGGAAGCCTGATTGTAAGCAGTTGAAAAGGGAGCAGGAAGATAGATGGGAGGACAGTTCAAGATGGATGTGTTGTTCCAGTAGTTTGAGGCATAGGGGAGAAGTGATATAGGGCGATAGCTAGATACACAGGATGGGTCAAGAGGATAGGTGTGATTGAGGCATTTTTAGAGCTTGAGGGGAAAACACCAGTTGTTAGTGATAGGTTGAAGAGATGGGTTAGAGTTGGGATGAAGACTGTGGCAAGGTTTGGGATGAAGTGGGAAGGGATCGGGTCAAGTACACAGGTGGTGAGATGCGATCTTGAGAGTAGAGTGGAGAGTCGATCTTCTGTAATGGTGGAGGAGTTGGTTATCGAGGTGGAGGGCTGGGTAGTTGGGAGGAAGGGCTCTGGGGGTTGTCGACTAAAACTGTCTCTGATATTCTCAATCTTCTGCTTGAAAAATGAGGCAAAGTCTTCCGCTGAGATGAGTTGAAGGTGTTGAATAACTGTTTAGGGTTGTGAGACAGGGAGGATATGAGAGATGAGAAGTAGGTTTGTTTAGCTGTGGTGAGTGTGGTCTTGAAAGTAGTGAGGGACTGCTTGAATGCGATAAAGTGCTCGTTGGAGTGGGATCTTTTCCATCTCCGCTCTGCAGCCCTGGAAGCTCGCCTCAGTTCTTTGGTCAGGCTGGTGTGCCAGGGCTGTCTGTTGATTTTGCAATTAATTATCAGGTCTGAAAGGTACTCGAATCTTCAACTACACAACAGGCTCCAGTCCTTTTCCAGTTTTTAAATCCTACAACAAACCTTGGAGTAAAAAGTCTCCAAACATTTACTTTAAAAGAGTAACAATAAGTTTTATTAACATTAATATTAGCAAAAGATCACATACAGACTTACATAACAAGGTCCAGACAGAGTTAGTGTACAGGGGACATAGCACACTGTAGTTGCAACACGGGTTCAATGAGCAGGTCACTTGAAAATATATATATTGAAATATCTACAGGTAACTTTGACATAGTGGGAATAACCGAGACATGGTTAGATGAAAGCTATGACTGGGCAGTTAACTTACAGGGTTACAGTCTGTTTAGAAAGGATCGTAAAAATCGGAGAGGAGGAGGGGTTTGTCTCTATGTAAAGTCTTGTCTAAAGTCCACTTTAAGGGAGGATATTAGCGAAGGGAATGCGGATGTTGAGTCCATATGGGTCGAAATTCATGGAGGGAAAAATGGTAACAAAATTCTCATTGGGGTCTGTTACAAACCCCCAAATATAACAGAAACCATGGAAAGTCTACTTCTAAAGCAGATAGATGAAGCTGCAACCCATAATGAGGTCCTGGTTATGGGGGACTTTAACTACCCGGATATTAACTGGGAAACAGAAACCTGTAAAACCCATAAAGGCAACAGGTTTCTGCTAATAACCAAGAAAAATTATCTTTCACAATTGGTGCAGAATCCAACCAGAGGAGCAGCACTTTTAGACCTAATACTATCTAATAGACCTGACAGAATAACAAATCTGCAGGTGGTCGGGCATCTAGGAAATAGCGACCACAATATTGTACAGTTTCACCTGTCTTTCACTAGGGGGACTCGTCAGGGAGTCACAAAAACACTGAACTTTAGGAAGGCAAAGTTTGACCAGGTTAGAGATGCCCTTAATCTGGTAGACTGGGACAATATCCTCAGAAATAAGAATACAGATAATAAATGGGAAATGTTTAAGAACATCCTAAATAGGCAGTGTAAGCAGTTTATACCTTGTGGGAATAAAAGGACTAGAAATAGGAAAAACCCAATGTGGCTAAACAAAGAAGTAAGACAGGCAATTAACAGTAAAAAGAAAGCATTTGCACTACTAAAGCAGGATGGCACCATTGAAGCTCTAAAAAAGTATAGGGAGAAAAATACTTTATCTAAAAAACTAATTAAAGCTGCCAAAAAGGAAACAGAGAAGCACATTGCTAAGGAGAGTAAAACTAATCCCAAACTGTTCTTCAACTATATCAATAGTAAAGAATAAAAACTGAAAATGTAGGCCCCTTAAAAAATAGTGAGGAAAGAATGGTTGTAGATGCCGAGAAAAAAGCTAACATATTAAACACCTTCTTCTCCATGGTATTCACGGTGGAAAATGAAATGCTAGGTGAAATCCCAAGAAACAATGAAAACCCTATATTAAGGGTCACCAATCTAACCCAAGAAGAGGTGCGAAACCGGCTAAATAAGATTAAAATAGATAAATCTCCGGGTCCGGATGGCATACACCCACGAGTACTTAGAGAACTAAGTAATGTAATAGATAAACCATTATTTCTTATTTTTAGGGACTCTATAGCGAGGGGGTCTGTTCCGCAGGACTGGCGCATAGCAAATGTGGTGCCAATATTCAAAAAGGGCTCTAAAAGTGAACCTGGAAATTATAGGCCAGTAAGTCTAACCTCTATTGTTGGTAAAATATTTGAAGGGTTTCTGAGGGATGTTATTCTGGATTATCTCAATGAGAATAACTGTTTAACTCCATATCAGCATGGGTTTATGAGAAATCGCTCCTGTCAAACCAATCTAATCAGTTTTTATGAAGAGGTAAGCTATAGGCTGGACCACGGTGAGTCATTGGACGTGGTATATCTCGATTTTTCCAAAGCGTTTGATACCGTGCCGCACAAGAGGTTGGTACACAAAATGAGAATGCTTGGTCTGGGGGAAAATGTGTGTAAATGGGTTAGTAACTGGCTTAGTGATAGAAAGCAGAGGGTGGTTATAAATGGTATAGTCTCTAACTGGGTCGCTATGACCAGTGGGGTACCGCAGGGGTCGGTATTGGGACCTGTTCTCTTCAACATATTCATTAATGATCTGGTAGAAGGTTTACACAGTAAAATATCGATATTTGCAGATGATACAAAACTATGTAAAGCAGTTAATACAAGAGAAGATAGTATTCTGCTACAGATGGATCTGGATAAGTTGGAAACTTGGGCTGAAAGGTGGCAGATGAGGTTTAACAATGATAAATGTAAGGTTATACACATGGGAAGAAGGAATCAATATCACCATTACACACTGAACGGGAAACCACTGGGTAAATCTGACAGGGAGAAGGACTTGGGGATCCTAGTTAATGATAAACTTACCTGGAGCAGCTAGTGCCAGGCAGCAGCTGCCAAGGCAAACAGGATCATGGGGTGCATTAAAAGAGGTCTGGATACACATGAGAGCATTATACTGCCTCTGTACAAATCCCTAGTTAGACCGCACATGGAGTACTGTGTCCAGTTTTGGGCACCGGTGCTCAGGAAGGATATAATGGAACTAGAGAGAGTACAAAGGAGGGCAACAAAATTAATAAAGGGAATGGGAGAACTACAATACCCAGATAGATTAGCGAAATTAGGATTATTTAGTCTAGAAAAAAGACAACTGAGGGGCGATCTAATAACCATGTATAAGTATATAAGGGGACAATACAAATATCTCGCTGAGGATTTGTTTATACCAAGGAAGGTGACGGGCACAAGGGGGCATTCTTTGCGTCTGGAGGAGAGAAGGTTTTTCCACCAACATAGAAGAGGATTCTTTACTGTTAGGGCAGTGAGAATCTGGAATTGCTTGCCTGAGGAGGTGGTGATGGCGAACTCAGTCGAGGGGTTCAAGAGAGGCCTGGATGTCTTCCTGGAGCAGAACAATATTGTAACATACAATTATTAGGTTCTGTAGAAGGACGTAAATCTGGGGATTTATTATGATGGAATATAGGCTGAACTGGATGGACAAATGTCTTTTTTCGGCCTTACTAACTATGTTACTATGTTACTATTACAATCCTCAAGAAAAGTGCATAGTGCATAGTAAAGTGCAAGAGTATATAATGTTAAAGCCTCCAGATAGATAAATCTCTATATGGCCCATAATATATCCATAGCAAAAAAGAAGTAAAGTAATGAAGACATGCTAATCTTACTCATTAAGTATGTGCCAGTGTGTGTCCACCCGTGTTGCAACTACAGTGTGCTATGTCCCCTGTACACTCTGTCTGGACCTTGTTATGTAAGTCTGTATGTGATCTTTTGCTAATATTAATGTTAATAAAACTCATTGTTATTCTTTTTAAGTAAATGTTTTGGGACTTTTTACTCCAAGGTTTGTTGTGGGATTTATATTATTGGAGTGTCCGTGGTAATTATATGCTGTCCAAATTTATAGGGTATATTCCTACTATCTTTTGAATGACATGCATCAGTGGAACTTGTTCTTAGCCTTTTCCAGTTTCTGTCTGACATTGGACAGTTTTCAGTGTCAGCGTTTGACCTGAGCTGTGTGTGAGGAGGTTTGTTGACTACTTATTTTAATTGATAAGTCGGCCCCCTTCTCTGTAACAGCTGATTTATAGACAGAAAAGGGGGTTACAATAGGCAAGCCAACCAGCCCCCTTCGCACCCATGTGGCATGCTTACACAGAATACTGTCCTGTGTAGTATACAAACTAGAAAAAGACGCGCAGGGACCAGAGATTCTAGATGAATAATGCCTTGAGAAACAGACCCTAAAGGCAATTGATTGACTTGTAGCTGTAGCCATAAGTCACGTACCAGGGAGTGTTCTTCAGAATACAGTGGAGTCACGGGCGAGAAAACCAACTCCCTCACAGTTCACTCACTTCCAGACAATAGAAAACATTCAAAACATCATTCAGACATTTAGCCAGAAGGCTGAAACCCTTGTGCTGTACAGCGTGGCACCCAAACAATCTGGACCGACTGTACTTTGTATAAATCTACCTACTGGCGTGCCTGTCTAATCCGGCCACCCATTACCTGTGTAGACCCTGGAAACTGGATCGATTATATGAGTATAACGTATGGGCTCGCCAGCGGTTCAGCACAGCAGTTTACAATCTAACAAACAGTTACTCCTACTCCACAACCAAATATCCCTCTCCCGTCCCGATGTGATCTCATTGAACTCGGAGGAATATTGCATCCTCAATTATATTGAAAATATCTCAAAGGTTAACCATCTGTGTTGGCAATGTGATGCAGCGGTAGGACCATACACAGTGAAACGGCAGTGACCCAAACAAGTTCAAACAAAACGTTCCTTTATTGTGTTACTTCACACAGTCTATACGTTATACGTCTTCTTCATACAGTCCAGTAATACATGGCTATATGATGCAGTCAATAAACAGGCCGAACATCCACCTGTCCAGTTTCCCTGGGTGACAACACGCCGGTATCAAGTCTCTGTACTCCCTCAGTGCACTGCACTCTAAATCCTCCGGATTGCAGCCGGGTAAACACAAGACAGCCCAAGACGCAGGATGTCAGTCTCTTTGGTTCCTTCTGCCTCTGTGTTGCTCCACACAGAGAGAGCTCTGCAGACAACTGCTCTGTCTGCTTCCAAGCTCAACACTGGCACCCCCCCCCCTCTACTACAGGGCTTTTAATCAGTCACTGCTTCACTATTCTAATTACAGCCACACCTGCGTTTGTAGTACACCCTCATGGCCTCACTACGCTTCCATACACATTCTGGAGAGCACGTACAGCGCCCCTTAGCTGTAACAGGGGTCACTGCCTCACATATCCTCCCCCCCTGTTCATACCTGTGGGGTTGAACATTTGTTACCCCATAAGGACACGAGACAGGGCATCGGTATGCCGCTGTGACATCCCCGCTCGACACTAGACTAAGAAACCAAAGTAGGGACTGGAACCATCAATGCATGCATCCCTCCCCTTTGCGTTTCTCCTCAATTCATTACGGGACCACCCCCTCGTTCTCCATTACAGAAGCCAAGCCCTCTTTTCTGTTTAACCATAGATTTGGGCCAGTTTTGGGTGGTCTCGACCTTGTTTATTTTGGGCACACTAACCCCACGGGTCATCCTGTCACCTGAGTAACTGCTTTCAGGCCCCTGGTACAGTTTCCTCTGTACCCTTACCCATGCCTCAGTGACTTCCGAGCGTGTACTATGCCACACCCGAACCTGAGCCTCCCGACACTGCTGTCTAGCGAGCGCTCTATCTAATTTACCCTGACCTCCGGCCCCATCCTTGACCGGTGCCAGAGGGTTCCTCTTGCGCACGTTCCCAGTCGCCTCTGCGACCATACACTCCCGGCTCTTCTCACACCTTCGTCTTTTATATCTGCGTCTCCGTGTGGGACCCTGGATCTGAGCTGTCCTGACCTTACCAGGGAACACCTCCAGCTCAGGGTTCAATGGTGTCCCCACAACTTCTACTGCCACAACCTCTAGAGGGAGCCTATCGGGATTACACACTAGCCCTAAATTGGCGACCCCTGTGGCATACATCTTATGATCTTCGGGTTCTACGCCCGAAACAACATCTTTATTTTCTCCTGCCATTACCTCTAGGGGGAGCCTATCGGGATTAAACTCTGTCCCTAGGTTGGCGACCCCTATGGCGGGTATCTCAATATCTTTGGGTTCTGCACCCAGTACAACACTTTCCTTGAGAGGGTTGACCCTGGTCTCCCACAGGGACCAAAACAGAGGCAAATCTCTCCCCAACACAGCCCCATATGAAAGCGTCCTCACCACTCCCACCACATGTTTAATGTCCTCACATGGTGTGGAAAAATTAACCTCCATGGTCGGGTACTCCCGGATTTCCCCGTGGATACCCATCACTTCCACTTTCGGTCCTTTGGGGTTGTCACCAGCAACGAGGGACCCATGAACCAAGGTCACTATGCTCCCCGAGTCCAGGAGGACCTCTGTTTGGTACCCATTCACAAGTACCTGGCACAGCTGGGGTTCACTGTCGGCGGTGCCTGTAGCGGTGGTACCGACTGGCTAAGCCTACATAGAAATATGGCGACCACACCTGCAGTCTATGGGTTCAGACACCAACAGGCAGTTAACAGCCACATGGCCAGGCCCTTGCCAGCGCCAACACCTGATCGCTGTGGCAAGACTGTGCCCAGGAGCCGTTTTAGTTTTCCCCCGGCTCCTGGGCTGGGGAAAACTTACGTGACAGCCGAAATGCAGCAGTGTCCCGCAAAAAAAAGTCCATAGAGGCTGTATATGTGACATATATTGAATCTGTAACAGTTGGAGCACCGTGCTATGTGACGAACAGGCTAAAGAATATAACTCTTGTAAATTATCTTTTTGCCATTGCATACCTCTGTTTGAATCTTCCTAATCCACTTCATTCCTTGCCTTCCAATAAATTTACCCTTTGTTGTTTGCACCTCATTTTGTGTATGGTAGTCTTCCTGCACCGTGGTGGTCCCCCGGCCATCGCTTCAGGTGGCACTGCCAGCAGGGTGCTGTCACCAAGATGGAGGCAGCAGACAGCTACGGCGGGAATGCTAATGTTAATGGAGATGTTGTGGGCATTGGTGGATCCCCTGCAAGGACACTCCCTATGGGCACCATATTTAGTGTGCTACCAAAGTTTGACAGCAATAATATGCCGCTGTCCGACTGGGTGTCCCGGCTGCAAAGCACCCTGAAGATTTATAACATCAGCCCAGACCTTGAAGTGGAAATCGCTTTAACTGCCCTAGAGGGAGAAGCCTGTAGAAATGTCTGCCTACAACCAGAACTCACCCACAGTACCCTGAAGGAGCTAGTGAAGTTCCTGGTAGAGATCTATGTGAGACTGCTAGTGCAGTGGGAAGAAGGAATTTCTCAGTATGCAACAGCACTGCAAGAAGTGTTGGCGGAGGTGCAGAGAAAGTAGTCGGATGGATTTGGCGGCATGGGCTCTAAAGACCGGATACTCCGGGAGCAATTAATACTGGGACAGCACAGCACATCCTTGAAGCGAGCACTGTCAGAACGGGTGCGGGCAGATCCGGCTCTTATGTTTCATCAAATCCTGGTGTAAACAGTGGCCCGAAAAAAAGAAGAGAGCTACATATCTGGGGTGTTGCGTTTCCAGGGTGCCAATACCAGAGGGAACCCAAACTATCAGGAGGTGCTGGTTCAGGTGGTGCAAGACTTGCAGCGGTCCCTTGTCAACGTGCAAGAGAAACTGACCCAGATGGAGCGAAGGGTGGGGGAACTACAACAGTCTGACCCACCGTACTCATGCAACCATTCTTCGGCCCGATTGATAAGGGATCAGTGGGAGCATGCCCCCTCCCGTCAGGCATCGGAGGCACGAGGACAGGCTCGAGGTGCCCCCCAGCGAGAAAGAGGCATCCAATGCTGGGAATGTGGAGGATGGGGGCACCTTGCCAGAGACTGTCGGAACTATACTCAAGACCAGCGGAAGCCGCCGTTAAACTACAAACCCCGCAGTAGTGCTGCACTTTGCGGGGGAGGTGAGGAGAGAGGCAGTTCCATATCATTACCACTCCAATCCGAAGACCGAGTATTAGTTAGAGAGAAAAGCACCAAGGGAAAACTAAGTGAGAGATGGGAAGTACGGCCTTACAGAGTAATCGAGCGAGTGTGTGCTAACGGCCCTGCCTACAAGGTGCAGATTGAGAGTGGGGCATCCACCTCCAGAGTACTTCACAGAAATATGCTGCGGCACTGCCGGTCTGAGATCTGTTCTATGCCATTGTCGCCTGAAGGCGCTACTCCACTTCCTGAATCTGTCATGCCTGATGGTGAAATCAATGATGAGTGGTGGACCATCCCTGACACAGTAGGGGGTCCTCAGCCGCACAGAGACGGTAATCCCATGGATGTACCAGTACCGCCACGTGAGGACGAGACCAGACAAGAGCCCACTATGACTGCTGCAGCAAGTGTTCCTTTGGAAGATAGTCAAGCCTTGCCTGACAGCCAAGAGCTCCGGAGATCCCAGAGGTCTAATGCAAGGATTCCACCAGTCCGATATGTAAAACAGTGTGCTCTGTCTGTTTTTCAAACTTTGTTGCTTTCCTCTATAGGTGCTGTTTCCGCATTACACGTTCCTTCATTACACTTTGACCTTGATGCTGTGATGGCCAAGGACGACCATCATTAAAAAGGGAGGCATGTAAGAGGGTGGTGCTGTTATGGACAGTAAGGAACACGCTGTTACTTTAAGAGACTGCACCCCCTTGTTTGGCGTGATGGAATGTTCTGCTTCTCCCCTGCAATAGACTGTGTGAATGAACTGTACTGTGCAGAGGGTGGGGGTGGAGCCTGAACAGCGTTTGTGAGCTGAAGCTGCTGCAGAGAGAACTTTGTGCTATTTTGCTGCAAGAGAGGACCTACAGCCTGTAACAGAGTGGACTTGTGAAATTTGACAGACTTTTCCGGGTGCAGTGAGAGTGGCTGTCCTGTGTGAGTTTGAGAAGCCACGAAGACACCGAGAAAGGGATTTACAGTTTCCAAAAGCATTTCCAGGACCCAGAAGCAAGGAGAAGACCACGCTTCACGGAGCTGGCAGAAATCCGTGCGCACCACCGTACTAGACTGTAGGGGGCCCCCTGGGACTGGATCTGAGTCCCCAACATGACCGTGAGTTTGTTCCTGTTTTGTGCACATGTTAGGGCCTAGTGTAGGCTTCAGTAGTCAGTACGCGGGAGCCGTGTGGCCTGCTCAGTAAAGGCCAGGGAGGTTATATGTAGAGTAGTATCATTATTTGTTTATTGTTTGCATTTGCTTGTGTGGCATATATTGAATCTGTAACAGTTGGAGCACCGTGCTATGTGACGGACAGGCTAAAGAATGTAACTCTTGTAAGTTATCTTTTTGCCATTGCATACCCCTGTTTGCATCTTCCTCATCCACTTCATTCCTTGCCTTCCAATAAATTTACCCTTTGTTGTTTGCACCTCATCTTGTGTACGGTAGTCTTCCTGCACCGTGGTGGTCCCCCGGCCATCGCTTCAGGGACAATCAGGCTGCCCTGATATCGCTGGGTTTGCACAACTTTAGTCTAATCTGTATGGTTACATTAAACAAACAAAATGTAATCAATAGATCTCAGAATAATAATACATTCCACAATTAGATGTGTTTTAGCCATTTGGAGTCTTTGGAAATGTAAAGCAGCTCAAAAGACAGATCATATGCACAAAAAGTGAAAAACACAGATAGAACTTGTATGAGAAAAACTGATGACTGAGTGAACCCTTAGGGCAGGCCTACACAGCATACAGCCTGCATCCGCCAAAGGGTTTGTTGCGGTCTACAGACCTGTCCGGGAGACGCTAGCTACCTTCTTTTCTTCTTCTCATGTTCAAATGTATTTGCGTCTTCCAGATGTGAACACATTTTGAACACTTGAGTGCCAGGATTGGGGCAGAGAAGTGCTCGTCAGCCTCAGCAGCAACATGTAGCGGCGTGATAATGTCAGCACGCTGTTGACCTCGTCACACTGCTTTTGGCTCCTCACCGCACAGGCAACGGAGATGTTGGGCACTGGTAAGCCCTTCATGGAGGAACTGAATATTGTCTTTTTATTTTAGATGTGTTTCTATGGCTGCAATCAAGTACTGACGATGTTCTGGTGCTGCAATTAGTGATAAGCGAGTGTACTCGTTGCTCGGGTTTTCCCGAGCATGCTCTGGTGACCTCCGAGTATTTATGACTGCTCGGAGATTTAGTTTTCATCTCGCCTCGGCAGCTGAATGATTTACAGCTACTAGCCAACTTGATTACATGTGGGGATTTCCTAGCAACCAGGCAACCCCCACATGTACTCTGCCTGGCTAGTAGCTGTAAATCATTCAGCTGCCGCGATGAAAACTAAATCTCCGAGCAGTCATAAATACTCTGAGGTCACCTGAGCATGCTCGGGAAAACCCGAGCAACGACTACACTCGCTCATCACTAGCTGTATTGATGGTGTCTCTGGCGCTGCAATCATGTACTGATGATGGTTCTGGCACTGAATTCTTGTGCTGATGGTGTGTAATAGTATGCAGGTACTGAGTATGTCACCACGGAACAGATAGACCAACAGTTGAGGGGTTTAATAACAGGAATCAGGTTCTCCTCGCAGGGAGGAAGCAATGGAATATAACTAGCAATAAAACAGTGCAAAAATATGGGAGTCAAACAGTGTAACAGGAGTAAGCAAGATTTCTTGAGAAAAGAACACTTATCAGTCTGATGAGGACTTGCTTGAAGGGTCGTCTTCTCCAACGTAGGCGCCGAGAAACAGCGGCACTTGTCATCCCTCTGTTGTCCGTGGGCTGGGTAGTGTGTAGGAGCCTGCTGCCTGGGGTTTCGGGAGTTAATGTGGTATGCACAGGCTCTGAGTCTTTAGCTTTTACAGCACAGCCAGGAATTAGGGGCTCTGCACTGTTAAGTCTCTGTACCAGGAATCAGGGGCTCTGCACTGTTAAGTCTCTGTACCAGGAATCAGGGGCTCTGTACTGATACCGCGGGGACCAGGGGGTAGAAGTCTCTGCACGGGCCAATGTCTCTACACGGGTCTCAAAGCGCCCCTCTCCAGTCACAGCAGAGTCCGCTTTCAAGTACTCACAAGATGCAGTCTTTCTGGGCAGTCTCCCTGTATTTGTCCTCAGACCAGGAGCTCTCTCTCTCCTGGAGCGCAGCTGCACCCTGCTCTGACTGCTGCTCACGCTGCTATCTCCCTTGCGCCCGTGCCTTTCCCGCTCTCTGCCCGCTTCCTTCCTGTCCCAGTCTCTAAAGGTACCGTCACGCTCAGTGACACTGCAGCGATATAGACAACGAGCCGATCGCTGGAGCGTCGCTGTTTAGGTCGCTGTAGAGACGTCAAACACTGCAGCACCAGAACGATGCAGGAGCGATCCAGTAGCGGTGACTCACTTATCGTTCTCGCTGGTTGTTAGCTCTATGTAAAACGTTGCTGGCGTCGTTGCTTTTGATGTCAAACATGACGATACACGTCGACCTGGCGACAAAATAAAGTTCTGGACTTCTAGCTCTGACCAGCGATGGCACAGCGGGATCCAGATCGCTGCTGCGTGTCAAACACAATGAGATCGCTATCCAGGACGCTGCAACGTCACGGATTGTTGTCGTTCTTGTTGCAAAGTTGCTGAGTGTGACGGTACCTTAAGTCTGCCCCCTGGGGAAACTGCAGCACAGCTCAATGGTTCCAGGCACAGGGCCGAGAAGGTAACCGCCCCCAGACACTTCTGGTGTTTCACCTCCTTACAGGTGGTTCTGATGCTGCATTCATGTACTTGCAGTGGTTCTGAAGCTGTATTCATGTACTTGCGGTGGTTCTGGCTATGCATTCATATATTTATGGTGGTTCTGATGCTGCATTCTAGTACTAATGGTGGTACTTATGCTGCATTAATGTACTGATGGTGGTTCTGGTACTGCATTCATGGACTGGTGGTGGTTCTGGCACCGTATTCATGTGCCAACAGTGGTTCTGATCTTGTACACATGAAGCAATAGATAACATGCTTCATGGCTATTTTAAAACTTAAAAGTCCTCAAAACTTAGACATTTTAGATTATAATAAATAATCTTTATTTTTATATAGCGCTTTACAGAGGTTGCACACATTATCATCGCTGTCCCCGATGGGGCTCACAATCTAAATTCCCTATCAGTATGTCTTTGGAATGTGGGAGGAAACCGGAGAACCCGGAGGAAATACACGCAAACACGGAGAGAACATACAAACTCTTTGCAGATGTTGTCCAGGGTGGGATTAGAGCCCAGGACTCCAGCGCTGCAAGGCTGCAATGCTAACCACTGTGCCACCGTGCTGCCCTATGAGGATGACTTGGTGAGTTTCTGCTCCAAAAAAAGTTAGCTTGTGTTCACACTGATTTTTTGGCTCAGAAACTGAGAAAAAAATCTCCAAATACTCTTCAAATACTCAAAACTTAGTTCTAGCCATGTTTTAATGTACTGATAGTTGTTCTGGTGATGTATTCATGCAACTTTTTGCAGCCTTCGGTACTGGTTACATATGGCAATGTGGGCCTTGAAACAAAAAATGTTCTGCACCCCTACCTTAAGGGACATTTACACTGAATTTAAACTAAATTATCTTTTAATAAACTTCTATCGATTTCAATGGGAGACCGCTCCTTTAGTGCACAAGGTGCTATGTTTTTACTTGCTTTTTGGAGCATTTTCCATTAAAATCACTAGCTGGCTCCAAAATCCATTTAAAAAAACCTCAATGTGAACGTAGATGGTGATTATATTACTCATTACCAATCTTTTCCCAGAGACAGATTTAACTAAATTTTGGCTAAATACAGTTTAACAATTCATGGACATTACTGGAGACTATATACTGGGAACTGTCGTAAAAGAAAGACACAAATTAGAAATTGGACGATAGATCTAGTCACCAGGAGCATAAAAGGAGAGAATCAAAACAAATACAAGAAATGCATAAAATCCAGCTCATCCACGCACAGTATGAAGAAAACATGTGTCCATAAATAATGAATGGTGCAGCTGAGCTGTCTCAGCACAATGGCACTTCAGTGTGCAGTGACTGACACTCGTACATGAGCGGATCATACATGTGTACCGAGGGGTCAGACTCTGTGCAGCTTTCTTCTGCACAATAAATACTTTGTTCTCCATCCAGCACACGTCTCCTTCTATCTAAAGCAAAGCACTCTCTCTAAAGAATATGTCAGGGAATTTCATAAATAACCATGCCCTAATTTGCCAGTATTATTGGAAATTAACTGTGGTACTGTGAGGACAATAAGAGCTGTGGGGACAGTTAAGTTTAACATTGATTTTATATTTTTATAGTTGTTGTCAGAGCTTTGCTTTTCTGATAATATGCCACCACTAGGGGGCGCTTGCTGCATACTGGTTATTTATGGAATTTAAAGGGAATCTGTCACCAGGTTTTTTTATATGTAATCAGACAGCAGCATGATGTAGGGACCGAGATCCTGAAAACGGTGTATGTATTGAAAGAGCAAAACACAGACTAGAATGTTACACATAGCTAGAATCAGGGTCTCTATCCCTACATCATGGTGCTCCAAGATTACACGGCAAAAAAACTGGTAACAGATTCTCTCTAAAGAGGATATCCACTACTTAGACAACCCTTTCTTCAATGCTTGAGTCCCTCGAGTAAAATAACAAAACCTTATACTAATCTCCTGCACCGGCGCCGTTCTGGGTCTCCTGGCGCTCACATGACATTGTAATGTCATGTCAGCGCTGCAACCGATCTTCACCCGTTGACCATCCTGCAACCTTTACTTTTTTCACTCTGACGTCATATTGCTGATTGGCTGCAGCGCTCACATGACGTAACAATATCATAAGCAATGCTGACATCTCTAGAACAGCGCTGCTGCAGGAGGCGAGTATACGTTGTTTTTACTTTATATGAAGCACTACCGTAACTTGATTTATCAGATTTAATAAAACTGATAATCTGCAGTAAGATACTAAATTTGAAGGGCAGAACTTCATTTTTAAAAGGGGTAGAGCACCATTAAAGGTTTCAGAAAACAGCTGTAGTTTATTTTTTTTTTTAAAAATCTATTTCTGCTCACCCCTCCTGGGTCCAGCGCTGGGTCTCTGCCCCTGCTTCTTCTGTCTGCAACGCTGACGTCATGTTGACAGCGCTGCAGCCAATCAGTGAGCTCAGTGGCAGACATGGAAAGCAGCAGAGACTCAGTGCTGTCCAGGTGGTCGGGGTGTATAAAGCACAGTTTGGGGGGGGGTTTAAACAAAATTCAGTAGGGTTTGAAAAATTCTTGGTAGGAGCAGAACCTTTGTAGTAATATGGCAGTATAGCTGCCACCACGGACCGCGACCAGGCCCATGCATAAGGGGGGCACTCCGACAACAGCGTCTATTAAATGTGCATCTGAGGATGACTCTTGAGCTGGATCCCTGCATTGCATTACACACCGTCGGCCATTCTGAGGCTGGCAGCAGATGTAGGCATGCCAGTCACGAGCGGTGCATAGCAACGACATCATGCACCGCCAATGCTGACACACTGGCGTAAGTGACAGTAGAGGATGCCGCACTTCATGGGATGCCGCACTTCATGGGATGCCGCACTTAATGTATTAAAAATGAGCATCAGAATATTATGCCAGGACATTATACCAGGAAGGGGCCCATGATGGGGGACATTATGCCAGGAAGGGGCCCAGGATGGAGGACATTATACCAGGATAAGGGATATTGTTACAGGAAGGGGCCAAGATTTGGGACATTATACCAGGAAGAGGCACAGGACAGGGTACAGTATACTAGGAAGGGGTCTAGGGTGGGGGTCATTATATCAGAATTTGGGTAATTATAACATGAAGGGGGCCAGTATACCGGGAAGGGGGATATTTTTAAAGGATGAGTAACACTATATCAGGAAAGAGCCTAGGATGGTGGACATTGTACCAGGACGGGGCCATGATGAGGGACATTATTACAGTAAGGGGCCCAGGACTGGGGACATAATACCAACAATGGGGCCAGGATGGGGGATGTTATTACTGGAAGAGGCTCGGGATGGGGGGCTGTTATACCAGGAAGGGTCCTAGGATGAGGGACGTTATTACAGAATGGGGGCCATGATAGGGGAAATTATTACAGGAAACAGGCAGGACAGGGGACATTATTACATGGTGGGGTGAACACACATGTCATTATACAATCTAGAATGCTACACGGGCCCATAAATTTGCTCAACATACAGGTAGGGGCCCAGGTTCCAATTTTTGCACTGGGGCCCACTGGACTCTGTTTACGCTACTGGCTACCAATACTCATTTTCCAGAGTATATGGGAAACTATACTATCAGGTGCCAGAGGGGGAAGGAGATTGATTCTGTCCAGAGCCTGATCTCAGTGACACAGATTTTGAAGAAGGTATTTTTTACACTAGTAATACAGTAAAATAGCAGCCTTAAAGTATTTAAATTTACTTAAAGGTTTTCTGGGTTTTACAAAATTGGGCTTAAGGCAAGGAATGTTATAAAATTATAAAATCAAAATATCTGGCCTCTCTCCTGGTTTCCACTGGTATCAAAAGTGATGGCTTTTCATCAATCAGTCACCTGACCACTGCAGCCCATCAATGTCCCAAGCCATGCTTTTCACAGTGTCCGTTCAGGAAGAAAGCAATCAGAGAGTGCAAAACGTATTATTGAAAATGTACCCCTCAAAAACATACCATTTCTTGCCCAAACCCCTCTAAACCCCTGTCATGCCTCCTACATATCCATGTGGGCACCACCAAAGCTTCCTTAGATCTGTTTTTTGGGAGTTTTTTAGAAACTTCAGTGATACACAAGTCTGGGAGGTCACTTTTTCTCAGCGAGCCTTCAGGACTGTCCGGGAGAGTTGAGAAGTATCATGTAAACCTCACCATTAAGGCCAGCGACTGTCGGCAGCAATCGGGTGACTGGTGAAGGTGACATCAGCAGTTCTAGTACAGGCGGGCATAGAAGGGTTGTAAGTAATAATTATTTATTTGTTTTTCAACATTCGCTACCTTAGGGCCCCATTTGTATAATCCAAGAAAACCCCTTCAATGCATTATTAGGGAATTGCCTGTGCAGCTATTTCCTCCAATGTTAGTCTTTCTGAAGTTACAGAGATAATAACACAGGGGGAGAATGCTGACACTGTGACGAGCCCTGCACCTGTCTGTTCAGCACATGACCAGGACTTGGCAGATTGTTTTAACATCTGGCAGGAAAATAATCAAGACTCCCATTCAATAAATACAAGCAGAAATGTAGAATTGTTGCCCAGAGTATATGGAAATGTAAGGAGATAGACAAGTGAGAAGACTGACACAGTTAATGCCTAACAGAGTGTCTGCATGCGAATACCGCCATCTGCTGGTCAAAGATGAGAGAGAGAAAGTGAAAGCAGAAATAATTGCATTAGTAGGAACCCAAGAGTGAAGTGCATGTTCCCTCAGGGAAGAAATTGAAAAAGGCAACAGGTCAATTGATAGCTGTGGCGCAGTTAGTAATTATAAAAGGCCTACTGGGGCAGTGAAGGGGAAAAGATGGCACCTGAACCTGTAGCAGGACAAACGTGAGCTACAGCGAGCCGCCATTACAAGAGAGACCAGATCCGAGTGAAAACCCAAGAGAGAACAGATCCGAGTGAACACATGAGAGAAACCAGATCTGAGTGAAAAGCCTGACAGAGACCAGATCCGAGTGAAGACCCGAGAGAGACCAGATCCGAGAGAATAGCAGAGAGAGACCAGATCCGAGAGAAGACCCAAGAGAGACCAGACCTGAGAGAGACCCGAGTGAAGACCCGACAGAGACCAGAGCCTGGAGAGTTGAGCAGACTGAGCAGAGACAGAGCCGAGAGAGAAATGACTAGGCCGCAGTAGAGGGATGTTCGTGTTAGCCGTCACTTCCCATGTAGCTGTACGGTTCAGTGTGTGCTCTGGGGCCGCACTTTGGGGTACGAAAGTGGCCAGTGTGACAAGTTAGCCGAGTGATTCACCACCCTGCAGCCTAATGGGTAGTATCGTTAACTTCCATTATTGCTTGTGTGACATTGTGCGTTACCTATAGAGTGATGACGGTGACGACCTCAGTAGCGACAATGACGTCCTTTAGAGTGAGGTATTAGGACCAAGACATCATTGATGATAGCAGTTATGTAGTAGTAGTAGTAATAAAACAATAGTGTGTAAAAGGCATTGAGTTTGTGTCAATATCCTGTTCATCTGAAGTACTGTATCCTTCTTGTAGCATAACTTGTTTCATTTTCACTCTTTGCGCTGTCCCCTGATATTGCGCCGAAGGCCCCCCTTTTATCGTGTTAATCAAATAAATAGTTGTTGCTTTGAGTACCACTATCTTCTGTTCTGTACCTGTAACAGAGACATCGAATAACTTGTCATTATACAGTAAATAAGCCACATTAGGGCAAACTGGATTATCCCTTTAAGGAATTGTCTATGGTCCCAACAATTAACCATGGGACATTCCAACAGTAGGAGATCATATAACTCTGTGCTTCCATCTCTTGGAATTAGAGTGTAAGCTCCTTATGACAGAGATGGCGGGGGGTTTGGCGTTTCTACCATGCGGAAAAATCGTAGAATAAAATGCGCCTTGTTATGATGGGTGAGCGCTTTCTGGTTCTGTCACTGAGAGACGCTGTTTATCCTAATAGGTCTAGTGCTGATCTGCCCTGCGGGGAAAACTGACAGATTTGTGCCGGGGGGCGATGTGCGCTGACGGGATGAGCACAGTAACTGGTCACTGTCACCAGCCACCATATCTATGCGCCCGGGGGCAGAGAATGATTACCCCTGTCCTCATTCTCTCTCTGCTTCGCCTCCCGCCCTTCGCTGCGTCTCCTGTAATTTCTATTCTTCTTAGCCAACCCCAGCACCAAACTTTCTGGCCTTGTCCTTTACCCCTATTCTTATGCCGCTCAGGCCCGGGGGGGAAGCTCTGCGGTGGGATGTTTGTGTGTGTGTGTGTCACCATGTGGGAGGAACATGTGCCCCTTTTACAATAAGAATTTTTTTTTGTAAAGCATTGCCCAACCTGGCAGACACAAAGGGAACAAATCTACTCCCCGCTAGGAGGAAATATGAACCGCTCCTCTGATACATTGTTAAATCAGCTGAATAAATAGAAAATGTATGAGCAGTGCGTACAGTGATCTATATACACAGCGCAGGCCATGTTGGCACACTTGTGGGCACCCTCCAGGGCACTTCAATGTCCTCAGACAGTAAAGAAACACACTGGCAGGTGAAAAGAATCGTCACAAGGAAGCACAGTCCAAAACTAGAATAATGGAGTAATTGATTAAAGGGACCTTCACATCTAATTAGGATATGCCAACACTTTACGATCCATGAGGGGCACACGTCTGAGACCCTCAGCAACCATTAGAACCTTTGTTCCATTCACTTTTTTCCATTCACAGAAGCCCCAGGCCATCTGGTTGTGCCAGATCTGCATCACGGCTCCATTTTACCAGAAGTGCCAAAAACGGATCAGTGTCTCCGGTCTGTGAGACTTAGAGCACGTCCTATTATCATCCATTTTGCAGATCAGGCTCAGCCTTAGACTCCCTTCACACGTTCATTTTTTATGTCCGTATGCAGACCAATTTTTAAGGACCGCAAATACAGACATACGCATGCCCACAGTATTCAATGGTGGTGCACACGTCAGGTTTTTCACACAGACCGTGTGTTCATGTGAAAAACCCACAGGCATGTCAGTTCTTTTTGCCCAGCATGGGCACACGTGCACACTGATGACTCACAGATGGCATCCGTGTGTCATCAGCAGACACGTACTGGCACCTGGGAAGAAACTGTATAGTTCGCACGGTGCTAGCGGTGATTTCATTGAGGTCGCCGCAGTTCATCGGGCCGCTCACAGTGAAGTGTGGAATGCAGCTTCAATGACCGGCGGTGAACTCTATGATGTCACCGCTTGTCACTGTAGCTGCTCTCACAGTACCCCATTCTCCCATGGTTTTTAGCCTGAACGGTCACATCATGCCACCGTTCAGGTTGTAATCAGATATTGCAGACATGGATTACGGCATGGGACAGTATTGCTTATCTGCATTTTGGACAGAAGAGGGATATGGTTGTTTATTATTTTTATTTTTTTACAGGGGATATGGGCATCGGTGGATTAGGTGTAAGGTAAGTATTTTTGTTGTTTATTATTTTCTGTTTTTTTTTTTACAGGGGACAAGGGCTTCAATGGAATGGGCGTAAAGTGAGGGATCACTGTGTTTTTTATTTTTAAATAAATGTGTAAAACAGGGTGTTGATTTTTAATTCAAATAAAGGACTTTATTCTGGATGTGTGTCTTATTTACAATATGTCTATGGGGTTAGTAATGGTTTCGTCTTATAGAAGACTCTCAATTACTAACCCCTGGGCTTGATGTCACCTGACAATACAAAGGTGACATCAATCCCACAAATATTACCCCACTTGCCACTGCCACAGGTCAAGTGGAATGAGCGAGGCTAAGCCCCAGATTTGGTGCATCTTATGGCTGCGTCATTTCTGGGACTGATGAGGGCTGATTTTGGTAGCCTGGGGGGCATTATCTCTGACCCTTTCCAAGGCTATTAATATCTACTTCACGCACACTGTGAGGATTCTCTGGTGCAGGTGCTGGGCACGTAACTACAAGTATGTGATTTGCATACTTCTGGCCACATTCTGACTAGACGTATCCAGCCTCGCTCAATGCAATTGTATTAGGAGAGGCCGGAGACAGTCTAGTCGGAATGTAACTGGAAGTATGCAAATTGCATACTCGCTTTCATTTGAATGCCAACACCCGGCACCGGAGAAACCTGAGAGCGTGCAGTCATGTAGACTTGTAGTCGAACGCTGGATAACCCCTTCAAAGTCTATCATGAGCCATTTAAAAATGGCTGAAAAACATAAGACATCCTTTGTTCAGTTTTCCATCTGTTTTTCACTACCTGCTTCAGTGAAGAAAAAAAGGATGAGAAAAAAATGGATGCAACATGGAAACAAAACAGATGACACAAAAGATAAAAGCAGTCCATTTTACAAATTACAATGATGTGGAAATTAGTGTGAATGTGAGCTTATTCTCCGGATTGCAGGTGGACTCCCACGGTGATTTATACAACACAAAAAAACACCTAGTTGCCAACACTTTGATGTGAAAGTTGTTTTTAAAGTACAGTATCCATTTAAAGGGGTTGTCCAGGACTACCTAGTGGGCCCCAATGAGGCTGCACAGGTTTCACCAATGGTATGTCAACCCCTGCCCCAGAGGGCATGTATAAACCTCCAGCAGAAAACGAGGTTCCTAGAAATGACTCTCTGATGTCACCAGACGAGACCAACTTCTAGGAAAATACTTCATATAGATCTTAAAATTACTCTCATATTTACAGCTGTATGTAGGTATGTGCTCTGCAATTTGACGTAAGGCTCTCGTCTAGCATGCCATAGGAAGGTGTATACAAGAGATCAAAGCCGACTGCTTGTGCCATACATACTATACAAGGAGGCAGGACACATACAGTGTAGGGGAGTGCTACTGGCCCGCACATAGCTATAGTTTCAAACCTACTATATACTAACAGTCCCAAATTTTCCCAAAAGGTGTGGGGGAAAATGGAAATGTACAACCCGAGGGTCAAGCCGGGTCAGGACTGTGTTAATTGCACCCTTGTCTTAAAAGACGGATGAGGGACTGTATGGACTGTGCTCCAGAACTACTGGAGCTGTTGCTGTGTTGGTCAACAGGCCTGTGAGTACAAAGAACTTAGATATGCAGTGTCAGTGTCAAAACTGGTGAGACTGGGATCATATGGACTCATGAAGGAACTGGACTGTGCCCATGGACTGTTAGGCAACTGTTAATGTGGGAGCCTAAGCGCTATTGCTTTCTGAACATGGTCTTGGAAGGACACTGATCTGTGGTTTTGTCTGAGAAGACAGCTTGCTTAAAAATTTGTGCAGGAAAAGGGAATTGTATGCGTTCAAGGACTGTGGGGCTGTTATTAAGTTGGCCTACGGGCCCAGGAACTTGTGCTCTTTGATTTTGGGGTCAGTGCACTCACCAGCAATGGACACTTTATACCCCAGGAGACAGGAGGCCAAGAGTTTAAATGTTTTATGTGATTATTGCATGCTGTGTGTTGTCTTCCAGAACCCAGAATGATCAGAGACGACTGTGTTTAAAGAGGGGAGGAATGTAGGTATGTGGACTGTCTTACCTTGTTCCTGCCCCTGAAGACAACAGACGCACTGTGTGAAAATCCTTGCCCGGTTTTATATGTGAAAGTAATGTGTTTCGAATGTAATGTGATATAATGTATTATGGTGATATACACTTTATAAAGTGCTAGAACATAATGTGAACATAGCATAAGGATAAGCTTAGGGCAGGCTAGGATATAGAACAGGTTAGCATGTAGATAGAAAATAACTAAGGTTAGACATAGCCCATTGGTAGCGTACTAGTGCTGATAAGAAGGTGGACACTTCCTAGTTAGAGTGAATTCAGTGCCAACCAGCATGGAGGAGAGGTCAAGTTCAAGTGGGTCAGTGGGTTGCGAGGGGCAGCATGAGCCAAACGTTCAGGGCAGTGATCAGCCAAATGGAGATCCCTGATGGAGATTCCAACAGTGTCTGGAGCCTAGGGCTTGGGCCAGGTACCAAGGAACGGGCCTAGACTTCCAGCATCACAAGGTTGATGGACATGGAGTGACATGAGAACAGGTGACCGTTCCCGGGTGCACTTCCGGAGTGGATAACAAATTCCTGGGGCTGGTGAAGTCAGCGGCTTGGGGGTAGTCCAGAATGAACGTGTGGCAGAACAGAAGAGTTGTACTAAGGTGAAAGGAAGTCTGATTTGCTGTGCCCTATGCCACCACCCTAAACAAGTCCTGGCAACAAAGCGCAAAGCCTTCACACAATGATTAGCTCTATGTTAAAGGGACACTCCAGGCAAACATTATACACTTAAGTTGGTGTTTTCACAGTATTTCATCATGAGGTGGCATTGGGTTGTAATGTCACTATGGACCTTAGCACATCTTGACCTTTTTGCTAAGATCAAGTGCGGTAATGATCAAAGTCAGTGACTAGCTTGAGGCCGCTTCTAGAGATTGACACAAAAATTACAACTAGGCGGAAGTTTCAGGGTACACGGCATGTAGCATATATAGCCAATTCGGTTAGGTAACACCAATAACCAGGATCAAAGCCATTAGCTCAGGTTAAGTTTAAAAGCCCAAGATGAGAAAGTCCCCAGGAGCGGTGACCGAGCTCACTGGGTGTGGGACCCCAACTGTGTTTCGTGTCACATTTGTACTCACTTTTTTAAGTACACATCCCTAATCTAGACCTTTTGGCTAGGATGGGGGAAATTTTACATTTCCTGGTGGAAGGTTACAGTGTAAATACATCATGATTTATTTTATTTGGTTATCAGTATGTGTAGTCCTTTCCACGTATGTTTGTCACTAGGACTTTTTGGGGTGTTGTTCCCTTATGGATTCCCTCCTGACCAGTCTAGTGGAAAAGTATGTGGCCATCAGGTTCTGCTCTCTTGTGGCCAGGGCCAGTTTTAGGCAAAGTGGGGCCCTAGGCAAAAGTTTAAAATGGGGCCCCAAATGCTCATATATTGCACATCACACAGAAGCATTTCAGTTGTATTTACTTGCGCTGAATTCAGGCCGCTAAAGTAATTGAAGTAATTTGACACTTGTTTCCTGGCCTCTTTCCACCGGCTGAGTAATAATGATGGGGACAGAACAAATCTGTCCCCACACAGTATCATGTTATCAGCAGCATATCTGCAGTTTTCACTGGGCAATGTGCTGCCGAGAATAATGATTTTTGTTCTGGCATAAACAAGCCACTTACTCAATGAATAAGCAGCATTTTGCTTGTTTAGTATAATACATCCCATAGTCCTCCATATAGTATAATGCACCCCACAGTCCTCCATATAATATAATGTGCCCCATAGTCCTCCATATAGTATAATACACTCCTAATAGTCATCCACATATTAAAATACACTTTTCAGTCCTCCATATAGTATAATTCACTCCTCATAGTCACCCATATAGTATAATACACTCCTCATAGTTCACCATATAGTATAATGCACCCCCATAGTCCTTCATGTAGTACAGTTCAATTCTCATAGTATAATGCACCCCATAGTTCTACATATAGTATAATGTATTCCCCATAGTCCTTTATACAGTATAATGAAGGTCCCATATAGTACATATAGTATAATGCAGTGCCCATAGTCCAATAGAGTATAATGAAGCCACCCCACAGAATATAATGTAGCCCCCTCATAGAGTATATTGCAGACCCCATATAATATAATGTAGCCCCCCACAGAATATAATGTAGCTACCTCATAAAGTATAATGCGCTACTCCAGGCTCTGCTCTGGTCTCAGCAGCCGCACTGCCCGGCACACTGCAGGTATGCGATGACGTGACATAATCACGCACCCGCAGTGTCAGAGGCAGAGGGGAATGATGGGAGAGTGAGCATGACATGACTCTCTCTCCTCCATCATGTCTTTCAACTGTATCGGTATCTGTGATGCCGATACAGTTGAATGCGGCGCACGGGGGGCAACGGCTGGCGCCGGGCGGGGCCTCCTGACTCATGGGCCCCATATCGGCCGTGTGGTGTGCAGCAATTAGCGGCACACTACAGGCTGGGGGTCCGTGGGTAAGCAGGGGCCCTAGGCAGGTGCCTAGTCTGCCTGCTGCTAACGCGGGCCCTGCTTGTGGCCCTTCTCCTTAGGAGGAGAGACAATCAAGACCGTGCTCCAAGTTCTTCTGTTGGGGGAGCTCATGTGGAGGTTGGGAGCATGAACGACTGTCCCTAGACTCCCGTGAGGCGAAGCCACAGATCCGTGACCCTCACTGTGGCCTTCTGATGATGAAAGTCACTAATAATGATCTTGGCGTTACCACACTGGGAAGAATTCACATTTCTAGTTTTGTTGTACATGACCTATCAGCGTTTTTCACAGTTTTTTATTTTTTTGCTAACCAATGGTACACATTAAAAAAACACATTAACTTCGGTCCAGTTTGAGGGTCCACAAGTAACAGAAAGCACATCTTAGATATTATATGAGTTTTCATTGGTTGCTAAGAAATGCTTGAAAAACCTCTATGATTCATGGATGATACATAGATGGTAAAAATAAAGCTATAAAAAGAAAAAAAAATTACAATGCCAAAATTGCTGGTTTTATTTGTACATCCCTCTATGTACCCCCAAATTAAACCAACGATAATTACTCCTCGTCCTGCAAAAAAACAAGTGGGTGTTTTAAATCATTTACCTTTTTTGTCTTGTGACTGTAGTTGCCATTTCCCAAAATTAATCAAAATGGCACACCCGATTCATGAATTTGGCGCAAAGTAAACAATGGCCTTTTACTTGTATTGTTTTTGAGAATTTCTTTTGTCAAAATGTTTGCAAATCTGACGTTCTCCAAAATACATCAGAGGTGGACTCGAGTGAAGTTGTGCCAAATTTTGCGACTCTTCAAAAAGTTGCAATTGATGAATCAGCTGAAAAATTGGAATTGCTAAACGCTGCCCAAAAAGCAGAAAACCTCAAAAAACTGGTGAGCAAAAAAAAAAAGGACAATGAATTAGGCGCATAAAAAACGCACAACACTAGACAAACCGGCACAAAGGCAATGATCAATCTGTGCCTGTGGCTTCCGGAATGAAACAACACAATGATTAAATAACAAATGTTTTGCGCAAAATTACTAAAACATGAACTAAAATTGTATTAAAACGTTATAAATGTTTCACTGTAATTGTACGTACCTGTAGAATAAAGGTATCATACCGCTGCTGCCGCCTCCTCAGCCCTGTCATACTTACCTGTCTTCAGTGTCCCGGCGCGCCTCTCCTTCTGCTGCTTCTTCCCCACTGCGCTCGCTCACGGCCTCTGCTTCTCGTGCGCGTGTGCATACCAGGTTCAGAGCTGCGTGCGCGCACTTCTAATCTTCTGTTGGTGCTCCTTTTTGTCCTCTCTATGGTCCTGGAGGACCAGTACCCGGAAGTCGGCGCTCCTTATCATCCTCTCTATGGTTCTGGAGGACTGGTACCCGGAAGTGCCGCGCTGCCTTAAGGTATTTAAACTGCTTTCTGCCGTCCCTCTGTGCCTGGTGATCATTTGTTCCTTCAAGTGCTCCTGGCCGCCCTTGGTCTCTGTGAGTCCGTTCCCTCTGACTTTGGGTTAATCCTGTCTTTCCGGTATCCTGCCAGTCTCTCCGTTCCTGCAATACCTCCTTCAGTCCCTGTACCGCTGCAGTACCTCCCTCCGTCAGTCCCTGTGTCACTGCAATACCTCCGTCAGTCCCCGTACCGCTGAAGTACCTCCGTCAGTCCCTGTGTCACTGCAATACCTCCGTCAGTCCCCGTACTGCTGAAGTACCTCCGTCAGTCCCTGTGTCACTGCAATACCTCCGTCAGTCCCCGTACCACTGCAGTACCTCCGTCAGTCCCTGTGCCTCTGCAGTTCTTCGGCAGTGTCTATGTTGCTGCAGTGTTCCCGCTATTCTTTTGTCCCTGTCATACCCGCCAGTTCTGTGTCCCTGTAGTACTCGCCTATCCTGTGGTCCTACCGTCTCCGCCTCTTCTTGGTCTTCTCCCGTCCCGGTCCTCCAGCTTCCGTGGCGATAGTCCCTCAAGGGCATGCCTCTAACTCTCCCTGTATAGGGGCGATCTATCTAGTCAGCTCGTCCGTGGGGGGTTCGCCGTCGCGGTCTAGAGGGTCCACTTTCTGTTTTCCCTCTTAGAACCGTCACAAAAGGTACATGTACCTTATGATGACTGCCATAAATAGAAAGCCTGAAACACAAACCACAAAATATTGCAGAATTGCTGTTTTTTTTTTCCATTCTCCGATATTAAAAAATATAGATCATAAATTAGTGGCAATAAAGAAATGCAATTTGTCTTACAGAAAACAACCCCTCATATGAAGACATGGAAAGGAAACAAGTTTTGACTTTCGGAATGCAGTTTTTTAAAAAAACAAGAAAAAAAAACAACCTCCGCTCTCCCCCATAACACTGTATTCTCTAGCCTCAAAATAGCTGCATCTCAAAGGGGTTAATGTGACTGATTTGGAGCGATGTGTTCAGCCATTACATATGGATGCCATGCTCAGTTTTGTGCATATATTGATGCGCTGTATGCTCCGTCACATGCACGTGCTCCACTCCAACAGGGAATTATCGTACCTGCCATATTCAGGTAGTGATCGCCTCTAATTTCGCAGAGTAGTTGTCTCCTTTAAAAAGAAAACTAGTTTTATGCTAATGATGAGAGTGGTGATGCCGGCAGTGGTGGTGGGGGAGGGATAATTTGGTTGCGGTGGCAGCTTCCTGCGTGCTGGTGACGTTGGATTAGCTTGGCCCATTATCTGACTGATAGAGGACGGGAGCGACGGATACAATCCAACATCTGCACATACAAAGGAGATACTTCCGGCCAATCAGCATCTGCGGACACAAAGACCATGCATTGCTGATTGTCCTCCGCACACATTATATTTTCTCCCAGTCGCGCTCACATATGGATCCCAGCTCAGATATTCTCAGCGTGATGTGCTGCATCCTCAGAATACACTCTGTATCAGGCTTATTACATCGGTTTCTCGGAAAGTTGGATGACCTCCAGCAAGACCTCCATGACTTTCCATACCATGTGTGCATACAGGGGCATATCTAGAAGACACAGGGCCCCATTGGAAACTTTTGAATGGAGCTAGCGCTTATCCCTATGAAGCCCTCTTTCGGGGCCACCATCTCTGACTGTACCTACCACTGAGCAGGTGGCACTACCAGAGTGCCTGACTGGGATGAGCACGGGGGGAAAGTAAGAGCGGGCAGCACCGCAGGAAGGACCAGTTGTGATGTAGGCATTCGTCCTTAATACCTGCCCAGTGTCGTGGGACCCCCTGCGATGACTGGCCCTGTAGGGGCCGCAGAGGCTATAATTCCACTACTGTATGCAAGAGAGTGACAGCCACCCATCCCGTATGCTTGGCACAGCTTGCCAACAAATTGCAAGAACTTATCGCAATCCACTTCTCCCCCCATTTAAATGGAGCAGGAGTCACAAATGCACAGTGCCTCTCCATCCAACATTTATGGGACTGATGGAGATACTACACTTACCTATCCCTATCGATCCCATAAACTTTGATTGGAGCAGCGGGGCGCATGGTTGAACACAACTCCCTTCAAATCATTTGGGAACCTCATGACTTAAAGAAGTAAAAGATCCCAGCGATCTGCAATCCGGCATGTCTGGTTTAGTAAAAACATGTATTCCCAATGAAATAGCAGCTCTGGAGCATATTTTCTTATGATTCTCCATTATATGATCAATAGGTTGAGATCCTCATGTAGTTCCATCCCTAAAACACTGATTGGATAGCTTAACCTCTTTACCCCCAAGGGTGGTTTGCACGTTAATGACCGGGCCAATTTTTACAATTCTGACCACTGTCCCTTTGTGAGGTTATAACTCTGGAACGCTTCAACGGATCCCAGTGATTTTGACATTGTTTTCTCATGACATATTGTACTTCCTGTTAGTGGTAAAATTTATTTGATATTACCTGCATTTATTTGTGAAAAAAAACAGAAATTTGGTGAAAATGTTTAAAATTTTGCAATTTTCCAACTTTGTCAAAGTCACTTTGAGGGGTCTATATGATAGAAAATACCCAAGTGTGACACCATTCTAAAACCTGTACCCCTCAAGGTGCTCAAAACCACATTCAAGAAGTTTATTGACCCTTCAGGTGTCTCACAGGAATTTTTGGAATGTTTAAAAAAAAATGAACATTTAACTTTTTTTCACAAAAAATTTACTTTAGCTCCAATTTGTTTTATTTTACCAAGGGTAAGGCTATGTGCACACGTTGTGGATTAGGCTTAGGAATTTCTGGTGCGGATTCTGCCTCTCCTGGCAGAAAACGCACCTGCGGATTTGTCGCATTTTTTGTGCGGTTCCGCAGCGTTTTTTGTGCGTTTTTGCTGCGGTTTTCTTGTGGATTTGCTGTGTTTTTTACCCCTGTGGTTTTCTATAATGGAATGGGTACAAAAACGCTGCAGATTCCCAAAAAGGAAGTGACATGCTACTTCTTTTAAACCGCAGCGTTTCCGCAGCGGATTTTCCGCAAAGTGTGCACAGCATTTTTTTCTCATTGCTTTACATTGTACTGTAAATCAATTGCGGATCTGCAGCGCTTCTTCACCTCAAAAAACGCTGCGGATCCGCAGAGAATCCACAACGTGTGCACATACCCTAACAGGAGAAATTGGACCCCAAAAGTTGTTGTACAATTTGTTCTGAGTATGCTAATACCCCATATGTGGGGGTAAACCACTGTTTGGGCGCATGGCAGAGCTCAGAAGGGAAGGAACGCCATTTGACTTTTCAATGCAAAATTGACTGGAATTGAGATAGGACGCCATTTGGAGAGCCGCTGATGTGTCTAAACATTGAAACCCCCCACAAGTTACACCATTTTGGAAAGTAGACCCCCTAAGGACCCACCAAGTGCTTCACAGAAGTTTATAACGTAGAGCTATAAAAATAAAAAATCATATTTTTTCTTAAAAATGAATTTTTGCCCCCAATTTTTTATTTTCCCAAGGGTAACAGAAGAATTTGGACCCCAAAATTTGTTGTGCAATTTGTCCTGAGTACCCTGATATCCCACATGTGAGGGTAAACCACTGTTTGGGCGCATAGTAGAGCTCGGAAGGGAAGGAGCGCCATATAACTTTCCAATGCAAAATTGACTGGAATTGAGATGGGACGCCATGTCGCGTTTGGAGAGCCCCTGATGTGCCTAAACATTGAAACCCCCCACAAGTGACACCATTTTGGAAAGTAGACACCCTAAGAAACTTATCTAGATGTATGATAAGCACTTTGAACCCCCAAGTGTTTCACTACAGTTTATGACGCAGAGCCATGAAAATAGAAATAAAATTTTTCCACAAAAATTATTTTTTAGCCCCCAGTTTTGTATTTTCCCAAGGGTAACAAGAGAATTTCTTTTGGGGGGTGTTTATACCGTTCCCCTTTTGATAAAATTGATAAAGCAGTTTTATTCTTCGGGTTAGTATGATTACAGCGATACCCCATTTATATCATTTTTTTATGTTTTGTCGCTTTTATACGATAAAATCTATTTTATATAAAAAATCATTATTTTTGCATCACTTTATTCTCAGGACTATATTTTTTTTATCTTTTTGCTGATGATGCTGTATGGCGGCTTGTTTTTTGCGGGACAAGATGACGTTTTCAGCGGTACCATGGTTATTTATATCAGTCTTTTTGATCGCATGCTATTCCACTTTTTGTGCGGCGGTATGATAATAAAGCGTTGTTTTTTGCCTCGTTTTTTGTTACGGTGATCACTGAAGGGGTTAACTAGTGGGACAGTTTTATAGGTCGGGTCGTTACGGAAACGGCGATACAAAATATGTGTACTTGTATTGTTTTTTTTTTTTAAATTTAGACAAAGAAATGTATTTGTTGGAACAATATTTTTTTTTCTTTATTTAGGAATTTTTTTTTACAAGTATACATTTTTTTTTACTTGTTTACATTGCCCCAGGGGGGGACATGACTATATAGTGTCAGATCGCTGATCTGACACTTTGCAGTGCACTGTGTCAGATCAGCGATCTGACAGGCACTGCAGGGAGGCTTGCCGGTGCCTACTCTGAGCAGGCGCTTGCAAGCCACCTCCCTGCAGGACCTGGAAGGCCCCCCGCAGCCATTTTGGATATGGAGCCTGCAGGGAGGAGGAGGTAGGAGACCCTCGTAGCAACGCGATCACATCACGTTGTTCTGAGGGTCTCAGGGAAGCACGCAGGGAGCCCCATCCAGCAATGTATCACTTAGTTTACTGGGTGCAGCTGTTCTCACACAATCAGAGCTTTTAAATTTAACATGAAGCAGAGCTAGGAAAGCTAACCCCCCCCCCCCCACACACACACCATAGCTAACCCCGCCCACACCAGGCTCTGTATATACAATGTCTATTGATAGTGAGGTGTCTATCACAGGAGGGGGGCATGTTGGACCAAGGCTCATACCACCAGCTAGTCACAGCAATGATAAACTCCTGGTGCTAAAACAATCATTGTAATCAAACAAAATCCCAGATCTTGATAAGAGAGGCATCTCTGAAACCTGTGCTTTTACCTCTATCTCCTGCTCTTCAGAATGCATAGCAAAAACCTGCTGACCCTTTAAGTCACTCCCTATGGTCAATTGGAATGGTAACCCCAAGGTGTCAATTTATTCCTATATTTCCAGTAGAAATAACAGAATGATACAACATAGAGCTGTAAGAAAAGATGTTCCAGGATTGGTATTTTACTCACAATAAAAGCACTTACTGTTAGGCCCTGGAGCTTAAGGGGCTCAAAAAGTCCCTTTGGCCTATATAAAAAGACCAATTCTATGAAAGACTCCCAATAATTGGGGTCCCGTAGGAGCATTTGTATTGGGGCTTATGAAATAAAATTTATTTTTCTGAAAAAGTAAGCAAATAAAAACTATGACACGGGGATTATTTTTATAGGGGCTACGTCCCTTTCGTGGCTGTATAAGTACCGTAGTTTAACATTTTTGTACTCTCTTTAAGCATTCTGGCACATGAAGACGACAAACTATGTAGGAACTGTAATGTTGGCCATATTAGTTGCCTCCTAGGGTTCCAGTAAACAAGTCTAGTCCATGAACAGCCCCACTGTGCCAATCCTGCAAAGGCCCTGTTAGAAGGCAGCTGACAATACCCCATAAATCAACACTGACCAATTAAGTAACCTGTAGTGATGAGCGATAGGTTGTTATCATCACTGTCCCCATTGGGGCTCACAATCTAGATTCCCTATCAGTTTGTATTTGGGAGGTATACGGCACGTTCAGTTTATTGTGGTGGTCCCGGATGTCAGACTGACACCAATCATTAATTGAGAATTCCAAAGGTAGGCCATCATTGTTACCAGAGCGCAAAATGCAGAAAGTGGACAAAAAAAATCTAAACACATCCCAACTCTTCACTCCTCAATCTTCAGCTTTATTTTGATTCTATTTTATCACATACTACAGTTAAAGCTTAGAAACTGTTTAAAGGGAATCTATTTTAGAGCCGCATGATGTAGGTGCAGAGACCTTGATTCCATCCATGTATCAATTAAAGGGCTCTTTGCTGCAGTGTTGATAAAATTTCTGCTGCGGATCTGGCTGCAGCAGGAGCCTCCCCCCATCTTCTTGTCTGTAGTAGGCCAAAAGATCAATAAGTCCTGCCTCCTTTGCTGTGGGGCCTGGCTTCAGCCAGCCTTCATCTAAAGATGGAACAGGAGAGTAACCGCTGCGTTCTCCGCAGGATTTCTACAAGAATGGATTAGGATCATGCAGAACATTCTGTAAACTAGAAAAAGTTGAGCACAACTATATTTCTTGTATGATTTTTCACATTCATTTCCAGGATATGTTTTCTTTTAAAATTTAAAGAACCTCGTTAAGATCTGGCTTTAGATTTGCATACATTTATACAGTGATATGTTAGGAATTTCTTTATTTACGAGCAGAACGTACAGAAAACAGAGCAGAACAGCGAGGGGAATTCACCCCTTTTGCTTGATTTTCATAGAAGGGTCCAGTGGGTGTTCAGGAGCCTTTCTAGAAGTGTACGGCAAGCAGCACAGATCACTTTGTTATGCCTCATTATTACACTCGCCATAGGCAGCTGTCTAAAAGAATATCTGTCTTTTCAGCTCAAAAGAGTCAAGATCTTTCATATGTCTGGTACTGCTTAGTTCTGTATGTACTGACTGGCCTCATTTGCTAGAGGAGTAAAAGAGAAATGCAAACACCTAAAACAAAATGTTATGACCTCATTTTCACCGTGGTAAAGCGGCTAAGAAAACATTTATTGTTTTGTATTTCGCATCCTGTTTCGATCCCAATAGGGGGACCATACACTGGAGGAAACAGCAGCCCCTACTGTAAGGCCCATGGAGAAAGTGGGAGGAGAAAGTCCTATTGCGGTAATTAAAGGGGTTGTCCAGACTGGGGATCCAGTTCTACAGCCATTTTATATGTGGCGCGCATAGTTTGCATGTTGTCAGGAAGGGAGCAGGCATATGGCTGCAAGTATGGGATTTGCATATATGTAGTCACATGCTGACTAGGCGTGCGCAGCCTCAACCAATACATGTGTGTGACAGTCTAGTCAGAATGTGACCGTAAGTGTGCAGATCGCACACTTGCGGTCACAAGAACGCCTGTTTCAGGCCCCTGAAAATCCTGACAGCACGTACTGTAATGTGTTATTGCAGCGTCCCAGAGTCCTGGTGGTTGCAGTAATGTTATTCTTCCACCAGGGGGAGTGATGTTACGTCTGAGGGCAATGAAGGAGATCTTCTGCCCAGGTATCACAACCACAATACACACTTCACACTCCAGGCCGCCAGTGGGAGCCATGCTTCTATCTATTAGGGCACTCCTTACAATTAGGTAAAACTGGGGGTCTGGACAGAACGTTAGAGAGAACGAGGAGAGGAGAGCAGACGGAGGTCTGTGGGAGAACGAGGGTTCACGGAGCTGCGCCTGCCCCCATGTGCGGCAGCATCCAAAGAAAGAGACATTGAAAGGAATTGTGTTGCAGTAAGAAACGAAGTCATAGCAAAAGGAGAGGAACATCAGGGGGAGACCAGCTAGAAGCAGGCTGCCTCCTCCTGAAGCGCAGTAACCGGTAGCCAGAACACCAAGGGAGTAAGGACCTCTATGCTTTACTTCAGAGACTGGCAGGACAGTTGATTCCACGTTGGCTGCCCGACCATATACCCAGGAGGCACGGTGGCAACTTGTGGGGGCCGGGGCGTCTCTAGGGTCCCTATAAAAAGCCTCAGGCCACCAGTCATACGGGTTTGTCCTATCCGTCAGGGGGACAGAGAGGAAGGGACTTAACACCTACGATAGTGGTGAGGACCTCACCGACAAGCTCAGCAGGGAGGTACTACAACACTCAGGCACTAGAGGAAGGCTATTGAATTCCACCTGGATAAGGGGACTCTGGATTTGCCTTCAGACCGGCCGGACTCTGCCTACCCTGTGGTCCCTACCCTGGACTGTGGATGCTGAAGCCTTCAATAAAGGTAAAGAGACTGCAACCTTGTGTCCTCATTATTCACTGCGCCTTACATCATCCACCATCCACCATCTACACTCTGGGAAGCCCTGGGGACATACTTCACCTGTGGGAAGGTATACCATCTAGCTGCCATAACATCACCCCAGTGGACCCCTAAGCAGCGTCGGTCACCCTGACCGAATACCACAGGTGGCATCACGAGCATTATCCCTTTAAAGACCTTTCCCCATTTACAACGGACGTTCCCCTAGGGCCACGGACCGGGTCAGCCACTGTGACATCCCCACTGAGAACAGAAGGGCCCGGTACCGAGTACCCCATAGCCCTACTGGGGGCGATTCATTAAAATGATAGTTACTTGTTAAACCCAAAAAAGTAAATGTGATAAAATAACAATATTAACTATACCTTCTTCTTCACTTACCAGGTGAACCGGGGTAGACACTCCAGTTCTTTGCAAAGCCCTTGGAAAGTGACCTCTGAAGCCAATCAATTCGGAATTCGGAGAGATGGATGTCATTCTCAAGTGTATCAAAAAGTTGGGAAAGATGGCTGTCACTCTAATGTGTAAGTCAAGAGAGATGGCTGTTATTCTAATGTGTATGGAGAAACTGGAGCGATGGCTGTTATTCTCATGTGTATGGAGACGTTGGAGAGATAGCTGTCATTCTAATGTGTATGGAGACGTTGTAGCGATGGCTGTCATTCTCATGTGTATGGAGACTTTGGAGAGACGGCTGTCATTCTCATGTGTATGGAGAAGTTGGCCTATGACTGTAAGGCTGCCGTCACACTAGCAGTATTTGGTCAGTATTTTACATCAGTATTTGTAAGCCAAAATCAGGAGTGGGTGATAAATGCAGAAGTGGTGCATATGTTTCTATTATACTTTTCCTCTAATTGTTCCACTCCTGGTTTTGGCTTACAAATACTGATGTAAAATACTGACCAAGTACTGCTAGTGTGACGGCAGCCTAATTCTCATGTGTATGGAGACGTTGGAGAGATGGCTGTCATTCTCTTGTGTATGGAGACGTTGGAGAGATGGCTGTCATTCTCATGTGTATGGAGACGTCAGAGAAGGTTGTCATTCTCATGTGTATGAAAACATTGGAGAGATGGTTGTCATTCTCATGTGTATGGAGACGTTGGAGAGATGGCTGTCATTCTCATGTGTATGGAGATGTTGGAGAGATGGCTGTCATTCTCATGTGTATAGAGACGTCAGAGAGGTTTGTCATTCTCATGTGTATGGAGACGTTGGAGAGATGGCTGTAATTCTCATGTGTTTGAAGATGTTGGAGAGATGGCTGTCATTCTCATGTGTATGGAGACGTCAGAGAAGGCTGTCATTCTCATGTGCATGGAGACATTGGAGAGATGGATGTCATTCTCATGTGTATGGAGACGTCAGAGATGGATGTCATTCTCGTGTATGGAGACTTTAGAGATGGTTGTCATTCTCATGTGTATGGAGACGTTGGAGAGATGGCTGTAATTCTCATGTGTATGGAGACATAGGAGAGATGGCTGTCATTCTCATGTGTATGGAGACGACAGAGATGGTTGCCATTCTCATGTGTTTGGAGACGTTGGGGAGATGGGTGTAATTCTCATGTGTATGGAGACGTCAGAGATGGTTATCATTCTCATATGTATGGAGACGTGGGAGAGATGGCTGTCATTCTCATGTGTATGGAGACGTTGGAAAGATGGCTGTCATTCTCGTGTGTATGGAGACATGGGAGAGATGGCTGTAATTCTCATGTGTATGGAGATGTTGAAGAAATTTCTATCATTTTCATGTGTACGGAAACGTTGGAGAGAGGGCTGTCATTCTCATGTGTATGGAGATGTTGGAGAGATGGCTGACATTCTCATGCGTATGGAGACGTTGGAGAGATGGCTTTCATTCTCATGTGTATGGAGATGTTGGAGAGATGGCTGACATTCTCATGCGTATGGAGACATTGGAGAGATGGCTGTCATTCTCATGTGTATGGAGACGTTGGAGAGATGGCTGTCATTCTCTTGTGTATACAGACGTTGGAGAGATGGCTGACATTCTCATGCGTATGGAGACGTTGGAGAGAGGCTGTCATTGTCATGTGTATGGAGATGTTGGAGAGATGGCTGACATTCTCATGCGTATGGAGACGTTGGAGAGATGGCTGTCATTCTCATGTGTATGGAGACGTTGGAGAGATGGCTGTTATTCTCATGTGTATGGAGACGTCAGAGCTGGTTGTCATTCTCATGTGTATACAGACGTTGGCGAGATGGCTGTCATTCTCATGTGTATGGAGATGTTGGAGAGATGGCTGACATTCTCATGCGTATGGAGATGTTGGAGAGATGGCTGTCATTCTCATGTGTATGGAGACGTTGGAGAGATGGCTGTCATTCTCATGTGTATGGAGACGTTGGAGAGATGGCTGTCATTCTCATGTGTATGGAGACGTTGGAGAGATGGCTGTCATTCTCATGTGTATGGAGACGTCAGAGCTGGTTGTCATTCTCATGTGTATACAGACGTTGGAGAGATGGCTGTCATTCTCATGTGTATGGAGATGTTGGAGAGATGGCTGACATTCTCATGCGTATGGAGACATTGGAGAGATGGCTGCCATTCTCATGTGTATGGAGACGGAGAGATGGCTGTCATTCTCATGTGTATGGAGACCTTGGAGAGATGGCTGTCATTCTCATGTGTATGGAGACGTCAGAGCTGGTTGTCATTCTCATGTGTATACAGACGTTGGAGAGATGGCTGTCATTCTCATGTGTATGGAGACATCAGAGCTGGTTGTCATTCTCATGTGTATGGAGACGTTGGAGAGATGGCTGTCATTCTCATGTGTATGGAGACGTTGGAGAGATGGCTGTCATTCTCATGTGTATGGAGACATCAGAGCTGGTTGTCATTCTCATGTGTATGGAGACGTTGGAGAGATGACTGACATTCTCATGTGTATGGAAAAAATTGGAGAGAAGGCTATCATTCTCAAATCAAGAAGTTGGGAAGAATGGCTGTCACTCTCATGTGTAAGTTGGGAGAGATGGCTGTCATTCCCAAGTGTATCAAGAATTCGGGAAAGATAGCTGTCATTCTCGTGTGCATCAAGAATTCGGTAGAGATGACTGTCACTCTCATGTGTATGGAGAAGTCGGAGACATGGCTATCATTCCTAAGTGTATGGAGGAGTGAGGACAGATGGCTGTCACTCTCATTTGTAGATCAGGAGAGATGACTGTCATTGTCAAGTGTATGGCCAGGTTTACATCCAGAGCAGCAATCTGTGTGCAAAAGGAGAAATGTTTGCATTTTAACCTATTGTTCTTATAATAATATCATTTGTGATTACAATTTTGTTGAAAATTTAATTTTTTAAACCTAATATTTTATGTCATGTGATGATACTAAATTTAGCTTTGGGAAAAGTTCAACTTTACTCCATTCGTCTATATTCTGTACACAAAATTCATTTTTACTAAAAAAAAAGAAAAATCTTCCGTTTACAAATGGCACCCCTTAGTCTCTGAGTAACACCTTAAGCACATAGTGATATGACACAGACATAGTTACACATGCCAAAGGTCTGAGTCACAGGATCAAGGTCAAGACACTAGCCGAAAGTCACAATCTAGTTCAGGGATCATTGGAAAATCCCTCAGAACAGTTGAAACCAAAGGTGATTTTACATTAGCTGACTTTGTGGCATTAAATAACCACTGATCAGGAAATATTTACCCATCGAGGTTCATTTAATTGCCACGCTTCAGATATGCACTGAACAATCAGTAATAGACCATTCAGTGTGCATAGGCTGCCATTGTTCTCGGCAGCATGAATCCTGTTTACACAGAACGATGTGCTGCTGAGAGCAATGATCATGTGTGCAAACCAAAACATCATTTTACCTGACAAATGAGCAATTTGATTGTTGGTCGGGTGATCAGTGTTAGGCTGAGTAGGTGGGGTGGATCCTCTAAGCACCAGGTCAGGGTGGGCACATGGATGTGGGGTGGATCCTCTAAGCACCAGGTCAGGGTGGGCACATGGATGTGGGGTGGATCCTCTAAGCACCAGGTCAGGGTGGGCACAAGGATGTGGTGTGGATCCTCTAAGCACCAGGTCAGGGTGGGCACATGGATGTGGGGTGGATCCTCTCAGCACCAGGTCAGGGTGGGCACATGGATGTGGTGTGGATCCTCTCAGCACCAGGTCAGGGTGGGCACATGGATGCGGGGTGGATCCTCTCAGCACCAGGTCTGGGTGGGCACATGGATGTGGGGTGGATCCTCTAAGCACCAGGTCAGGGTGGGCACATGGATGTGGGGTGGATCCTCTAAGCACCAGGTCAGGGTGGGCACATGGATGTGGGGTGGATCCTCTCAGCACCAGGTCATGGTGGGCACATGGACCACTGGCTTTATTGCAGCAAGCATTAAGGCTTTGGCAGTGAGGACTTGGCACACTCAGGAATCTCAGGAGCAGCGAGACGGATGAAGTGGAATCTAGGAGGGATGGAAGCAAGTAAAGCACAGTATGCACAGCTGGTGGAGCCCACCAAAGATAGAGGTCTAGAGTCTCGATCCCAAGACAGGTTTGTGTCTTAATGGGCCTTAAATAGGTCTAGAGAGATTGTCATTGACCTATGCAGGGAAACTTGAAAACCTGTCGTGGAGCACAACAGAGGGCAGCAGACCCAGGGGAAGGAAATCAAGCTTGGGATACCCGGGACAGGTCTGTTATAATTGTCAGCCTCTTTAGATTGCAAGATTATTGAGAAATGAATGTTCCTAGTAACACCAATCTTACACTGTAAATGGACTTTAAGAACACATCTGCACAAGACTGATCCACTGGTTTTCTGGAGTGGGAAGTCCACTTCAAAGTCCATAGCTGCAAAATCTTCCACAAATCTTGTGGCTTTTGTTGTAGATTTTATTATGAAAATGCTGTGTATTTGGAACAAATTCTATTTTTAAATTGCACTGGGTGAAATGTGGCAGTATGTGTTGCAGTCAGTTTATCCTGCAGATTTCTGATCTGCAGCAGCGGTCAGCTTCCTTTCCAGTTTGTGACAAGTTCTGTAATATGCATCAGATTTTAAGCACAGAAATCCACAGAACAACATCCCATGTATTTCCAACTAGTGTAGAATGTAACCTGGCTATGTACATTTCATGTATATAGGAAGAACCCGCAGATTTCGATGGGGTAATTGCATCCTTAGGCCGGGTTCACATTACGTTAACAGCAGCCCGTTCAACACATGCGTCAACGGGCTGCTGTTAGCGCAAGTGCTGATATGTCGTCGCGCTAGCACAGATAGAGCTAGCAGGTGCTCTATCTGCGCTAGCAGTGACGGAGCCGGAAACGCTGCAGCCCGCGTCCGAGGGTCAGTCACTCAATGACGGCACATCACACACCTATTGTGGGAGTGCGCTGGCGATGCGTCCGACATAGGAATTAATGGTGGCGGTAACGGACTGCGTTACACCGCGTTATGCCGTGCCGCGGTGTAACATAGTCCATCTAACGGACGCCTCTAACGCAGTGTGAACCCAGCCTTACCCGGGTCTTGTATATCTTGTAGTGATGAGCGAGTGTACTCGCTGCTCAGGTTTTCCAGAGCACGCGAGCACGCTCAGGTGTCCTCTGAGTATTTGTTAGTGTTTGGAGATTTAGTTTTCATCTCCGCAGCTGAATGATTTACAGCTACTAGACAGCTTGATTACATGTGAGGATTCCCTAGCAACCAGGCAACCCCCACATGTACTCAGTGTAGTAGCTGTAGATCATTCAGCTGAGGCGATGAAAGCTTAATCTCCGAACACTAACCAATACTCGGAGGACCCCCGAGCAGCGAGTATACTCGCTCATCACTAATATCTAGGTCTGTGCTTTGGGCACATATTCTTCACCTCATCAAGTCTCCTGAGTGCAGCAAAGTTGAGAAGTATTATCAGGATGTCAGTAATCAGAGACAATAATATATCTTCCGTGCAGGATCAGTTAATTCCTTGGTCTGATTCCCATTACTGTCAACTAGGAGAAAAATTCAGTTTGACTTTTTACTGAGAATACAAGTCAAGAATTTAGTGAATTTTCCCTGTTGACATCTCCAGATGTGCCTATGTGAACCGAGCATCCTGGCTCATTTCTTCGATGTGCCGTTGCCCCCCTTGGCTCAGTGGGAGACAGCTGCAGAAACCATTGAAAGAGAGTAAAACTACCAGGGGCTGTGAATTTCCAGGCTCATGGTATCAGAGTGCAATTGGGGTGAGCTGGAGTCCTGATACATTGACACTGGGGACAGGATATGGATCATCCATCTTCTCCTTTCTGCATGTACATATTTCCACCAGCTGCTCAAAAGCAGGAGATGGCTGGCATACAGTTTCACTTTTTCCAGATTATCCATGCCGTAACACACCAAAAATACCCATAGCCTTCATAAAAAGCCTTCATTATTTGTATTTTACACATTTTACCTGTATACAATGTTCTTAGACAAATTAAAATACTTTACCCTATACAGGAGTCACGGTTTCATAACTGACTGTGGCCTAAGGACACTGCGAGTGACTGAAAGTGGTCAATCCGGTGGTATTTAGATTGAAGCTTCCTCCATCACTCCACATCCCTAATGTCTTCCATAGATTCCTGTTGTAGGCATTTGTTCCCTCAGTGGGGTCACCCTCATCCCCGCCTCCTGTAGTAGCTGTCAATGACAGTCTAGAGTATGAGGTGCAATGGGTTGTGGACGGTTTCTTGGAGTGTCTGTAATTCCCTTCAATACCTCATATATTGGAAAGCATATGGACCGGAGGAGAGATCCTGGGTTCCAGTCCGATCCGTGAGGGCCGATCGACTGGCCAGGGCCTTTCATGCTAGGTTTAGTTGGAAGCCTGGGGGAACAGTGCCCCCCCAACCCCCTAGAAGACGGGCTACTGTCACGGTTTCATAACTGACTGTGGTCTAGGAGCACTGTGAGTGACAGCTCAGAAGCCCTATGAAATCTGGAGTGTGCTAGACTGTTGATTGTGTGAATTACAGTTCAAGTCATCCAATCTGTTCCTGGGGCATGCTGGGCTGTCAGTATTTTGATTGACAGCTTTTCTGCCCTATCTAGTTTAGTCTGCAGGCGTTTCCTCAGGTGCCTCCCAACTTTAATCATTTGCAAGGCATTTAGAAGGCTAGCTGTTAGTGGTCAGTGTCAGTTGTAGCTTTGCCTAAGCTGGATGTGTTTTTTAAGCTCTTTCCTCTGACCCTGTTGCTGGACCTTTGATTTGTTGTGACTTCTCTTGTGGATCCCACCTTCTGCTTTTGATGCTGTCTAAATTTAGGTATCTAACCCTGGAATTGGCCTCTGACTATCCGTTTGTTGTACTCGCTTTCACTTGACCCTGGACTGTTTCCTGACCACACTTTTGACTTACCCCTCCCGACTACCCTGTCTCACGGCTTACCCGTGAGTAGTCACTCAGTGTCACAACAGGATTATTTCTTGCATTATCACATCCTATATACAATCTCTTTCCCGTTCTTGTCACTTGCACCTAAAGAACATCTCTAGAATCCGCCCCTTTTTCACCATGGAAACAACAAAAACCCTCACTGTTGCCCTGATCCACTCCTGCCTATTAACTGACCTCCCCCTCACTCGACTTTCCCCACTCCAGTCCATCCATAATGCAGCAGCCAGGGTCATCTATCTGGCTAATCACTACTTGGACACCTCCGTTCTCTGTCAGTCATTGCACTGGCTGCCCATACATTATGGGATCCAATTTAAACTGCTTGTTCTCACCCACAAAGCTCTCCACAGTGCGGCACCCTCCTACATCTTCTCCTTCATTTCTGTTTATCGACCTACCTGCTCAATATGCTCCTCAAGCGACTTTCGACTAACCTCTGCTCTAATCTGTACCTCCCACTGCCGCCTCGAAGACTTTCTACCGAGTTGTGCCAATACTCTGGAATGCTCTATGTGACATGCAGAAGTAGTACTGAATGCTGTTGCTTCAAAAGCATCCAGCAACTAGAGGGGTTAACACAGTCACAGGAGACAGGGGGATTGTGGGGCACTTGTTTATTCTGGGAGCAGAGGAAGGGATGAGTGGTGTGTGATCTGTCTCTCACAAAAGTTCAGGCAAGTGAACCATAGCGCCACAGGATTCCATTAAAGAGGGAAGCTGGGCTAACCCCTTTACTGCTAGTTGAGAAAGTCTATCACGAGCAGGAAGATAAGTGCTAGAAGGAATTGTGTCACAGGGATCATCTCCTTCAGCACCCACCCCTCCTTTATCTCACTGTGCCAGAAGGGAATGCTGTGTACTATTGTGCCTTTGTAAAGAGTCTTGATCTGTGCTGAACTGTGCTATCAAAAGAGACTGTTAGCCAATGTGCGTTTAAGAAGCAGATGTACTGTATATGAGGCCTGTGCTTAAGAGACTTGAATTGCACTGGATGTGCTGTGATATTAAACTGCACTGTTCATCTGTTCATGAGGACTCTATCAATTGTGTCTGTGTGAGCACGTGGATCCATCTTGTGCCCGAGAAAGTTGCAGTGCACGGTCACCCTGAGTTCCAAAGAATTCATGAGATCTGTCTCGCCCCTATCTGAATCTAGCGACATGCACATAACATCTACCCCAAGAAATTAGGACTAACAACAATTTATACAGTTTTAGGAGCTCCCTAAAAACACATCTGTTTAGAGCGGCCTATCACGTTCCCTAATCGAAGTCCTTTAATATACAGTTAGGGCCAGAAATATTTGGACAGTGACACAATTTTCGCGAGTTGGGCTCTGCATGCCACCACATTGGATTTGAAATGAAACCTCTACAACAGAATTCAAGTGCAGATTGTAACGTTTAATTTGAAGGGTTGAACAAAAATATCTGATAGAAAATGTAGGAATTGTACACATTTCTTTACAAATACTCCACATTTTAGGAGGTCAAAAGTAATTGGACAAATAAACATAACCCAAACAAAATATTTTTATTTTCAATATTTTGTTGCAAATCCTTTGGAGGCAATCACTGCCTTAAGTCTGGAACCCATGGACATCACCAAACGCTGGGTTTCCTCCTTCTTAATGCTTTGCCAGGCCTTTACAGCCACAGCCTTCAGGTCTTGCTTGTTTGTGGGTCTTTCCGTCTTAAGTCTGGATTTGAGCAAGTGAAATGCATGCTCAATTGGGTTTAGATCTGGAGATTGACTTGGCCATTGCAGAATGTTCCACTTTTTGGCACTCATGAACTCCTGGGTAGCTTTGGATGTATGCTTGGGGTCATTGTCCATCTGTACTATGAAGCGCCGTCCAATCAACTTTGCAGCATTTGGCTGAATCTGGGCTGAAAGTATATCCCGGTACACTTCAGAATTCATCCGGCTACTCTTGTCTGCTCTTATGTCATCAATAAACACAAGTGACCCAGTGCCATTGAAAGCCATGCATGCCCATGCCATCACGTTGCCTCCACCATGTTTTACAGAGGATGTGGTGTGCCTTGGATCATGTGCCGTTCCCTTTCTTCTCCAAACTTTTTTCTTCCCATCATTCTGGTACAGGTTGATCTTTGTCTCATCTGTCCATAGAATACTTTTCCAGAACTGAGCTGGCTTCTTGAGGTGTTTTTCTGCAAATTTAACTCTGGCCTGTCTATTTTTGTTATTGATGAATGGTTTGCATCTAGATGTGAACCCTTTGTATTTACTGTCATGGAGTCTTCTCTTTACTGTTGACTTAGAGACAGATACACCTACTTCACTGAGAGTGTTCTGGACTTCAGTTGATGTTGTGAACGGGTTCTTCTTCACCAAATTAAGTATGCGGCGATCATCCACCACTGTTGTCATCCGTGGACGCCCAGGCCTTTTTGAGTTCCCAAGCTCACCAGTCAATTCCTTTTTTCTCAGAATGTACCCAACTGTTGATTTTGCTACTCCAAGCATGTCTGCTATCTCTCTGATGGATTTTTTCTTTTTTTTCAGCCTCAGGATGTTCTGCTTCACCTCAATTGAGAGTTCCTTTGACCACATGTTGTCTGCTCACAGCAACAGCTTCCAAATGCAAAACCACACACCTGGAATCCACCCCTGACCTTTTAACTACTTCATTGATTACAGGTTAACGAGGGAGACGCCTTCAGAGTTAATTGCAGCCCTTAGAGTCCATTGTCCAATTACTTTTGGTCCCTTGAAAAAGAGGACGCTATGCATTACAGAGCTATGATTCCTAAACCCTTTCTCCGATTTGGATGTGGAAACTATCATATTGCAGCTGGGAGTGTGCACTTTCAGCCCATATTACATATATAATTTTATTTCTGAACATGTTTTTGTAAACAGCTAAAATAACAAAACTTGTGTCACTGTCCAAATATTTCTGGCCCTAACTGTATATATAGCCCATTCACTATTTATCTGAAAATAACTCCATCAAACTCCACCGCACCCAAAAGCACCACAAATATTGGCTGGTGACTAACTCATGCAGCCTATATCTATCCCCAATCCCTCAAGATGGCACCATAATTGTAAATACGCACCTGTACTTTGTGTCTCCCCCCACCTCATTGTAGACTTAAAGCTCTTACGAGCAGGGTTGTCTTATTGTGCTTTAATTACTGGATTATATTTAACGTTATTACGTAGAACTTTTATATGGACTGTTGAATTGTAAAGCACTGCGGAATATGTTGGTGCTATGTAAATAAAGATTATTATTATTACACTAAAGAGCTGCATTCACAGTCCTGTTGTTTCTAACTGGAAACAGTTCTTGTGGACAGACACATCCTTAAAGGGAATCTATCAGTAGGATCAACCCTCCTATGCCATCTATATGAGCATTTAGGTAATAGAAAGTTGAATAAAATACCATGATATCTGTGATCCGATATATTTTTTCAGATCAATATGCATTTTTCTTCATATATAATTGAGTTGTTAAAATGTATGGACTGGACATAGATCTCCCTGAGAATCTGCCTCCAGAGCTTATTTTAAATAAATGGGGGCGTTGAAACACAGTAATACCGATACATAGATAATGGAGCATACCCGAGAAGGAACACTCAATCCCAAGACAAAGTATGTGTCTAAATGGGTCTTAAATAGGTCTAGGGAGATGGAGTCATTGATGCTCTCCGGTCAACCTGCAAAACCCGATGTAGAGCACAACAGAGGGCAGCAGACCCCGGAGAAAAGAGCAGAGCCTGGAATACTCATAATAGGTATATAACACTCATACTGATAAAGCCCCCTTTCATTTAAAATAAGCTCTTGAGGCAGATTCTCGAAAAAAATGTATGTCCGTAGATCAGCGTTAGCTCCGATCAGAGACGTTAAGGCCTCCATAACCATTAGTTTGCTGATGGGTGAATAATGGTTTGGCTAATTGTTCGACCGGCAGCCATCTTGGCTAGCATTCCCATACTCAGGAGTGCTGGGTCTGCCAATCCCTCCTGTGTTCTCTATGAGCCGAAATGTCCAGCAATGGCCTATCTCTGGGAAACAATGCTATCGGCAGCCCAAAATTGGACATGCCGGATCGACAGTTCAGTGGGCAATAAATTTTCCTTGGCTCCCAAACACAGACTGTTGACCAAACCCATTGATATCAGCAAATTTGGTACAGAGGGGACTCAGCTCCTAAACTCACTCCATACAAGGAATGCTCCCACTGCTTACTGGGTAACCTGAATGTGGTAGGCCCTGACATTTGGAAGTCACTCTCTTTACTAGGCTCCACCACTGAAGTCACAGCTGCAGCTATTGGTTTGCAGTAGCATATTCTGTCGACACAACAAAGATGGAGCCGGTAAAACAGACCACCAGGGAAGCATTGGCACTGGTGCAGCAGATGTCTAGTAAGGTGAGGGTTGCGCTAGGAAGTGGACTCTCCATCTTAGCTGTAATCTGATTTACACAGGCTACACGAGGGGTGGAATCTAAGGTATTGTCTGATATCCATTATTTAACCTCTATACAGTGAAATGGACTTCAATGCAGAGAATTCCCAAATTGTGGTCTCTAGAGTGGTCTTTGATTGATAGTGTATAGCAAAGGATAGCCAGGAGTTGCTAACCGGAAATCAGAAACAGTAAATAAGATCTCAAGAGAAGGAAAAGTCAAGAACAAGAACCATGGGCAAACACTATCAAGGAATACGAATCCAAGCATGAATCCAAACATGTAAACAAAATTGTCGTCAAAGACAAGTCGTGGTATGTTGGAACTGGATGAACAATACCCAATGTAACAAACAGGTAGTAAGACTTGGCATGCAGCAGCAGGAGGACCTTTTAAAGCAGTGTTCCCCAACTCCGGTCCTCAAGAGCCACCAACAGGTCATGTTTTGAGGATTTCCTTAGTATTGCACAGGTGATAATTGCATCACCTGGACAAGCAAGCATTCAATGACCTGTGCAATACTAAGGAAATCCTCAAAACATGACCTGTTGGTGGCTCTTGAGGACCGGAGTTGGGGAACACTGTTTTAAAGAGACCTCCTGGCCTGATATAATTGAGCACTGATGACTCTGACAACCGGAAACTGAAGAATTCGACAACCACCCCAGGAACACATGACCGGAAGAGAGGGGTATGTGCCACTGGCTATATGGCAACATGTCCACAAGTTGGATTTCCCATGGGCACGCGGTGCATTAGTCTGGATGCATTTATCCCATGGAGCTGTGCCAATAGTGTTCTATGCTTTGCTGGTCTTCTTTAGGAGATCCAGCCCCTGCCCAAACTATTATTATTTGTATCTGGCCAAAACCAGGAGTAAAAGCTACAAAGAGAAAGAATAAAACATAAGAATATAAGAGAATACAAAAATAACCCACTGTTAGGCCTCGACTCGCTTTGAAAAGTCGCAAACATTTTTAGCAATGCGAGGTAGTGCAAACATTTCATGACTTTGGCGTTTTCATGCCAGTTTTGCCGAGCTCTGACAAAATGAGTGGAGCTGATGCAGAGTAGGGGTGTGACACCACAGCTTGTCTAATTCATGGTGATCTGTAGTGTTCATTATGACAGAAATCTTACTTCAGTCTCTCAGGCCGGCTTCACACTTGCGAGTTTTACGGACGTAAGAGCGCAGAAACTACGTCCGTAAAACTCGCAAAAAATACGGCACAATTATTCTCTATGCCCCTGCTCCTATCTGCCGTATTTTACTGATCAGTATTAGGGCTCATCTCCACTTGTGAGAAAAACGGACGGATTGCACTCGGACCAATGTTTTTCAATAGGTGACAATCCATTAGCGATTTTTTTCCCAGCCGAAATCGGACTGAGAAAAATCTGTGTCGGCTGAGAAAAAAATCGCAGCATGCTGCGTATTGCTGAGATTCTCGGACGAGACTCGCCAATGCAAGTCAATGGGTGCGAGAGAAAAAACGCACAGCACTCGCACCATGCGAGTGCTGTCCGATTTTTAAGCACCCGTGTCCTTAGAAAAGCCGGCAATTCAGTGCAGAGTACAGTAAAATCACACTGACAGGTTAGATGAGAGTAGATATATACACATAGAATAGGTATATATACATATATATATGTCAGGGAGACACCTATATATATATATTTATGAAAACACAAAAAAGCACAGTAAAACCAATAACACTCTGTTGCAAAAAAATCACAGTGGACAGCAAGTGCTGGTAAAAAGATGGAAAAAACAGGGTATTTGGTTGATACGTTTTTTGCAAAAAATGTATATTAAGCCGCTCTACCAAACGTCAAGGTATACCCGTATCAGAGCAGTCCTAGCTAATGTATGTAATCCCTATCTGATGTATTTAAAACCTGGTCATATGTACAATAACTGTATGAGCAGGATTCAGAAAAGGAATGTCCATGTGGACACGCTGGACAGAACGGCTCCTGTGCGCACAGCTCAAAAAAAGAGGGGTGGAGGCCTCCCCAGTCTTGTGGACACAAGAAAACAATAATGTAAAACCAGAACACATGAGCTGCGCGCACAGTGAACAAGCCCGTAGAGACATGTTCACACCACCAAGAGACTTGAAAACACAAAAAAGCACAGTAAAACCAATAACACTCTGTTGCAAAAAAATCACAGTGGACAGCAAGTGCTGGTAAAAAGATGGAAAAAACAGGGTATTTGGTTGATACGTTTTTTGCAAAAAATGCATATTAAGCCGCTCTACCAAACGTCAAGGTATACCCGTATCAGAGCAGTCCTAGCTAATGTATGTAATCCCTATCTGATGTATTTAAAACCTGGTCATATGTACAATAACTGTATGAGCAGGATTCAGAAAAGGAATGTCCATGTGGACACGCTGGACAGAACGGCTCCTGTGCGCACAGCTCAAAAAAAGAGGGGTGGAGGCCTCCCCAGTCTTGTGGACACAAGAAAACAATAATGTAAAACCAGAACACATGAGCTGCGCGCACAGTGAACAAGCCCGTAGAGACATGTTCACACCACCAAGAGACTTGAAAACACAAAAAAGCACAGTAAAACCAATAACACTCTGTTGCAAAAAAATCACAGTGGACAGCAAGTGCTGGTAAAAAGATGGAAAAAACAGGGTATTTGGTTGATACGTTTTTTGCAAAAAATGTATATTAAGCCGCTCTACCAAACGTCAAGGTATACCCGTATCAGAGCAGTCCTAGCTAATGTATGTAATCCCTATCTGATATATTTAAAACCTGGTCATATGTACAATAACTGTATGAGCAGGATTCAGAAAAGGAATGTCCATGTGGACACGCTGGACAGAACGGCTCCTGTGCGCACAGCTCAAAAAAAGAGGGGTGGAGGCCTCCCCAGTCTTGTGGACACAAGAAAACAATAATGTAAAACCAGAACACATGAGCTGCGCGCACAGTGAACAAGCCCGTAGAGACATGTTCACACCACCAAGAGACTTGAAAACACAAAAAAGCACAGTAAAACCAATAACACTCTGTTGCAAAAAAAATTTTGATTTTTTTGCAACAGAGTGTTATTGGTTTTACTGTGCTTTTTTGTGATTTCAAGTCTCTTGGTGGTGTGAACATGTCTCTACGGGCTTGTTCACTGTGCGCACAGCTCATGTGTTCTGGTTTTACATTATTGTTTTCTTGTGTCCACAAGACTGGGGAGGCCTCCACCCCTCTTTTTTTGAGCTGTGCGCACAGGAGCCGTTCTGTCCAGCGTGTCCACATGGACATTCCTTTTCTGAATCCTGCTCATACAGTTATTGTACATATGACCAGGTTTTAAATACATCAGATAGGGATTACATACATTAGCTAGGACTGCTCTGATACGGGTATACCTTGACGTTTGGTAGAGCGGCTTAATATACATTTTTTGCAAAAAACGTATCAACCAAATACCCTGTTTTTTCCATCTTTTTACCAGCACTTGCTGTCCACTGTGATTTTTTTGCAACAGAGTGTTATTGGTTTTACTGTGCTTTTTTGTGTTTTCAAGTCTCTTGGTGGTGTGAACATGTCTCTACGGGCTTGTTCACTGTGCGCGCAGCTCATGTGTTCTGGTTTTATATATATATTTATATTTAATGCAGCGCGAGACAGCTTAAAAGCTGGTAATTCAATTACCGGCTTTTGCTTTCTCCTTCCTAAACCCGACATTATATGAGACCTGGTTTACATACAGTAAACCATCTCATATCACCATTTTTTTTGCATATTCCACACTACTAATGTCAGCCCTCCCCCGCAAATAATAAAAGCATTATAGGGGAAGTCTCATGGCCTCACAGGCCCTGAAGGAACCATTATTTATTATTGTGAAGGGTCTATGGTGTATTTTTGAGGTAAAGTAAGCTGTGGTGTTTTTACTCCACGAGCAGCTGGAACCGGTTTTATCCAGTCCTTTGGCGCCTGAAATAACGGCTGTTCATTGGCTGGTTAAGTGTTTGGCGGGCTTTTATTTGAATATAAAAAGCCCTGTTTGCGCTGAGTTACCTCACTCAGCGGTGGTTTCTGAAGAAACTGAAGTCGACTGACCTGGATGGAGAACCTTTTGCAGCAGCTATTGTCGAGGGCCGGCCAGGAGGATGGGGCGGACTGGATTAAGAGCTTTCTAGCTATAAAACCTCTGCCGGCAGTTTCTGACTCCGTCCCCCCTACTTCTGAGCCGTGCTTCCCGGTCCAGACGCCGGGTCAAGAGGCCTCTACAGCGACGGAGTGTTCCAGCCGGGGGAGGAGGAAGACGCCCCGGAAGTCCTATTCACCGCCATCCTCGCTGTCAAGATCCGGTTGCCGCACACCGGACATGCGCAATAGGCCCCGCCGCCCTTCTTCAGCAAGGTCTCGCAGTCCAGCGCGATACCGTCGGAACGGCTATCAAGCGACGCGGTCGGCGTCATCAGAAGTTGCCGGCAGGCCGCCCATCCCCCGTGGCCGTAAAAGCGCTGCGGCGGCGGCGGCCTGCCAGGCGACATGTTCCGGTACAGCGCCAGCTTCGGGGACCCATTCTGCAGCATCGCCTGTCAACCTGGAGGAAGAGGAGTCTGACGATGGCCAGATCCCTGCTCAGACGGAAGATTCACAGCTGTGGTCGCCCTCTCTTCAGGGCTGGAGCGCTGGCTGCCCAACTGAGCGAACATCCACGAGACAACTGACAGGAAGGGGTGAGATGTTAAATGTGCCCCTGTCTGTGCCACACAATCAGCTTAGGGACATTATAAAAAGTATTGTGATGGAATCATTGGGGGAATCAGTTCCCCCCTCATCAGCTCCTTTAGTTAATCCGGTAATAGATTGTGTACCTTGCATACAGAACCCATTTAAGGAGGCTTTAACATGTGAGCTTTCACCTCTAGGGTTCCATCTGAGCTCCACGATTAAGGATCTCATTTGGAGCAATGGGTATGTAGATTTATTTTCTTTACTTCCCCGCAAAGACAACCTGAGTAGATTGGAAAAGAGGGATGATAAGCCTGATAGTGAGGATTCTAAGCGCCGCTCTTTTAAGTCGTTTAATAATTGGGTCCAGGCTTTTTCAATTTACTCAGCTGTTTTGGGGGAAAAGTTTCCCAACCTATGTAGTAAACTTTTCCAGCATTTAGATATTATCCTGGAGGCCTATCGCAATTTTGGTGGCCTAGCTTGGCTTCACTATGATGAAGCTTTTAGACAAAAGTTGGCGGTTCACCCTGATATTAATTGGGGTGTGAAGGATGTGGGATTGTGGATAAACCTTATGCTCCCACAAAGGCAGTTCAGTAGCAAACAACAGCCCGCCAGTTCTTTGAGGAAGGGCGTATGTTTTGCGTACAATGAATCAGTGTGTAAATGGAATAATTCATGTAGGTTTCGCCATGAGTGCTCCTTCTGCGGAAATTCTCATCCCGTGTTTAAGTGCTTTCGGAAGCAGTCCTCTCAATTATCTTCCAGAGATTCTATCCCAAAGAGCTCCGACTCTGGTGAAACTAGCAGAAATGGTTTGGTGGCTAAACAGGTTACCAAACAAGGAGATTAGTTCACTTCTATTTGATGGCTTTTCCAGGGGTTTTGATATTCCTGAATTTAAAGGCCCCGGTTGTTCAATTGTAAAGAATTTATCTTCTTTAAATCTTCATCAGGAGGTGGCTAGGAAAAAGATTGCTGAGGAACTAAAGCTTGGTAGGATTGCTGGCTCTTTTTCTTCCCCCCCTTTTGCTAATTTCCGTATTTCCCCCCTTGGCATTGTTCCTAAGAAGGAGCCGGGTAGTTTTCGTATGATACATCATTTATCTTACCCTCCCGGTTCCTCCCTAAATGACGAAGTGGATAAATCTGCATGTTCAGTTTATTACTCCTCTTTTGATTCGGCTATCGAATTACTCAGAAAATTTGGCAGAAATGCGCTCATGGCAAAATCTGATATTAAATCCGCTTTTAGGCTACTTCCGGTCCATCCGTCAGGTTTCAATTCCCTGGGTTTTGATTTTGATAACCAATTTTTTTTCGATAGATGTCTACCTATGGGTTTCTCCTTATCCTGTTTTTATTTTGAAACGTTCTCGTCATTTTTACATTGGGTTTTAGAATCTGGCACTAATGGAGCAGGCATTCTCCACTACCTGGATGACTTTCTTTTTGTTGGTCCTCCTGGTTCTGGTGATTGTTTAGCAACCTTAAACAGCTTTATTAGTATGTGCAACAATTTTGGGGTTCCCCTGGCTCACGACAAAACATGCTTCCCAACGACCGTGATTGAATTTTTGGGCATTACCCTGGATTCCAGAGAGATGGAATGTAGGTTGCCTAGGGACAAAATTTTGAAGTTACGCGATTCCTTGCAGACATTTGTAGCAAAGAAAAAAGTGACGCTAAAGGAAATGCAATCTTTATTAGGCCTCCTTAATTTTGCCTTACGCGTTATCCCCATGGGTAGGGTGTTTTCTTGGCGCCTTTATAATTCAACTGTGGGTGTTTTAACTCCTGGGTCCCATATCAGAATTTCATCATTTTTAAGAGAAGACGCAAAAATTTGGCTTTCGTTCATTTCGGATTTCAATGGCAGATCGTGTTGGCAATCTTCTTTTGTTTTGTCAGACACCTTGCCACTCGCTTTTTCCGTTGATAGCAGCTTTGGCGTTGGTATTCTTTTTTCCACGCATTGGTTTGCTCACCCGTGGCCAAATTCATGGGTAGCCAACCATATTACGGGAAACGTGATGGTATTAGAACTTTTTGCCATTCTTGTCAGTTTAAAACTATGGGGTCCGCAATTAAAGGATGCTAGATTATTGATTCTATCCAATGACAAAGGTGTTAATATGTCTATTAATACTCTTTCCTCCAAAAATTTATGGGCTACCAGGATCCTGAGACAGTTAGTTTTGTTATGTTTGAAATTTAACATATGGTTGAAAGCCAAAATGGGGTCAAGTGCTTTATCCTCAGTAACGGAGTCGCTTTGTTATCATCAATGGCAAATCTTTCGCCAACAGGTTCCCGACGCGGATCTGGAAGCGACGCCCTGCCCACAAGAGCTTTGGGACATAGTTTTGAAATAATTCCTCATTTTATTGAACATTCTTTGTCGGCACGAACATGGGCTGATTATTCGGCTGCATGGCAAAAATGGGTAGCGTTTTGCAATCTGAATAATTTTAATTTCTGTATCTCTAGTACTATCTCTGGGTTGCGTTTTGTTGAGTTTTTATGCAGCAAAGGGCTATCTTACTCGGCGGTGGCCAAATCCCTTGCGGGCGTTTCCTTTTTTCTTAAGTTATTTGGTAAACCCCCCCTAACGAGTTTATTCCCAATCAAGCAATTTTTGAAGGGATTCAAGAGAGTTAATTTTACACCAGATTCTAGGCGCCCTATTTCCCTTCCACTTTTAAAAGACTTATGCCTAGCTCTTCGAGAAGTTTGTATCAATTCGTTTGAGGCGCTTTTGTTCGCTTCAGCTTTTTCGTTAGCCTTCTTTGGGGCATTGCGGATAGGCGAGTTAGTATCAATTAAGAAGTCTGATCCGTCGGGACTGTCGGTTTCGGATGTCACTTTATTTGATACCCATTTAATTTTATTTGTTAGGAAATCCAAGACCGATCAGCTGGGTAGAGGGTTTAGATTAAAAATTGACCCCACATCGGAACAGGTTTTTTGCCCATTAGCTAATGCCAGGAATTGGTTATGCGCTAGGCCTTGTTTTCCTGGCCTGCTTTTTATTCATGCTGATGGGACCCCCGCAACTGTTTTTCAGTTCAATTCTGTTTTGAAAAAGTGTTTAGAATTTTTGGGAAAAGGTCATTTGAGATTTACCTCGCATTCCTTCAGGATAGGTGCAGCAACTGAGGCGTCAAGATCGGGTCTTCAGGACTCTCAGATAATGCAATTGGGCAGATGGGAATCGGGTAGATTTAAAATTTATGTTCGTCACGATTTATATGTTAATTAACTCTGAATTTGTTTTTAGGTCCCAAAGTTGTGTGGATCATGGGACACTCCTATGTGTTTTGGGCGCAGAAGAGAGCCAGTCAACGCTCATATTCTGAAAACCTTTCGTTTAGCCAGGAAGTCGTACAAGTTTTTTGGCACAGTATTAGAGGAATGTCTTGGTTTAATTTAGTTCTGGAGTTCAAAAGATGTGTTTGTAATCTGCCTTTTCCGGATTTAGTTATCTTTCATTTAGCGGGAAATGATCTCGGGAAAATCAAAACTCTGGATTTATTGGCTATCCTTAGATCCGACTTTATTCACTTAAAGCAGTCTTTTCCAGTCGTTTCTTTTGTTTTTTCGGAGATCATCCCCAGATTACTTTGGAAAAAAGGTAATTTTTCCTTTTTGGAGAAAATACGCAAGAGGGTTAACAGGGAGATGTCTAAATTTCTCCCTATGCTGAATAGTTTTTCATTCAGGCACGAGGATTTAGAAGGATTCTTACCCGGCTTTTACAGGAATGATCTAATTCATCTATCAGATATTGGTTTGGATATATTCAATTTGAATCTTCAGACAATGGTGGAGAGATGGCTGTGGTTCAATGGGGGGGCCACGGCTCTGTGAGCCTTGGCGGTTGGAAAGTCACCCTTATTGGGTGGATTGGTTCTATGGTGTTTAAACTGATGGTTATTTAAGAGTAATTTAAAGAATTTGGTGTATATGGATTTTAAGTAACTCAAAAATAAATGACACGGCCATTTCTTCCAAACATTGTCTGGAGTATTCATTTATGGTATGAATGGGCCTTGTTAGGCCATGTCGGCCCTCCCCCGCAAATAATAAAAGCATTATAGGGGGGGTCTCATGGCCTCACAGGCCCTGAAGGAACCATTATTTATTATTGTGAAGGGTCTATGGTGTATTTTTGAGGTAAAGTAAGCTGTGGTGTTTTTACTCCACGAGCAGCTGGAACCGGTTTTATCCAGTCCTTTGGCGCCTGAAATAACGGCTGTTCATTGGCTGGTTAAGTGTTTGGCGGGCTTTTATTTGAATATAAAAAGCCCTGTTTGCACTGAGTTACCTCACTCAGCGGTGGTTTCTGAAGAAACTGAAGTCCCCGCCCTCCCTCCCTTATTTATGTATTCTTCCCTGTCGTGATCATTTTTTTTGTCGAAAGTCACCCTTATTGGGTGGATTGGTTCTATGGTGTTTAAACTGATGGTTATTTAAAAGTAATTTAAAGAATTTGGTGTATATGGATTTTAAGTAACTCAAAAATAAATGACACGGCCATTTCTTCCAAACATTGTCTGGAGTATTTATTTATGGTATGAATGGGCCTTGTTAGGCCATGTCAGTAGTGTGTATATGCAAAATTTGGGCGTTCTAGCTATTATATTTAAGGGTTAAATGGCGGAAAAAATTGGCGTGGGCTCCCGCGCAATTTTCTCCGCCAGAGTAGTAAAGCCAGTGACTGGGGGCAGATATTAATAGCCTGGAGAGGGTCCATGGTTATTGGCCCCCCCCTGGCTAAAAACTCCTGCCCCCAGCCACCCCAGAAAAGGCACATCTGGAAGATGCGCCTATTCTGGCACTTGGCCACTCTCTTCCCATTCCCGTGTAGCGGTGGGATATGGGGTAATGAAGGGTTAATGCCACCTTGCTATTGTAAGGTGACATTAAGCCTAATTAATAATGGAGAGGCGTCAATTATGACACCTATCCATTATTAATCCAATTGAATGAAAGGGTTAAAAAAAACACACATTATTAAAAATTATTTTAATGAAATAAAATCAAAGGTTGTTGTAATATTTTATTTAACGCCCAATCCAATCACTGAAGACCCTCGTTCTGTAAAAGAAAAAACATAATAAACCAACAACATACTTACCTTCCGCAGATCTGTAAAGTCCAACGATGTAAATCCTTCTGAAGGGGTTAAAACATTTTGCAGCAAGGAGTTCCGCTAATGCAGGCTGCTCGGAGGCTGCCCCGGAGAATGAAGCTAAATATAGATCAATGAGCTATATTTAGCTTCATTTGCAGTGAGGCGCCCTCAGCTGGCTGTTCATAGATCGTGGGAACTTTCCTAGAAAGCTCCCAGGCTTTCTAGGAAAGTTCACACGATCTATGAACAGCCAGCAGAGGGCGCCTCACCGCAAATGCAGGTAAATATAGGTCATTGACCTACTTTACCTTCATTCCCTGGGGTTTTGCAGCGAGGAGTAGCGTTGCATTAGCAGAACTCCTGGCCTCAAAATGTTTTAACCCCTTCAGAAGGATTTACATCGTTGGACTTTACAGATCTGCGGAAGGTAAGTATATTGTTGGTTTATTATGTTTTTTCTTTTACAGAACGAGGGTCTTCAGTGATTGGATTGGGCTGTTCATAGATCGTGGGAACTTACCTAGAAAGCTCCCAGGCTTTCTAGGAAAGTTCCCACGATCTATAAACATCCAGCAGAGGGCGCCTCACCGCAAATGAAGCTAAATATAGATCATTGATCTATATTTAGCCTCATTCCCCGGGGTTTTGCAGCAAGGAGCAGCCTGCATTAGCGGAACTCCTTGCTGCAAAATGTTTTAACCCCTTCAGAAGGATTTACATCGTTGGACGTTACAGATCTGCGGAGGGTAAGGATATTGTTGGTTTATTATGTTTTTTTACTTACAGAACGAGGGTCTTCAGTGACTGGATTGGGCGTAGAATAAAATACTCCAACAACCATTGTTTTTATTTCATTAAAATAATTTTAAATAATGTGTTTGTGTTTTATTTAACCCTTTACTACAATTGGATTAATAATGGATAGGTGTCATAATTGACACCTCTCCATTATTAATTTGGCTTAATGTCACCTTACAATAGCAAGGTGGCATTAACCCTTCATTACCCCATATCCCACCGCTACACGGGAATGGGAAGAGAGTGGCCAAGTGCCAGAATAGGCGCATCTTCCAGATGTGCCTTTTCTGGGGTGGCTGGGGGCAGGTGTTTTTAGCCAGGGGGGGGGCCAATAACCGTGGACCCTCTCCAGGCTATTAATATCTGCCCTCAGTCACTGGCTTTACTACTCTGGCAGAGAAAATTGTGCGGGAGCCCACGCCAATTTTTTCCGCCATTTAACCCTTTAATTTACTAGCTAGAACGGCCAAATTTTGCAGATACACACTACTGACATTAGTAGTGTGGAATCTGCAAAAAAAAGGAGAGAAGACATGGTTTACTGTATGTAAACCATGTCTCAAATCATGTCGGTTTTTAGGAAGGAGAAAGAAAAAGCCGGTAATTGAATTACCGGCTTTCAAGCTGTATAGCGTTGGAAAAAATATTAATATATATACATATATGTGTCTACTGACATATATATATATATATATATATATATATATATATATATATATATATATATATATATATAGACAGTATATATATATTTTTTTTTTTTTTCTTTTTGGGACACATGGATCACTTCTATAGCGGTATGTTGATTTTGCAAGCCTGCGAGAAAACCACGCAGTACGGATGCCATACGGATTACATACGGAGGATGCCATGCGCAAAAAACGCTGACACACCCTGCCTACGGAGGAGCTACGGACCACTATTTTCGGGACTTTTCAGCGTATTACGGCCATAATATACGGACCGTATTTTCATACGCTGAGTGTGAAGCCGGCCTCAGTGTAGTAAAATTAGTGTTGAGGCGCACAACACTAGTTAGATGCTCGTGATTCATTAAGAGGCATGCCTCTCATGCAATTTTGCAGGCCGGTCTTGATGAATTGGGCCTTAGGCTATTGTTTTAAGTCACTTTCCTTTTTTTATTTTGTGTTATTGTTGACTTTATGATGGCCTAATTCTTAAAAAAACTCATGTTTTTTTGCAATTTTTTTTTTAAACTTGCAAGCAGGTAAAAACATCTGGTAAACAAAACCACGCCCACATTGGCAAACATAAAAAATACACATTTACAGTGGTGTGAAAAAGTGTTTGCCCCCTTCCTGATTTCCTATGGTTTTGGACATTAGTCACACTTAAATGTTTCACATAATCAAACAGATTTAAATATTAGCCAAAAATAACACAAGTGAACACAAAATGCAGTTTTTAAATGAAGGTCTTTATTATTAACCCCTTCATGACTGAAGCTGTTTTTGGTTTTCGCTCCCCTTCTTTCTGTCAATATGGCCATGTGAGGGCTTATTTTTTGCCGGACGAGTTTTTGAACTACATCATTAGTTTTAGCATGTCGTGTACTAGAAAATGAGGAAAAAAATTCCAAGTGCAGCAAAATTTTTTGTTTGGCTTTTTTGCTAGGTTCACTAAATGCTAAAACTGACCTGCCATTATGGTTCTTCAGGTCATTACGAGTTCATAGACACCAAACATGTCTAGGTTCTTTTTTATCTAAGTGGTAAAAAAAAATTCCAAAGTTTGCTAAAAAAATAATAATAATTAAAAAAAATTGCATTCCATTTATTGTGATCTGGGGTTCGGTGGGAACTTATTTTTTGTGCACTGAGCTGACATTTTTAATGATACCACTTTTGTGCAGATACGTTCTTTTGATCGCCCGTCGCGCCGACCAAAAGAACGTAATTCTGGCGTTTCGATTTTTTTTTTCTCGATACACCGTTTAACGACCAGGTTAATCCTTTTTTTTATTGATAGATCAGGCGATTCTGAATGCGGCGATACCAAATATGTGTTATTTTTTATTTTATTTTTATTGTTTTATTTTGAATAGGGCGAAAGGGGGTGATTTGAACTTTTATATTTTTTTGCATTTTTTTAATATTTTTAAACACATTTTTTTAACTTTTGGCATGCTTCAATAGCCTCCATGGGAGACTAGAAACTGCCTTAACTTGATTGCCTCTGCTACACAGAGGCGATGCTCAGATCGCCCCTATGTAGTAGAATTACAGCATTGCTATGAGCGCTGACTACAGGGTGGCGCTCATAGCAATCTGGCATCAACAACCATAGAGGTCTCAAGGAGACCTCTGGTTGTCATGCCGATGCACCGCTGACCCCCGATCACGTGATGGGGGTCAGCGGTGCACATATTTCCGGCCCTATGGCCGGAAGTGCGCGTTAAATGCAGCTGTCAGAGTTTGACAGTGGCATTTAACTAGTTAATAGGCACGGGTGGATCGCGATTCCGCCCACGCCTATTGTGGACACATGTAAGCTGTTCAAAACACCTGACATGTCGCGGCTTTGAGGTGGGTTCACCGCCGGAGCCTACCTCAAAGCGGGGCTTCTGAGGTCAGATGTACTATCCCATCCGACCTCAGAAAGGGGTTAATGGTAAAAGAAATCCAAACCTACAGGACCCTGTGTGAAAAAGTGATTGCCCCGTAAACCTAATAACTGATTGACGCACCCTTAGCAGCAACAACTGCAATCAAGAGTTTGTGATAACTGGCAATGGGTCTTTTACAACGCTCTGGAGTAATTTTGGCAGACTCATCTTTCCAGAATTGTTGTAATTCAGTCACATTAGAGGGTTTCTGAGCATGAACAGCCTTTTTAAGGTCACGCCACAGCATTTCAATTGGATTAAGGTCAGGACTTTGACTAGGCCACTCCAAAGTCTTAATTTTGTTTTTCTTAAGCCATTCAGAGGTGGACTTGCTGGTGTGTTTTGGATTATTGTCCTGCTGCATAACCCAAGTGTGCTTCAGCTTGTGGTCAAGAACACAGCATTTCAGAAAAAGGACATCTGGATCTGGTGCCAGATCCCACTCAGTACCAAGCCCAAGCTGGGACTTCTGTTTTCTCTTTGTCTAGTACAACTTATTGGTGACTTTCTCTACTTCTTAAGTGAGGTTTGATAAAGACCCAGAACTGAGTCGAAACGTTACCTCGTTTCCCTCGCTACATCGATAATTCTCCTGCGGTGAAATTATATTGTACACAAAATAAACTTTAGTATTCTCTATATGCAATTATAGCAAACAAAATTTTTTTTGAGTGCGGCTGTTTTCTCATTGGAGCGCCCCCAGACACAGGGCCACAGGTTACTCGATACCGGTCCTCTCTCTGGCTCAGTTCTAGGGATGTCATGGTGGCTGGACCCGGTCCGTGACCCTGCTAAGGGGCGTCCAATAAAAGGGATGATGAAAGTCAGCTAAGGCTTCGTGACGCCACCTGTGGTATTCGGCCAGGGAGACAGACGCTGCTTGGGGTCCACTGGGGTGATGTGATGGCAGCTAGATGGTATACCTTCCCACAGGTGAAGTATGTCCCCAGGGCTTCCCGATAATGTAGATGGCGATGGTGTGAGGCGCAGTTAATAACGAGGACACAGGGTTGCAGTCTCTTTACCTCTTTACTGAAGGCTTCAGGATCCTCAATCCAGAGCACTGTCAACAGGGCTGTCTGAGACCGGCCGGTCCAAAGGCACATCCAGAGTTCCCCTTGCAGGTGGAAATCGTTGCCTACCACTAGCGCCTGTGTGTTGTAGTGCTTCCCTGCTGAGCGTTCGGGATAGTCCTCACAACTTCTGTTCTCGTTCTTTCTAGTTCTTTCTCGTTCTTTCTATTCTCCGTCCCCCAGGTTTGTTATGGCTAGGACGCACCCGTTTGACGGGTAGGCTTGGAGCTATTCTGGGACCCTGGAGACGCCCCTCTCCACGGTTGCCCCTTATGTCTGCTTAGGTGATGTAAGGTAGACAGCCAACCTATAATTAACTGTCCTGCGGTATTTGAAGTAAGGCATAAAGTCAGTTACTTCCTCGGTGTTCCGGTCACCGGCTACGTGCCCCAGTAGGATGTTGCCGTTCTCGGGGCACGACTCCTACTGGCTCTCCTTTGTGCTTTGATCTCGTTTCTCATTGTCCACAATATACTTCGCTTCATGTCCTTTCTTTAGATGCCGCCGCAAGGTAGTGCAGGCGCGGCTCTGTAACGATCTGTCCTTGTCGCTAGGTGCCTGCCAGGTTCCCACGCCTGACAGGGACCCCCCTGAATCTTCTCCCCGCAACACCCCCTGCCACGGGATGTTGCCTGGACAAAACCCAGTCAGATTCTGACTAACTTCCTATCCAACCCCCAGTTTTACCAGTGTGAGGAGTGGCCTAATAAATAAAACCTTTTGCTCCACCTAGTGGCCGGAGTGTGAAGTGTAATGTGTGCTGGTGATACCTGGTCAGATGAACTCCTTTAGTGCCATCAGACGTACCATCACTCCGCTTAGCGGCAGAGCGACATTACTGCAACGACCAGGTCTCTGGGACGCTGCATCATGGTAATATTTAAATTTGTTTGGTGATCTGAAACATTTAAGTGTAACAAACATGCAAAAGAATAGGAAGTCAGGGAGGGGGGGAACACTTTTTCACATCACTGTAAGATGTAAAGTGTAAATTACAGGGAAGAATTTGGCACAAACTAAGAATAGGCTAAAAACATCAAAAACTAGAAAGACAAAAGTGGAATTTAAATAGTGAAAATACTGATGCAAAATGCTAATCAAAATACTGTCAGCACTTTTAGGACAGGTGCAGACGACCGTTGTTTTTCCATCTGAGAAAAACAGTCCGATTATCCTACTCACACTCTGATAATTGAGATCCGATTTTCTAGGAAGTGGAGAGATAAAAAAAAGTTTCTCCACCTTCTCCGTTATGTCAGTCGGTGAAATTTATGTCATCCAAGTGTGGTTCAATTTTTCTCCACGGACCCGTAGACATGAATGAGCAAGTGTCATACTGATTCTCGGAGGCAAATTGTGCACATTGCGATTTTTTGTGCACAGCCAGATATAATAACATGGGTATGAGTGCTATTCATTAAAACCACGTATAGCATGGGAAAGATACAGGATTAGCAAAGTGGTCAAAAGACCTTCCGGGCTTGAGGGTGGGGGATTTTCTGGATGCTACTAATGCGCAAAGGAAAATTTTGACATATAGCAGTTATACTGACATGGCTCTATTGATCCTACATAGGGCTTATATTACCCCTCATCTGCAGTCTAGGATGTCTCCTACTACTCTATATTATTGCTCTAAATGCAAAATGCGTAACACTGACATATATCACCACCTATGGAGCTGTTTGAAGATTCAGGAATTGTGGGGTACCGTACATGACGAATTGCAGAGGATGTGTAACATCAGTTTCTCACTCACACCACAATGGGCCATTTTCAATATTTTGGAAGAGGCTCATCATAGCCTACCTAAACATGTTAAAGCATCACTCATGATTTGGGCCTCTGCTACCAGGAAAAGCATACTACATTACTGGTTGAGTCCAATTGCCCCACCACTCTCTCTTATTCAAGCTAAAGTTATGTTCCTTTTCAGAATGCAGTGGATGGACGCGCTGACCACCAAAGAAAAGATGTCTGGTAAATTCCTAACCACATGGTCTCTCTTCATCCCATCTCTCCCTATTGGGGTGAAAGAAAAATTGCGAGCCCAATTTGAAAATACACAATGGTATTTATTACAGCGGATAAGTGGAAACACACCAATTCCATAATATAAACCAAAAGTTGAGTGCACGCAGAGAAGGGGTGGTTGGGGAGGGGGTGGGGAAAGTTTGGATTCAGGGGTTATTTGTTTTTTATGTCTTTTCATTCAAAACCTAATAAACAAATTTGGAAAAAAAAAAAAAAACACGTATAGCTCTCGTCCGATTAAAACGTTCATCTGCACGAGCCATTATGTGGATAATCCTTTTGGGGTCCATGGACACCAGAGAACCCAAGGCATGTCATATTCAGACTTCGGTGCTCCAAATGCCACAGTTTACAAAAGTGCTTACAATATCTGACACAATAAAAAACCTCGATATGTCCACGTTTTATGTTGAATGTGAACTTGGGTACTGTGGTCGTTATATGACCATGTCCATGAGCCCTGAGGATGAAGCTGTTTACTTGGAGGCAATAGGCACGCAGTATTTTGGGTCTCCGCTCATTTTTCATGTCCAATATGTTACCATGTGTGACTTGTACATAAGATTTGCTCTGGCCTTTTCCATAAATGATCTCTGTGTCAAAAGTCGCTCAGCAGGAAGTATAACTTCTAGATCCTGAAGCCCATGAAACAAGCTGACATTATAGAGTGCGGAGACCTTCCTTCACCCCCTTAGATGTACTGTAAATCAACCCTCGTGTCCCGCGGTCTTATGCCCCCTGTTGCGTTCTAATTTTACGCCAACATTGCTGTAACATTCCAGAATTTCAGAATCACTTACAGACAAAGATGCTATATGAGCCAAGAGGATATTTTTGTAACGGATCTTGACATAACAGCCAAATAAACAGCAAAAAAAGAAAATATATTCTCTTTGTATAACACAGCGATCATTGATCTATATAGAATAGCTATAGAATAGCAAAGCGGTCACGACCCTGGGTGGAGTTACAGTACTACTATCCACTTCTAGTTTTAGAACAAAATCTTTTAAGGTGTCCCCTATAAAAAGAAAACCCCCGAAACTGCACATGAAAAAAATGCTGCTTTAAAAGGACTTGTCTCACTTAAAGGTGTTTTCCAGCCAATGACATTTATTGTTGAAAGGACCCAGACTGACTTATAAAAAGTTAAAGCAATTATTCTCAACACCAACGATTTCTTGCAGGTCTTTTTGGAAAAAAACAATTTGAAGACATTGATGGTATTACCAGTGTTTAACATATGGGGATTTAGTTAAAGTCTTTAACTACAATGGGTCAACCATATAGACTCTAAAAAGAGCTGAGCCAAGCCAGTGGCACAATACTTTCCTAGTGCTGTTGCCCCTTTTGTGTAGTGGTCCCTTAGGCTGGCATCACACATTTGCACGTGGAAAAACAAGAAGTGTATGAAATGAAGCTGAAAGGGAGAAGATACAGATTAGATATTAGAAAAACCATTTTGATCAAGGTCACTGTCAATGAGTGGAACAGGCTGCCACGAGAGGTGGTGAGTTCTCCTTCAATGGAAGTATTCAAACAGAGGCTGGACATACATATGTCTGAGATGATTTAGTGAATCCTGCATTGAGCAGGAGGTTGGACACGATGACCCTAGAGAACCCTTCCAACTCTACCATTCTACGATTCTATAATTGTTTGACATTTACGGTCCAAGTACAAAACCACAATATCTGGGTTGGCCACAAGTTTATTGACCAGAACTTAGCAGTCTTATAGAGATATGTGAGGTTGTAGAGTTCAGGGCAGGAGACCCACAGCTGTTCCAGACATTGTGGATCGTACTCGAATTGTGAATGTCAAGCCTTAAGTCTGCAAGGAGGTTCGTACTATTGACTCATGATTATTAGGGCCCAGATTTTACATTGGGGTATGATCATTTCTATTTACACCTATTATCTGATATTAAAGGGGTTGTACCTGGATTACAAGTTATAGTCATTTCATCACCTTTCTGTTTACTCGTCACTGGGGATTGGAGCACTGTGATTCCCACCGATCATAAAAATGAAAGTCAACAATTTCCCAGTGGAGATAGCAGGGTACTGATGGAGATAGCAGAGTGCTGTTCTCAGTCAATCCTACAGATTTTGAATGGGCCAACCATACATATACTCCATCAAATCTTCATTTTCGTCTTTACCTCTGTTCTAGTGATTGGACAGAATAGGATACGGTCCCTATATGCTGAGAACCCAAGTGATCCATGGATAATCCATAATTGTGTGAATTGCTTTCTGCGACACCGGTCCATTCTCCAGTTCAATAGTATCTGGCTGTAGACAGGAGCTGCCTAAATTTTGTTACCCTCTGGGATAGCAGCCTTTGCTTTATGATTAGCCAGGTTCGCGAGACGTTACTTGTGCGGTGATGCCGCAAAGATGATGTCTGCTAGCCCAGCTAATATTAAGTCAAGCTTGGGATTGCAGAAGAAAATAAAATTTGCGCAACTCCAGTTCATGGCCAGAGACTAATCACCTGGACCATGAAAACTAGTGTCACGCAAAGTAATCCGCTCACCTCTAGTCATGACTATTCATCCTAGTACACCTCCTTAAAGATAAATGAAATCTTTGACATCAGTTTTACCACCATACAGATTTCAGAGTGATCCCACTAAAATATCTGTGTAGTTTTATATATTTTTTTTTTGGGGGGGGGGGCACTTCTGTATTTTGGATGCACCGTACAAACAGACAAATAGGAATAAACTATTCTTGTGGTTAAGCTTCAATAATAAAATAGTCACAGATCTATAAAATATAGATAAGAACTGTGTCCTCTTTTAATGCTTCACTATAAATTATACATGAATAGGCCCTGAAAAGTCGTTGAGTGTGCTGAAATGTCAGTCTACCACTGCGGGGTCACCACTTGCCCTAGGCCCTCGAATAATATAAAACTAGGAGTCATCTCTGGTGGTCAGAGACACTTCAGTCACACTGCCTGAAGTCACACTGTAACTGAGACTGAAATATAATGATTGGTGTGAGGGCCATTCTTCCCTTTTGATGAATGTACCTGAGTTTATAGGACACAAATTTAAAGAATACTACAAGATTTCCTTAGTCCTGTCGTGCCCCATGTTTTAATCTAAAGCATGAAACATTCTACATACAGTACATCCATTTTATTCTCATCCTTCTTCTCACTCCTCCACTGCAATTTTGGGTAAATGGATGAAAACTTGACTGTAAGAGAAACCTTCCAATCTCAGTCAGACGGGATATGTCATAAATGGAACCCAGGCCTATTTCAAGAACAGCTCTAAATCGTGCATGCTGTGATTTTTTTCCTCAGACCACTCAGTGCTTTTTTTACTACGGCCTCGTTGAATAAAATGGGGATGGGTGCTATCCATCAATAAAATGGACAACACTCGTCCGATTCTTGCGGTCGTGTACTCCAGACCCAACTCTTACTCTTCGCTAATCCTGACTTCTCATTAGTGCCCAATCCAAAAGAATGGGAAAGTCAAAAAAAAAGCAAAAAAGGTATTGATCAATGCTGCTTTTTAATAGATTTCTGTAAGACTGCACGCAGGTAGTCCTGCATATGTCCAGTATCCCTAAATACAAATAAATGTCTGGCAGGGTCTTCAGCAGGGCTGGTTCTGGCATGTGGTGAACCCAGACAAGTGCCAGGACCAATGGCACCTGGAGACCCACTGTGCAGTTAGTGACATCCACTGTTCATGCACGGCAGATGTGCGTTGCCCTCTCAGATGCAAAACTTCATCCAGCCAACTGCGCTAAGTGTACCTCAAGGGCGGTAGCCGCCGGCCAGGCACACGTCTCCTTTTACGCCCTGACGCGCTACATGAAAGCTCTTTGGTTTCATGTCCTATTTCTTCCACTACTGGAGCCGTCGCACTTGGGACCCCCGCTAGTCCTTCGCATTCAGTCCTGCTTAGGTTCGTTACCTTCTGCATTACAAGGGTTTGTGACTTGGCTTCCTTTCCAAGGACACCTGTGCCTCTGACCATTTTGTCTCTTCAGTCACTTATCTTAAGGATCACACTATCCCTTGTTCTTAGTTTCCTCTCACTTAAGGTACCGTCACATTAAGCGACGCTGCAGCGATCTAGACAACGATCCCGATCGCTGCAGCGTCGCTGTGTGGTCGCTGGAGAGCTGTCACACAGACAACTCTCCAGCGACCAACTATGCGAAGTCCCCTGGTGACCAGGGTAAACATCGGGTTACTAAGCGCAGGGCTGCGCTTGGTAACCCGATGTTTACCCTGGTTACCAGCATAAACGTAAAAACAAACAAACAGTACATACTTACATTCCGGTGTCTGTCCTCTCCGGTGCTCTGCTTCTCTGCACTAAGCGCCGGCCGGAAAGCAGAGCACAGCGATGACGTCACCGCTGTGCTTTCCGGCCGCTGTGCTTACACAGTGCAGAGAAGCAGAGCGCCGGAGAGGACAGACACCGGAATGTAAGAATGTACTGTTTGTTTTTTTTTACGTTTACGCTGGTAACAAGGGTAAACATCGGGTTACTAAGCGCGGCCCTGCGCTGTGTAACCCGATGTTTAAAAACACACACAAAATTTCAGCTCACCCTTTTTGAGTAATCTCCATGGGATTTATTCAGTCCGAGAACGGAAAGAGCTTCTGCCAAGGCTCTCTGGAAACGATGAGAATGAAAGAGGAATCCAGCTCAGGAAAGTATATAAAATCAAAAGTTTTTATTTCAAATTATTTTAAAAAAGAGGAAACACTGCATGTTTACCCTGGTTACCAGTGAAGACATCGCTGAATCGGCATCACACACGCCGATTCAGCGATGTCTGCGGGAGTCCAGCGACGAAATAAAGTTCTGGACTTTCTGCGCCGACCAACGATGGCACAGCAGGATCCTGATCGCTGCTGCCTGTCAAACTCAACGATATCGCTAGCCAGGACGCTGCAACGTAACGGATCGCTAGCGATATCGTTCAGTGTGAAGGTACCTTTAGGTACACCCTTCTATGCAGCTATGCTCTCTTTACTCTTCAAACTCTATTTAACAGGAACGCCATCACTTTCCCTAACACTAATCCCCCACTATGGGTTAGTCCCAAACATTAACTATATCTTATTCTATTGTCAATATTTACACTACTGTCAACTATCTATATTCCCATGCTACCTATCTTATACTCTATGCTTTACTCTGTACGTTCTACATCATACATTACTTATACATTACACAAGAGCATATTACATTTCACATGAAAATACAATCACAGCAGTTTAACTTCATAGATGTTACTTTCAATTTCAACTGTGGCATTCCAAAGGTTGGAAATGAAAGAAGCTGTCCATTTCAACAAATATTGCCCTCCCTCTGTAAGAGTATGAACGGGACAGTCATATGCGTCTCCCTTAATAAGAAAACCGTTATAATTTGTGTATAGGAAAATGTGTGTTATAATGCATAGAACCATACAAGCAACAAGGTGCATAATTAATGTATCATGCTGATACAGATATAATATGTACAGTTTTATAGTGTTTTATAAGTGCTTAGTGATATGATTCTCTCAACTGTGTATTAATTAAGATAAAATGTACTGTTGTATTACATACAAGGATACGGATAAGGGTTTAGCTTTAGATATAAGATAGAACTGGGAACAGTTTAGTTGTGGGCACAGTAGATTCAGTAAATAGATATGCACAGGTTTAGGAACAGTTCAGGGTTGGGACCAGCCCAGCTTGTGGGAGGGGGCAAGTTTATAATAAGGGGAGAATTTACAGAATAAGATGAGATAGAATTGGAGATAACATTAGATTATAGAAGTGATAGCAGGAGTTCAAAGCCAGAGGCTGGAGGGACAAACAGTTACGGAAGGACAGGCAGTATGAGAATGGTCGTGACAAATTCCAGAGGATCTTCCTGAAACATCTGGGTCCTATGGCCCGAACTAGGCATGGAGAAGCCTGCCTTAATCTTTTTTCATGAGGGAAAGCCAGACAGGGAACCGTTTATGAAAGTCGGGACGGGACTTGGGGGAGCTGCAAAGCTGGACGGAGTGTCCCAGGTGCCAGAGACGCCTGAAAGAATAGGGATAGCTCAGGTTGAAGAAACCATAAATATGACAACATATTGTGCTGTAACGGCATTTGAACCCTGAGTAAAGTTAAACTGTTGGAAAATAACAAAATGTCCCCTGTTCAATGTGCGACTGTTCATGGATCTGGAATTGAGAAGATAGCGGCGCATCCGACCAAACTGTGAGTGTCATACAGTACACCCACAGCTCAAAGGAACAGGACACTATTTACTTGTGGGAAACCAGGGTGTGAGAACACAGCAGGCCCTTGCCCATGACTACCTCCCTGGGCAACTTACACCTCCACATCCTTTTCCTCCTGGAATATGATTGTGGGATGCCAATGGTACTGTCATGGCAGCCAGGAGACCTATTGAAGACTCCCAAGTCTGTTTGTACACCTATGAGAACCATTCCGAGTTGATATGGACTGGGGGGGGGGGTCAGGTAAATTTCCAATGTATTGCAATATTACATTATTCTGAACTAATAAAATATCATAACATATATTCCACAGGAAAAAAAATTAGAATGGCTGCTTTTTGGTCACAGCCTCACAAACAATGGTAGAAAAAAAGATTATGATCATGGAAATGATAATAACTAGAGCTTGTGCAGCAAAAAAACAAGTCCTGATACAACTCTAATAAATAAATAAAAAGTTATATCTCTTAGAAGGCAAAGAGGGAAAATAGAAAGGGAAGAGGGAACCCCTAGGACACTTTTGCCCAAATGCTGCATAAACCTGGATCCAGCCCTGGTCTGAGGTCACCTATAGACTTTAGCCTACCAGTAGCATCTTCTAATAATGAAAAAATAACTATAGTGGCCAGTTCTTGCCTTGTTTCTTGCCCCAGTGTCACATTAATCTGCCTTGGCCTGGCTGTCTCCTTGTCATTCTCCCACCGTTTGCTCTGCTCTCCTACTCCATCCCTCTCAAGGTTTCCCTTGCTGATATAAATGCCGTCCTTGGGGTCTGCCCAGTTCCAATAATAATATGAGGGGTATGAGGAGAATGAGCAGAAAAGCATCTGAGGACAGAGATTGGCACAGAATCCTTGTATGTGTCAGATAAGCCTGGTACATGTCCCTCGGTCACCGTGACCTCAAAGCTTTCTGAGAGGCATTATCCTCTGTTTTGATACAAGACTAGAAAATAATATTAACCTCTTCAATGGTAGAGTTGAATAACCTCATTTTACCCTCTGCTTTCTTCTGGCATTACCATCATTAGGTAGCCACTTTAACCCATTAGCATCCAGATGGATTTTAAAATAACTGTGAGTACTAGAGAATTTAAAGGGATTTTCCACTGTCTTTTTTTTAGAAATAAACTGATCAAAGGGTGCCGGCCTACTACCAGGACGGCTACCGCAAGTGTTTAGCTGTCATCTATAGGAGGAACATGCCAGAACACATGTAATTTCCCTATACCACCACCCCACGGTACATTAAGTATTACACATTTCCCAATTAATTCAACAGGTTTTTGTTGTAAAGCATGAACAGGTCGGGTCCTTCATAAAGATAAATACTGTCTGTAGTCACTCTCTGCCTCTGCTAAAATATAGAAGTCCTGTGTAAGGGTGGTTGACAATGACTGTCACATTCCTACCCCTGAAGATACCAATCATATTATGTGTGCTATGTCCTGTATCTTTGTATATATTTCATCATGTGAATTGTGTTGTAATGTATTGTGATATGGTTATGCATAGTGTATAAGATAGGTAATGTAGGGACGTATAGTTTAGGACCTATTACATAAGGTAGGTAGCATAAGACCATAGTTGTAGTTTAGGTAGTGGCATTAGGGTAAGATATGATAGAGTTAATGATTTGGACTAGCCCATAGTGGAATGGGCTTAGTGTTAGGGAAAGAGACTGCTTCCAGTAGATAGTCAGATAGGGCACAGTGCCTTGCGAAAGTATTCGATTCCCTGGAACTTTTCAACCTTGTCCCACATATCCTTCTTCAAACATAAAGATACCAAATGTAAATTTTTGGTGAAGAATCAACAACAAGTGGACCACAATTGTGAAGTTGAGCGAAATTTATTTGTTATTTTAATTTTTTTTTAAGAAAGGGGATGATGAGTCAGGGCGGATTTCACCCAGTGAAAGGCAGGGCCATGACAGGGCTCAGGAAGAGGAAGAGACAACACCATTTGTGGGTAGTAAGTCAGTGAGTGAACAGCTTCAAACTAGGATGGCTGATCGGAGAACTTGGATGGAGCGCACTGAGCCCTGGAACAGCATACCTAATAGAGGGAGCGGGACATAGTGAGTGGGTGAGGCTTATGGCCTTGGTGGAGTAAGAGGTGAAGCCGGGCAGCTTTGTGGAGCAGGTCATGTGATCAATAGGCTATGAAGCGGAAGCTGAGGTCTACACCCTGGCTCAGCCTCTGGCCCACGGGCAAGTCTAACGCCTCAAAGCCTTGTTATCCAAGTGTCCTTTAAATCACCCACCCAGTCTGTAGGTTCCTTCTCCAACCCTGGAAGTCTCCCCTTCAATAGTAGATGTATCTTCCCCAAGCTCGGGGGTAGTCCTCAGTCCTGGGAATATATCCCTCAGCTCACGAAAGTAATGAATATTGAGGGTGATATAGGGTATGTAGAAAAGAGAGCAGTGGTTCTGGGCACAGCAGCTGAACAGTCCTGATGGAGAGGAGCTTGTCCGACAGATGACCCAGGGCATCGTAAGGCACTATGACCATGGATGAGGCTTTGGCTTCGTCATGGAGGAAGGTACTGGGTACAAGATTTATATCAATGCCAGTTCCCTCAGAAAAGGGCCAAGCCTATAAGAAGAACGAGTCACTTCCTTTTCACAAAATGTGGAGAGAGCCCCTCTTGCTCCCAGAATCTAACAGGGTTGCCACCCTAGTGCATCTGACACGCCCACAGGGCCGTGGGGTACTCGGTACCGGGTCCTGCGGTTCACAGGGGGATGTCACGGTGGCGACCCAATCAGTGGCCCTGGGCATCAACGTTAAACGGAAATGTCTTTAAAGGGAATAAAGTTTATGTTCGTGACGCCAGCTGTGGTATTCGGTCAATGGGGACCGACGCTGCTTTAAGGGGTCCTCTGGGGTGATGTTATGGCAGCTAGATGGTATAACTTCCCATAGGTGAAGTGTATCCCCAGGGTGTAGATGGAAGATGGTGAGAAGTGCAGTGAAGTACGAGGACACAGGTTTGCAGTCTCTTTACCTTGTTTACTGTAGACTTCAGGCAACCACAGTCCAGGGCACCAGATCACAGGGCAGGCAGGGTCCGGCCGGCTTGAAGGCAAGTTAGGAGTCCCCTTATCCAGGTGGAAATCAAAAGGCTTCCTCTAGCACCATGGTGTTGTAGTCTCTTACTGCCTAGGCTTCACGTAAGGTCCTAACAGATGTTATCTCTCTCTCTCTGTCCCCCGGATAGAATAGGACATAACCCATATGACTGATGGCTTGAGGCTGTTTATAGGGACTCTAACATGCTCCGGCCTCTGAGGGGTGCCATCGTGCCTCCTGGGTGTTAGGTCGGACAGGTAACTTAAAGTTCGGCTTTCCTGCCAGTCTCTGATGCAAGTCATAGAGGTCCTTACACCTCGGTGTTCCGGCTACCGATCTCTGCATCTCAGAAGGAGGCAGCCTACTCGGGGCTGGTCTCCCCCTGGTATTCCCTACTGTGTTTTGCTCTCCTGCACGCTCTCTGCAATGTATTCGGCTTTCTCAATGTCTCTTTCCAGGAGCTGCTGCACTGCGGCCACACAGCTCTGTAAAACCTTCTTCTCTCCTCAGACCGGTCCAGTCCGTCTCCTGACTCGACCTGCCTAGAACTCACTGACTTTCCCTACAGACTACCATTTATATATATATATGGGGGTCACCTAGTAAATAGGATCAAAAGCTCCCCCTGGTGGCCTGGAGTGTGAATGTGTTGCATGTTTGTGGTACCTGGTTACAGTTATCCCTTCTTGCCTTCAAGCCTAACATCACCCTCCCCGTGAGGAGAGCAATACTACTGTGATGACCAGGACCACACATCTAAGAGCCAATCTAGTTTGTTGCTCTCTTGAAAGAGGAAAACCTGGTCATTTACAGGAAAGAAAAGAAACAGAATGGCCACCTCACCCTCAACCTCAGGAGGGAACTAATAAGGGAACCACATCCCGCGAAATCCTAGCGAAATTTTAAGTCGCCTACATGGGCAGTCAGACACCTGTGAAAAAGTGGAAACCTATTGTCAATTAAGTTAAATTACAAAGGTGTTTACAATGTAATAGTGACTGGACCTTTCACCAAGAAATGAAAAACTTCCCCTTCCTAGCCCGAAGACCCAGTTGCGCACCTAGGTGCGTGTGCTTAAAGAATGAAACCGAAGAGAGTGCAAATGTGCCATCAGGTTGAGGCACCCCATGGCCACCACCTCTGGAGCACTTTTGCGCATTGAGATCTCAAATTACACCTGACCTGACCCCCTTACTGAAAGCACAACTAGTAAAGGAAATTAACTTATATCTTCTTGGGAACCACTTGCTTTCAGTCATAAGAAGCATGCAGGGAGCTGTTAAAATAGTAGTCCTTAGCACTTTGATGCGCTGCACAGTGAGCTGTCAATGAAAGGGCTGGGAAGTCATCACACATGAGTGGTGACAGTAACAACTCCCTGCATAGCCTCATGACTAAAAGCAGGCGGCTCCCGAGAGGATATAAGTTCATTTCCTTGCTGTAGCCATAACTGTACTTTCAGTGAGGTGACCAGGCATACATTCAACGCTAATCACGTACAGATTAACCCTATATCTGAATGTAAATAGCATTTTTGCACATGGCAGGGTCCCTTTAACAATGTTTGGGTCTTACTGCAGACAAGGAAGAGGGGGGAGGCTCCTGCTGCATTTAGTTCTCATGCAGTCAGATACAGAGGACATTGAGGTGGAGGAAAAGGTACCTGTCTGATATAATGGGACATATAAAAAAAGATGTCCCCTGATGATTTTCTCGCTGGAATTGATGAGGGGTCATGGTGAAATTAGATTCTTCTGATTCATGAAGATGTGCACCCCTCTTCTGGAATCAGACCTGTCCTTGTTGGATTAAGATTTGTGGAGTAGCGAACGTCACAAATTTGACAAGTGGTGATTGCCACACTCCATCCTGACCCAGCTCTTCCAACTTTGGGCGAAAACAACACGAGAACTTCAAAAGTCGCAAAATTTTACCGCAGTCTCAAGCTGTACCAAAGTTATGCAACATTTCAAAGCTTTTTATGTGAGAATACTGGAGAAAAGCTTTGATGAATCGGGTCAGATGTCTGTGCGTCTGTTTTCATGGCAATATGGGTCCGAATAGGATGAAAGGAAAGAAGGAGTTTAGAGGAGTTTTACAACTTCTGAGTTACAACGTACAAGTAGTGGTACTCCCAGATTTTGGCTATTGAATTTGTAAGCAATCAGTGGTCTCTGCAGTCACATGCCTTACTACTGGCATCATTACTAAGCCATTGGAGCCAGCTGTACGACACGTGGCAGTAGAGACCACTGATTGGTCATGTGCCAACGTCTAAACAAAGACTGGTAGAACTTACATCAAAAAGATGGCCACATATGCCCAAGAGACTCATCCGAGAGAATCTGATCAAACTCTGATCAAAGTCTACCCGTTCTCTTCGGTCCACTAATGACCTAAGACTAACATCCTCTATAATCTGAACCTCCCATTCCCGTCTGCAGGACTTCTCTCGTGCTGCACAAGTATTCTGGAATGCACTATCCAGTCAACTCCAAGTATCCACAGTTTCAAGCAAACCCTAAAAACAGATTTCTTTAGATTGTCCTTTCATCTCACCTCACTAATCTAGAGAACTTTCCCGTGTTCTCTCTTCCATGCACTCGGTAGAACTTTTTACCTGTGTTTGTACAGATACTGGCTGGTGATATTTTATTTGACTCTCTCAATTTATTATACAGATGGGTGGACCATGCACAATAAACACCTTCATTTTACCTTTTACTTTTCGTATCTCCCCGATTTCCTCATGGATTGTAAGCTTGCGAGCAGAGCCATCACTCCTTTTGGTATGCGTTGCTCTATGTTTTACTCTGTAAAGCTTTATTTTGTTTGTACAAGAGCCATCTGGATTGTTAAATGCTGGCACTCAAGAAAAAAAAAATATTATATGACTATTTTTTTTAATAATTATTTTTATGAGGGTAAGGATGTATGGACCCAAATGTTGGGATCTGCCGGGATGCGATTGTGTCAGAAGATATAATTTTTTTGATAATATCTTGGTATCTTTCTTCATCCTTACCAAACATCATAACCTTGAATGTCTGCTGATAACATCAGTGTCCTCTAGATATTCCAATCCTGCATTTGCAGATAGCGTCTACTGGTGAAATCTCTGCGGTAGATCCTTGTGTCACCCAAGGGTTAATGTGTGTGATCAGTGCATGATGAGTGTGTGTGTGGGGGGCGCATCTACTGTGTGTTGTGACCGGTCACCTGAAGGGGCTGACCCCCTGCAGTGACACATCATTAGCGCATGTAACATCTGTAGCTGCAGTGTGAATTAATTCCAGTCTTTGTGGTCGGGCCAAAATATTATTCTAATGACCTTGTGCCAGGGGCTGGGGAGGAGCCGGAACGCAGGGTGGGGGGCACTAGATCACACTAATGAGATCCACCGGGAGCCTTAACTCTGTCAATCAGAGCCAATTCCTGACAGCAAAACTGGCATGAAACGCCGTCTGACAGCGAGCTGAGAGAGATAGGGGCAAGGCGTAAAGAAAAAACAGGCAAGAAGATGGAAAAGAGACAAAGGTGGGGGGGATACAAAAATAGGAAACAAATTGGAGTAAAGGGAAAAGTGTCACACGAGAGGTGAGCTACAAGAAAAAAAAAGAAAAATGGATGAAGCACACACAGCACCTTCACGGCGGCCATAAATCCTTGTGTACCTGTCAGGTGGAGGTTTACATAGTGAGCAGATTCCAGGAACACCTGGAGAGCCACGGGCTATCTGCGGCCGATGGCTGATTATGACATGGCTTTTATTCAGTGGTTTATAGGAATTTCGATTTCCTAGAATATCAATGGGACATAATGAAAGTATTTATTCCCAGGGTTAGTACCGCACCATAACAGTCCTAAGAACAGGGGCTCCATGTACTGTATATTACAATATGGATTTACCAAGGGCGGACATATCATTGGTGCATCCCGTGCAGCCTCACAGGGGCCCACGAGGTAAGGGGCCCGCATCCACCTCCAAAGCAGGTGGCGCATTATGATAAGTGATTGGATGGCAAAGAGCCCATATATTGTTCTTGAACAGGGGCCTTCTCCTGTCTGTGTCCACCAGTGGGATTGTTTTATAGTAATAAATAGAGAAATAATGGTCTCCTTTAGGCTAGGGTCACATCTGAGAAAATTGGTCCAATTATGCTAATCGCACTCTGATCAGGAGTTTGGTCACAGTGTGATCCTATTTTCTCAGGTGTGTAGAAGTTGAAAAAAAAAAATTACTCCTTCTCCATTGTGTCAGTCCGTGAAAATCGGACTGCACTCAGATGTCATCCAACTGTGGTCCTATGTTTTCTTCGGACTCATTGACTTGCACGGCCGAGTGCGATCCGATTTACGGATGCAAATCGTGCATGCTGCGATGTTTTCCTTGGAAAGATTTGGTCTGAGGAAAACTTTAGACATGTGCAAAACCCCATAGACTAACATTGGTCCAAGTGCGATCTGATGTTTTGTTTGACCGAAAATACCGTTGACTGCATGAGCCCTTACTCTTAGGCAGGCGTCACACTTGCGTGTGCATTGCAAGGAACTCGCACGAGTCTCTCGCATCAATACCCGGCACTGCCGCCGGCACTCGGGACCGGAGTGTGTGGCTGCATGTATTTCTATGCAGATGAACACTCCATTACATAGTGCCGGCGGCAGTGCCTAGTTCTTTCTTTTCCACTTAAGGAATCAGGCGCATCTTAAAAGTGGCTTGCACCTCCAATCTGGAGTAAGATTTTTGGTGTACAGTGAGCCACAGCTCGTCATGAATTAGACATGTCCGTTCCACCACTATTCCTCCCTGATTCCATCAAGCTCCAGAACCTGCATGAAAACACCAAATGTGGCAAACGTTTTGCACAACTTCATGTTGAAAAAGAATTTTGTGACTTTTCAAAGTGTTTTACGCAAGATCTCTGGTATCAACATTTAGCTCTAATTGACTTCTCCAGCAGTTCCATAAAAAATGAATGGAGCAGAGCTCAAGCATGAGCACCTCCGCTCCATTCAAGACAGAGCTCTGCGGGGGCGGAATAACTGGGGTATTGCAATAGCGCAGGTATCCATGGCTACGACCACTCCTATAGTGACAGTTAGTTGTCAGTCGTTGCAACCTAAACTACTGCAATGCCCTGCACATGAGGTAAGCAACATAGCTAATAAGGAGAACTATACTACATTTCTAATTGGAGGTATTTGCTAATACTATTATTATTACACCTACTACATATTGGATAGGATCTTGGAAATGGGAACACCTGTTTAACCTATTCCATAGCCTGTAAATAAGAGGTCATACATTTTTTTTTTGATTACCCCTTTAGTAGAGATGTTAAGCCCTCCATCACACTTCTACAAGTCAGTCTTTCCAACACTTTTCCTTTGTACTATTACTGATATCCGGATTATTATATGTTTTTAGTCTCTTCAACATGTCTGGCATTTTAGTTAATTGTGATGATATACTATGTTAGTATTTTATCAGGATTATTATTATGTCTTCCTTTAGTTTATTATTATAGATGTTTTTCTGCATCTTGGTAGATCTAATTCACAATGAACTGCTTTTTTTTAATTTCTTGAATTCTAGGAAGGGGCTGTAAAAAGAAGCAATGGAGCAGTGGCTAAGTACAACAACATAAGCCTTAGTGAGCTCCGGGTGGCAGAGATTTTACAAATCAGAAGCCAGATTAGTTATACCTTTATACTGTCATAATTTACATACTAAAAATGATATGTTAAATTGGAACACCATCTTTAGTTTGTACACAACTCTAATTAATTTGGCAGTGACAGGTTGAATAAAGGTTAAAGGGGTTGGCCAACACAGATTCAAAGTCTATGGCTTTGCTTTGTTAGGAATTTACCAGGACCACTGTAGATTGTGATTGACTGCAGAAGTCAGGTGACAAGAGAAGCGAGTCATTGGACGTTTCTCCTCTTTTCATCCAACCCAGCCAATCACAGATTGCAACGGTTTTACTTTCTTCAGAATGAAGTAGATATTGATTTCGGAGTGGGCGCAGATTTCCGGAGCTGCTGGCACAGGATCCATGGGGGTGAGGTTATCATGATATTGATGATGCACATTAGGTTAAAGTTCAAGGAATCGTCCACCTACTGTCACACTCTACCAAGGAGGCAGATTGCGCACAGAGAGACGGATGGAAAGGAGAGCATTGCCACTAGGGAAAGATTAGAGGGACGCCCCTGACGTCCCAAGATGGGTTCTTTCACCCCATGCTATGATTGCGTTCCTATCCCTGTCTTGCCCTAAGGGCAGCCCTGGCTAGTGCGCGGAGCAGCAGGAACGCTAGTTCTGCTCTATAACTCAGAACGGAAAGCGTTAGGAGCCAAGAAGAAGAGTTTAACCCTTGCAACCAATAAACAAGGGAAATCTGCCCAGCTAACTGGAAAACAAGGCAGACCCAACCAGTGCAGACGTGCATGTAGCCAAACGCTGCCATCTTCTGACTCCTGAAATAGAGGAGACCACTCTCTGCCGTGGTTTCCTGTGACAGCTACCTGATATGTAAAAAGGCAGTTCAGTAAATTTTGTAGGGCAGAAAAAAGGATCAGTCATGCTGGATTTCAACATGCCCAATCCTTTGTTCTCCCAGGAGATATACTGTGACCAGAAGTGTTAGGTTTTAATTTATTCCCCATCCCTGTTGAAATAAACTTCTGTGTTCTAATGGGAGAAGTAGAGATAACCATCAGCCATATGAGCTGACACCTATAATGCATAAGGTCAGCCTTCCCACATCACCCTGAAAGCTCCTAAGATAAGCAATTTGGGTTTTGTGCAAATAATAGGGGATTGCTTGCATTGGTGGTCTCCGACCTTAGGGTGCTTTCACATTGCGTTTAGGCCCCCGTTCAGTGGCTCGCATTGAGACTTAGTAGACTTCATCTGGTTTTCTGCCTTCAGTATGCGTATATGCCCGAAAACGATGCATGGTAGAGCGCTTATTCGCTCTGTCAGCGCCATTATGGCCCCACCGGCACATACATCCAAATTTTAAGTTTATTCTGTCAGATTCCATGAAATCCAATATAAATAAATATATATTATGTTCAATCACATAGAATATCACAGATATATTCTCTCCAAGAGACTTTGTTTCTCATGAACCATTGCCCTCTAATATACTGGCGAACAGCCGCACCGTACGCTGCCCTTGTGCCTATGTCTCTGGACCCTCACAGGTCTAATAGTAATAGTAATGACCTCCTTTAGTTATGATCTCCATGTCAGATGGGGTCACCGACCTTCTACTGGTCCACAATGGCATAGCAGTGATCAGTGTATAGGCCCCAATACACCTCAGATTAAAGTATGTTACTGGCTGGCTGATCATTATGCCAAAATATGCATTTTACTCCATACTGCCCATTATAATCACTCAACATGGCCATACATGTTCAGTGACACCCACCGAGCAACAAATTAATAATTTGTTTGGAAGCATTCTTTTAAAGAATGTTCATGGACAAAAAAAAATTCTATGAGCAAAAGTTTCAGCTGAGAAAATCAAAGATGGCCGAAATCATTCAAACAATAGCGGTATGATCGGTTCCCTAAAACGCTCGTTCATCCGTAAGATTTTTCCTGATGAACGATCATTTACGTTCAGATTTTCGATAGCTTAAATCTACAGAGTTTTTCAGATTTTTGAGAAAGGTTCACCATTTAGGACCGAAACGTAGCCATTATTGGCTAATAAATCACCTTTTTTTGCCATGACTTTTTGGATTGCTGCCTCTAGTTGGTTTTTGTCTGGGTAATTTGGTTCTTGCCTGGGAGGCTTAGCGCCAATATTTCGCTTTTCTTTTTATACAGAGTCTTGCAGATTTTTTGCAGTGTTTTAGATGACTATGTTAGGTGACAATGCTGATGCCCTTGCGGCCCAATGTAACTTTGAATTATTGAAAAGTTCACATAAATGGCGTTTTGGTTTGTGATATTTTGGTACCATTTTGCAGATTTCAGCATGCTCAGATATAGAGTACTTACTGGCATTTTTCCCATCCTGTACAGGGCTTACAGATAGAAAAGAAAATTAATGGTACAAATATAACAAAATGAAAAATGTCACCAAAAATGGGAATATGCTTAAAAGCCATAGTTTAAAAAGCTTGACAGAAAATTAAGCATAAGGGGCTCATGTCCAAGAAACCATGTGCTGCCATATAAGTCCGATAGGATGCAATATTTGCTAAGAAATTCCCCCTAGAAAAAAACTAACAGCCAGCTCAGCATTAGTGGTGGCTGTCAGTCAGTGCCGGGGGCGTGGTTACTGCTGTCCTCACTATGGACTGAGCGGTGACTGAAGCCGCACTGGCCCACCCTTTTGACTGAAAGGGCTCCTACTCAGTTACGCGAGACTCAGATGAGTCTCGCATGTTAATACCCGGCACTCAGGAGCGGAGCGTGTGGCTGCATGTATTCCTATGCGGCCGCACGCTCTGCTCTGAGTGCCGGCAGCAGCGCCGGGTAGTAACATGCGAGACTCATCCGAGTCTCGCGTAAGTGAGTAGAAGCCCAAAGCCTGAAGCTGCCGGGAGGGATAAAGTTCCTCAGAACGCTATTAGCCCGCATATCAACCCCATATCTGCAGCTTTATAGCGTTTTTTTTACATGACAGGTTCCCTTTACATTCAATGCTTTACATTCAGTGATGTGTCCTAATTAGTCATGAGCGAACGTGCTGGGATAAGTTGTTATCCGGTCATGTTTGGGCGCTGACAGAGTGTCTTCGGCGTGTTTGAAAGATATGTTCTAGTCCCTGCAACTGCATGTCTCGTGGCTGTTCGACCTACCTAACGGACAATCCCTATATGTGTTGTGGCTGTTGAACAGCCGGGGGACATGCAGCCGCGGGGACTCAGACTTAATATTCGAGTACGTCGAAGGCACTCGGTTAGCACATGAGCATGCTCAAATAACAACTTATCCCAGCACGCTCGCTCATCCCTAGTCCTAGAATCCTTTTCTCCATATAGTGTATATTATTCACATGTGGCAAATTTGATGCAGAAATTTCTGCAACTGTCCCAATTCTTCTCATTAGGGTTTGTTGAAATGTAAACACATGGTGTTAACACAATCCTATTGAGATGGATGGATATTTTTCATCTGCCGGTGGTACTGCATTATATGCCATGACTATCCCTTTATGACTGTGGACACAAACAGCATTTTCTGAATGTGAAAATGTCAGTCGTTCCGGCTAGTCCAATCAGGCAGCTCAGCATGAACAGACCCAATGCTCCGACCAGGACATGAAAAACAGGAATAAGGAAAACTAATGCTTTAGGCTACTTTCACACTAGCGTCGGCCCGACGTACCGATGCAAACTGCAAAAAAATGAACAACGGGGGCAGCGATTGCAGTTTTACAACACATCCGCTGCCCCATTGTAAGGTTCGGGGAGGAGGGGGCGGAGTTCCGGCCGCGCATGCACGGTTGGAAATGGCGGACACGATGCACAAAAAAACGTTACATGCAACTTTTTTGTGCCGACGGTCCGCCAAAACACGACGCATCCGTCGCACGATGGATGCGATGTGTGGCCATACGTCGCAATGCGTCGGCTAATACAAGTCTGTGGAAAAAAACGCATCCTGCGGGCAACTTTGCAGGATGCGTTTTTCTCCAATACGAGGCATTGCGACGTACGTCACATGACGCTAGTGTGACAGTAGCCTTAGGGTAAAACACAATTATCGGACAGAAGCCGTGCTGCATTTTTCCATGCAGTCTATGGGGGCCTGCGCCGGGATGCATTTTTTTTTTTTTACATGTTTGGCTATATTGATTTCTCCCCAAGACCTGACTACGTGCCGTATTGAAGTCCGGTGTTGGCGGGGTCTGCTGGGATCTGTAGTTTGTAGGTCGAGTCATTCCTGACACGAGATATTGATGACTATACGAAGAAAATGGCCTGGAGATAAGTTCTTTTAGTGGCCCATCGCCTCAGAGTGAGGGTATGTGCACACGGTGCGGATTTTGCTGCGGATCCGCAGCGTTTCCGCAGCTGCGGATCCGCAGCAGTTTCCCATGAGTTTACAGTTCAATGTAAACCTATGGGAAACCAAAAACGCTGTGCACATGCTGCGGAAAAAAACGCGCGGAAACGTAGCGGTTTACATTTCGAAGCATGTCACTTCTTTCTGCGGATTCCGCAGCGGTTTTACAGCTGCCCCTATGGAAAACCGCAGTTGTAAAACCGCAGTGAAAACCGCAGTAAATCCGTGATAAATCTGCAGCAAAAACGCAGCGTTTTAGCCCTGCAGATTTATCAAATCTGCTGCGGAAAAATCCGCAGTGGCCAAGAATACGTGTGCACACACTCTGAATCTCTCAGTTTGGATTTTTTACTTTATAGAGGAAGGTAAGGCAATACATGAGCAGGATTCCCACCACCCGGGCTCAGCGGGTGCCAGTTCTGACTAATGAGTTCAAGATGTGTCTAGAGGTGTTAGGATTAGGCCGTGACAGAGCGCAGCCTGCCCTCTGGGTGTATTTTCTGCGGCTCCATGTCCTGTTCACCTCTTCTGTGATAATAGGGGGGTTGGGTAATTTATAAATGTATATTTATGTGATTATGCAAATGTCGGACGCTCCCCAGAGATCTAACCCGGCAACTGCCGGCCTGTTACATGCCATTACCATTCTGCTGATTATTCCACTAATTGTGCTAACGATCTCTTTGCGGCGCGGGGAGAGTTAATTCTCAGATTCTGTCAGATGAATGGATCCTTTCCATTAACCACTCCGCTGCCACCGGTTGTCATGTCGCGCACGGCGGAGGAATCAGAAGGCAGAGCACATTCTCCGGCTCTTGGACCAGTTCAATCGGAATATTTCATGTGGCCTGTGGGACCCTGTGATGCTCGGCTCCCCAATCCTTCCATCTGCCTGACGCTTTAATGATAAATTCATGAGTGTGTGAGCCACTGTGACACGGTGTATCGTTGGGATGGGGGGTGGTGTTTGAAGCCCTCGCCATTATTTACCCTTTATTTTGCTGTCTCTGTACCTGGAATCTCAAACTCCTACTTTTATCTCCGTCTTTATTATCTTTATTATCCCAAACCACATACTTCGAAATACGAAACAGAATATGTAACCCCCGGAACTTCGAAACAAGCATATGCTCGTAATCCGTACCTAAAGGGGTCTTTCAGGAACAAATTGGCTCCTATGGTTATAAAATAATAAAATGGTAAACTTTATAATGTGTCATGCTGTTTCTGTATGATTCCCACGTTACAGGTCCGCTCGCTCGACAGCGATGTCTACAATCCCTACATGATGACAAGAGGTTTACGGTGACAAAACGCAAAATAACCGCGGCTGCCAGTCACCACCTGCCGCAGTCATCACATTGCCCTGGTAGTCACGTTCTAGTTGTACAGGTATTAAATACATACTTTCAATAGGAAAGATGGCTGCCGCCTTGGATCTCTAGGCACAGACCACCAATTTAAATTATATCTGCTCTCCTAGGATGCAGTATTAGGGTGCGACCATATAAATCAGACCGCAATGCACGGACTGGCCGGCGGCTCTCCCGACCAGAGTGTGACAGCTTCATATATTTCTATGTGGCTGTCATGCTTGGGTCGGGAGACCCGCCAGCCAGTCCGTGCATTGCGGTCCCATCTTGTCCTGATTTATACGGTCGTTTGACTTCGCCCTTAGGTGAATTCACATGTTGCAGTAGTGTGCTGCAAAGTGAACCCATAACAAAGCCGCTAATTAGAGCAGCAACGCGTGTGCGACTTTATCACATTCTCCAGTCTAGTGTTGCCCTCAATGTAAGTAAGTTGAGGCTTTTCATCTCTTCTCATATTTTCATTTAAAGTGGATCTGTTACCAGCAAACTGCACACACTATGAAATAAATCTCGTATACCTGATGAGGCTGGTCTACTTACTTTGAAAAATCATATGTCAGAATTGCTGTACAATTATTTACGAACATTTAATCAGTCGCCAACCACTTAGCCTGGTTGACAGTTCCTCAGTGTCCCTCCTAGATATGTCCTATACGTTCCCTACTCCGGAGCTGAGTGTACCAGAGTTACCATGCAGCACACACACATTAGCATCAGTTGCTCTCACACTTTGCATTAGTTACAACACACTCTATACATTTCACGTGTCATCATAAAACGCAATAAAACCGCAATATTCACTTTACGCACTTTGTTGTCTTCAGGGGCAGGTACACGGCAGTCCCTGTCACACCCTGATATGAGTTGGTGCTCCATGTTCCTTCCTGCTATAAGCACCCTGTCTACTCTCTGTAAACCCCTATTTACAATCTTGATTGATTTTATGGCCAAGTATCTACAATTCCCACTTTGTCACCTCGGTGTTTGCCTCAGATTATGAGAATGTGATTTGCAATTGAGACATCCTTATTAAGAGGCGTCCCGCGGTGTCCGGCAGGTGGTTAATAATGTTTGTAACCTGTTCATGGCGATAAAAGGTTTACAATAGGCTGCTGAGCTTCACAAACTGTGTGATTATTGATTGTGAAGAACTGTGTTCAGGACGGTCTCCCTCCTGTGATCATGGCGAGATTACCTCAGAGGGCTTTTCTGGCGGCACCTCATTACCACGTTGTAATGTGGTTAGGATGTGCTACCACTCAGGTGAGCAATGATATGTCTATTAACTGCAGCAGATAAATAACCTTCAGCAGGTCTTCTGCTTGGTGGTGAAAGGACAATATATGGATGCCCACCCCCCTATGCTGTGCTTTTGTAGGTTGGTTTCGCCAAAGGCAAAATTCATCAAAGTTTCTCCTGGAGAATACTCACATGTGCTTTGTATCTGGCCGATAGCCACATACGTTTCCTGACTATTTCTACAATAAAAAGAAGTCAAAGTGTACCTCTTCACTTTTATCTATCCTGTGCCACGTCATTGAGAAAACTCCGCAGATACAACCAAACACACCCGTTACGAGGACAATTTGGAGATTTCTGCATGTGCATTGCATTACAGATGTGTACATTATGCTCAAGCACTACGAACCCCATCATTCTAGTTACCTCCCCAGAACCCCAGGAATTTTGGAAGCCCGTATGACAAACCCTCATCAAAGTTGTAACGTGGGTTTTGTTGGTTTTTACCTAATTTTCTAGAAATAGATATAAAGATATACTGTAAGTACAAGCTGCTGATGTGTTTATAAAGTTGACAGAAGATGGCAAAATAAGAAATCACTGGTATTCTAAAAGTTACATGGGTTTGCAGTTCTAGATTTTGATTGACCTCCTATATAATTGATGAGTGCTTGTTATGGCCATTTCATACACCTGTGAAAAGGACGCTTGAAACCATACTTGCCAATTCTCCCCAAATATGTGAGGCCACTTTGCGGATGAGATGGCAAATTTCCCAGTTGCCTCCTCAACCTCCCAGAAAGCTGCGCTTTCAAAAGGCTTCATAGACAAACCCTAGCATCCAAACATTTGGGTCGGGTGGGGGATGCAATGAGTGTAGATCGGACGTGGCCTGACAAAATTCAGAACATGACGCAATCAATTAACCTCCTAGAAAGTCATCATACAAAGTTGGTACTGGTTGTCCAGCTTTAACAATATATTCCCAGGCCGGAACACTGTTAAGCCCACTAGAATGGAGCAGCATGGTGCATGCTGCGGCTCTATTCATTCTCTATGAGATTGCCGGAGCACTGCACTTGGCTTTCTCCGGTAGCTCCATAAGGAATAAATGCAGCCAACCTGATCTGTTAGTAGGTCAAAACTTGTTCCAACTGATCTACTCCTGTGGTCAGATGTCTACTGCTTCCATACTGCCATGATACAAGATATTATGTACAATATATTGGAAGGAGATGTAAATAGATTTTGCCAAAAAAAATACCATTTCTTTTTCGACACAGAAACAACAAAGGACCTGGCATTAATGGTATCCTAGCAGAGCAGCTAAAACTTGTTCAAAGAGCCACACTAAGAGCATTATGCCAGAAGATCTGGAGGACCTGCATATGGCTAAAGGACTGGAGAACATCAGTTTTCATCCCACTATGAAAAAAGGCAACACCAGGAACTGTGCCAACTATAGAACAATCGCCCTGATCCCCCATACCAGCAAAGTGCCTCTAAAGATCATTCAGAAGCACTTGGGCAAATTCCTTGATGGAGAACTAATGCCCAAACTGGATTCCGTAAGAGCAGAAGGACCTGAGATGTTTCATAGAAAAGATGAGAGAGGAAGAAGAAGCTCTACTGTGCTTCATTGATTATGCCAAGGAGGAAGAACCATCAGCAATCTGACATAAAATTTGCAGATGATCTTGAAGTTGAAAGGAGGAAGCGAGGAGATGGGACTTTACCTCCACATCAAGAAGACCAAAATCATGACTATAACCAATGAGTAAGTCCATATGATGGTCAATAGTTATGAAATAGGAGTTGTCGACAGCTTTATTTTTCTTAGGTCCCTCATTAATCATAGTGGTAGTACGACAGCATAGATCAAGCGCTGGGGCATGCATCCATGGTGAACATGGACTAAATATGTAAGGGCAAGGACTGCCCAATCACTATCAAAGACTAATCACTACAATTGTGTTCCCAATTTTGACATATGGTTGTGAGATGTGAACACACATGAAAGAAGGAGGAAGAAAAATGTATGCTTTTGATTTGTGGCGCTGGCGAATACTTCTTCAAATCCCATGGACAGCTAGGATCACCATCAAAGATGTTCTTGATAGTGAAGATCCCCAGACAGAAACTGACCAAATTTGGACATGTGATGTTGGCAAATTCTTTATAAATGAAGATGCTACTCGGAATGGTTCGTGTTGTAAGAAAAAGGGAGCCTGAAGACCTGTTGGATGGACACTATCAAGAATGACAAGAGAATAAACATCAAGCAATTGAAATAAGCTATGGAAAACAAGGAAACATGCCAAGAAACAACCTATAAAGTATCCACGGACTGAATGGATAGGAATCAGAATCATTTCTTTCTCAAAATTGATTTTTTTTCACAGCTCCTATTCTATTTCCTGCAAGAACCATACCAAGTGCATACCAAGGATAAAGACATTGAGATGTGTCACCAATCTTTTGTGTTGGCAATGATGCATGAGCATGCTGAGGGTAAAATGGATAATATAAGGTGTACACACTGGTATACAGGGAATGCTATTATAAAGAAAATCATGAGTATCTAATGATTCAATACCTAATTTCTCATATTATGCACAAAATTCAATGTTCTGCACTCTGGGCTGAGCTTCTACAGGGTTGGAAATATTCCAGAATTTCCTTTACAGTCAGTAAAAATAGGGCACTTTTTACCCTTACCCATAAAAAAATTTGATGTTTCTGTGATTTTTTTTTTCAGCTGGAAAAACTTGTACAGGTTATTGCTCCTGTAATTATCATCATTGTATGGTTCACAGTGAATGTTCGCCTCAAGTAGTCATGGGCTGGAGCTGTAAGAAGCACATGACACTGATACTGCGATTTTCCAAGTATAAGCACTAACACGAGCACCAGTATCATTTCACATTCTATTTAAAGGCTCGTCCTGAGTTTAGTGCCTATCATGAAATATGACACAGTAGGATGCAATCCGCATTCAACAATACAAACATGGCATTCCGGTGCCTTGATATTAAATATTACATACACTTAAAGGGGTCGTCCAGACTGACACGATGAATGCATCTAACTCGTGACAGGTAACACTGGAATGCTCTAAAGCAGTGGTGATCCAGAAAGTGTCGCTCTTATCCTTTGGGGACGGGGGGTAGGAACAAATTGATTTTGCACTATTGCTGCTTTTGTATTTTCTTCCCCTTCTTTCAAGAGCCATAACTTTTTTTTTCTGTCGACATATTTGAAGAAGGGCTTGTTTTTTGCCGAGTTAGTCATAGTTTTGAATGACACCATTCATTGTACAGTATGATGGGGAAAAAATATCCTATTGGGATATTAATGTAAAAATAAAATGCAATTTTGTGATTGTTTTTCGAGTTTTGCTTTTACAAAGTGCAATAAAAATACCTTGGCACCATGATTCTTCAGGTCAGTATATACAGTCATGGCCAAAAGTATTAACACCCCTGCAATTCTGTCAGATAATACTCAGTTTCTTCCTGAAAATGATTGCAATCACACATTCTTTGGTACTATTATCTTCATTTAATTTGTCTTAAATGAAAAAAAACACAAAAAGAATTTTCCTAAAGTCAAATTGGATATAATTCCACACCAAACATAAATGTAAATAACAGCACCTGTAACTTACCTGTGGCACCTAACAGGTGTTGGCAATAACTAAATCACACTTGCAGCCAGTTGACATGGATTAAAGTTGGCTCAACCTCTGTCCTGTGTCCTTGTGTGTACCATACTGAGCATAGAGGAAAGAAAGAAGACCAAAGAACTGTCTGAGGACTTGAGAAACCAAATTGTGAGGAAGCATGAGCAATCTCAAGGCTACAAGTCCATCTCCAAAGACCTGAATGTTCCTGTGTCTACCGTGCGCAGTGTCATCAAGAAGTTTAAAGCCCATGGCACTGTGGCTAACCTCCCTAGATGTGGATGGAAAAGAAAAATTGACAAGAGATTTCAACGCAAGATTGTGCGGATGTTGGATAAAGAACCTCGACTAACATCCAAACAAGTTCAAGGTGCCCTGCAGTCCGAAGGTACAACTGTGTCAACCCGTACTATCCGTCGGTGTCTGAATGAAAAGAGACTGTATGGTAGGAGACCCAGAAAGACCCAACTTCTTACCCCCAGATATAAAAAAGCCTGGCTGTAGTTTGCCAAACCTAACCTGAAAAAGCCTAAAACATTTTGGAAGAATGTTCTCTAGTCAGATGAGACAAAAGTAGAGCTTTTTGGGCAAAGGCATCAACATAGAGTTTACAGGAGAAAAAAAGAGGCATTCAAAGAAAAGAACACGGTCCCTACAGTCAAACATGGCGGAGGTTCCCTGATGTTTTGGGGTTGCTTTGCTGCCTCTAGCACTGGACTGCTTGACTGTGTGCATGGCATTATGAAGTCTGAAGACTACCAACAAATTTTGCAGCATAAGGTAGGGCCCAGTGTGAGAAAGCTGGGTGTCCCTCAGAGGTCATGGGTCTTCCAGCAGGACAATGACCCAAAACACACTTCAAAAAGCACTAGAAAATGGTTTGAGAGAAAGCACTGGAGACTTCTAAGGTGGTCAGCAATGAGTCCAGACCTGAATCCCATAGAACACCTGTGGAGAGATCTAAAAATGGCAGTTTGGAGAAGGCACCCTTCAAATATCAGGGACCTGGAGCAGTTTGCCAAAGAAGAATGGTCTAAAATTCCAGCAGAGCATTGTAAGAAACTCATTGATGGTTACCGGAAGTGGTTGGTCGCAGTTATTTTGATTATTTTAAATGAAGATAATAATACCAAAGAATTTGTGATTGCAATCATTTTCAGGAAGAAACTGAGTATTATCTGACAGAATTGCAGGGGTGTTAATACTTTTGGCCATGACTGTAGCTATAGCTGATCTTGAGGGGAGTACCAAGATGGCAGCGACGAGGTCCTTCAGCGGACCCTTGGCTGTATGGTAACCCATCATAATGGCGATCGTACTAGTGATTCTTTAGTGATTGACAGCAGTATTTAAATAAAGAGCAGCAGTCATGGTTATCGCCGATAACTGCTGTTACAGGCAGGTGCCGGCTTTGTATTACAGCTCTCTATGGAGCGGGCACAGCTGCTGAGCCTGCATCCTTGCTGTGATGTACATGTACGGAATTGTGGGCGAGGGGGTGTTAATGGTTGGGCACCATGCTTGTAAGGCCATGTCCAATCTAGGGGAGCTAGATCAATCATTTAGAGTTCACTAAGTAGTGGTTAGATCTATCCTGTTTGCTACCTGGTGGTGAAGATCTTAAACAAAATTCCCAAGGAAACGGCAATGGTAGCAACTGAGGTATTTAGCCAAATCATGAGTCTTCCCTGCCATAGATGTCACAACCAGGTGCTCTGATAGTGGCCCATTTTGATCTTTTTGTAGGGCTCGCTCTTCTATGCACTGAGAAGCCGGATCTGCTGGATCTATCTGTTGGAGACAGTTACTCTCTCTCACACATTTATGAGAGGAAACAATGTGGAAAAACAGACTGTTCCTCTACTTTCGAGCCAAGCAAAAGGTCTGGCTTGTACAGAACAAGCTTAATTTTTGCTGTTTGCCACCCTTTAAAAACTATCTCCACACAAAGCCAAAAACAATGGAGTGGGATAAAAATTAGTCAATATAGGGTCCAAAGGTTCCTTTACACAGCCTGATAATCGGCCAAATGAGCTGTAAGAACTTTTATTCCCGGCTTGTGTAAACGATCTAATTAGCCGACAAGCAGAATGCTTGTTTCTTGGCTAATTGTATAATTTATGCGAGCCTTAAATTATGGACATCAGTTGCACCTCTCCCCTTGCAATCGTGCTGCTGACAATATGCAAACTGTATGGGTCCCCATATAGTTTGCATTGGCTTGTTTAACCACTTTGTGCATATAGGCATAACTGTTCATCCGTACTGGGATGACCACATGTGTCAGGGCTCAGGAGCTGAACTCCTTCCATGTGTGACAGATGATGGCTGTACTACAGAGCTGCCATATGTCTATAACAGTTGCGCCAATCGCTAAGTTACGGCTGCTGCTATAAACCATTTACATGCTGCTGTCCAGGTGCAGGAGTTGTAATCATACCTTGGCCCTTGAGTCTAGGAGTCTCAAAAGCTCCCTGTGGCCCATATGAAAAGACCATTGCTCTAAAAGACTTGCAATAGTTGGTGGCCCCATTGGATCTTTTGCATCGGGGCCCACTGCCATCAAGTTACGTCACTGCTGCTATGAGTCTCCAACACCAGCATTTAAATGATGTCACAGCCACGATGGAGCCACGAGGCGCCAAATCGATTACAACTACAGCTAGGATCCTGTTGAAAGCCCCCACTGCTCCCATCTTGGTCCACCTCTGTAGCTTAGTTATATGATGAGCTTCAAAGGAGACAGAGATTTTCACTGTATACTGTAATACTGCGGTATCGCAGTATATAGTATAATATACAAGTAATCGAACAGTCGCAGTTCTCGTCTTCTAAGAAGACTTGCAAAAAAGTAATTTTTAGAAATGTAAAAAAAAATAAGAAAAAATGTAAAAAGAAATGAAATAACCCTCAATTGTCCCATTAAAAATAAGGAAATTAAAACAAATAAATATATTTGGTTTTGCCACTGTGGCACCCCAGGAGTCCGGTTGCCACAGTGGCATTGCCTCCCTCACAGGGGGTGATGTCATGCCTGGAAGGAAGGAGGGATCCCCTTAGCAGGTAACACTTGCATGCAACACTTTCCCGACTCCAGACCAGAAGGAGGAGCTCTAACACCTGTTTTAGGGGAGCTTCCCTATAAGTTCTGGCTTGGAGGCGGGGATAGTTAGTGAGTCTTAGTGTGTGAGTCTGAGAGGAAAGAAGAGGAGGCAAGTAAGGAGAACCTGGGGGATTGTAGCTGCAACTGAGCTCACTCCAGGACTGAGCGCCAAAGATCAGACACCGGAGTCTTTTGTTGTGTGGGAACTGCAGGCCCAGCAACTAAAACTGGAGGCCAGGAGATTGCAAGTCTCCTGGTCCCAGCTGACACCCTGAGGCACAGCAGCATAATAGAGCCCGGAGTCACCATGAGGGAGTGACACCTGGAACAGGCTCAAGCTGCCTGCCATGCGGGGGATGTTCTATTTTATGGACAGACAGTAATAGGGACTTGTGGAGAGCTTAAGGCATCAAGGACCTAGGGAGCAGCGTAGAGGGAAGGCCTCCAAATCCACCTGGCTAGGTGGATCCTGAAAGGCTTCCAGGCTGCCCGGACCTCCATGATCACCTGTCACCAGTGCCCTGGACTGCACCTGCAATTAAAGGTAAAGAAACTACATTTCTTGTGTCCTCCAGTCATTTCATGCACCCTCATTCCTGCACCCCAACGTCCACAATCCCTCATAAACTGTTCTGGTAGCCCTGGGGCCCTGTTCCACCTGTGGGGAGCCGAACCATCTCAGCTGCAACACCATCGGCCCCAGTAGTCCCCTTAAGCAGCGTCGGCCACCCATTGCCGAACAACACAGGTGGCGTCACGTGAAATCCTCTATAAACATTCCCTCATCACTTTTGTTGCATGCCCAGAGCCATGGACCGGGTCACTGCTGGCGTGACCACCCCTTTAAGAACTGTCCGACCCGGTTCCGAGTACCACACGGTCCTAGCGTGCGTTGTACCACGGCCATAAAAGTCCTATCTTTCAAAATATCACATTCATTATCCTGATTGATAAACACAGTAATAAGAAAATAAATAAAAACGCCAGACTATCATACAACACCTCTATAAAAAAAATATAATAAAAACCTAACAAGTGTACAGTGGCCGCAGGTGGTAGCCATGGCCGAGCTGCTGCTCCATAACGCACAGGAAAATCATGTCCCAATCCCAATGTGAGGTCATGTGTGGGGTGGATCACTTTCACTTGTAGAATGCAGACCTCGGCTTTCTCTGGGCCTCCATCTTCCGGAGCTACCGCACATAACTTAGGGGACATGCTGTTTGTTTAAATAAACAGAAGTTTACTGGACAGTTCGAGTTCATCAGATTATAACATGCTGTATTGGGCAGAACACTTCTTATTCATTGTTTCCTCTGTACAGCACACCCCCAGCATTTCTATCTGTTCCTCCTGGACTATCCCCACGCTCACTGGCTCCCTCAGCTCCTGGGATTTCCAGTCCTGAAGACCACCCGGGATCCTTTACCTTCTCTTCTCACTGTTCCACATCCAAAATCCTCTGTACGCCAGAGGATAAGGCAACTCCAAAGTACCCGTACTGAGCTCTGAGCTTCCAACAGTGCAGGAATGTCCACAAGGGATTCTAGTAAATACTCCCACTCCCATGATCGATAGCTGTTTGCCCACTGCAACTTGACCTTGGCTACTGTGTTTCACTATCTGACTGACTATCAGGAAGTGCCTGCTTTTCACTAGAACTACCACCTTCCCACTATGGGTTAGTCCCAAACATTAACTGTATTTTAACCTATACCATCAGTTAACTACAGTTACTATCCTATAACAGTATGAACTAAGCCTATTGTCCTTGTCTTATGTCCTAGATCCTAATCTATGTATTTACCCAATGCTGATCATTACCATATTGCAGTCTATTCACAATATTCACTAAAACAGCAGTGCCTAGTTCACATTTCACATAACACATGGTACATATAAACCACATGGCATTATATACATAACGGGATTAGTGTCCTTTGAGGTAGGAATGTGACAGTACAGTCCACCACTCTTACACAAGAATCATAACTACCTCAAAATGGTATCAATAAAAACATCAGTCAATAGCTCCATCGATGTAAAAAGGTTACAGGTCTCAGAAAATGGTGACACAAGCCAAATTTAAAAAAATAAATAAATAAATAATTTATTAGGAAGTTAGAAGGGTTAAAACATGATCAGCAATTTCTCATTTTTCCTACACAAATTACAAAGCCATTTTTTAGGGACCATATCACATTTGAAGTGACTTTGAGGGGCTTATATGAAAGAAACTACTCAAACGTGATACCATTCTAAAAACTGCACCCCTCGTAGTCCTCAAGACCACATTCAAGAAGTTTACTAACTGTTCAGGTGCTTCACAGGAATTAATGCAATATGGATGGAAAAAAGGAACATTTACATAAAATGTTTTACTTTAGTACCAATTTTTTTCTTTTCACAAGGGTAACTCTCCTGAGTATGCCAATATCCCATATGTGGGAGGTAAACTACTGTTTGGGTGCACGGCAGGGCTTGGAAGGGAAGCAGAAAAAAAAATTGTACGCAAAACTTTTTTTAACTCAAACTTTGTTGGAATCAAGAGCAAAGATCCCGTAATGTGCCTAAACAGTGAAAACCCCCCACAAGTGACCTCATTTTGGAAGCTAGACCCCTAAAAGAAGTTATCTAGATGTGTGGTCAGCACCTTGAACCCCCCAAGTGCTTCACAGAAGTTTATAATGTAGAGCCGTGAAATCATGTTTTCCCCACAAAAATGTTGTTTCAGCCCCAGATATTTTTTACAAGGGTAACAGGAGAATGGTATCTAAAATTTGTTGTGCAATTTCTCCTGAGTGTGCCGATATCGCCTATATGGGAGAAAACTACTGTTTGGGCGCATGGCAGTGCTTGGAAGGGAAGGAGCACTGCTTGCCATGTTGCGTTTGGAGAGCCCCTGATGTGACTTAACAGTGCAAACCCCCCACAATTGACTCCGTTTTGGAAACTAGAGTCTAGGAATTTATCTACATGTGATGAGCATCTTGAACCCTGAGGTGCTTCACAGAATTTTAAAACGTAGAGCAGTGAAAACAGAAAATTTAATTTTTCTCACAAAAATGTTTTTTAGCCCCCAAATGCTTTATTTTCACAATGGTAACAGGAGAAAATGAAATCTCAAATTTGCTGTGCAAATTTTCCTGAGTATGCGAATATCCCATATGTGGGAGAAAACTACTGTTTGTGCACACGGCAGGGCTCAGAAGGAAGGAGTGATGTTTTGGAACTCAGACTTTGATAGAATGGTCGGCGGATGTCATGTCGTGTTTGAAGAGTCCCAGATGTGCCTAAACAGTGGAAACCCCCAAAAAGTGACCCCATTTTGGAAAATAGACCTCTCAAGATATTTATCTGGTCATGTGGTAAGCACCTTGAACCCACAGGTGTGTTACAAAATTTTACAACGTTGAACTGTGAAAATGAAGAAATATATATATTTTTTTCTAAAAAATGTTGTTTTAGCCCCCAATTTTTTAATTTTCACAAGGATAGCAGGAGAAAATGGGCCTAAAAATTGGTTTTGCAATTTCTCCTGAGTACACCTATAGCCCATATGTTGTCAAAAACTACTTTTGAGGCACAATGCAAAGCTCAGAAGAGAAGAAGAGCCATATTGGAGTTCACATTTTGCTAGAATGGTTTGAGGGTGCCAGGACAACCGAAGCTGTCCATAAGTGACCTCATTTTACACACTACACCCCCCAAATGAATTCATCTAGGGGTAAAGTGAGAATATTGACACCACATGTGCCTCACAGAATTTTATACCATTTTACCACTAAAAATTTGTTTTAGCCCTAAGTTTTACATTTTTATAAGGGCTAATAGGAAAAAATGGACCTCAGTTTGTTGTGCAATATCTCCTGAGTGCGCCCATACCCTAAATGTAATTGGGAAATACTTTTCAGGCACAGTGTCAAAGCTCAGAAGCGAAGGATTGCCATATTATACTGCAGATTTTACTGTTATGGTTTGCGGGTGCCATGACCCACTGAGAGAGCACCTGAGATACTAGAACAGCAGAACCTCCTTAAGTGACCCCAGTTTAAAAATTACACCTCTCAATTCATCTAAGAATGCAGTGATCATATTGACACCACAGGTGTGTCACAGAATTTTAAATCATTGGGCAGTGAAGAAAAAATAATTACATTTCTACCACCCTAGACTTTACATTTTTACATGGGAAAATGGGTAAAAATGGCACCAAAATTTGTCCCACAATTTCTGATGATCTTGGAAATACCTCATATGTTATTGTACAGTTCTGCTTAGCCACATGGTGAGATTCAGGAGGGAGTGCAGATTTTCCTACAATAGTTTGCGGATTCCATATACAGAGCCCAAGAGTTCTAGAAGAGCAGAATTGCCCCTCAAGTGACCCCATTTTGAAAATTATACCCTTTTGGGAATTTATCTTTATGTGTAGTGACAAGTTTGACTCCATGATTGTTTTCCAGAAATAAGCAGCAGAAGATGTTGCTGAGTGAAATTGCAAAACTGCGATTGTAGTGCCCAGCTAGTGTTTCTGGAGACATGCATACTGTTGTGAGTTCTGTTTTTGGGCTCCCTCTGGTGGTTACTGATGGTACTGGGTGATTTGTGTTCTGCTGTCTCTGGTGTCCACCTGTTCTATTAGGATTTGGGAGTTTCCTATTTAACCGGGCTTTCTTGTCATTTCCCCGCCGGCTATCAAGGTTATCAGAGTGTTTTGTTACCTCAGCTTCTGGCTTCAGTAATCTTCTGGACAAGCTAAGTTTTTGATTTTCTTGTTCCACGTTTTGATTTATTTTTGTCTTGTCCAGCTTGCATATAATTGTTTCTTTGCTGCTGGTTGCTCTAGCGGGCTGTAATTGCTCCTCATGTTCCATGAGTTGGAACATGAGTTCAAGTAATTACAGGATGGTTTTTTGAAGGGTTTTTTTGCTGACCGCGCAGTTTACTTTTGTATCCTCTGCTATCTAGTTTTAGCGGGCCTCATTTTGCTGAATCTGATTTCATACTGTGTATGTGCCTTCCTCTCATTTCACCGTCATTATATGTGGGGGGCTGCTATTTCTGTGGGGTATTTCTCTGGAGGCAAGAGAGGTCTGTGTTTCTTCTAATAGGGGAAGTTAGATCTTCGGCTGGTGCGAGACGTCTAGGATCAACGTAGGCACGTTCCCCGGCTATTGTTATTTGTGTGTTCAGGTTTAGGGTCACGGTCAGCTCAGGTTCCATCACCCTAGAGCTCGTTGGTGCTTGTCCTTTTGTGATTCCCTGCCATTGGAATCATGACAGCATCCACAAATTAGGCCAGCTCTCATCGCTACAGAAATGCCAAACATTTGGATGTTATATTTGGATTTGGGAGCGCAGAATTTGCTGAATCTCTTTCTTTGGGGGACAAGGTGCCATTTTTCTTTTCCAGATCTTTGTTCTACCAGTAACGTGGAAGCCTCCTATATTTCTGTTAACAGATGACGGGCCTAAGTGGGGACTTGCTTTTTTGTCAACTGATTTGATGCTTTTGTTGGCAACATTTTACATTTTGAATCACATTTATCCTGCGCTCTACGATGAGCACTTACTTTGGGGCTTCCATCTAACTCTCCAAGTGACGTTATTCAGATGAAACCACCTAGGGATCCATTCACTATAATGAGGAAGCAAAGTTACTCTGATCTCCATCTGGCCTCTGTTAAGCGTTGTTCTTCTTTTAAGAAGAGCACAAAACTGTGGTTGTCCCTGCTTTTATGCGAGCCTAAAAAGACAGACACGGCTGGATCATAGGCAGCCAGACGACCTCAACTGTGCCTCCATCTGCCTCGTTATAGGGAATCTTCCACAGGGAGTTCCATCTGAATGACATATTTTAGAGATTTACACAGAAACCCCAATATAAGCGCTCAGTGCAGTGCACAGGATAAATGTGAGCTTAGATTTACTGTTATCTTTGGGAGGTAGAATGAAAAAAATCAAAAGCAGGTGAAAACGTGGCTTTATTTAATTTTCACGCCGTTCCTTGTGACCTGTAAGTCATTAGACGACTTTATTCTTCTGGTCAGTGCGATTACAGCGATACCAGAATTATATCTTTTTTTATGTTTGGCTGCTGTCAAACACTAAAAGACAATTTTTATTGCTGCATTGCCAAATTTTGAGAGCTATAATTTTCCTATTTCTGCTAACAGAGTCATGTGAGGGATTGTTTTTTGCGGGATCAGTTGACATTTTATTGGTACCACTTTTGGGCACATGACTTGTTTGATCGCTTTCTATTTAGATTTTTGTGAGGCAGAATGAACAAAAAACAGCAATTCAGGAATTTTTTGGGGGGATTTTTTTATGCCATTCTGCGTGTGGTAAAATTGATAAGGCAGCTTTACTCTTCACGCCAGTACGATTAGAGCGATACCTCATTTAGATAGTTTTTTTTATGTTTTAGCACAATAAAACCTATTTTGTAGAGAAAAAAAAAATCTTTTTTCATCGCTTTATTCTGAGAGCTATAACTTTTTTCTTTTTCCACTGATGGAGCTGTATGGTGGCTTGTTTTTTGCAGGACAATATGTCATTTTCAGAGATAACATATCTATATATATAATTGTCTAAGGGTTTTTCCGTCTGTCTGTCTGTCTGTCTGTCTGTCTTTCTGTCTGTCTGTCTGTCCTGGAAATCCCATGTCCCTGATTGGTCGAGGCCTGGCGGCATCGACCAATCAGCGACGGGCACAGCATCGACGTAGAAATCCCGCGTCTCTGATTGGTCGAGGCCGCCAGGCTTCGACCAATCAGCGACGGGCACAGTATCGATGTAGATGTCATAATGGTTGCCATGGCGACGATGATGTCATAAAGGTTGCCTCGACCAATCAGCGACGGGCACAGTCTGCCGCGAATTCTGGAATCATCATTGTCCATATACTACGGGGACATGCATATTCTAGAATACCCGATGCGTTAGAATCGGGCCACAATCTAGTTTATTTATATTCATCTTTTTGATTGCATTTTATTCCACTTTCTGTTTGGTGGTTTGATGAAAAAGCATAGTTTTTTGCCTTGTTTTTAAAAATTTTTTCACTGAAGGGGATAACTGATATGACAGTTTTATGAGGCAGGTTGTTCCGGACTCGGCAATACCAAACATGTGTACTTACTTTTTTTTTTTACATAAAAATGCAAATTTATGGGTTCAATATATTTTTATTTTTTATTATTATTATTTTGTGATATATATATATATATTTACTTTTGGTCTAACAAGCATGCTAGCCTGGTGATCTGGATGTCATCATGACGACATTGGGTTACCATGGCAACGATCAGGCCCTCGCGATGATGTTGCAGGGGCGCCGATCGAAGGAGCCCCCTCCCTCTCCCTGCCTTCTAAATGCTGAGGTTGATATTAATCGCAGCATTTAGGGGGTTAAACTGCCGGCAGTGAGCTCTAAGTGTCAGATATAATGATAGTTGAATACTCATCGGTGATTGCGCGCGCACAGGACATATTCCATACATCCAAGTTCGGAGTCATTCCCTTCCATGACGTACAGGATACGTCCTAGTTTGGCAAGGGGTTGATCTCACCGACCTGGAGAATCAGATTTCCAGGTCATTTTTACAATACAATGAACCCAGTAAAAACAAAACCCCCAAAACAATGTCAGAACAGCTTGTTTTTCAACATTTCACCACACTTAGAACTTTGTTCCCATTATTCAGTACGTGACACGGTAAAATGAATGGTGTCATTCAAAAGTACAATTCGTCCCAAGAAAAATCAAGCCCTTATACAGATATGTTGACGGAAAAAAAATTGTTAGGGGTTTGGGGAGAAGAGAAGGAAAAAATAAGGAATAAAATGAAGACTCAAAACCAAAAAATTGTCCGGTCCTGAACGTGTTAAAAAAACCATTAATGAGCATCGATCGGAGCTCAATATGGCCAGAAATCTTCCTGTGTTAACTCCCCTTAAGAAATATCAGTCTCTTCTGTATCTCACCACCACATTCTCATAGATCCAAAGCAACATTAGGGAAGCATGCACATCTACTGTACGTGTACTTGTGAGCCCTCGCTGGCAGGGTCCTCCTAGCTGTGTTTAGTTGTACTTTTTGTACCTTGTTATGTATTCTTAACTGATTGTTATGTATTGTAAAACCTGTTTTCACACTAAACTGCCGTGGATTTAAAATAAATTAGAATAATAATTGAAGATATTAAAGTTTAGGACCTTGGAAAGAAAGAAAAAAAAATGTTTTTCTCTATCAGTACATACTACTGTATATCTTGTGTGACCGATCCCATGAACATTTCATCAAAATTTAAAGGCACTGAACAGATAAACCCAAATAAATAAACCCAGATGAATTATGGTAAAGGCCAACTTTCCCAACCAATTAAAAAGTATTTTGCATCCAGGTCATATGAAGACTATAAAAACTCTATAGTAATATTATAATCCATCTATCTCCTACCCATTGCTAACCTATCAATTACCATATATGTTAGTAAAAAAGTAAGGAGTAACATCTCAGTGTCAGACTACACTAAGATTGTCTGTAGTCTGTTACCATGGAGACATAAAGGTCTGCCTAGGAGCTGTAGAAACAAATGATTTATAATTGAGATTATTTGCAGTGTCGCTTCATAGTTAAGATGCGTTGGAGCCAGGGAGGGACATATAATTGGTCAGGGGCCCAATATCACTTCCAAAGCAGCTTCATTCACAGACACATTATTATTGGACTGCAAAAAAAAACATACTATTCGTGCAAAAGGGCCCTCTTCAGTCAAGTGTTTGCAATGCTAGCCCTATCCTTTAATTATGAGTTATACTTTTTATTTTGAGTGGATTACCATAAGATATTTGTGAAATATATTTTTTAAGGGGTTGTCCAGGCTTAGGGTTCAAGTTTGAAGTCACTCTATGTGACTGCAGACTTGAAGATTCACTGCGAGCACACTGTGTGCTGTCAGGATTTTCACCATGTGGGCGTGTGACCTCATGTGTGCGATTAGCGGTCACTTGCCGACTAGACGTGCACGGCTAGTGAATTGAGCGAGGCTGGACACTTCTAGTTGGAATGTGGATGGAAGTATACAAATCACATACTTGCGATCACATTACCGTCCGCTCCCGGCCTGGAGAATCCTGACAGCGTGCACTGTCTGCGCTGTGAGGACTCACAAGTCTGCAGTCACATATAGTACGTAGCTTCTGACTTCAACCTCAAAGACTGGACAACCAACTCCTTTAAAGGGACACTGTCACCTGAATTTGGAGGGAACAATCTTCAGCCATGGAGGCGGGGTTTTGGGGTTTTTGATTCACCCTTTCCTTACCCGCTGGCTGCATGCTGGCTGCAATATTGGATTGAAGTTCATTCTCTGTCCTCCGTAGTACATGCCTGCACAAGGCAATCTTCCCTTACGCAGGCGTGTACTATGGAGGACAGAGAATGAACTTCAATCCAATATTGCAGCCAGCATGCAGCCAGCGGGTAAGGAAAGGGTGAATCAAAAACCCCAAAACCCCACCTCCATGGCTGAAGATTGTTCCCTCCAAATTCAGGTGACAGTGTCCCTTTAATATTTTATTTAAAATATATTTTACCAAAGCATCAGTGAAGAATTGATAGTTTAAGCATTTTTCATCATGGGAATGATCAATGCCCCAACCCACTGCGGCCTGTAATGTTATGTAAGGCGACAGGTATATTTCAAGTGTCTCCCAGGGCTAGTTCACCAAGAGGACAGCAGGCCCGCCTGGCTCATTAAGCTGCCGGTGTGTCACTTTACAGGTTGACCGAGTCACTCTTTTCCCGAGACTTTACTACTTGCACATAAACTGGCATTTTTTGTCATTTATATATACACTGCATTTCTGAGGGATTTTCCTATTCCGTTGAAGCAGGCGATTACCACATACCACATTATCACTCAGTGTAAAGGCTGTAAACGGTGAGAACTGTTTATACAGGTGAGATACTCCCCTGCTAGACTAACAACCTGGTAGAAGAACTGGCGTGCTTGGGGGTATAAAGAACACATACAACAAGGAGAAATAACACGAAATACAACGCAGTATGGAAGAATGGAAACAAAGAACTATGGGGGCGATTCATCATCTACCATTTATTGAAGTCCCATTTCTTCATTTTGTCTTGTGGTATGCGCTGGCATTTTTGTTTTCTTGCATTAAATTCTTCAAAATTGGCGCAAACAAAAAATTATCCTTTTTTTTGGGGGGGGGAGGGGGGTTTGATAAAGCCTACGTGAAACGCGCGTCAGGGAGTGGACTAAGTCACTTCCATCGTGGGTAAGCAACTTTGCTATTAAGGGCACTTTGTTTTTCTTTTTGTGGGTGGTATACTGTCACTGTGGCAGCTTCGGAAATGTATTATGAACTGTGTAGTTCTATTGTATGGTGGGCAGTACTACAGGACTATATGAAATTTAAACCTGTCATTAATATATGTGGCTGACATCTAATATATAAAGCTGAATGTCTGTGTGTGTGTGTATGTCCGGGATTGGCATCTGCACCGTCGCAGCTACAGCCAGAAAATGTTGCACAGTCACATGTCTGGACCCCGAGAGCGTCATAGGCTATGTTGTGAGGCGAAATTTTAACCCCACGCGTTCCAATTCACCAAACAATTTTGCCCATATCTACGTAATGGGGAAAAAGTGAAAGGAAAAGTGTTGGAGGCAAATTGACAGCTGCCAGATGTGAACAAGGGAGACTTAAAGAATGAGAGCGATGGCGCCAAAGAGTATATACCGTACAGTTGCTAAGGTGGGGCCCCGACATGGGATACTCACCACACACGGGGATATGAACACACACACGAAATGCGCCACACACTACCACGTGCTTGAACACATATGCCACCCTCCGCACACATTTCACCACACATACACCAACCTCGCCACATAAAAGTCGAAACACAAAAGTCACCGCTCAAAACTCACCACACGCAAAATTCACCACATCCAAAACTCACCACATGCAAAACTAGGCTCACGCAAAACTAGCCACACATGCAAACCTCACCTCATGGAAAACTCGCCACACGCAAAACTTGCACACGCGGAAATATTGCCACATGCACAAAAGTTGCAACACATGCAAAAGTTGCCTCACGCAAAACTTGCACATACTCAAAACGCACCACACATAAAACTCGCCACGCGCAAAACTCGCCATGCGCAAAACATGCTGCACACAACTTGCTACACTAACCTGTCACATGCAACTCGACACACAAAAAGTTGCTACACGCATGTCGCAACACAAAACTCATCTCACAAAAGTCGTTGCATGCATGTCGCCACACGCAACTCAACACACACAACTTGACACATGAAACTCGCCCTAAAACACAGACAAGTCTGGTATTATCCTTCAAAAATAAAAATCTGATTAATAAGCAGACAAACTACAAGAGCAACAAATGTACGATATAGGAAATACGGCAGCTGTCAGTCACATGACCTGTCTATTATGTGTATGTGTGAGCTAATATATACTGCCAAAGGGGAGGGCTCCCTGTTGGCTGGGGATTTATCAGGCTGCCAATTTAGCTTACAAATATTGAGGTAAAAATACTGACCAAATAACTTGTGAACGAGGTCTAATACAGGAGGAGATGACACACAGATATATACTTTATACAGGAGGAGATGACATACAGGTATATACTATATACAGGAGCAGATGACACACAGGTATATACTATATACAGGAGGAGATGACTTACAGGTATATACTATATACAGGGGAGATGACACACAGGTATATACTATATACAGGAGGAGATGACATACAGGTACATACTATATACAGGGGAGATGACACACAGGTATACACTATATACAGGAGGAGATGACATACAGGTATACAGTATAGGAGGAGATGACATACAGGTATATACTATATACAGGAGGAAATGACACATGTATATACTATATACAGGAGGAGATAACATACAGGTATATACTATATAAAAGAGGAGATGACACATAGGTATATACAGGAGGAGATGACATACAGCAGGTATATACTATATACAGGGGAGATGACGTACAAGTATATACTATATACAGGAGATGACATACAGGTATATATTATAGGAGGAGATGACATACAGGTATATACTATATACAGAAGAGATGACATACAGGTATATACTATATACAGGAGGAGATGACACATAGGTATATACAATATACAGGAGGAGATGACATACAGCAGGTATATACTATTTACAGGGGAGATGACATACAGGTATATACTATATACAGGAGATGACATACAGGTGTATACTATATATAAGGGAGATGACAAACATGTATATACTGATGGGAAAATGAGGGGTGTGAGGTGAAAATGAAAAGGTGTGAGTGCAAAATGAGAGGAATGAGGAAAAATAGTGGAGTGATCGGAAAATGACAGATGTGAGGTCAAAATGACAAGTGTTAGGGGGGAAGTGAGGTGTGATGGGAAAATAAGAGAAGTGAGGTGCTCTATAACTAACCACAGATATTTACTATGCCCAGGCAACGCCAGGCTCTTCAGCTAGTTATATATAATTGCACAAATGTTCAGTGCCTTGTATTGATACCATGATGATGTTCATTATTAACACTCTTTCTTATGCCTTGGACCCATGTGCTTTTTACTCGGGTCTTTTTCCTTGTTTGTACTGCAACTCATACATTTTTTGTATTTTTTCATTATGTGTAATAAAGTATTTCTTATCTGATTTTATTATTGTGTATAGAACTCCAATTTTTTGTTTGTTTCTAATTGTATTGGGAGTATACATTTATTGTCCTGTAATTTACATGGGTAAAATTAGATATTCACTAGGATTTAAATTTTGGTTACATGGGACCCATGTCATTTCTGGGAGTTTGAGTATATTAAACATCTCCTTACAGAATGAAGCAAATGTGAACAGGAGCAAGCTGTTGTGACTGCAGTATACATACGCAAAAGTACAGAAGCCACTTTGTCCCCAAGATGTCTGCGAGCAGTCAATATATTAATACTGAAATATATTACTGCTGTATAGATTATACTTATAAAATGAAGATTTTTACCGCACAACTTGGACAATTTGTGTGTGCCCATCAACCAAGACAAGGCGTACCCCATGGAGGTGGAAATGTATAGTACCAGACTTATATCCTTCTGGCCAATGCCTATAAATTCAAAGGGTAAGTATATTTCAGCTCTAATTAAAAAGACCCTTGGGGCTCATTCAGACTTTGGTTTTTCTCATAGACGTTCTTTTCAATATTTTTTCACAGATAGAACTGGCATCTATTACATATAGACTATGCGGCTGCTCACACGTCCGTGAATTTTTACTAACCAAATGGTCTGCACAAAATCACAGAGACATGTCCTATTTTGATCCAACTCGCCAATGCAAGTCCAAAAAAAAAAAAATCGCTGACTACCTTAATTCCATAAGTATAGTATAGCAATTGTAGCACCAGCGTCCTTGCATGCTACCTCTCTTCCCCTGCACGCACTCTCCCTCTTTCTTAAAGGGGCCACGGGCACCACCCTAAAGTGTCCCCAATAGCTGGGTGACGCCTTCTATTTAAGGCACCTCCTCCAGCATGGAGGTACCTGAGCAACGTGGTTAATTATCCCAAGTTGTCAGGTCCCAAGTACTCATCTTGTCAGTCTACTTGTCTGCCCTTACTTGCTTGTCTGTCTCAGTTTCAACCATCCATTTAGCACCTGCTAGTGAAAAGTCAGAGTCAGGTGCTCACCTAGTTACGACCCTCCAGGCTCTTCTTAGACCATGGCACAGAGGTTCCTCCACGCCTGTTTTCTGATGCACTTTTTTTTTGGCACCTAATATTTCTATCTAATAGTTTTCTATCTACCGTTTACTCTTAAAACTGGATTACATCCCTTGCACCAAATATATTATGCATTTAAGACTTTTTTTGTGACTCACTTGATAACTGCGTATCCTAGAGGAAAGGGCATGGATTAGTAGAAAAGGCAAAACTTAAAATGCTACATTAGGTGGAGTAGTGTTAGACAAACGTGTACCAGATGTATCATCCTGCATAAGCCACTGTGGGAAAAATCTGTGCATCCTCAGACTGTCTTGTCTAAGTTCACACTGACTAAGTGTAAGAAAGGATTAGTAAATCTGCCTCCATACCGTTCTTTATGCTTGGTTGTCTGGTTTCACCTTCCATTTCCTTCTACTCGTTATCAGGTAATGAATAATTACAACGTGAGATTTCTATTTAGACCATATTCACACATTCAGTATTTACAATTACTGATGGCCAAATACTGAACGTGTGAACATGGCCTTAAAGTGACAAACAAATGAATACTCTGTAAGCGCTAAGATGTCTGCAAACATTGAATATATGACATTTAGACTGCATTACTACTATATGGAATATACTTATAAAATGAAGGTACTTGGAGCACAAATTGGCAAATTCATGAGAGCCCATCAGCCAGGACAAGGCGTACATTCTTTGATGGAACTCTAACTTAATATTTATCAAACATGACTCTCTCGAGCTAAAAGTCTACAACTTAAAGGGCAGGTAAGATCCAGCATTATTTAATAACAGCCTTAGGCTGATGGGAGGAGTGTTCAGTCAGAAAATAAGGCAGCCACCATCTCCAATAGTATACTACAAAAAACACTGAGCAGCAAAATTGGCCAATTTATGCCCTAAGTACCTTAATTTTTATAAATATATTCTATATAGCAGTAATGCAGGCCAGATTTCATATATTCACTGTTTGTATACATCTTATGGCTTACAGAGACTGCTGTATTCTCTTGTTTGAATATGATGCAGTCACAGCAGCTGGCATCTGTTCACACTTGCTTTATTCTGTTAGGAGGTTCTGGTCAGTTTTTTTTTTAGTTCTCTTTAAAGTGAACCTTACAGCTGTTCTAGCCCACCTAAACCACCACCATGCATGTAGAGCGACCTATCCTGTGTTTTACCAAGCCCTTTTCTTTGGCTTAGTGATTGCTAAATTGATCTGAAATTAACCTTAGCTGCTCTTGTGCTTTGCTAATTAGTGGTTGACTAGTCGTGGGGGAAGTTGATTAGCAAAGACTAATCCTCCCTATAATGATGACCCTTGGGCGTGATGACCCTTGGGTAAGCATGACCCTTGGGCGTGAACTCCATGATTTCCTGGAAATTTGCACTGAAGACAGGTACATGTCTCCAGCTTCATCCAAGTAAGCAGCACGGACAGCCACGGAAGAAGTCCACATTTACCGGCTGAAAAAGTCAATGTCAATATATTTGTCACCGGTGACTTGTGTGTTTTTTTTGTCTGCCGGTAAAATGTGGAGCTCCGCTGCCCAAGCCTTAGTCACTGCTGCCTCCCAGGAAATGTGCAGTGCGCGGATGAAGCAGGGGAGGTACACCCGGCTTCATTGTGCATTCCCAAGGAGGAGGAACATTGCGCGCATGCACAATAGCTGCAAAGAGTTGGTGGTGACTTCGCACTTGAAAATCATGCCGCTCTTGCCCACAGGGGAGTGCTCACACGATTAGACAAAGGATTAGTCCCCCCCCCCCCCCCGCCCCGACTAGTCAACTACCGATTTATATCGCACAATCACAGCTTCAAAGTCATTTTAGAATGCTGGGAAGGGTTGCTATACATAAATGGTGGCGGTTTGGGGGGGGGGCTAGGGCAGTTTAATACAAGTGATTCTGGGATCAGATAAAATTAGTCAAAATGTAATGAATGACCTTTCCTTTTTTGCAAAATTTTGTACAATTTTGATGCATTTTTTCCCTTTTCCCTATCCCTTTCCCTCTCCTTATAGTTTCTAGTTTTCCTATCTCCTTCCTATTTATTCCCAGTTTATGTCCCTTAGTAACTTTTTTATTCCCCTTCCCTAAAAATGTTACATTTCCAATAAAAATAATTTAATGAAAATATATAAAATAGTCTAGAATACCAAAAGCGCACATTACTTACCTAATTAACGCCTTATTGCTCCAGTCCCATCAGAAAGTGGTCGGGTTGTCATACACTAACTACCGACCTAATCGTTGCAGCCAATTACTGAGTTCATCAATCTTGAGCATCCACCGCTGATGCCAGTGATTGGCTGCAGCAGTCAGGTGTATAGATGGCACATGGCAGCTGCAGGGAAGCAAACATGGATTGCCGTGGCACACCAGAGCAGGGAGTTATCATGTAAGTAATGGCCTTTTTTCACAATTTACTATTTTTTTTTATCATTTTAACTAATTTTGGGTTATCCCAGAACATCAGAAATAAAACATTTATTTTCTTATTTCATAATATAGAAAATAATTTGAATCTAAATAATATAATTTCACTAAATGTCTTGTAAATTTATTTTTTTTCTATCTTTCTTCCTAAGGCTAGAAGTGTCCTCCGTACCAAGGAAGGTTGATCTGTGTACAGACACTCTGTATTTTATAAGAAGAAGGCTGGCACAGAGGCAGGTATTTAGCAGACAGCTGGCAGGATGTGTGATGACATTAGGGCATCATCTCTGTAATACGCCCGAGGACTTGGCACCCTGGATGGGCAGCTTTTCACACTCCACACAAAAAGAGTAACAGGAAGAAAAGGAGGCAAGTGTACATTGAGCTTCCCATACATAAACATCCCCTAAATATTTTACCATGGGTGCCACTGTCCTGTAAGTAACCAGTCAGCCATCATAGGACTCCCCTTACCTGATAATAAAAAGAAAAGAAATCAATAAAATTAAAGGGGTTGTCTTATCATCACAAATAATTAAAATTGTAAAAATCTATCCGTTCTCCAGAATAGAGGGATTTTAAATTCTATAGTTTACTGCTCTGCTTCCTTAACCTCAGTCCGCTGCCCTCTGTTGTGCTCCACATCGGGTTTTGAAGGTTTCTCCGATATTGCTCAGTGACGTCATCTCCCTAATCCTATTTAAGGCCCATTAGGACACACACTTGTGTTTTAGGATTGAGGTTCAAGACTTTCATTTGGTATAGTCCACCTTCTGCATGTATAAGAAGAGACTTGCCAGTCACTAACAGCTGGCTGAGAGAAGCCATCAGGGACCCGCCTTTATGACCAGTCACCCATGTGGTTCGGTCCCCGGCAGCTACTAAAAGTCAAACATACAAGACTGTGATCTCACAGCCGGTGTCTATTACATGCTGCCCATGGTTTGGCCAGCATGCATCACCCGTCAGATTCCCTTTAATTTCATCCGTCCTACTTCTCCAAATATTCCTGAGTGTGCCAAGTCCCCACTTTTCACGTGCTCCAATGCTTGGGGTCCTTGTACCTGCCCAGACCTGAGGCTTAGAGGATCCATCTTACCAGGTACGTGGTACGCCTAAACAACTGCTCCTTGACTAGGTCACTGGAAACCTCTGCATACTATTAGAGGTGGCAAGGAGAAACTCTAGTGGAAGTACAAAACAGTCATATGCAATAAGCGTGGTGATGCTTAGGCTGGGATCACATTATCTACTAAACCTATAATCTGATCACAAAATATAACAATGCATCAATAATTGAGAAAAAAATATATATATACAGTATATATATATATATATATATATATATATATATATATCATAGACTAAACAACAGACACATTTCCAGTTCAAACAGAAAAATCCATGAAAACAAAAAAGGAGAAATTAATTATATAACCTATGGTAAGGTCCAGACCAAATATTTTACATGAGTACATCAAGCATCAAGTACCACCACCAAGCCTGCAGTTATTGATTAAAGACATCTATTCAAGTATCTTAGTGGTAAATACACATTACTTAGTAAACAATCATCAATCATCATATAAGATATTATATATGCAGATCCTGGCCAGAAATAATCCAATCAAAATCACTCGTCCAGAATTAAGGTTTTTAAAATACTATATTTCCTGATGACACGTAGTGTAACCCCCTATACGGCAAGTAACACCTTGACGCATGTTTCGCAGTCTTTGTCAGGAGGACAGAAGGTGGTCAGGCTTAGGCAAGGTTCCATCATGTTTGAACCCAGACAAAGTCAGAGGCTACTGTCTGAAGCCCTGACAATTGGGATTCAGATAGAAAATCTTTAATGGAGCCTTTCCCTATAATGAAGCCCTTAAATCTGTCAGGCCTTCATTCAAGCAGTGTCCTTTTTAAGGCGTGCTTAAAGGTCTGTTAGATTGTGCATTTGTGTCTACCTAAAAAGATGGACGTTCCATTCTAAAAGGGATAAAACTGCCCAATTATGGTAATCGGTGCAGGTCCAAGCCATCAGACAGATCATCAACTTATCAACTATCCTGGTGATAGGCAACTTGTTTTCACGGGACAACCCAATTAAAATAACAAATGCTCTGTGTACATTTTGCTTTAAAATGCTTCCGTCTCTATCAGTTTGACAATGGATTTGTTATTATTTTACAGAATGAGAATGTGTAGCTGTAGAAGATTACACAAACGTTGTGAACCATCATCTGCCACTACTGAAGGAGGGGATCCAATGCCTTTGATGGACAAGACGCTTCCGATCCCACACTAGGTGCCCAGTCCTAAAGAGTGGTGCCGGCACATATAATTATAGAAGTCTACATTAATGGTGATTTCTCATGGTCATCACTAACGAACATTAACAAATACATGAAAACTAACCAGACTGATCAATAATTTGCCGAAAACTTTGTTCTTCGAAATGGGTAATAATAAAAGAACATACTCAAAAATAACTCGGTATAAACAGGGCCACTCACACCGGGAAACTAATCTACGATCTTGAGGAAACAGAGACTGACAAACAAACTGTTACAAAATTGGCACCCACTGTAGGATTAAGATCCAGAGCTGCCACATTTTGACAAACACACATGTAGACGGAGAGGAGGTATTGTTATATAACGCACCGGCAGCCAAGGGGAGTGGAAGGTCTCGGTACTCCCTCTGCCTCGCTGGAGAGGAGGTGAAGACACAGGATAGTAAGAGTCTGATTCATTGTTTATACACCCAGCAATGCCAGCAACACCGCTCAGCACATACTGGAGCTGAGAGCATTGTCCCGCACAGTGATCCTAGGGTCACACCGGTGGGGAGTAACTCCTCCGCACATGCTGGGCTCTGACCATGGTATTTGAATTCCATTTTTCATGATATAATACTATGCAGGGCCAGGACAAGGTACTGTATTTTGGTGCCCTAGGCAAAATGAAGCCAGTGGCACCCTCACCCCTTGCCCCCAATTCCTGACCCAAAGCAAAGAAACTGGTCAGAGACTAAGACAACAGTATTTGTAAGAAAAAAAGCCAAAACTGATGTAAAATGTGGACCAAATACTGAGCGTGAGAACGTGGCCTAACCATTGCAATATGTGTACTGCACCTTCAAAAAACACTCGTTTAGGGCCTCGTTCACACTGTCAGTATTTGTTCAGTATTGTACCTCAGTATTTGATTTGCGGTAACAGCATAAGTTGGCATGCTTTGCAGCTGTATTAACCCCTTATGATATATTATGTGCGCCATTTGCTGTCTCCCTGTCTATATTTTGAGCCTGCATCTTTCCTGGCAGATGATGACTGTGATAATCTGTCATCATCTGCCTCTAACAGCTGTGCGTGGAGCGGAGCTCCGCCTGTGGCTGTTGACCTGTTAAATGCGCTGTTCTAACCACTCATTGGTGAGCCTCTGATGCGATTGCTGGTTGCTGATGGATTGCCATGATGGCCAGGGGTCTGCTGAAGACTCTTGTGCCTGTCATGATGGTACTGCTGTCATAGGAGATTATGATTTTTACTACATACAGCAATACTGTGACATTGTTCTATATAGCAAAAGCGATCAGACAATTGCTGATGAAACAAATACAGTGAACAGTAAAATTATATTTAAAAATAAATGTTTTAAAAAATAAGAAAAAATATATATAGAAAAGTTCATATCATCTCTCTTTTCCCGCATTACACTAAGAGATAAAAATAAAAAGTCTGATGTATCAAAGTATAACATAAATTAATCCAACCGGAAAACGACGTAAAAATCAAATGGCAGAATAGCAGTTTCTCGGCTGCCGCAACAGCACAAGAAACGTAATAACAGTGGATCAAAATATTGTATGTACACCAAAAATGGTACCAATAAAAATGTCGCCTCAGGGCATAAAAAACAAGGCCTCACACAGCTCCAGACCCTTAAAATTGAAAATGCTACAGATCTTGGAAAATGGTGACACAAGCAAATTTTTTTTTCTTTACAAATTTTGGAATTTTTCTTTACCACTTAAATAAAATGAAAACTATACATGTTTGGTATCTGCATAATTGTACTGACCCAGAGAATAATACTGCCAGGGAATGTTTAATTATAAAAATTAATAATGCAAATAAAAATCCCAAAAAACAAATTAGCTATTTCCAGGACCTCACATTATAAAATGGATTTTGTCATTCAAATGTACAACTCATCCCGCAAAAGAAAAAAAACCTCACACGGCTATGTTGACAAAAAAGAAATAAAAAAAAGTTTTGGCACTTTGAATAAGGGGAGGAAAAAAACAAAACAACAAAAGCGAAAAAGCAATTGTCATTATTTATGCCACATGAGCCCTGGGTCCTTCATTTTACTGCCACACGCTGGAAGGCTGCCGCGCTCCTGGGACATCGGCAATGCTACGGATTGCTGAAGACACAGAGATTGGCGCAGATGAGCGGCATCGGCCTGAAGCACATACATTTTTTCTAATTTTACTGAACACACTGGGGGCACAATTAGGGCATGTCAGACGTCCGTGATAATCGCTCCAATGTCGTATCGCAATGCATCTCCAGACCTGAGCGTGACACCGCCATATATTTCTTTGAAGCATGTCACGCTTGGGTCAGACGTGCGGCCAGTCCGCGCATTGTGGCCCAACATTGGACCGATAATCACAGACGACTGAAAGAGCCTTACTTGAAGGCCAGACAGCAGCCACTGTGTCACTATACCCGGCCATCTACATACACTATTGTTACACTCGCACCCGGACTGTGTGGTGCGAGCGTGGTTCGTAGACCCACTGTGCCACAGACCAAGGAGAGCCTGGAGGGGCGTGACCAAGGGCCTCCCCAAAACTGACATCGGATGCACTGCAAAAAGACATCAGCAAACTGGAGCAAGTTCAGAGAAGAGCGACCAGAATGTTGACTGGTCTGTAAACCATGTCCCATGAGGAACGGTTACAGGATTTGGGAATGTTTAGCTTGCAAAAAAAGAAGACTGAGAGGAGACTTAATAGCTGTCTACAAATATCTCAAGGGCTGTCACATCGTAGAAGGATCATCTTTATTCTCATTTGCACAAGGAAAGACTAGAAGCAATGGGATGAAACTGAATGGGAGGAGACACAGATTAGATATTAGAAAAAACTTTTTGATCAATGAGTGGAACAGGCTGCCACGAGAGGTGGTGAGTTCTCCTTCAATGGAAGTCTTCAAACAGAAGCTGGACATACATCTGTCTGACATGGTTTAGTGAATCCTGCTTTGAGCATTGGATTGGACCAGATGACCCAGGAGGTCCCTTCCAACTCTACCATTCTATGATTCTAGATGGAGCCACAATCCAAGGAGAGCCCAGGGAGACGATACTAGGTGCCCTACCAGGACTGACCTCAGTCACACAGCAGCGGAACCATCAGTGAGATGAGAAGGTGCTAGCAGACACGACTGCTATACAAGCAGGCAGGTATCAGTCCAGACTGGAGGGACAGGAGCAGTTTCAGGAAGGACTGGGTCACTGACTGGAATACAGGAATGGATAAGGACCTAGTTCAGACTGGATGGACAAGAAGCCGCAGATGCAGTCAGGCAAGGAACCGCAGATGCGGACAAGCAGGACAGGGGTCTGTTCACAAGGAGTAGAAAGAGTCAGGTTCACACATACAAGAATAGGTACAGACAAGACAGACAGGGAGAAGTTCACACAGGGCACTTAGAATGAAGTAGCAAGTGTACTCACTAAACGCTAAGGTTGCACAGCGACAACAGTTTACAGATTGACACTCATTCAGAGACTGCAGGTTTCAGAGATTGGAACAGGTTAAGATACTGCAGGTTTTAGAGATAAGTACAGGTACAGACATTGCAAGTTTTATGGATAGTAGCAGGTTCAGACACTGCAGGTTTTAGGGATAGGTACAGGTGCAGACACTACAGGTTTAGGGAAAGATCCAGACTTAGATACAAACAGGTTCAGGATCCTATTTCAGACAAGACAGATGCAAGTACAGATTCAGAGTTCAGTCCTGGATATTCAGCCCCCAGGGTAGCAGAAACAGGAAATATCAGATACAGGTACAGATTCAGGGTACAGACCTGGGTATTCAGCCCCCAAGGTAGATTGAAAGGGAATGGACCAGGCAACTCAGCAGCTGCATACACATGTAAAGACATGTTGCTCAGGCACCTCCCAACAGGTGGAGGTGCATTAAGTACCAAGTGCCACTCAGCAATAGGCTGGGGACATGTTAGGAGCGCATGCACTTTCTCTGAAAGAATCAGAAAGTTCCCGGCAACCAGTAAACATGCACAGCCAGTAGAGGACATAGAGCTCTCTGCACGGCCTGGGGTGGTGAATACATCATTGTCCCTGCATGATGTTTGATGGGAAGCCATGCAGGGATGCAGGCAGTGGTGTTACAACTATTACATTTATACAAGTTTAGACTACTGCATAATGCAATCAAATATATAAATATACACACATGTACACACTTATACACACATGTACATAGCAAACACATGTACACAGCACACATTAAGGCTATGTGCCCACGTTGCGCTTTTGTAGCGTTTTCTAAGCGTTTTGGCGGTGTTTTTCCACTTTGGAAACGCTTAAAAAACGCTTACATAACGCATCCCATTATTTTTAATGGCGTTCCGCAATTGTTGAGCTGTTTTTTTTTCCGCAGCGTAAACCCATTGCAGAAAAAAATGCAGCATGTCCATTAATTTTGCGGAAAATCAGCGATTTTGCCGCTATAGAATCGCATTTGGATGCATGAAAAAAAACGCATGAAAACCGCAGAAAAAAACGCGACAAATACGTGATAAAACCGCAAAAAAAAGCTAGAAAAACACAAGTGGATTTCCTGGCAAGGGAGTCCGGTTTTGATGAGGAAAAGTCTGCATACATTCTGCATCGTGGGCACATAGCCTTACACAGGGCCGAACTGGACATCTGGCAATTCTGGCAAATGCCAGAAGGGCCTGTCTGATCATGGGCCGCCTTGTCTGCTACCTTGACAGAATCGGTGTTCTCAAGACACCCATACTGTTCAGAGTTGTGACGGAGCACAAATTCGCTGACTCCATCACTTAAGGTCCCTTCACATTAAGCGACGCTGCAGCGATACCGACAACGATCCGGATCGCTGCAGCGTCGCTGTTTGGTCGCTGGAGAGCTGTCACACAGACCGCTCTCCAGCGACCAACGATCCCGAGGTCCCCGGTAACCAGGGTAAACATCGGGTTACTAAGCGCAGGGCCGCGCTTAGTAACCCGATGTTTACCCTGGTTAGCAGCGTAAAAGTAAAAAAAAACAAACACTACATACTTACCTACCGCTGTCTGTCCCCGGCGCTCTGCTTCTCTGGTCTGGCTATGAGCACAGCGGCCGGAAAGCAGAGCGGTGACGTCACCGCTCTGCTTTCCGGCTGACTGACGCTCACAGCCAGTACAGGAGGAGTGCAGAGAAGCAGAGCGCCGGGGACAGACAGCGGTAGGTAAGTATGTAGTGTTTTTTTTTTTTTTACTTTTACGCTGGTAACCAGGGTAAACATCGGGTTACTAAGCGCGGCCCTGCGCTTAGTTACCCGATGTTTACCCTGGTTACCAGTGAAGACATCGCTGGATCGGTGTCACACACGCCGATCCAGCGATGTCCACGGGAGATCCAGCGACGAAATAAAGTTCTGGACTTTGTTCAGCGACCAACGATCTCCCAGCAGGGGCCTGATTGTTGGTCGCTGTCACACAGAACGATTTCCTTAACGATATCGTTGCTACGTCACAAAAAGCAACGATATCGTTAACGATATCGTTATGTGTGAAGGTACCTTTACTTCAGCAGGCCACGGGTATCATTAGAAATATTAGTCTTGTAGTAAATCTTGCATTCCTCCATCCAGGGTAATATATCCCGTCTGGTGCTTGAGACGGGGACAGCATGGGCCTGTGTGATGTCAAATGCCAAGGTTTAATTTCAGCCCCAGTCCGTACCTGGCCTTACACACACATGCACACAGCACACATTTATACACATGTACTTAGCACACACATGTACACAGCACACACTTATAGTTGTGCTCAAAACTTTACATACCCCGGCAGAATTTTTGCTTTCTTGGCCTTTTTTCAGAGAATATCAATTATAACACCAAAACTTTTTCTCCACTTATGGTTAGTGGTTGGGGGAAGCCATTTATTGTCATACTACTGTGTTTTTTAAACCATTTTTAAACCATAATGACAACCCAAAACATCCAAGTGACCCTGATCAAAAGTTCACATACCCTGGTGATTTTGACCTGATAACATGCACAGAAGTTGACACAAATGGGTTTGAGTGTTACTAAAGGTAACATCCTCACCTGTGACCTGTTTGCTTGTAATCAGTGTGTGTGCATAAAAGCTGAGTGAGTTTCTGGGATCCAGACAGACTCTTGCATCTTTCATTCAGCCACTGACGTTTCTGGATTTTGAGTTATGGGGAAAGCAAAAGAATTGTCAACGGATCTACGGAAAAATAGCTGAACTGTATAAAACAGGAAAGGGATACAAAGAGATATCCAAGGAATTGATAACACTAGTCAGCAGCGTTCAAACTGTGATTAACAAATGGAAAATCAGGGGCTCTGTAAAAAACAAAACCACGGTCAGGTAGACCAGCAAAAATGTTGTCCACAACTGCCAGGAAAATTGTTCGGGATGCAAAGAAAAACTCACAAATAACATTAGCTGAAATACTGGACTCTCTGAAAACTAGCAGTGTGGCTGTTTCAAGATGCACAATAAGGAGGCACTTGAAGAAAAATGGGCTGCATGTTCGAGTCGCCAGAAGAAAGCCATTACTGCGCAAATGCCACAAAGTATCAATGCGCAAAACAGCACAGAGACAAGCATCAAAATTTCTGGAACAAGGTAATTTGGAGTGATGAGACCAAAATTTAACTTTTTTACCACAACCATAAATGTTACATTTGAAGAGGGGTCAACAAGGCCTATGACGAAAGGAACACCATTCCTACTGTAAAGCACAGGGGTAGATCGCTGATGTTTTGAGAATGTGTGAGCTACAAAGGCACAGGAAACTTGGTCAAAGTTGAAGGAAAGATGAATGCAGCACGTTATCAGCAAACACTGGAAGGAAATTTGCACTCATCAGCCCGGAAGCTGGACATGGGACGTATTTGGTCGATCCAACATGACAACGATCCAAAACACAAGGCCAAGTCGACCGGTCATTGGCTACAGCAGAAAAAAGTGAAGGTTCTGGAGTGGCCATATCAGTCTCCTGACCTCAATATCATTGAGCCACTCTGGGGAGATCTTAAGCGCGCAGTTCATGCTAAACAGCCCAGGAATTTACAGAATCTGGAGGCTTTTTGTCAAGAAGAGTGGGCAGCTTTACCATACGAGAAAATAAAGAACCTCATCCACAACTACCACAAAAGGCTTCAAGCTGTCATTGATGTTACAGGGGGCAATACGGGGTATGTGAACTTTTGATCAGGGTCATTTGGATGCTTTGGGTTGTCATTATGATTTAAAAAGAGAAAACACAGTAGTTTGACAATAAATGGCTTCACCCAACCACTAACCATGAGTGGAGAAAAAGTTTTGGTGTTAATTCTACGAAAAAAAAGCCAAGAAAGCAAAAATTCTGCCGGGGTATGTAAACTTTTGAGCACAGCTGTATGCACACATGTACATAGCCCACACTTATACACATGTGTAAACAACACACTTATGCACAAATGTAAGTAGCACACATGTATACAACACACATTTACACACACATGAACACAGCACACACTTATACACACATACACACTTATACACACATACACACTTATACACACATTTACACAGCACACTCTTAAACACACATGTACACAGCACACACTTAAACACACATGTACACAGCACACACTTATACACATGTACACAGCACACACTTATACACACATGTACACAGCACACACTTATACACGTGTACACAGCACACACTTATAAATACATGAACACAGCACACACTTATACACATGTACACAGCACACACTTATACACACATGTACACAGCACACACTTATACACGTGTACACAGCACACACTTATAAATACATGAACACAGCACACACTTATACACACATGAACACAGCACACACTTATACACACATGTACACAGCGCACACTTATACACATGTACACAGCACATACTTATACACACATGTACACAGCACACACTTATACACACATGTACACGGCACACACTTATACACACATGTACACAGCACACACTTATACACACATGAACACAGCACACACTTATACACACATGTACACAGCACACACTTATACACACATGTACACAGCACACACTTATACACACATGTACACAGCACACACTTATACACACATGTACACAGCACACACTTATACACACGTGTACACAGCACACACTTATACACACATGTACACGGCACACACTTATACACACATGTACACAGCACACACTTATACACACATGAACACAGCACACACTTATACACACATGTACACAGCACACACTAATACACACATGTACACAGCACACACTTATACACACATGAACACAGCACACACTTATACACACATGTACACAGCACACACTAATACACATGTACACAGCACACACTTATACACACATGTACACAGCACACACTTATACACACATGAACACAGCACACACTTATACACACATGTACACAGCACACACTAATACACACATGTACACAGCACACACTTATACACATGTACACAGCACACACTTATACACACATGTACACAGCACACACTTATACACATGTACACAGCACACACTTATACACACATGTACACAGCACACACTAATACACATGTACACAGCACACACTTATACACACATGTACACAGCACACACTTATACACACATGTACACAGCACACACTTATACACACATGTACACAGCACACACTAATACACATGTACACAGCACACACTTATACACACATGTACACAGCACACACTAATACACACATGTACACAGCACACACTTATACACACATGTACACAGCACACACTTATACACACATGTACACAGCACACACTTATACACACATGTACACAGCACACACTTATACACACATGAACACAGCACACACTTATACACACATGTACACAGCACACACTAATACACACATGTACACAGCACACACTTATACACATGTACACAGCACACACTTATACACACATGTACACAGCACACACTTATACACATGTACACAGCACACACTTATACACACATGTACACAGCACACACTAATACACATGTACACAGCACACACTTATACACACATGTACACAGCACACACTTATACACACATGTACACAGCACACACTTATACACACATGAACACAGCACACACTAATACACATGTACACAGCACACACTTATACACACATGTACACAGCACACACTTATACACACGTGTACACAGCACACACTTATACACACATGTACACAGCACACACTAATACACATGTACACAGCACACACTTATACACACGTGTACACAGCACACACTTATACACACATGTACACGGCACACACTTATACACACATGTACACAGCACACACTTATACACACATGAACACAGCACACACTTATACACACATGTACACAGCACACACTAATACACACATGTACACAGCACACACTTATACACACATGTACACAGCACACACTTATACACACATGTACACAGCACACACTTATACACACATGTACACAGCACACACTTATACACACATGAACACAGCACACACTTATACACACATGTACACAGCACACACTAATACACACATGTACACAGCACACACTTATACACATGTACACAGCACACACTTATACACACATGTACACAGCACACACTTATACACATGTACACAGCACACACTTATACACACATGTACACAGCACACACTAATACACATGTACACAGCACACACTTATACACACATGTACACAGCACACACTTATACACACATGTACACAGCACACACTTATACACACATGTACACAGCACACACTAATACACATGTACACAGCACACACTTATACACACATGTACACAGCACACACTAATACACACATGTACACAGCACACACTTATACACACATGTACACAGCACACACTTATACACACATGTACACAGCACACACTTATACACACATGTACACAGCACACACTTATACACACATGAACACAGCACACACTTATACACACATGTACACAGCACACACTAATACACACATGTACACAGCACACACTTATACACATGTACACAGCACACACTTATACACACATGTACACAGCACACACTTATACACATGTACACAGCACACACTTATACACACATGTACACAGCACACACTAATACACATGTACACAGCACACACTTATACACACATGTACACAGCACACACTTATACACACATGTACACAGCACACACTTATACACACATGAACACAGCACACACTAATACACATGTACACAGCACACACTTATACACACATGTACACAGCACACACTTATACACACGTGTACACAGTGGAATTCATGGCGGGTGTTGGGCAGGTAAGCTGGGCTACCCCTTTTTCAGCTGTATTCTGGAAAATATATCACCCCAAAGTTGGAATACTATTTGGGAAAAAGTATCTAAGTCCTCTATTTGCACTCTCTACAAGGAGAATCAGTATAAAATGCTAATGTTTTGGTATCACACTCCTGATCTCCTTCATAGATTGAATCCTTCAATTTCAGATAGGTGTTGGCGTTGTGGCTCTGAGGTGGGAACACAGTATCATATTTTTTGGTCTTGTACTGGGATCACGGTTTTTTGGGTGGAAGTGAAACAGTTGATCTCCAGGGTCCTTTATGTGGAGCTGGGCTTAGATCTAACTATATATCTATTAATTATTACGCCTAGAGGGATGGGGAACAATTCAGCTAAGATGTTACTACATATTCTTACTGCGGCTAGGTGTCTGATTGCCCTCAATTGGAAACAGGCCTCTCCTCCCGTGCATGAACATTTACTTCATAGAATTAACGATATTCAAACGATGGACTATATGACGGCTCTTCTAAATGTATGGGCCCCTTGGGATTACTATTGGGCTCAGAGAAATGTTTGGGTCATCTTTAGTCCATTTGGTCCATCCTCATCTCTGATGTTACACTCTACCCCTTCCTCCCCTTCCTTTTTGTGGGTGTCCTGTCTTCTTGTCCATATATTTGAGGATTTTCTCATGATAATCCCCTGTTGTTGTTTTTTGTATGCTTTTTGCTGTAATTTTCTAAAATCAAGGTATTAGGGGGGATTCTTCATATTGGATTTGGGTAAGATAGACCCAACTTATGTTCATTGTATAAGTGTCTTATTGTGCGAGGGACTTTCATCATCTACTGAGTTCCAACACAGCCTTGATATTGTAACCTTTTTAGTTCATAGGCCTTTGATTGTTATTGTATGTCCGGACTTATGTCCATTTGTTAAAAAATGTCTAAAATTCTAATACAAATTTACAGTTAAAAAAAACTTTTTCAATAAAATTTTGAATTTGAAAAAGTTTTTGCCCCCTTCCCGATTTCCTCTTCTTTTGCATGTTTGTCACACTTAAATGTTTCAGATCACCAAACAAATGTAAATATTAGTATACATATTAGTCCATCGATGAATAAAATGAATTTTATTATTATCAAAAAATAGGATAAAAATCTCAAATTGTTAGACACAAGCCAATCATATTGTAAAAAGTACCTCCGATCTAAAAAAACAGGTCACATGTGAACATGTCATAATACCTAAAACGCCTATTTTCGGCTAACCACTAAATGGTTAATTGCCTTAAAACACAACGTTATGGCAGTGGTAAAAACGTGTGAAGAAACCACTATGCAAAGTGCTATGTGCGTGCATACAAAGTAGCCTAGCCTAAAGGTACCGTCACACTGAACGATATCGCTAGCGATCCGTGACGTTGCAGCGTCCTGGCTAGCGATATCGTTCAGTTTGACACACAGCAGCGATCAGAATCCTGCTGTGATGTCGTTGGTCGCTGCAGAAAGTCCAGCACTTTATTTGGTCGCTGGACTCCCTGCAGACATCGCTGAATCGGCGTGTGTGACACCGATTCAGCGATGTCTTCACTGGTAACCAGGGTAAACATCGGGTTACTAAGCGCAGGGCCGCGCTTAGTAACCCGATGTTTACCCTGGTTACCAGCGTAAAAGTAAAAAAAAAAAAAAAAACACTTCATACTTACCTTCCGCTGTCTGTCCCTCGACGCTCTGCTTCTCTGCCCTGTGTAAGCACAGCGGCCGGAAAGCACAGCGGTGACGTCACCGCTCTGCTTTCCAGCCGCTGTGCTTACACAGGGCAGAGAAGCAGAGCGTCGAAGGACAGACAGCGGAAGGTAAGTATGTAGTGTTTGTTTTTTTTTACTTTTACGCTGGTAACCAGGGTAAACATCAGGTTACTAAGCGCGGCCCTGCGCTTAGTAACCCGATGTTTACCCTGGTTACCGGCATCGTTGGTCGCTGGAGAGCTGTCTGTGTGACAGCTCTCCAGCGACCAAACAGCGATGCTGCAGCGATCCGGATCGTTGTCGGTATCGCTGCAGCGTCGCTTAGTGTGACGGTACCTTTAAGGTACCGTCACACTCAGCGATGCTGCAGCGATATAGACAATGATCCGACCTAAACTAGATCTCTGGAGCGTCGCTGTTTAGGTCGCTGTAGAGACATCAAACACAGCAACTCTAGAACGATGCAGGAGCGATCCAGTGACATAACGGCGACTCACTTCTCGTTCTCGCTGGTTGTTAGCTCCATGTAAGGCCGGCGTCACACTAGCGAGTTTTACGGACGTATGAGCGCATAAAATACGTCCGTAAAACACGCCTAACAAACGTCCCAATTATTCTCTATGCCCCTGCTCCTATCTGCCGTATTTTACTGATCAGTATTATACGGCTTTCTACGGCCGTAGAAAATCGCAGCATGCTGCGTTTGTCACCGTATTGCGCAAAAAAAACGCCAATGAAAGTCTATGGAAGCCAGAAAAATACGGATTACACACGGACCAGCAGTGTGACTTGCGAGAAATACGCAGCGGTGTTAGAGAGAAAAGCCGGCAATGCAGTGCGGTGTACAGTAAAATCACACTGACAGCTTACAACAGAATAGTTAGAATAAATGTGTACACATAGAATAGGTATATATATATATTTATATATATATGTATATATATATCAGTGAGACACACATATATATATATATATATATATATATATATATATATATATTATTACTTCATACAGCGCTAGATAGCTTTAAAGCCGGTAATTCAATTACCGGCTTTTGCTATCTTCTTCCTAAACCCGACATGATATGAGACCTGGTTTACATACAGTAAACCATCTCATATCACCTTTTTTTTTGCATATTCCACACTACTAATGTCAGTAGTGTGTATATGCAAAATTTGGCCGTTTTAGCTATTAAATTAAAGGGTTAAATGGCGGAAAAAATTGGCGTGGGCTCCCGCGCAATTTTCTCCGCCAGAGTAGTAAAGCCAGTGACTGAGGGCAGATATTAATAGCCTGGAGAGGGTCCATGGATATTGCCCCCCCCCCCCCCCGGGTTAAAAACATCTGCCCCCAGCCACCCCAGAAGAGGCACATCTGGAAGATGCGCCTATTCTGGCACTTGGCCACTCTCTTCCCATTCCCGTGTAGCGGTGGGATATGGGGTAATGAAGGGTTAATGCCACCTTGCTATTGTAAGGTGACATTAAGCCAAATTAATAATGGAGAGGCGTCAATTATGACACCTATCCATTATTAATCCAATACTAGTAAAGGGTTAAAAAAAAACACAAACACATTATTAAAAATTATTTTAATGAAATAAAAACAAAGGTTGTTGTAATAATTTATTCTACGCTCAATCCATCTGAAGACCCTCGCTCTGTAACAAAGAAAAAATAATAAACCAACAATATACATACCTTCCGAAGATCTGTAAGGTCCCACGATGTAAATCCATCTGAAGGGGTTAAAATATTTTGCAGCCAGGAGCTCTGCTAATGCAGCGGTGCTTGTAGCTGCAAATCCCCGGGGAATGAAGGTAAAGTAGGTCAATGACCTATATTTACCTTCATTCGCGGTGAGGCGCCCTCTGCTGGTTGTTCCTGGAGCGTGGGAACTTTCCTAGAAAGCTCCCAGGCTCGAGTTCATATGAGGACAACCAGCAGAGGGCGCCTCACCGCAAATGAAGGTAAATATAGGTCATTGACCTACTTTACCTTAATTCCCCGGGGTTTTGCAGCCACGAGCACCGCTGCATTAGCAGAGCTCCTGGCTGTAAAATATTTTAACCCCTTCAGATGGATTTACATCGTGGGACCTTACAGATCTTCGGAACAGGGGCGGACATACCGCCGGTTCAACCGGTGCAACCGCACCGGGGCCCAGAGCGGGAGGGGGCCCGACCCGACGGACATACATGGCACGGCACGTCGGCATTGTTGTGACTGCTGCGTGGATCCTGTAATGAGCGCCGGCGCCGCGGTACCCAGAGCGAGTGACTGCTGGTGAAGAAGCTCAGAAGCTGCCGTGCCCGCCGCTGCCCGGAGTCTGCGGAGACCATCTGTCCGCAGTCCGGGAGGAGGAGCCAGGAGCAGGTGAGTATCATATTTACCTGTCCACGATCCACGCGCCGGGCGCCGCTCCATCTTCCCGGCGTCTCTGCGCTCTGACTGTGCAGGTCAGAGGGCGCGATGACGCATATAGTGTGCGCGACGCCCTCTGCCTGATCAGTCAGTGCGGAGAGACGGGACGGTGAGGACCAGCGGGCGGGCAGAGACGAGAGTCGAGGTGAGTATGTTTTTTTTTTTTTTTAATTGCGGCAGGATTTATATGTGGCACAGCGTTATATGGAGGAGCATCTATGGGGCCATAATGAATTGTATGGAGCATTATGTGTGGCGGCCCAGCTTTATATGGAGTCCATATAAAGCTGTGCCGCCACATATAATGCTCCATACAATTCATTATGGCCCCATAGATGCTCCATAATATGGATGGAGCATCTATGGGGTAATAATGAATTGTATGGAGCATTATATGTGGCGGCACAGCTTTATATGGAGCATCTATGGGCCGGGGCCATAATGAATTGTATGGAGCATTATATGTGGCGGCACAGCGTTATATGGAGCATCTATGGGCCGGGGCCATAATGAATTGTATGGAGCATTATGTGTGGTGGCACAGCTTTATATGGACTCCATATAAAGCTGTGCCGCCACATATAATGCTCCATACAATTCATTATTACCCCATAGATGCGCCATAGCATCTATGGGGTAATAATGAATTGTATGGAGCATTATATGTGGCGGCACAGCTTTATATGGAACATCTATGGGGCAATATTCAATAATGAATTGTATGGAGCATTATATGTGGCGGCACAGCTTTATATGGAGCATATATGGGGCAATATTCAATAATGAATTGTATGGAGCATTATATGTGGCGGCACAGCTTTATATGGAGCATATATGGGGCAATATTCAATAATGAATTGTATGGAGCATTATATGTGGCGGCACAGCTTTATATGGAGCATCTATGGGGCGATATTCAATAATGAATTGTATGGAGCATTATATGTTGCAGTATGGGGGGGGGGGCAGGAAGATTTCTTGCACAGGGGCCCTCTGCAGTCTGTGTCCGCCCCTGCTTCGGAAGGTATGTATATTGTTGGTTTATTATTTTTTCTTTGTTACAGAGCGAGGGTCTTCAGATGGATTGAGCGTAGAATAAATTATTACAACAACCTTTGTTTTTATTTCATTAAAATAATTTTTAATATTGTGTTTGTGTTTTTTCTAACCCTTTACTAGTATTGGATTAATAATGGATAGGTGTCATAATTGACGCCTCTCCATTATTAATTTGGCTTAGTGTCACCTTACAATAGCAAGGTGGCATTAACCCTTCATTACCCCATATCCCACCGCTACACGGGAATGGGAAGAGAGTGGCCAAGTGCCAGAATAGGCGCATCTTCCAGATGTGCCTTTTCTGGGGTGGCTGGGGGCAGATGTTTTTAGCCAGGGGGGGGCCAATAACCATGGACCCTCTCCAGGCTATTAATATCTGCCCTCAGTCACTGGCTTTACTACTCTGGCGGAGAAAATTGCGCGGGAGCCCGCACCAATTTTTTCCGCCATTTAACCCTTTAATTTAATAGCTAGAACGGCCACATTTTGCATATACACACTACTAACATTAGTAGTGTGGAATATGCAAAAAAAATGGTGATATGAGATGGTTTACTGTATGTAAACCATGTCTCATATCATGTCGGGTTTAGGAAGGAGATAGCAAAAGCCGGTAATTGAATTACCGGCTTTAAAGCTATCTAGCGCTGTATGAAGTAATAATCTATATACATATATGTGTCTACTGACATATATATATATATATATATATATATATATATATATATATATATATATATAGACAGTATATATGTTTGTTTTTTTACACATGGATCCCTTGTATAGCCGTATGTCGGTTTTGCAAGCCTGCGAGAAAAACACGCAGCACGGGTGCCTTACGGATTACATACGGAGGATGCCATGCGCAAAATACGCTGATACACCCTGCCTACGGAGGAGCTACAGACCACTATTTTGGGGACTTTTCAGCGTATTACGGCCGTAATATACGGACCGTATTGTCTTACGCTGAGTGTGACGCCGGCCTAAAACATTGCTGGCATCGTTGCTTTTGCTGTCAAACATGACGATACACGCCGACCTGACGACCAAATAAAGTTCTGGACTTCTAGCTCCGACCAGCGATGGCACAGCGGGATCCAGATCGCTGCTGCGTGTCAAACACAACAAGATCGCTATCCAGGATGCTGCAACGTCACAGATTGTTGTCGTTCTCGTTGCAAAGTTGCTGAGTGTGAAGGTACCTTTAAGGTACGTGGATTGAAAATGGCTAATCTTAAGGTACCTTCACACTGAACGATATCGCTAGCGATCCGTGACGTTGCAGCGTCCTGGCTAGCGATATCGTTCAGTTTGACAGGCAGCAGCGATCAGGCCCCTGCTGTGCCATCGTTGGTCAGAGCAGAAAGTCCAGCACTTTATTTCGTCGCTGGACTCCCGCTGACATCGCTGAATCGGCGTGTGTGACGCCGATTCAGCGATGTCTTAACTGGTAACCAGGGTAAACATCGGGTTACTAAGCGCAGGGCCGCACTTAGTAACCCGATGTTTACCCTGGTTACCAGCGTAAAAGTAAAAAAAAAAAAACACTACATACTTACCTTCCGCTGTCTGTCCTCCGCTGTGCTTCTCTGCACTGTGTAAGCACAGCGGCCGGAAAGCAGAGCACAGGGGTGACGTCACCGCTGTGCTTTCCGGCCGCTGTGCTTACACAGTGCAGAGAAGCACAGCGCAGGGGGTCAGACACCGGAATGTAAGTATGTAGTGTTTGTTTTTTTTAACTTTTACGCTGGTAACCAGGGTAAACATCGGGTTACTAAGCGCGGCCCTGCGCTTAGTAACCCGATGTTTACCCTGGTTACCAGGGGACCGGCATCGTTGGTCGCTGGAGAGCTGTCTGTGTGACAGCTCTCCAGCGACCAAACAGCGACGCTGCAGCGATCGGGATCGTTGTCTGGATCGCTGCAGCGCCGCTAAATGTGAAGGTACCCTAAATGATACCGAGGAAAGGCACCTAAACAATGGTATCAAGTGCCCAGCTATAAATACCACAAATAACACCTAAAGTTGGCGAGTACAGTGCAGCTATGAAAAGAAACCTCAAAACATATTTACCACAATAAGAAGACACAGGAGCTGCTGAATCCCCTACGCGCGTTTCGAATGAATTCTTCTTCTGGGGGCGTAAATATTAGACAAAGATAACACAAGTAAACACAAAATCCAATTTTTAAATAAAGGTCTTTATTGTTACAGTGGCCAATGAGCGCTTCTATCATTCAGATGGGGGAGGCCTTCAGTGGCCGGTGTTCCTGTCCTTCACTGCATGCTCCTTTTTCCTTGGCAGGAAGAGCCGCATCACAGCTTCACAAAAGTGCGCCCTCACAACCTGTTATGATATGGCGCCGTAGGCAGGTGCCTACCCTGCCTACCCCTCATCCCGACCCTGTTACTATGTATTAAATCCATAGCGTAGGTAACAGTCACGCCTAGACTCTAGTGTCCAATAGCACCCATCGTATGAATGCACATGGTCAGTTGGAACCCCGAGGAGACATTTTGGATGGGACCTATGACACTTAGAGAGAATGGTAATCTTAGTGGATTTAATGTATTGGAATTCAGTTGGGATGAATACAATACAGACTCATCAAATAAAGCAGGTGTGCCTTTTGGCAATGGTTGTGTAAGAGGGCACGAGGTGGTAACCGTGGTCAAGGTGCTTGTCTCTTGTGCCCCAGACCGTCACATGAAGATGGGGGTCCTGGCTGCGACCACATGTGGGGGCAGGTGTAACTGTTGACATTGGTTGGCCAGGACCAGATGTTTGACAGTTCGATGAGGGAGACCACCAGTGAAAAATAAACTTTTTACTCAATGATATCTTGGTGGGGATTCCATACAGTAAATAGCAGGTACACAACTTGATGGATGTTTCATTTACAATCCGGGGCATTTTTTACAAATTCCTTTCTCTTTACTCGTTTGTCCAATACTTCACTGTTCCTTTCTTTTCTTGGATTTCTCCATCCTTTTCCATTCTTTCAGTCCATGAAAATAGGACCGCATTCGGTTGTCATCCAATTGCAGTCCGATTTTTTTCATAGACCCATAGATTTGAATGATAAGGCACGCATCGGAAGGAAATTGGGCATGCTGCGGACACATGCACGGCCTTATTGAATAACATTGGTCCGAGTGCAATCCGATGTTTTGATGGACTCCGCACTCGGATCAAAACTACGGTCATCTGCACTAGCTCCAACACTGCAGCGTTCTATGACAAAATCCTCAACAAATATCCACCAAATTGCTGCTGATTTCATAAAGGGATCAGTCTCGCAATATCGTACCGTAAGGGATTTAGAAATCCTCTTATCTATTGCAAAGAGCGCAGAACAGTCACAGAGAATGTTTTTTGCCCTAGATGCTCATTCATTTATTTAATAAGTCCTTCCTTTTAGGGTATGTGCACACGTCAGGATTTCTTGCAGAAATTTTCCTGACAAAAACTGGACATTTCTGCCAGAATTCCGCATGCGTTTTTACCGCGATTTTGACGCGTTAATGACGCGTTTTTGTGCGTTTTTTCCCAAATGCATAGAATTGCGGGAAAAACGCCAAAAATCCGCAAAAATAATGAACATGCTCATTTTTTTACCGCGATGCGTTTTTTTCGCGGAAAAAAACGCATCCATGTGCACAAAACATGCAGAATGCATTCTAAATGATAGAATGCATAATGTATGCGTTTTTAATGAGTTTTTATAGCGTTTTTAGCACGAAAAAACGCGAAAAAACCTGTACGTGTGCACAAAGCCTTAATGTAACCTGTGTAATGCTACTTTTATCCTGCGGTGGCGCTACAGGGATATCAAACAATTGTTTGCAACTCCCTCACAGATTAATTTCTAACTAATCGATGGAGGCTACAGCTGCAAAACGCCTTTGAAGCAGCTGATAGTTGATGACCCTTCAAACAAAAAGGGATGGTCCAAAGCGGACAACCCCTTTAATCATAATGAGTAGTGATGAGCGAATATACTCGTTACTTGAGATTTCTCGAGCACGCTCGGGGGTCCTCCGAGTGTTTTTTAGTGCTCAGAAATTTTTTTTTTTTATTGCCGCAGCTGAATGATTTACATCTGTTAGCCAGCATAAGTACATGTGGGGGTTGCCTGGTTGCTAGGGGTCAATATATATATATATATATATATATATATATATATATATATACAGGGTGGTCCAAAAGTAGGTGGACAGTATGTGCAATAGGGTTATGAAGGGACAGATTTATCAAACATGGTGTAAAGTGAAACTGACTCAGTTGCCCTTAGCAACCAATCAGATTCCACCTTTCATTTTCCAAAGAGTCTGTGAAGAATAAAAAGCTGAATCTGATTGGTTGCTAAGGGCAACTGAGTCAGTTTCACTGTACACCATGTCTGATAAATCTCCCCCTTCATAGCCCTATTACACATACTGTCCAACTACTTTTGGACCACCCTGTATATATTTCTACATTTTTTTTAACTTGTAACTGGGGATAAAACATTTTTGCAGTTGAGCCTCGTTAAAAGTTTTGCAAAGTTTGGCTTCTACAGTCTGTTTCTCTGTCTATTGCTGGCTGCGGAATGAATTAACTCGGAATCTGTCAGTGAGCTCATTTTAAAGGGAGAATCTGTAACTCTTTCATCTTTCCTTTTCTGAGTTCCTCAAAGCATCAAAGTTGAAAGTGCAGGGAAACAAATAGCTAGTAAAGGTCAAACAGTGGCTAATCCTAAGGGTATGTGCACACGTTCAGGATTTCTTGCAGAAATTTCCTGACAAAAACCGGACATTTCTGCCAGAAATCCGCATGCGTTTTTTTCGCGATTTTTATTTGTTTTTTACGCGCTTTTTGTGCATTTTTTTCGCATTTTTTCCGGAGGTTCCCAATGCATTAAATAGCGGGAAAAACGCAAAAAAAAACCGCAAAATTAATGATCATGCTGCTTTTTTTTACCGCGATGCGTTTTTTTCGCGAAAAAAAAGCACATCATGTGCACAATAATTGCAGAATGCATTCTAAATGATAGGATGCATATGTATGCGTTTTTTATGCGTTTTATCGCGAAAAAAACGCAAAAACTCCTGAACGTGTGCACATAACCTAAAAGTCAATCATCTGTCCGCAGGATTTCACACCCCAAACTATTTATATGTGCTTGTAGCTCTTTCAAACATAAGTCAAATTATACCTTCACATGACTGGTAGGTTCCGCTGTTACTGAAAAATCAGCATTTGAATATGAAAACGAGACTGAAGAGCTATGGTAGATCTGAAGCCTCTGTCACCTCGGCTCTATTGCACGCCCACAGTTGCCTCTTCCTGCTTAAGGCCGGGATCAAACATGCGAATATTTTATAGGCTAATCCGTTCCTCCATCACTGAGAAAGTAGTTGAATTTCTATGCAAATGAGGCTGAAGAGCTATTTGTAGATCTGAAGCCTCTGTCACTCCAGCTCTATTACCGACCCAGTGCCGCCTGTCAGTGCTGGACTGACAGCTCCTTTACCTGAATTGACACTGAATAAAGGATGTCAATTAGGCCGGGATCACACACGTGAGAAACACGTCCGTGTCTCGCATGTGAAATTCAAGCTCTGGCGCCGGCACTCCAGAGCGGAGTGTGCGGCTCAATGTGTTGCTATGCGGCCGCACGCTCCGCTCCACAGTGTCGGCGCCAGAGCTTGGATTTCACATGCGAGACACGGACGTGTTTCTCACGTGTGTGATCCCGGCCTAATTGACATCCTTTATTCAGTGTCAATTCAGGTAAAGGAGCTGTCAGTCCAGCACTGACAGGCGGCACTGGGTCGGTAATAGAGCTGGAGTGACAGAGGCTTCAGATCTACAAATAGCTCTTCAGCCTCATTTGCATAGAAATTCAACTACTTTCTCAGTGATGGAGGAACGGATTAGCCTATAAAATATTGCTGGACTTGTCTTTGAAAGAGTTGCATGTGCAAATAAATAGTTTGGGGCATGTAATCATGCTGACAGATTCCCTTTAATGAAATCCAAAAACGATTTCCAACTTCAAACACATGCAGTTAAGTAAAAACAAAAACAAAAAATGTCCCAAAAGTGGACAACTCCTTTAAGAAGTTAGGGCATAGCAATACATATTTTAATCATTTTCTATGTTAACATTCTCCCAGGAGACCCCAGAGATTACATCACCGGAAGAAAAAGGAAGACCCCCCCCCCCATACTTGGATAATACAATCTAGTGATTGCAGCGTCTAATGACTCCTAATCATGGAGACCTGAGCACTTTACTATATTGGAAGCAGATCCACCTCCACATTGCACAACAAATTGACAGTTGTTACAGTAATGTGATCCTAAAACAAATAGGGTACGCTTGTAACAATGGTAATCCTCACTGTGGTCAGATTCAATGGCGGGGGCCCCAGGGTGCCCTTCCTCCTGGATACCAACCACAGATGAGTATGGGCGCATAAATACTGTAGAAGAGAATTGTAATAGCGTTTGTCTTATGTAACGTCATCTGCATGGCAGAATCCAGCTTTACTAAATAATATTTTCATTCTTTAACCCGTTTACTCCCATGAAGCCAATTACATCTCCCATCCAGGCGAGACTCTTTATTTTAATGCATTCTGTTCTTTCCACGCCTAATTCACATTCTAAACATCCCCTCCCCAGCAATTACCCCTTTATCCTCCTGTTGGGACAAACAGAAAATTATTAGCCTGAGAGACCCCTCATTAGGGTGATTCGATCTAAGAATTAATTATCTTTGCACCACCTAACTTTAGGCTATTCTCCCACCTTCTACTATGTTTCCCGTAGGAGGGAATAGAAAACATGGCAACTGTTAATAATATAAATAGCATTTCACACAAAAAAAAATAGTCAAAAATTATTTTTCCATTGCTAAATTGCTAAGATATTGAGGCACAATTAGAGAGCCATCAAAATTTTTTGTTGTAAATAGTTAACAGGGTTACAAACTGGAGCATAATGACCACGGTTGCAGAGGACGCGCCTGAACCAGGCCCGTGCAGGTGGGAGCCCGTGCAGGTGAGGCATTCTCCAATAACTGCACAAACTTCAACTGGATGTGCATCCTTGATCGCACATTCAGGTGAAGTGTAATGCGGCGCAGGGACCTTTCGGAAGTCGATGAGTACAATTGTTTATTTTTTTCTATGCATTAAAGAACAGAGGCAGAATGGAGAACATATATACTAGAATTGGGGATATATATACCAAGATGGGGGATACGGTGACCAGAAAAATGCCCACAGGAAAAATGCCCACAGGAAAATTGCCCACAGGAAAAATGCCCACAGGAAAATTGCCCACATGGAAAATTGCCCACACAAAAATTTGCCCACACGGAAAATTGCCCGCATGGAAAATTGCCCACACGGAAAATTGCCCACATGGAAAATTGCCCACGCAGAAAATTGCCCACATGAAAAATTGCCCACACGAAAAATTGCCCACACAGAAAATTGCCAATTGCAGTATCACAAAGTTTCAAATCCATGATATTTGAGGTGCAAGGTGAAGAATGCCCACAGAAAATTGCCCACAGGCTGAATTATAGGTTAAATGCTCTGTAGGACAGGGGGATAGTATATGCATGTATACATGAGATGCTATGCAGGGCAGAGGAATAATATATAATTATAGGTGAGATGCTCTGCAGGGCAGAAGAATAATATAGAATTATAGGTGAGATGCTCTGCAGGACAGAGAATAGCAAAGAGATATAGGTTAAATGATCTGCAGGACAGGGGGATATTATGCAGGTATACGTGATATGTTCTGCAGAATAGAAGAATAATATAGAATTATAGGTGAGTTGCTCTGCAGGATAGAGAATAGCAAAGATCTATAGGTTAAATGCTCTACAGGACAGGGGGATAGTATGCAGGTATATGTGAGATGCTCTGCAGAACAGAGAATAGTATAGAATTATAGGTGAGATGCTCTGCAGCACAGAAGAATGTCGGCGAAAATTGCCCACATAAAAAACTACCGACAAGTTTATTAAGAACAGTTTATTAAGGAGTTCTAATAACAACAATAACTTAAGTTTATTAAACAATCATTGCACACCTGCAAGTAATTAGCTGCCGGGTGATTGTCCTTGACTTTCATGGGCTCCATTGAAATACAATACAGTACAACACAGGCAGCAAAGAAAATGCAGAATGGATTTCAACAAAGGTCTCTGGACCCAGTTTACTTCTCCAGGTTCTACAGGTTCGGTTCACTCATCTCTAGTCCCAGAGTACGGATTCTGTTCTTAGGAGTTGTCATTCCACTGTGCTAACAATAATTCTACTCTCATTGTGGTGTATGTGGGCATAGAGACCCTTATTCCACTCTCATTGTGGTGTGTCTGGGCCTAGAGACCCTTATTCCACTCTCATTGTGGTGTGTCTGGGCCTAGAGACCCTTATTCCACTCTCATTGTTGTGTGTCTGGGACTAGACACCCTTATTCCATTCTCATTGTGGTGTGTCTGGGCCTAGAGACCCTTATTCCACTCTCATTGTGGTGTGTCTGGGCCTAGAGACCCTTATTCCACTCTCATTGTTGTGAGTCTGGGCCTAGAGACCCTTATTCCACTCTCATTGTGGTGTGTCTGGGCCTAGAGACCCTTATTCCACTCTCACTGTGGGGTGTCTGGGCCTAGAGACCCTTATTCCACTCTCATTGTGGTGTGTCTGGGCCTAGAGACCATTATTCCACTCTCACTGTGGTGTGTCTGGGCCTAGAGACCCTTATTCCACTCTCATTGTTGTGTATCTGGGCCTAGAGACCCTTATTCCACTCTCACTGTGGTGTGTCTGGGCCTAGAGACCCCTTTTCCACTTTCATTGTGGTGTGTCTGGGCCTAGAAACCCTTATTCCACTCTCATTGTGGTGTGTCTGGGCCTAGAGGCCCTTATTCCACTCTTACTGTGGTGTGTCTGGGCCTAGAGACCCTTATTCCACTCTCATTGTGGTGTGTCTGGGCCTAGAGACCCTTATTCCACTCTCATTGTGGTGTGTCTGGGCCTAGAGACCCTTATTCCACTCTCATTGTTGTGTGTCTGGGCCTAGAGACCCTTATTCCACTCTCATTGTGATGTGTCTGGGCCTAGAGACTCTTATTCAAATCATCTCTGCATTTCCTTCCATCCTATGCCTAGCTGCACCTGCAGTATATGTGTATGATACATAACTACATAGGGTCTGTTCACTCTTACTCTTGGTAGTCATAAGTGGACAGGGAAGGAAGTGCAGGCCCCAGATTCACTGCCACTGAAGTCAATGGGAGAGCGGAGCTGCTGTGGCACTTCCGCTCCTCTGACAGATTCTGCCAGAATCTCACCTTTCTGCGGTGCCTTCTGATCTTCCAGGACCATCTATCTCAGCCAGCAGCACCCTGCTTTTGGTGGGCACCCACTGAGATGATAATGTATTAGATGCGCATATTCATGATCTTAATGAGCGGTGTCACGTGACCGCTCGTACAGGACGAGCTGCAGTGCAGACGCCGAGACCATCGCTGGAGCAGGGTGAGTATCGTCTTCAAGGCGGGCGGCGGGGGGGCCCTGGAGCGGGGGGAGGCCCTGCCAGCAGGTGTCAGTGCCAGGGCCCACCGGAGGATCCTCCAGTTCCCCGGTGGGCCAGTCCGAGCCTGTAGAGACCCTTATTCCACTCTCATTGTGGTGTGTCTGGGCCTAGAGACCCTTATTCCACTCTCATTGTGGTGTGTCTGGGCCTAGAGACCCTTATTCCACTCTCACTGTGGTGTGTCTGGGCCTAGAGACCCTTATTCCACTCTCATTGTGGTGTGTCTGGGCCTAGAGACCATTATTCCACTATCACTGTGGTGTGTCTGAGCCTAGAGACCCTTATTCCACTCTCATTGTTGTGTATCTTGGCCTAGAGACCCTTATTCCACTCTCACTGTGGTGTGTCTGGGCCTAGAGACCCTTTTTCCACTTTCATTGTGGTGTGTCTGGGCCTAGAGACCCTTATTCCACTCTCATTGTGATGTGTCTGGGCCTAGAGACCCTTATTCCACTCTCATTGTTGTGTGTCTGGGCCTAGAGACCCTTATTCCACTCTTACTGTGGTGTGTCTGGGCCTAGAGACCCTTTTTCCACTTTCATTGTGGTGTGTCTGGGCCTAGAGACCCTTATTCCACTCTCATTGGGATGTGTCTGGGCCTAGAGACCCTTATTCCACTCTCATTGTGGTGTGTCTGGGCCTAGAGACCCTTATTCCACTCTCATTGTGGTGTGTCTGGGCCTAGAGACCCTTATTCCACTCTCATTGTGGTGTGTCTGGGCCTAGAGACCCTTATTCCACTCTCATTGTTGTGTGTCTGGGACTAGAGACCCTTATTCCACTCTCATTGTGGTGTGTCTGGGCCTAGAGACCCTTATTCCACTCTCATTGTGGTGTGTCTGGGCCTAGAGACCCTTATTCCACTCTCATTGTGATGTGTCTGGGCCTAGAGACCCTTATTCCACTCTCATTGTTGTGTGTCTGGGACTAGAGACCATTATTCCACTCTCACTGTGGTGTGTCTGGGCCTAGAGACCCTTATTCCACTCTCATTGTTGTGTATCTGGGCCTAGAGACCCTTATTCCACTCTCACTGTGGTGTGTCTGGGCCTAGAGACCCTTTTTCCACTTTCATTGTGGTGTGTCTGGGCCTAGAGGCCCTTATTCCACTCTCATTGTGATGTGTCTGGGCCTAGAGACCCTTATTCCACTCTCATTGTGGTGTGTCTGGGCCTAGAGACCCTTATTCCACTCTTACTGTGGTGTGTCTGGGCCTAGAGACCCTTTTTCCACTTTCATTGTGGTGTGTCTGGGCCTAGAGACCCTTATTCCACTCTCATTGGGATGTGTCTGGGCCTAGAGACCCTTATTCCACTCTCATTGTGGTGTGTCTGGGCCTAGAGACCCTTATTCCACTCTCATTGTGGTGTGTCTGGGCCTAGAGACCCTTATTCCACTCTCATTGTGGTGTGTCTGGGCCTAGAGACCCTTATTCCACTCTCATTGTTGTGTGTCTGGGACTAGAGACCCTTATTCCACTCTCATTGTGGTGTGTCTGGGCCTAGAGACCCTTATTCCACTCTCATTGTGGTGTGTCTGGGCCTAGAGACCCTTATTCCACTCTCATTGTGGTGTGTCTGGGCCTAGAGACCCTTATTCCACTCTCATTGTGGTGTGTCTGGGCCTAGAGACCCTTATTCCACTCTCATTGTGGTGTGTCTGGGCCTAGAGACCCTTATTCCACTCTCACTGTGGTGTGTCTGGGCCTAGAGACCCTTATTCCACTCTCATTGTGGTGTGTCTGGGCCTAGAGACCATTATTCCACTCTCACTGTGGTGTGTCTGGGCCTAGAGACCCTTTTTCCACTCTCATTGTTGTGTATCTGGGCCTAGAGACCCTTATTCCACTCTCACTGTGGTGTGTCTGGGCCTAGAGACCCTTTTTCCACTTTCATTGTGGTGTGTCTGGGCCTAGAAACCCTTATTCCACTCTCATTGTGATGTGTCTGGGTCTAGAGACCCATATTCCACTCTCATTGTGGTGTGTCTGGGCCTAGAGGCCCTTATTCCACTCTTACTGTGGTGTGTCTGGGCCTAGAGACCCTTATTCCACTCTCATTGTGGTGTGTCTGGGCCTAGAGACCCTTATTCCACTCTCATTGTGGTGTGTCTGCGCCTAGAGACCCTTATTCCACTCTCATTGTTGTGTGTCTGGGCCTAGAGACCCTTATTCCACTCTCATTGTGGTGTGTCTGGGCCTAGAGACCCTTATTCCACTCTCACTGTGGTGTGTCTGGGCCTAGAGACCCTTATTCCACTCTCATTGTGGTGTGTCTGGGCCTAGAGACCATTATTCCACTCTCACTGTGGTGTGTCTGAGCCTAGAGACCCTTATTCCACTCTCATTGTTGTGTATCTGGGCCTAGAGACCCTTATTCCACTCTCACTGTGGTGTGTCTGGGCCTAGAGACCCTTTTTCCACTTTCATTGTGGTGTGTCTGGGCCTAGAGACCCTTATTCCACTCTCATTGTGATGTGTCTGGGCCTAGAGACCCTTATTCCACTCTCATTGTTGTGTGTCTGGGACTAGAGACCCTTATTCCACTCTTACTGTGGTGTGTCTGGGCCTAGAGACCCTTTTTCCACTTTCATTGTGGTGTGTCTGGGCCTAGAGACCCTTATTCCACTCTCATTGGGATGTGTCTGGGCCTAGAGACCCTTATTCCACTCTCATTGTGGTGTGTCTGGGCCTAGAGACCCTTATTCCACTCTCATTGTGGTGTGTCTGGGCCTAGAGACCCTTATTCCACTCTCATTGTGGTGTGTCTGGGCCTAGAGACCCTTATTCCACTCTCATTGTGATGTGTCTGGGCCTAGAGACCCTTATTCCACTCTCATTGTTGTGTGTCTGGGACTAGAGACCCTTATTCCACTCTTACTGTGGTGTGTCTGGGCCTAGAGACCCTTTTTCCACTTTCATTGTGGTGTGTCTGGGCCTAGAGACCCTTATTCCACTCTCATTGGGATGTGTCTGGGCCTAGAGACCCTTATTCCACTCTCATTGTGGTGTGTCTGGGCCTAGAGACCCTTATTCCACTCTCATTGTTGTGTGTCTGGGACTAGAGACCCTTATTCCACTCTCATTGTGGTGTGTCTGTGCCTAGAGACCCTTATTCCACTCTCATTGTGGTGTGTCTGGGCCTAGAGACCCTTATTCCACTCTCATTGTGGTGTGTCTGGGCCTAGAGACCCTTATTCCACTCTCATTGTGGTGTGTCTGCGCCTAGAGACCCTTATTCCACTCTCATTGTTGTGTGTCTGGGCCTAGAGACCCTTATTCCACTCTCATTGTGGTGTGTCTGGGCCTAGAGACCCTTATTCCACTCTCATTGTGATGTGTCTGGGCCTAGAGACCCTTATTCCACTCTCATTGTTGTGTGTCTGGGACTAGAGACCCTTATTCCACTCTTACTGTGGTGTGTCTGGGCCTAGAGACCCTTTTTCCACTTTCATTGTGGTGTGTCTGGGCCTAGAGACCCTTATTCCACTCTCATTGGGATGTGTCTGGGCCTAGAGACCCTTATTCCACTCTCATTGTGGTGTGTCTGGGCCTAGAGACCCTTATTCCACTCTCATTGTTGTGTGTCTGAGACTAGAGACCCTTATTCCACTCTCATTGTGGTGTGTCTGTGCCTAGAGACCCTTATTCCACTCTCATTGTGGTGTGTCTGGGCCTAGAGACCCTTATTCCACTCTCATTGTTGTGTGTCTGGGACTAGAGACCCTTATTCCACTCTTACTGTGGTGTGTCTGGGCCTAGAGACCCTTTTTCCACTTTCATTGTGGTGTGTCTGGGCCTAGAGACCCTTATTCCACTCTCATTGGGATGTGTCTGGGCCTAGAGACCCTTATTCCACTCTCATTGTGGTGTGTCTGGGCCTAGAGACCCTTATTCCACTCTCATTGTTGTGTGTCTGGGACTAGAGACCCTTATTCCACTCTCATTGTGGTGTGTCTGTGCCTAGAGACCCTTATTCCACTCTCATTGTGGTGTGTCTGGGCCTAGAGACCCTTATTCCACTCTCATTGTTGTGTGTCTGGGCCTAGAGACCCTTATTCCACTCTTACTGTGGTGTGTCTGGGCCTAGAGACCCTTATTCCACTTTCATTGTGGTGTGTCTGGGCCTAGAGACCCTTATTCCACTCTCATTGGGAAGTGTCTGGGCCTAGAGACCCTTATTCCACTCTCATTGTGGTGTGTCTGGGCCTAGAGACCCTTATTCCACTCTCATTGTGGTGTGTCTGGGCCTAGAGACCCTTATTCCACTCTCATTGTGGTGTGTCTGGGCCTAGAGACCCTTATTCCACTCTCATTGTTGTGTGTCTGGGACTAGAGACCCTTATTCCACTCTCATTGTGGTGTGTCTGGGCCTAGAGACCCTTATTCCACTCTCATTGTGGTGTGTCTGGGCCTAGAGACCCTTATTCCACTCTCATTGTGGTGTGTCTGGGCCTAGAGACCCTTATTCCACTCTCATTGTGGTGTGTCTGGGCCTAGAGACCCTTATTCCACTCTCATTGTTGTGTGTCTGGGCCTAGAGACCCTTATTCCACTCTCATTGTGGTGTGTCTGGGCCTAGAGACCCTTATTCCACTCTCACTGTGGTGTGTCTGGGCCTAGAGACCCTTATTCCACTCTCATTGTGGTGTGTCTGGGCGTAGAGACCATTATTCCACTCTCACTGTGGTGTGTCTGGGCCTAGAGACCCTTATTCCACTCTCATTGTTGTGTATCTGGGCCTAGAGACCCTTATTCCACTCTCACTGTGGTGTGTCTGGGCCTAGAGACCATTTTTCCACTTTCATTGTGGTGTGTCTGGGCCTAGAAACCCTTATTCCACTCTCATTGTGATGTGTCTGGGCCTAGAGACCCTTATTCCACTCTCATTGTGGTGTGTCTGGGCCTAGAGGCCCTTATTCCACTCTTACTGTGGTGTGTCTGGGCCTAGAGACCCTTATTCCACTCTCATTGTGGTGTGTCTGGGCCTAGAGACCCTTATTCCACTCTCATTGTGGTGTGTCTGCGCCTAGAGACCCTTATTCCACTCTCATTGTTGTGTGTCTGGGCCTAGAGACCCTTATTCCACTCTCATTGTGATGTGTCTGGGCCTAGAGACTCTTATTCAAATCATCTCTGCATTTCCTTCCATCCTATGCCTAGCTGCACCTGCAGTATATGTGTATGATACATAACTACATAGGGTCTGTTCACTCTTACTCTTGGTAGTCATAAGTGGACAGGGAAGGAAGTGCAGGCCCCAGATTCACTGCCACTGAAGTCAATGGGAGAGAGGAGCTGCTGTGGCACTTCCGCTCCTCTGACAGATTCTGCCAGAATCTCACCTTTCTGCGGTGCCTTCTGATCTTCCAGGACCATCTATCTCAGCCAGCAGCACCCTGCTTTTGGTGGGCACCCACTGAGATGATAATGTATTAGATGTGCATATTCATGATCTTAATGAGCGGTGTCACGTGACCGCTCGTTCAGGACGAGCTGCAGTGCAGACGCCGAGACCATCGCTGGAGCAGGGTGAGTATCGTCTTCAAGGCGGGCGGCGGGGGGGCCCTGGAGCGGGGGGAGGCCCTGCCAGCAGGTGTCAGTGCCAGGGCCCACCGGAGGATCCTCCAGTTCCCCGGTGGGCCAGTCCGAGCCTGTAGAGACCCTTATTCCACTCTCATTGTGGTGTGTCTGGGCCTAGAGACCCTTATTCCACTCTCATTGTTGTGTGTCTGGGACTAGAGACCCTTATTCCACTCTCATTGTGGTGTGTCTGGGCCTAGAGACCCTTATTCCACTCTCACTGTGGTGTGTCTGGGCCTAGAGACCCTTATTCCACTCTCATTGTGGTGTGTCTGGGCCTAGAGACCATTATTCCACTCTCACTGTGGTGTGTCTGAGCCTAGAGACCCTTATTCCACTCTCATTGTTGTGTATCTGGGCCTAGAGACCCTTATTCCACTCTCACTGTGGTGTGTCTGGGCCTAGAGACCCTTTTTCCACTTTCATTGTGGTGTGTCTGGGCCTAGAGACCCTTATTCCACTCTCATTGTGATGTGTCTGGGCCTAGAGACCCTTATTCCACTCTCATTGTTGTGTGTCTGGGACTAGAGACCCTTATTCCACTCTTACTGTGGTGTGTCTGGGCCTAGAGACCCTTTTTCCACTTTCATTGTGGTGTGTCTGGGCCTAGAGACCCTTATTCCACTCTCATTGGGATGTGTCTGGGCCTAGAGACCCTTATTCCACTCTCATTGTGGTGTGTCTGGGCCTAGAGACCCTTATTCCACTCTCATTGTGGTGTGTCTGGGCCTAGAGACCCTTATTCCACTCTCATTGTGGTGTGTCTGGGCCTAGAGGCCCTTATTCCACTCTCATTGTGATGTGTCTGGGCCTAGAGACCCTTATTCCACTCTCATTGTTGTGTGTCTGGGACTAGAGACCCTTATTCCACTCTTACTGTGGTGTGTCTGGGCCTAGAGACCCTTATTCCACTTTCATTGTGGTGTGTCTGGGCCTAGAGACCCTTATTCCACTCTCATTGGGATGTGTCTGGGCCTAGAGACCCTTATTCCACTCTCATTGTGGTGTGTCTGGGCCTAGAGACCCTTATTCCACTCTCATTGTTGTGTGTCTGGGACTAGAGACCCTTATTCCACTCTCATTGTGGTGTGTCTGTGCCTAGAGACCCTTATTCCACTCTCATTGTGGTGTGTCTGGGCCTAGAGACCCTTATTCCACTCTCATTGTGGTGTGTCTGGGCCTAGAGACCCTTATTCCACTCTCATTGTGGTGTGTCTGCGCCTAGAGACCCTTATTCCACTCTCATTGTTGTGTGTCTGGGCCTAGAGACCCTTATTCCACTCTCATTGTGGTGTGTCTGGGCCTAGAGACCCTTATTCCACTCTCATTGTGATGTGTCTGGGCCTAGAGACCCTTATTCCACTCTCATTGTTGTGTGTCTGGGACTAGAGACCCTTATTCCACTCTTACTGTGGTGTGTCTGGGCCTAGAGACCCTTTTTCCACTTTCATTGTGGTGTGTCTGGGCCTAGAGACCCTTATTCCACTCTCATTGGGATGTGTCTGGGCCTAGAGACCCTTATTCCACTCTCATTGTGGTGTGTCTGGGCCTAGAGACCCTTATTCCACTCTCATTGTTGTGTGTCTGGGACTAGAGACCCTTATTCCACTCTCATTGTGGTGTGTCTGTGCCTAGAGACCCTTATTCCACTCTCATTGTGGTGTGTCTGGGCCTAGAGACCCTTATTCCACTCTCATTGTTGTGTGTCTGGGACTAGAGACCCTTATTCCACTCTTACTGTGGTGTGTCTGGGCCTAGAGACCCTTTTTCCACTTTCATTGTGGTGTGTCTGGGCCTAGAGACCCTTATTCCACTCTCATTGGGATGTGTCTGGGCCTAGAGACCCTTATTCCACTCTCATTGTGGTGTGTCTGGGCCTAGAGACCCTTATTCCACTCTCATTGTTGTGTGTCTGGGACTAGAGACCCTTATTCCACTCTCATTGTGGTGTGTCTGTGCCTAGAGACCCTTATTCCACTCTCATTGTGGTGTGTCTGGGCCTAGAGACCCTTATTCCACTCTCATTGTTGTGTGTCTGGGCCTAGAGACCCTTATTCCACTCTTACTGTGGTGTGTCTGGGCCTAGAGACCCTTATTCCACTTTCATTGTGGTGTGTCTGGGCCTAGAGACCCTTATTCCACTCTCATTGGGAAGTGTCTGGGCCTAGAGACCCTTATTCCACTCTCATTGTGGTGTGTCTGGGCCTAGAGACCCTTATTCCACTCTCATTGTGGTGTGTCTGGGCCTAGAGACCCTTATTCCACTCTCATTGTGGTGTGTCTGGGCCTAGAGACCCTTATTCCACTCTCATTGTTGTGTGTCTGGGACTAGAGACCCTTATTCCACTCTCATTGTGGTGTGTCTGGGCCTAGAGACCCTTATTCCACTCTCATTGTGGTGTGTCTGGGCCTAGAGACCCTTATTCCACTCTCATTGTGGTGTGTCTGGGCCTAGAGACCCTTATTCCACTCTCATTGTGGTGTGTCTGGGCCTAGAGACCCTTATTCCACTCTCATTGTTGTGTGTCTGGGCCTAGAGACCCTTATTCCACTCTCATTGTGGTGTGTCTGGGCCTAGAGACCCTTATTCCACTCTCACTGTGGTGTGTCTGGGCCTAGAGACCCTTATTCCACTCTCATTGTGGTGTGTCTGGGCGTAGAGACCATTATTCCACTCTCACTGTGGTGTGTCTGGGCCTAGAGACCCTTATTCCACTCTAATTGTTGTGTATCTGGGCCTAGAGACCCTTATTCCACTCTCACTGTGGTGTGTCTGGGCCTAGAGACCCTTTTTCCACTTTCATTGTGGTGTGTCTGGGCCTAGAAACCCTTATTCCACTCTCATTGTGATGTGTCTGGGTCTAGAGACACTTATTCCACTCTCATTGTGGTGTGTCTGGGCCTAGAGGCCCTTATTCCACTCTTACTGTGGTGTGTCTGGGCCTAGAGACCCTTATTCCACTCTCATTGTGGTGTGTCTGGGCCTAGAGACCCTTATTCCACTCTCATTGTGGTGTGTCTGCGCCTAGAGACCCTTATTCCACTCTCATTGTTGTGTGTCTGGGCCTAGAGACCCTTATTCCACTCTCATTGTGATGTGTCTGGGCCTAGAGACTCTTATTCAAATCATCTCTGCATTTCCTTCCATCCTATGCCTAGCTGCACCTGCAGCATATGTGTATGATACATAACTACATAGGGTCTGTTCACTCTTACTCTTGGTAGTCATAAGTGGACAGGGAAGGAAGTGCAGGCCCCAGATTCACTGCCACTGAAGTCAATGGGAGAGAGGAGCTGCTGTGGCACTTCCGCTCCTCTGACAGATTCTGCCAGAATCTCACCTTTCTGCGGTGCCTTCTGATCTTCCAGGACCATCTATCTCAGCCAGCAGCACCCTGCTTTTGGTGGGCACCCACTGAGATGATAATGTATTAGATGTGCATATTCATGATCTTAATGAGCGGTGTCACGTGACCGCTCGTTCAGGACGAGCTGCAGTGCAGACGCCGAGACCATCGCTGGAGCAGGGTGAGTATCGTCTTCAAGGCGGGCGGCGGGGGGGCCCTGGAGCGGGGGGAGGCCCTGCCAGCAGGTGTCAGTGCCAGGGCCCACCGGAGGATCCTCCAGTTCCCCGGTGGGCCAGTCCGAGCCTGTAGAGACCCTTATTCCACTCTCATTGTGGTGTGTCTGGGCCTAGAGACCCTTATTCCACTCTCATTGTTGTGTGTCTGGGACTAGAGACCCTTATTCCACTCTCATTGTGGTGTGTCTGGGCCTAAAGACCCTTATTCCACTCTCACTGTGGTGTGTCTGGGCCTAGAGACCCTTATTCCACTCTCATTGTGGTGTGTCTGGGCCTAGAGACCATTATTCCACTCTCACTGTGGTGTGTCTGAGCCTAGAGACCCTTATTCCACTCTCATTGTTGTGTATCTGGGCCTAGAGACCCTTATTCCACTCTCACTGTGGTGTGTCTGGGCCTAGAGACCCTTTTTCCACTTTCATTGTGGTGTGTCTGGGCCTAGAGACCCTTATTCCACTCTCATTGTGATGTGTCTGGGCCTAGAGACCCTTATTCCACTCTCATTGTTGTGTGTCTGGGACTAGAGACCCTTATTCCACTCTTACTGTGGTGTGTCTGGGCCTAGAGACCCTTTTTCCACTTTCATTGTGGTGTGTCTGGGCCTAGAGACCCTTATTCCACTCTCATTGGGATGTGTCTGGGCCTAGAGACCCTTATTCCACTCTCATTGTGGTGTGTCTGGGCCTAGAGACCCTTATTCCACTCTCATTGTGGTGTGTCTGGGCCTAGAGACCCTTATTCCACTCTCATTGTGGTGTGTCTGGGCCTAGAGACCCTTATTCCACTCTCATTGTGATGTGTCTGGGCCTAGAGACCCTTATTCCACTCTCATTGTTGTGTGTCTGGGACTAGAGACCCTTATTCCACTCTTACTGTGGTGTGTCTGGGCCTAGAGACCCTTTTTCCACTTTCATTGTGGTGTGTCTGGGCCTAGAAACCCTTATTCCACTCTCATTGGGATGTGTCTGGGCCTAGAGACCCTTATTCCACTCTCATTGTGGTGTGTCTGGGCCTAGAGACCCTTATTCCACTCTCATTGTTGTGTGTCTGGGACTAGAGACCCTTATTCCACTCTCATTGTGGTGTGTCTGTGCCTAGAGACCCTTATTCCACTCTCATTGTGGTGTGTCTGGGCCTAGAGACCCTTATTCCACTCTCATTGTGGTGTGTCTGGGCCTAGAGACCCTTATTCCACTCTCATTGTGGTGTGTCTGCGCCTAGAGACCCTTATTCCACTCTCATTGTTGTGTGTCTGGGCCTAGAGACCCTTATTCCACTCTCATTGTGGTGTGTCTGGGCCTAGAGACCCTTATTCCACTCTCATTGTGATGTGTCTGGGCCTAGAGACCCTTATTCCACTCTCATTGTTGTGTGTCTGGGACTAGAGACCCTTATTCCACTCTTACTGTGGTGTGTCTGGGCCTAGAGACCCTTTTTCCACTTTCATTGTGGTGTGTCTGGGCCTAGAGACCCTTATTCCACTCTCATTGGGATGTGTCTGGGCCTAGAGACCCTTATTCCACTCTCATTGTGGTGTGTCTGGGCCTAGAGACCCTTATTCCACTCTCATTGTTGTGTGTCTGGGACTAGAGACCCTTATTCCACTCTCATTGTGGTGTGTCTGTGCCTAGAGACCCTTATTCCACTCTCATTGTGGTGTGTCTGGGCCTAGAGACCCTTATTCCACTCTCATTGTTGTGTGTCTGGGACTAGAGACCCTTATTCCACTCTTACTGTGGTGTGTCTGGGCCTAGAGACCCTTTTTCCACTTTCATTGTGGTGTGTCTGGGCCTAGAGACCCTTATTCCACTCTCATTGGGATGTGTCTGGGCCTAGAGACCCTTATTCCACTCTCATTGTGGTGTGTCTGGGCCTAGAGACCCTTATTCCACTCTCATTGTTGTGTGTCTGGGACTAGAGACCCTTATTCCACTCTCATTGTGGTGTGTCTGTGCCTAGAGACCCTTATTCCACTCTCATTGTGGTGTGTCTGGGCCTAGAGACCCTTATTCCACTCTCATTGTTGTGTGTCTGGGACTAGAGACCCTTATTCCACTCTCATTGTGGTGTGTCTGGGCCTAGAGACCCTTATTCCACTCTCATTGTGGTGTGTCTGGGCCTAGAGACCCTTATTCCACTCTCATTGTGGTGTGTCTGGGCCTAGAGACCCTTATTCCACTCTCATTGTTGTGTGTCTGGGCCTAGAGACCCTTATTCCACTCTCATTGTGGTGTGTCTGGGCCTAGAGACCCTTATTCCACTCTCACTGTGGTGTGTCTGGGCCTAGAGACCCTTATTCCACTCTCATTGTGGTGTGTCTGGGCCTAGAGACCATTATTCCACTCTCACTGTGGTGTGTCTGGGCCTAGAGACCCTTTTTCCACTCTCATTGTTGTGTATCTGGGCCTAGAGACCCTTATTCCACTCTCACTGTGGTGTGTCTGGGCCTAGAGACCCTTTTTCCACTTTCATTGTGGTGTGTCTGGGCCTAGAAACCCTTATTCCACTCTCATTGTGATGTGTCTGGGTCTAGAGACCCATATTCCACTCTCATTGTGGTGTGTCTGTGCCTAGAGGCCCTTATTCCACTCTTACTGTGGTGTGTCTGGGCCTAGAGACCCTTATTCCACTCTCATTGTGGTGTGTCTGGGCCTAGAGACCCTTATTCCACTCTCATTGTGGTGTGTCTGCGCCTAGAGACCCTTATTCCACTCTCATTGTTGTGTGTCTGGGCCTAGAGACCCTTATTCCACTCTCATTGTGGTGTGTCTGGGCCTAGAGACCCTTATTCCACTCTCATTGTGGTGTGTCTGGGCCTAGAGACCATTATTCCACTCTCACTGTGGTGTGTCTGAGCCTAGAGACCCTTATTCCACTCTCATTGTTGTGTATCTGGGCCTAGAGACCCTTATTCCACTCTCACTGTGGTGTGTCTGGGCCTAGAGACCCTTTTTCCACTTTCATTGTGGTGTGTCTGGGCCTAGAGACCCTTATTCCACTCTCATTGTGATGTGTCTGGGCCTAGAGACCCTTATTCCACTCTCATTGTTGTGTGTCTGGGACTAGAGACCCTTATTCCACTCTTACTGTGGTGTGTCTGGGCCTAGAGACCCTTTTTCCACTTTCATTGTGGTGTGTCTGGGCCTAGAGACCCTTATTCCACTCTCATTGGGATGTGTCTGGGCCTAGAGACCCTTATTCCACTCTCATTGTGGTGTGTCTGGGCCTAGAGACCCTTATTCCACTCTCATTGTGGTGTGTCTGGGCCTAGAGACCCTTATTCCACTCTCATTGTGGTGTGTCTGGGCCTAGAGACCCTTATTCCACTCTCATTGTGATGTGTCTGGGCCTAGAGACCCTTATTCCACTCTCATTGTTGTGTGTCTGGGACTAGAGACCCTTATTCCACTCTTACTGTGGTGTGTCTGGGCCTAGAGACCCTTTTTCCACTTTCATTGTGGTGTTTCTGGGCCTAGAGACCCTTATTCCACTCTCATTGGGATGTGTCTGGGCCTAGAGACCCTTATTCCACTCTCATTGTGGTGTGTCTGGGCCTAGAGACCCTTATTCCACTCTCATTGTTGTGTGTCTGGGACTAGAGACCCTTATTCCACTCTCATTGTGGTGTGTCTGTGCCTAGAGACCCTTATTCCACTCTCATTGTGGTGTGTCTGGGCCTAGAGACCCTTATTCCACTCTCATTGTGGTGTGTCTGGGCCTAGAGACCCTTATTCCACTCTCATTGTGGTGTGTCTGCGCCTAGAGACCCTTATTCCACTCTCATTGTTGTGTGTCTGGGCCTAGAGACCCTTATTCCACTCTCATTGTGGTGTGTCTGGGCCTAGAGACCCTTATTCCACTCTCATTGTGATGTGTCTGGGCCTAGAGACCCTTATTCCACTCTCATTGTTGTGTGTCTGGGACTAGAGACCCTTATTCCACTCTTACTGTGGTGTGTCTGGGCCTAGAGACCCTTTTTCCACTTTCATTGTGGTGTGTCTGGGCCTAGAGACCCTTATTCCACTCTCATTGGGATGTGTCTGGGCCTAGAGACCCTTATTCCACTCTCATTGTGGTGTGTCTGGGCCTAGAGACCCTTATTCCACTCTCATTGTGATGTGTCTGGGCCTAGAGACCCTTATTCCACTCTCATTGTTGTGTGTCTAGGACTAGAGACCCTTATTCCACTTTCATTGTGGTGTGTCTGGGCCTAGAGACCCTTATTCCACTCTCATTGTGATGTGTCTGGGCCTAGAGACCCTTATTCCACTCTCATTGTTGTGTGTCTGGGACTAGAGACCCTTATTCCACTCTTACTGTGGTGTGTCTGGGCCTAGAGACCCTTTTTCCACTTTCATTGTGGTGTGTCTGGGCCTAGAGACCCTTATTCCACTCTCATTGGGATGTGTCTGGGCCTAGAGACCCTTATTCCACTCTCATTGTGGTGTGTCTGGGCCTAGAGACCCTTATTCCACTCTCATTGTGGTGTGTCTGGGCCTAGAGACCCTTATTCCACTCTCATTGTGGTGTGTCTGGGCCTAGAGACCCTTATTCCACTCTCATTGTGATGTGTCTGGGCCTAGAGACCCTTATTCCACTCTCATTGTTGTGTGTCTGGGACTAGAGACCCTTATTCCACTCTTACTGTGGTGTGTCTGGGCCTAGAGACCCTTTTTCCACTTTCATTGTGGTGTGTCTGGGCCTAGAGACCCTTATTCCACTCTCATTGGGATGTGTCTGGGCCTAGAGACCCTTATTCCACTCTCATTGTGGTGTGTCTGGGCCTAGAGACCCTTATTCCACTCTCATTGTTGTGTGTCTGGGACTAGAGACCCTTATTCCACTCTCATTGTGGTGTGTCTGTGCCTAGAGACCCTTATTCCACTCTCATTGTGGTGTGTCTGGGCCTAGAGACCCTTATTCCACTCTCATTGTGGTGTGTCTGGGCCTAGAGACCCTTATTCCACTCTCATTGTGGTGTGTCTGCGCCTAGAGACCCTTATTCCACTCTCATTGTTGTGTGTCTGGGCCTAGAGACCCTTATTCCACTCTCATTGTGGTGTGTCTGGGCCTAGAGACCCTTATTCCACTCTCATTGTGATGTGTCTGGGCCTAGAGACCCTTATTCCACTCTCATTGTTGTGTGTCTGGGACTAGAGACCCTTATTCCACTCTTACTGTGGTGTGTCTGGGCCTAGAGACCCTTTTTCCACTTTCATTGTGGTGTGTCTGGGCCTAGAGACCCTTATTCCACTCTCATTGGGATGTGTCTGGGCCTAGAGACCCTTATTCCACTCTCATTGTGGTGTGTCTGGGCCTAGAGACCCTTATTCCACTCTCATTGTTGTGTGTCTGGGACTAGAGACCCTTATTCCACTCTCATTGTGGTGTGTCTGTGCCTAGAGACCCTTATTCCACTCTCATTGTGGTGTGTCTGGGCCTAGAGACCCTTATTCCACTCTCATTGTTGTGTGTCTGGGACTAGAGACCCTTATTCCACTCTTACTGTGGTGTGTCTGGGCCTAGAGACCCTTTTTCCACTTTCATTGTGGTGTGTCTGGGCCTAGAGACCCTTATTCCACTCTCATTGGGATGTGTCTGGGCCTAGAGACCCTTATTCCACTCTCATTGTGGTGTGTCTGGGCCTAGAGACCCTTATTCCACTCTCATTGTTGTGTGTCTGGGACTAGAGACCCTTATTCCACTCTCATTGTGGTGTGTCTGTGCCTAGAGACCCTTATTCCACTCTCATTGTGGTGTGTCTGGGCCTAGAGACCCTTATTCCACTCTCATTGTGGTGTGTCTGGGCCTAGAGACCCTTATTCCACTCTCATTGTGGTGTGTCTGCGCCTAGAGACCCTTATTCCACTCTCATTGTTGTGTGTCTGGGCCTAGAGACCCTTATTCCACTCTCATTGTGGTGTGTCTGGGCCTAGAGACCCTTATTCCACTCTCATTGTGATGTGTCTGGGCCTAGAGACCCTTATTCCACTCTCATTGTTGTGTGTCTGGGACTAGAGACCCTTATTCCACTCTTACTGTGGTGTGTCTGGGCCTAGAGACCCTTTTTCCACTTTCATTGTGGTGTGTCTGGGCCTAGAGACCCTTATTCCACTCTCATTGGGATGTGTCTGGGCCTAGAGACCCTTATTCCACTCTCATTGTGGTGTGTCTGGGCCTAGAGACCCTTATTCCACTCTCATTGTTGTGTGTCTGGGACTAGAGACCCTTATTCCACTCTCATTGTGGTGTGTCTGTGCCTAGAGACCCTTATTCCACTCTCATTGTGGTGTGTCTGGGCCTAGAGACCCTTATTCCACTCTCATTGTTGTGTGTCTGGGACTAGAGACCCTTATTCCACTCTTACTGTGGTGTGTCTGGGCCTAGAGACCCTTTTTCCACTTTCATTGTGGTGTGTCTGGGCCTAGAGACCCTTATTCCACTCTCATTGGGATGTGTCTGGGCCTAGAGACCCTTATTCCACTCTCATTGTGGTGTGTCTGGGCCTAGAGACCCTTATTCCACTCTCATTGTTGTGTGTCTGGGACTAGAGACCCTTATTCCACTCTCATTGTGGTGTGTCTGTGCCTAGAGACCCTTATTCCACTCTCATTGTGGTGTGTCTGGGCCTAGAGACCCTTATTCCACTCTCATTGTTGTGTGTCTGGGCCTAGAGACCCTTATTCCACTCTTACTGTGGTGTGTCTGGGCCTAGAGACCCTTATTCCACTTTCATTGTGGTGTGTCTGGGCCTAGAGACCCTTATTCCACTCTCATTGGGAAGTGTCTGGGCCTAGAGACCCTTATTCCACTCTCATTGTGGTGTGTCTGGGCCTAGAGACCCTTATTCCACTCTCATTGTGGTGTGTCTGGGCCTAGAGACCCTTATTCCACTCTCATTGTGGTGTGTCTGGGCCTAGAGACCCTTATTCCACTCTCATTGTTGTGTGTCTGGGACTAGAGACCCTTATTCCACTCTCATTGTGGTGTGTCTGAGCCTAGAGACCCTTATTCCACTCTCATTGTGGTGTGTCTGGGCCTAGAGACCCTTATTCCACTCTCATTGTGGTGTGTCTGGGCCTAGAGACCCTTATTCCACTCTCATTGTGGTGTGTCTGGGCCTAGAGACCCTTATTCCACTCTCATTGTTGTGTGTCTGGGCCTAGAGACCCTTATTCCACTCTCATTGTGGTGTGTCTGGGCCTAGAGACCCTTATTCCACTCTCACTGTGGTGTGTCTGGGCCTAGAGACCCTTATTCCACTCTCATTGTGGTGTGTCTGGGCGTAGAGACCATTATTCCACTCTCACTGTGGTGTGTCTGGGCCTAGAGACCCTTATTCCACTCTCATTGTTGTGTATCTGGGCCTAGAGACCCTTATTCCACTCTCACTGTGGTGTGTCTGGGCCTAGAGACCCTTTTTCCACTTTCATTGTGGTGTGTCTGGGCCTAGAAACCCTTATTCCACTCTCATTGTGATGTGTCTGGGCCTAGAGACCCTTATTCCACTCTCATTGTGGTGTGTCTGGGCCTAGAGGCCCTTATTCCACTCTTACTGTGGTGTGTCTGGGCCTAGAGACCCTTATTCCACTCTCATTGTGGTGTGTCTGGGCCTAGAGACCCTTATTCCACTCTCATTGTGGTGTGTCTGCGCCTAGAGACCCTTATTCCACTCTCATTGTTGTGTGTCTGGGCCTAGAGACCCTTATTCCACTCTCATTGTGATGTGTCTGGGCCTAGAGACTCTTATTCAAATCATCTCTGCATTTCCTTCCATCCTATGCCTAGCTGCACCTGCAGTATATGTGTATGATACATAACTACATAGGGTCTGTTCACTCTTACTCTTGGTAGTCATAAGTGGACAGGGAAGGAAGTGCAGGCCCCAGATTCACTGCCACTGAAGTCAATGGGAGAGAGGAGCTGCTGTGGCACTTCCGCTCCTCTGACAGATTCTGCCAGAATCTCACCTTTCTGCGGTGCCTTCTGATCTTCCAGGACCATCTATCTCAGCCAGCAGCACCCTGCTTTTGGTGGGCACCCACTGAGATGATAATGTATTAGATGTGCATATTCATGATCTTAATGAGCGGTGTCACGTGACCGCTCGTTCAGGACGAGCTGCAGTGCAGACGCCGAGACCATCGCTGGAGCAGGGTGAGTATCGTCTTCAAGGCGGGCGGCGGGGGGGCCCTGGAGCGGGGGGAGGCCCTGCCAGCAGGTGTCAGTGCCAGGGCCCACCGGAGGATCCTCCAGTTCCCCGGTGGGCCAGTCCGAGCCTGTAGAGACCCTTATTCCACTCTCATTGTGGTGTGTCTGGGCCTAGAGACCCTTATTCCACTCTCATTGTTGTGTGTCTGGGACTAGAGACCCTTATTCCACTCTTATTGTGGTGTGTCTGGGCCTAGAGACCCTTATTCCACTCTCACTGTGGTGTGTCTGGGCCTAGAGACCCTTATTCCACTCTCATTGTGGTGTGTCTGGGCCTAGAGACCATTATTCCACTCTCACTGTGGTGTGTCTGAGCCTAGAGACCCTTATTCCACTCTCATTGTTGTGTATCTGGGCCTAGAGACCCTTATTCCACTCTCACTGTGGTGTGTCTGGGCCTAGAGACCCTTTTTCCACTTTCATTGTGGTGTGTCTGGGCCTAGAGACCCTTATTCCACTCTCATTGTGATGTGTCTGGGCCTAGAGACCCTTATTCCACTCTCATTGTTGTGTGTCTGGGACTAGAGACCCTTATTCCACTCTTACTGTGGTGTGTCTGGGCCTAGAGACCCTTTTTCCACTTTCATTGTGGTGTGTCTGGGCCTAGAGACCCTTATTCCACTCTCATTGGGATGTGTCTGGGCCTAGAGACCCTTATTCCACTCTCATTGTGGTGTGTCTGGGCCTAGAGACCCTTATTCCACTCTCATTGTGGTGTGTCTGGGCCTAGAGACCCTTATTCCACTCTCATTGTGGTGTGTCTGGGCCTAGAGACCCTTATTCCACTCTCATTGTGATGTGTCTGGGCCTAGAGACCCTTATTCCACTCTCATTGTTGTGTGTCTGGGACTAGAGACCCTTATTCCACTCTCATTGTTGTGTGTCTGGGACTAGAGACCCTTATTCCACTCTTACTGTGGTGTGTCTGGGCCTAGAGACCCTTTTTCCACTTTCATTGTGGTGTGTCTGGGCCTAGAGACCCTTATTCCACTCTCATTGGGATGTGTCTGGGCCTAGAGACCCTTATTCCACTCTCATTGTGGTGTGTCTGGGCCTAGAGACCCTTATTCCACTCTCATTGTTGTGTGTCTGGGACTAGAGACCCTTATTCCACTCTCATTGTGGTGTGTCTGTGCCTAGAGACCCTTATTCCACTCTCATTGTGGTGTGTCTGGGCCTAGAGACCCTTATTCCACTCTCATTGTGGTGTGTCTGGGCCTAGAGACCCTTATTCCACTCTCATTGTGGTGTGTCTGCGCCTAGAGACCCTTATTCCACTCTCATTGTTGTGTGTCTGGGCCTAGAGACCCTTATTCCACTCTCATTGTGGTGTGTCTGGGCCTAGAGACCCTTATTCCACTCTCATTGTGATGTGTCTGGGCCTAGAGACCCTTATTCCACTCTCATTGTTGTGTGTCTGGGACTAGAGACCCTTATTCCACTCTTACTGTGGTGTGTCTGGGCCTAGAGACCCTTTTTCCACTTTCATTGTGGTGTGTCTGGGCCTAGAGACCCTTATTCCACTCTCATTGGGATGTGTCTGGGCCTAGAGACCCTTATTCCACTCTCATTGTGGTGTGTCTGGGCCTAGAGACCCTTATTCCACTCTCATTGTTGTGTGTCTGGGACTAGAGACCCTTATTCCACTCTCATTGTGGTGTGTCTGTGCCTAGAGACCCTTATTCCACTCTCATTGTGGTGTGTCTGGGCCTAGAGACCCTTATTCCACTCTCATTGTTGTGTGTCTGGGACTAGAGACCCTTATTCCACTCTTACTGTGGTGTGTCTGGGCCTAGAGACCCTTTTTCCACTTTCATTGTGGTGTGTCTGGGCCTAGAGACCCTTATTCCACTCTCATTGGGATGTGTCTGGGCCTAGAGACCCTTATTCCACTCTCATTGTGGTGTGTCTGGGCCTAGAGACCCTTATTCCACTCTCATTGTTGTGTGTCTGGGACTAGAGACCCTTATTCCACTCTCATTGTGGTGCGTCTGTGCCTAGAGACCCTTATTCCACTCTCATTGTGGTGTGTCTGGGCCTAGAGACCCTTATTCCACTCTCATTGTTGTGTGTCTGGGCCTAGAGACCCTTATTCCACTCTTACTGTGGTGTGTCTGGGCCTAGAGACCCTTATTCCACTTTCATTGTGGTGTGTCTGGGCCTAGAGACCCTTATTCCACTCTCATTGGGAAGTGTCTGGGCCTAGAGACCCTTATTCCACTCTCATTGTGGTGTGTCTGGGCCTAGAGACCCTTATTCCACTCTCATTGTGGTGTGTCTGGGCCTAGAGACCCTTATTCCACTCTCATTGTGGTGTGTCTGGGCCTAGAGACCCTTATTCCACTCTCATTGTTGTGTGTCTGGGACTAGAGACCCTTATTCCACTCTCATTGTGGTGTGTCTGGGCCTAGAGACCCTTATTCCACTCTCATTGTGGTGTGTCTGGGCCTAGAGACCCTTATTCCACTCTCATTGTGGTGTGTCTGGGCCTAGAGACCCTTATTCCACTCTCATTGTGGTGTGTCTGGGCCTAGAGACCCTTATTCCACTCTCATTGTTGTGTGTCTGGGCCTAGAGACCCTTATTCCACTCTCATTGTGGTGTGTCTGGGCCTAGAGACCCTTATTCCACTCTCACTGTGGTGTGTCTGGGCCTAGAGACCCTTATTCCACTCTCATTGTGGTGTGTCTGGGCGTAGAGACCATTATTCCACTCTCACTGTGGTGTGTCTGGGCCTAGAGACCCTTATTCCACTCTAATTGTTGTGTATCTGGGCCTAGAGACCCTTATTCCACTCTCACTGTGGTGTGTCTGGGCCTAGAGACCCTTTTTCCACTTTCATTGTGGTGTGTCTGGGCCTAGAAACCCTTATTCCACTCTCATTGTGATGTGTCTGGGTCTAGAGACACTTATTCCACTCTCATTGTGGTGTGTCTGGGCCTAGAGGCCCTTATTCCACTCTTACTGTGGTGTGTCTGGGCCTAGAGACCCTTATTCCACTCTCATTGTGGTGTGTCTGGGCCTAGAGACCCTTATTCCACTCTCATTGTGGTGTGTCTGCGCCTAGAGACCCTTATTCCACTCTCATTGTTGTGTGTCTGGGCCTAGAGACCCTTATTCCACTCTCATTGTGATGTGTCTGGGCCTAGAGACTCTTATTCAAATCATCTCTGCATTTCCTTCCATCCTATGCCTAGCTGCACCTGCAGCATATGTGTATGATACATAACTACATAGGGTCTGTTCACTCTTACTCTTGGTAGTCATAAGTGGACAGGGAAGGAAGTGCAGGCCCCAGATTCACTGCCACTGAAGTCAATGGGAGAGAGGAGCTGCTGTGGCACTTCCGCTCCTCTGACAGATTCTGCCAGAATCTCACCTTTCTGCGGTGCCTTCTGATCTTCCAGGACCATCTATCTCAGCCAGCAGCACCCTGCTTTTGGTGGGCACCCACTGAGATGATAATGTATTAGATGTGCATATTCATGATCTTAATGAGCGGTGTCACGTGACCGCTCGTTCAGGACGAGCTGCAGTGCAGACGCCGAGACCATCGCTGGAGCAGGGTGAGTATCGTCTTCAAGGCGGGCGGCGGGGGGGCCCTGGAGCGGGGGGAGGCCCTGCCAGCAGGTGTCAGTGCCAGGGCCCACCGGAGGATCCTCCAGTTCCCCGGTGGGCCAGTCCGAGCCTGTAGAGACCCTTATTCCACTCTCATTGTGGTGTGTCTGGGCCTAGAGACCCTTATTCCACTCTCATTGTTGTGTGTCTGGGACTAGAGACCCTTATTCCACTCTCATTGTGGTGTGTCTGGGCCTAAAGACCCTTATTCCACTCTCACTGTGGTGTGTCTGGGCCTAGAGACCCTTATTCCACTCTCATTGTGGTGTGTCTGGGCCTAGAGACCATTATTCCACTCTCACTGTGGTGTGTCTGAGCCTAGAGACCCTTATTCCACTCTCATTGTTGTGTATCTGGGCCTAGAGACCCTTATTCCACTCTCACTGTGGTGTGTCTGGGCCTAGAGACCCTTTTTCCACTTTCATTGTGGTGTGTCTGGGCCTAGAGACCCTTATTCCACTCTCATTGGGAAGTGTCTGGGCCTAGAGACCCTTATTCCACTCTCATTGTTGTGTATCTGGGCCTAGAGACCCTTATTCCACTCTCACTGTGGTGTGTCTGGGCCTAGAGACCCTTTTTCCACTTTCATTGTGGTGTGTCTGGGCCTAGAGACCCTTATTCCACTCTCATTGGGAAGTGTCTGGGCCTAGAGACCCTTATTCCACTCTCATTGTTGTGTGTCTGGGACTAGAGACCCTTATTCCACTCTTACTGTGGTGTGTCTGGGCCTAGAGACCCTTTTTCCACTTTCATTGTGGTGTGTCTGGGCCTAGAGACCCTTATTCCACTCTCATTGGGATGTGTCTGGGCCTAGAGACCCTTATTCCACTCTCATTGTGGTGTGTCTGGGCCTAGAGACCCTTATTCCACTCTCATTGTGGTGTGTCTGGGCCTAGAGACCCTTATTCCACTCTCATTGTGGTGTGTCTGGGCCTAGAGACCCTTATTCCACTCTCATTGTGATGTGTCTGGGCCTAGAGACCCTTATTCCACTCTCATTGTTGTGTGTCTGGGACTAGAGACCCTTATTCCACTCTTACTGTGGTGTGTCTGGGCCTAGAGACCCTTTTTCCACTTTCATTGTGGTGTGTCTGGGCCTAGAGACCCTTATTCCACTCTCATTGGGATGTGTCTGGGCCTAGAGACCCTTATTCCACTCTCATTGTGGTGTGTCTGGGCCTAGAGACCCTTATTCCACTCTCATTGTTGTGTGTCTGGGACTAGAGACCCTTATTCCACTCTCATTGTGGTGTGTCTGTGCCTAGAGACCCTTATTCCACTCTCATTGTGGTGTGTCTGGGCCTAGAGACCCTTATTCCACTCTCATTGTGGTGTGTCTGGGCCTAGAGACCCTTATTCCACTCTCATTGTGGTGTGTCTGCGCCTAGAGACCCTTATTCCACTCTCATTGTTGTGTGTCTGGGCCTAGAGACCCTTATTCCACTCTCATTGTGGTGTGTCTGGGCCTAGAGACCCTTATTCCACTCTCATTGTGATGTGTCTGGGCCTAGAGACCCTTATTCCACTCTCATTGTTGTGTGTCTGGGACTAGAGACCCTTATTCCACTCTTACTGTGGTGTGTCTGGGCCTAGAGACCCTTTTTCCACTTTCATTGTGGTGTGTCTGGGCCTAGAGACCCTTATTCCACTCTCATTGGGATGTGTCTGGGCCTAGAGACCCTTATTCCACTCTCATTGTGGTGTGTCTGGGCCTAGAGACCCTTATTCCACTCTCATTGTTGTGTGTCTGGGACTAGAGACCCTTATTCCACTCTCATTGTGGTGTGTCTGTGCCTAGAGACCCTTATTCCACTCTCATTGTGGTGTGTCTGGGCCTAGAGACCCTTATTCCACTCTCATTGTTGTGTGTCTGGGACTAGAGACCCTTATTCCACTCTTACTGTGGTGTGTCTGGGCCTAGAGACCCTTTTTCCACTTTCATTGTGGTGTGTCTGGGCCTAGAGACCCTTATTCCACTCTCATTGGGATGTGTCTGGGCCTAGAGACCCTTATTCCACTCTCATTGTGGTGTGTCTGGGCCTAGAGACCCTTATTCCACTCTCATTGTTGTGTGTCTGGGACTAGAGACCCTTATTCCACTCTCATTGTGGTGTGTCTGTGCCTAGAGACCCTTATTCCACTCTCATTGTGGTGTGTCTGGGCCTAGAGACCCTTATTCCACTCTCATTGTTGTGTGTCTGGGACTAGAGACCCTTATTCCACTCTCATTGTGGTGTGTCTGGGCCTAGAGACCCTTATTCCACTCTCATTGTGGTGTGTCTGGGCCTAGAGACCCTTATTCCACTCTCATTGTGGTGTGTCTGGGCCTAGAGACCCTTATTCCACTCTCATTGTTGTGTGTCTGGGCCTAGAGACCCTTATTCCACTCTCATTGTGGTGTGTCTGGGCCTAGAGACCCTTATTCCACTCTCACTGTGGTGTGTCTGGGCCTAGAGACCCTTATTCCACTCTCATTGTGGTGTGTCTGGGCCTAGAGACCATTATTCCACTCTCACTGTGGTGTGTCTGGGCCTAGAGACCCTTATTCCACTCTCATTGTTGTGTATCTGGGCCTAGAGACCCTTATTCCACTCTCACTGTGGTGTGTCTGGGCCTAGAGACCCTTTTTCCACTTTCATTGTGGTGTGTCTGGGCCTAGAAACCCTTATTCCACTCTCATTGTGATGTGTCTGGGCCTAGAGACCCTTATTCCACTCTCATTGTGGTGTGTCTGGGCCTAGAGGCCCTTATTCCACTCTTACTGTGGTGTGTCTGGGCCTAGAGACCCTTATTCCACTCTCATTGTTGTGTGTCTGGGACTAGAGACCCTTATTCCACTCTCATTGTGGTGTGTCTGTGCCTAGAGACCCTTATTCCACTCTCATTGTGGTGTGTCTGGGCCTAGAGACCCTTATTCCACTCTCATTGTTGTGTGTCTGGGACTAGAGACCCTTATTCCACTCTCATTGTGGTGTGTCTGGGCCTAGAGACCCTTATTCCACTCTCATTGTGGTGTGTCTGGGCCTAGAGACCCTTATTCCACTCTCATTGTGGTGTGTCTGGGCCTAGAGACCCTTATTCCACTCTCATTGTTGTGTGTCTGGGCCTAGAGACCCTTATTCCACTCTCATTGTGGTGTGTCTGGGCCTAGAGACCCTTATTCCACTCTCACTGTGGTGTGTCTGGGCCTAGAGACCCTTATTCCACTCTCATTGTGGTGTGTCTGGGCCTAGAGACCATTATTCCACTCTCACTGTGGTGTGTCTGGGCCTAGAGACCCTTATTCCACTCTCATTGTTGTGTATCTGGGCCTAGAGACCCTTATTCCACTCTCACTGTGGTGTGTCTGGGCCTAGAGACCCTTTTTCCACTTTCATTGTGGTGTGTCTGGGCCTAGAAACCCTTATTCCACTCTCATTGTGATGTGTCTGGGCCTAGAGACCCTTATTCCACTCTCATTGTGGTGTGTCTGGGCCTAGAGGCCCTTATTCCACTCTTACTGTGGTGTGTCTGGGCCTAGAGACCCTTATTCCACTCTCATTGTGGTGTGTCTGGGCCTAGAGACTCTTATTCCACTCTCATTGTGGTGTGTCTGCGCCTAGAGACTCTTATTCCACTCTCATTGTTGTGTGTCTGGGCCTAGAGACCCTTATTCCACTCTCATTGTGATGTGTCTGGGCCTAGAGACTCTTATTCAAATCATCTCTGCATTTCCTTCCATCCTATACCTAGCTGCACCTGCAGTATATGTGTATGATACATAACTACATAGGGTCTGTTCACTCTTACTCTTGGTAGTCATAAGTGGACAGGGAAGGAAGTGCAGGCCCCAGATTCACTGCCACTGAAGTCAATGGGAGAGAGGAGCTGCTGTGGCACTTCCGCTCCTCTGACAGATTCTGCCAGAATCTCACCTTTCTGCGGTGCCTTCTGATCTTCCAGGACCATCTATCTCAGCCAGCAGCACCCTGCTTTTGGTGGGCACCCACTGAGATGATAATGTATTAGATGTGCATATTCATGATCTTAATGAGCGGTGTCACGTGACCGCTCGTTCAGGACGAGCTGCAGTGCAGACGCCGAGACCATCGCTGGAGCAGGGTGAGTATCGTCTTCAAGGCGGGCGGCGGGGGGGCCCTGGAGCGGGGGGAGGCCCTGCCAGCAGGTGTCAGTGCCAGGGCCCACCGGAGGATCCTCCAGTTCCCCGGTGGGCCAGTCCGAGCCTGTAGAGACCCTTATTCCACTCTCATTGTGGTGTGTCTGGGCCTAGAGACCCTTATTCCACTCTCATTGTTGTGTGTCTGGGACTAGAGACCCTTATTCCACTCTCATTGTGGTGTGTCTGGGCCTAGAGACCCTTATTCCACTCTCACTGTGGTGTGTCTGGGCCTAGAGACCCTTATTCCACTCTCATTGTGGTGTGTCTGGGCCTAGAGACCATTATTCCACTCTCACTGTGGTGTGTCTGAGCCTAGAGACCCTTATTCCACTCTCATTGTTGTGTATCTGGGCCTAGAGACCCTTATTCCACTCTCACTGTGGTGTGTCTGGGCCTAGAGACCCTTTTTCCACTTTCATTGTGGTGTGTCTGGGCCTAGAGACCCTTATTCCACTCTCATTGTGATGTGTCTGGGCCTAGAGACCCTTATTCCACTCTCATTGTTGTGTGTCTGGGACTAGAGACCCTTATTCCACTCTTACTGTGGTGTGTCTGGGCCTAGAGACCCTTTTTCCACTTTCATTGTGGTGTGTCTGGGCCTAGAGACCCTTATTCCACTCTCATTGGGATGTGTCTGGGCCTAGAGACCCTTATTCCACTCTCATTGTGGTGTGTCTGGGCCTAGAGACCCTTATTCCACTCTCATTGTGGTGTGTCTGGGCCTAGAGACCCTTATTCCACTCTCATTGTGGTGTGTCTGGGCCTAGAGACCCTTATTCCACTCTCATTGTGATGTGTCTGGGCCTAGAGACCCTTATTCCACTCTCATTGTTGTGTGTCTGGGACTAGAGACCCTTATTCCACTCTTACTGTGGTGTGTCTGGGCCTAGAGACCCTTTTTCCACTTTCATTGTGGTGTGTCTGGGCCTAGAGACCCTTATTCCACTCTCATTGGGATGTGTCTGGGCCTAGAGACCCTTATTCCACTCTCATTGTGGTGTGTCTGGGCCTAGAGACCCTTATTCCACTCTCATTGTTGTGTGTCTGGGACTAGAGACCCTTATTCCACTCTCATTGTGGTGTGTCTGTGCCTAGAGACCCTTATTCCACTCTCATTGTGGTGTGTCTGGGCCTAGAGACCCTTATTCCACTCTCATTGTTGTGTGTCTGGGACTAGAGACCCTTATTCCACTCTCATTGTGGTGTGTCTGGGCCTAGAGACCCTTATTCCACTCTCATTGTGGTGTGTCTGGGCCTAGAGACCCTTATTCCACTCTCATTGTGGTGTGTCTGGGCCTAGAGACCCTTATTCCACTCTCATTGTTGTGTGTCTGGGCCTAGAGACCCTTATTCCACTCTCATTGTGGTGTGTCTGGGCCTAGAGACCCTTATTCCACTCTCACTGTGGTGTGTCTGGGCCTAGAGACCCTTATTCCACTCTCATTGTGGTGTGTCTGGGCCTAGAGACCATTATTCCACTCTCACTGTGGTGTGTCTGGGCCTAGAGACCCTTATTCCACTCTCATTGTTGTGTATCTGGGCCTAGAGGCCCTTATTCCACTCTTACTGTGGTGTGTCTGGGCCTAGAGACCCTTATTCCACTCTCATTGTGGTGTGTCTGGGCCTAGAGACCCTTATTCCACTCTCATTGTGGTGTGTCTGCGCCTAGAGACCCTTATTCCACTCTCATTGTTGTGTGTCTGGGCCTAGAGACCCTTATTCCACTCTCATTGTGATGTGTCTGGGCCTAGAGACTCTTATTCAAATCATCTCTGCATTTCCTTCCATCCTATGCCTAGCTGCACCTGCAGTATATGTGTATGATACATAACTACATAGGGTCTGTTCACTCTTACTCTTGGTAGTCATAAGTGGACAGGGAAGGAAGTGCAGGCCCCAGATTCACTGCCACTGAAGTCAATGGGAGAGCGGAGCTGCTGTGGCACTTCCGCTCCTCTGACAGATTCTGCCAGAATCTCTCCTTTCTGCGGTGCCTTCTGATCTTCCAGGACCATCTATCTCAGCCAGCAGCACCCTGCTTTTGGTGGGCACCCACTGAGATGAAAATGTATTAGATCTGACCTGCAGTCCCATGTCACTCCACAGATAATACAGTGATTCTTTTGTGGGTACTGATAGCAGTGATGGCTCCTCTGGATCATACTGCTGCTGTTTCTGCATGTGCTGCTGTTCTGGGCTGGTGGGAGGAGTAAGGCAGAGTCAGTGAGAGATGAGAGCAGACTAGATCTATCTATTGCTGATAATGACAGACTGCTACAAACCACAGATCTTCAGCATGTTTGCAGTTTTGCACTTGGTCAGCTGTAAATCACAAGTTGATCACACATCATGTGAACATCCTCACCTTTCACCTCAAATTTCATAGATCGGAAACTTTGTGATGCTGCAATTGGCAATTTTCCATGTGGGCAATTTTCCGTGTGGGCAAATTTCCGTGTGGGGAATTTTCCATGTGGGGAGTTTTCCGTGTATACTAGGATGGAGAGCATATATATATACATATATATATATTTATATACCAGGATGAGGTACATGTATACCAGGATGGAGAAAATACATATATACAAGGATGGGGGGAGCCCACTCCAAATCTTGTCCTGGGGCTCATAGGACTCTAGTTACACCACTGGTCGCAAATAATGAATTGAGAAAAAAGACGCATATTTACTGCCAAAGAAGTGATAAGAATCAAACAATGAGCGACCAGGAAGCCATTATTCTCCAGTGCTGTCATATTCCAGAACTGAAACCTCCATGGAGGCCCAGAAGTACAAGGTGTTCAGTGCTCAGAGACACAGCCGAAGTGAGGGGGCTGAAACCCAACCACAACTGAGCAAGACAAAGAAGTGGGAACATCAAGACTGGCAAAGAAATATCTGAAGACGATGAGTGTGACTTTTGATGGACCAGATGGATGGGCCCATGGCTGGATCAGTAAAGATTAAAGGTGTTTCTACTTAGAACCAAGCAGGGTGGAGGTAGGGCACTGCTATGGACTGACATGATTAAAGATGAGCTGTTGAAGATGGACTCAAAATCAACTCCCAGATCTAATGTCAGATTTTTGAAGACACTTTCTTCCAGCCATGGTACAGGAAAAAGTCTGCATCTTTTAAGAAAGCCATGACTATTATTCAGGACAATGCTCCATCACATGTATCGAAGTCTCCACTGTTTGGCTGCCAATAAAGGCCTGCGATACATATATGCTAGCCACCTTAGGGAGAGACCCAAGTTGGGCTAAATGTAGCGGGACGAAAGAGACCGAAATGTATCGCTTGCTCACCGAGCCCCACTCCATACAGCCAACCAATTTCAGCCCTGTGCTGATGAGGGCCTAAAGCCCGAAACACGTGTCCACAGGTAGGAATTGGTTGGCTGTGTAAATTTAGAAACTAATCCGCAGCATTGCACGCTTGGCGGTTCCAAGCGCTGTGGATTAGACCGGGGTGGAAAGAGATGATTTGCATAGCTCCGCCTACTGCAAAGGATTCTGGTTAAACCTGCTATTCTTTGTATTATGCTGCTTGCAAATACTTTCCGTTTCAGGAAAGCATCCACAATAAAGGCCTGATGAGAGAATAATGACATGGCCCCATCCTCATCTGACCTAAACCCTATTGAGAATTTGTGGGCCCTTCTTAAAGAGATTTACTGTGAAGGAAAACAGTCACCTCTCTGAACAGTGTCTGGGAGGCTGTGCTCAGTGCTGCCCAAAGAGTTGATTGTCAATAAATTAAGAGACTGACAGCCTCCATGGATAGAAGGATTATGGCTGTTATTGAAAAGAAGGGCAGCTATATTGATCATTGATATTTTTTGGAGGAAATGGAAAAAAATTATTCTTGTACATTTTGAGTTGTTTGGTTATTATTCTTATTTTAACTAGTTAAAAAAATTGGCATGAGAAAATTTTCATTTTGTTTCATAATAAATCTGCACACTAATAGTTGCCTGATAATTCTGCACACATAGATATTGTCCTAAGAAAGACAAAACCTCACTGTACTTTATCAAATATTCAAGTTTACTAATATCACGGTTCCTCCCATCAGTGTGTCTGGGATGCAGTTACTGACAGCTTGGCTGTCCAATCTGGTAATGGTACTTTGATTGACAGATCGACTATCCAATTTGTGACTGGAAGGTGTCGGATGTCTCCAAGTGTTCACTATCACCGGGTAATTGCCATTCTACTTAGCAGAGCTGCTTCTTCCAGACCTCTGCCAGACGTACATTCATCTAGTAGGTCTGCGCTCCCTGTGCCTTGAGTTCTGTATGCTTGATCATTTGCTGCCTGATATTGGACTTCGTCCTAACCATCCGACTGTTTAACCCCTTCTGCTGTGATCCGTTATCCTCCTGGTACTCTGACCTCAGAACATTACCTGGCTACACTTTTGTCTCTTCCTTCGTTTTTTAACGTACTCTCCTGGCTTCTGACCTTGGACTCCTTGACCATTTTGACTCACGGCTTGGCCGTGAGAAGTGACTAGCGTCAGAACTAACCTTTTGGACTGACCGACAATACCATAGTTGTTCAATCTAATATATAAAGCTGAATGTGTGTGTGTATGTATGTATGCATGTATGTCCGGGTTTGGCATCTGCACCATCACATCTACAGCCACAAAATTTTGCACAGTCGCACGTCTGGACCCCGAGAGCGTCATAGGCTATGTTGTGAGGCGAAATTTTAACCCCGCGCGTTCCAATTCACCAAACAATTTTGCCACTATCTACATAATGGCAAAAAAGTGAAAGGAAAGGTGTTGGAGGCAAATTTACAGCTGCCAGATGTGAACAAGGGGGACGTAAAGAATGAGAGCGATGGCGCCAAAGAGTATATACCAAACAGTTGCTAAGGTGGGGCCCCAACATGGGATACTCACCACACACGGGGATATGAGCACACACACAAAATGCGCCACACATTACCATGTGCTTGAACACATATATCACCCTCAGCACACATTTCACCACACATACACCAACCTCGCTACATAAAAGTCGAAACACAAAAGTCGCCACTCAAAACTCGCCACGCGCAAAATTCGCCACATGCAAAACTCGCCACATGCAAAACTAGGCTCACGCAAAACTCGCCACACGTGCAAAACTCACCTCATGGAAAACTCGCCACATGCAAAACTTGCACACATGGAAAAATTGCCACATGCACAAAATTGCAACTCATGCAAAAGTTGCCTCACACAAAACTTGCACATACTCAAAACGCACCACACATAAAACTCGCCACGCACAAAACTCGCCATGCGCAAAATCTGCTGCACACAACTTGCTACACTAACCTGTCACATGCAACTCGACACACAAAAAGTTGCTACACGCATGTCGCCACACAAAACTCATCTCACAAAAGTCTCTACATGCATGTCGCCACACGCAACTCAACACACACAACTTGACAAACGAAACTCGCCCTAAAACACACACAAGTCTGGTATTATCCTTCAAAAATAAAAAATCTGATTAATAAGCAGACAAATTACAAGAGCAACAAATGTACCATATAGGAAATATAGCAGCTGTCAGTCACATGACCTGTCTATTATGTGTATGTGTGAGCTAATATATACTGCCAGGGGGAAGGGCTTCCTGTTGGCTGGGGATTTATCAGGCTGCCAATAGCAACCAATCACAGCTCAGCTTCTATTTTGCTACAGTTAATTAATCTGAGCTCTGATTGGTTAATATAGGCAACAAAGGACATTCTCAGTTTAAGGGTTCATACTCACTTGCGGGCAAAACGGACGAGTGCAATCCGATAAAAAATTGGATTGCACTCGGACCAATGTTTTTCAATAGGTGACATCTCATTTGCGATATTTTTCTCAGCCAAAATCGGACTGAGAAAAAAATCGCAGCATGCTGCGATTTGCTGTGAGTCTCGCCAATGCAAGTCAATGGGTGCAATAAAAAAACGCATGGAATACGGACCATCCGTTTTCCGTCCGTTTTTTTTACAGATACTTTACCATTCTGTGGCATAGAACACTGTAAATGGTCCTGTAAATGATTGTATAAAAATAGTTGCTGAGAAAAAAAATGCATTACATACGGATGTCATACGGATGTAAAACGGATGGTGCGATTAAAAATCGCATTGAACTTGCATGACAATCGCATAGTTTGCATCCAATTTTTTTGGTCCAGATTACAGACCGTTTTTTTCTCACATACCGTATGGGTATGAGCCCTAACAAAGCTTGTGTGAGGTAATAGCATGTCAGTTAGGGTGTGTTGGTGGAAAGGCTGATGTCAGTCACATTACCTCTATGTGAGAGGATATAGAAACTGCCAATTACAGACTATTTTTACCACAATAATGCCTCATAAGAAAAGGAATTCCATGGCACAAATGTCAGCTGATGCGAAAAGAAAAGCTGCATTACGGGCCAATGAAAAATGTGAAGACCGAGAAACAAGGCTGACACACATGAGAACAGCAGCTGCTTCCTCAAGAGCCATATCCAACTGAGTTCCTCAGTTCATTGGAGCCACAAGGACTTCCTCCTCACAACCTCTTTCTAAAACCTGGAGCACCTATTCTGCTATTGAAAAATTTGGATCCACCAAAGCTGTGTAATGGAACAAGACTCTTGATTAGGAACCTGTTTCCACATGTAATTGAGGCAACCATTTTGACAGGATGTGCCACAGGAGAATATGTTTTCATTCCAACAATTCCTCTCATTCCATCTGATTTGCCTTTTGATTTTAAACGCCTCCAGTTTCCTGTTAGACTGGCATTTGCTATGTCCATCAACAATGCTCAGGGACAGTCCTTGAAAGTAGTTGGAATCGATTTACAATCTCCATGCTTTTCTCATGGTCAACTTTATGTGGCCTGTTCAAGAGTTGGAACAGACAAAAATCTGTTCGTCTTTGCACCTGAAGGAAAAACTAAGAATGTCGTTTATCAAAAGGCTCGCGAATAAGTAGTAGAAGATTACTTCACATTACTTCGCCAATTTAGTTAAATCTGTGTGGAATATCTCTAGTGTTGAAATATATGTTGTGAAATGCTTCTATTAGCTTAGTTTTTGCCTTTTAATAATTACATTTCTATCTATTTGTTTTGTGGTTTTTGTGTGCAGAATAAATTTTTGTCAACACATTCTATTTTGCTAACAGCAGTTATTAACCCGGGCGAAGCCGGGTAGTACAGCTAGTAATAAAATAAATCCTCAAAAAATCAAATTTTGATGGATATTGATAGGTCACAACATTCTATATCATATCCTCTTTTTCCTTTTCTCTGAGTCTGTGTTTGTTCGTTCATGAGTTTTGTGCACTTTATATATATATATTGAAAATGTTTAGCCGAAAGTGAAAGTATTATTATAGAAAAATATGGGTTGACAACCTATAAATGTTAGTGAAAAATTTAAAATGGCTATTTTTTTCCTCTTACTGTAAAAATTGAAAAATGTATTACAATTATATTATTAAAATTATAATAAAAAATACTAATTGCCTAATAATTCTGCACATCGTGTAGAAAATGTAAAACTTGACAATTTGGATTCCTTAAGGGATCTAAAAATATACAATCCCTATTTGTTTAAAGTGCCTCTTGACATAACACTCAACACAAAAAATTCCCCTCCTAGGACTCCTTGCAATTAGCTATGAACTCTGGCAGGGGTGGAAATATCATTGGTGCAACCTGTGCAGCCGCACATGGCCCAAGATGTAACGGGGACAATTCCAAATCCAAAACAGGTGGAATTGTGAACTATGCTGAGTTATTGGACTGCAAAGGGTCCATATATTGTTCTTGCACAGGGGCATCTTCTGCCTGTATCCGATCCTGATCTCCGGGGTGACCTAAGTATTAAATTTACCTGCAGAGCCACCTCAGGTAAATTTATAGATTACACAGTGTCTATGCCAATCAATGGCTTATCTGTGTAAAGCAGGACAGGACAGGTCCTCCAGAGTGAGAGACGTTCTTTGTAACCATTGTCCATTATGGCTAAGTGATAAAGCTCTTCAGCAAGAGACCCTCCCTTGTCCTCAAAATTCATGAGGATGGGTTCAAATTAGACAATAACTTTAATTTGCCCGTACGACCATGTAATTTTTACTTTTTTGCCAATAACAATTGCTTTTGACAAGATGTTGCAAGTCAAATTACTTGCATTCAGGTTAGCGTTTTTTTTTTTACAATTGTTCTTCTTGCCCCCTATCATAACGTTCCAATGAGAGGAGACAGTTGGATCGCTGTGTATACAAGGGGATGTGCTAATCACAAGCACTGATTTTTGTTGTCATCATCAAAGATACAATTAAGTGAATTAGCATTAGTCATTGGAAAGTGTGGACTGGGCAGTAGTTGTGAATTGTGTAATTGTTTGGACAATTATTGGCCAGTGTAAAAGGGCTTTTACTTATTCATACGCACTTGCAGGCTTTTAGTAAATCACAAAGGCTATGTTGGCAGTTTTTTAATGTTGATTTTTCAGGCTGAAAAATCCATGACTTATCAAACACTTTAAAAAGCTACAATTTTGGAGCTTTTTTGTGTATATCTGACTCGATTTTTTTATGAATAAAGCATTGTTTTCTACACTGAATGATTACAAAGTCAAATGTGGATTTTTTTTTTTAAGTAGAAACACTTAAATATAACATGCAGCATAAACATTACTTCATTAACTACTACACGGTTTCCAAACCCTGAAGTGATATAAGATGGAAAACGTGCGCAGCAATGTGGTTTTGACATCGCTGTGCACTATGTTAATTATTTTCAGCGGTTTTGTTGCCCTTCCTCATGTATAATCCAGATGAAAAAAGACGTCATATGCACATACCCTTAGAAGCTAAATGTTTTATTTTTTCCATGTGTCTTTTCCCATTACAATAAATGCAAATCTTCTTTAGAAAGAATCTGAAGCTTTTTTTAATGTAGATTTTGCCCCCGAATATTCCCATGGAGCTTTCTGATGAGGATTTTTCAGCGGATCTGCATTAAAACCCACTTCAAAGAATTTGTAAAGTTTTTGAAGAGTTTTAGTTTTTGAAGTGAAAACACACATATTGAAATTTTAGTTTTTTGGTTTTTTTTTTCAATGCAGATTTTGAAACAGATCACCTTCAAAATCACCATCAAAAATTTCTTCAAATGCTTAATTTTGGAACAAATCAAGCCAGAAATGTCACTCGAAGCAAGGATCACCAAGTTGCCAACTTTGGACACATCATAGGAAGAAAGCAATCACTGGAGAAGGACATCATGGTCGGAAGAATAGAAGGAACAAGGTGAAGAGGAAGACCAGCAACCCGATGGCTTGATATAATCAAAATAACGGCAGAGAAGACCCTGGTGGACTTATCTATGCTTGCACAGGATCGATCTACTTACAGATTGTTCATTTGTTATGATCGAGCTAAAGACCGTTAAAAGAAAAATAACATTTAAAAATACTTTTCTTTTGATTTTAATGGGAAACCTACATTGCTGTTCACACACTGAGTTTATTTCCAAGCTTTTTTTCATGTCACCTCTTTGATGTGGAATCATAGAATCCTTTCCTCAAAACTTGTCAACGTCAAGTCAACGGGCTGCAAAAAAAAATTGAAAGGGAAAAAAACACATCCTCTTTGAAAAAAAATCATATCTGAAAACCTCATAACAGAAACATGGATTACGAAGTGGATTTCTTTTGAAAACTCCATCGTCAAAGTTGATAATAAAACATTGGCCAAGTATCATTTTCTCTAAGTTTTTGTGACTAGTGGGTGAAGGGTTAAAAGTATAGGCATGGCTTTTTTTTTTTTATCACTGGTAGCTTCATAACTGCTCCACACAATGAGAACAATTAGTTGTCCTTGCACCTCGTTAAACAACGCATTAGCCAGAGAATAGTTAATTATACACTAAACAAAACATGTTTCTTTCCCAGCAGAAGCTCAAGACCATGAATGCGGGGAGGTAAAGCTGGAAAGGTGGATTAAAACCATGGATGGGGGTCGACAAGAAGCCCACCGGGGACGCTGGGCACAGTATATACATACCCATCACATGCATTGTACAGCTGAAACATTTAATCAAGTGTATCAAGTGGGACATGGCAAGAGATAAGCAGCATTACACATATTACCAACCAATTTTAATCAGTCGTGTGCAAAAGTGGTAACTATAAGGGTAGGTGTCATCTGATTTTCTCACAGACATGAATGGACAAGTGTCATCCGAATCTTGGAGGCAAATCAAGCATGCTGTGATTTTTTCTCGATTGGTCTGAAGGAAATAATGCACATGTGCCCGGCCCCATAGAATAACATGGGTACAAGTGCTGTACGTCAAAACCGCGGATATCACTTTTTCGATTAAAACAGTCGTCACTAATAACACAGGTCAACAAAAAAAAATTTTTTTCTGGTGTCCAAAATATTTTAATGAATTTGGGGTATTTTTGGGGTGCTGATTCTGAATATGCTATCAGTTTTGCCAGATTGGCTCAAGTTTTTGAGATTTTTGGTATCTTATTTATAGCACTTGTTGGTAAATGCGACGCATCATCTCATTAATTTCTTTGGATTAGTACTTGAACTGAGCAGTTCTCAATATAGTTTTGTGTTAGTGTTCTAAAAGTTTGTTCATAGCTTGATTTTTGCACTAACTTTATGTTGTTGTCTGTTTTCCAGTGAAAAGCATGAACTCATCAAGAAGAAGTTGTCTTAACGATCCAGACTCATTCTGTTACATTTGTGGTGAATACACACTGCCAATACACACTTCATCATCATCAGGTGGGGGAAGGTCAGGTAACATGGTAAACACAGGTACAGGCACATCTTCACAATGAGGGACAGGCCTTCTTGCAGATTCCATGTTAGGTTACTCCCATTTTCGTTTCTTATTGAATCCTTGCACTTGCACTGCACAGAAATAACAGTCATCATGATGATTTTTTTGCTCTCTCCACACCATTGGAACAACAAACTTGAAGCTTTTTCTTTGTCCTTTGCTCCATTTTCGTAATAATTCGATACATGCTTTGCACACTATGTGTGGTGCCCAAAACTTGTCTTGGTCCCCAAGCATAACCCCAAAATAGGCAAAATACACTTTTTTTACGAAGTCTGTTATGTTTCTTCTATGTTTTGGCAGTGTGTATTCACCACAAATGTAACAGAATGAGTCTGGATCGTTAAGACAACTTCTTCTTGATGAGTTCATGCTTTTCACTGGAAAACAGACAACAACATAAAGTTAGTGCAAAAATCAAGCTATGAACAAACTTTTAGAACACTAATTAACACAAAACTATATTGAGAACTGCTCAGTTCAAGTACTAATCCAAAGAAATTAATGAGATGATGCGTCGCATTTACCAACAAGTGCTATAAATAAGATACCAAAAATCTCAAAAACTTGAGCCAATCTGGCAAAACTGATGACATATTCAGAATCGGCACCCCAAAGTTACCCTAAATTCGATGAAATATCTTTGGCACCAAAAATGCTGTTGACCAGTGTAATGAATATCCTATAAGTAGGGTGGCATGCCAATTGTGCCCTCAATGTCAGCTCTCTGGGAAGAGGAAGATCTTGCATGAGCTCAACACGCTCAATACTGTTCCTGGAGGAGAAAAGCTGCTGCCAATAAGATTTGTCAGCTGCTTATTCTACTCCGTGTAGGCTGAGTTCAGAAGAGCGCAATTTGCAGGCTCGATTGGCTCCATGGTTCGCTTGAGTTTAGGTGCTGCCTATTATTTCCATGCACTAGTCTGGATCGTAAATCAGATCAGTCTAGAGTAGAATGTCATTTTTTCCACTAAAAAAGTCAAGTCTATGTGTAAAATAGCCCATGTACACGGGGCACAAGTCTAACATTGGTTCTTGGGCTGTCCATTGCGCACATGGACAATTCACAGACCAAAAATATGCTCGGGTCACCTTAGGCCTGATTGCTGTTTCACCACTTTCTTGGAGTAATGTTCTCCTTTTTTAGCGGCTTTAGTATTTGCACCTTATTCTCTATACATTTTGCTTCACTTTTTAAGTTTTCTTTCTTTTTTTAAGCCTTCTTTTATTTTTTCTTGACAATTTTGCCTATCCAGATGTGTTAGACAGATACATGAAATGCGATTTTTACCAAATATCGCTATTTCTTGATGCCTGTCTAGAGTAAGATTTTTGGAGAGGTTTTCAATTTGGTGCATTTCTAACTTTTTTTTAGAGTTTTAGCAAATTTTGTTGCAAAAAAAAGTCGCAAAAACTGGATGAAGAATAAAAAGTGTATTTTTTAATTTGCTCCAAATTAATGAACAGAAGACACTATTTGGCGCAAAATTGTCAGTGAATAAAACGAGACAAAAAAAATCACTTCAATAAATTGCAGATGATGTATAGGGCCCTTAGATTTTTTTTTAAATAAGCATGCACGCTTGGCTGAGAAAATCAAACCTGTTTATGGTGGAATCGGATGAAAATGTATTTTGTTTGACACCTCTTGCATGTATAAGGCCTGCTTAAGGCAATAAACATTTTGGATCTTGAGAAAAAGCACCATCAGGCTCCATACCACCCAGCTGCAGACAGCAAACACATAGCTGCCAGCATCAACATCTACTATATAATTGTCTGAGGGTCACTTCCGTCTGTCTGCCTGTCTGTCTGTCTTTCTGTCTGTCTTTCTGTCACGGATATTCATTGGTCGCGGCCTCTGTCTGTCATGGAAATCCAAGTCACTGATTGGTTGTGGCAAAACGCCCACGACCATTGCCACGACCAATCAGCGACGGGCGCAGACCGGCGGCAACATGGCCGCTCCTTCCTCCCCGCAGTCAGTGCCCGCTCCATACTCCCCTCCAGACAGCGCTCACACAGGGTTAATGGCAGCGCTAATGGACCGCATTATGCCGCGGTGTAACGGACTCCATTAACGCTGCTATTAACCCTGTGTGACCAACTGTTTTACTATTGATGCTGTCTATGCAGCATCAATAGTAAAAAGATCTAATGTTAAAAATAATAAAAAAAATAAAAAATCATCATATAGTCACCTTCCGGAGCCTTTCCCACTCCTCGCGACGCTCCGATGACCAGTCCATGCATTGCGATCTCGCGAGATGATGACGTAGCGGTCACGCGAGACTGCAATGCACTCTTGAGACCGGAGCGCGCGAGGAGCGTCGGTAAACGCTTCCTGGATCCAGGGGCCAATAGAGGGTGAGTATATAACAATTTTTTATTTTAATTCTTTTTTTTAACAGGAATATGATGCCCACATTGCTATATAATACGTGGGCTGTGCAATATACTACGCGGGCTGGGCAATATACTACGCGCGCTGGGCAATATACTACGCGGGCTGGGCAATATACTACGTGGGCTGTGCAATATACTACACGGACTGGGCAATATACTACGCGGGCTTTGCAATATACTACGTGACTGGGCAATATACTATGTGGCTGGGCAATATACTATGTGGCTGGGCAATATAGTACGTGACTGGGCCATATAGTACATGGCTGGGCAATATACTACGTGGTTGGGCAATATACTACGTGGCTGGGCAATATACTACGTGGGCTGTGCAATATAGTGCGTGACTGGGCAATATACTATGTGGCTGGGCTATATACTATGTGGCTGGGCAATATAGTACGTGACTGGGCAATATAGTACGTGACTGGGCAATATACTACGTGGCTGGGCAATATACTACGTGGGCTGTGCAATATACTACGTGGACATGCATATTCTAGAATACCTGATGCGTTAGAATCGGGCCACCATCTAGTCTATATATATAATTGTCTAAGGGATACTTCCGTTTTTCTGTCTGCAACTTCCGTAACGGAAATCCCGCATTGCTGATTGGTCTCTCCAGCTGCCTATCATGGCTGCTGCGACCAATCAGCGATGGGCACAGTCCGATTAGTCCCTCCCTACTCCCCTCCAGTCACAGCTCACACAGGGTTAATGCCGGCGGTAACGAACCGTGTTATGCCACGGGTAACGCACTCCGTAACTGCTGCTAGTAACCCTGTGTGTCCCCAACTTTTTACTATTGAGACCGCTAAGTCATCTGGGTAATTTCGCAATGCATCCTGGGAACGGAAGATGGTGGAAGCCACGCGCGCATCGCCAGAGCTTCGCTGGATTGGATCCCGGCGGGTGAGTATATGACTATTTTTTATTTTAATTATTTTTTTAACAGGGATATGGTACCCACACTGCTGTATACTACGTGGGCTGTGTTATGTACCGCGTGGCTGCTATATACTATGTCATGATCCCAATGGCAGGGGATCACTAAAGGACAAGCACAGATACAAACAAGCTCTAGGGCGATGGAACCTGAGCTGACCGCGACCCTGAACCTAACACACAAATAAAAGTAGCCGGGGAACGTGCCTACGATGATCCTAGACGTCTCGCTCCAGCCGAAGATCTAACTTCCCCTATTAGAAGAAACACAGACCTCTCTTGCCTCCAGAGAAATCCCCCACAGAAATAGCAGCCCCCCACATATAATGACGGTGAAATGAGAGGAAAGCACATACGCAGTATGAAAACAGTTTCAGCAAAATGAGGCCCGCTAAAGCTAGATAGCAGAGGATACAAAAGTGAACTGCGCGGTCAGCGAAAAACCCTTCAAAAAACCATCCTGAAATTACTTGAACTCATGTGCCAACTCATGGTACATGAGGAGCAATTTCAGCCCACTAGAGCAACCAGCAGCAAGAATCACATATCTGCAGGCTGGACTAAAAACCAAATAAAGCAAAACACCAAAACAGGAAAATCCAAACTTAGCTTGACCAGAAGGTTCTAGGAGCAGGGAGCAGAGGTAACAAGACACACTGGATACATTGATAACCGGCGAGGAAATGCCAGCAAAGCCAGGTTAAATAGGAAACTCCCATATGCTGATTGAACAGGTGGAACCCAGAAACCCAGGAAAGACAAGTCACCCAGTACCATCAGCAACCACCAGAGGGAGCCCAAAAACAGAACTCACAACAGTACCCCCCCTTGAGGAGGGGTCACCGAACCCTCACGAGAACCACCAGGGCGACCAGGATGAGCCCTATGAAAAGCGCGAACCAAATCATCAGCATGAACATCCGAGGCAACCACCCAAGAATTATCCTCCTGACCATAACCCTTCCACTTGACCAAATACTGGAGTTTCCGTCTGGAAACACGAGAATCCAAGATCTTCTCCACAACATACTCCAATTCTCCCTCCACCAGCACTGGAGCAGGAGGCTCAAGCGAAGGAACAACAGGTACCTCATACTTCCGCAACAACGACCGATGAAACACATTATGAATAGCAAACGATGCCGGGAGATCCAAACGAAACGACACAGGGTTAAGAATTTCCAAGATCCTATAGGGACCGATGAACCGAGGCTTGAACTTAGGAGAAGAGACCTTCATAGGAACAAAACGAGAAGACAACCACACCAAGTCACCAACAAGAAGTCGAGGACCCACGCGGCGACGGCGATTAGCAAACTGCTGAGCCTTCTCCTGGGACAACTTCAAATTGTCCACCACATGACTCCAAATCCGATGCAACCTATCCACCACCATGTCCACTCCAGGACAATCAGAAGGTTCCACCTGACCAGAGGAAAAACGAGGATGAAACCCCGAATTACAAAAGAAAGGAGAAACCAAGGTAGCAGAACTAGCCCGATTATTAAGGGCAAACTCGGCCAGCGGCAAAAAGGTAACCCAGTCATCCTGATCAGCAGAAACAAAACACCTTAAATAAGTTTCCAAGGTCTGATTAGTTCGTTCAGTCTGGCCATTCGTCTGAGGATGGAATGCAGACGAAAAGGACAAATCAATGCCCATCTTAGCACAGAACATCCGCCAAAATCTAGACACAAACTGGGATCCCCTGTCAGAAACGATGTTCTCAGGAATCCCATGCAAACGAACCACATTCTGAAAAAATAGAGGGACCAACTCAGAGGAGGAAGGCAACTTAGGCAAGGGTACCAGATGAACCATTTTAGAAAAGCGATCACACACAACCCAGATGACGGACATTTTTTGAGAGACAGGGAGATCCGAAATAAAGTCCATGGAAATGTGCGTCCAAGGCCTCTTCGGGATAGGCAAAGGTGACAACAATCCACTGGCCCGAGAACAGCAAGGCTTAGCCCGAGCACAAACCTCACAAGACTGCACAAAAGAACGCACATCCCTCGACAAGGAAGGCCACCAAAAAGACCTGGCCACCAAGTCTCTAGTACCAAATATTCCAGGATGACCTGCCAACGCAGAAGAATGGACCTCGGAGATGACTCTACTGGTCCAATTATCCGGAACAAACAGTCTCTCAGGCGGACAACGATCAGGTTTACCCGCCTGAAACTCCTGCAAAGCACGTCGCAAGTCTGGGGAGACAGCAGACAAAATCACCCCATCCCTAAGGATACCAGAGGGCTCAGAATTTCCAAGGGAGTCAGGCACAAAACTCCTAGAAAGAGCATCCGCCTTCACATTCTTTGAACCTGGCAGGTATGAAACCACAAAATTGAAACGAGAGAAAAACAGTGACCAACGAGCCTGTCTAGGATTCAGACGCCTGGCAGACTCAAGGTAAATCAAATTTTTGTGATCAGTCAAGACCACCACACGATGTCTAGCACCCTCTAGCCAATGACGCCACTCCTCAAATGCCCACTTCATGGCCAAAAGTTCCCGATTACCAACATCATAATTCCGCTCAGCCGGCGAAAACTTTCTAGAAAAAAACGCGCATGGCTTCATCACTGAGCCATCGGAGCTTCTCTGTGACAAAACCGCCCCCGCTCCAATCTCGGAAGCATCAACCTCAACCTGAAAAGGGAGCGAAACATCAGGCTGACGCAACACAGGAGCAGAAGAAAACCGGCGCTTAAGTTCCTGAAAGGCCTCCACAGCCGCAGGAGACCAATTAGCAACATCAGCACCCTTCTTAGTCAAATCCGTCAAAGGCTTAACAACACTAGAAAAATTAGTTATAAAACGACGATAGAAATTAGCAAAGCCCAAGAACTTCTGTAGACTCTTAAGAGATGTAGGCTGCGTCCAGTCACAAATAGCCTGAACCTTGACGGGATCCATCTCAATAGTAGAAGGGGAAAAAATATACCCCAAGAAAGAAATCTTCTGGACTCCAAAGAGACACTTTGAGCCTTTTACAAACAAGGAATTTGCCCGCAGGACCTGAAACACCTTCCTGACCTGCTGAACATGAGACTCCCAGTCATCAGAAAAAACCAAAATATCATCCAAATACACAATCATAAATTTATCCAGATATTCACGGAAAATATCGTGCATAAAGGACTGGAAGACTGAAGGAGCATTAGAAAGTCCAAAAGGCATTACCAAATACTCAAAATGGCCCTCAGGCGTATTAAATGCGGTTTTCCACTCATCACCTTGCTTTATTCGTATAAGATTATACGCACCCCGAAGATCAATCTTAGTGAACCATTTAGCCCCCTTAATGCGAGCAAACAAATCAGTCAACAATGGCAAAGGATACTGATATTTTACGGTAATCTTATTCAAAAGACGATAATCTATACAAGGCCTCAAGGAACCATCTTTTTTGGCCACGAAAAAAAAACCTGCTCCCAAAGGGGACAAAGATGGACGGATATGTCCCTTTTCCAAGGACTCCTTAACATAATCCCGCATAGCAGTATGCTCTGGCACTGACAGATTGAACAAACGACCTTTAGGAAATTTACTGCCTGGAATTAAATTTATAGCACAATCGCAATCCCTGTGAGGAGGAAGCGAACTGAGCTTAGGCTCCTCAAAAACATCCCGATAGTCAGACAAAAACACAGGAATCTCAGAAGGAGTAGATGAAGCGATAGAAATTGGAGGTGCATCATCATGAACCCCCTGACAACCCCAGCTTAACACAGACATTGATTTCCAGTCAAGGACTGGATTATGAGTTTGTAACCATGGCAGACCAAGTACTAGGACATCATGTAAATTATACAGTACCAGGAAGCGAATCACCTCCTGATGAACGGGAGTCATACGCATGGTCACTTGTGTCCAGTACTGAGGTTTATTCATAGCCAAAGGTGTAGAGTCAATTCCCTTCAAAGGAATAGGGACTTCCAGAGGCTCCAGACTAAACCCACAGCGATTGGCAAATGACCAATCCATAAGACTCAGAGCAGCGCCTGAATCCACATAGGCATCGACGGAAATGGATGATAATGAACAAATCAGAGTCACAGACAGAATGAACTTAGACTGTAGAGTACTAATGGCAACAGACTTATCAACCTTTTTTGTGCGTTTAGAGCATGCTGATATAACATGAGCTGAATCACCACAATAAAAGCACAACCCTTTTTTCCGCCTATACTTTTGCCGTTCACTTCTGGACTGAATTCTATCACATTGCATTATCTCAGGTGACGGTTCAGACGACACCGCCAAATGATGCACAGGTTTGCGCTCCCGTAAACGCCGATCAATCTGAACAGCCATAGTCATAGACTCATTCAGACCAGCAGGCGCAGGGAACCCCACCATAACATCTTTAATGGCCTTAGAAAGGCCATCTCTAAACTTTGCAGCCAGAGCGCACTCATTCCACTGAGTAAGTACCGACCACTTCCGAAATTTTTGACAATAAATTTCTGCTTCATCTTGCCCCTGAGAGAGGGCCAACAAAGCTTTTTCAGCCTGAATCTCTTGGTTAGGTTCCTCATAGAGCAAACCCAATGCCAGAAAAAACGCATCCGCATTAAGCAACGCAGGGTCCCCTGGTGCCAATGCAAATGCCCAATCCTGAGGGTCACCCCGCAGGAAAGATATAATTATCTTGACTTGCTGAGCAGGGTCTCCAGAGGAGCGAGATTTCAAAGAAAGAAACAACTTGCAATTGTTCCTAAAATTCAGAAAACGAGATCTATCTCCAGAAAAAAACTCTGGGACAGGAATTCTAGGTTCAGACATAGGAGCATGTACAACAAAATCCTGTATATTTTGAACCTTAGTGGCAAGATTATTCAGGCTGGAAGCCAAACTCTGGACGTCCATGATAAACAGCTGGGATCAAAGCCATTCAAAGATTAAGAGGAGGAGGAAGTAGCCAGGCTGCAATAAGGCTAGGCAGCAAACTCTGAGGGAAAGAGAAAGAAAAAAAAAAAAAAAAACTTCCTCAGACTACTTATCCTCCTACTTCAGCCAATACAATTAACACTTTGTGTGCCGGTTATACTGTCATGATCCCAATGGCAGGGGATCACTAAAGGACAAGCACAGATAAAAACAAGCTCTAGGGCGATGGAACCTGAGCTGACCGCGACCCTGAACCTAACACACAAATAAAAGTAGCCGGGGAACGTGCCTACGATGATCCTAGACGTCTCGCTCCAGCCGAAGATCTAACTTCCCCTATTAGAAGAAACACAGACCTCTCTTGCCTCCAGAGAAATCCCCCACAGAAATAGCAGCCCCCCACATATAATGACGGTGAAATGAGAGGAAAGCACATACGCAGTATGAAAACAGTTTCAGCAAAATGAGGCCCGCTAAAGCTAGATAGCAGAGGATACAAAAGTGAACTGCGCGGTCAGCGAAAAACCCTTCAAAAAACCATCCTGAAATTACTTGAACTCATGTGCCAACTCATGGTACATGAGGAGCAATTTCAGCCCACTAGAGCAACCAGCAGCAAGAATCACATATCTGCAGGCTGGACTAAAAACCAAATAAAGCAAAACACCAAAACAGGAAAATCCAAACTTAGCTTGACCAGAAGGTTCTAGGAGCAGGGAGCAGAGGTAACAAGACACACTGGATACATTGATAACCGGCGAGGAAATGCCAGCAAAGCCAGGTTAAATAGGAAACTCCCATATGCTGATGGAACAGGTGGAACCCAGAAACCCAGGAAAGACAAGTCACCCAGTACCATCAGCAACCACCAGAGGGAGCCCAAAAACAGAACTCACAACAATACTACCTGGCCAGTGTTTGATGCTATGTGGGCTGTGTTATGTTCTGCGTGGGCTGTGCTATATATTACATGGCTAGTGTTATATACTGCGTGAGCTGTGCTATATATTACGTGGCCAGTGTTATTTATTGCGTGGCCTGTGTTATATACTACATCGCCTGTGTTATATCCTGCATGGCTGCTATATACTGCGTGGGCTGTGTTATATAGTTCGTGGGCTGTGTTATATACTGTTTGGGCTGTGTTATATACTGCGTGGCCACTGTTATATATTGCGTGGCCTGTATTAACGCATCGGGTATTCTACAATATGTATGTATGTATGTATATAGCAGTCACATAGTATATAGCACAGGCCACGTAGTATGTGTCTGCTATATACTACATGGCTCCTATATAATACGTGGCTTGTGCTCTATACTATGTGGCTGCTATATATACATACATATTCTAGAAGACCCGATGCGTTAGAATCGGGCCACCATCTAGTAGTTCTATATTATGTGACCATTCTCCATTATATGACATCTGTTAGAGCATTACCAAATTGTTGGTGTTGAATTATGTGATAATCCAGCAAAATACAAATCTGTGTAGGCCTCAGAAATCAGAAGCATAGAGAAGTACTCCAAAAATATATTTGAGGGCTTTATGACTCTCCACCAGGTACGGACTGGGGCTGAAATTCAGTCCTGACATTTGAAATCACATAGGTCCATGTTGTGTCCCCAAGCACCAGATGGGATATATTACTAATATTACTCTGGATGGAGGAAAACAAGATTTATCAATATTTCTAATGATACCGGTGGCCTGCTGGGGTAAGTGACGGAGTCAGCGACTTTGTGCTTCGTCACAACTCTTAACCCCTTTACCCCCAAGGGTGGTTTGCACGTTATGGACCGGGCCAATTTTTACAATTCTGACCACTCTCCCTTTATGAGGTTATAACTCTGGAACGCTTCAACGGATCCCGGTGATTCTGACATTGTTTTCTTGTAACATATTGTACTTCATGATAGTGGTAAAATTTCTTCGATATAACTTGCGTTTATTTGTGAAAAAAACGGAAATTTGGCGAAAATTTTGAAAATTTCGCAATTTTCCAACTTTGAATTTTTATTCTGTTAAGCCAGAGAGATATGTGACACAATATAGTTAATGAATAACATTTCCCACATGTCTACTTTACATCAGCACAATTTTGGAGACAACATTTTTTTTTTCTACAAAGTTATAAGGGTTAAAATTTGACCAGCAATTTCTCATTTTTACAACAAAATTTAGAAAACCATTTTTTTTAGGGACCACCTCACATTTGAAGTCATTTTGAGGGGTCTATATGGCAGAAAATACCCAAAAGTGACACCATTCTAAAAACTGCACCCCTCAAGGTGCGCAAAACCAAATTCAAGAAGTTGATTAACCCTTCAGGTGTTTCACAGCAGCAGAAGCAACATGGAAGGAAAAAATTAACATTTTACTTTTTAGTCACAAAAATGATCTTTCAGCAATAATTTTTTTAATTTCCCAAGGGTAAAAAGATGAAATGGACCTCAAAAGTTGTTGTCCAATTTGTCATGAGTACGCTGATACCCCACATGTGAGGGGGAACCACTTTTTGGGCGCACGGCAGGGCTCAGAAGAAAAGGAGCGCCGTTTGACATTTTCAATCTAAAATTGGCTGGAATTGAGATCGGACGCCATGTCGCGTTTGGCGAGCCCCTGATGTGCCTAAACAGTGGAAACCCCCCACAAGTGACCCCATTTTGGAAACTAGACCCCCTAAGGAACTTATCTAGATGTGTCATGAGCACTTTTATCCCCCAAGTGCTTCACGAAAGTTTATAATGCCCGGGCATGAAAATAAAAAATCCTATTTTTTCCACAAACATGATCGTTTAGTCCCCAATTTTTTATTTTCTCAAGGGTAAAAGGAGAAATTGGACCCCAAAAGTTGTTGTCCAATTTGTCCTGAGTACGCTGATACCCCATATGTGGGGGGGAATCACTGTTTGGGCGCATGGCAGGGCTCAGAAGGAAAGGAGCGCCGTTTGACATTTTCAATCTAAAATTGGCTGGAATTGAGATCGGACGCCATGTCGCGTTTGGCGAGCCCCTGATGTGCCTAAACAGTGGAAACCCCCCACAAGTGACCCCATTTTGGAAACTAGACCCCCTAAGGAACTTATCTAGATGTGTCATGAGCACTTTTATCCCCCAAGTGCTTCACGAAAGTTTATAATGCCCGGGCATGAAAATAAAAAATCCTATTTTTTCCACAAACATGATCGTTTAGTCCCCAATTTTTTATTTTCTCAAGGGTAAAAGGAGAAATTGGACCCCAAAAGTTGTTGTCCAATTTGTCCTGAGTACGCTGATACCCCATATGTGGGGGGGAATCACTGTTTGGGCGCATGGCAGGGCTCAGAAGGAAAGGAGCGCCGTTTGACATTTTCAATCTAAAATTGGCTGGAATTGAGATCGGACGCCATGTCACGTTTGGCGAGCCCCTGATGTGCCTAAACAGTGGAAAACCCCCACAAGTGACCCCATTTTGGAAACTAGACCCCCTAAGGAACTTATCTAGATGTGTCATGAGCACTTTTATCCCCCAAGTGCTTCACGAAAGTTTATAATGCTCGGGCGTGAAAATAAAAAATCCTATTTTTTCCACAAACATGATCGTTTAGTCCCCAATTTTTTATTTTCTCAAGGGTAAAAGGAGAAATTGGACCCCAAAAGTTGTTGTCCAATTTGTCCTGAGTACGCTGATACCCCATATGTGGGGGGGAACCACTGTTTGGGCGCATGGCAGGGCTCAGAAGGAAAGGAGTACCGTTTGACATTTTCAGTCTAAAATTGGCTGGAATTGAGATCGGACACCATGTCACGTTTGGCGAGCCCCTGATGTGCCTAAACAGTGGAAAACCCCCACAAGTGACCCCATTTTGGAAACTAGACCCCCTAAGGAACTTATCTAGATGTGTCGTGAGCACTTTTATCCCCCAAGTGCTTCACGAAAGTTTATAATGCCTGGGCGTGAAAATAAAAAATCCTATTTTTTTCCACAAACGTGATCGTTTAGTCCCCAATTTTTTATTTTCTCAAGGGTAAAAGGAGAAATTGGACCCCAAAAGTTGTTGTCCAATTTGTCCTGAGTACGCTGATACCCCATATGTGGGGGGGAACCACTGTTTGGGCGCATGGCAGGGCTCAGAAGAAAAGGAGCGCCGTTTGACATTTTCAATCTAAAATTGGCTGGAATTGAGATCGGACGCCATGTCACGTTTGGCGAGCCCCTGATGTGCCTAAACAGTGGAAAACCCCCACAAGTGACCCCATTTTGGAAACTAGACCCCCTAAGGAACTTATCTAGATGTGTCGTGAGCACTTTTATCCCCCAAGTGCTTCACGAAAGTTTATAATGCCTGGGCGTGAAAATAAAAAATCCTATTTTTTCCACAAACGTGATCGTTTAGTCCCCAATTTTTTATTTTCTCAAGGGTAAAAGGAGAAATTGGACCCCAAAAGTTGTTGTCCAATTTGTCCTGAGTACGCTGATACCCCATATGTGGGGTGGAACCACTGTTTGGGCGCATGGCAGGGCTCAGAAGGAAAGGAGCGCCGTTTGACATTTTCAATCTAAAATTGGCTGGAATTGAGATCGGACGCCATGTCACGTTTGGTGAGCCCCTGATGTGCCTAAACAGTGGAAAACCCCCACAAGTGACCCCATTTTGGAAACTAGACCCCCTAAGGAACTTATCTAGATGTGTCGTGAGCACTTTTATCCCCCAAGTGCTTCACGAAAGTTTATAATGCCTGGGCGTGAAAATAAAAAATCCTATTTTTTCCACAAACGTGATCGTTTAGTCCCCAATTTTTTATTTTCTCAAGGGTAAAAGGAGAAATTGGACCCCAAAAGTTGTTGTCCAATTTGTCCTGAGTACGCTGATACCCCATATTTGGGGGGGAACCACTGTTTGGGCGCATGGCAGGGCTCAGAAGGAAAGGAGTACCGTTTGACATTTTCAATCTAAAATTGGCTGGAATTGAGATCGGACGCCATGTCACGTTTGGCGAGCCCCTGATGTGCCTAAACAGTGGAAAACCCCCACAAGTGACCCCATTTTGGAAACTAGACCCCCTAAGGAACTTATCTAGATGTGTCGTGAGCACTTTTATCCCCCAAGTGCTTCACGAAAGTTTATAATGCCTGGGCGTGAAAATAAAAAATCCTATTTTTTCCACAAACATGATCGTTTAGTCCCCAATTTTTTATTTTCTCAAGGGTAAAAGGAGAAATTGGACCCCAAAAGTTGTTGTCCAATTTGTCCTGAGTACGCTAATACCCCATATGTGGGGGGGAACCACTGTTTGGGCGCATGGCAGGGCTCAGAAGGAAAGGAGCACCGTTTGACATTTTCAATCTAAAATTGGCTGGAATTGAGATCGGACGCCATGTCACGTTTGGCGAGCCCCTGATGTGCCTAAACAGTGGAAAACCCCCACAAGTGACCCCATTTTGGAAACTAGACCCCCTAAGGAACTTATCTAGATTTGTTGTGAGCACTTTTATCCCCCAAGTGCTTCACGAAAGTTTATAACGCCTGGGCGTGAAAAAAAACAACCCTATTTTTTCCCACAAAAATGATCATTTAGTCCCCAATTTTTAATTTTCCCAAGTGTAACAGGAGAAGTTGGACCCCAAATGTTGTTGTCCAATTTGTCCTGAGTACGCTGATACCCCACATGTGGGAGAAAACTACTGTTTGGGTACACTTCGGGGTTCGGAAGGGAAGTAGTGATGCTTTGAAAAGCAGACTTTGATGGAATGGTACGCGGACATCATGTTCCGTTTGCAGAGCCCCTGATGTGCCTGAACAGTAGAAATCCCCCACAAGTGACCCCATTTTGGAAACTAGACCTAACTGGGAACTTATCTAGGTGTGTGGTGAGAATTTTGAACCCCCAAGTGTTTCACTTAAATTTATAACGCCCGGGCGTGAAAATAAAATATCCTATTTTTTCCTACAAAAATGATCATTTAGTCCCCAATTTTTAATTTTCCCAAGTGTAACAGGAGAAATTGGACCCCAAAAGTTGTTGTCCAATTTGTCCTGAGTACGCTGATACCCCACATGTGGGAGAAAACTACTGTTTGGGTACACTTCGGGGTTCGGAAGGGAAGTAGTGACGCTTTGAAAAGCAGACTTTGATGGAATGGTACGCGGACATCATGTTCCGTTTGCAGAGCCCCTGATGTGCCTGAACAGTAGAAATCCCCCACAAGTGACCCCATTTTGGAAACTAGACCTAACTGGGAACTTATCTAGGTGTGTGGTGAGAATTTTGAACCCCCAAGTGTTTCACTTAAATTTATAACGCCCGGGCGTGAAAATAAAATATCCTATTTTTTCCTACAAAAATGATCATTTAGTCCCCAATTTTTAATTTTCCCAAGTGTAACAGGAGAAATTGGACCCCAAAAGTTGTTGTCCAATTTGTCCTGAGTACGCTGATACCCCACATGTGGGAGAAAACTACTGTTTGGGTACACTTCGGGGTTCGGAAGGGAAGTAGTGACGCTTTGAAAAGCAGACTTTGATGGAATGGTACGCGGACATCATGTTCCGTTTGCAGAGCCCCTGATGTGCCTGAACAGTAGAAATCCCCCACAAGTGACCCCATTTTGGAAACTAGACCTAATTGGGAACTTATCTAGGTGTGTGGTGAGAATTTTGAACCCCCAAGTGTTTCACTTAAATTTATAACGCCCGGGTGTGAAAATAAAATATCCTATTTTTTCCTACAAAAATGATCATTTAGTCCCCAATTTTTAATTTTCCCAAGTGTAACAGGAGAAATTGGACCCCAAAAGTTGTTGTCCAATTTGTCCTGAGTACGCTGATACCCCACATGTGGGAGAAAACTACTGTTTGGGTACACTTCGGGGCTCGGAAGGGAAGTAATGACGCTTTGAAAAGCAGACTTTGATGGAATGGTACGCGGACATCATGTTCCGTTTGCACAGCCCCTGATGTGCCCAAACAGTAAAAAAAAAAACACAAGTGACATTTTGTAAACTAGACCCCCAATGAACTTACATAGATGTGCCCCCTTTTTGGAACTAATCTACTGTTTCCTGTAAAGTAAATTAGTAGTGCATGGAGGTGTGGTACAATCTGAAGCAATCCTTCATACACAGGCCAGGTTTTTCGGGGCAGGTGTCGCATTGATAAGTGGTGTCCTTGCGTATTCCCCTTTTGTAACACACTCGGCACCTTTTTTGCGACCTACCTCTTTTTGCAGTTTGCGGGACCTCCCCCGGGAAATGCTGACCTGGTACGATACGAGCACCTTCAGTTCCGGAAGTACTGGGGCCCGCTCCTTCCCTCGTGCCAAATAACAGGGCCTTAACCACTACCTCCTGGAACTGAAGGTACGACGTATCGCTGTGGCGTGCACATTGTGACAGCAGGAAAGCGTTGAGCATTGCCATTTGTACGATGTACACGGACAGCTTTTTGTACCACACCTTGGCCTTCCTCAAAGCACTGTACGGTTGGAGGAGCTGATCGGAGAGATCAACGCCCCCCATGCTTTTGTTGTACCCCAGTACACAGTCCGGTTTGCAGACCTGTGTAGAGGTACCCCGTACAGTGCTGAGGGCACTGCCATCACCGTGTATGGTGGTCAAGAGAAGGACATCCCTCTTGTCCTTGTACTTGACCACCAGCAGGTGGTCGCTACATTGGGCTCTGCTCTCACCTTTTCTGAGCATCTGCCCAAGTAGCGTCTTTGGGAGGCCTCTCTGATTTTTGCGGACAGTACCGCAGGCTGCGGTACCTCGCGCAGAGAGGGATTTGTAGAGTGGGATGCTGGTATAAAAGTTATCAGTATAGAGGTGATAACCTTTATCCAGCAGTGGGTGCACCAAATCCCACACTATTTTCCCACTCACTCCCAGGACAGGGGGACACTCAGGCGGTTCAATCCTGCTGTCCTTCCCCTCGTAGACTCTAAAGCTGTAGGTGTACCCTGAGGTACTCTCACACAGCTTGTAGAGTTTGATTCCGTACCTGGCCCTCTTGCTGGGCAGGTATTGACGGAATCTGAGCCGCCCCTTAAAATGAACCAAGGACTCATCCACGCAGATGTCCCTTTTGGGCACGTACACTTCACCGAACTTTTTGTTGAAGTGTTCGATGACAGGCCGAACTTTGAACAGACGGTCAAAGTTGGGGTCATCTCGTGCGGGACACTGTGCATTATCGGAATAATGCAGGAATTTATGGATGGCCTCAAAACGCGTTCGGACCATGACCATTCGGAACACTGGAGTGTTGAATAAAATATCAACACTCCAATATTGCCGAACTTCTGGCTTCTTCAGGAGCCCCATATGAAGCATCAGGCCCCAAAACTGCATCATTTCAACTGCGTCTACAGGAGACCAGTTAGAATATGATGAACTGGTGTTTTGCTCCAAAAATTGACGAGCATACAAATTAGTTTGCTCCACCATGAGGTTAACAAAATCCTCAGAGAAAAAGACTTTGAAAAAGTCTATTTCTGTGAGGCCGGTGGTGTCAAAACTGATTCCTGATTCTGCCACAAAATCAGGAATCAGTGGCTCGTAATTTTCGGGGGGCGAGGTCCATACGGGGTCCGAAGAGGGGCGCGCTGGTTCATCTTCAGGAGTGGGCCCTGCCTCATCTTCATCTTCATGAATGATGGGCACTTCTGTCCTGCGGCGTCTGCGTGGCGGTTCCGCAGGGCCGGAGGAGGAAGATGAGGAGGAGGAAGAGGATGAGGAAGAATCAGAAAAATAATGAAAAGTGGGATCCTCTCCCTCGCTATCAGTGTCGGAGGCAAGGAAAGCATATGCCTCCTCCGCTGAATAGCGCTGTTGGGACGAACGGGACGAGCGGGACATTTTTTTTATGAGTATGGTGCTTGGGTGTAATTTATTGGGAACTATGTGTACGTGTGGGGGGATAGTGTTTGGTGCAAACTATTCTTAAAATAAAGCTAAAGGGAAAGAAAAAGTAAAGGGGAGAAAAAAATACCTGTGAAAGGAAAAGTCTAAAACAGCAGGCCCTAGCTCTGATAAGTGAACCGCGTCAAATTTCGGCGCCTGCTGGGTGTACGAACGGGGATGTGGAAAAAACGCCAGGCACGAGAGCTCTAAGTGACACGGTTCACTTATCAGAGTTCGGTGGCTGCTGGGTGTGCGAACGGGGATGTGAAAAGGGAAGGCACAGATTAGACGCGGCGGCTGGGGGAGCGCAAGGGGATGGGGGAAAAAAAAAAAGAAAAGGCACGGATTAGACGCAGCGGCTGGAGGAGCGCACGGAGATGGGGAAAGAAAAAAAAAGAAAAGGGAAGGCACAGATTAGATGCGGCGGCTGGGGGAGCGCAAGGGGATGGGGGAAAAAAAAAAGAAAAGGCACGGATTAGACGCAGCGGCTGGAGGAGCGCACGGAGATGGGGAAAGAAAAAAAAAGAAAAGGGAAGGCACAGATTAGATGCGGCGGCTGGGGGAGCGCAAGGGGATGGGGGAAAAAAAAGAAAGAAAAGGCACGGATTAGACGCAGCGGCTGGAGGAGCGCACGGAGATGGGGAAAGAGAAAAAAAGAAAAGGGAAGGCACAGATTAGATGCGGCGGCTGGGGGAGCGCAAGGGGATGGGGGAAAAAAAAAGAAAAGGCACGGATTAGACGCAGAGGCTGGAGGAGCGCACGGAGATGGGGAAAGAAAAAAAAAAGAAAAGGGAAGGCACAGATTAGACGCGGCGGCTGGGGGAGCGCAAGGGGATGGGGGAAAAAAAAAAGAAAAGGCACGGATTAGACGCAGCGGCTGGAGGAGCGCACGGAGATGGGGAAAGAAAAAAAAAAGAAAAGGGAAGGCACAGATTAGACGCGGCAGCTGGGGGAGCGCAAGGGGATGGGGGAAAAAAAAAAGAAAAGGCACGGATTAGACGCAGCGGCTGGAGGAGCGCACGGAGATGGGGAAAGAAAAAAAAAAAAGAAAAGGGAAGGCACAGATTAGACGCGGCGGCTGGGGGAGCGCACGGGGATGGGGAAAAAAAAAGCGAGCACGAGTGTTGATAGGTGAACTGCGTCACCAATCAACGCTCGGCGGCTGCTAAATTTGGGCACGGATACGGCGCAAGGAGTGGGGATTGGAGAAGGGGGGATGGGAGAAGGGGGGATGGAAGAAGGGGGGATGGGAGAAGGGGGGACGGGAGAAGGGGGGATGAATAGAGATCGGGCCGGGATCGGGGTATCAACACTTACGGTTTGTAGTCTCTCTTCTTTCTTCTCTCTTCTTTCTTTAGCTAGAATTGTGGTGTCACAGGCTACTGTGGCACCACAAGTCTCAGCACAGGAGGGGATCTCAAAGCGTGACCGCTCTGAAGGAATCCTCACCAAGTGTGAGGATTCCTTCAGAGCAGTTACACAGGTCAGGGGCAGGTGAGACAGGTCACAGAGCGGTCACACCGCTGCTGTGACCTGTGATTGGTGGGATCGATGATCACATCGATCCCACCAATCAAAGAAGGCCCTGGTGACGCTGGTGTTGCTATGCACCAGCCTATGATCGGAGCTCACAGCTCCGATCATAGGCAGGTCACCGGCAGGTCACCAGCAGGTGACAGGCAGGTGACCGGCAGGTCACCGGCAGGGCACCGGCAGGGCACAGCGCGGTCACACCGCTGCTGTGCCCTGTGATTGGCGCGATCGACGATCACATCGATCGCGCCAATCAGACTGGGAACACGGGGCTGCAGAGCGCGCAGGTAGGCAGGACACAGCAGCGGCGGTAACACCGTCGCTGTGTCCTGCGATTGGCGCGATCGATGTGATCGTCGATCGCGCCAATCAGAGTTGAATGCTCCGGAGCCATGGCAGGAGATCCGGAGCCATGGCCCGGGGCTGCAGAGTGCGCAGATAGGGGCAGGGCACAGAGCGGTAACACCGCCGCTGTGCCCTGCGATTGGCGCGATCGATCTATCGCGATCGCGCCAATCCCGGGGGGGTTTGGGCACATGCCTGGCATTGCCAGGCACTGGCCTAGGATCGAGTACATCGGTACTCGATCCTAGGCTGGGACCTCACTGTTTCAGCCAAATTGATTGGCTGAAACAATGAGAAAGGCTGCGATTGGCTGCTCAGAATTGAGCAGCCAATCACAGCGATCGGGAGGCCGGGGGGGGGCGGTGACAGGCCCTAGGATGCCGACACCATCTTCCTGCAGATAAGATGGCGTCGGAATTTTAATGCGATCACTGCGACTTAAGTCGCAGTGTCGCATTAAAGGGCATGACGTACTATTGCGTCCTTGGGAAGTAGGGCCCACCCCACATGGACGCAATAGTACGTCAGATGGCAGAAAGGGGTTAATAGTATGGGTGTCTCGAGAACACCGATTCTGTCAACAACCAACGTAGAAGACAAGGTGGTCCATGACCAGACAGGCCCTTCTGGCATTTGCCAGAATTGACAGATGGCCAGTCTGACCCTGGCCTGGCTCTACCGATGTTGAGGGAGATAAAGATTGTGCACTTGGATTTCAAGTGCCCGATTCTTTTGTTTTTGGGTAGATAAACCATCTCTGACGGTGTGTGACGACATACTACTGTCTTGCACTACAAGAATGTGTGGGAAAGCCGAGCATACATGTGTGGGTTGAGAATGATAGCAGCAGTCAGCTATATAATGTACATGGTCATCTATGTACTTGTAACATGGCCGTGTGTGAGACATTGTGAGACGTTAGCCATGTATTTGAGACTTTAGATCATCTAGACAATTACTATCCAATTTGATTTTCCAGTACAGAATCCTAAAGGTACCGTCACACTCAGCAACTTTGCAAAGAGAACGACAACAATCTGTGACGTTGCAGCGATCTGGATAGCGATCTCGTTGTGTTTGACACGCAGCAGCGATCTGGATCCCGCTGTGCCATCGCTGGTCGGAGCTAGAAGTCCAGAACTTTATTTCGTCGCCAGGTCGGTGTGTATCGTCGTGTTTGACATCAAAAGCAACAACGCCAGCAACGAGCATAGGACCCCTAGATGTGTGTCGGATCGGTACACTCCGGCTGTTTGACATGGAGCTAACAACCAGCGAGAACGAGAAGTGAGTCGCCGTTACGTCACTGGATCGCTCCTGCATCGTTCTGGAGCTGCTGTGTTTGACGTCTCTACAGCGACCTAAACAGCGACGCTCCAGCAATCTAGTTTAGGTCGGCTCATTGTCTATATCGCTTATCGCTGCAGCGTCGCTGAGTGTGACGGTACCTTAAAGGTACCTTCACACTGAACAACTTAACAACGATAACGATAGCGATCCGTGACATTGCAGCGTCCTGGATAGCGATATCGTTGTGTTTGACACGCAGCAGCGATCAGGATCCTTCTGTGACATCGCTGGTCGGAGCTAGAAGGCCAGCACCTTATTTCATCGCTGGATCACCCGCTGACATCACTGAATCGGCGTGTGTGACGCCGATCCAACGATGTCTTCACTGGTAACCAGGGTAAACATCGGGTTACTAAGCGCAGGGCCGCGCTTAGTAACCCGATATTTACCCTGGTTACCATTGTAAATGTAAAAAAAACAAACACTACATACTTACATTCCGGTGTCTGTTGCGTCCCTCGCCGTCAGCTTCCCGCACTGACTGTGAGCGCTGGCCGTAAAGCACAGTGGTGACGTCACCGCTGTGCTCTGCTTTACGGCTGGCCCTCACAGTCAGTGCGGGAAGCTGACAGACACCGGAATGTAAGTATGTAGTGTTTTTTTTTTTTACATTTACAATGGTAACCAGGGTAAATATTGGGTTACTAAGCGCAGCCCTGCGCTTAGTAACCCGATGTTTACCCTGGTTACCGAGGACCTCGGCATCGTTGGTCGCTGGAGAGCTGTATGTGTGACAGCTCTCCAGCAACCAAACAGCGACGCTGCAGCGATCGGCATCGTTGTCTATAGCGCTGCAGCGTCGCTTAATGTGACGGTACCTTTACATTGGCCAAGCGGGCTGACATTCTAAAGTTTATCCTTTATCTTTCCTTCTCTAGGAGATAAGCTACCACCAGAGATGTCTCACACAGGAGAACTACAGTGTTTGGGAGAGCCAATTATGGTCGTGGCCAACCGAACAAGTGGCTACACTTATCGTTCAATCAACATCCATCTAAAGTGTACGGGAGAATTAAGAGCTCATTTAGAAGCGTTGACCATGGCTGTTAAAGTGTCGCCCGATTAGCTACGTGCAAGCCGATCTTTGGTCATTTAATAGTCAGGCCGGCCGACCACACTGCAGTTCTTTGCACAGCACTATGTGCAGCCGGTTACGATGATTTTTCAGCATGCTTAAAAATCATCTCACCCGACGATCAATAATCAGGAAACGATTCTCATAAACACTCGGTTCCTAAATTGTTGGCCTATTTAAGTGGACGTTAAAATGTGAGTATCAGGGATCATCTATCACACTGCAACGTTGAAGCATTTCAGAGCCTGTTTAAATAAGTTTATTTATATCATTCTAAATGTATTTAGATAAATCCAATCTCTGGACTGTAACAAGATTGAGGCTGAAGCCACTAGTCCATAAGGAACTAATCACTGGTAACAGGATAGGCAATAAAATGTCACAAAAGCGTTTGTTTCCACTGTGTGCAGCAATTGTCTCAGCAAACAGGAATGTGTAAGGCATTAATTAGAGATGTGTTAATTCATTTAAGGCATTGACTAAACTGGTGTTAATATTGTGTTAGTGAAAACCTCTGGTTCCCTGGTGCTAGGAGAGAGGTATAGAGTGTACGTTACATATCAGGAGGGGGGTTTGGAATATGGATGACGAGACAAGATGATGAGTTTAGTGTATACCTCTCATAGGATGATATTTGTTTTGGTGACAGGAGTTGTGGGGTACTTACAGGAAATAATGAGCCCAAAGAAAAAGAAATCCGGAGCATTTGAACATAAAGGAGACAGTAGATATCAGTAACAGTTTTCGTTATACAAAAATGTTTCACGTGTGCGATTGATTAGAAAGCTCAAAAAATATAGCCGCACTCTGAAATACAAAGAATAATAAATGTAGAATACTGGAACTGCATTACTGCCTTAGAAAATCGGTAAACGCTACATTATGTACATATGGAATATTGGAACGAAGGAACTGCAATATTGCTATAGAAAAATAGGCACGTGGCCAATATATGAGCCCAATAGCCATCGTCAAGGCATACCTTATTGTTGGGTCCCTAACCTGATAAGTCACCTCTCCTGGGCTGAAAACCCTACAATTTATTGGGCAGGAAGGAACCAGCTGATGGAAGTAGGAGTGAATGTGTCATAGGAGATTGTTACAAACAGAAATACTGACCGGCATATCCAAACTAGTGTGAACAGGTGCCAGATACGACAATAGTTCTATGAAAAAATATCGGCCCTCTGAACAATACATTTATTATTTTTAGTATTTCAGAGGGCAGCTATATTTTTTCTTAGAATTATTGCTTTAGCTGGCACGTGTACACACTAGTTTGGATGTGCTGATCAGTTTTTCAGATTAGAAAGCTGTCCGTGCATGTGGCAAATAAATCTCTTTGTACCGGGACAATATGCTTTGGCATACCTATTTTTAAATTGTCTAGGAAAGCATAGTCAATGGGAGATATATAGCAATACAGCTGAGTAAGTCACAGCCTTCAGAGCATACAAAGGATTGCAGAAACCTTGAGGCCACGTGCCCACAGTGAGTTTTTGTGCATTTTGGAAGCTGTGTAGTCTCATTTCGTCAAAAACGCAGTTTTTTACAGTACCAGCAAAGTGGATGGGATTTATAGAAATCTCGTGCCCGCTGTGCTTCTTTTTTTCCTCAGCATATACTGACCTGCGGTACGGATTTGAAATCCACAACATGTCTATTTCTCTTGGGTACGCTGAGTTTTATGTGCAAATTTCCTTCCCAGACTTACAATCAATGTGGAAAATCTGCAGGCTGTGCTGCTGGCTGCAACTGTATGCTGTCCGATGTTGCAAGCAGAGGCAACGTTACCTCTGCAGGATCAGATTGGCACATGGTGTGATCAGGCCAGCTTCAGAGCAGAGCTTGCAAGATCCATGCCAAAGAGTATGTGCAGCGCCCCAGAGTCTTGGTCGTTGCAGTAATGCTATTCTTCCACCAGGGGGAGTGATGTTACGTCCGAGGGCAATGAAGGAGATCTTCTGTCCAGGTATCACAACCACAATACACACTTCACACTCCAGGCCGCCAGGGGGAGCCATGCTTCTATCTATTAGGGCACTCCTCACAGTTAGGAAAAACTGGTAGTCTGGACAGAAAGTGGGAAGGAGGAGAGGAGAGCAGACGGAGGTCTGTGGGAGAACGAGGGTTCACGGAGCTGCGCCTGCTGTTATGTTTGCTAATGACAGGTGTTATGAAGGCAATCCAGAAACACAGTGTGCTTAGCGATCAGAGCGCACACAGTGATCTGACAAATACCCAAAAATACAAGAACGAGCTCTGAGACGTGGAAACTCTGTAGACTGCACACCTGATCCTATCCTAAACACAACTAAAAGCGGCTGTGGATTGCGCCTAACAACTACCTAGGCAACTCGGCACAGCCTAAGAAACTAGCTAGCCTGAAGATAGAAAAATAGGCCTGACTTGCCCCAGAGAAATTCCCCAAAGGAAAAGGCAGCCCCCCACATATAATGACTGTGAGTAAGATGAAAAGACAAAACGTAGGGATGAAATAGATTCAGCAAAGTGGGGCCCGATATTCTAGGACAGAGCGAGGACAGTAAAGCGAACTTTGCAGTCTACAAAAAACCCTAAAGCAAAACCACGCAAAGGGGGCAAAAAAAACCACCGTGCCGAACTAACGGCACGGCGGTACACCCTTTGCGTCTCAGAGCTTCCAGCAAAAACAAAGACAAGCTGGACAGAAAAAAAGCAACAAAAAAGCAAAAGGCACTTAGCTATACAGAGCAGCAGGTCACAGGAACAATCAGGAGAAGCTCAGATCCAACACTGAAACATTGACAAGGAGCAAGGATAGCAGCATCAGGCGGAGTTAAGTAATGAAGCAGTTAACGAGCTCACCAGAACACCTGAGGGAGGAAGCTCAGAAGCTGCAGTACCACTTGTGACCACAGGAGTGAATTCAGCCACAGAATTCACAACAGTACCCCCCCCTTGAGGAGGGGTCACCGAACCCTCACCAGAGCCCCCAGGCCGACCAGGATGAGCCGCATGAAAGGCACGAACAAGATCGGAAGCATGAACATCAGAGGCAAAAACCCAGGAATTATCTTCCTGAGCATAACCCTTCCATTTAACCAGATACTGGAGTTTCCGTCTAGAAACACGAGAATCCAAAATCTTCTCCACAATATACTCCAATTCCCCCTCCACCAAAACCGGGGCAGGAGGCTCAACAGATGGAACCATAGGTGCCACGTATCTCCGCAACAACGACCTATGGAATACATTATGTATGGAAAAGGAGTCTGGGAGGGTCAAACGAAAAGACACAGGATTGAGAACCTCAGAAATCCTATACGGACCAATAAAACGAGGTTTAAATTTAGGAGAGGAAACCTTCATAGGAATATGACGAGAAGATAACCAAACCAGATCCCCAACACGAAGTCGGGGACCCACACGGCGTCTGCGATTAGCAAAAAGTTGAGCTTTCTCCTGGGACAAGATCAAATTGTCCACTACCTGAGTCCAGATCTGCTGCAACCTATCCACCACAGAATCCACACCAGGACAGTCCGAAGACTCAACCTGTCCTGAAGAGAAACGAGGATGGAACCCAGAATTGCAAAAAAATGGAGAAACCAAGGTAGCCGAGCTGGCCCGATTATTAAGGGCGAACTCAGCCAACGGCAAAAAGGACACCCAATCATCCTGGTCTGCAGAAACAAAACATCTCAGATATGTTTCCAAGGTCTGATTGGTTCGTTCGGTCTGGCCATTAGTCTGAGGATGGAAAGCCGAGGAAAAGGATAGGTCAATGCCCATCCTACCACAAAAGGCTCGCCAAAACCTTGAAACAAACTGGGAACCTCTGTCAGAAACAATATTCTCAGGAATGCCATGCAACCGAACCACATGCTGAAAGAACAAAGGTACCAAATCAGAGGAGGAAGGCAATTTAGCCAAGGGCACCAGATGGACCATTTTAGAAAAGCGATCACAGACCACCCAAATGACTGACATCTTTTGAGAAACGGGAAGGTCAGAAATGAAATCCATCGAAATATGTGTCCAAGGCCTCTTTGGGACCGGCAAGGGCAAAAGCAACCCACTGGCACGAGAACAGCAGGGCTTAGCCCTAGCACAAATCCCACAGGACTGCACAAAAGTACGTACATCCCGTGACAGAGATGGCCACCAGAAGGATCTAGCCACTAACTCTCTGGTACCAAAGATTCCAGGATGACCAGCCAACACCGAACAATGAAGTTCAGAGATAAGTTTATTAGTCCACCTATCAGGGACGAACAGTTTCTCTGCTGGACAACGATCAGGTTTATTCGCCTGAAATTTTTGCAGCACCCGCCGCAAATCAGGGGAGATGGCAGACACAATGACTCCTTCCTTGAGGATACCCGCTGGCTCAGATAAACCCGGAGAGTCGGGCACAAAACTCCTAGACAGAGCATCCGCCTTCACATTTTTAGAGCCCGGAAGGTACGAAATCACAAAGTCGAAGCGGGCAAAAAATAACGAACAACGGGCCTGTCTAGGATTCAAGCGCTTGGCAGACTCGAGATAAGTCAAGTTCTTATGATCAGTCAATACCACCACGCGATGCTTAGCTCCTTCAAGCCAATGACGCCACTCCTCGAATGCCCACTTCATGGCCAGCAACTCTCGATTGCCCACATCATAATTACGCTCAGCGGGCGAAAACTTCCTGGAAAAGAAAGCACATGGTTTCATCACTGAGCAATCAGAACCTCTCTGTGACAAAACCGCCCCTGCTCCAATCTCAGAAGCATCAACCTCGACCTGGAACGGAAGTGAAACATCTGGCTGACACAACACAGGGGCAGAACAAAAACGACGCTTCAACTCCTGAAAAGCTTCCACAGCAGCAGAAGACCAATTAACCAAATCAGCACCCTTCTTGGTCAAATCGGTCAATGGTTTGGCAATGCTAGAAAAATTACAGATGAAGCGACGATAAAAATTAGCAAAGCCCAGGAACTTTTGCAGACTTTTCAGAGATGTCGGCTGAATCCAATCCTGGATGGCTTGGACCTTAACTGGATCCATCTCGATAGTAGAAGGGGTAAAGATGAACCCTAAAAATGAAACTTTCTGCACACCGAAGAGACACTTTGATCCCTTCCCAAACAAAGAGTTAGCACGCAGGACCTGAAAAACCATTCTGACCTGCTTCACATGAGACTCCCAATCATCTGAGAAGATCAAAATGTCATCCAAGTACACAATCAGGAATTTATCCAGATACTCACGAAAGATGTCATGCATAAAAGACTGAAACACAGATGGAGCATTGGCAAGTCCGAACGGCATCACTAGATACTCAAAATGACCCTCGGGCGTATTGAATGCAGTTTTCCATTCATCTCCTTGCCTGATTCTCACCAGATTATACGCACCACGAAGATCTATCTTAGTGAACCAACTAGCCCCCTTAATCCGAGCAAACAAGTCAGATAACAATGGCAAGGGATACTGAAATTTAACAGTGATCTTATTAAGAAGGCGGTAATCAATACACGGTCTCAGCGAACCATCCTTCTTGGCTACAAAGAAGAACCCTGCTCCCAGTGGTGATGACGATGGGCGAATATGTCCCTTCTCCAGGGATTCCTTCACATAACTGCGCATAGCGGCGTGTTCGGGCACGGATAAATTAAATAATCGACCTTTAGGGAATTTACTACCAGGAATCAAATTGATAGCACAATCACAATCCCTATGCGGAGGTAGAGCATCGGACTTGGGCTCTTCAAATACATCCTGATAATCAGACAAGAACTCTGGGACCTCAGAAGGGGTGGATGACGAAATCGACAAAAATGGAACATCACCATGTACCCCCTGACAACCCCAGCTGGATACCGACATGGAATTCCAATCCAATACTGGATTATGGGTTTGTAGCCATGGCAACCCCAACACGACCACATCATGCAGATTATGCAACACCAGAAAGCGAATAACTTCCTGATGTGCAGGAGCCATGCACATAGTCAGCTGGGCCCAATATTGAGGTTAATTCTTGGCCAAATGTGTAGCATCAATTCCTCTCAATGGAATAGGACACCGCAAAGGCTCCAAGAAAAACCCACAACGTTTAGCATAATCCAAATCCATCAGATTCAGGGCAGCGCCCGAATCCACAAACGCCATGACAGAAAACGACGACAAAGAGCATATCAAGGTAATGGACAGAAGGAATTTGGACTGTACAGTACCAATGACGGCAGACCTAGCGGACCGCTTAGTGCGCTTAGGACAATCAGAAATAGCATGAGTGAAATCACCACAGTAGAAACACAGACCATTCAGACGTCTGTATTCCTGCCGTTCAACTCTAGTCATAGTCCTATCGCACTGCATAGGCTCAGGTTTAACCTCAGGCAGTACCGCCAAATGGTGCACAGATTTACGCTCGCGCAAGCGTCGACCGATCTGAATGGCCAAAGACAAAGACTCATTCAAACCAGCAGGCATAGGAAATCCCACCATGACATCCTTAAGAGCCTCAGAGAGACCCTTTCTGAACAAAGCTGCCAGCGCAGATTCATTCCACTGAGTGAGTACTGACCATTTCCTAAATTTCTGACAATATACTTCTATATCATCCTGACCCTGGCACAAAGCCAGCAAATTTTTCTCAGCCTGATCCACTGAATTAGGTTCATCGTACAGCAATCCGAGCGCCAGGAAAAACGCATCGACACTACTCAATGCAGGGTCTCCTGGCGCAAGAGAAAATGCCCAGTCTTGAGGGTCGCCGCGCAAAAAAGAGATAATAATCAAAACCTGTTGAATAGGATTACCAGAAGAATGAGGTTTCAAGGCCAGAAATAGCTTACAATTATTTTTGAAACTTAGAAACTTAGTTCTATCTCCAAAAAACAAATCAGGAATAGGAATTCTTGGTTCTAACATAGATTTCTGATCAATAGTATCTTGAATCTTTTGTACATTTATAACGAGATTATCCATTGAAGAACACAGACCCTGAAAATCCATGTCCACACCTGTGTCCAGAATCACCCAAATGTCTAGGGGGAAAAAAAAAAAAGTGAACACAGAGCAGGAAAAAAAAAAAAAATGATGTCAGAACTTTTTCTTTCCCTCTATTGAGAATCATTAGTTTGGCTCCTTGTACTGTTATGTTTGCTAATGACAGGTGTTATGAAGGCAATCCAGAAACACAGTGTGCTTAGCGATCAGAGCGCACACAGTGATCTGACAAATACCCAAAAATACAAGAACGAGCTCTGAGACGTGGAAACTCTGTAGACTGCACACCTGATCCTATCCTAAACACAACTAAAAGCGGCTGTGGATTGCGCCTAACAACTACCTAGGCAACTCGGCACAGCCTAAGAAACTAGCTAGCCTGAAGATAGAAAAATAGGCCTGACTTGCCCCAGAGAAATTCCCCAAAGGAAAAGGCAGCCCCCCACATATAATGACTGTGAGTAAGATGAAAAGACAAAACGTAGGGATGAAATAGATTCAGCAAAGTGGGGCCCGATATTCTAGGACAGAGCGAGGACAGTAAAGCGAACTTTGCAGTCTACAAAAAACCCTAAAGCAAAACCACGCAAAGGGGGCAAAAAAACCCACTGTGCCGAACTAACGGCACGGCGGTACACCCTTTGCGTCTCAGAGCTTCCAGCAAAAACAAAGACAAGCTGGACAGAAAAAAAGCAACAAAAAAGCAAAAGGCACTTAGCTATACAGAGCAGCAGGTCACAGGAACAATCAGGAGAAGCTCAGATCCAACACTGAAACATTGACAAGGAGCAAGGATAGCAGCATCAGGCGGAGTTAAGTAATGAAGCAGTTAACGAGCTCACCAGAACACCTGAGGGAGGAAGCTCAGAAGCTGCAGTACCACTTGTGACCACAGGAGTGAATTCAGCCACAGAATTCACAACAGCCTGCCCCACGAGCGGCAGCATCCAAAGAAAGAGACATTGAAAGGAATTGTGTTGCAGTGAGTGAGAAACAAAGTCATAGAAAAAGGAGAGGAACATCAGGGGGAGACCAGCTAGAAGCAGGCAGCCTCCTTCTGAAGCACAGTACCGGTAGCCAGAACACCGAGGGAGTAAGGATCTCTGTTGTGAATTCTGTGGCAGAGCTCCCTCCTGTGGTCACAAGTGGTACTTCGGCTGATTCTCTCTGTGAGCTTCCGTTGGTGGAGGAAAGTGGTACTGCGGCTTCTGAGTTTCCTTCCTCAGGTGATGTGGTGAAGTCGTTAGGTACTGCTCTATTTAACTCCATCTAGTGCTTTGATCCTGGCTTCCAGTCAATGTTCTAGTATTGGACCTGTTTCCTCCTGGATCGTTCCTGTGGCCTGCTGCTCTGCATAGCTAAGTTCCGCTTTTGCTTTTTGTTTGCTGTTTTTTTCTGTCCAGCTTGCTTATTTGTTTTCTTGTGCTTGCTGGAAGCTCTGGGACGCAGAGGGTGTACCTCCGTGCCGTTAGTTCGGTACGGAGGGTCTTTTTGCCCCCTTTGCGTGGTTGTTTGTAGGGTTTTGTGTTGACCGCAAAGTTACCTTTCCTATCCACGCTCTGTTCAGAAAGTCGGGCCTCACTTTGCTAAATCTATTTCAACTCTACGTTGGTCTTTTCATCTTAACTAACAGTCATTATATGTGGGGGCTGCCTTTTCCTTTGGGGTATTTCTCTGAGGCAAGGTAGGCTTATTTTCTATCTTCAGGCTAGCTAGTTTCTCAGGCCGTGCCGAGTTGCATAGGTAGCGTTAGGCGCAATCCACGGCTGCCTCTATTTGTGTTGGAGAGGATTAGGGATTGCGGCCAGCAGAGTTTCCACGTCTCAGAGCTCGTTCTATGTTTTTGGGTTATTGTCAGGTCACTGTATGTGCTCTGACTCCTATGTCCATTGTGGTACTGAATTACCAGATCATGACAGTACTGGAAGCCAAAAGTACTAATGATTCTCAATAGAGGGAAAAAAGAAGTTCTGAGACCATTTTTTTTTCCTCTGCACTGTGTTTTGCCTTTTTTTTCCCCTAGACATTTGGGTGGTTCAGGACACAGGTGTGACATGGACATTCAGGGTCTGTGCTCTTCAATGGATAATCTCGTTATAAATGTACAAAAGATTCAAGATTTGGTGGTTCAGAAGCCTATGTTAGAACCAAGAATTCCTATTCCTGATTTGTTTTATGGTGATAGAGCCAAGTTTGTGAATTTCAAAAATAATTGCAAACTGTTTCTGGCCTTGAAACCTCGCTCCTCTGGTGACCCAGTTCAACAAGTGAGAATTATTATTTCTTTTTTGCGTGGCGACCCTCAAGACTGGGCATTTTCCCTTGCGCCAGGAGATCCTGCATTGAGTAATGTTGATGCGTTTTTCCTGGCGCTCGGATTGCTGTACGATGAGCCTAATTCAGTGAATCAGGCAGAGAAAAATTTGCTGGCTCTGTGTCAGGGTCAGGATGAGATAGAGGTATATTGTCAGAAATTTAGAAAGTGGTCCGTACTCACTCAATGGAATGAAGGTGCGCTCGCAGCTATTTTCAGAAAAGGTCTCTCTGAAGCCCTTAAGGATGTCATGGTGGGATTTCCTATGCCTGCTGGTCTGAATGAGTCTATGTCTTTGGCCATTCAGATCGGTCGACGCTTGCGTGAGCGTAAATCTGTGCACCATTTGGCGGTATTACCTGAGCTTAAACCTGAGCCTATGCAGTGCGATAGGACTTTGACCAGAGTTGAACGGCAAGAACACAGACGTCTGAATGGGCTGTGTTTCTACTGTGGTGATTCCACTCATGCTATCTCTGATTGTCCTAAGCGCACTAAGCGGTTCGCTAGATCTGTCACCATTGGTACGGTACAGTCAAAATTTCTTCTGTCCGTTACCTTGATCTGCTCCTTGTCATCGTATTCTGTCATGGCATTTGTGGATTCAGGCGCCGCCCTGAATTTGATGGACTTGGAGTATGCTAGGCGTTGTGGGTTTTTCTTGGAGCCCTTGCAGTGTCCTATTCCATTGAGAGGAATTGATGCTACGCCTTTGGCCAAGAATAAGCCTCAGTACTGGACCCAGCTGACCATGTGCATGGCTCCTGCACATCAGGAGGTTATTCGCTTTCTGGTGTTGCATAATCTGCATGATGTGGTCGTGTTGGGGTTGCCATGGCTACAAGTCCATAATCCAGTATTAGATTGGAAATCCATGTCTGTGTCCAGCTGGGGTTGTCAGGGGGTACATGGTGATGTCCCATTTCTGACTATTTCGTCATCCACCCCTTCTGAGGTTCCAGAGTTCTTGTCTGATTACTGAGATGTATTTGATGAGCCCAAGTCCGCATAGGGATTGTGATTGTGCTATCGATTTGATTCCTGGTAGTAAATTCCCAAAAGGTCGACTGTTTAATTTATCTGTGCCTGAGCACGCCGCTATGCGGAGTTATGTTAAGGAGTCCTTGGAGAAGGGGCATATTCGCCCGTCATCGTCGCCATTAGGAGCAGGGTTCTTTTTTGTAGCCAAGAAGGATGGTTCACTGAGACCTTGTATAGATTACCGCCTTCTAAATAAGATCACGGTTAAATTTCAGTACCCCTTGCCGTTGTTATCTGATTTGTTTGCTCGGAGTAAGGGGGCTAGTTGGTTCACCAAGATAGATCTTCGTGGTGCGTATAATCTTGTGCGTATTAAGCGAGGCGATGAATGGAAAACTGCATTTAATACGCCCGAGGGCCATTTTGAGTATCTAGTAATGCCATTCGGACTTGCCAATGCTCCATCAGTGTTTCAGTCCTTTATGCATGACATCTTCCGAGAGTACCTGGATAAATTCCTGATTGTGTACTTGGATGACATTTTGATCTTTTCGGATGATTGGGAGTCTCATGTGAAGCAGGTCAGAACGGTGTTCCAGGTCCTGCGTGCTAATTCTCTCTGTGAGCTTCCGTTGGTGGAGGAAAGTGGTACTACGGCTTCTGAGTTTCCTTCCTCAGGTGATGTGGTGAAGTCGTTAGGTGCTGCTCTATTTAACTCCACCTAGTGCTTTGATCCTGGCTTCCAGTCAATGTTCTAGTATTGGACCTGTTTCCTCCTGGATCGTTCCTGTGGCCTGCTGCTCTGCATAGCTAAGTTCCGCTTTTGCTTTTTGTTTGCTGATTTTTTCTGTCCAGCTTGCTTATTTGTTTTCTCGTGCTTGCTGGAAGCTCTGGGACGCAGAGGGTGTACCTCCGTGCCGTTAGTTCGATACGGAGTCCGAAGACTCAACCTGTCCTGAAGAGAAACGAGGATGGAACCCAGAGTTGCAGAAAAATGGCGAAACCAAGGTAGCCGAGCTGGCCCGGTTATTAACCCCTTTACCCCCAAGGGTGGTTTGCACGTTAATGACCGGGCCAATTTTTACAATTCTGACCACTGTCCCTTTATGAGGTTATAACTCTAGAACGCTTCAATGGATCCTGGTGATTCTGACATTGTTTTCTCGTGACATATTGTACTTCATGACAATGGTAAAAATTATTTGATAGTACCTGCGTTTATTTGTGAAAAAAACGGAAATTTGGCGAAAATTATGAAAATTTCGCAATTTTCCAACTTTGAATTTTTATGCAATTAAATCACAGAGATATGTCACACAAAATACTTAATAAGTAACATTTCCCACATGTCTACTTTACATCAGCACAATTTTGGAACCAAAATTTTTTTTTGTTAGGGAGTTATAAGGGTTAAAAGTTGACCAGCAATTTCTCATTTCTACAACACCATTTTATTTTAGGGACCACATCTCATTTGAAGTCATTTTGAGGGGTCTATATGATAGAAAATACCCAAGTGTGACACCATTCTAAAAACTACACCCCTCAAGGTGCTCAAAACCATATTCAAGAAGTTTATTAACCCTTCTCGTGCTTCACAGGAATTTTTTGAATGTTTAAATAAAAATGAACATTTAACTTTTTTTCACAAAAAATTTAATTCAGCTCCAATTTGTTTTATTTTACCAAGGGTAACAGGAGAAAATGGACCCCAAACATTGTTGTACAATTTGTCCTGAGTATGCCAATACCCCACATGTGGGGGTAAACCACTGTTTGGGCGCATGGCAGAGCTCGGAAGCGAAGGAGTGCCATTTGACTTTTCAATGCAAAATTGACTGGAATTGAGATGGGACGCCATGTTTCGTTTGGAGAGCCCCTGATGTGGCTAAACATTGAAACCCCCCACAAGTGACACCATTTTGGAAAGTAGACCCCCTAAGGAACTTATCTAGAGGCGTGGTGAGCACTTTGACCCAACAAGTGCTTCACAGAAGTTTATAATGTAGAACCGTAAAAATAAAAAATCATATTTTTTCACAAAAATTATCTTTTCGCCCCCAATTTTTTATTTTCCCAAGGGTAAGAGAAGAAATTGGACCCCAAAAGTTGTTGTACAATTTGTCCTGAGTACGCTGATAGCCCATATGTGGGGGTAAACCACTGTTTGGGCGGATGGGAGAGCTCGGAAGGGAAGGAGCGCCGTTTGACTTTTCAATGCAAAATTGACAGGAATTGAGATGGGACGTCATGTTGCGTTTGAAGAGCCACTGATGTGCCTAAACATTGAAACCCCCCACAAGTGACACCATTTTGGAAAGTAGACCCCCTAAGGAACTTATCTAGAGGTGTGGTGAGCACTTTGACCCACCAAGTGCTTCACAGAAGTTTATAATGTAGAACCGTAAAAATAAAAAATCATATTTTTTCACAAAAATTATCTTTTTGCCCCCAATTTTTTATTTTCCCAAGGGTAAGAGAAGAAATTGGACACCAAAAGTTGTTGTACAATTTGTCCTGAGTACGCTGATACCCCATATGTGGGGGTAAACCACTGTTTGGGTGGATGGGAGAGCTCGGAAGGGAAGGAGCGCCGTTTGACTTTTCAAAGCAAAATTGACAGGAATTGAGATGGGACGCCATGTTGCGTTTGAAGAGCCACTGATGTGCCTAAACATTGAAACCCCCCACAAGTGACACCATTTTGGAAAGTAGACCCCCTAAGGAACTTATCTAGAGGTGTGGTGAGCACTTTGACCCACCAAGTGCTTCACAGAAGTTTATAATGCAGAGCCGTAAAAATAAAACAAATTTTTTTTCCCACAAAAATTATTTTTTTAGCCCCCAGTTTTGTATTTTCCTGAGGGTAACAGGAGAAATTGGACCCCAAAATTTGTTGCCCAATTTGTCCTGAGTGCGATGATACACCATATGTGGGGGGAACCACTGTTTGGGCACATGGGAGGGCTCAGAAGGGAAGGAGTGCCATTTGAATGCAGACTTAGATGGAATGGTCTGCAGGTGTCACATTGCGTTTGCAGAGCCCCTAATGTACCTAAACAGTAGAAACCCCCCACAAGTGACACCATTTTGGAAAGTAGACCCCCTTAGGAACTTATCTAGATGTGTGCTGAGCGCTTTGACCCACCAAGGGCTTCACAGAAGTTTATAATGGAGAGCCGTAAAAATAAAACAAAAATTTTTTCCCACAAAAATTATTTTTTAGCCCCCAGTTTTGTATTTTCCCGAGGGTAACAGGAGAAATTCGACCCCACAATTTGTTGTCCAATTTGTCCTGAGTGCGCTGATACCCCATATGTGGGGGGGAACCACTGTTTGGGCGCATGGGAGGGCTCGGAAGGGAAGGAGCTCCATTTGGAATGAGGACTTAGATGGAATGGTCTGCAGGTGTCACATTGCATTTGCAGAGCCCCTAATGTACCTAAACAGTAGAAACCTCCCACAAGTGACACCATTTTGGAAACTAGACCCCCTAAGGAACTCATCTAGATGTGTTGTGATAGCTTTGAACCCCCAAGTGTTTCACTACAGTTTGTAACGCAGAGCCGTGAAAATTTTAAAAAAAAATCTTTCCCCCCAAAATTATTTTTTAGCCCCCAGTTTTGTATTTTCCCGAGGGTAAGAGGAGAAATTCGACCACAAAAGTTGTTGTCCAATTTGTCCTGAGTACACTGATACCCCGTATGTTGGGGGAAACCACCGTTTGAGCGCATGGCAGAGCTCGGAAGGGAAGGAGCGCCATTTGGAATGCAGACTTAGATGGAATGGTCTGCAGACGTCACATTGCGTTTGCAGAACCCCTAATGTACCTAAACAGTAGAAACCCCCCACAAGTGACCCCATATTGGAAACTAGACCCCCCAGGGAACTAATCTAGATGTGTTGTGAGAACTTTGAACCCCCAAGTGTTTCACTACAGTTTATAACGCAGAGCCGTGAAAATAAAAAATCTTTTTTTTTCCCACAAAAAATATGTTTTAGCCCCGAGTTTTGTATTTTCCCAAGGGTAGCAGGAGAAATTGGACCCCAAAAGTTGTTGTCCTATTTGTCCTGAGTACGCTGATACCCCATATGTTGGGGTAAACCCCTGTTTGGGCACACGGGAGAGCTCGGAAGGGAAGAAGCACTGTTTTACTTTTTCAACGCAGAATTGGCTGGAATTGAGATCGGACGCCATGTCGCGTTTGGAGAGCCCCTGATGTGCCTAAACAGTGGAAACCCCCCAATTATAACTGAAACCCTAATCCAAACACATCCCTAACCCTAATCCCAACAGTAACCCTAACCACACCTCTAACCCTGACACACCCCTAACCCTAATCCCAACCCTATTCCCAACCGTAAATGTAATCTAAACCCTAACTGTAACTTTAGCCCCAACCCAAACTGTAGCCCTAGCCCTAACCCTAGCCCTAACCCTAATCCTAACCCTAGTCATAACCCTAGCCCTAACCCTAGCCCTAACCCTAACCCTAGCCCTAACCCTAACCCTAGCCCTAACCCTAGCCCTAACCCTAACCCTAGCCCTAACCCTAGCTCTAACCCTAACCCTAACCCTAGCCCTAACCCTAACCCTAACCCTAGCCCTAACCCTAACCCTAGCCCTAACCCTAACCCTAGCCCTAACCCTAACCCTAGCCCTAACTCTAACCCTAGCCCTAATGGGAAAATGGAAATAAATACATTTTTTTAATTTTTCCCTAACTAAGGGGGTGATGAAGGGGGGTTTGATTTACTTTTATAGCGGGTTTTTTAGCGGATTTTTATGATTGGCAGCCGTCACACACTGAAAGACGCTTTTCATTGCAAAAAATATTTTTTGCGTTACCACATTTTGAGAGCTATAATTTTTCTATATTTTGGTCCACAGAGTCATGTGAGGTATTGTTTTTTGCGGGACGAGTTGATGTTTTTATTGGTAACATTTTCGGGCACGTGACATTTTTTGATCGCTTTTTATTCCGATTTTTGTGAGGCAGAATGACCAAAAACCAGCTATTCATGAATTTCTTTTGGGGGAGGCGTTTATACCGTTCCGCGTTTGGTAAAATTGATGAAGCAGTTTTATTCTTCGGGTCAGTACGATTACAGCGACACCTCATTTATATCATTTTTTTATGTTTTGGCGCTTTTATACGATAAAAACTATTTTATAGAAAAAATAATTATTTTGGCATCGCTTTATTCTCAGGACTATAACTTTTTTATTTTTTTGCTGATGATGCTGTATGGTGGCTCGTTTTTTGTGGAACAAGATGACGTTTTCAGCGGTACCATGGATAATTATATCTGTCTTTTTGATCGCGTGTTATTCCACTTTTTGTTCGGCGGTATGATAATAAAGCGTTGTTTTTTGCCTCGTTTTTTTTTTTTTTTTCTTACGGTGTTTACTGAAGGGGTTAACTAGTGGGCCAGTTTTATAGGTCGGGCCGTTACGGACGCGGCGATACTAAATATGTGTACTTTTATTTTTTTTTTTTATTTAGATAAAGAAATGTATTTATGGGAATAATATTTTTTTTTTTTTTTTCATTATTTTGGAATATTTTTTTTTATTTTTTTTTACACATTTGAAATTTTTTTTTTTTACTTTTTTACTTTGTCCCAGGGGGGGACATCACAGATCAGTGATCTGACAGTTTGCACAGCACTCTGTCAGATCACTGATCTGACATGCAGCGCTGCAGCCTTCACAGTGCCTGCTCTGAGCAGGCTCTGTGAAGCCACCTCCCTCCCTGCAGGACCCGGATCCGCGGCCATCTTGGATCCGGGGCTGGAGGGAGCAGGGAGGGAGGTGAGACCCTCGCAGCAACGCGATCACATCGCGTTGCTGCGGGGGGCTCAGGGAAGCCCGCAGGGAGCCCCCTCCCTGCGCGGTGCTTCCCTGTACCGCCGGCACATCGCGATCATCTTTGATCGCGGTGTGCCGGGGGTTAATGTGCCGGGGGCGGTCCGTGACCGCTCCTGGCACATAGTGCCGGATGTCAGCTGCGATAAACAGCTGACACCCGGCCGCGATCGGCGGCGCTCCCCCCGTGAGCGCTGCCGATCGCATATGACGTACTATTGCGTCCTTGGGAAGTAAAGCCCACCCCACATGGACGCAATAGTACGTCTAATGGCAGAAAGGGGTTAAGGGCGAACTCAGCCAAAGGCAAAAAGGACACCCAGTCATCCTGATCAGCAGAAACAAAACATCTCAGATAGGTTTCCAAGATCTGATTGGTTCGTTCGGTCTGGCCATTAGTCTGAGGATGGAAAGCCGAGGAAAAAGACAAGTCAATGCCCATCCTACCACAAAAGGCTCGCCAAAACCTCGAAACAAACTGGGAACCTCTGTCAGAAACGATATTCTCTGGAATACCATGTAAACGAACCACATGCTGGAAGAACAATGGCACCAAATCAGAGGAGGAAGGCAATTTAGACAAGGGTACCAGATGGACCATCTTAGAAAAGCGATCACAGACCACCCAAATGACTGACATCTTTTGAGAAACGGGAAGATCTGAAATAAAATCCATCGAGATATGTGTCCAAGGTCTCTTCGGGACCGGCAAGGGCAAAAGCAACCCACTGGCCCGAGAACAGCAGGGCTTAGCCCGAGCACAAATCCCACAGGACTGCACAAAAGTACGCACATCCCGCGACAGAGATGGCCACCAAAAGGATCTAGCCACTAACTCTCTGGTACCAAAGATTCCAGGATGACTAGCCAACACCGAACAATGAACCTCAGAGATAACTTTATTCGTCCACCTATCAGGGACAAACAGTTTCTCCGCTGGACAACGATCAGGTTTATTAGCCTGAAATTTTTGCAGCACCCGCCGCAAATCAGGGGAGATGGCAGACACAATTACTCCCTCCTTGAGGATACCCGCCGGCTCAGACAAACCCGGAGAGTCGGGCACAAAACTCCTAGACAGAGCATCCGCCTTCACATTTTTAGAGCCCGGAAGGTACGAAATCACAAAGTCAAAACGGGCAAAAAACAGCGACCAACGAGCCTGTCTAGGATTCAACCGCTTGGCAGACTCGAGATAAGTTAAGTTCTTATGATCAGTCAATACCACCACGCGATGCTTAGCTCCTTCAAGCCAATGACGCCACTCCTCGAATGCCCACTTCATGGCCAGCAACTCTCGGTTGCCCACATCATAATTTCGCTCAGCAGGCGAAAACCTCCTGGAAAAAAAAGCGCATGGTTTCATCACTGAGCAATCAGAACCTCTCTGCGACAAAACAGCCCCTGCTCCAATCTCAGAAGCATCAACCTCGACCTGGAACGGAAGAGAAACATCTGGTTGACACAACACAGGGGCAGAAGAAAAACGACGCTTCAACTCTTGAAAGGCTTCCACAGCAGCAGAAGACCAATTGACCACATCAGCACCCTTCTTGGTCAAATCGGTCAATGGTTTAGCAATACTAGAAAAATTGAAGATGAAGCGACGATAAAAATTAGCAAAGCCCAGGAACTTTTGCAGACTTTTCAGAGATGTCGGCTGAGTCCAATCATGGATGGCTTGGACTTTAACAGGATCCATCTCGATAGTAGAAGGGGAAAAGATGAACCCCAAAAATGAAACCTTCTGCACACCAAAGAGACACTTTGATCCCTTCACAAACAAAGAATTAGCACGCAGGACCTGAAAAACCGTTCTGACCTGCTTCACATGAGACTCCCAATCATCCGAGAAGATCAAAATGTCATCCAAGTACACAATCAGGAATTTATCCAGGTACTCTCGGAAGATGTCATGCATAAAGGACTGAAACACTGATGGAGCATTGGCAAGTCCGAACGGCATCACTAGATACTCAAAATGACCCTCGGGCGTATTAAATGCAGTTTTCCATTCATCGCCTTGCTTAATTCGCACCAGATTATACGCACCACGAAGATCTATCTTTGTGAACCAACTAGCCCCCTTAATCCGAGCAAACAGATCAGATAACAATGGCAAGGGGTACTGAAATTTAACCGTGATCTTATTAAGAAGGCGGTAATCTATACAAGGTCTCAGCGAACCATCCTTCTTGGCTACAAAAAAGAACCCTGCTCCTAATGGCGACGATGACGGGCGAATATGCCCCTTCTCCAGGGATTCCTTCACATAACTGCGCATAGCGGTGTGCTCAGGCACGGATAAATTAAACAGTCGACCTTTTGGGAATTTACTACCAGGAATCAAATTGATAGCACAATCACAATCCCTATGCAGAGGTAGGGTATCGGACTTGGGCTCATCAAATACATCCCGGTAATCAGACAAGAACTCTGGGACCTCAGAAGGGGTGGATGACGAAATTGACAGAAATGGAACATCACCATGTACGCCCTGACAACCCCAGCTGGACACCGACATGGATTTCCAATCTAATACTGGATTATGGACTTGTAGCCATGGCAACCCCAACACGACCACATCATGCAGATTATGCAACACCAGAAAGCGAATATCCTCCTGATGTGCAGGAGCCATGCACATGGTCAGCTGGGTCCAGTACTGAGGCTTATTCTTGGCCAAAGGTGTACCATCAATTCCTCTCAATGGAATAGGACACTGCAAGGGCTCCAAGAAAAACCCACAACGCTTAGCATACTCTAAGTCCATCAAATTCAGGGCAGCGCCTGAATCCACAAATGCCATGACAGAATACGATGACAAAGAGCAAATCAAGGTAACGGACAGAAGAAATTTTGACTGTACCGTACCAATGGTGGCAGACCTAGCGAACCGCTTAGAGCGCTTAGGACAATCAGAGATGGCATGAGTGGAATCACCACAGTAGAAACACAGACCATTCAGACGTCTGTGTTCTTGCCGTTCAACTCTGGACAAAGTCCTATCGCACTGCATAGGCTTAGGTTTAATCTCAGGTAATACCGCCAAATGGTGCACAGCTTTACGCTCACGCAAGCGTCGACCGATCTGAATGGCCAAAGACATAGATTCATTCAGACCATCAGGCATAGGAAATCCCACCATGACATCTTTAAGGGCTTCAGAGAGACCCTTTCTGAAAATCGCTGCGAGCGCAGCTTCATTCCATTGAGTGAGTACAGACCACTTTCTAAATTTCTGACAATATACCTCTATCTCATCCTGACCCTGACACAAAGCCAGCAAATTTTTCTCTGCCTGATCCACTGAATTAGGCTCATCGTACAGCAATCCGAGCGCCAGGAAAAACGCATCAATATTACTTAATGCAGGATCTCCCGGCGCAAGGGAAAATGCCCAGTCTTGAGAGTCGCCACGCAAAAAAGAAATAATAATTCTCACTTGTTGAGCTGGGTCACCAGAGGAGTGAGGTTTCAAGGCCAGAAACAGTTTGCAATTATTTTTGAAATTCACAAACTTGACTCTATCACCATAAAACAAATCAGGAATATTAATTCTTGGTTCAAACATAGGCTTCTGAACCACCAAATCTTGAATCTTTTGTACATTAATAACGAGATTATCCATTGAAGAGCACAGACCCTGAATGTCCATGTCCACACTTGTGTCCTGAACCACCCAAATGTCTAGGGGAAAAAAAAGGCAAAACACAGTGCAAAGAAAAAAAAATGGTCTCAGAACTTCTTTTTTCCCTCTATTGAGAATCATTAGTACTTTGGGCTTCCTGTACTGTTATGAAAGGCAATTCAGTACCACAATGGACATAGCGGTCAGAGCACATACAGTGATCTGACAATAACCCAAAATCATAGAACGAGCTCTGAGACGTGGGAACTCTGCAGACCGCAATCCCTAATCCTCTCCAAACAACACTAGAGGCAGCCGTGGATTGCGCCTAACTCTGCCTATGCAACTCGGCACAGCCTGAGAAACTAACTAGCCTGAAGATAGAAAATAAGCCTACCTTGCCTCAGAGAAATACCCCAAAGGAAAAGGCAGCCCCCCACATATAATGACTGTGAGTAAGATGAAAAGACAAATGTAGGGATGAAATAGATTCAGCAAAGTGAGGCCCGACCTTCCCAACAGAGCGAGGACAGGAAAGATAACTTTGCGGTCCACACAAAACCCTAAAGAAAACCACGCAAAGGGGGCAAAAAGACCCTCCGTACCGAACTAACGGCACGGAGGTACACCCTTTGCGTCCCAGCTTCCAGCAAAACAAATAGACAAGCTGGACAGAAAAAATAGCAAACAAATAGCAAAGAAGCACTTAGCTATGCAGAGCAGCGCCACAGGAACGATCCAGGGAAAAACAAGTCCAACACTGGAACATAGACAGGAAGCCAGGATCAAAGCATTAGGTGGAGTTAAGTAGAGAAGCACCTAACGACCTCACAAGATCACCTGAGGGAGGAAACTCAGAAGCCGCAGTACCACTTTCCTCCAGAAACGGAAGCTCCCAGAGAGAATCAGCCGAAGTACCACTTGTGACCACAGGAGGGAGCTCTGCCACAGAATTCACAACACAGGCCGTGCCGAGTTGCATAGGGAGCGTTAGGCGCAATCCACGGCTGCCTCTAGTTGTGTTGGAGAGGATTAGGGATTGCGGTCAGCAGAGTTTCCACGTCTCAGAGCTCGTTCTATGTTTTTGGGTTATTGTCAGGTCACTGTATGTGCTCTGACTCCTATGTCCATTGTGGTACTGAATTACCAGATCATGACAGATCTCTATGCTTTACTTCAGAGACTGGCAGGACAGTTGATTCCACGTTGGCTGCCCGACCATATACCCAGGATGCACGATGGCAACTTGTGGGGGCCGGGGCGTCTCTAAGGTCCCTATAAAAATCCTCAGGCCATCAGTCATACGGGTTTGTCCTATCCGTCAGGCGGACAGAGAGAAAGAGACATTACATCTACGATAGTTGTGAGGACCTCACCGAGGAGCTCAGCAGGGAGGTACTACAACACTCAGGTGCTAGAGGAAGGCTATTGAATTCCACCTGGATATGGGGACTCTGGATTTGCCTTCAGACCGGCCGGACTCTGCCTACCCTGTGGTCCCTACCCTGGACTGTGGATGCTGAAGCCTTCAGTAAAGGTAAAGAGACAGCAACCTTGTGTCATCGTTATTCACTGTACCTTACACCATCCACCATCTACACTCTAGCTGCCATAACATCGCCCCAGCGGACCCCTAAGCAGCGTCGGTCACCCTGACCGAATACCACAGGTGGCGTGACGAACATTATCCCTTTAAAGACCTTTTCCCCAATTTATCAACGGACGTTCCCCTAGGGCCACGGACCGGGTCAGCCACCGTGACATCCCCACTGAGAACAGAAGAAGGGCCCGGCTCCAAGTACCCCATTGCCCTACTGGGGGCGATCCATATGTAAGTACTGCCAGGCTCGGGCTGGCCCACAGGAGAATCCTCCGGTGGGCCTTTGTGCGCAGGATTGGCCACTACCCTCTTATATGAGCAGTACTTGACGCAATAGTCTTGATTCACTATGTACAAACAATGGTTGCATTCTTTCTACTCAACAATCAAGCCATTTTATTGCTATAGAAATTTGTGAATGAGGGTAAAGTCATATTTGCATGTAGCTGAAAATTTAGACCCTGGAGACTAAAGACTAAAACTGTTCATCGTTCAGAATTTCATTGCTAAGGCTGCCCATTTTGACTTTATGTAGTCGCTGCTCAAGATTGGTGAAATTTGAAAGGGTGGGGGTTAGCAACTTATCTTCCTGTCATCTCCTAAAATATTTCCAGTCAGATCTTATACATGTTGTGAAAGTTACGGGCCATTCTCATTTACATGACTTTTTGTGGACAAAACTATCCACAGAAAATCGCAGAGATGCATCCAATTTTGATCAGAGTGACGGACCAAAGTCGATAATGCTTGTTTATGGGTCCATGAAAAAAATCGGACAACACTCAGATGACATCTGACATCAAGTTGGGTTCGATTTTCATGGACTGTCACATAAGAGAAGGTGGAGAAGCTTTCTTTTTTTATTTTCTCCACGTATGAGAAAAACTAATGACACTCGGACCACATTCTGATAAAAAAAATCAGTCCGTTTCTCTTGTATGTGGAAAATACTGACACGTGAATTAGGCCTAATGGTGACTGAACCCACTGATGTGGATGTGTTTGGCCAACAGTTTAGTGTGCATGGGCGGCCCCAGAAATATCATTGTTGGGGGAGATAAGTATCCAGCATGTCTGATTTTGGACTGCTGATCCTTTTCGTTCTCTAAAGAAGAAGTCTGGCCATGTCTCTACCATAGAGAACAGAGGGGATTGGCTAAACAAGCTCTCCTGAGAATGGGAGAGTTGGCAGAGATAGCTACTGGCTGAATGATTAGCCACCATCTAAGATGAATGGGAATTTTAACATGAGAGATTACCACTATTCTTCACTTTTGACCATTTTGAGGTCCATGCGTGTCCCGTTAGTGATAGGACTGGGTTGTTTGACAGATCATTAATCAGGATGTTTTTGGTACAATGTATGGCACTTTGAGATCTCTCTACTTCTGTAATCTCAAGCACATACACATACAGTGCCTACAAGTAGTATTCAACCCCCTGCAGATTTAGCAGGTTTACACATTTGGAATTAACTTGGCATTGTGACATTTGGACTGTAGATCAGCCTGGAAGTGTGAAATGCACTGCAGCAAAAAAGAATGTTATTTCTTTGTTTATTTTTTTTTAAATTGTGAAAAGTCTTTTCAGAGGGTCATTTATTATTCAACCCCTCAACCCACCAGAATTCTGTTTGGTTCCCCTAAAGTATTAAGAAGTAGTTCAGGCACAAAGAACAATGAGCTTCACATGTTTGGATTAATTATCTCTTTTTCCAGCCTTTTCTGACTATTTAAGACCCTCCCCAAACTTGTGAACAGCACTCAAACATGGTCAACATGGGAAAGACAAAGGAGCATTCCAAGGCCATCAGAGACAAGATCGTGGAGGGTCACAAGGCTGGCAAGGGGTACAAAACCCTTTCCAAGGAGTTGGGCCTACCTGTCTCCACTGTTGGGAGCATCATCCGGAAGTGGAAGGCTTATGGAACTACTGTTAGCCTTCCACGGCCTGGACAGCCTTTGAAAGTTTCCTCCCGTGCCGAGGCCAGGCTTGTCCGAAGAGTCAAGGCTAACCCAAGGACAACAAGGAAGGAGCTCCGGGAAGCTCTCATGGCAGTGGGGACATTGGTTTCAGTCAATACCATAAGTAACGTACTCCACCGCAATGGTCTCCGTTCCAGACGAGCCCGTAAGGTACCTTTACTTTCAAAGAGTCATGTCAAGGCTCGTCTACAGTTTGCTCATGACCACTTGGAGGACTCTGAGACTGACTGGTTCAAGGTTCTCTGGTCTGATGAGACCAAGATCGAGATCTTTGGTGCCAACCACACACGTGACGTTTGGAGACTGGATGGCACTGCATACGACCCCAAGAATACCATCCCTACAGTCAAGCATGGTGGTGGCAGCATCATGCTGTGGGGCTGTTTCTCAGCCAAGGGGCCTGGCCATCTGGTCCGCATCCATGGGAACATGGATAGCACGGCCTACCTGGAGATTTTGGCCAAGAACCTCCGCTCCTCCATCAAGGATCTTAAGATGGGTCGTCATTTCAGCTTCCAACAAGACAACGACCCAAAGCACACAGCCAAGAAAATCAAGGCCTGGTTCAAGAGGCAAAAAATCAAGGTGTTGCAGTGGCCTAGTCAGTCTCCTGACCTTAACCCAATTGAAAACTTGTGGAAGGAGCTCAAGATTAAAGTCCACATGAGACACCCAAAGAACCTAGATAACTTGGAGAAGATCTGCATGGAGGAGTGGGCCAAGATAACTCCAGAGATCTGTGCCGACCTGATCAGGTCTTATAAAAGACGATTATTAGCTGTAATTGCAAACAAAGGTTATTCCACAAAGTATTAAACCTAGGGGTTGAATAATAATTGACCCACACTTTTATGTTTAAAATTTATAAAAATGTAACTGAGCAACAAAACATTTTGGTTTGTAAGATTTATGCATCTGTTAATAAATCCTGCTCTTGTTTGAAGTTTGAAGGCTCTAACTTATTTGCATCTTATTAAACCTGCTAAATCTGCAGGGGGTTGAATACTACTTGTAGGCACTGTATATTCTGAGTCATAGGAATTCAGGAAGTGATCCGAATTAGTGGGAGGAATGTCCAGAAGAACAATTACACATAAGTCCATAAAAACTTGTAATATTTGTCACACCGTAAATAAAAGTGTGCTTTCAGTTTAGAAAAACAAATGGGTTCTGATGACATCTGTGTGATGTACCGAAGCTTCAGCACTGAGCTGGATCTGTTGTGTGACAGACCAAAAAAGTGCCCAATGGACCACATTCAGTTATAATAGTGTCTCTAACAAGGTTCTCCATCAATTTACTAGAATGATGCTGAAAATTGAGCTTGTCATCAAAAGTAAGAGAACGGCCATTGGGGGCTCCAAACAAAAGTCGAAATAAAACAGTTTGATCATAACTAGGGTTGAGCGAAACGGATCGGACAAATTAAAAAATCGCCGACTTTCCGCAAAGTCGGGTTTCATGAAACCCGACTCGATCCTAGTGTGGGATCGGCCATGAGGTCAGCGATCTGCGCGCAAAAGTCGCGTTTCGTATGACGCTTTCAGCGCCATTTTTCCGCCAATGAAGGAGGACGCAGAGTGTGGGCAGCGTGATGACATAGGTCTCGGTCCCCACCATCTTAGAGAAGGGCATGACAATGATTGGCTTGCTTTCTGCGGCGTCACAGGGGCTATAAAGGGGCGTGCACGCCGGCCGCCATCTTACTTCTGCCGATCTTAGCATAGGGAGAGGTTGCTGCAGCTTCATCAGAAGAAGGGATATAGTTAGGGAGGGAAGATTAACCCCCTTGTGCTGTAGCGATTTCCACTGACCAACACCACCATTTGTTTGCAGGGACAGTGGAGGCTACATTTTTGTGCATCAGCTCTGTAGCTTATTAGGCTGCCCTAGAAGACTCCCTGATTGCTGTTTGCACGCCGCTGTGCAAACCAACTGCTTTTTTTAAAAGCAAAAATCCTGTTGCTCCTTTCTGCACAGTTATCTTGTTTATTTGTCCACACTTTTGTGTGCAGCAGTCCTTTTTATTGCTGCCATACTTTTCCTGAGATCATTGTAGGGAGATAGAAATTCTACTACAGTCCTTGTATTTTTTCATATATCTTCCAGCCACTTTCTGCAACTTACATTGTGTTGTTATGTACACTGGGCCTGAGTTTTGGTCCAGTCTCCCCCCAAAAAAGTGAGATTCAAATTCTCACAAAGTGGATATACTTCAGTCCTGTTAGTTTGTCGTATATCAGCCAGCCACTTTCTGCCACTTACATTGTGTTGTTTTATACACTGGGCCTGAGTTTTGGTTCAGTCTCCCAAAAAAAAGGGAGATTTAAATTCTCAACAAGTTTATATACAACTTCTACCTTGTTTTACAGTACCATATAACGGTTGTTATTTTGGTTAGATTTTCCAAAAAATTAGGAAGTCTGGTGGAAGAGCCCGTGGGCGGTGGTTGCCAGCTGGTACTGATGGTGGTGGTGGTGCATCTGGTGGTAGTGGCAAAAGCACAATAGCACCTAAGGGTGCGAACTCTTCATTAAACCTTCATTAAAATGAACCAATCATGTATTTCAAATTATTTTGCCCCACCTTCCCCTGCTGACACGTAGCTTGCCTGAAAAATGTCTTGCTTTTGGCCTCTTCTTACTGGCTTCTCTAATTCCTCCATTTGCAACTGCTGAATGTCCACCATAGGCCATTTTTATACCTCCCTAAATGGGCAGACTCCCCCCACAGGGCCGTGGTCACCACCTGGCGCAAGCACCCGTGCGAGTGCCGTTTGCCTGGACAGGTGGGTGCGCCCCCTCTTGGGCGACGGCACTGGCACAGGGTCCCTCATAGTACAATGAAGTGTCTCTGACGGTGGTGGTGCACAACCAACGTCAGACACACCGTCGTAATATGAGGGGCCCTGTGCCAGTAATGCCGCCCACGAGAGAGTGTTCCCCCCCAGCTCGAACTGTGCTCTACCACTTGCAATACTTACCTCTCCCTGCTCCACCACTGTGTAGTCTTTGCTGTTAAATCTTTCAATGGCACTCCCAATACAAATTTGTTGAAATGATAGATGATAGTAAAAATATACATGGGCCCTGGCCTCCATTTAGACCAGTTAATACTTTGTGCCAACTACCACTGTCTACTACTCAGCAGAGGAGCCCACCCCAGTACCTAGCTATGCCACCTGTTTAGTCCTGTTACCAATTTTGAACTGCATTTAGCCTACTTTAGTATTTGGGCCTACTAACTGTGTCTGCCACTCATTACAGTTGTCCTCCACTGAACAAAGTTATGGCGCCCGTTTAGTCCTGTTAACAATTTTGAACTGAATTAGCCTACTTTATTATTTGGGCCTATATCTGTGTTTCCTGATCATCCTGCCCATTGCCCAGCCAGTGATAGATGAGTCTGCTGGTACATTGACCCAGACCACTACATTCCCCTTGCACTCTACACAGCCAGAATCTGACCCTGCTGAAAGTCAGGTTCCCCTTCCTGCATACTATACCACCTTACACGGGGGCAAAGAGGAAGGTGCAGATGAAAGTGCAGGTTCCTTCATCAGGTGGGGGGCATACTCGTTGGCGACGTCACTGGCACAGGGCCCCTCACAGTACGCAAAAGTGTCTCTGCCAGTGGGAGGCGCCACCCGCCGTCAAACACACCATCGTACTATGAGGAGCCCTGCGCCAGTGCCAACAAGTGGGCTCCCCCTGCTTGCTCTGGATCACAGCACTTGCAAAGTTGAAATACTTACCTCTCCCTGCTCCACCGCCGTGACGTATTCCGCGTTTCCTAGGCCCACGAAAATCTTGAGCCAGCCCTACTCCCCCCCACAACTTTAGCCAAATGACCCCCTGTTTTCAATGCCTAACTATTATTATAAAGTAAATTAAGATTGACAAGCTTAAGTAATAAGAATTGATGTTTTTTGGCATTAAAATGGGCACTGTAGGTGTTTTCCTGTCCTCCACTCACTGCCGACTTTGATTCCCCATTGACTTGCATTGGGTTTCGTGTTTCGGTCGGCCCCCGACTTTTCGCAATAATCCGCCGATTTCACCCGACCCGACTTTTGACAAAGTCGGGTTTCGCAAACCCGACTCGATCTGAAAAACGTAAAAGTCGCTCAACTCTAATCATAACGTAATACTAATGGGCACCGGTAGACCCTCCTGGGTCTCCATAATTTTGAGAACAGAGAATTGGCCAAACTCGAATTCTTCAGCTTGCAGAACAAGAATTGGTTGATAACTTTTGGCAAGTGGTTTTCTAACGCCAATGGATGGTTTTCGATACATTCCTTTTCTTGGTGCAAGCTGTTGTGTTGAGTGTGAATAACTTACCCAGGGGTTCTACTCACTCTCCCAATTATTTTAACCCACGGAGACTTGCACAGATGTGTGCGCTCATCACAATGAACAGAGAAAAGGACTGAGGGGGGCTGGTAAACCAATGATTAATTGTCTGCACTCAGAGCTCGCTTGTGTTTTTTTTTTTTTCTCTTTTCCAGGGATTTCCAAGAAAGAAACATTGTTTTCTGTCACTTTCCTTCCAGCTTTGGCTGAGACGCTGACAGATCTGGGAGACCCCTCCCATAGAGCCTGGGTTTTAGGGAGGCAGAATACTGAGAGAGAATGGGAGGAGGAGATCGCAAGTAGGGGAGAGGAAGGGAGTTGAGAGAAGTTACTTCGAGAGTATTATTTCAATATGGGGGGCTTATGGTGGTCTCATCATGGCCGATTGCTCCGGTGAAAGGGGTTGTCCAGGTTTAGGGTACAAGACTGCAGTCACTCTACATCTCTGCTGTTCCTCTGTATGCATCTGATTCCTGTTTTGTCTCATTCCCTAGGATCTGATAGACAACAAATTCAGCCTGAGGTTATGTGGGACACCTAATTATCTTTATTTTCTACTTCCAAAAGTTTGTCCAAGATTAGAAGAAGATGGGTTGCTTAAAAAAAAAAAATCACAATCAATGTCCAGAGGTTTTGCCCCATTGAAGTTAAAGTGGATGCCACACACAGCCCCTGGACGGGAGTGGGGTTGTTTTTGGAAGAAAGCAGACATGTTTTTCTAATCCTGAACAACCCCTTTAAATAAAAGTCACCGCGACAACAAAAGGCAGAGAAATGAAAGGCAGACTGTGAAGAGCACATCACTCAGCTGAAGTGATTTCCTATTCTCTCTGTACTATGACGATGCCTTGAAATCCCTCTGAATCTCTCCTTTACTTCCCATTATTCCCTGTGCATACAGTATTTATCACATTCTTATAATCCCCCCTTCCCCCGAGTCTCTGCTCTTCCACATCTCTCACTTCTGAAAACAGTGACCGGTGTGGTTATCGCAGATCGGACGTTACGATGTTAATTACCTCACAAAGAATATTTCCAAGTTACCGTCCATCGTTAGTCATATGGATTGGGGCACATCTCTACTAAATTTTATGCCACTTTTGTGGTGTAAATTAATAAATAAGTCCGGACATGAAGGAACATAGAGGGACGCCACCATGACAAGATTTTGGTGTGACTTGTATCGGTTACGGGCACTTTAAGGGAGTTGGGGGGGTCAGAGGGAAAGAAGGTGTCGTAAAAAAACACTATTAACCTGCAGATAATCGGCAGGTTAATAATGTTCTGGAGCTGCCCGGCGTCTGCACTGAGAGTCCCACTGCAAATGTTATTTCTCCCGTCGGCCTCGTGCTTTCAGTCATAGGGGCGGCGCCAGCGTGACTTCAGTGTATAGTCATACTGTAAGTGGGAAAGCAGCCAGAAGAGCATAACCCAATAATATAAAACGTAACTTTTACTAATGATATTAAAAAGTGGAAAAAACAATACAACAAATACACAAAGTGCTCACGCCGAAAACTGTGCTCAATTAAAAAACTGGTATGGTCTCACCAATTATGGACGTAGGGTACCCAAATCGATGCACAAGGGTCCCAGGGAGGGTCCAGTAGTTGTGGGGTAAGAGTGTAGGGACGGGGGACCTCTGCCTATATCCCCTGTCGTGCCCCAGCAATGACTCCCGTCCTGACAAGGACAGGCCCGAATAAGCCCCACTACGGACACCCCTCCAAGATGCAAGATGTAATGTGACGCCTCCCTACGCGTTTCCTCTCCAATCCCGGAGATTCATCAGGGGAGTTTGAATGGCCAACAGGCCTATATGTAGCTCAAAAGTCCATAAACGAAGTTGTTAGTCCATATAACGGAGCTATATGCAGTGGCTATACGGCATCCGGGTACCGGCAGACTTGTGTGGTGTCTGCCACAGAAAGTGAGTCAGCCCATCATACTGTAAGTGAGAGTCACCGCATACCAGGCACTGACTGACAACTGGATCTAATGCCGAGCAGGCTGTCAGTCAGTGCCAGGGGCGCAGTTACAGCTGCCACTTTCTATACACTGAGCAGTGACTGCAGCCAATCAGTATTGGGGGCGGGGTTACACAGATTAGCTAGACTATCTGGCCCGAGACACCTAGTCCTCTAATGATAATCTCCACCTCGTAAAACACTGATTGTATTGAAACTACAGCTAACTGCTGAGCAAGTAACACATCCCTGAAATCAGGCTCTCTGCCACTACATCACCTCTTTACAAGGGGCAATGTGATGCTGATAATTACTTTTAAGCTGGCTTAAAACCATCACAAGTGTTTTGCCTGTTTGTCGTGCGATTACCGGCCAGTTTAGAATGCTCATTCCCACAAATGCTCATTCCCCGATGGTCGACTTGTCTCTTACATACATACAGCAGTGAACATATTCAGGATGCTGTTCTACTGAATGCATATATTTCCATAAAAAAGGTAAAAAAGGAGTCTCCCTTTAAGGAAGTCCAGGTCTTCATTCCAAAATAACTATTGGGACATTTTGGGGGCTGCTAACTTCTTAAAGGGATTTGTTTTCACCATTCTTATCCATGGGCTGTGTCTATTATTGCAGCTCATTTTTATTTATGTAGATCTTATGCAACCACAGTTACTGGATATGAATATTTTAATCTTAGACATTTATGGGTGCAGGTTCCACCTCGAAGACTTGCGCCTATTTCAATAACAGGGTTCCCGCTGACTCCCATCCTGCCTTGTGTCACAGCGACTGTCGGCATATCCGCTGGACGAGAAAAAGAAAACACCCCTTTAAATATTCATGATAAGGGGCTCTTGCCATCTTTTGACATTATCATTATCCATACCATAGCTGATAACATTCTGATTGTTGAGGGTCCAAGCACTGGGATCTCCACAGATGTCGAGGATGAGGCTTTGCCGAGCCCACCTGAATAAAGCAATAGTAGCCGGCTTCCGCTCGATTCATTACCTATTGGACTGCCGGAGTTATTTCAGTAAAGAGATCACCTTTTTCAGACAGTCCCATAAAGAATAAATGAACGGGCAACTTTTACGACCACTCTATGCCAACTACCACTCTGCTGAACCCCATTCTTGAGATCCACGGGGGTGCAAGTGGTCAGACCCCCACTGATCAGCAAGTAATCATAATATTTGAGATTCTGTTATATTTTCCAGAGAAGAAAACAGAACCACATTCTGCAATTTGCTTCATGGTAACAAGACCGATGCCATTACTGAAACCGAACGGACCCCATTATAGGCAACAGGGTCCATCTTGTGACACTTGGAAAAAAAAAAGTCAGTAGATATCATTGTGCAATAATCCTCAATTTTATAGTCTTCGTCAACTAGGATAATATGAATCAGCCATGCTGACCTTGTGGATTTATGACAATCAGTATTTTATATGATGAATATAACTTCCACATGATGACTCACGTGGAGCTTTACTAACTTTATCAGACTCTTAATCCATTTTTATGGTACCTGCATTTGTTCAAGCTGCCTAGTCATTGAATGATAAGTTTAGATTTCGTGCTTCTTCTCCCATCATGTTTACAGGATCAGCAAACATAGTAACATAGTAACATAGTTAGTAAGGCCGAAAAAAGACATTTGTCCATCCAGTTCAGCCTATATTCCATCATAATAAATCCCCAGATCTACGTCCTTCTACAGAACCTAATTGTATGATACAATATTGTTCTGCTCCAGGAAGACATCCAGGCCTCTCTTGAACCCCTCGACTGAGTTCGCCATCACCACCTCCTCAGGCAAACAATTCCAGATTCTCACTGCCCTAACAGTAAAGAATCTTCTTCTATGTTGGTGGAAAAACCTTCTCTCCTCCAGACGCAAAGAATGCCCCCTTGTGCCCGTCACCTTCCTTGGTATAAACAGATCCTCAGCGAGATATTTGTATTGTCCCCTTATATACTTGTACATGGTTATTAGATCGCCCCTCAGTCGTCTTTTTTCTAGACTAAATAATCCTAATTTCGCTAATCTATCTGGGTATTGTAGTTCTCCCATCCCCTTTATTAATTTTGTTGCCCTCCTTTGTACTCTCTCTAGTTCCATTATATCCTTCCTGAGCACCGGTGCCCAAAACTGGACACAGTACTCCATGTGCGGTCTAACTAGGGATTTGTACAGAGGCAGTATAATGCTCTCATCATGTGTATCCAGACCTAAGTTTATCATTAACTAGGATCCCCAAGTCCTTCTCCCTGTCAGATTTACCCAGTGGTTTCCCATTCAGTGTGTAATGGTGATATTGATTCCCTCTTCCCATGTGTATAACCTTACATTTATCATTGTTAAACCTCATCTGCCACCTTTCAGCCCAAGTTTCCAACTTATCCAGATCCATCTGTAGCAGAATACTATCTTCTCTTGTATTAACTGCTTTACATAGTTTTGTATCATCTGCAAATATCAATACTTTACTGTGTAAACCTTCTACCAGATCATTAATGAATATGTTGAAGAGAACAGGTTCCAATACTGACCCCTGCGGTACCCCACTGGTCACAGCGACCCAGTTAGAGACTATACCATTTATAACCACCCTCTGCTTTCTATCACTAAGCCAGTTACTAACCCATTTACACACATTTTCCCCCAGACCAAGCATTCTCATTTTGTGTACCAACCTCTTGTGCGGCACGGTATCAAACGCTTTGGAAAAATCGAGATATACCACGTCCAATGACTCACCGTGGTCCAGCCTATAGCTTACCTCTTCATAAAAACTGATTAGATTGGTTTGACAGGAGCGATTTCTCATAAACCCATGCTGATATGGAGTTAAACAGTTATTCTCATTGAGATAATCCAGAATAACATCCCTCAGAAACCCTTCAAATATTTTACCAACAATAGAGGTTAGACTTACTGGCCTATAATTTCCAGGTTCACTTTTAGAGCCCTTTTTGAATATTGGCACCACATTTGCTATGCGCCAATCCTGCGGAACAGACCCTGTCGCTATAGAGTCCCTAAAAATAAGAAATAATGGTTTATCTATTACATTACTTAGTTCTCTTAGTACTCGTGGGTGTATGCCATCCGGACCCGGAGATTTATCTATTTTAATCTTATTTAGCCGGTTTCGCACCTCTTCTTGGGTTAGATTGGTGACCCTGAATATAGGGTTTTCATTGTTTCTTGGGATTTCACCTAGCATTTCATTTTCCACCGTGAATGCCGTGGAGAAGAAGGTGTTTAATATGTTAGCTTTTTCCTCGTCATCTACAACCATTCTTTCCTCACTATTTTTTAAGGGGCCTACATTTTCAGTTTTTAGTCTTTTACTATTGATATAGTGGAAGAACAGTTTGGGATTAGTTTTACTCTCCTTAGCAATGTGCTTCTCTGTTTCCTTTTTGGCAGCTTTAATTAGTTTTTTAGATAAAGTATTTTTCTCCCTATAGTTTTTTAGAGCTTCAATGGTGCCATCCTGCTTTAGTAGTGCAAATGCTTTCTTTTTACTGTTAATTGCCTGTCTTACTTCTTTGTTTAGCCACATTGGGTTTTTCCTATTTCTAGTCCTTTTATTCCCACAAGGTATAAACCGCTTACACTGCCTATTTAGGATGTTCTTAAACATTTCCCATTTATTATCTGTATTCTTATTTCTGAGGATATTGTCCCAGTCTACCAGATTAAGGGCATCTCTAAGCTGGTCAAACTTTGCCTTCCTAAAGTTCAGTGTTTTTTGTGACTCCCTGACAAGTCCCCCTAGTGAAAGACAGGTGAAACTGTACAATATTGTGGTCGCTATTTCCTAGATGCCCGACCACCTGCAGATTTGTTATTCTGTCAGGTCTATTAGATAGTATTAGGTCTAAAAGTGCTGCTCCTCTGGTTGGATTCTGCACCAATTGTGAAAGATAATTTTTCTTGGTTATTAGCAGAAACCTGTTGCCTTTAAGGGTTTCACAGGTTTCTGTTTCCCAGTTAATATCCGGGTAGTTAAAGTCCCCCATAACCAGGACCTCATTATGGGTTGCAGCTTCATCTATCTGCTTTAGAAGTAGACTTTCCATGGTTTCTGTTATATTTGGGGGTTTGTAACAGACCCCAATGAGAATTTTGTTACCATTTTTCCCTCCATGAATTTCGACCCATATGGACTCAACATCCTCATTTCCTTCGCTAATATCCTCCCTTAAAGTGGACTTTAGACAAGACTTTACATAGAGACAAACCCCTCCTCCTCTCCGATATTTACGATCCTTTCTAAACAGACTGTAACCCTGTAAGTTAACTGCCCAGTCATAGCTTTCATCTAACCATGTCTCGGTTATTCCCACTATGTCAAAGTTACCTGTAGATATTTCTGCTTCTAGTTCTTCCATCTTGTTTGTCAGGCTTCTGGCGTTTGCGAGCATGCAGTTTAGAGGATTTTGTTTTGTTCCAATCTCCTCACTGTGGATTGTTTTAGAAATGTTCTTACCTCCCTTCTGAGTATGTTTTCCTGGATCTTCTTTGTTCAAGTCTAATGTTTTTCTTCCCGTCCCCTCTTCTTCTAGTTTAACGCCCTCCTGATGAGTGTAGCGAATCTTCTGGCGAATGTGTGTTTCCCAGGTTTGTTGAGGTGTAGTCCGTCTCTGGCGAGGAGTCCATCGTACAAGTAATTCACAGCGTGGTCCAGGAATCCGAATCCTTGTTGTCTGCACCATCGCCTTAGCCAGTTGTTTGCATCAAGGATCCTGTTCCATCTCCTGGTGCCATGCCCGTCTACTGGAAGGATAGAAGAAAAAACTACCTGTGCATCCAGTTCCTTTACTTTCTTCCCCAACTCTTCAAAGTCTTTGCAGATTGTCGGTAGGTCCTTCCTTGCCGTGTCATTGGTGCCAACATGTATCAGAAGAAATGGGTGGACGTCCTTGGAGCTGAAGAGCTTTGGTATCCTATCGGTCACATCCTTGATCATCGCACCTGGAAGGCAGCATACTTCTCTTGCAGTTATGTCCGGTCTGCAGATGGTTGCTTCTGTGCCTCTCAGTAGTGAGTCTCCCACCACCACCACTCTTCGTTGCTTCTTGGCTGTACTTTTTGCTGTCACTTGTTGCTGTGTGCCCTTTTCTTTTTTGCTTGCTGGTATTGCTTCATCCTTAGGTGTGCCATCTTCATCCTCTACAAAGATTTGATATCGGTTCTTCAGTTGTGTGGTTGGTGATTTCTCCATGGTCTTCTTGCTTCTTTTGGTCACATGCTTCCACTCATCTGCTTTTGGAGGTTCTCTGACACTTTTTTCACCTTCTGTGACCAGTTGAGATGCTTCTGTTCTGTCTAGAAAGTCTTCATTCTCTTTGATGAGTTTCAAAGTTGCTATTCTTTCTTCCAGACCCCGCACCTTTTCTTCTAAAAGGGCCACTAGTCTACACTTCTGACAGGTGAAATTTGATTCTTCTTCTGGTCGATCTGTGAACATGTAGCACATGCTGCAGCTCACCATGTAGGTTGTCACATCTGCCATGTTGCTCCTAGATCCTGCTGACTTGCTGTGTGTTTTCCTTCTTGTGTAATCTACTCAGCCAAGCTCTCTTGCAATAATGTCCTACAGGCAAAAATTATCCTCCTCAAGCTTGAATCCCTGGTTTGGTGATGCTTTCCAAGCAGCTGGTCCCGGCTGTACCCAACGATCTTCTAGCTTAGGGAGACTCTTCGCTTTTCCCAGAAGGCACCTGGAATATGCAAATTAGCCTCCTCAAGCTTGAATCCCTGGTTTGGTGATGCTTTCCAAGCAGCTGGTCCCGGCTGTACCCAACGATCTTCTAGCTTAGGGAGACTCTTCGCTTTTCCCAGAAGGCACCTGGAATATGCAAATTAGCCTCCTCAAGCTTGAATCCCTGGTTTGACTTAGAAACAACTTAGAAAACTTACTACTAATACCAACATCGAGAAAAAAAGAAGAAATCAGCGCAGGAGTGATGACCATACGCATTAATCATCTGATCATTCAGGCAGATATTTCTCCCAACTCCCCCATACACAAGAGCCACTGCCAAACCCTGCTGGCAGCCCCTTAACTCCACGCCGAACAAAACGATTGGGCGATTAAATTCCAGCTGCCTGATCTTTATGTCAGGAGCCTCCCATACACTTTTTTGTACCAGCAAAGTGAATGAGGGTTCAAAAATTTCATGCTCACCCTTGATTTTTTTTTATCTTGCATTTTTGAGCTTCTGGGCATTTTTTTTTCCCAGGCTGCAAACATGTCAATTTTTTCACTATTTTTCACCAATTTTAATGAATAACAAGAAAATAGAAGCAAAAGTACACATATTTTCCATAACATTTTTCCTGTCTTTTTGGTGCAGAAAAAAAACCCTGCATGTTGGTCAGTCCCACTAAAATCCTTTGACTCTTATGTAATGTGTATGGGGCCCCCTAAACGATGCCTAAGCTTGTAGGGTGCCGACAAATGCATCTACGACCCATGTTATAGAAGAAATCGATGCCACAAACCCAAGATGGAAGACCAAAGAGAGTCAAAGATGGACACAGACAAAAGTCAAAGATGTGGAATGGGAACAAGATAAGAACAAAAGGGTGTAGTGATGAGCGGGTATACTCATTGCTCGGGTTTTCCCGAGCATGCTTGGGTGTCCTCCGAGTATTTTGGCGTGCTCGGAGATTTCGATTCTGTTGATGCAGCTGCATGATTTATGGCTGCTAGACAGCCTGAATACATGTCGGGGTTCCCGAACATACAGTCAATCCCTGCATGTGTTCAGGCTGTCCAGCAACCGTAAATCATGCAGCTGAGTCAACAGAAACTAAATCTCCGAGCATGCCAAAATACTCGGAGGACACACGAGCGTGCTCGGGAAAACCCGAGCAACGAGTATACTCGCTCATCACTACTAGGGTCATGTCATTTAGTTGTGTAAGGGTGCTTTCACATTGCGTTTAGACACCCGATCAGTGGCCCCGTCGGGGTTTACGTCCGAACCCCTCACAAAACAGGATGTATGTGCTGAAGGGGCCATAGTCTATGATGGTACCGATAGAGTGAGCGTGTGCTCTGCCGTGCATCATTTTTGGGCTGAAGGCGAACACCCAGACACAGTCTACTATGTGAGTGTCCATCTCCAGTAGGCGTACATGCCCGAAAATGATGTACGGCAGAGCAGACGTTCGCTCTGTCAGCACCATTATAGTCTATGGCCCCGTTGGTGCATATGTCCGAATCCAGATTTGCAGGAGTGTTGGTAGTAAGCCCCGACTTGAGCCACTGAACCGGTGCCTAAACGTAATTTGAATGCACACCAAGACACAATACAAAAAGACAGAAAACAACGTTCCAGCTGCAGCAGCCCTACAGGTTAGAGGATCCAAGACAGTATTATGGGTTATTGGAAGGTAACGGGTCTCCTGCGCTGCTCGTGTACATCCAATCAAGGAGTCAAATCAAGCGTGATTAGTAAGAGTCCGGTTTATTCTCTACGCGTTTCCAATTAATACAACTTCTTCAGGAGAACCACATAGATTCCACAGCATCTCTTTGGTTCTCCTGAAGAAGTTGGATTACTTCAAAACGCGTAGACAATAAACCGGACTCTTACTAATCACGTTTGATTTGACTCCTTGATTGGATGTACACGAGCAGCGCAGGAGGCCCGTTACCTTCCAATAACCCATAATAGTCAAAGATGGACATAGGCAAAAATAACGTGTGTTTCGTTTCACCAATCCTTAATTTGTCCATGCACCTGAGATAACTGAGCGTTCAACAGACAGTTAGCTCTCACGGCTACCCAAAGCACAGAAATATTTGGTTCACCCAGTAAAAATATTATATATTATTATAATGGTATAATAATTTATCGGATGCATAGTTTATTGCATATTTACTGATTATTTACATGATGGGCCTCCTGGCTCTGTGGACCACTGCACAGCTTTCGCGCCATTTTTCAGCTAGGTAATGGGCACAATATTGGAGCTCAGATGCAGTACCTGCATTTACCTGTGATAGGAGTGGCACTGTTCATTATAAAAGTTAAAAAAAAAAATCTCCATTCAATTAGATGGGGTTCCCATTAATTTCTTTGGAGGCGAAGGCTTTTTGAAAGCTTGGCCGTAGTCCATAGAGGTTAGTCAGCTACATCATAGACAATGGTTCTGTGAACTGGACAGCCGCTCATTGTCGGAGATTCATTACCAAAATTACTCAAGGTTTACAATGCTTTGTTACAGAACATCGCATTTATGGACGCCTCCCGTCTCTTTTACTGCCCAATAAACAGTTGACATTTGGGTTGGCGTAAGTTGGCACAGCATTCAACGTGCTCTATTTTTTTTTAGTTAGAAAAATGACAAACAACCTTGTGTGGTTCCGGCATCTTCATGACTCCTTAGAAAAGTCACACACCATAGTGTAAATTCTAACCGGCGTACCTTGCATGCGGTATTCTAGATTTTTGAGGCACATTCATGTTGTCCATCATCTTAATTACAATAGTAGTGCGGTGATATTCTTGCTGCTAGACGTGACCGAACTGCCGGTGGAGTATCTGATACGTATGTTTATAGCCTTGTAGCTCGTTTGGACGAGCATATAATACGGACGTGTTCTGCTGGTGCAAAAATCAGACGGCGCACTTAAAAAAGTAATTCCATATGGCTGTTCAGATGACCGAGTGCCAATGTGAAAAAATTCGCAGCATGCAGTATTGTCTTCCGTATATCAGATGAGACTCACCTATGCAAGTCTATGGGTGCGCACAAAAAGATCCCATAGGCAACATTCGTATTGCATCCAATTTTTACGGCCAATTTCCCATTATTAGGGCAGGTGCAAACCAGTGTATATCTTCTCATCCGAGACAATCAAGTCCAATAGGGCAGGTGCAGACCAGAGTATATCCTCTCATCCGAGAGAATCGGGTCCATTAGGGCAGAGGCAGACCGGCGTATATATCTTCTCATCTGAGAGAATCGGGTCCATTAGGGCAGGTGCAGACCAGCATATATCCTCTTATCCGAGAGAATCAGGTCCATTAGGGCAGGGACAGACCAGAGTATATCCTCTCATTCAAGAGAATTGGGTCCATTAGGGCAGGTGCAGACCAGCGTATATCCTCTCATCCGAGAGAATCCGGTCCATTAGGGCAGGGACAGACCAGAGTATATCCTCTCAGCTGAGAGAATCAGGTCCATTTGGGCAGGTGCAGACCAGCGCATATCCTCTCATCCGAGAGAATGGGGTCCATTACGACAGGTACAGACCGATGTATATACTTTCATCCGAGATAATCAGGTCCATTAGGGCAGGTGCAGACTGGCATATATCCTCTTATCCGAGAGAATCGGGTCCGTTAGGGCAGGTACAGACCGGCGTATATCCTCTTATCCGAGTGAATCGGGTCCGTTAGGGCAGGTACAGACCGGCATATATCCTCTTATCCGAGAGAATCGGGTCCGTTAGAGCAGGTGCAGACCGGCATATATCCTCTTATCCGAGAGAATCGGGTCCATTAGGGCAGGTTCAGACCGGCGTATATCTTCTTATCCGAGAGAATCGGGTCCATTAGGGCAGGTTCAGACCGGCGTATATCTTCTTATCCGAGAGAATCGGGTCCATTAGGGCAGGTTCAGACCGGCGTATATCCTCTTATCCGAGTGAATCGGGTCCGTTAGGGCAGGTACAGACCAGCGTATATCCTCTTATCCGGGAGAATCGGGTCCATTAGGGCAGGTGCAGACCGGCATATATCCTCTTATCCGAGAGAATCGGGTCCATTAGGGCAGGTTCAGACCGGCGTATATCTTCTTATCCGAGAGAATCGGGTCCGTTAGGGCAGGTGCAGAGTGGCATATATCCTCTTATCCGAGAGAATCGGGTCCATTAGGGCAGGTGCAGACTGGTGTAAATTCTCTTATCCGAGAGAATCAAGTAAATTATGCAGATTAAAGTCTGATCAGAGTTTCAGCAGAGTGTGATCATAGTGTAATCCAATTTTTTTCCCCTGACCAGCTTTGTCCAAGGAAAAAAAGTGACATGTGCACGGACCCATAGCATAACATTGGTCCGGGTCCGATATGATGATTTGTCGGATCTCACTCGGGCCAAAAATACGGACGTTTGCACTTGCCCCAAACCTAGGAAATTGTGTTTGATCATTTACATTTTAAAATGTTGCTGTGTAAATAGGGAAGTCACATGGATGTAAAAAAAGGACACATGGATGGCACATGGATAACAATTTGGATGAAAATTGTACAAGTTTTCTGGATGAAAATCAGATGATTTTTATACGCTGAACTTTGGAAAGCGGTTCCGTTGGCAAATTGTGGAAATGACGGCCCTCGTGTCCTTTTCCGCATAGCAGACGGGTGCAGGAACCGCTTTCTATTTACCTGCACTAGTTTGGTCTGTTAATTAGGCCGGACTAGCGCATGCTGCAATTTTTTTTCCATGGACCGGAGGGCTGTTAGAAAATGGCACATAGGCTAACATTAGTCCTTGGGTGGTCTGTCGCACTCATAGACAACACACAGACCGAAAACACGCTCGTTTTTGCATACCCCTAGGATGATCACACTCGCGGCAGATACGCAGAAGATTTTCCAGGCGGACGCATGGTGGATGAGATTTTACAGATTAAATATTTACAACATGTCAATTATTGTTTCAGATTTTGCCGTACATTCGAATATTCTACATTTTTTGCTGTGGTATTACGGCTAATTAGCCCTGTATGTAAATATCCTTATATAATCCATGACGGATAGGACAGATCTGCTTTTCTACAGGCAAAATAGTGCAACAGGATCCACTATTCTGCCACCACGTGCAAAAAAAGAAAATTGAAACCATGATATCAATACAAAAGTAAAATGATTGTTTGTCCAATAAAGGCTGATACTGTATAAATTTAAAAAAAAAATACCTGTTCTGAAAATTTTTTTTTGAGAGAGGTTCAATTCTAATTTTAGAAATCATTCATCCCCTGAGGCTACTTTGAGACTTGCGTCGTTTGGAATCTGTCATAATGCGTCGTTTTGGGGAAAAAACGGATCCTGGAAATGTGCCCGCAGGATGCGGTTTTTTTCCCCATAGACTTGTATTGCCGACGGATCGCAACGTATGGCCATAGATCGCGTCCGTCGTGCGATGGATGTGTCGTGTTTTGGCGGACCATCGGCACGGAAAAAAACGTTCAATGTAACGTTTTTTCGTACGTCGCGTCTGCCATTTCCGACCGCGCATGCATAGATTTTTCAAAATTTCAAATAGGCGTATATTTGGATCACACGCGGCCATTCAAGTCAATGAGTCCGTGGAAAACAATCTGACAGCACTCGGATGATGACATCAGAATGCAGTCCGATTTTCACGGACTGACATCACGGAGAAGATGGAGATATTTTCTTTATTATCTTCCCGTCATACGAGATAAAGAAATCACACAGAAATCAGAGTGAGAGAAAATATGCTGATGTGCACCTAGCCGTGCCCACGATGAGTTTTAGGTGCCTCAAAAAGGCACATCAAGAACGTGATAAAAACGCATGTAAAAAAAAAGTACTCAATAGAACGTGATAAAAACGCATGTAAAAAAAAAAAGTACTCAATAGAACGTGATAAAAACGCATGTAAAAAAAAAAGTACTCGATAGAACGTGATAAAAACGCATGTAAAAAAAAAAGTACTCAATAGAACGTGATAAAAACGCATGTAAAAAAAAAGTACTCAATAGAACGTGATAAAAACGCATGTAAAAAAAAAAAGTACTCAATAGAACGTGATAAAAACGCATGTAAAAAAAAAAGTACTCAATAGAACGTGATAAAAACGCATGTAAAAAAAAGTACTCAATAGAACGTGATAAAAACACATGTAAAAAAAAGTACTCAATAGAACGTGATAAAAACACATGTAAAAAAGAAAAAGTACTCAATAGAACGTGATAAAAACGCATGTAAAAAAAAAAGTACTCAATAGAACGTGATAAAAACGCATGTAAAAAAAAAAGTACTCAATAGAACGTGATAAAAACGCATGAAAAAAAAGTACTCAATAGAACGTGATAAAAACGCATGTAAAAAAAAGTACTCAATAGAACGTGATAAAAACGCATATAAAAAAAAAGTACTCAATAGAACGTGATAAAAACGCATGCAAAAAAAAGTACTCGATAGAACGTGATAAAAACGCATATATAAAAAAAGTACTCAATAGAACGTGATAAAAACGCATGTAAAAAAAAAAGTACTCAATAGAACGTGATAAAAACGCATGTAAAAAAAAAAAGTACTCAATAGAACGTCATAAAAACGCATGTAAAAAAAAAAAGTACTCAATAGAACGTGATAAAAACGCATGTAAAAAAAAAAAGTACTCAATAGAACGTGATAAAAACGCATGTAAAAAAAAAAAGTACTCAATAGGTGCAGAAATGCTGCAACATCAAAAAACTATCTTGGGAACGTAGCTATGTAGTCAACTAACTACAATACATAAACAAGCAACTAAAATTAAAAAAAATAAATAATAAGAATCTTCTAGGAATACGAGAACATTATAAATTCTACTAAGAGCCGGATTAACATTTGTAATACGATGAATATTCTTTATGGTTGGATTGCAGCTCTGCATTAATGTAATGTACATGCCAATGTTTTGCAAAAAAAAATAATAATAAAAAAATAATAAAAAAAAAATTGTAATGGCAGCAAGAGTGTGAATGCAGTGAAGAGGCAGAAGGGTTAATCTTGGCCCCATTCCCTCAATTGTCCATTGAGCAGTTCTTTTTCACTAAGTGTCAGTTTGCATGTGCAGACTCCTCCCCTGGGTTCTGGCTGGGGATCCTGCTCCTGCAAGTCCTCCTCATTAGAGTTTACCCAGGGAAGGAAGCAGGATCCCAACCAGATCCTACAGGCTTGGGGGGGGATCTGTGGTGCCCCCTCCCATCTACCTCGGGAAGAAGCCCCTGAGAAGAGGACTGGAGCTGGCTGGGAGGAAGCTGGGAATCTGTGCACTTCTGGAGCTGTGATTTGCCATTTTTTTTTTCTTCTTCTTCTTCTTTGTTTATGCAACTTTCAAGGAACTTCAGAGCCCCCCTGGATCGCAGAGGGAGGCGGCAGAGCACTCGAGGGGCTCCTTAGACTTATTTTTAGGGGCTCAACTGGTTGCCAAGACTGAGGAGTTTGGATTTTGAGGGGGTCTGGGCTGGCAGATCTTTTTTTTTTTTCTTTTTGGTTCTGAGTCTTTTGTTTGCAATGCTGAGCAGATTGTAACATACAAAGACATTCTGTTAGGGAAAGAAAACATCTCATTCCTTAGGAGGCTGCAGGAAGTTTGCTCTGGGAAGGAGGGGGAGGCTGGCTGTGCATTGTGGTGGGGGGGAGGGAGGCTGGCTGTGCAGTGTAATGGGGGCAGAGGCTGCCTGTGCACTGGGGTGGGGGGGCTGAGACCCTGCATTCAGGGGGGCTTGGCTGATTGTGTAGGGGCCTGCTGAGGAAGACTTGCTGCAGATACTAAGTTTCTCTGCGAAGTTTGAGCCCCCCCTGATTATGTTTTTATAGCAGCCTGGGGGCACTAGGGAAAAGTTAGCTGGTTGGGAATTAGGAAGGGGGCTCGGTGGTATTGGGCTTTTACTGTCTGGGGGTGGGGGGGCCTGGCAAACATGCCTCAACTAAACAGCGGTGGGGGGGATGAGTTGGGGGCTAACGATGAGCTGATCCGGTTCAAGGATGAGGGTGAGCAAGAAGAGAAAAGTCCCGGAGAGGGGTCTGCAGAGGGGGATCTGGCCGATGTCAAGTCCTCCCTGGTCAATGAATCGGAGAATCACAGCAGCGACTCAGACTCCGAGGTAAGAATCGCTCCCGGACTTTTCTAGAGGTCGGATGACCATTGGGCACGGTTTCTATACGATCGAATGCTGAATTCCAGCTCGGACTCTGTTGCAAAGCTTGCCCGACAAATATTGCAATCCGTCACTATAGTGTTTTTGATTTGTAGAGGCTGGTCAGCTTGGCTAATTTTGTTTTTTTTTACTTGTTTATAGTCCTATTTTGCTTATTTTGCTATTTGAGTATTTTCCGCACAGGGCCACGTTCCCTCCATGAGTTTGTGATGTTGCTGATTTTCAGTCCCTATTAATTGCGTTTTGTTTTTTTTTACTCATGTGGGAACCTAAGCCTTAAAGTTTCCTCCGTTGCATCAGATTTCTATTACTTTTAGGCCACAGTCACACGTTTGGTATTTTTACATCAGCCAAAACTAGGAATGGGTCAAAAATCCTAAATTTGTGTACGTTTCTATTATACTTTTTTTGTTCTCCTCTGACTGCTTCACTCCCAATTTTGCCTTACAAATACTGATGATGTGTGAACGTGGTCTTATTGTAATGCTCAGTCGTGGTGACTCCAACCATAGTCTGCACATCTATGGTGACAATTGGCAGAAGTTCTGATCATTTGGTCCAATCTCTCTTAGTGTAAGATGTTCTATGGGGGGGGGGACCCTAACAGAAGTGAGGAGCCCATGCCCCGGTGAACTTTTGCTCATGCCCCGGTGAACTTTTGCCAGTATGTTATCTCATCAGAACAAATGTTTCGCTGAACTCTACTTCATCTTCCCTCCCGAAAAAATAAACATGGGTCAGGATGTCCATCTATTCTATTCTTGGCCAAGACTAAACTGTGCTTTCTTCTTCTTCCATTTTCCAGGTGGAGAGACGTCCTCCTCCAAGAGAGAGTTTTGAGAAACCCAGGGATTACCTGTCTGAAGGTGAGGCATCTTTTTTTCTTTTTTTTTCTGTTGTTGCATATTTAGAATTATTGTAGGTATTTTCTTTGACATCTTTCATTTTTTTTTTCTTTAGGTCATGATGTAACTAAATAGTTTTGGTGGTTTAACCTTTTATTAACCTGAAATTGCATTATAATTGGTGAAGTAAAAGGAATTGTCAGCTTTTGTGATCACTAAAGAAATTCCAGTATATGGATTTGGCCCATGACGAGGCTGAATAGTCACTAATGGATCTGTTTATACTTTGTTACTGTGTATTTCGCACTTTTTTGTTTGCCTACTATCTCTGTTTGTGTGTTGTCTTCTGTTATTTGTAATCATCGGTTGATATATGGAACTGGTTTGTCAATTTTGAGGTTTATATGCCACATTTTGGTTAAAAAAAAGATATATATTGTATATATTTACATCTTTTGTGTTGTATATCACTACTAAAGCATCTATACGGTCTGTCGAGCCCAACTATTACAGTTTTTGATAACAAGTTCTCATTTAGTCCTGATTTCTTGGGATGTTATGAATGTACCATATTTGAGATATATTGACTATTTTTTACAAATCATAGCACTGTACAATCTATGGTTTGCCGTAATAGATACTTTGTACCCCCAATATTTGGGTAAGATGCTGGTTTTTGTTAGTGGTCATCTGTAGGGTTAAGCCGATAATTCCATACACGAGGTCTCGAATATTATATTCTTCTACAATTATAAGTTGATTATCTTCACAAGATCCATTGTGTAATAAAAAGGACATCCTCGTGTGCACTGGTTCCAGTCTAGATACTAGGTTTGTGAGTGCGGCCATGTTGTACGCCCCCCACCCCCCCAAAAAAAGCAAGGACGGGCATGTGCGCTGCATACAGATTGGCTGTCAAAACTCTTTAAAATAATATGAAAAATGTAATGTTAAGGATGGATATGTATACTGGTGTCAAATATGGCCCATCAGATTTTTTTTTTTCTGGAGTAAACTGGTCCTTTATATTCTGTCCTGGCCCCCCAAAAAACCCCTTTAAGAATAATTAGGCATCCAGTTTTACTGTCAAGAACGTGCATCCGGTCATGTGGTGGTAACTGCATAATCCCTGTCGTTATAATTTTAGATATATTGCTAACACTTTCTCCTCTTTTACCCCCCTCAGCATTTAGGAGGCAGCACCAGGATGCGGCTTTCTTTAAAAGCTCGCCCTATGCAGGCTACCCATTCTTGATGATCCCTGACCTTGGAGGCCATTACTTGCCCAATGGTGCCCTATCTCCCAGTGCCCGCACGGTAAGCATTTCTCCAGATCTATTCTGCATGTGTCTTGTGGTGACTTCTTTACTGGAATTTTAGTATTTGGAAACCACATGTTGTGATTGGCATGGCATTGTGAGGGTTGGCTTGTAAGGGTCACACAAGGGCTGAATTGTTGTGCCTGCAGGAACGTCTGTCTCTTGACTTGATATATAGTCTTGTGTTGACCCGGTCTGTGGCTGCCATAGTGCACAAGTGACTCCAATGTTGTGTTCTTTGCTGCCCTGTGGTGTGACTGGTACAGGGTTGCTGTTCGAACTATGGGATGGGGGCGCTCTTTAAATAGTGCAGTCACCTGTCACCATCTGTATACCATCAGTGTCAACCTTTCCCCTTAGACAAACATCTCATTATTTATAGTTCTACCCTACAAGGGTGTGCAGTTGGGTCTTGATTTCAATCTTCTGTTGGTCAATTTTGTATATTTATTTATTTATTTTTAAATCCACCATTTTGGAATATTCCGAGCGGTAGAGTTGCTGCCTTTTTTTTTTTTTTTATATATTTTTTTCGTTTCTTATATGTGGTGGCACTAAACAAAGAGTTGACAGGTAGACGCCATCTATACAAGGCCGGGTTTGCATCACGTTTGGCAACATCGGCTCCATTGGGGCTTCAACCTGGAAAATAAAAAACGGGAATGACTGATCCGCCAACGGAGTCATTGACTTTACTGAAGCAGACGAAGTCGCTCTGTCTGAGCTCATGTTTCGCCTTTTTTCATGGGGCACAAAAACTGACCTTTTTCTGCCCACCTGAATAAGCCCTATACTGCCGAAAATGAGGTCAACCCAGAATGTGACTGTATACCTCACTGGTTACTGGGCCGGCCAGACGATCCTTCTAAACCATGGTTTTTGGGGCCCCGACTGAGCCACTGACGTATGTCAAAAACATGGTGTGAACAAAGCCTTACACACAAGCGCTACCAAGCTGACGCTGGTAGGAATGACTACCAAAGGGTAGAGGGGACTTTACCCTGTAACAATTATGGTATTCACACAAAGGAATCCAGGTTTGCTGGAGTTGAGGTTGGTTGCTATATTTGTAATTTTACTTTTAATTTTATTTTTATGTCAAGCTTTTTTTTGACAGCTAAATTGGTCTATTCACTATAGTGTCCCACAATCTCCAGTTACAAATCCAGCTGTAAAGTGTATCCTTGTGTGCATATTTGCCCTGTCATATCTATTGTGAGGACTGTTTACAGACAAGGTACAGAATGTTGTGCCGTTCTATAGAATTAAAACGGCACATTTCAGACGTGTAATCTGATTGTGAAACCACTAATAGGCTTGTGTGCAGGCAGCGTGGAATCCTTCTGTTTGACTTACGGGTACTTTATGGTTTGTGTTTCTGGATGGGGCTTATGTTCCAGGGAAGAGCTCTGGGAACTCCATGTTACATTTCCAAACGTAACCATCATATACAGTTAACAAAATAATATATACGGTAGTGTATGTATGTTTGTTTGTTTTTTTGTGTGTTTTTTTTACTTTTATCAATTTCGATCAATGTTTGCAGTGTCGGAGACGATACTTGGTGTTGTGGGCAAAGAAATTGCTGTTCGTACAGATACTCAGTACATCAATTATGGCGAAGTTATTCCAATCATCCCTATATTTTTGGTTGTGTAAAAATGTTTAGAGTCATTCTTTTTCTATGGTAACAGCATTTAACAATTTTGTTTTATTTTAATTTTTTTCCATTATTAGGCGTAAGCCATAATACTTTGGAATAACTATTTCCATCATCATTCTGAACTATTTTATATTTATTTTATTATTATATTTTATTATTAACGCAGTGACTTGGTTTTGGAGCGTTTGGATTAGTTTTTTTTTTTTTTTTTTTTTTGCGCCTATAAAATGTGCCAGGTTTATTAAGGGTGTATGCACTAATTAAAGGTAGAAAAAAGCCAGGGCAACAAGTTAAAATTTATAGGTTGGAGAATGTTCTATCACATGTGCAAAATTTGGCTTATCTGCAAACTTGTCGATTTGGGCCATTATTTGTCCATCTTTATTTCTGCATTAATAATCTCTTTCTAAGCCATGTGCACACGTTGATTATTTGGTGGTTTTTTTTGTTTGTTTTTTTTTTTTTACCTCAGTACTTGTAAGTGGAAATCAGGAGTGGGTGAAAAATGCAGAAGTGGTGACGTGACTTCTGACTGTTCCACTCTTGGTTTTGTCTTACAAATTCTGAGGTAAAAAAATCACCAAATACTCAACATGTGCACGTGGCCCAATTGGAAATTAGATTACATGATGGCCACCAATGCGCTCTAAGCTGGTGATGCCCCAACGCCGCGTAAATCGAAGAGGTTGAATATGGCTTCCGCTCATGTTGTCTTTACTGTATGAGAACAATGGAGCCACTAGATGTTCTAATATTGAAACTGCCCCTTTAATATCCAGACGGGGCCTGAATAAGGCTGTTTTAGTTGGCGTTTGACTGGGGGCTGTGTGCCCACTTTGAGCCCAGCAGCGCAGGGCTAGGTGTTTCGCTCCTTGCACAGACCAGGCTTTGTTGCTCTACTCTTGGGCCTGTGTTTGTTTTGTGCCTGAATAGTGAATTATCTCGATGCAGTGGATCTGGTACCCCAACATGGGGGGAGGCGGGGGACAAATGAGGGTTTGTCTTGCGGTTGAAGTACGTTAAATTGATGTGGTGACTTTAAAATGGATGCCTTATTATGAAACGTGTGGACGAGCACGTGGCTTATTATGAAATGTGCAGATGGTAAATAAGTAAAAAAATAAATATATTTAAAAAATAACAAAGAAAATTTGAAAATTGTTCCTTTTCCCCTAAAATTAAGATTCATTTCAGTATGGGACAAAAAATTGCTTGTACTATTTAATTACGTTTTTTTTTTTTTTTTAAAGCTTTTTTTTTCATCCTTTGCTAGTAATGAGAATGGAACAAAAATGAAAAGAACAGCTGCAAAAAATGCAACATGTGAACACCGCCTATGTGTTATCAGTAGTAGTAGTAGTTGGTGCAGATGTGTTATGGAAATGACCCTTTCTAGTAGCATTACTTCTATGACGGTTATAATTGGTTACGAGGACTATAAGTTTGTTCTAGGGTCCTGAGGATCCTGTCCGCACATCACTTTTTCTGAGTGTCCCTCCATTTGAATGTTATATGGTGGTTAGCAGACAATGGAGCTGTTGGTGGGATTATTGGACCCTCTGCTTTTGTCAGTCTTTCTTTATTATTCAGATGCCCCCTCAGCTACCTCCCCGAGTGCTGTTAATGAGCTGGCATTGTATGCTCTGTTTTGGGAGGTGATCAGGGTGAATGTCTGGTTGCAAATTACATTCCTCTACAGACACAAATGATGCATTCCCCTCCCTGTGTGCATTGCAAATTGCCTCGCCCCGAGGGACAGGAGGAGGGCCTATAAGTCATCTCAAATCTACCCCAAACAAGACTCCATTACAGCACATTGCTGGGAGCTAATTAAAACCCCATACCTGTCTCAATTAACTGAAATGTGTCCCACGTCAGCAGGGGAGGTCGAGAAACCTCTGTCATTGTCATAGGGAACCTGACAATGTAACATCGGTCCGTCCCATACAGAGATACGCTCCATGCTCTGTTCTAGTAACATGGGGTACAGGTCGGGGGTGTACAGAAATGTCACCTCATGATGGGCTGCGGTGACTTGATCTCACGGAACATTCAGATGCATCGAGGCGAGGGCCACCCAATTAAAAATTTGGGTGAAAACTTCTATGATGGGGGACCACGCGCATCGGAGAAGTGACTATGCCGGAGCAGCTTTTATCCTGACCTAAACCCAAGAAAAATGTAGTTTTTGTATTGCATTTTTAGTATTTTGGCAAATTTCGTCTTGTGTTGTTTTGAGCGCCCTACTAAGGACTCCTTCCTGCAGCCCTATTTTAAGGCCTGTTGAAAACATTTAAAATGCCTCATGTTTTTGTGTGGCTTCCTAAAATTATATACATATATATACCGTATAATTGTCTAAGGGGTACTTCCGTCTGTCTGTCCTTCTGTCACGGTTATTCTTTCGCTGATTGATCTCGGCAGCTGCCTGTCATGGCTGCCGCGACCAATCAGCGATGGGCAAAGTCCGATTAGTCCCTCCCCTACTCCCCTGCACTCACTGCCCGGCGCCCGCTCTGTAATCCCCTCCACTCACTGCTCACACAGGGTTAATGGCAGCAGTAACGGCCCGCGGTGTAACGCACTCCATTACCGCTGCTATTAACCCTGTGTCCCCAACTATTTACTATTGATGCTGCCTATACAGCATCAATAGTAAAAATGTCAGGTTAAAAATAATAAAAAAAAAAAAACCTGCTATACTTACCCTCCGTCGCCTTTCTCGCTCCTCGCCATGCTCCCGGGACCGCTCCATTGCAGGCGGCAGCTTCCGGTCCCGTCCCAGGGCTGGTGTGCGACAAGGACCTGCCGTGACATCACTGTCATGTGACTGCGACGTCATCATAGCATCATAACATGCTTGACAAAGGCCAATTTGGCCGAAACGTTGTATCTTTTATATGGCTGAATAAAGACCGTTTTGGACACGATTCACCTGGTATGGATGCTGCTCCTTTTTCCTGCTTGTGATTTTGGGTCTGACTGGATCCTTGGACTCCTGAGCGTGCATCCCCCATCCGAGTGCTGGTGGTTGACTTTTTCCATGTGGCTGCGACGTCATCATAGGTCCTGCTCACACCAGCCCTGGGACCGCAAGCTGCCGCTTGCAATGGAGCGGTCCCGGGAGCGTGGCGAGGAGCGGGAAAGGCGGAGGATGGTAAGTATAGCAGGACTTCAACGGGCTATAGGTGAGTATATGTTTTTGTTTTTTTTTTTTAAGTCTCTATACTACGTGGCTCTGTGCTGGCCAATATACTACGTGACTGGGCAATATACCGTACTACGTGGGCTGGGCAATATACTACGTGGGCTGGGCAATATACTACGTGGGCTGGGCAATATACTACGTGGGCTGGGCAATATACTACGTGGGCTGGGCAATATACTACGTTACTGGGCAATATACTACGTCGCTGGGCAATATACTACGTGGACATGCATATTCTAGAATACCCGATGCGTTAGAATCGGGCCACCATCTATGTATATACATACACGCACACGCATACACACGCATACACACGCATACACACGCAATACACACGCATACACACGCACACACACGCACACACACGCACACACACGCACACACACGCATACACACGCATACACACGCATACACACGCATACACACGCATACACACGCATACACACGCACACACACGCACACATACATACACACATACATACACACACACACACACACACACTAGATGGTGGCCCGATTCTAACGCATCGGGTATTCTAGAATATGTATGTATATAGCAGCCACATAGTATATAGCACAGGTCATGACATATTCTTGAATACCCGTTGTGTTAATACAGCCCACGCAGTATATAACAGTGGCCACGCAGTATATAACACAGCCCAAAGAGTATATAACACAGCCCACGCAGTATATGGCATTGCCCACACAGTATATAACACTGCCCACGTAGTACATAGCAGCCATGTAGTATATAACGCAACCCACGCAGTATGTAACACAGCCCACGTAGTATATAGCAATGTGGGCACTATATCCGTGGTTAAAAAAGACTTAAAATAAAAAAGAAACATATACTCACCTTCCGAAGGCCCCTTGAAGTCCTGGCACCTGTGTGCGGTGCACGCAGCAACTTCCGGTCCCAGGGTTGGTATGAGCGCAGGACCTGTGATGACGTCGCGGTCACATGACTTTGACGTCATGGAAGGTCCTTCTCGCATAGCATCCTTGGCACCGGAACCTGCCACTTGCACTGCCGAGGACAGCGCCACGTTGGAGGGTGAGAATAACCTTTTTTTATTATTATTATTATTATTATTATTTGTAACATTAGATCTTTTTACTATTGATACTGCATACACAGCATCAATAGTAATGAGTTGGTCACACAGGGTTAATAGCTGCGTTAATGGAGTGCGTTACACCGCTGCATAACACGGTCTATTAACGCTGCTATTAAACCTGTGTGAGGGCTGACAGGAGGGGAGTACGGAGCGGGCACTGACTGCGGTGAGGAAGGAGTGGCCATGTTGCCGCCGGACTGTCCCCATCGCTGATTGGTCGTGGGCGTTTTGCCACGACCAATTAGCGACTTGGATTTCCATGACAGACAGAGGCCGCGTCCAATGAATATCCGAGACAGACAGACGTAAGGGACCCTTAGACATATATATACAGTGGGGCAAAAAAGTATTTAGTCAGTCAGCAATAGTGCAAGTTCCACCACTTAAAAAGATGAGAGGCGTCTGTAATTTACATCATAGGTAGACCTCAACTATGGGAGACAAACTGAGAAAAAAAAATCCAGAAAATCACATTGTCTGTTTTTTTTATCATTTTTTTTTGCATATTATGGTGGAAAATAAGTATTTGGTCAGAAACAAACAATCAAGATTTCTGGCTCTCACAGACCTGTAACTTCTTCTTTAAGAGTCTCCTCTTTCCTCCACTCATTACCTGTAGTAATGGCACCTGTTTAAACTTGTTATCAGTATAAAAAGACACCTGTGCACACCCTCAAACAGTCTGACTCCAAACTCCACTATGGTGAAGACCAAAGAGCTGTTAAAGGACACCAGAAACAAAATTGTAGCCCTGCACCAGGCTGGGAAGACTGAATCTGTAATAGCCAACCAGCTTGGAGTGAAGAAATCAACAGTGGGAGCAATAATTAGAAAATGGAAGACATACAAGACCACTGATAATCTCCCTCGATCTGGGGCTCCACGCAAAATCCCACCCCGTGGGGTCAGAATGATCACAAGAACGGTGAGCAAAAATCCCAGAACCACGCGGGGGGACCTAGTGAATGAATTGCAGAGAGCTGGGACCAATGTAACAAGGCCTACCATAAGTAACACACTACGCCACGATAGACTCAGATCCTGCAGTGCCAGACGTGTCCCACTGCTTAAGCCAGTACATGTCCGGGCCCATCTGAAGTTTGCTAGAGAGCATTTGGATGATCCAGAGGAGTTTTGGGAGAATGTCCTATGGTCTGATGAAACCAAACTGGAACTGTTTGGTAGAAACACAACTTGTCGTGTTTGGAGGAAAAAGAATACTGAGTTGCATCCATCAAACACCATACCTACTGTAAAGCATGGTGGTGGAAACATCATGCTTTGGGGCTGTTTCTCTGCAAAGGGGCTAGGACGACTGATCCGGGTACATGAAAGAATGAATGGGGCCATGTATCGTGAGATTTTGAGTGCAAACCTCCTTCCATCAGCAAGGGCATTGAAGATGAAACGTGGCTGGGTCTTTCAACATGACAATGATCCAAAGCACACCGCCAGGGCAACGAAGGAGTGGCTTCGTAAGAAGCATTTCAAGGTCCTGGAGTGGCCTAGCCAGTCTCCAGATCTCAACCCTATAGAAAACCTTTGGAGGGAGTTGAAAGTCCGTGTTGCCAAGCGAAAAGCCAAAAACATCACTGCTCTAGAGGAGATCTGCATGGAGGAATGGGCCAACATACCAACAACAGTGTGTGGCAACCTTGTGAAGACTTACAGAAAACGTTTGACCTCTGTCATTGCCAACAAAGGATATATTACAAAGTATTGAGATGAAATTTTGTTTCTGACCAAATACTTATTTTCCACCATAATATGCAAATAAAATGTTAAAAAAACAGACAATGTGATTTTCTGGATTTTTTTTTCTCAGTTTGTCTCCCATAGTTGAGGTCTACCTATGATGTAAATTACAGACGCCTCTCATCTTTTTAAGTGGTGGAACTTGCACTATTGCTGACTGACTAAATACTTTTTTGCCCCACTGTGTATATATAAAATTTTTTTTTTTTTTTGCTGGCCTACAAAAAAAGACAATATTCATGTAGCGCAGAATCATAAACTTTAGTCCTATAGCCCAATTAACACCCCCCCCCCCCCCATTCCATCACTAAATGAAGATCAGACAGTGGAGAACTCCAGGACGTGATCAATAGAGCAAAGAACAAAAATAGAGTAACCATAAGCAACCAATAAAATTAAAAAGGCTCATTTATTGAAACAATTCACTTACGGTAATTATTGTTCCGTACAAATGAGTCCAAAAAAGGAAAATATTTAGAATTGAGAGTCCTCAGTGGTTGATACCGTTTAATGGCCAACTGAAAAGATGGTAATAAATTGCAAGCTTTCAAGACTACATACGTCTCTTCATCAGGCAAAGACTAAAAGCAAAAAAGGAGGAATAAGAACTCAAGCACCCGGCCTCAAGGAATCATAGGTTGTGAAAAGGGCCAAATAGCCATATCCTCCCCCACCATGGGTAAGAAACAACTCGTCTAATTCACCTTTTTATCCTATTTTGTCTGTCAATTTGGCCCTTCTTACAACCTATGATTCCTTGAGACTTGGGTGCTTTGCACACTTTGTCCTGCTTTATGGATTGGATGTATTCTTATTCCTCCTTTTGTATGGTAATAATTAAGTGAATTGTTTCAATTATAATCCTTTTTAATTTTGCTGGTGGTTTATGGTTACTCTCTTTGTTTTTTTTTTTAATAGAAAAAAAAAAAAGCCCCAGTAGAAAACCGCTTAAAGGAACTCTTCACAAAATGACAGTTCATTCAAACCAAGCACAGACGCTCTGTGCGCCTTTTGATGTCGCCAACCGCTTCAGTGCACTTTCCTACCAACTTGCTTTGCCTCTCTCTGCACCTTATATTCCTTGACTGACTGCTCTGGCCTCTTCTGGAGTCAAAGGATGGAGGAGATATAACATAACATAGTAACATAGTTAGTAAGGCCGAAAAAAGACATTTGTCCATCCAGTTCAGCCTATATTCCATCATAATAAATACCCAGATCTACGTCCTTCTACAGAACCTAATAATTGTATGATACAATATTGTTCTGCTCCAGGAAGACATCCAGGCCTCTCTTGAACCCCTCGACTGAGTTCGCCATCACCACCTCCTCAGGCAAGCAATTCCAGATTCTCACTGCCCTAACAGTAAAGAATCCTCTTCTATGTTGGTGGAAAAACCTTCTCTCCTCCAGACGCAAAGAATGCCCCCTTGTGCCCGTCACCTTCCTTGGTATAAACAGATCCTCAGCGAGATATTTGTATTGTCCCCTTATATACTTATACATGGTTATTAGATCGCCCCTCAGTCGTCTTTTTTCTAGACTAAATAATCCTAATTTCGCTAATCTATCTGGGTATTGTAGTTCTCCCATCCCCTTTATTAATTTTGTTGCCCTCCTTTGTACTCTCTCTAGTTCCATTATATCCTTCCTGAGCACCGGTGCCCAAAACTGGACACAGTACTCCATGTGCGGTCTAACTAGGGATTTGTACAGAGGCAGTATAATGCTCTCATCATGTGTATCCAGACCTCTTTTAATGCACCCCATGATCCTGTTTGCCTTGGCAGCTGCTGCCTGGCACTGGCTGCTCCAGGTAAGTTTATCATTAACTAGGATCCCCAAGTCCTTCTCCCTGTCAGATTTACCCAGTGGTTTCCCGTTCAGTGTGTAATGGTGATATTGATTCCCTCTTCCCATGTGTATAACCTTACATTTATCATTGTTAAACCTCATCTGCCACCTTTCAGCCCAAGTTTCCAACTTATCCAGATCCATCTGTAGCAGAATACTATCTTCTCTTGTATTAACTGCTTTACATAGTTTTGTATCATCTGCAAATATCGATATTTTACTGTGTAAACCTTCTACCAGATCATTAATGAATATGTTGAAGAGAACAGGTCCCAATACTGACCCCTGCGGTACCCCACTGGTCACAGCGACCCAGTTAGAGACTATACCATTTATAACCACCCTCTGCTTTCTATCACTAAGCCAGTTACTAACCCATTTACACACATTTTCCCCCAGACCAAGCATTCTCATTTTGTGTACCAACCTCTTGTGCGGCACGGTATCAAACGCTTTGGAAAAATCGAGATATACCACGTCCAATGACTCACCGTGGTCCAGTCTATAGCTTACCTCTTCATAAAAACTGATTAGATTGGTTTGACAGGAGCGATTTCTCATAAACCCATGCTGATATGGAGTTAAACAGTTATTCTCATTGAGATAATCCAGAATAACATCCCTCAGAAACCCTTCAAATATTTTACCAACAATAGAGGTTAGACTTACTGGCCTATAATTTCCAGGTTCACTTTTAGAGCCCTTTTTGAATATTGGCACCACATTTGCTATGCGCCAGTCCTGCGGAACAGACCCTGTCGCTATAGAGTCACTAAAAATAAGAAATAATGGTTTATCTATTACATTACTTAGTTCTCTTAGTACTCGTGGGCGTATGCCATCCGGACCCGGAGATTTATCTATTTTAATCTTATTTAGCCGGTTTCGCACCTCTTCTTGGGTTAGATTGGTGACCCTTAATATAGGGTTTTCATTGTTTCTTGGGATTTCACCTAGCATTTCATTTTCCACCGTGAATACCGTGGAGAAGAAGGTGTTTAATATGTTAGCTTTTTCCTCGTCATCTACAACCATTCTTTCCTCACTATTTTTTAAGGGGCCTACATTTTCAGTTTTTATTCTTTTACTATTGATATAGTTGAAGAACAGTTTGGGATTAGTTTTACTCTCCTTAGCAATGTGCTTCTCTGTTTCCTTTTTGGCAGCTTTAATTAGTTTTTTAGATAAAGTATTTTTCTCCCTATAGTTTTTTAGAGCTTCAATGGTGCCATCCTGCTTTAGTAGTGCAAATGCTTTCTTTTTACTGTTAATTGCCTGTCTTACTTCTTTGTTTAGCCACATTGGGTTTTTCCTATTTCTAGTCCTTTTATTCCCACAAGGTATAAACCGCTTACACTGCCTATTTAGGATGTTCTTAAACATTTCCCATTTATTATCTGTATTCTCATTTCTGAGGATATTGTCCCAGTCTACCAGATTAAGGGCATCTCTAAGCTGTTCAAACTTTGCCTTCCTAAAGTTCAATGTTTTTGTGACTCCCTGACAAGTCCCCCTAGTGAAAGACAGGTGAAACTGCACAATATTGTGGTCGCTATTTCCTAAATGCCCAACCACCTGCAGATTTGTTATTCTGTCAGGTCTATTAGATAGTATTAGGTCTAAAAGTGCTGCTCCTCTGGTTGGATTCTGCACCAATTGTGAAAGATAATTTTTCTTGGTTATTAGCAGAAACCTGTTGCCTTTATGGGTTTCACAGGTTTCTGTTTCCCAGTTAATATCCGGGTAGTTAAAGTCCCCCATAACCAGGACCTCATTATGGGTTGCAGCTTCATCTATCTGCTTTAGAAGTAGACTTTCCATGCTTTCTGTTATATTTGGGGGTTTGTAACAGACCCCAATGAGAATTTTGTTACCATTTTTCCCTCCATGAATTTCAACCCATATGGACTCGACATCCTCATTCCCTTCGCTAATATCCTCCCTTAAAGTGGACTTTAGACAAGACTTTACATAGAGACAAACCCCTCCTCCTCTCCGATTTTTACGATCCTTTCTAAACAGACTGTAACCCTGTAAGTTAACTGCCCAGTCATAGCCTTCATCTAACCATGTCTCGGTTATTCCCACTATGTCAAAGTTACCTGTAGATATTTCTGCTTCTAGTTCTTCCATCTTGTTTGTCAGGCTTCTGGCGTTTGCGAGCATGCAGTTTAGAGGATTTTGTTTTGTTCCAATCTCCTCACTGTGGATTGTTTTAGAAATGTTCTTACCTCCCTTCTGAGTATGTTTTCCTGGGTCGTCTTTGTTCGAGTCTAGTGTTTTTCTTCCCGTCCCCTCTTCTTCTAGTTTAACGCCCTCCTGATAGATAGATGGAAAACATAGGTGGTAAGGTGTACTGAATGGTTCGGCCATGCCAAGGCCACACAGAGCACCTTTGCTTGATTTGAACAGTCATTTGTGCTCTTACTCCGTGTAAAATGGCATACTTTTTTTTAAATGTAAATGCTCTACATATGAATAAAGCCATGCATAGATATGTAGATGCAGTGGTCAAAATTACGGTTATTGTGAGCATTTAAGCAAGTTGAAGATGAAATGATCTCTAAAAGGCCTAAATATAACATTGTATAAATACATATTTCAACTTCTACGTTTTTATAAATTTACAAAAAGAAAAATGGGCCAGTGCAAAAGATTGGGCACCCTGCATGGTTAGTACCTACTAACACCCCTTTTTGCAAGTATCACAGCTTGAAAACGCTTTTTGTAACCAGCTAAGTCTTTCAATTCTTGTGTTTAGGGATTTTCACCCATTCTTCCTTGGAAAATTCTCCCAGTTCTGTGAGATTCCTGGGTCGTCTTGCATGCACTGCTATTTTGAGGTCTAACCACAGATTTTCAAGTCAGGGGACTGTGAGGGCCATTGTAACACCTTCAGCTTGTGCCTTTTGAGGACGATTGTGGATTTTGTGTTTAGGATCATTATTCATTTGCAGAAGCCATCTTCTTTTCAACTTCAGCTTCTTTACAGATGGTGATATGTCTGCATCAAGAATTTGTTAAAATTTCATTTAATCCATTCGTCCCTCTACCCGTGAAATGTTGCCCATGCAGTTTACCTGCATCACAACCCCAAAGCCTGACTAATCCACCCCAATTCTTAATGGTTGATTGAAATATTATTTTCCTGAATTTCTGTGCCCATTTTTTTTTTCTTTTCTCCACACATACCTTTGATAATTGCAGCCAAAGAGTTGTATTATAACCTCATCAGTCCCCACAGGACTTCTTTCCAAAATGCCCTAGGCTTGTTTAGATGTTCTTTTGCATACTTCTGACACTTAATTATATGATGAGGACGCAGGAGAAGTTTTCTTCTGATGACTCTTCCATGAAGGCCATATTTGTGCAGGTGTCTAAGAACAGTAGAACAACGTACCAGAACTTGTAATTTTTAAAATGTAAAACTTGCCTAACTGTTTACAATAACAGTAACTTTGACCATGGGTGCCCAAACTTTACATGCCACTGTATGGGTAGAATATTAACTGTCTTCTTTGGTGTCCAGGAGATTTGTCTTAACCTTTTAGGTTATGAACATAACTTGAAGTGGACCTCTTGTAGAACTGACAAGGTGAAGAGGGCATCAGCTGCCACATAAAGACTCCTTGTATCTATTAAAGAGCATAATGTGGTGTGAAATGGGGGAAAATGATCTAAAGCGCAGTGCACTGTCACATTAGAAAACTTTTAGACGAACTAGAGCATGGGTTACTGTAACTAAAGGGGAACATGTTTGCGTTCTTTGGTATAGTACACTGGTTTGTAATATTATGAACCCCAGAGACTGGTTGGGTACCATACCAGCTGACATGGTAGGTGGGTGGAACATGCTTTTTTTAAAGACGACATAATTTAATACTTGTAGGTGTTGATGTTTTTGGAGTAGACCAGTCTTGTAACTATGCAAAGTGTGTTTTTTTTTTTTTTGATGCAGCAGAATGGTATGGCAAGGGTTAACACTTGACGCTCTAGCCTTTCCTACTTGCAAGCAGATATCACCATTCCTCTGTACATGTAAAAGAACTTTGTTGAAGGCCCAAAGCAGCCTTGGATTTACTCCCCCGTGAATCTGTGCCAAGTCAAACTCCAACCCTCACTCCGGTTACATTCTCAGCCTTACAATTGTACAAGCCCTGCCATTTTCCTCACCTCCTGTCTTTCTCCGATAGCAGCTGTCCTCTGTCGCTCGCCATGTGTTCCGTTTCTTCCTTTCATAAGTGGTAAGCTCTAACAAGCAGTCCTGGGGTATTGCCCTTCTCGAATACACCACCGCTGAATATATTTGTGTTGCATGGAGAACTCTGCAGTGCTTTAGCAACATCGAGGCGAGTAGGGGGCCACTACTAAAATCATTGATTTTATTTATGGATCTTCCATAACACAGATCACTGGTATGTAGTATGGGGAGCTAAAATATAGCTGACATTGGTGGCCTAGGCTGTGACAACCCCCTCTGTTCTCCATGATAAATCGGCCTAGTTATGAAGCAACACTGGCTATCCCGAGTATGGCTTAACTATCATCTAGACATGTTAGGGGCATACAGTATGTTCTTTCACGCTATGGATCCATTCTAATGAGGGCCATTTAGTAAGTTTCATTCCTATACTAAACATGTAGACACAAGCCTAAGAGGAGAGCGTTATATTCCTCAGCACTATCCAATCTTTCATAATGGACATCATGTGTTGCGGGTCGCCCTGCATGTTTTCTTTTTATCTAACTCTTCCTTCCCAGAGCCCAGCTTCCTTCCCGCTTTCCTTCCTAAAAGTAATTTTTTCTCTTCGTTTGGGTCCAGTTGACACTCCATGTATAAACAGACATGTAAATTCTGCCTGTGCGGCCTGTAGACATTGTATTGTGGCATATCCCTTTTGTCTGTATCTTATCCTTTTCAGCTCAGGTTGGGTTGGGCAGTATGAGACCTGTCTCCAGAAATGGTGTTTATTTTATTCTAAGCTGTTAGCTCTTAGGTCCACCCCTTCCATAAAGTCTGTATTTGGCGTCTCTTATCTGCATTGGTTTCCTGCGTGCGTGTCCTGGGCATAGGCCTCCATGTTTCTACAGAAATAACATCTCTACTAATTGGGAGATGGAGGGGCGGTGGTAAAACGTAGACCTCCTGTTCTGGGATTAACAATAGGTGTTAAGTGAATGAGAGCAGGGGGTGGCTAAGTATACAGGGTCTAAATTTTACGCAAACGGCACCTTTTGTTACCTACCATTTACAAATCTGAGCAGGGATTTAGAGAGGTTGCACCTGTTTTTCCCCTTGTGAAAAACTATATTTGTACATGGATTTTTAACACTTACATTTATATAAAAATAAAAAAAATTTTTTATTTAACACTTGAGTGACAACTTTAGCGATCTTATGGCGGGCAACCATTGATGGTTATCCAACTTTTCCAGAAAAGATGGAAAGTATGAATGTAAATCAAGGATTTTTATTTTTTTTTCACGGATAGAGGACAGATGTAACTTATTATCGTCTGTTTCCATGTACTGTACAAAGAATGCATTGTGGTTATGTGGTTCTTCTTCCAGCCATGGAGTTTTGCTTTACCTTTAAAGGAATTAATGACTCTAACAATATTTGGCATACCATGGTAGTGCCAGTATTTTTGGTGGATTTTTTAATAAGTTTTAGAAAGTTTGAAATTATTCTACAAGAGTCGACTCTTAACACATTTTTATTTATTTTTTGAATTTCTTCTATTTTCTGGCGCTCGTATGAAAATTATTTGTCCATATGGCTGTCCTAATATGCTCTTCTTGAGATGTCAACAAAGTCATAGTTTCAGGATGAAGTCCATTTGTTGAGTAGTTGAGTTGCCTCCCATGATCAACCATGGTTCATGATGTGTGTGCCATCAATGTTGAAGGCTCTGAAGTGAGCATAAGGATCTTCTACTTTTGACTTGTACAATTATAAGACAAATTATTCAAAAGCCATAATTTGGGAACTTTATGAGCTTTGGCATTGTGTGGTGTCACCTGTACGAGTTCAACAATCGACATGTTGGGGAAAACCTAAAACTGTTCTTTGATACTTTTCAGAATTTATAAGATATAATTGAGGGCTCCAAAGGATTTCTCTAAATTGGATGAATAAGTTGCAAAGGGAAAAATCTGGTTATGAAGGTTTGCGACATAATAAAATCTTAAAGATCTGGAGAGGGACAAATGCGCACTGATAGGGCCGTACTGAAAAGAGCAAGGTGAGGTTGATGGTGGCGCTCACCTGTTAGGGTTGTGTAAGGACGCACCACCTTTTAGAAGCCTGCAGCCCTGTGGATTAGAGTATCACTTGGAAAAGCGGAGAACATCACAACGTGTAGGGTGCGCTTGCGCAAAGGATGCGATCCGGAGAGTATAAACACAAGGTTTTATTTTTAATTCACCAATGTGTTCTGGTGCTGGAACAGTACATAAAGAACTTAGTGTGATACTATAATATTAGGCTCTGTACCGATCAGTGAGGTTTTTTTTCTTCCTTCCATTAGGGAATGAAAATTACATGGTTATGGTTCAAATGACCATATAGGAAATTGAGATCCTCCGAATTTTGATTAATATGGTAACTAAAAATGTATATGTAGTTTCCCCCTGTGCAGGATGTCCTATTGTAATCTGGAATGACAGTTTATTGGAGAGAAGTCCTCCGGGGCTTTTCATTCATCGCACACCTGTTTGGAGATCATTTTACTTTCTTAACTGTTTAATATATCTTTTTCCTCTTCATTTACCAATGGTACACAAAAATATTTTATACTTGTCTTGTGCGTATTGATGACTGTGGAATGAAGAAGAATAATTAAGGATAATTCCAAAACAGGAAAGTTAACCCTAAAGGCATTCTAGGATTTATTTTAGTTAATGACCACCCCCTCAACACAATGAGCTGACCTAGCATTGTCCAAAAAAGACTTTGCCAGATAATCTAATCATTGATTGCATCCTAAATGACACTTAATTCCACCCTTGAGACTCGCTGTAATTTAGGCCGTTGTCAGAAAACTTGCCTTGTGCAAACATCTCAGAATAAATAGACCTCAGCAAGTATGTGTGTTTTGCACATCGGTAAATGAGGTCTGTCTGTAATATTTAATTAACACTTTAAATTTTTTTTTTGTGTGTGTCTCTTACAAACTAATTTTAAATTTAGAGGGCTTCGCGTCTTAGAAAAATGTGTATGAGGCATTAATGCGCATGATCGCTAAAATGTTCTGGCTGGTAATAGGAGAGCAACAGTTGCTAGCGGGTGTTGGTTTATATGCGCTGAGCCATAGGCACAAGGGGCTAATATCGTCCCCATGGATGTTCCCTTTTTTTGATATGCGAACTAATATATTCTTTTTTGATCACATTCAGAAAATGGATGGATGGCCTTTACTTGGACATAATTTGTAAAAAAAAAAAAATTACAAAAAGTCAGGCTGCAAATTTTTTTTTTTTTTCTTTTTTTTCCCCATTAGATATTGTAATAAGACATTGGGACAATAGTAACCAATGCTATAGCCAAGGTTTTCCGATGATGATGAATAATTTTTTTTTGAAAAGCTAAAAAGACATGTTGGCTGCCTGTGAGCATGTGCAGTAGGAATCTCCTTTGATTGACCATGAGCAAATCTACAGGTCATAGCGGCATTTCCTACTGCACATGCTCACAGGCAACTGTGCAGTCCAATCACTTCGGTACCTTAAGCAATTACCTCCCTAGACAAAATGAATGTGCTTTTGCTACATGTAGGAATTCATAAATGCATTTTGTTTTTTGTTTTTTTGTTTTCTCACCCCATGGATCCTTTTTTTTTTTTTTTTCTTTTTCTTTTTTTTTTAGTACGGTATGCTTTTTTTCAGTTATTCATAGATAGTGCAACACCTTTTTACTGTTGTTGAAACTGTTTTCTGGGGTGAGAGGTGGGAACAAGTCTTAACTGGTGTGGCGCCCTGAGGCAAAATGCAGAAAAACACATCCTAATCCTTTCCCAGAAGAACCTAGCATTACCTCTCCAGACAGGCCTGGTCTACATAGGTATAGGACGACCTAATGCTGCTTCATTAATTGCTTCTCCAAAAATCATATCTCGGGCCACTGTCCTTCTGGTTTAGGAAACGGCAGAACTAGGTCAGTTAAGATAGTGGGAGGTGGTGAGACCTTTTTACACCAGTGACGTTCTGCAAGCAAAAAGCTGCACCTTACATGAGGGGAAACTGGCTGTATTAATGCAATACCTTAAATTTTCTTTGATATGCCAGCATTAAATGGAGGTGAAAATCAACAGTAAATAATAGCATATTATATATGTAAGTGTACTGGCAAGACAATAATTTTACCCAGTTGTATAGCGCCATTAATTCTGCAGCGTTTTACACACATTATCTTCGCTGCCACCATTGGGGCTCACAATCTAAATTCCCACTCAGTATGTCTTTGGAATGTGGGAGAAAACCGGGGAACCCAGAGGAAACCCACACAAACAAACATGGGAGAACATACAAAGTTCTTGCAGATGTTGTCCTTGGGGGGGACTTGAACCCAGGACCCCAGCGCTGAAAGGCAACAGTGCTGCCCGTCCAATCTTTCGGCCTAGATTTATTGGACTGTGCTCAGTCATGTTTTTACATGGTGACCGATTTATTTGATCAACCTACATGTAATTTCTTAATGCAGCAGTTCAAAAGAAATGAAGAAATAAAGTGGATTGTTGCGATAAAGACCACAATTTGGCTGCCCTTACAACACCTACAGTTATGTAACCCGGTTTCCAGACTTATGATGGTCATTGTAGCTTAGACCTGTAGCTTCGTTGTTTCTGAGCAATTTTATTGATTTTTGTCTTGGGATCGGAGACACCCTTGGTCCAGGATTTACCAAATTTCTAAAGTTGACCTAATGGGCCTCATGTGAACAGTTGTGTAGGCCGAAGTGGGAGCATTGCTCATAGAAACCATTCATATGTCCAGTGTCAATTTATCAATAAAGCTGTGATATTATTGGTTGCTATGGACCTACTCTAGTTTTACATAAAGGCTCATGCAGACAGGCGTATAAATCGGATGTGTGCAATCTGATTTTTGATCAGACTGCATACTGACCACTCTGGGGGGTGACAATCTCAGCATGTCCTAATTTCTTCAGAGTCTTGAATGAGACTCAACCAATCAAGTCTATGGGTGTATTGAGGGGGGGAAATCAGATCCCTCACAGGACATCTGATTTTTCCAGATTAATTTCTATTATAAACTTAAAAAACTGCATTTGATCACGTACCCTCACGCATTTGATCACGTATGAAAACGGATCAAACAAATTTCACACTGACAAAGAAAAAACTGAAGATTTCGTCTGAGTTTTCTGGATGAAAATCAGATATTTTTTTTTTTATATACTCTCGTCTGCAGCCAGTCTTGGGCCATATTTTGGATAGATGACTATGGTCAGCCATTTTTCTCGGTGCTTCATGGCGGGGCCAGTCATTTATATACACCTTCCCACCAGCTTGGTTTCCCTCGGTCTCCGCCACCTCTTCTCTGATTGACAGCCCTGGGTTCATAGAGCCAGAGAAGGGTGGAGATAGATGGAAATCGAGCTGGTGGGAAGGTATAGATAAATGTTTAGCCGTGTCGTGGTGCACCGAGCGCCGGTGCTTGGTGTGAACACTCGTTTTGTGCCGACAGTCCCTTTTAATAATCACCAGAATCCTTCACTGGTTTAACTTGTCCATTTATTGGACTATAGATTTAGTATCAAAAATGGTGTTATACGATGGATATAGTTGAATACCCCGTTTCGCCCTTTCTTCTCTTCTGTTGCAACAGAAATGACCAGTTGCGCAAAAGGCCTAACAATGCAGTCAGCGCATCAATGGCCATCTCCTCGTTGCTTCCCTTTTGCCTGTATTATAGGAAAGAACATGAATTGGTATAACAAAGAAAGGGGAGCGGATGCTTGCCATTCCAAGAGGGTGAGCGCCACGCGGGGCAATGCTGACTTTTCTACATTGTGAAAGGCAACGGACTAAACTGCCGTAGTATAAGCTGTAGTAAGAAAACGAAGGAAGTTTTGGTTATATAATAAAAGCTTTTTCTTCTGTCTGGGACTGGCACCATCCTTGGATGTTTATGGAGCAAATGCGTCGGCATATTTTCAGGCTGGCGAGGGACTTGGCCCCATTAAAATATTGGGGTCTACCCTGGTCACCTGTTGGATTCAGCAGCTGTTGCTGGACTGTCTGGTACAACTATTGTGCCGCATGTTAAGATTGGTATCTACAGTACCAGAAGAACATCATCCCAAAAATTTAGTTTTTCCAAAACTGCTTTAAGAGTTTTTTTTTTTCTCTTCACAGTAGCTGTTCTCCAAGAAGTTTCTAAAGTACACCATTGTCTAGTCGTTTTTTGAGTGTGCAAGGCCTAAGGTAGTTTCCAAGCCTTGTAACTGCAGAAGGGAATCTTTTTATTTATTTTTTTTTCAGGGTAAGAGTTCTTTGCCTAGGAGTGTGTTGAGCTTTTTTTTTTCAGCGGCATAACATAAATACCTTATATCTTATTAATCATGTGCCCCGAAGGCTACAATGGTAGCTCATTCTGTCTACAAACATCCTAAAAAAACTGTGTGTGTATATATAGAAGGAACAAAGTGAAGAGGTAGACCAGCAACCCAATGGCTTCATACTTTCGAGATTATGGCAGAGAAGACCCTGGTGGACCTATGTAGGCTCACACAAGATCGATCTTCCTACAGATCGTTCATCCATCAAGTTGCTGTGGCTCAAGATTGAGCTGTAGGCCGTTAAAATAATAAATACGGTATATATATATTTTCCTCAAAATAGTGTGTATGTATAATATTGTAATAAATATTACATAAATATTTTTTACGTTCACATCAGGCTTACTTTACTAATTTTATAATCTCCACACCAACGCCTGGTTCTTATTCATGGAAGCCTAGCCATCGGAGCTTGCAATCTGAGCGGTCTGGGACGTGTCCCCGACGTGGCTGGTTATTGAGTGCAGATGGAGAGTATGTATGTTTTGTCCTTGCTATCCCCCCTGCTGTTCCTCCCCTTCTTTGCTCCATTGCTAGGCTGTGCTCCTGGTTTGTGTTTTTTACAAACTGAAAGGGGTCTGTGTTCTTGCACCCTCCGCCCTCTCCTTTCCCTGACATGTGGAATTTCACAGCACTGCACAGCCTAAAATGAGTGTGTCACTTCTGCATCCTGTGCATGGCCTTCCAAAGTTATGTATGTGCGTGCTATTAAAATGGCGGTCAGGCAGAACGCCACCAACTACTTTTTTTATTACATGTTGTCTTTTTAAGAACATCGGTGAGGCCATATTTTATCTGAACATGAGACGTTTTCTATTTGTTCATCCTCTGTTCTATCTTTTACTTTTCTGGTCTTGATTATGGAGGGGAGCAGTGTTATGCCCCCCAATACCTGCACTACTAGAGTTTAGCCAATGAAAGGTTAATGGGGCAATGCTCTGCAGTGTACCCCCCTCTCTCCCTCCCCAGGCTGTGCACACAGCTTCTTGTCTCACAGGCTGAAAGGGCCTATTCATTCTCACAATACACAGCGCAGACCATGAAACCAGCTGAGCAGGATTCAGAAGCTGCAGGAGAACCCCCCCTGACCCCTCCCAGACAGCCCCTCAAAACCCGAGCATTCACAACCCTTACAATGACAATCCCGACCATGTGCCTTTTTGCCCAGGTACACTTCAGCCGACGGTGAAAGTTATTGCTTTCAGCGTGATCAGTAAAATGCCTTCTGCAAAATCATTTTTTTATGTGCCCCTTTAAGTATGGGATCACTAAACTGTACATCAAACACAACTAAAGATCACCTTCAGGTCTAGAGTAGCTAAATATTCAGGCGATTATTGACCATCTACCTTTTATTTCTAACATTTTGAGAAATTGGAAATGATCTAGTGGCAGAGAGTCCACAACCGGTGTCACTTCTGTCACTAGATCGTTCTCAATTTTTGCTTTATTGGAGATTTTTTTTTGTAATAAAACACATCTGAAATGTTACACGAAGATTCGCAACGTTTTCACTGGAGATGGCTGATTTTGTATTTATTTATTTATTTTTCGTTGTATTGTTTAATGGGAACACAGATCTGGAAGATAAGGGGTTAATCCCCCTCCTTCATATTGGTCACCGCTACACGCTCACAGACAGCTGCAAGGGCACATCTGGCTCGTATTATTTTGGGGAATGAGCGTCTTGGAGGGGGGCTGTGAGCGTATGCGTGAGGTGGGGGCCGAATGAGGGGGGGGTCCTTAATTATGATTCCCATGCAGTAAAATCCAGCTGCGCTCATAACTTTCTCTGCTTTGTTTAACCCTCTCTGAGTGCTACCTTTTTTTTTTTTTTACTGAGAAGTATTGTCTGGATTGCACAATTGGGAGAATATTTGCGTAAGCTGACGAACAGCGTCACATTTACCTATTTTAGATTTCCATGTTGCGTAGCGGATGGTAATTCCTAAGGTTGGCTTGGTGAACCCTATGGCACAGAAGGGTCCGTACTTTGCAAAATGATTTAAATGTGTTCTTTAAAAAAAAGGCCAGTCCCCAAAATTGGGATATAATCTATGGCTGAACAGGACTGGGGGAAAAAACTTGGATATATATACGTTTTTGAGTTTTTCCGAAACTCGTTGGGGTTGGGTTATGATATTCGCTCTGCTCTACTCTTGTAGAGCGTCAGCTCTGTAGTCCAACGCAGCTGTATAATTCACATGCTGTATGGGTACAGGTTTCCATATGGCATCCAGTTGGCCCAGGAAGTATGCCTATGAGCCCTGTGTAATTTCACACCCGTCAGTGACGGGAGGTGGAGTGTAGGCTTCTGGGATAATTGACACTTCAGGGGCAGCTGTGAAACTGCTCTCCCTTCTTTACAGTCCTCATACTTCTGCCCCACTCTAAACCCCATCAGCTCATAGTTTTTTTTTGTTTTTTTTTAATATTGTAGACCAGAAGCATTTGGCCCAAGAATTATCCCCCCCACCCAAACCCCTTCCTTGTCACCCTCCTCTACGCGCCCTTACACCAGCTGTGTCCGAGGTAGGGGTGATGAGGACAAGGATCTTGTTCCTGAGCAGTGGACATATAAATTGATTTATTAAGTGACAAGAGGAAGTGGTGAACATTACTTACCATGGACCCAAGTTCCAGGTGACCATAAATAGGCCACGGCTGGGGTGAATTGCAAGACTCAAAAGATATTTGACCTTTGCTAGTAACCTTTTATTTTATTTTTTACTGCTTTCATAGATGTAGAACCTAGGAGGAATAGCTTTACAAATCCATTTAACCATTTTTAAGGTTTACAACATAATCTAGAAATTAAGAACCTTTTGTTTCTTGGAGGTTCTTAAGGTCCATAAAATCTCTATGGTAGTTGGATCGACTTTACCGTCTATCTCGTTATCTAAATTGCATAGGGGGAGGCAAGAGCAACATTGGGGTAATGGGTTGGCTATGGGAAGGGGGTGGGTGATTTGGGTGACACAATTGATTCAGTGTTCGAAGGCTGAGGGGCGATGGAGTATATTGCAGAGATGCAGATGGAAGAGTTAGCGGAGAACAGGAAGTGGGGATATTGGAGGGAAGCATTAAATAGCGTGAACAGCTACGGGGCATTTTCTGAATGATGGGGTTCAGATTTCAGTATTGAGAGAGAACACCAGAGCGGAAGTGGGGGGCCCCCACCTCTCCTTCTCAATAGACCTTACTAATAACTTCTAGGAGTCTAAAGGCCCCCATACATATTAGACTTGGGTCTAAGTGGTCTGCATTGTATTGTGAAGGCAATTAACCACTGCACAGCCGGGGTTAAAGGGTTAATTTTACCTTGTCGAGATGCTAAACTTGCAGAGAGAAGGCAGTCGCATGGTTCAAAAGCTCTATGTATTCTGGGCACATATTGACATTTTATATTTCACTTTTTGGTGAAAGACTTGTCCACGGAGCATGTAAATAACCAGTTTGTTATAGTGGAGATACTGTATTAGCCAGTGTATATATCTAGTGCTGACGTTACCTGATGTGCTCGGTAAAACACTAATTCTTGTTAACACTTGTTAGTGATTTTATTTTTTATTTTTTCTCTTTTATACACTCCTTCCACCCAAGTGGTCATTTCTTATGCGGAATAAGCCCTATAACAGTTTGTGCTCTCTTGCATACAGTAGGTGCCACGCTGGTAAGTACTGCTAGAACACACATGCACTGGCGGACAGACAGAAGAGGGCCCCTATGCAAGAACAGTATATAGGCCCTTTCCAGTCCAGTAGCTCATCATAATGCACAATTCCACCTACGGTACTTTGGAGGTGGTAGTGGGCCCTCTTTCCTCTTGGGGCCCCCTCTGCACAGGTTGCACCAATGATGTGTCCGCCCCTGCACACCTGTCAGGGTTGCAAACATAACTTTATTTTTATTTTTTTCTGGACAAATTTAAAAAAAAAAAAAATCATGGACAGAATTTTTTTTATGGACTCCTTGGAAAGCAGTGTTATTTATTATTATAAGGGATGCTTTTCTCCAGCCAATAATTTTGATAAGACATCAGCTCCACTCACTGTAAAATAAGTCAAAATAATCTGCATACATTTTTTCAACTTCAAAAATCCAGACACCTGTTTGTTAATTTAAGGACGGCGGGGCAAAAAAAGTGCCATATATTTACGTATTGTCTGGGAATTTCTGGACAGTTCAGTTGGCAACCCTGGTCCATGTGCCAAATTTTGTGGCACTCTCATTATTTTAATTACATGCAGTAGAGATGAGCAATTCGATCCCCCACTATAGGTTCAGCGTCCAGTCTGGTCTTCCGAGGAAGCCTTTCTTCACTTTTGCAACGGTCATCCTAGGTGCCTCTGATGCTTTTACGAAGTGCCATAATGTCGTGGGTCATAGCAAGCGCAAGAGGTCCTAAGTATGTTGGTCGAAGAAGTGAGGAATGGCTGCCATAGAAGACAGGGGTAGCGCTAATCGAGTCGCTCGTCCCTACATAATTTTTATTTTTATTTTTTAATCTTTTTTACCATCTTTTAGGTTCCATTTGCACCAACTTCATGAAACAGACTTAAAGGGAACCTGTCACCCTGAAAATCGCGGGTGAGGTAAGCCCACCGGCATCAGGGGCTTATCTACAGCATTCTGGAATGCTGTAGATAAGCCCCCGATGTATCCTAAAAGATGAGAAAAAGACGTTAGATTATACTCACCCAGGGGTGTTCCCGGTGTTCCCAGGGGTGTTGATCTGGGTCCGGCGCCTCCCATCTTCATCAGATGACGTCCTCTTCTGGTCTTCACCCTGCGGCTCCGGCGCAGGCGTACTTTGTCTGCCCTGTTGAGGGCAGAGCAAAGTACTGCAGCGCGCAGGCATCGGGAAGGTTCAGAGAGGCCCAGCACCTGCGCACTGCAGTACTTTGCTCTGCCCTCAACAGGGCAGACAAAGTACGCCTGTGCCGGAGCCGCAGCATGAAGCCAAGAAGAGGACGTCATCTGATGAAGATGGGAGGCGCCGGACCCGGACCAACAGCGGGACCGCCCCTGGGTGAGTATAATCTATTCTCTTTTTTCTCATGTTTTAGGATACATCGGGGGCTTATCTACAGCATTACAGAATGCTGTAGATAAGCCCCTGATGCCGGTGGTCTTACCTCACCCGTGATTTTCGGGGTCACAGGTTCCCTTAAGGTGTCCACACATGTTGGATAGCTGTCGGCTGAGCTCTACGAGGGGGTCTAGTCTAATGACCCATCCCATCATTGATTTCAATAGAAAAGACCAAAGTCTGCACTGGTAATAAATTTCAAGGTGCATTGACAAGTGGACGGCCATGTTTTTATAGAGTACATATCTTCATACTGCTGACCTTTTCTGTTACTCAAGTTTGGAAGAACCTTTTAAAAGACAAAATGAGCACCTTCTTGAGCACTCCTTGCCCTCCCTTGCATGCACACTATTTCTTCCTTTTACTAATGGTTCCTATTGTGTCTAAACTAAGTGTCTGCTTCTCTTGTGAATAGGCCTGGTTTCCATGGGAACCCAAGCCAAAGGCCTGGTTGACCTATAACCCACTGATTGCAATCACCCCCCTCACCCTTTTCCCCATTTGATTGTGCAGAGAATGGTGTATGTCATTTAACGCTCTGTGCGCCTTACATTTATAGGCCTTCTACATATCAGGCCAATTCAAAATGGCTTCTAAACTCTACCGTCAACGTTTTTATCTCTTCTAAACGCTCAGTCGCAAATAGAGAAAGGTTTAAAGTCAGTTTTTGACCCACTTCTGTGATTTTTCTTACTCCTAAGGCATGTTGCCCTGGTGCCCCCTCCCCATCCTTGGGGCCCCCATGAGCTCAGCCTGTACATTCCTCCCTATAACTGGATTTGCAGCTGTTTTTAAGAAGGAAGAAAAAAAAAAAAAAACTTGCATGAGAAATCCTAAACAGCTTGCCCCACTGTCAGGAGAGAAGGGAGGGGGAACAATATGGAGAAGGAAGGGATACAAGTGAGGCTGGGAGAGGGATGAAGTAACCTGGGGCTAGGAGAGGAGATGACTAGTATCGAATCTGCCCATAAAGTGGGCCTCCTTTAGGTACTAGTAGATTGTGAGCTCTGCAACGGCTCAAACTTCCAGCTTCTTGGGTCTCGTACATCTTATCTGGTTTATTTCGTTCCATTTCGATCTCCTTGTGCCTTTTCCCTCTCCCTCCTTTTCTTTGCAGCTGCGTTCTGTCCTTTTCCAGCTCAAGGAATGCTGCAGATATTTCATCTCTTGGACATGTTTTATTTCCAACGGAGAAACTTCACTGAGCACAGAAAAGGAGGATCCCAATGAAACGTGAATTGGACCAAGATAATTTATGGCCATATACACAGATATTATGTCTTGAGACGTGTTGCAGGCAGGATGGTGGAGGGATTGCTCATGGCGTGTCAAGGTATATCTGCGCAGCCAGGTCTGCTTGGTAAAATGACTACATCGTAACTTACACCCACCGGATTTGGAGTGAGCGCCTTCTAATTCAAGCTTTGAGACTAAACTTGTAAAATAGCGGGTTGTGTGGGATTTGTTGTCTGTGGGTGACTTTCTGGGAACTGCATATATGATGTGGAAATGGCTAAATATGTTCCTACAGAGCCCATCTAGAGTATTTGCTTATATTTAAAGGGGCACTGTACTGTCTGACTGATCGGGCCATACTGGTGGAAGACTGGAAGATGGGGAGGCACCATTTTATGAATGTACATGTCTCAGTAATTTCGATGCACACCATCCTATCCATTAGAAATATAAAAATACAAATTGGGCTTAATTGAACAATTATCTTTTCTCTTTTTTTTTCGTGCGCTGGGGAAAAAAACAAAAACAAAATTTTAATCTGCTTGAATTCATTGTGTCCATCTTTAATCCATGTGTCATCTATTTTTTTTTTCTTTCCTTGTACGCGCAAAAAAAATTGAATTGTTTAAGTTTCACCACTCAAATTTTTCAGTTTTGACTCCACGCAACCGCTAGGGCATACCCTCTTCTCATGGCAAGACTACTCAAACGTTGTTCCCTGTGGCCTCCCATTAAGTACTCTTGCACCAGTCTACTCCATCCTTCTCTTGGCTGCCCGATTAATCCAACTCTCCCCTCATTATTCATCTGCCAATCGCTCTCCTGGCTCCCTACTGCTTGGAGAATAGTTTCCAATACGAACCATGACTTCTAAGGCAATCCTTAATTTGTCCACTTTGGGTTTTAAAACTACAATCTCCTGCTACCTACCCACATATAAAATCCCCAGTGAACACACAATGTACATTTTCCCCTCTTGTCTCCTCACATCCCAGATTTCCCCCGTGTGTCCCCTGTATTCTGAAAATTGAAGAGAGTTTGATTGGATGGGGTAGTGTGTCTCAAAGTCTTCAAACCTAGCCTGAAAATTCAGCTCCTCAAGAATGCCTACAAAAAACCCACCACCACATTATTAGCTACTACCCTCACCTACTGTCTCCTTCCCCCCCCTTTTTTTTTTTTTTAAATTGTAAGCCCTTGTGGACAGGGTCCACTCTTGTATTGTACCAGTCTGTCACTTAGCCATGTAAAGACTAAAGATTTGTAAAGGAACTAGAAGTTCAAATGAAATCTGCAAATACAAGTGAATCTGTAGTGGTCGGGTCATCAAGAGGTGTGACTCGAAGACGACTGGAACGTATAAACCGACCAGAGTATGGATTTTGTAAGCTTAGGCTATGAAGCCTATACTTTCCTATTGAATCTGTACCCTATTATGTGTCCATTCTGGTTTCCTTCAGACTTCTCGGAAGTTCTAGAGCCATCGGTAGGGGTCTCGGGGCCTGGATCGCCAGTGACCCACTTGGAATTAAAACTAGTTTTGTTCTTTCTATGTATTGCTAAATAATTGTCTTGTAAACCCTGTTTTGTAGGTCCAGCACCGTGGAATTAAGAGGGCTAGAATAGTAATAACCGGTATGTGAGAAAAGGACAACAAACACCACGAGATATATACCGTATTCTGCCCAAACAAACAAGAGTAGGACATGTCTTCACTGTTTTCTCTTATGTGGACCATTGAGCCACCACAATAGTCATGAGTCATGCCATAGAATATAAAGGTATAAAGGGTCGTCTGATTTAAAAAAAAAAAAAAAACAACAAAAAAAAACACCGTGCACTTATGACAAACACTGACATGTAGTAAGAATAATCGCTTGGCCTGCTTATTAAAAACTTCCTATGCTTCCACGTAAACCTCCGTACAATTGCAACTGCTTAAATGACCCTACAAGTAAATGGTTTTAGGGTCCTCCCTAAGAAACGTCTTGTCTACGATCATGTGTTTTGAGGATTACTTGCATTTTTTTGCCAAGGACCGTTCTGTGAAGGAATATATAATAGGATACTAGTCATACAATGAAATGGAGCCAATTTGTATTCACACTCTGCTGAGCCAACTCCTGAGTTATTGCAGCCTTCATGTTACAGCCTGTTGCATGAACTCACATGTCTACGTTTGAGAAGACTGAGCTGCTATTATGTTAATTTTTATTTCTATATCGCCAACATATTCCGCAGAGTGTTACATTAGAGGGGACTTGTACAGACAAAAAAGACATAAGAGTAACACCTAATTCAACACATATCAAGAAGAGTGAGGCCCGTGCTCTCAAGCTTACAATATGAGGAAAAAGGAGACCCCCCTCTCCCCGAGAGGTGAACGGCAAAAAGTTTGTGTTGTGTGGGCCAGCCATCAATATAACAAATAGGGTTAGAGAAGTGGCGCAGCTTACGAAGAGTCTTGTAGATGGGAGTGGGAGTTTCGGATTATTGAGGATATTGGTCTTAGGTCAATAGCGGAACAGAGACACTGGTTGGTTGATAGATAGAAATGAGAGAGGAGATGTAGGGTGGTGTAGAATTGTGGAGCATTGTGGGTTAGAATGAGAAGTTTATATTGTACTATGCAGCGGATGGGTAACCAGTGCAATGGCTGGCACAGGGCGAAGGTATTGGTGCAGCAGCTGGGCAGAAATGATTCTTGTTGATGCATTCAGGACGGATTGGAGAGGGGAGAGTTTAGTAAGAGGGAGACTGATTTAATAGAGTTTCAGTCGGTTGTCCAGATGAGAATTGAAGAAGAGTGACAGTAAGCGTTTTTGCAGAATCGAATGTAAGAAAAGCTTGAATTCTAGAGATGTTTTTGAGATGTAGGTGACATGAGCGAGCTAGTGATCGGATGTAGGGAGTGAAGGAAAGATCTAAGTCCAATATGACCCCCAACACATCGGGGGTGCTATAGAGGAGTAATGGTAGAAACACACGGAAATGGCAATATTGGTTTTGGGAAGGTAAGTGTAGGGAGTAAACCTAAGGAGTTTAGATTTTGATAGATTCAGTTTTGGATAGTGAGGACATGATGACCGAGACAGCAGAAAGACAATCGCCAGCATTTTGTAGCAGTGCAAGGGTGATGTCAGGTGACTGTGTATAATTGGGTGTCATCAGCATAGAGATGGTACGGACAACCTATAAACGTCATTGTGTTAATTAAGAAAAATATAGATGTCTCATGAGCAGCAGTGCGTTTAGAAGAGCTGTCTTACCAGCATTCATACAACCGTTTTGTGTCTCCTTATGGCACTTTGTGTATCTATTCTCACTTTAAAGGGGATTTCCAGTTTTGGGTAAATTCCGTTTCCCTATTACGGGGTTGTTCTAGGAATTTGATAATATACGATAGGTTTCCTTTCTATCAAAGTTATCAAGTCGTCTAGAGTTCTGTTGATTCATTGCACAGATTTTGAAATGCACGTGGTTGAGTTATGGTTGAACATGGCTGTTTCCGGTTTAAAGGTTTTGTGTTTTCTTTCATAAATTTGTTAAATTGCTGAGATCCGACCATTCCTTCTGACTTGTCTGAGAATTTGGGAAACCCGCGTGACCCATGTATTTACCTGAAGAGGAGACTGCTTCCCCTCAGGTCATTTTTTGTGAATGTGGGTCGACTAGTTACATGAGCCAGATTATATTCATGGGATGGTATCTCTATATCACTGTTTTTTTTTTTACTGCAGGGCGACTTGATCAATAGATATCTTGGGAACATCAGGACTTGCCTGTATTTCTGAAAATGTCAAGACTCCTAGTCTTGGGCTCCGTTGTTGCTTCCGCCTGAAAAATTGGATCCGTATGGAACCACCTGGAGCGAGCATTCACTTTGTCACTTTATGCTCTCGGTGGCCTGTTTTGCCAGTGTCCTCCTTCTTAAAGCATGCATTAGTAGCCTTCCTCAATTTGGCACTGCCAAAACAGCATAAAGTGACGGTATTCCCATCTCCAATATCCTATGCTATTATGTAGTGGGTATAGTAGTAGTAATATTCGCAAATACCTCCAATTAGAAATGTATGGTTCTTCTGGTTATGTTGCTTACCCCTTGTGTAGGGCATTGCAGTAGCTTGGTTATCCCTAGTTACTCGTATAATGACAGCTGTTAGTGGTCATAATAACCATGGATATCTAACCTACTGCACATGGGGTAAGCGACATAACGAATCAGAAGAACTGCACTATGCAAATTGCCTCTTCTGAGAAAAAGAGGACTTAAACTCTATAGCGCCACCTGTTGGAAGTAGCGATCCTACAAGTCACAATCAACCCTTTAACGAGTCGTGCAATATGACTTCGGATAAAAGCCAAATCAATATCCCAATTCGCAGACACGGTGTTTCGGGCTGTTGGCCCTCGTCAGTGCGAAGCATGAGAACTGATTTGGCTAGGTGAGAGGCTCTGGATTGGGGTCTAAAGGTACCTTCACACATAACGATATCGTTAACGATATCGTTGCTTTTTGTGACGTAGCAACGATATCGTTAAGAAAATCGTTGTGTGACAGCGACCAACGATCAGGCCCCTGCTGGGAGATCGTTGGTCGCTGAACAAAGTCCAGAACTTTATTTCGTCGCTGGATCTCCCGTGGACATCGCTGGATCGGCGTGTGTGACACCGATCCAGCGATGTCTTCGTTGGCAACCAGGGTAAACATCAGGTAACTAAGCGCAGGGCCGCGCTTAGTAACCCGATGTTTACCCTGGTTACCAGCGTAAAAGTAAAAAAAAAAACAAACACTACATACTTACCTACCGCTGTCTGTCCCCGGCGCTGTGCTCTGCACTCCTCCTGTACTGGCTGTGAGCGTCGGTCAGCCGGAAAGCAGAGCGGTGACGTCACCGCTCTGCTTTCCGGCCGCTGTGCTCACAGCCAGACCAGAGAAGCAGAGCGCCGAGGACAGACAGCGGTAGGTAAGTATGTACTGTTTTTTTTTTTTTTACTTTTACGCTGGTAACCAGGGTAAACATCGGGTTACTAAGCGCGGCCCTGCGCTTAGTTACCCGATGTTTACCCTGGTTACCCGGGGACTTCGGGATCGTTGGTCGCAGGAGAGCTGTCTGTGTGACAGCTCTCCAGCGACCAAACAGCGACGCTGCAGCGATCGACATCGTTGTCGGTATCACTGCAGCGTCGCTTAATGTGAAGGGGCCTTAAGGGGTATCGTTTCTTCTTATGGAGAGTGACATACCATCTCTGGCTTGTCAAGGTAAGGAGGCTTATTCGCCGTGCAATGCTCCTCTGGGAAATATAATATGCAAATTGCCTCTTCTGAGAAAAAGAGGACTTAAACTCTATAGCGCCACCTGTTAGAAGTAGCGATCCTACAAGTCACAATCAACCCTTTAATGAGTCATGCAATATGACTTAGGATAAAAGCCAAATCAGTATCTCAATTCGCAGACACGGTGTTTCGGGCTGTTGGCCCTCGTCAGTGCGAAGCCAGAGCCTCTCGCCTAGCCAAATCGGTTCTCATGCTTCGCACTGACGAGGGCCAACAACCCGAAACACCGTGTCTGCGAATTGAGATATTGATTTGGCTTTTATCCTAAGTCCTATCGCACGACCCGTTAAAGGGTTGATTGTGACTTGTAGGATCGCTACTTCCAACAGGTGGCGCTATAGCGTTTAAGTCCTCTTTTTCTCAGAAGAGGCAATTTGACAAGCCTGAGATGGTATGTCACTCTCCTTAAGGAGAAACGATACCCCTAAGAACTGCACTATGTTTCTAATCCAAGGTATTTGCTAATATTGGGATATGATCTTGGAGCTGGGAATACTGGAGATGGGAATACCCCTTTTTCAGTCAGTTGTCCCATTGGGGATCCACTCAGTGTGTCAAAGATCCAATGAGAACTAGGTCTAGTGATGTTATGCGCAGACATTTGACCTAATGGCGCTAGACAACCAATATTTTTGTCAAGACCTTAACCAAAATAGATGGCCCTTCCTTTTTTTTTTTTTTTGTGTGTGTGGTGATGGTTATTTTTTTCTTTTCTCTGATTATATAATGAGGCACAATCACAAGACTATGGCAGCGCAGATGAGCCTTTGCACGAATTCTATCCCACTATGTGAATGCTGCTTGTGTGAGGGGCCCGCCAGCTGTCCGGCCGCTTATGTAATCCTATAAATGTCCTTAGTTTTCTCTGTTCAAGATTGGATTGTAAAAGTTGAAACGGGTGGAGCTGTCCGATTCTCACCCGTCCCTCTGTGCCCGTAGGCTCCTCTGCTACATAACATTATACACACCTACAAATTTTAATTGCGTCACACTAGCCAATGAGTAAAAATAAATCACAATCTTTATTAAAAACTATTAATCATAATAACCACGAGGTATAATAAAAAAAAAAGAAATGAGTCACTCAGGATAAGGCGGCATCACCGGAGCGCCGTGTACAGGGTTAAGTATAATGTCATACAGATATAGCATGTGTTGTAACACACGGAGCTGTTTCCAATGAATAATGAAGTGTGCCCGTGCCAGCAAGATTTACAGCATGAACTGTCAAGTGGTCAGCAGGGTTGCTTTACAGCGCCAGGGTCTTGGGGTTAAATCCCACCAAGGACAACATATGCAAGGAGTTTTTCTTTGCATGGATTTCCTCCAGGTGCCTGTAGTTCAACCCCCCCCACACACACACACACACACCACGCACGCACGCGCACACACACACACACACACACACCCCCACGCACACACACACTTTTCCGAAGAAATATGTAGGGAATTTTAGATTGAGCCCCAATGGGGACAGTGATAATGAGGTCAGTAAATTTTATGTGGAATTCAAGAGTGTAGTTTTGTGGAGGTAAACATACGTGTGTGTGCCCAAGGGTATGTGTTTTGCAGTGCTGATGACCTGTTGAATTGTCCACACATTCCCCACCCACCATCCGCACTCGGTAATAAATGTCATACGTTGCCTCCATCCCTCTCCGACCTAACACAGATGTGCAAAAGTAAATTATTCTCCATATGTCTCAGGAACCTGTGTTTTAAGTTGGGTTGTGTGGCTTTAAGATGAGCATCCATTTGTGGATGGCGGTTTTTGGAGTGGTGGGGGGGGAGTGTGCGCTAATCTTCATGAAGGTGTAATCCCTCTGGAATGAGTTCTGTTTGCTCACCTTGTTTTCTTAGTTGAGAGGGGGGTGGGAGGAAACTGAAGTAGGGGGTTATACAACTAGATTATTAGGCCTTGTCCCACCCTACCAGTACTTTTTTTTTTTTTTTTTTTTACACTGATTTTTCCTGGGAATGTGGGGCTGAGGCACTATGTGCGTTGACCCTTAAAATAAAAGTCCATGTGACCTCATGTGCATTGTTGATCTCTCACGATTTTAGACATGTTCATTCAGGTACAAAAACCAAGTCTGGGAAAGAAGACCTTGTCGTGGGCTCTTAATAAAGATCTACGGCTCAGGGTAGTCATAATTATGGCAGCTGAAGTTATTGACAGATATATAGTCTGTGAGGGACGTTGCGCTCTTGTCACACATGGTTTGGCTGGAGTGTAGATGGCTTGGCAGACTGGATTTGTGACTTTTGTCAGACCTACTGTACAACCTAAGGTCCTGTTTATGTGAAAACGAGCCTTCATCCTCAGGCCTGTGGAGTCTGACTCCATTTTGGTAGAGTTGGTATAAAATGGATCGACTCCTAAAATATATAATAAATTGCAGGATGTGCTGTCAATTTTTTCATAAGAATTGGGGAAATTTATTAAGTGTTTTATTCCTTATCTAGGGTTTTAGTTGAGATGAATCTATGCTGCACTTGATGTACATGTTTAGTAGTGAGGCAGTGCTGTGGAGACGGTCGGGAATGGGGGGACATCGAGTCAGAGGTTTGGCTTACCGACTCGAGCCCTGTACATCCTAAAGTCCTCAAGTAATTGGTGATGGCTCCAAAAAAAAAAAAAAGAGAACTTTAGATGTTTCCGATTAAAGTAGTGACTATGAGAGTTTTCTTCATTGAGCTCCTATTCGTGGTCTTCGTGATGAATTTTTGAGTCTGTCCTTTCCTAACCTGAAATGGCTGCTTACAGGGAAGGAACAAGAACGATTAGACTGACTGTAGTTTTTGTTGAGTTTTTTTTGTTTTGTTTTGTTTTTTAATCCACACTGCATCATGTTGGTCTTTATAGCAGCCTGCAGGGCCTGTTGGAGTGAGAGTTAACACTGCCCTCTCCTATTGGAGCCGTAAGGAGGGGTCTGGGGTTCCCTGTTTGTATTTTTGTCTCTTTGCCAGATTTGGGGACTCCCCCTCTCTACCCAGTTCTTTCATCCAGCGCTCTGTAAGCCGCATCAAAGGCTGTGCCGGAGGAAACATCACCATGAGTGGGGTCAGGGGAAGGCTGTCTGCAATCCCAAATACAGCCGTGCCACCTTGCACTTGGCTTGCACGGAGAGTATGCTGCTTTTTATAGCTTGGTGGGGGGGAGGGGGGGTAGATGAGAACATTTCTAGTAGTTATTTCAGTACCTAAATTAAAGTTAACCTGTGACCTCCACTGGCTATTGATTTCGGACTCTTTAGTTCCCCTATGTACAGTGTCGTCGTTAAATTTGCTTGCATAGGTTTCACCTTCAGTCATTTTCCGTATGGGAAATACTATCCTGTACAACATGTTCCTTCCATAAAGATAAGGCAACATGAAGGTGAAAATTGGTGGCAGGTTTTCAGTTTACAATTCGACATGGATGCACAATCGCTAAATGCCCCGCAACTCTCTAATTCCTAGAGAAGTAGGAAGACTGGACATCCTGGGATCTGTAGCTTTGTACTGTTGTAGGTGACCAAGACAATGTCCATCATCCATTTTGCTTGTACTTGGTTCTTGTCAGTCTTCTGGGGGTTCTCGTTAATTCAGTTAAGTCAATTGTGAATAATAGTAGGATTATGATTGATCACATTACCCATATTTTAGTTTTTGGTGCAGATCACTTGTAACATTTACCTTCACACGAGATCTGTTGACTCATGAAGAAAAATAAGGAAAAAAACACTGAAGATGAGGGTATGAGATAACAGCTTTAAAAAATGACTTCCCAATACTAACGGGAGTTGTTTATGCTGTATGTGGCCACCAGTGGTTTCAATGTGAATAGCAGCAAAACCTTTAACAAACTGCAATGTTATGAGACTGTACTGAAAAATTGGAGGTGTAAAAGAGTTATTCTCAAAAGATAAAGGGTTGTGCCACTACTTTATTGATGGCCTATCTTTATCATGTATCTCCAGCAATTGGTAAGTTATCCCCTATCCAATGGATAATGAATAAGAGGTTGGCTGCTACTTTATTGATGGCCATCTACATTTGATCGATGCGAGGAGTCTGACACCAGTCAACAGCGTCAATGGCCTGTTACCAGCACTGGTGGTGCACGGAAGTTCTCGAATGTTACCGGAAAACAGCAGCTCCGTCTTACTATAGTCGCCATGGCTGGGTTCTGCAGATCCACACCCTATGCAAGTGGTCTGCAGTACACAGCCGTGGTCACTCTAGCTATGACTGAGCTACTGTGGTCCGGCAGCATTCAAGAATTTCCGACCACTGCTGATTGGTGGGGGTGCCGGGTTTTGCACCCCCACCGATCAGATATTGATAGCTTGTCCTAAGGATAGGTCATCAAAAATAGTAGTGGCCAAACTCTTTGATCTTTCCAATTGCTGGAGGTAGATGGGGGCAACCCCTAGGCTCCTGGTCTCAAATGTAGTGGAGGTGCACATGCTCTCTTCATTCCATTCTTTCACTATTGGACGGCTTTGGCTTACTTTGGGTGGCAGCCCTGTTGACAATGGGGATGGAGCATGCACACTTCCTCTCCATTCACAACTGGTCACTGCTGAGCACAGGTTCCAGAATCTTGATCGTGGGATTGTGGGTTCTTCCAGGAATCTGACCCCCAGCGATCAGTAAGTTGTGACCTTTATCAATAGTCCCATTTATTTACCTGGAAGGACCTGTTCACTGCTTTAAGATCCAAAGGTCTGAACCCAAAGAGCCAATAAGAGCCCTTTAAGCTATCCATACACATTAAATGGCTGTCAGCCTAACAATGCTTTGGTTGATCGTTCGGCTGGCAGTAATCTCGGATGACTCTCGCATGCACAGGAACATTTGTTCTGTTAGGACATGTCTCAGAGACTATCGCCCTTTCTCCCGACCGACCACCAGCGAGCTCCACCATATACGTTAGCCCTTCAGCCAAACTTGCCGATGTTAGCAGGTTCAGCCTACATTAGTCTGTGTATGGGGGGCCTTTAGGCGGCTTCATTTTAGCATATGATGGGGGATTTTCCTCTCAAATAGTTTGTGCCGAAAGATGAGGGCAAACCTTCACTAAGAGACCCGTGTTGTCAATTTTGGCCCTGAAGGCTATTTCCATCAGTCCACCGACTGGCCAACCTGTTAACCTAAACCGAGACGTTATCTGGGCCCATCCTATTATGGAAGCCATCTTCCTTTCTGTCCATCTTCTGACGTTGGTTCCGTGGACGGTGACTAGAGGACCTTTCTTTCTGTGGCCTTCCCTGGCGTGGCCCTCTAGGGAGTACACACCATTACAACTTTTAGGAAGACTTAGCAGCATATAGCAGCTTTGTGTAACTGCATCCCCTCCCTGAGTCTCCCTCACTCTCTCCTTTTTCCACAGCTATAGGTCTAAGCCCAGCCAAAGTAAACATCCCCAGGGCAGCAGTGACTGGGAGACTGTGCCACCGATGGGGGGTGGGGATGAGGAGGCGGGCAGAGAGCAGGGGATAGAGGGGGAGGGTGGGAGGGGAAGCATTCCTGCAGGCTATAGCAAAGAAAACAATTCAGCATTAAGAAATCTGTCTGCATGTTACTGTCTGTATAGCTGTGTCCGTTTACGCGCAGAGCAGTGTGGTTCCTGTGTGCAAATATCCACCGGTGCACAGGGAAAAGTGCAAATGTATTGAGCTTTGTTTGCAGTTTTGCTTAATATTTACACAATTTCTACTTGGGACAAGTTTGCACTGCTTGCATTTTTTGGCACTCTGGATAGATTCTTGTGAGCCCTCATTAAGTTACATGCATTACTTTCAGGTCAGTGCTTAGGAGTGTTGCAAAGCCGACTTAGAACAGCGAGTTTTCGCAAGTAGCTAACACCACAAACTTACCCGCAGCCCTATTCATCGGAAAAAAAAATGGGATCACGAATTCTACTATATGACAATCTAGAAGCTTTTCAGAAGAAAAGCATGGTCACAATGGCAGACCGATCTATAGACAATAAAGGCACTTTGTCCTAGGAAAGTTCTTTCTTTAAAAAAAAAAAAAAAACTATAGCCATATGGAAAATGGATAAATCATAGTTGCAGTAAATGACAGTCAGCTCTGCCACGTCTGTATCAATGGTGGATACGTGTTGGGTACACTTAAGGGGGCATGTCATAGTCAGTTTTGCTCTTCTTTCATTACCACTGCTCCTCTGAGTATGTGTTTTATTTTAAAATCCTTCATACGGGTCCAGAGATATGGGCCTATTATTTAGTGCTATTTTTATGGTCCTTACCAAAGGGGGTTTTACTCATGGGACTCCCTGGGGGCATGTCTTTAGGTTGCTCTGCATAATTGCCCTGTTATCCACCCCCCCTTATAAAGAAAATTCTAAATTAAGTATGTATGTACATACATACATACATACATACCTACCTACCTACCTACCTACCCACGCACGCACGCACGCATGCATACATACGCACACACATACACACCAACTCCAATCATGCCCTGACAGCCACAAGTATGGAAAAAGCTGGAGCGCACCGCTATGGGGATTACAGATGGTGTAGCAAAGATGTCCTTGTGTAATATTAATTTTTATTTCTATAGCGCCAACCTTTTCCATTAGAGGGGCCTTGTACGGACAATACAGAGTAACACAACTTGGATATCAAGAGGAGGGAGGGTCCTGCTTACAGTTTGTGAACACAAGTTTATGCAGAAAATCAACTTTTAGAACTTGTCATGGTGTAGACATATTGCTTACTTGAGACAGTGGCATTCCCAGGAGTCATGGTGTTCTTGTCGGGATCACGTCCATATCCCCCTGATTGGATGTCAGTTGGGTTTTGCTGAAATCCTGCACACGTGCCACTTTTCCTGTGCTCTGAGGATGTACTTGGGTTTGATTGTTTTGAGGAGCTGAATCACTAAAGGATCCATCCGGAGCATACACAATGGCTAAATGACACCAAGGAAAGCATGACAAATGCCATTGGGTGTAGGGCATACACAATAGCCAAGTGGCGCAAAGGAGGGAACACTAAGTCACCATGGGATCTGGGGCACACATGACGCAAGGATGGCACGACTAAATCACCATGGGATCTGGGGCACACATGACGCAAGAATGGCACTACTAAATCACCATGGGATCTGGGGCACACATGACGCAAGGATGGCACGACTAAATCACCATGGGATCTGGGGCACACATGATGGAAGGATGGCACGACTAAATCACCATGGGATCTGGGGCACACATGATGGAAGGATGGCACGACTAAATCACCATGGGATCTGGGGCACACATGACGCAAGGAAGGCACGACTAAATCACCATGGGATCTGGGGCACACATGACGCAAGGATGGCACGACTAAATCACCATGGGATCTGGGGCACACATGATGGAAGGATGGCACGACTAAATCACCATGGGATCTGGGGCACACATGACGCAAGGAAGGCACGACTAAATCACCATGGGATCTGGGGCACACATGACGCAAGGAAGGCACGACTAAATCACCATGGGATCTGGGGCACACAATGGCCAAATGCCTATGCCAAGTTGTCAATATGCATGCACAGGATTTCTGATGTCGGAAGACCAGGAAGTCAATGTGGAAATATGGGCCACCATGACTCTCTCAATGACTTGGCTCCTCTCAGATGACGCCAAGTTAGTTACCTGAAGCGTTCCAGTGACACTTTAACTGAAACTGACTAATTGAAACTGTTCCTTTTATTAAAACGACCATAGATGCATAAATTAATTTGTACCATATAACCCCAGAGGAGCCGCTGTGGCACCGATCTATCTGATGTGATCACCAGGCAAGGTGTGAATAACAACTTATTATACTCAGTAGATATTTGCCACTGGCTAGTCATAGCCGTCTCTACAAGAATGAGCCAACTACTTCTTTATCACAGGAACTGTTCCATTAAGCTTTTTAGCCCCTTGCTTTCTGGAGTTATTTGCTTATCTGACTGTATGGAAGAGGGTTTAAAATTGGAAATCTGTTTTTAGTAAAGGGAGGGGGGAGCATGTCAGAGGGGGTCTGATGGGGGGGCGACAATGCCATTTGTCTACTCCAGTTCTGGAAATTGTCATCGGGAACAATAAGGACATTTCCTGCTGGATTCCAGTCACTCCGCAGGCCTGCAGAACCCTCACCCTTCCCCCCAAAACACCCACACAGCACTCTCCAGAGTGGGGGCAGGCCTGGCACTATACGTGCCTAGTCTTTGCTGGGTATGGGCCTTTTTTTAGGTTCCAGCATAGAAAGATTAATAAACTTTAGCAGCTTGTGTTGGAAGGAGGCTGTAATGTGGTGGCTGCTGTGAGGAGAACAAGGTCTCCAGTCACTTAGGATGAAGTGGAATCTCACAGCTGGACCTTGTCTTGCTCTCTGTTGGTTTTACTACCCCAGTTTTCTTTCTCCCATGTAAACATTCCCGGGATCCTCCAGGATTTATATCTGCCCATGCTGGCAGTTTCCTGCTACCCCCCTGCCCTTCACCAAATCCCTAAATCCTCCCCAGCACTGGAGCATCTGTGGGAGGAGGATGGGTCAGATTTCCTCCATAGACTGAGCTTTACAGGCAGCTAATTTGACAAATGGACTCTATCATTACCTCATTTTTATTCCCTTTTGACAAGACATATACTTTTTATTTTTTTTTTCTCCTAAAAAAAAGTCCATAAAAGTATGAGCTACTTTGTCATTATATGGTTAATGAGGGAAAATCTGTGTAATGGGTTTGATTACTTCCCATTGGGATCTGCCCCTCCGGGAAGCCGGGCTGATGTCATGGCTTGTATAGCTAGCACATGGTCATCATATGTGGGGTCTGAGTTATTCCCAATAACGTTTAGGAAACCTATGACTGATGCTTATATTCTCATTTTTATGCTCCTTTACACATGCTGGTGATTAAAGACTCAATCCCACCGCACCCATAGACTTCCTATACTCCAGAATTGTCCACCATACAGATTCTTACTACTGTGACAATAGTTTAGGCTAGTGTGTGTGTGTGTGTGTGTGTGTGTGTGGACCATGGCCGTCCTGTTAACATGTCTAGCAACTTTTTCCTATATAGATTGCTAAAACAGCACCATCTAGATGGTCTTCAGGACAATTGCAGCTTTCGGGAAGGTTCATCTGCACAACTTTTCTATTCTCATTGCCTGGATATATTTTAAATAACTTTTCTATTTTTCGTTTATAGTATTTACAGATGAAATGGCCTTTATTAGATGCCCCCAGTACTGCCGGCTTGAAGGATGCCAGGTCGCCATCACCTGCGCACCTGGTGAGTATCTCCTAGCGGTGAGATGCCATGGAGGTGAATATTTTGGCTTGGGTTGGTCCATATAATGCATGGAGACTTTAAGGTGTATAATGGCCACACAGATGTTTTGGAAGGATAGCTGTCCTTAGACCTATGATATAGCATTAACCCATACAGGTACGATTCATTCCATGCAAGTGGAGAAAGTCTATGAAATCTGTTTACTTTCCCCTGAATCACGTGTACAATCTGAAACCTTGCCGATCTCTCCCTTCATGGACCCATTGACTCTATTGATTAGATGAGGCTGCAAATTCTGACCATTTATGATTTGCTCGTGGGATATTGAGGTATCAACAGCTTCGTCTCACATCTGCAGCGAACTGACGTTACAGTACAAGGGTTGATCTAACAGAGGGATTCCTATCTTTGGCCTTGCTCCAGTCTTGTAGAGCCAGAGAACCTTGAGGCTTTCTTTGAGATCTTTTAATACAAATATCACATGTAAGAAGACTGATTTTTTTTTTTTTTTTTTTTTTTTTAGTAGAATGTCCTCTTTAACGTGTCCCATAAACACATACAGTCATGGCCAAAAGTATTGACACGCCTGCAATTCTGTCAGATAATACTCATTTCTTCCTGAAAATGATTGCAAACACAAGTTATGTGGTATTATTATCTTCATTTAAATTGTCTTAAATGAAAAAACACAAAAGAGAATGAAGCAAAAAGCAAAATATTGATCATTTCACACAAAACTCCAAAAATGGGCCAGACAAAAGTATTGGCACCCTCAGCCTAATACTTGGTTGCACAACCTTTAGCCAAAATAACTGCGACCAACCGCTTCCGGTAACCATCAATGAGTTTCTTACAATGCTCTGCTGGAATTTTAGACCATTCTTCTTTGGCAAACTGCTCCAGGTCCCTGATATTTGAAGGGTGCCTTTTCCAAACTTCCATTTTTAGATCTCTCCACAGGTGTTCTATGGGATTCCGGTCTGGACTCATTGCTGGCCACCTTAGCAGTCTCCAGTGCTTTCTCTCAAACCATTTTCTAGTGCTTTTTGAAGTGTGTTTTGGGTCATTGTCCTGCTGGAAGACCCATGACCTCTGAGGGAGACCCAGCTTTCTCACACTGGGCCCTACATTATGCTGCAAAATTTGTTGGTAGTCTTCAGACTTCATAATGCCATGCACACAGTCAAGCAGTCCAGTGCCAGAGGCAGCAAAGCTCCGGCCGGCCGGAGCGCCCCTGGTCACCGCTCTGCACCTCGCCATCAGGCACGGACAGTGCTACCCCCTCTATCTGCAGCTGGCACCATCATTTGTTCCACCACGATCCAGCAGTGCATCGCACTAGGTAAGCCGGCATTTATTGGGCATTTGCCAGGTGCTATCTGTATACATCTCTGTGCGGGGGACGGCTGCAGTTTAGTTCCATGAGTCTGGCAGTATTAGTTTATCAGTCGGAGTAGTTTCACTGTCCTCTGGGACATTTATCTTTCTTGGGGGTATTGCATTGTATTGTATTCCAGTGTATTTGTTTGGATGTTAGTCGAGGTTCTTTATCCAACATCCGCACAATCTTGCGTTGAAATCTTTTGTCAATTTTTCTTTTCCGTCCACATCTAGGGAGGTTAGCCACAGTGCCATGGGCTTTAAACTTCTTGACGACACTGTGCATGGTAGACACAAGAACATTCAGGTCTTGGGAGATGGACTTGTAGCCTTGAGATTGCTCATGCTTCCTCACAATTTGGTTTCTCGAGTCCTCAGACAGTTCTTTGGTCTTCTTTCTTTTCTCCATGCTCAATGTGGTACACACAAGGACACAGGACAGAGGTTGAGTCAACTTTAATCCATGTCAACTGGCTGCAAGTGTGATTTAGTTATTGCCAAAACCTGTTAGGTGCCACAGGTAAGTTACAGGTGCTGTTAATTACACAAATTAGAGAAGCATCAAATGATTTTTCGAACAGTGCCAATACTTTTGTCCACCCCCTTTTTTATGTTTGGTGTGGAATTATATCCAATTTGGCTTTAGGACAATTCTCTTTGTGTTTTTTCATTTAAGACAAATTAAATGAAGATAATACCAAATAATTTGTGTTTGCAATCACTTTCAGGAAGAAAATGAGTATTATCTGACAGAATTGCAGGGGTGTCAATACTTTTGGCCATGACTGTATAACACATAAAATGGGTGAAAATTGAGTGGCGAGGCTTTGACCACTGGGACCCTTCCAATTTTGAAAACTGGTCTCAAAGTCCATTTGTAGGAGCTGTGATGAGTATGTGAGACCACTGCTCCATTCACTGTCGTTGGAGGGGGGGTTGCACATCATGACTTTTGCTCTGGTTACTTAAGAGACTTTGGGGCACTCATTCTCAGGATCGGTGGGGGTCCCAGCAGTTTGACCACGCAATTACCATAAACTTATGTATTGTTCTTCTGATAGGTGATTTACAGTGGAGTTTGATATCTTCTGAATTTTCTTTTAGATCATTTTTTGTAAAAAAAAAAAAAAACTCCATGAGATTTTAACACAAGTCCTAAAGATAATGAGAACCAAATGAATCAATCAAACATTATTTATTTTTAAAGGAACTCTGCCACATTAAGAAATGCTAACCTGCAGATATGGAGGTAACGGCGTTCTGAAGCTGTTTGGCCCCCACGTCTTTGGTCCGTATATAGTAACTAGCGGCTGTGTCCCAGCTGACTGTTCCTTGTACTGATGCACTGCGGAGGAGGTTGTTGTCAGTCAGTGCTGGAACGCGGTTACAGCCACTGCTCGCTACGTACTGAGCAGTGACTGAAGTCGGCAGGAATAAAGTTCCTTTCCTCCCGATAGCTGGGCCTTAGTGTTGTGGCCACACGGCTTCAGATGCAATTAAACCTGCAGATTAACGCCATGTACACAGGTTAATAGATTTTTTTTTTTTACATGACAGGTTCCCTTTAAATCCTGTTCAGGGTAAATGAATAGTGTATTTTTAGGCTTATTCCGCCTGGAATCTAAGTGATAATGTGCCCCATAAAAATAACAACATATTGCACAGTAAACATGGCTGTATACATGTTCGCCATTTTATATCGCAAAGATTTTTTTCACTGTTTCAGAGTGAAAGTGTCATGCAGCAGCTACAGGGAGAAAGTGAAGTTTTATTCCTCCTGCAGCCCCTTGCTCTTTTTTTTTTTTTTTTTTTGTCTTTTAAATGAGGAAACTGTAATCCAATATTACATGTCGGTGAATGACAAAAGTATGTGAACCCTTGCTTTGTGTGTGTTGTGACTCCCTTATACAGTATATATAATATAATATAATATATATATATATATATATATATATATATATATATTCCTGACTGTGAACAAACTTTTGCCACTGTGATATTAGATCATGTTTCTTATTTAAAAATAATATTTTTCCCTCCTTTTTGTTTCGTTTGGTTTTCTTTATCGACTTTTAGAACTTGTGTGAAAATCTTAACTCAAATCTATGTAGAAATATCGAAGGCAGCTCCTGCGGCTCAGTGGTTAGCACTGTAGCCTTGGCGCACTGGGGTCTTATGTTGACATCCCACCAAGGACAACATCTGCAAGGAGTTTATGTTCTCCCCATGTTTGTGTAGGGTTTTTCAACTTTTAAGCGTCAGTATAGGTAGTTTTTAAAAGGATTCTCATTATTTTATTTTTTTATAGTTTCAACAGTTTATATTGCAGATAACATCAAAATAACATGAATGACACAGAATATATAGTACAAGGATTCCCTCGCAGGGGGAAATATCAGACTACAAAGGAGAAAAACAATATCCTTGACTTATTGAGTTTAGTAGTAAAAAAAGCAAATACACATAAACTCAACTGTGTCGTATTAAGTGGGGGAAGGGAAGAAGGGGGATGTAGAACCTTAGGTGATGGCGATAGGAGTTATGATGTAACCTAAAATTCGTATGGATCAAAAGTCGCAGCCATCAGATATTAGTGTCTGTATATTTTATACAGATAGTGACATTATTCTGGAAGTCGCCATCAGTCTGTGACTGGATCCATGGGTCCCTGATGCCTCAAAATATTTCAAGGGAATTCGATCTAGTGGCTTCAATTTTTTCATACAATATTATTAGATTTATTAATCTTCTCACCTGCAGCACGGTGGCGCAGTGGTTAGCACTGCAGCCTTGCAGCGCTGGGGTCCTGGGTCCTAATCCCACCCTGGACAACATCTCCAAGGAGTTTGTATGTTATCTCCATGTTTGCATGGGTTTCCTCCGGGCACTCCGGTTTCCTCCCACATTCCAAAGACATACTGATAGGGAATTTGCTTGTAAAAACTTTTTTTTTTTTTGTTTTGCTTATTGCCCAGGTGTTACAGGTCACCTCTGCAGTTTCAGTGGAGTCCTGTCTTCTAAGTAAAGAATGCACTCTCACTTTAGTTAGAGCTTTTACGTATGCAGATTAGGCCAGTTGCACAACCATGCCGCTGGATTGAACTGTCACTCATTGAAAGTGCACTGCCACTACTGAGCAGGAAGTCAGGAGACAGGGGAAAGGTGCACTCCTGAAATTAGACAACTCCATAATGGGATTTTTTTTTTTCTTAAAAGGTTTAAAAAAAATAAAAAAAATCTCCCATTGTGATCCTTGACAATGTCCCGTGACTTGGGCCTTTTCAGCAATGTTTGTGTAGACCGATCTTTGTTTAGATTGTAAATGGGAAAAGTATTTTAATTATAGCAAGCGGTGTTGAATATAAATCAGTTGTCAGAAAATGATGGATCATTATGAGGCAGGACGATATATAATTGAGGCTGAGTATGTACGCTGATTGTATGCACTGACAGGGGAGACATATATTCGTGCTCGGTCTTGCTGCACACCATGCACACACATACACGCATGCTTGCATAGCTTTACACGCTCGCTCATGCTTGCGTCTAGATGTGTAAAATGTTTCTCGTCACACACGAGGCCCCTTTTGTTCCTCCTTTGTATACCTGTATTAGCACCTGGATTCCTGTCTATTCTTTTGGCATTAAGCTTTCAGCAGAGCGCTGAGCTGCTACTTAATGTAGGAGAGGGGGTAGAAGAGTGGTTGTGGGGTGAGGCCCGACCTGCTCAGTGTCTGCCTCCCAAATACTAATGGAACCGTAATGGGGCTCCGTTAAGGGGGAAAGTCCTGCAGATGGAGTAGATTACACTCGCTCCTTACAGGACTGCTTTGTCCATTTCTTGTGTTCATTTGGGCTAGTAAGAATCAACTTTTTTTTTTTTTTTTATGTTTTAGCCTAATAATGATGTATGCACCTTTTTAAAAACAGTATTCCAGTTAGTCATCATCTATTCTCTGGATTAGTGATGACTTCTTCTAAATCTATGGGGGGGTTGAGCTTACTTATTTTACTAATTTATATAGCGTTGTTAAATTCACTGCTCTTTACATATATTATCACCACAGTCCCTATTCCCTATCAGTATGTCTTTGGAATGTCGGAGGAAACTGGAGAACCCGGAGGAAAACCACACAAATCCGGGGAGAACATACAAACTCCTTGTAGCGCTGGGTTTCAAATCACACCAAAATAGTTCTAACCTCTGAGCCACTCGGATGCGCTGCGGTTCAACGAATGGTCCTGTGGCCATGTTGGCAGTCTGTGACCACCGGTACAAAACCCTATGAACTTCATCTTGCATGCCAGGTTTCCTTGCTCCTCTTCTAATCAGAAGGCCTAGCGTGACGTTATAATTGCAACGTGAGACACTTATGATATGGAGCCCAGCCTACTAATCAGAAGAGGTGCCAGGGATGCTGGCAGGTAGGAGGAGGTGGGCATGGCTCTGGACTGTCATGGACTATCGACGTGGTCGTTGGACTTGGTTACTGCAAGTCTTTTTGCTCAACTCTGGGGGGGTCTAGAGATGGACTATGTATGTCCTGTCCACTAGTGTATTGTAGACCCCCTACCCACCTTTTTGAAATTTTACTTTTTTTTTCTTTAGTCAAACAAGGTGCCAGTTGTCCAGCATCCCCATCATATGCACCCTCTAACGCCCCTCATCACCTACAGCAACGACCGCTTCTCACCAGTGACGCCTCCTGGACATTTGTCACCTGAAATAGACCCAAAGACTGGTAAGAATTCAGTTATTTTACAGTCTATTGAAATGTGAAGTTTTTGTTTTTCTGTTTTGTATAGTATGTCCCATTAAGCTTTCATGTTTACAGGCATCCCGCGCCCACCTCACCCGTCAGAGCTTTCCCCATACTACCCGCTGTCCCCAGGAGCTGTAGGACAGATTCCCCATCCGCTGGGATGGCTGGTCCCACAGTAAGTGTCTCCTCTGTATTAGGATGATATTATGGCTTTGTATTGTTCCTGTAGGGCAGTTTGTTTCATAGACCTTCTGTCTCAGACAGGGCCAACCTATGTATTCTATCCCTCCCGGTGGATTCAGGCACCCATATCCCGCGCTGGCAATGAACGCCTCCATGTCCAGGTATTCTACTGTCCGGTCATACCTTCCCTCATTTATCTACTCTTTCATATAAAATAAAGGGCCCAACTCCTCAATTGCAGTTTAATTATCTATTATCCCTTTTTTTGTCTTGTGTTTTAGTTGTTTTGTTTTGTCTTTTAAGATGTTTGACTTTTTAGCACGTTCCACTAAAATGTCGGAAAATTGCACTAAACTATCTGCAATACATAAAAATAAATCCAGGGTGAACTGGCGTATACTTATGCAAAAACTTCAATTGATGATCAGCTAAAATTCTCTGGAAACCCCATACCCTGCCCGCAATGGCAAACAAAGCAAAAACAGGCAAACGCGTGTAAAATAGAATTTAGAAAAGACTCAAATGAAAAACGCCAATAAATAAAAGTGCAAATACAATAATGAATTGGTCTCTAACTTTTGTTTATTGTTCCTCCGATTAAATTAATTTTCTTTCTGCAGTTTGGTTTCCAGCCGATTCTCTCCACATATGGTGCCCCCTCCTCACCACAGCTTGCATACCTCCGGGATACCTCACCCTGCCATTGTCTCGCCAGTTGTCAAGCAGGAGCCGTCCTCTGGAAATCTCAGTCCCAATCTAAACTCGTAAGTCTCTATGGGTGCTTTTATCTACACTGGACAGTAATGTGGAACGAATGTTCCTAGGACCACACCGTTCTTAATAATCGGACTGTTTAATCAGGTTGACAAAAATGGAAACGGAATAAAATGATGTTTTTGAACATTTTGTTTCCATTTTTTTTCACATCATAAATCTCTGCAGTTACACACCTGCTATCAATGAGGTTATTAATGGGTGTCTGAGGAATGTTCTGCTGCACTGAATGCATTTGGGCAAATCATCAAGATCTGCTGCTGGCAGCTCCTTTTTGTAGTTGCGGACCAATGAAATCCCAAATGTTCTAGATGGGAAATAAGTCCAGGGACGCTTAGGCCACGCAGGCTGCTTACAGTAGCACGACCAATGCATGGCCTGATGCTGTTGTGTTCAAAAACTGGTGAATAAAGAGGTTTTGAAAATGCTGTTTCTTATTTTCCAAGAACTTGCATATCATCACAATGTCTATCCATCCTGTGTTTTCCATAACTCCAGGCCTTTTTTTATTTTTCTTCTTGCTGTTGCAACTTCAATTTTGATGAATGTAAATGGGCTGTCCTTATACCGCAGGACCAGACTGACCCTTCAGAGAAAGAATCCCTCTGCTTCCAATCTCTATACAAATAGATAAGGGTCTTTTTCCTAAAAAAAAATAGTTTCAAATCTAGTCCTGTAACTCCTACCAATCCCACCGAGGTTGCTGGTTCCCTAAAAACAATGTTATTTTCATTGTTAATACAGCAGTCATGGGTCCTTTTGCAAGCATCATTCATTTATTGAGGATTTTTTTTTTGACCCTCTTGTCCTTTAGGAAATCCAGCATGTCAATTAAAAAGGAAGAAGAGAAGAAGCCACATGTTAAAAAGCCGCTGAATGCCTTTATGCTGTATATGAAAGAGATGAGAGCCAAGGTGGTAGCGGAGTGCACACTTAAGGAGAGTGCAGCCATCAATCAGATCCTTGGTCGTAGGGTAGGTGTTTCTTCACGTGGTCAGTGAAACGTGAATGTCGTGGTATGGTAGGTGACGTCTGACTGTCATTTCCCCACAGTGGCACTCTTTATCGCGAGAAGAACAGGCCAAGTACTATGAGCTAGCCAGGAAAGAGAGGCAGCTTCACTCCCAGCTCTACCCAACGTGGTCTGCAAGAGACAACTATGTAAGTGTGACCTCCACATGGATCCTTCAACTCTTAAGTGTAAAAAAAACTGAATTTCAATAGACAATAGCTAGGAATCCTAACTTGACAATGCACATTAGATGAATGTTGGCTGAACCTGACGATTTTTGGCAGGATCTACCAACCATTCAATCTGTATTGGGAGTGAAGACTTTCCCCCACTCTTGTCTACAGATGTTTGGGAAAAGAAGGGTCTGCCATGTTGGATTTCAACACATCCGAACATGACTTCCGGATATGAGCTGGATCCACATTTATTAGCACGTGATACAAACTAAACTGGCTATATGGTCCAACTAAAATGCTCAACGCTACGTTACTTTGGTGTTAAATGGCCACAGTTTTTTTTTATTTAGAGGCGTATTCCCATCTCCAGGATCCTATCCCAATGTAGTAGGTGTAATAATATTAGCAAATACCTCCAATTATAAATTAAATATAGTTCTTCTGAGTTGCTATGTCTTTCCTCGTGTGAAGGCATCGCAGGACCTTAGGTATCCATGGTTACGACCACTTTAGCTAGTTGCTAGTGGTCATAACCATGGATACTTAGGTCCTGCAATTCCTGCACATGATGAAAATTATACAGCGAGTCAGAAAAACTATACTACATATATAATTGGAGATATTTGCTAATAATAATAATTATTATTACACCTACTACAATCATATGACAAGAACAGTAAATCACAGTAAAGACTACATTTACACGGCCGTATTTTCGGTCAGAGTTCTGTCCTTGGGGAAAATCTGACAGCACTGGGACCAATGTTATTCAGTAGGACTGTTCAGATGTGCGGGGTTTTTAGGTTTTCTTTTCAATGACAATGTCCACCCCCCCCCCCCCACCCCCCCCCCCAAAAAAAATGCAGCATTTATTTTGGATGATGTATTGCATCCAATTTTGTACGTATACATTGCAGTTCTTTTAACATTGGAAATTGTTCTCGTAAATTTGTAAAGCTGATGCTAAATGAATTAAAAATGGCTAATAATAATAATTTTGCCGGGAAAAAAAAAAAATATTAATAATAATTATTTTTAAATACTTTTTGTGAAGTTTATTCAAAGACACCATGAGCTGCCTGACATAGACCAAGGGGCAATACGCTCTGACTTGTCACACTAGCAAAGCCAGTCCACGTCAAGCCCTCTAATGACCCAAGCAAATATCCATATTCCCGTGCTTCCTGATAAACCGCCCCTGGAGCCGTACAGGATGGCCACCAAAGCTTAGACTATCTCTTTTCCCCCCATTGTTCAACAGCTTTTATTAATTAAAATGAGTCCACCATAGCTATAAGGAACCATGGCTGCTGGATTTCTCTTCTGTTGGGCTTAGAAGGGTAATATCAAAATATTTTCAGAATTATCAGATGGCGCATGTACAAACAAGATAAAGGATTCAGTCAAGTAAAATATCAAATATACTATTCCACAGTTTACCAAGAAAAAAGGTCAGGCGGGAGATGAGAGAAAGCCCGAGACGGTGAGACAGGAAGTTGCATCTCTTCATAAACCCGTCCCTCCACAGTAAATGCCGAGCACACAGACGGACTCCTATTCGCTTATATCCTTTTTGCTTATTTTCCATAAAAACAAAATGATCCCCCCCCCCCCGAAATACTAACGGCTCATGAGGTTGTTAGGTTTGGGTCAGGAAGCTCATTGCCTGTCTGGACATCGCAGTCCGTACTAGGACTGTAAAAGTTGGATTTGTGAAACCGGCCCGACATTTTATTCATATGTTGAATATTAGTTGTATATATGAATAAAACAGATTTTCTTTTCCAGGGCAAGAGAAAGAAGCGGAAGAGAGAGAAACAGTCCCAGGAAGCAGAAGGTATGAAGCACGACTACAGCTCTATAGCTAACCTACACAACAGGAGACCCCCCATGCCCCATGGTGGTCTACAATTCGGTGGTAGTAGTGGTTTACATTAACTTCAAAGTAGAGGAACTTTTGTTAACCTTAGTTTGAACAGTCATGCTGTGCTGATGGTCCCTCATAATAATGCAGAACTAAGTCCCGCTGCTCGTTGCTTCATGGCGGGGCCAATCATTTACCGTATATACTCGAGATTTTCAGCCCATTTTTTTTTGTCTGAAAGTCCCCCTCGACTCATACCCAGGGGTCGGCAGGGGAGGGGGAGCGGGGGCTGTCTAATTATACTCACCTACTCCTGGCGCGGTCCCTGCAGGTCCCTGGCTTCCCAGCGCTGGCAGCGTCTTCCTGTACTGAGTGGTCACATGGTACCGCTCATTACAGTAATGAATATGCGTCTCCACCTCCCATAGGGGTGGAGCCGCATATTCATTACTGTAATGAGCTGTAACTGTGACCGCTCAGTACAGGGAGAAGCTACAGCGCCGGGGAAGCAGGGACTGCACCGCGCCAGGAGCAGGTGAGTATAATGGGGAGGGGGAGCGCAGCTCTGCATGATATTCACCTGCTCCCCGTTCCGGCGCCGCTCCGTCTTCACCGTCTTGTGCAGTAACTCTCAGATCAGAGGGCGTGGTAACGTGGTCTACCAAGCTGGGGTACCTCTTTCAGTACCACCCCGTGTTTCAGGAGGTCCACTCTGCTTTGGCTGGAGCCTGAATGAAGGACGCTGGCTGGATTTGCTTGGTTACATGGGCGCATATAAAAGATCACTGCGTCTCCACATATTTCCAGTCTGACAACACTTTACTCACAGGACACAGAATATATCACACAGATACAGAGGGCAGGCCAATAGAAAAGCGGCAGGCCAGACATAAGGTACCTTCACACTAAACAACTTCACAACGATATCGCTAGCGATCCGTGACGTTGCAGCGTCCTGGCTAGCGATATCGTTGTGTTTGACACGCAGCGGCGATCAGGATCCTGCTGTGATGTCGTTGGTCGCTGCAGAAAGTCCAGAACTTTATTTCGTCGCTGGACTTCCTGCAGACATCACTGAATCGGCGTGTGTGACACCGATTCAGCGATGTCTTCACTGGTAACCAGGGTAAACATCGGGTTACGAAGCGCAGGGCCGCGCTTAGGAACCCGATGTTTACCCTGGTTACCATCCTAAATGTAAAAAAAAACAAACACTACATACTTACCTTCTGCTGTCTGTCCCCGGCGCTCTGCTTCTCTGCACTCCTCCTGCATCCTGTGTCAGCGTCGGCCAGCCGGAAAGCAGAGCGGTGACGTCACCACCCTGCTTTCCGGCCGCTGTGCTCACAGTCAGTGCAGGAAAGCAGAGCGCCGGGGACAGACAGCGGAAGGTAAGTAGTGTTTTTTTTTTTTTACTTTTACGATGGTAACCAGGGTAAACATCGGGTTACTAAGCGCGGCCCTGCGCTTAGTAACCCGATGTTTACCCTGGTTACCGGCATCGTTGGTCGCTGGAGAGCTGTTTGTGTGACAGCTCTCCAGCGACCAAACAGCGACGCTGCAGCGATCGACATCGTTGTCGGTATCGCTGCAGCGTCGCTGAGTGTGAAGGTACCTATACATTACAATAGCCGCAGGTGGCCGGAGCCTACCGATATTTACTGTGGGAATTACAAAGGTGGGGGGCGGACAAAAGGGGAATATCGTGTCCCCTCTGCCCAGGGGCGCAGCCTGTGGGCTGATGCATCTCACATGGAACCTATTATACATACATATAACTGCACAACATATTCTGGGGGCTGAGTGGTTCCGTAACACGTAAAAGCGCCCTCTGCTGGACGTCAGTGCCGAAGACGGTGAAGATGGTGCGGTGCCGGAACAAAGTCAGGTGAATATTGAAAGTGCCGGGGGCCTGAGCGACGGAAAGGTGAGTATGTAATTTTTTTCTTTTTTTTAATCGCAGCAACCGCAAATGGGGCAAGTGTCTGTATGGAGCATCTATGGGGCCATAACGTTTGTGCAGCATTATATGGGGCAAGTGTCTGTATGGGGCCATAACGTTTGTGCAGCACTATATGGGGCAAGTGTCTGTATGGGGCCATAACGTTTGTGCAGCACTATATGGGGCAAATATCTGTAAGGGGCATCTTATGGGGCCATAGTCAACATTTGTGCAGCATTATATTGGGCAAATATGTCTATGGAGCATCTTATGGGGCCATTATTAACCTTTATGCAGGATTATATGGGGCATATTTTAATATGGAGCATCTTATGGGGCCATCATAAACTTTATGAAGCATTATATGGGGCTCCTGATTCAATATGGATATTTAAACTCCTTCGTGACGGAGCCAAATTTTTGAAATCTGACCAGTGTCACTTTATGTGGTAATAACTCTGCAACACTTCAACAAATCCCAGTGATTTTGAGATTGTTTTTTCGTGACACATTATACTTTATGATCATGGTAAATTTAGGTCAATATGTTTTGTGTTTATTTATAAAAAATATCAAAAATTTGAGAAAAATGTTAAAAAATTTGCAATTTTCTAAATTTGAATGATTATCCCTTTAATCCAGATGGCCATAGCACAGCAAACCATTAATAAATAACATTTCCCACATGTCGGCTTTACATCGGCATCATTTGTAAAATGTTCTTTTATTTTGTTAGCATTTTAGGAGGTTTAAAAATGTAGCAGCAATTTTCCATTTTTCAAGGACTGTCGGGATCACACTCAGTCGGAGCAGCCTTTGGAAGTGGGGAATCACCAGAAATAATACACAAGACACGTCTTGTATAGTGTATCACTGGGAAGTCTCTGAAGCACGCCTGCCTTCAAGGTGCTATCCCTTCTTTATATAGTTGTTTCAGTAGGTTTAGTGGTTATACAAGTTTTGCATGTTTAAACAAAGAGACAAAACAGGAAAGAAAGAAAAGAAAAGAAAACAGTTTCGTGGGCGGCAGTTTCACAACAAACAGTACAAAGGCAATTCCACAGACAAGAAAAACAGGATTTCATACTATAGCTAAAATGTCCTTGAATGGACAGGTCAATGTTTATCACAAATTCTTTTTTTTGTTCATTGAGGTAATCATTTTTGTTCTGCTCTTCACAATCCCCCCTTTGACATATTCCATTCAAAACCTTGTCGATCATTTTAGTCATTCTTTTTGTGATATTACAAAAAAAAAAACTTTATATTCTCGCATCCATTACACAAAATTTATTTGTGCATACCGAGATACCCTTGAGTACAACCTTGAATAATACATATATAATTACAATAACCATAACTGTATGTATTAGGCTTTGCATAATCCCGGTAACCCACCCACCGATCCCTCTGAACCAATTGGCCGGGTTAAGAAAAGAAAAGGTATCTGACCACCAGCTATCCTTATTTTGGTCATTGTCTTTGTCATACTGATCCCTGAGTCGTTGTACGTCTTTTAATTTAAATCTCATACTCATAGTACTATTCGGGTCTATATAATGACAGCAGGTGGGTCCGATGATTTGACACATACCCCCTTGTGAGGCAGTTAGGTAATCCAATACCAGGGTATGTTGGTTAGTGACTATTATAAGCTGATTCTGTACAGCTATACTAGTATTTAATATGTCCAATATATCCCAAATCTGATCATCTAGATAATCCGTGGCTCTAACTAATTTATCCCACATCTGTGTTAACATAGGATAAATAAAAATGGTACTAGCAATTTTGTTGGGAATTCCCATTTGTACTATATGCGGCCTCCCCGAGGGACGTGGTGAGTTATCTGCAGCTGTTTTATACAGTGTGTGCTTGGGCACGGCTTGCATATTCACTTGTTTATTTGAAATTATGAAAGTAGCCGGGGTTAGGCGTCCTAATGTACAAGTACCCTTTATACCTACGGGAAGCCATTTATATGCTCCTTCTCCGCATATCCAAAATGTACCCTCAGGCAGATCCCACAAAGCTGAGTGCTGCAATACCAATCTGTGAGCCAAATCCACAAAACTAGATACATTCTGAAGCATACACCAAGAGGGTTTTTGTCCCAAGGGGCTACAGTACCCGGCTGCGGGATTCCCACATACATGCATTCCGTTGACATACTCATTGGATTCATTACAAACCAGGTTCCCCGGCTTACTTGTACAACTGTTTGCATCACCTTGGGGGAACAACTCAGAATGTTCCCATTTTCTATTATGTATATATCTTTCCAATACTGTAGGTTTGAAAGCATCAGAGGAAGGGGTGGTTGTACTGAAACTGAGCTGTAGATTTTCAGTGGGGACCTGTCCTAAATCAGTTAATCCAGTCTTATTCCTAGGTACCCATTTTCCTCCCTTGAATGCTAAATATTGTAAGTTGTCTATTTTTCCTGTAAGATTGCCCTGCCACCAAGGAAATTCTACCCATCCCACAATTGGTATGGCGATTGTAGTATTCCATAGTCTAGTATTGCCAGGTTGGTTGTTGGCCAGGTTGTCTGAACAATTAGGCCAAGCGAATATTTCTTCAGCTGACACGGGAACTGCTAGAAAAGGTATACTTGTGGCTGATACTGGTGAATGGGTACAGATCCAACAATCTGCCAGGGGTTGCGTATTATTTAACAAGTCATGCACTAATTTTCTATGATGTTGTACGAATCTATTGTTCAAAGGGGCTAGAGAATTCAGTCTTTCCCATGCCTCCGTTGAGGTTAACATTATTAACATCAATATCATGAGTCTTATACTGCTTTTTTGCAATGGCTTGCATGTATCCATGATGCCTTTCCTTCAAGCTTGACTGCTGTTGGAGTTGTTAACAGGACTTGGAAAGGTCCGTCAAATCTCGGTTCCAGAGTCTTTCTGGTGTGTCTTTTCACGTAGACTTGATCACCAGGTTCCAACTTGTGGCCTCCTTCGAGATTTTCTGGATCTGGAAGGGAAGCAAAAACTTGCGAATGCACTTTAGTTAAACGTTTTTGTAATTCTTGTACATAAGCAGTTAAAGTCTCAGTATTCAACATCAGTTGTTGTGGAAAATAACAACCCAAATTTGCTGCTCTACCAAAAAGAATCTCATGTGGTGACAGCTTAGCCTTCCCCCTTGGGGTGTTTCGGATGGAATACAGGGCAAGTGGTAGACACTCGGTCCAAGGCTTTCCTGTTTCTGCCATGGCCTTCTGGATTTTTAATTTTATTGTCCCATTTAATCTTTCCACTTTACCTGAACTCTGTGGATGATATGGAGTGTGAAACTGGTTTTCTACTCCCAACATTTTCATAACATTCTGGAATATTTCCCCAGTAAAATGGGTACCTCTATCTGACTCGATCACCTCAGGCATGCCGTAACGGGGTATCAGTTCATGTGCTATTTTAATGGCAGTAGTTTTTGCTGAGGCTTTACAAACTGGATAAGCCTCTGGCCACCCTGAGAACATGTCCACACACACAAGCACATATTCGTATCCATTGTACCTAGGAAGTTGGATGTAGTCGATCTGGAGTCTTTGAAAGGGATACAGTGGTCTTACATGATTCTTGGTTGGGGTTTTAATGGCCTGACCTGGATTGTGTGCCAGGCATATAGCGCATGCAGCACACATGTTCCGAGCAAAATTACCAAAACCTGGAGCCAACCACCTTTCTTTTACCTTGAGCGTCATACCATTTGCCGACACATGCGTGGGTAGGTGGAGGTCACTTGCCACTGCGGGGTACCAGGCTCTGGGTAAACACAACAAAGTTCCTTTTTTCCATAATCCTTGCTGATCTTCTGCCCCTTTTTTCTGCCACTGCCCTCGTTCTTCGTCGTCTACCTGTTTCTGAGCTTCCTTCAATCTTTCCTCATCATCTTCAGAGCTATCTAGTGTGTGGGCATGATGTAAGGGTTTACGTGCTGCCTGTTTTGCTGCCTTATCGGCTTTATCGTTACCCCTGGCTTCCTCGGTGTCGAGTCTCACATGTGCAGCTACCTTTATCACCGCTATTTCTTTAGTTTCTTGTGCTGCCTCCAGAATCTGTCTAATGAGGGAGGCATGTTTAACAGGTTGGCCTGAAGCAGTCATATAACCTCTGGCTCTCCATATTACGCCAAAATCGAAAATAATGCCATGTGCATATCTAGAATCAGTGTATATGTTTGCTGTCTGATCTTTGGCTATTTTTAGAGCTTCAACTAATGCCGTAAGTTCTGCTTCTTGTGCAGACTGATTAGCAGGGAGAGGTTCTGCTTTCAGCACTTCATGCTGAGTTACTACCGCATAACCTGTATGAAATTGTCCATTCATATTTGCATATCTACTGCCATCTATGAAAAGTTCAAATGTAGCATTACAGAGTGGCTTGTCACGTACATTACATAAGCCCTGAGTCTCTTGTTCCATTAATTGTACACAATCATGCATTGACTTTGATGGGTCAAAGGAGTTGGAGAGTGCAGTTTCAAAGGAGTTGGAGAGTGCAGTTTCCTCAGGTATGGTACCCCCCTCAGACTCTAAAGGGAGCAAAGACGCGAGATTAAGAGTCTGAATCCTGGCAAAGGAAATGTTGGGCGGCAGTAGTAGGGAACATTGGAGACGGAGGTGTCTGGCCATTGAAATATGTTTAGGTTGGACCTGGTTAAGAATGCCATGTACATCATGAGTGGTGTGAACTAGAAGTGGGTGATCAAGAACAATCTCAGAAGCTTTATCTAATAACAGTGAAATTGCGGCTACTACTCTTACACAAGAAGGTGCGGCTCTAGCTACAGGGTCCAGATGAGCCGATATGTATGCCACAGGTCTCTGTTTGTTTCCATGTTTTTGTGTGAGCACCCCTGTAGCATGTGAGGATATCTCAGCTGCCATCAATTGAAAAGGTTTAGTGTAGTCTGGGAGTCCCAAAGCCGGAGCTGATACCAGTGCTGTTTTCAAAGAGGAAAATGACTGTTTAGCCTCTTCACTGAGTGAATATGGTGTGTTGGCAATACAGTCATATAAAGGCTGCATGAGTTGACTTGCATGTATGATCCACTGTCTACAGTGTGAAACAATACCTAGGAAAGCACGCAGCTGTTTGTGATTCCTGGGTTCAAGCATGTTACGTATGGCTTCCGTACGTTGAGGTGTGAGGTGTCTGATGCCCTGTGATATGCAGTGACCTAAAAACACGACTGTTTGTTGACAAGCCTGGAGTTTCTGTCTATTTACTTTACAGCCTTCTTGCGCTAGGAAAATTAAGAAATTAACAGTTGAGGTAACTGCCGTCTGCTCATCAGGGCAACAAATAAGTAAGTCATCTACATACTGTAGAATGACTACTCCTGGTTCTGGGATGAAATTTTTTAGCACGGTCTGCATTGCTTCAGAGTACAAAGTTGGTGAGTGTACCATACCTTGTGGCAATCTTGTCCATGCTAATTGTTTACCCTTGAATGTAAAGGCAAACAAATGCCAACAGTTCTTATGTAGTGGCACAGAAAAAAATGCGTTTGATAAGTCAATTACCGTAAAATATGCAGCAGTGCTGGGAATTTGAGACAGTAAGGTATGAGGATTCGGTACCACAGGGGTGACCGGTGCCAAAACCTTATTGATTTCCCGTAAGTCGTGCACCATGCGATATTTCACCATAGTTTCTTTGGAGGACACTTTCTTTTTAACAGGATATAAGGGTGTATTGGCGGGTGACCTGATTTCTACCAAAACACCTTGTAACACATAATCCTGAATTTGTTGAGAAATCGCCTGTTCTTGCTGGGCGCTGATGGGGTATTGCCTAAGCTGAGGTAATATGGTTCCCGGGGCAGTTTCTAACAGTATAGGAGCTACTGATAAAAATCCTACATCAGTGTCTCCTTTTGCCCATAGGCTGTCAGGAACCCGAGACAAGTCAATTTTTGCTTGTTGAGTGTAAATTTCGGGAAAATCCTCCATTGCCTGTATTCTAACATATGGTTCCAGAGTTTCTGCATCTTCAGGGATGGTCAGCATAACTGTGCCATCTTCTCTAAAATGGATGTTTGCATGCATTTTACTTAAGACATCAGTACCCAACAAGCAGGTAGGTGCACCTTTAGCAAATAAAAATTTGGATACAAAAGTTTTAGGGCCAAAGCTCACATTTAAAGGTTTTGTAAAGGGCAACGCCTGAATTTTACCATCATACCCTTCTGCATATGTAACCTTTGAGGATATATTGTCAGGATATGGTAAAAAGTCCTGATTTAAAATGGAGGATGTTGCTCCCGTATCTATCAGAAAAGGTACATTTTTACCCTCAACTTCAACTTGTATTATTGGTCTTCTAGAAGGAAGAGAGACCTGCATAACTTTCAGTCATTCTGAGCTGTCTGTTTGATCAGGCACTGGGTTATTTATCCTATTTTTGGGTACAAAGGTTCCTGAATCTATATCTGTTTTTCTCTTCCTACATTCCCTTTGGAAATGTCCTGGCTTCTTACAGTAATGACAAGTAAACTTTTGATTAGCAGAGCCAGTATTAGCCTGTGCAATTCTTACTGGCTTAGAATTTTCTCTTAAGTCCATTTCTATCCCTACAGCTTTCTGTCTAGCCAGGTGTGGGTCTTCCAAGGTTCTCCAATCAGGGGTTGCGGCCTTAAGCTTTTCCTTCACTTTTGGAGACAATCCATCTATAAAGGTTTTTGTAACTAACCTCATCATTCCTGGAGCGGTTAGATCCATGCCTTCATCTCTGAAATTATTTTCTACACTTAGATAATATTCGTCTACTGATTGTCCAGATTTCTGAGCCACCACTCCCGTTGTTCCTCTCTGCCTCTGTCTCTCCCTCATGAAAACCATTAAGTGATCTACAAATTGTGTACCTGATTCTATCGTTTGTAAGGCACCATCTCCTGCTTGGGGCCTATGTACCTGTAGATTTTCTAATAGCTCCTGGAAGAGTCCAGGAGTCATTTTCATTCTACATAATTCTTCTCCATCTGCCCAAACTCCAGCGTGAGTCTGCATAATTTGCTGTATATATTGTGCAAATCTAACTGGACACTGGGTGGGATCTGGTGCGTTATGCAAGAGAGACATGCCTTCAGCGGGGGACCAAGGGAAATATTGTCGAGTTTGGTGATATCTAGTTCCCATTACTCCGTCAGCACCAGGTTCCCTAAAGGGTCTTGGTACTACCCTAACAGGGGCAAGTACAGCGCCATGTCTAGGTGTACCACAGGCTAGGCAATCATTTCTCCAGTCTGGATTTTGTTGTCCACAGTGCGGACATACCCATCCTCCTGGTCCGGCTAAACTTTGAGGTGGTGTTTGGAGAAAAGATGGGGCATGTGGGTTAAGGTATGGGGGTGGGGTATTTTTAGATTCCACATTTTGTTTTTCTCCACAGCCTGTGGGTCTAATACACCACTTTTTACTCTGTTGATTATATGTCCATCCCTCATTTTCTGCTACCCTAGAGACATCAATCAATGCTTGGATCTGATCTATCCATTTCTTGTCTCTGATTATGCCTTTTTTCCTTTCCTGAATTCCTTCCCATAGTTTTCTACTAAAAGCTTCTGCCCTAGTAACTCCAAACTTACTAAAAATCTTTTTCAGCCCCTTAGTGGCATCTTCACCACTTCTCTCCTTTATGATAGTATAGATATCTAATTCTTCTGGTTCCGACTTTGTTTGCTTATTCCCCATTTTCTTATCCTGAGCTTTCTTGCCCTAGGTGGCGTTTGGGTATGAGAATACCTCGTTACCTTCTTCCTAAGGAGCTAGGATGTCTTTTTCTTGCCCTAGGTGGCGTTTGGGTATGAGAATACCTCGTTACCTTCTTCCTAAGGAGCTAGGATGTTTAAACTGTGTTGATGTAAGAAAATCCTGATTCCTACACCTATAGCAAACAACACAAATGCAACCAGACAGAAAAAGAAAAAGAACATACAACGTATCTTGTCCCAGGCTAATTTATCTGTCCTGGGCTTATACTATCACATACAACGTATTCTTGTCCCAGGCTAATTTATCTGTCCTGGGCTCATACTATCATACACTTATCCGTCACCAGGTTTTTGTCAAAGACAGGATCAGAGATTGAACATAGGCGCGGAGGTCTCCCCGAAAGGACGCAACCACGTTGCCCAGTGGGACAGTCACTTCTTCTGTTTCAACCCCCTGGGCGGCTTATAGGGCTATTCCCAACTTCCACACACCTTCTATTCACATTCACTCTCATTCAATGCCGTACTCCGTGAGGTGATCAATTCCTAAATAGTTCAAGAACCCGAGCTATAGGTATCCTCCTCTACTAGAACTACCCGCTAAAGAACACGACACAGAAAATCTTACGGACAGTGCAGGGCAGATATAAGAGATCTAACAGTGTCTCTTACCTGGCCAGGTTTTTGTTCATCTGCCGTCCATTATCCCAGATTCTCTTTTCGTTCGTATTCTGCCGGTGTTCTTGAAGGAATACACAGACCTCGGGTCCCTGTTCAGGCGCCAGGAAATGTCGGGATCACACTCAGTCGGAGCAGCCTTTGGAAGTGGTGAATCACCAGAAATAATACACAAGACACGTCTTGTATAGTGTATCACTGGGAAGTCTCTGAAGCACGCCTGCCTTCAAGGTGCTATCCCTTCTTTATATAGTTGTTTCAGTAGGTTTAGTGGTTATACAAGTTTTGCATGTTTAAACAAAGAGACAAAACAGGAAAGAAAGAAAAGAAAACAGTTTCGTGGGCGGCAGTTTCACAACAAACAGTACAAAGGCAATTCCACAGACAAGAAAAACAGGATTTCATACTATAGCTAAAATGTCCTTGAATGGACAGGTCAATGTTTATCACAAATTCTTTTTTTTTTTTTTTTGTTCATTGAGGTAATCATTTTTGTTCTGCTCTTCACAAGGACATTTACAACATTTATTTTTTTAGGGAACTATTGATGTTTGAATTAACTTTAGGGGTCTCATATATTGGGAAACCCTCAAACATGATATCATTTTAAAAACAGCACCCCCTGACATATTGAAAACTACTGTCAGGTAGCTTATTAACCCTTTAGGTGCTTTACAGGAATTAATGCAAAGTGGTATGACAGAAATGAAAATGTGTATTTTTACTACCTAAATGTCGGTAACTTCTGAACAGGTTACAACAGCCGTCAGACTCTAAGGCCGCTATTTGGTCGTGAAGTGCCACTGCAAACATCAGGACCACAAAATCATGATCTGAGGGCACCAATTGGGATAAAGAGGAAGCCCCCACACTCTGTTAACCATTTATAATGATGTAGTCACTATTGACAGCAGCATCTAAGGGGTTAAACAGATATGTACGGTGCCAACACTGATCGTGGCTGATGCAGCAAGTTGTCAGCTATAGTGTACAGCCGACAGCTGTTGGATTGTTACCTGTATGGGGAGGCTATTCTCTTATATCTCAGGTCAGTTAACAGACGTATTGGCTGTCATTAAGGGGTTAAAAATACTTAACCTACTGATGTCTCAATTAATTTTACTTTGGTATCTATTTTTACTTTTGACGTTTACCGGTAGCTGCTGCATTTCCTACCCTAGGCTTATACTCGAGTCATTAAGTTTTCCCAGTTTTTTGTGGCAAAATTAGGGGGTCGGCTTATACTCGGGTTGGCTTATACTCGAGTATATACGGTATATACAACTTCCCACCTACTTGTTTTCCCTCGATCTTCATGCCCTCCACCACTCCCCATCTTCAACAGCTCTGGCTTGATGGCACCAGAGCATGGGGTGGAGACAGATAGAAAACAATGTGGGAAGATGTAGTTAAATGTTTGGCCTTGCTGCGATGCACCAAGCATCTGTACTTGGTGATCCTGTGCTGACAAAGTCCATTTAAAGAGGACGTTTTTCACCAGTTTGAGCAGGTTAAACTGGCCGCAATAATGGTGGCTGCAGAGCTGAGTAAAATGTATTTGTTTTTGTTTCGTTTTTTTATTTTTGTCCTCTCGGTTGTGGACATTGTCTTTTAAAGTATTTAGATTATAATTTATGATCAGCCCAATTGGGTGTTGCCAAAAAGCAAGAACGAGCTCCCACACTAGCTTAGAATGGACTTTCTCTTTTGTGAGACGTGTTATGAAAGGCAATTCAGTACCACAATGGACATAGCGGTCAGAGCACATACAGTGATCTGACAATAACCCAAAATCATAGAACGAGCTCTGAGACGTGGGAACTCTGCAGACCGCAATCCCTAATCCTCTCCAAACAACACTAGAGGCAGCCGTGGATTGCGCCTAACTCTGCCTATGCAACTCGGCACAGCCTGAGAAACTAACTAGCCTGAAGATAGAAAATAAGCCTACCTTGCCTCAGAGAAATACCCCAAAGGAAAAGGCAGCCCCCCACATATAATGACTGTGAGTTAAGATGAAAAGACAAACGTAGAGATGAAATAGATTCAGCAAAGTGAGGCCCGACTTTCTTAACAGAGCGAGTATAGAAAAGGTAACTTTGCGGTCTACACAAAACCCTAAAGAAAACCACGCAAAGGGGGCAAAAAGACCCTCCGTACCGAACTAACGGCACGGAGGTACACCCTTTGCGTCCCAGAGCTTCCAGCAACAAAATAGACAAGCTGGACAGAAAAAATAGCAAACAAATAGCAAAGAAGAACTTAGCTATGCAGAGCAGCAGGCCACAGGAATGATCCAGGGAAAAGCAAGTCCAACACTGGAACATTGACAGGAAGCCAGGATCAAAGCATTAGGTGGAGTTAAGTAGAGAAGCACCTAACGACCTCACCAGATCACCTGAGGGAGGAAACTCAGAGGCCGCAGTACCACTTCCCTCCACCAACAGAAGCTCACAGAGAGAATCAGCCGAAGTACCACTTGTGACCACAGGAGGGAGCTCTGCCACAGAATTCACAACAGACATGTAATGAGTCTGCTTTTCTAACTAATCTTGCTGTAGAGCGATTACAAAGTGCAGAGAGAAGAGATTGATTACTAATACAGGTCCTTCTCAAAAAATTAGCATATAGTGTTAATTTTCATTATTTACCATAATGTAATGATTACAATTAATCTTTCATATATTATAGATTCATTATCCACCAACTGAAATTTGTCAGGTCTTTTATTGTTTTAATACTGATGATTTTGGCATACAACTCCTGATAACCCAAAAAACCTGTCTCAATAAATTAGCATATTTCACCCATCCAATCAAATAAAAGTGTTTTTTAATAACAAACAAAAAAACCATCAAATAATAATGTTCAGTTATGCACTCAATACTTGGTCGGGAATCCTTTGGCAGAAATGACTGCTTCAATGCGGCGTGGCATGGAGGCAATCAGCCTGTGACACTGCTGAGATGTTATGGAGGCCCAGGATGCTTCAATAGCGGCCTTAAGCTCATCCAGAGTGTTGGGTCTTGCGTCTCTCAACTTTCTCTTCACAATATCCCACAGATTCTCTATGGGGTTCAGGTCAGGAGAGTTGGCAGGCCAATTGAGCACAGTAATACCATGGTCAGTAAACCATTTACCAGTGGTTTTGGCACTGTGAGCAGGTGCCAGGTCGTGCTGAAAAATGAAATCTTCATCTCCATAAAGCATTTCAGCCGATGGAAGCATGAAGTGCTCCAAAATCTCCTGATAGCTAGCTGCATTGACCCTGACCTTGATGAAACACAGTGGACCAACACCAGCAGCTGACATGGCACCCCACACCATCACTGACTGTGGGTACTTGACACTGGACTTCAGGCATTTTGGTATTTCCTTCTCCCCAGTCTTCCTCCAGACTCTGGCACCTTGATTTCCGAATGACATGCAAAATTTGCTTTCATCAGAAAAAAGTACTTGGGACCACTTAGCAACAGTCCAGTGCTGCTTCTCTGTAGCCCAGGTCAGGCGCCTCTGCCGCTGTTTATGGTTCAAAAGTGGCTTTACCTGGGGAATGCGGCACCTGTAGCCCATTTCCTGCACACACCTGTGCACGGTGGCTCTGGATGTTTCCACACCAGACTCAGTCCACTGCTTCCTCAGGTTCCCCAAGGTCTGGAATCGGTCCTTCTCCACAATCTTCCTCAGGGTCCGGTCTCCTCTTCTCGTTGTACAGCGTTTTCTGCCACATTGTTTCCTTCCAACAGACTTACCATTGAGGTGCCTTGATACAGCACTCTGGGAACAGCCTATTTGTTGAGAAATTTCTTTCTGGGTCTTACCCTCTTGCTTGAGGGTGTCAATGATGGCCTTCTTGACATCTGTCAGGTCGCTAGTCTTACCCATGATGGGGGTTTTGAGTAATGAACCAGGCAGGGAGTTTATAAAAGCCTCAGGTATCTTTTGCATGTGTTTAGAGTTAATTAGTTGATTCGGAAGATTAGGGTAATAGGTCGTTTAGAGAACCTTTTCTTGATATGCTAATTTATTGAGACAGGTTTTTTGGGTTATCAGGAGTTGTATGCCAAAATCATCAGTTTTAAAACAATAAAAGACCTGACAAATTTCAGTTGGTGGATAATGAATCTATAATATATGAAAGTTTAATTGTAATCATTACATTATGGTAAATAATGAAATTTAACACTATATGCTAATTTTTTGAGAAGGACCTGTACTTCTTTAGCTTTCATATCACCGCAACAAGTGTGGGGGGACATCTCAGCCCTGCCCTACTTCCTCGCTTCCCCCACACTGCCTTCTGTGGTACAAACGCTAAAGAGGTATTTGTAACTAATCTCTGCCATACTCTCAGTACTTTGTATTCAGGCACAGCTCTACAGTGACCTCAATTAGGAGAGGAGACTGTCTGTTCAATCTGTTGTGGGGTATGGTTTTTTCCCCTACATGATGCCTCCTGCTTATGATTGGTCAACATCATACAGGGGTAGAAGTACACGCCCCCAATCATAAGCAGGTAGTGTCCTGCAGCGGGGGAAATGGCTTACAACAGGCTTTTTCCTGTGTGAAACATGTAATCACACACAACTCTGCAGTGATATAAGTGAGGAGAGCAAAGCTCTAGAAGTTAAGCATAGGAGAGTGCGATTACGAACACTTCTTAGCTTTCACCTCACAGCAGCCACCATGAAGGGTTAGGGGGGACACAGTACAGCAGAGCTAAGCTTTGTATCCATACAAACACTTCTAGCAGCTCTCCTGTCACACTGCTGTCAGCGCTGCTGTACTCCACTACCCCCCCCCCCCCCCCCCCCCCACACTGGCTGCCATGAGATGCGTTAGTAATCATTAGAAAACATTTAGTGATCTCATTGCAGAGTGATTAAAAGTTCTTGGGGTAGAGCAGAAATGAATGTGATCAATGAGGAGAGCAGACTTGTCTGTCATTGCATGTCTCACACACGAGAGAAAGCGTATTCTTCTTTTGTTCCCCTGCATAACACTTCCCACTTGTTTAAGGTGAATCCCATGGTGATATCTCTGCAACAGAGGAGAAATTTAAAAAAATAAATACAATTTTTTTTTTCTTTTTACTCCGCTCTGCAGCCGGTATTCCATAGTGTGGCCAATTTAACATTGTCAAAGTGGTGAAAGGTCCTATTTAGTGAGGGCAGCGTGTGAACTTTGACCAAATGCATAGGTAATAGAAGGGCTGTCAAGAGTTAAGGAGATTAATATCTTACTATGATGCTACACTTAGTCTGGGGTAGGAATGGCCACTATAAACTTGACTGACCTGTTTCTACAGAGGGGTCAAGAACAACACTGACCCTTTTGGTCACCTATGTATTCCCATAGTGATGGGATAATTATTGCTGAGTTACCTGTCTATACAAAACAGAAGTCTTCTCAGTGTACAGAATTGGAAGCTCAGCCTTTGCTAATGTGTATATGATGTAGTTATACTCCTCTTTTTTAGGTGTATTCGCTAATTGCTTATTCATAGGACCACCATGAGTGTGTAATCGCTGGGGGTCTGACCTCTTCAACCATCACTAATCCTGAGAATGAAGAGCACCGTTTTAGGGCTATGTCCTCTTCAGTTTTTCCTCTGCACAGGGGCAATTCTGACCACCATGGCAGTGAAGGGAGTAGCTTCAGTTCCCTGCGCTGCGAGGTGACCGTCTGCATTGTGAAGGGGGACACGGGGCTGAGCCTTTTTTCAGGATCATCTGCAGTCCCACCCTGTCCAGCCTTACAGTCATTTAAAGGGGTTTCCTGGAAATGTAGCTAAAATGAAGGAAAGACCGTGACATTCTGAATAAATGCTGAAATAATTAGCAAATCCCATTCTCTTGGCCTATAGAGGTAATTGCTATAATACACGGACAGGAACCTGTCCTAGACTGTGAGCAGTAGGGAGTCCGACTCTATGACCTAGAGGGAACTTATAAGTCATAATGTCAAGTTATCACTAGGTCATTGAGCTTCCTATTACTCATGCTCAATAGAGGTCCTATCTGTCAGACCCAAGGTGGTATCCGGGGGTCCAAACAGCGATTATATATTAGCCACCTACCTGGAAAAAAATCTAAAATTTTTCATTCCCGTTGCAGTTTCCAATTGTCTAAGCTGTTCCCCTTTTTTTGATTTTTCAGTTTCTAAACCGAAGAAGGTTTGTATTCAGCATCTTCCTCCAGAGAAGACCTGTGACAGCCCGGCCTCTTCCCATGGCAGCATGTTGGACTCGCCAGCAACACCCTCTGCTGCTCTCGCGTCTCCGGCGGCGCCCGCTGCCACCCACTCGGAGCAAGCTCAACCGCTGTCCCTCACCACCAAACCAGAAGCAAGAGCACAGTTATCTCTCAGCCACTCCGCAGCCTTCCTGGCCTCCAAGTCTCCTCCGTCCTCCATCCTATCCGGGCACTTGTCTTCTGTTGGATCGCCGTTGCTCTCTCGGCCCATCCCACTCACATCCTCTATATTGTCTCCACCCGGTGTCTTTCCGTTACCCCTATTGCAGGCACAACCCCTCTCTTTGGTGACCAAATCCAGTGACTGACATGGGGGGAAGAAAGTCTATGGCTGGGATCGTTTCACGTAAAAGACAGATAAAAGGAGTTGTACTCTGCAGATCGACACCTACTCTGCTCTGCACTAGTATATGTATACTGGATTTTGCTCGGCACGGATTGGTGTGTGTATATGTGTATAAATATATATATATATATGCTCTACCAGCGGGGACCACTTTTTTTTTTTTTCATGCTCTGCAATTCGACTCTTCAGCCATGGACTGTACTCTGTGGATATGGACACCGCCATATAATGGTGCAGATATTTCAAGACGTTGGCCGCAGAGGGTGCGCATCACTTTGACAAGGGACTTGTCTTCTGCGTAGAGTCGGAGCGTTGTGGTTTACTAAAGTGACACTTTCATCAGAATGTGGGGCCGCTCGGGTCACATGTTTTCTTTAGGCGGATTACAGCTTGTACCTCCCCTCCGGCACGCAGCCACTTATCGCATTGGGCCACAAGTACACGAACCGCATGCATTATTGGTCAATATTTGATCTTGCGGTTTTATGCTTAACTATGGTTTTCTTCTTTTCTTAAATTTTTGTTTTCTTTAATGAAGTAAAAGTGGAAATAGGAAAAATAATCCATGTATATTGTACATACAAATGTGCCCGAGTAGGGGAAACGGGGTGTGCATGTTTCTATTTTGTATGTCCTAAGGAAAAGTTAGGAGGAACAACAAATAATTATTGGTCCCTTTTTTTGAGTGCTAATCTAGGGGCAGCGAGCTACTTTTTCTTTCTTTTTTTTTTTTCTTTTTTTTTTTGTTATAACCTATCTGGCATTCCCTGGGTTACTATCACCTATACATGTATTTTTCTCTCCCACTTACTGAGTCCTTTTTTTGTTTTGTTTTTGTTTTCCTCTCCACCTTTTCTCCATTCCATTCTTCTATACAGTTTTATGTATTTTTTTTTTTTTTTATGGACAAGAAAATTCTTGAAAAATGTGACTTTTTGTAACAAAATAGAAAATATATTGTGTTTTAAAATATAAGGGTTTGTTCGTGTTTTTGGTACAGTGTGCAGAGGTTGCGAGCAGTGAATCAAATGTTGGGTTGTGCCCCCTAGTACAGCTTCATCACAAAGATCTGTGTTCAATGGAGACAATTGAAACCAAATAAAAGCACATGAGACTCTGAATCCTCAGTATTTGCACTATTGTGTATGCGTATGATGATGATGAAATAAATGTATAGAACTTTTTCTTTTTTTTTTTTTTTGAGAACCGGAAGTCTGCAGAACATCCATCTTCTTTTAACACGTGCCGTAAATATTGTGTATGACCACCACGGACGGATTCTCAGCTGATTTCGCCAAATTATCCAATCTGCAGAACCATCAAATGTATAGTGTATGGCTAGTAAGAAGTGATGAGCGAATGTTTGCTTACCGAGTGTCTTCGGGGAGCTCGAATAATAACTTTGAGTTCCCGCGACTGCATGTCTTGAGGCTGTTAGGGATTACCTAACAAACAGGCTATCACTGCATTTGTTGCGGCTGCCGAACAGCTGCGAGATATGCAGCCGCGGGGACTCGAACATACTATTCAAGCACGCCAAAGAAACGCAGTTATCACACAAGCATGTTCTGATAACACCTAATCCGAGCACGTTTGCTCATCACTACTAGTAATAAATACCAATAGCAATAATGGGATGTAACAATTTTGATTTTAATAAATAAATAAATATATATATATATATATATATATATATACATATATATATATATATATATATATATATATATATATATATATATATTTGTCTAAGGGTCACTTCTGGCTTTCTGTCTGTCTGTCACGGATATTCATTGGTAGCGGCCTCTGTCTGTCATGGAAATCCAAGTCGCTGATTGGTCGCGGCAAAACGGCAACGACCAATCAGCGACGGGCACAGTCCAGAAGAAAATGGTCGCTCCTTACTCCCCGCGGTCAGTGCCGGCGCCTGCATACTCCCCTCCAGTTACCCCTCACACAGGGCTAATGGCAGCGTTGACCGCGGTGTAACGCAGTCGGTTAACGCTGCTATTAACCCTGTGTGACCAACACTTTACTATTCATGCTGCCTATGCAGCATGAATAGTAAAAAGATCTAATGTTAAAAATAATTTAAAAAAATAAAAAAAAAATAGTGATATACTCACCCTCCGTTGGCCCCCAGATCGAAGCGGTTACCGACGCAATGAGCGGCGTGGGCTGCGCAATGGGCTGCGTGGGCTATGCTATACACTACGCATACATATTCTAGAATACCTGATGCGTTAGAATTGGGCCAGCATATGTAGTGTGTGTGTGTATGTATGTGTGTGTATATATACACTACAGCACTACATGCTGGCCCAATTCTAACGCATCAGGTATTCTAGAATATGTATGCGTAGTGTATAGCATAGCCCACGCAGCCTATATATATATATATATATATATATATATATATATATATATATATATATATATATATATATATATATATATATATATATATATATATATATATATATATATATACATACACACTGCTCAAAAAAATATAGGGAATATCAGGAAGCAACACTGATTGACAATCAATTTCACATGCTGTTGTGCAAATGGAATAGGCAACAGATGGAAATTATTGGCAATTATCAAGACACCCTCAATAAAGGAGTGGTTCTGCAGGTGGGGACCACAGACCACATCTCAGTGCCAATGCTTTCTGGCTGATGTTTTGCTCACTTTTGAATGTTGGTTGTGCTTCACACTCGTGGTAGCATGAGATGGACTCTACAACCCACACAAGTGGCTCAGGTAGTGCAGCTCATCCAGGATTGCCTTGTGCAGGCGTGTACTACGGAGGACAGAGAATGAACTTCAATCCAATTGCGGCCAGCATGCAGCCAGCGGGTAAGGAAAGGGTGAATCAAACACCCGAAAACTCCGCCCATGTGACCGAAAACCAGTCCCGCCAAATTCAGGTGACAGGTTCCCTTTAAGATTATTGTACTTGTTTTTATTATGTATACGCCTCACATTTAAAGTTCCATGGAATAAATGACACTATAATAATAATTTACCACCAGTTGATTTAAAAGGCTTGCACCCAATTCTGGTGGCTTTAGTGCTACTCCATATACATTTGCTTAGTTTTTCTTCCTCGTGAGAAACAATCCGTGACTACTTTTTAAAACTTTAAAACTTATTGGGTGTTGGCAATATTAAACAAAAAAGAGTGTTTTTTAAAATACATAGTCCCTGGCGTGTTCTTCGGGATTGACTTACTTAGGTTCTCTGGTTACAACAACTGATGCATGAGGCCATTGTCTGTGATGACGGAAAGCTTCGCTGGGACTCGGGCTTTGGAATCTCAGGCTACTGAGTATAGTATTAAATTCTATAGTGTTCGTCACAGACATTATTGACAGCAACACCCTGGAACTTTGGGTATCCTGGAAATACTAGGTTGGTTAATCACAACTTGGATACAACTTTGTCAATCAATAGATTTGATTTGTAAGTATTCAGTGGTCCACAATGGCCTCAGGTTATAATGTTCTCAGGATACGATAGTCTCTCTTGGGTCATTGTGATTTGAAACCACATTTTAATAAGCAATGCCCTAAAATTTAGGGTGTATATGATTCAGATCTGCAGCCGGACGCCAGATATGTGGGCATTTCACTGATAAAACACCCATATGACTGCAGTGTTTCCTCCGATTGGCTCTCTGGTGGCTATAAACCTTTTTGTTTCTGGTTCACTGCGGCACTTCCGATTATTGATGACCGAATGTGCTAGGATGAGGCGCTATATGAGCATGCTCGTGTGCTAACTGAGTGTCTTCGGCGTGCTCGAATAATGTGTTTGAGTCCCCGCAGCTGTTCGAACACATGCAGGGATTGCCCGATTGTTAGGGAAACCCTTCACGTGCTGCGGCTGTTTAAACAGCCGCGGGGGCTCGAACATATTATTCGAGCACGCCAAAGACACTCGGTCTCGGTTAGCACTGATACTATTGATTCATTTTTGCTTTTGCTTTTTGTGACCTTTTATAGTTACAAGTTGCATGACTATTAAGCTAAAATATTGCATGATAGGATTAAAAGAAAATACACTGGAGTACAATTGTGGAAACATTTTGTAGCTTTTTTAAAAAGTCACAAATGATGAATTTAGGCTAAAACATCTGGAATTGACTAATCATACCCATATTGATGAACAAAAACAGAAAAGCGGCCAAGAGTATTAAAGTGCAAAATGGTTAACAAATTAGAAAGGAAAAAAAATCTGTTAAAACAATTAATTAAATTAAGAGATGAATCCCCCCTTGTGATGTGCAATGATTCCGTAAATGTTCATGTTCTGTACATAGAAATTGATTTCCGATAGTATTTTTTAGACCTGCGGTAGATGTACCCTAATGGGCACATGCCGCATGCCCAGGGGGTATACAGCATACACCCAGTGATGAGTCAAGCAGTCTGCACATTACGGTTTTATCGTGGTTTTGCGCCAATTTTCTGAAAATCACAGTAAAACCGCGATCATGTGTTGTGTGGAGACAGTCTGAGTGTTCACAGCATTATGCCGGCCTCCCTGCTCTCATGCAATGGATTCTTGGTCCAAGATCTTCCAGAGGAAGAAACTGATTTTTAACTAAGCCTGTGTTCGTCTGCATGAGGATGAACCTCATTAATTTCAGCATTATGGGTTATTCTCACATTATGGATTGCCCAGCTTTCTTTTGGCACATTTTTTTGCAAAACCGCAGCACATGATTCAGCCCTAATGTTGATTTTTTTTTTTTTTTCAAGGCTTTGAAAGTGTATTCCTGTCATTGACAGTTAAGGCAGATCTATGGGATACATGGAAAAACATGTGGCTGCCAAAATTCTGATTAGAATTAATTATTCTTGATTGTCAGTCAATACATGGGAGGGGTTCATTGTTTTGTCACTGATTTTAAATCTGCAAAGAAAGGAGAAAGAGGGATCTTCATTTTTGTCATATCAATTATTAGGGAGCGACAAGCAAATTAATGTCCGTTCCTCCATCATTCCTCATTGACTTGTGACAATCACGGAGGCCCCAATGTTCTGAATGATCAATTACAGATTTATTAAAAACATTTATGAAAATTCCTGGGCCTGGTTTGTAATGTGTATGACATTTAAAGGGTTGGAAGATGTTGAGGGGGAAATGTTGATTGTATTGCGTGAGGGCAGCAGAATCCATTGCGTAAGGAACTGTGATGAGGGAACGTGCTCTGATAACATTTAGATTGTGAGCCTTCGCGGGCAGGGTCTTCTCTCCTCCTGTACCAGTCGTGACTTTTATGGTTTAAGATAACTGTACTTTTTTTTAAAAATTATGTATATGGAGCGCCCCCAGACGCAGGGCCGCGGGTTACTCGGTACCGGTCCTCTGCTGGCTTAGTTCTGGGGATGCCACGGTGGCTGGACCCGTTCCGTGACCCTGCTAAGGGGCGTCCAATGAAAGGTGATACGAGTCTGTCAAGGGTTTGTGACGCTACCTGTGGTGTTCGGTCAGGGTGACCGACGCTGCTTGGGCCCACTGGGGTGATGTGATGGCAGCTAGATGGTATACCTTCCCACAGGTGAAATATGTGCCCAGGGCTTCCCAGTAAGGTGGATGGTGATGGTGTGAGGTGCAGACAATAACGAGGACACAAGGTTGCAGTCACTTTACCTCTTTACTGGTGACTTCAGGATCCTCAATCCAGAGCACAGTTAACTGGGCTGTCTGAGACCGGCCGATCCAAAGGCACATCCAGAGTTCCCTTTGCAGGTGAAAATCTTTGCCTACCACTAGCGCCTGTGTGTTGTAGAGCTTCCCTGCTGAGCATTCGGGATAGTCCTCACAACTTCTATTCTCGTTCGTTCCAGTTCTTTCTCGTTCTTTCTATTCTCCGTCCCCCAGGTTTGTTATGGCTAGGACGCACCCGTTTGACGGGTAAGCTCGGAGCTCTTCTGGGACCCTAGAGACGCCCCTCTCCTTGCGTTGCCCCCTATGTCTGCTTAGGTGATGTAAGGTAGACAGCCAACCTATAATTAACTGTCCTGCGGTATTTGAAGTAAGGCATAAAGTCAGTTACTTCCTCGGTGTTCCGGGCACTGGCTACGCGCCTCAGTAGGATGTTGCCATTCTCCGGGCATGACTCCTACTGGCTCTCCTTTGTGCTTGATCTCGTTTCTCACTGTCCACAATATCCTTTGCTTCGTGTCTCTTTCTTAGGATACCGCCGCAAGGTAGTTCAGGCGCGGCTCCGTTTCGTTCTGTTCTTGTCGCTAGGTACGTGCCAGGTTCCCACGCCTGACAGGGACCCCCCCTGAATCTTCCCCCGCAACACCCCCTGCCACGGGATGTTGCCTGGACAAAACCCAGTCAGCTTCTGCCTAACTTCCTATCCAACCCCTAGTTTTACCAGTGTGAGGAATGGCCTAATAAATAAAACCTTTTGCTCCCCCTAGTGGCCGGAGTGTGAAGTGTAATGTGTGCTGGTGATATCTGGTCAGATGAACTCCTTTAGTGCCATCAGACGTACCATCACTCCCCTTAGTGGCAGAGTGACAATACTGCAACGACCAGGTCTCTGGGGTGCTGCATATACATCTTTTCACATGTAAAGCGCCATGGAATAATGAATAATAATAACAAACAGGCAATCCCTGCATGTGTTTCAGCTGTCTAACAGCCGTGAGACATGCAGCTGCGGGGACTAAAACATACAAGTGCTTTTCACAAAATTAGAATTTCATCAAAAAGTTAATTTATTTCAATTCTTCAATACAAAAAGTTAAACTCATATATTATATAGAGTCAAACAGGATAACTGCAGCCCTGGAAGGATTGTTAAGAAAAGACCATTCGAGAACTTGGGGGAGATTCACAAGGAGTGGACTGCTGCTGGAGTCATTGCTTCAAGAGCCACCACACACAAATGTATCCAGGACATGGGCTACAAGTGTCACATTCCTTGTGTCAAGCCATTCATGACCAATAGACAACGCCAGAAGCGTCTTACCTGGGCCAAGGAGAAAAAGAACTGGACTGTTGCTCAGTGGTCCAAGGTGTTGTTTTCAAATGAAGGCCAGTTTCACACGTCCTGATATTTCCTGTACCCGTAAACACGGTACCGGAGATGTGTGTCTGTACTACATGCAGCACAAGTGTGGCAACCGTGTGTCGCATCAGTACCACGTGGATGGCCACGGGGGAAGCAGCGCTACTGTAAGCGCTGTTCCCCTGCGTGTGGTGCTGAACGTGGCTTTCATCCATTGTCCCCTGCTCTGCCGGCGAGCAGCGTGAGCAGGGGACAATGAATGAAAGAAAAAACAAACTGACATGCGGTACTTACCCCTATATTTTAAAACCAACCTGGTAAAACTCACAGGTGCGGTCTGCTATTCTCAGGCTGGTAAGGGCCATGGATATGGGCCCCCCAGTCTAAAAACAGCAGCCCGCAGCTGCCCACAAAAGGCGCATCTATTCTGGAGCTTTGCCCGGTTCTTCCCACATGCCCTGTTGCGGTGGCAAGTGGGGTTATGAGGGGTTAATGTCACATTCCTATTTTAAGGTAACATTAAGTCGGCTTAGTAATGGAGAGGTGTCTATAAGACACCTCTCCATTACTAATCCTATAGTTGTTAAAGGGTTAATCAAACACCACACAGTAAGAAAAAAGTATTTTAATGAAATAATACAATATACACAGTTTTTCCATCTTTATTAGTCTGCGATTCCAAGCCAAGCACTCGATCTCCTGTAAAAAATGTCAAAATAATAAACCAACAATATACCCATAACTGTCCGGCGTACAGTCAGCCCCAAGCAGTAATCCATTTCTAGGGGAATGTACAGTTTACAACCGGAAGTGCTGCTAATGCGACCGCTCCTGGCTGTAAACTACTGTGGAATTAATGAAATGCTGGGAGCGAAGCCTCAGTGACTAGCGGGGACGTCACCGAAGCTGCGCTCCCTGCCAGCCTTAAGTAAGATAAACTCTTCAGTGTGGGAAAATCAGATGGTATTTTCCCACGCTCAAGAGTTCATTTGAGTTCTTAGCCTCTCTCTCTTCTTACTGCCCTGTAGCGGTGACATATGGGGTAACGGCGTTAATGTCACCTTTGTATTTTAAGGTGACATCAAGCCGGCTTCGTAATTCAGAGGTGTCAATAAGACACCTACCAATTACTAGTCCTATAGTTGTTATAGGTTAAATAAAGACACAGCCAGAAAAAGTCTTTTAATTAAATAAAACACTACACATTTTAACCATATTTATTATTCTGCTAATCCATTCGAAGCCCTCGATCACCTGCAAAAAATAAATAAAAATAAAATAAACCAACACAAATACTCCCTGTCCGATGTAGTTCATTTAATAGCGAGTGTCCCACGACGATCTCCCCTATAGATCAGTCACATCAGGAGATGTGACTGCTCTACAGGGCCTCCAGTGACACACTGACAGGAGACAATGGCTCCTGCAGTGTTATCACTGAGGGCTCAATGAGGTCATTTTCTCACTATACGGCACTGCTGCGTGAGAATTTTCCCACACAGCAGTGCCGCAAGTGATAGTATGAACTCTGCTGAACTCATGGCAGCGGAGGGATACAGTGTGGAGGATTACCTCCTGTCATTGTATCACCGGAGCCCCTGGATAGCGGTCACATCTGCTGATGTGACAACTCTCCACATGAGATCGTCGTGGGACACTCGTTATTACATGGATTACATTGGAACAGGGAGTATACTGTTGTATATGTATGTACTGTATGTGTATATGTGTGTATGTGGTTTTTTTTACACTGTAGCCGGATGATGGGACTACTGCTGTCCCATCATTGGCTAGCTGTCACTGTAGCAGGCATAGCTGGATGGGACTAGTAGTCCCATCGGACGATGCCTGCTTACACAAGACCCAGACACATACACAGCCCCGCAGATACACACAGACACACACAGATACAAACAGACACCCGCACATAGACACGCACACACACTAACAGACACAGATACACAGACACACGCACACAGATACACACACAGCCCCACAGACCCCTGCACACATACACAGACACCCACAGATACACACAAACACTTGCGCACAGACACGCACATCTTCTCCGCACACACAAGTCTCCGCCCACACCCACAGTCTCCGCCCACACAATCTTCCTCCTCCCAATCTTCAGTGTTTCTCGCACCCAACTCCGCTGCAAAACCGCAGATCTTTTTAAACCTGCGGTTTTGCTGCGGATTTGACTGAATCAATGGAAGTTAATGGGTGCAGAAACGCTGCAGATCTGCAAAAAGAATTGACATGCTGCAGAAAATAAAACGCTGCAAATCCGCGCTTTTTTTCCGCAGCATGTGCACACCAATTGTCAATTTCCCATTGGTTATCATTGCTTGTGCACTACACTGCGAATTTGATGCAATTCCGCGCATCCAAAAACGCTGCGGAAACGCTTCAAAATCTGCAACGTGTGCACATAGCCAAATAGTACATTGATGCTGCTTCCAGTACTGATAATGACGTAGGTGTTTATACAAGTATGCCATAAGGTTATAGAATTTACTCAGATGTAGAGTACATCTATAAGATTACACAGTACACCAAGGCAGGACACCTGTCTCTTGCCTCTCTCCCCAATACCACACCAAATGCAAAAGTTTAATGATCCTATCATATATACTGATGTAGTAATCCTTAAGTAGGTTGTCCACTACTGTATCACTGATGACCTATCCTTAATTGCGGAATTGCTCTATCTTCTGATAGTGGCCAAGGCAGGGTACTGCACAATACTTAGTACTTGTCAGACGGCACAATACTTTGTCAAAGTAGCAATGTAGTACGTCATCTGATGACATCTATGCACGATCAGATAAAATATCAGCACCAGGACCATCATCAGTACATGACTACAGCACCAGAGCCACCATCATGACATGTATACATCATCAGTACATGAATACAAGTACATGTACCAAAGACCTACGCATAGAGAAGTTAGGTTACGAGCCCCGATAGAGCCATTAGTAATAATGTTTGTAAGGAATTGTGTAATATGTATGTGTTATATTAACAAGCACAATACATAACATTGCAGATCATGGGCTGTTATCTTTCCTAGATACTGACTGCAACAATTATTTTGGACAGGAGTAAGGTGCGTGTACGCTGGCCGATTGCAGCCGATAACACGGCTTTCCACCGTTGTCCTGTAACAAGTATATGATTTCCACAGTTGCCATTTTGTGCTGAATAGATTTTCATCATCTTCTCTCAATGTTCTGCTGAGTAAAGCAATATAATCAGAACGTGACCACAATTCATTGCCAATCCAATTCCCGTGGAGGCGTCACAACCGCTACAACCGACAAGCAGAGCTGAATCCTGACACTGTATATACTGCGCACTGTCAGTTATTCCATACGTTGTGCTACCTGCTGAAAGTTTCCTTTGGGGTAAAAAAACCCTTTAAGGCTATGGTCAGACAGGGTAAATGCACCTTACAGAGAACCTGGTCGCAAGTAAAGACCTGGCTGTAATGGTGCTGTAATACTGATTACATTGATATCTTTGGTGCAGAAATGCGCTTTGTTGTTCCTCTGCAATCACCATGTGAAGTTTCCTACTTATGTGATTTCAGTGCTCGGGGGCCGGACCGTTTAGTCAGTTTTCCATAGTCTTCATTGTTAAAAAAAAACGGATCCAGGTGAAACCATTTTTTTAGCTGTACAAAACAGTTATATCTGCACCACTTTCTTGTTAGCGGATTTCTGCTGGTTCCGATCTAACTGATGATACTGGACATGTGAACAGAGCCTTACTTTAGGAAATCTCGCTTTGTCTGTCCTTGGGCCATTATCTCCTCACTGTCTGAGGTCATTAGGCTCCATATTTTCTAAGAGAATTGTTACAATAGTCTAAGAATACATGTGCCCGCCATTCTTCACTCTCTTTTTTGCTTATATTTTAGAGAGAGTTCCTCGGTATATTTATGTCATCCCCCATTACCTTTTTCATCTCTCCTTACAAGTATGTCTTGTGTCTTAGCTAAACATGGTGGTAAGTAGCACATTAGACACTTTTATAATGGCCAGTGTATAATCACTGCATATTTCAGGGTTATGGGTTCCTGAGGACTAATTAGTGCTTACTTCCTGAGGCGAAACCTGGTTGTGTCCAGTGACTGAGGGCAGATATTAATAGCCTAGAGAGGGGCCATGGTTATTGGCCCCCCCTGGCTAAAAGCATCTGCCCCCAGCCACCCCAGAAAAGGCACATCTGTAAGATGCGCCTATTCCGGTATTTAGCCACTCTCTTCCCACTGCCATACAGCAGTGAGATATGGGGTAATAAGGGGTTAATGTCACCTTGCTGTTGTAAGGTGACATTAAGCCTGGTTAATAATGGAGAGGAGTCAATAAGACACCTATCTATTATTAATCCAATAGTAGTAAAGGGTTAAAAATACACACACACATTATGAATAAAGTATTTTAATTAAAGAAAGAAAGACACAGGGTTTTATTATTCTTTATTTAGTGGGCAGAGAGTGGCTAAGTGCCAGAATAGGCGCATCTTACAGATGTGCCTTTTCTGGGGTGGCTGGGGGCAGATGTTTTTAGCCGGGGAGGCCAATAACCATGGTCCCTCTCTAGGCTATTAATATCTGCCCTCAGTCAATGGCTTTCCCACTCTGGCGGAGAGAATTGCACGAGAGACCACGCCAGTTTTTTCTGTGATTTAATCGCTTATTTTAACCCCTTTCTGACCTTGGATGTACTATCCCGTCGAGGTGACCTGGGCCTATCTGGCCCTCGATGGGATAGTACATCATAGCGATCGGCCGCGCTCACAGGGGAAGTGCGGCCGATCGCGGCCGGGTGTCAGCTGCCTGTGGCAGCTGACATCCGGCGCTATGTGCCAGGAGAGGTCACGGACCGCCCCCGAAACATTAACCCCCGGCACACCGCGATCAAACATGATCGCGGTGTGCCGGCGGTATAGGGAAGCATCGCGCAGGGAGGGGGCTCCCTGCGGGCTTCCCTGAGACCCCCGCAGCAACGCGATGTGATCGCGTTGCTGCGAGGGTCTCTTACCTCCTCCTCCTCCTTGCAGGCCCGGATCCAAGATGGCCGCGGCATCCGTGTCTTGCAGGGAGGGAGGTGGCTTCACTGCGCCTGCTCAGAGCAGGCACTGTGAAGCCTGGAGCTGTGCATGTCAGATCGCTGACCTGACACACTGCACAGCAAAGTGTCAGATCGGCGATCCTACACTATAACATGATGCCCCGCCCCTAGGGTTAGGGTTAGGGCTAAGGTTAGGGCTAGGGTTAAGGCTACAGTTAGGGTTGGGGCTAAAGTTAGGGTTAGGGTTGGGGCTAAAGTTAGGGTTAGGGTTTGGATTACATTTACGGTTGCGAATAGGGTTGGGATTTGGGTTAGGGGTGTGTCTGGGTTAGAGGTGTGGTTAGGGTTACCGTTGGGATTAGGGTTAGGGGTGTGTTTGCATTAGGGTTTCAGTTATAATTGGGGGGTTTCCACTGTTTAGGCACATCAGGGGCTCTCCAAACGCGACATGGCGTACGATCTCAATTACAGCCAATTCTGCGTTGAAAAAGTAAAACAGTGCTCCTTCCCTTCCGAGCTCTCCCGTGTGCCCAAACAGGGGTTTACCCCAACATATGGGGTATTAGCGTACTCAGGACAAATTGGAAAACAATTTTTGTGGTCCAATTTCTCCTGTTACCCTTGGGAAAATACAAAACTGGGGGCTAAAAAATAATTTTGGGGGGAATTTTTTTTTTTTTTAAATTTCACGGCTCTGCGTTATAAACTGTAGTGAAACACTTGAGGGTTCAAAGTTCTCACAACACATCTAGATAAGTTCCTTGGGGGTCTAGTTTCCAATATGGGGTCACTTGGGGGTTTCTACTGTTTAGGTACATTAGGGGCTCTGCAAATGTAATGTGACGCCTGCAGACCATTCCATTTAAGTCTGCATTCCAAATGGCACTCCTTCCCTTCCGAGCCCTCCCATGCGCCCAAACGGTGGTTCCTCCCCACATATGGGGTATCAGCGTACTCAGGACAAATTGGACAACAACTTTTGGGGTCCAATTTCTCCTGTTACCCTCGGGAAAATACAAAACTGGGGGCTAAAAAAATAATTTTTGTGGGAAAAATTTTTTGTTTTATTTTTACGGCTCTGCATTATAAACTTCTGTAAAGCCCTTGGTGGGTCAAAGTGCTCACCACACATCTAGATAAGTTCCTTAGGGGGTCTACTTTCCAAAATGGTGTCACTTGTGGGGGTTTCAATGTTTAGGCACATCAGTGGCTCTCCAAATGCAACATTGCGTCCCATCTCAATTCCTGTCAATTTTGCATTGAAAAGTCAAACGACGCTCCTTCCCTTCCGAGCTCTCCCACGCGCCCAAACAGTGGTTTACCCCCACATATGGGGTATCAGCATACTCAGGACAAATTGTACAACAACTATTGTGGTCCAATTTCTTCTCTTACCCTTGGGAAAATAAAAAAATTGGGGGCAAAAAGATGATTTTTGTGAAAAGATATGATTTTTTATTTTTACTGTTCTGCATTATAAACTTATGTGAAGCACTTGGTGGGTCAAAGTGCTCACCACACCTCTAGATAAGTTCCTTAGGGGGTCTACTTTCCAAAATGGTGTCACTTGTGGGGGGGTTTCAATGTTTAGGCACATCAGTGGCTCTCCAAACGCAACATGTCGTCACATCTCAATTCCTGTCAATTTTGCATTGAAAAGTCAAACGGCGCTCCTTCCCTTCCAAGCTCTCCCATGCGCCCAAACAGTGGTTTACCGCCACATATAGGGTATCAGCGTACTCAGGACAAATTGTACAACAACTTTTGGGGTCCAATTTCTTCTCTTACCCTTGAAAAAATAAAAAATTGGGGGCGAAAAGATAATTTTTGTGAAAAAATATGATTTTTTATTTTTACGGTTCTGCATTATAAACTTCTGTGAAGCACTTGGTGGGTCAAAGTGCTCACCACACCTCTAGATAAGTTCCTTAGGGGGTCTACTTTCCAAAATGGTGTCACTTGTGGGGAATTTCAATGTTTAGGCACATCAGTGGCTCTCCAAACGAAACATGGCATCCCATCTCAATTCCTGTCAATTTTGCATTGAAAAGTCAAATTGCCCTCCTTCGCTTCCGAGCTCTGTCATGCACCCAAACAGTGGTTTACCCCCACATATCAGGTATCGGCGTACTCAGGACAAATTGTACAACAACTTTTGGGGTCCATTTTCTCCTGTTACCCTTGGTAAAATAAAACAAATTGGAGCTGAATTAAATTTTTTGTGAAAAAAAGTTAAATGTTCATTTTTATTTAAACATTCCAAAAATTCCTGTGAAACACCTGAAGTGTTAATAAACTTCTTGAATGTGGTTTTGAGCACCTTGAGGGGTGCAGTTTTTAGAATGGTGTCACTCTTGGGTATTTTCTTTCATATAGACCCCTCAAAATGACTTCAAATGAGATGTGGTCCCTGAAAAAAAAATGGTGTTGCAAAAATGAATAATTGCTGGTCAACTTTTAACCCTTATAACTCCCTAACAAAAAAAAATTTTGGTTCCAAAGTTGTGCTGATGTAAAGTAGACATGTGGGAAATGTTACGTATTAAGTATTTTGTGTGACATATCTCTGTGATTTAATTGCATAAAAATTAAAAGTTGGAAAATTGTGAAATTTTCAAAATTTTCTCCAAATTTTCATTTTTTTCACAAATAAACGCAGGTAATATCAAATACATTTTACCACTATCATGAAGTACAATATGTCACGAGAAAACACTGTCAGAATCACCAGGATCCGTTGAAGCGTTCCAGAGTTATAACCTCATAAAGGGACAGTGGTCAGAATTGTAAAAATTGGCCTGGTCATTGACGTGCAAACCACCCTTGGGGGTAAAGGAGTTAACACCTAGAGCTCCCAAATTTTGCACACACAAACTACTAACATTATTAGTGAGGGATATGTAAAAATATAACAGATTTTTCAGAATATTTTTCCATGCTAAAGTTCATATGAGGTCATCCCAGCAGGGGGCGCATCACCGCAAGTCTAGGTAGCTACTTTCCCCTGCATTTCATTCATTCCCCAGTTTTTACATCCAGGGGCAGCTGCATTAGCAGGCTCCTGGTTGTAAAATTATTTAACCCCTTCAGATGGATTTACATCATGGGACATGACTGTACAGCGGACAGGTATGGGATATTGTTGTTTTTTTATTTTAACTTTTTTTTCAGAAGACAATGGTCATCATTTGGATTGAGCGTATAATAAAGCTATTACAACACCATGTGTATTTATTTCATTAGCAGGCTCCTGGTTGTAAAATTATTTAAGGCCACGTTCACATTACGTTTTTGGCATCCGTTAGATGGACTACGTTACTCCGCAGCATAACTTGGTGTAACGTTGTCCGTTAACACTGCCATTTAGTTCAATGTCGGACGCATCGCTAGCGCACGCCCATTGTGGGCGTGCGCTAGCGATGTGCCGTCATTGAGTGACGGACCCTGGGACGCGGGCTGCAGCATTTCCGGGTCCGTCACTGCTAGCGCAGATAGATCATCTGCTAGCTCTATCTGCGCTAGCACGCTGACATACCGGCACTTGCGTTAACAGCAACCCGTTAACGCATGTGTTGAACGGGCTGCTGCTAACTGTTGTGAATTCTGTTATCGAACTCCCTCCTGTGGTCATCAATGGTACTTCGGTGAGTTCTGTCCATGGACTCCCTCTGGTGGCTGTGAGTGGAGCTGCTGCTTCTGAGGTTCCTTCCACAGGTGACGTAGTTTATTCTGTGGCTGGCTGCTCTATTTAACTCCACTCAGATCGTTACTCCATGCCAGCTGTCAATGTTCTTGTACTGGTTCAGTTCGCTCTTGGATATTTCTGGTGACCTGTCTACTCCAGCAGAAGCTAAGTCCCTGCTAGTTAACTATTTGTTCATTGTTTCCTTGTCCGGCTGGTTATCATGATTTTGCCTTGCTAGCTGAAAGCTCTGGGATGCAGAGTGGCACCTCTGCACCGTGAGTCGGTGCGGAGGTCTTTTTGCACACTCTGCGTGGTCTTTTTGTAGTGTTTTGTGCTGACCGCAAAGATACCTTTCCTATCCTCAGTCTGTTTAGTAAGTCTGGCCTCCCTTTGCTGAAACCTGTTTCATTTCTGTGTTTGTGACTTTCATCTTAACTCACAGTCAATATATGTGGGGGGCTGCCTTTTCCTTTGGGGAATTTCTCTGAGGCAAGGTAGGCTTTATTTTCTATCTTTAGGGCTAGTTAGCTCTTAGGCTGTGAAGAGGCGTCTAGGTCGAGTTAGGTACGCTCCACGGCTATTTCTAGTTGTGTGATAGGATTAGGGGTTGCGGTCAGCAGAGCTCCCACTTCCCAGAGCTTGTCCTGTGTGAGTTTAACCATCAGGTCTTTCCGGGTGCTCCTAACCACCAGGTCCATAACAGCTAACACAATGTGAACCTGGCCTAACCCCTTCAGATGGATTTACATCGTGGGACATGACTGTACGGCGGACAGGTATGGGATATTGTTGTTTTTTTATTTTAACTTTTTTCAGAAGACAAGGGTCGTCATTTGGATTGAGCGTATAATAAAGATATTACAACACCATGTGTATTTATTTCAGTAAAATACTTTTTTCATAATGTGTGTGTGTTTTTTTTAACCCTTTTATTGACACTTCTCCATTATTAACCAGGCTTAATGTCACCTTACATTAGCAAGGTGACATTAAACCTTTATTACCCCATATTCCACCGCTACTTGGGAGTGGGAAGAGAGAGGCTAAGTGCCAGTGTAGGCGCATCTCACAGATGTGCCTTTTCTAGGTTGGCTGGGGGCAGATGTTTTAGGGGGGACAATAACCATGGTCCCTCTCTAGGCTATTAATATCTGCCCTCAGTCACTGGCTTTCCCACTCTGGCAGAAAAAATTGCGCGGGAGCCCACGTCAGTTTTTTCCGTGATTTTACCCTTTATTTTAACACCTAGAGTTCTCAAATTTTGCACACAGACACTTCTTACATTAGTAGTGAGGAATATGTAAAAAATAAGGGATATGAAATGGTTTACTGTATGCAATCCATGTCTCATATCCTGTCGGGTTTGATAAGGAGATAGCAAAAGCCGGCGTTTCTGCTATCTAGCTCTGTTTTAAATATAAATATATATACACTGTATGTGTCTCACTGATGACACATATATATATATAGAGAGAGAGAGAGAGAGAGAAAATCTCGTTGTACGGATGCCATACGGATGACACACAGATAATTTTTTGAGAAAAAAATTGCATCCTCGCGTTGAATACGGATTACTGTTCAGGAACTTTTGTGTGTATTACGCCTGTAAAAACCGGACCGTATTTCCCTATGCTAAGTGTGACGCCGGCCTAGTTATTCTGAGAGAAATGGTGGAAGAGGATGAGGGAAAAACGTATCTACTAAACGCCTTCTCTACAGTATGTACACAAGGAAATCCCACGATAGATGATATGATCAGGGATACCATTAAATGTCATCTGCCTAACCAGCAGGAAGCACAGTGCAGCCACAAAATCACTAAAGTACACAAATCAAAAAGGACCCGGAAGATGGACCCTGCAGGAATTAAAGAGGCGCGCCTCCTCCTTCTCCTCCTCCTCCCATCAAAGTTTTTATTCTCTTAAAGGGAATCTGTCACCCCCCCCCCTTCCCCGGGACGTGTATGACCTATTAATATAGGCATGCAGGTAATAGAAATGTTACACTAGTCCTACCTGTCTGCTTCATATCAATGGTCTTGTTGTGGAGAAATGTTATAGTCTGCCTTTATGTTAATGATTTCTTCAAGGCTCCGGGTCGTGCGGTGCCTGGAAGAAATCCCTTCCCCTGTCCTAATTACAATACTACACCCTTCCCTTCAGCGTCAGTTATGGCCCAGGAATCCCGCGCCGGCGCCCTGCACTCCCTCAGAAATACATACCTCATCCTCCCTTCTGTGGCGCTGCATTCAGGGATCTTCTGCGCCGGTACATCCAGGTACCTCATAGATGACATCTCTAATTGGAGTCTTCCATTTGTTATCTTCTCAATCTGGTCCAGATGCCATAGCGCATCACAACACGGTGCCCTTAAAATTAACAGTGTCACTATAGTGCCCCCTAAATAATAATGTCTGTCCTACATTGTGCCACTGAATAAATAATTGTCACTCACTTTATTTCATGCACACTACCCCTCTTATGATGCATGGCCTCCACACTGCCCTCCCCTCTAAAATATTTTCTTCGCATTGTGCCGCCTATCTACTATATAATTGTCTAAGGGTCACTTCCATCTGTCCTTCTGTCTGCCTGTTTGTCTGTCACGGATATTCATTGGTCGCGGCCTCTGTCTGTCCTGGAAATCCAAGTCGCTGATTGGTCGCGGAAAAACAGCCACGACCAATCAGCGACGGGCACAGACCGGAAGAAAATGGCCGCTCCATGCTCCCCGCAGTCAGTGTCCCCGGCGCCGCTCCATACTCCCTGTGGCGCAGTCAGAGTCCCCGGCGCCCGCTCCATACTCCCCGCTCCATACTCCCCGAGGCACAGTCAGTGTCCCCGACAACCCGCTCCTTACTCCCCGCTCCATACTCCCCGCGGCGCAGTCTGTGTCCCCGGCGCCTGCTCCATACTCCCCGCTCCATACTCACCGCAGTCAGCGCCCGCTCCATACTCCCCTCCGGTCACCGCTCACACAGGGTTAATGCCGGCGGTAACGGACTGCGTTATGCCGCGTTTAATGCACTCCGTAACCGCTGCTATTAACCCTGTGTGACCAAGTTTTTACTATTGGAGCTGCCTATGCAGCATCAATAGTAAAAAGATGTAATGTTAAAAATAATAAAAAAACAAAAAACCTGCTATACTCACCTTCTGTCGCCGGACGATGCGCTCGCGCCGGTCGCCATCTTCCGTTCCCAGAGATGCATTGCGAACTTACCCAGAAGACTTAGCAATATACTACGTGGTTGGGCAATATACCAGGTGACTGGGCAATATACTACGTGGACATGCATATTCTAGAATACCCGATGCGTTAGAATCGGGCCACCACCTAGTGAACTTTAAGCACAGCACCATCCTGGCTTATAAACTACAGCCACCATACCATCCTTCCTTATGTTATTAACAATAAGGCCGGCGTCACACTGGCGTATCGCGTCCGATGCGAGAACATCGGATGCGATATGCTAATGACACTCGGCTCCTGCTCGCAGCAGAACAGGAGCCGAGTGTCATGCGTCTGTGCTCCGATTCTCTCGCACAGGGAGGATCGGAGAACAGCTGCGGTGGAGGCGGAGAAATGAATTTGTCCATCTCCTCCATTGCTGGGGTCCGCTTATAGCGCACATCACTCGGATGATGATTTTTTTTATCGCATTGCACTCGGCCATTTAAAGCGCCAGTGTGACGCCGGCCTAAGAGCCAAAACATCCAACCTTGTAAACTATAACCACCTCCCTCATGAACTATGATCGCTTTTAGAGCTCTTGCACAGGACCAATTTTCTTGCACAATTGCTTTTCACGGATAGCACTCATGCCTATGATATTCTATGGGGCTGTGCACATTTGATTTTTTCCTTGAACCTAGTGGATCAAAAATCGGCAACGCAAGTCAGAGTCTATTAAAAAAAAATCAGAGGTCATCCGAGTGCAATCTGATTTTCACTTTTTTTTCTGGTCTCACGTCAGAGAAAAACTGATGCCGTTGTCCATGGGCCAAAGTAGCATCTGTGAGGTCACGCGCTGATGATGGACAAGAACGTCTTTCAAAATGGGTGTTCCAATTCATGATTGAAGGTCAAGGATCTGTGCACTTTAGCGTTCCTCCAGAGGACACTCATCACACCCTGTCTTTATGGCCTTCAATTTTAAAATAGGGGCAATGTCACGCTTTACACCACCTTAGCTGTTGGTTGGCATTGCATAAAGCACATCTAAACACCAGACTCTACAATTTTTGGAAACACTAATGAAATCATATAATACCGTACAATAACAGTCACCCAAGTCACATGCACAAAAAATAAATCAATACATTTTATTAATTATACCACTAAATAAAACACATATAAAAACAGAAGTGAAAGAACATCGCTCCAACGTTATGTAAACCACCATACCCAAGGTCACATGCACATATAATAAGACTAGGTCTTTGTAGACCTAATAATAATTATTGTGAAGTGCAAATCATACAATATAATGTGACAAAGTGTATACAAACCAGAGGTGGCAAGTGTGCAGATGCCCTAAGAATGTTTTGCATTCGCTTCTTCTTGGGCACTTTCCCCAGAAGAAGTGTCAGCGAAACGTTCATTGGGCATCGTTATACAGTTACCACCAGTGTATTGATTTATGACTTCTATTTCAGTTCTTTTATATTTGTGGTAGTCACACAACCCGGGAGTGTACTTCACTGGTTTGTTATTGCTATATAGGTGAAATGATGGATATGAAGTAAAGTCCATTTTACAATGATTAGTGAAAGTGTTTGAACAAAACCACTCTCCCGCCCACACTGTGTAAAGCCATTTTGCAGGCATATATTGTGTGGCTGTCAGTCTATGAGCCATTGCTCCTGCTGAAAAGATCTTATCACTCAGGTGCCATCAATGCAAGATGCCGTCAAGGAGAGGAAATCACTGAAAGCCTAAATGGCTTCCATTGTTCTGCGGCATTGTAAGCATGCGACATGGTGGAAAACGAACACAATACAAATCTGGTCCTTCTGCAAGTTAATGGATGAAGTTGTGGTTTCAATTTCAGGAGTTCAGCAAATATTTTTTTTTTTCTTCAGTTAGTTCCATCTTTTCCATCTGAATAATACATACATGATAGTACACTAAAGAAAAGACATCCCCGAGCAAAACAATATGGGAAGAACTGCCGACAAAACAACGCCAATTGAAGGATTAAAACTGATTTTCGGTTACCGAAATGTATACAACAATATGCGAAACGCAAAGACTTAATATTCTTGACGGTGTCACCATTCAATGCATGGTACAAAGAACAATATCAAAGCAATAAAGAATAAAAAATACATCTGCATAATAGAGCGGACAAAGAATGAGAGCACCTAGTAAATTACATTGAGCCCCTGCTGTCCCCTCTCTTCCCAAAGTTCCCCGTGAGTTTGTGCCTGCGGCTGAAATAGAGTATAAAGTTATAAAGTGCATCTTGTGTTATTTTACAGTATGTGACAAAACATATTTATATACTTTGCACTAGTTGTGTGATTTTTCTTTGTTACTAAAGGATTGTTTGACTGCCTGTAACTACATCAAGGACCCAAACACTTTTCATTTTCGTTTTTTCCCTTCCTTTTTAGTGTTCCGTTGACATAGTAGCTACATGAGGGCGCTTTTTTTTGTGAGACTTGAAAAACAGCAAAAAAAAAAACAAAAACTGACCAACGCCTCCGAACAGAATAAATCAAGTGTGAACAGGTGCAATCTGCCATGACTGCATAACATACAAACAAGAGAATACAGCAGCCTCTGTAAGCGCTAAGATGTATACAAACAGTGAATATATGAAATCTGGCCTGCATTACTGCTATATAGAGAGTATATATAGAATGAAGGTAATTAGCGCATAAATTGGCCAATTCGTGAGAGCCCAACAGCCACAACAAGGTGACCTTTCTTTAATGGGAACCTAAACCTAATATTTATCAAACATGCCTCTCCTGGGCTATAAGCCTACAAATTTAAAGGGCAGGTGGTATCCAGCATTAATTTAAAACATCCTCACAATTTAAAACACCGCTGAGTGCTGTCAGATTTTTTATTGGATAGCATTTGTACCAATGTTATTCAATGGGTCAGTGCTGATGCATGATTTTGTACACTGACATAACATGTGAAAAAATCATGGCATACTGCGATTTCACTCTGAAATTGGATGCCACTAACCAATTGGTGCAACAAAAACATCGGACTGCACTTGGATGACATCTGAATGGAGTCCAATTTCCATAGACTCACACCATGGAAAAGATGGAGAAATTTGGATCGCACTATGCTGACACTCAGATCAAGCTTTGATCTCGGATGAGAGAATCTACACTCGTGTGAGCCTGGCCTTTAATGGATGAAAGGGGAGGACATTCAGAAATGGAGGCAGTTACAACTTCCACTAGTATAATACCCTCTTACAGATGCCACTCCTACAGGGGGGCATCCAATCACACTGTGTCGTGGGTACCTGGAATGCTATTCCAGGTACAATCACCAGGGGGCAAGGAAGAGCGGAGAACAGCAGCTCCCTGCAAGTTAGAACCTGCAGTAGCAGGAAAACCACTGATAGATGGCAGGAGAGAGGTCGATCACGCCAAGTCGTACACAGCCGGGAAAGTAGTACCAAGGGGAGAGACAAGAGCAGAGTCGAAGACAAGCCAAAGGTCAGAAGCCGGTCGCGAGCACAGCATCAGAAAGGGGTGAGACGGACGCGTACTCAAACACAAGCACAAGGGTCGGAGCCGGGTAGGACCAGAGGAAACAGACACGGAGTACAGTGGGGCAGGTTAGAGTACGAACCGAGACATACATGGTGGGGGAACAGCCACACGGAAACACACTAAAGGGGGGACCAGGAGGGAATCACAATTAGGTTATGTGCGCACGTTGCGGATTCTCTGCGGCTTTTTGCAGTGCAGAAACGCTGCAGATCCGCAATTGATTTACAGTACAATGTAAATCAATGAGGAAAAAAAATGCTGTGCACACTTTGCAGAAAATCCGCTGCGGAAACGCTGCGGTTTAAAAGAAGTAGCATGTCACTTCTTTTTTGTGAATCTGCAGCGTTTTTGTACCCATTCCATTATAGAAAACCGCAGGGGTAAAAAACGCAGCAAATCCGCAAGAAAACCGCAGCAAAAACGCACAAAAAACGCCACATGTTGCACAGACCTGAAAAAAAAACAGAAACACAAAATTCCTAGCCTTGTCCAGGTGCTAAGTAAACAAAATAGACCCTGGCTACTCATATGCGCACATGGTCTGTGCAGACTCTTCTCAGAGAGAGATTCTGGCCTGTCTTTCTCTATAGCTCCAATACAATCTACTCTGGTCAGCTTCCCCCAGCTGACTCACAAGTGAACACCCAGCCTGGCTCTCTAGACAAAGCTAGATAGGTGCACCTAACTAAGGCCTGCAGTGCTAGAAATCAACCCAGTCCTACCTGGCTCTATTACATACCCTCCCCCTCTGCTCAAAGCCGAGGCCTGGCACCATCTGCCAATCCTCAGTGGCCTCTTTAACAAAACTGATTTTGCGAGGGTGTGTAGCCATTTCTGTATTTCCCTCTCTGAGACTGCCTCCCAGTGGGACTCAAGAATTTTAAAGGGTTTTAAATTTACTGGAATGGAAGGTACATGTTTGATGACACGAGTGTGATCTAGTAACTCCAAGAAACTGCCTCTTTATTTGGGTACCAATTTCTGTCTGTGTCGTCTTTGGGAAAGTGACAAATTTCCTGCTACTTTGACATACGGAATGTTGGCTTCTAAGTGGGCTAGCAATGGGCTCCTTACGGGTTCCTATCTTTCCATGGTTTTAGCAGGTTGTCATAAAATATGGGAGGGGGCTTACTTTACCCTGGTCAGTGTACGTTATAGTTGCCTTATCAAGTACCTGATCCCAAAGCTTAAATTGTCTCACTCGAGCTGACTGATTATACCTTGTGAACAGACCTATCGTTAATAAATGATCACAGAATATCATTGTTCTCTGGAGCCCCGTTTACACGCAGCAACTTTAAAAGCCATCTCACCTGACGATCAAGCGCTTTTCTGTTTGGACAGGCTAATAATTATGAAACGACCATTCTTAGGAATGCTCATTAACAATTATTGGCAAATTTAAGTGCACTTTAATCTGATTTTGCAACTACACTGCTCAGTACCGCTGTATAATGTCCTTTGTGCTGTTCCTGAACATGTACTAGAGATAGGAGAGCCGAGATCCCTCATTTCCGTGTGTGCAGTATATGGAAAACATCATAGCAGCTAATCTCCACTCACCAGCTCTGAGACAAGTGAAAATTAGAGATAGAGAAAGCAGAGGGAAAACAGTTGAAAACTGCAGGATACAGGTAATATACTGGGTACAAATAGTGTCATTCCTTCTGTACATACTTGATAGCACCTGTTACGCCGTAAACAGCGATACAACCTACTGTATTCTCACCCATCCCTTGTAGATTGTGAGCCTTCGCGGGCAGGGTCCTCATTCCTCCTGTACCAGTTATGACTTGTATTGTTTAAGATTATTGTACTTGTTTTCATTATGTATACCCCTCCTCACATGTAAAGCGCCATGGAACAAATGGCGCTATAACAATAAATAATAATAATAATAATAATAATAAAGGGGCAGGACGGCGTACTGGGACCCGCACCTGTCCCTGCCACTATAAGGGGCCCTGGCTTTCCCTTATCTCAGGGGTACCTATGATGGTTAAGAGGCCTGAGCCGCCAGCTTATCCCTGTCTCCTGTGCAGGCCCTACCAGTGGCCCCCTCTCCCCCCCAGGGAGGAGGATTGCACCAGTGTATAAATACAACAATAAACAGGGTATACAGACAAGGTAACTAAAAGTCTCAAACTCACCAAATGCTCACACAACCACAGAGGAAACACAGAGAAGGGAATAGAAGGAAAAAAACTAGGGAGGGAAACAGGTTTAACATGCAAAATAAAACAGCAGACACCAATCTCTGTAAATAAACCTCCAAGCTCCTAATACACACTCCTTCAACCTCCAAGCCAGGCAGCAGAACTGATCACTGACAACAGTTGTAGTCAAGGCTGAGTCTATATAGGAGAGGAGATTGCGAAAACCAATTCAGCAGAGAGACCTAGCCATCAGCAACTTTAGCAACAAGATTTAACTCCTGCCCTGCTGGCACAAGACAGCCAGGTCAGAATTCAGGAGAAGAGCTTCTGTTCATCGTGTGTGAACGAGGCCCAGAGCGCTGCTGTTTTCTGGAACCTCTCTGTCGCGATAGCTCTGTGACAGCACCTATGTACCTGTGGAGAATGTCTATATGTGCAGAAGTGTCAAGCAAATATTAGGCTACATTCACACGTTGCGTTTTTGATGCTTTTTTCCAAAGTCAAAACCTGCTCCCTAGGCAGTAAAGAAGCAAAATCAAAAAAGCAGGTTTGCTGAGAGGTAGCCATTTTTGGTGCATTTTTTCCTGCATTTTTGTCAGGGTACATTTGTCTTTTGTGCATGCTGATAAAGTTTAGTGCAGAAAAAATTATTTGATTCAACTTCATCACTTCATCAGGTTTTGGCACCAAAAATTCAGCAAAACCTGATGCCTTTTTTCAGCATTTTTTGTTCTACCTATTGCTTTCCATGGGTGAAAAGTGCTGCAAAAACACAGAAAAAAAGCTGAAAGAAGTGATATACTGCATTTTGCAAAAACACAGCTCTTTGAAAAAACAGTCAGGAAAAAAAAACAAGCTGTGTGCATAAGATTTCTGAAATCTTATAGACTTTGCTGGTACTGTGAAACGCAGCTGAAAATTTGCATAAAAAATACATTATAAAAAGATGCAAAAATGCAACGTGTGAACATAGCCTGATATCATGCAACTAAATGAAAACCATACATTTTTCCATCTTAATTGTTTATTTTACTCTGTTAAAGTGGTGGGCTATGGGTAGTGCATTATACTAAATGGAGGACTATGGGTTGCATTGTACTATTGTCATGCAACGTGTAGGAAAGGCTAAGTGCAATACAAAAGGATAAAGGAAAGGGAACCAAACACTAGAGAAGGGGTGATTAGAGACACCTAGGCAGATCTAACATCACCCTATCGTCCCTATATAGGCTCCGCACCTATCACCAGGATACCTAATCCCTGCCTGACACTGGCAATATGCCCTGCATCAGGAAGCACAGCATGGGTCCTACTACCACTAAAGACGGATGAGATACACAAACAAGGGGAACAATTAGGTTGAGTAGATTCAGAGAGAAACAGGTAGTGGCGAAACAGGAACAGATGGACGGTTATGCAGTACTTTAGAACGCGCGCAAACATTGCAGGTAGACACTTGTTCAACCACATCCCAATGCAACCAGGCCACCAAAAACAACAAGAAAAGAGGTCAGCGGTTGCCTTACCACCTGGGTGGCCAGCAAGTACAGAGTCATGAAATTCTCTAGTTACTTTGCGGCGCAATTCAGATGGCACAAACAACCTCCCAGAAGGGCAGGAAGCAGGGGCATCCTCCTGAGTTTACAACACCTTAACCTCCAGGTTAGTGTACAAAGCCGAAATACCTACCGTTTCTGCAAAATTGGGGCAGGGTCCTCAAAGCCAGACAAAAATGTTGGTAAGGTCCCTGTAGATACAGCAGAAGGGGACACATTTAGGCAATTACCATGACAGTAATCTCCCCAGTTTACAATCTCTCTGGATTGCCAATCCACAGTTGGATTATGCTTCACTAACCATGGCAAACCCAGAACCATTGCTGTGTGGAGATCCTTCAGGACATATCAAGGGATTATTTCATAAGGCGAGACACCACCACCTTCTGTCTTATGTTATGAATAATTTGTGTCAGTGTTATCTGTGCAAGTGGTGCTGAGTCGATGGCGCTCGTAGGAATAGGTTCAACCAAGTTAGAGCAGACAAAACCATGAGTTCTAGCAAACTCAGCATCCACCATACTGACTCCAGCTCCACGGTCTGCAAACACAGAAACTTTTTCAGACCTGCTCTCTAGCACCAGCTCTGCTGTCAGGAAAAAACGATGTCAGGTTGAAGACAAACACACCCCTTTATTACCAAGCTTAAGGCTCTCAAGGGTTAGTCGAGTCTCTTTTTGCTTAAGAATTACAGGACATGCCCTAATAAAATGTCCCTTCTCCCCACAAAAAAAAAAATATTGCATTTTTTGGACTATAAGACGCACTTTTTTCCACAAACTTTTTTTTGGGAAAATGGTGATACATTTTATATAGTCAGAATATACTTACAAATACTGTGGTGGCAGCAGGAGTTGGCCGATTCAGCACGGAAGCCCCTGCACATCCATTGTTGTGATGCGGTGGCCTCCTCGAAAATGGCCGCCAGGGCGGTGCATGCTCAGATTGAGATTTCGGCAATGAGATCTCATCTCCTGAGATCTCGTCGTTGCCGAGATCTCAATCTGCTGCGATTCGGTGACCTCCAGGAAAATGGCCTCTGGAGGCGGCGCATGCTCACATTGAGATCTCATCCCGAGATATCGGGAGACGAGATCTCAGGATGAGATCTCATTGCCTAGATCTCAATCTGAGTATGTGCCACCCCGGAGGCCACCGCATTGCAGAAATGGATGTGCGGGGGCTTCTGGGCTTTCACAAAATGCCGGTGGACTCCCCTGCACCACATGGCACCACTGCTGCACCTGCTGAACCTGCTGCACCTGCCAAACCTGTCAAACCTACTACACCAGCTGCACCAGAATGGGATGGGATTTCCCGGAGGCCATCACACCTGCCACACCATCCTGGGACCACTGAACACCCCCTGTGACCACGCTCCACCAGCGCTGCTGATCTCCAGCGGTAAGCTGAATTTGAGCTGTAAGACGGACCCCCATTTGACACATTAATTTTTTCTCTATTTTCCTTCTGAAAATTTGGGGTGCGTCTCATGGTCCGGAGCATCTTATAGTCCAAAAAATACGGTATATCCTTTTTCTTGCAAAAGTCGGGGGAAACATTCGACATGAACGCACCCCTCAACTGCATGGGTTCCTCTAACTCTGCAAGTATAGATTCACCACTGGATCTTCCCTCCAACACCAAGATCTTGTCCCAGAAAGAGGGCCCAGAAGCAGGTGGTCTTACCCATCTGTCCCGCAGGCGTCTAGCCACCCGAATAGTCAAGGACATATCAGCCTCCAGTGACACAGGAGTTTCATACACTGCTAATGCGTCCTTTAACCTTTCAGGGAGGCCCTGAAGGAATTGGCTTCTGAGAGCCGGGTCATTCCATTTTGTATCAGTTAACCACCTGCGGAATTCAGAGCTATAAGTCTCCATTGAACGATTCCCTCTCTGAATGCGACGCAGCTTGGATTCAGCCAAGGAAATACGGTCAGGATCATCATAGATCAGGGCAAGGGCCCTGAAAACCTCCTCCACAAACTGGAGACACATAGAATCCAGTGGCAGAGAAAAAGTTCTGGACTGAGGATCCCCCTGCAACAGTGAAATAATAATTCCTACTCGTTGCTCCTCATCTCCGGAGGAGTAAGGATAAAGTTTAGAGTACAATTTTCACACCTCCTTAAACACAAAAAAACTGTCCCTACCCCCAGAAAATCTGTCAGGGAGGGAATTTTGGGTTCAAGTTGGATCGGCCTACCCGTAGAGTCCCCCACAACATGAGCCTGCAGCCGCTGCTGTTGCTGCTGAACCTCAGAACAAAGGTCAGCCACCTCCAGTGCCAATCTCTGCAGCTGCTCTGCCAGCACAGAAACGAGATCCATGAACCTGGAAAAAAGAAAAAAAAAAGCCTACACAGAAAAAATACACCAAAAAAGTGTTTTGCAAACATGGAAGGCAGTTGATAATGTCACGCAATGTGTAAGAAAGGCTAAGTGCAATACGAAGAGATAAGGGAGAGGGAACCAAACTCTAGGGAAGGGGGGAGTGGAGACTGTTATGATCCGGTGACCTTGGAGCCGTATGGAACTTTCTCTGAGTTGGTGGACACTGTACTGACCGCAAATCCTGAACTTAACACCGCAACTTAGAAGTAGCCGTGGGGTGTGCCTAACAAATCCTAGACACCTCGACACAGCCGGAGGACTAAATACCCCTATAGATGGAAATAGGAATTCTACCTTGCCTCAGAGCAGAACCCCAAAGGATAGGCAGACCCCCACAAATATTGACTGTGAGTAGTAGAGGAAAAGACACACGCAGGCAGGAAACAGGATTTAGCAAAAGGGGCCACTCTAGCTAAAATAGGAAAAGATAGGACAGAATACTAAGCGGTCAGTATTAAAACCCTTCCAAAAATATCCACAGCAGAAAATACAAAAAATTCCACCATCTAACTAAAGATGTGGAGCGTATATTGTTATGAAAGGTAATTCAGTACCACAATGGACATAGAGGTCAGCGCACATACAGTGACATGGCAATAACCCAAAAAACAAGAACGAGCTCTGAGACGTGGGAACTCTGTTGACCGCAATCCCTAATCCTCTCCAACCACACTAAAGGCAGCTGTGGATTGCGCCTAACGCTGCCTATGCAACTCGGCACGGCCTGAGAAACTAGCTAGCCTGAAGATAGAAAATAAGCCTACCTTGCCTCAGAGAAATACCCCAAAGGAAAAGGCAGCCCCCACATATAATGACTGTGAGTTAAGATGAAAAGACAAACGTAGAGATGAAATAGATTTAGCAAAGTGAGGCCCAACTTTCTGAACAGAGCGAGGATAGGAAAGGTAACTTTGCGGTCAACACAAAACCCTACAAAAACCACGCAAAAGGGGGCAAAAAGACCCTCCGTACCGAACTAACGGCACGGAGGTACACCTTCTGCGTCCCAGAGCTTCCAGCAAGCAGTAAAAAACAAATTGAGAAGCTGGACAGAAAAAAACAGCAAACAAATAGCAAAGAGGAACTTAGCTATGCAGAGCAGCAGGCCACAGGAACGATCCAGGAGGAAACAGGTCCAATACTAGAACATAGACTGGCGGCCAGGATCAAAGCACTAGGTGGAGTTAAATAGAGAAGCACCTAACGACTTCACCACATCACCTGAGGAAGGAAACTCAGAAGCCGCAGTACCACTTTCCTCCACCAACGGAAGCTCACAGAGAGAACCAGCCGAAGTACCACTTGTGACCACAGGAGGGAGCTCTGCCACAGAATTCACAACAGTACCCCCCCCTTGAGGAGGGGTCACCGAACCCTCACCAGAGCTCCCAGGACGACCAGGATGAGCCATATGAAAGGCACGAACAAGATCGGGAGCATGGACATCAGAGGCAAAGACCCAGGAATTATCTTCCTGAGCATAACCCTTCCACTTAACCAGATACTTGAGTTTCCGTCTCGAAACACGAGAATCCAAAATCTTCTCCACAATATACTCCAACTCCCCCTCCACCAAAACCGGGGCAGGAGGATCAACAGATGGAACCATAGGTGGCACGTATCTCCGCAACAATGACCTATGGAATACGTTATGTATGGAAAATGAATCTGGAAGGGTCAGACGAAAAGACACAGGATTAAGAACCTCAGAAATCCTATACGGACCAATAAAACGAGGTTTAAACTTAGGAGAGGAAACCTTCATAGGAATATGACGAGAAGATAACCAAACCAAGTCCCCAACCCGAAGTCGGGGACCCACACAGTGTCTGTGATTAGCGAAACGTTGAGCCTTCTCCTGGGACAAAGTCAAATTGTCCACTACATGAGTCCAAATCTGCTGCAACCTGTCCACCACAGTATCCACACCAGGACAGTCCGAAGACTCAACCTGCCCTGAAGAGAAACGAGGATGGAACCCAGAGTTGCAGAAAAACGGTGAAACCAAGGTAGCCGAGCTGGCCCGATTATTAAGGGCGAACTCAGCCAAAGGCAAAAAGGACACCCAGTCATCCTGATCAGCAGAAACAAAGCATCTCAGATATGTTTCCAATGTCTGATTGGTTCGTTCGGTCTGGCCATTAGTCTGAGGATGGAAAGCCGAGGAAAAAGACAAGTCAATGCCCATCCTACCACAAAAGGCTCGCCAAAACCTCGAAACAAACTGGGAACCTCTGTCAGAAACGATATTCTCTGGAATGCCATGTAAACGAACCACATGCTGGAAAAACAATGGCACCAAATCAGAGGAGGAAGGCAATTTAGACAAGGGTACCAAATGGACCATCTTAGAGAAGCGATCACAGACCACCCAAATGACTGACATCTTTTGAGAGACGGGAAGATCTGAAATAAAATCCATAGAGATATGTGTCCAAGGCCTCTTCGGGACCGGCAAGGGCAAAAGCAACCCACTGGCACGAGAACAGCAGGGCTTAGCCCGAGCACAAATCTCACAGGACTGCACAAAAGTACGCACATCCCGCGACAGAGATGGCCACCAAAAGGATCTAGCCACTAACTCTCTGGTACCAAAGATTCCAGGATGACCAGCCAACACCGAACAATGAACCTCAGAGATAACTTTATTCGTCCACCTATCAGGGACAAACAGTTTCTCCGCTGGGCAACGATCAGGTTTATTAGCCTGAAATCTTTGCAGCACCCGCCGCAAATCAGGGGAGATGGCAGACACAATTACTCCCTCTTTGAGGATACCCGCCGGCTCAGATACACCCGGAGAGTCGGGTACAAAACTCCTAGACAGAGCATCCGCCTTCACATTTTTAGAGCCCGGAAGGTATGAAATCACAAAGTCAAAACGGGCAAAAAACAACGACCAACGAGCTTGTCTAGGATTTAACCGATTGGCGGACTCGAGATAAGTCAAGTTCTTATGATCAGTCAAGACCACCACGCGATGCTTAGCTCCTTCAAGCCAATGACGCCACTCCTCGAATGCCCACTTCATGGCCAGCAACTCTCGATTGCCCACATCATAATTACGCTCAGCAGGCGAAAACTTCCTGGAAAAGAAGGCGCATGGTTTCATCACCGAGCAATCAGAACTTCTCTGCGACAAAACAGCCCCTGCTCCAATCTCAGAAGCATCAACCTCGACCTGGAACGGAAGCGAAACATCTGGTTGACATAACACAGGGGCAGAAGAAAAACGACGCTTCAACTCTTGAAAAGCTTCCACCGCAGCAGAAGACCAATTGACCAAATCAGCACCTTTCTTGGTCAAATCGGTCAATGGTTTAGCAATACTAGAAAATTGCAGATGAAGCGACGATAAAAATTAGCAAAGCCCAGGAACTTTTGCAGACTTTTCAGAGATGTCGGCTGAGTCCAATTATGGATGGCTTGGACCTTAACAGGATCCATCTCGATAGTAGAAGGGGAAAAGATGAACCCCAAAAATGAAACCTTCTGCACACCAAAGAGACACTTTGATCCCTTCACAAACAAAGAATTAGCACGCAGGACCTGAAACACCGTTCTGACCTGCTTCACATGAGACTCCTAATCATCCGAGAAGATCAAAATGTCATCTAAGTACACAATCAGGAATTTATCCAGGTACTCTCGGAAGATGTCATGCATAAAGGACTGAAACACTGATGGAGCATTGGCAAGTCCGAATGGCATTACTAGATACTCAAAATGGCCCTCGGGCGTATTAAATGCAGTTTTCCACTCATCGCCTCGCTTAATACGCACAAGATTATACGCACCACGAAGATCTATCTTGGTGAACCAACTAGCGCCCTTAATCCGAGCAAACAAATCAGATAACAGCGGCAAGGGGTACTGAAATTTAACCGTGATCTTATTTAGAAGGCGGTAATCTATACAAGGTCTCAGCGGACCATCCTTCTTGGCTACAAAAAAGAACCCCGCTCCCAATGGCGACGATGACGGGCGAATATGCCCCTTCTCCAAAGACTCCTTCACATAACTCCGCATAGCGGCGTGCTCAGGCACAGATAAATTAAACAGTCGACCTTTTGGGAATTTACTACCAGGAATCAAATCGATAGCACAATCACAATCCCTATGCGGAGGTAGGATATCGGACTTGGGCTCATCAAATACATCCCGGTAATCAGACAAGAACTCAGGAACCTCAGAAGGGGTGGATGACGAAATAGTCAGAAATGGGACATCACCATGTACCCCCTGACAACCCCAGCTGGACACAGACATGGATTTCCAATCTAAAACTGGATTATGGACTTGTAGCCATGGCAACCCCAACACGACCACATCATGCAGATTATGCAACACCAGAAAGCGAATAACCTCCTGATGTGCAGGAGCCATGCACATGGTCAGCTGGGTCCAGTACTGAGGCTTATTCTTGGCCAAAGGCGTAGCATCAATTCCTCTCAATGGAATAGGACACTGCAAGGGCTCCAAGAAAAACCCACAACGCCTAGCATACTCCAAGTCCATCAAATTCAGAGCAGCGCCTGAGTCCACAAATGCCATGACAGAATACGATGACAAAGAGCAGATCAAGGTAACAGACAGAAGAAATTTTGACTGTACCGTACCAATGGTGGCAGACCTAGCGAACCGCTTAGTGCGCTTAGGACAATCAGAGATAGCATGAGTGGAATCACCACAGTAGAAACACAGCCCATTCAGACGTCTGTGTTTTTGCCGTTCAACTCTGGTCAAAGTCCTATCGCACTGCATAGGCTCAGGTTTAAGCTCAGGTAATACCGCCAAATGGTATCTATAGAAAATATAATGCCAACTAGGATCTCAACTACAATATCATAAACTATCCTAAAATAATAAATCTTTATTAATCAAAAGAACCCACACGTTGGTTCACACCACAGAACGGACCAAAATAACAAAAACAAAAATACCGTATGTGCTCAAAAGAACCAACACTAAGTTTAAAAATGGGGTATGCTGTGTATCCCTAGTGAGTACTACACTCGTAGCCTGCCTATCTGTGGAGGTTGGCACCCTACAGGGGGAACGTATTGGCGCCCCCACTCCGCGGCGGCTGTCCCTAGATGTACTGATGTGCCCTAAGATAGCCACGGGGCACCCACTACCCACAACCTAGGGCCCACTACAGGCTAGACATAGATACTCCTACACTAAGGGAACACTAGATCCCCATATATAAAAACAAATGTAAAGAACACATAAGGCAAACAGATATAGACGTACTGTCAGGGAATCCTTATTGAGGCACAGTTTTTATAGGTTCATTGCGCCAGTCATGGCAGATCCCACTGACTATGGCTGAACCGATACAGCAGTGTGCACAGATTTACGCTCGCGCAAGCGTCGACCGATCTGAATGGCCAAAGACATAGACTCATTCAGACCAGCAGGCATAGGAAATCCCACCATGACATGCTTAAGGGCTTCAGAGAGACCTTTTCTGAAAATAGCTGCGAGCGCACCTTCATTCCACTGAGTGAGTACGGACCACTTTCTAAATTTCTGACAATATACCTCTATTTCATCCTGACCCTGACACAGAGCCAGCAAATTCTTCTCTGCCTGATCCACAGAATTAGGCTCATCGTACAGCAATCCGAGCGCCAGGAAAAATGCATCGATATTACTTAATGCAGGATCCCCTGGCGCAAGGGAAAATGCCCAGTCCTGAGGATCGCCACGCAAAAAAGAAATAACGATCCTAACTTGTTGAACTGGGTCACCAGAGGAGCGAGGTTTCAAAGCCAGAATTAGTTTACAATTATTTTTGAAACTCAGAAATTTAGTTCTATCTCCAAAAAACAAATCAGGAATAGGGATTCTCGGTTCTAACATAGAATTCTGAACCAGAAAGTCTTGAATACTTTGTACTCTTGCCGTGAGCTGATCCACACATGAAGACAGACCTTTAATGTCCATTGCTACACCTGTGTCCTCAACCACCCAAATGTCTAGGGGAAAAAAAAGGCAAAACACAGTGCAAAGAAAAAAAAATGGTCTCAGAACTTCTTTTTTCCCTCTATTGAGAATCATTAGTACTCGTGGCCGCCAGTACTGTTATGAAAGGTAATTCAGTACCACAATGGACATAGAGGTCAGCGCACATACAGTGACATGGCAATAACCCAAAAAACAAGAACGAGCTCTGAGACGTGGGAACTCTGTTGACCGCAATCCCTAATCCTCTCCAACCACACTAAAGGCAGCCGTGGATTGCGCCTAACGCTGCCTATGCAACTCGGCACGGCCTGAGAAACTAGCTAGCCTGAAGATAGAAAATAAGCCTACCTTGCCTCAGAGAAATACCCCAAAGGAAAAGGCAGCCCCCACATATAATGACTGTGAGTTAAGATGAAAAGACAAACGTAGAAATGAAATAGATTTAGCAAAGTGAGGCCCAACTTTCTGAACAGAGCGAGGATAGGAAAGGTAACTTTGCGGTCAACACAAAACCCTACAAAAACCACGCAAAAGGGGGCAAAAAGACCCTCCGTACCGAACTAACGGCACGGAGGTACACCCTCTGCGTCCCAGAGCTTCCAGCAAGCAGTAAAAAACAAATTGAGAAGCTGGACAGAAAAAAACAGCAAACAAATAGCAAAGAGGAACTTAGCTATGCAGAGCAGCAGGCCACAGGAACGATCCAGGAGGAAACAGGTCCAATACTAGAACATAGACTGGTGGCCAGGATCAAAGCACTAGGTGGAGTTAAATAGAGAAGCACCTAACGACTTCACCACATCACCTGAGGAAGGAAACTCAGAAGCCGCAGTACCACTTTCCTCCACCAACGGAAGCTCACAGAGAGAACCAGCCGAAGTACCACTTGTGACCACAGGAGGGAGCTCTGCCACAGAATTCACAACAGTATATCTGCAACTCCAGCGAATCCAACAAGACTGAGAAAACACTGACACAATCTAAGCTGGACAAGAGAAAACAAATGAATAGCACAGAATTATTAAGCACACAGCATGTGTGCCACAGAAACAAAAACCAGACACTTATCTTTGCTGAATTGGCAGCAAGGCAGGAGGAACCAGACAAAGATCCAAAACCTCCCAGAACCATGGACAACTGGCAAGGACTGTTGTGAATTCTGTGGTCGAGCTCCCTCCTGTGGTCATGAGTGGTACTTCGGCTGGTTCTGTCTATGAGCTTCCTCTGGTGGATGTGAGTGGGGCTGCGGCTTCTGAGTTTCCTTCCTCAGGTGATGAGGTTAAGTCGTTAGGTGCTGCTCTATTTAACTCCACCTAGTTCTTTGTTCCTTGCCTCCAGTCAATGTTCCAGTATTGGTCTTGCTCTCTCCTGGATCGTCTTGTGGCCTGTCTGCCCTGCATAAGCTAAGTTCTGCTTGTGTTACTTATGTTTGCTATTTTTTCTGTCCAGCTTGCTATATTGGTTTTTCTTGCTTGCTGGAAGCTCTGGGACGCAGAGGAAGCACCTCCGTGCCGTTAGTCGGTACGGAGGGTCTTTTTGCGCCCTCTGCGTGGTTGTTTGTAGGTTTTTGTGCTGACCACAAAGCTATCTTTACTATCCTCTGTCTATTCAGTAAGTCGGGCCTCACTTTTCTAAAACCTATTTCATCTCTATGTTTGTATTTTCATCTTTACTCACAGTCATTATATGTGGGGGGCTGCCTCTTCCTTTGGGGAATTTCTCTGAGGCAAGGTAGGCTTATTTTTCTATCTTCAGGGCTAGCTAGTTTCTCAGGCTGTGCCCGAGGCGCCTAGGTCTGATCAGGAGCGCTCCACGGCTACCTCTAGTGTGGTGTGATAGGATTAGGGATTGCGGTCAGCAGAGTTCCCACATCTCAGAGCTCGTCCTATGTTATTAGTAACTATCAGGTCACTTTGTGTGCTCTTAACCACCAGGTCCATTGTGTTTCTGAATCACCAGTTCATAACAGTACTGGAGGACCAAAGTACTAATGCTTCTCAATAGAGGGAAAAGAGAAGTTCTGAGACCATTTTTTTTTTCTCTGCACTGTGTTTTGTCTTTCTTTTCCCCTAGACATTTGGGTGGTTCAGGACACAGGTGTAGTGATGGACATTAAAGGTCTGTCTTCTTGTGTGGATCATCTCGCTGCAAGAGTACAAAATATTCAAGACATTGTGGTTCAGAAATCTATGTTAGAACCTAGAATTCCTATTCCTGACTTATTTTCTGGAGATAGAGCTAAGTTTCTGAATTTCAAAAATAATTGGAAAGTGTTTCTGGCTTTGAAACTCCGCTCCTCTGGTGACCCAGTTCAACAAGTTAAGATCATTATTTCTTTATTACGTGGCGACCCTCAAGACTGGGCATTTTCCCTTGCGCCAGGAGATCCTGCATTATGCGATATTGATGCGTTTTTTTCTGGCGCTCGGATTGCTGTATGATGAACCTAATTCAGTGGATCAGGCAGAGAAAAATTTGCTGGCTCTGTGTCAGGGTCAGGATGAGGTAGAGATATATTGTCAGAAGTTTAGGAAGTGGTCTGTGCTCACTCAATGGAATGAATGTGCGCTGGCAGCAATTTTCAGAAAGGGTCTCTCTGAAGCCCTTAAGGATGTCATGGTGGGATTTCCTATGCCTGCTGGTCTGAATGAGTCTATGTCTTTGGCCATTCAGATCGATCGACGCTTACGTGAGCGTAAAAATGGCCACCATTGGTACGGTACAGTCGAAATTTCTTTTGTCCGTTACTTTGATCTGCTCTTCGTCATCCTATTCTGTCATGGCATTTGTGGATTCAGGCGCTGCCCTGAATTTGATGGACTTGGACTTTGCTAGGCACTGTGGGTTTTTCTTGGAGCCCTTTCAGTATCCTATTCCATTGAGAGGAATTGATGCTACGCCTTTGGCCAAGAATAAGCCTCAGTACTGGACCCAACTGACCATGTGCATGGCTCCTGCGCATCAGGAGGTATTCGCTTTTTGGTGTTGCATAATCTGCATGATGTGGTCGTGTTGGGGTTGCCATGGCTACAGGTCCATAACCCAGTATTGGATTGGAAATCTATGTCTGTGTCCAGCTGGGGTTGTCAGGGGGTACATGGTGATGTTCCAGTTCTGTCTATTTCATCATCCACCCCTTCTGAGGTCCCAGAGTTCTTGTCAGATTACCGGGATGTATTTGATGAGCTCAAGTCCAGTGCCCTACCTCCGCATAGGGATTGCGATTGTGCTATCGATTTGATTCCTGGTAGTAAGTTTCCTAAGGGTCGACTGTTTAATTTGTCTGTGCCTGAGCACGCCGCTATGCGGAGTTACATAAAGGAATCCTTGGAGAAGGGTCATATTCGCCCGTCGTCGTCGCCATTGGGAGCAGGGTTCTTTTTTGTGGCCAAGAAGGATGGTTCGTTGAGACCTTGTATTGATTACCGCCTTCTAAATAAAATCACAGTCAAATTTCAGTACCCCTTGCCGCTGCTGTCTGATTTGTTTGCTCGGATTAAGGGGGCTAGTTGGTTCACCAAGATAGATCTTCGTGGTGGGTATAATCTTGTGCGTATTAAACGGTGATGAATGGAAAACAGCATTTAATACGCCCGAGGGCCATTTTGAGTACCTGGTTATGCCATTCGGGCTTTCCAATGCTCCATTAGTATTTCAGTCCTTTATGCATGACATCTTCCGAGAGTACCTGGATAAATTCCTGATTGTATACTTGGATGATATTTTGGTCTTCTCGGATGATTGGGAGTCTCACGTGAAGCAGGTTAGAATGGTGTTCCAGGTCCTGCGTGCTAATTCTTTGTTTGTGAAGGGGTCAAAGTGTCTCTTTGGTGTTCAGAAGGTTTCATTTTTGGGTTTCATTTTTTCCCCTTCTACTGTCGAGATGGACCCTGTTAAAGTTCAGGCAATTTATGATTGGACTCAGCCGACATCTCTGAAGAGTCTGCAAAAGTTCCTGGGCTTTGCTAATTTTTATCGTCGCTTCATCAATAATTTTTCGAGTATTGCTAAACCGTTGACTGATTTGACCAAGAAGGGTGCTGATGTGGTCAATTGGTCTTCTGCTGCTGTAGAAGCTTTTCAGGAGTTGAAGCGTCGTTTTTCTTCTGCCCCTGTGTTGTGCCAGCCAGATGTTTCGCTCCCGTTCCAGGTCGAGGTTGATGCTTCTGAGATTGGAGCAGGGGCTGTTTTGTCGTAAAGAAGTTCTGATGGCTCGGTGATGAAACCATGTGCCTTCTTTTCCAGGAAGTTTTCGCCTGCTGAGCGTAATTATGATGTTGGCAATTGAGAGTTGTTGGCCATGAAGTGGGCATTCGAGGAGTGGCGTCATTGGCTTGAAGGAGCTAAGCATCGCGTGGTGGTCTTGACTGATCACAAGAACTTGACTTATCTCGAGTCTGCCAAACGGTTGAATCCTAGACAGGCTCGTTGGTCGCTGTTTTTCTCCCGTTTTGACTTTGTGGTTTTGTACCTTCAGGGCTCTAAGAATGTGAAGGCGGATGCCCTGTCTAGGAGTTTTGTGCCCGACTCTCCGGGTTTGCCTGAGCCGGCGGGTATTCTCAAAGAGGGGGTAATTTTGTCTGCCATCTCCCCTGATTTGCGGCGGGTGCTGCAAAAATTTCAGGCTAATAGACCTGACCGTTGCCCAACGGAGAAACTGTTTGTCCCTGATAAATGGACGAGTAGAGTTATCTCTGAGGTTCATTGTTCAGTGTTGGCTGGTCATCCTGGAATCTTTGGTACCAGAGATTTGGTGGCTAGATCCTTTTGGTGGCCGTCTCTGTCGCGGGATGTGCGTTCGTTTGTGCAGTCCTGTGGGATTTGTGCTCGGGCTAAGCCCTGCTGTTCTCGTGCCAGTGGGTTGCTTTTGCCCTTGCCAGTCCCGAAGAGGCCCTGGACACATATCTCTATGGATTTTATTTCGGATCTCCCCATCTCTCAAAAGATGTCGGTCATTTAGGTGGTTTGTGATCGCTTCTCTAAGATGGTCCATTTGGTACCCTTATCTAAATTGCCTTCCTCCTCTGATTTGGTGCCATTGTTTTTCCAGCATGTGGTTCGTTTACATGGCATTCCGGAGAACATCGTTTCGGACAAAGGTTCCCAGTTTGTTTCGAGGTTTTGGCGAGCCTTTTGTGCTAGGATGGGCATTGATTTGTCTTTTTCCTCGGCTTTCCATCCTCAGACAAATGGCCAAACTGAACGAACCAATCAGACCTTGGAAACATATCTGAGATGTTTTGTTTCTGCTGATCAGGATGATTGGGTGTCCTTTTTGCCTTTGGCTGAGTTCGCCCTTAATAATCGGGCCAGCTCGGCTACTTTGGTTTCGCCGTTTTTCTGCAATTCTGGTTTCCATCCTCGTTTCTCTTCAGGGCAGGTTGAGTCTTCGGACTGTCCTGGTGTGGATACTGTGGTGGATAGGTTGCAGCAGATTTGGACTCATGTGGTGGACAATTTGACATTGTCCCAGGAGAAGGCTCAACATTTCGCTAACCGTAGGCGCTGTGTGGGTCCCCGACTTCGTGTTGGGGATTTGGTTTGGTTGTCGTCTCGTTATATTCCTATGAAAGTTTCCTCTCCTAAGTTTAAGCCTCGTTTCATTGGTCCGTATAGGATTTCTGAGGTTCTTAATCCTGTGTCTTTTCGTTTGACCCTTCCAGCTTCTTTTTCCATCCATAATGTATTCCATAGGTCATTGTTGCGGAGATACGTGGCACCTGTGGTTCCATCCGTTGATCCTCCTGCCCCGGTTTTGGTTGAGGGGGAATTGGAGTATATAGTGGAGAAGATTTTGGATTCTCATATTTCAAGACGGAAACTCCAGTACCTGGTTAAGTGGAAGGGTTATGGTCAGGAAGATAATTCCTGGGTCTTTGCCTCTGATGTTCATGCTGCCGATCTGGTTCGTGCCTTTCATTTGGCTCATCCTGGTCGGCCTTGGGGCTCTGGTGAGGGTTCGGTGACCCCTCCTCAAGGGGGGGTACTGTTGTGAATTATGTGGTCGAGCTCCCTCCTGTGGTCATGAGTGGTACTTCGGCTGGTTCTGTCTATGAGCTTCCTCTGGTGGATGTGAGTGGGGCTGCGGCTTCTGAGTTTCCTTCCTCAGGTGATGAGGTTAAGTCGTTAGGTGCTGCTCTATTTAACTCCACCTAGTTCTTTGTTCCTTGCCTCCAGTCAATGTTCCAGTATTGGTCTTGCTCTCTCCTGGATCGTCTTGTGGCCTGTCTGCCCTGCATAAGCTAAGTTCTGCTTGTGTTACTTTTGTTTGCTACTTTTTCTGTCCAGCTTGCTATATTGGTTTTTCTTGCTTGCTGGAAGCTCTGGGACGCAGAGGAAGCATCTCCGTGCCGTTAGTCGGTACGGAGGGTCTTTTTGCGCCCTCTGCGTGGTTGTTTGTAGGTTTTTGTGCTGACCACAAAGCTATCTTTACTATCCTCGGTCTATTCAGTAAGTCGGGCCTCACTTTGCTAAAACCTATTTCATCTCTATGTTTGTATTTTCATCTTTACTCACAGTCATTATATGTGGGGGGCTGCCTCTTCCTTTGGGGAATTTCTCTGAGGCAAGGTAGGCTTATTTTTCTATCTTCAGGTCTAGCTAGTTTCTCAGGCTGTGCCCGAGGCGCCTAGGTCTGGTCAGGAGCGCTCCACGGCTACCTCTAGTGTGGTGTGATAGGATTAGGGATTGCGGTCAGCAGAGTTCCCACGTCTCAGAGCTCGTCCTATGTTATTAGTAACTATCAGGTCACTTTGTGTGCTCTTAACCACCAGGTCCATTGTGTTTCTGAATCACCAGTTCATAACAAAGGACTAATGAATCCTGCACACCTAAATACCCCAGTCAGAACTGCAATCAGCAGATACACCTGGCCAGGACTGCAACTCAGGGACAACTGCATTACCACCTACAACCACTGGAGGGAACCCAAAAGCAGAATTCACAACAGGAGACCCTTAGCCAGATCTAACGTCACCCTGTATGCCCTATCATCCCTATAAAGATTCCACACCTATCGCCGAGCAGGATACCTAATCCCTGCCTGACCCTGGCAATAAGCCCTGCATCGGGAAGGATAGGATAAGTGCTAGTCAATACCCACTACCACTAAAGACAGATGGGATACACAAACAAGAGGGAACACTTAGTTTGAGTAGACTCAGAGGGAAACATGGACGTCCTCCAAACACCAGAGTCAGATAGCCGACTGCTATTGCTCCAAGCTGCAACAGGGAACTGGAAACAGAAATATTAACTGTGCTTCCAGCAGCAAGCTGGGAGTTATATACACCCCTGTCCAGGTGTGCCAACTAGAGTCGGGGGAGGTTGCTATTGGCTCCTAAAGTCAGAAGGCCCAGGAAGAAATCTGCAAAGCAAACTGCTGAGACCTTCTGCAGTTAGATGCAGAGCGATGGTCTGCAGACTTTGACACACCCGTGACAACTTTATAGAGGGCTATGGGATGCATTATACTATATTGAGGACTATGGGAAGTGTATTATACTATATGTAGGACTATAGAGCGTGCATTATACTATATGGAGGACTATGGGCAGTGTATTGCACTATATAGAGTTCCATGAGGAGTGTGTTATATACTATATAGAGGACTATGGGGCATATTATACTATATGGAGGACTATAGAGTGTACATTATACTATATGGAGGACTATGGGCAGTGTATTACACTATATGGAGTTCTATGAGGAGTGTATTATACTATATAGAGGACTATGGGGCACATTATACTATATGGAGGACTATGGCGCACATTATACTCCATATATATGGATAACTATGGGGTGTTCATTATACTATATGGAGGACTATGGGGTACATTATGCAATGTCATAGAATCATAGAATGTTAGAGTTGGAAGAGACCTCAATTGTCTTTGTGTCCAACAACCTGCTCAATGCGGAATTCACTGAACCATCTCAGATAAATGTCTGACCAGCCTCTGTTTGAAGACTTTCATTGAAGGAGAACTCACCACCTCTAGTGGAAGCCTTTTCCACTCATTGATCACTCTCAATGTCAAAAAGTTTTTTCTAATATCTAATCTGTATCTTCTCCTTTTCAGTTTCATTCCATTGCTTCTCGCATCCACGAGGAGGACTATGGGGTGCATTTTACTAAACGAGCAAAATGCTGCCTATTCATCGAGTGATTGGATTGTTTATTAAAAAAGCCTTGTTCTCAGCAGCACATCACCCAGTGAAAACTGCAGATATGCTGCTGATAACATGATACTGTATGGGGATAGACTGATCTACTAGTGATCATTCTTCTTCAGTTAGTCGGTGTAAAGAGGCTGGGAAACAAGCGTAAAACTACTTCAATACTGTTGATCACACTTGTTTAACGGCCTGAACTCAGCGCATGTAACTACAACCAAACTGTTTCTGTCTGATGGTGCAATATCTTAGCATTTGAGGCCCCACTTTAAACTTTTGCCTAGGGCCTCACTTTGTCTGAAACCAGCCCTGCTTTCAGCTCATCAGTCCATAAAGCCTGTGAAAAATCTGTCATCAAATATTTCTTGGCTCAGTCTTGACGTTTCAACTTTTTTGTCTTGCTCAATGTTGGTCGGGTTTCAGCCTTCCTTCCCTCGGTCATGTCTCTGAGCACTGAACACCTTATATTTCTGGGTACTTTTGGGCACATCTTGTACTTCTTCAATACGAAAGTACTGGAGGATAATGGCTTCCTGGTTGCATCACTTTTGTTTCTTCTGAAATCTTGAGATACTGATTTGGCTTTTATCCTAAGTCATATTGCGCGACTCGTTAAATAGTTGATTGTGACTTGTAGGATCGCTACTTCCAACAGGTGGCGCTATAGAGTTTAAGTCCTCTTTTTCTCAGAAGAGACAATTTGCATATTATATTTCCCAGAGGAGCATTGCACGGCGAATAAGCCTCCTTACCTTGACAAGCCAGAGATGGTATGTCACTCTCCATAAGGAGAAACAATACCCCTTAGACCCCAGTCCAGAGCCTCTCACCTAGCCAAATTAGTTCTCATGCTTTGCACTGATGAGGGCCAACAGCCCGAAACACCATGTCTGCGAATTGAGATACTGATTTGGCTTTTATCCTAAAGGTACCTTCACACATAACGATATTGTTAACGATATCGTTGCTATTTGTGACGTAGCAACGATATCGTTAATGACATCGTTCTGTGTGACAGCGACCAACGATCAGGCCCCTGCTGGGAGATCGTTGGTCGCTGAATAAAGTCCAGAACTTTATTTCGTCGCTGGACTCCCTGGAGACATCGCTGGATCGGCGTGTGTGACACCGATCCAGCGATGTCTTCACTGGTAACCAGGGTAAACATCGGGTAACTAAGCGCAGGGCCGCGCTTAGTAACCCGATGTTTACCCTGGTTACCATGCTAAAAGTAAAAAAAAACAAACACTACATACTTACCTACAGCCGTCTGTCCTCCAGCGCTGTGCTCTGCTCTCCTCCTGTACTGACTGTGAGCCGGAAAGCAGAGCGGTGACGTCACCGCTCTGCTTTCCGGCTCCCAGACAGTACAGGAGGAGAGCAGAGAAGCAGAGCGCAGCGCTGGAGGACAGACAGCGGTAGGTAAGTATGTACTGTTTGTTTTTTTTTTTACTTTTAGCATGGTAACCAGGGTAAACATCGGGTTACTAAGCGCGGCCCTGCGCTTAGTTACCCGATGTTTACCCTGGTTACCGGCATCGTTGGTCGCTGGAGAGCGGTCTGTGTGACAGCTCTCCAGCGACCAAACAGCGACGCTGCAGCGATCCGGATCGTTGTCGGTATCGCTGCAGCGTCGCTAAATGTGAAGGGGCCTTTAAGGTACCGTCACACATAGCGACGCTGCAGCGATACAGACAACGATCCGGATCGCTGCAGCGTCGCTGTTTGGTCGCTGGAGAGCTGTCACACAGACTGCTCTCCAGCGACCAACGATCCCGAGGTCCCCGGTAACCAGGGTAAACATCGGGTAACTAAGCGCAGGGCCGCGCTTAGTAACCCGATGTTTACCCTGGATACCATCCTAAAAAGTAAAAAAACAAACGCTACATACTTACCTTCCGCTGTCTGTCCTCGGCGCTCTGCTTCTCTGGTCTGGCTGTGAGCGCCGGGCAGCCAGAAAGCAGAGCGGTGACGTCACCGCTCTGCTTTCCGGCTGACCGACGCTCACAGCCAGAGCAGGAGGAGAGCAGAGCACAGCGCTGGAGGACAGACAGCGGTAGGTAAGTATGTAGTGTTTGTTTTTTTACTTTTAGGATGGTAACCAGGGTAAACATCGGGTTACTAAGCGCGGCCCTGCGCTTAGTTACCCGATGTTTACCCTGGTTACCAGCGAAGACATCGCTGAATCGGTGTCACACACGCCGATTCAGCGATGTCTATGGGGAGTCCAGCGACGAAATAAAGTTCTGGACTTTCTTCCCCGACCAGCGATCTCCCAGCAGGGGCCTGATCGCTGCTGCCTGTCACACTGGACGATATCGCTAGCGAGGACGCTGCAACGTCACGGATCGCTAGCGATATCGTCTAGTGTGACAGTACCTTAAGTCATATTGCATGACTCGTTAAAGAGTTGATTGTGACTTGTAGGATCACTACTTCCAACAGGTGGCGCTATAGAGTTTAAGTCCTCTTTTTCTCAGAAGTGGCAATTTGCATATTCTGAAATCTTAAGCAGTTAATGTTTGTTTAAAGACACAAAAAACATGGGCATATGCCACTGCCAAAAGCACCCACCAACTGGCACAAAGCTAATCAGTTATTGAGAAAGCGATAGGGGAGGCAATATACCACCATACAGTAACTGTATATAAGGGCAGATTATGTGTATCCCAATGAAGGCTCCGAGAAAGAGATTTCATGGTGAGTACCGAAATTTTTCATTTCTCTATCATTTCATGGGAAGACACAAGAAACCTTGGAAAGTCCAAAATCAGTCCTAAGGGTGGGTAAAAGAATAGTACTCTGAAGTCTGATCTTGGGTCAATGTGGCCTTCAAGTCCATTCTACCGAGATTTGCATCCAACGAGGTGTAAGTGTTGACCCTGTAGAACTTTGAAAAGGTATGAATGGAACACGATGTAGCAGCTTTGCAAAGCTGCAAGGTCGATGCCTCGTTTTGGACGGTCCCTTAGGCCCCCACTACGTGAGTTGAATGAGCCGTAACCCCGAGTGGACGCGGTTTGTCCCTTATCCGATAGGCTTCCAAAATGGCAAAACGGACCCAACGGGCAATGGTAGAACTGGAAGCAGGAGGCCTCTTCGAGGACCTTTGGGAATTATGAACAGGGAGTCCTGTAGGATGCTGTTTTGGAAAGGTAGAGACAAAGGGTTCTCACCAGGTTCAGTTTGTTTTAGGATGAGAGGGAAACGGATAAAAGGAAGAAAGTGCGCTGTCTGCATTGAAGTGAAACAATGAAACCACCTTAGGAAGAAAAGATGAGATCGGACCCAGGAACACCTTATCCTGGTGGAAAACTATGTATGGGGAACGGCAAGAAAGAGCCGCGAGTCAAGCAACTCGTCTGATTGAAGTGATGGCTAAAAAACACCATAAGAGGAAAAACCTCCACTATTCTAGACAAAAAAACACCAGTACACAGGCAGAGATGCTTACCAGTCCGGGGCCTCCAAACAATTGCACTAACCAAGGTGCAGCGGACCCAAATAAAGATGGCAAAAACACAGGTGCAATAATACCGATAAGACAGCCAGCCTACAATCAGGAATTGGCCGCTTGGTACACCTGTGCAAACAAATAATCTGTATGTGGCATGTTCACACAGAAATGCAGAGCATATGGCTCAAAGCCTATTAATGACGCCATATAGCGGGCTAACCATTTCTGACTGTAATGCATCCTGTGTGAACAGAGCCCACAGTTTACAGAGCCATCTAGGGCCCAGCTGCACCCTGAAAAAATATAAAGTGCACAAAAACATATCAATGTATGCAAGGTATTGGTTGATATTATAGCCACAATACTTAAGCCGGCAACCCACGTCAAGGGTCCTTACATATTGCCGGTCCTAATCTAACAAAAAAACACCATAAGAGGAAAAACCTCCACTATTCTACACAAAAAAAAAACACCAGTACACAGGCAGAGATGCTTACCTGTCCACGGCCTCCAAACAATTGCACTAACCAAGGTGCAGCAGACCCAAATAATGATGGCAAAAACACAGGTGCAATAATACCGATAAAGCAGCCAAGCTGAAGTGATGGCTACCAGGAAGTCAACCTTCCAGGAGAGGAAGGCGAGAGAGATCTCTCATAATGTTTCAAATGGGAAGCCCTGAAGGATGTCTAAAACCAAGTTGAGGTCCCAAGGTTCTACCAGGTGCCGGTAAGGGAGAATAGAATGTGCGACCCCCTGAATCAAGGTCCTGATCTGTGGACAAGATTCCAGATTCTTCTGAAAAACAATGGAAAGCGTCGACACCTGCCCCTTATGGGAACAGGCCAGATTCAAGGCCCAACTGCAAAAATTACAAAATGGATGGCAGAGCAAAAACCATGGAGTTAGCCTAGTTGGTGTCACGCTCACGCCCTGACTGGTGGGAGTGAGCTCGGGGGGTTTGTGGCCCCACTGTGCCACAGACCAAACTTCCCTGGAAGGGGCGTAACTAAGTAGCTTCCTAGGTGTTCGCTGGAGCCTCTGATGGTGAGGTCAGACTTGTGCAATAGGAAGCTACCAGGTGCCACTCCAGGGTGATGTCTGGCTGTGGATGCTGATCCCACTAAGGAACGGAGCGGGCACGGCTGGCACTCTGGCTGACAGGCGGGCACGGCTGGGACACAGGCAGGCAGACGGGTACAACAGAGACACTGGCGGGCAGGCGGACACGGCTGGCTCTCTGGTAGGCAGGCGGGTACGGCTGGAACATAGGAAGAACCGGTAGGGACCGGTCTGCAGGCAGGTATGTGAAACAGGTAGGAACCTGTTCAGACAGGAGGACTAAGTAACAAGTAGAAGGAGGAACTAAGAGAAGAGAAGGAGAAGGCAGAGCCAAGGGCGGAGCCAAGGGCGGAGACGCTGGAGGCAGAGCCAAGAGCGGAGACGCTGGAGGCGGAGCCAAGAGCTGAGATGCTGGAGGCGGAGCCAAGAGCGGAGACGCTGGAGGCGGAGCCAAGAGCGGAGACGCTGGAGGCGGAGCCAAGAGCGGAGACGCTGGAGGCGGAGACGCTAGAGGCGGAGCCAAGAGCGGAGACGCTAGAGGCGGAGCCAAGAGCGGAGACGCTAGAGGCGGAGCCAAGAGCGGAGACGCTGGAGGCGGAGCCAAGAGCGGAGACGCTGGAGGCGGAACCAAGAGCGGAGACGCTGGAGGCGGAACCAAAAGCGGAGACGCTGGAGGCAGAGCCAAGAGCGGAGACGCTGGAGGCAGAGCCAAGAGCGGAGACGCTGGAGGCGGAACCAAAAGCGGAGACGCTGGAGGTAACGCCAAGAGCGGAGACGCTGGAGGCGGAGCCAAGAGCGGAGACGCTGGAGGCAGAGCCAAGAGCGGAGACGCTGGAGGCGGAGCCAAGAGCGGAGACGCTGGAGGCAGAGCCAAGAGCGGAGACGCTGGAGGCGGAGCCAAGAGCGGAGACGCTGGAGGCGGAACCAAAAGCGGAGACGCTGGATGTAACGCCAAGAGCGGAGATGCTGGAGGCGGAGCCAAGAGCAGAGACGGAGCCAAGTGCAGAAACACAGGAGGCGGAGCCAGATAGAACCGCAAAGAGCGGAGCCAGATAGAACCGCAAAGAGCGGAGCCACAGAGCAAAGCCAGAGAGTGCGAAGCAAGGACTGAGTGCAGAGCCGCAAGAGTGCGGAGTGTAAGCAGACTGAGAACACAAGGAAAGACAAAGCAGGGAAGGAAGCCACAGACAAGGAGACCGAGAAAAGACAAAGTACAGACAAGGCAATGGAACAAGACACAGGGACAAAGACACAGGGACCAGGATATTCTGCCTCCTGGAGGGCGGACGACAAGATCAAGGCAATAGCACAGAGAAAAGCCTCCAGAGAGGGAGTAACTCAGAGCAAGGCCAGGCAAACTCAGCAGCTAAACACTAACTGAGCTAACACATTGCACAGGCCCAGAGCACAGGGTGGAGCTGCACTATATGCAGGAGGCCTCTTGATAATTGGTCAGGAACTGATTAGACAGATGCACCTGATTCCTATAAGAACCAGAGAGTTCAGGCGCCGGCCCCCTATACACATAGCCATGAAGCATGCACAGAGCAGAGACACAGAACATGGAGCTGGCATGAAACAGAAACCACATCATGGCCTGGAGCAGTGGGTAAGATTGTGTGAGAGATGTGAGGCCATGCTGTGATGCCAGCAGAGTTGTTATAGTACCCCCCCTCCCTTTACGGCCCCTCTTCTTCAAGCCCGCCAGAATAACTTGTAGAAGAAGGATAGGAGCACACATAGTCCAGGCCAACATGACATCTTCAGGGTAGAATAAGGCAGGCGGGTCACCAGGAATCTCATAAAACAAAGTCTCTTGGTGCTCAACAGGGTTAGCTTCCACAATGAGCTGGACTACCTCCTTCAGGTAGACAGGTAACAGGGAATTGAATGCTGCTGTCTTAACATCTTCACCAGCCGAACACATGGAAACTGGAAGCCTTCTCATAGGATTCAACTTTTGCCCGACAGGTAGCAGAGATGTTCTTAGATACGGAACACAAGAAAAGTCATTAGAGATGAAAGAGGAGAACAACAGCTCCACCGGGTCAGAGAAAAATTGAGGTGAACAAACTTCTGTTTTGAAATCTTCACCAGCCGGCCACAAGGACGCTGAAGGTATCCACATGGGAACCATCTTCTGCCCGTTATCCAGAAGAAATTGTCTAAACGGCGGGGATGTTCCTAGGAACAGATTACAGGAATAGTCGTGGGAGATGTGTGGAGAGATAGTCACCGCTTCCCCATCTTCAGTGACGTTAGCACACCTTGACTCGACGACTAACTGTTTACTGGTATAGTCGCTGGAGATGTGTGGAGACATCGTCACCGTTTCCCCATCTTCAGTGACGTCAGCACACTTTGACTCGACGACTAACTGTTTACTGGTATAGTCATTGGAGATGTGTGGAGACATCGTCACCGTTTCCCCATCTTCGGTGACGTCAGCACACCTTGACTCGACGACTAACTGTTTACTGGTATAGTCATTGGAGATGTGTGGAGACATCGTCACCGTTTCCCCATCTTCGGTGACGTCAGCACACCATGACTCGACGACTAGCAGACCAGCTGAAGAAGATGACACTGCTGAGTGTCTTTGACGCATGGGAACCAGACACTTCTCAAGACTGGGTAAGTTCAAACGAAGCACTTTACTGGAACTCTTGACCAGAGCGGGTGGTAGAGTCCTTGGCTCAGAATGACCCATGGGCATAACAGACAGCATACAGAAAACAAACTTCTTTGTGCATAAGGCTCCAACTTGGAGCTGTAGTTGTCCTTGCAGGACTAGACTGCTCTTCAGCAGGGCTCGGCCATTATCAGGCAACGCCCACACCGGGTTCTGGAGCTGTAGAACGGAGACCATACACTGACTCCGAATGATAGGCAGCTTAAACACACCAAAGCTCCCAGAAGGCAGAGAAACAGTCATTAACTTTGACAGAGAGGAAGTACTCTCGCCAGGGGCAGCCTCTCCTACTGGCCCAGGGTTTTGGAGTACAGGCTTCACAGGGCAAAGACCATCTGAATGTTCTTTACAACCACAGGGATACCGTATTTCAATCTCAGCACCAGATTCAGGCTGCAGATTTGCCAGACCCCTTTTATTAGACCTCTTGGATCTTGCTCGGGTGGCCGTTTTGGCGGGTTGTGGAACAGATGAGTCTTGGACGGTCATGGACGGAAGTGACGGTTTACCTACAGGTTTCTTTCGTCTGGACAGTCTCTGTGAGCTTGAAGGGGAAGACTTTTCAGGAGATGCAGTACTTGGCTCATCGAAGGCTTTACAGAAGGCCACCAGGAAGGCCGGCAGATTCGAGATGATGGGGTCCCCTGCTTCCCAAAGGGGGTCGCACCACATCAAAGCATCTCCTCTAAGGTAGGCCATTAAGAAACCTACTTTCAACCAGTCAGTGGGGAATTGGGGAGCATGCCACTTGAAATAACGCAAGCAACGCTCCAGGAACACACGACATTGCTTTGGGTCCCCATAGTAGCATGGAGGATCTGCTGGCTTGGATTCGTCATTAGGAGCGCAGGCTTGAAGTCGATCAAACAGCTCATTAGAGATGACAATTGGGGATGGAGCAGTGAAGGACTGGCTTTCAGACTGGGTAAACATTTTCCTCGGAGGCCAATACTGGCACGAAGAGAGTTCATCTTGCTCTGAGAGCGAAGGCACATGGGACTCAGCGGGGACCATGGCCTGTGCAAACTGTCACGCTCATGCCCTGACTGGTGGGCGTGAGCTCGGGGGGTTTGTGGCACAGACCAAACTTCCCTGGAAGGGGCGTAACTAAGTAGCTTCCTAGGTGTTCGCTGGAGCCTCTGATGGTGAGGTCAGACTTGTGCAATAGGAAGCTACCAGGTGTCACTCCAGGGTGATGTCTGGCTGTGGCTGCTGATCCCACTAAGGAACGGAGCGGGCACGGCTGGCACTCTGGCTGACAGGCGGGCACGGCTGGGACACAGGCAGGCAGACGGGTACAACAGAGACACTGGGGGGCAGGCGGACACGGCTGGCTCTCTGGTAGGCAGGCGGGTACGGCTGGAACATAGGAAGAACCGGTAGGGACCGGTCTGCAGGCAGGTATGTGAAACAGGTTGGAACCTGTTCAGACAGGAGGACTAAGTAACAAGTAGAAGGAGGAACTAAGAGAAGAGAAGGAGAAGGCAGAGCCAAGGGCGGAGCCGCAAGAGGCGGAGCCAAGGGCGGAGATGCTGGAGGCGGAGCCAAGAGCGGAGATGCTGGAGGCGGAGCCAAGAGCGGAGACGCTGGAGGCGGAGCCAAGAGCGGAGACGCTGGAGGCGGAACCAAAAGCGGAGACGCTGGAGGTACCGCCAAGAGCGGAGACGCTGGAGGCAGAGCCAAGAGCAGAGACGGAGCCAAGTGCAGAAACACAGGAGGCGGAGCCAGATAGAACCGCAAAGAGCGGAGCCAGATAGAACCGCAAAGAGCGGAGCCACAGAGCAAAGCCAGAGAGTGCGAAGCAAGGACTGAGTGCAGAGCCGCAAGAGTGCGGAGTGTAAGCAGACTGAGAACACATGGAAAGACAAAGCAGGGAAGGAAGCCACAGACAAGGAGACCGAGAAAAGACAAAGTACAGACAAGGCAATGGAACAAGACACAGGGACAAAGACACAGGGACCAGGATATTCTGCCTCCTGGAGGGCGGACGACAAGATCAAGGCAATAGCACAGAGAAAAGCCTCCAGAGAGGGAGTAACTCAGAGCAAGGCCAGGCAAACTCAGCAGCTAAACACTAACTGAGCTAACACATTGCACAGGCCCAGAGCACAGGGTGGAGCTGCACTATATACAGGAGGCCTCTTGATAATTGGTCAGGAACTGATTAGACAGATGCACCTGATTCCTATAAGAACCAGAGAGTTCAGGCGCCGGCCCCCTATACACATAGCCATGAAGCATGCACAGAGCAGAGACACAGAACATGGAGCTGGCATGAAACAGAAACCACATCATGGCCTGGAGCAGTGGGTAAGATTGTGTGAGAGATGTGAGGCCATGCTGTGATGCCAGCAGAGTTGTTACAGTTGGTTTCGCACCAGAGGATAAAAGGCCTTCCATATACACTTATAAATGTGAGAGGAAGAAGGGTTCCTTGTCTCGATCATGGTCTGAATAGCCTGATTGTAGAAACCGTCAGATTTCAGTACTGCAGCTCCAATAGCCATGCTGCTTTATTCAGTGACTCAGAATTCTGGTGGAAGAGAGAGCTCTGCAAGGGGAGATCTGGAAGATGTGGAAGTTTCCATGGAGTGTCAGTAAGGAGATTGATTACTTCTGCATTCCAATATCTTCTGGACCAGTTCAGAGAGATGAGTATGATGAGCACTCCCTCTGCCTTGATCTTTTTGACCACCCTGGGGATCAGCATTAGAGGTTGAAAAAGGTATGGGAGGGAAAACTAGGATCAGGGAATTGTCATCGAAGCCAATCGCTAGAGGATTGCAAGATCTGGATACAAACTGAGGAACCTTGTGGTTCTGTCTGGATGCCATAAGATCGATGTCGGGAATTCCCTATCTGAGACAAATCTTGTTGAAAATCGATGAATTTTAGTACTATTAACTGGCAGTGAGACCTACTCAGCTGAGAAAGTCGGTGGCCCAGTTGTCCACGCCCAGGATGTGTACCGTTGAGATTGCCGGTATGTTCCGTTCAGCTCATGACAGGATCCAAGCCACTTCTGACATCACTGCTCAACTTCGAGTTCCTCCTTGGTAATTGATGTATGCCACTGCAGTGGCATTGTCAGATTGGACTCATATCGGACGGCTGGAGAGAAAGTCCTGCCAGTAAAGCTGAACAAAGATGATTGCTCTAAGTTTCAGAACGTTAATGGGAAGGGACAATTCCAGAGCGTTCCAATAGCCCTGGACTGTTAGGTCTCGTAAAAACTGCTCCCCAAACGAGCAGACCAACATCCATTGTTACGACCTTCCAACGCATTGGTAGAAACAATCTTCCCCGACGGACAGGAGGAGAGCATCTCCACCATTCCAGAGACTTCTTGATCTGGGAGGGAAGTGTGACAAGCCAATCTAAGGAGCGAGTTGACTTGTCCCTTCTTGATAAGAGAAAGCGCTGTAGTGGGCATATGTGGAACTGAGTAAATGGAACTGCTGCCCAGTAACTCATGCAGAACTGGAGAGAGCATGGGGAGGAACCGCTTAGAGAGCGAATCCTGCGTAGACCTGAGAACTTTTCTCCAGGCACAAAAATCCTTGCATGTGTGGTGTCAAACAGAATTCCTAGGAAAACAAAGCGTTGGGCCAGGATCAAAGACGACTTCAAACTGTTGATGATCCTTCCAATATGAGAGAGAGAGAGTGTCCAAAGTGATCTACAGACTCTCGTGACATGCTGAAGGGGATGGAGCCTTGATGAGAATGTGCATCATAGAACTGTGGAGCTATGAATGAATGAATCCAGAATTAAACCAGCAGGGAACTGAAGGTAACTGGATAGTTACTGTAAACAATGTTTCTGTTTGTTTTCACCCTCACCCCTATAATCCTTCACTTTCTGCTAACCCCCCTAATCCCTACACCTAGAAAGGAACTGGTTATCTCTCCCTCTATCCTCATCATCCATCTCACCTCCTTCTCAGATCTGTTCCTCAACATACAATCCTCTGTCTAAAAACACAGACAGCCCCTCATGCCCTCTCCTGCTCCCACCTACTAACACTCTCTCTGCTCCTCCTCACTGCCAGTGATATTTCTCCAAATCCTGGTCCTCCTCACCACATCCCCACAGTCATTTCCAATGTATCTCCCATGTTTGCTCTATCACAAATTTCCGAAACCTCTCCAACCTTATACCCATTTGCCTAGCCCCTGTTCCCCAGTCCCTCTAACAGGAGCTCTATGGAACGCTTGCTCTGTCTGCAACAAACTTTTCTACATCCATGATCTTTTTATTACTAACAAACGTTCCTTCCTCGCTATCACTGAAACCTGGCTCACCCCCTCTGACACGGCCTCTTCAGCTGCACTTTTGTATGGTGGATTCCTCCTTCGGTCTCACTCAAAGATGGTCACACACTGGACCTCATTTTTACCTGCCTCAGCTCCCTATCTAACCTCTCTAACTTACCTCTACCTCTTTCTGACCCCAACCTACTTACATTCTCTTCTCTCTCTCCTCTCCAGGTTCACAATACCCTCCCCACAAACTTGCACATCCTCTCAGAAATCTTAAACACGTCGATCCTCACTCACTCTCTGAATCCCTTCTCCCTCTTACAGACATAAGTTCCCTACACAATGTGGATGCTGCTGCCACTTTATATAACGCCACAATAGCTGCAGCTCTCGAATCGGTCGCCCCTCTCACACATACCAAAGCTCACAAAATCAACAGTCAACCTTTGCACACCAGCCTGACCAAAGATCTGAGGAGGGCTTCTATGGTTACTGAGCGGAGATGGAAAAGATCACACTTCAACAAGCACTTCATCGCATTCAAACAGTTCTTCACTACTTTCAAGGCCACACTAGCCACAGCAAAACAAACCTACTTCTCATCTCTCATATCCGCATATCCTCCCTGTCTCACAATCTTAAACAGCCATTCAACACTTTCAATTCTCTCCTCCATCCCCAGCACCTTCTCCCTCTCCACTCATTTCAGCTGAAGACTTTGCCTCATTCTTCAAGCAGAGATTGATAACAACAGAGAAAGATTTGGCCTACAACACCAAAAACCCTTCTTCCTAACTACTCAGCCCTCCTCCTCCAAAACCAACTTCTCCACCATCACAGAAGATCAACTTTCCGCCCTACTCTCAAGATCACATCTCACCAGCTGTGTACTTGACCTGATCCCATCCCACTTCATCCCAAACCTCCCCACAGTCTTCATCCCAACCCTAACCCATCTCTTCAACCTATCACTAACAACTGGTACTTTAACGTCATGCTTCAAACATGTCTCAATCACACCCATCCTCAAAAAGCCCTCTCTTGACTCATCCTCTGTATCTAGCTATTGCCCCATATCACTTCTCCCCTATGCCTCAAAACTACTGGAATAACATGTCCATTTCGAAATGTCCTCCCACCTCTCTTCCTGATACCTCTTCCACTGCTTACAATCTTGCTTCTGACCACATCACTCCACTGAAACTTTCCTAACTAAAGTCACCAGTGACCTACTAACTGCCAAAGCCAAGTGACACTACTCTGTCCTCCTCCTCCTAGACCTGTTGTCTGCCTTTGACACAGTGGACCACTCCCTATTACTACAGACACTCTCATCTCTTGACATCACAGACTTGGCCCTATTTTGGATCTCGTCATACCTAACAGACCGGACATTCAGCATCTCCAACTCGCACACCACCTCCTCACCTCGCCCCTATCTGTCTGAGTCCCACAAGGTTCAGTCCTAGGGCCCCTGCTCTTCTCCATTTACACCTGCGACCTGGTACAGCTCATAGAATCTCACGCCTTGCAGTATCACCTCTATGCCAATGACACACAGATCTACCTCTCTGAACCAGATAACACCTCCCTACTAACCAAAATCCCACAATGTCTGTCCGCTATTTCATCCTTTTTCTCCACTAGATTTCTAAAACATAACATGGACAAAACAGAATTCATCATCTTTCCCCCATCTCACTCGACTCCCCCAACAGACCTATCCATTAAAGTAAATGGTTGCTCACTCTCCCCAGTCACACAAGCTCGCTGCCTCGGGGTAATCCTTGACTCTGACCTCTCCTTAAAACCACATATCCAAGCCCTTTCCACTTCCTGTCGACTTCAACTAAAAAATAATTCCTGGATTCCTCAACCAAGAATCTGCAAAAACTCTAGTGCATGCCCTCATCATCTCCTGCCTTGACTACTGCAACCTACTGCTCTGTAGCTTCCCCTCTAACACTCTCCCACCCCTTCAATCTATTCTAAAATCTGATACCTGATTAATCCACTTATACCCCCGCTATTCCCCAGCCTCTTCCCTCTGTCAATCCCTTCACTGACTCCCCATTACCCAAAGACTCCAGTTCAAAACCCTAACCATGGCAAACAAAGCCATCCACAACCTGTCTCCTCCATACATCTGTGACCTCGTCTCCCGGTAGTTACCTGCACGCAACCTCCAGTCCTCACAAGATCTTCTTCTCTATTCTCCTCTTATCTCCTCTACCGACAAACACATACAATATTTCTCCTACACATCTTTCTTATTCTGGAACTCTCTACTCCAACATATCAGACTTTCGCCTACCATGGAAACCTTCAAAAGGAACCTGAAGACCTACCTCTTCCGACAAGCATACAACCTGCAGTAACCACCAAACTGCTGCACGACCAGCTCTCCCCTCACCTACTGTATCCTCACCTATCCCTTGTAGATTATAAGCCCTCACGGGCAGGGTCGTGACTTGTATTGTTTAAGATTATTATACTTGTTTTTTTTTCATATGTATTTCACATGGAATAAATGGCACTATAATAATAATGTTGTTCAAATAAGGATGACAAGAATGTCTCTGGTTCAAAGAATGGCTATGACTGTATCTTTGTGAAAATCCTGGATCCTGTGGCTAGGCAAAATGGCAGCGCTATGACCAGAAAAGTGGGATTCCTGGACTGTGAAGTGGAGGAACCTCTGGAGAGGAGGGAAAATGGGTATGTGCAGATAGGCATCTTAAATGCCCACCAAGCATAGAAACACATCTGGCTCCATGGAGGCCATCACTGTCAGAAGGGACTCCATTCGAAGTGATACTGACCAACATATCTGTTCAATTATTTGAGGTCCAGGATGGGGTGAATGGAGCCATAATTCTTTGGGACCATAAACAGGTTTGAATAAAAAATCAAAAAGCATTCCTGTGGGGAACAGTAATGATGGCCCCTACCTTGAAGAGCAAATCGATAGCCTTGAACAAAACGGGAATGAGGGAAGGGTTGTTTGGGGGATGGGAATTGAAAAAAAACGTTTGGGAGAGTGGGAAATTCTATTTTATAGCCGTAGGAGATGATGTCCCAAACCCAAGCATTGTTGATTACTGAGAGCCACTTGTCCAAGAACCAAAGGAGTCAGCTAAAGGACCAGCACTGGTGGGCTTATGGACTCCAATAGGGGGCTAGTCTGAAGGAAGGTCTCTCCTTTTCCTGACGGAACGGTAGACTTATCCTGGTGGTTGCTGTTTCAGACTGAAAACTACCGAAACAAACAATACTGGATCGTGCATCTCTTGAGAGGCGGGCATTTCGCCCTCTGTTGCAGAAATGAAGTACTCAACTCCTGTGGCATCCAAAATTATCTTATCTAGCTCTTATCCACAAACTAGGAGCCCTGGAAAGAGAGACTGGTGAGGGACTTCTTGGATGCTGAGTCCGTGTTTCATGCCTTCAGCCATAAGACCATGCCAGGGCTGAAAAGGCGGCCGCTTGACCGATCTGGTCTCCTAAATCCACCAATTCGGAACAGTAAGTGCCCGACAGAATACCTTGGAGGTGGAGCTTCACCCAAGCCAAAACTGACTTGGATACACACGTTGCGATAAAGTATGGGCAGAGTGCCAAACTCGCGGCTTTGAAGGCCAATTTGGCGAGAGCCTCGGTGTGCTAGTTGGAGGGATCCTTTAGCGAGGTTCCACTGAAAGAGAGAGAATGGTGTTGGTGGACAGCCAGGAGATCCACTGAGGGAGAGTCTGCCCATTTCTGTATCAGCTCGGCCGCAAATGGATACAAGACCTCCATGTGTTTTCTTTTCTGAAAACTCTTTTATGGTTGCTCCCATTCCCTCATAAAGATTCTGTTGAATTTTTCGTGGTTGACAAAAACCCGTGTAAGACGCTTCATCTTTCTGAAGTATGCGGTCTGCTTAGAGGGTGAGAGCTCCACATCCTTTATGTTAAGGGTCTGATTAACAGCTAGAACCAGACTATCCACAATGTTCAGGATATCTGAATCTGACTCCACAATGGCACGCTGACTGCTGAGCCGCTGGAGCATCAGAAGAGGGAGAGTGTGATAGAATCCTGGAGGTCGATGAGGATGACAGAGAACTAGACAATTAGCTAATTCTTGCATGATTTTTGGAACTTTTGCTTGATCTACCATGTTGTGTTTGGGAAACCAAAGGGTCAGGAATGCCCAGGAAAGTGGATAGGACCGCCGTGGCGGAGGCAGGATTTGGCAGTCATTATATGACCGAGACCAAGGTCTGGGATACTTTACTTAGGTCACTATCTCATTTCAGGCAGTGGGGGGCTCTTGGGAGGTAGCATGTTGGGTGGGTTGCAATTCGGGCAGAGGGATGATGTCTGACCAGAGGGAATCCTTTTGTTACAGAAAAAAACATGCAGGACAGTAGGTGGAGGATGAGAGCGAAACTCCCTGGGGTTAGGCATAAGGAAAGAGAAATGTGCCAGAGGGAGTTTTGCTGGGGATATAGAGCTGCCCCAAGCTTACTCAGACCCTGGATCCTGTGGTCCTGGGGAAGCTGATGGAACCTGGAGGTAAGAGAAAGGCAGACAGAAGTGTGCTTGTGCAGAAGCAAGATTAGGGGACACTGGGTGAATGACTTAGGACACATCATCTACATGAATCAAGAAGGAGGATGGTGATCGCAAGAAGAGAGGAGGTGCTGGATCAAGATCAGAGACGCTCATTGCACCAGACCGTGCCATCTGTGAGTATAATAACAGTTCTTTTTTGGGATCTGCAGAGTGTATTGGGGATGTTTTTTTTACAGCATTCTAGTAAGAGAGGCATTAATGATGGTGGCCGTACCTTCTATGGGGAAAACATGGTGACAGGTTCCCTTTAAACACGGGTTTATGAATGATGCCTAAATATGATGTTATGGTCAAAATACTCACTTACCTAATAATTCTGCACACACATAGTATAGTATTAAGAAAGTATTTTGCCCAAGAAGTGGCCCAAGAAATAATAAGCCGAGCACATAACGCGACATCCATAGAGTATGGCCCCACATCCTTGTACTAAGGTTTTGGACATCTGTGGAGTAGCAATGAGCCCTTTCCTGCAATAAATAAAGAACCGCCTATAGTGAATGCAACATCCTTCTGCTTGTAGGTTGTGCTGTATTCTTTCAATTTGATGTTCATCCATCCTAAACTTTCAGCACTATCCATGTATAAAACCCAGCACAATGATGAGTTGCCAGTCATCTCAATGCAAATTAAGAAGAGTAATGAACTGAAATGCACAATGCTTCACAAAAACATTTATTTCAACTACATTTGTTTATTCCCCTTTTAAACACGGAATTGTCAGTAGATTAATAATGGCAGTTTTGGATTTTGGCTGATAATAATCCCAAGGGGAATCCTTTTTTCTCTCTAGTGAAACCTGCACCCCCTCCCCCATGATAGGCCGCTTAATTCCTGCTAATTGAAATGGCTAATGATGTCCCTGGTGTCCTTTCTCACAGAGTAGGCTGGGGTTAATTGGGCTTATTCATTTATACACAAAACAGAATCATACAAGCAGCTGCTCCATGGGAAAGAGGAAGAGCTGGATTTCTGCATTACAATGCATTTTGGAAGAATATACGAGTATGTTGTACATATGCATATACCGCGCATACACACGGGCCACAGCGGAGGGACTAAGAAGGCAATTAGAAATACAATTGGCAGTGATGTTATAACCATGATCATCTGAAGGTATTCATTCATATTGATTGTTTTTCAAAATAAAAATGAATTATCCAATACTTTCCATTTTATGGATAATTTCTAAACTAGTGAGCATCTAAGCAGGTAGACAGTAAGGGCTCCGCTTTATTAGGAGACTTCCAGTCAATCTGCAAGGGCATTACATAGCCAGATTATTGTCAGTACGGGGTATTACAAAGGTTTTTTTCACAATACTAAAAGATGGCATGTAAAAAATGGCATATACAGTACTGTGAAAAAGTTTTAGGTGTGGAAAAATTCAGCAAAGTTAGAATGCTTTCAGATATTAAAGTGTTAATAGTTTATCTTTATCAATTAACAATTGCAAAGCGAATGAAGAAAATAAATATCTAAAAGCCAATATTTGATGTGACCACCAATTGCCTTCAAAACAGCATCAGATCTTTTACTTGTATAAATATAGTGATTTTTGTAAGATTATAGTCAGGTGTAAGACTAACGATATATGATTAACCAGACTTGGACTGGCCCACAGGAGAACAGAAGAATCCTCCAGTGGGTCCCTGTGCAAGAGTGTGCCACCACCCTCTTATATGAGCAGTACTTGGCTCTAGATACTTGATTCATTTAACCATTTAACTACACTCCCTGACAGAAGTTATGTCGCTTATCCATGTTATGTAAATATAAGCTTATAACCTGACGTTAAATTCATCCATTGGTTGTATAAATTATTCTTTTGAAAGCTGAAACCCTCCGAAATGTGGTTTAGGTTAAGAAAATAAATTGGCATCAATGCAGAAATGTTGATCAGTTAATGGACACAGAATGGTCAGATTTTGGCAAGACAAAAGTTTTGTCGCCCACAGAAAGTAATGTGATATTCAAACAAATAATTAACTTAAAATACAAATATATGTTGCATAACATTGGTGAATGAAATTGTGGTGCTATTAGAGTCATATTTAATATTTTGTGTGACTTCCATGAGCTTGAAGGACTGCATCCATGCGGTTCAACAATGATTCATACAATTTATTATTGAAGTAATTAGGAGTAGCAAAGAATGCAGTCTTACATGCCTCCCAGAGTTCATCTAGATTCTTTGGTTTTGTCTCCAAGCTTCCTCTTTCATCCTACCCCAAACATGCTCAATGATGCTCATGTCTAGTGACTGGGCTGGCCAGTCCTTCAGCACCTTGATCTTTTTTGCCTGGAGGAACTTTGTTGTAGAGATGGATGTCTGAGATGGAGCACCATCCTACAGCAGAATTTGACCCCTTTTATGATTTGGAATATAAGAGGTAGCTAATACTTCCTGATATTTTAGGCTATTGATATTGCCTTCCACCTTGCAAATGTTTCTCACACCCCCATACTGAATGTAATCCCAGACCATGATCTTTCCACCACCAAATGTAACTGTTTTCTGGGTGTATTTTGGATCCATATTGGCTCCAGTAGGTCTCCTGCAGTATTTGCGGCGGCTGTGGTGTAATCCTACTGAGGATTCATCCGAGAAATCTACTTCTGCCACTTTTCCAGCGTCCATCTGTTTAGCAGGCTGTGGGACTTTGCAAATGCCACACTTTTTTTTATTGATTTACTGATTTAGCAATAAAATTATCAAATGCCAGGACTGAATTTCAGCCCCAGTCCGTACCTGTGTGTAACCCATTCTGTGCTGCTAGCTTCATGAACTGTTGTTTGACCCTGTTCTCAATAAGTAACAATCTGTTGTGGATTCCATAACTTGCTCCAGCTCTGATTAATTCATCATTTGTTGTTAGCATTACAAACTGTTATTATTGTCAGTTCACATTGTGTTGCTATCTGCTGTGGACTAGCTACAGTACCTACATTTGTGTGCCGTTTCACACCGACCTTTTTCCTATGCTTCTTCCCTCTCGGTTCTGTGGCTTCTCGCATATCCTGCTTTGCTCATTTGTCTGCCATCCAGCAGACCTGTTGTTTAAATCTTTACAATTCCTAAAGTTCTTCTCTGAATGTTTGGTCCAATAGATAGACAATTGTAATCTGGAGATATAAAATATTAGCTCTTTTGGGGCAAACCGGAACATGTATTATGGTTGTTTAAAGGGAGGGTGCCGTGATTTTAGTTTTTGTATTAATAATTATTGATTATATAATCAATTATTTTTAATACAAAAGTAAATGTACTACTTTAATACTTTTTTATTTATTCATTTTTACTTTTGCCACTGGAGGCCGCCATTTTCATTAGTGTGGGTGTAAGTGTCTGGGCACGACACTTGCACTCCTCACTTACGGCAGCCATGGGCATAGGAGCCAACAGTTGGGCTCTGACCGCTCCTCCTGCCTCTCAGCTGTGACTTGGGCACGCCCCCTGGGCTGCTACGTCACAGCTGTGAGAGGAGATCGCGGCCATTTTGTTTTTTTCCTCTGTCATCGCACACACAGCTCAGTGTGTGCGATCATAGCAGGAGCTGCCAGGGAGAAGCTGCTGCTGGGAGCAAGGTCCGGGGTGAGTATCTGCAGCCAGGAGCTGTGATTGCAGCCTGTACTTAGTATTACAGCACAGGCTGCAATCACTGCCGACCTGTTCAGAGCAGAGCAGGGAGATCGTCACACTGCTCTGCCCTGAACATGACTCAGCACTTCCTGGGAGACGACTGAAGGTAAGTACAGAGTTTTTATTTTCTTGTGCATCTACCACTGCAACCTGTCCCTATATACCACTGCTACTAGCCCCTATATACCACTGCTACCTGCTCCTATATACCACTGCTACCAGCCCTTATATACCACTGCTACCTGCTCCTATATACCACTGCTACCAGCCCTTATATACCACTGCTACCTGTCCCTATATACCACTGCTACCAGCCCTTATATACCACTGCTACCTGCTCCTATATACCACTGCTACCAGCCCTTATATACCACTGCTACCTGTCCCTATATACCACTGCTACCTGTCCCTATATACCACTGCTACCAGCCCTTATATACCACTGCTACCTGTCCCTATATACCACTGCTACCAGCCCTTATATACCACTGCTACCTGTCCCTATATACCACTGCTACCTGCCCCTATATACCACTGCTACCAGCCCCTATATACCACTGCTACCAGCCCTTATATACCACTGCTACCTACTCCTATATACCACTGCTACCAGCCCTTATATACCACTGCTACCTGTCCCTATATACCACTGCTACTTGTCCCTATATACCACTGCTACCAGCCCTTATATACCACTGCTACCTGTCCCTATATACCACTGCTACCAGCCCTTATATACCACTGCTACCTGTCCCTATATACCACTGCTACCAGCCCTTATATACCACTGCTACCTGCTCCTATATACCACTGCTACCTGTCCCTATATACCACTGCTACCAGCCCTTATATACCACTGCTACCTGTCCCTATATACCACTGCTACCAGCCCTTATATACCACTGCTACCTGCTCCTATATACCACTGCTACCTGTCCCTATATACCACTGCTACCAGCCCTTATATACCACTGCTACCTGTCCCTATATACCACTGCTACCAGCCCTTATATACCACTGCTACCTGTCCCTATATACCACTGCTACCTGCCCCTATATACCACTGCTACCAGCCCCTATATACCACTGCTACTAGCCCTTATATACCACTGCTACCTGCTCCTATATACCACTGCTACCAGCCCTTATATACCACTGCTACCTGTCCCTATATACCACTGCTACCAGCCCTTATATACCACTGCTACCTGCTCCTATATACCACTGCTACCTGTCCCTATATACCACTGCTACCAGCCCTTATATACCACTGCTACCTGTCCCTATATACCACTGCTACCAGCCCTTATATACCACTGCTACCTGCTCCTATATACCACTGCTACCTGTCCCTATATACCACTGCTACCAGCCCTTATATACCACTGCTACCTGTCCCTATATACCACTGCTACCAGCCCTTATATACCACTGCTACCTGTCCCTATATACCACTGCTACCTGCCCCTATATACCACTGCTACCAGCCCCTATATACCACTGCTACCAGCCCTTATATACCACTGCTACCTGCTCCTATATACCACTGCTACCAGCCCTTATATACCACTGCTACCTGTCCCTATATACCACTGCTACCAGCCCTTATATACCACTGCTACCTGCTCCTATATACCACTGCTACCTGTCCCTATATACCACTGCTACCAGCCCTTATATACCACTGCTACCTGTCCCTATATACCACTGCTACCAGCCCTTATATACCACTGCTACCTGTCCCTATATACCACTGCTACCTGCCCCTATATACCACTGCTACCAGCCCCTATATACCACTGCTACCAGCCCTTATATACCACTGCTACCTGCCCCTATATACCACTGCTACCAGCCCTTATATACCACTGCTACCTGTCCCTATATACCACTGCTACCAGCCCTTATATACCACTGCTACCTGCTCCTATATACCACTGCTGCCTGCCTCTATATACCATCTACTACTGCTGCCTGCCTCTGTATACCACCGCTACCTGCCTCTGTATACCACCTAACAGTGCTGCCTGCCTCTATGTACCATCTACCACTGCTGCCTGCCTCTATATACCATCTACCACTGCTGCCTGCCTCTATATACCATCTACCACTGCTGCCTGCCTCTATATACCATCTACCACTGCTGCCTGCCTCTATATACCATCTACCACTGCTGCCTGCCTCTATATACCATCTACCACTGCTGCCTGCCTCTATATACCACCTACCACTGCTGCCTGCCTCTATATACCATCTACCACTGCTGCCTGCCTCTATATACCATCTACGACTGCTGCCTGCCTCTATATACCATCTACCACTGCTGCCTGCCTCTATATACCATCTACCACTGCTGCCTGCCTCTATATACCACCTACCACTGCTGCCTGCCTCTATATACCATCTACCACTGCTGCCTGCCTCTATATACCATCTACCACTGCTACCTCTGTCTTGTGTAGCTAATCCTGTCCTGTGTACAGTATCACACAAGATAGGATTAGATACACGGCGCAGCACAGTATCACACAGGACAGGATTAGATACACGGCTCAGCAGTCAGTATCTAATCCTCTCCTATGCACTCCTCTCCCCCCTGCGTTTCTTTCCCCATTGTGGTTTATTATTTTTGTTGTGGGAGATGAGGGAGTCGAGGATTATGCGTTCGGTATGGTATAAAAAAGATTAATAAAGGACTTTATTCTGGCCGATTCTTTATTTACAATACATGTGAGATCTATGTGGCGACATTATGGGTGATCTATATGGCGGTATTATGTGAGAAGCATATGGTGGTATGTGAGAACACTGGCGGTATTATGTGTGATCTATATGGCGGTATGTGAGAACACTGGCGGTATTATGTGTGATCTATATGGTGGTATTATGTGAGAACACTGGCGGTATTATGTGTGATCTATATGGTGGTATTATGTGAGAACTGTATGACAGTATTGTGTGATCTATTTGATAGTATTGTGTGTGATCTATATGGCGGTATTATGCGAGAACACTATGGCAGTATTATCTTCAGAAAGCGGACCCATTCTATGGTGGTTCTGGCTGAGCACCTGCACGCGGGTCTGGGGTAATAGAGGGTAAAGCATGACCTCCAGTTAGGTGTAGTCAGGGGAAGGCTGGTGAGGCGGCTGAAGAGAGGGGTCTCATTTTTATCGTTACTACATGGCTACATTTCCTTCCCAGCGTCACCCCGTACTTCGCCTGTCACCTCGCTTTCACACATTGCCAGGACAGGATGGAGAAGACAGGATCTGAGGAGGGGAATGGGGTCTGCATGCAAAGTCTGGATCAGACCAGGCCATCAATCCGCAGAAATGTTTCCTGGATTTCTGTGAAGCAGACGGTCCATCCATGTGTATAAAAGACAGCGCTCTATGTACAATCCCTGACTGCTCAGCGCACCAAACAGGGGGCCCCCATAGACCAGCACACTGCTCTCCTGAAATACTCTGTGCTGCTGTCACCCTGCTCCCTCCACCACATATCTCCCAGAATCCTTGCTGCTTGCCATCCTCGGTGACTGTCTACTTGTCAGTATAAGGCTGCCTTCACACTATCATTATTTGGTTTACCTCAGTATTTGTAGCCAAAACCAGGAGTGGGTGATAAATGCAGACGTGGTGCATATGTTTCTATTATACTTTTCCTCTAATTGTTCCACTCCTGGTTTTGGCTTACAAATACTGATGTAAAATACTGACCAAATACTGCTAGTGTGACGGCAGCCATACTCTGCAGTCACCAACAAAATGGCTGCTCACTGGGTTCCTGAATATCATCCTCTCTAATCCCTTAGCAAACACCCAGGAGGGGAGGAGAGGAGACATCACACACGTCAGCAGACTCCGCCCATAATTACTGCAGTGCAGTAATGTGAGCTAGTTGTACACTAGGTTTTTCTGAAATTTCAGCAGCTGCTCCCCCTAGTGTTGAAAAGTGGAAATTCCAAAACTTTTCAAATAATTTTTCATATTTTACTAAATTATAAACAAATGATAATATTTTTTAAGAAAATGTAATCATTAATTCTTTACATTTTTACAATTTCTGAAAAAAAAAATTTTTTTGATGGCACCTTCCCTTTAACTATTCCTTTGGTTATTTCTCATTCCTCAGATAATCTTGATGGGCACATCTTTTGTAGCTGTATTGACTATGCACCTACAGGACATGAAATGTATGTTCCACGTCTGTGTGTCCATCCTAACGTGCAGCTTTGTGAATCCACCTCACCAGGTGAGTCTACCACAGACTGTAGTTTCAAGATGTCCTGTTCAAGCTCTTTTGAAGAAGCACCAAGAAACGGGCAACGCTGAGGACCCTGGACACAGTGGTTGGCCAAGAATAATTAGTGCAGCAGATGAAAGATACATGACGCTTATTTCTTTTTGAAATTGGAAGTGTTATCAGCTCAGAACTGGAAGCAATCAGTGGGACCCAGCTTTACCTATCTATTGTTTTGAGGAGTCTGGTCAGAAACGTTTGTCATGGAAGAATTGCAAGGCCAAACAACTCAACCAAGTACAAAAAATATTAACTGAGCTGCAGGAAAACGTCATCAGGAGCTCTGGACTGATGCGTCAAAATGTGCATTTAATTATTATTAGGCTATAACAAAAGGCAGTTTTTTAGCCGAAGGGCTGGAGATCAGTATATAATGAGTGTCTGCAGGTAGAACTGAAGCGTAGTGGAGGTTCCTTGCAAGTTTGGGGCTGTATTTCATCAAATGGAGTTCAGCTTTTTTGGTCAGGATTAATGGTGTCTTCAATGTGAAGAAATACAAGCAGATACATATTCGTAATGAGATACCATCAGGGAGTCGTCTGAGTGGCTCCAAATTTATTCTGCAGAAAAAAACAACATCAAATATACATACAATGTCATTAAGAACTATCTTCAACGTAAAAAGGAACAAGGAGTCCTGGAATTGATAATATGGCCACACAGAACCCTGGTTCTAACATCATCGTGTCTGGGATTACATGAAAAGAAAGAAAGATTTGCACAATGCTAAATCCACAGAATATCTGTGGTTAGTTCTCCAAGATATCTGGAAAACCTTCCATCAAAAATTCCTTCAAACACTATATGCAAAGTGTACCCAGAAGAATTGATGATGTTTTGAAATGATTTAGATTTCTGTTTTGGTCATTCACTTTTAACTTTGTTAATTTAAAAAAAACAAACACTTCTAGTTTTGAAAGTATATCTCGCAGCACCTGCCTCACTTTACAGCATTTTTTCAACACCTTCCTAAAGCTTTTCTTCAGCACTGTACATCGATTAGTCATAACATCAAAACCACATTGATTTTTCAATGCAAAGGCACAAGTCAATGAATGAGATATTTAAAGCAACAAACAGTTCTTGAGGTTGATGTGCTGCAAGTAGGAAAATGGACAAGCAAAATGATCTGGTCAACATTACAAGGGCCAGTTGTGATCCCTAGACAATTGGGTCAGAGCCTTTCCAATATGGCAGATCTTAGAATGTAGTAGTTAGTACCTAGCAAAAGCAATCCAAAGAACTGGGGAAAATGAGAAGCAAAGGCTAACCTACATGGACCGATCCCAAATAAAGTTTCAATAGAAAAACTGACTGCTGGCGATGATATAATGACACAACGACAATTAAAGCATTACAACTTGAGGGGTATTGGGTTGCTTGGCCACAGACTGGTTAGAGTGCCCATGTTGATGCATGTATACCAAAGGAAGCACCTACAAAGGGCACGCGAGCATCAGAACTGGTCTATGGAACAATGTAAGAAGGTGGCCTGGTCTAATGAATCACAAATGACACCAGGATGTCCTATGAGAAGACATATATACAAAGATACTTACTTTGTGAGTGTGCAGAGGTAATTATGGATCTTGATTAGGCTACTGCTGAGGCTCTATTTGTGCTACTACTTTGTTAGCAGAGGGCATATAATCTGGGTGCCATTGTATACATGGTTCTCTGGCTATCAAGTTGATTGATGCTCATTCATTATTTACTACTTAGCTAAAACTCTGCTAGCAGGGTGCACAAGATCCGGGAGCCTATATATACAAGGTACAGCGGCCATAAATAAGAGTGATGTTCATTCATCTAACACTATTTAGATATAAATGACAAGCCTTCCTTTAGCTTTTGCATATAGCCTCATTGGCACTGGAGTACAGTAGTCCTTGCCCTAGCAACCTATCCGACCATAAATATACTTTTTAGCCACAGAATATAAGTCACATGACTGCAATAGAAATGTTCTTTATATATTCTGTTTAATATCTTCATTGGCTATATACCTGTAAACACTCTCAGTACCGTTTTTTTGGATTGGAGGCATCTTGTTGTATTACCATGTGTATAAATACATTTTATTCTATTTAATGTTAATAAATTTTCAAGTTTTTTGAACGCAAACATTCTGTGGCCTGGTTTATATATCTGCTGGGCTTTTGATGTATTGGTATAGTGAATGTGTTCTGGATTTCTTCCTTTAGGACTAATATGTATAAATATGTATGGTGTAGTTGTAAGGGAGACTTACTAGGCTAGTTGTGTGAGATGGGTGGGACAAACTAGCCACACATCTACACTCCCACCCAGGGGAGTGGTTAAGGGTATATAATGTGACCAGGGTGTGGGTCACATGTTCCTGTGTGGTTCCAGTGTTTGGACCTGAGTGGTGAAGGTCCTGGAAGTATGTGTTGGACTTCCTGGGAGTAGGAGTCCTGAAGAGCACATGCTGGTGTGTTGGATTTCCTGGGAGTAGGAGTCCTGAATAGCACACTGAACAACCTGTGTTGGATTTCCTGGGAGTAGGAGTCCTGAAGAGCACATGGTGGGGCTTTGGACTTGCTAGTAGCCTGGGGTGTTGGACTGACGTCCTGAATAGCACCTGGACAGGTCATATGCCTGGGGTGTTGGACTATTTCCTGAATAGCACCCGGAGAGGTCATATGCCTGGGGTATTGGACTGACGTCCTGAATAGCACCTGTACAGGTTATATGCCTGGGGTGTTGGACGAGGTCCTGAATAGTACCTGGACAGGTCATATGCCTGGGGTGTTGGACGAGGTCCTGAATAGCACCTGGACAGGTCACATGTGCGGTTCATGTGAGGAGGAGATGCTAGTGTGTTGGATTTCCTGGGAGTAGGAATCCTGAATAGCACACTGGGCAACCTGTGTTGGAAGACCTGGGAGGAGGCTTCCTGAAGAGCACATGCTGGGGTGTTGGGAGGTTCTGGGAGTAGGACCGGATCCCTGAATAGCGCACAGTGACTCTGGTTCTGGATGGTCTATGTTGGGGAAGCTACCGTCCTTCGGTGGGTCTAGACTGACTAAGATATGTCGCCCAGGCAAGTTGGTGATCCCTGTGAGGCAGCTTTCCCGGAGGAGTGGACTGACAAGGAGTCAGCAGGTGGAGCAGGAGCTCCAGTCAGGTACCTATACAGACTGTTGGTGCTTGTGATGTGCCATGAACTGTGTGGTCTCCCACGGTGACTGAACAGAGTGAGGTTCGGCGTGTTTAGAGACCGCGACCCAGTGTCATATGCGCTGTATGTGACTTGGGACATTGGTGAACTGTACGGCGTACGGACACCCATGGTAACTGGGCGAAGTGAGAGGTCCAGCATGTTTAGTAAACGTGAGACAAAGCCGTAAATGAAGTGTTGAAGACAAAGCTGCAAATTAATATCACCAGTTGGTGCCTGTTGTGTTTGATGAAATGTATAATGTGAACTGTGCACAACCCGGTTTATGACACTTTAATAAACCGTATAGACTGTGTTTAAGCGAAAAATCGTGCCTGACTACGTTAATCCCGTGCCAAGCGAGTGTCCCCCAATACACTTAGTGAGAGCAATCTTACAAGCCCCCATAGAATAAAATGCAGCCCCCCAAAGTATATAACACAGCCTCCCCCATAGAATATAATATACCCCCATAGTATATAACACAGCCTCCCCATAGAATATAATATACCCCCACAATCTACTATATAATTGTCTACGGGTCACTTCTGTCTGTCTGTCTGTCCTTCTGTCACGGATATTCATTGGTCGCGGTCTCTGTCTGTCATGGAAATCCAAGTCGCTGATTGGTCACGGCAAAACAGCCACGACCAATCATCGACGGGCACAGTCCGGAAGAAAATGGCCACTCCTTCCTCCCCGCAGTCAGTGCCCGGCGCACGCATACTCCCCTCTGGTCAGCGCTCACACAGGGTTAATGGCAGCGTTGACCGTGGTGTAACGCACTCGGTTAACGCTGCTATTAACCCTGTGTGACCAACTTTTTACTATTCATGCTGCCTATGCAGCATGAATAGTAAAAAGATCTAATGTTAAAAATAATAATAAAAAATAACAAATAGTTATATACTCACCCTCCGGTGGCCCCCCGGATCAAAGCGGTTACCGACACTCCTCGCGACGCCCCGGTGACTGCTCCATGCATTGCGGTCTCGCGAGATGATGACGTGCAGTTTCGCGAGACCGCTACGTCATCATCTCGCGAGACAGCAATGCACTCTTCAGACCGGAGCGCACGAGGAGCGTCGCTAACTGCTTCTATCCGGGGGGCTCCGGAAGGTGAGTATATAACTATTTTTTTATTTTGATTCTTTTTTTTAACAGGGATATGGTGCCCACATTGCTATAGACTGCGTGGCCTGGGCAATATATTACGTGGGCTGGGCAATATACTACGTGGGCTGTGCAATATACAACGTGGACTGCGCAATATACTACGTGGGCTGCGCAATATACTACATGGACTGTGCAATATATTACGCGGGCTGGGCAATATACAACGTGGGCTGCACAATATACTACGTGGGCTGCCCAATATACTACGTGGGCTGCGCAATATACTACGTGGGCTGCGCAATATGCAACGTGGGCTACGCAATATACTACATGGACTGTGCAATATAGAGTACTACGCTGGCCGGGCAATATACAACCTGGGCTGCGCAATATACAACATGGGCTGCGCAATATACTACGTGGGCTGCGCAATATACAACAGGTACTGCGTGGGCTGCGCAATGTACTGCGTGGGCTGCGCAATGTACTACATTGGCTATGCTATACACTACGCATACATATTCTTGAATACCCGATGCGTTAGAATCGGGCCACCATCTAGTAGTATATAACACAGCCACATAGTATATAACACGGCCTCCCCTATAGAATATAATATACCCCCCATAGTATATAGCACAGCCCGCATAGTATATAGCAAAGCCCACATAGTATATAGCACAATTCACATAGTATATAAGAGCAGCCCAAACAACCAATCTATGGATTACCAGAGAAGCACCACACAGGTAATAGATTATAAAATGCCTTTATTAAATATTGATGGCAAAATTAAAACAACAGACATCTGTGCGCATAACAGGACTAAGAAACAACACATATAATTGCTTCACGAAAAAAGTACTAATGGTCGACCCTATGTATATATGAATAAACCCCTCAGTGGTGAACACTAAAAAATGTGCAATGTATAATTGTGTATTCAAATAATTAAAACATAGAAAGTGTGTCAAGTCCAAATATAATGTATTATCACATACAAAGTGCAATGTGCAAGAGCAGCAATTCAGATACCAAAGTCTGGTCACACAACCGGGTGTTTCAATAGAGCCAAAAGTGCAATGTGCAAAAAGATGGATAAAAAATGCTCAATATCTTCCTTAAGGGGTCACCACGTCCCATAATTGCGCACCCCTTAAGGTCTATGACGCCGGTATAGTTGAATGCGGCGGCAGCGGCGGCGCTGGTTGGGGGGGCCAACTACTGGCACCGGCCCTTCTGGCATTTGCCAGAACTGCCTGATGGCCAGTCTGGCCCTGCCCTGCCACACTGCAAAAACTGTTCAGGAATGGTTTGAGGAGCATGTAAAATTAAGATGATGATATGGCCTCCACATTTTCTAGACCTTAATATGACTGGGCACCTTTCCTTTGGTGTGTGCTGGAAACACACCAGCACCTCCAAACAGAACAAGACAAGTGTGAACAGGCCTATTCACACTTGACTTGTTCTGTTTGGAGGTGCTGGTCAGTCTTTGTTAACTGAAGACATAAGCCGGTACCTTACAACTTACAGGATTTAAAGAGAACCTGTCACCAGGTTTTTCCCATATGAGGTAAGCATTCTAATATGCTGTATATACGTCGCCAATTCGGCCTGAAGAAAAACAGAAAACTGAGCCGAAGTAGGACTTGAAAACATGCATGATGTAAAAGCATGTTCACACTGGCCATGGAAACAAACAAAACCAAAGAAAAAAACAATGTGTGCATATACCCTAATGAAAATAAATAAGTAAAAAAGCAGGTGCATTAAATAATTAACATAGGGTACTTAGTAAACACTGTTTTTGATTAAACAAAAGGATAAAGCTGTCTCACCGCGACAAGTTATACCCAATTGGGACAGTAAGTACACTCTCTAATGTTAAAACCTACCTAGTGTGAATAGTGGCAGAGAGTCACCGGGTCCCAACCTGACACCCAGCTTTAGAATGACTATATGTGAAGTGTTCACTAAGTACCCTTTGTTAACCCCTTCATGACCCAGCCTATTTTGACCTTAAAGACCTTGCCGTTTTTTGCAATTCTGACCAGTGTCCCTTTATGAGGTAATAACTCAGGAACGCTTCAACGGATCCTAGCGGTTCTGAGATTGTTTTTTCGTGATATATTGGGCTTCATGTCAGTGGTAAATTTAGGTCAATAAATTCTGCGTTTATTTGTGATAAAAACGGAAATTTGGCGAAAATTTTGAAAATTTCGCAATTTTCACATTTTGAATTTTTATTCTGTTGAACCAGAGAGTTATGTGACACAAAATAGTTAATAAATAACATTTCCTACATGTATACTTTACATCAGCACAATTTTGGAAACAAAATTTTTTTTTGCTAGGAAGTTATAAGGGTTAAAATTTGACCAGCGATTTCTCATTTTTACAACGAAATTTACAAAACCATTTTTATTAGGGACCACCTCACATTTGAAGTCAGTTTGAGGGGTCTATATGGCTGAAAATACCCAAAAGTGACACCATTCTAAAAACTGCACCCCTCAAGGTACTCAAAACCACATTCAAGAAGTTTATTAACCCTTCAGGTACTTCACAGCAGCAGAAGCAACATGGAAGGAAAAAATGAACATTTAACTTTTTAGTCACAAAAATTATATTTTAGCAACAATTTTTTTTTTCCCAATGGTAAAAGGAGAAACTGAACCACGAAAGTTGTTGTCCAATTTTTCCTGAGTACGCTGATACCTCATATGTGGGGGTAAACCACTGTTTGGGCGCACGGCAGGGCTTGGAAGGGAAGGAGCGCCATTTGACTTTTTGAATGAAAAATTGGCTCCACTCTTTAGCGAACACCATGTCACGTTTGGAGAGCCCCCGTGTGCCTAAAAATTGGAGCTCCCCAACAAGTGACCCCATTTTGGAAACTAGACGCCCCAAGGAACTTATCTAGATGCATAGTGAGCACTTTGAACCCCCAGGTGCTTCACAAATTGATCCGTAAAAATGAAAAAGTACTTTTTTTTCACAAAAAAATTCTTTTAGCCTCAATTTTTTCATTTTCACATGGGCAACAGGATAAAATGGATCCTAAAATTTGTTGGGCAATTTCTCCTGAGTACACCAATACCTCACATGTGGGGGTAAATTACTGTTTGGGCACATGGTAAGGCTTGGAAGGGAAGGAGCGCCATTTGACTTTTTGAATGAAAAATTATCTCCATCATTAGCGGACACCATGTCGCGTTTGTAGAGCCCCTGTGTGCCTAAACATTGGAGCTCCCCCACAAGTGACCCCATTTTGGAAACTAGACCCCCCAAGGAACTTATCTAGATGCCTAGTGAGCACTTTAAACCCTCAGGTGCTTCACAAATTGATCTGTAAAAATGAAAAAGTACTTTTTTTTCACAAAAAAATTCTTTTCGCCTCAATTTTTTCATTTTCACATGGGCAATAGGATAAAATGGATCATAAAATTTGTTGGGCAATTTCTCCCGAGTACGCCAATACCTCATATGTGGGGGTAAACCACTGTTTGGGCACACGGCAGGGCTCGGAAGGGAAGGCACGCCATTTGGCTTTTTAAATGGAAAATTAGCTCCAATCATTAGCGGACACCATGTCACGTTTGGAGAGCCCCTGTATGCCTAAACATTGGAGATCCCCCACAAATGACCCCATTTTGGAAACTAGACCCCCAAAGGAACTAATCTAGATGTGTGGTGAGGACTTTGAACCCCCAAGTGCTTCACAGAAGTTTATAACGCAGAGCCATGAAAAAAAAAAAAAATTATTTTCTCAAAAATGATCTTTTAGCCTGCAATTTTTTATTTTCCCAAGGGTAACAGGAGAAATTTGACCCCAAAAGTTGTTGTCCAGTTTCTCCTGAGTACGCTGATACCCCATATGTGGGGGTAAACCACTGTTTGGGCACATGCCGCGGCTCGGAAGTGAAGTAGTGACGTTTTGAAATGCAGACTTTGATGGAATGCTCTGTGGGCGTCACGTTGGAATTGCAGAGCCCCTGATGTGGCTAAACAGTAGAAACCCCCCACAAGTGACCCCATTTTGGAAACTAGACCCCGAAAGGAACTTATCTAGATGTGTGGTGAGCACTTTGAACCCCCAAGTGCTTCACAGAAGTTTATAATGCAGAGCCGTGAAAATAATAAATACGTTTTCTTTCCTCAAAAATGATGTTTTAGCAAGCATTTTTTTATTTTCCCAAGGGTAACAGGAGAAATTGGACCCCAGTAATTGTTGTGCAGTTTATCCTGAGTATGCTGGTACCCCATATGTGGGGGTAAACCGCTGTTTGGGCACACGTCGGGGCGCCATGTTGCGTTTGGAGGCCCCTGATGTGCCTAAACAGTGGAAACCCCTCAATTCTACCTCCAACACTAACCCCCCCACACCCCTAACCCTAATCCCAACTGTAGCCATAACCCTAATCACAACCCTAACTACAACCCTAATTCCAACCCTAACCCTAAGGCTATGTGCCCACGTTGCGGATTCGTGTGAGATATTTCCGCACCATTTTTGAAAAATCCGCGGGTAAAAGGCACTGCGTTTTACCTGTGGATTTTCCGCGGATTTCCAGTGTTTTTTGTGCGGATTTCACCTGCGGATCCCTATTGAGGAACAGGTGCAAAACGCTGCAGAATCCGCACAAAGAATTGACATGCTGCGGAAAATACAACGCAGCGTTTCCGCGCGGTATTTTCCGCACCATGGGCACAGCGGATATGGTTTCCATATGTTTACATGGTACTGTAAACCTGATGGAACACTGCTGCGAATCCGCAGCGGCCAATCCGCTGCGGATCCGCAGCCAAATCCACACCGTGTGCACATAGCCTAATTCTAAAAGTATGTGCACACGCTGCGGAAAACGCTGCGGATCCGCAGCAGTTTCCCATGAGTTTACAGTTCAATGTAAACCTATGGGAAACAAAAATCGCTGTACACATGCTGCAGAAAAACTGCACGGAAACGCAGCGGTTTACATTCCGCAGCATGTTGCTGCTTTCTGCGGATTCCGCAGCGGTTTTACAACTGCTCCAATAGAAAATCGCAGTTGTAAAACCGCAGTGAAAGGCGCAGAAAAAATGTGGTAAATCCGCAGCGGTTTAGCACTGTGCATTTATCAAATCCGCAGCGGAAAAATCCGCAGAGGACCAGAATACGTGTGCACATACCGAAACCCTAACCCTAACCCTAGCCCTAGCCCTAACCCTAGCCCTAACCCTAGCCCTACCCCTAACCCTACCCCTGACCCTAACCCTACCCCTACCCCTAACCCTAACCCTACCCCTAACCCTATTCTAACATTAGTGGAAAGAAAAAATTCTTTATTTTTTTATTGTCCCTACCTATGGGGGTGACAAAGGGGGGGGGGGTCATTTATTATTTTTTTATTTTGATCACTGTGATAGATTATATCTCAGTGATCAAAATGCACTTTGAACGAATCTGCCGGCCGGCAGATTCGGCGGGCGCACTGCGCATGCGCCCGCCATTTTGGAAGATGGCGGCGCCCAGGGAGAAGACGGACGGACCCCGGCAGGATCGGTAAGTATGATGGGGTGGGGGGGAGCACGGGGGGGGGGGATCAGAGCACAGGGGGGCGGATCGGAACGCGGGAGGGGTGGAACGGAGCACGGGGGGTGGAACGGAGCACGGGGGGGTGGAACGGAGCATGGGGGGGTGGAACGGAGCACGGGGGGGTGGAACGGAGCACGGGGGGGTGGATCGGAGTGCAGGGGGGGTGATTGGAGCACGGGGGGGGTGATTGGAGCACGGGGGTGAGCGGACAAGAGCACGGAGGGGAGCGGAGCACAGGACGGAGGGGAGCGGGGCAGTGTACCGGGCAGATCAGAGGGCTGGGGGGGCGATCGGTGGGGTGGGGGCACATTAGTATTTCCAGCCATGGCCGATGATATTTCAGCATCGGCCATGGCTGGATTGTAATATTTCACCCGTTATAATAGGTGAAATATTACAAATCGCTCTGATTGGCAGTTTCACTTTCAACAGCCAATCAGAGCGATCGTAGCCACGGGGGGGGGGGGGGGGGGCTGAAGCCACCCCCCCTGGGCTGAACTACCACTCCCCCTGTCCCTGCAGATCGGGTGAAATGGGAGTTAACCCTTTCACCCGATCTGCAGGGAAGCGATCATTCTATGACGCCACATAGGCGTCATGGGTCGGATTGGCACCGACTTTCATGACGCCTACGTGGCGTCATGGGTTGGGAAGGGGTTAATGCACTTGCTTGTTTACTTATTTATTTTCATTAGGGTATATGCACATATTCTTTTTTCTCCAATTCGGCCTGCAAGGCAGGAAAAAGGCCTTTTATGATACTCACCTAAGGTGCGGTCCATTCCGATGGGCATAGCTGGTCTTGAGCCGACGCCTCATCGCTTCTTGCAATCGCAGCCCTCCTTACCTGCCTCGTGTGGATGATGCGTCCTACATCATCCACAGTGTCCCCAGCGTCACACTCCTGTGCAGGCATACTTTTCTCTGCCCTGTCGAGTCTGTCCCTCGTTTACCAATTTATTAGAAAACAAAACGTTCCCACGCAGGCCTGATATAAGTCCTTGGCATTCACACAGCAATCCCTAACGTCCAAAGGCTATGGAGTCTTATTCAGAACCATAGGCTGTAGAAGCAGCCACTGCAGGTCCCGCTGCGCTCCACGATACCCAGCAGCTCTGTATAGCGGTGATGTCAGTAACTACACAGCTCATCAGAGTCATGCTCCCCTTTAAGGTACTCGGAGACTCTGATAAGCAGTGCAGTTATTGATGTTACCACTGTCCAAAGCCGCTGGGTCTCGCGGAGCGCAGTGGGACCCGCTGTGGCTGCTGCTACGGCCAATGATGATTGGTTCTCTGAACAAGACTCCATAGCCTTAGGTTAGGACGTTAGAGATTGCTGTGTGAATGCCAAGGACTATATCGGAGCTGGGTTAGAACTTTTGTTTTCTAGTAAATTGGTGGATGAGGGACAGTGTCTTCTCTTTATTTCTCTCTTTTTATGTTTGAGAAAAGAGGGAGACACAAAAGCGCAAATAGGGTCTTATCAAACGTTACACAAAGTTGCCCACCAAGAGAACTACTCACCTGGTGAGATTGAAGGAAGGACATATATTAATGGCGGCTGCTGCAGATCCACAGGTCAGTGCAGGACCTGATTGAAACACACACTTAGGTAGGAGAAAAAAGGATCAACCCCGCGCTGCCGCAAGAATTCCAAAAATTGTAGAGGTTTCAACGTGGTTTATTCTACGCGTTTCAGGGTTCAGGTGACCCCTTCATCAGGACATACCACAAATATTGTACCATATTCCATACGGAATTTTTGGAATTCTTGCGGCAGCGTGGGGATGATCCTTTTTTCTCCTACCTAAGTGTGTCTTTTTATATTTTCAGATGTCCATTTGTGGACAATTGCGAATTCAGTGGACTACAGTGGACCTGCATGGCTTTTTTTTTTAAATAAATTGCGGAACCAGGGAGAGTGTTGGAAAGTATTTTTTCAAATAAAGTATTTTTTGCGTGTTTTTATTTTTGATTACTGAATTAGTAATGGGGGTGTAGGGTTTGATGCCAGCTGTGATTTTTGACAGGGTGCAAATTTATTATATGTAGGAGGCTTGTGAATTTATACATCTACAGGATAACTATCTATCTATCTATCTATCTATCTATCTATCTATCTATCTATCTATCATCTCATCTATCTATTATCTATCTATCTATCTATCTATCTATCTATCATCTATTATCTATTTATCTTCTATCGATCTATATTTTATCTATCTATCTATCTATCTATTATCTATCTATCTATTATATATCATCTCATCTATCTATTATCTATCTATCTATCATCTATTATCTATTTATCTTCTATCGATCTATATTTTATCTATCTATCTATCTATTATCTATCTATCTATTATATATCATCTCATCTATCTATTATCTATCTATCTATCATCTATTATCTATCTATCTTCTATCGATCTATCTTTTATCCATCTATCTATCTATCTATCATATATCTATCTATCAGCTATCTATCTATCTATCATCTATCTAGCTATTATCTATCTCTCATATCTATCTATATCTGTATATAAGATTGCTTTTTTAGTTTTGTAAACTAGCTTTAAGTTACATAGAGAATTGCTGTATGTAGAAGATAATGTTAAAAATGCATTGCATATGGATGTCATATAGAGTGTTATATGCAGGACACCCGCATGACACTCGTCCAACTTTTCAAGATTAACACTGGAGCGATTTTTTATATGCAGATGTTAGCGAGGCCATAAAGGCGTGCTGGTGGGGAAACAGGCGCCGCTCACAGCACTGAGAGGTGGCGGCTGTAAGCGTGCCCCTGCACTTCGACTGACAGCCGGCTCTGCACTTACTGTATATAGCGCGTATCTGCACTTATACATCTGCAGGTTAATAACTTTATCTGACGTGACAGGTTCTCTTTAACTGATCCATTGTTAAGAAGCTATGGATAAACAAAAATCAGACAGTCTGCCTGCATCAATCTTAAAAAAAGGATGAGAAAAAATGGAAGCAACATGGATATAAAAAGGAGGCAACAAGAATGACAAACGAGAGAGAAAACCGGTCCGCGTTACACAGATATAACAATGGAAAAGGTTAAGGTCACACGACTTTTTAGTCATCCGAGCAAATAGGTCCAATTTTCTCGGATAAAGAGAATTTAAAAAAATCAAAATACAATTCTACATTCAGACTATCTGTGAAAATTAGACCGTACTTGGACAGCATCTGAGTGTGGTCTGATTTTTTCCCATTGACCCACAGACATGAATGGCCAAGTGCGATCCAACAATTAGATGCAACTTACACATGCTGCGATTTCTTCTTCGAACTGGCTCGGTCCGAGGAAAAAAATCGGACATGTGCACGACCCCATAGGATAACATGGGGATTAGTGCTATCTGTCAAAACTATGGATAGCACCGATTTTTATGGTCGTGTGTTTGAGCCCTAAGGCTAAATCATGAATTTTTAAAGACTGTATAATCCCTGCTGCTCCTGCACAGATTTTCCTTATGTAGTGAAAAGTTGAAACAATAAGCCAAAGGAAACGCAGTCTCTTCATTGTCATCACCCACTAATGTTATGGCACTTCCTCGAGATACGTTGCAATATTATTTTCTGAGAATACCCCTTTCTTCACCTTGATAATAGCTGGCTGATTTGAAAATACTTTTTATGACCGATTTTATATGTAGTCTTGTTTCTATGTTATTCTTTGTATTCATATACAGTGGAAGGTAATGTTCACGGAAAAGATCAAAAAATAAAATTCACAATGGACAATGCTGCCACCTTGTGCCAATACGTCAAACGCATAGCATTATAGTTCCGACTTGTAAATGTTAAAACGTATTTGCCCCGATTCATCAAGAATGGCGTTTTGTATAACAGTTTCGATGAACAGCGCTCTAGGAGAAAGAGGCGGCAAAGTCATCGCCCCTCTTAACGTATTTGGCGCACCTTCCAGCTGCTGCTCGCCGCCGCATTTCTGTTGTAAGGTGCACCACTTCCGTGGTGTAAATTATGATGCTTTTGAGGCCACATTCGGCCACTCACTTTTCAAAAAATTTGTGGAAATGGCCCGGATGGGCGCTAAAACGCCAAAATCATACAATTTATATACAAGTACGAGAGAGGCAAACATTTGGCAACATTTCAGTCAATTTTATATCAGAATTCTGGCAAAAAAAAAAGTGATGAAAGGGCTTATAGGATGTGGTTTTATAGGATTATTACTAAATGAATGGACCTGAACATCATCTCCACCCAAAGACATTCTTAGGAAATAATAAAAAATTAGGGTGCTCAGCTCCAAAGTCCTCTACCCAGCCAAAGAAAATATGGGCACTAAAATAAAACAAGGAAAAGAAGTGGCAAAAAAGGATCCTAGTTTCCTCGGTAATCTAGAAAAAAAGGCAAAAACTAAAATTTGCGTGGACAATTTAAAGTAAGAAAAATAAAATCTTCCTCACTGTGGGGCTTATCTAAAAGGATCAACATTCCTCGAAATATATTTTTTAAGGAGTCTTTTAAAATACAATAAAAAAAAACACTCAAAAAATCCTCTTCCTATTCATTTCTATTGCAAAACCATTTTGCTGTTCATATGTTGTTTTTGAACATATTTTGCCTGGTGCAATAAGAAAAAAGTATATGTCACTTCTTTGAAGTAGCTCCTGATTGAATCTGCTGCAAATTAATGCTATATTCACACTTAGTTAAAAAAAAAAAAACCATAAGTATTTCCAACAGAAATCACCTCATGAGGCGTTCTTATTTTGGGTTGTTTTTATTTTCTATAAAAGTGTTGTCCACTACACGGACAACTCCTTCACAATTGCCATATGGATAATAACAGCTCTGGTGAGAGAGAAGAGGCCACTGATTGGCTGCAGGGCTCATGTGACTTAAAAACGTCACAGGAGACCTGGCGCCAACATCGCTGGAACGGCATCAGCGCCAGAGGTGAGTGCAGTCATTATTATTTTTCACGGTATAACAGTATGGATATTGAGAAGGGGTTGTCTGTGTAATAACTTTAGATGACCAGTCCATTCCCCCGTTATCGAGAAATCAGAGTTTGAATTTATGTGCAAAGGAGGCTGAAGATTTATGGTAGATCTAAAGCTTCTGTCACTCCAGCTCTATTCCCCACCCAGCACCTCATCCTTCTGCTTGACTGACAGCCTCTATGCTGTGTGACTTCAGGAAAAGGAGGCATCAGTCAAACAGGAAGAGGCAGGGAATAAAGCTGGAGTAACTGTAAGGAGGTTGCTTTCCCTGCTCCTTACCTGGAACCACTTAGTCAGACAGCTGGGTTGTTGGGGGGAGGACTTTCTGCCCTGGACAGAAGGGACAATGTGACTGCTGGTGGTAGAGAGGAAAGAGGGGGGTGTGGTCAGAAAAGAGCGGGAGAGCAGAGGGCGTGACACAGAGGGGACAGCGCGCCAGAGAGAGAGCAGGCTGCAGTGCCGCGCTCCCAATGAGAGAGTGCTCCCTGTGAGGGCACTGAGGCTGAGATACCAGCCGTAGTGAAGGCTGGATGTGAGAGTGTGGACTTGGAAGCCTCTGTGATCAAAGAAGACGTATCCCCTGACAGTGACCTGAGCGCGCAGCCCCGCACTGACAAGCCAGGTCCCCTGAGTGTGACAAGTAAACTGCTCAGTATGTGTGTAGCATTGCTACTGAAGAGAGAGACTGCCAGCCTGATATACAGAGACTGGCAGCAGAGTGGCTGTGACACTTCCTGCTTCCAGCTTCACTGGGAGAAAAGACTGCAAAGACTTAACCCCGGAGTCTCCAGTTCCCAGGAGACAGAGGAGAGACTTCAGGATCTTCAAGCGCTGCTGGTGACTGTACCCGCGTTGGAATAAGGATCCTCCAGTCAGGACCGCCCTGGTCTGATCATACCACATCTCCTGGGCAGGGGAGGAAGCAAAAGAGTATACAGAATGTCAGTATGGGATCGCAAATAATTCTTTCTTTGAGGTAAAACATTTTTTAAAAACAGGCAGTGAAATGCTCTACCTCACAAAAAGAATCAGCTTTTAATTAAAATAATTGTAAAAATATTAAAAAAATGTAAAATAATAATAAAAAAATCTAAATATATTCTATCTCTAAATAAATTACGTATATACGCGTGTATAAGCCGAGATTTTCAGCCCATGTTTTTAGGCAGAAAGTGCCCCTTTCTGCTTATACTCGAGTCATTGTCCCAGGGGATCGGCGGGGGAGGGGGAGCAGCAGCTGCCAAATCATACCTGCTCCCGGCGTGTCTCTGCACGTCCCTGCTTCTCCGGTGCCGGCAGCTTCTTCCTGTGTTCAGCAGTCACGTGGTACCGCTCATTAAAGTAATGAATATGGACGCTGTGACTGCTGAACAAAGGAAGAAGCTGCGGGCGCCGGAGACCATCTGTCAGTGAGAAGCTGCCAGGGACCGTGTCGGGAGCAGGTGAGTATGACGAGGGAGGTGAGCATTGCAGGTTCAGGTCAGAGAGCACACTGACGTGCTTAGTGTGCACGCCGCCGTCTGCCTGAACAGTCACTGCGGAGGACGCGGAAGACTGAGCGACGCACAGCGGTGGAACGGGGACAAGTGCAGGGGTCCCCGCCTGTTCAGGACAAGAGGTGAGTATGTTATTTTTTTTTTTATCGCAGCATATGGGGCAAATATTTCTATGGAGCATCTTATGGAGCCATAATCAACCTATGCAGCATTATATGGGGCATATTTTCCATGGAGCATCTTATGGGGCCATAATCAACCTATGCAGCATTGTATGGGGTATATTTTCTATGGAGCATCTTATGGCGCCATAATCAACCTATGCAGCATTGTATGGGGCACATTTTCCATGGAGCATCTTATGGGGCCATAATCAACCTATGCAGCATTGTATGGGGTATATTTTCTATGGAGCATCTTATGGCGCCATAATCAACCTATGCAGCATTGTATGGGGCACATTTTCTATGGAGCATCATATGGAGCCATAATCAAACTTTATGCAGCATTATATGGGGCATATTTTTGTATGAAGCATCTTATGGGGCCCATCATAAACTTTATGGAGCATTATATGGGCCATATTTTATTATGGAGCATCTTATGGGCCCATCATGAACTTTATGGAGCATTATATGGGGCGTAATTTGTATGGAGCATCTTATGGGGCCCATCATGAACTCTATGGAGCATTATATGGGGCGTATTTTGTATGGAGCATCTTATGGGGCCCATCATGAACTCTATGGAGCATTATATGGGGCTCCTGATTCAATATGGATATTCAAAAACACTTAACCTACTGATGTCTCAATTAATTTTACTTTTATTGGTATCTATTTTTATATTATTATTATTATTTTGAAATTTACCAGTAGCTGCTACATTTCCCACCCTAGGCTTATACTCGAGTCATTAAGTTTTCCCAGTTTTTTGTGGCAAAATTAGGGGTCTCGGCCAGCGTCGGACTGGAGTACCTTGGGCCCACCAGAGAAAAATCATACTTGGAGCCCACCATGCAGTTTAAAAATACCACACAGGATAGATCCTATATACCACACCACACAGGAGAGCTGACAGATCCTCTATATACTACACCACACAGGAGAGCTGACAGATCCTCTATATACCACACCACACAGGAGAGCTGACAGATCCTCTATATACTACACCACACAGGAGAGCTGACAGATCCTCTATATACCACACCACACAGGAGAGCTGACAGATCCTCTATATACTACACCACACGGGAGAGCTGACAGATCCTCTATATACTACACCACACAGGAGAGCTGACAGATCCTCTATATACCACACCACACAGGAGAGCTGACAGATCCTCTATATACTACACCACACAGGAGAGCTGAAAGATCCTCTATATACTACACCACACAGGAGAGCTGACAGATCCTCTATATACTACACCACACAGGAGAGCTGACAGATCCTCTATATATTACACCACACGGGAGAGCTGATAGATCCTCTATATACTACACCACACAGGAGAGCTGACAGATCCTCTATATATTACACCACACGGGAGAGCTAACAGATCCTCTATATACTACACCACACAGGAGAGCTGACAGATCCTCTATATATTACACCACACAGGAGAGCTGACAGATCCTCTATATACTACACCACACAGGAGAGCTGACAGATCCTCTATATACTACACCACACAGGAGAGCTGACAGATCCTCGATATACTACACCACACAGGAGAGCTGACAGATCCTCTATATACTGCACCACACGGGAGAGCTGACAGATCCTCTATATACTACACCACACAGGAGAGCTGACAGATCCTCTATATACTACACCACACAGGAGAGCTGACAGATCCTCTATATACTACACCACCCGGGAGAGCTGACAGATGCTCTATATACTACACCACACATGAGAGGGGACAGATCCTCTATATACTACACCACACAGGAGAGCTGAGAGATCCTCTATATACTACACCACACAGGAGAGCTGACAGATCCTCTATATACTACACCACACAGGAGAGCAGACAGATCCTCTATATACTACACCACACAAGAGAGCTGACAGATCCTCTATATACTACACCACACAGGAGAGCTGACAGATCCTCTATATACTACACCACACAGGAGAGCTGACAGATCCTCTATATACTACACCACACACGAGAGCTGACAGATCCTCTATATACTACACCGCACACGAGAGCTGACAGATCCTCTATATACTACACCACACGGGAGAGCTGACAGATCCTCTATATACTACACCACACGGGAGAGCTGACAGATTCTCCATATACTACACCACACAGGAGAACTGACAGATCCTCTATATACCACACCACACACGAGAGCTGTCAGATCCTCTATATACTACACCACACAGGAGAGCTGACAGATCCTCTATATACTACACCACACAAGAGAGCTGAGAGATCCTCTATATACTACACCACACGGGAGAGCTGACAGATCCTCTATATACTATACCACACAGGAGAGCTGACAGATCCTCTATATACTACACCACACAGGAGAGGGGACCGATCCTCTATATACAACACCACACGGGAGAGCTGACAGATCCTCTACATACTACACCACACAGGAGAGCTGACAGATCCTCTATATACTACACCACACAGGAGAGCTGACAGATCCTCTATATACTACACCACACAGGAGAGCTGACAGATCCTCTATATATTGCACCACACAGGAGAGCTGACAGATCCTCTATATACTACACCACACAGGAGAGCTGACAGATCCTCTATATACTACACCACACAGGAAAGCTGACAGATCCTCTATATACTACACCACACAGGAGAGCTGACAGATCCTCTATATACTACACCACACGGGAGAGCTGACAGATCCTCTATATACTACACCACACAGGAGAGCTGACAGATCCTCTACATACTACACCACACAGGAGAGCTGACAGATCCTCTATATACTGCACCACACAGGAGAGCTGACAGATCCTCTATATACTACACCACACAGGAGAGCTGACAGATCCTCTATATACTACACCACACAGGAAAGCTGACAGATCCTCTATATACTACACCACACAGGAGAGCTGACAGATCCTCTATATACTACACCACACGGGAGAGCTGACAGATCCTCTATATACTACACCACACAGGAGAGCTGACAGATCCTCTATATACTACACCACACAGGAGAGCTGACAGATCCTCTATATACAACATCACACGGGAGAGCTGACAGATCCTCTATATACTACACCACACAGGAGAGCTGACCGATCCTCTATATACTACACCACACAGGAGAGCTGACAGATCCTCTATATACTACACCACACAGGAGAGGGGACAGATCCTCTATATACAACACCACACGGGAGAGCTGTCAGATCCTCTATATACTACACCACACAGGAGAGAGGACAGATCCTCTATATACTACACCACACAGGAGAGCTGACAGATCCTCTACATACTACACCACACAGGAGAGCTGACAGATCCTCTATATATTACACCACACAGGAGAGCTGACAGATCCTCTATATACTACACCACACGGGAGAGCCGACAGATCCTCTATATATACTACACCACACAGGAGAGGGGACAGATCATCTATATACTACACCACACAGGAGAGGGGACAGATCATCTATATACTACACCACACAGGAGAGCTGACAGATCCTCTATATATACTACACCACACAGGAGAGGGGACAGATCCTCTATATACTACACCACACAGGAGAGCTGACAGATCCTCTATATTGGTGCCAATATTCAAAAAGGGCTCTAAAAGTGAACCTGGAAATTATAGGCCAGTAAGTCTAACCTCTATTGTTGGTAAAATATTTGAAGGGTTTCTGAAGGATGTTATTCTGGATTATCTCAATGAGAATAACTGTTTAACTCCATATCAGCATGGGTTTATGAGAAATCGCTCCTGTCAAACCAATCTAATCAGTTTTTATGAAGAGGTAAGCTATAGGCTGGACCACGGTGAGTCATTGGACGTGGTATATCTCGATTTTTCCAAAGCGTTTGATACCGTGCCGCACAAGAGGTTGGTACACAAAATGAGAATGCTTGGTCTGGGGGAAAATGTGTGTAAATGGGTTAGTAACTGGCTTAGTGATAGAAAGCAGAGGGTGGTTATAAATGGTATAGTCTCTAACTGGGTCGCTGTGACCAGTGGGGTACCGCAGGGGTCGGTATTGGGACCTGTGCTCAGGAGAGCTGACAGATCCTCTATATACTACACCACACAGGAAAGCTGACAGATCCTCTATATACTACACCACACAGGAGAGCTGACAGATCCTCTATATACTACACCACACAGGAGAGCTGACAGATCCTCTATATACTACACCACACAGGAGAACTGACAGATCCTCTATATACTACACCACACAGGAGAGCTGACAGATCCTCTATATACTACACCACACAGGAAAGCTGACAGATCCTCTATATACTACACCACACAGGAGAGCTGACAGATCCTCTATATACTACACCACACGGGAGAGCTGACAGATCCTCTATATACTACACCACACGGGAGAGCTGACCGATCCTCTATATACTACACCACACAGGAGAGCTGACAGATCCTCTATATACTACACCACACAGGAAAGCTGACAGATCCTCTATATACTACACCACACAAGAGAGCTGAGAGATCCTCTATATACTACACCACAGGGGAGAGCTGACAGATCCTCTACATACTACACCACACAGGAGAGCTGACAGATCCTCTATATACTACACCACACAGGAGAGCTGACAGATCCTCTATATACTACACCACACAGGAGAGGGGACAGATCCTCTATATACAACACCACACGGGAAAGCTGACAGATCCTCTATATACTACACCACACAGGAGAGCTGACAGATCCTCTATATACTACACCACACGGGAGAGCCGACAGATCCTCTATATACTACACGACACGGGAGAGCTGACAGATCCTCTATATACTACACCACACAGGAGAGCTGACAGATCCTCTATATACTACACCACACAGGAGAGCGGACAGATCCTCTATATACTACACCACACAGGAGAGCTGACAGATCCTCTATATACTACACCACACAGGAGAGCTGACAGATCCTCTATATACTACACCACCCGGGAGAGCTGACAGATCCTCTATATACTACACCACACATGAGAGGGGACAGATCCTCTATATACTACACCACACAGGAGAGCTGAGAGATCCTCTATATACTACACCACACAGGAGAGCTGACAGATCCTCTATATACTACACCACAGGGGAGAGCTGACAGATCCTCTACATACTACACCACACAGGAGAGCTGACAGATCCTCTATATACTACACCACACAGGAGAGCTGACAGATCCTCTATATACTACACCACACAGTAGAGGGGACAGATCCTCTATATACAACACCACACGGGAAAGCTGACAGATCCTCTATATACTACACCACACAGGAGAGCTGACAGATCCTCTATATACTACACCACACAGGAGAGCTGACAGATCCTCTATATACTACACCACCCGGGAGAGCTGACAGATCCTCTATATACTACACCACACATGAGAGGGGACAGATCCTCTATATACTACACCACACAGGAGAGCTGAGAGATCCTCTATATACTACACCACACAGGAGAGCTGACAGATCCTCTATATACTACACCACACAGGAGAGCTGACAGATCCTCTATATACTACACCACACAAGAGAGCTGACAGATCCTCTATATACTACACCACACAGGAGAGCTGACAGATCCTCTATATACTACACCACACAGGAGAGCTGATAGATCCTCTATATACTACACCACACACGAGAGCTGACAGATCCTCTATATACTACACCGCACACGAGAGCTGACAGATCCTCTATATACTACACCACACGGGAGAGCTGACAGATCCTCTATATACTACACCACACGGGAGAGCTGACAGATTCTCCATATACTACACCACACAGGAGAACTGACAGATCCTCTATATACCACACCACACACGAGAGCTGTCAGATCCTCTATATACTACACCACACAGGAGAGCTGACAGATCCTCTATATACTACACCACACAAGAGAGCTGAGAGATCCTCTATATACTACACCACACGGTAGAGCTGACAGATCCTCTATATACTATACCACACAGGAGAGCTGACAGATCCTTTATATACTACACCACACAGGAGAGGGGACAGATCCTCTATATACAACACCACACGGGAGAGCTGACAGATCCTCTACATACTACACCACACAGGAGAGCTGACAGATCCTCTATATATTGCACCACACAGGAGAGCTGACAGATCCTCTATATACTACACCACACAGGAGAGCTGACAGATCCTCTATATACTACACCACACAGGAAAGCTGACAGATCCTCTATATACTACACCACACAGGAGAGCTGACAGATCCTCTATATACTACACCACACGGGAGAGCTGACAGATCCTCTATATACTACACCACACAGGAGAGCTGACAGATCCTCTACATACTACACCACACAGGAGAGCTGACAGATCCTCTATATATTGCACCACACAGGAGAGCTGACAGATCCTCTATATACTACACCACACAGGAGAGCTGACAGATCCTCTATATACTACACCACACAGGAAAGCTGACAGATCCTCTATATACTACACCACACAGGAGAGCTGACAGATCCTCTATATACTACACCACACGGGAGAGCTGACAGATCCTCTATATACTACACCACACAGGAGAGCTGACAGATCCTCTACATACTACACCACACAGGAGAGCTGACAGATCCTCTATATATTGCACCACACAGGAGAGCTGACAGATCCTCTATATACTACACCACACAGGAGAGCTGACAGATCCTCTATATACTACACCACACAGGAGAGCTGACAGATCCTCTATATACTACACCACACGGGAGAGCTGACAGATCCTCTATATACTACACCACACAGGAGAGCTGACAGATCCTCTATATACTACACCACACAGGAGAGCTGACAGATCCTCTATATACAACATCACACGGGAGAGCTGACAGATCCTCTATATACTACACCACACAGGAGAGCTGACCGATCCTCTATATACTACACCACACAGGAGAGCTGACAGATCCTCTATATACTACACCACACAGGAGAGGGGACAGATCCTCTATATACAACACCACACGGGAGAGCTGTCAGATCCTCTATATACTACACCACACAGGAGAGGGGACAGATCCTCTATATACTACACCACACAGGAGAGCTGACAGATCCTCTACATACTACACCACACAGGAGAGCTGACAGATCCTCTATATATTACACCACACAGGAGAGCTGACAGATCCTCTATATACTACACCACACGGGAGAGCCGACAGATCCTCTATATATACTACACCACACAGGAGAGGGGACAGATCATCTATATACTACACCACACAGGAGAGGGGACAGATCATCTATATACTACACCACACAGGAGAGCTGACAGATCCTCTATATATACTACACCACACAGGAGAGGGGACAGATCCTCTATATACTACACCACACAGGAGAGCTGACAGATCCTCTATATTGGTGCCAATATTCAAAAAGGGCTCTAAAAGTGAACCTGGAAATTATAGGCCAGTAAGTCTAACCTCTATTGTTGGTAAAATATTTGAAGGGTTTCTGAAGGATGTTATTCTGGATTATCTCAATGAGAATAACTGTTTAACTCCATATCAGCATGGGTTTATGAGAAATCGCTCCTGTCAAACCAATCTAATCAGTTTTTATGAAGAGGTAAGCTATGGGCTGGACAACGGTGAGTCATTGGACGTGGTATATCTCGATTTTTCCAAAGCGTTTGATACCGTGCCGCACAAGAGGTTGGTACACAAAATGAGAATGCTTGGTCTGGGGGAAAATGTGTGTAAATGGGTTAGTAACTGGCTTAGTGATAGAAAGCAGAGGGTGGTTATAAATGGTATAGTCTCTAACTGGGTCGCTGTGACCAGTGGGGTACCGCAGGGGTCAGTATTGGGACCTGTTCTCAGGAGAGCTGACAGATCCTCTATATACTACACCACACAGGAAAGCTGACAGATCCTCTATATACTACACCACACAGGAGAGCTGACAGATCCTCTATATACTACACCACACAGGAAAGCTGACAGATCCTCTATATACTACACCACACAGGAGAGCTGACAGATCCTCTATATACTACACCACATGGGAGAGCTGACAGATCCTCTATATACTACACCACACAGGAAAGCTGACAGATCCTCTATATACTACACCACACAGGAGAGCTGACAGATCCTCTATATACTACACCACACAGGAGAGCTGACAGATCCACTATATACTACACCACACAGGAGAGCTGACAGATCCTCTATATACTACACCACACAGGAAAGCTGACAGATCCTCTATATACTACACCACACAGGAGAGCTGACAGATCCTCTATATACTACACCACACAGGAAAGCTGACAGATCCTCTATATACTACACCACACGGGAGAGCTGACAGATCCTCTATATACTACACCACACAGGAGAGCTGACAGATCCTCTATATACTACACCACACAGGAGAGCTGACAGATCCTCTATATACTACACCACACAGGAGAGCTGACAGATCCTCTATATACTACACCACACAGGAAAGCTGACAGATCCTCTATATACTACACCACACAGGAGAGCTGACAGATCCTCTATATACTACACCACACAGGAGAGCTGACAGATCCTCTATATACTACACCACACAGGAAAGCTGACAGATCCTCTATATACTACACCACACAGGAGAGCTGACAGATCCTCTATATACTACACCACACAGGAGAGCTGACAGATCCTCTATATACTACACCACACAGGAGAGCTGACAGATCCTCTATATACTACACCACACAGGAGAGCTGACAGATCCTCTATATACTACACCACACAGGAAAGCTGACAGATCCTCTATATACTACACCACACAGGAGAGCTGACAGATCCTCTATATACTACACCACATGGGAGAGCTGACAGATCCTCTATATACTACACCACACAGGAAAGCTGACAGATCCTCTATATACTACACCACACAGGAGAGCTGACAGATCCTCTATATACTACACCACACAGGAGAGCTGACAGATCCACTATATACTACACCACACAGGAGAGCTGACAGATCCTCTATATACTACACCACACAGGAAAGCTGACAGATCCTCTATATACTACACCACACAGGAGAGCTGACAGATCCTCTATATACTACACCACACAGGAAAGCTGACAGATCCTCTATATACTACACCACACGGGAGAGCTGACAGATCCTCTATATACTACACCACACGGGATAGCTGACAGATCCTCTATATACTACACCACACGGGAGAGCTGACAAATTATCCATATACTACACCACACAGGAGAACTGACAGATCCTCTATATACCACACCACACACGAGAGCTGTCAGATCCTCTATATACTACACCACACAGGAGAGCTGACAGATCCTCTATATACTACACCACACAAGAGAGCTGAGAGATCCTCTATATACTACACCACACGGGAGAGCTGACAGATCCTCTATATACTATACCACACAGGAGAGCTGACAGATCCTCTATATACTACACCACACAGGAGAGGGGACAGATCCTCTATATACAACACCACACGGGAGAGCTGACAGATCCTCTACATACTACACCACACAGGAGAGCTGACAGATCCTCTATATATTGCACCACACAGGAGAGCTGACAGATCCTCTATATACTACACCACACAGGAGAGCTGACAGATCCTCTATATACTACACCACACAGGAAAGCTGACAGATCCTCTATATACTACACCACACAGGAGAGCTGACAGATCCTCTATATACTACACCACACGGGAGAGCTGACAGATCCTCTATATACTACAACACACAGGAGAGCTGACAGATCCTCTACATACTACACCACACAGGAGAGCTGACAGATCCTCTATATATTGCACCACACAGGAGAGCTGACAGATCCTCTATATACTACACCACACAGGAGAGCTGACAGATCCTCTATATACTACACCACACAGGAAAGCTGACAGATCCTCTATATACTACACCACACAGGAGAGCTGACAGATCCTCTATATACTACACCACACGGGAGAGCTGACAGATCCTCTATATACTACACCACACAGGAGAGCTGACAGATCCTCTATATACTACACCACACAGGAGAGCTGACAGATCCTCTATATACAACATCACACGGGAGAGCTGACAGATCCTCTATATACTACACCACACAGGAGAGCTGACCGATCCTTTATATACTACACCACACAGGAGAGCTGACAGATCCTCTATATACTACACCACACAGGAGAGGGGACAGATCCTCTATATACAACACCACACGGGAGAGCTGTCAGATCCTCTATATACTACACCACACAGGAGAGGGGACAGATCCTCTATATACTACACCACACAGGAGAGCTGACAGATCCTCTACATACTACACCACACAGGAGAGCTGACAGATCCTCTATATATTACACCACACAGGAGAGCTGAGAGATCCTCTATATACTACACCACACGGGAGAGCCGACAGATCCTCTATATATACTACACCACACAGGAGAGGGGACAGATCATCTATATACTACACCACACAGGAGAGGGGACAGAACATCTATATACTACACCACACAGGAGAGCTGACAGATCCTCTATATATACTACACCACACAGGAGAGGGGACAGATCCTCTATATACTACACCACACAGGAGAGCTGACAGATCCTCTATATTGGTGCCAATATTCAAAAAGGGCTCTAAAAGTGAACCTGGAAATTATAGGCCAGTAAGTCTAACCTCTATTGTTGGTAAAATATTTGAAGGGTTTCTGAAGGATGTTATTCTGGATTATCTCTTTCTTTCAACATTCTTTTTATTATGAAAAGGGTAACAAGAACAGTGAAAATACAGTAATCTCAATCATTGCAACTTAGGACTACAACTTTTGATGCATAGAATGGCATGAAGAGAGAGAAAAGAAAAGAACTAGAGTCTTCTTTAAGGAGCCATAACAACAATTACAAGTCCAGGAGTTTAGAGAATCAGTAGTATTCGAAGAATTGATTAGTTTTCCTGAAATAACCAGCTGGATTAACGATGATATAGGTGAATCAATCAAGGTCCTCAAAGAGGAGGACAGCCGAAAGAGACAAACAAGAAAAAGGGGGGGGGGGATGATGGGGAGGGAGGGGGGGGAAATGGGGGGGGGGGAATGGTGGCGGCCTGGCGAAGCAGAAATAAAAACAAAGGGTAAGATAGGTAATTTTAATTATCTGAGCAGTCTTCTGAAATTTCTAGTATAAACTTAGGGTTGGATCTAAATTGAATCCAGGGTTCCCATGTCTTGCGAAAGGAGAGTAATGATTCTTGCGTGCTGGCTACCAACTCGGCTGTGTGGAACAATAGATCAGTTTTTTCTAGAACTTGTTTTTTGGAAGGGGTTTGGGTTGACTTCCAACAAGTAGGAATTAAGTATCTGCCGGCGGCTATAATGTTGTTAGCCAATTTGGAGGCAGGGGGATTCTCTGGCCATAAGGGTAGGTTAAGAAGAGCAGATTGGGGTTTCATCTGGGGGGGTCGATTAAGGACCTCCTCAATTATGCTACCAACCATTTGCCAGAAAGTCGTGATCACTGGGCAGGTCCACCATGTGTGAAAATATGTGCCTAAGTCTGCATTGCATCTCCAGCATTCGTTTGAGGCGGAAGGATGCCATTGGTGCAATTGAGTTGGTGTTCGATACCACCGAGTTACGATTTTATAAGAATTTTCTTGGATTTTCACACATTGGGAGGGGCCATGGGACCGCTTATATATAGAGGCAATTTGATCTGGTGTAAAATGAACATTCAAGTCCTTTTCCCAGAGTCCAATATAAGCTCTCCTAATGTCATCTTTTCCCATGACTAGAGAATTATATAATTTGGATAAGACTTTTTGTGGCTGTTTGCGTTGGGCACAAAGTTGTTCGAAGTGAGAGGTCGGACGAGGTAAGGCAAGCTGTACCTTATATTTAAGACAATAATCTCTGATCCTATTAATATGAAGAAAGGAGAAGTTGAGATGGGGTTTAAAAGCTTGGAGTTCCGAGAGAGTCATCAAAGAACCACCTGAAAACACTTGATCTATCGATATTGGAAAGTCCACCGAGTCCAGCGGAGCAGCGTCGGGGACTTTAGGCAGTCTAAGGGGAATGTGGCCAGTTATATCTTGTAATGTTAGTATTGGGGAAAGAGGGGGGGTGGCCTTGGGGAATTCTGTCCTCCATAGTTTGAGTGTTGCCAGGGTGATTTCATTCATGACTAGGTAGGGTAACTTAATGTAATCATGTAGAAGAGCCATAGATCTCAGGGGGGCGGGCGCCAAGTGATCCTCTATAGATAGCCAAAGTTTACTGGGTGGGTTTCTGATCCAGTCCACTATCCTAGACATCATTGCAGCTCTATAATATTTAAAGATGTCTGGAACCCCCATCCCACCCTGAGATCTGGGGAGAGTGAGTGTTCTGGTGTTAATTCGAGGGCGTTTGTTGTTCCATATGTAGTTAATAAAGAAAGAGTTAATTTTTGATAGATAGTGGTTAGGGACATGAATGGGAAGCATCTGGAAGAGATATAGAAATTTGGGGAGTATTATGCTTTTTAATAGTTTTTTCCTACCCATCCAAGATAAGAAAGGAGCTTTCCAAGAACGGACAATTGAGATAACTTTATTTAGCATAGGTGTAATGTTGAGGTCAAGTAGTTCGCCTGCGGATCTTCCAATTTTAATACCCAAATTTGTTATAAATTTAGAAGGCCAATTAAATGGGTAAAGTAGCTTCAGATTATTTACTGTGAGCTGAGATATATTTAGGCTAATCGCCTCGGATTTAGACGGATTCACTTTAAAGTTGGAAACCTTTCCATAGGCGTCTAATAGGCGGATAAAGGCAGGGATCCCTCTTTGAGGTTCCGATAGAAATACCAGAAGGTCATCAGCAAAAGCTGCGGATTTGTGATGGGAGCCACCTATTTGGATTCCCTTAATTTCTGCGTCTTGTTGGATACTTTGAATCAAAGGCTCCATAGCAAGCACGTATAGGAGGGGGGACAGAGGGCATCCCTGCCTCGTGCCGTTTTGTATCTGGAAAGGTTCCGATAGCATATTGTTAATTTTTAGGCGGGCCGAGGGACAGGTGTACATTTGAAAGATGGCACCAGCCAATTGCTCAGGTATTCCAAATCTAATAAGTGTTTCATATAAATATATCCAGTCCACCCTGTCAAAGGCCTTCTCTGCGTCCGTTCCTATCAGAACCAGTGGTGTTTTATTAATTTTTGCATATTGGATCAGTTGTAAGATTCTACTTGTGTTGTCCTTCCCCTCCCTCCCAACCACAAAACCTGTCTGGTTGTAGGAAATAAGGTCTGGCAGTATCTCACCCATCCTCCTAGCTACAAGACCTGCGTAAATTTTCAGGTCCACATTTAGCAGAGAGATTGGTCTATAGCTCCCACAACATTCCGGGTCCTTCCCCTCTTTGTGAATAAGAGAAATGTGAGCTTCTAAAGACTGTGGGGGGAATGGCTTCCCTTTCAAGACCGCATTGCACATGTTTAATAAATGTGGACCTAGCTCATTTGCAAAAGCTTTGTAATATGACTTCGTGAACCCGTCGGGCCCGGGGGACTTCCCTTTGGAACATTTCGACAGGATGGACTGGAGTTCTGGTAAGCTGAAAGGTTTAAGTAGGTTCTCCTGTTGAAGACTTGATAGCTTGTGGAGGTGTAAGGAGGCAAGGAAGGCTTTAGAAGCAAGTCTCTGTTGGATGTTCTCCTCGGCTGAGTCATTTTGGCGTAATTGATAAAGGTTTGTGTAGAAGGATAAGAAAGTATCTATAATCTGATTATATTGTTGGGTAACTAGACCAGATTTAGTTTTAATTTGGTGGATAAAGGTACGGGCTTGGCGTTTTTTAATCAGGGAGATCATAAGCTTAGAGGCCTTGTCGCCATGGGCAAAGATTCTGTTTTTCCAGGAAATATATTGTCTGGAAGATTGCTTATTTAGTAAATCTTTAAGAGATTGTCTTTTTTCTGTAAGTAGGGTGAGTGTTTCTTGTGTTAGTTCTTTTTTGTGAAGAGCATCTAGGGCGACTATGTCACTATAAAGGGATTCTATTACCTGCTTCCTTTGCTTATTTAAAAAGGAGGCTATTGATATGAATACACCTCTTATTGTGGCCTTGTGTGCTTCCCACAAAATTGTGGAGCTTATATCTGGGTCAGAGTTTGTGGTAAAATATTCTTGGAGCGAATCCCGTATACGAGCTTTGATGTTTTCTTGTTGTAGTAGTGATTCGTTGAGCCGCCAAGTTCTAAAGTAGGAGTAAGGCTTATGAAATTCGAGATTTAGTAGCACTATAGAGTGGTCAGAATGAAGTGACGGGATTATATCAGATTTAAGGGTATTGGGCAAGACCGATCTAGACGCTAGTATGTAGTCCAAGCGGTGATAGGACTTGTGTGGGTGGGAATAGAAGGTGAAGTCCGTGTCTGAGGGGTGGTGGTATCTCCATACATCAATTAGTTCCAGAGAATGCAAGAGAGACTTTAGCCTGGCCAGGTCTATTAAAGATATGGAGCTCTTTTTTGTTGATGTGTCCAGGAGGGGGTCCAGTGCTATATTTAGGTCCCCCCCCCCAGGACAACTACACCCTCTTGGAAAGAGCGGAGTTTGAACAAAGTCTTGCGCAGCCACGTGAAGTGATGTCTGTTTGGAGCATAAAGGCTACAAAGGGTCACCATGTTTCCCGCTATCAGGCCTTTGACAAATACATAACGACCATCAGGGTCGTATTCTGGATTATCTCAATGAGAATAACTGTTTAACTCCATATCAGCATGGGTTTATGAGAAATCGCTCCTGTCAAACCAATCTAATCAGTTTTTATGAAGAGGTAAGCTATAGACTGGACCACGGTGAGTCATTGGACGTGGTATATCTCGATTTTTCCAAAGCGTTTGATACCGTGCCGCACAAGAGGTTGGTACACAAAATGAGAATGCTTGGTCTGGGGAAAAATGTGTGTAAATGGGTTAGTAACTGGCTTAGTGATAGAAAGCAGAGGGTGGTTATAAATGGTATAGTCTCTAACTGGGTCGCTGTGACCAGTGGGGTACCGCAGGGGTCAGTATTGGGACCTGTTCTCAGGAGAGCTGACAGATCCTCTATATACTACACCACACAGGAAAGCTGACAGATCTTCTATATACTACACCACACAGGAGAGCTGACAGATCCTCTATATACTACACCACACAGGAAAGCTGACAGATCCTCTATATACTACACCACACAGGAGAGCTGACAGATCCTCTATATACTACACCACACAGGAGAGCTGACAGATCCTCTATATACTACACCACACAGGAGAGCTGACGGATCCTCTATATACTACACCACACAGGAGAGCTGACAGATCCTCTATATACTACACCACACAGGAGAGCTGACAGATCCTCTATATACTACACCATACAGGAGCTGACAGATCCTCTATATACTACACCACACAGGAGAGCTGACAGATCCTCTATATATTACATCACACAAGAGAGCTGACAGATCCTCTATATACTACACCACACACGAGAGCTGACAGATCCTCTATATACTACACCACACAGGAGAGCTGAGAGATCCTCTATATACTACACCACACGGGAGAGCTGACAGATCCTCTATATACTACACCACACAGGAGAGGGGACAGATCCTCTATATACTACACCACACAGGAGAGCTGACAGATCCTCTATATACTACACCATACAGGAGCTGACAGATCCTCTATATACTACACCACACAGGAGAGCTGACAGATCCTCTATATATTACATCACACAGGAGAGCTGACAGATCCTCTATATACTACACCACACAGGAGAGCTGAGAGATCCTCTATATACTACACCACACGGGAGAGCTGACAGATCCTCTATATACTACACCACACAGGAGAGGGGACAGATCCTCTATATACTACACCACACAGGAGAGCTGACAGATCCTCTATATACTACACCATACAGGAGCTGACAGATCCTCTATATACTACACCACACAGGAGAGCTGACAGATCCTCTATATATTACATCACACAGGAGAGCTGACAGATCCTCTATATACTACACCACACACGAGAGCTGACAGATCCTCTATATACTACACCACACAGGAGAGCTGAGAGATCCTCTATATACTACACCACACGGGAGAGCTGACAGATCCTCTATATACTACACCACACAGGAGAGGGGACAGATCCTCTATATACTACACCACACAGGAGAGCTGACAGATCCTCTATATACTACACCATACAGGAGCTGACAGATCCTCTATATACTACACCACACAAGAGAGCTGACAGATCCTCTATATATTACATCACACGGGAGAGCTGACAGATCCTCTATATACTACACCACACTGGAGAGGGGACAGATCCTCTATATACTACACCACACAGGAGAGCTGACAGATCCTCTATATACTACACCACACAGGAGAGCTGATAGATCCTCTATATACTACACCACACGGGAGAGCTGACAGATCCTCTATATACTACACCACACGGGAGAGCTGACAGATCCTCTATATATACACCATACAGGAGAGCTGACAGATCCTCTATATACTACACCATACAGGAGCTGACAGATCCTCTATATACTACACCATACAGGAGAGCTGACAGATCCTCTATATACTACACCACACGGGAGAGCTGACAGATCCTCTATATACCACACCACACAGGAGAGCTGACAGATCCTCTATATACTACACCATACAGGAGCTGACAGATCCTCTATATACTACACCATACAGGAGAGCTGACAGATCCTCTATATATTACATCACCCAGGAGAGCTGACAGATCCTCTATATACTACACCACACGGGAGAGCTGACAGATAGACTATATACTACACCACACAGGAGAGCTGACAGATCCTCTATATACTACACCACACAGGAGAGCTGACAGATCCTATATATACATATATATATATATATATATATATATCGCAATCTAGAACGAAACCGCCGCACAGCTGTTCCTTACACATGGGCGATATCAGCGGTGCATGTATCACTTATCTTGGATCCAACCGCCAGGTAGAGGTGCACGCAGGAGACAAGTCAAACCACTGGTACTGTGTAGAAAGAAGCGGCAACACTCACCGGTCCTGTGTGGTCTGAGTCTTTATTAAGAAGATTACAACCATCGTATCTTCATGGCGTCGGGATACAAACGAAGGGGGAGGTGAGCAGGATGTGACGACGGGACCCGTGGAAGCGCTATCTTAATAAAGACTCAGACCACACAGGACCGGTGAGTGTTGCCGCTTCTTTCTACACAGTACCATATATATATATATATACATACATCTCTATATACTACAGCACACAGGAGAGCAGTAATGTAGGTCCAGTGTGTGTAGTAAAATACTTACCCGTGGCCATATTCCACTGCAATGAAGACACAAGCAACGACACAGCGGCAGAAGACGGCGACTGCTGCGTATTTTATTACACACAGGGAAGCTTTCTGTTGGGGGCGAGACATTGTTTTTATTAGTATGATTTTGGGATAGATGTAAGGTTTTCATCATCTGTTATAGCTTTTTTTGTGGAATTGTGGCGAACAGAAAAAAGGACATTTGGCATTTGTTTCTTTTTACGGTGTTTTCTGATCAAGTTAATTGTTTTTATAGTTTGATCGATTGGACTTTTCTGAACCCAGCAATACCAAATATTTGTTGCTTTTTATTTTTAAAATATATTTATTTTCAATGGGATAAAAAGGGTGATTTGAACTTTTAGGAATTTTTTTATTTTCTTTTTACCTTTCACTGGTACAGTTAGCCGCCTTAGGCCGGGATCACACATGCGAGAAACACGTCCGTGTCTCGCATGTGAAATCCAAGCTCTGGCGCGGCACTTGGGAGCGGAGCGTGTGGCTCCATGTGTTGCTGTGCGGCTGCACGCTCCGCTCCACCAGAACTTGGATTTCACATGCGAGACACGGACGTGTTTCTCGCATGTGTGACTCCGGCCTTAGACTATGTGCACACGTTGCGGATTCTCTGCGGATCCGCAGCGTTTTTTGCAGTGCATAAACGCTGCAGATCTGCAATTGATTTACAGTACAGTGTAAATAAATGAGAAAAAAAAATGCTGTGCACACTTTGCGGAAAATCCGATGCGGAAATGCTGCGGTTTAAAAGAAGTAGCATGTCACTTCTTTTTTGTGAATCTGCAGCGTTTTTGTACCCATTCCATTATAGAAAACCGCAGGGGTAAAAAACGCAGCAAATTCGCAAGAAAACCGCAGCAAAAACACACAAAAAACGCTGCGGAACAGCACAAAAAAACCCCCAACAAATCCGCAGGTGTGTTTTCTGCCAGGAGAGGCAGAATCCGCACCAGAAATTCCTAAGCCTAATCCGTAACGTGTGCACATAGCCTTAGAGGACATGAAGATGCGATCATCCAATCACATGTGCCATTATATACAGTGCTGCCACAGCATCACTGCATATAGAAGAAATTATGGTCTCTTTTAAAGCTCGGCTACAGGAAGAAGACCACTGGCTGTCATTAAAACCCATCGGCGACCCACGATCACCTCATGGGCACCAATAGGTGAGAGAATGATACGCACGCATGCTGGCATGTGTTATATGCTGCAGTCAGAGATTGACACTGGCATTTAACACGCGCCATACATGTAAGGCTGATGTCGTAAAGGTGTTAATCACCTGAGGACCCCCTTCACCACTGTGTCACCCAATATCCTATGGGCCCCCTCCCCCACTGTTTCACCTCTAATTTCCTATGGGCCTGCTCAGAGAGTGAAAGGGGAGTCACAGTAAGGCTATGTGCACACGATGTGATTTTGCTGCGGATCCGCAGCAGTTTCCCATGAGTTTACAGTACCATGTAAACCTATGGGAAACAAAAAACGCTGCACACATGCTGCGGAAAAAACTGCGAGAAACGCAGTGGTTTACATTCCGCAGCATGTCAATTCTTTCTGCGTTTTCCGCAGGAGTTTTACAACTGCCCTTATGGAAAACCGCAGTTGTAAAACCGCAGTGGAAAACGCAGAAAAACCGTGGTAAATCCGCAGCGGTTTTCCACTGCGGATTTATCAAATACGTGTGCACATACCCTAAAATAGAGGTGGTTGACACAATAGGGGAGGGGGCCCACAAGAAAATTTGAATATCACTGTGGGCCTCCACCCGTGTCACCTTTAGGATGCATGGGGCCCCCTCCCCTAACTGCCCCTGTGGCTGGAGATCTACTCAGGGTGCCGGCATCATAAGTATTTATGTATCCAAGAACAAAGAAAACTGCGGCACTCACCCCGTTGTTGCTGTGTGAACGTGTTCTTTATTGAAACATGGCTTTACAGAAGATCATACATCCAGCTAGGCAGCAGGTTTTACAGGAGGGTGCGGTGATGGCCTGGACCCGTTGAAGCACACTCAGTGCGAAACGGCTGTCGTCTACGCTCCATGACCGCACCCTCCTGTAAAACCTGCTGCCTAGCTGGATGTATGATCTTCCGTAAAGCCATGTTTCAATAAAGAACACGTTCACACAGCAACAACGGGGTGAGTGCCGCAGTTTTCTTTGTTCTTGGATATGTATTCAGCTTCAGGCTTTTACTGCCAGAGCACCTGATGCCCACAAGCTGTTTGTTACGATTGCATGCAGTGAGTTCTAGTCCAAAGGAGTACACACTGCTCTAGTGCCGTCCCGCTCTCACCTTTCTTTGCATTTATAACTATTTATGTACTTACAGTCACACTGACTGCAGCCATCCCACTGCTCCTCTGTGTACACTATATGGCCTTGCTATGTGCTGCTTGGGCAGGACAGCTGACCAATCACAGCACAGCTCCTTGCCTGACGGTCCTGTGCTGTAAGGTCACACAAAGAAAGCTAACACTGATTGGCTGAATTGCAGCCAATCAGCATTTACACTGCTGCCCAGGGCTTTGTGGAAGAGGAGCAGAGAGTCACAGTACAGGAAACAGGTGACTGAGGCCGGTCAGCTGCTGTGTGCTGTCTGCTCTCAGCCTCACAGTCAGCTGTTCCTCTGACTGTGCTGGCTGAAGTGAGGGTCGGCACACACACAGCTCTCCTGGCAGATAATGGCAGCGGCAGCAGGTGATGTGAAGGAGCTGCTCCTGCACTTCCCATCACCTGTGCAGTCTGCCAGCCGCTGCGGTGCCGGCTATACAATAACGTGCGCACTGCTGGGTGCACGCTATGAGCATGATGCAGGGCAGGCACAAATGAGGGAGGCGGGGTTGGGGGCGGGGCCCATCGGAGGATTTTCCGGTGTCCCGGTGCCCCAGTCCGACCCTGGTCTCAGCTTATACTCGGGTCAGCTTATATTCGAGTATATACGGTATTTGAATGAAAAAAAAAATATAAACAATACAAGTACACATATTTGGTATTGCCACGTCCGTACTGACCCGGCCTATAAAACTATCCCACTAGCTAACTCCTTTAGTGAACACCATAAAAAAAACAAGGCAAAAAACAATGCTTTATCATCATACCGCCGAACAAAAGTAGAAAAACACATGATCAAAAAGACGGATATAAATAAACATGGTACTACTGAAAACTACATCTTGTCCCAAAAAAGCCCCCATACAGCTCCATCAGGGGAAAAAATAAAAAAGTGATAGCTCTCAGAATAAAGCGTTGCAAAAATAATTATTTTTTATATAAAACAGTTTTCATTGTATAAAAAAACATTAAAACAAAGATATAAATGAGGTATCGCTGCAATTGTACTGACCCGAAGAATAAAACTGCCTTATCAATTTTACCACATGTGGAACGGCAAAAAAATTCCTGTATTGCTGGTTTTTGTTCATTCTACCTGCCAAAAATCGGAATAGAAAGCAATCAAAAAACGTCATGTGCCCGAAGATGGTACCAATAAAAATGTCAAGTCATCCCGCAAAAAACAAGACCTCACATGACTCTGTGGGCCAACATGTAGTGATCCAAACTATTCATTGCTATAAAAAGCGTCTTTTACTGTGTGACAGCAGGCAAACAAAAAAACTTGCTATAAGGCCTCTTTCACATATCCTGATATTTCGGTACCAGAAAAAGCGGTACCGAAGATGTCAGGGTCCGTGTGTATAATACTTGCAGCACACGTATGACATCTGTGTGCCGCCCATGTGCCACAAGAGTACCACACGGACGGGCGCCAGGGAAGAAGCGTTACAGTAAGCGCTGTTCCCCTGCGCCGGGTGCTGAACACAGCTCTCATGCCATTCGTGCCATGGAATTCCTTTGCTTATGAGGCATTATTGTGGTAAAAATAATCTGTAACTGGCAGTTTCTAAATCCTCTCACATAGAGGTAATGTGACTGACATCAGCCTTTCCACCAACACACCCTGACATGCTATTACCTCACACAAGCTTTGTTATACTGAGAATGTCCTTTATTGCCTATATTAACCAATCAGAGCTCAGATTAAATAACTGTAGCAAAATAGAAGCTGAGCTGTGATTGGTTGCTATTGTCAGCCTGATAAATCCCCAGCCAACAGGAAGCCCTCCCCCTGGCAGTATATATTAGCTCACACATACACATAATAGACAGGTCATGTGACTGACAGCTGCCGTATTTTCTATATGGTACATTTGTTGCTCTTGTAGTTTGTCTGCTTATTAATCAGATTTTTATTTTTGAAGGATAATACCAGACTTGTGTGTTTTAAGGCGAGTTTCATGTGTCAAGTTGTGTGTGTTGAGTTGGTGTGGCGACATGCATGTAGCGACTTTTGTGAGATGAGTTTTGTGTGGCGACATGCGTATGGCAACTTTTTGTGTCGAGTTGCATGTGACAGGTTAGTGTAGCAAGTTGTGTGCAGCAAATTTTGCGCATGGCGAGTTTTGCATGTGGCGAGTTTTATGTGTAGTGCGTTTTGAGTATGTGCAAGTTTTGTGTGAGGCAACTGTTGCATGTGTTGCAAGTTTTGTGCATGTGGCAATTTTTCCGCGTGTGCAAGTTTTGCGTGTGGCGAGTTTTCCATGAGGTGAGGTTTGCACGTGTGGCTAGTTGACATCGCGGTCACATGACCGTGACATCACGAAGGTCCTTCTCGCATAGCATCTTTGGAACCGGACCGCCGCGTGCAGCCCCGAGGAGATCGGGACGTCAGAGGGTGAGTATAACCATTTTTTTAAATTATTTTTAACATAACTATTGATGCTGCATATGCAGCATCAATAGTAAAACAAGTGCAGGAGTAAAACCCGCAGCAGAAACCGCAAGACAAACCGTGATAAATCTGCAGGAATAAACGCAGCGGTTTTGCCCTGCAGATTTATCAAATCCACTGCGGGAGAACCCGCAGGGACCCTTCCTACGTGTGCACATAGCCTTACTGTGCACCTTGAAACAACCACGCCACTAGTTTTCAGAGAGTCCTGTATTTCAGCTGATGTTATTTGTGGGTCTTTCGTTGCATCCCAATTTTCCTGGCAGCTGTGGATGACAATTTTGTTGGTCTACCAGACCGTTATTTTATTTTTACAGAGCCCTTGATTTTCCATTTGTTAATCACAGGTTGAGTGCTGCTGACTGGCATTATCAATTCCTTGGATATCTTTTTGTATCCCTTTCCTGTTTTATACAGCTCAACTACCTTTTCCCATAGATCCGTTAACATTTCTTTTGCGTTCCCCATGACTCACAATCCAGAAACGTCAGTGGCTGGATGAAAGATGCAAGAGTCTGTCTGGAACCCAGAAACTCACTCAGCTTTTATGCACACACTGATTACAAGTAGTGATGAGCGAATATACTCGTTACTCGAGATTTCCCGAGCACGCTCTGGTGTCCTCCGAGTATTTTTTAGTGCTCGGAGATTTAGTTTTTATTGCCACAGCTGAATGTTTTACATCTGTTAGCCAGCATAAGTACATGTGGGTAGGTATTCCCTAGCACACAATGCAACCCTCACATGTACTTATGCTGGCTAACAGATGTAAAACATTCAGCTACGGCAATAAAAACTAAATCTCCGAGCACTAAAAAATACTAGGAGGACACCTGAGCGTGGGGGCTGTGGGGGATGCCGGAAAATAAGAATATCACAATTTTTTAAACATTATATCTTTTTACTATTGATGCTGCATAGGATCCCGACCCGTTGAAGCGCAGCCGCACGAAACGGCCGTTGTCCTCCTCAATCCACGTTCTCCCTAGTTGTTTTCCTGCATATGCCGCAATAAACCACTGTTCAAAAAGGACCGGTGAGTGCACCATCATTTTTTTTTCTTTTTTGTTTGGACTATTTGCATACTTATGAAGTGCACCCGTGGGTCTGCACAGGTGGTTTTGGCAGTGTGGCATAGCAGCAGCTCATAGTCGCGGGTACTTTGGATTATTGGGTGCAGCAGTGCCGTGTTATTTATGCTTTTCTCTTGTTTAAACTGATAGGACTTTATTTGGAAAGGAGCACACCTGTCTATATAAGTCCTCACAGCTCACAGTGCATGTCAGACCAAATGAGAATCATGAGGTCAAAGGAACTGGCCAAGGAGCTCAGAGACAGAATTGTGGCAAGGCACAGATCTGGCCAAGGTGACAAAAGAATTTCTGAAGTACGCAAAGTTCCTAAGTTCCATAATCCTTAAATGGAAGAAGTTTGGGACCACCAGAAGTCTTCCTAGACCTGGCCATCCAGCCTAACTGAGCAATCGTGGGAGAAGAGCCTTGGTTAGAGAGGTAAAGAAGAACCCCAAGATCACTGTGGCTGAGCTCTAGAGATGTAGTAGAGAGATGGGAGAAAGTTCCACAAAGTCAACTATCACTGCAGCCCTCCACCAGTCAGGCCTTTTTGGCAGAGTGACCAGACGGAAGCCTCTCCTCAGTGTAAGACCTATGAGAGCTGCAGTGAGTTTGCTAAAGAACACATGAACGACTCACAGACTATGAGAAATAAGATTCTCTGGTCTGATGAGACAAAGATAGACCTTTTTGGTGATAATGCTAAGAGGTATGTGTGGAGAAAACCAGGCACTGCTCATCACCTGCCCAATACCATCTCAATAGTGAAAAATAGTGGTGGCAGCATCATGCTATAGGTGTTAGAATCTGTTTTGTTTTAACCATCCGCCACCTTGCTGTGGTTTTCTGGCTCCTGGTCTTTTTCCCCTGGTGCTGGGTTGTCTAGGTCAGGTGACTGTATCACCCTTTATTACCCAGCACCTGCCTCCCATTCCTTGCTGGACAACAGTGTTAATCCGCTAGAGTTCTGGCTAGGTGCTTTGATAGCTTTCTGTGTTTGATATTGTGCAGTTCTGGGACCTCTGGTTCTGCTATCTTTAGTTTCTGTTTTCAGTTGGTTTCTGCAGCCTTCTCTGTGTTTCCTATTAGGAGGTGACCTGTTTTATACCCAGTCCTTAGATCTTTTAGGGACCTCCTTCCCCTTATCTATAGGTCTTTGCTGAGTTTAACCTAGGATCATCGGTGGGTCTATTCGCAAGGAATGGGTCGCCCACTCCATTGTAGGGTATCAGCCTTGTCTCAGTGCAGGGTCAGTTTTCCCCTTTCTATCCTAGTTCTGTGTTGCAGTTCCATAACAATGGGGGTGTCTTTCAGCTGCAGGGACAGGACGACTGGTTGTCATTGAAGGAAACATGAATGCGTCCAAGTACAGAGATTTCCTGGATAACAACCTCTTCCAGAGTGCTCTGGACCTCAGACTTGGCCGAAGGTTCACCTTCCAACAAGGCAATGACCCTAAGCACACAGCTAAAATAACAAAGGAGTGGCTTCAGATCAATTCTGTGACCATTCTTGACTGGCCCAGCCAGAGCCCTGACCTTCCCAATTGAACATCTCTGGAGAGACCTGAAAATGGCTGTCCACCAACGTTCACCATCCAACCTGACAGAACTGGAGAGGATCTGCAAGGAAGAATGGCAGAGGAACCCCAAATCCAGGTGTGAAAAACTTGTTGCGTCATTCCCAAGAAGACTCATGGCTGTACTAGCTTAAAAGGTGCTTCTACTCAATACTGAGACAGCAAAGGGTCTGAATACTTACAGTATGTCCATGTGATATTTCAACTTTTCTTTTTTAATAAATTTGCAAAAATTTCTACATTTCTGTTTTTTTCAGTCAAGATGGGGTGCAGAGTGTACATTAATGAGAAAAAAATTAACTTTTTTGAATTTACCAAATGGCTGCAATGAAACAAAGACTGAAAAACTTAAAGGGGTCTGAACACTCAGTATTCACTGTATATCTATTCTATTCTAAACTGTTAGTGTGATTTTACTATACATGCACATGAATTGCCAGCTTTTCTCCTATTTATCTAATATATATATATATATATATATATATATATATATATATATATATATATATTAGATAAATATATATTAGACAAATATATATTAGACATATATATGTGTGTGTGTGTTTTGACGAATATTTCCTGTGAAAACGATGTGTCAATGACAGAGAATTGCTGTATGTAAAAGCTCATGTTAAAATCGCATTACATTCGGATGTAAATCGGATACTAGGTGTGAAAAATCGGATTGTACTCTCATTACACTCCTACGACTCTCAGCAGGGAGACTCAGACTGATTTTTCATACGTTTAGTGTGACTCTGGCCTAAGTCTCGTCTCCAGGCGACTGAGCCCAATTTTTTTTCAACAGGAAGATTTCTCAGAAAACGCCAGTGTATTTTTTTCCCTGAAGCATCTTTTTTATAGTCTTTTTATGCAGTTTCCTGAGCACTTTTCCAACCTATTTTGGTGGTGTAAGCTCTGTTGGAGGATGTTTGTGAGGTTTTCAAACAAAAATTCTGGCAAAATGAGCAAAAAAACATCCGGGGGTCTTTTGACTTCTTCCCATTGCCATGTCTTGTAACATATGGAGCGTTTCCAGAGCGGAGGACGTCTGAAGTACGGTGAGGTCACTTCTTCTCGCTGCTTGGCGTCTTTGAATACCTGAAGCTGATAAAAGATACTGAAAAGACTGAACAAATGCCTCATTTTCCCATAGAAATGAACAGAACCATTATGCGGCGTTTTTCACGAGCCGGGCAGCTTAAAAATGCAAGAAAAAAGACCCAGTGTGAACTAAGCCTTAGGCTGACAACTCCACAGCCCTGCCGCCACAGCAGCCGCGTGCGACGAGACTCCACGCCTGTGTTTCCGCATGCAGATGTATGGAGGGCGGTGTTAGTACGGCTATATGTGGACAGGCACCGATAGTGCTGAGCTGCACATACAAATCTGCTGGTTGCTATTGTAAACAGCTTAGCTCCTACAGTACAGTGGGAGCCTAGGCTTCCAGACTTATAAAGCAGGCTAGTACATTGTTTTACTGATGTGACCTGGGTAAAGGTGACAAAACTACCAATTAAGAATGCAAGAAGCTGCCACTAAACTCGCAAAACAATTATTAACAGAGGCAACCAAATATTGCGCATGCGCATAATGCAATCGCTATAAAAAGAAAAACTACAACTCCCAGCTCGCTTCGCGCACCTGATTCGTACTGAGGCTGCGCAGTTCTTCGCTACAAAGAGACTACACTTCCCAGCACCACCCGGTATCACGTGCGCCTGCGCAGTGTGAAGTTTGGGCGGGGCTACGTGTCAGTGTCGGGCTCTTGCTGCCCCTGCACAGCGCGCTCCGCCGGTTCTGGGACAACATGGCGTTGAAAAGGATTCAGAAGGTGAGACGTACAGTCTATGAGGGAAGGAGGCCGTATCACAAGTGCGACAAACCGGGAAGGAGCTTCTTTATCCCTCCGCCGGGCAGGGTTGCTTCTATTAGGCAGAGGGTAACGTGGAGAGTTGCTTTCGCATGATGCCTGGAGGGAGGTGATGGGGGAGGCCGCCGCATAGAGGGGCTCGGCGGAGCCAAGGGCAGCGCGGAACCTTTGCCAAATAGTGATCCCGTGTTGGAGAGAGTGCGCATGCGGCAAGCCTGTCAACAGTCGCTCGTTCCTCGAGAACACTGAAGTCGCGCCTGCGCATTGGGGTATCTCGGCTCTTTCTTCCTTTATTGCGCATGCTCGTAGGAGGTGACTGAAGAGGGCTGTCAGTGCGCATGCTCCGAGAGTGACAGCTGCGCTTGGCCCTCCCCCTCTTTCTCTCTTGTATGCTTTGCCAAATAGTGATCCTTGGGCAGCTGCTGGGGACAGACCTTAAATGGGAAGAGGGGACAGCGAGGTGTTAAAAGAAAGGGTGGGAGAAGCGGGATGGCAGGTCTGAGGGGGCAGCCGCCTGCTCGTGTGGGAATAGAAGCTGACCTTATCCGCGGCTGATAGAGGGAAGGATGTGTCAGCAAGAAGCTCCAGTGCCTGGTGTGAACTAGAACCTGCTCCAGGCAGCATAAACCTCAAATCCCCCCCTACAGGCACCATGGTACGTCCTGGCGTGGTAATCACATGACCGCATCGTCCAATGGCCACTGGGGATCGGATACCGCCAAGCGCTAGTGGGACGGTTCCATGTTATATACGGGGGGTTCATTGTCACTTTCTACTGATCTCTGTGGAAGACCCCAATAAACTCCATAATGCAATGATGAGAAAAGGGGACAACAAATATTAATCAGGGCGGAGTTTATGGGAGTCAGTGGTGCCACAGACCTGTCAGGGCACAAGAAGGTGTGTGGGGTCGTGACACCATCAGCACCCATCACCTCTCACACGGGATGAGACCCCTATGTTTTAAGGTGACTGAGCTTTATAGTGGAAACCATGTTGGGAAATGCTCTACGTTTGTTTTTTTCAGTCAAGATTTCGAAAAACAACGGGAAAAAGACGCAGTGTGAACATCCCCTAATATGTTGTCTCAGAGAGATCTCTATTCTGTACACCCTATTAAGACCTTTGGCCGCCATCCTCCCTCTTTATAAGCCGCACTGTACAGACTGGTGGACTTGTGACATCTTTGTACGACATGGACGGCTGTATATCTGTTAGTCTGCTATCCACATCCAGCGCCATGAATGTGGTACTGAATGGCCGTCCATGTGGCGCAAGGATGTCTCAGGCACAGGAGCATGTAAATGCCTGGCGACCACCTGCCTTTCTTGGTAAGGTCAGGCATCTGCCAGGATTGCAACCATGGACCTCTGGAAAATCGGCTGATCGCCCTCACAGCTTTGATGAAATGACCCCGATAATGACTAGTAACAGCATTCCCCATGAATGTGATTCCTATCGGTCAGATACTATCGTTCTGCGTCCTCATTGGCGCGCCCAAATTCCCAGGTCACACGGTAGACCACTACTACTGAAGGTAGACACTCTCCTGCCCTCGGTTGGGTGAATAGAAGACTATTGATGCCTCTATGGATAAGATTCCGGCCATGCACAGGAAGACAGAAGCTAAGGGGTAAAAGGTCTGAAAACCACATTGGGCAATCTTCATTGCACCATTTTAGAAGCCGCACAACAGTTCCCTCATTTGTGAGGCTCGGCGTTACACAAGAAGAGGACTTCAGAAATGAGATCTGAGGTTCTGGCTGTGGGGGTCTCAGCCACCCCTGATGGCAAACCCCGGAGAAGAAGGGTCCAGCTCTCTGACTTTTGGTATCTGGCAGCAGCCATACGCATGCATGCACAGCAGAGTCGAGTGAGGGCGTGGACTGATCGCAAAGGGAATGTACACCCGATGGCACCGATTCCTCAACACCTTCACACCGGAATTGTCAAACAATTTAGGCAGAACTTGGAGCGACATTTGACTTTAGCTTATCCCAGTGCCAACAAAATGGAGATGGGGCGTGGTGACCGTCGCTCGTCAGATTCAGAGGTGCACGCCGCTTGTCCAACGCCCCTGATTCATGAAGTCGGTCTGGATTAAACTGGCCTATAATTTTTTGGAGTGGAAACTTTCCAAAGCCTCCTCGAACAGTCTGAAGACTTGGCAAAAAAGCTGAGTCCGAACATGCCCCCCAAGAGGTGTTCACACTTTTTTTTTTTTTTTTTTTTTTCCCCAGTGGAAAGCAATTCGGGAAACTTTTTTTTTTTTTTTTTTTTTTTTTAAACTTTTTTTTTTCTTAGTGTTTTGTAATTATGAGCAGGTTTTTTTCTTGCAATCTTTGGATGCACCTGCCACGCCTGTGCATTTATTTATTTTATTTTTTTTTGCCTTTCCCTTGACTTGTTTTGTATTGAACCTCTTCTCTTCTTAGGAAAGAAAAAACCATCTGTAGAGTGTTCACATTACTTCTCTTAAACTCTTGATGACAAATTCATCAAGACTGGCGTTCACGTTGGTCTTGATGAGGGGGAGCGTGCTGGAGAGCAGCACATCGCCACAGATCTTTCTCTAGTCAAGGGCTGGAGTAAGATCTGTGGCTTACGGAGCGTTGCTGCTGGTCCTGAAGCTGATGAGCGGAGGTTGCCGCTCTCCGTCCCATCTTGGATCACTTTGTCAAAGCTGAGTGAAAAACTGCGTAAAAACGGTAAAAGTCATAATATTTTTGCTTGTCTTTGCTTTGTGCAAAAAATGAACGTAAGAACAGAAAGTTGTTTTTCCCTAGAAATGAAAAGCTCCAATCCTCTGAGTAGTTTGCCTTTTCCAGGGTTTGTTTTTCCATGGAGAAAAAAATGCCCGGAAAAAGACAGTGTGAACATCAGCTAAGCGAAAGCTGTTTAGTTTTTCTTACATCTGAATAAAAACACACTTTTTCTAGTGGAAACTGTTTCAGGAAACACTTTGTTTTGTTTGTTTTTTTAGTAGATCTGAGTTTTTCATTCTCTGCAGTGGCTTTGACAAGTTTTTGGAGAGGGTTTTTTTTTTTTTCCATGAAGCATTTGCAGCCATATGACTTGCCAGTGCCTCGTTAGCAGTAGATTCTATCAGGAACCACTTGACAGAAGTGACATGCACTTTTTATTTTTCCACCAGACGTTTTGCAAAACCTGAAGCAGAGAATAATCTCGCCAAACTGAACACGTGACCAGAAAAGTGTGGTTTTACAATAGAAATGAGCAGGAAAAGTCTTTTTAGACTGTTTTACGAAGCTGACTCCAAAAAAACGCCATAAAAAGTGCGCATAACTCTAGGTTCGGTCCGATTTTGGGTTGTGCAAGTGGTCTGTACCTGAAAGCAAGGGCCAAAGTAGCACCAAGAGCGAGAGGCTGCATTGGCATTTGTTATGCTTACCATGTAGATGAGACGGGTGACGTCTGATCACTCGCTCAAGACGTTTGGTGATGAGCGAACGTGCTGGGGTAAGGTATTATCTCGGTATGCTCTGGTGCTAACAAAGTGTCTTTGACGTGCTTGGGAAATGATCAAGACCCCGCGGCTGCATGTCTCTCAGATGTTAGACTCCGCCAACTCCTGCTTGACTGACAGCCTCTGTGCTGTGTGACTTCAGGCAAAGGCGTAGACTGGGAGCAGAGCTGGAGTGACAGAGGTTTCGTATCTACCATAGTCCTTCACCTTTATAAATAGAGGTGTGAAATCCTACTTGCATCCAGGATATGTCAGTAAGGGTATGCTGCATACCCGCATCTTTTTTTTCTGTAGGAAGACGATTCATGAAAACTTTTTGGGCACATCTCATTATAATCCCTGCCCGGAGTAAGGTGACAGTCATTTTTCACCTTGTCACATTTTTTGACAAAGTATTTTTGACTTTGCTCCAAATTCATGAATCACGCGTGCTGTTTTGAAGAATTTAGCACAGAAAACGTCCGTGAATAACAAGACAAAAAACCCAGAAAAGTAAAGCGGTGACTATAAGAAATGATGCCAGTGATGACTGTGGTGCTGTGAGCGGTCATTGTCTGTATACAGGGCGGATGGTGGAGTCATGGGATTATATGACCGGAGAATAATTGGCCTTCGTGTCCACACAGTTATGGCTATTTTTCATCATTGCGTTCCAGGAGACATTGTCTATTTATTTTCATTGTCGTAGCTTTGATTTGTGGCTGCTTGTTTGTTTGTTGTTTTCCGGGATGAGTTGTATTTGTCAGCTGCATTTTGTTGTGCATACAATCTAATACCGAACCTTTTTATTATTTTTTATTTATTTTCCTCACTTATATATTGGCATTGACTCCACAAATATTGTCACTTCTAAACTTTTTATGTGAGGAAATGGTAAAAAAAATAAATAACTAATATAAATAGATACATTTATGCAGTTTTGCTTTATTTTGTATATAAAATGATCTTCGGAAATCCGTTGTTATATAAATTTTTTTTTTTTTGTAACATTTTTTGTCTTATCATAGGGGTCTCATACGCACAGTTCTTTGATTACGTGGATAATGCACTGTACTACTTTCGCAGTGCTGTATATTATTCAGTCTGTATAATAGAGGGGCTATGCCACGAGTTTGTCCGCAATACCGATCACTCCACCAATGTTCGCTCGGTGCCACCGTTTACATTGCAGCGCAATACAAGTGAATGGAGTCACCTTGGGGCCCCGAAAGTCCTGCGACAAGCAAGTTGCAAGAAGTCTAACCTTGTTTTAATTTTTGTAACTTGCTTGTTGCAGCACCCTCGAAGTACTAAGTCAACTTTGGTCGTGTGAAAGTTATTGCGGCCAAAGCCATTTTGTAGCCATAACCTTAAACTGACAGTATGCCTAATAAATTGTGCATCTTGCACACTTCTATTGGGTTTTAATGTGTGGTACTCTAGAGATCTTCGCTAGGCTTCCAGTTGCTGTATCAACTATCGGCTCTCTACAATTCGGCTGCGGGGAGCCCATGCGGTGACAGAGGTAGTTCTCTCCCTCTGTCAATCTCCTTATGTCCAGCCCATAGCAGGCAAGGAGATCATTGAAATCGCTGACCACACTCATTGCCCTCTGTTATATCTCAGTTGGTAGAGAGGAAAGCGTGATGCCGGACAGCAGGAGCCCTGGGATCACAATCTGAGTGAAGGTTTGCTGCCTCTACACATCCTAAGGCAGGGGTCCCCAACTCCAGTCCTCAAGGCCCACCAACATGTCATGTTTTCAGGATTTCCTTAGTCTTGCCCAGGTAATAATTGCATCACCTGTGCAATGCAAAGGAAATACTGAAAACATGACCTGTTGGTGGGCCTTGAGGACTGGAGTTGGGGACCCCTGTCCTAAGGGCACAGTCAGAGGACCGTATAACACGGATGACTATTACATCGCAATGCTCGGACTGGCCGGAGGCTCTTCTGACCGGAGCATGGCGGCCTGTATTTCTATGCACCTGTCACGCCCGGGTCAGGAGAGCCGCCACCGGCGAGTCCGAGCATTGCGATGTAATAGTCATCCATGTTGTATGACCGTCTGACTGCGCCCTAATGGAAACTTCCAAAGCCGGTGCTGTGACATTGTTATTGCTTAAATTAATGTTCATCTTCAGACAACTGGGACCAGGTCTGAATATGTATTGATACTATTCTGGAATATTTTTTATTTTGACATATCTTGTTGCAGGAACTGATGGACTTGCAGAGGGATCCTCCAGCTCAATGCTCTGCCGGTCCAGTTGGAGAAGATTGTACGTACTGCAGTGTGGTATAGTAGACATGTCTATCACTTAAGCTGATCATACAATATATACACTACCATATAGTGCACCTATCGTGCTTCATATCTCTCAGAATGCGCACATGCAATATGTATACTGTCATACTGTGCACCTATCATACCCATATCTCCCAGAGTACCCACAATATGTATACTTTCATATAGTGACCCATCAGAGCTCCTATCTCTCAGAATGCACACATACTATATGTATACTGCCATATAGTGACCATCATAGCTCATATCCACCAGAATGCGCACATACTGTATGTATACTGCCATATAGTGACCATCATTGCTCATATCCACCAGAATGCGCACATACTGTATGTATACTGCCATATAGTGACCATCATTGCTCATATCCACCAGAATGCGCACATACTGTATGTATACTGCCATATAGTGACCATCATTGCTCATATCCACCAGAATGCGCACATACTGTATGTATACTGCTATATAGTGACCATCATTGCTCATATCCACCAGAATGCGCACATACTGTATGTATACTGCCATATAGTGACCATCATAGCTCATATCCACCAGAATACGCACATACTGTATGTATACTGCCATATAGTGACCATCATAGCTCATATCCACCAGAATACGCACATACTGTATGTATACTGCCATATAGTGACCATCATAGCTCATATCCACCAGAATACGCACATACTGTATGTATACTGCCATATAGTGACCATCATTGCTCATATCCACCAGAATGCGCACATACTGTATGTATACTGCCATATAGTGACCATCATAGCTCATATCCACCAGAATACGCACATACTGTATGTATACTGCCATATAGTGACCATCATAGCTCATATCCACCAGAATGCGCACATACTATATGTATACTGCCATATAGTGACCATCATAGCTCATATCCACCAGAATGCGCACATACTGTATGTATACTGCCATATAGTGACCATCATTGCTCATATCCACCAGAATGCGCACATACTGTATGTATACTGCCATATAGTGACCATCATTGCTCATATCCACCAGAATGCGCACATACTGTATGTATACTGCCATATAGTGACCATCATTGCTCATATCCACCAGAATGCGCACATACTGTATGTATACTGCCATATAGTGACCATCATAGCTCATATCCACCAGAATACGCACATACTGTATGTATACTGCCATATAGTGACCATCATAGCTCATATCCACCAGAATACGCACATACTGTATGTATACTGCCATATAGTGACCATCATAGCTCATATCCACCAGAATACGCACATACTGTATGTATACTGCCATATAGTGACCATCATTGCTCATATCCACCAGAATGCGCACATACTGTATGTATACTGCCATATAGTGACCAGCATAGCTCATATCTGCCAGAATGTGCACATACTGTATGTATATTGCCATATAGTACACCTATCATACCCAATATATCCCAGAATGCCAACGCACAATATGTAAAGGGCCATTTAGTGAGCCATAATACCAAATATCTCCTGGAGTACACAAATATAATATATATACTACCCTGTAGTGCACTAATCATATCTGCCAAAATATACATACACTAGTATTTGATGTAGTGTGTGCTACTGCACAAATAGAAAAGATATTTCCAGCTCCTGGTAAAATTTCTTTAAACTTTATTCCATCATAGATTAAAAAAAATCGCTCTGATACGAAGCCAAAATGCAGAAAGCGACGCGTTTTGAACGCACAGTCTTACATGTCCGCTCCCGTTCTAGGGGATAGGATTTGTCAGCCATGCTCCACTGCATTACCCCTCATCAGTGCACCCCCTCATATACATCCGTCAGTAGTGTAGGAAATCTTTCATGAAATGTCCCCCAAGTTGTGTCTCTCTGTATTTCAGTGTTTCACTGGCAGGCGACTATCATGGGCCCTGTAAGTATCTCGTCCCACAATGTGTGCACCCTCCTCTGTCTGTATAAACTGATCTGTCACTGCAAACCGCAGGCCGTGACATTGGTGCGGATACTAGGGCTGCACAAGTGCACTTGTTTCCTGGCTGAGGCCTAATGATGCCGCATGTAGGCCCAGCCGTTCATCTTGTAGGGTGGGACGGCACCGTATGATGCAGCACATTGCTGTGGCTCTGTGCTACAGAGCGTTCACACTTCATTAAAAGTACTTTTATGTCCAGGGTTGTTTTATAAGATGACTCTGATACCGGCCTGCGGACAAGAAGTTGGAGACATATGCTGAGACGGACGGCGTGGCTTCATTGGCGCACTGCAAAGACACAACTATGCCCGCTCCACTACCCAAGAGATCTCCCCAGCACGTGCGCGGGAGTTCACAAAGGCTTAGCATGACGTCACCTGACTTTGGTGGACGTCCGTTATGCCAGATTGGACAGAATTAAGGCACTGCCAGCTTGACTTGCCAACACGTCTCCTCCTCTGACTGCAGACCAGTATCTTGCACACGGTGTGAACCTTCTTTAATCTGCTTTACTTTGAATTTTGGCCACAGCCACACGGGCTCATAACCAATGCTATGGAAAGTACTAGGGCAGAACTGGTTTATATGGCAAAATTACTCAGTGGGTTTTCTTTACTGCTGAGCAGAAGTTCATCCGACGCCATGAAGATTGACCAACATCCAAAGTTTGACATTGAACCTTTTTACTATTAATTTTATGTTGATGTATTATTCTGGGTCAGTATTCATAAAGCTGTGAATCTTCGCTGCGGTCTAATTTAGGAAATGATTATCCTCTTCTTTTGCTGTTCGTTCTCCCATTGACCCACTTGTTACTTTTTCAGAATGACAGCCCTTTCCAAGGTGGCGTTTTCTTCCTCACCATTCACTTTCCTACAGATTATCCCTTCAAGCCCCCAAAGGTAAGAGGCGCACGGCCAGACCTCCTAGCATGTGAGGAGGGCACCGCCATGGGCACGGCTGCACATCAAATGAGCAAAGGCTAAATATTGGTTGGACTGATACTCCCACGTAGGTCATTAATGCTCTTCTTTCTTTAAACAGGTGGCATTCACAACCAAAATCTATCACCCCAACATTAACAGTAATGGCAGCATTTGCTTGGACATCCTGAGGAGCCAGTGGTCACCAGCTCTGACTGTATCCAAGGGTCAGTTGGCTTGTGGACATACACTGTGTATATATGAGTGGTGCATACCTGACACAGGCTGTGGCTGCACTGAGACGACAATTGTCAGACATGTCACGCCAGCAAAAACATTTGTACAGTTGTCTGCATCTTCATGTAACGTAAACAATGTAGAGCTGAACTGGAGACTAGTTGCAATTTACATTAAAGTCTATGGCAAGTGCAACTGAAAATCCTACACATTTGGAAACATTAGGTCGCAATGTGACACCATAGGAAATCATTAGATGCAATGGCTCACTATTTCAATGTCACGCTACACTTGTCACTCTTCTCCAGTCTGATTAGGGTCATACTTTACCAAAATACAGAGTACCCCAACGTAATGCAAGTTGGAGGCACCAACAATCCATGAAATGTCCTTCATTCCTCCCTTATGTATGAGCATCCATGTACCACCGGTGAGACCAGGTCTTGTAGGCTGAATATAGGCTTCATTCAGACGTCCGATTTTTCTGTACATATTCCATCTGTGTTTAATATGACACTTACCATTATGGTCTATGGGGCTGTTCACATGTTGTTTTTTTTTATTATTGTGGATCGCAAAAAAGAATCAGACATATTATATTAGTTTTTTTTGACCCGCATTAGGGATCAAAATCGCATACATCAATTGTCACTTATCTATGGGTCTGTGAAAATCAAGGACCTCACGCTGATGCCACCCATGTGCAATTCATGTGCTGTCTGTTTCTTAACAATGTAATTGGTAGGGGCTTTGAATTTTTGTTTTCCTTTTTTTGCGCACAAAAAAAAAATCACTGATGGTATAAGCTGACCAAACACTGATGAAACTCAGTCCGTTTTTTTCACTTATTCCCAAACATCGGATTGCAGGAGCAGATCAGAACGTAGAAAAGAAGCTCTGTGAGTAGCGGTATGACCGCCCTGGTGACAGGCGCTGACATCTGTATGAAACACTATTTCTTTTCTAAAACTGGACCCGAATGTCTGTTTGGAGCCGTTAGGACATCAGATTTCTCTCTGGTTTTTGCTGAGATGAGTGACACCGCAGCAGATGTAAATGTTTGAGGTGCCTAAATCAGGCACGTAAACTAGAAGTGTCAGCAGTGTAGATCCAGTTTCTGTTTTACATTCAGGAATGTGTGTGTATAATAAATATATATTATAATGTCATGAAACTTTTTTTTTTTTTTGTTTTTTTTTTTCTACTGTTCCAGTTCTGCTGTCCATCTGCTCACTCCTGTGTGACCCCAACCCAGATGACCCTCTGGTGCCAGAGATTGCTCACACGTACAAAGCAGACCGGGAGAAGTACGTATGACTTGTCGTTACTTTGAATAGTCATTTAGGTACTGTAAGATCTTTGCCCATTATTATCCAGTTTATCAAAACCTAATATACGGCCTCCCCTAAACCTCAAATTACCAGCTGTTGTCTTGATGTACGAATCCTGGCAGCGTAGTACACTGTGAACAAAGCAAGGAAAAAATATGCCATCAGCTCACCCTGTCCGGGTATCATTCAATCTAATAAGGGCGCGGTGCACAGACAGACACCACGGGCCGGCTCCTATGTAATAAGGGTGCGGTGCACGGCTGACTCTGCGGGCCGGCTTCTATCTAATAAGAGTGCGGTGGTCGGACAGACACTGCTGGCCGGCTCCTTTGTAATGAGGGTGCAGTGCACGGACAGACACTGCGGGCCGGCTCCTTTGTAATGAGGGTGCAGTGCACGGACAGACACTGCGGGCCGGCTCCTTTGTAATGAGGGTGCAGTGCACGGACAGACACTGCGGGCCGGCTCCTTTGTAATGAGGGTGCAGTGCACGGACAGACACTGCGGGCCGGCTCCTTTGTAATGAGGGTGCAGTGCACGGACAGACACGGTGGGCCGGCTCCTTTGTAATGAGGGTGCAGTGCACGGACAGACACTGCGGGCCGGCTCCTTTGTAATGAGGGTGCAGTGCACGGACAGACACGGTGGGCCGGCTCCTTTGTAATGAGGGTGCAGTGCACGGACAGACACGGTGGGCCGGCTCCTTTGTAATGAGGGTGCAGTGCACGGACAGACACTGCGGGCCGGCTCCTTTGTAATGAGGGTGCAGTGCACGGACAGACACGGCGGGCTGGCTCCTATCTAATAAGGGGTGCGGTGGTCGGACAGACACCGTGGGCCGGCTCCTATGTAATAAGGGTGCAGTGCACGGACAGCCTCCGCGGGCCGGCTTCTATCTAATAAGGGTGCGGTGTACGGCCAGATTCTGCGGGCCGGCTCCTATGTAATGAGGGTGCAGTGCACGGTGGGCCGGCTCCTATCTAATAAGGGTGCGGTGCGCTGACAGACACTGCAGCCCGGCTCCTATCTGATAAGGGTGCGGTGCACGGACACTCTGCGGGCCGGCTCCTATGTAATGAGGGTGTGGTTCACGGACAGACACGGCGGGCCGGCTCCTATGTAATGAGGGTGCGGTGCAGACAGACTCCACGGGATGGCTCCTATCTAAGGCTGGGTTCACACAACGTCTGTGGCGTCCGTTAGACGGACTACGTTTTAACGCGGTGTAACGCAGTTAACGCCGCCATTATGTCCTATGTCGGGCGCATCGCTAGCGCACGCCCACAATGGGCGTGCACTAGCAATGTGCCGTCATTGAATGACGGACCCTGATACGCAGGCTGCAGCGTTTCCGGGTCCGTCACCGCTAGCGCAGATAGAGCATCTGCTAGCTCTATCTGATCTAGCGTGATGACACATCGGCACTTGCGTTAACAGCAGCCCGTTAACTTATGTACTGAACGGGCTGCTGTTAACGCAATGTGAACCCAGCCTAAGGGTGCGGTGGTCGGACAGACTCCACGGGCCGGCTTCTATCTAATAAGGGTGCGGTACACGGACAGACACAGCGTGCCGGCTCCTATGTAATAAGGGTGCGGTGGTCGGACAGACTCTGCGTGCCGGCTCCTATCTAATAAGGGGGCGGTGGTCGGACAGACACTGCATGCCACCTCCTAATATGGATGGGCAGACACTGCGGGCCGGCTCCTATGTAATAAGCGTGCGGTGGTCGGACAGACACTGCGGGCCGGCTCCTATGTAATAAGGGTGCGGTGGTAGGACAGACACTGCGGGCCGGCTCCTATGTAATAAGGGTGCGGTGGTCGGACAGACACTGCGGGCCGGCTCCTATGTAATACGGGTGCGGTGCACGGCCAGACTCTGGGCCGGCTCCTATCTAATAAGGGTGTGGTGGTCGGACAGACACTGCATGCCACCTCCTAATATGGATGGGCAGACACTGCGGGCTGGCTCCTATGTAATAAGGGTGCGGTGGTCGGACAGACACTGCGGGCCGGCTCCTATGTAATAAGGGTGCGGTGGTCGGACAGACACTGCGGGCCGGCTCCTATGTAATAAGGGTGCGGTGGTCGGACAGACACTGCGGGCCGGCTCCTATGTAATAAGGGTGCGGTGGTCGGACAGACACTGCGGGCCGGCTCCTATGTAATACGGGTGCGGTGCACGGCCAGACTCTGGGCCGGCTCCTATCTAATAAGGGTGTGGTGGTCGGACAGACACTGCATGCCACCTCCTAATATGGATGGGCAGACACTGCGGGCCGGCTCCTATGTAATAAGCGTGCGGTGGTCGGACAGACACTGCGGGCCGGCTCCTATGTAATAAGGGTGCGGTGGTCGGACAGACACTGCGGGCCGGCTCCTATGTAATAAGCGTGCGGTGGTCGGACAGACACTGCGGGCCGGCTCCTATGTAATAAGCGTGCGGTGGTCGGACAGACACTGCGGGCCGGCTCCTATGTAATAAGGGTGCGGTGGTGGGACAGACACTGCGGGCCGCCTCCTATGTAATAAGCGTGCGGTGGTCGGACAGACACTGCGGGCCGGCTCCTATGTAATAAGCGTGCGGTGGTCGGACAGACACTGCGGGCCGGCTCCTATGTAATAAGCGTGCGGTGGTCGGACAGACACTGCGGGCCGGCTCCTATGTAATAAGGGTGCGGTGGTGGGACAGACACTGCGGGCCGCCTCCTATGTAATAAGCGTGCGGTGGTCGGACAGACACTGCGGGCCGGCTCCTATGTAATAAGGGTGCGGTGGTCGGACAGACACTGCGGGCCGGCTCCTATGTAATAAGGGTGCGGTGGTCGGACAGACACTGCGGGCCGGCTCCTATGTAATAAGGGTGCGGTGGTCGGACAGACACTGCGGGCCGGCTCCTATGTAATAAGGGTGCGGTGGTCGGACAGACACTGCGGGCCGGCTCCTATGTAATAAGGGTGCGGTGGTCGGACAGACACTGCGGGCCGGCTCCTATGTAATAAGGGTGCGGTGGTCGGACAGACACTGCGGGCCGGCTCCTATGTAATAAGGGTGCGGTGGTCGGACAGACACTGCGGGCCGGCTCCTATGTAATAAGGGTGCGGTGGTCGGACAGACTCTGCGTGCCACCTCCTAATATGGAATATGGATGGGAAGACACCGCGAGCCGGCTCCTGGGTGAAAGTTATTGAAGGGAATATAAAAACATTATTTATTAGACACTATTAAAATATCAAAAGGGTAAAAATGAAACACCTAAGGGCTATGCATTTCAAGTACTTAATTAAGAACTGGAAATGCTCAGGCCTAGTGTGTATAATCATTTCTGAAATGCCTAACAGCAGAAAAAGGTGGAGGCGTTTGTTGGGATACTAAAAAACTGGTGACAGGTTCCCTTTAAAGGGAACCTGTCACCAGAAATAGCCTGCAGATTAACAGTGCTAACAGCATTATGCTGCCAGGCACCTGCACACAGCCGAATGCAGCGGGGAGAACATGCCCATTATTCACCTCGCCAGCATTAGGTATTCAGTCACGGGAGTGGGGGCTGCGCCATTTCTATCACCGCTCTGAGTACACCGAGCGGCTGCTGTAACCCCACCCCGGCAATAGCTTTCATGACCCAGTGTCTGGCTGGGAAATGTGGCTGCAATACCTTCCCGTATTGTGTACAAACCGGAAGATCTTAGTTCCTCTGTATATCTATTTTATTCTATCCAGTTCCTGTTTCCCCTCTTAAAAGCAACAATAAGTTCCATGTTTTTTTTTTGTTTTTTTTTGTTTGTTTGTAACTTGAAAGATCCATTATAGTCCAGAAAGTCTGCACCACTGGTCCCTATATGTGCAAATGATGTTTGCAAAATATAGAACAGATTTTTAAAATCTCATTAAATGGGTTGTCTGGTCTTAGGCTACAAGTCTGCAGTTGCTGTGCCTGCAGACCTGTGAATGCTCACATTGAACACGCTGTCAGGATTCTCTGGGAGCAGAGGCTCATGTGGTCGCAAGTATGTGAAATGCATTCTCCCGGCGACATTCCAACTAGACAGTGTCCGGGCTCGTTCAGTGCAAGTGTATTGAGCGAAGCACAAGTCTAGTCGGTATGTGGCCTGGAGTATGCAAATTGCTTACTTGTGGCCTCTTGAGTACTCGCTCCTGGTACTGGAGAATCCTCACAGCTTGCAGTGTGCGCGATATAAGCATTCACTAGTCGGCAGTCAAACAGATTGACCTCAGTCTTGTAAGAACAGACAGCGCCTTTTGATATGTGATCAGTTGGAGTATGACACTGGACACCTCTTCTGATCACACACTCCCAGTGCTCGCAGCTGCTGGAAGTGCGGAGTTGTTGATCTGCGTAATGGCTGCTCATTCTTCCCCTATAGTTCTCTGTAGAGGACAGTACCCGGCCGCGGACACTGTACCGATGGCAGAGCTCCGCATCAGAAACAGATAGTCAGGGGTGCTGGGCTTCACATCCCGAGGAGCTTTTCTGTTTGGTTGGACATGGAGGGTCATGGCGGTGTAACTATAGCCGCTGAGGGTGTAAGCGGAGCTTTGTTTTTCGTGTACAGTGACAGTGCTTTCTCTTCTCCGTCCGCAGGTATAACAGACTAGCACGAGAATGGACAAGTAAATATGCAATGTAACACACTCGAAATAGCACAGCCAGACTGACAGACTGGAGAGGGTAGAGGCCCTCCCAATTCTCTTGTTTATCTTCTTGTGCCAACATGCCCGCAATGTTTTTATAGAACACCGACCAACCAAAAATAGAGCAACTCCAAGGACGCTCCCGCCCTTTACATTCAGCTCTCTGCAGCCTGGCTGAGGAATAGTCGCCCATTCTCCCATCTGCTGCTGTTATAATCTTCTCCTCCTCCTCCTCATTCTACGCCTGAACCCTATGGGCTGAGAACCTTCCCTCTGTGCACTGAATCCCCCTCCCCGCTTTCCAGATGCTCATATCACCTTACTCCCTTCTTTAAATAACTCAGGACATAGCGGTTTGTTTGGGAAGGGTCCCGTGATCCTCCTCGCCCCCTCCTCCGCCCCTTGTGTAGCCCTCCCTTTCCCCAGTCCGGAGTAGCATGGCTGGCAGCTGCTGTTGCTGGAGCAAGAGAAGAACTTTGTGGAAATTTGGAGGAAGATCAAGTGTTGTCCGAGTCTCCAGGCCTTCTATTCACCGTGAAGTCATTCTCGTCCCTTTACCTGTTGTCTTTTATCTGCATGGATCCGAAATGTGTATGGAACGGTGTGCAACATGACTCGCACGCGATCGGTACTGCTAGCAGGGCTGCACTCCACATACGGTCCCCCCTAAAGAACCATGCTCGTTACAATGTACGGTCCGACGGGAGGGATTGTGTCTACATAACGGTGGTACTTTGTATCTTCCTGGCATCTCTTAGAAGTGGATAAACCCGCTGTGTGTACTCGTTCCAGATTGTGTAGCAGTCCCCTTTTCTCATCATATCATTTTGTGCTTTAGTAGTAGAACTTTTCGGTGTATTTTTCTTTCGTAGGGCCCCGTTACTGTGTACGTCTGGCTAAATGGTGCATATGTAATGATGGCGCCTTGGGTTCCGTCTTAATGAGAGGTTGTCCGGGATTATTTAACCCCAAAACGAAGAAAGGAACCCTGTAGTGTTTTTTTTTTTTTTTTGTTTGTTTTTCTACTTAAATGGGCCTGAGCTGTAATACCGGGCACAGCTTGTTGTCAAGAGTGGCACTGTCTTTTTTTTTTTTTTTTTTTTTTTCACTTTTTTTTTTCTAATCCTGGACAGCAATCTTTAAAATGTGTTCCTCTAGGTAAAAATGTAGGTTTTTTTTTGTATACAAACACATGTCCGTTTCGTACCAGTCTGTGGACAAGGTATTAGTTGGTGCAGATCAATTCACAGGATCCAGGTGAGTAATCTGTGGCTGTCAGATTGGTGCCCTGAAAAACGCCTCTTACCTCCCGGCATCTACACCTCTTATTATAAGTCGGCCTAGGACAACGTCATTGTCGCACCACGCCAGCTAATCGAAAGAAAAGCCGCACATGCCGGGTAGTAGGGGACTGTTGTAAGGGCCAACGGCCACGGATTACTGTCCTGTCTGCTTGATTGGGGTCTTGCAAATCAGTCATTTTGTTTCTGGCTTCCATATAAATATCCGTGGTCCCCACGGGGGCCGGTGTGTTCTGTAGACACCACGCAGCCATGATGGACATGTGAATGTGAACAAAAGTATCATCTGTAGCCGATGTGTGAAGCACTGAGTTTTGTAAGATGGCGATACACGTCAGACTGACATCCGTTAGATGGGGAACGAGGATTGAGCATGTTGGATTTCAATATGGCCAATCCTTCGCTAGAGATAAGCATATCCCCATTGTGAGCGTGCATGTCTGACATGTATGGCCACCTTTACTTTAGCCATGATTAAGTGAATTATAACCCCCCACCCCTTTAACTTAATTCTAATCGAACTCCAAAATGGAGTTCCCTAAACGGACAGGTCTTTTACCATCAACTCTTTGTTGGAGGGATGGCCAGCAAGCGGTACACGCATGGAAGCAGCCATATACCCTGCATTAACCCAACAGATTGTCTTTACTATATATTAACCCCGTCCCTCCATGAACATAGGCTGCCTCCTGCAGCATCGGTTTAGCTCCCAATATGGCTGCCCCCATCGCGTTTCAAGCAAGCGGCGACCTCCAAACGTACGAGTGCAACGTGTGACAGGCAGGAGAATGTCTTTCAGCACTGTGAATTTAGCTTGTCCCAGCCTACCTCACTTTCTGAACTCTGGGACAAGACGATCCCTCCCTCGGTGGGGCGGCTGTGCAAAAAAAAAAAAAAAAATCGTTTGCGTCCGAGAGCAGAATGCTGTACAGCGGCCATTACTTACAGCTTCTAACGACGATGATGCACTGTACGACTGCGGAGGATCTCTAGTACTAATCTTACATTGTATTCTGTTGCTGAGTATCTACTAAATCTTGCACTGTGTAATGATGCCGAGTATCTGTATACCATGTTTATGAATGTGCTGCACTGAATTACATTACTGAGAATTGGTAACCGTGTTCATAAATTCCAGGTCTGATTCCTACAATATTATTAGTACGGTTAAATCAGTGGGGGTCTCCGTCCTGAAAACCCCCATCAATTGCTCAGACCATGAGGAAGAAGAGCTCAGCAGAGACTTTCTATCTGTGCTCTGATCCTGGCCCAGAATAAGCTTTTGTTCCTTGTTTCAGTGTTCCTTATTCCTTGTCTCAGTGGTCGGAAGTGGACAGGACCCCCAGGAATCCACACTACTCAACGGGGGGCTCTAACCTATAAAAGTCTAGTTGCCTATTAATTATCATGCTAGACGCAGTGGTGAGTAACTTTCCAAACAATTTGCTTTTGACGACCATATTTTGCTGTCCGTATTCAGACCGCAATGTTCCCAACTAATGGTGGGCCTCCCGGTCTGAAGGTGCAACTTCATATATGCCTATGAGGCTGTAACGCGGACAGTCCAGGCATTGCAGTCTGTATACGGACCGTGAAATACGCCAGTCTAAAACCAGCACGTACTTTTGGGTTTTCTGTGTACTTGGCTCTTGTTGACCTTGAACCTCCTGCTGATTCAGTGTCTGAATGACCGGACGCACCGTACGGGAATAGCGTTTGCACCAGTCGTTCTGATACAGCAAACAATGCGTATTCCTGAGCAGGTCGTGCGTTATAGGATCCAAGCTATGGGGTTAGGGACGTGTCCGTCAGCACGGCGCTGATGGATGAAAAGCCGCAGTACGGCCAGGAACGAGACTACGAGCTATGATGAAACTGAAGTAAGGGACACAGCATTATCGGCCTTATCTCTAGGATGAGCAGAAATGGCGCTTCCTTCTCGATCCACAACTACTCCGGGAGCAGTAGATGCATCGGCGTGTACGGACGCTAACCTCACACACGTCCGGGGGGCAAATATTGGCAACTATTAATGTAAGGATCACTTCCCATAACTTATTTATTCTTCTGTTATATTTATACACAGTTTCTGTTTTCCATAGACCGGTATCTGTATTAAATGCTTCTCTTTCTCCCTCAATTGTCTCCCTAGACTGTTCCTCCACAATGTCCTCCTTTACTGTGCACCAAGTATTAATTCCTACTACATATCTGCTCTGCATGGCGAGGTCAGGCCGCCTTCTGCCAAGCATATTGCAGGGGGTCCGGATTACAAGGACCGCCTGCAGTGCCATCCCAGATTGTGGCCTATTGCTAGCAACCGCTGTCTTTCTTTTGCACGTGCTGGAAGGTAAAGCCGAATGGTCAGCAGACCTCTTTCCCCTTTTATCCTTGTATTACGTAGAAACTGAGTGAGGTGATTCTAATGAGCCCCCCTTTTCCAGGAGCATTTATTTCTGACATTAAGTGTACCTTTTTATTTGGCGATTTTCAGACATGAGTGACCCCTGGTGTGCTTGGGTACACGAGCTGCCTGTGGTATGCACTATTTCAGTCTGGAAAATGGACCGGACTAGTAAATGCTGCAATTTTCATGCGGAGCGTTGCGTGTCTGTACTTGCAGATTAAAGGGGTTGTCTGGACTTAGTGACTGCAGACTTGTGACTCCTCACATCGCGCTCGCCGCGAGGATTCTCCGGTGCCGGGAGCGTTACCGCAAGTATGTGCTTTGCATACATGTGGTCACCTGCCTACTAGACGTGCGTGGCAAGTGAATTGAGAGAGGTCGGGCATGTCTAGTCGGAATGTGGCTAGAATTGTCGAGTGCTCCATGCACCTGACAATCCTCACTGCGAGCAGTGCACGCAATGTGAGGAGTTACAAGTCTGCAGTCATAGTGACTGTGAACTTGTACTTTAAGGCCAGACAACCTCTTTAAAAGGAACCTGACAGCAGATTTATGCTGCTCGAACCACCGACAGCAGGAATCTGACAGTGGTTGCCTTATTTACTGTGAAACCACAGTGTTTCACAGAAAACATACTTAGAAAAGTCAGAGTATGTTTTTTTTTTTCTGAAATACTACAGCTTTTCAGATTAGAGCTTATTCAGCTGCAATAATGGCGCCAGTCTGATTCATGCTCCTCATAGTTCAAGCAGTATGAATCAGATGACGGGTTCCCCTTAACAAGAGGCACCATGACCGAACATTGTGTGAACAAAGCCTTGGACAAGTGATGGGATGAGTGCCTGCACTTGGTGCTACATGATCGATGCCCATTAATTTGCACAAAACTGCGAAAGGACATGATTGGCAATGGGTGTATGGTGCCAGTGGCTGCAAGGACAACCGCACACTGCGCCAGTGTACGCCTCGCTTGAAGCATTACATTCGTTTAGATTTTGTTGTTTTTTTTAAACCCTACACAAAAAAAGAATAAAACTTCTCCGGAAGAGATCTTTAGAGTCTCAAGGGATCGTGATCAGATTGCCATAACTGTATTGGATGAGGTTCACGCCAGCCACCATAATCTAGGAAACTGTTTCAATTGTGCAGTACAAAATCAGGTTTCACCCACAGTTTTTGTCACTATTTTTTGATATTTTTGCCAACATCAGGATTTGATTTTAGAATATTTTCTTGTGCTTCAGATTTTCTTCTCCTGTCTTTGGCTTTAACTCCTTCAACCCCCGGGCGATTTATCACTTTCGTTTTTTCCTCCCCTCCTTCCAAGAGCCATAACTTAAAAAATAAAATTTCCAGCCATATAGCCCTATGAGGGTTTTTTTTTTTGTGGGACGAGTTGTACTTTTCAGTGACACCATTCATTCTGTCACATGGGACAAAAAATCCATGTGTGGTTAGGATTGCAAAACAAGTGCAATTCCACAGTGTTTTGGGTTGTTTTTTTTTGAGGGGGTGGGTTTATTTACCATGGTCGTAGTGACCTGGCAATATGATTCCCCAGGTCAGTATGAGTATGCAGACACCAAACATGTTTCGTATTTTGTTTTTAAGTGGTGAAAAAAATTCAGAAATTAGTTGTTGTTTTTTGGGGGGGGTTTTTAGCCTTTTTCCAAGACCTGTAACTTTTTTCATTTTTTGGGGTTGGGTGAGGGCTTATTATTTTGCTCCCTGAGGTAAATGGTTTTTACTGATACCATTTTGCATAGCTCCCAACTGTCTCGGATTCTAGCAGGACTCTCCCACTTTTTGGTCTCAGTCCTGTCACATATTTTTTTTTTTTACTCTGTCGCCTCATTGGGGGACACAGGACCATAGGTGTTATGCTGCTGTCCACTAGGAGGCGACACTATGCATAATCTGAAAAAGATTAACCGTGGCTCCTCCTCTGCAGTATACACCCCTGGACGGCGTCAGCCTTCTCCAGTTTTTGCTTAGTGTCGCATAGAAGGCACACCTAAGATTTTTTTTTTTTTACTCCGTTTTTTTCCGACGGATTACAGATGAAGAAAAGTGGGTCTCCTGTGAGACTCCCGGCATGGCTCCTTCCTCGGCCCCCTATTACGGGGTGCCCGGTTGAAGTAGAGATGGCTATTCCCCATGTCGCTCCTTCCCCAGTCCCTCGGGTGCTGGTTCAAAGTCGAGACCCCCCCTCCTTCCCCAATTCCTTTTGGTTTATGGGTTGAGGTTGAGGCGAGGCTAAAGCCCCCTGAAGGTGACAACAGCACCCTCCCTATTCCCCCTCTGGGGCCATTAGGTTGAGACGCCTCAGGTAGGGCCTGTACAGGCAGCACTCTACAGCTCCCAGCAATGGGCCAGCACACTGCGCCTGCAACCAGGGACCTCAGCCCAGCTGCGGGATCCTGTCGGGGCCGGGGGAAGTGCAGGCAGGCAGGCATGGCACAATACACAGGACTCCCTGTGCCCCGTCTCTGCGGCAGCACCAGCTCTATACTGCATCTGGGGGACCCCTCACAGGCCCCCCTTTCCGCTTATAGCCCCACCGCTATCCTGCCTTTAAATCCCGGGGGGTCCGGTTCAGATCCGACCTTTCTCCCCCCCCCCCCCCCCCACTCTACAGTGTCATAGAGGGGGCGGATCGAGACAGAAAGGGCGCATTTTTACACAGCTTTGCCGCCTTTTTTTTCTGCTCTCCGCCCCTTCTCCCCCTGCCTCTTTTCCTCGGCTGCCATTTCTACTGCAGCAAGTATTAACCCTGCATCTCCCGGTCAGCAGGACCAGGCCAGCCAGTCTCCGGGGGGCACAGGACTGTGGATCTTCGGCGCTGGACCTAGGGGCAAACTGGTGGGGTAAGATCACAGCTGGCTTTACTCGGCTGTGAATCCATATTCCCTATAAGGCTCCCCTATATGGTCCTTTGCATAGCTTCCCCTGTAAGGTCCCCTGCAGCCAGCCCTCCTGCACTATGCCGGGCTCAAGGTCCAGGAGAACCAGGCAGGACTGCTATTATGCATTCTGTACAGCCTGCAGGACCGCTCTCCCCAGTGGCAGCACGTACTCACTGCCAGGACTGCATCCAGACTACTGCGTCAGAGCCCCAAGAAGCCCCTGCCAATGCCTTGGTGTCTAATGCCACGCCGGAATGGGTCATTCAGAGGTCGCAATCTATGACGCAGTCTATAGGTAACAAACCTCCACATTGCTTCAGGCTCTGCAGCGTCATGCCTCGGCTATGACCGTTACCAAGCAAAGGGAGAGTTTGACTCAGGAACAGAACGACCTGGCACATCCACGTCTAGGTCAGGACGCAAGCGGACCCATAGGTCAAGTCCATCTGCGTCATCCTATACCACGGTCATCCCCTTCTAGGCACCGTACGGGGAGACACCGTAGTTCCAGGTCATCTAGACCGTCCCCTTACAGGGGCAGGCAATGCAGATCTTCGCAATCCCCGATCAGTGAGGCTTCCTCCCCAGCTCACCCAGCAGGGGACGCCTCAGTGATACACAGGATTCGGAAGGCATCTGTGACTCCGACTCAGACAGGGAAACGGAGGGGTCTCTGATCCCAATCCCTCCTAGCAATACAGCGCTAGTCGAGGACATAATCTCTTCCATCCATCGGGTGCTGGACATTTCTAATCTGCCACCAGAGGCCCCAAGATCTCCTTTGAAGGACCTCTGAAGCCGCCTAAGGTTTTCTCTAACCACCCAGAGTTTAAAGCGATCCTTAAAGGGAACCTGTCACCCCGTTTTTTCAGATTGAGATATAAATACTGTTAAATAGGGCCTGCGCTGTGCGTTACTATAGTGTATGTAGTGTACCCTGATTCCCCACCTATGCTGAGAAATACATTACCAAAGTCGCTGTTTTCGCCTGTCAATCAGGCTGGTCTGGTTAGGTGGGCGTGGTGACATCGCTCTTTTCTTCCCCAGCTTTCCGTTGGTGGCGAAGTGGTGTGCGCATGTCCAAGTTCCGAATTCCCTGCGCGCACGTGAAGAAACAGCGCGCGATCTGCGCTGTTATCCCTTTCATCGGTGGGGGCGGCCATCTTCCTGGGGCCGCGCATGCGCAGATGGAGTGCTCTGCTGCACGGGGCTTCAGGAAAATGGCCGCGGGATGCCGCGCGTGCGCAGAAGAGATCGCGGCGGCCATTTTCCCAAAGCTGAGATGCAAACTCGGCTTTGGGAAAATGGCCGCCGCGATCTCTTCTGCGCACGCGCGGCATCCCGCGGCCATTTTCCTGAAGCCCCGTGGAGCAGAGCACTCCATCTGCGCACGCGCGGCCCCAGGAAGATGGCCGCCCCCACCGATGAAAGGGATAACAGCGCAGATCGCGCGCTGTTTCTTCACGTGCGCGCAGGGAATTCGGAACTTGGACATGCGCACACCACTACGCCACCAACAGAAAGCTGGGGAAGAAGAGAGCGATGTCACCACGCCCACCTGACCAGACCAGCCTGATTGACAGGCGAAAACGGCGACTTTGGTAATGTATTTCTCAGCATAGGTGGGGAATCGGGGTACACTACATACACTATAGTAACGCACAGCGCAGGCCCTATTTAACAGTATTTATATCTCAATCTGAAAAAACAGGTTCCCTTTAAAAAGCAGCCCTCACAGCCTGAGAAAAAATTTGCTAATCGCAAATATCTGGAGGCAAAGTACCTTTTCCCACACCAAGGAATGGACAGATCCACCTGAAGTGGACCCCCCAGTCTCTAGACTAGCAGCACATACCCTCTCTTCACTGCCAGATAGCTCAACCCTCAGGGACGCAGCAGACCAGCAGGTAGAATGCATGGCTCGTTCAATTTTTCGAGGTGGCAGGGGCCTCCCTGGCTCCCGCGTTCGCTTCAGTTTGGGCTGCCAAGGCCATCCTGGCTTGGGCCAAAAATTTACAAGCTGGCCTCCAAGCATCTGCTCCTGAGCTGTCGGACCAAGCGGTTCAAATAGCAGTTGTAGCAGATTACATGCTTCATGCAGCTCTGGATTCAGCAAGGGGCGTACCAGGGATACCATCAAACGCCATCATGACTCGGCGTATTCTCTGGCTATGGGAATGGAAAGCGGACGCAGCCTCAAAGAAGTCCCTCACGCACCTCCCGTATCTCAGTGGGTGACCTTTTTCGGTGAAAAGTTGGACACAATGATATCCAACGCCACCGGGGGTAAGAGTACTTCTCTCCCTCAACTGACTCCTATACGCACTTACAAGAAGTGTATCGGGGAACTAGTGTCTTCTGGATACAAGATAGAGTTCAACTTCCAACCCACGAACCGATTCTTCCTCTCGGCCCCCCAAAACTGTCAGCCAAGGCTCGTGCCTTCCACCAAGCGGTTTCCTCGCTTCTTCAAGCAGGAGTCATAGTACTGGTCCCCACGGCCGAGCGCTTCCGAGGGTTCTACTCCAATCTATTCATAGTCTCCAAGAAAGGAGGCAGTGTGCGGCCCATATTGGACCTAAAACAACTCTACAAATATGTACGGGTCCGTCACTTCCGCATGGAGTCTCTTCGGTCCATCATTGCGTCCATGGAGAAGGGAGAATATCTCGCCTCCATAGACATACAAGACGCATACCTGCATATACCGATTGCACCTGCCCATCAGAGGTTTCTCAGGGTCGCTATCGACCAGGACCACTACCAGTTCATGGCTCTCCCGTTCGGACTCGCCATGGCTCCCAGAGTGTTTATCAAGGTCATGGCAGCCACCATGGACGTCCTGCACTCCAGAGGCATAGTAGTCGTTCCATACCCGGAACGAAGGCTCCTACCTTCAATGACTGCGAGCTCAGCGTCTCAATCACAAACGACACTCTGAGTCGCATGGGCTGGTTAGTCAACCTACAAAGATCATCACCAACCCTGAGTCAGTCTCTGACCTTCCTGGGAATGCTAGACAACACCTCCAGGGGTCTAGTGCCCTTTCCCAGGGACAAGGCACTGGCTCTCCGCCTAGGAGTTCGCATCCTCCTCCGCAAACCCCTCCGATCTCCCCGGTTTTCCATGAAAGTCCTTGGCAGGATGGGGGCAGCAATAGAAGTGGTCCCATTTGGCCCAGTTTCACCTCAGGCCTCTCCAACTAGCCATTCTCAAGTCCTGGGACAGGAATCCTGTTTCCTCTCGACAGGGAATTCCAGCTAATGTCGTCAACCAGGAGGTCCCTGCACTGGTTGCTCAAGCCAACCTCTAGCAAAGGAGAAATCCTTTCTCACAGGTTCTCACCACCGATGCAAGCCTGACGGGTTGGGGTGCAGTGCACCTACAACACAGGCCACAGGGCAAGTGGTCCCCTGTGCAAGCGACCATGCCCATCAACATCCTGGAAATTCGTGCCTTCCTCCTGGCATTGAGGGCCTTCCATCACTTACTGGCAGCCTCTCACATCAGAATACAATCGGACAATGCCAGTGGCATATGTGAATCACCAAGGGGGGACCCGCAGTACCCAGGCGATGCGAGAAGTGTCGCACATCCTCCACTAGGTGGAGGACACAGGCTCGGTTCTCTCGGCGGTCCACATTCTGGATGTGGACAACTGGGAAGCAGTCTTCCTCAGACAACAAGGAATACATTCGGGACAGTAGTCTCTCCATCCCGAAACTTTTCGCCAGATCTGACATTGCTGGGGGACCCCAGATGCGGACCTAACGGCATCCCACTTCAATGCCAAGGTCTCCAACTTCATGGCTAGAACACACAATCCGCGGTCGCTCGGAGCAGACGCTCTGGTTCCGGACTGGACCCAGTTCCAGCTTCTGTACATTTTTCACCTCTCCCCCCGTTATCAGAGTGGTGAGGAAAATCAAGCAAGATGGAGTTCCAACCATCTTAATTGCACCGGTCTGGCCCAGACGTACATGGTACGCGGATGTCGTACAACTTTCAGCAGACGCACCCTGGCGCCTCTCTGACCGCCCGGATCTTCTATCACAAGGCCCGTTCTACCACCAGAACTCAGGGGCTCTCAATTTGAAGGCGTGGCCCTTGAAACCTGGGTTCTAACCCAGGCAGGGCTCTCGACGGACATCATTGGAACCATGATCAGGGCACGGAAGCCAACCTCTGCCAAGATCTATTACCGTACCTGGAAAGCTTTCTTTACCTGGTGCGAATCTCGTGGCCAGACTCCACTCCCTTATTCCTTACCCAAAGTACTTGGTTTTCTCCAATTGGGTCTGGAGGCCTGGCTGTCCCTGGGCTCGCTTAACCCCTTTACCCCCAAGGGTGGTTTGCACGTTAATGACCAGGCCAATTTTTACAATTCTGACCACTGTACCTTTATGAGGTTATAACTCTGGAACGCTTCAACGGATCCCAGTGGTTCTGACACTGTTTTCTCGTGACATATTGTACTTCATGATAGTGGTAAAATTTCTTTGATATTATCTGCGTTTATTTGTGAAAAAAAAAAATGGAAATTTGGCGAAAATTTTGCAATTTTCCAACTTTGAATTTTTATGCAATTAAATCACAGAGATATGTCACACAAAATACTTAATAAGTAACATTTCCAACATGTCTACTTTACATCAGCACAATTTTGGAACCAAATTTTTTTTTTGTTATGGAGTTATAAGGGTTAAAGTTTGACCAGCAATTTCTCATTTTTACAACACCATTTTTTTTTTATTAGGGACCACATCTCATTTGAAGTCATTTTGAGGGGTCTACATGATAGAAAATACCCAAGTGTGACACCATTCTAAAAACTGCACCCCTCAAGGTGCTCAAAACCACATTCAAGAAGTTTATTAACCCTTCAGGTGTTTCACAGGAATTTTTGGAATGTTTTAAATAGAAATGAACATTTTAACTTTTTTCTTTCACAAAAATTTTTTACTTGAGCTCCAATTTTTTATTTTACCAAGGGTAACAGGAGAAAATGGACCCCAAAAGTTGTGGTACACTTTGTCCTAAGTACGCGGATACCCCATATGTGGGGGTAAACCACTGTTTGGGCGCATGGGAGAGCTCGGAAGGGAGATGGGACGCCATGTTGCATTTGGAGAACCACTGATGTGCCTAAACATTGAAACCCCCCACAAGTGACACCATTTTGGAAAGTAGACCCCCTAAGGAACTTATCTGGATGTGTGGTGAGCACTTTGACCCACCAAGTGCTTCACAGAAGTTTATAATGCAGAGCCGTAAAAATAAAACAAAAATTTTTTCCCACAAAAATTATATTTTAGCCCCCAGTTTTGTATTTTCCCGAGGGTAACAGGAGAAATTCGACCCCAAAGGTTGTTGTCCAATGTGTCCTGAGTGCGCTGATACCCAATATGTTGGGGTAAACCCCTGTTTGGGCACACGGGAGAGCTCAGAAGGGAAGGAGCACTGTTTTACTTTTTCAACGCAAAATTGGCTGGCATTGAGATCGCACGCCATGTCGCGTTTGGAGAGCCCCTGATGTGCCTAAACAGTGGAAACCCCCCAATTATAACTGAAACCCTAATCCAAACACACCCCTAACCCTAATCCCAACCCTATTCCCAACCGTAAATGGAATCCTAACCCTAACTTTAGCCCCAACCGTAACTGTAGTCTTAACCCTAGACCTAACACTAATTGGAAAATGGAAATAAATACATTTTTTTAATTTTTCCCTAACTAAGGGGGTGATGAAGGGGGGTTTGATTTACTTTTAGGCCATGTTCACACCATCCTTTTTTTAATGCGGAATCGCCGCGATTTTCCCGCTGCGGGTCCGCAGCTGTTTTTCATGCAGGGTACATTACAATGTACCCTATGGAAAACAGGAACTGCTGTGCCCACATTGCGGAAAATCACGAAAAAAGCCGCGCTGAATAGCCGCGGTAAAAAAGAAGTACCATGTCACTTCTTTTTGCGGAACTGCAGCGGTTCTGCACCCATAGAACTCCATTGTGAGGTCAAACCCGCAGTAAAACACGCAGATGAAAAAAATATCTGCGGCTTTTCTGCAGTTTGTGGTGCAGAACCGCTGCAGTGTGGCTGCCCCCCCGTGCCCCAATCCCACCCCCCTGTGCTCCGATGCCACCCCCCCGTGCTCCGACGCCCCCCCCCCCCCCCGTGCCCTCATCTCCCCTCTTATACTTACCCGGCCTCCCGGTGTCCGTCCGGCCGTCTTCTCCCTGGGCGCCGCCATCTTGCAAAATGGTGGGCGCATGCGCAGTGCGCCCGCCGAATCTGCCGGCTGGCAGATTTGTTCCAAAGTGCATTTTGATCACTGAGATAGGTTATATCTCAGTGATCAAAATAAAAAAAATAGTAAATGACCCCCCCCCCCCCCTTTGTCACCCCCATAGGTAGGGACAATAAAAAAATTAAGAATTTTTTTTTTTTTTTTCCCACTAAGGTTAGAATAGGGGTAGGGTTAGGGTATTTTCAGCCATTTTAACCCTAAAAAACTTCCTAGAAAACACACAGACTCTGCATAGAAAACTGCATCAAAAAACGCACCAAAAAAAGGACCTGCGTTTTCTGCCAAGAGCTGCGGTTTTTAGTCCTGAAAAAAAAGGAGGGAAATCAGGAACGTGTGAACATAGCCTAATAGCGGGTTTTTTTAGCGGATTTTTATGATTGGCAGCCGTCACACACTGAAAGACGCTTTTTATTGCAAAAAATATTTTTTGCGTTACCACATTTTGAGAGCTATAATTTTTCCATATTTGAGTCCACAGAGTCATGTGAGGTCTTGTTTTTTGCGGGAGGAGTTGACGTTTTTATTTTAAACATTTTCGGGCACGTGACATTTTTTGATCGCTTTTTATTCTGATTTTTGTGAGGCAGAATGACCAAAAACCAGCTATTCATGAATTTCTTTTGGGGGAGGCGTTTATACCGTTCCGCGTTTGGTAAAATTGATAAAGCAGTTTTATTCTTCGGGTCAGTACGATTACAGCGACACCTAATTTAGATCATTTTTTTTATGTTTTGGCGCTTTTATACGATAAAATCTTATAGAAAAAATAATTATTTTTGCATCGCTTTATTCTGAGGACTATTACTTTTTTATTTTTTTGCTGATGATGCTGTATGGCGGCTCGTTTTTTTGCAGGACAAGATGACGTTTTTAGCGGTACCATGGTTATTTATATCTGTTTGATCTCGTGTTATTCCACTTTTTGTTCGGCGGTATGATAAAGCGTTCTTTTTTTGCCTTGGTTTTTTTCTTTCTTACGGTGTTTACTGAAGGGGTTAACTAGTGGGACAATATTATAGGATGGGTCGTTATGGACGCGGCGATACTAAATATGTGTACTTTTATTGTTTTTTTTTTTAAATTTTATTTAGATAAAGAAATGTATTTATGGGAATAATATTTTTTTTTCCTTTATTTAGGAATTATTTATTTTTTATTTTTTTTACACATGTGGACATTTTTTTTTTTTTTTAACATTTTTACTTTATCCTGTCCACGCCCCCAGCGGGTCAGCCAAAAGGACGCTTGCTTTCTCTTGCCGGCTGGCAGATTGCAGTGGTGTGGGGACAAGCAGAGTCTGCATCAGGCTCTTCACACCACCATATTCTCTGTGCTCTGCAGTCCTGCTGGCGCTCTGCTCACGGGGGGACACGGCTATATCCTGCGCTCTCTGCAGACAACTTCCACAGCTCTTTCTGCTGGTTGTCGCTGTCATGAGGTAGGCTCTGTTCTTTTTGTCTGCAGGATCCCCAAGGCTCAACTTATGTCCAACACTAGAAGCTTCTTCTTGCCCCTCTATGCCCACTGTAATTCACTTTGATCTTCAGGCTAGCCCTCCGCTTACTGCCTGTCCTACAACCCCTCCACCATGTCTGCCCCACAGGAGCACCCTAACGCCTGGGATGACCGCACTCCCCTCCCTCCAGAGTGGGATGTTGCCACGTCACAATCTATTTCAGATCTGACAAAAGTTTCACAGTTCCTGATCCAGGTCCTGGACGGACTTCCACAACTGCCACCAGTGCTCCGAACTCCTCTCATGGCGATTCGCACGCACCTGACCGTTACCTCCTCAGGGTCAAATCGGGTACAAAGCACAGGAAGCGGGCTCCTTCCAGTTCTTCCTCTAGTTCTCAAGGTCCCTCTGCATCCTTCCGGATGCATTCCTCACACCATACCCCCTCCTCGGACGCGGCTTTTGGGTCAGAGGTGGATTCCCAGTCTGAGTCTGATACGGACCAGAACTCAAAGATGCAAGACATGGTTAATAGCCTTATCTTGGCAATTACCCAGACTCTGAACCTAAAGGAGGATGAGGCACCTGCTCAGGAGCACTCCACTTCCTTCAAACGGGTAAACTGTCCTTCCCGGAATTTCCCTAATCACAGTGAATTTGAAACAATTATGTCTAAACACTGGGAACACCCTGAAAAGCGCTTCCCAGGAAGGAAGCAGCTACATATTCTCTATCCCTTTAGGCTAGACCTTGTTGGTAAATGAGATGAATCCCCTAACGTGGATCTGCCTGTTTCTCGCCTGTTTTCCAAAACATGCATCTTTTAAGGATTCTACAGATAGACAGATTGAATCCTTAGCTAAGTCGGCCTTTGAAGCAGCTGGTGTCTCTCTCTGTCCAATATTTGCCTCCACCTGGTTGGCAAAGTCCATGTTTGCCTTCAACAACATTGCTATACGCTGCATAATCTGGTTGAAAGCATGGAAGATTGATCCGCCGTCAAAAAAGTCCCTCACTGGTCTTGCCTTCTGAAGCTGTAGACTTTTTCGGTCCAAGCTGGATCAAATAATTTCGGATGCCACCTGCGGGAAAAGCACCTTGCTTCCCCGATCCAAGCTTAAACGTCCTTTTAATAGGAAAAGGTCGCTTCAATCTCGAGAGAGATAATGACTTCTGGCTACAAAATCAACTTTTTTTTTCCTCCCCCAGGAAGAAGTGTCTGTCTCACCGGCCAAGATATCCGTCGCAGGTCCCCGGGGGTTCTTCAGGCCGTCTCTTCCCTACCACACACGGGAGTATTCATACCTGTACCTCGGAATGAACGGTTTTCGGGGTTCTACTCTATTCTTTTCTTAGTCCCAAAGAAAGAAGGATCACTCCGTCCGATTTTGGACCTCAAGCGATTCAACTGTCACGTTCAGATCTGCCATTTCAGGATGGAGTCCCTATTCAGTTATCCTCTCCATGGAACCGGGAGAGTTTCTTCACGTTCCTGTTTGTTCAGCATCAGAGGTTCCTACGGTTTGCGATCCAGGAGGATCTTTATCAGTTTGCAGCCCTTCCTTTCGACCTGGCCTCTGTCCCCAGACTATTCACAAAGGTCATGGCAGCGGTCATGGATATCATTTGCTCCAAGTGTTTTCTCATAATTCCTTACTTGAACGATCTTCTGATCAAGGCGCTGTCCCTCTGAAACTGGGACCAGAGTGTAAACTGAAGACTGTGGTCGATCTCGACTGGTTTATCAACAGCGAGAAGTCCTCCCTGACCCCAGCTCAGCACCTGGTGTTTCTGGGTATAAGGCTCGACACGACCCAAGCCTGTGTCTTCCTTCCAAAGGAGACGTTTTCATCCCTCTGCTATGGGATCCCTACTCTACTCTAAAGCGACCAGCTTTCTCTCCCCCTACAGTCTTGCATGAGAGTTCTAGGGAAGAGGATTGCCGCCATGGAAGCAGGGCCGGACTGGCAATTTTGGCAAATGCCAGAAGGGCCTGTCTGGTCATGGGCTGCCTTGTCTGCTACATTGTTAGCAGAATTGGTGTACTCAAGACACCCATACTGTTAAGAGTTGTGACTGAGCACAAATTCGCTGACTCCATCCCTTACCCCAGCAGGCCACAGGTATCATTAGAAATATTGGTCTTGTAGTAAATCTTGCTTTCCTCCATCCAGAGTAATATTAGTAATATATCCACATTTGGTGCTTGTTGGGGTCTGCATGGGCCTGTTTGACTTCAAATGCCAGGACTGAATTTCAGCCCCAGACCGCACCTGCATGGAAGCAATTCCTGTTGCCCAGTTCCATAACTGTCCTCTTCAGCTGGCCCTCTGGTCAGCTTCGGACAAGAGGACAGTCTCCCTGGATGGGCCCATGCTACTACCCTCAAGGTGAGGCAGTCCCTCACCTTGTGATGCTATCGGCATCAGTCCTATGCGGGAAATCCTTCCTTTCTCTCCGGTGGCAGGTCATCACCACCAACGCCAGTCTTCTCAGTTGGGGAGCGTTTATTTCTTTGTCTCACAGTGCAGAGCCGCTTGAACGCCCACGTGGCCGCTCTCCCAATTAATCTCCTGGATATCAGGGCAATTTTCTTTGCATACAGTTGGACAACGCCACGGCCATGGCTTACATAAACTGTAAAGGCGGAACTCGCGGCAAACAGGTTATGATAGAGGTAACAAGGATTCTGTGATGGGCGGAACGTCACGTTCCTGTCATATCAGCTGTGCACATTATGGCAGTAGAAAATCGCACAGCCGATTTTCCATGCTGTCAGGGTCTTGTTTCGGGCGAGGGGTCGCTCAGCCCCACCGTCTTCATCCATATATGCCAGAAATGGGGCACCCTGGACGTCGACCTGATGGCGTCTCGGATGAACCACAAGGTTTCTCCGTTCGTAGCCAGATCCTGGGATCCGTTAGCCATCAGTTTTGATGCTCTAATAATCCCGTGGTCTCAATTCCAACTGTCTTCTCTTTTTCCGCATCTCCCCTTGATCCGAGTGTCTTGAAAAAGATAATGGCAGAAGGGATCCCCATAATCCTGATGGCTCCGGACTGGCCAAGAAGGGCCTGGTTAGCGAGCTGGTTAACATGCTCATTGACACCCACTGGAGGCTTCCAGACCGTCCAGATCTTCTCTCTCAAGGCCCCCTCTTCCACCAGAGTTCAGTCTCTGAGTTTAACAGTATGGCCGTTGAGGCCACAGTCCTGGTGGTTTTTCCCCATCAGGTCATAAAGACCATGATTAGGGCCAGTAAACTGGCATCCTTGCATATGTACTACAGATACTGAAAGGCCTTGTTCTGGTGGAGTGAGGACAATGGTTTGGTCCCTATGTCCTTTTCCTTCCATTCTTGGATTTCTACAAGTGGGTCTTGACTCGGGTCTAACGCTCTGTCAATTCTTTTCCAACGAAATCTGACTTCTCGTTCCCAGGTAAAGTTTTCTTCAAAGATAGATCCATGGGATTTTAACCTTGTCTTTGGCGCGCTCCAGCGTGCTCATGTTGAGCCCATTCAAGACATCACATTTTCTCTCCTGTCATGGAGTTGTCGTCTTAGTTGCATTATGTCCATCAGGAGAGTTTCCGAGTTTACAGCATTGTCCTGCCATTCCCTGTTCCTACATCGGGACAAGGTAGTTCTCTGCCCTGTTCCTTCCTTCCTTCCTAAGGTGGTCTCTTCATTTCACATTAATGAAAACCTTGGTCTTCCTTCTCTATGTCCCTCTCTGGTCCATCCCCTGGAGAAGTCCCTCTACAAGCTTGATCCCGTCAGAGCTATCAAAGTCTACCTTTCAAGGACTGCTCCCTTTCGTCAAACTGATGCCCTGATTGTCATCTCTGAAGGTCGTCGTAATGGGCTCCCAGCTTCTAAGTTCACTATTGCCGTTGTATTATTTTGGCAATACTGGAGGCATACTGCGTTCAGGACATACTGCTTCCTCCGGGGGTGAAGGCTCACTCCGCTCGGCAGTGGGGACCTCCTGGGCTGTTTGTCACCAGGCCTCGGCTTTCCAGATCTGTAAAGTTGCGACCCGGTCGTCTTTGCACTCCTTTGCGAGGTTTTACAGGGTTCATACCCATGCTGCTTCTGATGCAGGCCTGGGAAAGAAGGTGCTACAGGCGGCGGTTACGCACCGGCTGACCTGAGTCCGTTTTTCCTTGCATCTTCTGTTTCCCACCCTAGGGACTGCCTTGGGACGTCCAATGGTTACCTCTGTCCCCCAATGAAGCGATAAAGAGCAATATTTGGTTTTCGACATATAATCTTTCTTGGAGCCTTCATTGGGGGACACAGCACCCTCCCCATTATTGGGCCTATATGCCTTTGTTGTTGGGTTGGTACATATGTTGAGCTTTTGGTTGCTTCTCCTACTGCTTTAAATAGATCCTTCCCTTGCGCTTTTAACTAAAAGACCCACCTTGTGCAGCACTAATGCTGCATTCTGTCAAGGTGGCTCTTTTAGGCCGGTTTCACATTAGCGTTTTGAGGAGCTGCGTAGGGCTGCAGACTTCCTCCGTGAAGCCCTGCCCTCGGCCGCACCTCTGCCGCTAGCTCCGCCTACTTCTGCATACGGCCTGCGTACCTATCTTTAACATTAAACAAAGAAAAAAAACCAACCAGCACTCCCAATGTGAACACCTGCAAGCTGTATCATATAGATATAAAGAAACACAGCAGCACATGTATATGAATCTAGGCCATGTGAAAACACAGACAAATATTCGATATGAATCATACTACTCAAAAATATTTTTTCATAAAAAAAATTTTCAAAAAATTTTTTTTTCATAAAACTTAGTTATAGATAAAATGAAGATTCTTAGCGCATAAATTGGCCAATTCATGTGTGCCCATCAACCGCGGCAAGGTGATCTCCCTCTGATGGGTCCTACTCTACTGTACATGCCACTCTTGGGCTTGCAGCCTGCATGTGTTCACATTGGGAGTGCTGGTTGGTTTTTTTTCTTTGTTTAGTGTATGGATGTGGCTGCATCCATCCTGATCTTGCACTCCTCCCATTGACCTTGCAGGTGGCGGTAATCATCTCTACTTGCCCATAAATTGTAGGTTTAGCCCAGAGTGACAAGTTTGTCCTAAGTTGTAGGCTGGTGGCCCAACATACATGTGCTGCTGTGTTTCTTTATATCTTTAACATTAGGTACGCAGGTCGTGCCGCTGTATGCGGTTACTTCCGCATGCGTCATTTTGACGATGCGGCGACCCGCGTAGGACGCAGCTGGTAGCAATTTCTTTTTTTCTCCGCATCGTCAAAACGACGCAGGTCGCATGTAGGCCGCGTGCAGAAATAGACGGAGCTAGCGGCGGAGGTGCGGCCGAGGGCGGGGCTTCACGGAGGAAGTCCGCAGCTCCTCAAAACGCTAGTGTGAAACTAGCCTTATTTGGGGTCACTTCCAACGCTGCAATATTTTATTTATTTTAATTTGCCCACCATACCTGTAGTCTGTCCAGGGGGCATATATTTCCCCCCCCCGGACACAAACGCCACCCAGCCATCACTCGGCCCCTCCGGGCGCCGCCTCCTCTGCCTTCATTAACGTCCCCGGTGCCTGCGCTGTAAGTTCCTTTTTCGGGCATGCGCAGTTTGCGCTGCCCTTCGACTCACATCACATGATGGGAACTTACAGCGCAGGCGTTGGGGACGTTAATGAAGGCACAGCAGGCGGCGCATGGAGGGGCCGAGTGATGGCTGGGAGGCCTTTGTGTCCGGGGGAAAAGACATGCCCCCCGGACAGACTACAGGTATGAGGGGCAAATTAAAAAAAACAATATTGCAGCATTGGAAGGGACCCCAAATAAAAGAGCCACCTTGACAGAATGCAGCATTAATGCTGCACAAGGTGGCTCTTTTAGATAAAAACGCCAGGGGGGGTGACAGGTTCCCTTTTAGGGTATGTGCCCACGCTGCGGATTTTCCTGCGGATTTTTCCGCAGCGGATTTGGAAAATCCGCAGTGCAAAACCACTGCGGTTTTCACTGCGGATTTTCTTGCGGTTTGTTCTGCGGATTCTTCTGCGGGTTTTCACCAGCACTTTCCTATTGGTGCTAGTTGAAACCCGCTGCGGAATCCGCACAAACAATTGACATGCTGCGGAAAATAATCCGCAGCGTTTCCGCGCGTTTTTTTCCGCAGCATGTGCACAGCGTTTTGTTTTTTTTCCCATAGGTTTACATTGTACTGTAAACTTTGGGAAAACTGCTGCGGATCCGCAGCGGCCAAATACGCTGCGGATCCGCAGCAAAATCCGCAGCGTGAGCACACAGCCTAACACTATCTGAGGTACTTTGTGCCTGTTGGTGGTTGTATACTGCGGTGGAGGAGCTATTTTCCTTTTTTTTTTCTTTTTTTTTTTTTTGCATAGTGTCCGCCTCCTAGCGACAGCAGCATATACACCCATGGTCTCCTGTGCCCCCAATGAAGGCTCCAAGAAAGAGATTTTACAGTGAGTACCAAAAATCCCTCTTTTCATCCTATAAAATTACTAAAAAAAAATACTGAAAAACTTAATAATGAAAAATTGTAATTCTTAATTCCTTATTTATTTATTTTTATTTTTTTAATATACACCACAAACCAGCAAATCGCACAGATATCTTTGGTGTTCCTGTAATCGTAACGATTCTCAGAACATGAACATAGCCATTAGATTATTTACGGGAATCGGTAAATGACTAAAAGAAATGGTGTGTTTTTTTTTTTTTTTTTTGTATATTAAACCCATAAAAAAGTAATAACTGTAATGCTGAAGCTGTGTTCACATGTAGCGTAAATGCTGCCTTCTTTCTGCTGCTTTTTTCTTCAGATTTTCCCAACACACAGTGCAATAACAATCTTAATCTTAATAGTAATCTTCTCTGATTACATGTTTGCCGTGTTTCTTTTGTGTTTTCCTCCTTATTTGAAGGGCTTTTGGGGCAGATATGAAGCAGCGGTTTTAATTTTTTTTTATAGTACAGAAAAGCTTTGATTCTGCACTTAAAAGTGCAAATATTTATTTTTCAGAAGAAGCCTATAGATGAAAAAATGCACCAAAGCTGCAGAGTTCAGCAGCATCTTCAGACGACAGAGAGCAGAGATTTCATGGAATCACGTCCATTTTGCTTGGAAATTTAGACATTTTCACATGTAGCATAAATGATGCGTATGTTCTGTGCCTTTTTTTGCTTAGAAATTCTGCTGTTTAACCCCTTTCTGACATCGGACGTACTATCCCATCGATGTGGGGTGGGCCCGTATGGCCACCGACGGGATAGTACGTCATCACCGATCGGGGCCGGGTGTCAGCTGACTATCACAGCTGACATCTGGCACTATGTGCCAGGAGCAGTCACGGACCGCTCCTGGCACATTAACCCCCGACACACTGCGATCAAACATGATCGCAGCGTTACGGCGGCATAGGGATGTATCACGCAGGGAGGGGGCTCCCTGTCTGCTTCCCTGAGACCCTCAGAGCAACACTATGTGATCGCGTTGCCCCGAGGGTCTCTTACCTCCTCCTCCCTGCAGGCCCGGATCCAAACTGGCTGCGGGGGGCCTTCCGGGTCCTGCAGGGAGGTGGCTTCCAAGCGCCTGCTCAGAAGTCAGCGATCTGACCCTATATAGTCATGTTCCCCCCTGGGACAAAGTAAAGTGTAAAAAAAAAATTACATGTGTAAAAAAATAAATAAAATTAAGAAAAAAAAATTCCTAAATAAAGGAAAAATAAAATTATATATATATATATATATATATATATATATATATATATATATATATATATATATATATAATTAGTGTATGTATGTATGTATGTGTATATGTGTATATGTATGTATGTATGTATGTATGTGTGTGTATATATATATATATATATATATATATATATATATATATATATATATATAATATGTATATATTCCAATAAATACATTTCTTTATCTTAATTAAAAAAAACAAAAAAAAACAACAAACAATAACCGTACACATATTTTAGTATCGCTGCGGTTAGGGTTGGGGCTAAAGTTAGGGTTTGGATTACATTTACGGTTAGGGTTATTGTTGGGATTAGGGTTAGGGGTGTGTTTGGATTAGGGTTTCAGTTATAATTGGGGGGTTTCCACTGTTTAGGCACATCAGGAGCTCTCCAAACGTGACATGGCGTCCGATCTCAATTCCAGCCAACTCTGCGTTGAAAAAGTAAAACAGTGCTTCTTCCCTTCCGAGCTCTCCCGTGCTCGGACAACAACTTTTGGGGTCCTATTTCTCCTGTTACCCTTGGGAAAATACAAAACCGGGGGCTAAAAAATAATTTTTGTGGAAAAAAAAATAAAATTTTTTTTTTTATTTTCACAGCTGTGTTATAAACTGTAGCGAAACACTTGGGGGTTCAAAGTTCTCACAACACATCTAGAGAAGTTCCTTGGGGGTCTAGTATCCAATATGGGGTCACTTGTGGGGGGGTTCTACTGTTTAGGTACATCAGGGGCTTTGCAAACGCAATGTGACGCCTGCAGACCATTCCATCTAAGTCTGCATTCCAAACAGCGCGCTCTGCCATGCGCCCAAACAGTGGTTCCCCCCACATATTGGGGTATCAGCATACTCGGGAAAAATTGGGCAACAACTTTTGGGGTCCAATTTCGCCTGTTACCCTTGGGAAAATACAAAACTGGGGGCAAAAATCATTTTTGTGAAAAAATGATTTTTTTTTTTTACTGCTCTACATTATAAAGTTTTGTGAAGCACTTGGTGGGTCAAAGTGCTCCCCACACATCTAGATAAGTTCCTTAGGGGGTTTTCTTTACAAAATGGTGCCACTTGTGGGGGTTTCAATGTTTAGGTCCATCAGGGGCTCTCTAAACGCGACATGGCGTCCCATCTCAATTCCTGTCAATTTTGCGTTGAAAAGTCAAATGGCGCTCCTTCGCTTCCGAGCTCTCCCATGCGCCCAAACAGTGGTTTACCCCCACACACGGGGTATCGGCGTACTCAGGACAAATTGTACGACTTTTGGGGTCTAGTTTCTCCTGTTACAGTTGGTAAAATAAAACAAATTGGAGCTGAAGTCAATTTTTTGTGGGAAAAAAAAGTGAAATGTTCATTTTTTTTTTTTTTTAAACATTTCAAAAATTTCTGTGAAACAGCTGAAGGATTAATAAACTTCTTGAATGTGGATTTGAGCACCTTGAGGGGTGCAGTTTTTAGAATGGTGTCACACTTGGGTATTTTCTATCATTATAGACCCCTCAAAGTGACTTCAAATGAGATGTGGTCCCTAAAAAAAAATGGTGTTGTAAAAATGAGAAATTGCTGGTCAACTTTTAACCCTTATAACTCCCTAACAAAAAAAAATTTGGTTCCAAAATTGTGCTGATGTAAAGTAGACATGTGGGAAATGTTACTTAAGTATCTTGTGTGACAAATCTTTGTGATTTAAGGGCATAAAAATTCAAAGTTGGAAAATTGCAAAATTTTTGCCAAATTTCTGGATTTTTTTTCACAAATATACGCAGGTAATATCAAAGAAATGTTACCACTACCATGAAGTACAATATGTCACGAGAAAACAGTGTCAGAATCATCAGGATCCGTTGAAGCGTTCCAGAGTTATAACCTCATAAAGGGACAGTGGTCAGAATTGTAAAAATTGGCCCGATCATTAACGTGCAAACCACCCTTGGGGGTAAAGGGGTTAACTGCCTTGGCAAAGTGGATGTGATTTTCATGAGAACTGCGCCCGCTGTGGTTTTAAGACACTGCTGATCTGTGTGGTTTTGGGTTTTTTTCTCGTCTTCTATGTGGAACCTAAAAAATTATAAAATAACTGCAGATTACTGTAGAATCAAAGCTTTTTTTGTGCTTTAAAAAAAACAGTAAAACCGCTGCTTTACATCTGCACCAAAAACGCATCAAATAAAAGGGAAAAGATTGTAAGTGTAGTTTGGTGCGGATCCTGCAGAAAATAAAAAAAACGCAATGTGCAAACACAGCCTTACAGGCACTAGATATCATATAGTGATGCTACATAAAGATGAGAAATTTCTGGCGAATGACTGTGAATGAGGGCCGGACTGGGACTAAAATTCAGCCCTGGCATTTGAAGTTTCACAGGCCCACTTGTCACATGGTGACTGTATAATATCTTTGTACACTTGTAGGTTACAAGAAGTGAGGGGAGTGTAACACGACTATATAACATATAATTACAGCTGTATCCAGCATTACAGCTCGGTCCTATTTATTGCTTTTAGTTGCATTACCAAGAAAAGCTGTTACTTTACCTACATAACTGGATCTCCTAGATAATGAAGGGATTGTGGAACCTCATTCTGATGCTCCATACACTTTGCCTACAGCCACTTTTGGTTCCGCTGCGCAGCACGAGACCCGGTGACTCTGAAGAGCGGTGACATCAGTAACGTCACCGCTCTTCAGATATTCCGGGTCTTGCGCTGAGCTCGGCGACTGTGAAGAGCGGTATTGTTACTACCGTCACCGCTCTTCAGAGTCGCTGGGTCTCGACAGGTCTGGGCTAGTAGTGGGGGTGTCTGATAGACACCTCTCCATTACTTACACCAGGGATTGATAGCAGCTGACATTACGCAGCTGACATCAACCCTAAAAATCATTACACATACCAGAATTAAATGCTCTGGCGGCTGGGAAAAGCAGTAGTTAGCGCTATTCCCAGGCGTTGGGTGCTAACTACAACTGTCCTCATCCTTGCCTCATCTCCCTGTGAAGCGTTTCTGCTGTATTTACATGCGCTGATCTCAGGCCGCTAAACGAGTGTGATGGACAATATTGAAGTCGTTCGCTTGTTTCCCGGCCTCTTTACACCAACTGAGAAAGCATGAAGGGAACAGAACAATCACAATTAGATCAATCTGTCCCCATACAGTATCATGTTATTAGCAGCACATCTACAGTTTACACCGGCGATGTGCTGCTAAGAACAAGTATTTCTGTTCCCACATAAACAATCCTATCACTCGATGAATAGGCAGCATTTTGCTTGTTTAGTATAATACACCCCATAGTCCTCCGTATATTATAATGTGCACCTCAGTCCTCCATATAGTATAATGCACACCTCCGTCCTCCATATAGTATAATATACTCCTCTGTCCTCCATATAGTAAAATACACTCCTCATAGTCCTCCATATATTAAAATACACTGCAATTCCTCCATATAGTATAGTGTACTGCCACAGTCCTCCATATATTATAATACACTCCTTAGTCCTCCAAATAGTATAATACATTCCTCATAGTGCTCCATATAGTATAATGCCCCGCCATTGTAATCCATGTAGTACAATTTACTTTCCATAGTATAATGCACCCCATAGTTCTTCATATAGTATAATGTATTGCCCATAGTACTCGATACAGTATAATGCAGCCCACCTATATTATAATAATGCCACCCCAGAATATAATGCAGCCACCCAACAATATATTGTAGCCGCATGAGTATAATGTAACTCCCCCAGAGAATATAATGCAGCCCCTGCATATATAATGTATGATAGCCCCCTCATAGAGCATAATGCAGACCCCCATAGAATATAATGCAGCCCTCATATAGTATAATGCAGCTCCCCATAGAATATAATGTAGCCCCCTCATAGAGTATGATGCAATCACCCCTCATAGAATATAATACAGCACCCTATGGAATGTAATATAGCCCACCTCCCCATAGAATATAATGTAGCCCCCCAGAGAATGTTATACAGCCCGCCCCAATAGAATGTAATGCAGCCAGCCCCCCCATAGAATGTAATGCAGCCAGCCCCCCCTATAGAATGTAATACAGCCCCCCCAATAGCCCCACAATCCAGTTATCACTCATTGATATGTTTAAAAAAAAAAAAAACACTCCTCACCTCTCCTCGTGCCCGCGCTGCTCCCGGCTCCGGTCTCAGCAGCTTCAGTCTGCCTGCCCGACACACAGCAGGTACGTGATAATATGACATCATCGCGCACCCACAGTGTCAGAGGCAGAGCGGGAATGATGGGAGAGGGAGCGACAGCAGACTCTCTCCTCCATCATTTCATTCAACTGTACCCGCATCATAGACGCCGGTATAGTTGAATGCGCTGGCGGGGGGGTGAGTTGGTGCTGGCGAGCGGCCCACTACTGCCACCGGCCCTTCTGGCATTTGCCAGAAGTGCCCGATAGCCATTCCGGCCCTGCTGTGAATGAAGGCACAAAAAATAATCTCCAGGTCCCAACTAGAGATGAGCAGGATGCACAGATGACATCCCGACAGCTCGGGGTGATCAAAGGCTGCACAGGGGATGCCAAAAGGCTAGAGATTCGCAGCCACCAGGTAGTACTGACCTGCACACTAGACTGGAGACCCGTGAATCCATACGCTCATCTCTAATCCCAACTGTCCCAGATACAGCGGACAGTCGCGGATTTGGGTCTACACCCTGCAGTCTCGGGCATCTGCTGAATTTCCCTTAGGCTATGTGCACACGTATTCTGGTCCACTCTGGATTTTTCTGCAGCGAATTTGATAAATCTGCAGGGGGGAACCCTACTCGCCACCGCACGGGGGCAAGTGGTAAGAGAGAGGCTAAGTGCCAGAATTGCAGCATCTCATGGATGTGCCATTTCTCTAGGGCGGCTGAGAGCTGATGGTTTTTAGTCTGGGACGGGGCCAATATCCATGGCCCCTTCCTAGGCTATTAATATCAGCCCGCAGCTGTCTGCCTAGACTTCTAACGCATCGGGTATTCTAGAATATGCATGTCCACGTAGTATATGGACAATGATGATTCCAGAATTCGCGGCAGACTGTGCCCGTCGCTGATTGGTCGAGGCAACCTTTATGACATCATCGTCGCCATGGCAACCATTATGACATCTACGTCGATACTGTGCCCGTCGCTGATTGGTCGAGGCCTGGCAGCCTCGACCAATCAGACGCGGGATGTCTACGTCCTTTATGACATCATCGTCGCTGTGCCCGTCGCTGATTGGTCGAGGCCTGGTGATCTCGACCAATCAGACGCGGGATTTCTACGTCGATACTGTGCCCGACGCGGGATTTCCAGGACAGACAGACAGACGGAAAAACCCTTAGGCAATTATATATATAGATAGGGAGACCCTATGTCATTTTTGGGGGTCCCCATTTTAATAACCAGTAAAGGCGAAGTATACAGCTGTGAGCTGATATTAATAGCCTTGGAAGCTCCATAGGTATTTCTCCCTTCCCAGGCTGTAAACATCTGCTCCCAGCTGTCTGCTTTCACTCTGCTGGTTAATAAAATGTCAGGGGATCCCACATCATTATTTATTTATTTATTTTATTTATTTTTTTCAGAAAATAATTCAGTATGTAAAAAAAAATACACATATTTAGCACAGTGCTTGTGTCGCTTACTGTATATGTCACTGACCTCTTTATAGCTATCTACAGTTATATGAAAAAGTTTGGGCACCCCTATTAATCTTAAGCTTAATGTTTTATAAAAATTGTTTTTTTTGCAACAGCTATTTCAGTTTCATATATCTAATAACTGTTGGACACAGTAATGTTTCTGCCTTGAAATGAGGTTTATTGTACTAACAGAAAATGTGCAATCTGCATTCAAACAAAATTTGACAGGTGTATAAGTATGGGCACCCCACCAGAAAAGTGACATTAACATTTAGTAGTTCCTCCTTTTGCAAAAATAACAGCCTCTAGTCGCTTCCTGTAGCTTTTAATGAGTTCCTGGATCCTGAATGAAGGTATTTTTGATCATTCCTCTTTACAAAACAATTCCAGTTCAGTTAAGTTTGATGGTCGCCGAGCATGGACAGCCCTCTTCAAATGATCCCACAGATGTTCAATGATATTTAGGTCTGGGGACTGGGATGGCCATTCCAGAACAGTGTAATTGTTCCTCTGCATGAATGCCTGAGTAGATTTGGAGCGGTGTTTCGGATCATTGTTTTGCTGAAAGATCCATCCCCTGCGTAGCTTCAACTTTGTCACAGATTCATGAACATTATTGTCAAGAATCTGCTGATACTGAGAGGAATCCATGCGTCCCTCAACTTTAACAAGATTCCTGGTACCGGCATTGGCCACACAGCCCCAAAGCATGATGGAACCTCCACCAAATTTTACTGTGGGTAGCAAGTGTTTTTCTTGGAATGCTGTGTTTTTTGGCTGCCATGCATAACGCCTTTTTGTATGACCAAACAACTCAATCTTGGTTTCATCAGTCCACAGGACCTTTTTCCAAAAAGAAATTGGCTTCTCCAAATGTGCTTTTGCATACCTCAGCCGACTCTGTGGCGTGCTTGCAGAAATGGCTTCTTTCGCATCACTCTCACATACAGCTTCTCCTTGTGCAAAGTGCGTTGTATAGTTGACCGATGCACAGTGACACCATCTGCAGCAAGTTGATGCTGCAGCTCTCTGGAGGTGGTCTGAGGATTGTCCTTGACTGATCTCACCATTCTTCTTCTCTGCCTTTCTGATGTTTTTCTTGGCCTGCCACTTCTGGCCTTAACAAGAACTGCACCTGTGTTCTTCCATTTCCTTACTATGTTCCTCACAGTGGAAATTGACAGGTTAAATCTCTGAGACAGCTTTTTGTATCCTTCCCCTGAACAACTATGTTGAATAATCTATGTTTTCAGATCATTAGACAGTTGTTTTGAGGAGCCCATGATGCCACTCTTCAGAGGAGATTCAAACAGGAGAACAACTTGCAAGTGGCCACTTTTAGTAGCTTTTCTCATGATTGCATACACCTGGCTATGAAGTTCAAAGCTCAATGAGGTTAGAAAACCAAAAAAAGTGCTTTAGTAAGTCAGTAAAAAGTAGGTAGGAGTATTTAAAACAAGAAAATGATAAGGGTGCCCATACTTATGCCCCTGTAAAATTTTGTTTGAATGCAAATTGCACATTTTCTGTTAGTACAATAAACCTCATTTCAAGGTAGAAACATTACTGTGTCCAACAGTTGTTAGATATATGAAACTGAAATAGCTGTTGCAAAAAAACAACAATTTTTATAAAACATTAAGATTAATAGGGGTGCCCAAACTTTTTCATATAACTGTATTTGAGGTATATATCTATTCTGTTGGGTCACACTGATTTTTACTGTACACGGCAGATGAATTGACAGCTTTTCAAAGGACATGGGTGTGTAAAAATTGGACGGAACTCGCATGGTCCGAGTGCCATGCAATATCCTCCCGCCCCTCCTCGTTCTGAGCTGAGAAAAAAAACTCACAGATGAGCAGAGACTCAGATTAACATTGGTCAGAGTACAATCTGATTTTTTTTTTTTTTTTTTTTTATCGAATTGCACTCGTCCGTTTTCCTGACAGATGACTATGATCCCTTAAAGGGAATCTTTCACCAGGTTTTTGCTATCTCAAGCGTAGCCTGATGTAGGTACGGAGACTCTGATTGTGGTGTTGTCTCACTTAGTAAGCCACTTGCTGCAGTTTTGATTAACCCCTTTACCCTCAAGGGTGGTTTGCACGTTAACCCCTTTCTGACATATGACGTACTATCCCATCAAGGTGGGGTGGGCCCGTATGACCACCGACAAGATAGTACGTCATATGCGATCAGCCGCGCTCATGGGGGGAGCGCGGCTGATCGTGTCTGGGTGTCAGCTGACTATCGCAGCTGACATCCGGCACTGTGTGTCACGGACTGCTCCTGGCACATTAACCCTCGGAACACTGTGATCAAACATGATCGCAGTGGCCGGCGGTATAGGGAAGCATCGCACAGGGAGGGGGCTCCCTGCGTGCTTCCCTGAGACCCTCGGAGCAACGCGATGTGCTCGCGTTGCTCCGAGGGTCTCCTCCCTGCAGGCCCCGGATCCAAAATGGCTGCGGGGCTGCTTCCGAGTCCTGCAGGGAGGTGGCTTACCAGCACCTGCTCAGAGAAGGCGCTGGTAAGCCTGCAGCCCTGACTGTCAGATCGCTAATCTGACACAGTGCACTGCAAGGTGTCAGATCAGCGATCTTACCCTATAACATGATGAACCCCCCTGGGGCAATGTTATAGTGTAAAAAAAAAAAAAAAAAAAAATCCTAAATAAAGAAAAAAATATTGTTCCCATAAATGCATTTCTTTATCTAAATAAAATAAAAACCGTAAAAGTACGCATATTTAGTATCTCCACGTCCATAACGACCCGACCTATAAAACTGTCCCTCTAGTTAACCCCTTCAGTGAACACCATAAAAAAAAAGAGGCAAAAAACAACGCTTTATTATCATACCACCAAACAAAAAGTGGAATAACACACAATGAAAAATACAGATATAAATAACCATGGTACTGCGGAGAAAACATCATCTTGTCCCGCAAAAAATTAGCTGCCATACAGCATCATCAGCGCAAAAATAAAAAAGTTATAGTCCTCAGAATAAAGCGATGCAAAAATTATTTTTTATATAAAAGTTTTTATCGTATAAAAGCGCCAAAACATAAAAAAATTATATAAATGAGGTATCGCTGTAATCGTACTGACCCAAAGAATAAAACTGCTGTATCCATTTTACCAAACGCGGAAGGTATAAACTTCCCCTCCCTCCTCCCCCCCTCCCAAAAGAAATTCTTGAATAGCTGGTTTTTGGTCATTCTGCCTCACAAATCGGAATAAAAAGCGATCAAAAAATGTCACGTGCCAAAAAATGGTACCAATAAAAACGTTAACTCGTCCTGCAAAAAAGAAGACCTCACATGACTCTGTGGACCAAAGTGTGGAAAAATTATAGCTCTCAAAATGTGGTAACGCAAAAACTAATTTTTGTAATTAAAAAGCGTCTTTCAGTGTGTGACAGCTGCCAATCATAAAAATCCGCTAAAAAACCCGCTATAAAAGTAAATCAAACCCCACTTCATCACCCCCTTAGTGAAAAATAATAACATTTAAAAAATGTATATATTTCCATTTTCCCATTAGGGTTAGGGCTAGGGTTGGTACTAGGGTTAGGTTGGGGCTAGGGTTAGGACTAGGGTTGGGGTTAGAGCTACAGTTAGGTTGGGGTTAGGGTTGGGTCTAAATTTAGGGTTAGGGATGGGGCTAAAGTTAGGGTTTGGATTACATTTATGGTTGTGCGCCCAAACAGTGGTTTACCCCACATATGGGGTATCTGGGTACTCAGGACAAATTGTACAGCAACTTTTGGGGTCCATTTTCTCCTGTTACCCTTGGTAGAATAAAACAAATTGGAGCTGAAGTAAATTTTTTGTGAAAAAAAGTTATTTTTTTTTTTTTAAACCTTCCAAAAATTCCTGTGAAGCACCTGAAGGGTTAATAAACCTCTTGAATGTGGGTTTGAGCACCTTGAGGGGTGCAGTTTTTAGAATGGTGTCACACTTGGTTATTTTCTATGATATAGACCCCTCAAAATGACTTCAAATGTGATGTGGTCCCTAAAAAAAAATGTAAAAAACAAGAAATTGCTGGTCAACCTTTAACCATTATAACTCCCTAACAAAAATTTTGGTTCCAAAATTGTGCTGATGTAAAGTAGACATGTGGGAAATGTTACTTATTAAGTATTTTGTGTGACATATCTCTGTGATTTAAGGGCATAAAAATTCAAAGTTGGAAAATTGCAAAATTTTTGCCAAATTTGTTTTTTTTTTTCACAAATAAACGCAGGTAATATAATTTTTTTTTTACCATGATCATGAAGTACGCTATGTCACGAGAAAACAATGTCAGAATCATCAGGATCCGTTGAAGCGTTCCAGAGTTATAACCTCATAAAGGGACAGTGGTCAGAATTGTAAAAATTGGCCCGGTCATTAACCCCTTCCCGACCTGTGACACAGCGTATGCGTCATGAAAGTCGGTGCCAATCCGACCTGTGACGCATATGCTGTGTCATAGAAAGATCGCGTCCCTGCAGATCGGGTGAAAGGGTTAACTCACATTTCACCCGATCTGCAGGGACAGGGGGAGTGGTAGTTTAGCCCAGGGGGGGTGGCTTCACCCCCCCATGGCTACGATCGCTCTGATTGGCTGTTGAAAGTGAAACTGCCAATCAGAGCGATTTGTAATATTTCACCTAAAAAACTGGTGAAATATTACAATCCAGCCATGGCCGATGCTGCAATATCATCGGCCATGGCTGGAAACACTGATGTGCCCCCACCCCACCCCACCGATCGCCCCCCCAGCCCCCCGATCTGTGCAGCGCTCCCCTCCGTCCTGTGCTCCGCTCCCCCGTCCTCCTGTCTGCTCCCCCCGTGCTCCAGTCAACCCCCCCGCACTCCGATCACCCCCCCGCACAGCGATCCCCCCGTGCTCCGATCACCCCCCCTTGCACAGCGATCCCCCACCCCGTGCTCCAATCCACCCGCACGCACACCGATCCTCATCCGTGCTCCGACGCCCCCCACCCCGTGCTCCGACGCCTCCCCCCCGTGCTCCGACGCCCCCCCGTGCTCCGACGCCCCCCCGTGCCCTGATCTCCCACCCACTTATACTTACCGAGCCTGCCGGTGTCCGTCTTCTTTCCTGGGCGCCGCCATCTTCCAAAATGGCGGGCGCATGTGCAGTGCGCCCGCCGAATCTGCCGGCCGGCAGATTCGTTCCAGAGTGAATTTTGATCACTGAGATATAACCTATCTCAGTGATCAAAATAAAAAAATAGTAAATGACCCCCCCCCCCTTTGTCACCCATAGGTAGGGACAATAAAAAAAATAAAGAATTTTTTTTTTTCACTAAGGTTGGAGTTAGAACTAGGGGTAGGGTTAGGGGTAGGGTTAGGGGTAGGGGTAGGGTTAGGGGTAGGGTTAGGGTTAGGGCTAGGGTTAGGGGTATGGTTAGGGTTCGGGATGTGCACACGTATTCTGGTCCTCTGCGGATTTTTCCGCAGAGGATTTGATAAATCCGCAGTGCTAAACCGCTGTGGATTTACCGCGGTTTTTCTGCGCATTTCACTGCAGTTTTACAACTGCGAATTTCTATTGGAGCAGTTGTAAAACCGCTGCGGAATCCGCAGAAAGAAGAGACATGCTGCAGAATGTAAACCGCTGCGTTTCCGTGCTGTTTTTCTGCAGCATGTGTACAGCGATTTTTGTTTCCCATAGGTTTACATTGAATTGTAAACTCATGGGAAACTGCTGCGGATCCGCAGCGTTTTCCGCAGCGTTTTCCGCAGCGTGTGCACATACCTTTAGAATTAGACTATGTGCACACGGTGCGGATTTGGCTGAGGATTCACAGCGGATTGGCCGCTGCGGATCCGCAGCAGTGTTCCATCAGGTTTACAGTACCATGTAAACATATGGAAAACCAAATCCGCTGTGCCCATGGTGCGGAAAATACCGCGCGGAAACGCTGTGTTGTATTTTCCGCAGCATGTCAATTCTTTGTGCGGATTCCGCAGCGTTTTACACCTGTTCCTCAATAGGAATCCACAGGTGAAATCCGCACAAAAACACTGGCAATCCGCGGCAAATCCGCAGGTAAAACGCAGTGCCTTTTACCCGCGCATTTTTCAAAAATGGTGCTGAAAAATCTCATACGAATCCGCAACGTTGGCACATAGCCTTAGGGTTAGGGTTGGGTTGGAATTAGGGTTGTGGTTAGGGGTGTGTTGGGGTTAGGGTTGTGATTAGGGTTACGGCTACAGTTGGGATAAGGTTTAGGGGTGTGTTGGAGTTAGAATTGAGGGGTTTCCACTGTTTAGGCACATCAGGGGGTCTCCAAACGCAACATGGCGCCACCATTGATTCCAGCCAATCTTGTATTCAAAAAGTCAAATGGTGCTCCCTCACTTCCGAGCCCCGACGTGTGCCCAAACAGTGGTTTACCCCCACATATGGGGTACCAGCATACTCAGGACAAACTGCGCAACAATTACTGGGGTCCAATTTCTCCTGTTACCCTTGAGAAAATAAAAAATTGCTTGCTAAAACATAATTTTTGAGGAAAGAAAAATGATTTTTTATTTTCACGGCTCTGCGTTGTAAACGTCTGTGAAGCACTTGGGGGTTCAAAGTGCTCAGCACATATCTAGATAAGTTCCTTGGGGGGTCTAGTTTCCAAAATGGGGTCACTTGTGGGGGGTTTCTACTGTTTAGGCACACCAGGGGCTCTGCAAACGCAACGTGACGTCCGCAGACAATTCCATCAAAGTCTGCATTTCAAAAGTCACTACTTCCCTTCTGAGCCCCGACGTGCGCCCAAACAGTGGTTTACCCCCACACATGGGGTATCGGCGTACTCAGGAGAAACTGGACAATAACTTTTGGGGTCCAATTTCTCCTGTAACCCTTGGGAAAATAAAAAATTCTGGGCTAAAAAATTATTTTTGAGGAAAGAAAACGTATTTATTATTTTCACGGCTCTGCGTTATAAGCTTCTGTAAAGCACTTGGGGGTTGAAAGTGCTCACCACATATCCAGATAAGTTCCTTTGGGGGTCTAGTTTCCAAAATGGGGTCACTTGTGGGGGGTTTCTACTGTTTAGGCACACCAGGGGCTCTGCAAACGCAACGTGACGCCCGCAGACCATTCCATGAAAATCTGTATTTCAAAACGTCACTACTTCACTTCCGAGCCCCGGCAAGTGCCCAAACAGTAGTTTACCCCCACATGTGGGGTATCACCGTACTCAGGAGAAACTGGACAACAAATATTGGGGTCAAATTTCTCCTGTTACCCTTGGGAAAATTAAAAAATTCTGGGCTAAAAAATTATTTTTGAGGAAATAAAACGTATTTATTATTTTCACTGCTCTGTGTTATGAACTTCTGTGAAGCACTTGGGGGTTCAAAGTGCTCACCTCACATCTAGATAAGTTCCTTTCGGGGTCTAGTTTCCAAAATGGGGTCACTTGTGGGGGGTTTCTACTGTTTAGCCACATCAGGGGCTCTGCAAACGCAAAGTGACGCCCGCAGAGCATTCCATCAAAGTCTGCATTTCAAAACGTCATTACTTCACTTCCGAGCCCCAGCATGTGCCTAAACAGTGGTTTACCCCCACATATGGGGTATCAGCGTACTCAGGAGAAACTGGACAACAACTTTTGGGGTCAAATTTCTCCTGTTACCCTTGGGAAAATAAAAAATTGCGGGCTAAAAAATCATTTTTGAGAAAAGAAATTTTTTATTTTATTTTCATGGCTCTGCGTTATAAACTTCTGTGAAGCACTTGAGGGTTCAAAGTGCTCACCACACATCTAGATTAGTTCCTTTGGGGGTCTAGTATCCAAAATGGGGTCATTTGTGGGGGATCTCCAATGTTTAGGCACATAGGGGCTCTCCAAACGCGACATGGTGTCCGCTAATGATTGGAGCTAATTTTCCATTTAAAAAGCCAAATGGCATGCCTTCCCTTCTGAGCCCTGCCGTGCGCCCAAACAGTGGTTTACCCCCACATATGGGGTATCTGCGTACTCAGGACAAACTGGACAACAACATTTGTGGTCCAATTTCTCCTATTACCATTGGCAAAATAGGAAATTCCAGGCTAAAAAATCATTTTTGAGAAAAGAAAAATTATTTTTTATTTTCATGGCTCTGCATTATAAACTTCTGTGAAGCACCTGGGGGTTTAAAGTACTCAGTATGCATCTAGATAAGTTCCTTGGGGGGTCTAGTTTCCAAAATGGTGTCACTTGTGGGGGAGCTTCAATGCATAGGCACACAGGGGCTCTCCAAATGCGACATGGTGTCCGCTAACAATTGGAGCTAATTTTCCATTCAAAAAGTCAAAAGGCGCGCCTTCCCTTCCGAGCCCTGCCGTGTGCCCAAACAGTGGTTTACCCCCACATATGAGGTATCGGCGTACTCGGGAGAAATTGCTCAACAAATTTTAGGATCCATTTTATCCTATTGCCCATGTGAAAATAAAAAAATTGAGGCGAAAAGAAATTTTTTGTGAAAAAAAAGTACTTTTTCATTTTTACAGATCAATTTGTGAAGCAGCTGGGGGTTTAAAGGGCTCACTATGCATCTAGATAAGTTCCTTGGGGCGTCTAGTTTCCAAAATGGGGTCACTTGTGGGGGAGCTCCAATTTTTAGGCACACGGGGGCTCTCCAAACGTGACATGGTGTCCGCTAACGATGGAGATAATTTTTCATTCAAAAAGTCAAATGGCACTCCTTCCCTTCCGAGCCTTACCATGTGCCCAAACAGTGGCTTACCCCCACATGTGAGGTATAGGTGCACTCAGGAGAAATTGCCCAACAAATTTTAGGATCCATTTTATCCTGTTGTCCATCTGAAAATGAAAAAATTGAGGCGAAAATAATTTTTTTGTGAAAAAAAGTACTTTTTCATTTTTACAGATCAATTTGTGAAGCAACTGGGGGTTTAAAGGGCTCACTATGCATCTAGATAAGTTCCTTGGGGCGTCTAGTTTCCAAAATGGGGTCACTTGTGGGGGAGCTCCAATTTTTAGGCACACGGGGGCTCTCCAAACGTGACATGGTGTCCGCTAAAGAGTGCAGCCAATTTTTCATTCAAAAAGTCAAATGGCGCTCCTTCCCTTCCAAGCCCTGCCGTGCGCCCAAACAGTGGTTTACCCCCACATATGAGGTATCAGCGTACTCAGGACAAATTGGACAACAATTTCTCAGTTTCTCCTTTTACCATTGGGAAAATAAAAAAATTGTTGCTGAAAAATCATTTTTGTGACTAAAAAGTTAAATGTTAATTTTTTCCTTCCATGTTGCTTCTGCTGCTGTGAAGCACCTGAAGGGTTAATAAACTTCTTGAATGTGGTTTTGTGCACCTTGAGGGGTGCAGTTTTTAGAATGGTGTCACTTTTGGGTATTTTCAGCCATATAGACCCCTCAAACTGACTTCAAATGTGAGGTGGTCCCTAAAAAAAATGGTTTTGTAAATTTCGTTGTAAAAATGAGAAATCGCTGGTCAAATTTTAACCCTTATAACTTCCTAGCAAAAAAAAATTTTGTTTCCAAAATTGTGCTGATGTAAAGTAGACGTGTGGGAAATGTTATTTATTAACTATTTTGTGTCACATAACTCTCTGGTTTAACAGAATAAAATTTCAAAATGTGAAAATTGCGAAATTTTCAAAATTTTCGCCAAATTTCCGTTTTTATCACAATTAAACACAGAATTTATTGACCTAAATTTACCACTAACATGAAGCCTAATATGTCACGAAAAAACAATCTCAGAACCGCTAGGATCCATTGAAGCGTTCCTGAGTTATTACCTCATAAAGGGACACTGGTCAGAATTGCAAAAAACGGCAAGGTCTTTAAGGTCAAAATAGGCTGGGTCATGAAGGGGTTAACGTGCAAACCACCCTTGGGGTAAAGGGGTTAATGACCGGGCCAATTTTTACAATTCTGACCACTGTCCCTTTATGAGGTTATAACTCTGGAACGCTTCAACGGATCCTGATGATTCTGACACTGTTTTCTCGTGACATATTGTACTTCGTGATAGTGGTAAAATTTCTGTGATATTACCTGCGTTTATTTGTGAAAAAAACGTAAATTTGGCGAAAATTTAACAATTTTCCAACTTTGACTTTTTATACCCTAAAATCAGAGAGTTATATCGCACAAAATGGTTAATAAATAACATTTTCCACATGTCTACTTTACATCAGCAGAATTTTGGAACAAATTTTTTTTTTTGTTAGGGAGTTATAAGGGTTAACACTAGGACTACTGGACTCGTGACCCCGCCTAGAACTACTGAAAGGAGTCATTTTGACTCCTTGCTTGTTTTCGTTTATTTTTAGAGTTTCATTTGTGGTTATTTATTAATAATTATATTTTTTGTAATGTATTATTATTGTGAGATCCAACAGTAATGCTTTTGATTGTTTTTTTTTCTGCTTTTCTTATTTTTCTACAGAAAATAGCAATAATTATAATAGATGTTTTTCAAACATTTTTTTTTTATTCAAGTGCACACATATAAACAACAACTGAAGAACAAAAAGCAGAGAAAATGTAGGTGGAGGAGCATAAAAATGAAAATATGGCGCAGAATTCACCTTCTAAACATTTGGTGTTTCGCATTTTAGGCATTGCCTTTGATTTATGGCAGTACATTGCCCACACAAAGACTTACCACAAGTCTTACAATTGCCGACAGATCTATTTTTCTTGCACTTTTCTTTGATCTGGCAAAATTTTGTTTGAACCATCACTTCTGAACATGTAGAAACTTGGAACGTGGAACCCTTTTCCCTATCTGTGACATAAGGACCACTCAACTCTCTCACAAGCATTTGCAAAAATGCCTTGCGTGACATTTTTTGGTGGGTAATCTCCTTGAATATTATACATGCATTTATACCCAGGAACACATGGGCTACCCGCACAGTGAACAAGTCTGTATGACCATGCTCACACACCACCAAGAAACCTGAAGACACAAAAGAGAATAGTAAAACCAAAAACACTCAGTTTGAAAAAATGTTGCAGTAATCCGCAAGTGCTAGTAAAAGATGTAAAAAACAGGGTATTTGGTTGATACGTTTTTTGCAAAAAATGTATACTAAGCTGCTCTACCAATCTTCACGGTATACCCTTATCAGAGCAGTCCTAACTAATGTATGCAATCCCTATCTGATGTATTTAAAAACCTGATCATCTGTATATAACCTGTGTGAACAGGGTTCAGAGAGGAAAAATCCATGCGTGCATACAGGGTAGAACAGCTATTGTGCAGATAGCCCAAGAGGAGTGGTGGAACTCCCCAGTCTTGTAGACACAAGAGAACAATTATGGAAACAGGAACACATGGGCTACCCGCACAGTGAACAAGTCTGTATGACCATGCTCACACACCACCAAGAAACCTGAAGACACAAAAGAGAATAGTAAAACCAAAAACACTCAGTTTGAAAAAATGTTGCAGTAATCCGCAAGTGCTAGTAAAAGATGTAAAAAACAGGGTATTTGGTTGATACGTTTTTTGCAAAAAATGTATACTAAGCTGCTCTACCAATCTTCACGGTATACCCTTATCAGAGCAGTCCTAACTAATGTATGCAATCCCTATCTGATGTATTTAAAAACCTGATCATCTGTATATAACCTGTGTGAACAGGGTTCAGAGAGGAAAAATCCATGCGTGCATACAGGGTAGAACAGCTATTGTGCAGATAGCCCAAGAGGAGTGGTGGAACTCCCCAGTCTTGTAGACACAAGAGAACAATTATGGAAACAGGAACACATGGGCTACCCGCACAGTGAACAAGTCTGTATGACCATGCTCACACACCACCAAGAAACCTGAAGACACAAAAGAGAATAGTAAAACCAAAAACACTCAGTTTGAAAAAATGTTGCAGTAATCCGCAAGTGCTAGTAAAAGATGTAAAAAACAGGGTATTTGGTTGATACGTTTTTTGCAAAAAATGTATACTAAGCTGCTCTACCAATCTTCACGGTATACCCTTATCAGAGCAGTCCTAACTAATGTATGCAATCCCTATCTGATGTATTTAAAAACCTGATCATCTGTATATAACCTGTGTGAACAGGGTTCAGAGAGGAAAAATCCATGCGTGCATACAGGGTAGAACAGCTATTGTGCAGATAGCCCAAGAGGAGTGGTGGAACTCCCCAGTCTTGATAAGGGTGTACCGTGAAGATTGGTAGAGCAGCTTAGTATACATTTTTTGCAAAAAACGTATCAACCAAATACCCTGTTTTTTACATCTTTTACTAGCACTTGCGGATTACTGCAACATTTTTTCAAACTGAGTGTTTTTGGTTTTACTATTCTCTTTTGTGTCTTCATGCATTTATACCCGCAAAGTCTAAGGCATTTTCAAATGCATGAACAGGCCATCTCCTTGTGGATGTTCGTGTGGTATATTTTCGTGCCATCTGATCCACTACATCTACTCCATATTTTGTTTCATTGTAAAACTTTACAGTTTCTGGAGTTTTTTTAGCGGAATCAGACGCAACAACAACATCTGGATGGACGGAACTCAAAATGACAACATTTTTGTTGGGCTTTCCTTGATATACTGTAAGTGTAAAATTGTCTTCATTTCTAAACACTTTAGTGTTGTACAATTCCTCTTTCATGGATTTTATTTCTTTAGGCACTTCTCGCCTTATCTTATTCAGTGTTCCCACGATGGTTGTTCCTTTGCTTTTTAGCTGTTTAGCTAATTTTAATGAAGTAAAATAATTATCGGTTGTAACATTGCGACCTTTTTTCAAAAACGGGTCCAATAACTTCATTACCACATGGTCAGCTAAACGGTCCTCAGCACGGCGTGTGTCATCTTTGCCTAGATAAGGGAAGCCATTTGCCAGATATTTGCTCTCCTTATCAACAGCTAGCCAATATTTGTGGCCATATTTATCTGGTTTGGAAGGCATGTACTGCGTGAATGGACACCTAGTTTTGCTTGGGAAAAGTTGCTCATCCACCGTTATGTATGGGCCAGGTTTGTAACACGCAATACAATTTTCAATAAACCTGTCCCACACAGTAGAAAATAGAGCAAACTTGTCCGTTTGCAGTCTCTCTGATCGAGTAGATTTCTCATCAAATCTGAGAAACCTCATAATTTCAACAAAGCGGTCCCTAGACATTGTCGCTTTGCAAAACGGTATTCCCCAGTCATTACACCAAATACTGCTAATCGAGTGACGGTTCGTGCCAGATATTCCACGAGCATAGAATATCGCAATGAATGCATCTAGCTCCTCATCAGATAGAGTAAACTGTAATTTATTGTTCCTGCATGCTTCTGCAAGCGTACAGTTCTTTATATGTGTCAATATATATGAATCAAAAAATAAACGCCATGCGCTCAAAGGACTATCGATAATGATATTTCTTCTGGCGTATCCTGTAGGGCCAGGTGCTTCTCGAAGAATATTTTGGCTGTCACGCCTACCAGGCAAGTGTTGTCCAATTTCAACAGGTTTCCATTGAATACCCTCCGCTGAAACTAGTATTCCTTCAGATTCGCCTTCTCTGGTGTTTGTTGTTGCATTACCTTCGCCGCCATCGTTATCTGTTGTTCTTTCATTTCTGGGACGTTTTGCTGATTTTTTCTATCCACGACCAGGAGGATGGTCACGAGGCAACATAACTGCATGAGCCCGATCCCCAGTTGATGTGCTTGGAATATCTCGAAAAAAGTTGATGAATATTTAGAATTTTTGTTTTGTAAGGGTCCGTGCACACTGGCTGGATTAGCGGCGGAATATCCGGCCCGTACCTGCCCGCTCAGGTACAGAGCGGAGTTTCATACCTGAAGCTCCGCTCCGAACCCCGGGCTGGAGCCGCTGTCTGGGACGGAGCCGTGCTCACGCGTAAGCAAGAGCTGCTCTGTCCCTGACAGCGGCTCCAGCCCGGGGTTCGGAGCGGAGCTTCAGGCATGAGCGGGCAGGTACGGCCTGTATTGCGGCAAGAATATCCAGATGGCTATTCAGCCAGAATTCTGCTAGTGTGCACAGGCCCTAACTCAGTGTGTGGAAGAACAAATAAATACACATTACTACTTACCTTCTGGATTTGTTCCTTCTGAGTCTTCAGATTCACTTGATATGTTCTGAGGAATGAAATCTTCATCACTGTCAGAATCAAATACATGTTCCTGCAATTCGGATTCCGATTCATCCTCCGGTATGGATTGCAAAGTAGCCAGAATATCCTGAGGCTTTATCAAACGTCTTCTCTCCATATTCCTCACAAATTCCATAATTCTATATAGTTCCCTGCTGAAAAATAGAAATGAAAACTAAAAGAAATAATAACTGTTCTGCCACCTTCAAAAGTAGGTGGGCTGAATCAGTTGACAGACAGCTAAACTATTTCATAACAATTCATACCTGTATGAGTCTTCAGAGCTCGTATGTCTGCGTCTGTTCTCTTTGTCTCTTCAGCTGAACTGAAAGTAAAGTTACTATCCAGAATACTGTCTCCTGCTAGGACCTTAGAAAAACACCACCCTTCATTAGCATAAGATAAGAGCCTAGAGTAAACAAGCTATTTTGTTCAGCATTACACAGTAATACAAGCAGGTAAAACACAAGGAAAATGTGAAAAGTTGTAAATTGAACTACATCTATATGAACATCAGGGTAAATAAGACAGAGTGAAAAAATTATGCACAAAACTTTATAGCAACATTTAGTGACAAAAGGACCTCAAATTATAGTAGGGAGTCAAAATGACTCCCTTCAGTAGTCCTTGGTAAATTTTGAAAAAAACGCGCAAATTTTTTACCAAAATTATTTATTCTCACAAAATCTTTTTTCACATCATATTTGAGGAAAAGTCACCGAGTTTCAAGCCGGAATTCTGAAAAATGTAGTCACAGAAGAGAAATAAAAAACGAAAGGAGTCAAAATGACTCCATCAGTAGTTCTAGTGTTAAAAGTTGACCAGCAATTTCTCGTTTTTACAACACCATTTTTTTTTTTTTTTTTTAGGGACCACATCTCATTTGAAGTCGCTTTGAGGGGTCTATATGATAGAAAATACCCAAGTGTGACACCATTCTAAAAACTGCACCCCTCAAGGTGCTCAAAACCACATTCAAGAAGTTTATTAACCCTTAAGGTGTTTCACAGGAATTTTTGGAATGTTTAACAAAAAATGAACATATAACTTTTCTTCACAAAAAATTTAATTCGGCTCCAATTTGTTTTATTTTACCAAGGGTAACAGGAGAAAATGGACTCCAAAAGTTGTGCAATTAGTCCTGAGTACGCTGATACCCCATACGTGGGGGTACACCACTGTTTGGGCGCATGGCAGAGCTCGGAAGGGAAGGAGTGCCATTTGACTTTTCAATACAAAATTGACTGGTATTGAGATCGGACGCCATGTCGCGTTTGCAGAGCCCCTGATGTGCCTAAACATTAAAACCCCCCACAAGTGACACCATTTTGGAAAGCAGACTCCCTAAGGAACTTATCTAGAGGTGTGGTGAGCACTTTGACCAACCAAGTGCTTCACAGAAGTTTATAATGCTGAGCCGTAAAACAAAAAAATCATATTTTTTCACAAAAATGATATTTTCCCCCCAATTTTTTATTTTCCCAAGGGTAACAGAAGAAATTGGACCCCAAAAGTTGTTGTACAATTTGTCCTGAGTACGCTGACACCCCATATGTGGGGGTAAACCACTGTTTGGGCGCATGGCAGAGCTCGGAAGGGAAAGAGCGCCGTTTGACTTTTCAATGCAAAATTGGCTGGAATTGAGATCTGATGTCATGTCGCATTTGGGTTAGGGTTTCAGTTAGAATTGGGGGTTTGCAATGTTTAGGCACATCAGGGGCTCTCCAAACACACCCCTAACCCTAATCCCAACCATAAATGTAATCCAAACCCTAACTTTAGCCCCATCCTTAACTTTAGCCTCAACCCTAACAGGAAAATGTAAATAAATTTTTTATTTTATTATTTTTCCCTAACTAATGGGGTGATGAAGGGGGGTTTGATTTACTTTTATAGCGGGTTTTTAGCGGATTTTTATGATTGGCAGCTGTCACACTAAAAGACGCTTTTTATTGCAAAAAATCGTTTTTGCGTCTCCACATTTTGAGAGCTATAATTTTTCCATATTTCGATCCAGAGAGTCATGTGAGGTCTTGTTTTTTGCAGGACTGGTTGACGTATTTATTTGTACCATTTTCGGGCATGTGACATTTTTTTGATCGCTTTTTATTCTGATTTTTGTGAGGCAGAATGACCAAAAACAAGCAATTCCTGAATTTCTTTTTTGGGTGGGGGCGCTTATACCGTTCCACTTTTGGTAAAATTGATAAAGCAGTTTTATTCTTCAGGTAATTACGATTACAGCGATACCTCATTTATATTTTTTTTACGTTTTGGTGCTTTTATACGATAAAAACTATTTTATATAAAAAATAATAATTTTTGCATCGCTTTATTCTGAGGACAAATAACTTTATTTTTTCACTGATGATGCTGTTTGGCAGCTCGTTTTTTGCGGGACAAGATGACGTTTTCAGTGGTACCATGTTTTTTTATATCCCTCTTTTTGATCGTGTGTTAGTCCACATTTTGTTCGGCGGTGTAACATAGTAACATAGTAACATAGTTAGTAAGGCCGAAAAAAGACATTTGTCCATCCAGTTCAGCCTATATTCCATCATAATAAATCCCCAGATCTACGTCCTTCTACAGAACCTAATAATTGTATGATACAATATTGTTCTGCTCCAGGAAGACATCCAGGCCTCTCTTGAACCCCTCGACTGAGTTCGCCATCACCACCTCCTCAGGCAAGCAATTCCAGATTCTCACTGCCCTAACAGTAAAGAATCCTCTTCTATGTTGGTGGAAAAACCTTCTCTCCTCCAGACGCAAAGAATGCCCCCTTGTGCCCGTCACCTTCCTTGGTATAAACAGATCCTCAGCGAGATATTTGTATTGTCCCCTTATATACTTATACATGGTTATTAGATCGCCCCTCAGTCGTCTTTTTTCTAGACTAAATAATCCTAATTTCGCTAATCTATCTGGGTATTGTAGTTCTCCCATCCCCTTTATTAATTTTGTTGCCCTCCTTTGTACTCTCTCTAGTTCCATTATATCCTTCCTGAGCACCGGTGCCCTGAGCACCGGTGTGATAATAAAGCTTTTTTTTTTTTTTTACTGTGTTCACTGAAGGGGTTAACTAGTGGGACAGTTATAAGTCGGGTCGTTACGGACGCGTCAATACTAAATATGTGTACTTTTATTGTTTTTTTATTATTAGATAAAGAAATGTATTTATTGGAACAATTTTTTTTTTTAAATTTATTCAGGATTATTTATTTATTTTTTTACACATGTAAATATTTTTTTATTTTTTTTTTTACTTTGTCCCAGTGTGGGACATCATGTTATAGTGTCAGATCGCTGATCTGACACTTTGCAGCGATCACATCGCGTTGCTCCGAGGGTCTCAGGGAAGCACGCAGGGAGCCCCCTCCCTACGCGATGCTTCCCTATGTCGCCGGAACGCTGAGATCATGTTTGATTGCAGTGTTCCAGGGGTTAATGTGCCAGGAGCGGTCCGTGACCACTCCTGGCACATAGTGCCGGATGTCAGCTGTAATAGCTGACACCCGGCCACGCTCCCCCCCCCCCCCCGTGAGCGCGGCTGATCGGTGATGACGTACTATCCCGTCGGTGGTCATACGGGCCCATTCCACCTTGACGGGATAGTAAGTCCGATGTCAGAAAGGGGTTAAAATCTTTTCCCTGCTGCAGATTTCAGATTTAGCAGTTCTCTCAATTCTGAGTTCTGTGTAAACCCCACCCACACAACTGATCTGTGTATAGGCAGAAATCTGCCAATCATTGGTGGCAGTATGGTTGGACTACATAGCAACAGGTTTACTAGTCCTCTAGTAATAATCTGATAAACTGTTTTTATAAAAACTACAGTAAGCAGCATCTCTGAAATCAGGGTCTCTGTCCCTACATTATGCTGTTCTCTGATTAAGTAGCAAAAAACTGTTGATAGGCTCCTTTTTAAATGGGTTCTCTGCATCTTTAGTATTGGAGTTAGTCACAACTTACCACTGCATACTGTCAACTAGGGTTGAGCGAAACGGATCGTTCATTTTCAAAAGTCGCCGACTTTTGGCAAAGTCGGGTTTCATGAAACCCGACCCGATCCCTGTGTGGGGTCGGCCATGCGGTACGCGACTTTCGCGCCAAAGTCGCGTTTCGTATGACGCGCTTGGCGCCATTTTTTCAGCCAATGAAGGGGCGTGGGCAGAGTGATGACATAGGTCTTAGGGGCGTGGACGCCTATTGCCATGTTGTCGCTTGTGCGCTGTAGCGATTTGCACTGTGTAACGAGAGAGAGAGAGAGAGAGAGAAGAAAAAAAATCCCTTTGCATTGGGTTTCGTGTTTCGGTCGATCCTCGACTTTTCGCCATAATCGGCCGATTTCACTCGACTTTTGAGATAGTCGGGTTTCGCGAAACCCGGCTCGACCCTAAAAAAGTCAAGGTCGCTCAACCCTACTGTCAACACTTGGTCTGCGCGCTTACTCTCTCGGCAGGAAAGTTCATATTAGGCTACTTTCACACTAGCGTTTTTAGCAATCCGTCGCAATCCGTCGTTTAGGGCAAAAAACGGATCCTGCAAATGTGCCCTCAGGATGCGTTTTTTGCCCATAAACTTGTATTAGCGACGGATGGCCACACGTTGCGTCCGTCGTGTTTTGGCAGACCGTCACAAAAAACGTTCAATGTAACGTTTTTTTGTCCGTCGCGTCCATTTTTGACCGCACATGCGCGGCCGAAACTCCGCCCCCTTCTCACCGGACTGCAGAATGGGCAGCGGATGCGTCGAAAAACTGCATCCACTGCCCATGTCGTGCAAAAAATTCACAACGTCCGTCGGTACGTCGGCCCGACTCATTGCAACGGACCTGTACCAACGGAGGTGTGAAAGAGCCTGATTACATGTGGGGATTCCTTAGCAACCAGGCAACCCCCACATGTGCTTAGCCTGGCTAGTAGCTGTAAATCGAGTACATGTGGGGGTGGCCTGGTTACTATAGAACCTCCACATGTAATCAGGCTGGCGAGTAGCTGTAAATCATTCAGCTGAGGCGATGAAAATTAAATCTCCGAGCAGTCATAAATATTCGGAGGACACCCAAGCGTGCTCTGGAAAACCCGAGCAACGAGTACATTCGCTCATCACTAGTTATTAAGATTCCTTCTTCATCCTCCTAGAAGAATTCAGCAGCTGTTTATCAGGCCCGGGCATGAATTGGAATGAGCAGTAATGTCCTGGAGTGGTTGTCCCTTTACCTCTCCTTACTCATCTTGGCAGGTTTCTGCACGGCGCAGTACAACGGGGCGATGCTTAGCCCAGGAGAAAGTCGTCTCTCCCGAAGGTGAAGAGGTCCGTATGCTCCATGATTGAACAGAACGGCAGTGGAATAAAAAGAAAACTGTACAACAAGCCTTTCTTAGTGTTTTTCTTCATATTGTTGACTATAACATTGTGAATCACTTGTCACTGGAATTGCCCTTTAATCGTTTGGGGTTTAACCCTGCAGAAAATAAGTGATCCAATAGCTATATGCTTAATAGTTTCTACAGACTTGGTGTCATACATTGCTGTATGTTTCCAGAGGAAAATCCACTCTTCCAGTATTTAGCATTGATCGTACAATTCAGATCTTGGAGTTTTTTTTTTATTACTTTGTCCTTTTGTAAGATCTGCATTCTCTCCAGACATCCTACAAGCCCTCTCTGCCTTCTCATTAGTTTTTATGGTGTGCAGTGTATGAGTATATCGATTATCTTCTGACCACTATCCTCTAATGCTCATTCAGATGTCTGATTTTCATGTATGAGTGCTGTTTGGGATTTTCACAGATGGCACTCGTACCTATGGGACTATTCACATGTCTGTGATTTTCACAGTTAGCACTCGTACCTGTGGGGCCATTCACATGTCTGTGGTTTTCGCGGAGACATGTCTGATTTTGATCCAAGGGTCGCCTCAAAATTGTCAATGCAAGTCTATGGACCAGGAAAAAAAATCAGACCGCACTCTGAAGACATCTAGAAGTTGGAGAAACATTCTTCTTTTTCTCCCCATACAATAATGGATGACACTTTGATCAAACACTCATCCAAATAATCCTTTTTTCCTCATGCGTGATAAAAAAAAATCCAACTTCTGAATGAATCCTAATTTGTAGGGGAATCAGATGTGAACAAGCAGATTGTGACTCTTAAGTCCTAATTTAGGCCGGGTTCACACTTGCGTGTGGCTGGTCTGCATATGGCTGCGTAGTTCCTCCCTTATGCTTCGTCTACGCTCCGCCTACTTCCGCATGCATCCTGCATGCCTATCTTTAACATTGGGTACGCAGGGAAATGCGTTGGATGCGGCGTTTTGACGTGCCCAACGACCGTATGGGAATGCAACTTTTTCCCGTCAAAACGCTGCATCCGCATACAACGCATGTCCCTGTGTACCCAATGTTAAAGATAGATACGCAGGATGCATGCGAAAGTAGGTGGAGCTTAAGGGAGGAACTACACAGACCAGCCACACGCAAGTGTGAACTTAGCCTTAGATGTCCGTTTTTCACATGCTAGTGCGATCAGTGTTTTTCACTGATGGTTCTTGTACCTAGTGTAGTCTATGGAGCTGTTCACATGTCCATGATTGTTTGTGGACTGAGTGGTCTGTGCAAAATTGCATAAACTAGTGATGAGCAAAAGTGCTCGGTGAAGGTGTTATCCAAATGGAGGGCCCCCAAGAGCCGTGGGGTACTCGGGCTGAGTCGGACAGTTCTTAAAGGTGAAATAAAGTTTATGGCAAAGTGAATTTGTTCGTGACGCCACCTGTGGTACTCGGCAATAAAGGAGTTAGCCAACGCTGCTTCAGAGTCCGCTGGAGCTGTTGGTGATGCAGCAGAGTTGGTACAGCTCTCCACAGGTAGATCTAAACCCCAGGGCAACTGTATGAATAAATTATGAGGTTATGGTGGTTGTGGTAGGCAAGGCAGGTGTTGTAGGAATAATGCAAGGACACAGTAAGGTTCAGTTTCCACTTTTACTCACAGTTCTACAGTCCACAAACACAAGCCTGATGCTGTGTTCTTCAGATTAGTGGTCCAGCAAACTCCCAGGTAGATTGGGATTCACCTTTCCAGGACTCCTTTCGTATGCCTTTCTCTGGTCGTCTCGCTACACTGGCTTTCCTCTACTCCTGCCCAGTGCCTTACCCACAGTGTCCCAAGCCAGCAGCCATGAACCTGGTCGGGTGACGTTTTCTGAGTCCCCTGGATTGTATATGGCTGCCTTTTTGGTGAAGTATGGGTGAATGTGGCTGTGCTTCTTGCAAAACCACAGCCTCCGGTTTCTTAGCTGAACTTGAACTATTCCACTAAGTTGGGTCTGGTCCCCTTGCCTGCGACCTGGTCCCTGCATGTCTGGATACGGGCCCCAAGGGTGGCTTCTGCACTACCCGTGCCCCTAGGACCCCTTCTGTCCTTCTGGAAGCTTCTTTCTGTCTTTCCCTCTCAATTCTCTGTTCTGTCTGTCAGGAGCTGCAGATCCGCATGTCTGCTCAGCTCCACTCCTCTCACAATCTTCCTAACTTTCCCTAGTAGTTAGCTCCTCCCCTACTCTACCTACCCCACCCACTCCCACCACCCTTTCGTGTCCAGCCTGGGATGAGGCCTTCCTCCCTAAGGGTGTGCCCAGATGCTCCGACTGAACTGGTGTGTGAGTGTTGGAGTCCTGGGTAGTGCTCCCTTCTTAACTGATAGTGGGATACCACACCTCTGGGTGGGGTGCAGTACCTATGCGGCAACTGAACCCCAAGGGCGCCACACAAGCATATGTGCTAACTAAGTGACTTCAGTGTGCTCAAATGATATGTTCGAGTCGCGACGGCTGCATGGCTCACAGCTGTTCAACAGACATGTAATAAGGGAGAACTCTGATGTCACCAGAGTGCACTCTGACTTTTACTGCCTGATAGAAGAAGGTGAAGGAACTTTTTTTTTTTAATTAGTTTTCAGAGAAAAACTGATAAACTTGGATCAGAAACACTGATGATTAGGGTTGAGCAACCTTTACTTTTATAGGATCAGGTCGGGTTTCACGAAACCCGACTTTCTCAAAAGTCGGGTCGAGTGAAATCGGCCGATCCTATAAAAAAGTCGGGGTCGGGGTCGGCCGAAACCCGAAACCCAATGCAGTGCATTGGGTTACTATGGTTCCCAGGGTCTGAAAGAGAGGAAACTCTCCTTCAGGCCCTGGGATCCATATTTAAGTGTAAAAGAAAGAATTAAAATAAAAAATATTGCTATACTCACCCTCTGACGCGCCCTGGTACTAACCGGCAGTCTTCCTTCCTTAGAATCAGCGCTTGAAAGACCTTCGGTGACGTCGCGGCTTGTGATTGGTCGCGCGACGGCCCATGTGACCGCTCACGCGACCAATCACAAGCCGCGATGTCACCGAAGGTCCTTCAAGCGCTGATTCTTAGGAAGGAAGGCTGCCGGAAAGAAGCAGGGTGCATCCGAGGGTGAGTATATACCTAATAAGAATATACTCACCCTCGGACGCGCCCTGCTTCTTTCCGGCAGCCTTCCTTCCTAAGAATCAGTGCTTGAAGGACCTTCGGTGACGTCGCGGCTTGTGATTGGTCGCGTGAGCGGTCACATGGGCCGTCGCGCGACCTATCACAAGCCGCAACGTCACCGAAGGTCTTTCAAGCGCTGATTCTAAGGAAGGAAAACTGCCGGTTAGTACCAGGGCGCGTCAGAGGGTGAGTATAGCAATATTTTTTATTTTAATTCTTTCTTTTACACTTAAATATGGATTCCGATACCGATTTCCGATATTGCAAACATATCGGAACTCGGTATCGGAATTCCGATACCAGATTCAGAAGATCGCCGAGCTCATGGCCGACCCCACACAGGGGTCGGGTCGGGTTTCATGAAACCCGACCTTGCCAAAAGTCGGCGACTTCTGAAAATTACCGACCCGTTTCTCTCAACCCTACTGATGATGTTTCTCATACTTGAAAACTGATCCCTGAAAAGAGGCCTAAGCTTGTACTGTTACACAAAACTAGAAAATAAACTCCCCTCTATGGTTGTGTGGTATTTTCATGAGGTCCTTTATCCCCTTTAAGGTCTCATTCAGACGCTTTGATTTCATGTACATGTTTTTCATGAATAGAAAATGTACTCATTCGCTTCACGACAGTTTTACCATTTTGCTGCAGTAAAGAAGAAATGTGGCCACATGTTTGCCTAAATCGGAATGACACAAACATGTTGTGACTTTTTGCCTTTTTTACGACCTTTTTACCTTTTTATTTATTTTTTTGCTAGACTGAGCATAGCTGAAAAATGTATCATAATTAGTGATGAGCGAGTGTACTCGTTGCTCAGGTTTTCCAGAGCACGTTCGGGTGACCTCCGAGTATTTATGACTGCTCGGAGATTTAGTTTCCATCGGGCCTCTGAATGATTTATGGCTACTAGCCAGCTTGAATACATGTGAGGATTCCAAGGCAACCAGGTAACCCCCACATGTACTCAGCCTGGCTAGGAGCTGCAAATCATTCAGCTGAGGTGATGAAAACTAAATCTCCGAGCAGTCATAAATACTCGGAGGTCACCCGAACGTGCTCTGGAAAACCCGAGCAACGAGTATACTCGCTCATCACTAATCATAATGTACGCCATAGAGATTAAGACTGACTTGTACTCCAGAACTTGTGCACATTTCTTGCGGTGGCAAAAATTAATTTGGTGCATCTTACCTCGATGCACTGTTCATCAAGACTAATGTGCCAGATACCAGTCTTGTTTTATCCGGCCCTGATTGTGCACAAAAGTAAAGTGGGCACAGAGCACAGTTTGAACTCACTCATTCAAGTTTAAAAAGGGTGCCTGCTGCGTGTCATCTGAGCGTTGTCCATTTGCTACTGTTTAAAGGGGTTATCTAGCCTTGCGGTACAAGTCTGCAGTTACTTTGTGATTACAGATTTGTGAATCCTCACATCACACACGCTTTAGCTGTGAGGCTTCTCCGACGGCAGGAGCGTGCAAATTTGCGATCTGCATACATGCGGCTACATGCAGACTAGACTTTGCTTAATGCAAGTGTATTGAGCGAGGCTGGACACGTCTAGTTGGAATGTGACCAGAAGTATGGAAATTACATGCTTGCGCTTACACATGATTGCAGGCACAGCATAATCCTGACAGCGTAAACATAGATTGACTGCAGACTTGTACCCCAAGGCAGGACAGCCCTTTTAATGAATAGGAGAAGCCTGGAACCTTTTTTTCATACTAGAAAAATTGATGCTGCACTGCTGGGTAAAAATGGATTGAAAATTGTATCCAGATGACTGATGTGAAATATTCAGTGATTCCGTGTTTACTCACAGGAAAAAAAAAATCAGAATTAAACTTTAGGTTACATTTAGGTAAGCACTGTTTTGTTTTTTTATTTTATTTTTTTTTTTTCAGTCCGTCGGTAAATTTGCTTGTCAACCTTGATCATCAACCTTTTTTTTTTTTCTTCATACTAGCTGATGGACCATGTGGAAAAAAAAATCCCACCATACACTAGAGCCATCTATTTCTCAGATGATGCTTGCTCATTGATCTCAGCAGGCACATTCCATAATGGATCCGTGGCAAAAATTATATAGCAAAATTAATTAGCCTTTGTTTTGTGGGTGTAAAAAATGGATGTCAAAAACAAGCACACAGCATATTGATGAACGAATTGTGGGCGTAAAATAAATGTTACAGACGATTATAGAAACTAGTCTTTGAAGAAATGATGGTGACCGAACTCCTGCTGTGTTGTCTCTGATCGCTTCGAGGTTAATAAATTGTGAACTCACAGGCACTAAACTGCATAAGGTCGAATTCAGACGCCATGGTCGGAGCACGGACTGGCCACGGGGCTCTCGGTGTGAACTTGACAGTCCCATAGGCCTATAGTTACTACTTGTTGGAGGGGCTTTAACTGGATTTCTCAGTTATCCCCAAACCTCACACATGGATTTATTTGCTATCACAAAGTCTTGGGTGCATCTACATATTCTACGTTGCAATCAATGCATGTGCAGGGATCGCTCACACTACAGTATAGACCCTCGGCTCTCCCCTTTCCATTTTCCTGCCTTTAGCTGCATTGATACTAGATTTTTGCTTATCTGGAGTACAGATGATGGCAGTGAAAAGTCTGCTCAGCTCCTGTGTCACTATGGCCACATTCACACAGCAGTACTTTTTCTATGATTTTTCCTCCTTTGGTTTTGGTTACAAATATGGAGGTAAAATACTACCGTGCCAATATGGTTGATCTCTGAGGATAAGGTACTGCTGGAGATTGTCCTGATAATTCGGAGGAGGCGTGGGCCGACCCATCACTGCCATCATCTGTACTCCAGATAACTAAAATCTAATATCAGTGCAGCTAAAGGCAGGAAAATAGGGGGAAAGCAGGGTTCTGTAAGCCATTTACATGCATTGTTATTTTATAAGGAATGAAGACAAATCGCCTATTAAAGTGTTTGAATAACGTTCCATGTTGGACAAAATTATATAAAAAAAAGTACAGTTTAGTTACAGTCTTCTGTATATTTACCGTATATGCTGTGGATCCCCAGTTTTATACAGCATGCAGTGCTTGGCCAGAGTGATCTTATACTAACCTGTAAAGTATATAGATTTGTATGGACCCTGTCTTCAGAAGGCGACTGCACAAATCCAACACGGTCCCATGAATGAGGCCTATAGTCCATAAGACCATAATGTGAATAGGTGGCAGGGAAGGAGAACAAGGACTCCATACATAAGAGCTTGTGTGTGAGACCACATGACTGCACTTGTAACACATAAGGGTCATACATGGGTGGTCTGCGGTGATACTGGTGCTTCTGTGTGATACCTAATGTTAGTAGATGTCGTTTAGTTGCTGCAACATAAATATAAAATCCAACAGAAGTCACTACGGGGTGTGACGCCGGCCGCACTTCTGTCTTTCTGATGTCCTCTTACATATTTCTCTACATTCACTGCATATGGCGAATGTAATCCTATCAAGCTTATTACTGTAGAGTTTCCCTTCTGCTCTGACAATAGTGAACACTGCAGCCAATCAGTGGCTGCCGATTGGCTGCAGCGGTCACATGATATTATGTCAGGTAACCAGCAGGGGTTACCGCTATGAAATTTAGAGGTATGGCATCTGTATGGGGTGTAAGCATATGGTTTTTTATAATTCTATGCTGCACCCTGGGACTATTAATAAAGGGGTATATATATATATATATATATATATATATATATATATATATATAATTTTTATTTTTTTTTTTACTTTCCAGGTGATCAAAACGGATACTGCTGAAAATAAAAAAATATACCTATGTTAAAAAGACCCCAATAAGGATAATGTTCATTTTTTATGAACAGCAATGTGTCTCTCTTTTGTCTGCTTGCTACAATTTTGATAATGTCACAGTTTTTTTTTTCTGCTGCAGATCTACCAATCTATGGAAGCTGAGCCCTCCTCTAAAACCCCACCCACACCACTGATTGGCAGCTTTCTGTGTACACTCTGCATAGGCAGAAAGGTGCCAATCGGTGGTGAGAGTGGGGTTGGACTACTCGGCAGCAGGTTTACTAGTCCTCTAGTGATAATCTCCTGCTGATGATTTTTAGAGCACAGTCAAACGGCCGTATAACAGGAGAATCCTCCGGTGGGCCACCATATGGGCCACCATATGAGCAGTACTTTGCACTATATACTTGAATCACTATGTACAAAGGCAGCAATTGGGCCCTTGGCTCCCCAGTCCGACACTGCACTGGCGTCACTGGAATGGTGAGAGAAGTGAGTACTGAGGCAGGGACTGCAAATCTTTTTGCTCAACTCTATTGCTGATCATCCATATACAATTAGGTGCTATTTACTGTCCTGTTCACATGGATGGACAGATTGCTAATATGATCATTGACTCCCCATTCAGCTTAATGTTGTCAGCAGCAGAACACTCTAAAATTATCCGAATATCCGACAAAAAAAGCACTTTTGTAATTTTCTAGGTGATTGGAGGCAAATTTACACCGGCTGAACATTTCTAAAATTCGACATTCACCAATTATTGTCTAGTCTAAATGGGTGTTTGGCCTTCCCCCCCAAATTGTGCAGAGGGTCTCATTGGTGAAGCAACCCCCATTTGTAAGCGAGGGGCAGCTGATATGATGCAAAGCCCTTCCTAAGGTTGCGCTAATCTCTGGTTTAGCAACATAACTGAAGTTGTGGTTATTTATTTTGGTGTTCTACAATGGAATTAGAAAAAAGAAGCAGGAAGAAGAAGCATGTGCACATGCAATATAGGCAGAAGAAAATAAATCTTATTTTATTGACTAAGGTACACATCAAAAACAACATAGACAGGGAAAAATGATTAAAAACATTGTAAATGCAAATCAAAAGGAGGCTTGGATGCAAAAATCCAAAATAAAGCCTCTTCCACAGGCAAGAACTACCAAAGGATTGATAAAGAGATCCCTGATACAATAGTGTGTATATAGCACAATATATCAAAGTGAATAAGTGAAGCAGGAAATACATAGCACAGTGTATATATATATATATAGGCCAATATGATGGTATATAAACAGTATAATAAGCAACAAGCATATAAAAAGCCTTCAACCTTTAGATAAACATTTATCAGGGAAGGTAGTAGGTGCCTGTGCTAGCTGGACTCAGTGCGCGTCGCTGCTTGTGGCAGCTTCGTCAGAGTTAACCTGTCTTGGTTGCATACCTGCTATTTATGAAAGCAATGGCTCTCTGGAGAGGGGATTAGCAGCGGCATGGGATCACTGTTAATTCCTAATTAGCGCGTTTCGTTGCGCATTTGTGCGGCAGAGGAAATGACGTATGCGTTCGACCAGAAGATACTGGTGGAGCGCAAAAATGGACGTGATGTCTATGCTTCACCGGCCGAGACCAGTGGAGCGCACAAGGGATATGTCATGAGTTAATTCATAAGGTCAGGTCAGGCCAACACACAATACATAAAACATATAGACAACACAAAAGCCAGGGGAACAGAAACATAATTATTCCCAGTCGCTGGGACTCATCCCTTGAAGACCGGGGTCATAAGGTTTAAATAGTCTGCAGCTCTCCCTGAATACCCTAAACTGATCCTTCTCCTCCGAAAATTTGTCCTGAAGTACTACTAATGGTTTGGGGAAAACCAACTGCACACCAGAAGGTACAGGGGTCATTGTTACAGTCGATAGTGGAGAGCTTCAGGAAGCATCCATAGTACTAGAAAACTGACCCTGCTGCTGAGACTGTGAAGATTTTAGTCTTTGGTGTTCCCTGGCCAGATCCTGAACCATGTGGGTCAGATTCATCACCTGATCACAACTGGATCCATTGGTGAGGATAAAAAAAGGATGTGGCCAGTCAAATTTGACGCTAGTCACTACTCCTGGACAGGCCATGAGGCAGAGATATCAGATGTATCAGAGTCAATACCAGGAGAGCACGTAGTAAACTAAGGGAAAAGATGAAGTAGTAAGTAAGGTCACAGTCTGGGGCCAGGAAACCAGAGAAATAGCGGATCTAAGCAAAGGGACAAAAATAAATGTATAGTCAGATCTCAGTCCAAAGGTCAGGCAGCAATAGATCAGAACTCACTGCACAGGAATCAGACAAACACACAACAGAGAGAAGAAGCTTTGACTGGCAGTGATCTGAGCCAGACAGCTCACCTATATAGCAGGGCAATTACTAAGAACAGGGAGCACCTGACGAAATCTCTGCACCTCCCAGTCTCACATAGGTCAACTGAGTGGTCATTCAAAGCACCGACAGCTCAGCATGCCCCAGAACAGGATAGGATAGCAAATCTGTCCATCACTGAGTCCCAGACACACTGAGCGGTAATCCTGAGCCATCACTGTCTGCAAAAATACAATTCCCACTAAGCAGATGGTGCTCGCTCCCCTCTCCCGTTATCTATGTACAGATATTATTTTATGCTCCAATAATGTGCGCAACTAAAGTTACAACTATTGGAAATAACCTAGAAATATTTCTGGATGTAATACCATTGTTGGGTTTTTCCATTCATAAATGTCCAGGGCAATGATCACAGACATCGGCATGTGATGATGACACAGTATAAACTGGGATCCTGCAAATGGACACGGAGAACAAAGAATATAATCTCTGTGTGCAGACTGACAACTCTCATTATCTCATCCGCTCCAGTCAGGCCACACCATGACATTCTTAATGGGAATGTCCACCTTCCAGTCACCATCGTTCTATACACTTCGGCATACCTTCTGATTTCAAGTGGAGTTTTTTTCTGATAGGTTTTGGCTCTATGTCGTTCCTACAGTAAGGTCAACTCACAAATTAATATTCCAAAGAGGAATATTTAGACATGAGAGTCCTCAGTGGTTGATACCTTTTAATGGCTAACTGAAAAGATGGTAACAAATTGCAAGCTTTCGAGACTACTCAGGCCTCTTCATCAGGCACAGACTAAAGCAAAATCTGAAGAATCACATATTTATGCACAACACAGCACAGAGAGAAAGAAGGCAATAGATAAGACAAGTGATGTGAAGCAGAATTATCATGTGACAGGGATAGACATAGATATTGGAATAGTTCATAGATTAGGAAGTCTTAATGTTTTATGGTTCTCTGAATGGGTCTGGCTCTGTGTTGTGATGACCCCAGAAGGTCTGAAGAGCAAATTCCTTAAATGATGTAAAAAGACCTAAATCCATGCGACACATTCATTCCTGCACTGAGTGTGTCAAAGGTCGTCATGAGTTTATACTCACAGACTCTTCTGTCTCTCTGAGATTTGAAATTACCTTTTAAAACAAGTAATTTCATGTCCTTGATGCTATGACCGGGGATACAAAAATGTTTTGCTACCGGTAGGTCCATTCTTTTTTCTCTTATTGTGTGGCGATGATAGTTCATCCTTGTTCTAAGCTTTTGCCCTGTCTCGCCTACATACAGACCCCCAGTTGGACATTTAGTACAAATAATTAGGTACACCACATTAGATGTGATGCAGTCCTGATGTGAGTTGGGGATCTTTATCTTGTCCGTGGTCATTATAAATGGACAGGTTTCACATTTTTTCTGGTTGCAAGGAAAGGTACCTACAGCTGTTGGAGAGGATAGGGAGCTTCTGACAATGATGCTTCTTAGATTTGGGGGCTGCCTAAAACACAGTAGTGGGGGTCTAGAAAAATGGATTGTAGTCGGGCATATTTTTGTAGTAAAGATTCTACTTTCCATGCAGCTCCCCTTAGCACCTCCAGATTTGGATTGTAGGTGACTACTAGAGGTACCCAGTTATTTTCTTCTTTAGCTTTGTAATGTAGCAGGTGATTCCTTGATATTCTGGTGGCTCTTGTAATCTGGTTTTCAATTGTTCTTGGATGATAGCCCTGATTCAAAAAAGTATTTTTGAGGCGACTAAGGTGTTTATCCCTATCCATTGGGTTGGAACATATACGATTGTATCTGATGGCTTGGCTGTAGACAATAGAGTTTTTTATGTTTGTTGGATGGAAACTGTCCCATTTAAGGTATGTTGGACGGTCGATTGGCTTTTGATACAGGGATGTCTCTATTTCATTGTTCTACAGCTTAATGATGGTGTCCAAAAAGTTAATATCAGTGCAGGAGTGTTAAATTGAAGGTAGGATGAAATTGATTAAACTGTTCATGGAACGTCTTTAGTTGTGGCTCAGACTCCGTCCAGATGATTAAAATGTCATCAATATAGCGGTAGTAGGCCAGAGGCCTGATGGGACATGAGGACAAAAAGTCGCTTTCAAGCTTGGCTATGAAAACATTTGCATACTGTGGGGCCATTTTACTTCCCATTGCTGTACCGGTCTCCTGTAGATAGATCTTCTCGTCAAATTCGAAGTAATTGTGGGTAAGGATGAATTTTGTGAGTTTCACCATAGAATCATTATCAGTCCCTGTGTATCCAGGAAGAATTTGCAGGCATTTAATCCATCCTGGTGTGGGATATTGGAGTACAGAGATTCCACATCCATGGTGGCCAGGATGGTTCCTTCTGGTAGAGGACCTATTGCTGATAGTTTATTCAATAGTTCAGTTGTGTCCTGAATGAAGCTGGGTGTATCCTTTACCAGGGGTTTAAGAATACCCTCTACCCATCCAGATACCTGCTCAGTAAGGGTGCCCACACATGAGATAATTGGTCTTCCTGGATTTCAAGATTTGTGGATTTTGGGAAGCATGTAGAATGTCCCTGTTCTTGGACTTTCTGGTATCAGGTCATCGGCTCTTATGGATTCATCATGCAGACAAGATTCCAACTTGTTTAGTTCCTTGTAATAGTCCTGTGTAGGGTCCGACTCCAATTTTTTGTAGTAGCGTGTGTACATAAGTTGTCTGTTTGCTTCCCTCATATAGTCTGATGTGTTCATCTGTTGTGAATTCTGTGGCTGAATTCACTTCTGTGGTCACAAGTGGTATTGCAGTCTCTGGGCTTCCTCCCTCAGGTGTTTTGGTGAGCTCGTTGGCTGCCTTGCTATTTAGCTCCACCTGAGTCTGTCTTCCTTGCTCCTTGTCAATGTTCCAGTGTTGGATCTGAGCTACTGCATCTTTCCTTGGGCCTGCTGCTCTGCTAGATAAGTGCTTCTAGTTTGTTTTCTGTTTTTTCTGTCCAGCTTGCTATTAACTTTTGCTGGAAGCTCTGAGAAGCAAGGGGTGCACCGCCGTGCTGTTAGTTCGGCACGGTGGGTCTTTTTGCCCCTTTGCGTGGTTTTCGTTTTAGGCTTTTTGGTAGACTGCATAGTTCTCTTTGCTATCCTCGCTCTGTCTAGAATATCGGGCCTCACTTTGCTGAATCTATTTCATTCCTACGTTTGTCTTTTCATCTTGCTAACAGTCATTATATGTGGGGGGCTGCCTATTCCTTTGGGGTATTTCTCTGAGGTAAGTCAGGCTTGTATTTCTATCTTCAGGCTAGTCAGCTCCTCAGGCAGTGCCGAGTTGCATAGGTAGTGATAGGCGCAATCCACTGCTGCTTATAGTTGTGTGAGGATAGATCAGGTACTGCAGTCTACAGAGATTCCACGTCTCAGAGCTCGTCCTATTGTTTTTGGTTATTGCCAGATCTCTATATGTGCGCTGATTACTGCACGCTGTGTTGCCTGATTGCCAGCCATAACAGTACAAGGAGCCACACCAATGATTCCCAATAGAGGGAAAAAAGAAATCCTGACATCATTTTTTTTTCTTAGCTCTGTCTTCAGTCTTTTTTTTCCCCTAGACATTAGAGTGCTTCAGGACACAGCTGTGGACATGGATATTCAGGCTCTGTGCTCCTCAATGGATAATCTCGTTGTAAATGTACAAAAGATTCAAGATACTATTGATCAGAAATCGATGCTAGAACCAAGAATTCCGATTCCTGATTTGTTTTTTGGTGACAGAACTAAATTCCTGAGCTTCAGAAATAATTGTAAGCTATTTTTGGCCTTGAAACCTCATTCTTCTGGTAATCCTATTCAACAGGTTTTGATTATTATTTCTTTTTTGCGCGGCGACCCACAGGACTGGGCGTTTTCTCTTGCACCAGGAGATTCTGCATTGAGTAATATTGATGCTACACCTTTGGCCAAGAATAAGCCTCAGTACTGGGCCCAGCTGACCATGTGCATTGCTCCTGCACATCAGGAAGTTATTCGCTTTCTGGTACTGCATAATTTGCATGATGTGGTCGTGTTGGGGTTGCCATGGCTACAAACCCATAATCCAGTATTGGATTGGAACTCTATGTCGGTAACCAGCTGGGGTTGTCAGGGAGTACATGGTGATGTTCCATTTTTGTCTATTTCGTCATCCATTCCTTCTGACATCCCAGAGTTCTTGTCGGACTTTCAGGATGTATTTGAAGAGTCCAAGTCTGATGCCCTACCTCCGCATAGGAATTGTGATTGTGCTATCGATTTGATTCCTGGTAGTAAATTCCCTAAGGGTCGTTTATTTAATTTGTCCGTACCTGAACACACCGCTATGCGCAGTTATGTGAAGGAGTCCCTGGAGAAGGGACATATTCGCCCATCGTCGTCACCATTGGGAGCAGGGTTCTTTTTTGTAGCCAAGAAGGATGGTTCGCTAAGACCGTGTATTGATTACCGCCTTCTTAATAAGATCACTGTTAAGTTTCAGTATCCCTTGCCATTGATTTCTGACTTGTTTGCTCGGATTAAGGGGGCTAGTTGGTTTACTAAGATTGATCTTCGTGGTGCGTATAATCTGGTGAGAATCAGGCAGGGAGATGAATGGAAAACGGCATTTAATACGCCCGAGGGTCATTTTGAGTATCTGGTGATGCCGTTCGGACTTGCCAATGCTCCATCTGTTTTTCAGTCTTTTGTGCATGACATTTTCCGTGAGTATCTGGATAAATTCTTGATTGTTTACTTGGATGACATTTTGATCTTCTCAGATGATTGGGAGTCTCATGTGAAGCAAGTCAGAATGGTTTTCCAGGTACTGCGTGCTAATTCCTTGTTCGTGAAGGGATCAAAGTGTCTCTTCGGTGTGCAGAAGGTTTCATTTTTGGGGTTCATCTTTTCCCCTTCTACTATCGAGATGGATCCGGTTAAGGTTCAGGCCATCCAGGATTGGACTCAGCCGACATCTCTAAAAAGTCTGCAGAAATTCCTGGGCTTTGCTAATTTTTATCGTCGCTTCATCTGTAATTTTTCTAGCATTGCCAGACCATTGACCGATTTGACCAAGAAGGGTGCTGATTTGGTTAATTGGTCTTCTGCTGCCGTGGAAGCTTTTCAGGAGTTGAAGCGTCGTTTTTGCTGTGCCCCTGTGTTGTGTCAACCTGATGTTTCTCTTCCGTTCCAGGTCGAGGTTGATGCTTCTGAGATTGGTGCAGGGGCGGTTTTGTCACAGAGAGGTTCTGGTTGCTCAGTGTTCAAACCATGTGCTTTCTTTTCCAGGAAATTTTCTGCTGCTGAGCGTAATTATGATGTGGGCAACCGAGAGTTGCTGGCCATGAAGTGGGCATTCGAGGAGTGGCGTCATTGGCTTGAGGGTGCTAAGCATCGCGTGGTGGTTTTGACTGATCATAAGAACCTTACTTATCTTGAGTCTGCCAAGCGCTTGAATCCTAGACAGGCCCGTTGGTCGTTATTTTTTGCTCGTTTTGATTTTGTGATTTCATACCTTCCGGGCTCTAAAAATGTGAAGGCGGATGCTCTGTCTAGGAGTTTTGTGCCCGACTCTCCGGGGTTATCTGAGCCGGCGAGTATCCTCAAGGAAGGAGTCATTGTGTCTGCCATCTCCCCTGATTTGCGGAGAGTGTTGCAGAAATTTCAGGCTAATAAACCTGATCGTTGTCCGGCCGAGAAACTGTTCGTCCCTGATAGGTGGACTAGTAAAGTTATCTCTGAACTTCATTGTCCGGTGCTGGCTGGTCATCCAGGAATCTTTGGTACCAGGGAGTTGGTTGCTAGATCCTTCTGGTGGCCATCTCTGTCGCGGGATGTGCGTGCTTTTGTGCAGTCCTGTGGAATTTGTGCTAGGGCTAAGCCCTGCTGTTCACGTGCCAGTGGGTTGCTTTTGCCCTTGCCGGTCCCGAAGAGGCCTTGGACACATATTTCGATGGATTTCATTTCTGACCTTCCCGTTTCTCAAAAAATGTCGGTCATTTGGGTGGTCTGTGATCGCTTTTCTAAAATGGTCCATCTGGTGCCTTTGGTTAAATTGCCTTCCTCCTCTGATTTGGTGCCTTTGTTCTTCCAGCATGTGGTTCGTTTACATGGCATTCCTGAGAATATTGTTTCTGACAGAGGTTCCCAGTTTGTCTCGAGGTTCTGGCGAGCCTTTTGTGGTAGGATGGGCATTGACCTATCTTTCTCCTCGGCCTTCCATCCTCAGACTAATGGCCAGACCGAACGAACCAATCAGACCTTGGAAACATATCTGAGATGTTTTGTTTCCGCTGACCAGGATGATTGGGTGTCATTTTTGCCGTTGGCTGAGTTCGCCCTTAATAATCGGGCCAGCTCGGCTACCTTGGTCTCTCCATTTTTCTGCAATTCTGGGTTCCATCCTCGTTTCTCTTCAGGACAGGTTGAGTCTTCGGACTGTCCTGGTGTGGATTCTGTGGTGGACAGGTTGCAGCAGATCTGGACTCAGGTAGTGGACAATTTGACCTTGTCCCAGGAGAAGGCTCAGCTTTTCGCTAATCGCAGACGCCGTGTGGGACCCCGACTTCGTGTTGGGGATCTGGTTTGGTTATCTTCTCGTCATATTCCTATGAAGGTTTCCTCTCCTAAATTTAAACCTCGTTTTATTGGTCCGTATAGGATTTCTGAGATTCTCAATCCGGTGTCTTTTCGTCTGATCCTCCCAGACTCCTTTTCCATACATAATGTATTCCATAGGTCGTTGTTGAGGAGATACGTGGCACCTATGGTTCCATCTGTGGAGCCTCCTGCCCCTGTTTTGGTGGAGGGGGAATTGGAGTATATTGTGGAGAAGATTTTGGATTCTCGTGTCTCTAGACGGAAACTCCAGTATCTGGTCAAATGGAAGGGTTATGCTCAGGAAGATAATTCCTGGGTTTTTGCCTCTGATGTCCATGCCCCAGATCTTGTTCGTGCCTTTCATGTGGCTCATCCTGGTCGGCCTGGGGGTTCTGGTGAGGGTTCGGTGACCCCTCCTCAAGGGGGGGGTACTGTTGTGAATTCTGTGGCTGAATTCACTTCTGTGGTCACAAGTGGTATTGCAGTCTCTGGGCTTCCTCCCTCAGGTGTTTTGGTGAGCTCGTTGGCTGCCTTGCTATTTAGCTCCACCTGAGTCTGTCTTCCTTGCTCCTTGTCAATGTTCCAGTGTTGGATCTGAGCTACTGCATCTTTCCTTGGGCCTGCTGCTCTGCTAGATAAGTGCTTCTAGTTTGTTTTCTGTTTTTTCTGTCCAGCTTGCTATTAACTTTTGCTGGAAGCTCTGAGAAGCAAAGGGGTGCACCGCCGTGCTGTTAGTTCGGCACGGTGGGTCTTTTTGCCCCTTTGCGTGGTTTTCGTTTTAGGGTTTTTGGTAGACTGCATAGTTCTCTTTGCTATCCTCGCTCTGTCTAGAATATCGGGCCTCACTTTGCTGAATCTATTTAATTCCTACGTTTGTCTTTTCATCCTGCTAACAGTCATTATATGTGGGGGGCTGCCTATTCCTTTGGGGTATTTCTCTGAGGTAAGTCAGGCTTGTATTTCTATCTTCAGGCTAGTCAGCTCCTCAGGCAGTGCCGAGTTGCATAGGTAGTGATAGGCGCAATCCACTGCTGCTTATAGTTGTGTGAGGATAGATCAGGTACTGCAGTCTACAGAGATTCCACGTCTCAGAGCTCGTCCTATTGTTTTTGGTTATTGCCAGATCTCTATATGTGCGCTGATTACTGCACGCTGTGTTGCCTGATTGCCAGCCATAACATTCATCATGAAATTGCACCTCCCTTGTCAGCAGGTTTAATGATGATTTCTTTGTTGGTTTTCAGAGACTGTTTGGCCTTTCTCTCCTGGGCACTGATGTTGGATGCTTGTCTCCTGTTAGTATCTATGATGTTGGATTTTATCAAATGTCTGAAGGAGTCTATATAGTTATCTAAATGAGGGTTGCGTCCAGGTGGAGGTGTCCAGTCTGACCTCTTCTTTGTTGTTAGGATCCCTTTTACTTCAGTCCAGGTGGGTTATGAATCTTCTGTATCATTGAAATATTCCCTCAGGCGCAGTCTCCTGAACAAATGTTCCATATCACTGCAGAGTTCAGTTTTATCCAGGGCCTTAATAGGACAAAATGAGAGTCCTCTAGAAAGCACGGCCAGTTCCACTTTGTTGGGTTTATAATCTGAGAGATTAATGACACAGTTAGATGCTTTTGTGTCTGGAATTGGGTGTCCAAGTTGTCAGGTTTTTGCTTTATTTTGTATCTGTTTGTATAGAGTCCTGAATTGAGGCGCAATCTGTGCAGTTTCCTTTCCTTGTTATGAATCAGATAGGTCGGTAGTTTGTTGTAGTATTGTTGTAATTTTTGCTCTGTGCTTTCTGGAAGAGGGGCAATAAAAGGGTTTTCATGGGGGTAAATTATACACAAAACCTTAAACAGGATCTTTCACCAAATTTTTCATCGTGAAATGGACACATGATGTAATTGTGTCGGCAGGGCGGAATAAAAAGTTTATTTAGTTTTTCATTGTACCTCTTGCTGAAGATAAGGGGATATTAGCAATCAAAGTATTTGCTACCTAATGAGTTAATTTTCTGTTAAACAGAACCTGTAATAAACTTTACCCCACCCCACCAACCCTTTAAAATCATTTATGTGAGTCTCATCATCTTGCACCAATGTACAGTACAGACCAAAAGTTTGGACACATCTCATTTAAATATTTTTCTGTATTTTCATGACTATGAAAATTGTACATTCACACTGAAGGCATCAAAACTATGAATTAACACATGTGGAATTATATACTTAACAAAAAAGTGTGAAACAACTGAAAATATGTCTTGTATTCTAGGTTCTTCAAAGTAGCCACCTTTTGCTTTGATGACTGCTTTGCACACCCTTGACATTCTCTTGATGAGCTTCAAGAGGTAGTCACCGGGAATGGTTTTCACTTCACAGGTGTGCCCTGTCAGGTTTAATAAGTGGGATTTCCCATCAGTTGTGTTGTGCAGGAGTCTGGTGGATACACAGCTGATAGTCCTACTGAATAGACTGTTAGAATTTGTATTATGGCAAGAAAAAAGCAGCTAAGTAAAGCTTTAAGAAATGAAGGTCAGTCAGTCCAAAAAATTGGGAAAACTTTGAAAGTGTCGCCAAGTACAGTGGCAAAAAACATCAAGCGCTACAAAGAAACTGGCTCACATGAGTACCGCCCCAGGAAAGGAAGACCAAGAGTCACCTCTGCTTCTGAGGATAAGTTTATCCGAGTCACCAGCCTCAGAAATCGCAGGTTAACAGCAGCTCAGATTAGAGACCAGGTCAATGCCACACAGAGTTTTAGCAGCAGACACATCTCTACAACAACTGTTAGGAGGAGACTTTGTGCAGCAGGCCTTCATGGTAAAATAGTTGCTAGGAAACCACTGCTAAGGGCAGGCAACAAGCAGACGAGACTTGTTTGGGCTAAAGAACACAAGGAATGGACATTAGACCAGTGGAAATCTGTGCTTTGGTCTGATGAGTGCAAATTTGAGATCTTTGGTTTCAACCACCGTGTCTTTGTGAGATGCAGAAAAGGTGAACGGATGGACTCTACATGCCTGGTTCCCACCGTGAAGCATGGAGGAGGAGGTGTGATGGTGTGGGGGTGCTTTGATGGTGACACTGTTGGGGATTTATTCAAAATAGAAGGCGTACTGAACCAGCATGGCTACCACAGCATCTTGCAGCGGCATGCTGTTCCATCCGGTTTGCGTTTAGTTGGACCATCATTTATTTTTCAAAAGGACAATGACCCCAAACACACCTCCAGGCTTTGTAAGGGCTATTTGACCAAGAAGGAGAGTGATGGGGTGCTACACCAGATGACCTGGCCTCCACAGTCACCAGACCTGAACCCAATTGAGATGGTTTGGGGTGATGTTATGTAGGCAATCCAGTGACAGTGTGCCAGCAATCAGAGCACATACAGTGATCTGATAATAATCCAAAAACAATAGAACGAGCTCTGAGACGTGGAATCTCTGTAGACCGCAATACCTGAACCTATCCTAAACACAACTAAAGGCAGCTGTGGATTGCGCCTGACACTACCTATGCAACTCGGCACAGCCTGAGGAGCTGACTAGCCTGAAGATAGAAAAACAAGCCTGACTTGCCTCAGAGAAATACCCCAAAGGAAAAGGCAGCCCCCCACATATAATGACTGTTAGCAAGATGAAAAGACAAACGTAGGCATGAAATAGATTCAGCAAAGTGAGGCCCGATATTCTAGATAGAGCGAGGATAGCAAAGAGAACTTTGCAGTCTACAAAAAACCCTAAAGCAAAAAACCACGCAAAGGGGGCAAAAAGACCCACCGTGCCGAACTAACGGCACGGCGGTACACCCTTTGCGTCTCAGAGCTTCCAGCAAAAACGAATAGACAAGCTGGACAGAAAAAGTAGCAACAAAAGCAAAGAAGCACTTATCTAAGCAGAGCAGCAGGCCACAGGAAAGATCCAGAAGCTCAGATCCAACACTGGAACATTGACAAGGAGCAAGGAAGACAGAATCAGGTGGAGTTAAATAACAAAGCAGCCAACGAGCTCACCAGAACACCTGAGGGAGGAAGCTCAGAAGCTGCAGTACCACTTGTGACCACAGGAGTGAATTCAGCCACAGAATTCACAACAGTACCCCCCCCTTGAGGAGGGGTCACCGAACCCTCACCAGAGCCCCCAGGCCGACCAGGATGAGCCACATGAAAGGCACGAACAAGATCTGGAGCATGGACATCAGAGGCAAAAACCCAGGAATTATCTTCCTGAGCATAACCCTTCCATTTAACCAGATACTGGAGTTTCCGTCTAGAAACACGAGAATCCAAAATTTTCTCCACAATATACTCCAATTCTCCCTCCACCAAAACCGGGGCAGGAGGCTCAACAGATGGAACCATAGGTGCCACGTATCTCCGCAACAACGACCTATGGAATACATTATGTATGGAAAAGGAGTCTGGGAGGGTCAGACGAAAAGACACAGGATTGAGAATCTCAGAAATCCTATACGGACCAATAAAATGAGGTTTAAATTTAGGAGAGGAAACCTTTATAGGAATATGACGAGAAGATAACCAAACCAGATCCCCAACACGAAGTCGGGGACCCACACGGCGTCTGCGATTAGCGAAAAGTTGAGCCTTCTCCTGGGACAAGGTCAAATTGTCCACTACCTGAGTCCAGATCTGCTGCAACCTGTCCACCACAGAATCCACACCAGGACAGTCCGAAGACTCAACCTGTCCTGAAGAGAAACGAGGATGGAACCCAGAGTTGCAGAAAAATGGAGAGACCAAGGTAGCCGAGCTGGCCCGATTATTAAGGGCGAACTCAGCCAACGGCAAAAAGGACACCCAATCATCCTGGTCTGCAGAAACAAAACATCTCAGATATGTTTCCAAGGTCTGATTGGTTCGTTCGGTCTGGCCATTAGTCTGAGGATGGAAAGCCAAGGAAAAAGATAGGTCAATGCCCATCCTACCACAAAAGGCTCGCCAAAATCTTGAAACAAACTGGGAACCTCTGTCAGAAACAATATTCTCAGGAATGCCATGCAAACGAACCACATGCTGGAAGAACAAAGGCACCAAATCAGAGGAGGAAGGCAATTTAACCAAGGGCACCAGATGGACCATTTTAGAAAAGCGATCACAGACCACCCAAATGACTGACATCTTTTGAGAAACGGGAAGGTCAGAAATGAAATCCATCGAAATATGTGTCCAAGGCCTCTTTGGGACCGGCAAGGGCAAAAGCAACCCACTGGCACGTGAACAGCAGGGCTTAGCCCTAGCACAAATCCCACAGGACTGCACAAAAGTACGTACATCCCGTGACAGAGATGGCCACCAGAAGGATCTAGCCACTAACTCTCTGGTACCAAAGATTCCAGGATGACCAGCCAACACCGAACAATGAAGTTCAGAGATAACTTTACTAGTCCACCTATCAGGGACGAACAGTTTCTCCGCCGGACAACGATCAGGTTTATTCGCCTGAAATTTTTGCAGCACTCGCCGCAAATCAGGGGAGATGGCAGACACAATGACTCCTTCCTTGAGGATACTCGCCGGTTCAGATGAACCCGGAGAGTCGGGCACAAAACTCCTAGACAGAGCATCCGCCTTCACATTTTTAGAGCCCGGAAGGTACGAAATCACAAAGTCAAAACGGGCAAAAAACAACGACCAACGAGCCTGTCTAGGATTCAAGCGCTTGGCAGACTCGAGATAAGTAAGGTTCTTATGATCAGTCAATACCACCACGCGATGCTTAGCTCCTTCAAGCCAATGACGCCATTCCTCGAATGCCCACTTCATGGCCAGCAACTCTCGGTTGCCCACATCATAATTACGCTCAGCAGCCGAAAACTTCCTGGAAAAGAAAGCACATGGTTTCAACACTGAGCAACCAGAACCTCTCTGTGACAAAACCGCCCCTGCTCCAATCTCAGAAGCATCAACCTCGACCTGGAACGGAAGAGAAACATCAGGTTGACACAACACAGGGGCAGAACAAAAACGATGCTTCAACTCCTGAAAAGCTTCCACAGCAGCAGAAGACCAATTAACCAAATCAGCACCTTTCTTGGTCAAATCGGTCAATGGTTTGGCAATGCTAGAAAAAATTACAGATGAAGCGACGATAAAAATTAGCAAAGCCCAGGAATTTTTGCAGACTTTTCAGAGATGTCGGCTGAGTCCAATCCTGGATGGCTTGGACCTTAACCGGATCCATCTCGATAGTAGAAGGGGAAAAGATGAACCCCAAAAATGAAACCTTCTGCACACCGAAGAGACACTTTGATCCCTTCACAAACAAAGAATTAGCACGCAGGACCTGGAAAACCATTCTGACCTGCTTCACATGAGACTCCCAGTCATCCGAGAAGATCAAAATGTCATCCAAGTAAACAATCAGGAATTTATCCAGGTACTCTCGGAAGATGTCATGCATAAAGGACTGAAACACAGATGGAGCATTGGCAAGTCCGGACGGCATCACTAGATACTCAAAATGACCCTCGGGCGTATTAAATGCAGTTTTCCATTCATCTCCTTGCCTGATTCTCACCAGATTATACGCACCACGAAGATCTATCTTAGTGAACCAACTAGCCCCCTTAATCCGAGCAAACAAGTCAGATAACAATGGCAAGGGATACTGAAATTTAACAGTGATCTTATTAAGAAGGCGGTAATCTATACAAGGTCTCAGCGAACCATCCTTCTTGGCTACAAAAAAGAACCCTGCTCCCAGTGGTAATGACGATGGGCGAATATGTCCCTTCTCCAGGGATTCCTTCACATAACTGCGCATAGCGGCGTGTTCAGGCACGGATAAATTAAATAATCGACCTTTAGGGAATTTACTACCAGGAATCAAATTGATAGCACAATCACAATCCCTATGCGGAGGTAGGGCATCGGACTTGGGCTCTTCAAATACATCCTGATAATCAGACAAGAACTCTGGGACCTCAGAAGGAGTGGATGACGAAATAGACAAAAATGGAACATCACCATGTACCCTCTGACAACCCCAGCTGGATACCGACATAGAGTTCCAATCCAATACTGGATTATGGGTTTGCAGCCATGGCAACCCCAACACGACCACATCATGCAGATTAGGTAGCACCAGAAAGCGAATAACTTCCTGATGTGCAGGAGCCATGCACATGGTCAGCTGGGTCCAGTACTGAGGTTTATTCTTGGCCAAAGGTGTAGCATCAATTCCTCTCAACGGAATAGGACACCGCAAAGGCTCCAAGAAAAACCCACAACGTTTAGCATAATCCAAATCCATCAGATTTAGGGCAGCGCCTGAATCCACAAACGCCATGACAGAATACGATGACAAAGAGCATATCAAGGTAATGGACAGAAGGAATTTGGATTGTACAGTACCAATGACGGCAGACCTATCGAACCGCTTAGTGCGCTTAGGACAATCAGAAATAGCATGAGTGGAATCACCACAGTAGAAACACAGACCATTCAGACGTCTGTGTTCTTGCCGTTCAACTCTGGTCATAGTCCTATCGCACTGCATAGGCTCAGGTTTAATCTTAGACAATACCGCCAAATGGTGCACAGATTTACGCTCGCGCAAGCGTCGACCGATCTGAATGGCCAAAGACATAGACTCATTCAAACCAGCAGTCATAGGAAAACCCACCATGACATCCTTAAGAGCCTCAGAGAGACCCTTTCTGAACAAAGCTGCCAGCGCAGATTCATTCCACAGAGTGAGTACTGACCACTTCCTAAATTTCTGACAATATACTTCTATATCATCCTGACCCTGGCACAAAGCCAGCAAATTTTTCTCAGCCTGATCCACTGAATTAGGCTCATCGTAAAGCAATCCGAGCGCCAGGAAAAACGCATTGACATTACTCAATGCAGGGTCTCCTGGCGCAAGAGAAAATGCCCAGTCCTGAGGGTCGCCACGCAAAAAAGAAATAATAATCAAAACCTGTTGAATAGGATTACCAGAAGAATGAGGTTTCAAGGCCAGAAATAGCTTACAATTATTTTTGAAATTAAGAAACTTAGTTCTATCACCAAAAAACAAATCAGGAAGAGGAATTCTTGGTTCTAACATAGATTTCTGATCAATAGTATCTTGAATCTTTTGTACATTTGTAACGAGATTATCCATTGAAGAGCACAGACCCTGAATATCCATGTCCACACCTGTGTCCTGAAACACCCAAATGTCTAGGGGAAAAAAAAGACTGAACACAGAGCTGAGAAAAAAAAATGATGTCAGAACTTTTTTTTTCCCTCTATTGAGAATCATTAGGTAGGCTCCTTGTACTGTTATGTAGGCAATCCAGTGACACAGTGTGCCAGCAATCAGAGCACATACAGTGATCTGATAATAATCCAAAAACAATAGAACGAGCTCTGAGACGTGGAATCTCTGTAGACCGCAATACCTGAACCTATCCTAAACACAACTAAAGGCAGCTGTGGATTGCGCCTGACACTACCTATGCAACTCGGCACAGCCTGAGGAGCTGACTAGCCTGAAGATAGAAAAACAAGCCTGACTTGCCTCAGAGAAATACCCCAAAGGAAAAGGCAGCCCCCCACATATGACTGTTAGCAAGATGAAAAGACAAACGTAGGCATGAAATAGATTCAGCAAAGTGAGGCCCGATATTCTAGATAGAGCGAGGATAGCAAAGAGAACTTTGCAGTCTACAAAAAACCCTAAAGCAAAAAACCACGCAAAGGGGGCAAAAAGACCCACCGTGCCGAACTAACGGCACGGCGGTACACCCTTTGCGTCTCAGAGCTTCCAGCAAAAACGAATAGACAAGCTGGACAGAAAAAGTAGCAACAAAAGCAAAGAAGCACTTATCTAAGCAGAGCAGCAGGCCACAGGAAAGATCCAGAAGCTCAGATCCAACACTGGAACATTGACAAGGAGCAAGGAAGACAGAATCAGGTGGAGTTAAATAACAAAGCAGCCAACGAGCTCACCAGAACACCTGAGGGAGGAAGCTCAGAAGCTGCAGTACCACTTGTGACCACAGGAGTGAATTCAGCCACAGAATTCACAACAGGGTGAGCTGGACCACAGAGTGAAGGCAAAAGGGCCAACAAGTGCTAAGCATCTCTGGGAACTCCTTCAAGATTGTTGGAAGACCATTTCCAGTGACTACCTCTTGAAGCTCATCAATAGAATGCCAAGAGTGTGCAAAGCAGTCATCAAAGCAAAAGGTGGCTACTTTGAAGAACCTAGAATATAAGACATAATTTCAGTTGTTTCACACTTTTTGTTAAAGGGACACTGTCACCTGAATTTGGAGGGAACAATCTTCAGCCATGGAGGCGGGGTTTTTGGGTTTTTGATTCACCCTTTCCTTACCCGCTGGCTGCAATATTGAATTGAAATTCATTCTCTGTCCTCCATAGTACACGCCTGCGCAAGGCAAGATTGCCTTGTGCAGGCATGTACTACGGAGGACAGAGAATGAACTTCAATCCAATATTGCAGCCAGCATGCAGCCAGCGGGTAAGGAAAGGGTGAATCAAAAAGCCCCCCTCCATGGCTGAAGATTGTTCCCTCCAAATTCAGGTGACAGTGTCCCTTTAAGTATATAATTCCACATGTGTTAATTCATAGTTTTGATGCCTTCAGTGTGAATTTACAATTTTCGTAGTCATTAAAATACAGAAAAATCTTTAAATGAGAAGATGTGTCCAAACTTTTGGTCTGTACTGTACTTCTAAACACAACTTCAAAAGGCGATTTCTGGCTGCTGGAGCAGCACTTTGGGGTCATAGAGGGATCAACTAGATTATCTTTTAAAGGGCTACATAATCTTTTTTTTTTTTGAGGGGTGGTGAGGTGAGTAGTTATAAGTTTCTGATAGATTCCCTTTAAGTGTTTTAATGCCACTGACTTGGCCACTAATATACAGTCATGGCCAAAATTTTTGAGAATAACAGCAAAATTATATTTTCACATGATCTGCTGCCCTCTGGTTTTTATTAGTGTTTGTCTGATGTTTCTATCACATACAGAAATATAATTGCAATCATATTATGAGTACCAATAGGTTATATTGACAGTTAGAATGAGTTAATGCAGCAGGTCAATATTTGCAGTGTTGACCCTTCTTTTTCAAGACCTCTGCAATTCTCCCTGGCATGCTCTCAATCAACTTCTGGACCAAATCCTGACTGATTGCAGTCCATGCTTGCATAATCAATGCTTGCATTTTGCCAGAATTTGTTGGTTTTTGTTTGTCCACCCATCTCTTGATGATTGACCACAAGTTCTCAATGGGATTAAGATCTGGGGAGTTTCCAGGCCATAGACCCAAAATCTCTATGTTTTGTTCCATGAGCCATTTAGTTATCACCTTTGCTTTATGGCAAGGTGCTCCATCATGCTGGAAAAGGCATTGTTGGGCGCCAAACTGCTCTTGGACGGTTGGGAGAAGTTGCTCTTGGAGGACATTCTGGTACCATTCTTTATTCATGGCTGTGTTTTTAGGCAAGACTGTGAGTGAGCCGATTCCCTTGGCTGAGAAGCAACCCCACACATGAATGGTTTCAGGATGCTTTACAGTTGGCATGAGACAAGACTGGTGGTAGCGCTCACCTCTTCTTCTCCGAATAAGCTGTTTTCCAGATGTCCCAAACAATCGAAAAGGGGATTCATCAGAGAAAATGACTTTGCCCCAGTCCTCAGCAGTCCACTCCCTGAACCTTTTGCAGAATATCAGTCGGTCCCTGATGTTTTTTTCTGGAGAGAAGTGGCTTCTTTGCTGCCCTCCTTGAAACCAGGCCTTGCTCAAAGAGTCTCTGCCTCACAGTGCGTGCAGAAGCACTCACACCAGCCTGCTGCCATTCCTGAGCAAGCTCGGCACTGCTGGTAGTCCGATCCCGCAGCTGAAACAGTTTTAAGATACGGTCCTGGCGCCTGCTGGTCTTTCTTGGGCGCCCTGGAGCCTTTTTGACAACAATGGAAGCTCTCTCCTTGAAGTTCTTGATGATGCGATAGATTGTTGACTGAGGTGCAATCTTTGTAGCTGTGATACTCTTCCCTGTTAGGCCATTTTTGTGCAGTGCAATGATGGCTGCACGTGTTTCTTTAGAGATAACCATGGTTAACTGAAGAGAAACAATGATACCAAGCACCAGCCTCCTTTTAAAGTGTCCAGTGATGTCATTCTTACTTAATCATGACTGATTGATCGCCAGCCCTGTCCTCATCAACACCCACACCTGTATTAATGGATCAAGCACTAAAACGATGTTAGCTGCTCCTTTTAAGGCAGGACTGCAATGATGTTGAAATGTGTTTTGGGGGTTAAAGTTCATTTTCTGGGCAAATATTGACTTTGCAAGTACAGTAATTGCTGTTAAGCTGATCACTCTGACATTCAGGATTATATGCAAATTGCCATTAGAAAAAATGAAGCAGTAGACTTTGGAAAAATTAATATTTGTCTCATTCTCAAAATTTTGTCCATGACTGTACTCACAAAACTGCCCCCATTATGTTTCACTGGAATACATCCATTCCCTGGATGAGGCCGGGCAGGGATGGACCGGGAGTAAAATTCAGCTCTGCTATTGGAAAGCACACATGCCCATGTCGCCTCTCTTCCTTCCCCAGATTGGGGTCTATATAACTAATATTACCCTGCCTACAGTAAATGAAGATTTACTACAAGACCTACTATAGATTTCTAATAATATCGCCATATAAGATTTAATTATAATACTGAAGTAATATTGCAGTATAACAAATACCGTACCACATATCCAAATATCACCTGCAGACCATATAGAGTATGTATGTACAGTGTCGGACTGGGGTGCCAAGGGCCCACCAGTAATATTGACTTTGGGGGCCCACTTTTCACCTGCATACAAATATTACACAAACCTGGGTCACAAATGTACCTACTGTATATCTCTATATAGTTTGGTTAATGAATGATGAGATGCTGCTTTTTTCTGTACAGAGTGATTCAAGTGAATTATAACAAATACTGCCCATATAATAAAGCTGGAGGCCCAGATCTGCACATGGGCCCACCGGGAGATTCCCCTATGGGCCAGTCTGACCCTGTGTGTGTACTGTACAGATCCTCACCAGTGCCGTTATTCATTTTCTCTGTTCTTTTCTATTTGGCCCAGACTACCATGACCATTTCTTCCATCAAAAACCTTTCCCAGAGACCACTTTGGCTTACTGCTTTTCCAGGACATTCCTCACTTCTATACAAACCATATAGTGCTATAACCAGTGGTCATTCTGTTCCCTATATACTAATGTAACAAGGGTGACGGGGTGGGGGCTAGTTGTGGCGAGTTGTTTGAAGGCACAGTACATAGACAGAGTCCACTGAGCACGCTGTCAGTGAGCACCCCCGGTCCCTTGCACATAGATAGATGGGGCCAACACAGCTTTTCCCCGCAGGTTACCTTCTCTTCCTCTAGTCACAGCAGTCCAGGCAAATAAAGGTCCGGAAGGCAGCTGTACTCCAACGAGGAAAAATAACTTTTATTGAACAAACGATGAAGGATGAACAAAAAGACAATTTCAACACTGGCTTCCTGCTCTTTCCCTGACACGTGCTGCGGCCCTACACACAACGTCTGCAGTGGCCGAGATTCCCAGTCATCCAATCTCTGGCATCTGGGCGTCTGAGACCCCTTCAGCGAAGGCCCTTCCCAGGTTCTGGGGACCTATGATGTAAGCCTTCAGTCCATATAACTCCTTGGTCTGGAGCAGCAAATCTCTCCTATCTGGGAGTGTGGCAATGCCCCTTCTGAAGCACACATCTGCCCTGGACCCTGTCTGCTCTGGAGGCTGCTGACCCAGCCCCCTAAGTTACTTAACTCTTTCCCTACTTCTAACACACAGTTACATACATTAAATAGTAAACATTAGGACCAGACAAACACAGCACAATACATTAAGAATACATAACATATTTATACTGTATACAGTTCACGGGGGGCCACACGGAAGGAGAGGAGGGCGCAACTGAGGGGACCTGCCACCCCCTTACACTAGTACACTCCTATTGTATCCCACACAATAACAGTGCCCCTACACAGTAATAATGTTCTCTCTGTATTTCCTCATAATAATAATGCTCCCTTGTGACTCCTTGCAGTTATATAGCACCATATAGAAATAATGCCCTCTTTTTCCTCCTTATAATAATAATTGCCTTTGACCCTGTAATACAATAATTACCCTGTACCTCCTTATGATGATCAAGCATCCATTTCTGCTTTTTTGTAATGATAATACTCATGTGCTTCCCTATATGATTCCCCTTGGTGGCTCCTTATAATAATGACCCCAGTGCGTTTTTCTTGTAATAATGCCTCCGAGAATGGGTGTCCATAGAAATCACAGGACCTCATAGCCAAAGTCCTAAAATGGCACATAGATAGGTGCAGTGACAGAGGGACAGACTTCCCAAATTTTTAAGACATATTTATTGCGGCACTTACAGTATAATGGTCACCCGCACAGTATGGTGGTCCTCCTCAGGCCCCATATAGTATTATGTTCCCTCACTGCTGCCATCTATAATATAACGCTGGGAGCGTCACTCTGTCCGAAGCCTTTATAGACTGCGCAGGCGCGACGCTCCTAGCGTTACATTATAGTGTCAGGAAAAAAAAATTGCGCCGGAAGGCGCGGACTGCCGGGAGCAGGGGGTCGGGAGCAGGGGGACACCGTGCACATATTTGCTTATGCTGTGGCACTTCATGCCACAGCAATTTGTTAATTACGCCATTTTCTTGAAGACACACTGCAGTGTGTCTTCAAGAAAATGGTGCCGGAAAGCGCGGACTGCGCAGGTGCCGATTCCGGCAGCAGGAGGATGAAGAAAATGGCGGCAGAAAGGAATCAGGTGGCGTAAGTAACAAATTGCTGTGGCATCCCGCACAGGATCCCGCCCTCATTACGCTGTGGCACTTCATGCCACAGCGACTTCTTAATTTTAGGCCCCCTGACTCCGGGCCATGAATTTCTCCCTGCTCCCGCAATTGGCGCATGCGCAGTCCGCGCTTTCCGGCGTCATTTTGTTGGAAACCTCAGTGTGTCTTCAAGAAAATGGCGTCGAAAAGTGCAGACTGCGCAGGCGCCGATTTCTGAAGCAGCAGTAGTGTACGGGGCATATAATATGGAGCATCTTATGGGGGCCATAAACCTTTATGGAGCAGTGTACGGGGCATATACTATGGAGCATCTTATGGGGGCCATAAACCTTTATGGAGCAGTGTACGGGGCATATACTATGGAGCATCTTATGGGGGCCATCAACCTTTATCGAGCAGTGTACGGGGCATATACTATGGAGCATCTTATGGGGGCCATAAACCTTTATGGAGCAGCGTATGGGGCATATGGATGGGAGCAGCAAATTAAAGAACGGTGGCACAGGATGGGAGCAGCACATGACAGAACGGGGGCGCAGGATGGGAGCAGCACATGACAGCATAGGGCAGCACATGACAGAACGGGGGTGCAGGATGGCAGCAGCACATGACAGGATGGGGGCACAGGATGGGAGCAGCAAATGACAGAATGGAGGCGCAGGATGGGTGCAGCACATGTCAGAATGGAGGCGCAGGATGGGTTCAGCACATGTCAGAATGGGGGCGCAGGATGGGAGCAGCACATGTCAGAATGGGGGCGCAGGATGGGAGCAGCACATGACAGAATGGGGGCGCAGGATGGAGCAGCACATGGCAGGATGGGCACGCAGGATGGAGCAGCACATACCAGGATGGAGACCATATACCAATATAAATGCTTGCCACCCGGGCGTAGAACGGGTTCAATAGCTAGTATAGTATGATGTTGCTAGACAGCCACCATATATGATGATGTTTCCCTCACAGTCCCCATACAGTATGATGATCACCCCACACAGTATGATGGTCCACCACAGCCCCCATATTATATGATGTTACCCCTCAGGCCCCATATAGTATTCTTTTCCCTCACTACCGCCATATAGTATGATGTTGCTAGACAGCTCTCATCTATTATGGTGTTTCCTCACAGGCCCATATAGTATGATGGTCCTCCACAGCCCCCAGTTAGTATGATGGTCCCCTCACATAGTATGATGCTCGCTCGAAGGCACCATATTATGATGTTCCCTCACAGGTCCCATATACAGTCACGGCTGAAAGTGTTGGCACCATTCAAATTGTTCCAGAAAATGAAGTATTCTCCCAGAAAATCATTGCAATTACATGTTTTGTTATACACATGTTTATTTTCTTTTATGTGTATAGGAGCAACACAAAAAAATAGAGAAAAAAGGCAAATTGGATATCATTTCACGCAAAACCCTCAAAATGGGTGGGATAAAATTGTTGTGCCCTTTCCAAAATTGTGGGGTAAACAACTTTGTTTAAAGCATATGAGGCTCGTTCAAACGCACCTGTGGCAAATAACAGGTGTGGGCAATACAAAAATCACACCTGAAACTAGATGAAAAGAGAAGTTGACTCAATCTTTGCATTGTGTATCTGTGTGTGCCACACTAAGCATGGAGAACAGAAAGATGAGAAGAGAACTGTCTGAGGGCTTGAGAACCAAAATTGTTGAACATTATCAACAATCTCAAGGTTACAAGTCCATCTCCAGGGATCTTGATGTTTCTTTGTCCACGTTGTGCAACATAATTAGGAAGTTTACAACCCATGGCACAGTTGCTAATCTCCATGAACTTGGACGGCAAAGAATAATTGATGAAAGGTTGCAACGCAGGATAGTCTGAATGGTGGATAAACAGCCCCAATCAAGTTCCAAAGAAATGTAAGCTGCATGCTCAGGGTGCATCAGTGTCATCGCTAACTATCCGTCGACATTTCAATGAAATTAAACCCTATAGCAGGAGACCCAGGAGGACCCCACTGCTGACACAGAGACATAAAGAAGCTAGACTGCAGTTTATTAAAATGTACATGAATAAGCTAAAACCCTTCTGATAAAGCGTCTTGTGAACAGATGAGACCGAGAGAGAACTTTATGGTAAACAACATATTTTTACTGTTTACTGAAAACGGAATGAGGCCTACAATGAAAAGAACACAGTACCTACAGGCAAATATAGTGGAAGTTTAAAGATGTTTTGGGGTTGTTTTGCTGCCTCTGGCACTGGGTGCCTTAAATGTGTGTAAGGCATCATAAAAGCTGAAGATTACCAAAGGATTTTGGGTTGCCATGTAATGCCCAGTGTCAGAAAGCTGGGTTTGCGTCCTAGGTCATGGGTCTTCCAGCAGGTCAATGACCTCAAACAGTGGCGTAACTACAAAGTTATGGGCCCCGGTGCGAACTTTCAAATGGGGCCCCCCCACCAAAACATTTTCCACCCAAATCCACATCCTGCCCATACTCCTGCCCCATCCGTCTCCGCATTCTGCCCCATCCGTCTCCGCATTCTGCCCCATCCGTCTCCGCATTCTGCCCCATCCGACTCCCCATTCTGCCCCATCCGTCTCCGCATTCTGCCCCATCCGTCTCCGCATTCTGCCCCATCCGTCTCCGCATTCTGCCCCATCCGACTCCGCATTCTGCCCCATCCGTCTCCGCATTCTGCCCCATCCGTCTCCGCATTCTGCCCCATCCGTCTCCGCATTCTGCCCCATCCGTCTCCGCATTCTGCCCCATCCGTCTCCCCATTCTGCCCCATCCATCTCCACATTCTGCCCCATCCATTTCCGCATTCTGCCCCATCCATCTCCGCATTCTGCCCCATCCTTCTCCGCATTCTGCCTCATCCATCTCCACATTCTGCCCTATCCATCTCCACATTCTGCCCGTCTCCATATCTCACCAGAACAGCAGGAACCGGAAATCTGCTGCTGGTTGATACCAGAGAACACGAGCTGCACACAACCAGGACTGAGCTGCTGAGAGCTGAAGGACCTGTGGTGACGTCATCGTCATGTGATCAGGAGGCGGAGCTGATAAATGGTGAAAGACCTATGATAGTGATGACGTCACCACAGGATCTTCAGCTCTTCCTTTCAGATCAGGCGTCGGCTGCTGATCTGATGTGTGCGCCCGGCAGGTCAGGTGGAGGGCAGGTCTGTCTGTTGCCGTGCGGGACGAATCACCTGCACGGCAACAGTTAAGTTTTTGCTGGAGTCGGCGTGCATCTGACCTGCTGGGGCCCCTGACTACCCCGGGCCCGGTCGCAATGGCGACTGCTGCGACCGTGGTAGTTACGCCCCTGACCTCAAACATACATCAACAAGCATTCAGAAATGGATGGAAACAAAGCGCTGGAGAGTTCTGAAGTGGTAGCAATGAGTCTGGATCTAAATCCCATTGAACATCGATGGAGTCGAGATCTTAAAATTGCTGTTGGGAGAAGGCGCCTTCAAATATGAGAGACCTGGAGCAGTTTGCAAAAGAAGAGTGGTCCAAAATTTAAGTTTAGAGGTCTAAGAAGCTTGTTGAGGGTTATAGGAAGCGATTAATTGCAATTGATTTACAATTTGCCTTTTTTCCTCTTTTTTTTTTTTGCGTGTTGTACCAATATACACAAAGGAAATAAACATGGAACAATTTCAAGGGTGACCACACTTTTGGCCATGACTGTAGTATGATGTTCCTTCACAGGCCCGATATAGTATGATGGCCCCCAAACAGACCCCCATACAGTATGACAGTCTCCTTCAGCCCCATATAGTATGATATTTTCATGTTTTCTCACAGCGCCCACCTGGTCTGATGGTCCCCCACAGTCCACAAAAAAAATATATATAATACTTAACTAATCCTGCTGAGGCCTCTGTCTCCTGCTCTATTCTGTCTTGCTTGCTGTGGACACGGATGGCGCGATGAAGTGACATCATCGCAACGATAGACATCCTTTTTGTTGTGCTGACCTCCGGCAGGGCACAGACCGGAAGTATCCTGTGGCCTGTTGGAGTAAGTGACAGAATGCGGAGCTGATTGCTCTGTGCTCTGACAAAGCTGTTGACAATATTCGCTTCCGCTGATACTGTTAATAGTGTTGATGGCCTGTCCGCGCCTGAAGCTGGATGTATTGGTGGTGGGGAGGTCGGGTTTAGTGTGTTTTTTAGTGACCAGGTGAGTCATTAGACAGGCTGCCTCAACAATACAATAGGAATTTCTTTGGGGATCCATTTAGTAGATTGAATATGTTCATCCCAGCATAATCCACCGATTTGTGGTTTTAAGACACTTTAAAACCTCCACCACTTTGCGATTTTCCATTTTCGTGCATTCATTTTTTTATTTTTCTGTCAATCTGGGTTTGTTTTTTTGAGGGACGAGTTGTACTTTTGAACAACACCATTGATTTTACCATATCATGTACTGGAAAACGGGAAAAAATACCAAGTGCGGTGAAATTGCAAAAAAGTGCAATTCCACAATTTTATTTTATTTTTACCATGTTCACTAAATGCTAAAATTGACCTGCCATTATGATTCTCCAGGTCTTTACGAGTTCACAGACACCAAACATGTATAGGTTCTTTTTTATTTAAGTGGTGAAAAAAAAAATCTGATATTTGTGAGAAAAAATGTTATTTTGCCATTTTCCAACACCTGTAGTGTTTTTATATTTTTGGATCTGGGGCTGGATGAGGGCTAATTTTATTCGCCCTGAGTTGTCATTTTTATTGATATAATTTTGGAGTAGATATGATTTTTTGATCGCCTGTTATTGCAATACTGCAGAGGCCGAATAAACGTATTTCTGGCGTTTTGATTTTTTTCTCATTACGTCGTTTAACGATCGGATTCATTTACTTAATATTTTGATAGCTTGGACATTTCTGAACGTAGCGATACCATTATGTTAATTTTGTTATTGTTTTATTTAGAATGGGGCAAAAGGGGGTGATTTGAACTTTTATGTTTCTTTAATTTTTTTAATTTTTTTTTTACTTTCTTCATTAGTCCCCTTAGGACGCCTGAAGCTGCGATCTTCCAATCGCTTGTGCTACACATAAAAGGGCTTCAGCACTGCCATGTGTGGCATAAATCATGACTTATAATGACAGGCATGGGGGTCTTCTGCAGACCCCTGACTGTTTTGACAACCTACCACCGCCCTGCTATCACGTGACAGAGGTGCCTATGAAGCATGTGTTAAATGCCCCTGTCAGAGACTGACCTCGGCTTCTAACTTATTAACAGCCGCAGGTGGATCGCGGATCCATGCAAGGCTGTTAGATCAGATCAGCTGTCATGTGCAGGGAAAGATGCGGGCTCAGCGCCGGAGCCTGCATCAAATGCAGGTACACGGCCTTGGATGTACCTATACGTCCAATGTTGTGTAGGGATTAATAATAATGATTCTTTTCGTTTTGGTGCACTAATAAAGGTTAATTAGTCAATTTTAAATAGGTGTATACGCGGCCAACGTTGGAAAAGCTGCATAGGCAGAGCGATGAAATAAGGTTATTCGTTTGCCCTTTGGAAAAACTATGCTCATAGTTATGGGGGTAATGACAGGGCACCTGACCTTAATACTAGCTTTTTTTAGACAATGGAGTCGTTGGTTAAACACTTTCCTTCCTGTTTCTTACTGAAATAGGAAGAATCATGTTAATTGCACAATGATGGAAGATATGTACCACAGAGAGGATTTTTTTTAAAGGTTAAAAAATATCCACTATACTTTACAGTACCGGCGAAGTGAATGAGATTTCCAAAACCTCATGCACATGCTGCTTTTTTTTTAGGTGCAGAAAAGCAGTTTTAAATCTGTCCGTTTTTGCAGTGTTTTTCACCGATTCACATAAATGGAAAAAAAAGCAAGAAAAAACGCATTAAAAAAAAGATTATTTTCTGCAGAATTTTTCCTGTCAACACTCAGGTTTTTGGCAATTAGTCAGCATGTGTACATAGCCTTTATATGTAACATTTTGCGGCATTTTTTTTCTTCAGCCAAAACATGCTCTCTTGGCGGTAAAAATGCTCTTTTTGCAGCGTTTTTGAGGCCTTTTTTGAATGTTTTTTTCTTTTTCACCATTTTTTCTGTGTGTATTACATGTGTACTTTGTCTGCGGTGCATGTTTGATAAAGTTACTTTTGTTCGCCAGTGGAATTTTTCTAAGGCCGGTTTCACACGTCAGTGGCTCCGTTACGTGAGGTGACAGTTTCCTCACGTACCGGAGACACTGACTCACGTAGACACATTAAAATCAATGTGTCTCTGCACATGTCGGCGTGTTTTCATGGACCGTGTGTCCGTTTGGAAAACACGGAGACATGTCAGTGTTCGTGGGAGTGCACGGATTACACGGACCCATTAAAGTCAATGGGTCCGTGTAAAACATGTACCACACCCGGATGTTGTCCGTGTGCAGTCTGTGTGCGGTGCAGGAGACAGCGCTACTGTAAGCGCTGTCCCCCCTGCGTGTGGTGCTGAAGCCCCATTCATTTCTTCTCTCCAGCAGCGTTTGCTGGAAAGAAGGAATGAATAATCTTTTTTATTTATTTATTTTTGTTTTTAAAATTAAGTTGTGGGTAATCTGCCCCCTCCCACCCCCTGTGCACCCCCCCGCTGGCATTAAAATACTTACCCAGCTCCCTCGGCGCTTACATCCTCTCAGCGTCGCTGCTTGTCCTGTATGAGCGGTCACGTGGTGCCGTACATTACAGTGATGAATATGCGGCTCCACCTCCCATAGGGGTGGAGCCGCATATTCATTACTGTAATAAGCGGCACCACGTGACCGCTCATACAGGACAAGCAGCGATGCTGAGAGGATGTAAGCGCCGAGGGAGCTGGGTAAGTATTTTAATGCCAGTGGGGGGGCGCACAGGGGGTGGGAGGGGGCAGATTACCGGCAACTTCATTTTAAAAACAAAAATAAATTTAAAAAAAGATTATTCATTCCTTCTTTCCAGCGAACGCTGCTGGGAAGAAGGGTTGAATACCGGCTTCAGCACCGCACGCAGGGGACGGCGCTTAACTCTAGTCTCCTGCACGGTCCATGTGGTCCTCAGTCAGCGCACGGGCGGCACACGGCTGCCGCACGTGTGCCACACTGATGTTCAACGTAAGCACACGGACACGGATAATTCCGGTACCAATTTTTCGGTAATTATCTGGACGTGTGAGACTGGCCTAAAAAAGAGTATTTAAAGTGCTTTTTGATCCAAACCAAAATTTTCCACAGAAACTATATGGGAACCTAGCTGTAATATTATATAGAAAACCACAATTCTAAATACGATCGTTCTGTGAGTACAGGATGTCATTGTTCTCGGTAGCACACGTAATGTTTACACGACACCATGTGCTGCCGAGACCAATGATTTTTAAGCGAGCTTAAAAATAATTTCACTCGACGTTTCACTTCCTCATCAGGTAATTGCCACGGGAGGTTTTCGAAGTGTTTTTTCCCCCCATCCTGACAATGACAAGTTTGGAGCGTATTCCATGAAGAATTCACCTCATAGGAATTACGTCACTTTTCCCCCTTCATCTCGGTGCGTTTTTTTGGGGGGGGACAAAATACGCTCCAAAAACGCCTCATGTGAACAGCAAAGTGGATTTTACATTGAAACGAATAGGAAGAGTATTCAGAAAGGATTGTTAAGTTGTTTTTGAGGAGGATTTTGAAGCTGAGGAAAAAGCTCGGGGAGAAAATACCCTAATAACTGACTACTAAGATGATACAGTCGATGTTTTCAGCGGCTCCAAGGTTCCTGATCATTTCTGTATCTTTACAATCTCAGATGTGACCAGTTCTGGGAAACATTTTGCATTTGAGGGGTATCTGTAGACCCCTTTACTAGTTGCACTTTCTAGTTGTGGCCATTAATATATATAAGTGCTGAGCTTCATGTAGGAAATGTAGAAACAATGGAAGACACAGGAAAGGGAACGGAAAGCATTACTACAATGTGACTCATGAGGGGGCTGTTCCCAGTGCTGCCGGCAGATGGCGCTGCCCGGGGAGGAGCTCCCTCCTGCACAAGAAGGAAGCAGTGCAGGGTGCAGTGTGCAGCGCAGGGTGCAGGCTGGAGGAAGTGCAGGGGGAGCAGTGACACAACACATCCCATCATGTCTGTGAACCTCAGTAAGAATGGAGCTGCTCTGCAGGCCGCCTACAAGGACGTGGTGGACGGGAAGACTAAGACTGACTGGTGAGTGTGCCTGCCTGCCTGCCTGCCTGCCTGCCTGCCTGCAGGGGGTGTGGACAGGCTGCAGCACTGCTGCCCCTGTGCTCCCTGCCTACAGCTGTATACTGCAATATCACCTGTGTGTATAGTGCTGGAGAACCACACAACCCAGCATTCCCAGGAACAAGGCATGCTGAGACTTGTAGTTCCACAATGCTTGCTGACTTCCTGCATTCAGCATTGTGACAGGTTGGTGATCTGCAGCTGCTAGTGAAGAACTACAACCCCCAGCATGCTCTGATAGCTGCAATAATCGGCTGATGTGCACCGATATGAATGAATGGGCGACCATGAAGTCTACAGCTGCTGTGGCTTGGAGGAAGCAGCAATAATCTGTTGAGATATTTTCTAAAGGGGTCGTCTTCCTAACACAAGCCCCCTGTTTGGTTAGGGCTGTTCGTCAACATGCGACACAACATCTCAACGTCTGCTGCTTTTTTTTGAATGGCGCAAGGGTGCACAGAGCTCCGCGATGTCCAGCTGTCCCATAGACTGTGGACGGAGGGGAGGACGTTCATGCGCACCCCTGCGCCATTCTAGAAGGGGATCTTGGGATTGCTGGGTGATCAGTAAGTGCTGACCCATAGTATAGGATAGGGAGTAAATTAATTTCCCAAGGGGCCACATGTCAGACCAGGACTGTTAAGGAATTTAATTCTACTCATTATTTCTGATTTATAGTTTTATCAGCTAATATTGAGTGTAATTAAGCCCGGTGACTCGCTGCTAATACACGTTACCGATGGGCTTGTTGTCACTTGTATTCTTACCTGTCGCAACTAAGCATTACCATATCATTTACTGCTTTTACGGATGTTAAAAAAATAATCATGTTTGTTATTCAGTCCTTGTATCCTGATCAACAACTCCCAGCGCAATATGGTGTGACGTCCCCGCGCGAACAGTTGGGTGGAATTATTTCATCCGGTTGTATTATGTATCGCATCTGCCTTTTCTGTATGGCTGCTTACTGTGGACGCCCATTATATACCGCCATATAGTACTCAGTACAGCTTCATATATTAGAAATGCCATAAAAACATAGGAACATTGCAACCCTAGACTTCTATGGATTCTGAATTATATAATAATAATAATAATAAATAATATTAATCTTTATATAGCGCCAACATATTCCGCAGCGCTTTACAGTTTAACAGTTTCAAACACAACAGTCATAGGTAACAACGTTAACAATACAATAAAGCGAAATAAGACGACCCTGCTCGTGAAAGCTTACAATCTACGATGAGGTGGGGGAGATACAAAGTACAGGTGTGTATTTACAATGATGTATTTACAATGATGGTCCAGCCATCTTCAGGGGGTGGGGGGTGGATGGAGAGAGTGAATGGGATACACACACACAAACATAAAATGACTGATTAGGGAACGTGATAGGCCGTTCTGAACAAATGTGTTTTGAGAGAGCGCCTAAAACTATGCAAATTATGGATGGTCCTAATATCTTGGGGTAGAGCATTCCAGAGGATTGGCGCAGCACGGGAGAAGTCTTGTAGTCGGGAGTGGGAGGTACGGATTAGTGCAGAGGTTAGTCGAAAGTCGTTTGCAGAGCGCAGCGGTCGGCTAGGCAGATAGACCGAAATGAGGGAGGAGATGTATGCGGGTGCTGCACTGTGAAGAGCTTTGTGGGTGAGAACAAGTACTTTGAATTGTATCCTGTAATGAATGGGTAGCCAGTGTAATGACTGGCGAAGAGCGGACGTGTCCGAGTAACGATTAGCCAGATGGACGACCCTGGCTGCTGCATTAAGGATGGACTGAAGAGGGGAAAGTCGCGTGAGGGGGAGGCCAATTAATAGAGCGTTACAGTAGTCCAGGCGGGAGTGGATCAGGGCGACAGTGAGAGTTTTTGTTGTTTCCATGGTGAGAAAAGGGCGGATTCTAGAGATGTTCCTTAGGTGTAAGTGGCACGAGCGGGCAAGAGATTGTATATGGGAGGTGAAGGAGAGATCGGTGTCAAACATAACACCCAGACAGCGCGCCTGCTGCCTAGGCGTTATTATGGTGCCACCCACGGAGAGGGAAGTGTCAGATTTAGGGAGGTTAGTAGATGGTGGGAGCAGAAGAAGTTCAGTTTTGGAGAGGTTGAGTTTCAGATAGAGAGCGGACATGATGTTGGAGACTGCAGACAGACAGTCACTGGCTTTCTGTAGTACAGCGGGGGTAAGGTCAGGGGATGACGTGTATAACATAGTTAGTAAGTAAGTAAGGCCGAAAAAAGACATTTGTCCATCCAGTTCAGCCTATATTCCATCATAATAAATCCCCAGATCTACGTCCTTCTACAGAACCTAATAATTGTATGATACAATATTGTTCTGCTCCAGGAAGACATCCAGGCCTCTCTTGAACCCCTCGACTGAGTTCGCCATCACCACCTCCTCAGGCAAGCAATTCCAGATTCTCACTGCCCTAACAGTAAAGAATCCTCTTCTATGTTGGTGGAAAAACCTTCTCTCCTCCAGACGCAAAGAATGCCCCCTTGTGCCCGTCATCTTCCTTGGTATAAACAGATCCTCAGCGAGATATTTGTATTGTCCCCTTATATACTTATACATGGTTATTAGATCGCCCCTCAGTCGTCTTTTTTTCTAGACTAAATAATCCTAATTTCGCTAATCTATCTGGGTATTGTAGTTCTCCCATCTCCTTTATTAATTTTGTTGCCCTCCTTTGTACTCTCTCTAGTTCCATTATATCCTTCCTGAGCACCGGTGCCCAAAACTGGACACAGTACTCCATGTGCGGTCTAACTAGGGATTTGTACAGAGGCAGTATAATGCTCTCATCATGTGTATCCAGACCTCTTTTAATGCACCCCATGATCCTGTTTGCCTTGGCAGCTGCTGCCTGGCACTGGCTGCTCCAGGTAAGTTTATCATTAACTAGGATCCCCAAGTCCTTCTCCCTGTCAGATTTACCCAGTGGTTTCCCATTCAGTGTGTAATGGTGACATTGATTCCTTCTTCCCATGTGTATAACCTTACATTTATCATTGTTAAACCTCATCTGCCACCTTTCAGCCCAAGTTTCCAACTTATCCAGATCCATCTGTAGCAGAATACTATCTTCTCTTGTATTAACTGCTTTACATAGTTTTGTATCATCTGCAAATATCGATATTTTACTGTGTAAACCTTCTACCAGATCATTAATGAATATGTTGAAGAGAACAGGTCCCAATACTGACCCCTGCGGTACCCCACTGGTCACAGCGACCCAGTTAGAGACTATACCATTTATAACCACCCTCTGCTTTCTATCACTAAGCCAGTTACTAACCCATTTACACACATTTTCCCCCAGACCAAGCATTCTCATTTTGTGTACCAACCTCTTGTGCGGCACGGTATCAAACGCTTTGGAAAAATCGAGATATACCACGTCCAATGCCTCACCGTGGTCCAGTCTATAGCTTACCTCTTCATAAAAACTGATTAGATTGGTTTGACAGGAGCGATTTCTCATAAACCCATGCTGATATGGAGTTAAACAGTTATTCTCATTGAGATAATCCAGAATAACATCCCTCAGAAACCCTTCAAATATTTTACCAACAATAGAGGTTAGACTTACTGGCCTATAATTTCCAGGTTCACTTTTAGAGCCTTTTTTGAATATTGGCACCACATTTGCTAGGCGCCAGTCCTGCGGAACAGACCCTGTCGCTATAGAGTCCGTAAAAATAAGAAATAATGGTTTATCTATTACATTACTTAGTTCTCTTAGTACTCGTGGGTGTATGCCATCCGGACCCGGAGATTTATCTATTTTAATCTGATTTAGCCGGTTTCGCACCTCTTCTTGGGTTAGATTGGTGACCCTTAATATAGGGTTTTCATTGTTTCTTGGGATTTCATCTAGCATTTCATAGTTGTGTGTCATTTGCATAAAGATGGTACTGAAAGCCAAATCTGCTGATGGTCTGTCCAATTGGGGCCGTGTAGAGGGAGAAGAGAAGGGAGCCAAGGACTGAGCCCTGAGGTACCCCAACAGTGAGAGGAAGAGGAGATGAAGTGGAGCCAGAGAACAGAACACTGAAGGAACAGGTAGGAAGATAGGAAGAGAACCAGGAGAGAGCAGTGAGTATGGAGCAGTGGATATCTACCAGCGGAGCTTTAATGAGGCCTACGTGTATGACGCCATCTAGTAATATGCAAATGTGTAGAATACATGAAACGATTCTCTGATTCATTCCCTGCACACCGGCGTCGGCAGCTTAGTCACCTGTAAGTGACATATAAACACTGCTAATGTCCTCATTAAAGTACTGAGGATGGTGACGGATCCTGTAAGGCTGGACGCACCAGAAATGCAGCATGGCGGTCCTGGGTGGAGGGTGCCACATTTATCAAATAATCCACCCCCTTATTTGGGGGTCTAGGAAACAATTTGACAAAATTAGATGTGGCTTGTCACTCGCTATTATTAGTTTTCAGGAGCAGCTAGTCGCCCCCTGCGACATTACTACCCGGACTCTATACTCCATTGTGTCTGTTCTTCATATGCAAGGGTCTGTACAGGATAAGAGCTTGATATATTCTCAGAATCTGGCCCAGAACCAAACCCCAAGCCCTGCGTCCCACCCGTGTAATTACATGTTAGCAGCGTACTTCTGGATGATATCACCTGACCGCCATGCACGCCGCTGTCTTAAAGGGATACTGCACATACAAATGATTAAGAAAAATACCTGCCAGTCAGTCTGCGAGGCTTCATACACATGGTATTGACACCCTGTATGCCGCCATATGGTGCTCTGCGCTACACAGATATCTCCCTTAGAATCAATACTTCTAGATGACTATATCTCTGTAATACAGTACTGTATGTGCAATGTACAGTCTGAGATACATGGTGAAGTAGGAGCTCGTAGATGCATACACAAACCCTATAGCTACATATACGTGTGTATGTATACACATACACATAATGTGTGTATGTGTGTAATAAATATACACACTAAGCCATTTATATGGATACACCTGGGTGGGCCATTTATAAAGTTGCATCCCAATGGCCGACTTCAAAATGGCCGCCATGGTCACCACCCATCTTGAAAAGTTTTCCCCCTCCCATATATAGTAATGTGCCATAAACATGAAGTTGATGTCACCAACCATTCCATTTTATTTAGGTGTATCCATATACATGGCCCACCATGTATTTAGTTATGCAGCTCTTTTTTTTCCCTTCTTGGGCCTAGAGTGACGCTGCTGCCATCTGGGCCGGCCAGTAACCATCAGCTTCCGAAGGCGACTGTCCTGTATGGCGTGCAGCAGCATCTCTCCACTCCAGAGGTGCAAAAAAAGAGGCACTGCAGAATACCTTTTTAAGATTTTCTGCATGCTCCTTAAAATAAGAAATGCACCTTCCCAGAAACGATGGTTGTAGGTGGAAGAGACGGGTCTTGGCTTGCCTGGCTGTCACCGTAATGGGATCTGCGCCCATTGTTTGACATGTATCAGCACTGAAGAGGGACGCAAAATAAAGTGGACGTGGGCATCGCTCAATACTGCGGTGGACGTGGGCATCGCTCAATACTGCGGTGGACGTGGGCATCGCTCAATACTGCGGTGGACGTGGGCATCGCTCAATACTGCGGTGGACGTGGGCATCGCTCAATACTGCGGTGGACGTGGGCATCGCTCAATACTGCGGTGGACGTGGGCATCGCTCAGTACTGCGGTGGACGTGGGCATCGCTCAGTACTGCGGTGGACGTGGGCATCGCTCAGTACTGCGGTGGACGTGGGCATCGCTCAGTACTGCGGTGGACGTGGGCATCGCTCAGTACTGCGGTGGACGTGGGCATCGCTCAGTACTGCGGTGGACGTGGGCATCGCTCAGTACTGCGGTGGACGTGGGCATCGCTCAGTACTGCGGTGGACGTGGGCATCGCTCAGTACTGCGGTGGACGTGGGCATCGCTCAGTACTGCGGTGGACGTGGGCATCGCTCAGTACTGCGGTGGACGTGGGCATCGCTCAGTACTGCGGTGGACGTGGGCTTCGCTCAGTACTGCGGTGGACGTGGGCTTCGCTCAGTACTGCGGTGGACGTGGGCTTCGCTCAGTACTGCGGTGGACGTGGGCTTCGCTCAGTACTGCGGTGGACGTGGGCTTCGCTCAGTACTGCGGTGGACGTGGGCTTCGCTCAGTACTGCGGTGGACGTGGGCTTCGCTCAGTACTGCGGTGGACGTGGGCTTCGCTCAGTACTGCGGTGGACGTGGGCTTCGCTCAGTACTGCGGTGGACGTGGGCATCGCTCAGTACTGCGGTGGACGTGGGCATCGCTCAGTACTGCGGTGGACGTGGGCATCGCTCAGTACTGCGGTGGACGTGGGCATCGCTCAGTACTGCGGTGGACGTGGGCATCGCTCAGTACTGCGGTGGACGTGGGCTTCGCTCAGTACTGCGGTGGACGTGGGCTTCGCTCAGTACTGCGGTGGACGTGGGCATCGCTCAGTACTGCGGTGGACGTGGGCATCGCTCAGTACTGCGGTGGACGTGGGCTTCGCTCAGTACTGCGGTGGACGTGGGCTTCGCTCAGTACTGCGGTGGACGTGGGCTTCGCTCAGTACTGCGGTGGACGTGGGCTTCGCTCAGTACTGCGGTGGACGTGGGCATCGCTCAGTACTGCGGTGGACGTGGGCATCGCTCAGTACTGCGGTGGACGTGGGCATCGCTCAGTACTGCGGTGGACGTGGGCTTCGCTCAGTACTGCGGTGGACGTGGGCATCGCTCAGTACTGCGGTGGACGTGGGCATCGCTCAGTACTGCGGTGGACGTGGGCATCGCTCAGTACTGCGGTGGACGTGGGCATCGCTCAGTACTGCGGTGGACGTGGGCTTCGCTCAGTACTGCGGTGGACGTGGGCTTCGCTCAGTACTGCGGTGGACGTGGGCTTCGCTCAGTACTGCGGTGGACGTGATGCATGTTACGTCTTCAGGCTGCCTCTTTATTTTTTATTTTTTTTTTACCATCAGGCGCAGGACTTGCACTTTTGACTCTCCTGCAGTCACTATGATCACTTTGTGCTGTTTGAGGAAATAATGCTTTTATTAAGGAGGAAATGGCGATGTGTAGGAGGTGACTGTTAACCACCTGCGCAATCTCTCCACAGGCCTGTGTGTGTCACCATGCCTCTGATACAAGCCAGAAATTGGGGAGATAAATTTGTGGCCAATTTTCGTAACATTTCCTTTAAATACTGGGACCATGGTGTGGGACAGTGTCTCGCAGTTTATGATTAAGTAACAACCACAGATACACCAATCACTAAATGCCAATAAATGATAATATCAATAAAAACTAATAAAATGTATATATTGATGTCAGTGGCTAGTGTCCTGTGGAAAAAGAAGTGTAAGAAACACCAACGTGCCAGACGAGAACAACCACAGCCGATATGGAATAGTCCAAGAAAAAGCCACCAGACAGGGATATGGTACAAGAATGTCTTTATTATATCTAATTGGCAACTATTAACAATAATAAAAAAATCAGAAATGTATGTGCGCACAAAGGGACAATATAATTAGTAATTAAAATCAATAAAAAATAGTACAGGCTGACCCAAAGGAAATATATAAATAAATGTAGAATAACGGGTACATACACCCCCAGAAAAATTATTATAAATAACTGAAATCATATGGCCAGAGATTACATATACCTATCATGGACGTTCTAACATATGTGCAAAATATAGCAAAGAGTCCTTAATCACAAATGCCAAAATGTGCGTGCAAAACTGCAATATAAAGTGCTAAAAAAGGGGAAAACTTATATAAATAAATATTAATTAATATGGCATTTGATAATATGCCATAAGGTGTATAGTGCAAAAAGTGCAATATTGTGCAAGGACCGTAGGAGTTGTAAAAAGTGCATAGACCAAACAAGTATAGAGTTAATGGCAGTGTACTACTAAATTGTAATGTGCAAAAAGCGCCAAGAGTGGTCATATGTAAATAACTGGACGTTTGTACAATTGTATAACATGAGATCTTAATGCTGTCCAAAGACAGGAAGAAACTACCACTGTCCGGCCTCCGTTTAGCCTAAATAGCAGTTTATGGTAGATACTTCCAGTACCTCCTCAAAAAAAAACCAACCCAAAAACAAAAGTAATTTTGTCAAAGTACTTGCACCCCTTGTCAAATTAATATATTTCTTTTTATATGAACAAAAAAAAAACCATCTTTTCTGGTAATTTGTCCCCTTCTTCCAGGCCTGAGCAAAAAAAGATCAGCAATAGATGCTCCTCTTCTGGACCAGCATGCATCCTCAGTAGGTTGTGCCGTCCCACCGGGTCTGCTGAGATAAACATCCAAAGAGAGCGATGCATAAGTGTGCAACCATTTAGTAGCCACTGATTGGCTGCAGCGCTCACCTGAAACCCATCTTGGATATTGATCCTAGTAAGCCAGCGAGGTTGTCGTTTTTTTTTTTTTGTTTTTTTTTTTCTACTTCGCTGATCCCTTTTAATAAGGATTGTCCAGTAATGGAAAACCTCATCCAGGTGTAACTGTATTACCAGAAGTCTTGTTTCAGTCATAATCACATGTTAGATGTTTGCTCTATGGTTGTCCAGTTGCTGAGACCTTCATCTGAAGGTGCACTCATAGACTCGAAAACCCCACTGATCAACCTGCCTGAGTCAAAGGCTTTCTAAGAGTGCAATTACTCTTTAAATGGTCACCAACAAATATGAAAAAACTTTGTACTATATGTTATCTGAGAGAACTGCTTCTTTCTCCTCTTGTTAGCCACTCTTCTGCTCCCTAATTCGGAAATATTCCTATTAATCAAAACAAGACGGTCTGCCAGCTCACTGAGTGATCTGACTACAGCTCATTGTTAAAGTATATAGAGAGGGGAGCACAGTGAGAGGTTGGGCAGATGCTTTCTACTAAGTGTTTCTCCTCATTGCTGGATTCACATCCACGCTGCTCAGTACTGCTGTATAATATCCCTCATGCTGCTTCTGAGGTTGTGTTGTATAAAGAACAGGAGAGCAGGAATCTCTCATGACTGTGTGTACACTGTATAGGAGACATCATAGCAGTAAGTCTCCACCCACCAACTCAGAGACAACTGTAAATTAGAGCTAAAGCCTGATGAGCATTCACCCTACAAGTCCTGTAATGGCCATAATCGGCTAATTCTGAAAAGTGACCTGAAATCTCAGTTACATTATTAGAATCCTTTCATATTTAAACTTTATCTTCTGAAACCGATCACAGAATGAAAGTTCTTCTATATCTGATATGTACTATAGGATATACTCAACTTTGCTCCAGTGCATATAAAATAAAGTCGTCGAGTTAACAAATAATCATGATTAAAAATGGTCTACCGTTTTGTGTTTGCAGTTCCTATACACACTTATGTGTCTTTGTGGTTATAGACTTCAAATGTTGTATATTGGTGGTAGAGATTGGCAGCACCCACCTAGGCGGTACTGGTATTGTAATCCCCAGTGTTTCAAGTAGGAAAGAACACCCTGCTGTTGATGTAACATTTGGGTAGAGTTCTTTGATAAGTTATTGCAATGTTTCAGGCAGGGTAAGCCCTTTATCAAGCCATAAATTATTTGGATTGGGACATATGGCTGTCACACTCCCTCACCTGCTTCAGGTATTAGTCTAATGATCCCCACAATAAGTTTGATTCATTGAAAGGGAATTTGTCAGTAGGATCAACACCCCTATGCGTGTAGGGCATCGAGAGTTGGATAAAACAATACCTTGATATCTGCGATCCAGTGTTTTTATTCCAGAGAAATCCAAGTTTTTCTTAATATGTAAATGAGTTAAGGTCTATGGGCCGGACATGGATCTGCCTCCAGAGCTTATTTTTAAATGAATGGTGGCGTTAATGTGAGAAATATAATGACTGACAGTCTCACTGCAGAGCTGTGTGTGATAATAACACAGTACAGCAGAGCTAAGCATTGACTCATTACAAATATAGCTAACATAGAAAACAAGGAAACAGCCAAAACCAGATGATAAATGCACTAGCAGAATGCAGCAGGCACCCATGATAAAGGCAGAGGCAGCAAAGGTGCAAATTACTGATAGAAACAACCACCCACACACCTACCAAATTATGGAGGGGTTGGAACGCCAGTCGCACAGGTATGTGTGATGTGAAGTGGCCGAATGCAGGAGGCCCCTGCCTTTATCGTGGGTGCCTGCTGCATTTATCATCATCTTTATTTCCTTATGGTATGTTTTTCTCATTACAAATATATTTGCATACGCAATTGTCCTCTCATAGTGCTTCAGCTTCTCACCCACACGCAGCCAGCAGGGGCAGTACAGCAGAGCTGACAGGACATCTGCTGCTGCAAATGTGTTTGTAATGAAACAAAGTTCAGTTCTGCTGTACTGCGTTAACTGTCATCACACACAGCTCTTTATTGAGATCAGGAGAGCAAAGTGTTAGTCAATACATGTCTCATGCTATCAATACTCTATATATTAAAATATAATTTTTTTTTTTTTTATAAATAAGCATTGGAGGCAGATTCTCAGAAGATCTGTGGGCCGGGCACAGATCTCCAACAGCTCATTTACATTCCAATGAAATCCACGTTTGTCTTAATATAAGATATCAGTTTGCAGGTATCATTTTATTCAGCTCCCAATGACCTACATGGCCATGTAGACGGATGAGAAGGGTTGATCCTACTAACTGATTCTCTTTGACTTGATCTCATTTGACAGACGAATAGACAGTCCGTTTTTGTGGAGCAATGAGTTTTGGAATGTTAATCAAAGGAGGTTTTGGTACCTATAGTGCTGGTAGAATGCTGATAGAGGAACCACCCACTAAAAGAATGGATGATGGCAAGTTACAGAGCATTAGAAATTGTTGCAGTTCCTGGACTTGTGCCCCAAAAGCAGATTTTTGTCTTGAGTGATGAGTAGCAGGCTATTCTGGGAGTTGTAGTTCTATGGAAGCTGACGCGGCACAGACCACCTCTACTCAGGATTTTTTTCTTGCATTATATATTGCTGATTTTGACCTCTTTTATTGCAGGGCTCTTTTCACCTATGAAGGCAACAGCAATGACGTCAGACTGGCGGGCACTGGAGGTGTGTGGCTTGTGACCAGACGCAGGAAACCTTCGCAATACTGTTTGTCTCTGCTGTAACCACATGCTATCAGTAGTCCTCCTGCGATAATCTGCACTTCTACGTTGTTCTATTATAAACCATCTCGTGTCTGTGACTCCCACCATTCACTTCTTCTCCTCTTCTCATAGATGGAGGCCTGGAAGAACTTGTGGATGAGCTGAGCAGCGGAAAAGTGATGTATGCCTTCTGCCGCGTGCAGGACCCCAACTCCGGTCTCCCCAAATATGTCCTTATTAACTGGGTAAGGACATGGCTGTGTCATCAGGCTCTTACCGATTCCTTGTCCCACTCACGTCATGTATTCTTTCTTCTCCAGACAGGGGAAGGGGTGAATGATGCCAGGAAAGGGGTTTGTGCCAATCACGTCAGCACGTTGGCAAACTTTCTTAAGGTAAATATCCTGCGACCTTGCATCCATATATTTTCTTCCCATATCGGTCCATTGATACTGTATATTCAGGGTCTTGTAAAGTCTTTCTCATTGCAGATTGGGTGACATAAATGTTCACGTTTTTGCCAATTTCCTATGTAAAATATTCTCAATGAAAGTAAAAATCGCCATAACTGTTTTTTCTTTTGTACTCCATCCATCACAGAACACCTTTATCCAGCGAGGGGCGGATAGCACTATTCATCCAGAGCTTCCTGTTTTCTGAGTTTTAACACCTTTTTGACCTTTTAGACGTAATAATCCGTCCATGTGACCTAGGTCTATCTGACCAGGGACGCATTATTACGTCTGCGCGATCTCCCGCGCACACGGGTAGCGTGCAGACGATCGCCGCCAGGTGTCGGCTGATTCTGATAGCTGACATCAAGCGAGATTTGCATTCCAGGAGCCAGCAGCAGGCTGATAGTCCTTCTGCATTTGGATCGGAGACCCCCGTGACGTGAGGCGGGGTCCCAATCATTGCCAAGATGACCCAGTATAAGCGATCAGATTGCAAAAAATGATTGTCCCATACTGGGACAAAGTAAAAAAAAAATAATAATAATAAAAAAATATATATTTTTACAATTTAAAAAAACAAATACAATATCTTTTGATTTATTTATTAACCTATAAATAGATATTTAAATGAAGAAAAAAAACAACAAAAGTACACGTTTGTTATCGCCGCGTCCGCAGTGACCCGACCTATAAAACTGTCCCACTAGTTAACCCCTTTAGTGAACAACATAAAAAAAAAATAAAACAAGAAACAAGGCAAAAAACCATGCTTTATCATCATACTGCCAAACAAAAAGTGGAATAAACCCCCCCCCCCCAAAAAAAAAAAATCCTGAATTGCTGGTTTTTGTTCATTCTGCCTCCCAAAAATCGGAATAGAAAGTGATTAAAAAGGTCATGTGCCCAACAGTGGTACCAATAAAAACGTCATCTCGTCCTGCAATAAACAAGCCATCACATGACTCTCTGGGCCAAAATATGGAAAAACATAAAAATTTGAAAAAACAAAAAAAACAAACATACAAACCCATTATAAATCTGGTATTGCTGTAATCGCACCAACCCGAAGAATAAAGTCACCTAATCACTTTTATTCTGCCTCCCAAAGTTGACAGAAGGCTCGGCGCACACTTATCCTGCTCTGAGCGCTTGCATTGGGGTTTCTGTGTAAATCTGAAATACCTAACTCAGACGGAACTTCTGGTGGAAGATTCCCTATAATGAGGCAGATGGAGGCACTGTGGACGCTGTCTGAGCTGTAATCTGGTGGTGTTCATCTTCTTAGGATTACATAAAAGTGCCATCAGTCACAGTTTTGTGCACTTCCTAAAAGGACACCACTGAACAGAGGCCAGACAGAGTCCAGAGTATCTCTGCTGCCTCATTATAGTGAGTGGATCCCTCAGGGGTTTCATCTGAATCACGTCACTCAGAGATTTAGATGAAAACCCCAAAGTAAGTGCTCAGCGTAGAGCACCGGATAACTGTGATCCAAAACGTTATGTAAAATGTTCCCAATAAAAGCTTCAAGTCGATCCACAAAAAAAGCAACTCCCCACTCAGCTCTGTCATCTGTTAACGGAAATACAGGGGGCTTCCACATTACTGGTAGTACAAAGTCTCTGGAAAAGTGAAATGGCTCCTCACCCGCCAAAAGAAATTCAGCAAATTCTGTGCTCTCAAATCCTAATACTCCCTTCCTTCTGAGCCCCGTAGTGTACCTAAACCACACATATCATCCACATTTGGCATTTCTGTAGTGATGAGAGCCCACCTAACTTACGGGTGCGTGTCTCCAGAAGCACGGGCTGGGCATAATGTACTGGTGACTGCAACATCCTGGTCACTACAAGGGCAATTTTCACTCAGCAACATTGCTGTTTATTTTGACTCCATGGGTATTTTCCAGAAACAGTCACTACACCTGTAGATAAATTCCCCAAGGGGTATAATTTCCAAAATGGAGTCACTTAAGGGGGGATTCTGCTCTTCTAGCAAATGGGTGCTCTGTATATGGAGTTCGCAAACTATTCTAGGAAAATCTGCGCTCCAGGAGGCAAGTGGCGCTCTGTCCCTCCCGAGTCTCTCCATATGGCTAAAGGTACCTTCACACTAAGCGACGCTGCAGCGATACCGACAACGATGTCGATCGCTGCAGCGTCGCTGTTTGGTCGCTGGAGAGCTGTCACACAGACAGCTCTCCAGCGACCAACGATGCCGGTAACCAGGGTAAACATCGGGTTACTAAGCGCAGGGCCGCGCTTAGTAACCCGATGGTTACCATGGTTACCATCGTAAAAGTAAAAAAACAAACACTACATACTTACATTCCGCTGTCTGTCCTCCGGCGCTGTGCTTTCCTGCACTGACTGAGCACAGCGGCCGGAAAGCAGAGTGGTGACGTCACCGCTGTGCTTTCCGGCCGGCCGACGCTGACACAGGATGCAGGAGGAGTGCAGAGAAGCAGAGCGCCGGGGACAGACAGCAGAAGGTAAGTATGTAGTGTTTGTTTTTTTTACTTTTACGATGGTAACCAGGGTAAACATCAGGTTACTAAGCGCGGCCCTGCGCTTAGTAACCCGATGTTTACCCTGGTTACCAGTGAAGACATCGCTGAATCGGTGTCACACACGCCGGTTCAGCGATGTCAGCGGGTGATCCAGCGACGAAATAAGGTGCTGGCCTTCTAGCTCCGACCAGCGACAGCACAGCAGGATCCAGATCGCTGCTGTGTGTCACACAACGATATCGCTATCCAGGACGCTGCAACGTCACAAATCGCTAGCGATATCGTTGTGAAGTTGTTTAGTGTGAAGGTACCTTAATTAGCACTGTACAGCCACATAAGGGCTATGGCCGCATTCAGTAGAAATTGTGGGACAAATTTTGGTGCCATTGTTACACATTCCCCAGTGTGAAAATGTGAGATCTGGGACTTAAACAACATTTTGGTGGTAAAAATGTAGTTATTTTTTTCTTCACTGCCCAATGGTATAAAATTCTGTGACACACCTGTGCTGTCAATATGATCACTGCATTCCTAGATGAATTCATTGAGAGGTGTAGTTTTTAAAATGGGATCACTTCTGGGGGTTCTGCTGTTCTGGCAACACATGGGCTCTCACAGTGGGTCAAAGCACCTCCTAACCATAACAGTAAAATCTGGCTCTCCTTGCCTTCTGAGCTTTGCACTGTGCCTGAAAAATTCCCGACTACTTGTAGGGTAGTGGTGCACTCAGGAAGAAAAGGAGCTCAGTTTGTTGTAGAAAAATTAAAAACTTGGGGCCAAAAGGCCAGAACAACATTTTAGTGGTAAAAATGTCATGTATTCTTTCTTCACTGCTCAGTGGTATAAAATTCTGAGGCACATGTGGTGTCAATATGATCACTGCATCTCTAGATGAATTCATTGAAGAGTGTAGTTTGTAAAATGAGGTCACATATAGGGGGTTTCTGTTGTTCTGACACCTCCGGTGCTCTGCCAATGTAACATGGCACCCTCAAACCATTCCAGGAAAATCTGAATATGGCGCCTCTTCCCTTCTGAGCTTTGAACTGCGCCTCAAAAGCAGTTTTCCCCAAATATGGGGTATCTGCTTTCTCAGGAGAAGTTGTACAGAAAACTGTATGGTGCAACTTCTCCTGTTACCCATATGAAAATGCAAAATGTGGGGCCAAAATAAACATTTTTGTGAGGAAAATGTGGTGTTTTTGTTTTTTTCACAGCTCAATGTTATAAACTTCTGTGAAGCATCTGGGTATTCAAGGTGTTCACCACACATATAAGTACATTCCTTGAGGGGTCTAGTTTCCACAATGGGGTCACTTGCGGGGGGGTTTCCACTGTTTAGGCACATCAGGGGCTGTCCAAATAGGACATGACATCCGCTAATAATTCCAGGAAATTTTACATTCAAAAAGTCCAATGCCCCACTCCTTCCCTTCCGGGCACTCGCGTGCACCCAAACAGTAGTTTTCCCCCTCATATAGGGTATTGGCTTACTCAGGAGAAATTGCACTACAAATTGTATGGTGCAATATCTCCTGTTACCCTTATAAAAATGCTACATTTGGGGCTAAAATCATATTTGTAGGGAAAATGTGATTTTATTTTTATTTGTACGGCTCATCTTTATAAATTTCTGTGAAGCACCTGAGGGTTTAATGTGCTCACCACACATCTAGTTCTGTTCCTTGAGGGGTCTAGTTTTCAAAATGGTGTCACTTGTGTTGGATTTTCATTGTTTGGGCACATCAGGGGCTTACCAAATGGAACATGGCATCTGCCAATTGTTCCAGCAAATTTTGTATTCAAAAAGTCAACTGGCACGCCTTCCCTTCCGAGCTCAGCCGTGCGCCCAGACAGTGGTTTTCAACTTCATATGGGGTATTGCTCAGGAGAAATTACACTATAAATTTTGGGGTCCATTTTTTTTTTCTTTTCTCGTTACCCTTGACAAAATAAAAACATTTGGATCTGAAGTCAATTTTTGTCAAAATAAAGTTAAATATTCCTGTGAAGCACCTGAAGGGTTAAACTTCTTGAATGTGGTTTTGAGCATCTTGAGGGGTGCAGTTTTTAGAATCGTGTCACTTTTGGGTATCTTCTATCAATATAGACCCCTCAAAGTGACTTCAAATGTGAGGTTATTAATTTTTTTCCACTATCATGAAGTACAATGTCACGAAAAAACATACTCAAAATCAGTGGGACAAGTTGAAGCTTTCCAGAGTTATTACCTCATAAAATGACAGTGGTCAAAATTGTAAAAATTGGCTTGCTCATTAACGTGCAAACCACCCTCGGGGTCAAAGTATCATACCGACAGACCATGAACGTGGTCTACTAGATTTTATAGATTGGCACAACTTCTGCTTTCTCACTGTTTCGTTATATCCTGAATAGTGATGAGCGAATGTGCTCGGATAAGGTGTTATCTCAGCATGCTCGGGTTCTAACGGAGTGTCTTCGTGCTCGAAAAATGAGTCACCGCGGCCGCATGGCTCATGGCTGTTCTGCAGGTGCCTCACACGCAGAAATTGCCTAACAAACACAGGCATATGTTGCGCAGAAATGTTTTTTTATTTTTTTTATTTAGTGTTCCAAATATGATAATTGTTAGTATTGACAAAGGGGTTTGGCTCCCTGGGTAATTGAGAGTAGCCTAAAGACACCCCCCACAGAATCCTGTGAGCCACGCCCCTTGGTACAAAGATCATGAAAATTTGCACAAAATAAAAAGGCCCGTATCTCTGGAGCCTATGGCAGATGTAAAAAAGAAAATTGCATACTCCGGGAGCAGCGGGGATAAAAGAGCGAAACTGCTTCTCTTCATCTGGTGACAGGTCCTCTTTATACTCCTGTCAGTTATGAGATGTGACCCCCATGGACTGGTTTTTCCAGATGATCAATCGGAATGAGATCTGGAGAAGAATTTGGAGAGAAGTCATCACTGTCCTCTTTTTGTCATGTTCTTCCATTCCTAAACAGTTTTCGCAGGGGGGGAATTATCTTAGTGGAAGAGGACGCTGCCATTAAGTAATACCAGTGCCAATAAGGGATGTACATGTTCTGTACAATGTTTCGGTAGGTGGTGCTTATCAGAGTATCATCCACATCATGCCAGGGCCTAAAGTTTGCCAGCCCAACGTCACACTTTATCTGCCATGTTGTCTTTTCCCATAGTGCACATCTTGCCCAGGTAAGTGTCTATGAAAACCTGAGGCATTACACTAGGCCACCTTCCATGGTCCAGAGGACAATGGCCAGCATGTCCTTTCTGACCAGTTTATACACACATGCTATGGCTGGCATTGCAATTTTTGGGTCAGTGGCTCTTCTATTAGATTGGGCCCTACAGATTCATCTATGCTTCCCTCCTATCTATGAGGCTTGGGTACTAGTGTCCCTCAGTTGTCCTTCCTTGAGACACTTTTGGTCAATAACCACCAAGTTCCAAGAACATCGCGCCAAGTTCTAAGAACCTCTCGTCATTTTTAAGATCTTATGACCATTCGTTTAGTTATTATAATTTGACCCTTTTTGAAAATCACTCAGACTTTTGCTTCTAAAATTTTAGAAGGAACATAAAAAGACCCCTTCTTTTATGAAGTCCATGACATGGACATGACACAAATGTGGTAGAACGTCCAGAGAACGTCAAGTCTCGCTATCATTGTTTGATAGGACTGACCCGTTCTCCCCGGAAGTGTCTCCTCTCTGCCTGAAGCGTGGTTTCTCGGTGTCAGATCCAGGACTTGCATGGATTTTGGCTTTCTTCCTGGAAACATGTTTTTCTTAGAAGCAGCGATATGCTGTAAACTATGGCAACCATTTGGACTCCTGCTGCTAGACTCCCGCAGTAGTAGTGACAGCTCAGCCGATCAGCTGCTGTGCAGCACAATAAGTTCAGTCTCTCCTGTTGTAATAAAGGGACTCGAATGTCAGATTATATTTTGTCATTTGTGCAAAAAAAAAAAATCTTTGACGTCAGACTTCTATGGCGTGCGGAGCTCCGTTTCTGATCCGCTTTACAGTAGCGTATATTCACCCATGGCAGATTAGTTGCAGATGTGATACTGAAAACCAATTCATCTGAGTGTTTTTTTTGTTTGTTTGGGTTTTCAGATTTCATAAAACTTTTGTTCCCCAGCTTCAAATTGTTCTAAAAAATTACAACAACTGTGCTTTATTCACCCTCTCTGGGTCCAATTAGGAGTGTGCAGCCCATCTTTCAGTGCCTATTATTGTCTGCAGCGCTGACATTACGTCGTCAGTGCTGCAGCCATTCAGTAGCTGAGAGACTCTTGTAGAGCCGCCGAGCTCACTGATGGGCTGCAGCCCTGTTGATGTGAGGTCAGCGCTGCAGACAATAATAGGCACCAGTAATAATGGCTGAGATTCAGCACAGGACCCACAGTGTGAGTAAAGCTATTTTTATTATTAGTCTCAATTAATTAAAACTGGCGTTTCATACAGCAGATTTAATGAGAAGTGTGCATCAATAAGATGCACAGCCAGGAATATATATATATTTTTTTCTACTAATTCTGTGTATATGTAGTGTATTGCTATACTCGCCTTCTCCGGTATCCAGCACCGTTCTGCTCTTCTCAGTGACGTCACCGCTCTTCAGTCTCTCCAGATCATTCTATGCGTGCCCCCCTAAGTGGCTTTTACGATGTAGGGGCCCTTTCACACTTCTTTCTTCCCCACATTCAGTGGTCCTGTAGGGGCTTGCGTCCAAACCCCCGGCAAGACCTGAATCGGGTGCATATACCAATCGTCCCATTGACCATCATGATGCTGTGGTAGTCGGTGTGTTCTGTCGTGCATCATTTTCAGGTGTGTATGCCTACCAGAGACGGACTCCCAGATGTAGTAGACTGTATCTGGGTGTCTGCCTCCAGTAGGCGTAAAAGCCTGAAAATGATGCACAACTGAGCACACGGTGACAAATCAAGGTCATTGTTTTTTTTTCTAGTGCTTTACACCACTCCCTCCACCACTTTCATTGTGCTTGGTGATGTATGGCTGCTTGGCCAGGAAGCTCCCGGACGTTGGCGCAGTGTATGTGCTTATGTTAATACCAGAGGAGGTCTCGACTTTGCAGTCATGAAGTCGGCAGAGCGTTGATGACTTTTCTGCCCTCTGCTCCTCAGCACTCGTTGACCCTACTCTGTAACGTTACGGGGTCTCCACTGAGTCGCTGCAGTTCCTTTCACTTCTCAATAATATCACTCGCAGGTGAGGGTGGAATATGTAGGAAGGAAGAAATGTCAGGAACGGACTTGTTATCCCGGTGACCTCTATTGCAGGACCGTGCTGGTATCTGGGAGCTCTTTACCACCCGCCATGGTTGGGGGCCAGATGTTATAAAAACCTGATTTCAACGATTAAGACATGTGTCCTGGGACGCTAGTGGTGTACATGTGATTTAGTGGGCACGCTCACTAGTGTATGGTGGCAGCTGCTGCAGGAGAAATGGTCATTGGTAGACTAAACTGTTTTCTGAGGGTTCTGGAGCCTGATGAAGTGTGGCCTAATCAGTACAGCATTGGTTAAAAACAGTAGAGCGACTTTCTAATATTTGCTGAAGGCTGGGTTGTACTGAGCGAACAATTGGAGATAAGTGAAATGTTAAGACTTGGCTGCCTATGATGAGGAGATAATTGACACGCCAAGTGTATCTGTCATTAGAATGTGACTTTCCAGTTATTGGGGTCCTCGCTCCTCTGTACGATCTGCAATGACCAATATTTGCAGATCACAAAGTTGATACCTCTTTACGCCTCTACATGGTCATATTTTTTGTGTTTTATCCAAAGTGTGAACATCGTCCTGGGTAGAGTCTGTCAATGAGGGTTTCTGACATCGAGAGACCTGTATGTCTTCTCACAACCCGGTGGCGCCTCCGGTATAATACTTGTTTTCCTTCAGGGTGCCCACGTGACGATTAATGCCCGCGCTGATGAAGACGTGGAGCCAGACTCTATCATGGAGAAGGTTGCCAAAGCTTCTGGAGCCAATTACAACTTCCATAAGGAGACCAGCAGAGGCAACGACGCTCCCCAGGGCCCAGTGGTGAGGAAATCTTACTGGTCCGCCTCCAGTGGTGTCGGGAGCTGTGATAAAGATGGCGGCTTGTGTGACATTGATGTTTCACTCACAGGGCTCTGTATACCAGAAAACGAATGCAATGTCTGAAATCAAACGCATCGGAAAAGAAAACTTCTGGGCCAAGGCAGAGGTGAGGACGGTCTATCCTGGTGCCTATAGCGGCAGCTTCATGGTGGCACTGCTGGCATAACCAATGGTCATTCACTGCAAACAGAAAGATGAAGAGGAGCGCAGACTGGAGGAGCAGAAGAGGGCTAACCTGGAGAGGGAAAGACTGGAGAGGGAGCGCAAAGACAGGGAGCAGAAAGAGGCCGAGGCGAGGGAAAGAAGGTTTAAGGAAAGGGCAGGAGAGATAGATGCTCACAGGTTAGTGCGGCAGATGGCAGTCGCTGTTGCAAAACTGCACCTCCTAGCATGCCCTGGCAGCGTCTAGTATGCTGGGAGTTGTAGTTTAGCAACAGGTTGGAAACTGCTGACCTAATGGAAATTTACTTATTTTTCCCATACAGGAGGCAACAACAAGAAGCAGATAAAAAAGATCGGGTGAGTGTGTAAAAATGGGGTATATGCAATTAATACAGTGAGGTGCTGCAAACAGTTACTGTACATGGGGCTTTCTATCCATAGAACGGATTGGTGGTGCTGGGTGACTGCCCCCTAATCGGCTGTCTCTGCTCTGTTGTAGCCTGAACACCACATCACTGTACCTGTGTAGTAGCCGTTCCCTGGTAATGCAGATCAGCTCCTATTAACTTTAGTAGGCGCTAAACTGCAGCACCTGAGGACGGCTACTACACAGAAGAGCGTTGTGCTGCTGCGGCTCTGCTCACTGTTTACATCCAATCATCTGAGCAGATAGCAGATTAATGATGCCGGCTGTTGGATCCCCAGCAATGTGACACTGATTGCTTAAAGTATAACCGTAGTTTTTAATTTTTATTACATATATCAGTACTACACATGAAAATAAGTGAAAACAAATTTGTTAAAAATATATAAAAAAATTTTTAAAAAAAGGGGGACGGCCAACCCTGGGGACGGCCAACCCTGGGGACGGCCAACCCTGGGGACGGCCAACCCTGGGGACGGCCAACCCTGGGGACGGCCAACCCTGGGGACGGCCAACCCTGGGGACGGCCAACCCTGGGGACGGCCAACCCTGGGGACGGCCAACCCTGGGGACGGCCAACCCTGGGGACGGCCAACCCTGGGGACGGCCAACCCTGGGGACGGCCAACCCTGGGGACGGCCAACCCTGGGGACGGCCAACCCTGGGGACGGCCAACCCTGGGGACGGCCAACCCTGGGGACGGCCAACCCTGGTTAATTAAACGTCTGCATTTTGACTTTACATGTAGATCTCTTCACATTTGTGCATATATTGAATGAGAGGACAAGGCGCCATTGAGTTAGGTGGACGTTCATTGGCGGTAGTGCGAGTGGATGGATCAAGCACCTAAGTAACATTCCGAAATAGACGATGCAAAGACATTAGTGTATAACGTTTATATAAAACTTAGATATTACCAGTACATATAAAATACAGGTTACATCCCTAGCATCTTTTCCAGGACTCTGCTGCCCAGAAGTCGGTAAACGCACGAGAGCTGTTCCTACAGAAAGAGCGCTCCATGCCCAGTGCCCCATCTGCGAGCACACAGCCTGGTGAGTACCCACCGCAGATAACCGAGGCATGGCGTGCTCTTCTGACGTCTCTCCCTCACTGTATGTTTTCTGTTGCATCATGGAGTATGTCTCTTTTCTGTCTCATGGTGTATGTTTTCAGGAAGGTTGACCAGTCCCTTCCTGCAGAAGTCGACCAGTCAGCCCGAGCCAGAGTCTCCTCCATCATCCCCTGTAAATCGTGTTCAAGAACCCCCTGCATCCCCCGTGTCTCGTGCCCATCAGACACCCCCCAAGTCTCCTGTTGCCCCTGTATCTCATGCACCTCCTGAACCCGCTGTCACTGTGAAAGGTACACAGGTGTAACCAGCAGTAGTTGCAGCTGGCAGATATGGGCCTCATCAGCTTATGTGGAGAGTGTGTGTATCTCCGCAGAGCCAGTGTCTTCATATCGGCCGGAGGAGGAAGAGGATTTGTACCAGGAGCCCCCAGAAGACAACGCTGTGTACGAAGAGGCTGCTCCGGGGGATTCCGGGGTAAAGGATTTCTCCATTGTAGTATTGGACACTGTGGTGCCATCATTAATGACCCCATCTTTTACTTCAGGTGCAGCAGGAGGAAGCCGTCTATGAAACTGGGATGGATGAAGACAGAGGACTGTGTGCTAGAGCGCTGTACGACTACCAAGCTGGTGAGTGCCGACTGATCGAAAATCCCGAAATATGCGGTGCTGCCTAACTGCAGGGGAATGCTCTGTGTACTGTATCCATCCGTCCTGTTACTCCTCCCTGCAGCTTGTCTGATGGGAATGGACGACCGTCTATAGAACAACCATATCCTCTTTTTAGGAGTCTAAAACTGAACTGGCTGGACTATACAAAATATTTCTGCTTAGATGTACAGTGTTCTATAGTTAGCAGCTGCCATTAGATGGGATGTGTTGCACCAAAATGTTGATGAAGTATCCATAAAGGAAACCTGTCAGCAGGATTGTGCACGGTAATCTACAGACAGTGTCAGGTCGGCGCCGTTATACTGACTACAATGTTACCTTGGTGATGAAATCAGTCTTCTGGTTGTTGTTTAACCTTTATTATCAATTTTGAGTTAATGATATGTTCGTGCCCCGGGGAGGGGGGCTTTATGTGGTGCTCCGATTAGGTATTCATGTGTATGGCTTCTGACCGGTCACTGATTTCCCCCCCCCCCCCCCCCCACTATCCTGTCCCCTAGTTTAAATATATATGATTATAGAATATTGCACTTCACCATGATTTCAACCATATTGTGCATTCATTTGATGGTATCTGTAAATTCCGTAAAAAAAAAAAAATCTGTTTGAAAATAACGCCGCCTCGCCTGCACAGTAGCAGTTATCGGGGATCCAATAGCAGCCACTGCGCTGGCGCCTTTTTTTTTTTTTTTTTTTTAGGAATTTTATAGAGGCCTAAGGGAAGTGCATTATATTGCAAGGAGGCCTATGGAGAGTGTATTATACTGTATGGAGGCATATGGGGGGTGCATTACACTATGTAGATTATTTTATATTTTTAGTAACTGCGCGGTCATTTGCTGAGGTTCTCCTACATCCACTATTAAGGTGCGACACTTTAGTTATAATTGGGGTTACCTGGTTAGGGGCCCACTCAGCTTCGCCCCCTCCCCCAGATATATAACATCACAAGCTCCCTACATATAGTAAATTTACACCCTTTACTGCCTTTCATGTTACACTACAGGGTGTTAAACCCCTTCATGACCGGAGGTATTTGTGGTTTATTTTTTTTTTATTTTTTTTCGGCAATATAACCATCTGAGGGCTTGTTTTTTGTGGGACGAGTTGTACTTTTGAACGACACCATTGGTTTTACCATGTCGTGTACTAGAAAATGGGAAAAAAAATTCCAAGTGAGGTGAAATTGCAAAAAAAGTGCAATCCCACAGTTTATTATTGTTTGGCTTTTTTGGTCGGTTCACTAAATAATAAAACAAACCTGCCATTATGATTCTCCAGGTCATTCCGAGTTCATAGACACCAAACATGTCTAGGTTCTTTTTTATCTAAGTGGTGAAAAAACAAATTCCAAACTTTGTTAAAACAAAAAACAACAAAATGTGCGCCATTTTAGGATACCCGTCGCGTCTCCATTTTTTTGTGATCTGGGTTTGGGTGGGGGCTTTTTTTTTTGCGTGCCGAGCTGATGTTTTTAATCTTTTGATCGCCCGTTATTTCATTTTAATGCAATGTTGCAGCGATCAAAAAACCTAATTCTGACAGTGACTTTTTTTATCGCTATGCCGTCTAGCGATCAGGTTAAGGCTTTTTTTTTTCTTTTATATTGATCAGGCGATTCTGAATGCGGCAATACCAAATGTGTGTGTGTTTGATTTTTTTTTTTTTTTTTCATTTTGAATGGGGCGAAATAGGGGGTGAGTTAAACTTATATATATATATATATATATATATATATATATATATATATATATATATATATATATATATATATATATATATATATATATATATATATATACACACACCGTATATTTTCAAAAATCTTTTTTTTTTTTTTCTCTCTTTTGGCATGCTTCAATAGCTGCCATAACCCGATAGGCTGATCGGTTTGCCTATATGTAGCTGAATTACTCACTTGCTATGAGCGCCGACCACTGGGCAGCTGGTCCCGCTTTGCAGGGAGTTGCAGTCAACGCGATTTACTTGCATAGCACAGCAGAAGTGTTGGGATTCATTCAGTCTGACCTCCATCAATCATAAAGTGTTCAGACCTTTAAAACATTAGAAAACCCTTTTATTAGGCGCTGGAGCCTACAAAGTGGAGAAAGTCTCTTCACCAAAGGTTGTGGATTAATTTATTCGACACTTGAGGGTCTTGATTCTGGTGAAATGATCAGCTATTTCCTGTGATGATATAGTGACACTAATGGTAATGGAGCGCTTACTTTAATCTAGGACACAAGATGTATGTGTTGGTGGAGGAAATCCTGTGTGATGAGTAATCTGTCATTTTATGATACGGTTAGGAGTTAATCATCGGCTAGAGGACGGTAAAGAACTTACTGATGTGCATGTTTGGCGATTTGTCAAAAAATCTAAAATGTCGTTGCAATCCAACCGGGTTATGGCATCAATGTGGATTACTACGTGCCCAATACTTGGATCCATTTGTCGGAGGGGCCCAACATTGAACCTCATGTTCTGGGACCCACATCTATGTGGAGAATGGCTGCTGCTTCTAACGGAGAATGAATGGAGAGGTGTCCATATATATATTCTCCCCCCCTTCACTTCTATGGAAGATGCATGAACTGTAAAGTACGATAAATATGCAAATTTCTTTCCCTAAAGGGAATGTGTCCTCAGAAAATAACTTTTCATATAATACAGGTTATATTAAATGTATATTTTAAAAAATACGTGTTTTTTTTTTTTTTTTTTTTTAATCTATCAGAATCTGTTAAAAAAATAAAAATTACCGTAAGACACAGAATTCACACAGGCCACTAGGCATAATACTAGGCTTCAACTTCAGGTTCTATATAGAACACTTTTCAGAAGTCTCATTATAATCACAGACCGGATTAAAATGAGGTAATGCTTCTATATACAGCTGACAACACAGGATCCACCATTCACAATAGGAGATGTCACAGCATAATTCACCATAACATTTAGTAAGAGCATGCTCAGATAATTCTCCATTACAAATAGGGTTTATTGGTATTTTGTCCTTGTGAAGAATAGCAGTAGGAGACTAATAACTTGTAAAAGATTTTCGTTTAATATATAAAACCTGTATAGGTTTTCTCTGTAGGATCCACATTCTCCATATAAGTGGTCTCATGTGTATTGGACATTTACATGCTATAATACCTCGGTTGGGAATACACCTTTTTTAGAGGGTTTGTCTACGTAGAAAAATATATTTTTGTGGGATTTTCATTTGCAATCGGTGAGAAAACATTGCAAAAAGTTCTCAATTTCCCTGCAGTGCCCCCACTGAAAACCATGTTCTGTGAGTACAATGAAGGATAAGTCACTTTCTAGCTATTGCATAGGGTGTTGGCATTCTCTATTGTCTGGAAGGATAGTAGGATATTTATAAATTAACTGTTCTTGTAGGTTTTCCCTTAAGGGGTTGTCTGGGACTTTAACATCGCTGGACTATCCGTACAATAGATCTTTGTCTGATTTGTGGGCGTGTGTCACCCGTCACCCTTACCGATCAGTTGTTCCCGGTGGTGGCATCGGCTGGAACGCCACCGTCACAGAGCTGCACAGCTGCAATGACTGTATAGTGTCCGTGGCCGGGTGCTGCACATCTGCCCCTTATTCAAGGAGGGATGTTCAGTACCCTGCCGCAGCCACTATTCTATCCCCTGAGCAGTTTCGGCGGGAGTGCCGGGTGTTGCACCCCCATCGATCCGACATAGATGACCTATACTAAGGATTGGCCATCAATGTTAAACTCCCAGACAACCCCTTTATCACAGTGTGTATCACAGTGTGTATCACTCGACTATTTTTAAAAGGGCTTAAGCCTGTTAAAGTATGTGTGTATGTATCTCATATATATACACACACACACACACACCTACTATATAATTGTCTAAGGGTCACTTCCGTCTGTCTGTCACGGATATTCATTGGTCACGGCCTCTGTCTGTCAAAGAAATCCAAGTCACTGATTGGTCGCGGAAAAAAAGCCACGACCAATCAGCGACGGGCACAGTCCCGAAGAAAATGGCCGCTCCTTACTCCCCGCAGTCAGCGCCCGCTCCTTACTCCCCTCCGGTCACCGCTAACACAGAGTTAATGCCGGCGGTAACGGACCGCATTATGCCGCGGGTAACGTACTCCTTTACCGCCGCTATTAACCCTGTGTGTCCTCAACTTTTTACTATTGACGCTGCCTATGCGGCATCAATAGTAAAAAAAATCTAATGTTAAAAATAATAAAAAAACAAAAAACCTGCTATACTCACCCTCCGTTGTTCGCAGAGCCGGCCGCCATCTTCCTTTCCCGGCGATGCAGTGCGAATTTACCCAGAAGACTTAGCAGCCTCGCGAGACCGCTAAGTCATCTGGGTAATTTCGCAATGCATCCTGGGAACAGAAGATGGCAGCAGCCGCGCACTCATCGCCTGCACCAGATCCGAAGGTGAGTATGTTACAACTACAAGGGGCCCTCGGATCCGAAGGTGAGTATGTTTATTTTTTAACCTGTGACATACGTGACTGGGCAATATACTACGTGACTGTGCAATATACTATGTGGCTGGGCAATATACTATGTGGCTGGGCAATATACTACATCACTGGGCAATATGCTACGTGGCTGGGCAATATACTACATCACTGGGCAATATGCTACGTGGCTGGGCAATATACTACGTGGCTGGGCAATATACTACGTGGCTGGGCAATATACTACGTGGCTGGGCAATATACTACGCGAAGGAAAAATATAGGAAATCGTTTGTGCCAACTGCCATGGGAATGTACAATAATAACATTAGGGTTAAACCACCAAGGTGAAAGTCTACTTATTTCTCTACATTTCAGTTCACTCGTTGTGTATGTCCTTTCTAATGTATAATGTATAATGTTCTTCTGTCAACAAACTGTCATGTCAACTATGTAATTCCTTTATGATTTTTATGATTTAAGTTGTGCTGCTGTGATACCATAATTTCCCACGGGATCAAAGTGTATCGTATCGTATATACTACGTGGCTGGGCAATATACTGCGTCACTGGGCAATATACTATGTAGCTGGGCAATATACTACGCGGCTGTGCAATATACTACGTGACTGTGCAATATACTACGTCGCTGTGCAATATACTACGTGGGCTGTGCAATATACTACGTAGCTGGGCAATATACTACGTGGCTGGGCAATATACTGCGTCACTGGGCAATATACTACGTGACTGGGCAATATACTACGTGACTGGGCAATATACTACATGGCTGGGCAATATACTACGTGGCTGGGCAATATACTACGTGGCTGGGCAATATACTACGTGGACATGCATATTCTAGAATACCCGATGCGTTAGAATCGGGCCACCATCTAGTATTATGTATTATATGCGTCACTTGTCAGTAGTGTTGAATTTGGGACCAGGTAAGTACAAGAACAAAATTGGTGGCGGATTAGTGAAGGTGGGTGTTACTTGGGTTATTTTTTATTAACAAGTCTGAACGCTTTTTAAGAATTATTTTCTTCCACCATAGTTTTTGCAAAGTTACCGTACTTTTAGGTAAAATTCTGTTGCTATAGAGCAGACTAAGAGTTAAAGGCTTATTATCGGAGCCCCTCACCGTATAAGAAGCAGTGGAATGTTGTCCTTGGATGTTCCCCGTCCTCATACACAGTTATACCCTGTGTCCACACGGAATAGAACATTCCTAATCCTGCACTAAGTGAACCACAAACTACAGTGCGGTTACATGAAATATGTCTGTGGATTACTGTGCCCGAGCGGCATATCATATCCTGCTGATTGTATCCTGCGCCATAGTGATCCTATTGCCCTGGAATAATAAGAAGCAGTGATGCAGATGAAGTGCCGCAGCACAAGTGGGGGAACAGCAAAAGTACTATATTTTTCTTTATCCGTAAAAAATATTAGTTTTTAAGATAGCCATTAAAAGCAGAGGATCTTGCGAGATACGTGTAGACAGCAGCCAGGTCATATACCAATACTCTTTTAGGCTAGTTTCACACTAGCGTTTTGGTGAGCTGCGGACTTCCTCTATGAAGCCCCGCCCACGGCCGCACCTCCGCCGCACAGCTCCGCATGCGGCCTGCGTACCTATCTTTAATATTAGGTACGCAGGTCGTGCGGATGCCTCCGCATGAGTCGTCTTGATGCAGGGGAAAAAAAATTCCAACCAGCTGTGTTCGATGCGGGTCGCTGCATCGTCAAAACGACGCATGCGGAGGCATCCGCACGACCTGCGTACCTAATATTAAAGATCGGTACGTGGCCACATGCGGACATAGGCGGGGGCCTCAATAGGGCAGACAAAGTACTCCTGCGCCGCATCGTGAAGACAAAAGGACGTCATCGTAAGAAGATGGGAGGCCCCGGACCTCGACGCCCATCGGATCGGACCGCCCCTGGGTAAGTATAATCTAACCTGTTTTTCTCATCTCTCAGGATACATTGGGGGCTTATCTACAACATTACAGAATGCCGTAGATAAGCCCCTGATGCCGGTGGGCTTAGCTCGTCTTCGATTTTGGGGGTGACAGGTTCCCTTTAATATTCCATACTACGTGGCTCTTAAGCAATCAGACCAAAACCAGGCAGCAACTGCAGCTTCTTATCCTCTAATATAAAAAAAAATGTAAAATTAGGTAAATGGGGAACAGACTTCCTTTACAACCGGAAAAAATGCTGATACATTTATAAGGATGGAAGATCTTGCGTGTGCTAATCATAGGTGCAGCTACACCCCTTCATTCTTGGGGTGAGTGAGGGTCTCCGTGGTCTGCTCCTCTGATAATAAATTGCTGCTAGGATATACCATCATTTATCATCGCTGTAAATATTAGAAAAATTACTGAGGTTTTTTATTTTTTATTTTTTTTTGTGTCTACATAACTGAACCACCTAGTCCCGCAGCAGCCACAAACGCCTTGGTGTTCTGTGTATATAGTTCCCAGGCTGCCGGCAGTTTTGTGAGGCGGACAGGGACATGTAGGAACAGACGACGCTAGGTTTGTTTGCAGTCTGTTACCTCGGAGATGCAGAAGTCTGCATAGGTGCTGTAGGCAAAACATAATCTTATTCAGATTTTTAATGAATTTTTATGAATCTTACATTTGTGATTACATTGGGACGACTGTTTGCAAAGTGTTCATAGGTGGACGTAGCTTCTAGCAGATTCGGTCCTTCTGCCGAAGTCACACCAGGTCTATTCAGTGTCTGTCATTGTTTCTAGAATTCTACCTTTATAAGAAGAAAAAAATGCCACAATAGACGTGCAATGAGATTTCTGACATTATTGACCCCTCAGTGTAAAAGTTGCATATTCTTCATATAATTAGCATTTTTTTTTTTTTCTTTATTGTTCTTTTTAACCATGAGAGGTGACCGCGCTGGATTTGCGTTCAGTGTAAACTATTAATGCCACTTTTTTTTTTTTTCATCGCTGGAGTGGTGCCACTAATGTTAAGTTCCCTGTCCCTAATATTATACTTACCAGCCACCATCTTCAGCTGTTTCTGGCGCCGCTGTGATATCTTGTGACCACAACGTCTGACTGACCAGAAGTCTGCGGTGACGGTCACAAGCTCTCAGTGGAAGTCTGTGATTTGAGATAATTTGGTGTCCAAACACTTATGTAGACTTCTGCATCTCCATGGTGACAGACTACAAACAATCCCAGTGTAGTCTGATCATGTAGTCTCACTTTCATCTCTTCCCTAAATCCTGCAAAACCGCTTGCGGATGTCCAGACATGCTGACAGTTGTAGTTTGGCAATGGCTGGAGAGCCACAAGTTGGAGACCACTGGCCTAAAGTGTCTCCGCTTCCAACTCTTCTCAGATCTTTCATATTTTTCTATCACTTCATTGCGGGACACAGGAAACCATGGGATTAAGGCACATTCTACCCGGATGCCCTATGGTGTACTGCCCAAGAGGCGTCCAATGCCCGGGTAGAGTGTGCCTTAATCCCATGGTTTCCTGTGTCCCCCAGTGAAGGCTCCGAGAAACAGAATTTATTGTGAGTAACCAAAAATCCTGTTTTATTCTCTGTTCCTAATAGATTGCAAGCTCTGGCACAACAAAAATAATAATCTTTCTTCTTTTTCCTACACAGCTGATGATACCGAGATTTCATTTGACCCCGACCAAATCATCACGCACATCGAGATGATTGACGATGGCTGGTGGCGCGGATACGGACCCGATGGGCACTTCGGCATGTTCCCCGCCAACTACGTGGAACTGCTGGAATGAGCTGATTGGCGAGGGGAGGGAGAGAGGCCCCCATTGCACTGAAACCGCTAATTATCATGGGCTGTAACCACATAGGAAACACTTAATGTAATTCTATATGTCCAGCTGTGAGGCACAGTCACCTATTTCTTCCTACAAGCCTTGAGCTTCTGTTTTTGTTTTTTTTTTTGTATTTTTTATTTTTGTCTTTTCTTTCAAATAGACCAAGGAGTTCGACCAAAGGATAACGTGACCACCAAGGTTTATTACTGTACTTTCTGCCGTCATTCCTAACAGTGACCTCTGGGGTTCAAGGACCGATTACTGTTTTCTATATATTTTTTTTTTTTTTTTGGGGGGGGGGGTGCCGCAATTACGCTGGGAGGTTTCCTCTCGCCTTGTCTTCCCTGCCCCTATTGTTCTTTTTTTTTCTCTGGCCATCTTTTTCTTCAGATCCTATCTTTTCTGCTACATTTTACATTTTCACCTTTTATTTGCAAGCTCTTCACATTAAAAGACAAGAGATTAATATCGCCTGCCACAGCAATCAGACCCCCACCGATCCGGAGATGTCCTGTAAGAATGGAAAGTTCCTGCGCCATTCATAGTCTACGGGTCTGCCAGAGATGGAGTACGGGGCTCTGTTTTCTCCCGACAGATCCGATGAAGGATTTCTGAGTCTGGATCGGAACAATCTGACCACCACCCATTATCAAGTTAATAACTTGCAATGTTGGAAATAACTCTTTAGTTAACATTTTCTCCTACCTCTTCCCTAAAAACAAAATGATTCCACTTCATTCCCACAAAATCCTTCGGGGAAGGGGGGGTTTAATCAGGAGGCCTCCATACTAATCGAATAATATGTTCGAGTGCTCGCGACTGCTTGTCTCACGACTTTCCACGTGTTGGTCTTGTACACAGTATTGCAGGCAGCTTGATTTTTACAGTAAAAGACTGAATAAACCTCATAGGAATAGCAAGTTATACTAGTGTGCACCCAAAAACTGCACGTCTTGGTGCACCATTAACGAGTGCTGATCGACTATTTGCAATCGTCCAAGCAATGATAGGGGCAGAACGATCGCTGATACCATTTTTCTGTCCCCAAATACTCTGCCGTGTTATAGGCAGCACACCCGGACGTACACTTCCACATCGTGAATGTACCCTTCTGCCATATAAAGGACAATACCAAATAACCAATCTGATCAAATGCCTACTGAGAAATCCCTCAAGCTTAAGGGTTTTTACGGGTCACAAAACTGTATTAAGTGTAATTTTGCTATTGCATTTCACCAATGATGCGTAAGATTGCTGTCACTATGCTTTACTGTTTTTTGTTTGTTTTTTTTTTTTGTATTTTTTTTAAGTCCATTATGTCTGGTTCTCCATTCATATACACAACGGCTGGTTTCCCGTGTACACAGACAGCGGTGTGACCTAATGGTTCATGTAGATCAGCCCCCATTTACAAGTTCTGTCCCCATACAGCATCATGTTATCGGCAGCACATCCCCAGCCCCCTGTGTAGCTGTCATCACATCGCATGGGGGTAAACGGAGGAATCTTCCACGTAGCTATAGCAATTAATAGAGAAGAAAACGTCATGTAACTCAACTGTGAATTGTAAACTGATTAAAAGTGGAGTATGCCTGTAAACGGTAACGGTTTTATTTCATAATTCAATTGTATACCTGAAAATAATAAACTTTATAATATATCAGAGAAATCTGCTTCTTTCTCCGCCTGGATTGATCTTTCACTCTCAATTCAGGGGTAAAATCTGTCCTCAGTGAAGACCAGGTTTTCCCTGTACTGAGATACATGACAGTTGGTGATTTTTATTTCTATGAAAGAGGAGCTAGCGGAACGCACAGACATTCCGCCGCAAGTTCTCCTGAAATGACAGTTCTCCATAGAACTTTATAAGCACCAGCTGTCATCTCCTATCTCGGTAATGGGGTCATCTGTATTCAGTGTAGACAGATTTTTACCTTTAAATTGAATATTTTGAGAATGATCAGTCCTGGCTGAGAAAAAGCAGATCTCTCTGATAAGATATATATATTTTCATGTGAACTATTGATGTATGAAAAAAAATAAAATGAAGTTTATGCTTCAAGGAAATCTTCTAGATCTAACATAATTTGTGAAAATTATGATTTGTAATTGCAACTGATAATAGTATGGATTTTGCAGTTTCTTTTTCTTGCATCGGATAGTGTGAATCAAGCTGAATGTCTAATCACTTATAAGAAAAAATGGCTATCATGATCTCACCTGTCATTTATAGTACTGTATATACTGTGCTCTGGGCCTGTGGGTAAGGTGCCGGGCGGGTGGTGTGTGGGAACTAATTGCCCTCTGCAGGGTCTGATACTTTTTTTTTTTTTTTTTTTTTAATTCCAGTCTATGTTCACCTGTCTGATCAGTCATGTAAAGGGATTGAGTACAAATGATCTGTGAAATCACATAATTATGTTGAAACTTTTTTTGTTCGTTTTTTTTTTTTAATCATTAGAATATAAAATAAAAGTCTTTGATAACATACGCACGTAATATTTATTATTTACCATTGTAGGGAGAATGTGTTGGACGCATTTTAGATTAAAAGGATTGTAAATAAAAGCGAGTAGTATGTGAGTTTCTACAGTTGGGTCCAGAAATAATTGGACAGTGATGCAAGTTTTGGGATTTGTTTTTTACCAAAACATACTCCATATGCAGTTATATAATCGATATGAGCGTAAAATGCAGACTCTCAGCATGGAATTTTAGGGTGTTCACATCCTAATTGGATTAGGAGTTTAGGAATTACAGCTCCTTTAAAGGGAACCTGTCACCTGAATTTGGCGGGTCCTTTTTTGGGTCATATGGACGGTGTTTTCGGGTCTTTTATTAACCCCTTTTTTCCCCGCTGGTCGCGAAATTGACTTGCCGTTAATTCGCTTTCCTCCCTAGTTAACGCGTGCACAAAGTAATCTTGCCTTGCGCACGCGCAGTATGCTTTGCCGAACTGCGGACAAAGCCGAAAACCATTAGTGCGCATGCAGCGGTGCACTATGTCCCGGAAGTATTTTGCTGTGTTCCGGACCATAGTGCGCCGGCGCATGCACACTAATGGTTTTCGGCTTTGCCCGCAGTTGGGCAAAGCATACTGCACGTGCGCAAGGCAAGATTGATTTGCGCACGCGTTAACTAGGGAGGAAAGCGAATCAACGGCAAGTCAATTTCGCGACCAGTGTGCGGCCAGCGGGGAAAAAAAGGGGTTAATAAAAGACCCGAAAACACCGCCCATATGACCCAATAAAGGACCCGCCAAATTCAGGTGACAGGTTCCCTTTAATATGCAGCTTCCTCTTTTCCAAGGAACCAAAAGTAATTGGACAATTATCTCAAAAGCTCTTTAATGGGCTGCATGGGCTTTTCCCTCCTTAATCCATCTTCAATTAAGTAGGTACTAGGTCTGGAGCTGATTCCAGGTGTGGCATTTGGAAGCTGTTAATGTGAACCCACAACATACGGTCAAAGGAGCTCTCAGTAGAAGAGAAACAGACCATCATTGGACTGAAAATAAAGAAAAAATCCATCAGAGAGCAGAAATGTTAGGAGTGGTCAAATCAACAGTTTGGTACATTCAGCACCAACAAAAAAAGCGCACAGGTGAGTTTGGAAACTCAAAAAGGACTGGATGCCACGGAAGACAACAGTGGTGGAGGATCACAAAATACTTTCCATAGTGAAGAAAAACCCAAGTGAAGAACACTCTCCAGTCTACCATAAAGAGAAGGGAGACAAATGCTGGAAGGAATAAGAAGCGCTAATAGGGTCTTACTTGGGTTAAACAGTAATCAAAGAACATGCACAGTGGTGCTCACCAGATGCAGTTGTGTGTACACAACCACTGTCAGTTAGTCTGTTGTTGACCCGCGATATAAATGGAAGAAACGGAAATGAAAGCAATAGCTTAATCTGCGCAGCCGTGGAAGGAAATAGGACCTGCAGATCCAAGTTTAAGCAGTTTATTCGTCAACACGTTTCGAAGTTTAACAACTTCAGGAAAAACCACAATATCGATTATTGAGGTTTGTCCTAATGAAGTCGTGAAACTTGGAAACGCGTTGATGATTAAACTGCTTAAACTTTCCACGGCTGCACAGATTAACCTATTGCTTCTGTTTCTACCATAAAGCGAAGACTTCTTGAGAGCAAATACAGAGATCTCACCACAGGGTGGAAACCATTAATCAGCCTTAAAAATAGAAAAGCCAGATTAGACATTGAAAAAAAACATCTAAAGAAGCCACCCAGTTCTGGAAAAGCATTCTTATCACAGTTGAAACTACAAATGTTTCTCACAGAATTAGAAGATCATCAAAAAGTTAATGATAACAGAGTGATCTATTTCAAGTGTTTATTTCTGATAATGTTCTTGACTATGGCTTACAGCCAATGGAAACCCAAAAGCCATTATCTCAGTATATTAGAATACTTTATAACACCAGCTTGAAAAATTATTTTAAAATCCAAAATGTTGACCTACTGAAATGTACTGTATGTCCAGTAAATGCACTCAATACTTGGTCGGGGCTCCTATTGTATCAATTACTGCATCAATGTGCAGTGGCATGGAGGCGATGAGCCTGTGGCACTGCTGAGGGATTATGGAAGCCCAGGTTACTTTGATAGCAGCCTTCAGCTCGTCTGCATTGTTGGGTCTGGTGTCTCTCATCTTCCTCTTGACAATACCCCATAGATTCTCTATGGGGTTAAGGTCAGGCGAGTTTGCTGCCAATCAAGCACAGTGATACTGTTGTTTGTAAACCAGGTATTGGTACTTTTGGCAGTGTGGACAGGTGCCAAGTCCTGCTGGAGAATGAAATGTACATCTCCAAAAAGCTTGTCGGCAGAGGGAAGCATGAAGTGCTCTAACATTTCCTGGTAGACTGCTGTGCTGACATTGGTCTTGATAAAACACTGAACCTATACCAGCAGATGACATGGCTCCCGAAACCATCACTGATTGTGGAAACTTCACACTAGACCTCAAGCAGCTTGGATTGTGGCCTCTCCACTCTTCCTCCAGACTGCAAAATTTACTTTCATCTGAAAACAACACCTTGGACCACTGAGCAACATTCCAGTTCTTTTTCTCCTTGGCCCAGGTAAGACACTTCTGGCGTTGTCTATTGGTCATGAGTGGCCTGACACAAGAAATGCAACACTTGTAGCCATGTCCTGGATACCTCTGTGTGTGGTGGCTATTGAAGCAATGACACCAGCAGCAGTCAACTCCTTGTGAATCTCCCCCAAATTTTTGAATGGCCTTTTCTTAATCCTTTTCAAGGCTGTGACTAACCCGGTTGCTTGTGCACCTTTTTCTACCACACTTTTTCCTTTCCACTCAATTTTCCATTAATATACTTGGATACCGCACTGTGAACAGCCGGCTTCTTTAGCAATTACCTTTTGTGACTTACCCTCCTTGTGGAGTGTGTCAATGACTGCCTTATGGACATCTGTCAACTAAGCAGTCTTCCCCATGATTGTGCAGCCTACTGAAACAGACTAAGTGACCTTTTTAAATGCTTAGGAAGCCTTTGCAACAAGTGAAGTCATGCAATAAACGCTGGCAAACCATCACAAAGGAGGAAACCCAGTTTGGTGACGTCCTTGGCTTCCAGACTTCAGGTTGTAGAGAATTCTTTGCATTCAAAGGCTAAGTAATAATAAGGATAACGGCCATGGAGGGTATGAGGGGACACAGATCCCACTACTGCCACCAGTTTGTCATGGATGACACTGGGTAGCTCATGCAGATCTAATCACTGCCACCATTTTGACAGAGAATGACACGGGAGGTTGCACAAATCCCACTGCTTCTACCAGTTTGTCAGGGGATGCAACCCTGCTGCTTCCAATCGTCAGGACAATTACGCAATTGACTGGGCAAGGTCGTGGCTGTTTATTATTCATGCCAGCTGGACACCCATTACAGGTAGTCTATGGCTTCAGGGGTGTCGTTTACAAAGCAAGAGGAACAGAGCGATTACATTTTATATATTCTGGAAATGTGGGCAGTGTTTATAAAAAATAAATAAAATGATACAAAATGAGAACACAATACAGTATTCACAATTAGACAAAATAAGAGATAACAAAAGAAAATTACTAGGCCTGATGCAGGAATGGCTCTTATGTCTGTTTATAACTTTGAGATCCCTAATTTTCAGGATATCTCGCTCCTGGAGGTTACAGGCGGCAGATATTGTTGTCATGTTTTCTTTTGCAAATTTACCTTTCTAGAGTGATGAAACATGGCTGGAATAGCATCATCCATCTATCCAGTATTAAGTTGGAGGGGTTAGCATGGCCATCCGGTGATGTGAGTGCGTTGTGTGTCTTTTTGATAAGACACCAAAAATATATCTTCCATACATATAGGATCGATGCAGACACCAATATTCATCACATCACTGACTCCAAAATTTCAGGGACCAGTGCTTTGAATAGACGAAGCTCTTCCCTTGGAAGGGTACCGCCTTGAGTAAACAAAATCTGCGTTGTGATGACTGGTTCTCAGATCAAATTTATTGCTGTAATTACTTGATCAGAAGGTCCCTACTTCAATTGAGGTTGAAATGTCATCTTTCTCACTTCCCCAGTTATCATGACGACTACCATATGTTCAATGTGAGGGTGATATTTCCTCTCTCTGGGAATGTCTTTATGGATTTCAATTCACGATAATGAATTTTATTTATGGTAAAGTTAACCTGTCCAATAACATTTGAGCCCCTGAAATTAGAAGTCTTTGCAGAAAAATAGATGTAATTCCTAAATGTTTTACAGAATATGTTTGGTAAGCCCATTTAATTAACCCCTTTCCGCCATCGGGCATAATAGTACGCTGATATCGGACTCCCTCCCTTTCATGTGGGCTCTGGCGGTGAGCCCACATCTTTCCAGGGACATGTCAGCTGTTTTGAACATCTGACATGTGCCCGCAATAGCCGCGGGTGGAATCGCGATCCACCCGCGGCTATTAACCAGTTAAATGCCGCTGTCAAACTCTGACAGCGGCATTTAAATCACACTTCCGGCAATTGTGGCAGAAATACGCACATAGTTGACTCCCAACACGTGATCGCGGGTCACCGGTGTATTGGCATGGCAACCTGAGGTCTCCTGCAGACCTCTATGGTTGTCAGTGCCGGCTTGCTGTGAGCGCCACCCAGTGGTCAGCGCTCCTAGCAAGTGAGTAAATCTGATTATATAAATGGCGATCTGAAAATCGCCCCTATGTAGCAGAGCCGATCGGATTGTGGCAGCTTCTAGTCTCCTTTGACTATTGAAGCATGCCAAAAGTTAAAAAAAAATTGTTTAGAAATATATATATATATATATATATATATATATATATATATATATATATATATATATATATATACACACACACACTGTGTTCCAAATTATTATGCAAATAATATTAACTCATATTTTCTCCAAATTACCTATCTGAATTGCAGTCATTGTTATTTACCAGTCATCTACTATTCTAGTATAATTGCAATGTTTTGGAACAAACTGCCTATGAAAACAGTATCTATTTATAAAAAATAAACAAGGTCACTTGTGAAGTTATAAGCATTATCAGCTTATTACAAAATGAAATCAAACAGTTTTCAAGTGAAATCTTTATTCTAGGTGATTAGTGTTGAGCGATACCTTCCGATATCGGAAAGTATTGGTATCGGATTGGATCGGCCGATATTCAAAAAACATCGGATATCGCCGATACCGATACCCGATCCCAATGCAAGTCAATGGGACCAAAATATCGGAATTGAAATAAACCCTTTCTTTCCTTGTAGGTTCATTCTACATGAAGGAAAACAACTAAGAATAATGCAGGATGTATTTGGGGAGGTGGCGGAGACATTAAAGTCATAGAGGTTTAGCCCAATCAAATAGAATAGCATGTTTTTGTTTTTTTTAAAGACGTTCGGAGTGACAAAGATATTGACTATGTAAATTTTTTTTTTATTTTGTCAGATATTGATGTTTCACTATTCCACGCCCTTCCCCTTCTTTTTTTTTTACTTTTCCCACACTTTCATCTTCATCATCATCAGCATCTTTGACATCAACTTCTTCTTCACCTTATTCATCTTCTTCTTCATCCTTTACCTTTTTTTTTTATTACATTCTTCATATTCATTTTATTCAACTATTATTATTCTTCCTATTCTACATATTCATTTTATTCAACTGTTATTATTCTTCCTATTCTTCATATTCATTTTATTCAACTATTATTATTCTTCCTATTCTACATATTCATTTTATTCAATTGTTATTATTCTTCCTATTCTACTTCTTCATCATATTCTCATTTGTGACAGGCATTCCCGTAGTTGTTATCTATAAAAGTTGGAAGATTACACCTTCCGTTCTGCCAGTCACAAAAGTTACATTTGTCCGCGTTCAGTTTGGCCTGCAGCATCAGGCTTTATCCAGGGGCACCACGAGGAGGAACGGACTCACCCCCATACACTGCTTAGTCTTCTTCTGCATATAATTTAGATAATATCTTTTGCTCTGATATTAAGTGTTATGCTTAATGTTCTTCTGCTCTTTGTTCTGCAGCCTCTTGTTCTTCTGCTTCTCGGTCTTCCATGTCGTAGTCTCCAGGGTCGTCGTCTCCAGTGTCGTCGTCTCCGCCGTCGTCGTCTCCGCCGTCGTCGTCATCGGGGTGGTCTTCCGGGTCGTCGACGTTAGGGTCTTCAACTTGGAAATGTAGCAGAAGGTACAAGAAGGCTGAGAAAATGCCAAGAACCAGCTGATGGAACTGGAACTCGGATGGCTACCCGAAGGTTCAAGAGCCTATGGAACTACCGAGGACCAGCTGACGTTACTGGAACCCGGTTACTAAGCAGGAGGTACCCGTGCTAAAAAGCACTACCAAGGACCGCCTGACATTTGCGGAACTCGGATACCCAGAAGGAGGCACCTAAGCCAAAGGCTCTGCCCAGAACCAGCTGACGGTACTGGAACCAGGATGGGGAGCAGAAGGTACAAGAGCAAAAGACACTGCCGAGAACCAGCTGACGGTACTGGAACCCGGATGGGTAGCCGAAGGTCCAAGAGCCAATGGAACTACCGAGGACCAGCTGACGTTACTGGAACCCGGTTACTAAGCAGGAGGTACCCGTGCCTGAAAGCACTACCAAGGACCACCTGACGTTGGTGGAACTTGGATACCCAGAAGGAGGCACCTAAGCCAAAGGCTCTGCCCGGAACCAGCTGACGGTACTGGAACCAGGATGGGGAGCAGAAGGTACAAGAGCAAAAGACACTGCCGAGAACCAGCTGACGGTGCTGGAACCAGGTGGTGGACCCGAAGGCCCACAGGAGAGGAGAGAACAGCTAGGCCGCGAGGCAGCCGCAGTTACCGAACCCCAACAGTCCTACAGGGGGAGCTGGGCCTACTGGCACTACAGAACCAGCCTTGACTACCAATTCACGCAGCCCACATAGGAAGCTCCTAAAATGGAGGCACCCTGGAGTTGGCTAACCCGACCACAACATGACGGGGCAAGCATAGGCATCTCAGCGAGCTTGACACAACCCAGAAACAGCTGACGGTGCTGAAACCAGGTTTGGCACGAGGGAGTACCTGTGACAAAAACACTGCCGAGAACCAGCTGGCGGTGCTGGAACCCGGATGCGTTGCCCCAGTGTGCAAGAGCCAATGGCACGACCGAGGACCAGCTGACGGTGCTGGAACCCGGTTACTAAGCTGTAGGTGCCCGCGCTTAAAAGCACTACCAAGGACCGCCTGGCGTTGGCGGAACTCGGATACCCAGGAGGAGGCACCTAAGCCAAAGGCTCGGCCCGGAACCAGCTGACGGTGCTGGAACCTGGTGGTGGACCCGAAGGCCCACAGGAGAGGAGAGAACAGCTAGGCCGCGAGGCAGCCACAGTTACCGAACCCCAACAGTCCTACAGGGGGAGCTGGGCCTACTGGCACTACAGAACCAGCCTTAACTACCAATTCATGCAGCCCACATAGGAAGCTCCTAAACTGGAGGCACCCTGGAGTTGGCTAACCCGACCGCAACACGACGGGGCAAGCATAGGCGTCTCAGTGAGTTTGACAGTACCCGGAAACAGCTGACGGTGCTGGAACCAGGCTGGGCACGAGGGAGTACCCGTGACAAAAACACTGCCGAGAACCAGCTGGCGGTGCTGGAACCCAGATGCGTTGCCTATTAAAGGTTGTCTTCCTAGAGCCCCAACTAGCGGTGTTGGAGCAAAGGGTAAGCAGGGGGAGCAGAGTGTAGGCCGAAGCCTGCACTGGAAGCAGCTTTGTGTCTACGTTGCGTTTGCAGGACACTTTGCCGGCTACACAGTGGGGGAACAGCTGGCGTTGCTGAACCCCACTAACACAATGGCGGGTGTTTCTCTCTGTGCAGCTAGCACTTGCGGGCAAAAACTAGCGATGTTAGAGCCCGTGGTGAAGCAGGAGGAGGAGGAGAGGAGCAGAGTGTAGGCCGAAGCCTAGTTGAACCAATTTCAAAGGAAACCTTTAACCCCCCCTCAGGTGTTACAAAGTACAAGAGACACACCTTGTGCAGTATTAATGCTGCACAAGTGAAAGGTTGCTCTATTAATTTGTCTACTTGCACACGCTGAATGAAAGACGTACACAATTTAGCCCATTCTACAGTCAAACTGTAGTGGATGCGTGACTTGGCTTTTTAAGGAGACGCAGCACAGGTGTCCCAAATAACGCCTTGGTGCTTGGCGCAGCTTCCTGAGCGTTGTTATTTGCTGTACAGGAGTCTGCCCTCTTGTGTTATCCCTTGGCAATGCCCTGTTAGCTCTGCCCGTTTTATGACCTCATTTCATGTTGGCCGGTGCGGTTAACGATGGCCATAAATCCCAGACCCACAGTGCCTTTTCATAAAGTCACACTGCGGTGCTGGGATTCGTGGCCTTGAGCAGAAAATATTTTCGCCGCTCACACACGTCCTTACACCTGCTTCAGACTGGGCGGCCTCTGCTGATCCCTTCTCGCATGCCGCGGCCATGAGGCTGCACAGTCTGAAGAAGGCGGAAGGAGATGAGTGACGACAGGCGAACATATGCACTGCTCGTGCCCATAAACCACACCCTCGCTGACAAAATAAATAAGAAACCGAGGGGCGTTGTTTGGAGCAGGGCGTACGCACAGGCGCAGCCAGCTAACCAATGATGTCAAAAGACGGGAAGCACTACCAAGGCTGGTGCTGCGTATCATTAGAAAGGAAAGTCACACCTCAGGGACAGTGGAATGGTCTCAATGAGACACATTTTGTACGTGTTGAGTTCCACGTGGGCAAGTAGAAAAAGTCAGCCACCTTGTACAAATGCAGCAGTACTGCTGTACAAGGTGGCTGTTATAAATAGAAACACCTGGGGGTGGGGGACAGGCTTCCTTCAATTTCAGTTCATGTGTCTGCATGGCGTTTGCAGGTCACGTTGCCGGCTACACAGCAGGGGAACAGCTGGCGTTGCTGAACCCCACTAACACATTGGCTGGTGTTTTTCTCTGTGCAGCTAGCACTTCCGGGCCAAAATTAGCGGTGTTTGAGCCCAGGGGCAGCAGCAGGAGGAGAGGAGCAGAGTGTAGGCCGAAGCCTGCACTGGTGGCAGCTTTTGGTCGGTTGTGCCAGCGTGGCTTGTGCTGGACACGATGCCGGCTACACAGCAGGGGAACAGCTGGCGGTGCTGAACCCCACTAACACATTGGCTGGTGTTTTTCTCTGTGCAGCTAGCACTTCAGGGCAAAAACTAGCGGTGTTAGAGCCCAGGGTCAGCAGGAGGAGGAGAGGAGCAGAGTGTAGGCCGAAGCCTAGTTGAACCAATTTCAAAGGTAACCTTTAACCCCCCCTCAGGTGTTGCAAGGTACAAGAGCCACACCTTGAACAGCATTAATGCTGCACAAGTCAAAGGTTGCTCTCTTAATTTTGCTCCTTGCACACGCTGAATAAAACACGTACACTATTTAGCCCATTATACTGTCAAACAGTAGTGGAGGCGTGACTTTTCTTTTTAAGAAGACGCAGCACAGGTGTCAAAATTTACACCTAGGTGCTGGGCGCAGATTCCTTAGCATTGTTATTTGCAGTACAGGAGACTGCGCTCTTGTGTTATCCCTTGGCAATACCCTGTTAGTGCAGGCCGTCTTATCACCTCATTTCATGTTGCCCGGTGCGGTTAACGATGGCCATAAATCCCAGAACCACAGTGCCTTTTCATAAAGTCACACTGCGGTACTGGGATTCGTGGCCTTGTGCAGTAAATATGTTTGCCGCTCACACATGTCTTCCTATTCTACTTCTTCATCATATTCTCATTTGTGACAGGCATTCCCATAGTTGTTATCTATAAAAGTTGGAAGATTACACCTTCCGTTCTGCCAGTCACAAAAGTTACATTTGTCCGCGTTCAGTTTGGCCTGCAGCATCAGGCTTTATCCAGGGGCACCACGAGGAGGAACGGACTCACCCCCATACACTGCTTAGTCTTCTTCTGCATATAATTTAGATGATATCTTTTGCTCTGATATTAAGTGTTATGCTTAATGTTCTTCTGCTCTTTGTTCTGCAGCCTCTTGTTCTTCTGCTTCTCGGTCTTCCATGTCGTCGTCTCCGCCGTCGTCGTCATCGGGGTGGTCTTCCGGGTCGTCGACGTTAGGGTCTTCAACTTGGAAATGTAGCAGAAGGTACAAGAAGGCTGAGAAAATGCCAAGAACCAGCTGATGGAACTGGAACTCGGATGGCTACCCGAAGGTTCAAGAGCCTATGGAACTACCGAGTACCAGCTGACGTTACTGGAACCCGGTTACTAAGCAGGAGGTACCCGTGCTAAAAAGCACTACCAAGGACCGCCTGACGTTTGCGGAACTCGGATACCCAGAAGGAGGCACCTAAGCCAAAGGCTCTGCCCAGAACCAGCTGACGGTACTGGAACCAGGATGGGGAGCAGAAGGTACAAGAGCAAAAGACACTGCCGAGAACCAGCTGACGGTACTGGAACCCAGATGGGTAGCCGAAGGTCCAAGAGCCAATGGAACTACCGAGGACCAGCTGACGTTACTGGAACCCGGTTACTAAGCAGGAGGTACCCGTGCCTGAAAGCACTACCAAGGACCACCTGACGTTGGTGGAACTTGGATACCCAGAAGGAGGCACCTAAGCCAAAGGCTCTGCCCGGAACCAGCTGACGGTACTGGAACCAGGATGGGGAGCAGAAGGTACAAGAGCAAAAGACACTGCCGAGAACCAGCTGACGGTGCTGGAACCAGGTGGTGGACCCGAAGGCCCACAGGAGAGGAGAGAACAGCTAGGCCGCGAGGCAGCCGCAGTTACCGAACCCCAACAGTCCTACAGGGGGAGCTGGGCCTACTGGCACTACAGAACCAGCCTTGACTTCCAATTCACGCAGCCCACATAGGAAGCTCCTAAACTGGAGGCACCCTGGAGTTGGCTAACCCGACCACAACATGACGGGGCAAGCATAGGCATCTCAGCGAGCTTGACACAACCCAGAAACAGCTGACGGTGCTGAAACCAGGTTTAGCACGAGGGAGTACCTGTGACAAAAACACTGCCGAGAACCAGCTGGCGGTGCTGGAACCCGGATGCGTTGCCCCAGTGTGCAAGAGCCAATGGCACGACCGAGGACCAGCTGCCGGTGCTGGAACCCGGTTACTAAGCTGTAGGTGCCCGCGCTTAAAAGCACTACCAAGGACCGCCTGGCGTTGGCGGAACTCGGATACCCAGGAGGAGGCACCTAAGCCAAAGGCTCGGCCCGGAACCAGCTGACGGTGCTGGAACCTGGTGGTGGACCCGAAGGCCCACAGGAGAGGAGAGAACAGCTAGGCCGCGAGGCAGCCACAGTTACCGAACCCCAACAGTCCTACAGGGGGAGCTGGGCCTACTGGCACTACAGAACCAGCCTTAACTACCAATTCATGCAGCCCACATAGGAAGCTCCTAAACTGGAGGCACCCTGGAGTTGGCTAACCCGACCGCAACACGACGGGGCAAGCATAGGCGTCTCAGTGAGTTTGACAGTACCCGGAAACAGCTGACGGTGCTGGAACCAGGCTGGGCACGAGGGAGTACCCGTGACAAAAACACTGCCGAGAACCAGCTGGCGGTGCTGGAACCCAGATGCGTTGCCTATTAAAGGTTGTCTTCCTAGAGCCCCAACTAGCGGTGTTGGAGCAAAGGGTAAGCAGGGGGAGCAGAGTGTAGGCCGAAGCCTGCACTGGAAGCAGCTTTGTGTCTACGTTGCGTTTGCAGGACACTTTGCCGGCTACACAGTGGGGGAACAGCTGGCGTTGCTGAACCCCACTAACACAATGGCGGGTGTTTCTCTCTGTGCAGCTAGCACTTGCGGGCAAAAACTAGCGATGTTAGAGCCCGTGGTGAAGCAGGAGGAGGAGGAGAGGAGCAGAGTGTAGGCCGAAGCCTAGTTGAACCAATTTCAAAGGAAACCTTTAACCCCCCCTCAGGTGTTACAAAGTACAAGAGACACACCTTGTGCAGTATTAATGCTGCACAAGTGAAAGGTTGCTCTATTAATTTGTCTACTTGCACACGCTGAATGAAAGACGTACACAATTTAGCCCATTCTACAGTCAAACTGTAGTGGATGCGTGACTTGGCTTTTTAAGGAGACGCAGCACAGGTGTCCCAAATAACGCCTTGGTGCTTGGCGCAGCTTCCTGAGCGTTGTTATTTGCTGTACAGGAGTCTGCCCTCTTGTGTTATCCCTTGGCAATGCCCTGTTAGCTCTGCCCGTTTTATGACCTCATTTCATGTTGGCCGGTGCGGTTAACGATGGCCATAAATCCCAGACCCACAGTGCCTTTTCATAAAGTCACACTGCGGTGCTGGGATTCGTGGCCTTGAGCAGAAAATATTTTCGCCGCTCACACACGTCCTTACACCTGCTTCAGACTGGGCGGACTCTGCTGATCCCTTCTCGCATGCCGCGGCCATGAGGCTGCACAGTCTGAAGAAGGCGGAAGGAGATGAGTGACGACAGGCGAACATATGCACTGCTCGTGCCCATAAACCACACCCTCGCTGACAAAATAAATAAGAAACCGAGGGGCGTTGTTTGGAGCAGGGCGTACGCACAGGCGCAGCCAGCTAACCAATGATGTCAAAAGACGGGAAGCACTACCAAGGCTGGTGCTGCGTATCATTAGAAAGGAAAGTCACACCTCAGGGACAGTGGAATGGTCTCAATGAGACACATTTTGTACGTGTTGAGTTCCACGTGGGCAAGTAGAAAAAGTCAGCCACCTTGTACAAATGCAGCAGTACTGCTGTACAAGGTGGCTGTTATAAATAGAAACACCTGGGGGTGGGGGACAGGCTTCCTTCAATTTCAGTTCATGTGTCTGCATGGCGTTTGCAGGTCACGTTGCCGGCTACACAGCAGGGGAACAGCTGGCGTTGCTGAACCCCACTAACACATTGGCTGGTGTTTTTCTCTGTGCAGCTAGCACTTCCGGGCCAAAATTAGCGGTGTTTGAGCCCAGGGGCAGCAGCAGGAGGAGAGGAGCAGAGTGTAGGCCGAAGCCTGCACTGGTGGCAGCTTTTGGTCGGTTGTGCCAGCGTGGCTTGTGCTGGACACGATGCCGGCTACACAGCAGGGGAACAGCTGGCGGTGCTGAACCCCACTAACACATTGGCTGGTGTTTTTCTCTGTGCAGCTAGCACTTCAGGGCAAAAACTAGCGGTGTTAGAGCCCAGGGTCAGCAGGAGGAGGAGAGGAGCAGAGTGTAGGCCGAAGCCTAGTTGAACCAATTTCAAAGGTAACCTTTAACCCCCCCTCAGGTGTTGCAAGGTACAAGAGCCACACCTTGAACAGCATTAATGCTGCACAAGTCAAAGGTTGCTCTCTTAATTTTGCTCCTTGCACACGCTGAATAAAACACGTACACTATTTAGCCCATTATACTGTCAAACAGTAGTGGAGGCGTGACTTTTCTTTTTAAGAAGACGCAGCACAGGTGTCAAAATTTACACCTAGGTGCTGGGCGCAGATTCCTTAGCATTGTTATTTGCAGTACAGGAGACTGCGCTCTTGTGTTATCCCTTGGCAATACCCTGTTAGTGCAGGCCGTCTTATCACCTCATTTCATGTTGCCCGGTGCGGTTAACGATGGCCATAAATCCCAGAACCACAGTGCCTTTTCATAAAGTCACACTGCGGTACTGGGATTCGTGGCCTTGTGCAGTAAATATGTTTGCCGCTCACACATGTCTTCCTATTCTACTTCTTCATCATATTCTCATTTGTGACAGGCATTCCCGTAGTTGTTATCTATAAAAGTTGGAAGATTACACCTTCCGTTCTGCCAGTCACAAAAGTTACATTTGTCCGCGTTCAGTTTGGCCTGCAGCATCAGGCTTTATCCAGGGGCACCACGAGGAGGAACGGACTCACCCCCATACACTGCTTAGTCTTCTTCTGCATATAATTTAGATTATATATTTTGCTCTGATATTAAGTGTTATGCTTAATGTTCTTCTGCTCTTTGTTCTGCAGCCTCTTGTTCTTCTGCTTCTCGGTCTTCCATGTCGTCGTCTCCGCCGTCGTCGTCATCGGGGTGGTCTTCCGGGTCGTCGACGTTAGGGTCTTCAACTTGGAAATGTAGCAGAAGGTACAAGAAGGCTGAGAAAATGCCAAGAACCAGCTGATGGAACTGGAACTCGGATGGCTACCCGAAGGTTCAAGAGCCTATGGAACTACCGAGTACCAGCTGACGTTACTGGAACCCGGTTACTAAGCAGGAGGTACCCGTGCTAAAAAGCACTACCAAGGACCGCCTGACGTTTGCGGAACTCGGATACCCAGAAGGAGGCACCTAAGCCAAAGGCTCTGCCCAGAACCAGCTGACGGTACTGGAACCAGGATGGGGAGCAGAAGGTACAAGAGCAAAAGACACTGCCGAGAACCAGCTGACGGTACTGGAACCCAGATGGGTAGCCGAAGGTCCAAGAGCCAATGGAACTACCGAGGACCAGCTGACGTTACTGGAACCCGGTTACTAAGCAGGAGGTACCCGTGCCTGAAAGCACTACCAAGGACCACCTGACGTTGGTGGAACTTGGATACCCAGAAGGAGGCACCTAAGCCAAAGGCTCTGCCCGGAACCAGCTGACGGTACTGGAACCAGGATGGGGAGCAGAAGGTACAAGAGCAAAAGACACTGCCGAGAACCAGCTGACGGTGCTGGAACCAGGTGGTGGACCCGAAGGCCCACAGGAGAGGAGAGAACAGCTAGGCCGCGAGGCAGCCGCAGTTACCGAACCCCAACAGTCCTACAGGGGGAGCTGGGCCTACTGGCACTACAGAACCAGCCTTGACTTCCAATTCACGCAGCCCACATAGGAAGCTCCTAAACTGGAGGCACCCTGGAGTTGGCTAACCCGACCACAACATGACGGGGCAAGCATAGGCATCTCAGCGAGCTTGACACAACCCAGAAACAGCTGACGGTGCTGAAACCAGGTTTAGCACGAGGGAGTACCTGTGACAAAAACACTGCCGAGAACCAGCTGGCGGTGCTGGAACCCGGATGCGTTGCCCCAGTGTGCAAGAGCCAATGGCACGACCGAGGACCAGCTGCCGGTGCTGGAACCCGGTTACTAAGCTGTAGGTGCCCGCGCTTAAAAGCACTACCAAGGACCGCCTGGCGTTGGCGGAACTCGGATACCCAGGAGGAGGCACCTAAGCCAAAGGCTCGGCCCGGAACCAGCTGACGGTGCTGGAACCTGGTGGTGGACCCGAAGGCCCACAGGAGAGGAGGGAACAGCTAGGCCGCGAGGCAGCCGCAGTTACCGAACCCCAACAGTCCTACAGGGGGAGCTGGGCCTACTGGCACTACAGAACCAGCCTTGACTACCAATTCATGCAGCCCACATAGGAAGCTCCTAAACTGGAGGCACCCTGGAGTTGGCTAACCCGACCGCAACACGACGGGGCAAGCATAGGCGTCTCAGCGAGCTTGACACAACCCAGAAACAGCTGACGGTGCTGAAACCAGGTTTGGCACGAGGGAGTACCTGTGACAAAAACACTGCCGAGAACCAGCTGGTGGTGCTGGAACCCGGATGCGTTGCCCCAGTGTGCAAGAGCCAATGGCACGACCGAGGACCAGCTGACGGTGCTGGAACCCGGTTACTAAGCTGTAGGTGCCCGCGCTTAAAAGCACTACCAAGGACCGCCTGGCGTTGGCGGAACTCGGATACCCAGGAGGAGGCACCTAAGCCAAAGGCTCGGCCCGGAACCAGCTGACGGTGCTGGAACCAGGTGGTGGACCCGAAGGTCCACAGGAGAGGAGAGAACAGCTAGGCCGCGAGGCAGCCGCAGTTACCGAACCCCAACAGTCCTACAGGGGGAGCTTGGCCTACTGGCACTACAGAACCAGCCTTGACTACCAATTCATGCAGCCCACATAGGAAGCTCCTAAACTGGAGGCACCCTGGAGTTGGCTAACCCGACCGCAACATGACGGGGCAAGCATAGGCGTCTCAGCGAGCTTGACACAACCCGGAAACAGCTGACGGTGCTGAAACCAGGTTTGGCACGAGGGAGTACCTGTGACAAAAACACTGCCGAGAACCAGCTGGCGGTGCTGGAACCCGGATGCGTTGCCCCAGTGTGCAAGAGCCAATGGCACGACCGAGGACCAGCTGACGGTGCTGGAACCCGGTTACTAAGCTGTAGGTGCCCGCGCTTAAAAGCACTACCAAGGACCGCCTGGCGTTGGCAGAACTCGGATACCCAGGAGGAGGCACCTAAGCCAAAGGCTCGGCCCGGAACCAGCTGACGGTGCTGGAACCAGGTGGTGGACCCGAAGGTCCACAGGAGAGGAGAGAACAGCTAGGCCGCGAGGCAGCCGCAGTTACCGAACCCCAACAGTCCTACAGGGGGAGCTTGGCCTACTGGCACTACAGAACCAGCCTTGACTACCAATTCATGCAGCCCACATAGGAAGCTCCTAAACTGGAGGCACCCTGGAGTTGGCTAACTCGACCGCAACACGACGGGGCAACGCATAGGTGTCTCAGTGAGTTTGACAGTACCCGGAAACAGCTGACGGTGCTGGAACCAGGCTGGGCACGAGGGAGTACCCGTGACAAAAACACTGCCGAGAACCAGCTGGCGGTGCTGGAACCCAGATGCGTTGCCTATTAAAGGTTGTCTTCCTAGAGCCCCAACTAGCGGTGTTGGAGCAAAGGGTAAGCAGGGGGAGCAGAGTGTAGGCCGAAGCCTGCACTGGAGGCAGCTTTGTGTCTGCGTTGCGTTTGCAGGACACTTTGCCGGCTACACAGTGGGGGAACAGCTGGCGTTGCTGAACCCCACTAACACAATGGCGGATGTTTCTCTCTGTGCAGCTAGCACTTGCGGGCAAAAACTAGCGATGTTAGAGCCCGTGGTGAAGCAGGAGGAGGAGGAGAGGAGCAGAGTGTAGGCCGAAGCCTAGTTGAACCAATTTCAAAGGAAACCTTTAACCCCCCCTCAGGTGTTACAAAGTACAAGAGACACACCTTGTGCAGTATTAATGCTGCACAAGTGAAAGGTTGCTCTATTAATTTGTCTACTTGCACACGCTGAATGAAAGACGTACACAATTTAGCCCATTCTACAGTCAAACTGTAGTGGATGCGTGACTTGGCTTTTTAAGGAGACGCAGCACAGGTGTCCCAAATAACGCCTTGGTGCTTGGCGCAGCTTCCTGAGCGTTGTTATTTGCTGTACAGGAGTCTGCCCTCTTGTGTTATCCCTTGGCAATGCCCTGTTAGCGCTGCCCGTTTTATGACCTCATTTCATGTTGGCCGGTGCGGTTAACGATGGCCATAAATCCCAGACCCACAGTGCCTTTTCATAAAGTCACACTGCGGTGCTGTGATTCGTGGCCTTGAGCAGTAAATATTTTCGCCACTCACACACGTCCTTACACCTGCTTCAGACTGGGCGGCCTCTGCTGATCCCTTCTCGCATGCCGCGGCCATGAGGCTGCACAGTCTGAAGAAGGCGGAAGGAGATGAGTGACGACAGGCGAACATATGCACTGCTCGTGCCCATAAACCACACCCTCGCTGACAAAATAAATAAGAAACCGAGGGGCGTTGTTTGGAGCAGGGCGTACGCACAGGCGCAGCCAGCTAACCAATTATGTCAAAAGACGGGAAGCACTACCAAGGCTGGTGCTGCGTATCATTAGAAAGGAAAGTCACACCTCAGGGACAGTGGAATGGTCTCAATGAGACACATTTTGTACGTGTTGAGTTCCACGTGGGCAAGTAGAAAAAGTCAGCCACCTTGTACAAATGCAGCAGTACTGCTGTACAAGGTGGCTGTTATACATAGAAACACCTGGGGGTGGGGGACAGGCTTCCTTCAATTTCAGTTCATGTGCCTGCGTGGCGTTTGCAGGTCACGTTGCCGGCTACACAGCAGGGGAACAGCTGGCGTTGCTGAACCCCACTGTTGTGAATTCTGTGGCTGAATTTACTCCTGTGGTCACAAGTGGTATTGCAGCCTCTGGGCTTCCTCCCTCAGGTGTTTTGGTGAGCTCGTTGGCTGCCTTGCTATTTAACTCCACCTGAGTCTGTCTTCCTTGCTCCTTGTCAATGTTCCAGTGTTGGATCTGAGCTACTGCATCTTTCCTGTGGCCTGCTGCTCTGCTAGATAAGTGTTACTTTGTTTTTGTTTCCGTTTTTTCTGTCCAGCTGTGCTATTCTCTTTTGCTGGAAGCTCTGAGACGCAAAGGGTGCACCGCCGTGCCGTTAGTTCGGCACGGTGGGTCTTTTTGCCCCCCTTTGCGTGGTTCTGCTTTAGGGTTTTTTGTAGACTGCATAGTTCTCTTTGCTATCCTCGCTCTGTCTAGAATATCGGGCCTCACTTTGCTGAATCTATTTCATTCCTACGTTTTGTCTTTTCATCTTGCTAACAGTCATTATATGTGGGGGGCTGCCTATTCCTTTGGGGTATTTCTCTGAGGCAAGTCAGGCTTGTATTTCTATCTTCAGGCTAGTCAGCTCCTCAGGCAGTGCCGAGTTGCATAGGTAGTGTTAGGCGCAATCCACTGCTGCTTTTAGTTGTGTGAGGATAGGTTCAGGTATTGCAGTCTGCAGAGATTCCACGTCTCAGAGCTTGTTCTATTGTTTTTGGGTTATTGCCATATCACTGTATGTGCGCTGATTACTGCACACTGTGTTGCCTGATAGCACAGCATAACAGTACAAGGAGCCAAACCAATGATTCTCAATAGAGGGAAAAAAGAAGTCCTGACATCATTTTTTTTTTCCTCAGCTCTGTCTTCATTTTTTTTTTTCCCCTAGACATTAGAGTGCTTCAGGACACAGCTGTGGACATGGATATTCAGGCTCTGTGCTCCTCAATGGATAATCTCGTTATAAATGTACAAAAGATTCAAGATACAATTGATCAGAAATCTATGCTAGAACCAAGAATTCCTATTCCTGATTTGTTTTTTGGTGACAGAACTAAGTTCCTGAGCTTCAAAAATAATTGTAAGCTATTTCTGGCCTTGAAACCTCATTCTTCTGGTAATCCTATTCAACAGGTTTTGATTATTATTTCTTTTTTGTGCGGCGACCCACAGGACTGGGCGTTTTCTCTTGCGCCAGGAGACCCTGCATTGAGTAATGTTGATGCGTTTTTCCAGGCGCTTGGATTGCTTTACGATGAGCCTAATTCAGTGGATCAGGCTGAGAAAAATTTGCTGGCTTTATGCCAGGGTCAGGATGATGTAGAAGTATATTGTCAGAAATTTAGGAAGTGGTCAGTACTCACTCTGTGGAATGAATCTGCACTGGCGGCTTGGTTCAGAAAGGGTCTCTCTGAAGCTCTTAAGGATGTCATGGTGGGATTTCCTATGCCTGCTGGTTTGAATGAGTCTATGTCCTTGGCCATTCAGATCGGTCGTCGCTTGCGCGAGCGTAAATCTGTGCACCATCTGGCGGTATTGTCTGAGCGTAAACCTGAGCCTATGCAGTGCGACAGGACTATGACTAAAGTTGAACGGCAAGAACACAGACGTCTGAACAGGCTGTGTTTCTACTGTGGTGATTCCACTCATCCTATTTCTAATTGTCCTAAGCGCACTAGGCGGTTCGATAGCTCTGCCGTCATTGGTACTGTACAGTCCAAATTCCTTCTGTCCATTACCTTGATATGCTCTTTGTCATCGTATTCTGTCATGGCGTTTGTGGATTCAGGCGCTGCCCTGAATCTGATGGATTTGGATTATGCTAAACGTTGTGGATTTTTCTTGGAGCCTTTGCGGTGTCCTATTCCGTTGAGAGGAATTGATGCTACACCTTTGGCCAAGAATAAGCCTCAGTACTGGGCCCAGCTGACCATGTGCATGGCTCCTGCACATCAGGAAGTTATTCGCTTTCTGGTACTGCATAATCTGCATGATGTGGTCGTGTTGGGGTTGCCATGGCTACAAACCCATAATCCAGTATTAGATTGGAACTCTATGTCGGTAACCAGCTGGGGTTGTCAGGGAGTACATGGTGATGTTCCATTTTTGTCTATTTCGTCATCCACCCCTTCTGAGGTCCCAGAGTTCTTGTCTGATTATCAGGATGTATTTGAAGAGCCCAAGTCTGATGCCCTACCTCCGCATAGGAATTGTGATTGTGCTATCAATTTGATTCCTGGTAGTAAATTCCCTAAGGGTCGTTTATTTAATTTGTCCGTGCCTGAACACACCGCTATGTGCAGTTATGTGAAAGAATCCCTGGAGAAGGGACATATTCGCCCATCGTCATCTCCATTGGGAGCAGGGTTCTTTTTTGTAGCCAAAAAGGATGGTTCGCTAAGACCGTGTATTGATTACCGCCTTCTTAATAAGATCACTGTTAAGTTTCAGTATCCCTTGCCATTGATATCTGACTTGTTTGCTCGGATTAAGGGGGCTAGTTGGTTTACTAAGATTGATCTTCGTGGTGCGTATAATCTGGTGAGAATCAGGCAGGGAGATGAATGGAAAACGGCATTTAATACGCCCGAGGGTCATTTTGAGTATCTGGTGATGCCGATCGGACTTGCCAATGCTCCATCTGTTTTTCAGTCTTTTATGCATGACATTTTCCGTGAGTATCTGGATAAATTCCTGATTGTTTACTTGGATGACATTTTGATCTTCTCTGATGATTGGGAGTCTCATGTGAAGCAAGTCAGAATGGTTTTCCAGGTACTGCGTGCTAATTCCTTGTTCGTGAAGGGATCAAAGTGTCTCTTCGGTGTGCAGAAAGTTTCATTTTTGGGGTTCATCTTTTCCCCTTCTACTATCGAGATGGATCCGGTTAAGGTCCAGGCCATCCAGGATTGGACTCAGCCTACATCTCTGAAAAGTCTGCAGAAATTCCTGGGCTTTGCTAATTTTTATCGTCGCTTCATCTGTAATTTTTCTAGCATTGCCAGACCATTGACCGATTTGACCAAGAAGGGTGCTGATTTGGTTAATTGGTCTTCTGCTGCCGTGGAAGCTTTTCAGGAGTTGAAGCGTCGTTTTTGCTGTGCCCCTGTGTTGTGTCAACCAGATGTTTCTCTTCCGTTCCAGGTCGAGGTTGATGCTTCTGAGATTGGAGCAGGGGCGGTTTTGTCACAGAGAGGTTCTGGTTGCTCAGTGTTGAAACCATGTGCTTTCTTTTCCAGGAAATTTTCTGCTGCTGAGCGTAATTATGATGTGGGCAACCGAGAGTTGCTGGCCATGAAGTGGGCATTCGAGGAGTGGCGTCATTGGCTTGAGGGAGCTAAGCATCGCGTGGTGGTATTGACTGATCATAAGAATCTTACTTATCTCGAGTCTGCCAAGCGCTTGAATCCTAGACAGGCCCGTTGGTCGTTATTTTTTGCTCGTTTTGATTTTGTGATTTCGTACCTTCCGGGCTCTAAAAATGTGAAGGCGGATGCTCTGTCTAGGAGTTTTGTGCCCGACTCTCCGGGGTTATCTGAGCCGGCGAGTATCCTCAAGGAAGGAGTCATTGTGTCTGCCATCTCTCCTGATTTGCGGAGAGTGTTGCAGAAATTTCAGGCTAATAAACCTGATCGTTGTCCGGCCGAGAAACTGTTCGTCCCTGATAGGTGGACTAGTAAAGTTATCTCTGAACTTCATTGTTCGGTGCTGGCTGGTCATCCAGGAATCTTTGGTACCAGAGAGTTAGTGGCTAGATCCTTCTGGTGGCCATCTCTGTCACGGGATGTGCGTGCTTTTGTGCAGTCCTGTGGGATTTGTGCTAGGGCTAAGCCCTGCTGTTCACGTGCCAGTGGGTTGCTTTTGCCCTTGCCGGTTCCGAAGAGGCCTTGGACACATATTTCGATGGATTTCATTTCTGACCTTCCCGTTTCTCAAAAGATGTCGGTCATTTGGGTGGTCTGTGATCGCTTTTCTAAAATGGTCCATCTGGTGCCTTTGGTTAAATTGCCTTCCTCCTCTGATTTGGTGCCTTTGTTCTTCCAGCATGTGGTTCGTTTGCATGGCATTCCTGAGAATATTGTTTCTGACAGAGGTTCCCAGTTTGTCTCGAGGTTCTGGCGAGCCTTTTGTGGTAGGATGGGCATTGACCTATCTTTTTCCTCGGCCTTCCATCCTCAGACTAATGGCCAGACCGAACGAACCAATCAGACCTTGGAAACATATCTGAGATGTTTTGTTTCTGCTGACCAGGATGATTGGGTGTCATTTTTGCCGTTGGCTGAGTTCGCCCTTAATAATCGGGCCAGCTCGGCTACCTTGGTCTCTCCATTTTTCTGCAATTCTGGGTTCCATCCTTGTTTCTCTTCAGGACAGGTTGAGTCTTCGGACTGTCCTGGTGTGGATTTTGTGGTGGACAGGTTGCAGCAGATCTGGACTCAGGTAGTGGACAATTTGACCTTGTCCCAGGAGAAGGCTCAGCTTTTCGCTAATCGTAGACGCCGTGTGGGTCCCCGACTTCGTGTTGGGGATCTGGTTTGGTTATCTTCTCGTCATATTCCTATGAAGGTTTCCTCTCCTAAATTTAAACCTCGTTTTATTGGTCCGTATAGGATTTCTGAGATTCTCAATCCGGTGTCTTTTCGTCTGACCCTCCCAGACTCCTTTTCCATACATAATGTATTCCATAGGTCGTTGTTGAGAAGATACGTGGCACCTATGGTTCCATCTGTGGAGCCTCCTGCCCCTGTTTTGGTGGAGGGGGAATTGGAGTATATTGTGGAGAAAATTTTGGATTCTCGTGTCTCTAGACGGAAACTCCAGTATCTGGTCAAATGGAAGGGTTATGCTCAGGAGGATAATTCCTGGGTTTTTGCCTCTGATGTCCATGCCCCAGATCTTGTTCGTGCCTTTCATGTGGCTCATCCTGGTCGGCCTGGGGGTTCTGGTGAGGGTTCAGTGACCCCTCCTCAAGGGGGGGGGTACTGTTGTGAATTCTGTGGCTGAATTCACTCCTGTGGTCACAAGTGGTATTGCAGCCTCTGGGCTTCCTCCCTCAGGTGTTTTGGTGAGCTCGTTGGCTGCCTTGCTATTTAACTCCACCTGAGTCTGTCTTCCTTGCTCCTTGTCAATATTCCAGTGTTGGATCTGAGCTACTGCATCTTTCCTGTGGCCTGCTGCTCTGCTAGATAAGTGTTACTTTGTTTTTGTTTCCGTTTTTTCTGTCCAGCTGTGCTATTCTCTTTTGTTGGAAGCTCTGAGACGCAAAGGGTGCACCGCCGTGCCGTTAGTTCGGCACGGTGGGTCTTTTTGCCCCCCTTTGCGTGGTTCTGCTTTAGGGTTTTTTGTAGACTGCATAGTTCTCTTTGCTATCCTCGCTCTGTCTAGAATATCGGGCCTCACTTTGCTGAATCTATTTCATTCCTACGTTTTGTCTTTTCATCTTGCTAACAGTCATTATATGTGGGGGGCTGCCTATTCCTTTGGGGTATTTCTCTGAGGCAAGTCAGGCTTGTATTTCTATCTTCAGGCTAGTCAGCTCCTCAGGCAGTGCCGAGTTGCATAGGTAGTGTTAGGCGCAATCCACTGCTGCTTTTAGTTGTGTGAGGATAGGTTCAGGTATTGCAGTCTGCAGAGATTCCACGTCTCAGAGCTTGTTCTATTGTTTTTGGGTTATTGCCATATCACTGTATGTGCGCTGATTACTGCACACTGTGTTGCCTGATAGCACAGCATAACACCCCACTAACGCATTGGCTGGTGTTTTTCTCTGTGCAGCTAGCACTTCCGGGCCAAAACTAGCGGTGTTTGAGCCCAGGGGCAGCAGCAGGAGGAGAGGAGCAGAGTGTAGGCCGAAGCCTGCACTGGTGGCAGCTTTTGGTCGGTTGTGCCAGCGTGGCTTGTGCTGGACACGATGCCGGCTACACAGCAGGGGAACAGCTGGCGGTGCTGAACCCCACTAACACATTGGCTGGTGTTTTTCTCTGTGCAGCTAGCACTTCAGGGCAAAAACTAGCGGTGTTAGAGCCCAGGGTCAGCAGGAGGAGGAGAGGAGCAGAGTGTAGGCCGAAGCCTAGTTGAACCAATTTCAAAGGTAACCTTTAACCCCCCCTCAGGTGTTGCAAGGTACAAGAGCCACACCTTGAACAGCATTAATGCTGCACAAGTCAAAGGTTGCTCTCTTAATTTTGCTCCTTGCACACGCTGAATAAAACACATACACTATTTTGCCCATTATACTGTCAAACAGTAGTGGAGGCGTGACTTTTCTTTTTAAGAAGACGCAGCACAGGTGTCAAAATTTACACCTAGGTGCTGGGTGCAGATTCCTTAGCGTTGTTATTTGCAGTACAGGAGACTGCGCTCTTGTGTTATCCCTTGGCAATACCCTGTTAGTGCAGGCCGTCTTATCACCTCATTTCATGTTGCCCGGTGTGGTTAACGATGGCCATAAATCCCAGAACCACAGTGTCTTTTCATAAAGTCACACTGCGGTACTGGGATTCGTGGCCTTGTGCAGTAAATATGTTTGCCGCTCACACATGTCCTTACACCTGCTTCAGACTGGGCGGCCTCAGCTGATCCCTTATCGCCTACCACGGCCATGAGGCCGCACAGTCTGAAGAAGGCGGAAGGAGATGAGTTAAGACAGGCGAACATATGCACTGCACATGCCCATCAATCACACCCTCGCAGCCAAAATATATGAGACAACGAGGGGGGTTGTGTCGGGCAGGGCGGCCACCCAGACACAGGCAGCCAACCAATGATGTCAGAAGACGGGCAGCGCTACCAAGGGGGGTGGTGCGTGTAATTAGAAAGGAAAGTCACACCTCAGGGACAGTGGAATGGTCTCAATGAGACACATTTTGTACGTGTTGAGTTCCACGTTGGCAAGGATAAAAAGTCAGCCACCTTGTACAAATGCAGCATTACTGCTGTACAAGGTAGCTGTTATACATAGAAACACCTTGGGGTGGGTGGCAGGGTCCCTTTAATTTCAGTTCATGTGCCTGCGTGGCGTTTGCAGGTCACGTTGCCGGCTACACAGCAGGGGAACAGCTGGCGGTGCTGAACCCCACTAACACATTGGCTGGTGTTTTTCTCTGTGCAGCTAGCACTTCCGGGCCAAAACTAGCGGTGTTTGAGCCCAGGGGCAGTAGCAGGATGAGAGGAGCAGAGTGTAGGCCGAAGCCTGCACTGGTGGCAGCTTTTGTTCTGTTGTGCCAGCGTGGCTTGTGCTGGACACGTTGCCGACTACACAGCAGGGGAACAGCTGGCGGTGCTGAACCCCACTGACACATCAGCTAGTGTTTTTTCTGTGTAGACAACACTTCCAGGTGGCAACTGACAGTGTTGAAACCCAGGGAATCAAAGAGGAGCAGAGTGTAGGCCGAAGCCTGCAGTGGAGCAAGTTGATAGGGAACCTTTAAACCCCCTCCCCCCCCCCAGGCATTTGTTGCTGAAAGAGCCATCTTGTACAGCAGTAATACTGCACATGGAAAATGGTGGCTCCGAAAATTATGCTCCTTGCAAACGCTGAAGTATACACTCATATAATGTGTCCCCTCACACCGTCAAACCGTCCCGGAAGTGGGACTTTCCTTTGTAATGTGACACAGCACAGCCGTCATTCCAACCCCCTTGGTGCCGTGCGCCACCTCCTCAACGTTGTTTGGTTCTGTCACGGAGCCCGCGCTGTTATGTTATCCCTTGGCCATGCACAGTTAGCGGTGCACGTCTTCTGACATCATTTAGGTGTCAGGCTGGCAGTGCCTGTGCGTCCAAGCTGCCCGAGATCCAACCTCGCAGTGTCATCTAATGTAATCCCACTGCGGGCCAGGGATCCATGGGCATGCGCAGTGCATATCATCGCCTCTCACTCACCTCCTTCCTGCTTCTTCAGACTGTGCGGCGTCACGGCCGTGGCATGCTATTAGGGATCAGCTGACGCCGCCTAGTCTGAAGAAGCGTGAAGAAGGGGAGTGAGAGGCTAGTATATTCACTGCGCATGGCCATGGATACCAGGCCCACTGTGGGATCACATTAGACGACACTGCGAGGTGGGATTTCGGGCAGCGTGGACGCACAGGCGCAGCCAGGACGACAACAAATGATGTCAGAGGACGGGCAGTGCAAACTGTGCATGGCCAAGGGATAACATAACAGCGCAGGGTCCATGACGGAATCAAACAGCGCTAAGGAGGCAGCGCACGGTGCCAAGGGGGTAGCAATGACGGCTGTGCTGCGTTACATTACAAAGGAAAGTCCCACCTCCGGGACGGTTGGACGGTGTGAGGGGACACATTACATGAGTGTGTAGTTCAGCGTTTGCAAGGAGCATAATTTCAAGAGCGACCTTTTCCTTTTGCAGTATTAGTGCTGCACAAGGTGGCTCTTTCAGTAACAAACGCCTAGGGGGGGGGACAGGTCCCCTTACATTTTAGTTGTGCCAGCGTGGCGGTCGCATGACACGTTGCCGGATACACAGCTGGGGATCAGCTGACGTTACTGAACCCCAATAACAGAGGAGCGACTGTTGACTGTGCAGACAGCACTTCCAGGCACCAACTGGCGGTGTTAGAGCCCAGGGACAGCAGGAGGAGCAGATTGGAGGTATTGCCGCACACACAGCTGGGGATCAGCTGACATTACTGAACCCCAATAGCAGAGGAGCGACTGTTGACTGTGCAGACAGCACTTCCAGGCACCAACTGGCGGTGTTAGAGCCCAGGGACAGCAGGAGGAGCAGATTGGAGGTATTGCCGCACACACAGCTGGGGATCAGCTGACGTTACTGAACCCCAATAACAGAGGAGCGACTGTTGACTGTGCAGACAGCATTTCCAGGCACCAACTGGCGGTGTTAGAGCCCAGGGACAGCAGGAGGAGCAGATTGGAGGTATTGCTGCACACACAGCTGGGGATCAGCTGACGTTACTGAACCCCAATAACAGAGGAGCGACTGTTGACTGTGCAGACAGCATTTCCAGGCACCAACTGGCGGTGTTAGAGCCCAGGGACAGCAGGAGGAGCAGATTGGAGGTATTGCCGCACACACAGCTGGGGATCAGCTGACGTTACTGAACCCCAATAACAGAGGAGCGACTGTTGACTGTGCAGACAGCATTTCCAGGCACCAACTGGCGGTGTTAGAGCCCAGGGACAGCAGGAGGAGCAGATTGGAGGTATTGCCGCACACACAGCTGGGGATCAGCTGACGTTACTGAACCCCAATAACAGAGGAGCGACTGTTGACTGTGCAGACAGCACTTCCAGGCACCAACTGGCGGTGTTAGAGCCCAGGGACAGCAGAGGAACAGAGTGTAGGCCGAAGCCTGATTGGAGCAAGTTGAAAGGGAACCTTTAACCCCCCCCCCCCAAGACGTTTGTAGCTGAAAGAGCCATCTTGTGCAGCACTAAGGATGCAAAAGGAAAAGGTTGCTCCTTTAATTATGCTCCTTGCAAACACAGAAGTAAACACTAAAAATGTGTCCCCTTTTACCGTAAAACCGTCCCGGAGGTGCGAATTTCCTTCGTAATGGGACACAGCACAGCTGTCATTCCTATCCCCTTGGTGCCGTGCGCTGCCTCCTCAGCGTTGTTTTAAGCTGTCACGGAGCCTGCGTTGTTCTGTTATCCCTTGGCCATGCCCAATTAGCGCTGCCTGTCTTCTGACATAATTTGGTGTCAGGCTGTCAGTGCCTGTGCGTCCACACTGCTCCAGATCCCACCTCGCAGTGTCGTCTAACGTAATCCCACTGCGGGCCTTGGATCCATGGGCATGCACAGTGAATATCCTCGACTCTCACTCCCCTCCTTCCCTCTTCTTCAGACTGTGCGGTGTCACGGCCGTGGCATGCTATTAGGGATCAGCTGACGGCGCACAGTCTAAAGAAGGCGGAGGGAGATGAGCGAGAGCCCGATTGGAAGATATGCACTGCGCATGCCCATGGATCCCAGGCCCGCAGTGTGATTCAATCAGAAGACACTGCGAGGCGGGATCTCGGGCAGCGCGGCCACACAGGCGCAGCCAGCCTGACACCAAATTATGTCAGAAGACAGGCAGCGCAAATAGGGCATGGCCAAGGGATAACAGAACAGCGCAGGCTCCGTGACAGCTTAAAACAACGCTGAGGAGGCAGCGCATGGCACCAAGGGGGTAGGAATGACGGCTGTGCTGCGTCACATTACGAAGGAAAGTCCCAGCTCCGGGACGGTATAACGGTATCAGTGAACACATTTTATAAGTGTTAAGTTCTGCGTGTGCAAGGAGCTAAACTAAAAGAGCTACCTTTTGCTTGTGCAGCATTACTGCTGCACAAGATGGCTCTTTCAGTAACAAACGACGGGGGGGGGGGGGGGGGACAGGTTCCCTTACATTTAGGTTGTTGTGCCAGCGTGGCGGTCGCAGGACACATTGCCGGCTACACAGCTGGGGATCAGCTGACGTTACTGAAACCCAATAACACTGGGTCGTATGTTTTTACTGTGCAGCCTGCTCTTCTGAGCCGCAACTGGCGGTGTTGGAGCCCAGGAATAGCAGTTCAGGTGGTAGAAAGATGAACACAGCAGGAGACCTGGATGACACCCAATTACTTAATCAGGCAGAGGAGTGGCAAATTCCTGCGAGATCCAGGCCTGGTTCATTTTCAGGAAAGTAAGCCGGTCAACGTTATCGGAGGATAGTCGCATGCGACGGTCTGTTAGTACACCACCTGCGGCACTAAAGACACGTTCCGATAAGACACTAGCCGCAGGGCAAGCCAGCACCTCCAATGCATACTGGCTTAGCTCTGGCCATGTATCCAGCTTAGAGACCCAAAACTTGAACGGGGAAGAGCCGTCTGGGAGTACAGTAAGAGGGCAAGCCATGTAGTCTGTCACCATCTGACGGAACCGTTGCCTCCTGCTGACTGGAGCCGCCGGTGATGGTGTAGACATTTGGGGCGGGCACACAAAAGTGTGCCAGAGTTGTGCCATACTGGGCTTGCCTTGGGCAGAGGCACTGCTTCTGCTCCCTCTTTGGGCAGAGCCTCCCCCACTGCCTCGACGCACTGAGCTGCTTTGTAAAGCACTAGCAGCACTCCTCTCAGTTGGACTGGAGAAGATGATGGAATTCACCAGTGTGTCGTGGTACTCCCGCAATTTACGCTCCCGGGTCAACGTTGGGATGAGGTTTTGGACGTTGTCCCGGTAGCGAGGATCGAGGACGGTGAACACCCAATAATCAGGCATGTTGAGAATGTGGTCGGTGCGGCGGTCGTTTCTCAGGCACTGCAGCATGAAATCCACCATGTGCTGCAGACTGCCAACTGGCCCAGAAACGCTGTCCCCTGCTTGAGACATGATCTCTGCCCGCTCGTCATCACCCCACCCTCGCTGTACACACTGACCACTGGACAATTGTGTCGCTCCCTCCTCTGGACGGAGCTCTTCCTCCTCCATTGACTCCTCCTCATCCTCCTCACAAAGTGGCCCCTGCGTACCCCTTTGTGAGGAACCACGTGGCGCTGACTCTCCAGAAGCTGATGGAAAAGGTGACTCCTCATCCTCCACCTCTTCCACAACATCATCCCTTAACCCTTGCAAAGTTTGCTGAAGCAGGCAGATAAGGGGGACAGTCATGCTGACTAGTGCATCATCTGCACTTGCCATCCGCGTGGAATAATCAAAATGACGCAAAACCTGGCAGACGTCCTTCATAGTGGCCCACTCTGTGGTTGTGAAGTCTGATCGGCGCTGACTGTGACTTCTTTGCGCCTGATGCAGCTGGTACTCCATAACTGCTTGCTGCTGCTCACACAACCGCTCCAACATATGTAACGGGGAATTCCACCGGGTAGGTAGGTCACATATGATGCGGTGTTCCGGAAGGCGGAATCGGCGCTGCAGAGCAGCAATGCGGGATCTTGCCAAGCTGGAACGCCGCAAGTGAGCACACTCTAGGCGGACCTTGTGCAGCAGGGCATCAAGATCCGGATAGTCCCTCAGAAAACTCTGCACAACCAAATTGAGCACATGTGCCAGACATGGGATGTGAGTTAGGTTGCCAAGGGCCAAAGCTGCCACCAGATTTCGGCCATTGTCACACACTACCATGCCTGGCTGGAGATTCGCTGGCAGTAACCACACATCGCTCTCCTGCTTGATGGCATTCCAGAGCTCCTGCGCTGTGTGGCTTCGATTCCCCAATGAAACTAGTTTCAAGACGGCCTGCTGACGTTTGGCCACGGCTGTGCTCATGTCGGTCATAGGTAAACGTTCACGGGTCCATGTGGAGGTGGACTGTGACGGCTCCTGCAGAGATGATTCTGAGGAACTTGTGTAAGAGGAGGAGTCAATGCGTACAGACTGGATTCCTGCAATCCTTGGAGTGGGCAGGACACGTCCTGCGCCACTCGCACGATCTGTACCTGGCTCAACAACATTAACCCAATGGGCAGTGAGGGAAACATATCGCCCCTGTCCATGCTGACTGGTCCACGCATCGGTGGTGAGGTGGACCTTGCTACTGACGGCGTTCAGTAGCGCATGTTTTATGTTTCCCTCAACATGCCTGTGCAGGGCAGGGACAGCTTGCCTGCTGAAGTAAAAGCGGCTGGGCACCTTGTACTGTGGGACTGCCAATGCCATCAAGTCACGGAAGCTGTCAGTCTCCACCAGCCTGAATGAGAGCATTTCCAGGGACAACAGTTTGGCAATGCCTGCATTCAGAGCCTGTGCTCGGGGGTGGTTGGCCGAGAATGCCCGCCTTTTCTCCCATGCCTGTACTACCGATGGCTGTAGAGTAGACTGGGAGTGTGAGGATGACTGGGAAGGTGGTGCTGTGGGTGGAATTACACAAGGTCTCTGGACAATAGTGCCAGAGGTTCTTCCATGGCGATCCTGGGAGGAAGCCAAACCAGCTGTGCGTGAGCTGGAGGAAGAGGCAACACGAGCTGAAGGGGTGGTAGCTGCCGCTGTTGGTTGGCCTACATCTTCAGTGTGTTTCTGTAACTCCACCGCGTGCCTGGTTCGCACATGTTTCCACATATTTGTGGTATTGAGGTTGCTGACATTTTTCCCTCTTTTTACTTTCTGATGACACAGCTTGCATTTGACAAAACAAATGTCATCTGCAACTGTGTCAAAAAAGGACCAGGCACTGCAAGTCTTGGGAGCGCCCTTTTTGGCTTTGGAAAGAGACAGGCTCCTAACGGGTGCCAAAGTGGAGGCTACAGGCTCCGCAGTCTTCCCCCTCCCTCTCCCTCTTTGGCCCGTAAGGGGAATCTCTTCCTCAGAGCTGCTCCCACCACCTTCCTGTTCCTCACGCCACGATGGGTCAACGACCTCATCATCTCCACTACCCTCTGCCACCAACTGCTCCTCCTGGGTAGTCTCGGCAGCACAGTACGCACCAGAAAGCGGCACCTGAGTTTCATCATCAGATGCGTACTGCGCTGTGGTCACCGGAGGCACTGGCCCACCCGCCTCTTCAGAGTCAGAGAGACAAAGCTGTTGGGCATCACTGCACACTGCCTCTTCTTCCATTTCTCCAATGCTGCTTGGCTGGACCCGTTTTCAAGCCAAGAGATTCAGAGAACAGAAGTAGAGACGGCTCCTGTCCTGGGCTCTCTGACTGCCTGGCCAATTTGGCAGGTGGTGAAGAGACAGATGTCTGCTCTCCAGTGCTCTGTGCCTGAGAGGATGTGGCACTAACTGAAGTCGGTGCCGAGGCGTTAGCTGCCATCCACCCGACAACGGCTTCAATTTGGTCTTCACGCAGCAGCGGTGCACGGCGCTCTCCGACAAAGCTGCGCATGAAGGACTGTTCCCTGCTGAAACTGAGTGACGACGAGTCACCGGTGCCCGCAGCAGGCACAGAATCACCACGTCCTCTCCCTGCTCCGCGCCCACGCCCACGTGCCTTACTCCCTGCCCTCTTCATCTTGGTTGACAGATAAAGATAAGCAGAAAAGTACTAAGGCCTTAGTGTGCTTATTCCTGAAATGCTCCTCCTAACAGGTGTAAGAAACATTAATGTTGTAAAGTGTGGACTAAACTTTATTATTTTTCAAATGTGGCCTACACAAGTGTTAAGTTGTGTTTGGTGAACTTTCCTTTTTTTTTTTCTGCATATCGGACTACAGAGCAAGTTTAACTCACACGGGGACCGTGCAGACAGCCGTAAACGGCGCTGCAAGGCCCAAAAACCCTCCTCTAGGTTATCCTATGTAGTGTTTTTCCACTATTTAGCTGGAGACGGGTGGAAAGACACTAATAGGAAATGTTTTTAAAAATTTTTAAACAGGCTGCACTATTTGAAAAAAAGGAAATTTTTTTTCAAGGTATGAGGCAGTAACGCACCCTGAGCTGAATCCAACCGGCTATGGCTGCACACAGACTACAGGGCGAGCTGCGCTCACACAGAGACCGTGCAGACAGCCGTAAACGGCGCTGCAAGGCCCAAAAAAAACCCTCTAGGTTATCCTATGTAGTGTTTTTCCACAATTTAGCTGGAGACGGGTGGAAAAACACTAATAGGAAATTTTTTTTTTAAATTTTAAACAGGCTGCACTATTTGAAAAAAAGGAAAACATTTTTCAAGGTATGAGGCAGTAACGAACCCTGAGCTGAATCCAACCGGCTATGGCTGCACACAGACTACAGGGCGAGCTGCGCTCACACGGAGACCATGCAGACAGCCGTAAACGGCGCTGCAAGGCCCAAAAACCCCCCTCTAGGTTATCCTATGTAGTGTTTTTCCACAATTTAGCTGGAGACGGGTGGAAAAACATTAATAGGAAATTTGAGAAAAAATGTGCAGCAGGCTGCACTATGAGCAAAAAAGGACAACTGTGTGAGGCAGTGTGAACCCCCCCTGAGCTGAATACAACCGGGTATATGGCTGCACACGGACGACAGAGTGAGCTGCACACACACACACACACACACACACAGAGACCTTGCAGAACGCTGTTAAAACAGCGCTGCAAGGCAAGAGCAAGGTGAACAGTGAAGAACACACAGCGTTTTGCTAAATTAGCCTTGGGAAAGGAAAATAAAACAATTAGCTATCTCAACTGGCCCTCAGTTAGAACACAGCGTCCTGTCCCTAACTGAAATCACAGCAGAGTGAGCGCAAAATGGCGGCAGCGTTTTTTATAGTGCAGAGTGACATCATTTCAGCAGCCAATCACAGCCTTGCCAGTACTTACATGCCCACCATGCTAAACAGGATGTGCCCACACTTCCAATCATTCCTCATTGGCTGCTGCATTCAGTTTGAATTCTGGGAACTTCCGATTCCGGTATCCGATACGTGGGAAGTATCGGAATTCGGTATCGGAATTCCGATACCGCAAATATCGGCCGATACTTGCGGTATCGGAATGCTCAACACTATAGGTGATGTTACATTTGCACATAGGACCCCTTGTTCGAAAGAAGCTTCTTAACTCCCTCATCCATTGAATTTGTCAGTTTTTGGATGGTTTCTGCTTCAATTGTTTTGCATGTGGACAGAATACCCTCCCAGAGCTGTTGCTTAGATGTGATCTGCCTCCCGCCATCATAGACACTCCTATTGATGATCCTCCAGAGGTTCTCAATGGGGTTGAGGTCAAGGGAAGATGGTGGCCGCACCATAAGTTTGTCCTCTTTTATGCCCATAGCAGCCAGAGATGCAGATGTGTTTTTTGCAGCATGAGAGGTGCATTATCGTGCATGAAAATGATCTTGCTGCGGAAAGCACGGTTCTTCCTCTTGAACCATGGCAGGAAGTGTTGTTTTAGAAACTCCACATAGATTATGGAGTTCATCTTTACCCCTTCAGGGATCATAAAGGGGCCGACAATCTCTCTCCCCATGATTCCAGCTCAAAACATTACTCCACCTCCTCCTTGTTGGCGCCTTAGCCGTGTTTTCATGGGGTGTCCATCAACCAGCCATCCTCCACTTCATCCATCTGGACCATCGAGCGTTGCACGGCACTCATCGGTGAACAAAACAGTTTAGAAGTCAGTCTTCATGTATCGTTTGGCCCACTGGAGCCGCTTCTGCTTGTGTGCAGTGGATAGAGGTGGTCGACAGGATGGCTTACGCACAGCTGCAAACCTCTGAAGGACCCTGCATCTTGTTGTTCTGGGGACGTTGGAGGCATTTTTGCAGCTGCTCTTTTAACCTTACGCAATTGCCTGTTGGAAAGAGTCCTCAATTTTTCCTTATCAGCACGCACACGTGTGTGCTGGGAATCAGCTACATACTTCTTGATTGTGCGATGATCACGATGAAGTGTCTTGGCAATGTTGATTGTAGTCATGCCTTGACCAAAATACTCCACAATTTGTTGTTTCTCAGCAGCCGACACATCCTTTTTCTTTCCCATTTTGGCCAAAAATGTAGGCTGCTTAATAATGTGGAACGGCCTTCTTAAGTAGTCTTGCCTTTATTTGGACTCACCGGCCAAACTAATGTGCACAGGTATCTGCAATTGCTTTCAGTGATATAAAGAGCCCTGACACACATCACCATCAATGAGTTTAAATGACAAAAAAATTCTATCCTTATCACTCCTAAACTCTTTGTGCATAATAATTTGGAACACCGTGTATATTTTATAGTACAGACCAAAAGTTTGGACACACCTTCTCATTCAAAGATTTTTCTGTATTTTCATGACTAAGAAAATTGTACATTCGCACTGAAGGCATAAGAACTATGAATTAACACGGGCCCCAATAATTTCACGGTGCGCCTTGCGACGTATTGCTGTGATGGCCGTATTTACGGCTGTGAAAAAAGATCGCGCCTGCTCGATCTTTTTCACGGCTTACGAACACGGCCCCCATTGAAAATCAATGGGGCCACAAAAACAACGGAAGCTTGTTTTTGCGGTGCACCGTGACTTCCGGTTTTGCGGAACGCCGTTTTTTTTCCTAATACTATTTCCATAATGTTGGAAACCTGAAAAACGGCGATCCGCAAGTTTTTTGCTGTCCTTTATTGCGGCAGACCATGAAACTTGCGGCGATACGGCCTGCAAAAAAGGCCCACAATAACGGGCCGCAAAAAACACTGTATGTGTGAAAGAAGCCTTAACTAAAGGATAGGCGATAACTTATTGCTGAAACAGCCAGCGGTATGTGCACATATTGCAGATTTGCCTGTGGAATTTTCTGCATCTCTTGGCAGAAACGCAGTTAAAAATCCACTAGTTTTTTGTGTATTTTAATGCGTTTTTTTTCATGCGGATTTGTCTGCCTGTTTGTCAGCTAAATAAAGATCTATTATTTAACAAAAAAAAAAGAATTTCCTTGTCCAACCTCTTCTTTTATATACTCCACTGAAGAATAATGTTTACACAAAGATAATCTGTAGATAGATAATACCAATGCCGATGTTTAGTGATAAACATAAAATGGTACATAAACAGTTAAATAAAGACACACACACACACACACACACACACAAAATCTTCGTATGGCCAGGGTCACACTTGCCAGAAACTCGCACGAGTCTCGCACCTCAATACCCGGCACTGCCGCCGGCACTCGGATCGGAGCGGTCCCTGGTGTCGGTGGCAGTACCGGGTATTGAGGTGCGAGTTTCTTGTAAGTGTGACCCCAGCCTCAAACGCAATATCTGATTAATTAAAAACTTGAAAAAAAATGGCGTGCCCTCCAGCGCAATTTTCTGCGCCATAGAGGGAAAGCCAGTGACTGGGGGCAGATGTTTATAGCCTAGTAAGGGGTTAATACCCATGGATCTACCCAGGCTATGAATATCAGCCCGCAGCTGTATATTTAGCCTTTACTGGCTATTAAAATAGGGGGACCCCCCAAATAAACGATGCGGGGTCCCCTTATAATTAATAGCCAGAAAAGGCTATGCAGACTGCTGCAGACTGATATTCATAGTCTAGGAAGGAGCCATGGATATTGCCCCCCCCGGCTACAAACACCAGTTCACAGCTGCCCAGAAATGGCGAATCTCTAAGATGAGGCAATTCCAGCACTTAGCCTCTCTCTTCCCACTGCCCTGTAGCAGTAGCATATGGGGTAATATTTGTGGGGTTGATGTCACCTTTGTATCGTAAGGTGACATCAAGCCGGCTTAGTAATGGAGAGGTGTCAATAAGACACCTCCATTACTAATCCTATAGTTGTTAAAGGGTTAAATAAAGACAGCCAGAATAAAGTATTATAATAAAATAAAACACTAAACAGTTTCCCATCTTTATTGTACTGCTAATCTATGCGACGCCCTCTATCCCCTGCAAAAAATAAATAAATAAACCAACACAGATACTCCCTGTTCTGATGCAGTCTATTTAATAACGAGTGTCCCACGATGATGTCCCCTATAGAGCAGTCACATCAGGAGATGTGACTGCTCTATAAGCCTCCCGCGATGCACTGACAGGAGGTAGTGGCTCCTGCAGTGCATCACTGAAGAGGTCACTGGAGTTCAGGCTCACACTTTACGGCAATGCTGCGTGAGAATTTTCGCCAGAGGGCCTTGTAAACAGTGACATCTCCCGATGTCACTGTTCTACACGGGAGATCGCCGTGGGACAGTCGTTATTAAATGGACTGCATCAGAACAGGGAGTATACTGTTGGTTTATTTTATTTTTTTACAGGAGAACAATGGCATCGGGGACGAGGTGATTGGTGAGTATGTACTGTAAGTTGTATGTTTGTTTTTTTTACTATTGAACACATGCATCGTCTGATGGGACTACTTTCCCATCATCGGTAATGCTGTCACTGTCATATGTGACAGCGTTCATAGCCGGATGGGAGCAGTAGTCCCATCAGATGATGCCCGGCCACACAGACCTTTACACACCAGCACACACACGCAGACCCCCGCAGACAGACACGCACATAGTCTCCGCCCACACACTCTTCCTCCTCCCGATCTGCAGCGTTTCTCGCACGCAACTCCGCAGCAAAATCGCAGATCTTTTTAAACCTTTTGACTGAATCAATGGAAGTCAATGGGTGCAGAAACGCTGCAGATCCGCAAAAAGAAATGACATGGTGCGGAAAATAAAACGCTGCAAATCCGTACATTTTTTTTTCCGCAGCATGTGCACAACAATTCTCAATTTCCCATTGACTAACATTGCTTATGCACTACACTGCGGATTTGATGCAATTCCGCGCGTCCAAAAACACTGCGGAAACGTATCAAAATCCGTAACGTGTGCACATAGCCGTAATGTTACTCGATCAAAGTCACCGTGCTGTCACATCCTAAGATAGCTGACAGCTATTTTATTTTTTTAATTCTAACTCCCACACATACATGCTGAGCTTTCAGAAGGGGGAAAAGAGAAGCTGCTGCCAGACTCTGATTCCAGGAGGAGGGTTTCTTTTTCTGAATCACACATGCAAGGTCCAAACAGTGAAAAAAAAAACTCCTTAATCCCTTATACGACAGGCATTAACGGGTCTAATTCCCCACTGCCGCCTTTTTACAACACTAAGTAAATAATTACTAAAGAATAAATAACAATTTTTACTTCACGTGTAAAGATTCATGATTTTGTAATGGATAGAGGATCTCCAGTCATACTAAATATGCCTCATGTCACGGTACTCAGATATTTGCAGTCAGAAATATATCCACATCAGGGCTGCCATCAGCAATTTCAGGGCCTCCCACTAGAAAAATTTTTCAGGCCCCCTTTAGACTCCTCCCCCAGGCTCCACCCCTTGAACCTTTCACAGTCCCACCACCCACTCTTGGAATAGGAAAAACTCCACTTCTGCATCACGTCCTCACACCAATTATACATTAACAGTTCCCATCGAACACCATATCACATGCATAGCCATCCATTTTTGTTTTGGCCGAAATATTTAACCCCTTTCTGACCTCGGACGGGATAGTACGTCCGAGGTCAGCTCCCCTGCTTTGATGCAGGGCTCCGCGGTGAGCCCGCATCAAAGCCGGGACATGTCATCTGTTTTGAACAGCTGACATGTGCCCGTAATAGGCGCGGGCAAAATCGCGATCTGCCCGCACCTATTAACTAGTTAAATGCCGCTGTCAAACACAGACAGCGGCTTTTAACTACTCATTCCGGAAATGACGTCATCGCCGACCCCCTTCACATGATCGGGGTCGGCGATGCGTCAGGATGGTGACCATAGAGGTCCTAGAGACCTCTATGGTTACTGATCACCGGTGGCTGTGAGCACCACCCTGTGGTCGGCGCTCACAGCACACCTCCATTTCTGCTACATAGCAGCGATCAGCAGATCGCTGCTATGTAGCAGAGGCGATCGAGTTGTGCCTGCTTCTAGCCTCCCATGGAGGCTATTGAAGCATGGCAAAAGTAAAAAAAAAAAAGTGAAAAAAAAGTGAAAAAAAAATAAAAAAATAAAAGTTTAAATCACCCCCCTTTCGCCCCAATCAAAATAAATCAATACAAAAAAAATCAAATCTACACATATTTGGTATAGCCACGCTCAGAATCGCCCGATCTATCAATTAAAAAAAGCATTAACCTGATCGCTAAACGGCGTAGCGAGAAAAAAATTCGAAACGCCAGAATTACATTTTTTAGGTCGCCGCGACATTGCATTAAAATGCAATAATGGGCGATCAAAAGAACGTATCTGCACCAAAATGGTATAATTAAAAACGTCATCTCGGCACGCAAAAAATAAGCCCGCAACCGACCCCAGATCACAAAAAATGGAGACGCTACGAGTATCGGAAAATGGAAAATAACCTAGTCATGTTAGGTGTCTATGAACTTGTACTGACCTGGAGAATCATAATGACAGGTCAGTTTTAGCATTTAGTGAACCTAGCAAAAAAGCCAAACAAAAAACAAGTGTGGGATTGCACTTTTTTTGCAATTTCACCGCACTTGGAATTTTTTTCCCGCTTTCTAGTACACGACATGCTAAAACCAATGATGTCGTTCAAAAGTACAACTCGTCCCGCAAAAAATAAGCCCTCACATGGCCAAATTGACGGAAAAATAAAAAAGTTATGGCTCTGGGAAGGAGGGGAGTGAAAAACGAACACGGAAAAACGAAAAATCCCAAGGTCATGAAGGGGTTAAGCCGCTACCCTGACGAGGCAGACTCTTTGGGCAGGGCCCTACTCTAGTCTAAACTATTAAACATTTCTTAAAATATCTAAAACTCTCTTTAGGTATATTTGTTTTTCTTTAAGGTTATGTGTCACATACATTTTTTTTTTTAAATGACAAAGCACAAATACCGCCACACCAAGACCAGACCACATATTACCACTAGAGATGGGCAGACACCTGGATGTTCGCGTCTGGCGGGTTCGGCCGAACAGTTACAAAAAGTTCGGATTCAGGTATCCGAAACTGAACCCGGACTCCATTCACTTGAATGGGGGGCCTGAACATGCTGTGTTTGCCACATGTGCATGACAGCACAGCAAACACTGCTTCGGATTGGTGGTAAAATCATCATCGCTGGTCAAACCGCCGCGGTTCCCACACTGTCTAATTAGTGTGATAGCAGCTGTGATCAGAGGTATAAACTTTACCTCCGGTCACTGGCTGCTGCCACTAATTACAGTGAGAAAAAAAAAATTATATGTGTGTATATATATATAACACCTCTTATAGACACCTCTTCATTACTAAGCTGTGGGCTTGATGTCACCTGACAATACAAAGGTGACATCGACCCCACAAATATGAACCCCACTTGCCACCGCTACAGAGCAAGTGGGAAAAGCCAGGCAAAGCGCCAGAATTGGCGCATTTAATAGATGTGCCGTTTCTGGGTGGTTGCAGGCTGCTATTTTTAGGCTGGGGCAATATCCATGGCTGCGTCCCAAGCTGAGAATACCAGACCCAAGCTGTCTGCTTTAGCAAGGCTGGTTGTCAAAAATGGGGGAAACCACACAGTTTTTTTTTTTTTTTTTGTGTTTTTTTAAATATTTGAAAAAAAAATCAGAATAGGGACCCCTCTATTCTTGATAACCAGCCTTACTGAAGCTGACAGCTGAGGGTTGCAGCCCCCAGCTCTGAATTTTGCCTAGCTGGTTATCAAAAATACAGGGGAACCCACGCAGTTTTTTTTTTATTTATTTACACTGCAGGTGCCACCTCATGAATACTCTCATCACCCGCTCCTGCTCTCACTGCTATTAGCAGCAGCAGGCGTTGACTGATGGGAGCAGTAGTCCCATCAGCCGACACTAATGACCGGAGGTAAACTTTATACTTCCAATCATAGCTGTCATTTGACAGTGTGAGAACTGCCGCTGTCTGTCTGATCGTGATGATTTTACCGCCGATCAGAAGCAGTGTTTGCTGCGCTGTCATGCCCATCAGCGTGACATTCGGTATCTGTGCCCAAACAGTAGGTATTCGGTACTGATGCCGAACTTTAACCCCTTCCCGACCTCCGCTGTACTATTACTGCGGAGGTTGGGTCCCCTGCTTTGATGTGGGCTCCGGCGCTGAGCCCACCTCAAAGCCGGGACATGGCAGCTGTTTTGAACAGCTGACATATGCCTCAAATAGCGGCAGGTGAAATTGTGATTCACCCACCCCTATTAACTAGTTAAATGCCGCTGTCAAATGCTGACAGCGGCATTTAACCGGCGCTTCAGGCCTGCGTGACCGGAAATGCGCGCATCGCCAACACCCGTCACATGATCGGGGGGTCAGTGATGCGTCAGGATAGTAACCATAGAGGTCCTTGAGACCTCTATGGTTACTGATGCTGGCCTACTGTGAGCACCACCCTGTGGTCGGCGCTCATAGCAAGCCTGCAATTCAGCTACATAGCAGCGATCTGATGATCACTGCTATGTAGCTGAGCCGATCCAGTTGTGCCAGCTTCTAGCCTCCAATGGAGGCTATAGAAGCATGGCAAAAGTAAAAAAAGTTTAAAAAAATATGAAAAAATAAAAAAATATAGAAAAGTTTAAATCACCCCCCTTTCGCCCCATTCAAAATAAAACAATAAAAAAAATCAAACCTACACATATTTGGTATTGCCGCGTTCAGAATCGCCCGATCTATAAAAAAAAAAAAAGGATTAACCTGATCGCTAAACAGCGTAGTGAAAAATAAATTTGAAACGCCAGAATTACGTTTTTTGGTCGCCGTGACATTGCATTAAAATGTAATAACGGGCGATCAAAAGAACATATCTGCACCAAAATGGTATCATTAAAAATGTCAGCTCGGCACGCAAAAAATAAGCCCTCACCCAACTCCAGATCACGAAAAATGGAGACGCAACGGGTATCGGAAAATTGCGCAAATTTTTTTTTTTAACAAAGTTTGGAATTTTTTTTTACCACTTAGATAAAACGTAACCTACACATGTTTGGTGTCTATGAACTCGTAATGACCTGGAGAATCATACTGGCAGGTCAGTTTTAGCATTTAGTAAAGCTAGCAAAAAAGCCAAACAAAAAAATCAAGTGTGGTATTGCCCTTTTTTTGCAATTTCATCGCACTTGGAATGTTTTCCCCGTTTTCTAGTACATGACATGATAAAATCAATGATGTCATTCAAAAGTGCATCTTTTCCCGCAAAAAAACAAGCCCTCACATGGCCATATTGATGGAAAAATAAAGAGTTATGGCTTTGGGAAGGAGGGGAGCGAAAAACGAGAACGCAAAAACGGAAAAGGGCAAGGTCTTGAAGGGGTTAATGTTCGGGTTCACTCATCTCTAATTACCCCCACATAGTGACCGAATAATATCACATGCAAGGGACAAATACCGCCACACCATGACCAGACCACATATTACTGCCACATATTAACTGAATACTACAATATTGATCATTAATAAAAATCCACAACACTAACATTACCATAAGTCCCATTATACACGGGAGCTCTGTACATAGTATAGAGTGTATAGTGTAAGTGTACAGGTAATGCCGGGATCACTAGTGACATTATACACAGGAGCTCTGTATATAGTGTCAGTGTACAGGTGACACACTGACTCACCATTGACAATATACACAGGAGCTCTGTATGTAGTATATAGCAGTGATGGCGAACTTTTTAGAGGTCGAATTCCTAAACTGCAACCCCAAACCCATTTATTGATGGTAAAGTGCCAACGAAGACACAAATCCAGCTAAACTAGAGGATGGCATTGTGTGCCCACTGGGAGGGCTCTGCGTGCCCACTCTGGTATTCGCGCCATAGGTTCGCCACCACTGGTTTATAGTATATAGTGTAAGTGTACAGGTATCACACTGACTCATCGGTGATGTCTCTAGGTGAAGTCTTTCAGATTCACTTTTCTTCTTCATCCAGCACAGACTGCCATCAATTCTTTTAGCCACGACTTGTCTCTGCAGAAAATAACACACAGTTATCTAGAGCACTGCTTCAGAGCACATTCCCCAATTTTTTCTCAACTTCTACACTAAGTAGCTGAATCCAGATGTGCACCCACCATTAATACATACGGTAATTATTATTCAACCCACCATTCCAAAAATAAATAGCCATTTTTCCTACCCAATAAATATATAAATTGACGTCATGGTGTAGGCACTGTCACAGAAGAGGTGGAAGGAGCCCAGAAGCTGCGCGATCGTTCTGTTCTGACAGCTGTGCAGCACCAGGAGAGCTCCGTGAGCCGAGATGTGCACTGCCGATTGCGGCATGCCAGCGCACAGTATATTGTTACTGAATCTGGGTCCCCCTTTTTGCTTCTGCTCACTGGACCCCATACAGCAATAAGGGCAATAATGCCCTGGTCCACATAAATACTGTATTACTAAACTCAACAGATCATGGTGCATCAAACCATTGTAAAGTGCAGATGTGCCTTGTGCAAACAGCACAGAACTAACAATATATGTGCACACTTCCTAAGACATCCCTGTATACTCACCTTGGCCTGCAGGGATAAATAAATAAAAAAAAGAAAAAGATCTTATATCCTAATCCCAACACGTTTCCCCTCACTTGATCTTGGAGGCTCATCAGGGGAAGAAAAGCAGGAACATTAAGCCTTATATCTGGCGTGGCCCTCATGAAGAGCTTGGTGACAGAAACTCTTTCTACTAGCGCCACTCCAGCGTTTTTTAATTTCAGCACTGAAGTGGTGCTACTAGCGTAAGATCCCTGCACCTAATCTTCTTTAGGGGGTGACTGAAGACGTCATGGCAATAGAGGGTTAAAGTGAAGTGAGATATGTTATGTTATATATTTGATTAAGGTTTAGAAGAGGGTTTTCAGGGCAAAGAGAACTCCGTTCTGACCCACAGATAATCGGCCCTGTACTTCCCTTCAGTTCTACTCACCACCCACCGTCATCAACTCTTCCCGTCTCCAGTCCCACTGTGTCATATTGTGACCAAAACTTCTCACTGGCCGGTAGAAGGAAGCCAACTTGACTTTTTATGTTTTCTGGACAGCTCATTTTTTTTGAAGACAGGGAAAAAATGTTCCCAATTTTTATGGACTGTCCTGGAATTTCTGGATGGTTGTCAATTCCGGCTGGAAGCCAGAGGTAACGGTCACAAGCTCTCAATGTAAGTCTAAGAGAGCCAGAACGAGACTCTCATAGACTTGCATTGAACAGCGAACTCCAGCTCATTCCAGTAGGTCACAAACTGCTGGAGACTGACCGGAGCAGTGCCAATAAAATATGAAAACGGCATCTGCTAAGTATAAGACTAGGTGCACAAAACGTACATTAGTAGCACCACTCCAGTGCTGAAATAACAAATGCTGGGGTTGTGCTTGAAAGGGGTTGTCTACTACTTGGACAACCTCTTCTTATTCCTCAAGTTTGGCGCTGTTAAAATAAAAACACCTATATTCTCCTCTGGTGATGGTGTCATTCTAGCGATGTCGGCACTCTCGTTCCTGGGGCTCACATGAGGTGGTTACATCAGGGCCAGCTTTACCATCTCCACTAGGGTTGAGCGAAACGGGTCGAACATTTTCAAAAGTCGCCGACTTTTGACAAAGTCGGGTTTCATGAAACCCGATCCGACCCCTGTGCGGGGTCGGCCATGCGGTACGCGACTTTCGCGCCAAAGTCGTGTTTCAATGACGCGAAAAGCGCCATTTCTCAGCCAATGAAGGTAAACGCAGAGTGTGGGCAGCGTGATGACATAGGTCCTGGTCCCCACCATCTTAGAGAAGGGCATTGCAGTGATTGGCTTGCTGTCCGCGGCGTCACAGGGGCTATAAAGGGGCGTTCCCGCCGACCGCCATGTTACTGCTGCTGATCTGAGCCTAGGGAGAGGTTGCTGCCGCTTCGTCAGAAGCAGGGATAGCGTTAGGCAGGGTCCATTAACCACCAAACCGCTTGTGCTGTAGAGATTTCCACTGCCCAACACCACCCTCGGTGTGCAGGGACAGTGGAAGCTACATTTTTTTTTTTTTTCCCCTCAGCGCTGTAGCTCATTGGGCTGCCCTAGAAGGCTCCCTGATAGCTGCATTGCTGTGTGTACGCCGCTGTGCAAACCAACTGCTTTTTTCAAAGCACAAATCCTCTTGTTCCTTCCTTTCTGCACAGCTATCTTGTTTGTTTGTCCACACTTTTTATTTAATTTGTGCATCAGTCCACTCCTTATTGCTGCCTGCCATACCTGGCTGAGATTACTGCAGGGAGATAGTAATTGAAGGACAGTTCCTTTTTTTTTTTTTTTTTTGTGGGAGATTAAGATTGGCATTTCTGCTAGAGTGCCATCCCTGTCTGTGTCATCTCTCACTCAGTGGGCCATAGAAAGCCTATTTATTTTTTTGCTTGATTTGGGTTCCAAAATCTACCTGAAAAAATCAATAAATCAATCAGTGGGAGATTAATATTGGCCTTTGGGCTTGTGTGCCAGTCCTAAGCGTGCCATCTCTCTCTCTCAGATAGTGGGCCATAGAAAGCCTATTTATTATTTTTTTTATTGGGTTTATAAATTTTCCCTGGAAAAAAAAAAAAAAGTGGGAGATTAATATTGGCCTCTGGGCTTGTGTGCCAGTCCTGAGCGTGCCATCTCTCTCACAAATAGTGGGCCATAGAAAGCCTATTTATTTTTTTGGTTGATTTGGGTTCTAAATTCTACCTGAAAAAATCAATAAATCAATCAGTGGGAGATAAATATTGGCCTCTGGGCTTGTGTGCCACTCCTGACTCCTGTGTGCGTCCTCTCTCACTCAGTGGGCCCTAGAAAGCCTATTTTTTGTTTTATTTGTTTTCTAAATTCTCCCTGAAAAAATCATTTTATTTTATTTGGTTTCTAAATTATTCCTGAAAAAAATCATTTTTTTTGTATTTTTTTTTCTAAAGTCTCCCTGAAAAAAAAAAAAAAAATCAAATCAGTGGGAGATTAATATTGCCCTTTCTGCTTGTGTGCCAGTCTTGACTCCTGGGTGTGCCATCTCTCTCTCTCCAATTGTGGGCCATAGAAAGCCTATTAATTTTTTTGCTTGATTTGGGTTCCAAAATCTACCTGAAAAAATCACTAAATCAATCAGTGGGAGATAAATATTGGCCTCTGGGCTTGTGTGCCACTCCTGACTCCTGTGTGCGTCATCTCTCACTCACTGGGCCCTAGAAAGGCTATTTTATGTTTTATTTGTTTTCTAAATTCTCCCTGAAAAAATCATTTCATTTTATTTGGTTTATAAATTCTTCCTTAAAAAATCATTTTTTTTTTTTTTTTCTAAAGTCTCCTTTTTTAAAAAAAAAACACAAATCAGTGGGAGATTAATATTTACATTTGCGCTTCAGTGACAGTCCTGCGTGTGTGGCATCTCTCTCATTTGTTGCCACCAACAACAGAGTGTGTAACATTGTGCCTGATTTTCGTTGTGGTCTCACCCACCTGTAAAGGGGTAGCTAAATCATACTGAAGTTATAGCTCACCGTGTAAGTTGTGTGACTGCAACAAATACCGTTAGTTGGGTAACGTTTTTAAAACAATGAGGAAGTCTGGTGGAAGAGGTCGTGGCCGGGGGCGTTCATTGTCAGCTGGTAATGAGGGTAGTGGTAGTGGTGGAGCATCAGGTGGTCGTGGGAAAAAAAATATTGCACCTAAGTCTGGAGCTGTGGAGCCAGGTTCGTCGTCTGGCTACACAAGGCCTCGAACGCTCCCTTTTCTGGGAGTAGGAAAACCGCTTTTAAAGCCGGAGCAGCAAGAGCAAGTTTTGGCTTATCTTGCTGACTCAGCCTCTAGCTCTTTTGCCTCCTCTCGTGAAACTGGTAAAAGTAAAAGCAGCGCGTCGTTAGTGGATGTTCACGGTCAGGGACAAGTCGCTTCCTTGTCCTCTTCAGCAAAAACAACAACAGAGAAGAATGCAGCAGGCGATACAACGGGTTACTCCATGGAGCTCTTTACACATACCGTCCCTGGCTTAGAAAGTGAAGCAGTTAACAGTCCATGCCCATTACAAGTTGAATCTGACATGGAGTGCACTGATGCACAGCCACAGCCAGACTACTATGCTGGTCCTTTGACTCAGACCACAACATTGCCCTCGCAGGGTGCTGATCAAGAATCAGACCCTGATGAGACTATGTTGCCCCATCACGAACGCTATACCACCGACCGACAAGGTGACACAGACGAAGTTGCACACGAGCTACAAGAAGAGGTAATAGATGACCCAGTTCTTGACCCCGATTGGCAGCCATTGGGGGAACAGGGTGCAGGCGGCAGCAGTTCTGAAGCGGAGGAGGAGGGGCCGCAGCAGGCATCAACATCGCAACAGGTTCCATCTGCCGGGCCCGTATCTTGCCCAAAACGCGTGGCAAAGTCAAAACCTGTTGGAGGACAGCGTGGCCATCCGGTTAAAGCTCAGTCTGCAATGCCTGAAAAGGTATCCGATGCTAGAAAGAGTGCAGTCTGGCATTTTTTTAAACAACATCCAATTGATCAGCGCAAAGTCATCTGTCAAAAATGTTCAACTACCTTAAGCAGAGGGCAGAATCTGAAAAGTCTCAATACAAGTTGCATGCATAGACATTTAACCACCATGCATTTGCAAGCTTGGACTAACTACCAAACGTCCCTTAAGGTTGTAGCACCCTCGGCCAATGAAGCTAGTCATCAACGCAACATCCCTTCCGGCAGTGTAGGGCCACCATTTTCTGCACCACCTGCAGTATCTGTGCAGGTTTCTTTGCCAGGCCAAAGAAGTCAGGGTCAGGGAATCACCAGTTTTGTAGTAGGAAACACTGCATCTAGGGCACCGGCGGCAACAATACCATCTTCCACCGTCTCTCAGTCTGCCATGTCCACCGGCACCCCCGCTAGTTCCACGATCTCCAGCTCTCCAGTCCAGCTCACCCTACATGAGACTATGGTTAGAAAAAGGAAGTACTTAGCCTCGCATCCGCGTACACAGGGTTTGAACGCCCACATAGCTAGACTAATCTCGTTAGAGATGATGCCCTACTGGTTAGTTGAAAGCGAAGCTTTCAAAGCCCTGATGGACTACGCTGTACCACGCTACGAGCTACCCAGTCGACACTTTTTTTCCAGAAAAGCCATCCCAGCCCTCCACCAGCATGTTAAAGAGCGCATCGTCCATGCACTCAGGCAATCTGTGAGCACAAAGGTGCACCTGACAACAGATGCATGGACCAGTAGGCATGGCCAGGGACGTTACGTGTCCATCACGGCACACTGGGTAAATGTGGTGGATGCAGGGTCCACAGGGGACAGCAAGTTTGGGACAGTTCTGCCTAGCCCACTTTCTAGGAAACAGTTGGCTGTAGCCATTCGCACCCCCTCCTCCTCCTCCTCGTCCTCCTGCAGAAGCGAGACCTCGTCCACAGACCGCAGTCGCACAACCACTCCATCCGCAGCTGCCACTGTTGCACACCAGGTCTCCCATTATGGGGCAGCTACTGGCAAACGTCAGCAGGCTGTATTGGCTATGAAGTGTTTGGGCGACAACAGACACACCGCTGAAGTTCTGTCCGAGTTCTTGCAGAAAGAAACGCAGTCGTGGCTGGGCACTGTAGATCTTGAGGCAGGCAAGGTAGTGAGTGATAACGGAAGGAATTTCATGGCTGCCATCTCCATTTCCCAACTGAAACACATTCCTTGCCTGGCTCACACCTTAAACCTGGTGGTGCAGTGCTTCCTGAAAAGTTATCCGGGGTTATCCGACCTGCTCCTCAAAGTGCGTGGACTTTGCTCACATATCCGCCGTTCGCCCGTACACTCCAGCCGTATGCAGACCTATCAGCGTTCTTTGAACCTTCCCCAGCATCGCCTAATCATAGACATTGCAACAAGGTGGAACTCAACACTGCACATGCTTCAGAGACTGTGTGAACAGAGGCGGGCTGTTATGTTTTTGTGGGAGGATACACATACACGGGCAGGCAGTAGGATGGCAGACATGGAGTTGTCAGGTGTGCAGTGGTCGAAGATTCAAGACATGTGTCAAGTCCTTCAGTGTTTTGAGGAATGCACACGGCTGGTTAGTGCAGACAACGCCATAATAAGCATGAGCATCCCCCTAATGCGTCTGCTGATGCAAAGTTTGACGCACATAAAGGATCAGGCGTCTGCAGCTGAGGAAGAGGAAAGCCTTGATGACAGTCAGCCATTGTCTGGCCAGGGCAGTGTACAGGACGAGGTAGCGGGCGAAGAGGAGGAGGAGGACGAGGAGGATGATGGGGATGATTATATTTTTAATGAGGAAGCTTTTCCGGGGCCAGTGGAAATTGTTGGCGCGGCAAGGCCGGGTTCTGGTTTTTGGAGGGACACAAGTGACGTGGATTTGCCTGAAACTGCCCCTCAACCAAGCACGACCACAGATTTGAGAACTGGAACTTTGGCCCACATGGCGGATTATGCCTTACGTATCCTCAAAAGAGACACACGCATAACAAAAATGATGAACGATGACGATTACTGGTTGGCCTGCCTCCTTGATCCTCGCTATAAAGGCAAATTGCAAAATATAATGCCACATGAGAACTTGGAACTAATATTAGCAACCAAACAATCAACTCTTGTTGACCGTTTGCTTCTGGCATTCCCTGCACACAGCGCCCGTGATCGTTCTAACACGAGCTGCAGGGGCCAGCAGACCAGAGGTGTTAGAGGGGCAGAAATCAGAAGTGTCGTTGGCCAGAGGGGTTTTCTGACCAGGTTGTGGAGTGATTTTGCTATGACCGCAGACAGGACAGGTACTGCAGCATCAATTCAAAGTGACAGGAGACAACATTTGTCCAGTATGGTTACTAACTATTTTTCATCCCTTATCGACGTTCTCCCTCAACCGTCATTCCCATTTGATTACTGGGCATCAAAATTAGACACCTGGCCAGAATTGGCAGAATATGCATTGCAGGAGCTTGCTTGCCCGGCAGCTAGTGTCCTATCAGAAAGAGTATTCAGTGCTGCAGGTTCAATACTAACAGAAAAAAGGACTCGTCTGGCTACCCAAAATGTAGATGATCTAACCTTCATTAAAATGAACCACAACTGGATTTCGAAATCTTTTGCCCCACCTTGCCCGGCTGACACCTAGCTTTCCTATGTAAAGGTCTTGCCTGTGGACTATTCTGAACGACTTTTCCAATCTCGTAATTTGCAGCACCTGATTGTCCAGCATCCGACATGTTAACACCTCCCTAAATGGCCAAAGTCCCCACACGGGGCCGTGGTATCGCCACTTGGTGCCAGCACCCGTGAGAGTACTGTTTGTCTGAAGAGGTGGGTGTGCCCGCTTTTGGTCGACGGCACTGCCACTAGGTCCCTCATAGTACAATAAAGTGTCTGGCGGTGGTGGTGCGCACCCAACGTCAGACACACCGTTGTAATATGAGGGGCCCTGGGCCCGTACCGCTGGCCACAAGACAGTTCCCCCCCCCCCCCAGCTCAAACAGTGCTCTACCACTTGCAAAATTTTCTCTCACAGCTCCACCAATGTTTAGTCTATGCGCTGACATCCTTCAATGCCTGGCACTGTCAATACCATTGTATTGACATTTTTCTTATGTTAGGCCTTCGAAGCCTGTCTGCGGTCACTCCTTCCACTAGGCCTCCACTGACCTGTCTACTGCTGCCCGGGTTCCCCTGGAACCAATTTTAAATTGCCTACAGCCAGCCCAATTTATTATGTTAGGGCTTCGAAGCCTGTCTGCGGTCCCTCCTTCCACTAGGCCTCCACTGACCTGTCTACTGCCGCCCGTGTTCCCCTGGAACCAATTGTAAATTGCCTACAGCCAGGCCAATTTATTATGTTAGGGCTTCGAAGCCTGTCTGCGGTCCCTCCTTCCACTAGGCCTCCACTGACCTGTCTACTGCTGCCCGGGTTCCCCTGGAACCAATTTTAAATTGCCTACAGCCAGCCCAATTTATTATGTTAGGGCTTCGAAGCCTGTCTGCGGTCCCTCCTTCCACTAGGCCTCCACTGACCTGTCTACTGCTGCCCGGGTTCCCCTGGAACCAATTTTAAATTGCCTACAGCCCGCCCAATTTATTATGTTAGGGCTTCGAAGCCTGTCTGCGGTCCCTCCTTCCACTAGGCCTCCACTGACCTGTCTACTGCTGCCCGGGTTCCCCTGGAACCAATTTTAAATTGCCTACAGCCAGCCCAATTTATTATGTTAGGGCTTTGAAGCCTGTCTGCGGTCCCTCCTTCCACTAGGCCTCCACTGACCTGTCTACTGCTGCCCGGGTTCCCCTGGAACCAATTTTAAATTGCCTACAGCCAGCCCAATTTATTATGTTAGGGCTTCGAAGCCTGTCTGCGGTCCCTCCTTCCACTAGGCCTCCACTGACCTGTCTACTGCCGCCCGTGTTCCCCTGGAACCAATTGTAAATTGCCTACAGCCAGGCCAATTTATTATGTTAGGGCTTCGAAGCCTGTCTGCGGTCCCTCCTTCCACTAGGCCTCCACTGACCTGTCTACTGCTGCCCGGGTTCCCCTGGAACCAATTTTAAATTGCCTACAGCCAGCCCAATTTATTATGTTAGGGCTTCGAAGCCTGTCTGCGGTCCCTCCTTCCACTAGGCCTCCACTGACCTGTCTACTGCTGCCCGGGTTCCCCTGGAACCAATTTTAAATTGCCTACAGCCAGCCCAATTTATTATGTTAGGGCTTCGAAGCCTGTCTGCGGTCCCTCCTTCCACTAGGCCTCCACTGACCTGTCTACTGCTGCCCGGGTTCCCCTGGAACCAATTTTAAATTGCCTACAGCCAGCCCAATTTATTATGTTAGGGCTTCGAAGCCTGTCTGCGGTCCCTCCTTCCACTAGGCCTCCACTGACCTGTCTACTGCTGCCCGGGTTCCCCTGGAACCAATTTTAAATTGCCTACAGCCAGCCCAATTTATTATGTTAGGGCTTCGAAGCCTGTCTGCGGTCCCTCCTTCCACTAGGCCTCCACTGACCTGTCTACTGCTGCCCGGGTTCCCCTGGAACCAATTTTAAATTGCCTACAGCCAGCCCAATTTATTATGTTAGGGCTTCGAAGCCTGTCTGCGGTCCCTCCTTCCACTAGGCCTCCACTGACCTGTCTACTGCTGCCCGGGTTCCCCTGGAACCAATTTTAAATTGCCTACAGCCAGCCCAATTTATTATGTTAGGGCTTCGAAGCCTGTCTGCGGTCCCTCCTTCCACTAGGCCTCCACTGACCTGTCTACTGCTGCCCGGGTTCCCCTGGAACCAATTTTAAATTGCCTACAGCCAGCCCAATTTATTATGTTAGGGCTTCGAAGCCTGTCTGCGGTCCCTCCTTCCACTAGGCCTCCACTGACCTGTCTACTGCTGCCCGGGTTCCCCTGGAACCAATTTTAAATTGCCTACAGCCAGCCCAATTTATTATGTTAGGGCTTCGAAGCCTGTCTGCGGTCCCTCCTTCCACTAGGCCTCCACTGACCTGTCTACTGCCGCCCGTGTTCCCCTGGAACCAATTGTAAATTGCCTACAGCCAGGCCAATTTATTATGTTAGGGCTTCGAAGCCTGTCTGCGGTCCCTCCTTCCACTAGGCCTCCACTGACCTGTCTACTGCTGCCCGTGTACCCCTTGAACCAACATCAGAAAAAATAAAAATAAGTATTTTGCTTATAAAAAAGAAAATACTGGAGAGATATCAAATGCAGACATTTTAACATTAAAAACAAACACATACAACAAAAATCTGGTACAGTACTAAAAATGGCCACCAGCTACAATAACTTTCTCCTGCAAGTAGTTAACTGAAAGTTTTTTTCAGTTTAAAACACAGATATGGCATCCACCGAGTGTTGTCCTGTCGCGTCTTCTTTATATTATTGCCAAGAAGATGCAAAACAATGAAAATAATAAAATCATTATTTACCAAAAAAATAGAGTAAGTCAAAACAACATTGCAAATAAACATTCATTACAAATAAAGAAGCAGGGCGCGTCCGAGGGTGAGTATATACCTAATAAGAATATAATCACCCTCGGACGCGCCCTGCTTCTTTCCGACAGCCTTCCTTCCTAAGAATCAGCCCTTCCGTGGTGTAGAGAGAGGGTGTGTTACACTCCAAGGTGTTCCCCAGGTTGCCTTTCCTGAGCTTCGATCTTCATGCTCTCGTTTAGTAGTTGTCGGAAAGTAGGCTGCATTAGGCCTACAAAATGGGTATGGGGTGGAGAGAGATGGTGTGTTACACTCCAAGGTGTTCTCCAGGTTTGCTCGCCATTGCTTCGATCTTCCGACTCTCGTTTAGTAGTTGTAGAAAACTACACTGCATTAGGCCTACAAAATGGGTATCGGGTGGAGAGAGATGGTGTGTTACACTCCAAGGTGTTCCCCAGGTTGCCTTGCCATTGCTTCGGTCTTCCGACTCTCGTTTAGTAGTTGTAGAAAACTACACTGCATTAGGCCTACAAAATGGGTATCGGGTGAAGAGAGATGGTGTGTTACACTCCAAGGTGTTCCCCAGGTTGCCTTGTCATTGCTTCGGTCTTCCGACTCTCGTTTAGTAGTTGTAGAAAACTACACAGCATTAGGCCTACAAAATGGGTATGGGGTGGAGAGAGATGGTGTGTTACACTCCAAGGTGTTCTCCAGGTTTCCTCGCCATTGCTTCGATCTTCCGACTCTCGTTTAGTAGTTGTAGAAAACTACACTGCATTAGGCCTACAAAATGGGTATCGGGTGGAGAGAGATGGTGTGTTACACTCCAAGGTGTTCCCCAGGTTGCCTTGCCATTGCTTCGGTCTTCCGACTCTCGTTTAGTAGTTGTAGAAAACTACACTGCATTAGGCCTACAAAATGGGTATCGGGTGGAGAGAGATGGTGTGTTACACTCCAAGGTGTTCCCCAGGTTGCCTTGCCATTGCTTCGGTCTTCCGACTCTCGCTTAGTAGTTGTAGAAAACTACACAGCATTAGGCCTACAAAATGGGTATGGGGTGGAGAGAGATGGTGTGTTACACTCCAAGGTGTTCTCCAGGTTTCCTCGCCATTGCTTCGATCTTCCGACTCTCGTTTAGTAGTTGTAGAAAACTACACTGCATTAGGCCTACAAAATGGGTATCGGGTGGAGAGAGATGGTGTGTTACACTCCAAGGTGTTCCCCAGGTTGCCTTGCCATTGCTTCGGTCTTCCGACTCTCGTTTAGTAGTTGTAGAAAACTACACTGCATTAGGCCTACAAAATGGGTATCGGGTGGAGAGAGATGGTGTGTTACACTCCAAGGTGTTCCCCAGGTTGCCTTGCCATTGCTTCGGTCTTCCGACTCTCGTTTAGTAGTTGTAGAAAACTACACAGCATTAGGCCTACAAAATGGGTATGGGGTGGAGAGAGATGGTGTGTTACACTCCAAGGTGTTCTCCAGGTTTCCTCGCCATTGCTTCGATCTTCCGACTCTCGTTTAGTAGTTGTAGAAAACTACACTGCATTAGGCCTACAAAATGGGTATGGGGTGGAGAGAGATGGTGTGTTCCACTCCAAGGTGTTCTCCAGGTTGCCTTTCCTGAGCTTCTATCTTCAGGCTCTCGTTAAATTGTGGTTAAATGGAACAACTGCATTTGGCGTACTAGTTGGTTTGGGGCCTACTAACAGTGTCTGCCGCTCCTTGCTGTTCTCCTGGTTTCCTGTCCTGAAATTCCGTTTTCAGGCGCTCGTTAAGTAGTTGTTAATGTTAGACTGCATTTGGCCTACTAGTTGGGTTGGGGCCTACTATCGGTGTCTGCCACTCCTTGCTGTTCTCCTCCACTGAACAAAGCTGTGCCGCCTGTTTACTACGGTTGCCAATTTTGAACTGCATTTCGACTACTTACTGATTTGGGCCTACTCTCTGTGTCAGCCTCTCATTCCAGTTGTCCTCCACTGCAATGCCCCCTGGTTATTCCTGTGTTACCAATTTTGAACTGCATTTAGCCCACTTTATTATTTGGGCCTATATCTGTGTTTCCTCCTCATCCTGCCCATTGCCCAGCCAGTGATAGATGAGTCTGCTGGTACATTGACCCATAACGCAACATTCCCCGTGCACGCTACACAACAACATTGTGACCCTGCTGAAAGTCAGGTTGCTCTTCCCGCATACCATACCACCTTACACGGGGACAAAGAGGAAGGTGCAGATGAAAGTGCAGGTTCCTTCATCAGGTGGGGGGAGGAATACTAGTTGGCGACGTCACTGGCACAGGGCCTCTCATAGTACGCAAAAGTGTTGCTGCCGGTGGGAGGCGCCCCCGCCGTGCAAACACACCGCTGTACTTTGAGGGGCCCTGTGCCAGTGCCAATGCCAACGAGTGGGCCCCCCCTGCTTGCTCAGGTTCACAGCACTTGCAAAGTTGAAATACTTACCTCTCCCTGCTCCACTGCCGTGACGTGGTCCAGATTTCCTGGGCCCACTAATTACTTGAACCAGCCCTACCCACCACAACTTTAGCCAAATGACCCCCAATTTCAAATGCCTTCCAATTATTATAAGGTAAATTACGCTTGACAAGCTTCATTAAGAAGAATGGATGGTTTTGACATTAAAATGGGCACTCTAGGTGTTTTCCTGGCCCCCACTCACTGCCGACTATGCTGCCCCATTGACTTGCATTGGGTTTCGTGTTTCGGTCGATCCCGACTTTACGTCATAATCGGCCGATTTCACTCGACCCGACTTTTGAGATAGTCGGGTTTCGCGAAACCCGGCTCGACTCTAAAAAGGTCAAGGTCGCTCAACTCTAATCTCCACCTTCAGATGTATTGAACATCAACTGGAAGTCACTGCTGCGGCTGTTCTCTGACTTGCTCTCATTGTTTGATTAGTCCGAACGCAGAGACTGATTGGAAGCAGGTCTCACGTAACACATGAGGACCAAGAATGTGAGAGCCGACATCACTGGAATGGCGCTGACACCGAAGGTGATTATAAGTGTTTTTTTCTTTTAATAGGCCCAAACATGAGTAATGAGAAGAGGTTGTCCAAGTAGTGGACAATCCCTTTAAGTTACAGATAGGACCAAGTGAGAGGAAATGCCGTCTATTGTTTGGTAGATTCACACATTGTATACAAGGAATCTACAGGAGTGTAGCCGTAGGGGTGTAGAGGAAACGACTGGTCCCTGAATGGCCATTATGAATGGCACATGGTTACAGGTTCTGAATCTAAAGAACTTGTGTTTGGGATTCTTCTAACGTCAGCCATGTTCACACGCTGTAAGTTACGTTATATGAGCTCTATAATGACGAGGGGTAAAATGGCTAAAATAGCGTCATCCTCAAGGAGTTATAAATATTCAAGGATGTGCAGAATGGGAACAAAACTGTAGAGGAGACAAAGTCACAGGATGCTGTTACTATAGGGACGGGGCCTACTGGGAGTGTAGAGGCCTAATTACTGCTATTACTACTGCCTGTGAAATCTGCAACTATCTCGTTTACATCCTCATGTTCTGGAAAATGAAATATATCAGAGTCGCTTACGGATATGAGTGTAATATACAGCACTGTGCAAAAGTTTTAGGCAGGTGTGGAAAAAATTGTTGCAAAGTAAAAAGGCTTTAAAAAATAGAAGCGTTAAATAGTTATTTTTTATCAATTAAAATTCAAAATGAATGAACAAAAGAGAAACCTACATCACATTAATATTTGGTGTGACCAGTATTTGCATTCAAAACAGAATAATTTCTATTATGATAGGTACATTGGTAAAAGGATTTTGTAGGATTATAGTCATCATCTAAAAACACCAAACAGGTGATAATGATCATCATTTCCATATGTAGGTTGAAATGCAATCATTATCTGAAACAGAAAAAGCTGACTAGGTGGCATAGAACTGGGTAACAAACTGGCAAGCTCTGCTGCAAAGGTGAGGTTGTGGAAGACAGTTTCATGTCAGGTCATACATAATAGCAAGACTGAGCACAGGAACAAAGCATAAGGTAGTTATACTGCATCACCGATGTCTCTACCAGGCAAAGATTTCAAAGCAGACTGGGGTTTCATGATGTGCTGTTCAATCTCTTTTGAATAAACACCAAGAAATGGGCAACGTAGATGATAATCAACAATGTGGTCGGCCAAGGAGACTTAGTGCAGCAGATGAAAAAACACATCGTTGTTAATTCCTTTTGAAATCAGAAAATGTCCAGCAGTGCCATCAGCTAAGAAATTGTAGCAACCAGTGGGATCAAACTACACCTATCTATTGTGTGTGAGAAGTCAGGCCTAGTGGCCTTCATGGAAGAATTAAAGGGGTTGCCCGGTCAAAATCGATAAGTCTGCAGTCATTGTGAGATTGCAGACTTATGAATCCCCCCCAGAGCACGCACTGTGCGCTGCGAGATTCACCAGTGTCAGACCCAGGAACGAAGGGTATGTATGAGTTTTATATGAACCCCGCCAGTGGGCCCTCTAATCGAACATGCCCACTGGTTGGCCACATCACTGGTCAGGGCGCGGCCTCTTCTCAATACAAGTGTATTGAGCAAGGCTGTGTCCCCTGGCTGGGGGCATGTATAACGTATACATACCCTCCGTTCCCAGGTCTGAAACTGTCGAATCCCTGTAGCGCAGTGTGAGCGCTGGGGGGATTCATACGTCTGAAGTCACACAAAGTGATGTGGACACATCGGTTTTTAACGGACAACCCCTTTAAGGCCAATAAGCCATATAGCTTCAACATGGAAACAAAGCCCAGCTACTCAAATATGCATGAAAACAGGAACTGGGGTGCATAAAAATGTCACTAAGTGCTCTGGACTGAAGAGTCAAAATGTGCAATATTTCGCAGTTTGCTGGAGAATGGTACAATAGTGAGAGTATGCTGGAGCAGTGAAGGCTCCTTACAAGTTTGAGGCTGCATCACGGCAAATGGAGTTGGGGATTTGGTCTGGATTAATGGTGTTATCAATGCTGAGAAATACAGGCAGATGTTTATCCATCATGTGATACCATCAGGGATGCGTCTGGCTCCAAATTTATTCTGCAGCAGGAGAATGATCCCAAATATACAGCCAGTGTCATTAAGAACTATCTTCAGCGTAAAGAAGAACAAGAAGTCCTGGAAGTGATGATCCGGCCCCCGCAGAGCTCTGATCTCAGCATTAGGCCGGAGTCACACTAGAGCGTAATACGGACGAGTGCTATGCTCCAAAAAAATCGCATAGCACTCGGACCAATGATAAACTATGGGGCAGCTGTCATCATCCGTTGTTTTCTCGTCCGTATTATACGTGCGAGTGAAATCAGATTGTCAGCAATCAGAGACTCGCCAATGAAAGTCTATGGGTGCGAGAAAAACTCGCACACCACACAGACCATCAGTGTGACTTGCGAGAAATACGTATCGGTGTCCTCTAGAAAATTCGTAAATTCAGTGCGGTGTACAGTAAAATCACACTGACAGGTTAAAATAGAATAAAATAAATGTCTACACATAGTGTAGGTATATACTGTATATATATATATATGTCAGTGACACACATATATATTTTTATATTTCATAGAGAGCTAGATAGCAGAATAGCCGATAATTCCATTGTCGGGTTCTGTAAAATCATTGCAGAAGCCGACAGGATAGGAGACATGGTTTACATACAGTAAACCATTGCATATCCTTTAGATTTGTATATGTCCCTCACTAATAATGTTAGTAGTGCGTGTGTGTGTAACATTTTGGAGCTGTAGGTGTTAAATTAAAGGATTAATTCACGGAAAAAGCTGGTGTGGGCTCCTGCGCAATTTTCTTCGCCAGAGAGGGAAAGCCAGTGACTGAGTGCAGATATTAATAGCCATATTTAAGGCCATGGATCCATTATATGTCCATTTTACAAGCCGGCTTGCCATACGGATGTCATACTGATACTTTAATGAGAAAAAAAATCGCATCCTCGCATTGCACACCGATGACATACGGGAACATTTCTGCAAATCTCAGCCGTGAAAAACGGACCGATTTTTTTTTTTTATACGGTATGTGTGACTCCAGCCTTATCCAGTCTCTCTGGGATTACATGGAGACACAGAAGGACTGGCACAAGCTAAGTCCACAGTAGATCTGGGTTAGTTCTCTAAGATCCTGGATCCTTGTCGGGATCCTTCAAAACGTGTGGAGAAGTACATGTGTACCTAAACGAATAAATGCTGTTTTGAAAGTAACGTGTGGTCACCAAATATTGATTTTCTTTCAATTTTTCTTTTGGTCATTCACTTTAACTTGATAAATGCTTATGAACACTTTATTAAAGCATACTTTTTAGGTAGATGTGGAAAAAACTGCTGCAGAGTCCTGTATCAATCTATCCACCCAATGTAATGCTACCAGTCAGCACTGCAGCTGCAGAATCACACTGTAGAAGTCTTTACAGGCTGTGGGACATATTCCTGCAGCTACATCCTAGTTACAGTTCACTATCCAGTTCATTTCAGAGAAATGTCTTCAATTTAGAAGGCATATTTCCGTAGATGACCCTGATTATACAGCATGTAAAATAGTCCCCAACAAAATGGCCGCCTCCATTGCCTTCAGCTGCCGAGACTGAAGACACCATTAGAACAAAGTAACCGTTGAGGTAGAATACGGCTGGGAAGCAAAGGCTTCTGGGAGTTGTCGTCTATGTGTGAATCTTTAGCGAGAAGGAATACCCTCCTTACACTACATTTCCCAGGATGCAGTGTGAGCCTTGGTTGCCAGGACTCGGGAAAGTTGATGATGGCCGCAGAGATTGGAGCGATCTGTGAGGGGTAAGGGCTGGTGCATGAAGCGGAGAGCGGCCGTAGCCTCCTGCAGTGCAGTGATGGTGGGATGTCTGCCTGGGTCAGGGCTCTGTGTGCGCGGTGCAGGGCTGAGCCTCCATATGTGCAGCGCTACAGGGGACTGACTCCACCGTCTGCTGAGCTGTCAGGGACTGCACGTCTGTGGCGCTGTGCAGAGCAGGAGCACAATGCAGATCTCAGCTCACTAATTGTGCACTGATTGCTTGTTGGTCATTAACTAGTGAGTCTGGAACATGGGAGCACAAGAACAGCGCCACCTATGGGCTGAAGTATCATCTATCTTATATTTATTATCTATCGTCTATTTATTTATCATCTAGCTAGCTATTATCTCATCTGTTATCTATCTATTATATATTATTTATCTATTATTATCTATCTATCTTATATTTATTATCTATCTATTACCTATCATCTATCTATGCATTATCATATCTATTATCTATCATCTAGCTATCTATTATATATTTATTTATTATCTATTATCTATCTGTTAGCTATCTATCTTATATTTATTATCTATCATATCTATTATCTATCTATTATCGATCATCTATCTATCATCTATCTATATATTATCTGTATATCTATTATCTATCTTCTATCTATCTTTCTGTGTTTCTATCAGTCTATGTATCGCCTCTATCTAATCTATCCTCTACGCTATGATATCACTTTATGATCGGAGGGGTCAGACCCCACTGATCCTGATAATGAAGGGGAGGCAACAAGTATCTCTAATTGTCTTATTTTTGGAGCTGACACATGGGCCATAGTCGCATCGTACATTGATCCTTATTCATGTGATCTGTGATCTGTCACCAACGTTAAGGCCCCTTCACATTAAGCGACGCTGCAGCGATACCGACAACGATCCGGATCGCTGCAGCGTCGCTGTTTGGTCGCTGGAGAGCTGTCACACAGACCGCTCTCCAGCGACCAACGATGCCGGTAACCAGGGTAAACATCGGGTAACTAAGCGCAGGGCCGCGCTTAGTAACCCGATGTTTACCCTGGTTACCATGCTAAAAGTAAAAAAAAACAAACACTAGATACTTACCTACAGCCGTGTGTCCTCCAGCGCTGCCCTCTGCTTCTCTGCTCTCCTCCTGTACTGTCTGGGAGCCGGAAAGCAGAGCGGTGACGTCACCGCTCTGCTTTCCAGCTCACAGCCAGTACAGGAGGGGTGCAGAGCACAGCGCTGGAGGACAGACAGCGGTAGGTAAGTATGTACTGTTTGTTTTTTTTTACTTTTAGCATGGTAACCAGGGTAAACATCGGGTTACTAAGCGCGGCCCTGCGCTTAGTTACCCGATGTTTACCCTGGTTACCAGTGAAGACATCGCTGGATCGGTGTCACACACGCCGATCCAGCGATGTCTTCAGGGAGTCCAGCGACGAAATAAAGTTCTGGACTTTATTCAGCGACCAACGATCTCCCAGCAGGGGCCTGATCGTTGGTCGCTGTCACACATAACGATTTCATTAACGATATCGTTGCTACGTCACAAATAGCAACGATATCGTTAACAATATCGTTATGTGTGAAGGTACCTTTAGTGTCATGTTCTCATGTATTATAGTGACATTCTTGACCTGTATTTGTAAAGTGATGATCATGATGTTTTATGACGAGTCTAGCCTTGGCCTTAGGATAGGCCGTAGTTAAAAAGGAGCCTGTCAGATCTCCCCAACCATCTTAGGATCTGTGCCTGCCACAATCCGTGCTCAGAGCTCGGCTTATCTGCTAGTCGAGCTCCTGCTGTGACAGCCAGGGCTGGTGGCAGTTTATATATGTCATGATCAATAGCGATGGAGGTATTTAGAAGGTTATAGGAAGGAGGGGGCTCACCTCATCGGCAGCCGTGTGATGTGATCGTGGTGGTGCCAATAGTAGTCAGATAATGACCCCCAGCTCTGTCACCTATGGTGGCCTGTTAGCCATTCGCAGGATCTAACAGGCTTTCTGGCAGTATGAAAACTGATAGGTCCAATGCATTGCAATATGTGTCATTCAACGTATTACACCAGCGATCAGACAAATAAAAATGAAAGTAAAAAAATATATTTATTAAAACCCCCATAAAATAGACTACTGAAAAAAAATCATGCCATTAAGAACCCATCTTTGTGTAAAAACTAAATTAAAGGGGTGTTCCCATCTGCAAGATCCTGTCCCATTACGTAGTAGGTGCAATAATAACAATATTAGCAAATACCTTAAATTAGAAATGTAGTATAGCTTTTCAGTTTCTCTATTTATAATTGGAGGTATTTGCTAATATTCTTATTATTACACCTACTACATATTGGGATCTTGGAGATAGGAATACCCCTTTAAGCAAAAAAAGAGTACACCTATTTTGTATAGCTGTATCCGGAATGAGCTGATCTATAAAACTATCGCACTATTTAACAGCGTACAAATAAAATGCCGAACAAAGAGTGGAATAACACACCGTCACAAAGTCGTATAGAAATTGTGTCCCTTAAAACGTCATCTTGTCCAGCAAAAAACAAGCCGCCATACAGCTCCATCACCGGAAAAATAAAACAGATTTAACTCTCAGAATATGGTTACGTAGGTTGAGAAAAGACCTCGGTCCACCAAGTTCAACCTTCCTCCAGCAATTGTGCCTTTTGTCACTAAATTATCTATAACCCCACAATGTTATGTGTACTGAGGTAATCATCTGGCCCTTGTATAAAGCTGCTATAGTGTCGGCCATTACTACCTCTTGTGGTCTGACGTCTGACACATACAGTCATGGTCAAAAGTATTGACACCCCTGCAATTCTGTCAGATAATACTCAGTTTCTTCCTGAAAATGATTTCAAACACAAATTCTTTGGTATTATTATCTTCATTTAATTTGTCTTAAATGAAAAACCACAAAAAGAATTGTCCTAAAGCCAAACTGGATATAATTCCACACCAAACATAAAAAAGGGGGTGGACAAAAGTATTGGCACTGTTCGAAAAAATCATGTGATGCTTCTCTAATTTGTGTAATTAACAGCACCTGTAACTTACCTGTGGCACCTAACAGGTGTTGGCAATAACTAAATCACACTTGCAGCCAGTTGACATGGATTAAAGTTGACTCAACCTCTGTCCTGAATCCTTGTGTGTACCACATTGAGCATGGAGAAAAGAAAGAAGACCAAAGAACTGTCTGAGGACTTGAGAAACCAAATTGTGAGGAAGCATGAGCAATCTGAAGGCTACAAGTCCATCTCCAAAGACCTGAATGTTCCTGTGTCTACCGTGCACAGTGTCATCAAGAAGTTTAAAGCACATGGCACTGTGGCTAACCTCCCTAGATGTGGATGGAAAAGAAAAATTTACAAAAGAGCTTTGAACGCAAGATTGTGCGGATGTTGGATAAAGAACCTCGACTAACATCCAAACAAGTTCAAGCTGCCCTGCAGTCCGAGGGTACAACAGTGTCAACCCGTACTATCCGTCGGCGTCTGAATGAAAAGGGACTGTATGGTAGGAGACCGAGGAAGACCCAACTTCTTACCCCGAGACATAAAAAAGCCAGGCTGGAGTTTGCCAAAACTTACCTAGAAAAGCCTAAAACGTTTTGAAAGAATGTTCTCTGGTCAGATGAGACAAAATTAGAGCTTTTTGGGCAAAGGCATCAACATAGAGTTTACAGGAGAAAAAAATAGAATTATTCTTACCGTTAATTCGGTTTCTAGGAACCTTCCACGACAGCGGTACTGGAGGATGTCTCCCCGCCCTAATGGGGGACAGGAAACACAAAGAGGTTAAATACCCTCCCCTTCCTGCCACCTCCAGTGTTTTTTCTGGACACAGTAGTATGTATAGTTACCACTTAAGTGCAGGAATCATCCAATAAAATCATCAGATAGGGAGGGAAATTAGTGCTGTCGTGGAAGGTTCCTAGAAACCGAATTAACGGTAAGAATAATTCTATTTTAGGGCGTGTCCTAGCTGGCCATGTGAGTGGAAACAGGGAAGAGTGCTCCCGCTGCCAGAAGGACAAAAATCCTGCTTTAACCCCGATTTTCGGGTAAACTCACCTAAATCCGGCTGGCTGAAGGTCCGGAGAGTGCAGCGGTGCGGAGCAGCAGGTCCGGAGTTGGCAGCGATGACCAGGAGGCGGCAGAAAGACGCTGGCACCAGCGAAGCAGGAGCCGGCCAAGATGGCTCCGATGCTAGGGAGGACGCCGAGAAGGAGAACGCCGCATGTCAGCGGCGCATGGAGGTGGCCGCAAAGCTGCAGCAGTATGCCAGAGTGGAGGCTGCTGAGGAGGCAGAACCAGGATCTGGAGCTGGAGCTGACCAGGAGGAGGAGGAAGCAAGCACAGCCGAGCAGCATGAGGTACAGAGGGGGAAGGAGAGAGGCAGCATGGCTGGGGCTAGTGGAGGACCTGGAGGCATATCACAGGGAGAAGAGCCGACTCTTAGAGATGTTATCACACTGATCTCTTCATGTCAGCAATCCCTGAACTCCTTGGCCCAGCAGATGCAGGAAGTTAAAGGGGACACGGCACAGATTAATGCGGCTCTGCAGAAAATGGACAAACGTATAGGAGTGGTGGAGGAGAGGGTGAGCACGGCAGAAGATCACATAGTTAAGTTACAAAAAGCTGAAAAGAAGTTCGCCCAAGCAATAGCCGAGCTCGCTGCTAAAAATGAGGATCTGGAAAATAGATCCAGAAGAAATAATATACGTATAGTGGGGCTGCCTGAAAAGACTGAGGGGAGAAATCCCACAGAATTTGTTGAAAACTGGCTGCTGGAGAAGATTGGGAACACAGTGTTGACAAAAGTTTTTGCTGTTGAACGTGCTCATAGGGTCCCGCCGCAGCCCCCTGCCCCAGGAGCAAATCCCCGTACCATGCTTGCTAAAATACTGAACTACAGGGACAGAGACATTATCCTCAGAAAGGCTAGAGAGATGGAGGATCTGACGGCTGGAGGTCAAAAAATCGCCATTTATCCGGATTATTCCGCTGCGGTTCAGAAACAGCGGATTAAGTTTACTGGAGTCAAGCGGCGACTGAGGGAGCTGGGAGTGCAGTACTCAGTGATGTTTCCCGCCAAGCTGAGACTGGTGGCTTTTAATAAGACCCACTTTTTCCTGACACCGGAGGACGCTACCCAGTGGCTTGATACTCATGAGAAAAAACTTAAGGGAATGGGCGACTGACATTTCGGCGAGATCCAGTTGGGATTTGTTTTCTCTGTCGATAGAGGAGAGTTCTGCGCTCGTTAGCAATGGTTAAAGAGTTGAGCAACTGTTGGGGGTTTTGCTGGGCCATATTGAAGGAATGGCCGGAGGGGACAGTACCAACTACTAAGTACGGGGGAGGAGGGTTATGCTGGGTACTGTGAACTGGTTTGGTACTTTTTCTATATGTTAATATAAGTTGAAATGTTAAGATACAATAAAGTGAAAGTTGGGGGGGAAATTGTGATTGCTATGGCAGCGGGACGCGAATGGAGAGAGTTAATGTTGTGAAAGGTAATTCAGTACCACAATGGACATAGAGGTCAGCGCACATACAGTGACCTGGCAATAACCCAAAAAACAAGAACGAGCTCTGAGATGTGGGAACTCTGTTGACCGCAATCCCTAATCCTCTCAAACCACACTAAAGGCAGCCGTGGATTGCGCCTAACGCTCCCTATGCAACTCGGCACAGCCTGAGAAACTAGCTAGCCTGAAGATAGAAAATAAGCCTACCTTGCCTCAGAGAAATACCCCAAAGGAAAAGGCAGCCCCCACATATGACTGTGAGTTAAGATGAAAAGACAAACGTAGAGATGAAATAGATTTAGCAAAGTGAGGCCCAACTTTCTGAACAGAGCGAGGATAGGAAAGGAAACTTTGCGGTCAATACAAAACCCTACAAACACCACGCAAAGGGGGCAAAAAGACCCTCCGTACCGAACTAACGGCACGGAGGTACACCCTCTGCGTCCCAGAGCTTCCAGCAAGCAGAAAAAAACAAATTGACAAGCTGGACAGAAAAAAAACAGCAAACAAATAGCAAAGAGGAACTTAGCTATGCAGAGCAGCAGGCCACAGGAATGATCCAGGAGGAAACAGGTCCAATACTAGAACATTGACTGGAGGCCAGGATCAAAGCACTAGGTGGAGTTAAATAGAGCAGCACCCAACGACTTCACCACATCACCTGAGGAAGGAAACTCAGAAGCCGCAGTACCACTTTCCTCCACCAACGGAAGCTCACAGAGAGAACCAGCCGAAGTACCACTTGTGACCACAGGAGGGAGCTCTGCCACAGAATTCACAACAGTACCCCCCCCTTGAGCAGGGGTCACCGAACCCTCACCAGAGCTCCCAGGACGACCAGGATGAGCCATATGAAAGGCACGAACAAGATCGGGAGCATGGACATCAGAGGCAAAGACCCAGGAATTATCTTCCTGAGCATAACCCTTCCACTTAACCAGATACTGGAGTTTCCGCCTTGAAACACGAGAATCCAAAATCTTCTCCACAATATACTCCAACTCCCCCTCCACCAAAACCGGGGCAGGAGGATCAACAGATGGAACCATAGGTGCCACGTATCTCCGCAACAATGACCTATGGAATACGTTATGTATGGAAAAAGAATCTGGAAGGGTCAGACGAAAAGACACAGGATTAAGAACCTCAGAAATCCTATACGGACCAATAAAACGAGGTTTAAATTTAGGAGAGGAAACCTTCATAGGAATATGACGAGAAGATAACCAAACCAAGTCCCCAACCCGAAGTCGGGGACCCACACAGCGTCTGCGATTAGCGAAACGTTGAGCCTTCTCCTGGGACAAAGTCAAATTGTCCACTACATGAGTCCAAATCTGCTGCAACCTGTCCACCACAGTATCCACACCAGGACAGTCCTTAGACTCAACCTGCCCTGAAGAGAAACGAGGATGGAACCCAGAGTTGCAGAAAAATGGTGAAACCAAGGTAGCCGAGCTGGCCCGATTATTAAGGGCGAACTCAGCCAAAGGCAAAAAGGACACCCAGTCATCCTGTTCAGCAGAAACAAAGCATCTCAGATATGTTTCCAAGATCTGATTGGTTCGTTCAGTCTGGCCATTAGTCTGAGGATGGAAAGCCGAGGAAAAAGACAAGTCAATGCCCATCCTACCACAAAAGGCTCGCCAAAACCTCGAAACAAACTGGGAACCTCTGTCAGAAACGATATTCTCTGGAATGCCATGTAAACGAACCACATGCTGGAAAAACAATGGCACCAAATCAGAGGAGGAAGGCAATTTAGACAGGGGTACCAAATGGACCATCTTAGAGAAGCGATCACAGACCACCCAAATGACTGACATCTTTTGAGAGACGGGAAGATCTGAAATAAAATCCATAGAGATATGTGTCCAAGGCCTCTTCGGGACCGGCAAGGGCAAAAGCAACCCACTGGCACGAGAACAGCAGGGCTTAGCCCGAGCACAAATCCCACAGGACTGCACAAAAGTACGCACATCCCGAGACAGAGATGGCCACCAAAAGGATCTAGCCACTATAGGTACCGTCACACTATAACATTTCGATCGCTACGACGGTACGATTCGTGACGTTCCAGCGATATCGTTACGATATCGCTGTGTCTGACACGCAGCAGCGATCAGGGATCCTGCTGAGAATCGTACGTCGTAGCAGATCGTTTAGAACTTTCTTTCATCGCTGGATCTCCCGCTGTCATCGCTAGATCGGTGTGTGTGACACCGATCTAGCGATCTAGCGATGCGATCCAGCGATGCGTTTGCTTGTAACCAGGGTAAACATCGGGTAACTAAGCGCAGGACCGCGCTTAGTTACCCGATGTTTACCCTGGTTACAAGCGTTAAACTAAAAAAAAAAAAACAGCACATACTTACATTCTGGTGTCCGTCAGGTCCCTTGCAGTCTGCTTCCAGCACTGTGACTGCCGGCCGTAAAGTGAAAGCAGAGCACAGCGGCTGTGCTTTCACTTTCACTTTACGGCCGGCAGTCACTGAGTGCGGGAAGCAGACTGCAAGGGACCTGACGGACACCAGAATGTAAGTATGTGCTGTTTGTTTTTTTTTAGTTTAACGCTTGTAACCAGGGTAAACATCGGGTAACTAAGCGCGGTCCTGCGCTTAGTTACCCGATGTTTACCCTGGTTACCCAGGGACCTCGGCATCTTGGTCGCTGGAGAGCTGTCTGTGTGACAGCTCCCAGCGACCACACTACGATTTACCTACGATCACGGCCAGGTCATATCGCTGGTCGTGATCGTAGGTAAATCGTATAGTGTGACGGTACCCTAACTCTCTGGTACCAAAGATTCCAGGATGACCAGCCAACACCGAACAATGAACCTCAGAGATAACTTTATTCGTCCACCTATCAGGGACAAACAGTTTCTCCGCTGGGCAACGATCAGGTTTATTAGCCTGAAATTTTTGCAGCACCCGCCGCAAATCAGGGGAGATGGCAGACACAATTACTCCCTCTTTGAGGATACCCGCCGGCTCAGATACACCCGGAGAGTCGGGCACAAAACTCCTAGACAGAGCATCCGCCTTCACATTTTTAGAGCCCAGAAGGTATGAAATCACAAAGTCAAAACGGGCAAAAAACAACGACCAACGAGCTTGTCTAGGATTTAACCGCTTGGCAGACTCGAGATAAGTCAAGTTCTTATGATCAGTCAAGACCACCACGCGATGCTTAGCTCCTTCAAGCCAATGACGCCACTCCTCGAATGCCCACTTCATGGCCAGCAACTCTCGATTGCCCACATCATAATTTCGCTCAGCAGGCGAAAACTTCCTGGAAAAGAAGGCGCATGGTTTCATCACCGAGCAATCAAAACTTCTCTGCGACAAAACAGCCCCTGCTCCAATCTCAGAAGCATCAACCTCGACCTGGAACGGAAGCGAAACATCTGGTTGACACAACACAGGGGCAGAAGAAAAACGACGCTTCAACTCTTGAAAAGCTTCCACCGCAGCAGATGACCAATTGACCAAATCAGCACCCTTCTTGGTCAAATCGGTCAATGGTTTAGCAATACTAGAAAAATTGCAGATGAAGCGACAATAAAAATTAGCAAAGCCCAGGAACTTTTGCAGACTTTTCAGAGATGTTGGCTGAGTCCAATTATGGATGGCTTGGACCATAACAGGGTCCATCTCGATAGTAGAAGGGTAAAAGATGAACCCCAAAAATGAAACCTTCTGAACACCAAAGAGACACTTTGATCCCTTCACAAACAAAGAATTAGCACGCAGGACCTGAAACACCGTTCTGACCTGCTTCACATGAGACTCCCAATCATCCGAGAAGATCAAAATGTCATCTAAGTACACAATCAGGAATTTATCCAGGTACTCTCGGAAGATGTCATGCATAAAGGACTGAAACACTGATGGAGCATTGGCAAGTCCGAATGGCATTACTAGATACTCAAAATGGCCCTCGGGCGTATTAAATGCAGTTTTCCACTCATCGCCTCGCTTAATACGCACAAGATTATACGCACCACGAAGATCTATCTTGGTGAACCAACTAGCCCTCTTAATCCGAGCAAACAAATCAGATAACAATGGCAAGGGGTACTGAAATTTAACCGTGATCTTATTTAGAAGGCGGTAATCTATACAAGGTCTCAGTGAACCATCCTTCTTGGCTACAAAAAAGAACCCTGCTCCTAATGGCGACGATGACGGGCGAATATGCCCCTTCTCCAAAGACTCCTTCACATAACTCCGCATAGCGGCGTGCTTAGGCACAGATAAATTAAACAGTCGACCTTTTGGGAATTTACTACCAGGAATCAAATCGATAGCACAATCACAATACCTATGCGGAGGTAGGGTATCGGACTTGGGCTCATCAAATAAATCCCGGTAATCAGACAAGAACTCAGGAACCTCAGAAGGGGTGGATGACGAAATAGTCAGAAATGGGACATCACCATGTACCCCCTGACAACCCCAGCTGGACACAAACATGGATTTCCAATCTAATAGTGGATTATGGACTTGTAGCCATGGCAACCCCAACACGACCACATCATGCAGATTATGCAACACCAGAAAGCGAATAACCTCCTGATGTGCAGGAGCCATGCACATGGTCAGCTGGGTCCAGTACTGAGGCTTATTCTTGGCCAAAGGCGTAGCATCAATTCCTCTCAATGGAATAGGACACTGCAAGGGCTCCAAGAAAAACCCACAACGCCTAGCATACTCCAAGTCCATCAAATTCAGAGCAGCGCCTGAGTCCACAAATGCCATGACAGAATACGATGACAAAGAGCAGATCAAGGTAACAGACAAAAGAAATTTTGACTGTACCGTACCAATGGTGGCAGACCTAGCGAACCGCTTAGTGCGCTTAGGACAATCAGAGATAGCATGAGTGGAATCACCACAGTAGAAACACAGCCCATTGAGACATCTGTGTTCTTGCCGTTCAACTCTGGTCAAAGTCCTATCGCACTGCATAGGCTCAGGTTTAAGCTCAGGTAATACCGCCAAATGGTGCACAGATTTACGCTCGCGCAAGCGTCGACCGATCTGAATGGCCAAAGACATAGACTCATTCAGACCAGCAGGCATAGGAAATCCCACCATGACATCCTTAAGGGCTTCAGAGAGACCATTTCTGAAAATAGCTGCGAGCGCACCTTCATTCCACTGAGTGAGTACGGACCACTTTCTAAATTTCTGACAATATACCTCTATTTCATCCTGACCCTGACACAGAGCCAGCAAATTCTTCTCTGCCTGATCCACAGAATTAGGCTCATCGTACAGCAATCCGAGCGCCAGGAAAAATGCATCGATATTACTTAATGCAGGATCTCCTGACGCAAGAGAAAATGCCCAGTCCTGAGGGTCGCCACGCAAAAAAAGAAATAACGATCCTAACTTGTTGAACTGGGTCACCAGAGGAGCGAGGTTTCAAAGCCAGAAATAGTTTACAATTATTTTTGAAACTCAGAAATTTAGTTCTATCTCCAAAAAACAAATCAGGAATAGGAATTCTCGGTTCTAACATAGAATTCTGAACCACAAAGTCTTGAATACTTTGTACTCTTGCCGTGAGCTGATCCACACATGAAGACAGACCTTTAATGTCCATTGCTACACCTGTGTCCTGAACCACCCAAATGTCTAGGGGAAAAAAAAGGCAAAACACAGTGCAAAGAAAAAAAAAATGGTCTCAGAACTTCTTTTTTCCCTCTATTGGGAATCATTAGTACTTTAGGCCTCCAGTACTGTTGTGAAAGGTAATTCAGTACCACAATGGACATAGAGGTCAGCGCACATACAGTGACCTGGCAATAACCCAAAAAACAAGAACGAGCTCTGAGACGTGGGAACTCTGTTGACCGCAATCCCTAATCCTCTCAAACCACACTAAAGGCAGCCGTGGATTGCGCCTAACGCTCCCTATGCAACTCGGCACGGCCTGAGAAACTAGCTAGCCTGAAGATAGAAAATAAGCCTACCTTGCCTCAGAGAAATACCCCAAAGGAAAAGGCAGCCCCCACATATAATGACTGTGAGTTAAGATGAAAAGACAAACGTAGAGATGAAATAGATTTAGCAAAGTGAGGCCCAACTTTCTGAACAGAGCGAGGATAGGAAAGGAAACTTTGCGGTCAACACAAAACCCTACAAACACCACGCAAAGGGGGCAAAAAGACCCTCTGTACCGAACTAACGGCACGGAGGTACACCCTCTGCGTCCCAGAGCTTCCAGCAAGCAGAACAAAACAAATTGACAAGCTGGACAGAAAGAAAGCAGCAAACAAATAGCAAAGAGGAACTTAGCTATGCAGAGCAGCAGGCCACAGGAACGATCCAGGAGGAAACAGGTCCAATACTAGAACATTGACTGGAGGCCAGGATCAAAGCACTAGGTGGAGTTAAATAGAGCAGCACCCAACGACTTCACCACATCACCTGAGGAAGGAAACTCAGAAGCCGCAGTACCACTTTCCTCCACCAACGGAAGCTCACAGAGAGAACCAGCCGAAGTACCACTTGTGACCACAGGAGGGAGCTCTGCCACAGAATTCACAACAGGTTAAGTAAGGGAGAGTGTTCGCAGTGGGCAGTGGAGCCCCACTCTTGATGAGAGGAAGAATGCGTTATATTGGGGGGGTTAGGGGGGCAAGTTGGGAGGGGGCAGGGGGGGTGGGAGGGTTGGGGCAGCTCATACTTGGGAAATTGGATACTTTAAGAAATGATGAGCCACATTATGGGAGATTGTATTAAAATATTGAGTTGGAATGTGAGAGGTCTGGCGGATAAAACACGGCGGGCGGCAAGTCTGCAGTATGTCCGAGAACAGAAGGTCTCAATGATATGTCTGCTGGAGACACATTTAGTGCGGGAGAGGGTGAACGTACTGAATAGGCGCTGGATACCGAGGGCGTATCATTCTACTTTCTCGACGTACTCTAGGGGTGTGTCTGTGTTAATACCTGCGGGGGTGCAGTATAAGGAGGTAATGGTAAAAGAGGATGTGGATGGTCAGTATGTGGTGGTGAAATGTAAAATAAATGGAGTGTTGATGTGTATAGCGGCAATGTATATTCCGCCCCCATACTCAAGTAAGAAGATAAGAGAGGTGCTGGAGAGGGTAGAGCGTTGGGGACCGTTACCATCTCTAATTATTGGCGATCTTAATAATATCTGTGATGACTTTTGGGATAAAAACAAAAATCCCCAGAATAGAACAGGGGGACATATCACTACGTTTGGGACCTATGTCCGGGAAGTAGGTATGATTGATTTATGGAGAGTTAGACATATTGGGGAAAGGACGTACTCATGCTACTCGCCAGCTCATGGTACTTTGTCTAGGATTGACTTGGCGCTGGGTAACTGTTTACTGGACACGATGGTAGGGGACGTGAGATATTTGCCTAGGGCTCTTTCAGACCATAGTCCAGTTGAGGTGGAATTTCGGCCGGTAGGGACACGGATTGGGAGCGGGAAGGAGTGGAAGATTCACCCTAATTGGCTACACAGTATGGACTTGGAAAAGATAAAGAAGGAGTTGGTGGAATTTTTTGAGATCAACGAGGGAAGTGTAGATGTTCTTACTGTGTGGGAAGCCATGAAGGTGTACTTGAGGGGACTGCTGTTCAGGGATATTAGCAGATGTAAGAGGAAATCGAGAGAGACAGAGAGGTTGGCGGTTGAAGGGCTGAGGATAGCCGAGGATGAGATGGTAATAGCGGGTACTCCGGAAGCTGGGAGGAGGCTAAAGGCAGCTCAGAGTCAGTTGGAGGAGGTATTGCTCGGTAAGGCTGAAAGGAAGAGGGAATTCATGAATCTGGCTTTTTACCAGGAGGGCGAATCTGTGGGTCATTTGCTATCGATGGTGGCTTCTGCCCAGAGAAACACTTCCTTTGTTCATTCTTTGGTATCGGGGAGCGGTGTGGCTGTCTCTGAGCTTCAGAGATTTTGGACATTTTTGCGGATTTTTATGCTGACCTATATTCCTCTCAGGTAGATGGGTTGGTGGAGGACACGGTGGCGTTCCTTGAGGAATTGGAGCTCCCAAGGCTGAGTGACATAGATAGAGAAGATTTGGAAGCTCCCATCACGGAGGAGGAGTTGGGTCGGGCACTGCAGTCTATGGCTAATGGGAAGGCACCTGGCGTAGATGGATTTCCTGCTGAAATTTATAAAAACTTTGGGGAAGTGCTGATCCCTAAATTAAGGGTACTTCTGGAGGAGGCTAGGAGTGGCGGTCGTCTACCGGTATCTATGCGGGAGGCCATAATAGTGGTGATTCCTAAGGAGGGGAAGGACCCGACACAGCCGGATTCATATCGGCCAATCTCCTTGCTTACTACAGACGTTAAACTTCTGGCTAAGGTGTTGGCGATGAGGTTGACAAGTGTTATTTCCGGCCTGGTGCACTCAGACCAGTCCGGCTTTATGCCTGATAGGTCCACTGCGATCAACTTACGAAGGCTGTATATGAATTTGCAACTCAGATCCGACAACTGTGGCCAGAGAGTTATTGCATCTTTAGACGCTCATAAGGCATTCGATAGTGTGGAGTGGGGATATCTCTGGCAGGTGCTCCGGAGTATGGGGTTTGGACCGCAGTTCATATCCTGGATTGGACTGATGTACTCGATGCCGATGGCTAGGGTTAGGGTAAATGGGGAGTTATCACGGACCATACAACTGGCTAGAGGGACGAGACAGGGGTGTCCACTCTCTCCTCTTTTGTTTGCTCTGGCTGTGGAACCGCTGGCTGCTAAGCTTCGACGGTCTGATGAGGTGACTGGGTTTAAATATGGGATGATTGAAGAAAGGGTGGCGTTGTATGCGGATGACATTCTGCTCTTTCTGGCTGACCCGGGTACGTCCTTGGAGGGAGCCATTGGGATTATTGAGCGTTTCGGATCGGTGTCGGGACTTAAGGCCCCGTCACACATAGCGAGATCGCTAGCGAGATCGCTGCTGAGTCACAAGTTTTGTGACGCAACAGCGATCTCAGTAGCGATCTCGCTTTGTGTGACACGTAGCAGCGATCAGGCCCCTGCTGTGAGATCGCTGCTCGTGTCGGAATGGCCTGGGCCATTTTTTGATCGTTGAGGTCCCGCTGACATCGCTGAATCGGCGTGTGTGACGCCGATTCAGCGATGTCTTCGCTGGTAACCAGGGTAAACATCGGGTTACTAAGCGCAGTGCCGCGCTTAGTAACCCGATGTTTACCCTGGTTACCATCGTTAAAGTAAAAAAAAAAAAACACTACATACTTACCTACCGCTGTCTGTCCCCGGCGCTCTGCTTCTCTGGTCTGGCTGTGAGCGGCGGACAGCCGGAAAGCAGAGCGGTGACGTCACCGCTCTGCTTTCTGGCCGCTGTGCTCACAGCCAGACCAGAGAAGCAGAGCGCCGGGGACAGACAGCGGTAGGTAAGTATGTAGCGTTTGTTTTTTTTACTTTAACGATGGTAACCAGGGTAAACATCGGGTTACTAAGCGCGGCCCTACGCTTAGTAACCCGATGTTTACCCTGGTTACCGGGGACCTCGGGATCGTTGGTCGCTGGAGAGCTGTCTGTGTGACAGCTCTCCAGCGACCAAACAGCGACGCTGCAGCGATCCGGATCGTTGTCGGTATCGCTGCAGCGTCGCTAAAGTGTGACGGTACCTTTAGGATAAACTGGAGTAAGTCTGTCTTGTTTAAGGTGGATGATGATGGTGGGGAGCCACTGGAGGATGGGCGACTGGAGGTGACTAGCCAATTTAAGTACCTGGGAATATGGGTATCTATGCCTGTTACTGACTATATACATAGAAATCTGACTCCAATCTTAGGTGTTCTTAAAGCGAAAGCGGATGCTTGGCTTAAACTGCATTTATCTGTGGTAGGTAGGGTGAATCTTATTAAAATGATTTTGATGCCAAAAATACTGTATATTCTTCATAATGCACCAGTTTGGATACCACGCGGGAGATTTAGACAGATTAACTCTCTGTTCAGGAATTTGATATGGGGGAGACAGCATCCGCGTATCAAACTGGAGACACTTCAGCGACCCAAGGAAGATGGGGGACTGGCATTGCCAAACCCTGAAATATATTTTCTTGCAGCCCAGAGTCAGCATTTAAAAGGCTGGGCGCATGAAGGGTCATCTGGGGCGGTACAGCGGCTGATGGAAGTGGTGACAAAAAGAAGGCCAGTAGTACAATGTTTGGAGGATGGATCCCTGGGGGCTCTGGGGAAATTATACCCGACTGTGTTGTTGATACGCAGGCTGTGGGGTAGGCTGAGACATATACGGGGGGTCACGGATTTGACTAGATTCTCACTGCTATGGCATAACAGCAACTTACAGGAGTTTGAGGCACTGGGGGTACTGACAGAATGGCAAGTCAAAGGGATTCAATACGTGTATCAAATAATTGAGCGAGGTGAATTGAAATCATTTTCCCAATTGCAGGCGGAATTTGGTCTTGGGATTGCAGGGGAGTATCGGTATTTGCAGATGAGGCATGCTTTTGGATCTCAGAGTAGAAACGGAGGTATTGGAATTCAGAGGGATATAGTACTGGAGTATGTGTGTAATGAAGGGACTACTGGGGGAGGCATATCTACTTTGTATAAAGATCTGTTGCACACTTTCCTATTGGGGTTTCCAATAATGGCGAGAGCTAAGTGGGAGAGGGATCTGGGTCCAATGGAGAATGAGACTTGGGAGTCGGTGCTAGAATGGGTCCCACGATTGTCACTGAGTGAACCGTATAGACTGTCACAGCTCTATGTGATACACAGGGTTTATAAGTCTCCGATGGTACTATATAAGGCTGGTTTGCGTGATGATTCTGAATGCCCGAGGTGTAAAACTGCAGATGCTGATATACTCCATATGATGTGGACGTGTCCGAGACTGGCTGCTTTTTGGGTGGTAGTTTTGAGCCGTATGGAAGGTGCATATGGATGTAAGGTGCCAAGGGATCCTATAGTGTGCTTGTTGGGATGTGTGGATGAGATTGGAGTGGATAACAACCTAAAGATAGCTATTGCCAGATTGTTATACATGGCTAGGAAGGTAATAGCTCGAAATTGGATTAGGGAAGAACCGCTGTCAAGAGGAGAATTCCTCCAGTATGTGAAGCAGGGCCTGACACTGGAAAAGGGGTTTTATAAAAAAAGAAGGAAAATCGAAATGTTCAATAAAATGTGGTCTCCGTGGATTGCTATGGGATAGAGGTATTATAGAGGGAGAGGTAATTAAGGTTCCTAATTAATGGTAATGTTAAATGTGGCTTATATTATTGGCTGAGGGATTAGATAGCATATTGGTCTAATGATGGAAGTGCTAAGCAAGGTGAGCTGCTTTGTTGGGTGGGGTTGGGGGGTGGTGGGATTGAAGGGGAATGTTTGAAGGGGGGGGGAAAGCTTTGTATTGAAAATGAGAATGTAACATGTCATTTATCTTGTTATTCTTAATAAAAAATTTATTTGAATAAAAAAAGAATAATTCTATTTTCTCCAGTCACCTTCCACGACAGCGGTACTGGAGTAGTACCAACAAATAATTTCTAGGGGGGGACAACCGCTTGCAGAACTGTTCTGCCGAAAGTTAAATCCCGGTTGAAATCAAGCCTGTAGTGCCTGGTGAACGTATGTACTGATGACCAGGTGGCGGCTCTGCAAATCTGTTCCGTAGAAGCGTCACCTCTCTCTGCCCATGATGTTGACACCGACCGTGTAGAATGGGCCTTCAGTGATGGAGGAGGTGGTAGATTCTGGGATGAGTATGCCAGAGATATGGCTTGTTTAATCCAGTTGGCAATAGTATTTTTCGTAGCCTTTCTGCCTTTGTTCTTCCCAGAGAGTTGAATGAAGAGATTTTGGTCAATCCTCCAACTCTCTGTTTGTGAAAGATAATGTAGATCCACTCTGCGAACATCCAGAGTGTGGAAGGACTCTTCTCTTACATTAGAAGGATCTGGGTAGAATGAGGGCAACACGATGTCCTGACCTCTATGAAAGTCTGATGTTACTTTAGGTAGGAAGGTAGGATCTAGACGAAGGATTATACTATCAGATGTTACCCTTAAGTAAGGCTCTTGTATGGATAGGGCATGTAGTTCTCCTATCCGTCTGGCAGAGGTAATAGCCACTAAAAAGACCGTTTTTAGGGTAAGAAGACTGCGATTTAAGGAAGACTGCGATAAAAGTTCGAAAGGGTCCCGAGTTAGACTATTAAGGACCAAATTAAGGTCCCAAGGAGGAGTATTGTTGAGAACTCTGGGACGGATTCTACTCGCTGAAGTTACAAAACGCCTGATCCACCGATGTTTGGCTAGTTCCTGATCGAAATAGGAGCTAAGTGCTGAAATCTGTACCTTTAAGGTGTTAGGCCTAAGACCCAACTCTAGACCCCTCTGCAAGAAGTCCAGAATTTTGGCAATATTTGGATGAAATGGGTCTGGAATATCTGGAAGATACCACGATGAAAACTTCTTCCAGATTTTGGCATAAATGGCATTTGTTATGGGTTTTCTACTGTTTTGGAGAGTATGAATTACTCCATCTGAGAGACCTCTTGCCTTTAGTATCTCGGCCTCAGAAGCCATGCTGAAAGATTCAATCTGTGAAGGTTTGGATGCAGCAACGGTCCCTGATGAAGAAGGTTTTCCTTCTGAGGTAGACATACTGGACCGTCCTGAGCCATGTCTAACAGGGCGCTGTACCAACTCCTCCCTGGCCATGTTGGCGCGATTAGAATCGCCGTAACTCGTTCCGATCGGATCTTCTGTAGAGTTTTTGATAGCAATGGGATCGGAGGAAATGCATAAACGATGTTGAACCTCCACGGGTGAGAGAATGCATCCATGCCTAGTGCTCTGTCATATTTAGGGAGAAATAAGTTTGCAGCTTGGCATTCTGACTGTTGGCAAAAAGATCCACCTCTGGGATCCCCCATCTGGAAATCAGGGAGAGGAAGACCTCCTGGTCCAGACACCATTCCCCTGGATGTACATCCCTTCTGCTCTGGAAATCTGCCTGGGTATTGGCCGACCCCTTCAGGTGAACTGCCGAAATAGAGAGGACGTGCCTCTCTGCCCAGAAAAAAATGTTTGAGGCTAAGGTTTTTAGTTTCCTGAATCTTGTGCCTCCTTGATGATGAAGGTATGCTACCGTGGTCATATTGTCGGAATATATTCTGACATGGTGTCCCTGAACAATGGAGAATGCAGCTTTTAATGCTTCTTCCACCGCTTTCAGTTCTCTGAAGTTTGAAGAGCTTGCTCTGATGTCTGGGGCCCAGGTGCCCTGGAAGTGGGTTCCCTCGACTATAGCTCCCCATCCCCTTTGACTGGCATCCGATGTTAGTGTCTTTAGCGGGATCTGATCCCAACTGACCCCTTGTTGGAGGTTTCGGAGCGGTAGCCACCATGTCAGGGATGCCTTGACATGATTGGGAAGGCAAATTCTTTTGGAGAGAGAACTCTGCTGTCTGTCCCAGGATGATAGGATATGGGTTTGGAGGACTCTCGTGTGGGCTTGAGCCCAAGGTACCATCTGAATACAAGATGTTAGAGATCCCAGCATAGACATGGAATGTCGTAGAGTAGGAGCCTTCAGGGTTCTGAATGCTGTTATCTTCTGTACCAGATCGAGTTGACGTTCTCTGGGCAGAAAGGATCTCCTCGCCTCCGAGTCCAGAAGGACTCCTAGGAACTTCTTCCTCCTGGAGGGACGTAGGTCCGATTTCTCTAGATTTGGGATCCAACCCAACGACTTTAGGATTTCTAGAGATCTTGTTAAGTCGGCCCTGAGGCGGGAGACTGAGGGAGCAACAATGAGTAGATCGTCTAGATAGGGTACTATGCAGATCCCTTGAAGACGGATGAATATAATGGCTTCTGTCATGATATTTGTAAAGACTCTGGGAGCTGAGGCGATTCCGAAGGGAAGGGAGTTGAACTGGTAGTGTACTATCTCCCGATCCTGAGATATTGCGAATCTTAGGTACTTCCGGAATTCTGGATGGATTGGGACGTGGTAATAAGCGTCCCGCAGATCCACTGTAGCCATCGCCCAGTCCTGTCCTATCTGAGGGATCGCTGTTTTGACCGACTCCATCTTGAACCTCCTGTAGGTTATTACTTGATTCAGGTGTTTCAAGTTGATTATTATTCGGTGCTTCCCCGAAGGTTTCTTGATCAGAAACAGGTGGGAATAGTGTTCTCTGCCAATTTCTTGCTGAGGTACTGGGGAAATTACTCCTTCCTGGAGTAAGTTCTGGAGGCCGGAAAGGAATGCACCCTGAGGGCTGAGACTCTGCAATGAGGTTATCCTTATGTGATGAGGGGGAGGGCTCTCGAACTCTAATTTTAGTCCATTCTGAATAGTGTCGAGTACCCACTGGTTTGACGAAATGGACCTCCACTGGTTGATGAAGTTCGAGAGACGCCCCCCAACGCCCTGGGCGTAGTCACTGTTTGTCCGGGGTCTGCTGGGACTGGGGAACCAGGATGTTCCTACCTTTCCCCCCTTTAGGATAGCTCCAGCGTCCTGATTTGCCTTTCCCTTTGAATTCCCGTTGGAAGGGTTGCTCTTTTGAGGGACGAAAAAAACGTTTCTTCGGATTTCTCTGTTCCGGAAGCGCTTTCTTCTTGTCCGTTGCTTTATCCAGAATATCATCCAGGGCCTGCCCGAACAGATAGCGGCCCTGAAAGGGAATGGCACAGAGTTTTGTTTTGGACGTTATATCCCCACTCCAAGACTTGAGCAATAGAGCTCTTCTGGCTGAGTTAGAGAGAACTGCCGATTTGGCAGCCACTCTTACGGACTCTGCCGAAGCATCGGCAAGGAAGCCCATAGCTTTCTGGAGAAGCGGGAGAGAATCTAAGATTACTTCCCTAGATGTTCCCTGGGTAAGGTGGTCTTCCAGCGTGCGGAGCCAACGAAATAGGGATCTAGCCACGCAGGTGGACGCAATGTTTGTTTTAAGGAGATTGGTAGAAGTCTCCCACGATCTTCTTAGTAAACTCTCCATCTTGCGGTCCATAGGGTCTCTGAGTTGGGAAGAATCCTCGAAAGGGAGGGTTGTCTTTTTTGACACTCTAGAGACCTGCACGTCTACTTTAGGGGTATGCCACAGAGAGACGTCTCCATCGAGAGAAAAACGATTTTTAAGCTCAGAGGGAACAGTAAGACCCTTTTCGGGAGATTCCCATTCATGAAGGATGAGACTCTGTACATTCTCATGTATAGGGAACCCCTTTAATTTTTTAGGTTTTAACCCACCGAACATCTCATCCTGCACTGATGGCTTCTCCTCCTCCTCCTCGACACCCATTGTCCCCCTGACCATACCAATTAACTCCTGTATGTCCTCTGAGGAAAAATAATATTTTTTACTTTCCTATTTGGGGGTGGAAGTGGAGCCCTCATTCTCCCACAAATCCTCCGAGCCGGAGGAATGAAGTTCACCAGAATCTGAATCAGAAGTAATCGTTGCCATCTTCCTTTTTTTAGGAGGAGGTGGCGGAGGTAACAGAGACTGGGAAAGGGCCGATACCGAGGACTGAACTTCCTGTTTAATGAGGGATTTAATGCTCTCAAACAAGGATGGCTGTTCTGAGCGAATTATTTAATCAGTGCAGGGCTGACACAGTCTCTTCTTGTAAGAAGAAGGTAGCTTTGATGCACAAACACCACATTTTCGATCTTCCGATTTTGTCTTGGAAGATCTGTCCTTCCTAGGGGCAGAGGCCTTGTCTCCCTAAAAGAGAGAGAGAAGGGGGACTAAGTATATGGCACCCTAAGGAATACAGGGATAGAGGGACCTTAACCCACTACTCACGGTAGGAGGGAGGACGCAGGGCTCGGCAGAAGCAGAGACAGATCTGTCACCCTCCATGGTCAGTCAGTACTGTAGTCCAGTCAGTCAGACAGGGGGCCTTACCTGGAGGTGACTACCAGGGTTAAATACCGTGGAAGCTGCGTCCAATCCTGTGCTCCTCCTCCCGGTCCCAGGCGTAGGGGAAAAACCGCTATGCCGCCATCAGAAACTGTAGTCCGACGTGCGTGCGTTCCACCGCTGGAACGCACATGCCATGAACCGGAAGCTCGGGTACTTCCGGTTCGCGCATCCACCGTTTCCGGCCATGAGGAGAGGAGGAAATGCCGGGGAGCCGCGCGGGGACCCCGGCCGCACCACACCGCTCCGCTTTACTCCCGAAGGAGCGCGGGAGGAGCGGAGGAAGGGTCCCGAGTCCGCACAATGTGGGGAGACGGGAGCAGCGCCGCAGGGAGGAGACACATCCCGTCCCAGGCTGCCCGGCTAGGTAAGACCTGAGTGCTCCGATCGCCGGCCACAGCAGCACTATTGCAGGACCTCTTCATGCCCCATAGGGGACAGGAAAAACACTGGAGGTGGCAGGAAGGGGAGGGTATTTAACCTCTTTGTGTTTCCTGTCCCCCATTAGGGCGGGGAGACATCCTCCAGTACCGCTGTCGTGGAAGGTGACTGGAGAAAAGAGGCATTCAAAGAAAAGAACACAGTCCCTACAGTAAAACATGGCGGAGGTTCCCTGATGTTTTGGTGTTACTTTGCTGCCTCTGGCACTGGACTGCTTGACCGTGTGCATGGCATTATGAAGTCTGAAGACTACCAACAAATTTTGCAGCATAATGTAGGGCCCAGTGTGAGAAAGCTGGGTCTCCCTCGGAGGTCATGGGTCTTCCAGCAGGACAATGACCCAAAACACACTTCAAAAAGCACTAGAAAATGGTTTGAGAGAAAGCACTGGAGACTTCTAAGGTGGCCAGCAATGAGTCCAGACCTGAATCCCATAGAACACCTGTGGAGAGATCTAAAAGTGGCAGTTTGGAGAAGGCACCCTTCAAATATCAGGGACCTGGAGCAGTTTGCCAAAGAAGCATGGTCTAAAATTCCAGCAGAGCATTGTAAGAAACTCATTGATGGTTACCGGAAGCGGTTGGTCGCAGTTATTTTGGCTAAAGGTTGTGCAACCAAGTATTAGGCTGAGGGTGCCAATACTTTTGTCTGGCCCATTTTTGGAGTTTTGTGTGAAATGATCAATGTTTTGCTTTTTGCTTCATTCTCTTTTGTGTTTTTTCATTTAAGACAAATTAAATGAAGATAATAATACCAAATAAATTGTGTTTGCAATCATTTTCAGGAAGAAACTGAGTATTATCTGACAGAACTGCAGGGGTGTCAATACTTTTGACCATGACTGTATGCCACCCCACGCTAGGATCGGGTTTTCAGATAACTGCACCTGGTATTAACCAAAGCCAGGTCCACTACCTATACCGAGCTATTTAGGTTTTGCGGGGGGATCCCCACTAACTTTTCTCCTATAAGCCTTTAGCTCATTGATGAAGGTCTAGATGACTGAAACGTTTGTGTATGTACAGTATTACCTTTTGGATCACGCTAAACCTCTAGATTTTCACTACCATCTGTGTGCCAAGTTATCTACACTGACCGGCCCCCCAGTTTATATAATGAGCATCAGCACATACTGAATTAAAAAAAAAAAAAAAAAGTTTCTTCAGGCCGTGGTCCCTGCACCGCAGCATAATCGCTTGGTTACTGTGCACTTAATCCCTTTTGCTTATTTAATTGAGCAAAGGGAAAAGAAAAAGTCAATTTGAAAATGGCGCAGTAGCAGCTATCAGTGTGTATAGAGATCCGATAGCTGCTATTACGCCGGAGGCGCCATCTTGCTGGAGAATAAAAAAAAGATTTCCTCCAAGATGGCGCCGCCCGCACTTGCGCAATAGCAGCTGTTGGCTATCTCCGAGAGCTGCACCATCTTGGAGGAGGAAATCCTTTTTTTTTTTTTGTTCTCCAGCAAGATGGCACCGCCGGCGCAATAGCCGCTTTCAGATCTCTATACACACTGATAGCTGCTGCTGCGCAGGCGCCATTTTCAAATTGACTTTTTTTTTCCCTTTGCCCAAGTAAATAAGCAAAAGGGATTAAGTGCACAATAACCGTGCAATTATGCTGCGGAGCAGGGACCACAGCCGGCACCGGCCTGCAGAAGCGTTTTTGTTTTTTATTCAGTATGTGCTGATACTCATTATGTAAACTAGGGGGCCGGTCAGTGAGGGGTCCGTGACCTGTCAGCAGTCCGCATTATGAATATCTAATCAGAGGACCACATACACCAACCCCGCCTTAGGGCACGAGAATCTCATTAACACAAAACTGAAAATAAAGAATTAAGAAACAGCCACAAGACGGATTTCATCACCCAGGTATCATTGTAATCAGTATAACGGCGCCGACCTGACACTGTCTGTAGGTTACCGTGCACAATCCTGCTGACAGGTTCCCTTTAACTAGTAAAGTAAAAAAAAAAGAAGTCATATTACTTATACCACAAGGTGGACAGAATTAAAAAAAGAATTGCTGTTTTTGTTCATTTTGCCTCCCAAAAATTCAGATAGACAGTGATAAAAAAAAATGTTATGTAACCGAAAATGGTATCAGTAACACCTTCAATTTATCTCGCATTACAATGACATATTTGCAATTTCCACTGCAATTTCCAATACGTACTTGTTTCTAGAAAATCTCATAGAGTCAAAATCATCATAGATTAATTCCCAGAGGGGTGTAAATTCCAATAAGAGGTTACTTGACATGGGGGATCTGCAATTAGAGACTGCAAACTGCAAAATCTGCGCCCCAAAAGTCAGATAACGCTCCTTCCTTCCCGAGTTTTGGTGAGTAGCAGAACTCTAGTATTAGTAGAACTATAAAGCTCAGCACAAGTTCTGCTGTAAAACATTCAGCTATCAGTGGTTTGTCCTGGACTGTAAATTGCAATCATTATATTTATACATAGAGATAACATGGCATTTGAACAAGCACAAGGCTCAGTGAGCCAAGAGCCCTGTTTAGGAGACCTGCTCTGAAATCTCATTTTGCAAGATTTGTAACAGCAGCTTGTCAGGAGCTAAGAGGTAGGAGGGAGAGAGGTGAAACTGCTGTATAGAAATCAATGGGCTGGAGAGAGGTGGCTGGGATATTAGAGTTAACCTCACTCCTGAAATGTAACTACTGCACATTCCAAGGTCCGGGCAGTCACTAGTGGCTGAACTTTATGGAAACCAACTGTACACTATGTAAGATGAAAGCTATCATTGCAGGAGAATGACAGCAGATAGAAAAAGCAAATTGATTGCAAACGTATTTTTATGCTGTTTAATTAAAACAATTTCAATAACTTGAGACTATCCCATTTCTGCAGCACTGCATATGCTAATAAGGCAGGACTAGTACGGCAGTCAGTGTCTTACCCCAGACTAGTCCTGCCTTGCATGTTCTAATCAAGCCACCATGCATGTCATTGACAGCTGGCATAATGATCATACCCTAACGAGTATTACATGTAGGCTGTCAACAGGCATATTTAGAAGATCTGAGGCAGCACTAGTTTGGGGGAGGAAACGTCCTACTGGACTAGTTTTGCCTAGTGCATCCATCAAAGATTAGTAAGTGAAATGAAAGACCATTTAAGAAATCGTTTTGGTAGCGGCTTGGGGCATAACAAGTTTAAAGGTGGCTGTCAAGACAAAAAAAATTCAGAATTTTTTAAATCTATTTATGACCTATGACATATAGGTCGTGTATCCCCCTTTGATGTGGGCTCCAGCGCTGAGCCAGCGACTCTTCTTGCACATGACAGCTGATTTGATCAACCGTCATGTGCCCCCTAACAGCTGCAGGTGGAATCGCTATCCACCCATGGCAGTTAACATGTTAAATGCCGCTGTTAATTTCTGACAGCGGCATTTAACATAATCGCATCGGAGGCATGTCACAAACCCTGCCCATCAGCACCCTTGTCCGGAGAAGACCCCCGTGCTTGTCATAGCGGATCTTCTATGAACGCCTCCCGTGGCCAGTGTTCAGAGGAGATGATGATTTCTTCTACACATAGCGCGGCTGAGGCCCTGCTCTGTGTATCACAAGCAATCAGAAGATCGCAGCTTCAAGTCTCCTAAGGAAACTACTGAAGCAAGTAAAAAAAAAAAAAAAAACTTTTTAAAAGTATTGAAAAAATAAAAAATATATAAAAGGTCAAATCACCCCCCTTTAAAATAAATCAATAATAATAATAATAAATACACATATTTGGTATCGCCACATTCAGAAACGCCCACTCTATCAAAATTCTATAAAAATCAAAAAGAATTATTCCAATCGGTAAACGGTGTAGCGAGAAAAAAATCAAATCCAGAATTATGTTTTTTTTGGTCTTTGCAACACTGCAATAAAATACAATAACGGGCGATCAAAACATCGTATCTACTCCAAAATGGTATCAATAAAAACGTCAGCTCGGCACGTAAAAAATAAGCCCTCATCCAACCCGAGATCACAAAAAATGGAGACGCTGTGGGTCTCGGAAAATGACGCCATTTTTTATTATTACAAAATGTTTACAAAATTTGTATTTTTTTTTTAACCACTTAAATAAAAACAGTATCTTCAAACTCTTAATGACCTGGAGAATCATAATGGCTTGTCAGTTTTAGTATTTAGTGAACATGGTAATAAAAAGAACTAAACTAAAAAACCCTAAAACAATTGTGGAATAGTACTTTAAAAAATAAATAAATAAATTTCCCCGATTTCCAGTACACGATATGGTAAAATGAATGGTGTCGTTCAAAAGTATAACTCGTTTTGACGGAAAAATGAAAAAAAGTTATGGCTCTGGGAAGGGGAGCAAAAAAAAAAAAACGAAAATGGAAATCAGAAGATCTCAAGGTCGTGAAGGGGTTTTAAAAAAAAAAAAAGTAGAAGAAATAATACTCGCCAATCCTCTGGTGCTTTCATTTCATTCTGATGATGCCCGGTTCACCGCCAGTCTCTAGTGATGTGTGCCGGCCAATCACTGGGTTATGAAGTGGAGACTGGTGGGGGACCAAACAGTGTTGGAACAGGGGTAACTGGCAATAGTGGGGAATATTCACCAGTACTGCCATCATTTTACTAGTATGGGGATGTTAGGTAGCATGCTCTGGATCAGAGGGATATTAGCGTTGTATTGTATTCCTTATCCCAGGACCTCCTGTCCTTGTACGTAGAGTATATATTGTTCTATGTTTTCATCTCTCCTGGTCAGGCATCTTCCTCCCACTGCCCAGTGTGGCCCATAATGGAGGCCTTGGCATTAGGATGTTGCGTGAAACCTGCACTACTGTAACCAGAACAACTCTTTATTTGCACTGACGACTTTGATGCCACAGAATGAAGCATGGAGAATGAGGTAGGGGTGACACATTACTCAACTGCAAAAATATTAGAATTCTGCTGTGTCGTGTGACATTTTGGTTAGTGCTTTATTGTAGCTAAGGCCGCCATGTGCAAGATTATTATTATTATTATTATTTATTTATATAGCACCATTAATTCCATGGTGCTGTACATTAGACAGGGTTACATCAAAATACAAATATCACTTACAGTAAACAAAACTAACAATGACAGACTGGTACAGAGGGGCGAGGACCCTGCCCTTGCGGGCTTACATTCTACAGGATGATGGGGAAGGAGACAGTAGGTCGGGGGTTGCAGTAGCTCCGATGGTGTTGAGGTGGCCGTGTGGTCTTTACAGGCTGTAAGCTTTCTTGAAGAGGTGGGTTTTCAGGTTTCTTTTGAAGGATCCAAATGTGGTGGATAACCGGATGTGTTGGGGCACAGAATTCCAGAGGATGGGGGATATTCGGGAGAAGTCTTGGAGGCGATTAGGTGAGGAGCGAATAGGCGTGGAGGAGAGAAGGAGGTCTTGAGAGGACCGGAGATTACGTGAGGGAAGATATTGAGAGATTAGTTTGGAAATATACGGAGGAGAAGTTATGGATTGCTTTGTAGGTCAGTGTTAGTAGTTTAACACTAGGACTACTGGACTCATGACCCCGACTAGAACTACTGATGTGCAAGTAGTCAAAATGACTATACCAGTAGTCCTAGTGTTAAACTGGATACGCTTGGAAATAGTGAGCCAGTGAAGGGATTTGCAAAAAGGGGAAGGAGGAGTGTAGCGAGGAGACAGATTAATTAGTCGGGCAGCATAGTTAAGGATGGACTGCAGGGGTACGAGAGTGTTAGAAGGTAGGCCACAGAGGAGGATGTTGCAGTAGTCGAGGTGGAAGATGATTAGGGCATGCACAAGCATTTTGGTAGAGTGTGGGTTGAGGAAAGCACAGATTCTGGTGGCGAGAGCTTGGATGTGCGGTTTGAAGGACAGGGGAGAGTCAAGGGTTACTCCAAGGCAGTGGATTTTGGGGACAGGGGAAAGTGTGATTTCATTTATTTTGATAGATAGATCAGGTAGGGAAGATATACGAGATGTAGGAAAGATAATTAGTTCAGATTTGTCCACATTGAGCTTGAGGAAGCGAGAGGAAAAGAAGGAGGTTATGGCTGATAGACACTCTGGAATTCTGGAGAGCAGGGAGGTGACATCTGGGCCAGAGAGGTAGATCTGAGTATCATCAGCATATAGATGGTACTGGAAGCCATATGACCTTATGAGTTGTCCCAGGCCGAGTGTATAGATTGAGAAGAGTAAGGGCAGAGCCTTGAGGGACCCCAACAGAGAGGGGGCGAGATGAAGAGGTAGTATGGGAGTAGGAAACGCTAAATGTGCGGTTGGCAAGGTATGAGGAGATCCAAGATAAGGCAATGTCTTTGACACCAAAGGAAGAGAAAATCTGTAGTAGGAGGCAGTGGTCAACTGTGTCGAAGGCAGAGGACAGGTCTAGAAGGAGGAGTATAGAGAATAATCTGTTCGCTTTGGCTGTAAGTAAGTCTTTAGTAATTTTGGTCAGGGCAGTCTCAGTGGAATGGTGGGGACGGAAACCAGATTGTAGGTTGTCGAAGAGAGAGTTAGATGCAAAGTGAGAGGAAAGTTCAGCATGGACGTGCTGCTCAAGGAGTTTGGAAGCAAATGGGAGCAAAGATATGGGGCGATAGCTGGACATAGCGCTCAGGTCAAGGGATGGCTTTTTGAGAATAGGTGTGATTGTCGCATGTTTGAAGGCAGAGGGGAAGGTACCAAAAGTTAGTGATAGGTTGAAGAGATGAGTTAGGGATGGGATTAGTGTGGTGGTGAGGTCATGGAGGAGGTGGGATGGGGTCAAGTGCACAAGTGGTGAGGTGTGATTTGGAGAGAAGATGAGCAAGCTCCCCTTCAGTGATTTTGGAGAGGGAAGTTATGGGGTTAGGGCATTGGTCTGGTATACAAAGGGGTTGTGGTGGTTTGACAACAAAGACTTGCCTTGTTAGGTCTATCTTATTTTTGACGTGCGTGGCAAAGTCCTCGGCAACGATTAGGGAACTCGGAGGGGGCAGTGGTGGGCGGAGGAGGGAGTTAAAAGTGTTGAACAACTGTTTGGGGTTGTGGGATAAGGAAGATACGAGGGTTGTGAAGTAGGCCTGTTTAGCAGAGGTGAGAGCTGATTTGAATGCCAGTGTTGCTTGTTTGAGTGCAGTGAAATCATCTTGTGAATGCGTTTTCTTCCAACGCCGTTCTGCAATTCTGGATACTTGCTGAAGCTTTTTAGTGATGTTATTGTGCCAGGGTTGTCTATTGATTTGTCGCACTCTGCTATGCATGACGGGGACGACCGTGTCAATAGATGATGTGAGAGTGGCATTGTAGAAATGAGTGGCACTGTCTGTGTCGTGGAGTGAGGATATGGATGCCAGTGGTAGGATAGAGTCAGAGAGTGTGTGGGTGTCTAGGTGTGAGAGGTTCCTGCATGGGTGCGCATGGTGCTGGACATGGGTGACAGATGAGGAGGACAGGGATGAGAAGGTGAGCAGATGATGGTCGGATAGAGGGGAGGTGGTGAAGTTAGATAGAGAGCAGAGATGGGTGAAGATCAGGTCTAATGTATGTCCGTCTGTGTGGGTGACTGAGGAGGACCACTGAGTAAGTCCAAAAGATGAAGTAAGGGACAGGAGTTTGGAGGCTGCTGACTTTTATTGCACCATTTATTCCATGGCACTTGAGATTATTATTTTTTTCTATCAGGGAATATGGCACTTTTCTCTTACATAAGCTTCCAATGTGGGTCCATCAGCAGATTTCACAATACAAACTGGATACATAATAAAAAATGGTTTTACAAGACCTAATGAAGCCGGTGTATTTACTTTGATCATTCACATCAGAATGGCTGTATATTCCTATATGAAAGTTTAAAATCTGTCTGTGCCCACATAGCTTGCCTGACTGGCTGCTCAGTGTCCCTCCACCGTGCTGCTGCTGAAATTTGATACAAGCTGCAGCTGTCACTCAGGCTGGGTGGTCAGACACCGAATGCACTGGGACACACAAGATCTCTCTTTCTATAGCTGGACTCATCAAATGCTCATGTGATTATCAGGATTATACAGACTTTCTGATATAGATTCTTAAAGTAAGTACACCAGCATCATCAGGTTTAAGAGACTTATTTAATAATGTCTGCAGATTGTATTGTGACTCTTGTGACCAATCCGCTTTAAATTGCCATATATTCTACTAAAACTTCTATTTTAGCACCATCGGCGGCTTACCAGCCAACCACAAATTGGTGAGACAGTGAGTTTCCTAGTACCTTAATTTCAGACTGGAATGTTATTTGGTGCCAGATACTAACACTGCTGTTTTTTTTTTTGTTTTTTTTTTGTCCTCTGCCCTCTAAATATTTTTTTGCCCTCTTTTCAGATAATGAATGGTTGGGCCGTGGGCCCTGATGTTCATCGATCCCACAACTTCCTGCCAGTCATCAAATCTATGCCAGTAAGTGTGATGGCCATGTAAGTCAGCAAGACTCGGCCTTACAGACCTCTCTATACAATGTGACCTCTAAGGTTTTCACCCACACACAGACCTGTCCTCTAATTGGCCACTGCCTTTGTATGTGATTCAGAGTTAACCATTTCCTGTATAGTAGGGTTCATGATTAACAAAATCTTTAGAGTTGGAAAGGGACCTCCAGGATCATCGTGTCCAACCCCCTGCTCAATGCAGGATTGATTGATTGATTGTTTTGATTCTATTCCATATGGTACCATGTTCTAGTGTGCCCCAAATTCACAATCCGCTTTGTGGCAGAGTTCCTCCAGTGTCAAAGTATCAGCAAATCTAAACCCAATGCAATTAAAGCTCACAAAGCTTCTGCCACAGTGCTGATTGTACTGGTGGCAGACACTGTTATGGCTCACCGGTTGAGGTGGAATTGTTTAGTCATAGGCCCAGATGAGCAGCACAAACTATGGGCGCCGGTGTTACGAGGTACAACAGGTTTGGACAAGCACTTGGAACAGCAGAGCTGGATATGCAGGTCAGTACCAGGAATGGCTTGGAACAGTGACGCTAGATATTCTGTATAGATTAGAGGGAGAAAGGCGTGCACTCTGTAGAAGGGAGCTGGTGCCGGCTGAACCTGGACTGGATCCAGATCAATCATAAATTCGGGCAAACAACCGCACTCAGACAATATTTTGCATCAGAGATGTGAAGTATTTATTTGAGTAACACCACAGTGGTCAACAGAGTTCTGAGGTAACGTTTCGACCTGAAAGGTCTTTCTCAAACCTCACTTTAGTGAATAGTAATGGAGGAAAGAGGAGGAGGACGATACTTGTCCGGAAATGGAGAGAGAGACTCCACAAATAGTCCAGAAGACAGGATAATGTAGGTCCGGAACGGCACGGACAGGGCACAGGGTACCGCCTCCTTCTTCCTTACAGGACCCATAGTGCTTTTAGGGACCCTGTGCCCTGTCCGTGCCGTTCCGGACCTACATTATCCTGTCTTCTGGACTATTTGTGGAGTCTCTCTCTCCATTTCCGGACAAGTATCGTCCTCCTCCTCTTTCCTCCATTACTATTCACTAAAGTGAGGTTTGAGAAAGACCTTTCAGGTCGAAACGTTACCTCAGAACTCTGTTGACCACTGTGGTGTTACTCAAATAAATACTTCACATCTCTGATGCAAAATATTGTCTGAGTGCGGTTGTTTGCCCGAATTTAAGATATTCTGTATAGCACATGGAACAATGGAGCCTGATGTAGGCCGGATGACACCTGGAACAGTGGAGCCTGATGTATGCCGGATGGCACATGGAACAGTGGAGCTGGATCCATGCTGGATGGCACATGGCACAGTGGAACCGGATGTATGCTGGATGGCACATGGAACAGTGGAGGCTGATGTATGCCAGACGGCACATGGAACAGTGGAGTCTGATGTATGCTGGACGGCACATGGAACAGTGGAGCCTGATGTATGCCAGACGGCACATGGAACAGTGGAGCCTGATGTATGCCGGACGGCACATGGAACAGTGGAGTCTGATGTATGCTGGACGGCACATGGAACAGTTGTGCTGGATGGTACATGGAACAGTGGAGCCTGTTGTATGCTGGACGGCACATGGAACAGTTGTGCTGGATGGTACATGGAACAGTGGAGCCCGATGTATGCTGGACGGCACATGGAACAGTTGTGCTGGATGGTACATGGAACAGTGGAGCCTGATGTATGCTGGACGGCACATAGAATAGTGGAGCTGGATGTTTGCTGGATAGTACATGGAACAGTGGAGCCGGATGTACACTGAACGGCACCTAAAGCATGGAAAGAAAAGGCTTTGTATCCCAGACGGCACCTTGGTTGTGGAACGTCAGAGCAAAGTAGGCTTAAAGACACTTTGGAACAGCAGAGCCGAGTATGTGGATCAGCACCTTGCAATAGCAGAGCCCAAATATAAGAGCATGCAGGTTGTTTGTCAGGACAGCCATTTGAATACATGTAGCCAAGCTCCGCAGTTTAGCTAATGACACATGAGAGTCCAAACATCCAAACACGTGCTAACCAGCGTACGCCTAGCTAGCTGAATGCTCAAGCGGCCTAAAATGGTTTAGTGGAGTGATATCGCAGGTGCACCCAGGTTACAATGGAAACCCGACACACAGGAGACCCAGGTGTTGGAGACAGAGGAAGCAAAGGCCGGCGCTGGAGCTGGGACAAGTGAGTAAGGGCTGTGGAGTCAGTGAGCCAATTCCGTCTCCTCAATTTCCCTGGCTCCTTACTCCACAACTCTGGTCACTGCTGAGCATGTGCATAAAGCACAGATTCATCTCAACTAAAAGCCGAGATCCTTAGATAGGAAAAGAACAAACATTTATAGGACCTTTCGTAACGTTCCCAAATTGTTATGAAGAGATTTACATCACATCCTGCGTTTTACTACTGCACCCAATGTATTATATATTTTAGGAGTCTGAGTTGGTCAATTTTATTCCGACTCCACGACTCTGCAGCCCTGTGAGTAACAGCAACCTATAATGACCACAGTGCCCTTGGTGATAATCCGAGAATACCTTGAGGAATGGTGTTAAAGAAGCAGGAATCACGAGCCGAACATCATTGAGTGGCACCAACGCAGCCGCTCCTCCCAAAATCCCACCGTGCCACCCATGGTGTAGAGATACTGCACTTCAGTGTTGATTATTCTCCCCAAGCAGTATCCATTACTTGGGAGCTCATCACTAATGACAATCTGATGTCTAGTAAACCATTTTCCATCTTTCAGATTTCTGCTGTGAAACATAACAGTGTCTTACAGACCCTAGTGGCCAAAAGCGAAGAACCTGAGAAGGAGCCGGGTATGTGCCTTCATTTTAGTTACTTATCATTGGTGGAAAGTATTATTACATGTGTCCGTTCCTGCCTGCATCCTCCTTGCATCATATATGAATTTGTAGGGCGGCGTGTCACCTCTGACGGGTGCGCTCCTCATGGCGTCTCCTCCCTTTCCACTTTCTTCAGGGCATCCTTTAATGTATAGTTGAGACCAATGGTAAAGCTTATTCTCAGGAGGAAACATGCTAAGTCTCTTGTAATACAGTAAGACTCAGTCTACAGTACAGATAAAAAGTTTGGACACACCTTCTCATTTAAAGATGTTTCTGTATTTTCATCACTATGAAAATTGTACATTCACACTGAATGCATCATCAAAACTATGAATTAACACATGTGGAATTATATACTTAACAAAAAAGTGTGAAACAACTGAAATTATGTCTTATATTCTAGGTTCTTCAAAGTAGCCACCTTTTGCTTTGATGACTGCTTTGCACACTCTTGGCATTCTCTTGATGAGCTTCAAGAGGTAGTCACCGGGAATGGGCTTCCAACAATCTTGAAGGAGTTCCCAGAGATGCTTAGCACTTGTTTGCCCTTCTTCCTTCACTCTGCGGTCCAGCTCACCCCAAACCATCTCGATTGGGTTCAGGTCTGGTGACTGTGGAGGCCAGGTCATCTGACGTAGCACCCCACCACTCTCCTTCTTGGTCAAATAGCCCTTACACAGCCTAGAGGTGTGTTTGGGGTCATTGTCCTGTTGAAAAATAAATGATGGTCCAACTAAAAGCAAACCGGATGGAATAGCATGCCGCTGCAAGATGCTGTGGTAGCCATGCTGGTTCAGTATGCCTTCAATTTTGAAGAAATCCCCAACAGTGTCACCAGCAAAGCAACCCCACACCATCACACCTCCTCCTCCTCCATGCTTCACGGTGGGAACCAGGCATGTACAGTCCATCCGTTCACCTTTTCTGCGTCGCACAAAGACACGGTGGTTGGAACCAAAGATCTCAAATTTGGACTCATCAGACCAAAGCACAGATTTCCACTGGTCTACTGTCCATTCCTTGTGTTCTTTAGCCCAAACAAGTCTCTTATGCTTGTTGCCTGTGCTTAGCAGTGGTTTCCTAGCAGCTATTTTACCATGAAGGCCGGCTGCACAAAGTCTCCTCTTAACAGTTGTTGTAGAGATGTGTCTGCTGCTAGAACTCTGTGTGGCATTGACCTGGTCTCTAATCTGAGCTGCTGTTAACCTGCGATTTCTGAGTCTGGTGGCTCGGATAAACTTATCCTCAGAAGCAGAGGTGACTCTTGGTCTTCCTTTCCTGGGGCGGTCCTCATGTGAGACAGTTTCTTTGCAGCACTTGATGGTTTTTGCAACTGCACTTGGGGACAGTTGCAAAGTTTTCCCAATTTTTCGGACTGACTGACCTTCATTTCTTAACCCCTTCATGACCTTAGGATTTTCCGTTTTTCCGTGTTCATTTTTCGCTCCCCTCCTTCCCACAGCAATAGCTTTTTTATTTTTCCGTCAATATGGCCATGTGAGGGCTTATTTTTTGCAAAACAAGTTGTACTTTTGAACGACATCATTGGTTTTACCATGTTGTGTACTAGAAAACGGGAAAAAAATTCCAAGTGCGGTGAAATTGCAAAAAAAAGTGCAGTCCCACACTTGTTTTTTGTTTGGCTTTTTTGCTAGGTTCTCTACATGCTAAAACTGACCTGATATTATGATTCTCCAGGTCATTACGAGTTCATAGACACCTAACATGGTTAGGTTATTTTTTATCTAAGTGGTGAAAAAAAATTCCAAACTTTGCTAAAAAAAAAAAAAGCGCCATTTTCTGATACCCGTAGCGTCTCCATTTTTCGTGATCTGGGGTTGGTTGAGGGCTTATTTTTGTCGTGCCGAGCTGGCGTTTTTAATAATACCATTTCGGTGCAGATACGTTATTTTGATCGCCCGTTATTGCATTTTAATGCAATGTCGCGGCAACCAAAAAATCGTAATTCTGGCGTTTCATATTTTTTCCTCGCTACACTGTTTAGCGATCAGGTTAATGCTTTTTTTTATTGATAGATCGGGCGATTCTGAATGCGGCGATACCAAATATGTGTAGGTTTGGTTTTTTTTTTTTATTGATTTATTTTGAATGGGGCGAAAGGGGGGTGATTTAAACTTTTATATTTTGTTTTATTTTTTTCACTTTTTTTTTTTTTTTAACTTTTGCCATGCTTCAATAGCCTTCATAGGAGGCTAGAAGCTGACACAACTCGATCGCCTCTGCTACATAGCAGCGATTATCAGATCGCTGCTATGCAGCAGAAATGCAGGTGTGCTGTGAGCACCGACCACAGGGTGGCGCTCACAGCTACTGGGAATCAGTAACCATAGAGGTCTCAAGGACCTCTATGGTTACTATACAGAAGCATCGCTGACCCCCGATCATGTGACGGGGGTCGGCGATGCGCTCATTTAGGGCCGGTTAAGTGCCGCTGTCAGCGTTTGACAGTGGCATTTAACTAGTTAATAGCGGCGGGCGAATCGTGATTTCACCCGCCGCTATTGCGGGCACGTGTCAGCTGTTCAAAACAGCTAACATGTCCAGGCTTTGATGTGGGCTCACCGCCGGAGCCCGCATCAAAGCGGGGGTTCTGACCACACCTTCAGTGTGAATTTACAAGTTTCATAGTCCTGAAAATACAGAAAAATCTTTAAATGAGCAGGTGTTTCCAAACTTTAGGTCTGTACTGTACGTGACCACATCTTCCCGGCTTTAGGAGCAGCTTATTGGCATTGTTGCCATGATTGAAGTCCCTTAGACCCCACTTTTTATTGCTTCCCCCACTATTACTTTTCCTATATTTATTCTTTTTTTTTTTTGCAGAAAGTGAAGATTTGCTCAGAGCGGAGCAGGAGTGGGACGCCTTGGAAAATATACAGACAGGTCAGTGCCCGATCATGTGAATTAATAATGTCTGTACTTTGGAAACCTCTGGTTTTAGGCAGGGCTGTGGAGTCGGAGTCATTTTCATGGAAATTGAGCATTCGGAGTCGAAGGTTTGGCTTATCTACTCCACAGAATGTGATCCAGAATGTTTGTACGGGGCGATATAGATCTGCTTGTGACCTGTGATGGAAGGGGCGCACGTTCTGCAATAGGTAACCCTATACTGACCATATTGGCCCATATGGCAATTCTGGGTACATCTGTAAGTACCAGGTAGGATGAAAATAGTTTGTACATTACTAAGAATGACCTTCCTGCGCAATGATTGTGTCATAATCCGACACGATGGAAGTGTGGTGTCAGCAGTGTATGGCACAAGACCGCTGAGGCCAGTGATCGGCTGCAGTGTTCATGTGCGGAATACGGCAAATCATCACTGTGAATAGTGGATCACGCACAGAGAGGAGTAATCCTGCCTGTGATGATAATGAGACTGCTGAGAACAGGAAGTATCAGCCGATTATAAGCTCAGTAGTTAGAGAGAAAACTGCAGGAGTTTAGTTTGTTTTTTTAATATTGTTAAAGACATGGAAAGTAAAGAAAACACAGATAGGATTCTCATTTTAAGTATAAAGACTAATTGCATTTTTGGTTTCTTTCTTAGAGTTGTACTGCAAAAAATCAGGTATGTACCAACCTCTCGTGAACTGTTGATTTCTGTGACCCTCTGATAATATAACGCCTGTATCCCCAGTTTTGATTTGTGCATGTTATTGGGTCAGTCTGCATTGGAAGCTGATAGCCGAGTCATCATTGAAAACATTGTCCCAATTTGGCACGTTATCATCTATCCACAGGATTGGTGATACCACGCTGGTCACTGAGGGTCCGACTGATGCCGTGAATGGAGCTCTTCATAGCCCTGTGTGAATGGAGCAAGTCACCACTTGATTCATTGACTATGGGACTGCCAGACGACATAACTAAGCCTATACTCCGCCATCTCCAGCAGCCATATAAGCAATGAATGAAGAAATAAGTGATTACATATAATTACAGGACATCTCATTTAAAGGACTTTTTTGGGCACAAAATAAAAAATGATCTGGCTGTCCCTGTAATAAGCCACAGGGCTGTGGAGTCGGTAAGCCAAACCTCTGACACCAACTCCTCAATTTCCCTGACTTCCGACTCCACAGCATTGCCTCAATACTGAGCATCTACGTAAAGTGCAGCACAGATTCATCTCAACTAAAAGCCGAGATTCTTAGATCAGGAATAAAACAGACATTTATAGGACGTTTTATAACTTTCCCAAATTCTTCTGAAAACATTCACAGCACATCCTGCATTGTACTACGCACCCAATTTATGTTGACTCCAACTTCGCAGCTCTGCCCAAACACTTGTGTAACCCTATTCTTAGTTTTTTTTTCTCTCTCCTTCAGCCCCAGGCAGCGATTTTAAAAAAAATATATATATATTTTTTTTGTATTTTTTTATTTTTTACATCCTGTACTTCCAGCCAGCTCTCCCTCTGTGACTCCAGACTACTTTTCCCAAGAGTCAGAGCCTCTCACTGGCTTCCACTCAATCAGCAAAGCTCCATCTTGAGACTCCTATATAGTCTCAAGATGCATAAATCGCTGCACACAGTTTGTCAGTCCTAGGGTACACACTGTCATTAGATTCTCCTGTAGTCAATAATGTTCCAGGTGCTGACACTGGCACCACAAAGGCTTCGTGTACTGCAGGGTATCAGTGAGTCATATAAATGCAGTCAATTATTGTAATGTAATATAACACTCTGCACCATCCCATTTGGCTAAAGTCTCAGGTTGATAAGATTACTTGGTCTGTGTTGAGCTTTCAGCTTGTCCCCTCCCTCCCTGTGCACATCCCCAGTCACTGTAAACTTGCTGAGTATTGCAGGCCACGCCTCCCATGACATCACTGCACAGCTGGTGGCTGAGCTGTTCAAAGCACAGACAGGAAATCTCTCTACTCTGTGCTTTGAATGGACAGTAGCAGGAAGTAAAGAGCTGGAGGTCACATTAGCACATGTAACAGCTCAGGAGCAAAGCAGAATTTTAACCACAAGTAAATTATGAAATATCTCTAATACGCAAAGAATTTACAGTGCTCTTATAATCTGTGTGCCTGGAAAACCCTTTAAATTTACATCAACGGCCAGATATAGTTTATGAAGAAAAGGGTCCGGTGGGGATGATACGATCGTTCTGTGGCATAGAATATCATGTTTTCAGCAGCACGTCTCCTGCTTAGGCTTCTTTGACATTTGCGTCGGTACGGGGCCGTCAAAAAGCATCGGCCCGATGTACCGACGTACGTTGTGCAAATTCGGCACAACGTGGGCAGCGGATGCAGTTTTTCATCGCATCCTTTGCCCATTCTAAGTTCCGGGGAGGAGGGAGCGGAGTTCCGGCCGGGCATGCGTGGTAGGAAATGGCGGACGCGACGTACGAAAAAACGTTACATTGAAGGTTTTTTCGTGCCGACGGTCCGCCAATCCGTCGGCAATACAAGTCTATGGGGGAAAAATGCATCCTGCAGGCACATTTGCAGGATCCGTTTTTCCCAAAACGAAGCATTGCGACGGATCTCGCACGAGAAAAGTGTGAAAGAGGTGCTGCCGAGAACAATGATTTTTAAGTCCGTTTAAAAATCATTGCATCCGACGAAGAAGCATTTTACTTGTCCACTGGGATATTACCGACCTGTTTAGATGAGCCGATAGTCGAGAGCAAGAGTTCTAACAAATGCTCATTCTCTGCACCACCTAGGAGAGAGAGGGAATGTCCGACCTTTCCATGTACCTTGCAACATGAACAAGGATAAATGCCAAGGCAGGAACTCCCTTTTAGACTTCTGTTTCGGGGTGTTCGCCCCTCATCAGTTTAGAGCAGAGTCTGGCTACCTAAGTGTGACGCCATTGTGGCAACGAATGGGGGAAATACTGGATCTTATTAAAGAGACTAGCGGAGTAAGGAGTCTTACATGCAGTGCACCATGGGAGAAAATAAACCGTCTTGCCATTAAATTATCCTATAGGGTAGCAAATTCTCATAGGTGGCACTTGCAAGATAATTATCTCCCGTCCTGAAAGAAATAAACTTTCATACTTTTCTCCCATGGAGCATTGCTTTTAAGGCTAGGTTCACATTGCGTCAAGTACATGGCGTCAAACGGATGCGTTAAACGCATGTACAGAAACGGAGCAAAAATATGTGAAATTCGTCGTCACGGTAACGCTAGCGTTAACGCATGTGATCGCGTTTTTTCATTTTGATGTCCGTTTACGAAGTATCCGTTTGTCTGCGTTTGTCACTGTCAATAAAGTTGTTCTTTTTTTTTTGTTGGTAAATATTGGATAGAATATTTCTATTTTATATTTACCACTGGCAGTTGTGGCGACGACAGACGGCTAGGGACCTTTTTTCTTTTTTTGTCCTCCTTGTGCCACAACCTATTGTGTATGTAAAATGTAAAAAAAAATATTTTAACATTAAATAATGTTAACATTCATTCTACGGCAAAACACTCTGTCACGTGCAGGAGACTTTGTGTGAGTGGGATATTTTAATGGCCGAAGTCACATTTCCTGTCACATGACCACATGTGACCACCTTCAAAAGCTATTAAAACGTGTGGTTCTATTTGGAAATTTTTCATGATTTGCGTCTGACTGCGTTTGCCATAGCCTTCTATGGCAGAATGAACGCTTCCGTTAGTAGTGCGTTAGCTTGGCCGGACCCGAAAACGCTGCAAGCCGCGTTGAAGGTCCGTCAGAAAAAAAACGTTATGTGACAAACGCATACCAATTTAGGGATGCGTCACGATGCGTCAGACAATGCAAGTCTATGGGCGCGTTAGTATGTGCGTTACATTGCGTTTTTACTACTTAAAAACGAGTCCGTTAGACGGACACACCTAGCGCAATGTGAACCCAGCCTAAGACACCATGCTCAGCTAGTCTCTTTAACAAGAGCCACTACTGCTGTACACTGATGAGGGGCAAACACCCCGAGACAGCAGTCTGTGGAGGAGTTTCTGGCTTTGACTCACGAGTGATGAGCGAACGTGCTGGGATAAGGTGTTATCCGAGTGTCTTCGGTGTGCTCGAATAATATCTTCGAGTCCCGACGCTGTGTGTCTCGCGGTTGTTCAACTGCGGCAACACATGCTTGGACTGTAATAGGGTTAGTTATGGTATTTTGTAGCCTTCATGCAGAAAAAAGGTGCTAAAGTGTTCCATACCAAGTGCATTGATCTGTCCACCATTTCTGGAGTACTGATCTCCCAACTATGAGTGCATAGGGTGCGACCCTAGAAGTGCTCCGAGACCCCGTGCAGGAGCGTGGTGCCCAGCGTGCTGGTGGAGAAAGCTGACCGGCTGTGGCCCTGGTGACAAGAGTGTATAGAGACGAGCACGACGCCGTCACCCTGAGAGCGCTCCTGCACCGGCCCCTCACACTGTGACGGCTCTGTAGACAGCGACTGCACGCACACAATGGAGAATCGCTCCGCCTGCAGTTACAGCTGCGAGATGCGTCCTCTAGATATAGAGAACGGACCTGTGCACCTGATTACGTACACCTCAGCATCCATTTTCTGCATGAAAGCAGCAAGATATGGAGATTAAGCTTATTACAAAATGTCTAAACCTAAAAAATAAAAGTTTAGCTACGCTCATATTCTGCTCCGTAAATTCTTATACATAGCCCTCTTTTCTGTGTCTATGTACAGGACTTCTGGGAGTTCTTCCAGGACAGACGCCTTTGATATCTTTCAATGAAGCCCTGCAATACTTCCAGACAGCAGACCTGTCAGAATACATGGTACGGAGCAAGTGTGCAGATCAGTGTGAAATATAATATTACAGAAGGGGGAAATCCACTTAAATGTATACAGCTCATAGAATGGATAAAATAGCAGCGAAGCCCTACTCATGGCCTCGTATTCCTATGTGATCGAGACCCAGGACAAGGAAACTTGGATTGCTTTCCTCCATGTTCATAGAATCCTAGAATGTTAGAGTTGGAAGGGATCTCTAGGGTCATCGTGTCCAACCCCCTGCTCAATGCAGGATTCACTAAACCATCCCAGACTGACGTCTGTCTAGCCTCTGTGTGAAGACTTCCATTGAAGGAGAACTCACCACCTCTCGTGGCAGCCTGTTCCACTCATTGATCACCCTCACTGCCAAAAAGTTTTTTTCTAATACCTAATCTGTGTCTCCTCCCATTCAGTTTCATCCCATTGCTTCTAGTCTTTCCTTGTGCAAATGAGATTAAGATGATCCCTCCACACTGTGACATCCCTTCTGCTGTTAAGTCTCCTCTTAGCCTTCTTTTTTCAAGCTAAACATTCCCAGATCCTTTAACCGTTTCTCATAGGACATAGTTTGCAGTCCGCTCACCATCCTGGCAGCTCTTCTTTGAACTTGCTCATGTTCATTTAGTCTTGCCAGCAATCTGAGAGTCTCGGCAGACGGTGCCCCAAAATCTACCATCTTTCTCCCACGTTCTTTCTATACTTTCTATTCCCAGAAAAAGATCCAGCCCAGCGTGCGGCGCTCAGGGTTGTCTGCAGTCAGTCACCTACTATTTGGGCCCCCTCGACTCCATCGGGATCTGCACGCAGAGAGGGACTTGGTGCTGACAATTGCACAGTGTAAGTATATAATAGCTAAAGCACATGATGTACATGGTTCACAGTAAGGCTATGTGCCCACGTTGCGTTTTTTAAGCGTTTCCGCTGCGTTTTTCCGCTGCGGAAACGCTTAAAAAAAGCTAACAAAATGCATCCCATTAATTTTAATTGCATTCCGCAGTTGCTGTGCCCATGCTGTGTATTTTTCCGCAGCGGAATCGCATCGCGGAAAAATACGCAGCATGTTCATTAATTTTGTAGAATCGCGGCGATTCCGCAGCCGTATACTTGTGTTGGAATGCATTAAAATCGCATGAAAAACGTGACACAAACGCATCAAAATCCGCATGCGTTTTACCTGGCAAGGGTGTGCGGTTTTGATGATGATAAAATCTGCTTCTATTCTGCAACGTGGGCACATAGCCTAAGACTTGTGTTTGGCCGGTGGATAATGACATGGCGGTAATGTGATAAGCTGAAAATCTGCTAGTATTTACCGTGAGTGTGACTATCTGGCAGTGAGCTATGACATGATCCGCCGTCATTATACCGAGGGAAGTTGGAGGCAGCCATACATTGCCTATGGCAGAATATTAGGTGACAGATCCACTTTCCAATAGTCTAGTTTTCATAGATCACTGCCAGATATTCCCACCCAAGGATACTTGTGTCTGTCACCTAAATAATGCTCCAGCTTCGCAGTAGGAACCAGTCTCATTTCAGCCATAAAGGGAATCTGAAGCAAAACCGAAAGAAATAAACTAGAGCATACTTTGGTGTACACACAACATATAGGAGCATGTTCACACCGGCCATTAAACAGACAAAACCTAAGGCCCCTTTCACACATCAGTTTTTTGCTATCAGTCGCAATCCGTCGAATTTTGAAAAAAACAAATCCAGCGACTGATGCCACCGGATCCGTTTTTTTTTTTTCTCATAGACTTGTATTAGCGACGGATGCCCTCACGTTTCATCCGTCGTTTGCCGGATCCGTCGAAAATTGTTTGTTAGGTGGCTGGCCGGAGACAACGGACAAAGTAACGTTTTTTGTGTCCGTCGAAAAAGCAGTCGTTTGCTTGAATGGAAGCCTATGGTGCCGGATCTGTCAAATGACAGATTCCGGCGACAGACTTTGTTTTTTTTTAACTGAGCATGCTACGATTTTTTTTTTTTTTTTTAGGATCCAATTAGCCAGATGTGCTAGTCGGATCCGTCGAAAAAACGAATCCGTCGCAAAAACGAATCCGTGGCATCACTTTTTCACAATCAGCGATGGATCCGTTGATCCAACGGATTGTGACTGACCGCAAAAACCTGATGTGTGAAAGGGACCTAAGATGGATACAAAATGAACATATACCCCGCTGCAAGTAAATAAATAACAATGCATAAAAGCCATCCCACCAGCCACAAGGTGACCTAGATCGGGGTGGTCCTAACCTCTAGTATTAAAACCTCTCCATGTGTCAACAAGGGGAATGACCGAGCTGGACCAGGACCCAACTATGGACACCCAGCAGTTGTAGCAGAAGCTCAGCTGTACGTTACAGCCACCCAATCACACTCCAACCTCTCCACCATGGCCAAGACCATCATTTTTCCATTGCAAACATATATAAGAGTGCTGAGGCAGCAGAGGATTTACCAGATTAATAAGGTTGTACTATTTTGAAACTTTTTCCTGCGTTTGTTTTTTACACAGTTACCGTAAGTCACTTTTTAGTTTTTTCATGTTCTTTTCCATTCATTGACTGCAAGCAGCTATATTGACTGATGATAAGGAATCAATCTTGATATAATCTAATTTAACAAAAAAAAGCAACCAGAAAAGCCCTTTAGTCACAAATTTATGCAAGAATATTAGAAAATCTTATGTGACTAAATGTAACTCCCTAATGAACCAGAAATTCCCATTTATTTATTTATTTTTAGTTTTATGTATTTTTTTCTGCCTGTATGGCATAAAGTGACATCCGATCACTATTTTCTGTATACATTGTGTATTCTGTGCACATAGGTCCACTTGATAATGGTCAGCAGGTCCACGTGCGAGTGCTGCAGACGATATACAAGAAGCTGACCGGTGCCAGGTTTGACTGTCCCCAGTACGGATCACACTGGGAGCAACTGGGATTCCAAGGTGAGATGACGATAGGCAGGATTCAGAGGGGATCTGTAGTAGTAGTGATGTGCTGACCACCCTGAAAGTCGAGTTGTCCTTTATTTCTGGATACCAGGTAATTGATAAATGAATATGCCTTGATGATGCCATATCTTACTTTTCTGCATTCCTAAAGATGGCGTGGTGGAAATGTAGAATTAGCGTCTATGTGTAGTGGTTGAGAAAACCAACTAGATATTGTATATTTATTTTGTTTTATTTATTTTACTCTGTTATATAGCGCCAATAATTCCGCAGCGCTTTACAGACATTATCATCGCTGTCCCCATTGGGGCTCACAATCTAACTTCCATATCTGTATGTCTTTGGAGTGTCGGAGGAAACCCAAGCAAACATGGGAGAACATAGAAATAGATGTTGTCCTTGGTGGGATTTGAACCCGGGACCCCAGCGATGCGAGGCTGCAGTATTGACCACTGAGCCACCATACACTGCTAACCACTGATCCACCGTACTGCCCTGCGTGAACGTATAGAAAGACAGTGTGGACTCCTGCGTCTTGTTTCTCCTCCATGCTCAAATCTCTCATTATCAGACCGCTCTATTAATGAGATGCCCCTTCTCTTGCCCTGCAGGTCTCGATCCTGGCACGGACTTGCGAGCTGCCGGCCTGCTTGGTCTTATGCACCTGTTGCACATGGTGATGGAGCCCAAAACCCTGCCTTTGGCTCATGACATTTTCCGCCTGTCGCAGCACCACAGACAGGTCTCTCTCTCACTTGTACACGTGGCATCATCACAACTACAACCATCGTTTGCTGCACAGTCACGTATTTTTCACTATAATTCTGCGTCTTCTCTTCCAGAATTTCCCATTCTGTCTCATGTCCCTCAACATCACCAGAATCTGCATACAGATCTTGAGAGAGGAGCGAGTGAGCAGGTGAGTGATGCCGATGCAGCAGAGCTGGCTCGTCTTGTAAATGATGGTGATCGTTGGGTTTTCTATGGTTTTACATGGGACTGCCTGTCACCATGTTACATTATCTTAGCTCAATTATAATCCGGGGAGGGGTAGTAAGATAAGATGGTCGCGGGCTGTAGATATGGCATTCAGTGATGATGTCATGAGTAGCATTAGTGATGTCACTGTGAGACGCATTGCTAGCACTGCCACACCATTGTAAGCTGTTTGCTGATTAAAGGGTTTTTCTATCCCCATGTCCTTTATTTCATAGTCTATGGGATCTACAAATAAGATTATGATAAAAGGTGGAAATGCACTATATGAGTAATCAATATGTCATTAAAAAATGATTGTTGAAATGAAGCACTCATAAAGGATACATTTTAATTAATCAGAAAATATGTAAATAAATGATTTTGCCATTTATACTCTGGGGAAAGTACGGTAAGTGTTTGATACACTGCTCATTTTGCAAGAATGGAGAGGTCTGTAATTTTATCGTAGGTACACTTCACCTATGAGAGACAGAATATAAGAAGACGAGAAAAATCATGTATGATTCTTACGTAATTAAATTGCATTTTATTGCATAAAATAAGTATTTGATCACCGACCAACCAGCAAGAATTCTGACTCTCAACAGACCTGTTAGTTTTTCTATAAGAAGCCCTCCTAGTCTGCACTCATTACCTGTATTAATTGCACCTGTTTAAACTCGTTACCTGTATAAAAGACACCTGTCCACACAATCAATCACACTCCAACCTCTCCACCATGGCCAAGACCAAAGAGCTGTGTAAGGACACCAGGGACGAAATTGTAGACCTTCACAAGATTGGGATGGGCTACAGGCGAATAGGCAAGTAGCTTGGTGAGAAGGCAACAACTGTTGGTGCAATTTTTAGAAAATGGAAGAAATGCAAGATGACTGTCAATCTTCCTTGGTCTGAGGCTTCATGCATGATGTCGCCTCGTGGGGTAAGGATGAATCTGAGAAAGGTCAGGAATCGGCCCAAAACTACACGGGAGGACCTGGTCAATGACCTGAAGAGAGCTGGGACCACAGTCTCAAACATTACCGTTAGTAACACACAGGATTAAAATCCTGCAGGGCACGGAAGGTCCCCCTGCTCACACCAGCACATGTCCAGGACTGTTTGAAGTTCGCCAATGACCATCTGGATCATCCAGAGGTGGCATGGGAGGAGGTCATGTGGTCAGATGAAACCAAAGTAGAACTTTTTGGTATCAACTCCACTCGCCGTGTTTGAAGGAAGAAGAACGATGAATACAACTCCAAGAACACCGTCCCATCCGTGAAGCATGGTGGGGGAAACATCATACTTTGTGGGTACTTTTAGGCAAAGGGGACAGGATCACAGCACAGTATTGAAGGGGGGGGGATGGATAGGGCCATGTATCGTGAGTAAGGATGAGCAAATAGCTTTGGTTAAAAACTTATCTGAATAGCTATAGCGCTTACCGAATAGCTGCATCGGTAACCTGGATACCTGATCATCAGCTGTTCAGCACCGTAGCTGCATGTGTCGCGGCTGTGTGACAGTCACAACAAACAGGCTCTCCATACATGTGGTGTGACTGTCACACAGCCGCCACACATGCAGCTGAGGAGCAGAACAGCTGATTATCGGGAGCGCTGCAGGTATCCAGGTTACCGATGCAGCTATTCGGTAAGCGCTATAGCTATTTGGATAAGCTTTTATCTGAAGCTATTTGCTTAACCCTAATCATGGGATTTTGGCCAAACAACCTCCTTCCCTCAGAGCTCTGAAGATGGGTCATGGCTGGGTCTTCCAGCATGATAATGACCTGAAACGCACAGCCAGGGCAACTAACGAGTGTCTCTGAGCATTGCAAGGTCCTGGAGTGGCCTAGCTGATCTCCAGACCTGAACCCAATAGAATATATTTGGTGGGAGCGGAAACTCAATGTTGCCCAGTGACAGCCTCAAAACCTGAAAGATCTGGAGAAGATCTGTATGGAGGAGGGGGCCAAAATCCCTGCTCCAGTGTGTGCAAACCTGGCCAAGAACCATAGGAAACGTCTGACTTCTGTAATTGCAAACAAAGGTTTCTGTACCAAATATTAAGTTCTGTTTTTCTATTGTATCAAATGCTTATTCCATGGAATAAAATGCAAATTAATTATGTATTAATCATACAATGTGATTTTTCTGGATTTTTTTTTTTAAAGATTCTGTCTCTCACAGTTGAAGTGTACCTGTGATAAAAATTACAGACCTCTCCATTCTTTGTAGGTAGAAAAATTAGCAAAATCGGCAGCATGTCAAATACTTATTTTCCTCACTGTATTTATTAGTATGATCATGGCACCTTTGTTGCAGTGAAGAACATTTTATCTCTCATGTCCAAGAATATCTCACTTTCCAAGATGGCCAACGTTTCTGCCTCCTGGACAGAAGAGCCATCAGCCTCTCTACTGGGCGTCCACCGCGGGGCGTGATCAGAAACGTTGGCCATCTTGTAAAGTGTGGAACATGACATGCAGACAGAGCAATAACACTTTCTTCATTGCCACGAAGATTGCCGGGGTCTTTCATGCTGCATGTGCTGGCGCACTCCCTTTAAATAGCTGCCACTTTCAATAAGTAATTGTAGCGGGGTGAACAACTCTACTGCGCATCATTAATTACATCTAACAAACGTGTTCACAGGGAGGGTGTGGGGCGAGGTTAGGAAATGAGTGCTGCCCTCCGCCTGCAGCGGCTATGGTTGGAAATGACGTAGATGCTCCTTTTAATAGCGACTGTGGCATCTAAGCGGGTGTATGCTTTACATACATTAAATGGTACAAGCCCTGATATAAGGGTGGGCAGGAAAATAAGAGTTATGGCTCTTAGAATGTAGAAATGAAAAACTTGAAACTTTCAGTACCAAAGGGTCAAATGGACATTTGTGTGTGTGTATTATTGCTCATTTTTAATAGCGCCATTTATTCCATGGCGCTTTACGTGTGAACGGGGCAATTATAGACAAGCACAATAAACATGAGTAAAACAAGGCACATAGGTACAGAAGAAGAGAGGACCCTGCCCGCGAGGGCTCACAGTCTGCAGGGGATGGGTGAGGATACAGTAGGAGAGGGTAGAGCTGGTCGTGTGGTGGTTCAGTAGGTTGAGGATCACTGCAGGCTTGTCGGAAGAGGTGAGTCTTCAGGTTCTTTTTGAAGGTTTCCGTGGTAGGCGAGAGTCTGATGTGTTGGGGTAGAGAGTTCCAGAGTATGGGAGAAGCACGGGAGAAGACTTGGATGCGGTTGTGGGAAGAAGAGATGAGAGGGGAATAGAGGAGGAGGTCTTGAGAGGATCGGAGGTTGCGTGTAGGTAAGTACCGGGAGACGAGGTCACAGATGTATGGAGAAGACAGGTTGTGGATGGCTTTGTATGTCATAGTGAGGGTTTTGAACTGGAGCCTCTGGACGATAGGAAGCCAGTGAAGGGCTTGGCAGAGAGGGAAGGCTGGGGAATAGCGGGGAGACAGGTAGATTAGTCGGGCAGCAGAGTGTAGGATGGATTGGAGTGGTGCCAGAGTGCTAGAGGGGAAGCCAGAGAGTAGGAGGTTGCAGTAGTCGAGGCGGGAGATAAGGGCATGCAATAGAGTTTTTAGTTTGATTAGGCAGGAGGAGGCAAGGGCTTGGAAAGGTGTATATAGATATAGAGATATAGATATAGATATACACAACATATATCTGTCCAGGACCCATTTCCATATAGCTGTTTGTTGTCCTTTTGTCCGTACAGGGAGTGTAACCGCAGACAGCAGGTGTTTGCTGTGCTCAATGACCTCTACGTGGCCATTTACTACCATCTGTACCACGTGTGGAAGACCGAGAACAAAACAATCAGCGATTCTGGCTTTATACTGAAAGGTGAGACTAGGACGTCACATTCACCCTTCCCCCCTCATTTATCCTATCCATCACGCTGGTGTACATACAGTCATGTCTGGGCTTGGATGTCTTTGCATTTCTCATTATGTGTTTTCTATAGACTTGACATATGAGATGCAGTTATATTTCCAGTCACATAAATCCTTCTTTCTCCTCGTAAATCTGTATGTGCCAGGGGGCAAAAAGGGCTATAATGAATCCCAGTTGCATATAATAATTATGAACAGCCCTGACTGTCCTGGGAACATGACTAAACTGCTCTGCACGTGCCCTCAGCTAGCATGCTGCTTTAATTATAATGCCACTAACAGTCGGAGGCTGTATGCTACTTTTTTATGACTGAAAAATCTATATTTGTCCTCCCCTATAACCAGCTTCATTCTTGTACATGGATTTTATTATTCGTAGAAAAGTTCTTTAAGAGAGTTCTAGAAGTATGTGAAAAAATGCCCCCTATCACATAATCAAAATGGTAGCCCTTCCTAGTCATGTGTCCGCATGGGCTGCAGTCTGAAGTATCACAGCTACCGAGACCTGTGTCTCAACTGACAGAAGCATTGTATCGGACCACACATACCTGAGCTGTCCGAGAAGGACTGTGACAGGATATGAAATAAATCTCAGTTGACTGATCAAAGGATTTTCTTCTCCAAGAGAACATTTATTTCTGCTCATGTCACAGCGCTTTTCTTCGTCTCAGGCTAGTTTCACATTTGCGTCAATGTGCACAGTGTATCATCCACAACCGCAAATGCAGCGTTTTTTATCCGCATCAGCTTACGCATGACGTTTTTTCATGCCTTTGCGCTTTTTATGCACATGCGTTTGATATTTCCAGGAGGGCATATCTCAATGGGCGTGTCTCAAAACAGTTCCTGGACATGCGCAGTCCGAAGTACACAAGCGCATCAAACGCATGCGTACGCATGTCATTGCGTACGCATGTCATTGCGTACGCATGTGTTCCCATAGACAGTAATGCGTTTTTTGACGCATTCATCCGCATGACAGATTTTTGACGCCTCCAAAAATGCAACATGTTGCGTTCGCCGCGCCCAGCCGCACACCCCGAAAAAACGCATGTGTATGCAAAAGCATACGAATGCATACAAACGCATGTCCATGCGTACAGCATGTTAAATATATGTATGCATGACGCATGCGGATCGTACGCTGCGCACACAGACGCAAGTGTGAAACCAGCCTCACTGAGGTATGTGTGCTTATAATACACCTCTGTCATTTGAGACACAGGTTTCGGGAGCTGTATTTCTTCAGACTGCAGCCTATCCTAACACGTGACTAGGATGGACTGCGGTTTGACTAACATGTCTCAATAGTAATGAACAGTAATGGCAGAAATATCTTGTGGCAAAAGATTGGCTTTGTTTCTGGGAAAAAGACCCTAATTCTAATTCTTGGTGACCCTTTTTAATCTGGTTTACCCTAGCAAGCTTTCAGACAGCTATTTCCATATCACTCAACACGATTCCTCCATGTACACAAAGGCGAGTGTGTTTTTGTGTGTGTATTTAAGAGCTACTTATTTTTCTGGGATCGGGCATTGTATATGCATATTTCCGATCCTAAATCCCCCACCAACCCCAAACTTCCCATACACCTTACGTGATTGCCAAAATCAGCAGATTTGGGCTTATTTGATGTGATGTGTGTTTTTTTTTTTGTTGGATTTTCCACATAGAGCTCATTATGACCAAGTTCTTTTGGAGAACACACTATTGTATAAACTTATCTTGTCCAATTGTATTGCCCATGTTTTTTTTTTTTCAATGTGTGATGTAGTTATTGGCTTGGTCAAAATATCTACAGCTTAAAGAGAATCTGTCACCAGGTTTTTGCCACTTAATCGGAGAGCAGCATGATGTAGAGACCCTGATTCCAGCGATGTTTCACTTACTGGGCTGCTTGCTGTAGTTTTGATCACAGTTTTTATCGGCAGGAGATTATCACTAGAGGACTAGTAAACCTGCTGCCATGTAGTCTTCCAAATTTATGAGCTCTATATAACCCCGCCGCTACCTCTCAGTGGTAGATTTCTGTGTAAACTGTGCATAGGCCGAAAGCTGCCAATCAGTTGTGGGGGCGGTGTTATGTAGCGCAGCATTCAAAGAACCTAGTAGATCTACAGTAGATAAAGTAAGCTCGGTAAGTAGATAAGTAGCTCGGTAAGTGATACATTGCTGGAATCGGGGTCTCCACACCTACATCATCCTGCTCTCAGGTGGGGCAGCAAAAATGCTGACAAATTCCCTTTAACGGAAGCGGATGGGAAGTTACGATTTCACTATTACTGATTCTTCTTTTCTGACATAGAAGTTGAGGTTCTTGCCAAGAAAAAGCCCAAAGACCTTTTCCGACAGTTAGATGCTCATGTTAAAGAACGTCCTTTACCCAAGGATCTTCCCCTTGAAATCTGGACACACCACCCTGCTGATCAACGGATGGAAAATCATGAGGGGAGCCATGCACAGACAGGTGGAATCTGTTTCACAGGAGTGTGTGAGCAGCAGGTGCAGGAAGATAGGCTTATATGAGATTGGGGGCATGCTGTTGGCCCAGTGGAAATACTTGATGGCATTAAAACCAGCTGTTGGGTTGATTTGCTTAGCAATTTTATCATTATCCTTGTCTGCATTAAAGAAAAACAAAAAATAACTGCGGAATGTAGACTGCTGTAATGGATGATGTTTGGTTATCGCTTATGTATGGAGTAGAGTATAGGCCACAAGTGCGCACCCAGTACAATGTTAGGAATGTAAAATGCTCAGGGCTCCTCACCCAGGCTGATCATAATGGCACATACACATCAGTCCAAGGGATGGCAACATGATAAATAGTTTGTGATTCCGAGACCAGTTGTAGAATGTTCCACCACTTCTTCCGATGACTGTCTGCTCGCTAGTGACTATTCCAGGGAACTTCCATGCACATCTGGCTTAAATCTCGCTGGCCACCGACCACAAGTAGATAAATATTAATACGTCTGTCAGGGCTACCCCTAGGGACTGGTGTCTAAAATGATGCTTCCTTTTCCGTAATCTGAATATTTGGGAACCGATTCAGTCCACACAGCCAAAGTTCCGTTTTTATTAATTAATTAGGCCCAAAACTCTGTATCTTTTAATATATCAATATACCAGTAAGAGCCCCGTTTTTTTTTTTTATACATGGCTTCCAATACAGTGTATAGAGCTAAAATATTGCATTCTGTGTGCCTGCAGCCGCCACTAGAGGGAGCTTCCTGCAGACAGGTTACACATTGAACTTGCTGACAACACTGTATTCAGTGAACTCCCATGCGCCCCCTAGTGTTATCTTTTAAATCTCTATCCATGCGGGGGATTTAACACTCTGCATCAGAAAAATGAAGCTCCAGCCATTATAAAGATATGTTAAAATAAAAATTGGCGCAGAATTTTAAGCATGAAAATGACATGATGATTGTAAAAGGTGGACTTTCACTTCTAGGGGCAATCTACAGCTATCTCCGTTTTTTTTTTTTTTTGTTTTTTTTTACATGTTCCGGCTGGAGTTGTATCACTAATCTAAGATCCCTGCACCTAGTATTACACTTACCAGCCACCGTCTTCTGTTCTCTGCGCCACTCCGCTCGTCTCCTGCTGGTTGTGACCTGCCGGATTGCTGCAGTGTCACAACTCCAAGTCTACGAGAGACAGAACGAGACTCATAGACTTATACTGAGACCTTGTGACGGGTACCTCTGACTTCTGGGGAGCCAGAGGATACGGTCACAAGATGGCGGAGCGGCGAAGGGAGAAGCATAAGACGGTGGCTGGTAAGTATAATACTAAGGGTTGGGAATGTGCATTATTGATACCACTCTGGCAGTGAAATAAAAAAAAACAATGCTGGAGTGGTGCTCTAAGGGGGTATTTGGGCAATAGTTGCTTAATAATATTGCTAAGATATTGCTATTTATGTCTGATTAGTGGGGATTATGATGTTGCCTGATTTGTCACCCAGCTTTTCCAGACAGGATAAAATTCGTATCTTGGGCTTTGCTCACATTAGCGTCATGTCTGCATTTCATACAGGAGCTAAGAGAAGCCCACTTTGGAAGTGATTCTGATGGACACCATTAAAGGGGTTAGTTGTCTGGGCTTGGGGGTTCAGGTCTGCAGTTGCTTTGTGACTGCAGCCTTGTGAATTCTCACTGTTCAATATGTCTGCTGTCTGGATTTTGCAGTGCCGGCTGCGCGTTGTATGCGATTTGTTTATATGCGGACACATGCCAACAAGACTTGTACAATACAATACAAGTGAATTGAGGAAGGCCGGACAAGTCTAGTCGGAATGTAACTGGGAGTATGCAATGCCAGCACAGGAGAATCCTGTGCACGGAGACTGCAGTCTTGATCCACAAGCCTGGGCAAACCCTTTAACTTAATGTGGGTTTTATCATGGTTTGATTTTTGATGGTGAAATTTTTTACATCTAAAATACTGGAATTCCCTATGGAAAGCAAAAAACGGAAGCGTGAACACAGCCTTATTTACAGAGTCCCAGTGGGCTCCTCTTGGCTTTCATTTTTTCCTTCTAAGAGCTATAACTTTTTTTGCTTTTTCAGTCTATAGAGTTGCGTCAGGGCTTGTGTTTTGTGGTACGAGCTGTAGGTTGTTTTTTAATCTTTACCATTTTTGGGTCAATAGGACTTTCATCCTTTTTGACCCCCAAAAAACCCTAATACTGCCATTTCAATTTTTTTGCGCAGGGTAAAAGTCCACCCATAGGCCATAATGTTGTTGTTGTTGGGGCCAATGAACGTCCGAAGAGACACCTTCCCCAATTTTCAACCTTTTTAATTCCGCTGTCTTTGTTAGCGGGATCTATGAGGTCATCCTGCTGCAATCAGATTCCTCTCCGATCGGGTGCCACATTTCTTGAGCCCGCTCCATACACGCAGCGCAGATATCTAATATACATGCATGGCAAATGTCGCAAATTGAAACCTGGGCACCGTGGGACCTGGTACTGCCCAATCTCACCGGGTTCTGACGCCGGTTCCACTTCAGTTATCTGTTTCTGGCAAAGCTGGTTTCAAAAACAAAAAAGGGCCACCATTAGAATAATGGGGGGAGATGTAGGAAACCATCTTTGTTACCAATAGCAACCAATCAGAGCTCAGCTATCATTTTCCAGGGGCAGAATATAAATTGAATGCTGCGCTGTGATTGGTGGCCATGCTCAGCTTATGTTTGATTCCCTCATGATTCTTGTGTAATATCTGTCTCTGGGAAAGCTGAATGACCTCTAATATGGCCGCAATTACACGGCTGTTCCAGACTCCTGAATGACAAATGTGACTAATTACGTATTCCACAACATGGCAGAAAATGGCGTCTGTCAGGAAAAGCTGTGTGACTATAGCATGAGGAGATTCATTTGCAGACATATTAGTTGTCATCCAGAAACTGATATTACTAAAGATCCTCTAAATAGACTTTATTAACTCGACAGGAGAAAAATCTTGGGTCTGATTCCCGGTCCTATTGTATCCCTCAAAATAAGGGGCGGCATTAATTTCCGGCGTCCGCCACCTTCGCCGAATGTTGCACGTCCCCATTTGTCATCCACAGCCTTTCCCATGGGTCCCTGGTGATTTGACTGTGGCGCTGAAGGGGTACACGCTGACATTTTAGTCACACGTGTGGCACAATTTGCCTCTACAGGCAGCTTAGCACTTTTCCGCCATCAGCAGCCATTTTGTTTTAGTCTACATAAATGGCCTGTTTCTATGGTAATGTAGTAAATAAATGGAGTGTGACTAGATGGGGGTGGGATAGCTTTTTATTTTTTAATAATTATTTATTTTTGTAAAACGGGAAAAGGGGGTGTAGCTAAGCGGATTCAGCATGTGTGTTAGTAGCCAACGTGTTTTTTATTTTTCAGACATTCCCTTATCACTTATGTATTCACCAACCATCTTTGAAAACCTTTTTTCTTTTGCTTAAATGCATAGATTTTTTTTTTCGACTAAAAACATAATTGGGTTGTATTAAAAATGTTGTTCCCAGAGCCTCTAAAAGCCAAAAGGTGCAAAATGTGTAATGAAACAAAATCGTAAAAATGTTTTTTTTGGTTTTTTTTTGCCCCAAGTGCATGCACTTAAGTAAAAGAAAAAAAATATCTCCTCAGAGGTGGACATCCCCTTTAATAATGGAAATTCTCCCTGAATAACTTTTATCCATCCACCCATATATTACTACACGGTTACAACTTGACGTTTTCTTGTCCTCCATCTTTGTAATGTCCTGTGACTACTTGGTTATATCCTTTTGTGTAACCTGTGTTAAAGGGTGAGTGCTGCATAAAAAGGGAAAACGGGTGCAATGCGTATTGGCTGTAAGATGTAAATATGGGCACAGTCATGAGTTGAAGCTATTGGCCTCTGGTGTCTGCCACTTTACGCACTCTTAAGATTAATAGTTTTCAGGAGAGTTTTCTTCAGACATGTAGTCCATGTCGTCTCCTTCTTTCTTATAGAGATGGACGCACCGTCAAAAAAATCGTATTCCACCTCAGTGAGTGATAAACATTCCCAATTAGAGATGGCGTGAATCCGTCTGCCAGACCCAATCCACGTTAGTGATCTGTGACCACTGGACGGAAGCCTTGAATTCTCTCCTCTTACCTGACTGCCTCCGCGACCCTTCTTTTTGTTTCGCCAACCTTGTACCTCACGGCCCGATAGTGAAATCGCACTAGGCCAAATAATCAAAAGAAAAGCCTCCGGATACTGTCAGGTAAGAGGCGGTTCACAGCGCTGCCGTCCAGCGGGTACAGACTACTAACTAGGTCGTTTTTTCAGCATCCACTCACCCCAACTGTACTCCTTATGAATACCATTAGAAGAAGGGTTGAAAAAAAATCAGATTTGATCAAATCTTATTAGGCTACGTTCACATTTGCGTTGTTGGGCGCAGCGTCGTCGACACAACGCACAACGCATGTCAACCGCATACACAGCGCAGCGTTTTTTGACGCAAGGGTTGTCCTATACAATTGAAGATCAAAACCGCCACAAAAAATACATTTAGTCAAAAGGCGCATGCGTCAAAAAACGCAGCTCAACGCAGGCCCTATGCGTTTTTCATAGACACTAATGTGTTTTTATTTGCGCATTTACGACGCAGGTGCATTGCATGCGTTTTTCTTCGGAAATGTGATGCATCAAAACTACAACCTGTAGCGTCATCCGCGCCCTGTCTGGTGCGCCAAAAAAACGCATGCGTCATACAACGCATGACAATGCATACCGGCGCATGTCCATGCGCCCCCCATGTTAAAGATAGGGACGCATGCGCCCAAAGACGCAAATGTCAACGTAGTCATATTTTAGACCCTATCGCATTTCTTGGGCTAGGTTCACACTTGCATTTTGATGTTTCATTTATCTGTTGCATTTTTTGGAACAGACAGAATTAATATAAAAAATTGGACCATTTCATAACTGATATAAGCGAACGCAGTGGTGCCCTCCATTGATATTATGGGGTCTCTATGGGTTTTGTTATGTGTGCATTTATTTATTTTTTTTATAATGGAAGAAAAGTTCTGCATTGTGCACTTCTTCTAAAAACGGACACAAAACAACTCAATCAGACCCTATATGAATTTGCCCCCCCCTGCTTCCGCTTGTATTTGTTATGCAATTTTTTTTAAACTCCATCCATTTGCCTTTTCCTAAAAACGGAACACATGAACGGAATGTCGAAATGCAAGCCTGAACATAGCCTTACTTGTAGTGATCCGGAGTGGTCTTCAGAGCTGCGATCAGAATTCTTCATCAGTCATGCCTCAACATCTTATCTGAACCCCTGTAATTCAGGATGGAGGAGGGGACAATGTTCTTACTACAGATAACAAATACACTCAAAATAAAGATTACATCTCACACAAAGAAACATTAGGATAGCAATGAATTCTGGGAGATTACCGCTCAGAAACAAACAGAATTATGAATGCAGCACTGTGCTATAAAATAGACTGTAACTTGGGAATCCAGACACAATGGGCATTATTAATACAAATGTTTTCTATCTGTAAACTGGGTAATGCTAGAAGGGGAAAATCCGCTTCCTTTAGACAGCCCGCGTTAGTAATCAGATTTTTCGAAAATCTCTATTATGGGGTCGGGATTTATTTATTTTTTATGCGTTAACTCTTCCTTGCCTTATGACTGCACAATCACCAGCATGGCCTGTTTGCCAATTTTGGGGCATTTTCTATATTGGTATCAGTCAATGATTGCTATTTTGTGTGATTTGTAAAGAATTGAGAAATTTTCGCCCAATTCCAATTTTGCACCAGGGCCTATAGTTTCATATTTTACCTGAGGGCACAGCATACAGCGAGTATATCCTTCACACTAGGGATCTATCGTGATTATCACTGATTACACGCATCATTTATTTATTTGGTGGACCTGATGAAACATGATTGCACTTTAGGCAGCTGTAAAGGGCTGCAGTCATGATGTCCATGCCATCTTCTATTTTGGTATATTAAGCTGTGAGGCTCGGCACTATGGCCTCTTTCACACTTCAGTCTTTTGGCGTCAGTCTGAAACCACCATTTTCCTCAAATAGCGGATCCGCCATTTTTTTTTTTTTTGCGGATCCGCTATTTTCCCATAGACACACATTAGCGACGGATTGTGGCGGATGGTTGTCCATTCCATCCGCCATGTGACGGATCCGTCGAGATTTGGCGGACGTCATCTAGACATTGACGGACATTATAACGTTTTTTGTCTGCGCCGAAATGGCGGTTCACGACGGATCCGTCACGTCCGCCATTCCATAGAATGGCCGCCTATGGACGACGGATCCGTCGCGACCGTCATTTGACGGATCTGTCGCCCCAATCCGCTTTTTCAATTGCGCATGCTCCAAAAAGTAGATACTTTTTCCAGACAACCCCCAAGTAACTGATCCGTCAAAGAAACGGATCCGTTAGAACCGTTTTCTCAACAATTGTGACGGATCCGTCGATCCGTCACTATGTCGGAGCAGACTGACGCCAAACAACTGAAGTGTGAAAGAAATCTATGGAGTACCGTCTAGCAGCTAGAAGCCAGCAGATGTCTGCCGCGTTCATGAACCTTAAATTTGATACCGCTTAAAAGGCATACTGTGACTGTGAATGAATGTTGTATATGATATTTTAAGAATAATTGTGAATTTTAGATGGATTATTAAAAATCGGATGAAATAGTAATTATTAGTTCATGCTATGGACTTGTAATGACATGTATATGATCCTGGAGCACTTGCTGTATGTGTACTGTTCTTCTTGGGAATGTGATGATATGTAATATGTGCATGTGCAACAATAAATCTGTGCATGATATTTTAAACTTTGTCTCTGGTTTCTCTTATTGGTATCGAACATCCATTGAGGTTGTAAGGGAGTCTCAGAATAATAATGTAGACCCTACTGTCTAACAAGTTGCTTTGTTTCATAGAGGCACAACATTTCACGGTTTTCCCAAAAAGAAGAATCTGCTTTCGATTTCTGCAGGAGTTCCCATCAACTCGGCAATGCACAATTCACTGATTCACAGCCTGACTTTGCAAGCTTCCTAGGAGAATAGCCTCTACCACACATTACTGTATTATTATTATTATAGCTCCATTTATTCCATGGTGCTTTACATGTGAGGAGGGGTATACATTATAAAAACAAGTACAATAATCTTGAGCAATACAAGTCACGACTGGTACAAGAGGAGAGAGGACCCTGCCCGCGAGGGCTCACAATCTTCAAGGGATGGGTGAGGATACAGTAGGTGAGGATAGAGCTGGTCGTGGAGCGGTTTGGTCGATCGGTGGTTACTGCAGGTTATAGGCTTGTCAGAAGAGGTGGGTCTTCAGGTTCTTTTTGAAGGTTTTGATGTTAGGTGAGAGTCTGATATGTTTGGGTAGAGCGTTCCAGAGTAGGGGTGATGTGCTGGAGAAATCTTGTATGCGATTGTGGGAAGAGGAGATAAGAGTGGAGTAGAGAAGGAGATCTTGTGAGGATTGGAGGTTGCGTTTAGGAATGTACCGGGAGACGAGGTCACAGATGTATGGAGGAGACAGGTTGTGGATGGCTTTGTATGTCATGGTTAGGGTTTTGTACTGGAGTCTCTGGGTAATGGGGAGCCAGTGAAGGGATTGACAGAGGGGAGAGGCCTAGCATGTCATTGAGGGTCTCTTAGTGGGTAGCTTCTACCACAGGTTGGCTTGTTGTGCCTTTACAGATCTTATAGAGGGTAACCTCTACCATTGCTTGGCCTAGCATGCCTGTATGGGTCTCTTGGAGGGTAACCTCTACCACAACTAGGCATAATATGCCTCTTTGGGTCTCTTAGATGTAACCTCTACCACTGCTTGACCTAGAATGCCTGTATGGGTCTCTTGGAAGGTAACCTCTACCACAACTAGGCCTAACATACCTATATGGGTCTCTTCGACTGTAACCTTTACAATCGCTTGGCTTAGCATGTCTTCATGGGTCTTTTAGAGGGTAACTTCTACCACAACTAGGCCTAACATACCTATATGGGTCTCTTCGAGTGTAACCTGTCCGCTCGCTTGGCATAGCATGTCTTCATGGGTCTCTTAGTAGTGAGTAGCTTATACCACAGCTTGGCTTGTTATGCCCTTACGGATCTCTTAGAGACTACCCTCTACCATTGCTTGGTCTAGCATGCCTCTATAACTCTCTTAGAGGGTATCCTGTAACACAACTAGGCCTAACATGCCTCTGTTGGTCTCTTAGAGGGTAACCTTTATGACAGCTTGGCTTAGCATGCCTTCGTGAGTCTCTTAGGTAGATTGTACCACTGCTTGGCTTGTCATGGCCTTAGTGGTCTCTTAGAGAGTAGCATCTACCACTGCTTGGCCTTACATGCCTCCATGGATCTCTTGGTGACTATCCTTTACCACAGTTGTCCTGCCCAGACACAAAATGACAGTAGTCAATTGCACTGGGTTCTCGTGGCGACTATACCATTTATGTTAACATATCTCAAGAATTAATGCTTCTAGAATTGTCCTTTTTACCCCATCAGACAAATGGCACTTTTTTGCCATGAGGATATACTTTGGAGAAGATCCAGGAAGGCTAACAACTTTTACACTGCTCAGTTTGTCTCTGTATCCTTTGGCCGTGGTGGTCTGCAACTGATTGCTTTGATAATGCTGATTTAGTAATCCAACACTTATTCCTATGGTGGTGCCAAACTTTGTATGGGTTCATACTAACACCGTACTCCTGTTCCTATAAAATGACGGTCCTGCTATCAGTGACAGTCTTAGAAACCGAAGAGAAAAAATAGGAGCAGACGTCCGTAATTTAAATATAAAATTATTTTCAAATTTTTATTACATGAAATAAATATAAAAACACATCACATAACAATACAAGTACTACAAAGTGAGAAAGAGGGAAAAACTAGAACACTGAAAAAAACAACACACATCCGGGAGGACGTCCCTAGGAATGTCCGTATAAACAAGTAAAGTGCCACTAGTGCATATCATACAAATGGGCAAGCAGAAGGGTTAGAGGGAGTAAGCATGCTGTACTAAATACTAATACCCGAAACCGGGGTTACCGTTCAAATGACATACTAAACGCTCACAATCCCTATCAGACTCTTACCCATTTTCCGGACCACCAAGAGAGACCACCGGAGCCCCAACGCACGTTTCGCGTGGGCTTCGTCAGGGGGCAGTGCTGTATTGTGTGTTAGCCCGGTATTTAAGAGATCCAAAACTCCCATCAGGTGCTCCTAATCCCGGCGCATCTATGACGTCAGTGCGTCAGAAATTACAACGCTGCGGCGCACACCATGACGCCGAGCCTCAAAATTGGCGCCAAAATGACGTTAATGGAACGCACGCGTCATGACTAAGCGACCACGACGATGTCGCATAGTGTGGATCACATGAAAAGAACGCTCATAGAGGACCACCCAATCCCCGCCCATCAGAGGAGGTGTCACACATAATGGCGCAAATTAAAATGTGGGAGGATGTAGTCATTAAACCAGCGGACAAGGGGGGAAACATTGTCATCTGGCCGGTGGAGAAGTACGAAAGGGAAGCCTTTCGTCGACTAAAAAATAAAGAAACCTACACCCAGCTTAGACAAAATCCCCTCCCCAAATTTCAAAATCAACTGCAGGCGATTCTAGAAATAGCCTTTGAAAGAGGCATCATAAATAAAAAGATCTTGGGAGGTCTATTGCCACAGTACCCGGTAATACCCACCTTCTACCTTCTCCCCAAGGTCCATAAAGACCCTACGTCTCCCCCTGGGCGTCCTATTGTCTCTGGCATAGGAGGGCTATGTGATATGTCTTGTAAATTTATTGAGCACTATCTGAGACCACAGGTGGAAACTTTGCCCTCCTATGTCAGGGACACTACGGACGTCCTCAAACGGGTTGATGGCCTTGTCGTGAAGGGGGACATGGTCCTTGTGACAGCGGATGTCGAGGCATTGTACACCAGCATTCGACATGTGGATGGCATGAGGGCAGCTAGATTCTTTTTGGAGTCTAGTAATGTGGAGGCGGATGTGCGTGAACTGGTGTTGGAGCTGCTGGATTTTATTTTAACACATAACTTTTTTGTTTTTAAGGACCGTTTTTTTCTCCAGAGGCAGGGCACTGCCATGGGGGCGGCCTGTGCTCCGTCGTATGCTAATTTGTTTTTGGGATTTTGGGAGCGCGAGATCTTCTACGGCGGAGCACAGGCATCCCCACAGATTCTTGGATGGTATCGATACATCGATGACATCCTGTTTATTTGGCATGGCCCTGTCCTGGAGTTACAGCAGTTTATGGTCGACCTTAACAGAAACGACTCCAACATCAGGCTCACGTACTCCTACCACCACAAAGAGATTTCTTTTCTCGATATCACACTGAGAGTGAACGATGATGGTCTCATGTATATGGACATGTATCGTAAGGATACCTCAGTGAATGCCCTCCTGCACTCCACATCCTCGCATCCGCCCTCCACGATAAGAGCCATCCCCATTGGACAGTTCCTTCGGGCTTGAAGGATCTGTACCTCTGATGCCTTATTTGAGGAGCAGGCCAGGGACCTTGGGGAGAGGTTTAAACAACGCGGGTACATTGGTCGTGTAATCAAAAAAGGATATGTTAGAGCTAAAAAAACTAAGAGAGATGATCTTCTGGTGGCAACTAAGAAGGACAGAAAGAAAAATACTTGGGATGGTCAACCAAGGTTTATATCCACCTACAATCATAGGTGGGATATGATGAGAAACATCATCAGACGTCATTGGTCAGTACTACAGACAGACCCGATTCTGGGTAAACATCTGCCTGACCAACCCCTGATGACTGCACGGCGGAGTAGCAACATATCTGATATGTTGGTACATAGCCACTATGTGGCTAAAACCCCTGATTTCTTTGGTGCGGGTCAACAACAAAAAAAGGTTTCTTTCCATGTGGTGGTTGCTTGGCGTGCAAAAACCTGGTGAGGGCCACATCCTTTACATCCTCGGGTGACAAGAAACAGTTCCAAATTAGAGAATATATCACGTGCAGTACAACATGCGTAGTATATTATGCTATATGCACGTGTAAACTGATTTATATTGGACTCACGTCACGAGAACTACGTGTGCGCGTGTGTGAGCACGTAAGGGACATTATGGCAGCCCGGGATGTGGAGGATGTGGATAACCTGAAACCAATACCAAAACATTTCCGCCAGCATCACCAATGTAATCCCAAATTTTTGAAAATCTGGGGTATTGATAAGGTCCGTGCAGGCATCAGGGGTGGCGACCTGAAACGAAAGTTGGCACAATGTGAATGTAGGTGGATTACCCTGTTGAATACCATGTCCCCACACGGGCTTAATGAACAATTGAGCTTTAGTTCCTTTTTATAGTGTGGCAGTTCTGGTTCTTCATTTTATTGTTATTTTATTTGTGTCTGCTGTTGTGTGTTTACTAATTTTCTTTCTTTGATTACTTTTTTAGTGTTTTGTAAGATGATTTCCTTGCTCATATGTTGAATGTTATTATCCCGGTTAATGAGAGACCATTATCCTCATCGTGGTTGCTGCTGTTGAATGACTTCACTATCAATGGCTCCGTCTGATCCCCTAAAGATGATCATCAGAAGTTTTCACATGTGCACCGTGCACCCTGTATTTCCTTATTGGATAGATATATATGGACTTTATTATTCTTCTTTTTTAATTATGTTCACCTTTATATCACTGTATTTATCCATGTTAATGCAATGGAGGAATTCACTTTTGTCTGTGTTTTGTTTATTTATTTTTTCTTTGTGACTTATAACTTTGTATGTTATTTCCCCGTTTTGGGGGTATGTTTTTTATTATGGTTTCATCTTTAGCATTTTGATGTATACTTTGTCTATGCCGCACTTATGCAATGTAATATGGATGGGTTTTATGTATGTATTGTAGTATTATAGTGCCTTGGGGGGCCGTGGGATATGTGGGGTACAATATACCTTTATTATTTTCTCTCTCTGACGTGATGTCATTAGGTGGGGTTGGGTGTTGTTCACTGTGCGCATGTCCCTGGTGGTGCGAATTCCGGGACAACGCTGGAGGCGCCCGGTAGTGACGTGGGCGTTCCATTGGCGTCGTTGCGACGCCTAGGTGCAGCTTACGTCATGAGTGCGCCGCAGCGTTGTAGTTTCCTGGCGCACTATACATTGGACATGCGCCATTATGTGTGACACCTCCTCTGATGGGCGGGGATTGGGTGGTCCTCTATGAGCGTTCTTTTCATGTGATCCACACTATGCGACATCGTCGTGGTCGCTTAGTCATGACGCGTGCGTTCCATTAACGTCATTTTGGCGCCAATTTTGAGGCTCGGCGTCATGGTGTGCGCCGCAGCGTTGTAATTTCTGACGCACTGACGTCATAGATGCGCCGGGATTAGGAGCACCTGATGGGAGTTTTGGATCTCTTAAATACCGGGCTAACACACAATACAGCACTGCCCCCTGACGAAGCCCACGCGAAACGTGCGTTGGGGCTCCGGTGGTCTCTCTTGGTGGTCCGGAAAATGGGTAAGAGTCTGATAGGGATTGTGAGCGCTTAGTATGTCATTTGAACGGTAACCCCGGTTTCGGGTATTAGTATTTAGTACAGCATGCTTACTCCCTCTAACCCTTCTGCTTGCCCATTTGTATGATATGCACTAGTGGCACTTTACTTGTTTATACGGACATTCCTAGGGACGTCCTCCCGGATGTGTGTTGTTTTTTTCAGTGTTCTAGTTTTTCCCTCTTTCTCACTTTGTAGTACTTGTATTGTTATGTGATGTGTTTTTATATTTATTTCATGTAATAAAAATTTGAAAATAATTTTATATTTAAATTACGGACGTCTGCTCCTATTTTTTCACTTCGGTTTCTATGATTGTTTCTTGGAGTGTCCTTAGCATTAGCATATATGCAGTCTCTTTTTTCATAGTATGAACACATGGCTACATGCATGTGTATGAGATCGCATATTTTTTGGTCCACTGTGGGCTGTATTTATTATATTCTCTTCAGTGACAGTCTGTAGATCTAGTGCCACACACAGCATCTGATAAACAACAGCACCAAAGGAGCAAGAAAGGTGTACAACACAAAGGACAAACATACCGGGGAAAAGGAAGAAAACAAAGATAAAAGGGAAAACACAAAAAGACCATTAAGGGAGAAATAAAGGTTGCACCACCTAACAACAAGATGATGGAGAGAAGGAAAGCCATCCTGGAAAATACCATTATGGGTTAGCATTTAAGAGTAAAGAAGACCCAGTTTATCTGAGAGTGTCAAGGAATAGAGGGTGAAACGCTAAGCTTGGTGGTCATAACGTTTTCTATGATTTGACTAAGTATTGATATGTAGAACACAGCTAGGATGAGGAGCTCTTAGACTGTGTGGATGGGGAAAGCAGGACTTCTGTGAGTCCTGAAAACTATAACCCTGTGTAATAAAATTAAATGATAGACAACCATGTATCCCCAACCTGGTAGTCTCCCCCTCTATCCCATGTCTTATGCACTAACGGGAATAGCATTTCCCTTTAAAACTCTGACATGTAAAATCTTGTTATATCTAAGAAATAACTCCCAGAGCTGCCATTAAAATTAGGGACCTGAATCATCAAAGCTTTTTCGTCTGAGCTCTCACATAAAACCGTTTGAAATGTCACAATTTTTGTGCAAAAAAAATAGTTGCAGAAATATTTTGCTGTTTTTATGGCAGTGTTGGCTTGCTCCGCCAACTTTTTGAAAAGTGGTAACATTTTTGCAGGAAAGAGGGCATGATCATGCACGGCCAGCAAATTCAAAATAATTTCTGCCACAAATGTGTAAATTATGACAGAAGGTCCTCCAGTCTTTGACTAAATTAGATGTGAGAAATTCTATAATTATTCTACACACCACTTAAATGTCAAATTTTGGAAGTCCAACCTGAAAAGATCCATGGAGAAATGCCCGACAACTCAAAGACTCAAAAGTGTGGAAAGTAATATTCTGAGACAGTCTTGATGTTAATATACTCTGCATGAAACCTCATGGCTTCAGCTATAGTCTGCAGCTGAGATTTTCAGGGTCTGACCTTAATCGTTGTGTTTTCTTTAAAGGGAACCTGTCATGTAAAAAAAAATGCTCTAAATAACCTGCAAATATGGGGTTAGTCTGCAGGTTAATAGCGTTCTGAAGCTTCCCGGCGCCCAAACTGAGAGCCCCGCTGCCTGGGGGAAATGAACTTTCTTCCTTCCTCGGGATTTCAGTCATAGGGGTAGGCTGATGCGCCTTCAGTCACTACTTCAGTGCATAGTAAGCAGCAGCTGTAACTGTACCCCCGGCAGTGACTGACAGCCAGCACTGCATCAGAGCTATGACTTAAAGCTAATTTCCTCCCAGTCCCAGGGCTATCATGGCTTTAGTACGCTATTAACCCAATATCTGCAGTTTTGTGTTAGTGTTTTTTATTTTTACATGACGGGTTCCCTTTAAAATGAAAATATTCCATAATAAATCTTCTACAACAATGAGGTGACTCTACATGGATAACCTTCCTTCCTATTACTATTGCCATAAGTAGTTGGCTGGATTGTGCGGGTCATGGTTGCTGTTAATGGGTTTTCCACGTTAAAACTACAAATCTCTATAACTTGTCTTTCCAGGAATGGATTTTTGGATCTCATCGCTGGAAAACCCTCATCTTACCAGGTCGTTTTGCTCACATAGGGCCTTATTCCTACTGATCACCTATAAAACTGCACTTTTACAAACATTTGGCATGTGATAGTTTTGATAGTTGATGACCTAGGTGCTGAGCCTCCCATCGATCGATGAAATTAAGAAACAAACAAAGCTCAAGAGACTGAAGATGGCCTTAAAGGAGTTGTACGCTACTGGACACCCCCTTACTAGGGCCGAGGGAGGTGAAAAGAAAATGTGATCCTCCCTCTGTGGTCCACAGTACTCTTCCCGACGCTCTCCTGATATCAACCTAAATTACTACATCGTTCACATTTTGTCTGAACAGTGACTATTGATTGGCTAAAGTAATCATGTGATGCCGTCATCAGATGACGATGCCAGCAGAGGATTTAGCACTGAATTCGATGCAGTGGTGCCAGTGTGAGAGGAATCAATTTTTTTATGTTTCTCACATCCCCCAGACCTATTAAAGGGTTGTCCAGTGGAGAACAACCACGTTATTTTTTCTGTGGGGCACGTCTTCAGTCTCAAAACAATTTTGGTCTTGGCACACAGACTTTCATCTATCTAAATCAGTATTTCCCAAACTCCAGTCCTCTCGGACCCCAACAGGTCATGTTTTCAGGATTTCCATAGTGCTCCACAGTGAGAGAACTCATACTTCCATCACCTGTGCAATACTAAGGAAATCCTGAAAACATGACCTGTTGGGGTCCGTGAGGACTGTAGTTTGGGAACCACTGATCTAAATCTAGCTTTGTTGCCCATAGCAACCAGTCAGAGGGCAGATTGGTTGCCATGGCCAACAGAGACCATTTTGATAAATAAAGCCTAGTGTAATTAGTACCCAACAAACCAAAATTAAACTAGTGGGCACCAATGCACCCACTATTACCCTTCTCCCTTTGATTTCCAGTCGAAGAAGTACAGGAGTCTTCATTTTTCCTACTAGTCACAGCTTGCATAAGTTGTCATGTGGCATACTGTCTTCACCGAATGGCTGACAGCTCATGAATACAAACATGACATAGGGGCAGTTTTATCAAAGCTATCTAAAAGAAAAAATGTCTGTTGCCTACAGAAATCTTTCACGTCAGCTTTAATTTTACCAGAGCTCTTTACAAATTAAAGCTAAGCTTTGTTGCTTTGGGCAATTTTAGCAATAGTATTTATTAGAAATGTCAAATTGTTTTGTCTGCATCTCCTATGAAAAAAAACTGTCTCCATAGTAACAGACTACAAATAAACCATGTGTAGTCTGATCCTGCAGAACTATTCAACTGAATGTGTATAAGGCCACGTTCACATTTTCAGTATTTGGTCAGTATTTTACCTCAGTATTTGTAAGCCAAAACCAGGAGAGGAACAATCAGAGGAAAAGTATAATAGAAACACGTCATCACTTCTGTATCTATCACCCATGCCTGATTGTAGCTTACAAATACTGAGGTAAAATACTGAGCAAATACTGAAATTATGAACATGGCCCTTAAGGGTAGGTGCACACGATCAGTAAATGCTGTGTTCAACCCGCAGCATCCAGATGTTACTGCATAGTGGATGGGATTTCAAGAAATCCCATGTCCACTATGCGTGCACCAACACCTGTGGAGATGGACATGCAGCGACCCTCCTGTGATACGTATATGGCCTCCAGACTCTTGTGTGATTTGTATATGGCCCTCAGTCTCTCCTGTGATGCATATATGCCCTCCAGCTGCTACTGTAATTTATACGTGCCCCCAGACCATCCTGTGATGCGTATATGGCCCCCAGCCCCTCCTGTGATGCGTATATGGCCCCTAGCCCCTCCTGTGATGCGTATATGGCCCCAGACCTTCTTGTGAGGCGTATATGGCCCCCCAGACCCTCCAGTGATGCGTATATGGCCTCCAGCCCCTCCTGTGATGTGTATATGGCCCCTAGCCCCTCCTGTGATGTGTATATGGCCCCAGCCCCTCCTATAATGCGTATATGGCCCCCAGGCCCTCCTGTGATGCATATATGGCCCCAGCCCCTCTTGTGATGCGTATATGGCACCAGCCCCTCCTGTGATGCGTATATGGCCCCAGACCCTCTTGTGATGCGTATATGACCCCCCAGACCCTCCAGTGATGCGTATATGGCCCCCAGACCCTCCAGTGATGCGTATATGGCCTCCAGCCCCTCCCGTGATGTGTATATGGCCCCTAGCCCCTCCTGTGATGTGTATATGGCCCCAGCCTCTCCTATAATGCGTATATGGCCCCCAGCCCCTCCTGTGATGCATATATTGCCCCCAGCCTCTCGTGTGATACGTATATGGCCCCCAGCCTCTTGTGTGATACGTATATGGCCCCCAGCCCCTCCTGTGATGCATATGTTGCCCCCAGCCTCTCGTGTGATACGTATATGGCCCCCAGCCCCTCCTGTGATGTGTATATGGCCCCCAGCCCCTCCTGTGATGCATATATGCCCTCCAGCTGCTCCTATGATGTATATATGCCCCCACCGTCTCCTGTGTTCAGAACTTACTACTGTCAGTCCTTTTCAAAATTCATCACAAAGAGTTATCTCCAGACCAAACCTGGAAAAGCAGTTGTGAATAGTAAGATCAAGATCATCGCTATCACCTAACATCACACGTCAAAGAGAAGCAGCTCCAGCCATCACATTAGGGGAGTGTTAATTAATTGTTTGACCAAATCTAGCAGAATAAATTTAAAATTGATAATTTTTTACGGCTCAAAAATGATAGTATAAATATCCAACTGGCCCCCAGCAGAAAAGGGTTCCTCACCCCTGCATTAAGGGAAACAATTATCCCTCATATTCATTCAAAAATCATAGAATATACTTTGTTCAGGGTCTTCTCTGGGGACCGTTCCTCCTTACACATCTCTGCTGCACACGTGGAATTTCAATTTACTACGTTTCATTGCCAGACACACAAAAGTGTCCAGTGTTCAGCTGGGTTAAGTGAATTGACATATGTTGTACTTCTCTAACTCACGTATATATGATGTAAGGCTGAAACAGGACCAGCATTATTCTGTATGTTGTTTCATTAAGGGGAATTCAAAGAAAATGTAACTCTATCGCCACGTTCACACGTTCAGTATTTGGTCAGTATTTACATCAGTGTTGTGAATTCTGTGGCAGAGCTCCCTCCTGTGGTCACAAGTGGTACTTTGGCTGATTCTCTCTATGAGCTTCCGTTGGTGGAGGAAAGTGGTACTGCGGCTTCTGAGTTTCCTTCCTCAGGTGATGTGGTGAAGTCGTTAGGTGCTGCTCTATTTAACTCCACCTAGTGCTTTGATCCTGGCCTCCAGTCAATGTTCTAGTATTGGACTTGCTTCCTCCTGGATCGTTCCTGTGGCCTGCTGCTCTGCATAGCTAAGTTGCTCTTGTGTTATTTTTGTTTGCTGTTTTTTCTGTCCAGCTTGTTTATTTGTTTTTTCTTGCCTGCTGGAAGCTCTGGGACGCAGAGGGTGTACCTCCGTGCCGTTAGTCGGTACGGAGGGTCTTTTTGCTCCCTTTGCGTGGTTGTTTGTAGGGTTTTGTGTTGACCGCAAAGTTACCTTTCCTATCCTCGCTCTGTTCAGAAAGTCGGGCCTCACTTTGCTAAATCTATTTCATCTCTACGTTTGTCTTTTCATCTTAACTCACAGTCATTATATGTGGGGGGCTGCCTTTTCCTTTGGGGTATTTCTCTGAGGCAAGGTAGGCTTATTTTCTATCTTCAGGCTAGCTAGTTTCTCAGGCTGTGCCGAGTTGCATAGGGAGCGTTAGGCGCAATCCACGGCTGCCTCTAGTGTGGTTGGAGAGGATTAGGGATTGCGGTCAGCAGAGTTCCCACGTCTCAGAGCTCGTTCTATGTTTTTGGATTATTGTCAGGTCACTGTATGTGCTCTGACTTCTATGTCCATTGTGGTACTGAATTACCTGATCCTAACACATCAGTATCTGTAAGACAAAATCAGGAGAGGAACAATCAAAGGAAAAGTATAATAGAAACACGTGCACCAGTGGTGTAACTTGAAGCTCATGGGCCCCAATGCAAAAGGTCCAATGGGGCCCCCGATTATTGCAAGTCTTTAATAGCTTTGGTCTTTTTTATATAGGCCAAAGGGAATTTTGGGGGCCCTTAGGCTCCAGGGCCGGGGTGTGATTGCCATCCCTTCAATTATTGTAGTTGCGCCCCTGACGTGCATCACTTCTGTATTTATCACCCACTCCTGGTTTTGGCTTAAAAATACTGAGGTAAATTATTGACAGAATGTTCAACGTGTGAACATGGCCTTAGGCTGGGTTCTGACAGGTGTATTTCATGCTCCTTATACGAACCTCAATGCCCAGATTGACATCCTCATGGACACACAACATGCTGTAAGTTTGAGTCAGGAAACACACGGTCAGTCTGGGCATTGTGGTCCATATATGGCCTGTGAAATATATTTCTGTATGAATCCGGCCTAAGTAATACACAGGAAGCATTTTGCATCAACAGTCTGTCAATGGCAGCCACTGTTCCTGGATTAAAGATGGAAATATAATCTATAGGCAATTTGCAGAAGTCATCATAAATTATGTACAAAAAATATGCGCCATGTAGCATTGCACTTCAAAATAGAGGATGCAACCAAAAAATCCCCAAGATAGATATATAGATATATATATATATATATATATATATACATACACTGCTCAAAAAAATAAAGGGAACACTTAAACAACAGAATTTAACTACAAGTAAATCAAACTTCTGTGAGACCAATCAATTTCACATGCTGTTGTGCAAATGGAATAGACAACAGATGGAAATTATTGACAATTATCAAGACACACTCAATCAAGGAGTGGTTCTGCAGGTGGGGACCACAGACCACGGATCAGTACCAATGCTTTCTGGCTGATGTTTTGGTAACTTTTTAATGTTGGTTGTGCTTTCACACTCGTGGTAGCATGAGACGGACTCTACAACCCACACAAGTGGCTCAGGTAGTGCAGCTCATCCAGGATGACCCATCAATGCGAGCTGTGGCATGAAGGTTTGCTGTGTCTGTCAGTGTAATGTCCAGAGGCTGGATGCGCTACCAGGAGACAGGCCAGCACACCAGGAGACGTACCCTACCTCAACCTTTGTGCAAGGAGGAACAGGAGGAGCACTTCCAGGTCCCTGCAAAATGACCTCCAGAAGGCCACAAATGTGCATGTGTCTGCACAAACGGTTAGAAACTGACTCCATGAGAATGGTCTGAGTGCCCGACGTCCACAGATGGGGTTGTGCTCACAGCCCAACACCGTGCAGGATGCTTGGCATTTGCCACAGAACACCAGGATTGGCAAATTCGCCACTGGCACCCTGTTCTCTTCACAGATGAAAGCAGGTTCTCACTGAGCACATGTGACAGACGTGACAGAGTCTGGAGACGCTGTGAAGAGCGATCTGCATGCAACATCCTTCAGCATGACCGGTTTGGCAGTGGGTCACTAATGGTGTGGGGTGGCATTTCTTTTTAGTGCCGCACAGCCCTCCATGTGCTCGCCAGTGGTAGCCTGACTGCCATTAGGTACCAAGATGAGATCCTCAGACCCCTTGTAAGACCATATGCTGGTGTGGTTGTCCCTGGGTTCCTCCTAATTCAGGACAATGCCAGACCTCATGTGGCTGGAGTGTGTCAGCAGTTCCTGCAAGATGAAGGCATTGAAGCTATGGACTGGCCCGCCCGTTCCCCAGACCTGAATCCGATTGAACACATCTGAGACCATCCACCAACATCACGTTGCACCACAGACTGTCCGTCCAGGAGTTGGCGGATGCTTTAGTCCAGGTCTGGGAGGAGGTCCCTCAGGAGACCATCCGCCATCTCATCAGGAGCATGCCCAGGCATTGTAGGGAGGTCATACACAACTACTGAGAATCATTTCCTTGTCTTGAGGCATTTCCACTGAAGTTGGATCAGTCTGTAACTTCATTTTTCACTTTGATTTTGAGCATTATTCCAACTCCAGACCTCTGGGGATATTAGTTGTGATTTACGTTGATCATTTTTAGGTTTTATTGTTCTCAACACATTCCACTATGTAATGAATAAAGATTTACAACCGGAATATTTCATTCAGTGATATCTAGGATGTGGTATTTTAGTGTTCCCCTTATTTTTTTGAGCAATATATATATATATATATATATATATATATATATATATATATATATATACTAGATGGTGGCCCGATTCTAACGCATTGGGTGTTCTAGAATATGCATGTCCACGTAGTATATGGCACAGCCCACGTAGTATATTGCCCAACCGCGTAGTATATTGCCCAGCCACGTAGTATATTGCCCAGCCACGTAGTATATTGCCCAGCCACGTAGTATATTGCCCAGCGACGCAGTATATTGCCCAGCCACGTAGTACATTGCCCAGCCACGTAGTATATTGCCCAGCCAGGTAGTATATTGCCCAGTGACATAGTATATTGCCCAGTCACGTAGTATATTGCCCAGTCACGTAGTATATTGCCCAGTCACGTAGTATATTGCCCAGTTACGTAGTATATTGCCCAGTGACGTAGTATATTGCCCAGCTACGTAGTATATTGCCCAGCCACGTAGTATATTGCACAGCGACGTAGTATACAGCACAGAGCCACGTAGTACACAGCACAGTCACGTAGTATATTGGCCAGTCACGTAGTATATTGCCCAGCCACGTATGTAACAGGTTAAAAAATAAAAAAAGAAACATACTCACCCTCCGAAGGCCCCTTGAAGTCCTATCACCTGTGTCCTGTGTGCGGCAGCTTCCGGTCCCAGGGTTGGTATGAGTGCCAGACCTGTGATGACGTCGCGGTCACATGCATAGGCAGCATCAATAGTAAATAGTTGGGGACACACAGGGTTAATAGCAGCGGTAACGGAGCGCGTTACACCGCGGCCCGTTACCGCTGCCATTAACCCTGTGAGCGGTGAGTGGAGGGGATTCTGAAGCGGGCGCTGGGCACTGACTGCAGGGGATTAGGGGAGGGACTTATCGGACTGTGCCCGTCGCTGATTGGTCGCGGCAGCCATGACAGGCAGCTGCCGCAACCAATCAGCGATGTGGGATTTCCGGGACAGAAAGACGGAAGTACCCCTTAGACAATTATATATATATATATATATATATATATATATATATATATATATATATATATATATATATATATATATATATAGTGCACATGTGCATAAACTCAGAGAAAACAGAAAAGAGCTATCAAATTATATAAAAAGTGCAATACTTTATTATATGTAATTATGCATAAAACATATACAACAGTGAGGGCCTCTAGAAGAGGGGCACAGAAAAAACCTGGTCTCAAGTGAACAGAATGCAATAAACCCATAGGAACAGTATATTACAAATAAGGCAAATGCAAGTGATAAAATGAGTAATAATAGTCAGCCCTTTCTGATGTGATATATGCTAGCCAAATAGTGAAAGAAAACCATGTAACCACGACACTGTTGTAAAATCCATGCATAGGCGAGATTGGACCAAGGGACCGAGCCACATGGCTGACTAGTCTTAAAGGAAGGTTGGCAGCAGTTTCTCCCTGTCCCCTGCCAGTGATTCCAAATCTCCCCCTATACATGCATGCAGGAAGAGACCTATTGCGGAAGGGGAGCCGGTGGGGAGAAGTTGGAAGAGATCCTCCTGACCGACTAGTGTCCGGTGCTGCTCAGTCCCCAACAGCTTGTAATGTACAATTTCCTCTGAAACGCCGCAACGTTTCAGAGTCAGATATACCTGGTAGAGATCATACAGCCACCGTCTGATACATGCTGTCCGTAATCCAGGCCACAGGTATCAGCTTTTAGGGTCCTGATTTTTTTTATATATATTGCAGTTATAATAAACAGCCACTCGGGGGTGCTTTGCTTTACAGCATCTCTTCCATATTTTCTTCAGTCAAAGTTGTCAACATTTTTTGTTACTTTAATATCCTTAAAAAATACTCGATGGACATGTGTCTTTTTATCACCGTTTTTCATATGTAATATTGTAGACCTGTCACAATAGGGTCTGAATCTTATTAAGCCACACGGAGTTCATGGACGTTCCCGTACGTGAACTGGCTTTTACAATCCTGTATGACTAACATCCTATTCCGAGCAAAATAATTGAAAATAGGAAACAGATTTTTTTTATTCTCGATGTTTAACATATTTTTATTGTCTTTTTGCTGATTTTCTTTCTATATTTTAGTTGACTGTTGTACGAAAATGCAGTACCCTGAAAACCATAACAAGCCGGTTTACTGATATTCACCTTCTGGTTTTAATTTTACTATAGTAATGGACTATACTGTATGTACAATGTTCAAGAAATTGCTGTTCATCAGCCCTTAAAGGGAACCTGTCACCTGAATTTGGCGGGACCAGTTTTGGGTCATATGGGCGGAGTTTTCAGGTGTTTGATTCACCCTTTCCTTACCCGCTGGCTGCATGCTGGCCGGAATATTGGATTGAAGTTCATTCTCTGTCCTCCGTAGTACACGCCTGCGCAAAGCAAGATTACCTTGCACAGGTGTGTACTACGGAGGACAGAGAATGAACTTCAATCCAATATTGCGGCCAGCATGCAGCCAGCAGGTAAGGAAAGGGTGAATCAAACACCTGAAAACTCCGCCCATATGACCCAAAACTGGTCCCGCCAAATTCAGGTGACAGGTTCCCTTTAAGGCTATATGCACACGTAGTCTGGGTCCACTGCGGATTTTTCCGCCGCGAATTCCAGCAGATTTGATAAATCCGCGATGGAAAACCGCTGCGGATTTATCGCGGATTTACCGCGGATTTTCTGCGTTTTCCACTGTGGCTTTACAACTGCAGTTTTCCATAAGGGCAGTTGTAAAACCGCTGTGGAAAACGCACAGAGAAGTAACATGCTGCGGAATGTAAACTGCTGCGTTTCCGCGTGTTTTTTTCCGCAGCATGTGCACAGCGTTTTTTGTTTTCCATAGGTTTACAGTGACCTGTAAACACATGGGAAACTGCTGCGGATCCGCAGCTGCAGAAACGCTGCGGATTCGCAGCAAAATCCGCATCGTGTGCACATTGCCTAAATGCTCATGAACGTGCCAATAATCTCATAACCACAAACAGAGGAGTACCTTGCTTTTTCAATACCAGGAGGCAAGAATTCAGTTTGGCTCCCAACCCTTCCCCCCGTAAGCATATATGCAATTTGCACACCTATTTATGTGCCGCTGAGCTGGTCTAACTAATTTTCTCAATGTTCTGTGAAAAACTGAGAGAAGCTGGAAAAGAAGCTTGTCGTCACATTATCGTAAGTATGAAAACTGCATATGAGTGAAGTGGCCATGTGATGACTGCTGGAACCAGCAGGCAGAGCTGAATCCTGACAGTGAGCATATTACATGCTCTTAGGATTGGCTTCAGTGCTAAGATCCGGCATGCCCGGTTTGGTAGTGGGTCTGTAATGGTGAGGGGAGGCATTTCTTTGGTGGGCCGCACAGCCCTCCATGTGCTATCCAGAGTTACCCTACTGCCTTTAGGTACCTGGATGAGATCCTCATAACTGTTGTGAGACCATATGCAGCTGCACTGGGCCCTGGGTTCCTTCTGATGCTTGACAATGTTAGGACTCATGTGACTGAATTGTGTCAGCAGTTCATGCAAGATGAAGGCATTGATGCTGTGGACTGGCGCACCCATTCCCCAGACCTGAATCCAATTGAGCACAACTGGGGCATCATGTCTCGCTCCATCCACCAACGCCTTGTTACACCACAGACTGTCCAGGAGTTGAGTGATGTTTTAATCCAGGTCTGGGAGGAGATCCCTCAGGAGAGCATTCGCCTTTTCATCTGGAGCATGATCAGGGTTTGTAAGTAGGTCATACAGGCACATGGAGGTCACACACACTTCTGAGCATCATTATCTTGCATTGAGGCATTTCCATTAAAGTTGGATCAGCCTGTAATTTGAATTTGAGTATCATTCCAAATGCAGACCTCCATGGGATATTAATTTTGATTTACATTGATCATTTTTATGTTTTCCCCTTTAATGGTACAAACATCTCTACTACTCGCTGTTATCTGCCGTCTATCATCCTGCACCTTCCCCTTTAATGTGCCTGTTGAATGTTTGCTAAATTCATTTGTTGCATTGTATTACTTACTGCTGTCCATCCATGCTGAGGTCACAGGAGATATTATCGTGTTCAAGGTGTTAGAGCATATGTTTGCAGCCAGGTCTAGTGCCTTTGATCATGTAACCTCCCCTGGGGTGTTGGCCAATTGCTAATTTATCCCAAATAAGGACCCACAATCCCTCTCACCTGATCCTTTATTCAGTCCAATAAATTTAGTAGCATCTTAAGGGGGACACGCGTGTGGGGTCAGGCACGCGCATCCCTGCAGCAAAGCATCACGGCAGCTAAGCATACAGACGCCGCAGTTATTTCAACGGCCGGGAATTCACGGCAGGAGTCAGGACCCCACTCTATGTTCTGTTTCTTCTGGGTGCGTCTTCTGAGTAAGCACTTCTTATTACTTGGATCTAGCTTTTCTATTAACCCATCTTACTTCTTCGCCATGTTTACCTATGCCCGTACAGTGTTTGCTCCATTAGTCCTCTCTCTCCTTCACTATCACAAATCCCAGCACTCTCTAACCTAGTAATCATCTCCCCCTCCCTCTTACCTCCCCACCTGTCCTCTGCTGACCGCTCCTCAACCTCAAATCTGTCCTACAAAGACATAAAACAAGTCGGCCACTATCTTTCTCCCACCTGCTCTCTCTCTCTCTCTGCTTCTCCTCACTGCTGGAGACATATCTCCCATCCCTGGACCCCCACATCTCATACCTCCCATTACTACTCCCTCCTATCACTCCCTATCCAACATGAACTTCCGCAATCTTTCCAACATAAAACCTGTGCCCCTGACGCCCACCCCCCTGCTCCCTCTCTCTAGAGCACTCTGGAATGCCTGCTCAATCTGCAATAAGCTTCATGTGATTCACGACCTTTTTCTCTCTCGCACTCTTGCCTTCCTTGGCCTCACAGAAACATGGCTAACACCCTCTGACACTGCCTCCCCTGCTGCGCTGTGTTACGGAGGCCTCCACTTCACCCACACCCCTCGACCCGGCAACAAACATGGTGGAGGAGTGGGTCTTCTCCTTTCTTCAAACTGCACCTTTAACCCAATCCCACCTCTTCCCTCCCTTATCCTCCCCTCTTTTGAAGTCCATTCTGTCCGCATCTACTCTCCCTCCAACCTCCAAGTGGCCGTCATATACCGACCTCCAGGTCCGGCCACTGCCTTTATTGACCAATTCTCCACCTGGCTTCTTCACTCTCTCTCTGCTGATATTCCCACCATCATCTTGGGTGACTTCAACATCCCCATAGATACCCTTCAGTCAACAGCCTCCAAACTACTGTCTTTTACCTTATCCTTTGGACTTACTCAGTGGTCCTCCGCAGCCACCCACACAGACGGACATACATTAGACCTGGTCTTCACCCGTCTCTGCTCTCTATCTAACTTCACCACCTCCCCTCTCCCTCTATCCGACCACCATCTGCTCACCTCATCCCTGTCCTCACCAGTCATCCATGTCCAGCAACATGCGCACCCACGCAGAAACCTTGCACACCTAGACACCCACACACTCTCTGACTCCATCCTACCACTGGCATCCATATCCTCACTCCACGACACAGACACTGCCACTGCTTTCTACAATGCCACTCTCGCATCAGCTATTGACACGGTTGCCCCTCTCGTCCATGGCAGAGTGCGACATATCAATAGACAACCCTGGCACAATAACACCACCAAAAAGCTCCGGCAAGTGTCCAGGGTTGCGGAGCGGCGTTGGAAGAAAACACACTCGCAAGATGACTTCATGGTATTCAAACAAGCAACACTCGCTTTTAAATCTGCACTCACCTCTGCTAAACAGGCCTACTTCACAACCCTCGTATCTTCCCTATCCTACAACCCCAAACAGTTATTCAATACCTTTAACTCCCTCCTCCGCCCCCCACTGCCCCCTCCAATCTGCGTTCAAACATGCCACAATCACGCCTATCCTTAAAAAGCCAACCCTCGATCCAACTGCTATGTCCAGCTATCGCCCAATATCGCTGCTCCCATTCGCTTCCAAACTCCTGGAGCAGCACGTCCATGCTGAACTCTCCTCCCACCTCTCATCTAACTTGTTGTTCGACAATCTACAATCTGGTTTCCGCCCCCATCACTCAACTGAGACTGCCCTGACCAAAATCACTAACGACCTAATTACCGCCAAAGCTACTGGTCAATTCTCTGTACTCCTCCTTCTAGACCTGTGCTCTGCTTTCGACACAGTTGACCACTGCCTCCTACTACAGATCCTCTCCTCCTTTGGCATCAAAGACCTCGCCCTATCCTGGATCGCCTCGTACCTTTCCAACCGCACATTCAGCGTCTCCCACTCCCATACTACCTCCTCATCCCACCCTCTCTCTGTTGGAGTCCCCCAAGGCTCTGTTCTAGGACCCCTACTCTTCTCAATCTATACACTTGGCTTGGGACAACTCATAAAGTCCCATGGATTCCAGTACCACCTCTATGCTGATGACACTCAGATCTACCTCTCTGGCCCAGACGTCACCGCTCTGCTGTCCAGAATCCCAGAGTGCCTATCAGCCATATCCTCCTTCTTCTCCTCTCGCTTCCTCAAACTCAATGTAGACAAATCTGAACTCATCATCTTTCCTCCATCCCACAAATCTTCCTTACCTGACCTATCTATCGCAGTCAATGACATCATGCTTTCCCCTGTACCCGAAGTCCGCTGCCTCGGAGTAACCTTCGACTCTGCCCTGTCCTTCAAACCACACATCCAAGCTCTTTCCACCTCCTGTTGCCTCAAGCTCAAAAATATCTCCAGGATCCGTCCTTTCCTCAACCCCCAATCTACTAAAATGCTTGTGCACGCCCTCATCATCTCCCGCCTTGACTACTGCAACATCCTTTTCTGTGGCCTCCCTGCTAACACCCTTGCACCTCTCCAGTCCATCCTTAACTCTTCTGCCCGACTAATTCATCTCTCTCCTCGCAACTCCTCCACTTCCCCCCTCTGCAAATCTCTTCACTGGCTCCCATTCCCTCAGCGTATCCAGTTCAAATTACTAATACTGACCTACAAAGCCATACATAACCTGTCTCCTCCATATATCTCTGAACTAATCTCCCGATATCTTCCCTCACGTGATCTCCGGTCCTCCCAAGATCTCCTTCTCTCCTCCACACTTATTCGCTCCTCATCCAATCGCCTCCAAGACTTCTCCCGAATATCCCCCATCCTCTGGAACTCTCTGCCCCAACACGTCCGACTATCAACCACAGTCGGATCCTTCAGACGGAACCTGAAAACTCATCTCTTCAGGAAAGCCTACAGCCTGCAATGACCCCGCTGCCTCCTCATCACTACCGAAGCTACCGCCTCACCAACACCGGAGATCCTACAACCCTCAACCTACTGTCTCCTTCCCCATAATCCTGTATAACGTAAGCCCGCAAGGGCAGGGTCCTCGCCCCCCTGTATCAGTCCGTCATTGTTAGTTTGTTTACTGTTAGTGATATCTGTAACTTGTATGTAACCCCTTCTCATGTACAGCACCATGGAATCAATGGTGCTATATAAATAAATAATAATAATAAAAAATAATGTTTTATTGTTTTCAATGCATTCCACTATGTAATGAAGAAAGAGTTGCAACTGGAATATTTCATTCAGTGATATCTAAGATGGGGATTATCAGTGTTCCCTTTATTTTTTTTAGCAGTGTATAATGCACCCCTAATAGTCCTCCATACAGTATAATGCACTCCCCATAGTCCTCCAATTAATATAATGCACCCTCCATAATCCTTAATACAGTATAATGCATCCCCATACATTACAATGCACAACCCATAGTCATCCATGTAGTATAATACACAGCCCATAGTCCTACATGTAGTATAATGCACAGCCCATTCTGTTATATGTTCTCCATCTTGGTATATGACCCCCATCCTGATATATGGTCTCCATCCTGTTATATGGTCCCCATCCTGGCACATGTCCCCCATCCTGGTATATGTTGTCCCATCCTGGTATATGTCACCCCATCCTTGCATATGTCATCCCATCCTGGTATATGGCACTTTTTCTGGGCCCAATCCTGGTATATTGCCATCATCGCGGGCCCCATCCTGGTATATATTCCTCATCCTGATATATGTCCCTCATCCTGATATATAGCCTTCATCCTGGTATATGTCCCTCATCCTGATATATAGCCTTCATCCTGGTATGTGTCCCCATCCTGGTATCCTGGTATATGGACCTTATCCTGATTTTTAGCCCTCATCTGGGTATATGTCCCCATCCTGGTATGTATATTGCCATCATCCTGGGCCCCATTCTGGTTTATATCCCTCGTCCTGGTATATGGCCCCCATCCTGGTATATGGCCCCCATCCTGGTATATGGCCCTCATCCTGGTATATGGCCCCACTGTTCAATACACAGACAAAAACAATAAACACTCCTACTCACCTTCCCAGCGCTCCTACACCGCGCAGTGTCCACTCCTGAAGCCGGCAGCTGACATTGGTGTGTATCAGGAGCGCATAATGTCACTGCCATACGTCCCTTGTCACGTGCACGCCGACGTGAGCTGCTGGCCTCTGATTTTCTGGCACCGTGTATTGTGGCACACGGACCTGATGGGTCTCTGCACTGCAGTACACTTCAGCTGAATGTGGGTCTGAGGACACACATCCAGCTGAAATAGGGTCTGACATCAGCCAGCCCATCTCTCACCAGACCTGGTCGTTACGCCCCTGACTCTATGTGACTGCAGGCTACTGAATTCTCACAGCGCATGCACTGCATAGTTTTAGGATTCTCCCTTGTTAGTGGCAAAAGTGGATGGTCATGTGAGCATAAGTATGCGGTTTGTATACTTCTGGCCACATTCCAGTCTCATTCAATTAATTTTCATTGAGTGAGTCAACGCATATCTAGTCGGCACGTGGCTGCATATATCTCACCACCACGAGAGAATCCTGACAACGTGCAGTGCGCACTGCGAGAATTCAGAAGTCTGTAGTCACATAGAATGACTGCAGACTCATCACAAACCTGGACAACCTCTTTAATGCTCCAAACATGAATAAAAATATGAAAATTAGTATCACAAAAAAAATATTTACATCCTGGTACCTCTGGAGTCGTTCTCTTTCTTCTTCATCTTGTTCAGATGCCATGATGAGTTTTCTCATCCACAGTTCATCTCTGCAGACTTCCATTTTCTCCGGTCTTCTGCAGCATATCGACATACGAGGCCCTTAAAAATAACAGTGTCATTATAATGCTCCCAAATAAAAATATCTGCCCTACGCTGAGCGCCTGAACAAATGATTACCCCTCACTATATTCCCTTCACAAAATATGACCAGCACACTGTTCCTCTTATGGTACATGCCCTCCCCTTTCCATACTGGGCCCCCTCTTCACACTATTCTTTCACACTGAGTGCCCTCGATAGGGCCCAGCCTCTATACTGTGCCCCGTCATTACACTCCCCCTCTTTGGCCTACTGTCCCTTCCTGGCTGTGCCCTTATACTGTCCCCCCATGCTACAACTCACACTTCCTCCATAATGTCACCTCACATTATTCCCCGTAATAGCCTCCCATCTCACACATTTCCCCCTCCCTCCTCAGACTGTCTCATATTTACACCCTCACTTTCCATACTGCCTCCTCACACATCCCTCCGACTCCACATACTGTGTCCGCACCCATTCCATCACCCGTGCTGCCCACAAAATACCTCCGACTTCCCATGCTGTGTCTGCATACATTTTTCCCCTTGCTACTCATATTGTGTCTGCACCCATCCCCCACCCACCGTACTGTGTTTTCACCCATCCACTCACTCTCTCACCTTACTGTGTCTGCATCCTCCCCCTTCGCTTCCAATACTTCTTTCGCACCCATCCTCCCCATTCTGTGTCAACACCCATCCCTCCACTCACCATACTGTGTCTGCAACCTCCCCCTCATACATTCCTTCCTCGCTCCTCATACTGTGTCCGCATCCATCCCCTCACTCACCATACTGTGTCCACATTCATCCCCCCCATACTGTTTCCTCATACATGCCCCCATCTCCCCCTTGCTCCTCATACTATGTCTTCAAATTTCTCCCTCTCCCCTTATTGTGTCTGCACTTGTCCCAAAACTTGTGTCCTTAAATCTTTCCACACAGTAAATCTCCCCACACAGTATATTTTCCCTGTTACATTTAATGATGTGGTGTCTTCAACTGCACTGGTGTGAAGCACTTACCACCAATGTTCTTCATGCCTCTATGCACTGGCAAGTGATGTCAGCAGCGTGATCACATGAGCTGACCATGCAGCTGATGTCGCTCTGACCTAGCGGTCAGTGCTTCAATTGTATTCGCGTCTGAAAGACGTTACCTGGAAGTCGGCGCACTGCACCTTCTCTGAGCCGGCTCTCAGTTTGCCTCTGACCACATAATATTTTCCCTGTATGTATGACTTGTTTGTACTTGTAAGGAGTAGAAAAAGTATATATTTAGCGTAACGGGGTCTTCTGCTACTGAACAATGTGTCCCTAACTTAGGATGTATTATAATCAGGAAAATGTGCATCTTTCTCCACTGCTAAGCCACATCTTCTCATTCGCCTGCTTCCTAAACTCATAATCCACTTTTACCAACAGCATAAGGGCTCACTCACACTGTCGTAGTTTTCTCATGCAAGAGAATCGGCCGATTACGCTAAGGACACTTGGCTCAAACTGTGTCACGGTTTGAGCTGAATGTCATCTTACTAAGATAAGAGTCTCTTGTATAAAAGAATCGCATCACAGGTGCAGAAAAGACAGAGAACTTAATTTTTCCATCTTATCCATTGTTTCTTTAAGTGTACATCAGACTGCACTCAAATGAAATCCGAGCGCAGTCTTATGTTTCACACACGCCCATAGACTTGTATGGGTGCACGTGCTCCAATTATCAGATGCCCTCATAGCATGCTGCATTTTCTTTCTCATGCCGAATCAGTCCTGCCCCATATTATAAGATTGCTCCAAGTGCTATCCGATAAAACATTAGATAGCACTCAGCCATGTTATACGCTAGTGTGAGTGTACCCTAAAGGTGTTGTCCATGATTGCGCTCAAGTCTGCAGTCAGTCTATGTGACTGCAGACTTGTGAATCCTCACAGCATGCACAGTGCACGCTGTCAGGGTTCTCCTTTACTGGCACTGGGAGCTGGAAGTCATGTGACTGCAAACATTTTGATGAGACGTATCATTTTAATTGACCTAGGCCGCGCATGTCTAGTCGACACGTGACCGCATGCATGCAAATCATTGTCACCGGAGAATCCTGACAGCACGCAGTGTGCGCACTGTGAGGATTCACAAGTCTGCAGTCACATAAAGTGACTGCAGTCTTATACCACAAACCTGGACCACCCCTTTAAATACTTATTGGTGAAAGCAAGACCGACTGTGAACTCACTAAAGTATCATGTAACAGACCCTAATAAAGTCTGTGAAATGGGGAACAGGGAGTGTCACAGACAAAAGCAGAGAAATCGATCTGTGCTGCTAGCAAGTAATTTATCTCACCCCATTGCTGGATTCACAGCCACACAGCTTAGTATTGTATATTGTCCACCGTGCTGTTGCTTCTGAGAGACAGGAGAGCAGGAATCCCCCATGTTTGTGTGCTGTGTATGGGAGGCATCATAGCAGCAGGTCTTCACTCACCAGCTCAGAGACAATTAATAATTAGAGATAAAGGCTGCAGAGTGTAAAATTAGTGAAACATAAAGAAATAGTGCTAATCCTTCTGTACTCACACACAACAGTTTATCCAAAAAAGTCACCTGAAATGACACGTATGCTTTAACATAGAAAACATATTTTGAATGAAAATTTCCTAGACAAAAAACATTGTATGCGTGACACAAACCAAGTATCCCTGACACGGCCAAATATCCCTGGAAGTCTGGTGTCTGTATGATTTCTCATATCCGCAGCTTTCTACTCTCCTTTCCAGAATGAAATATTACAATGGTCCATGGAAGCCAGTTGGATCTACAACGAACTGTGCGGAATAATGAGAATCATATAATGAAGATGCTGAGTCTTGTACAATGGGATTTTTATTTTATTGGTTGCAACGATCATAAAAGCAAGAACAAATCTAATATTGGCTTTTTTATAGCAAGCGGTGTAATTTCTAGTTATTTAAAATAGGAAGGGAAAAGACTATGAGTACTCAGTCTATTGTATCTAGTGATGCCAGCACAGCCTTAGACTAAATACAGACAGGGACTATTAAAGGGGCCGCGGTCCTCACGATGTGCGGGAAAATGTAACATTGCAAATTTGAGGGGCACAGAAGATTATGGTTCCAGTACAATACATTGTAATATGCCTATTATGACACTTTTCAAATGCTGAAAACTTTTTAACCTTATTCTTCATCTATTTATATAGGACTTACCACTATCCTGCAGCATAAGACCCTATCCATCGCAACCCTAAATAGATACAGACCCCAGAGCAGACACCCAAAACTAATGCAGACCCAGAAATAGACCTCGACACCACATACCCAGGACCAACCTAATGTATACACACTCCTCAACAATGAGCTTGGAACACCAAGAAGGAAAAGTCATGGAATTATGGAAACCACAAGATAAATTGACATGTTACTGATATGCAAATGATGCAAAAATGGAAGCTAAGGTTTCAAAACATCTTGATTAATTTAGTATGGAGTATGAGCACTTGCACATCTTGGCTGCTATAAAGTAGGTTATTGATTAATGGTTGTATAAGGAATTTTCTGCAGCCCTGAATGCACTTGGGCAAATCATCAAGATCTGCTGCTGCCAGCTCCCTTTGCAGTTACCGACCGATGACGCCTGAGATGTGCTCGATGGGGGACAAGTCCATCGGAGCTGCTGCAGGCCATGTAGCACATTTAGGCTATGGTTGAATAGTAGCACATGGTAGTTCATAGTAGTACCAGAAACATGCGGCCTGGCATCGAGTTGAAAAACAGCTATTGGAACACTTTAGAGAAATGATCGTAAACTGGTTCCACGATCAAATCAATGTGAAAAATAGAATATCCCTGGAGTAGAACTATTGTGACATTCCCTTGTAAAGGCCTCTTCATGACATATGACATTGCCCACATGGTCTTCAGATTAATCTCTGGCTATCATTGTGTCTAAGATAAAACCGTGACTCATCTCTCAAGAAGATAAACTTCCATTCCAGCCTACTTTGCCATCTTGCTTTGCACTATGAAAGAAGTTGAACCAGTGGTATGGCCAAGTGTCCTAGGAGACATTTTTCAACGAGTCAATGGCCGGCCACATGCTTCTGGAGCAGACATTTTTTCTAATCAGAGTGCTGAATTCACATCTACACTGCTCAGTAGTGTTGTATGATGTCTTCGATCCTGCTGCTTATCACTCTGCGTGACCAAAATGTGCTACCATGGCCTCCAGCATCTCCAGACTTGTCTCCCATCAAACACTTTTGGGACGTCATTGATCAGCAGTTACAAAGAGAGATGACAGCAACGGATCATGACGATTTACGTGCCCAAGCGTTACTTCCATTTTTTCATAATTTGTATATCATTTTCATGTCTATCCAGCCTGTGATTTCCATAATTCCATGATTTTTTTCTTCTCTATGTAGCAATGTCATTGTTGAGGAGTGTAGATACATACCCTAAATCTCAGTGGTGTGATCTAATGTATGTTCCCATTAAATCCAGGTAGAAAATCCACTGCCCATAGGCCCTGCACTGCATGTACCTCTTAAAAAAAATACTTTCTGGTTACCTGGCCACTGTAAAATTAAGAAGCTTCTTCTTTAAGTGACCCAGGGTGCTGACATTCTTCATGCGCTTGCATTGTTTTTGATGATTCTTTCCTTGCCTTTATTGTCTGCGCCAAACCAAAGTATGAACAGATGACAAAGCCGTACTACAAATGTCCTTTCTTCTTCTTTGAGGAGGAGTACTGAGTCTAGCAATGCACACTTGTGGCTCAGTTTCCATCTCTCCAGACTCAGACACGCTTGTTAGGAATGTTAACCCTGTCTGAAGGAATATGAAGTGTCCTGCTGACTTATGCTTTATGGACCAATCATATATTGTAGTGATTGACAAGCGGGACAGACGACCCGCGGCTCTTGAATTGTTGTATACACACACCTCAACTTGTCCAACCAGCATGGATTACAGATCAGACAAAGCTGGAGAAGAAGGATTATGATGAGAAATGAATCACAGATAGACATACTAGTGATGAACAGAAATATCGTGTATGAGTTTACATAGGACTGTCGGTAAACTTCTACATTAATTTCAGATAGAAATATGTAATTTAAAAGTAAGCCCACAGTTATCTGCATTGGCAAATGTTTATGTACCTCTTTTGAAAGTTCTCACATATTAGGGCTGATAACTTGGCCTTGATCTTCAGGCAAGTCGAGGGTTTGCAATACAGGGTCATGATTTAAATGGTCACTGTAATTTCAACAAACTTTGCAAAAAATCAATGGTATGAGTGAATATAAAAAACATTGCCATATAGCTTATCAAGGAAATATGCTTCTTTCTCTGCATATTAGCCAAGCAAAACACACTGCCATTTCATTTAAATATCATTATCATATGTTACAGAACCTATTAATATCTATGGCGATGAGATGGAGAGGCACATACACAGGTAGATAAAAACATCCTTGGTAAAGCTTCTAGCAAGTAATTTATCTAATCAGAGTGCTGAATTCACATGTACACTGCTCAGTAGTGTTGTATGATGTCTTCCATGCTGCTGCTTTTGACTTTGCACTTCAAAGAGAGTGTATCCTATGTGATGTATATACAGCAGAGTCTCAGGGTCTCCTGTGTGATGTATACCACAATTGTAGTGTCTCCTATGTAGTGTATAAAGCTGTCTTTTATATTCTATGTGAGATATACACCTGAGTCTGTGTATAATATGTGATGTATACAACAGTCTCAGTGTATCCTATGTGATTTATATACAGCAGTCTCAGTGTATCTTATGTGATGCATCCAGAACTCCCAGTGTATACTATATATCAGTCTCATTGTATGATATATGATGTATATTCTGCAGTCTCAGTGTATCCTATGTGATGTATACAGAGACCCCAGTATATATTATAGCTGTCTCAGTGTCTCCTATGTGATGTATATACCCCAGTCTCATTGTCTCCTATGTGAGGCATATACTGCAGTCTCAGTATCTAATACAGCAGGCTTGTTGTATCCTATGTGATATATATAAAGCACAGTCTCAGCATCTCCTATGTGAAGTATATACAGAAGTCTCGATGTCTCCTATGTGATGTATACAGTATAGTCTTGGTGTCTCCAGTGTGATGGATATACAGCAGTCTTGGTGTCTCTTATGTGTTAAGTATAAAGCATAGCCTAATGATCTCCTATGTTAGTATATACATAAGTCATGATATATATATTAAGCACAGCCTTGGCGTCTTGTATGTTGGTATATACAAACATTGTGATATATATAAAGCACAGCCTCAGCGTTTCCTATGTTAGTATATACAGACATAGTAACATAGTAACATAGTTAGTAAGGCCGAAAAAAGACATTTGTCCATCCAGTTCAGCCTATATTCCATCATAATAAATCCCCAGATCTACGTCCTTCTACAGAACCTAATAATTGTATGATACAATATTGTTCTGCTCCAGGAAGACATCCAGGCCTCTCTTGAACCCCTCGACTGAGTTCGCCATCACCACCTCCTCAGGCAAGCAATTCCAGATTCTCACTGCCCTAACAGTAAAGAATCCTCTTCTATGTTGGTGAAAAAACCTTCTCTCCTCCAGACGCAAAGAGCGAGATATTTGTATTGTCCCCTTATATACTTATACATGGTTATTAGATCGCCCCTCAGTCGTCTTTTTTCTAGACTAAATAATCCTAATTTCGCTAATCTATCTGGGTATTGTAGTTCTCCCATCCCCTTTATTAATTTTGTTGCCCTCCTTTGTACTCTCTCTAGTTCCATTATATCCTTCCTGAGCACCGGTGCCCAAAACTGGACACAGTACTCCATGTGCGGTCTAACTAGGGATTTGTACAGAGGCAGTATAATGCTCTCATCATGTGTATCCAGACCTCTTTTAATGCACCCCATGATCCTGTTTGCCTTGGCAGCTGCTGCCTGGCACTGGCTGCTCCAGGTAAGTTTATCATTAACTAGGATCCCCAAGTCCTTCTCCCTGTCAGATTTACCCAGTGGTTTCCCGTTCAGTGTGTAATGGTGATATTGATTCCTTCTTCCCATGTGTATAACCTTACATTTATCATTGTTAAACCTCATCTGCCACCTTTCAGCCCAAGTTTCCAACTTATCCAGATCCATCTGTAGCAGAATACTATCTTCTCTTGTATTAACTGCTTTACATAGTTTTGTATCATCTGCAAATATCGATATTTTACTGTGTAAACCTTCTACCAGATCATTAATGAATATGTTGAAGAGAACAGGTCCCAATACTGACCCCTGCGGTACCCCACTGGTCACAGCGACCCAGTTAGAGACTACCATTTATAACCACCCTCTGCTTTCTATCACTAAGCCAGTTACTAACCCATTTACACACATTTTCCCCCAGACCAAGCATTCTCATTTTGTGTACCAACCTCTTGTGCGGCACGGTATCAAACGCTTTGGAAAAATCGAGATATACCACGTCCAATGACTCACCGTGGTCCAGCCTATAGCTTACCTCTTCATAAAAACTGATTAGATTGGTTTGACAGGAGCGATTTCTCATAAACCCATGCTGATATGGAGTTAAACAGTTATTCTCATTGAGATAATCCAGAATAACATCCCTCAGAAACCCTTCAAATATTTTACCAACAATAGAGGTTAGACTTACTGGCCTATAATTTCCAGGTTCACTTTTAGAGCCCTTTTTGAATATTGGCACCACATTTGCTATGCGCCAGTCCTGCGGAACAGACCCTGTCGCTATAGAGTCCCTAAAAATAAGAAATAATGGTCTATCTATTACATTACTTAGTTCTCTTAGTACTCGTGGGTGTATGCCATCCGGACCCGGAGATTTATCTATTTTAATCTTATTTAGCCGATTTCGCACCTCTTCTTGGGTTAGATTGGTGACCCTTAATATAGGGTTTTCATTGTTTCTTGGGATTTCACCTAGCATTTCATTTTCCACCGTGAATACCGTGGAGAAGAAGGTGTTTAATATGTTAGCTTTTTCCTCGTCATCTACAACCATTCTTTCCTCACTATTTTTTAAGGGGCCTACATTTTCAGTTTTTATTCTTTTACTATTGATATAGTTGAAGAACAGTTTGGGATTAGTTTTACTCTCCTTAGCAATGTGCTTCTCTGTTTCCTTTTTGGCAGCTTTAATTAGTTTTTTAGATAAAGTATTTTTCTCCCTATAGTTTTTTAGAGCTTCAATGGTGCCATCCTGCTTTAGTAGTGCAAATTCTTTCTTTTTACTGTTAATTGCCTGTCTTACTTCTTTGTTTAGCCACATTGGGTTTTTCCTATTTCTAGTCCTTTTATTCCCACAAGGTATAAACCGCTTACAGTGCCTATTTAGGATGTTCTTAAACATTTCCCATTTATTATCTGTATTCTTATTTCTGAGGATATTGTCCCAGTCTACCGACGTTGTGATATATATATATAAAGCACAGCCTCAACATCTCCTATGTTGGTATAAACAGAAGTCTCAGCGTATCCTCTGTGATGTATATACAACAGACTCTGTGTCTCCTATGTGATGTATATACAACAGTCTCAATGTCTCCTATGTGATGTATATACAGCAAGCTTGTTGTCTCCTATGTCATATATATAAAGCACAGTCTCAGCATCTCCTATGTGAAGTATATATACAGCAGTCTCGGTGTATCCTATGTGACGTATATACAGCAGTCTTGGTGTCTCCTATGTGATATATATAAAGCACAGCCTCAGCATCTTCTATGTTAGTATACACTGTGTTCCAAATTATTATGCAGATGACATTTTTCTCGGATTTTCCTAAATGGTCGGTGCAAATGAAAGTAAGTCTAATAAAAGTCATCACCCGTTAGAGTATACATCGAATTTTATTGAAGAAACCTCCCAATGATAACAGTATTATCTCCAAAATGAATGAAAACTCACAATGCACTGTTCCAAATTATTAGGCACAGTAGAATTTCTAAACATTTGATATGTTTTAAAGAACTGAAAATGCTCATTTGTGGAATTTGCAGCATTGGGAGGTAACATTCACTGAGCAAAAAAGCTATTTAACTCCAAAACATCCTAACAGGCCAAGTTACTTGTTAACATAGGAACCCTTCTTTGATATCACCTTCACAATTATTGCATTCTTGAGTTTTTGTAGAGTTTCAGCTAGTACGTCTTTGCATGAAGTCAGAATAGCTTCCCACCCTCATAGATCTTTTGCTTGATGATACTTTAAAGGTTCTCTGTACGGTTGAGGTCAGGGTAAGATGGTGGCCACACCATGAGTTTATCTCCTTTTATGCCCATAGCAGCCAATGACTCAGAGGTATTATTTGCAGCATGAGATGGGGCATTGTCATGCATGAAGATGATTTTGCTCCTGAAGGCACGTTTCTGCTTTCATACCATGGAAGAAAGTTGTCAGTCAGAAACGCTATTTACTTTACAGAGGTCATTTTCACATCTTCAGGAACCTTAAAGGGCCCCACCAGCTGTTTCCCCATGATTCAGGCCCAAAACATGATTTCTCCACCTCCTTGCTGACGTCGCAGCCTTGTTGCGACATGGTGGCCATCCGCCAACCACCCACTACTCCATCCATCTGGACCATCCAGGGTTGCTCGACACTCATCAGTAAACAAGACATGTCTGGGCCCACTGCAACCGTTTCTGCTCATGAACACTGTTTAGGGGTGGCCGAATAGTAGGCTTATGCACCACAGCAAGCCTTTGAAGGATTATACACCTTGAGGTTCGAGGGACTCCAGAGGCACCAGCAGCTTCAATTAACTGTTTGCTGCTTTGTATTGGTATTTTGGCAGCTGCTCTCTTAATCCAATGAATTTGTCTGGCAGAAACCTTCCTCATTATGCCTTTATCTGCATGAACTCTCTCTGTGCTCTGTTTCAGTCACAAATCTCTTCACAGTATGATGATCACAAAGTTTTTGTGAAGTATCTAATTTTGTCATAACTTGTCCAAGGCATTGCCCTATTTAACGCTTTTCAATAGCAGAGAGATCCTTTTTATTTCTCATATTGCTTGAAACATTTGGCCTGCTTAATAATGTGGAACATCATTTTTAAGTAGTTTTCCTTTAATTAGAATCACCTGGAAAACTAATTATCACATGTGTTTAAGATTGATTACAGTGATCCATTGAGCCCTGAGACACAATACCATCCACAAGTTTATTTGAAAAACAAAACAATTAAATCTTTATGACACTTAAATCCAATTTGCATAATAATTTGGAACACAGTGTATACAGAAGTCTCAGCATATCCTGTGTGATGTATACACAGCAGTCTTCATGTCTTCTATGTGAAGTATATATACAGCAATCTCGGTGTATCCTATGTGACGTATATACAGCAGTCTTGGTGTCTCCTATGTGATATATATATAAAGCACAGCCTCAGCATCTCCTATGTTAGTTTATACAGAAGTCTCAGCATATCCTGTGTGATGTATACAGTGGGGCAAAAAAGTATTTAGTCAGTCAGCAATAGTGCAAGTTCCACCACTTATAAAGATGAGAGGCGTCTGTAATTTACATCATAGGTAGACCTCAACTATGGGAGACAAACTGAGAAAAAAAAATCCAGAAAATCACATTGTCTGTTTTTTTAACATTTTATTTGCATATTATGGTGGGAAATAAGTATTTGGTCAGAAACAAAATTTCATCTCAATACTTTGTAATATATCCTTTGTTGGCAATGACAGAGGTCAAAAGTTTTCTGTAAGTCTTCACAAGGTTGCCACACACTGTTGTTGGTATGTTGGCCCATTCCTCCATGCAGATCTCCTCTAGAGCAGTGATGTTTTTGGCTTGGCAATACGGACTTTCAACTCCCTCCAAAGGTTTTCTATAGGGTTGAGATCTGGAGACTGGCTAGGCCACTCCAGGACCTTGAAATGCTTCTTACGAAGCCACTCCTTTGTTGCCCTGGCGGTGTGCTTTGGATCATTGTCATGTTGAAAGACCCAGCCACGTTTCATCTTCAATGCCCTTGCTGATGGAAGGAGGTTTGCACTCAAAATCTCACGATACATGGCCCCATTTATTCTTTCATGTACCCGGATCAGTCGTCCTGGCCCCTTTGCAGAGAAACAGCCCCAAAGCATGATGTTTCCACCACCATGCTTTACAGTAGGTATGGTGTTTGATGGATGCAACTCAGTATTCTTTTTCCTCCAAACACGACAAGTTGTGTTTCTACCAAACAGTTCCAGTTTGGTTTCATCAGACCATAGGACATTCTCCCAAAACTCCTCTGGATCATCCAAATGCTCTCTAGCAGACTTCAGACAGGCCTGGACATGTACTGGCTTAAGCAGTGGAACACATCTGGTACTGCAGGATCTGAGTCCATGGTGGCGTAGTGTGTTACTTATGGTAGGCCTTGTTACATTGGTCCCAGCTCTCTGCAGTTCATTCACTAGGTCCCCCCGCGTGGTTCTGGGATTTTTGCTCACCGTTCTTGTGATCATTCTGACCCCACGGGGTGGGATATTGCGTGGAGCCCCAGATCGAGGGAGATTATCAGTGGTCTTGTATGTCTTCCATTTTCTAATTATTGCTCCCACTGTTGATTTCTTCACTCCAAGCTGGTTGGCTATTGCAGATTCAGTCTTCCCAGCCTGGTGCAGGGCTACAATTTTGTTTCTGGTGTCCTTTGATAGCTCTTTGGTCTTCACCATAGTGGAGTTTGGAGTCAGACTGTTTGAGGGTGTGCACAGGTGTCTTTTTATACTGATAACAAGTTTAAACAGGTGCCATTACTACAGGTAATGAGTGGAGGAAAGAGGAGACTCTTAAAGAAGAAGTTACAGGTCTGTGAGAGCCAGAAATCTTGATTGTTTGTTTCTGACCAAATACTTATTTTCCACCATAAAATGCAAAAAAAAATGATAAAAAAACAGACAATGTGATTTTCTGGATTTTTTTTTCTCAGTTTGTCTCCCATAGTTGAGGTCTACCTATGATGTAAATTACAGACGCCTCTCATCTTTTTAAGTGGTGGAACTTGCACTATTGCTGACTGACTAAATACTTTTTTGCCCCACTGTACACAGCAGTCTTCATGTCTCCTATGTGAAGTATACAGCACTGTCTCGGTGTCTCTAATGTGTTGTATCCTGCAGACCTCTCTGCTTGAATTCTGTAAATGTTCCATGAGTTGCCATGAATTTTCCACTTTGAGGAGACTTGCAATTAAATATTCATCTGTGGTCGGAACAACTTACTGTTGTGAGCCGTTCTTCTCAAAACCTATCATCGCAAAGAGTCAATTTGGTCCAGCCGACGCAAACCTAGAAAGGCAATTGTGACCAACAACATGATCATACCACCTAACATCACATGTTGCACCAAAGTGAAGCAACTCCTGCCGTCACATTAGAGGTGAATTAATGAATTGTTTAACGAAATATATCAGGATCATTTATATTTGCTAATTTTATTTGGCCCACAATTTACATTATAAATATCCAAATGACCCTTGGATGATAAAAGGTTCTCCACCCTTGCTCTAAATAAATGAAGTATTCAGTCTAAAACATCAGGTTGTAGATGATGGACTTGTTCCTTTCATTGAACTATGTGCGTGTGGGGGGTATAACTAGTGCGATATTACTTCTGTATCCACAAAGCTGCAGGGTTAGAATAAGCATGTTCCTTTATTAAATTCCCGAACAGCGGGTGTACAATAGCGTACCCATGCCGACTGGCACTCGTCTATTATCAGAATATAGTCAGTGTCCCGATGCACAGCTTAATCCTATTATCAGCAACCGGCCATTGTGAATAATGTAATGTAATTTCCAGGAACCCCATGGATATGAAAGGATGAATATATAAAGTATGATATGTGTGTCTGGTGCTGAAATTAGCTGTTAACTCCAAACTTCTCAGATTCATAGCGTGAAAGCTCAAGATTCAAGGAAGCGAGCCTGGCATTCCTAAGGCCTATGTTATGCTCCAGAGCTGAAATCACAATTCTGCTGGTTCCTATTGGAAATTTTCGACAAGCTTGTTAGACTCACCGATACCCACCTTCGCTGAGCTTCTTTACATTTTCCAGTGTCAGATTATTATATTTTGCCTGGACGTCTTTTATAAAAGCCCTGCTCTGTGCCATTCTGCTGTAGTCCTTCCTGGAAATATTTTTTTTACTTACTCATATATTTATTTTACTCTTATATAATTCCATGAATTCCACATTACTTCACATCATTGTCCCCATAATATTTATTCCTTATCAGTATGGTCTTTGGAGTGGAGGAAGAAAACCAGAGAACCTGGAGGAAACCCACGCAAATATAGGAGAACGTACAAACTCCTTGTCAAAAATGATTCCCCTACCATACTGTCAGTTCTGAGTAGACCATGTCAGGCTGTATAGGGACAAAGGGGATGGTAACGCCCACTTGTCAATAAATTCCCACGTTTTCAGGAGGACCACCAAAGAGTTTTAAAAATGATACCGAATTCTATACATGGAATACAAATATAAAATATATAACGACAAGCCAGGATAGTTCACAGATCGTTTTAAACAGTTTATATCATTTACATTAACCATAAGTGGAAAAAGCATGTTCAGAATAAATGTCGCCATAATCAGATGTTCCTTGGGGGCCTAACGAGCCTGAATGATCTGGGACTGATTGGGAAAAAAACATGGCATATGTTTCAATATTAAACTTTAAAAAAAAAGGAGTACAGTATACAGCCATTCTTACATGGATTTTCAGAGTAAGTTCACCGGCTGCATCAGGTCTAAGATATCTATATCTATTTAATAATATATGCGGATTGTATTGTAACCTCTGGCGACAGAACGGCTTTACAAAATGTATTTAAAAGAAACTGGTGTAGATTAGAGAAGAAACAAATTGTGGAAGATAAAAAAAAAATCACAAAGAAAGCAAATAATAGTGTCTAAGAAAGGCCAGAAGAGAGGGATGGGCTTGGGAAAAATACATCATGAAGGAGTGGAGGGTCAAAGACAGTCCAAGGAAGATGTGCGAGGGAAATCAGCTGAGACGGAGGTTAATGTAGGTGAAATGGACAAGTAGGAAGGAAGTCAGCCGGGATATAGAGTAGTCAACATTTAAAGAGAGCCCATCACAAGTCTGGGGTTGCCCTTCTTATTTAGGAGATCAAAAATGCTGATAGTTGTCCCTAATGCCACCCTAAAGATCTGACTTTCCAGCAAAAGTTGGCCTCCAATTTCTTGTTTTGTGGATCATCAGTAATCAGAGCGGGATCCCACAACCCTCCTCACTGTGAAAGCACAAGATCTCGCGCCTTGAACTATGCCGGCGCTGAGGCGTTCTTTACTAAGCAGATCGGCGCGGTTGGTAGCATGTGAGATAGCGCGCTCTCACAGTGAGAGGGGCCATGCAGTCATTGTTTTAGCAAAAAAAATTATATACTGGATGTTTTAATATGGGAGTGTTCATGGAATACCCCTCGGGTTTCTCTATCATTCCTTAGGACAACCTCCCAGAAGTGAATAGGAGTAAGCTATACCGGCCTGCCTGCTCTCCCTTAGACTGCAAGACGGCTGACGTGGCCTAAGAGACCTGTATAGCATGAGCCCATATGTCAGGCATACTTTAGATAGTGCCAGGTGTAATGCTAAAACTTATTGGTAAGAACTGCCAGCTGTGAATGTGAAAGAGATTGCTTCTATTATTCTACAACCCCAAGCTTTGTAACTCCTAGACATGTAAGCACCAAGGTTTTTTGACTCTTCTAGTTATTGTGTAACTGTCAAGATCAGTGCCTCCATTGTGATCTGTAACCAGCAAGAATTGTGCCTCCTGGTAGTGATGTTATGCTTGTGCCCTCAATGAGAGACTTGCATTGCTATTCTGACCTGCTTACTGTCTTTGCCTGGAACTAATGGTGTATCAGAATGTTTTTCAGATTTCAGGTCCTCCTACCGTAAGAAACTAGGGATCTGAGCAAGTTTAGACAAAACCCAAGAGAAAAATTCCAAAAATTAGCATATACCTGACAGCAAGTAAATGGTAATGGCACATGTAAATAACATAGGATACTTCGTTAACACTATTTTGATCAAAAAAGCATAAAAGCCATCCCACCATGACAAGGTGTATCCATTGGGATAGACCTAACCTGTCTCTGGTATTAAGACCTTACCATGTGTCAAATGACATCAATGTGAATAAGGGCCGAGCAGGACGTTGTTTGATACATGGTAATGTTCTAATACTAGAAACCGGTCGGGATCGTCCCAATGGGTACACCTTATTGTGGCCGGATGGCTTTTATGCCTTTTTTTTTAATTCAAAATAGTGTTAACTAAGTACCCTATGTTATTTACTTGTACCATTACTATTTACTTATTTACTTACTGTAGGGTATATGTCCATTTTTTTTTCTTCCTTTTTCTTGGGGTTTGTCTACGAAATGGTCACAGTGTGAATGTGCTCTTACACTTTGCACATATACCAGTTTATAATCCAGCTCTGATTGTTTGGGTTTTGCTGTTATCTTGGCAAGTTTGATAACCCATAATATCAGTCCCTCAAGGATCACAAAGCTATGACTTGCCTACTTTAGACACAACATATGTAGAGAGAAATCCTTGGAGAAGAACATTATAGTCGGAATAATAGAAGGAACAAGGCGAAGAGGAAAACCAGCAACCTGGTGGCTTGATAGTATCAATATCGATCTTCCGATATTGCAGTGTTCCCCAAGTCCGGTCCTCAAGAGCCACCAACAGGTCATGTTTTCAGGATTTCCTTAGTATTGCACAGGTGATAATTGCATCATCTGCACAGGCAATAATTTAATCACCTGTACAATACTAAGGAAATCCTGAAAATATGACCTGTTGGTGGCTCCTGAGGACCGGAGTTGGGGAATACTGCGATAGAGTATTCAACTATCAAAACGCCGTGGCTCGAGATTGAGCGAAAGACCATTAAATAATCTATAATATAACGCTGGGAGCATCACTCTGTCCGAAGCCTTTATAGACTGCGCAAGCGCCGGCGCAGTCTGGCCCCCACAGAGTGACGCTTTCAGGAGATCGCGGTATGCGTAAACACTGAACGCACACCGCGATCTCCACCGGAGAGTCAGGGACCGCCAGGAGGGTAAGTATATTCACCTGTCCCCCGTTCCAGCGCTGCGGGCGGCTCCGTCTCCCGGGTCCTCTGCTGTGACGTTCACAGTTCAGAGGTCGCGATGACGCGCTTAATGCGCGCCGGCGCCGCCCTCTGACTGACCAATCACAGGCAGAGGAGCCGGAGTGTGTCTTCAAGAAAATGGCTCCGGAAAGCACGGACTGCGCAGGCGCCGATCCTGGCAGCAGGAATCGGCGCCTGCGCAGTCTGCACTTTCCGGCGCCATTTTCTTGAAGACACACTGCAGTGCACAGGTGCCGATTCCGGCAGCAGGACAAAGATAATGGCGGCACCTGCGCACTGCAGTGTGTCTTCAAGAAAATGGCGCCGGAAAGCACGGACTGCGCAGGCGCCGATTCCTGCTGCCGGAATCGGCACCTGCGCAGTCCGCGCTTTCCGGCGCCATTTTCTTGAAGACACAGGACAAAGAAAATGGCGGCACCTGCGCACTGCAAGTGTGTCTTCCGGCAGCAGGAGGACGAAGAAAATGGTAAGTAACAAGTAAGTAACAAATTGCTGTGGCATGAAGCTGTGGCACTTCATGCCACAGCAATTTGTTATTTACGCCACCTGATTCCTTTCCGCCGCCATTTTCCTGGTCCTGCTGCCGGAATCGGCGCCTGTGCAGTCCGCGCTTTCCGGCGCCATTTTCTTGAAGACACACTGTAGGGTGTCTTCAAGAAAATGGCGCCGGAAAGCGCGGACTGCGCAGGCACCGATTCCGCCAGCAGGAGGACCAAGAAAATGGCGGCAGAAAGGAATCAGGTGGCGCAAGCAACAAATTGCTGTGGCATGAGGCTGTGGCACTTCATGCCACAGCTATTTGTTACTTACGCCACCTGATACGGGGCATATACTATGGAGCATCTTATGGAGCAGCGTATGGGGCATATGAATGGGAGCAGAAAATTAAAGAACGGTGCCGCAGGATGGGAGCAGCACATGACAGAACGGGGGCGCAGGATGGAAGCAGCACATGACAGAACGGGGGTGCAGGATGGGAGCAGCACATGACAGAACGGGGGTGCAGGATGGGAGCAGCACATGACAGAACGGGGGTGCAGGATGGAAGCAGCACTTGACAGAACGGGGGCGCAGGATGGGAGCAGCACATGACAGAACGGGGGCGCAGGATGGGAGCAGCACATGACAGAACGGGGGCACAGGATGGGAGCAGCAAATGACAGAATGGAGGCGCAGGATGGGAGCAGCACATGACAGAACGGGGGTGCAGGATGGAAGCAGCACTTGACAGAACGGGGGCGCAGGATGGGAGCAGCACATGACAGAACGGGGGTGCAGGATGGAAGCAGCACATGACAGAACGGGGGCGCAGGATGGGAGCAGCACATGACAGAACGGGGGCGCAGGATGGGAGCAGCACATGACAGAACGGGGGCGCAGGATGGGAGCAGCACATGACAGAACGGGGGCGCAGGATGGGAGCAGCACATGACAGAACAGGGGTGCAGGATGGAAGCAGCACATGACAGAACGGGGGCGCAGGATGGGAGCAGCACATGACAGAACGGGGGCGCAGGATGGGAGCAGCACATGACAGAACGGGGGCGCAGGATGGGAGCAGCACATGACAGAACGGGGGCGCAAGATGGGAGCAGCACATGACAGGATGGGAGCAGCAAATGACAGAATGGAGGCGCAGGATGGGAGCAGCACATGACAGAACGGGGGCGCAGGATGGGAGCAGCACATGACAGGATGGGAGCAGCAAATGACAGAATGGAGGCGCAGGATGGAAGCAGCACATGACAGAACGGGGGCGCAGGATGGGAGCAGCACATGACAGGATGGGGATGCAGGATGGAGCAGCACATGACAGGATGGGGACGCAGGATGGAGCAGCACATGACAGGATGGAGACCATATACCAATATAAATGCTCGCCACCCGGGTGTAGAACGGGTTCAATAGCTAGTTATATATATATCAGTCTTGGCTGTTCCTACAATGGTACTGCAGCAGGGCAACTGCACATATGATTTTTTAGTCAAGTTCCAAAATAGTATCCCATGTAATATTATACTGCTCTAGTGTACCGTAATTCCCAAATGCAGACTTCTTTAGTTGACTTATTATAGGATTTACAATGGGTATGCATTTTTTTTTAGAAGTTACATAATTTCGTCAGTTCATATGGATTTCACTTGTTGACTTTTCTGTCTCTGAGGAACATGACTGCCTCACTGCTCTATCTGGGCCAGAACAACTGCTTGTGATCAGGCCTCATCCTGGTGCCTGTCCTGATGGCAGAGCTATTTACAATCCATTAGGCTCTCCGGGTGAGTGTGGGGCTCAGACACTGCCCTGGGACCCTGTGAGCAGTAATCGCCCCCCTCCTCTCTAGCTAAGAGCCGCTGACTCAGGCTTGGCACCAGCACCCCATCAGGAAATGAGCGGAGGAGATCGAGAGAGCAACAAAGAGAAAGTGAGGGAGGAGAGTCACAGAGGGTGATGGCGAGACCCATACAGGATCACAAAATCACAAGGAAAAAATGCTGCTGAATCAAGAGGGGGATGGAGTGAAATTAGACTCCAAGTATGAAGGGCAATTTCTCAATTTTTGGGTTTATATAGGGGGATCTGTACATGCTGTCCGGACACGCTGCTGATGCCAAAATTAAGTCTTACAATGAAATCTTGTCTTAGCCTTTTGTCCAAATACCCCAGCTAAGGCAGAGAGGCAAATGGTTGCCCCCTCTGCCCTGACACGCAACATTTATGGCATAGGCCCCAGCAGTCTCCTCGCTGCTACACCCCCCCCCCTGCATTTATTATTTATTTTTGTCACTACGTAAGGACATTAGGGAGCTTTGAAGTTGTTCTGAATAACTGATAATGATTAAGTCTTAATGGGAAATGTGTAAATGTTTATAATGTAAAAATGCCCAAGTGTATGGTATGTGTTTAGCGAATAAGACATTGCAAACCTTTTGTAGTGGGAAACAGCTATAAACTCACAAATCAGGAATGGCAGGCACTGCACTACTGTATATAGAGAAAGTGCCTATGCCTATAGTGCCCTACTTCACTGTTTTAATGGTTATTGTTGGTACCTTCCTTCCCACCCCTATAGTCAAAGTGTTTTTAGTGTGTTCCCTTGTTTGGCCAATAGCAAGGCTATCTGGCTAGTACAGCCCCTTCCCTTTGGTTTAAAAGATAGCACGGCTCCTCCTCTTCCCCCATTCGGGTCCTGGAGGTGCAGGCGGCGAAGAGTTTTCTTTCACAAATCTGCAGCTTTATTCCTGAATCTGCTCCAACAGTGTTTTCCCCACTAGTTTTCACAGCGGCTTAGCCGCTGCCATATTTGACCTATATTATTACTATTTATTATTATGGCGCCATTTATTCCATGGCACTTTACATGTGAAAAGGGGTATACATAATAAAAAAACAAGTATAATAATCTTGAACAAAACATGTCACGAGTCACGACTGGCATAGGAAGGGAGAGGACCCTGCCTGCGAGGGCTCACAATCTACAAGGGATGGTTGAGTACAGTAGGTGAGGATAGAGCAGGTCGCGCAGCAGTATGGTGGAATGAAGGTTACTGCAGGTTGTAGGCTTGCAGGAAGAGGTAGGTCTTTAGGTTCTTTTTGAAGGTTTCGATGGTAGGTGAGAGTCTGATATGTTGTGGTAGAGAGTTGCAGAGTAGGGGTGATGCGCGAGAGAAATCTTGTAAGCAATTGTGGGAAGAGGAGATAAGAGCAGAGAAGGAGATCTTGTGAGGATCGCAGGTAAGTACTGGGAGACAATATAACAGATGTATGGAGGAGACAGGTTGTGGATGGCTTTGTATGCCATGGTTAGTATTGTGAACTGTAGTCTCTGGGCAATGGGGAGAAGCTGGAGGTTGCACTAGTCAAGACGGGAGATGATGAAGGCATGTGTAACACCCCAGGTTCTTGGTTCTTACAGTGGCATTGCTTTTCTCACAAGGAGAGTGATGCAATGCTTGGAAGTGAGGTATCACAAACATGTAACATGTTCTTACTCCAGGTGAGAAGGGGGAGCTCTGATCCAGCTTGTGGGTGGATCCCCTATATGTACCATGGCTGGAGGGAGAGTTAGTCTGCCACAAAGGAGTCTGTCAGAGGGACAGAACAGAGTAGTCTGAGAAAGGAAAGTGTGGGGCCGTGCAGCCACGTGAGGTGCTGCATCTCCTGGAAGGGAGAGAGAAAAGGACAGAACAAGCTGTAGAGAGTGTGAAGGAGGAAAAGAAGCAAAGGAGAGTGAAGAACTGGAGAGAAAAGCTGTGACTGAGCTTCCTCCACGCTGAAGCGCAGATACCGGTAGCCGGAAGACCGAGCTTGTGGGGGTAACTCTATGCCCCTTGGCAGAAACTTGCGGACAGCAGATTGCAGGTCACCTGTCCACCATAAACACCCGAAGTCACACTAACTCATAGATCCCGGGTCATGATAGAGATCCTGTAAATAGGCTCGAGTTACCTGTCATGAGGGTTAGTGTCCTACCTAAAGAGGGACAGAGAGAACATGATGACCTTGTGAGAGGCTTAAGTCAGCAAGGGACTACAACACAGCGCTAGAAGGAAGGCTTCCAACCCCCACCTGGTTAGGGGAATTCCCAATTCGCTTCCAAGCCAGCCAGACCACACCAGCACCTGTGATCTGGTACCCTGGACAGTGGCTGCCTGAACTCTACAGTAAAAAGGTAAAGAGACTGCAACTTGTGTTCTCTATTTCTTTCTATACCATCTGTCTCTGCTATACTGGGAGCCCTGAGGACCCAGCTTCACCTGTGGGAAGCCATACCTTCCCTGCTGCCACAACATCACCCCAGAGGACCCCTTTAAGCAGTGTCGGTCACTTCTGACTGAATACCACAGGTGGCGTCACGAACATTTCTTATTTTACAAACTATATTCAAACCTGTTGTGAATTCTGTGGTCAAGCTCCCTCCTGTGGTCATGAGTGGTACTTCGGCTGGTTCTGTCTATGAGCTTCCTCTGGTGGATGTGAGTGGGGCCGCGGCTCTGAGTTTCCTTCCTCAGGTGACGAGGTTAAGTCGTTAGGTGCTGCTCTATTTAACTCCACCTAGTTCTTTGTTCCTGGCCTCCAGTCAATGTTCCAGTATTGGTCTTGCTCTCTCCTGGATCATTCTTGTGGCCTGTCTGCCCTGCATAAGCTAAGTTTTGCTTGTGTTACTTTTGTTTGCTATATTTTCTGTCCAGCTTGCTATATTGGTTTTTCTTGCTTGCTGGAAGCTCTGAGACGCAGAGGGAGCACCTCCGTACCGTTAGTCGGTGCGGAGGGTCTTTTTGCGCCCTCTGCGTGGTTGTTTGTAGGTTTTTGTGTTGACCGCAAAGCTATCTTTCCTATCCTCGGTCTATTCAGTAAGTCGGGCCTCACTTTGCTAAAATCTATTTCATCTCTGTGTTTGTATTTTCATCTTTACTCACAGTCATTATATGTGGGGGGCTGCCTTTTCCTTTGGGGAATTTCTCTGAGGCAAGGTAGGCTTATTTTTATATCTTCAGGCTAGTTAGTTTCTCAGGCTGTGCCCGAGGCGCCTAGGTCTGGTCAGGAGCGCTCCACGGCTACCTCTAGTGTGGTATGATAGGATTAGGGATTGCGGTCAGCAGAGTTCCCACGTCTCAGAGCTCGTCCTATGTTAGTAAATATCAGGTCACTTGTGTGCTCTTAACCACTAGGTCCATTGTGGTTCTGAATAACCAGTTCATAACAGTACTGGAGGCCCAAAGTACTAATGCTTCCCAATAGAGGGAAAAGTTCTGAGACCATTTTTTTTTCTCTGTACTGTGTTTTGTCTTTCTTTTCCCCTAGACATTTGGGTTGTTCAGGACACAGGTGTAGTGATGGACATTAAAGGTCTGTCTTCTTGTGTGGATCATCTCACTGCAAGAGTACAAAATATTCAAAACTTTGTGGTTCAGAATTCTATGTTAGAACCAAGAATTCCTATTCCTGATTTGTTTTCTGGAGATAGAGCTAAGTTTCTGAGTTTTAAGAATAATTGTAAACTGTTTCTGGCTTTGAAACCCCACTCCTCTGGTGACCCAGTTCAACAAGTTAAGATCATTATTTCTTTATTACGTGGCGACCCTCAGGACTGGGCATTTTCCCTTGCGCCAGGAGATCCTGCATTATGTGATATTGATGCGTTTTTTCTGGCGCTCGGATTGCTTTATGATGATCCTAATTCAGTGGATCAGGCAGAGAAAAATTTGCTGGCTCTGTGTCAGGGTCAGGATGAGGTAGAGATATATTGTCAGAAGTTTAGGAAGTGGTCTGTGCTCACTCAATGGAATGAATGTGCGCTGGCAGCAATTTTCAGAAAGGGTCTCTCTGAAGCCCTTAAGGATGTCATGGTTGGATTTCCTATGCCTGCTGGTCTGAATGAGTCTATGTCTTTGGCCATTCAGATCGGTCGACGCTTGCGTGAGCGTAAAACTGTGCACCATTTGGCGGTATTATCTGAGCATGGACCTGAGCCTATGCAGTGCGATAGGACTTTGACCAGAGCTGAACGGCAAGAACACAGACGTCAGAATGGGCTGTGTTTCTACTGTGGTGATTCCACTCATGCTATCTCCGATTGTCCTAAGCGCACTAAGCGGTTCGCTAGGTCTGCCACCAATGGTACGGTACAGTCGAAATTTCTTTTGTCCGTTACTTTGATCTGCTCTTTGTCATCCTATTCTGTCATGGCATTTGTGGATTCAGGCGCTGCCCTGAATTTGATGGACTTGGAGTATACTAGGCGCTGTGGGTTTTTCTTGGAGCCCTTGCAGTATCCTATTCCATTGAGAGGAATTGATGCTACGCCTTTGGCCAAGAATAAGCCTCAGTACTGGACCCAGCTGACCATGTGCATGGCTCCTGCGCATCAGGAGGATATTAGCTTTTTGGTGTTGCATAATCTGCATGATGTGGTCGTGTTGGGGTTGCCATGGCTACAAGTCCATAACCCAGTATTGGATTGGAAATCAATGTCTGTGTCCAGCTGGGGTTGTCAGGGGGTACATAGTAACATAGTAACATAGTAACATAGTTAGTAAGGCCGAAAAAAGACATTTGTCCATCCAGTTCAGCCTATATTCCATCATAATAAATCCCCAGATCTACGTCCTTCTACAGAACCTAATATTTGTATGATACAATATTGTTCTGCTCCAGGAAGACATCCAGGCCTCTCTTGAACCCCTCGACTGAGTTCGCCATCACCACCTCCTCAGGCAAGCAATTCCAGATTCTCACTGCCCTAACAGTAAAGAATCCTCTTCTATGTTGGTGGAAAAACCTTCTCTCCTCCAGACGCAAAGAATGCCCCCTTGTGCCCGTCACCTTCCTTGGTATAAACAGATCCTCAGCGAGATATTTGTATTGTCCCCTTATATACTTATACATGGTTATTAGATCGCCCCTCAGTCGTCTTTTTTCTAGACTAAATAATCCTAATTTCGCTAATCTATCTGGGTATTGTAGTTCTCCCATCCCCTTTATTAATTTTGTTGCCCTCCTTTGTACTCTCTCTAGTTCCATTATATCCTTCCTGAGCACCGGTGCCCAAAACTGGACACAGTACTCCATGTGCGGTCTAACTAGGGATTTGTACAGAGGCAGTATAATGCTCTCATCATGTGTATCCAGACCTCTTTTAATGCACCCCATGATCCTGTTTGCCTTGGCAGCTGCTGCCTGGCACTGGCTGCTCCAGGTAAGTTTATCATTAACTAGGATCCCCAAGTCCTTCTCCCTGTCAGATTTACCCAGTGGTTTCCTGTTCAGTGTGTAATGGTGATATTGATTCCCTCTTCCCATGTGTATAACCTTACATTTATCATTGTTAAACCTCATCTGCCACCTTTCAGCCCAAGTTTCCAACTTATCCAGATCCATCTGTAGCAGAATACTATCTTCTCTTGTATTAACTGCTTTACATAGTTTTGTATCATCTGCAAATATCGATATTTTACTGTGTAAACCTTCTACCAGATCATTAATGAATATGTTGAAGAGAACAGGTCCCAATACTGACCCCTGCGGTACCCCACTGGTCACAGCGACCCAGTTAGAGACTATACCATTTATAACCACCCTCTGCTTTCTATCACTAAGCCAGTTACTAACCCATTTACACACATTTTCCCCCAGACCAAGCATTCTCATTTTGTGTACCAACCTCTTGTGCGGCACGGTATCAAACGCTTTGGAAAAATCGAGATATACCACGTCCAATGACTCACCGTGGTCCAGTCTATAGCTTACCTCTTCATAAAAACTGATTAGATTGGTTTGACAGGAGCGATTTCTCATAAACCCATGCTGATATGTTCCAGAAATGGAACATGGTGATGTTCCATTTCTGTCTATTTCATCATCCACCCCTTCTGAGGTCCCAGAGTTCTTGTCGGATTACCGGGATGTATTTGATGAGCCCAAATCTAATGCCCTACCTCCGCATAGGGATTGCGATTGTGCTATCGATTTGATTCCTGGTAGTAAATTTCCTAAAGGTCGACTGTTTAATTTGTCTGTGCCTGAGCACGCCGCTATGCGGAGCTACGTAAAGGAATCCTTGGAAAAGGGTCATATTCGCCCGTCGTCGTCGCCATTGGGAGCAGGGTTCTTTTTTGTGGCCAAGAAGGATGGTTCGTTGAGACCTTGTATTGATTACCGCCTTCTAAATAAAATCACGGTCAAATTTCAGTACCCCTTGCCGCTGCTGTCTGATTTGTTTGCTCCGATTAAGGGGGCTAGTTGGTTCACCAAGATAGATCTTCGTGGTGCGTATAATCTTGTGCGTATTAAACAGGGCGATGAATGGAAAACAGCATTTAATACGCCCGAGGGCCATTTTGAGTACCTGGTTATGCCATTCGGGCTTTCTAATGCTCCATCAGTGTTTCAGTCCTTTATGCATGACATCTTCCGAGAGTACCTGGATAAATTCCTGATTGTATACTTGGATGATATTTTGGTCTTCTCGGATGATTGGGAGTCTCACGTGAAGCAGGTCAGAATGGTGTTCCAGGTCCTGTGTGCGAATTCTTTGTTTGTGAAGGGGTCAAAGTGTCTCTTTGGTGTTCAGAAGGTTTCATTTTTGGGTTTTATTTTTTCCCCTTCTACTATCGAGATGGACCCTGTTAAAGTTCAGGCCATTTATGATTGGACTCAGCCGACATCTCTGAAGAGTCTGCAAAAGTTCCTGGGCTTTGCTAATTTTTATCGTTGCTTCATCAATAATTTTTCTAGTATTGCTAAACCGTTGACTGATTTAACCAAGAAGGGTGCTGATGTGGTCAATTGGTCTTCTGCTGCTGTGGAAGCTTTTCAGGAGTTGAAGCGTCATTTTTCTTCTGCCCCTGTGTTGTGCCAACCAGATGTTTCGCTCCCGTTCCAGGTCGAGGTTGATGCTTCTGAGATTGGAGCAGGGGCTGTTTTGTCGCAAAGAAGTTCTGATGGCTCGGTGATGAAACCATGCGCCTTCTTTTCCAGGAAGTTTTCGCCTGCTGAGCGTAATTATGATGTTGGCAATCTAGAGTTGCTGGCTATGAAGTGGGCATTCGAGGAGTGGCGTCATTGGCTTGAAGGAGCTAAGCATCGCGTGGTGGTTTTGACTGATCACAAGAACTTGACTTATCTCGAGTCTGCCAAACGGTTGAATCCTATACAGGCTCGTTGGTCGCTGTTTTTCTCCCGTTTTGACTTTGTGGTTTCGTACCTTCCGGGCTCTAAAAATGTGAAGGCGGATGCCCTGTCTAGGAGTTTTGTGCCCGACTCTCCGGGTTTGCCTGAACCGGCGGGTATTCTCAAAGAGGGGGTAATTTTGTCTGCCATCTCCCCTGATTTGCGGCGGGTGCTGCAAAAATTTCAGGCTAATAGACCTGACCGTTGCCCAGCGGAGAAACTGTTTGTCCCTGATAAATGGGCGAGTAGAGTTATCTCTGAGGTTCATTGTTCGGTGTTGGCTGGTCATCCTGGAATCTTTGGTACCAGAGATTTGGTGGCTAGATCCTTTTGGTGGCCGTCTCTGTCGCGGGATGTGCGTTCGTTTGTGCAGTCCTGTGGGATTTGTGCTCAGGCTAAGCCCTGCTGTTCTCGTGCCCGTGGGTTGCTTTTCCCTTGCCGGTCCCGAAGAGGCCCTGGACACATATCTCTATGGATTTTATTTCGGATCTCCCCGTCTCTCAAAAAATGTCAGTCATTTGGGTGGTTTGTGATCGCTTCTCTAAGATGGTCCATTTGGTACCCTTGTCTAAATTGCCTTCCTCCTCTGATTTGGTGCCATTGTTCTTCCAGCATGTGGTTCATTTACATGGCATTCCAGAGAACATCGTTTCTGACAGAGGTTCCCAGTTTGTTTCGAGGTTTTGGCGAGCCTTTTGTGCTAGGATGGGCATTGATTTGTCTTTTTCCTCGGCTTTCCATCCTCAGACAAATGGCCAGACTGAATGAACCAATCAGACCTTGGAAACATATCTGAGATGTTTTGTATCTGCTGATCAGGATAATTGGGTGTCCTTTTTGCCTTTGGCTGAGTTCGCCCTTAATAATCGGGCCAGCTCGGCTACTTTGGTTTCGCCGTTTTTCTGCAATTCTGGTTTCCATCCTCGTTTCTCTTCAGGGCAGGTTGAGTCGTCAGACTGTCCTGGTGTGGATACTGTGGTGGACAGGTTGCAGCAGATTTGGACTCATGTAGTGGACAATTTGACCTTGTCCCAGGAGAAGGCTCAACGTTTCGCTAACCGCAGGCGCTGTGTGGGTCCCCGACTTCGTGTTGGGGATTTGGTTTGGTTGTCATCTCGTTATATTCCTATGAAAGTTTCCTCTCCTAAGTTTAAGCCTCGTTTCATTGGTCCGTATAGGAATTCTGAGGTTCTTAATCCTGTGTCTTTTCGTTTGACCCTTCCAGCTTCTTTTTCCATCCATAACGTATTCCATAGGTCATTGTTGCGGAGATACATGGCACCTGTGGTTCCATCCGTTGATCCTCCTGTTCCGGTTTTGTTTGAGGGGGAGTTGGAGTATATAGTGGAGAAGATTTTGGATTCTCGTATTTCGAGATGGAAACTCCAGTACCTGGTTAAGTGGAAGGGTTATGGTCAGGAAGATAATTCCTGGGTCTTTGCCTCTGATGTTCATGCTGCCGATCTGGTTCGTGCCTTTCATTTGGCTCATCCTGGTCGGCCTAGGGGCTCTGGTGAGGGTTCGGTGACCCCTCCTCAAGGGGGGGTACTGTTGTGAATTCTGTGGTCAAGCTCCCTCCTGTGGTCATGAGTGGTACTTCGGCTGGTTCTGTCTATGAGCTTCCTCTGGTGGATGTGAGTGGGGCTGCGGCTTCTGAGTTTCCTTCCTCAGGTGACGAGGTTAAGTCGTTAGGTGCTGCTCTATTTAACTCCACCTAGTTCTTTGTTCCTGGCCTCCAGTCAATGTTCCAGTATTGGTCTTGCTCTCTCCTGGATCATTCTTGTGGCCTGTCTGCCCTGTATAAGCTAAGTTTTGCTTGTGTTACTTTTGTGTGCTATATTTTCTGTCCATCTTGCTATATTGGTTTTTCTTGCTTGCTGGAAGCTCTGAGACGCAGAGGGAGCACCTCCGTACCGTTAGTCGGTGCGGAGGGTCTTTTTGCGCCCTCTGCGTGGTTGTTTGTAGGTTTTTGTGTTGACTGCAAAGCTATCTTTCCTATCCTCGGTCTATTCAGTAAGTCAGGCCTCACTTTGCTAAAATCTATTTCATCTCTGTGTTTGTATTTTCATCTTTACTCACAGTCATTATATGTGGGGGGCTGCCTTTTCCTTTGGGGAATTTCTCTGAGGCAAGGTAGGCTTATTTTTCTATCTTCAGGCTAGTTAGTTTCTCAGGCTGTGCCCGAGGCGCCTAGGTCTGGTCAGGAGCGCTCCACGGCTACCTCTAGTGTGGTATGATAGGATTAGGGATTGTGGTCAGCAGAGTTCCCACGTCTCAGAGCTCGTCCTATGTTAGTAACTATCAGGTCACTTTGTGTGCTCTTATCCACTAGGTCCATTGTGGTTCTGAATCACCAGTTCATAACACAAACCCCTTTGAAGACCTTCCCTTTTACATGGGTGCCCAGGGCCACAGACCGGGTTGCGGCCCCCGTGACACATCCTTTTAAGTACCGGACCCGGTAGCGAGTACCCCACGGCCCTGGCGGGCGTTCCACATGCACAAGTGTTATTGCAGATTCTTACGAATCTGAAGGGCTGAGTAGTTATGGGGGGGGCTGTGGAGACTTTAGGGGAAAGCTTTGTCTGATGTTATCAATCTTCTGCTTGAAGAATAAGGCAAAGTCTTCAGCTTCAGAGGAGAGGGAGGAGTTCTCAGGGACAGAGGAGAGAATTGAAAGTGCTGAATAGCTGTTTATTGTTGTGAGACAGGGAGAATATGAGAGATAAGAAGTAGGTTTGTTTTGCTGCAGTGAGTGATGAAGTGTTTTTTTGAATGGGATGTTTTCTATTTCCGCTCAGCAATCGTTGAAGCCCGCCTCAGTTCTTTAGTCAAGCTGGTGTGCCAGGGTTGCCTGTTGAATGTGCGACCTTTGGTATATGTAGATCTTCTTTATAGAGTGGGCAGCTTCCAAACTAAGCCATCCAAACAATGTAACTTCTTTTACCCGCTACAAGGTTTCCGAACCCTGAAGTCGTTAAAAAAGTGACATTAGATGGAACATGGAACGTGCATTGTGTCCATTTTTTTTGTTAAAAGATGCTCAAAAGACTGAACAAGTCAATTGTCAAGGGTTTACTGCGGCAGAGAGGAGCCAGAAAACCGCTGCGTCTGATTTCTTCTACTCCTGCACTGATTAGAAGCACTTAATCTTCATATTAAATAGTGTAAGTTTCTTTTAGCAGTGCAGGGGTTAATTTGCTGAGGTGAGAGCTCCAGGAAGCTTTCCTGCATTAAGGCTCTCAGCTGTGCACAGTTGGCCACTCCCATCTCTTATATAAGCTGGGTCCTGGCTAGCACTCATTTTCAGAGGATAGCTTACTCTGTATAGCTGGAGGTTGTTTCTGGTTGTTGTTGGAGAAGGCGTTTGTCGGATTTATCTGTGACTATTGCTAGGTTTTGAGTATGTGATAATTCCCTTTCTTCTCCTACTTTGGTTTAACTCCATCCTCCACTCCTCGGTGTTTACCTCTGTTAATAATAATAATAATAATTTTTATTTAGATAGCGCCAACATATTCCGCAGCACTTTACATTATAGAGTGGACTTGTACAGACAATAGACATTACACCATAACAATAAACACAGATCTAAACAGATACCAAGAGGAATGAGGGCCCTGCCCGCAAGCTTGCAATCTATAAGAAAAAGGGGAGACATGAGAGGTGGATGGTAATTGCTTTCGTTGTTCGGACCAGCCATAGTGTTTGTTTATGTGTGTATATTTGTATGATTGGTATTTTCCTTTATCCCTGTTCATATTACCTTGGTTGGTGTATTACGGTACACTACTACTCCCTTCATCCCTGGGTGGTGGAAGGGTACAGACTGAAGGAGAATTTAGGAGCTAAGGCAAGGTACCATGGCCCCGGCGTCTTCACCATCAGAAGTAATCAAGGGGACAGGGCGAGCTAGGGTGCCCCTAGCGTTAGGGACAGGGAAGGAGCCCTTGGTCCTGGGACAGCCGACAACAGTCGTGACAATAATTTGACATAGAAGTGCTTTGGAGAGATTTTTCGTGCGTTTTTTTTAACTAGAATCCCCCTGAAAAGGATGTCCCGCTGACAAATTTCCTCATGTAAAGGCAGTGATCAAACATTGCAAAAAATAATAATTAATCACATGGATTACGAACACAGACAAGCTCTCGTAACTCCCATAGAAGTGAGTGAACCTCACAGCGAGCTCTCCATTTATTTTTGCACCAGGGCTGGATCAGAGAATATTTATGGCATATGTCATGGTTATGGCCCTCCTCTGTATAAGGCGATGATAGCACCATTTGATGATAGCAACTGATGATAGCAGATTTTTAAGAGCCGCTGGCTTTGCTCTGTTCAGTTTGCATGGTCTACTTCTTTTTGGCTGAACTTTTCTTACTCCTAAATGCTTTATCTGCATAATAACAGTACTTCTAGTGTAGAGCAGATCTGTCAGGTCAAAAATGTCATAATCTGACTTGTTCCATCCTACGACAGTAGGACTTTTACAGTCAGAGCTCTTTCGTATGACCCACATGCTTACCATGAAATTTACATGACTATGTGCTTGATTTTTTACAACCTTGGCTTAACTCCATAATTAAGAAAAGGGGTCCACCCAATGTTGACTATATACTTTATTCATATTTTACTATATTAGATATTTTAGATCCCAAGTTAAGCCACAAAATATATTTGAGTCCTGCAAGATCGAGCTGAGTAAATGGTCACAACAGCCCAGAGTTTTATAGTCTGATGACAGATTAGCAAGAAGCAGACACTGTCGTGATTGATGCGTGTTTACCAAAGTCCTTGTTTCTTTCAAAATTCCATAAGTCAATTTTTTGTAACTGGAAAACTGTTTTGCATGACTAAATATGAGTAAATCTAACCCAGTAACAGTGAAGTGTAATAGACTGAAGCATGAAGACCCCAATGCAAAAATCTATGAACCCTGACTTGTCTCGCCATTGTAGTACTGCTATCTCCGGGGTCTAATGTAGCAGATTCTGCAAAATCAATAACAAGACCCCTCTCCTTCTATGTACCATTTATAATACCGATGTCTTCTTATGTGGTAGATGGTCTTCGGATCCCCTCTTGCACCATTGCCCGAGAATGACTGCTACCCCTCATATCTAATTAGCTGGCCCGCAAAGACCGTAGTTATACATTGCACTTTGCACTATACATTGTCAGTAACCTGTCTCTATGCCTAATTAAAAGCAACCATTCACCAACAAGGCCATGTGTTCTCACTAACTGGCCACGTGGGTTGCCAACTTTATTTTTTATTTTTTCTGGACACCTTCTCAAGAATTCACAGACAGCCAACTTTTTTATGGACACATTAGAAAACCATTAAAAATATTAAGTGATACATGCCTAAAGCCCATAATTCTGATATGAAGACATCAGCTACCTTCACTGTGAACTGTAAAAGGATGATATTAATAATAATCTGTATGAGTTTTTCAGTTTAAAAAAAAACCATGGACGCAACCAAAAATTTTTTTGTGACGGACGAGGGAAAAAAGTGCCCAATTTTTACAGACTGTGCTGTGTTGTTGGCAACCCTGCCAGATACACGTTTACAGGACTTCACCTTGTATACGACTTTATCTACTGCAATGTACTGGGTTAATAACGCAGGCCACCATCCATAGTCCTCTAGTGATCAGTGGAGCTTATGTCAGCAATTTCTATGCTAGTCTGGAGAAAATTATCCTACTAGTGGGCACACGTATGTTTTGATGACCCTTCTGACCTGACCAAATAACATGAACTCAACAATGGGAAACCAAATTTCAGGGTACCGCAGGTCACCTTGTAAGAATATTTTACAAATAACCTATTAGTCCTTCTGTCAGGGTCCCAGAACAATGTGATTAAAAGTCGATATACACCAGTTCTGTAGAGCTGTAGTGCGGCCCCCAATAACTTTATTTTTAAAGTTCCCCTGGTCAACTCTGTTGGTAAACTTTACGGGGTGTACAGATGCCCAAAAACTCATCACTCAGGTGCACGGTAATACTGCACTGCTCGTTACTGAGGTATAAAGTCAAGTCTTTGATGTATAGTGCATGACACTACTCAGAAACTTGACATCATGGGTAATGATAAAGTAAAAAAAAATAAGCAATAGTTGTATATTTTGCAATAAGGAAGACATTTAAATAAATTACTTCCTAGTTTAGAGGGGCTGTCCAGTTAAAACAACAGGTTATAACGTGCTGATCGGCCTGTGTCTCGCTGATGGGACCCACACAGGGTCATGTATGAAAGAATTATTATCCCCGACTGCAAAAATGGTGCTGTAGATGGGATCATTACTCCATTCATTCTCTGTGGAGCTGCCGGAAAAAGCTGAGTGAGTGCAGCGGTCGGCGGTCTCATAGGAAATGAATAGAGCAGCAGTCGAGCATCTGCACTGTCGCTCCATTCTAATGGATATAAAAGTTCTTTGTTCTGCCGATCGGTGCAGGCGCCAGGGATCGGATCCCCCAAGATCTTCAAATTATTGCCTATTCTGAGAAAAAGTGTTTTCACCAGGCAAACCCTTTAAGTGTTTCCCTGCTTTTGGACTATCCCTACTTTGATCCTTTTACAGCAAGATAGAAGTGTTGGATTCCCTGGCGATCAGCTGTGATATGTTGTAACATCCTGGAAATACACTGGCGGACACAGATAAAGGCTCCTGTGTAAGAACAATATATGGGCCCTTTGCAGAGTAATAGCTCATCATAATGCACAATTCCACCTGTTTTGGAGGTTTATGTCGCCTTCTTACCTTTTGGACCCTCAAGCATCTCCTGAGGTTGCAAAATGATATGTTCACCTATGTGGTAGTAAGTGTTCAGTTTCTCACAGCACCCCAACAGGTGAAATTAGGCATTACATCGTGCTTTATCAAATGCGTGGTTTGTCTGGACAAGATGCGTCATCCGTAGGCAGAAAGGGAGACAAACATAACAATGGTTATATGAATATGTGGCTTTCCCTGAACTACAGCACCTCTTTAAGCAGCAATATACCATGCACTCCCATGTCTCCAGGTAAGTAGGCAGTTAGGGATATGTAGTTTGGCCATAAATCTTTGCTTTCCCAGAATCATATATACAAATAATCTTAACCCCTTTTGCCTGAGCTAAAACATACGTGACGTATAACTGTTTGGCATTCTGTGCGGAAGTGCAGGACCCCCATATGTAGCCGAATCTATTCCAAATATACGTCCTGCTTGAAATATCTAACATATGGTTCATATCAACTTGTAATTTCTCATAGGTGTGCCCTCCCGAAAACATTCAGATGTAAAGGTTTCCCCGTGTTAATAATCACTCACAGTTTACTAAGATTGATACTTTAGAAAAATCGAAGCTGAAATTCTGCAGCGATAACGATGTCAAAACGTACAAGTGTAAGATGACGTTTTACATCTGCTGGATATAGGGGAGGTGATGGGATAGATTGTATGTTCATCGCATAGTCATTCCCCTTCTTACAATAGGTGTGAGGAGTTATTTTGGCAGGTCTTTGCACTAAAGAGGTCTCAGATGAACTTATTTCCAGAATAGTGTCTTTGCAGTGTTAGGCCAATTTCAATCAACAGATCTTGGAATAATAATAGGTTCCACAATTGGATATGTTTTAAAAAAAATGTTCCTGTGCTGAGATAATCTTATAATTGTGCCCATGCTGTGTAATGTCTGGAACACAAGAACTTTGTAGAAAGGCAGGTGTTACGGAACTGCAGCACAGAACTAGGATAGAAGGGGGGAAAACTGACCCTGCACTAGGCTGATACCCTACGATGGAGTTCCTTGCGAATAGACCCACCGATGATCCTAGGTTAAACTAACTCAGCAAAGACGTATTGATAAGGGGAAGGAGGTCCCTAAAAGATCTAAGGACTGGGTATAAAAACAGGTCACCTCCTAGTAGGAAACACAGAGAAGGCTGCAGAAACCAACTGAAAACAGAAACTAACGATAGCAGAACCAGAGGTCCTAGAACTGCACAATATCCAACACAGAAAGCTATCAAAGCACCTAGCCAGAACTCTAGCCGATTAACACTGTTGTCCAGCAAGGAATGGGAGGCAGGTGCTGGGCAATAAAGGGTGATACAATCACCTGACCTAAGACAACCCAGCACCAGGGGAAAAAGACCAGCAGCCAGAAAACCACAACAAGATGGCGGATGGTCAACACAAAACAGATTCTAACAGCAGGTATCCAGCAATCTCGGTGAAAAACTTTATAAAAACATCATTTATTCATTGCTCCTAAAAATTAAGTAAAGGAAGAATAAAAGAAGGGGGATGAAACACACGGCCTTCCCATTTCAAGCACCAAGGCTCTTAGTCTTTGTCCATGCAGATTATTTGCAGACATCAGGTGTAACTAACATAGATTTGTTTGTCATTCTCATTACTTCAGTCAGTAGGGATCGTGTCACTAAAGGTAGCTTCACACTCAGCGACGCTGCAGCGATACCGACAACGATGTCGATCGCTGCAGCGTCGCTGTTTGGTTGCTGGAGAGCTGTCACACAGACCGCTCTCCAGCGACCAACGATCCCGAGGTCCCCGGGTAACCAGGGTAAACATCAGGTTACTAAGCGCAGGGCCACGCTTAGTAACCCGATGTTTACCCTGGTTATCAGTGAAGACATCGCTGGATCGGTGTCACACACGCCGATCCAGCGATGTCTGCAGGGAGATCCAGCGACAAAATAAAGTTCTGGACTTTCTTCAGCGACCAACGATCTCCCAGCAGGGGCCTGATCGTTGGTCGCTGTCACACAGAACGATTTCCTTAACGATATCGTTGCTACGTCACAAAAAGCAACGATATCGTTAACGATATCGTTATGTGTGAAGGTACCTTAAGGCCGGTGTTACACGTCCAAGAGGCATGAACCGTGCTCATATTGGAATACCCGAGTCTTCTGAGCTAATTGCCATACAGGCATATAAGGGGCAGTTAGCTCAGGTCAGGGGAGCTGGTAGTTTGTCCAGGTTTCATAAACTTGTGAAATCGACTTCAGGGGCTAAAAGAGACCATACCATTTGTATCTGGAGTCCACAACTCAATCTCGGGTTGGTATGTCAGTTGGGGGCCTAACAAAGACCAACATGGCTGTCATCTTAAATACCCTTCTAGGCCCCTTTTTAACATATATGCCAAATGTCCTGAATTTGTCAGGGGTGTTCTTCTCATTTTTTGCAAACAATTTTGGCCAATTTTGAGACATTGAATGCCGAAAGGAATAGGCAGCCCCATGGATGGTACCAAAATGTTCCTAGAAACACAAATGTTGGTAACTATAGTTTAGGCAGGGCAGCTTTCAGCTTCTCACAAATAAAGATTACATAGCATTATTTAAAAAAAAATTAAAACTCATTAAAGGAAATCTTTCAGTAAGATCAACCCCCCAAAACCCTGCATGCAGGTCTATGAAAACAAAATCCATCAACGCCTTTATATCTTCTATCTGTTGCTGCACTAATTAAAATTAATATTTAATTTCATATGCAAATGAGGCTCTAAGTGCTCCAGCTTTGAAAGAGCACTTCCCAAACCTTTGCCTATTGAACTTGCACCAGTCTTGTTAGCTTGATTGTTAACTCACTACCTGATTTCCTTCGCTGGCACCTGACTTCACATAGACAGTGAGTTATCAATCAAGCTAAAAAGCCTGGTACTGAGTGGTACTAAGCTCAAAAGGCAGAGGCTTGGGATGTGCTCAGTTAGGGCTCATACTCACATGCGAGAAACTAAGGTGAGTCTCGCACGTCAATACACGGCACTGCACCCAGGAGCAGAGCGTGCGGCTGCATGTATTGCTATGCGGCTGCATCCTCCAATCCGAGTGCCGGGTGCAGTGCCTGGTATTGACGTGCGAGACTCATCCGAGTTTCTTGCATGTGAATATGAGCCCTAATGCCCAGAGCACTTAACATCTCATTTGAATGCAAATTAAAATGCTGATTTCTCAGGACTGCAACAAAAAATAAAAGATATAAAGGTATCAATGAATTTACATTTCAGTGATCTGCATGCCCAAGTGTGCAGTCTGCAGGGATTGAACATACTGAAAAACTCACTTTAAAATTCAATAATGGGGCAACAAATTGTGTTTGCATTTCATAAATGACTTGATGTATAAAAACATGCACTGTATTGAGCTGTGACATTATCGGTAGAAGAAATTCTGAGATTCTTTTTTGGGATGTTTTTTTCTAATGACAAAAACCTGGAATTTTATATCCAGAAAAGATAGCTAGATAGATATGCGATAGCTAGGTGGTATTTTGACTTGACCTGTATAGATAGATATATACAGTCATGGCCAAAAGTATTGACACCTCTGCAATTCTGTCAGATAATACTCATTTTCTTCCTGAAAATGATTGCAAACACAAATTATTTGGTATTATTATCTTCATTTAATTTGTCTTAAATTAAAAAACACAAAAAGAATTGTCCTAAAGCCAAATTGGATATAATTCCACACCAAACATACAAAAGGGGGTGGACAAAAGTATTGGCACTGTTCGAAAAATCATGTGATGCTTCTCTAATTTGTGTAATTAACAGCACCTGTAACTTACCTGTGGCACCTAACAGGTGTTGGCAATAACTAAATCACACTTGCAGCCAGTTGACATAGATTAAAGTTGGCTCAACCTCTGTCCTGTGTCCTTGTGTGTACCACATTGAGCATGGAGAAAAGAAAGAAGACCAAAGAACTGTCTGAGGACTTGAGAAACCAAATTGTGAGGAAGCATGAGCAATCTCAAGGCTACAAGTCCATCTCCAAAGACCTGAATGTTCCTGTGTCTACCGTGCGCAGTGTCATCAAGAAGTTTAAAGCCCATGGCACTGTGGCTAACCTCCCTAGATGTGGATGGAAAAGAAAAATTGACAAGAGATTTCAACGCAAGATTGTGCGGATGTTGGATAAAGAACCTCGACTAACATCCAAACAAGTTCAAGCTGCCCTGCAGTCCGAGGGTACAACAGTGTCAACCCGTACTATCCGTCGCCATCTGAATGAAAAGGGACTATATGGTACAAGACCCAGGAAGACCCCACTTCTTACCCCGAGACATAAAAAAGCCAGGCTGGAGTTTGCCAAAACTTACCTAAAAAAGCCTAAAACGTTTTGGAAGAATGTTCTGTGGTCAGATGAGACAAAAGTAGAGCTTTTTGGGCAAAGGCATCAACATAGAGTTTACAGGAGAAAAAAAAGAGGCATTCAAAGAAAAGAACACGGTCCCTACAGTCAAACATGGCAGAGGTTCCCTGATGTTTTGGGGTTGCTTTGCTGCCTTTGGCACTGGAATGCTTGACCGTGTGCATGACATTATGAAGTCTGAAGACTACCAACAAATTTTGCAGCATAATGTAGGGCCCAGTGTGAGAAAGCTGGGTCTCCATCAGAGGTCATGGGTCTTCCTGCAGGACAATGACCCAAAACACACTTCACAAAGCACTAGAAAATGGTTTGAGAGAAAGCACTGGAGACTTCTAAGGTGGCCAGCAATGAGTCCAGACCTGAATTCCATAGAACACCTGTGGAGAGATCTAAAAATGGCAGTTTGGAGAAGGCACCCTTCAAATATCAGGGACCTGGAGCAGTTTGCTGGAATTTTAGACCATTCTTCTTTGGCACAAAGAACTTTAGGCAAAATAACTGCAACCAACCACTTTCAGTAACCATCAATGAGTTTCTTACAATGCTCTGCTGGAATTTTAGACCATTCTTCTTTGGCAGAGCATTGTAAGAAACTCATTGATGGTTACTGAAAGTGGTTGGTTGCAGTTATTTTGCCTAAAGGTTGTGCAACCAAGTATTAGGCTGAGGGTGCCAATACTTTTGTCTGGCTCATTTTTGGAGTTTTGTGTGAAATTATCAATGTTTTATCGCAGGAAATTTTAGAGCACTTCATGCTTCCCTCTGCCGACAAACTTTTTGGAGATGGAAATTTCATTCTCCAGCAGGACTTGGCACCTGTCCACACTGCCAAAAGTACTAATACCTGGTTGAAAAACAACAGTTTCACTGTGCTTGATTGGCCAGCAAAACTCACCTGACCTTAACCCCCATAGAGAATCTATGGGGTATTGTCAAAAGGAAGATGAGACACCATACCCAAAAATTCAGACGAGCTGAAAGCTGCTATCAAAGCAACCTGGGCTTCTATAACACCTCAGCAGTGCCACAGGCTGATCGCCTCCATGCCACGCCGCATTGATGCCATAATTGATGCAAAAGGAGCCCAGATCAAGTATTGAATGCATTTACTGAACATACAGTACATTTCTGTAGTCCAACATTTCGGATTATAAAATCATTATACAAGCTGATGTTATAAAGTATCACATTGCGTTTGGAGAGCCCCGTATGTACCTAAACAGTGGAAACCCCCCACAAGTGACACCATTTTGGAAAGTAGACCCCCTAAGGAACTTACGTAGATGTGTTGTTAGATCTTTGAACCCCCAAGTGTTTCACTACAGTTTATAACGCAGAGCCGTGCAAATAAAAAATATTTTTTTTCCACAAAAATTATTTATTAGACCCCAGTTTTGTATTTTTCCAAGGGTAACAGGAGACATTGGACCCTAAATATTGTTGTCCATTTGTTCTGAGTACGCTGATACCCGATATGTGGGGGGGAACCACCGTTTGAGCGCATGGCAGAGCTCGGAAGGGAAGGAGCATCATTTGGAATGCAGACATAGATGGAATGGTCTGTAGGCGTCACATTGCGTTTGCAGAGCCCCTAATGTACCTAAACAGTAGAAACCCCCCACAATTGACCCCATATTGGAAACTAGACCCCCCCAAGGAACTTATCTAGATGTGTTGTGAGAACTTTGAGCCCCCAAGAGTTTCACTACATTTTATAACGCAGCCGTGAAAATAAAAAATAAAAAATTTCCCCCCAAAATTATTTTTTAGCCCCCAGTTTTGTATTTTCCCGTGGGTAAGAGGAGAAATTGGACCCCAAAAGTTGTTGTCCAATGTGTACTGAGTACGACGATACCCCATATGTTGGGGTAAACCCCTGTTTGGGCACACGGGAGAGCTCGGAAGGGAAGGAGCACTGTTTTCCTTTTTCAACGCAGAATTGGCTGGAATTGAGAACGGACGCCATATCGCTTTTTGAGAGCCCCTGATGTGCCTAAACAGTGGAAACCCCCCCCAATTATAACTGAAACCCTAATCCAAACACACCCCTAATCCTAATCTCAACGGTAACCCTAAACACAAACCTAACCCTGACACACCCCTAACCCTAATCCCAACCCTATTCCCAACCGTAAATGTAATCCAAACCCTAACCCTAACTTTAGCCGCAACCCTAACTTTAGCCCCAACCCTAACCCTAGCCCTAACCCTAGCCCTAACCCTAGCCCTAATGGGAAAATGGAAATAAATACATTTTTTAAAAATTTTTAATTTTTCCCTAACTAAGGGGGTGATGAAGGGGGTTTGATTTACTTTTATAGCGGGTTTTTTAGTGGATTTTTATGATTGGCAGCGTCACACACTGACAGACGCTTTTTATTGCAAAAAATATTTTTTGCGTTACCACATTTTGAGAGCTATAATTTTTCCATATTTTGGTCCTCAGAGTCATGTGAGGTCTTGTTTTTTGCAGGACGAGTTGACGTTTTTATTGGTAACATTTTCGGGCATGTGACAATTTTTGATCGCTTTTTATTCCGATTTTTGTGAGGCAGAATGACCAAAAACCAGCTATTCATGAATTTATTTTGGGGGAGGCGTTTATACCGTTCCGTATTTGGTAAAATGGATAAAGCAGTTTTATTCTTCGGGTCAGTACGATTACAGCGATACCTCATTTATATCATTTTTTCATGCTTTGGCGCTTTTATACGATAAAAACTATTTTATAGAAAAAATAATTATTTTTGCATCGCTTTATTCTGAGGACTATAACTTTTTTATTTTTTCGCTGATAATGCTGTATGGTGGCTTGTTTTTTGCGGGACAAGATGACGTTTTCAGCGGTACCATAGTTATTTATATCCGTCTTTTTGATCGCGTGTTATTCCACTTTTTGTTTGGCGGTATGATAATAAAGCGTTGTTTTTTGCCTCGGTTTTTTTTTTTTTTTAACCGCATTCACTGAAGGGGTTAATTAGCGGGACAGTTTTATAGGTGGGGTCGTTACAGACGTGGCGATACTAAATATGTGTACGTACTTTTATTGTTTTTTTTTTTCATTTAGATAAAGAATTGTATTTATAGGAACAATATTTTTTTTTGGGGGGGGCATCATGTTATAGTGTAAGATCGCTGATATGACATTTTGCTGTGCACTGTGTCAGATCAGCGATCTGATATGCACAGCTCCAGGCTTCACAGTGCCTGCTCTGAGCAGGCGCTGTGAAGCCACCTCCCTCCCTGCAGGACCCGGATGCCGCAGCCATTTTGGATCCGGGGCCTGCAGCGAGGAAGGAGGTAAGAGACCTTCGGGGGCTCCGGGGGTCTCAGGGAAGCACGCAGGGAGCCCCCTCCCTGCGCGATGCTTCCCTGTACCGCCGGCACACCGCGATCATGTTTGATCGCGGTGTGCCAGGGGGTTAATGTGCCGGGAGCGGTCCGTGACCGCTCCTGGCACATTGTGCCGGATGTCAGCTGACACCCAGCCGCAATCGGCCGTGCTCCCCCCGTGAGCGCGGCCGATCGCTATGACGTACTATCCCGTCGGTGGTCATATGGGCCCACCCCACCTCGACGGGATAGTACGACAGATGTCAGAAAGGGGTTAACAGAAATAAACACTTGATATAGATCACTCTGTTTTTAATGACTATATAATACATCAGATTCACTGTTTGTATAGAAGAACTGAAATAAATTAACTTTTTGATGATATTCTAATTTTGTGAGAAGCACCTGTACTACATATGCATTGTATATACCATGACACATACAAGGATATTCATGATTTATTACCCCGCGTGGCTTGGATGTGTCATGGAAATACCACATGGCTTTAGTTAAACATGTGTAACCTATTTTTCCACTGAAATCACCTGGAATTACGTTTATGTCCCGCACGCTCAGGGTTTCCTGAAAAACTTTGTAAAGAGATGGAAATATTTGTCTTGACTTAGCTGTGGGAACTGTGAGGAAGACAAAACCTTGTCTGCTGCTCTCTAGCCAACAGTATTGCAATTATGTCATATGCTTAGAGGTATAAAATTTCACTTGCACAATATTGATGGAAAATGGATATGAAAAAATGATTCTGAAACATAGACATAACTTCGTTTTAGCTTTGACAATTGCCAAGGTCTTAAAGTGGCCATACACATTAATGTCGATCCAACCTACTAATTTCAGCCGGGCTTCAGATGCAAATTCACCCCAATTATGCTGAGGCAGAGAACAACGATGGATAGTTCACATTTCAGACCAAAAGTCACCCCTTGAAATGGCCATGGCAAAGCTCATCACCTTTGGCTTCATCTCCTTCCTCAGTCTCCATCTACAGCACCACTCAGTGACCACGGCACAGCGCCACTTAGCACAAAGGCCATAGTCTATGATACTGAATTGGATCCAGAACATAGGTGGGACATATTGGGTCAGCCTTGAACATATGCGTGCCGCCCTACTTTGACTAAAATTATCTAAATGGACCAAGTAGTGCATAACTTCACATCCATATCTCTCTAGGAGCTTGTAGAGTCATGTTTATAGATGATCCCCTGACCCTAGTGACTAGGAATGCAGATTTTGGGTCAAGGCTGTCAAACTTTTCTTTCATTGAAGGCTGTCAGCCACTTTGCAACCTCGGTAGTGATGATACTACTTAAAGTGAATTTTGTACCACATGCATTGAAGGACCACCATGGACATGGACCATCAACAGAACCCTAATGCTCATATAGTAAATCTGGTTCTGGATGAAACTCTTACACTGGGTTGGGAAAAAGAGCATTCTGTATTTTGTCTGCCGAGGATGTTCTTTAGACATTTTTAGACACATATTGCATCCAGAGATAGTAGGGCTCAGAAAACGTTATTTGTAGATGGTATAGAGAGAGTGCCATCTATACTGTATAAGCATTACCCATTCTGGTAATGGGGTACAGTTTACCTAAAAGTGGAGGTACCCATCAATACTGTAGTTTTGGATAAAAGTTAATTCTATACTGTTCGTTTTGCAAATGTCTCCTACTGCTTGAAGTGATTCCAGGATTCCTGAAACTGGGGTTCCCACTGATCGCTACAATGAAGGGGCCAAAGTGCCGATGCAGTGTTGTCTCCTCGTCACTGTTTTTCTCCTGTACAGTGTTCCTCATCTCTCAGACTGTGTAGTAAGGGAATCATTCCAGCCACAGTTTTCTGTACAGCCAGGTGGCTTGTAGTATCACTGTGCACAGGTAAAATACAATGGGATGCGGCGCTTCATCAGCACCACATTCCCTTTACTCTCAGGATTGATGGTTGTCCCTAAGGTCAGATCATCATTGATCATAAAGTAATGGCATATCCTAGCAATTTGTCTTCACGTTATGATGTTCTCCCTGAGATAAGATGATGTTGAGATGTCATTTGGTGTCTTTCTCATGGAAAACACAGACGCGCTCCTGTGTTTGGGAGAGTCAGGAGAGATGGCTGAGGTGGGTGTTGGCCGAACGATCAGCAGAAGCATCTAATATGTATGGCCAGACTTACAAAGAAATCTGAAGCTTATCTAACAAACATCTGTAAATTCATCCAAATAGTTTTTCTTTTTTATTCCACAGAACCCTTAAATATGAATCCATTGCACAGTGTCTTGCCTATAGGAACTCCAGCAATTGGCCATAATCTTTGGGAGAAATTAATAGCAAATGTTCAAATTCTCTGCAGCACCTCCACAGGATAATCATTGTATTACACCGATTCCATTTCAATCAACAGATGTCCTGTGAATTGCCGGAGGTGTTGGTCACTTTCCATTCTTGGTATTAGATTAGGACCCTTCTTCAGTTCTCTAACAATGTTGTTATGAAAGAGTTTTGAAAGCCGACAATTTAACGTACCTTTTTTTTAAATTGGTTTTACATTTAGCATGCTCCCATGCACCTCCCGTGGAGCTTACAAGCGAATTTCAACCTTTTCACTTTTACTTGTGGTATCAGCGCAAGTGTTGTGCAATTCAGCATGAAGAATCCCCGTCCTGCCGCCAGAGCCTTTGGCCTATCACGTGTCCCATCACGAGGTCTCATCTCGTTCCAATGTGTTTATCATTTTGTGCTCTGCCAAGATAAATCTCCTCATGTCATCCATATTGTGGCTGATGGGTTGCAGAAAATGTTTTTTAAGTGGTGGCCAGATGGGTATGACAAAATCTTCAAGAAGTCCACCAGCGTTTAACCCTGTCACCTCCACGCCTGGTGAATGCAATGGGCAGATGTACAATTTCTAGTTCAGAGTTGAGAAGATAGGGTTAATACAGTGCGAATCTGGAAGATCGGTATTCTGTAGAGTTCAAAGGAGGAATTGATGATTAATCTGCATTGCTGTAAGAAGGGGTTAATGAAGAATTGTTTTGCTGTCTTGTGATAGAGATAAACTGCAGAACCGCAGTGAATGATAATGTCAAGGTACTCCGAAGAACTAGAAGACACTGTGACAAGATGTTCTGTACAGCTGGAAGAAGGATCATTACTTGAGATAGTCTTCAGAGCTGATGGTGAGATACTCTGCAAAGAAATTATATTTATATACTTAAGATCAATGTCAGCTGAACACACTGATTTGGCAAGGTTGGCCAACCATCAAATGTGTATGAATGCCTTCCGTCTCTTTAGAGCACATTTTGGGAGAAAAAAGGGTTGCACATGTTGGATTTCAACATGCCCCATTGCCCCATTCTCTTCGTCCCTGAGAGATAAACCATAGCCAGAAGAGTCTCACAATGGTTTATTCCCCTCTACCAAAAATAAAATGACATGCATCTAACTTGAGTATACACGATTCTGATCCAAAAGAGATGGCTTTTGGAAAAAAAAGAGTCTATAGCCAACTTTAAAAGAAAAAGTAAAACAAAGAGTCTATGGTCAACTTTAGAAGAAAGAGTAATAGTGGAAGACTCTGACAGGCAACTGTCCTGAAATGTTCAGCAGCTTTCCGGTAAAAGGGAAGACCTCCAGACTCCTATGAGAGTTGGCAAATTGCTTGGATGCATGCCCAAGCCTTCTAAGCTTCCCAGAAAGCAGAGCCTTCAGAAGTGTTTTTGTTTGTAATGTGGGATGTGCCATCATCAGACTCAGTTTTGGTGTCAAAATGAGCATCTTGGGGGGAAAAGAGTGTGAAGGAGAGTGATCTGAAAGTGTGGTTCACAGTGACATACCTTGAATCTTCTGGGCCAAATACAAAATCTCCAAAAGGGTCCAAAGCTATTACAGTTCTTTAATAGTATTTGTCTTCTCATGTGGTCCAAAAATACATATGGGACCGCCTAGACTCCAGGGACTAGATGAAACTACACACGTGAACCCAATATAGTTACACCCCTGTGGGTTGGTTATGGAACTCTAAAAATAAGATTTATGTGTCAACCACCACCCCCTCATTAAATTCTTATACTTTCATAACCCCAACCATAATGGATCTAGTGGGACAGTTCTGAAATTGAGGAGGTGTCCCACTGTGCTGGTAGGTCAGGAGTATGTCCCGACTTCAACTGTATCCATATGCTCAGTACACAGATATAGTTGAATATAAAGGTGAGGCTAGGAGCCAACAGGTCCTTGCATCATCATTCTATCAAAGTAGAAGCTGAAGATCCTGCAAGGACCTTCGAGAATGATATGTGACCTGAAGGCAGGATATGCAGGGACTAGTTCAGTAGCCCAGGAGCAGTGAGCACAGGGATGTGATAGGCAAGTGTGTGTCTATGTTTGTAGGTGAGGGGGTATCATACTGTGTGGTGAGGGATCTGTGGAATTATGTGTCCAGTTCTGGGCACTACATTGATAAAAAAGACATTGAAAAACTGGAGCAAGTTCAGAGAAGAGCTACCAGGATGGTGAGCGGACTGCAAAGTGTGTCCTACAAGGAACGGTTAAAGAATCTGGGAATGTTTAGCTTGCAAAAAAGAAGACTTAATAGCTGTCTACAAATATCTGAAGGGATGTCACAGTGTAGAGGGATCATCCTTATTCTCATTTGCACACAGAAACACGAGAAGCAATGGGATGAAACTGAAAGGGAGAAGATACAGATTAGATATTAGAAAAAACTTTTTGACAGTGAGGGTGATCAATGAGTGGAACAGGCTGCCATAATAGGTGGCGAGTTCTCCTTCAATGGAAGTCATCAAACAGCGGCTGGACAGATATCTGTCTGAGATGGTTTAGTGAATCCTGCAGGAGGTTGGACACAATGAACCACATGGAAGGATCTTTCTGAATTCTATATGCGAGTAGAGTTATGTCTATCGAACAACCACACAAGGTGAGCCTGGCATTTACATGTTTTATCCACCAAAACATTTTCTGACATAGTAACCCAAATGAACACCTTTCTAATTGGTTCCCTTTATTGTCTTCCTTCTGGTATGGCATAAATCTCAGGGGCGGACATACCATTGGTGCAAGGACAGGAGCTTAAGAGGTAAAAGGCCACACCTACCTCCACAGCAGACGACTTTGTACATTATGATGAGCTATTGCAGAGCTGGGATAGGCGGTGTGAGGCAGTATTATTATTATACATTTTTATAACGCCATTCATTCCATGGTGCTTTACATGTGAAAAAGGGGGCATTACATTAAACATTAAACATGAGCAAAAAACAAGGCACACAGGTACATAAGGAGGGAGGACCCTGCCCGCGAGGGCTCACAGTCTGCAGGGGATGGTTGAGGAGACACTAGGGGAGAGTAGATCTGGTTGTGCGGCGGTTCAGTAGGTTGAGGATCACTGCAGGTTGTAGGCTTGTCGGAAGAAGTGAGTCTTCAGGTTCTATTTGAAGTTTTCTATGGTAGGCGAGAGTCTGATGTGTTGGGGTAGAGAGTTCCAGAGTATGGGGGAAGCACGGGAGAAGTCTTGGATGCGGTTGTGGAAGGAAGAAATGAGAGGTAAGTAGAGAAGGAGATCTTGAGAGGATCGTAGGTTGCGTGCAGGTAAGTACCCCGAGATGCGCATTGAGGCCGCTGCAGTGCATTGCAGTCACAGGCACAGGTGTGGTTGCAGTGCAAAATAAAAGTAGGTGTGGACCTGGTCAAGTTATTTGACCAAGGCAATATTTAGGAAAACCTGTTAAAGGCTTTTATTTTTGAAGCGAACTACAGGATAGTAGTGGGGCGGTTCGTTCCCTCCAACCAGGTCTTACAAGTGACCCATGGTCACAGATTCCATTTAAAAACCCTGCGGAAAAGGGTTGGGTGTGTCTGTCTTGGTTTGCCAACTGCAGAACAGGTGGCTCTGCAACATCCAGCTGGCGTGAAGTAACACAGAGCCAAGGGAATCCAAAACGCCTGGCATCCCTCAATGTGACACGGCGGTACAGTTTCCCATGATAACAGGTCTCGGATACAAGCGGTCTGGACGCCCCGACTGCAATCCAGAGGATACCATTTGTTTCCCAGTTGTGAGCTCCTTTGGACATTAAAGACTTTTGCTTTCAACTTTCCTGTGGACCTATCTGTTGCCCTGCACCAACCCCACTGCACTACAGGGGATAATGATAAAATGCTCTGCAAAGAATCTGAAACAAATCCAAAGTAATATACCATAATGTCTTTCACCACTGATGACTTTATAGGCGCAATAATCTGCATGCCTTTGGGAATTACTGTAGCATTGATTGGACTGCATAGTAATAAAGCATTGCTAGGTGCAGTTGTGAACTCTGGAAATAGAAGTTTGAGTAATGCTTTCTTATCCTTATCCTAATGAATCTCTCTATGGACGGCTCCTTGCTTACTCTGAACTCTCAAGAATCCTTGTGTTTCCTGTACTTAATTAAAATAACAAGAGCTTATATCCAGTGCCAGCAAAATAATGCCCCCAACAACACATTTCCTTTCTCCTGACCCTTCCCCCCCCACACACTGTGGAATGGAAACCTCCCACTCGTCTTCCAAACTCGCAGTCATTATGAATGATCCATGCTCAGCAGACATATGGAAGATCACGCAGTGTGCGGCCTGACAGGGGGGGACTTCAAAGATGTGGAGCTCCCGCTTATGTAACATAGTAACATAGTTAGTAAGGCCGAAAAAAGACATTTGTCCATCCAGTTCAGCCTATATTCCATCATAATAAATCCCCAGATCTACGTCCTTCTACAGAACCTAATAATTGTATGATACAATATTGTTCTGCTCCAGGAAGACATCCAGGCCTCTCTTGAACCCCTCGACTGAGTTCGCCATCACCACCTCCTCAGGCAAGCAATTCCAGATTCTCACTGCCCTAACAGTAAAGAATCCTCTTCTATGTTGGTGGAAAAACCTTCTCTCCTCCAGACGCAAAGAATGCCCCCTTGTGCCCGTCACCTTCCTTGGTATAAACAGATCCTCAGCGAGATATTTGTACTGTCCCCTTATATACTTATACATGGTTATTAGATCGCCCCTCAGTCGTCTTTTTTCTAGACTAAATAATCCTAATTTCGCTAATCTATCTGGGTATTAACATAGTAACATAGTAACATAGTTAGTAAGGCCGAAAAAAGACATTTGTCCATCCAGTTCAGCCTATATTCCATCATAATAAATCCCCAGATCTACGTCCTTTTACAGAACCTAATAATTGTATGATACAATATTGTTCTGCTCCAGGAAGACATCCAGGCCTCTCTTGAACCCCTCGACTGAGTTCGCCATCACCACCTCCTCAGGCAAGCAATTCCAGATTCTCACTGCCCTAACAGTAAAGAATCCTCTTCTATGTTGGTGGAAAAACCTTCTCTCCTCCAGACGCAAAGAATGCCCCCTTGTGCCCGTCACCTTCCTTGGTATAAACAGATCCTCAGCGAGATATTTGTATTGTCCCCTTATATACTTATACATGGTTATTAGATCGCCCCTCAGTCGTCTTTTTTCTAGACTAAATAATCCTAATTTCGCTAATCTATCTGGGTATTGTAGTTCTCCCATCCCCTTTATTAATTTTGTTGCCCTCCTTTGTACTCTCTCTAGTTCCATTATATCCTTCCTGAGCACCGGTGCCCAAAACTGGACACAGTACTCCATGTGCGGTCTAACTAGGGATTTGTACAGAGGCAGTATAATGCTCTCATCATGTGTATCCAGACCTCTTTTAATGCACCCCATGATCCTGTTTGCCTTGGCAGCTGCTGCCTGGCACTGGCTGCTCCAGGTAAGTTTATCATTAACTAGGATCCCCAAGTCCTTCTCCCTGTCAGATTTACCCAGTGGTTTCCCGTTCAGTGTGTAATGGTGATATTGATTCCCTCTTCCCATGTGTATAACCTTACATTTATCATTGTTAAACCTCATCTGCCACCTTTCAGCCCAAGTTTCCAACTTATCCAGATCCATCTGTAGCAGAATACTATCTTCTCTTGTATTAACTGCTTTACATAGTTTTGTATCATCTGCAAATATCGATATTTTACTGTGTAAACCTTCTACCAGATCATTAATGAATATGTTGAAGAGAACAGGTCCCAATACCGACCCCTGCGGTACCCCACTGGTCACAGCGACCCAGTTAGAGACTATACCATTTATAACCACCCTCTGCTTTCTATCACTAAGCCAGTTACTAACCCATTTACACACAATTTCCCCCAGACCAAGCATTCTCATTTTGTGCACCAACCTCTTGTGCGGCACGGTATCAAACGCTTTGGAAAAATCGAGATATACCACGTCCAATGACTCACCGTGGTCCAGTCTATAGCTTACCTCTTCATAAAAACTGATTAGATTGGTTTGACAGGAGCGATTTCTCATAAACCCATGCTGATATGGAGTTAAACCGTTATTCTCATTGAGATAATCCAGAATAACATCCCTCAGAAACCCTTCAAATATTTTACCAACAATAGAGGTTAGACTAACTGGCCTATAATTTCCAGGTTCACTTTTAGAGCCCTTTTTGAATATTGGCACCACATTTGCTATGCGCCAGTCCTGCGGAACAGACCCTGTCGCTATAGAGTCACTAAAAATAAGAAATAATGGTTTATCTATTACATTACTTAGTTCTCTTAGTACTCGTGGGTGTATGCCATCCGGACCCGGAGATTTATCTATTTTAATCTTATTTAGCCGGTTTCGCACCTCTTCTTGGGTTAGATTGGTGACCCTTAATATAGGGTTTTCATTGTTTCTTGGGATTTCACCTAGCATTTCATTTTCCACCGTGAATACCGTGGAGAAGAAGGTGTTTAATATGTTAGCTTTTTCCTCGTCATCTACAACCATTCTTTCCTCACTATTTTTTAAGGGGCCTACATTTTCAGTTTTTATTCTTTTACTATTGATATAGTTGAAGAACAGTTTGGGATTAGTTTTACTCTCCTTAGCAATGTGCTTCTCTGTTTCCTTTTTGGCAGCTTTAATTAGTTTTTTAGATAAAGTATTTTTCTCCCTATAGTTTTTTAGAGCTTCAATGGTGCCATCCTGCTTTAGTAGTGCAAATGCTTTCTTTTTACTGTTAATTGCCTGTCTTACTTCTTTGTTTAGCCACATTGGGTTTTTCCTATTTCTAGTCCTTTTATTCCCACAAGGTATAAACCGCTTACACTGCCTATTTAGGATGTTCTTAAACATTTCCCATTTATTATCTGTATTCTTATTTCTGAGGATATTGTCCCAGTCTACCAGATTAAGGGCATCTCTAAGCTGTTCAAATTTTGCCTTCCTAAAGTTCAATGTTTTTGTGACTCCCTGACAAGTCCCCCTAGTGAAAGACAGGTGAAACTGCACAATATTGTGGTCGCTATTTCCTAAATGCCCGACCACCTGCAGATTTGTTATTCTGTCAGGTCTATCACTTATCACTTATGGACATGACTAAGGGCCCCCTGTGCTGTATAAAGCAAGTGCATCTATAAATACTAAGAAATGGCCATGTAGCCTCTATCCATTCCATCTGTACATATGTAATTCTGTACACATAAAGGGCAATGTCTACTGGCTTGATTGAAGACTTGTATCGCGTCAGTGTTCTGATACATACTTTTAATGAATCATAGAATCATAAAATGGTAGAGTTGGAAGGGACCTCCTGGGTCATCTGGTTCAACCCCCTGCTCAAAGCAGGATTCACTAAATCATCCCAGACAGATGTCTGTCCAGCCTCTGTTTGAGACTTCCATGGAAAGAGAACTCACCACCTCTTGTGGCAGCCTGTTCCACTCATTGATCACCCTATCTAAAAGTTTTTCTAATACCTGTGTCTCCTCCCATTCAGTTTCATCCCATTGCTTCTAGTCTTTCCCTGTGCAAATGAGAATAAAGATGATCCTTCTACAAAGTGACAGCCCTTGAGATATTTGTAGACAGCTATTAAGTCTCCTCTCAGTCTTCTTTTTTGCAAGCTAAACATTCCCAAATCCTGTAACCGTTCTTCATAGGACAAGGTTTGCAGACCGGTCACCATTCTGGTCGCTCTTCTCTGAACTTGCTCTAGTTTGTTGATGTTTTTTTTCTTTTTTTGTGGTGCCCAAAACTGGACACAGTATTCCAGATGAGGTCTGACCAAAGAGAAGTATAGGGCAATAATGACTTTGCGTGATCTAGACTGTATGCTTCTGTTAATACATCCCAATTTGCATTTGCCCTTTTTGCTGTGGCATCACACTGCTGACTCAAGTTCATTTTCTGCTCTATTAGTATACCCAAGTCTTTTTCACATTTTCACATGTGCTGTTGCTTAGCCCTATTCCTCATATTCTGTATATGCTTTTTTAATTTTTATTGCCCAGATGTAGTACTTTGGATTTTTCCTTGTTAAAAACCATTCTGTTGGTTGCTGCCCACTGCTCCAGTTTATTTATATCTTTTTGAATCCTTTCTCTCTCTTCTCTAGTATTAGCTATCCCTCCTAGCTTTGTGTCATCGGCAAATTTAATCAGTTTACCCTCAATTCCTCCATCTAAATCATTGATAAAGATGTTGAACAATACAGGGCCCAGGACAGAACCCTATGGTGCCCCACTTGAGATATTCTTCCAACTGGATGTGCAGCCATTTACGACCACTCTTTGGGTCCGATCACTAAGCCAGTTATGAATCCACCTAACCGTTGCCTTGTCCATTCCATACTTAGTCATTTTTTCAATAAGAATGGTGTGAGATACTTTGTCAAATGCTTTGCTGAAGTCAAGATCTACTAGATCTACTACATTTCCCTGATCCACCCAGTCACTGATTCTGTCATAGAAGGAAATTAGGTTAGTCTGACATGACTTATTAGTTATTAGTTACAAACTCATGCTGACTCTGGGTAATCACTTCATTCTTAACCAGGTACTTACATTTATGTTGTTTAATAATTTGTTCAAAGATCTTTCCTGATATAGAAGTCAGACTCACCGGCCTATAGTTCCCTGGGGCCACCTTCTTCCCCTTTTTGAAGATAGGAACAACATTTGCTCTTCACCAGTCTTCTGGGACTTCTCCTGTTCAGAAAGAATTTTCAAATATTATGGAGAGTGGTTCAAAAATGTCTTCTGTTATCTCCTTCAGTACTCTGGGGTTTAATTCATCTGTACCTGGAGACTTGAATTAATTTATGTTATCTAAGAAACGTTACGTTAGCTAAGTAATGCACATGGATTTTGAATAAAGAAGCAAGAAGTAATCCTGGAGGATGGAGTGCCGATGTTTTCTTTAGTTCAGATTTGTCTTCATGCCTGCTCAGGCTGTTGAGCACTCAGGGTGTTAATCGTGAAGGTGTGGTGAGCTGTTTCGTTTCTTTGTGAAAGTAAAATTAAATGGTATCCCTCATAGTCCTGGGTAAGATACTGGGGAGGACATAGGTGCTGACCCTTTCACTGCCATCATCTGTACTACTCCAAATGAGTACGTTCTGATATCAATGCGGCTGAAGGCAGGAAAATAGACTGGGGAAAAGCAGAGACCTGGAAACCAATTACCTGGAATTTAGTATTTTTTTCTTACAGGAATGAAGACAAATTCCCTAATAAAGTGATTTGCAAAGTTTCATAACTTTTAATGATGGATAAAATTCTTTAAAAGAAAAAGTTTTAGTTACTCTTTAACCCCTTTACCCCCAAGGGTGGTTTGCACGTCAATGACCAGGCCAATTTTTACAATTCTGACCACTGTCCATTTATGAGGTTATAACTCTGGAACGCTTCAACGGATCCTGGTGATTCTGACATTGTTTTCTTGTGACATATTGTACTTCATGATAGTGGTAAAATTTCTTTAATATTACCTGCGTTTATTTGTGAAAAAAACAGAAATTTGGCGAAAATTTTGAAAATTTTGCAATTTTCCAACTTTGAATTTTTATGTAATTAAATCATAGAGATATGTCACACAAAATACTTAATAAGTAACATTTACCATATGTCTACTTTACATCAGCACAATTTTGGAGCCAAAATTTTTTTTTGTTAGGGAGTTATAAGGGTTAAAAGTTGACCAGCAATTTCTCATTTTTACAACACCATTTTTTTTTAGGGATCACATCTCATTTGAAGTCATTTTGAGGGGTCTATATGATTGAAAATACCCAAGTGTGACACCATTCTATAAACTGCACCCCTCAAGGTGTTCAAAACCACATTCAAGAAGTTTATTAACCCTTCAGGTGTTTCACAGGAATTTTTGGAATGTTTAAATAAAAATGAAAAATTAACTTTTTTTCACAAAAAAATTACTCTAGTTCCAATTTGTTTTATTTTACCAAGGGTAACAGGAAAAAATGTACCCCAAAAGTTGTTGTACAATTTGTCCTGAGTACGCCAATACCCCATATGTGGGGGTTAACCACTGTTTGGGCGCATGACAGAGCTCGGAAGCGAAGGAGGGCAATTTGACTTTTCAATGCAAAATTGACAGGAATTGAGATGGGACGCCATGTTGCATTTGGAGAGCCACTGCTGTGCCTAAACATTGAAACCCCCCACAAGTGACACCATTTAGGAAAGTAGACCCCCTAAGGAACTTATATGGATGTGTGGTGAGCACTTTGACCCACCAAAGGCTTCACAGAAGTTTATAATGCAGAGTCGTAAAAATAAAACAAAAATTTTTTCCCACAAAAATTATTTTTTAGCCCCCAGTTTTGTATTTTCCCGAGGGTAACAGGAGAAATTGGACCACAAAAGTTGTTGTCCAATTTGTCCTGAGTACGCTGATACCCCATATGTAGGGGGGGAACCACCGTTTGGGTGCATGGGAGGCCTCGGAAGGGAAGGAGCGCCATTTGGAATGCAGACTAAAGGTACCGTCACACTAGACGATATCGCTAGCGATCCGTGACGTTGCAGCGTCCTCGCTAGCGATATCGTCCAGTGTGACAGGCAGCAGCGATCAGGCCCCTGCTGTGCTGTCGCTGGTCGGGGAAGAAAGTCCAGAACTTTATTTGGTCGCTGGACTCCCCGCAGACATCGCTGAATCGGCGTGTGGGACACCGATTCAGCGATGTCTTCACTGGTAACCAGGGTAAACATCGGGTAACTAAGCGCAGGGCCGCGCTTAGTAACCCGATGTTTACCCTGGTTACCATCCTAAAAGTAAAAAAAACAAACACTACATACTTACCTACAGCCGTCTGTCCTCCAGCGCTGTGCTCTGCACTCCTCCTGTACTGGCTGTGAGCGTCGGTCAGCCGGAAAGCAGAGCGGTGACGTCACCGCTCTGCTTTCCGGCCGCTGTGCTCACAGCCAGTACAGGAGGAGTGCAGAGCACAGCGCTGGAGGACAGACGGCTGTAGGTAAGTATGTAGTGTTTGTTTTTTTTACTTTTAGGATGGTAACCAGGGTAAACATCGGGTTACTAAGCGCGGCCCTGCGCTTATTTACCCGATGTTTACCCTGGTTACCAGCATCGTTGGTCGCTGGAGAGCTGTCTGTGTGACAGCTCTCCAGCGACCAAACAGCGACGCTGCAGCGATCCGGATCGTTGTCGGTTTCGCTGCAGCGTCGCTAAGTGTGATGGTACCTTTAGATGGAATGGTCTGCAGGCGTCACATTGTGTTTGCAGAGCCCCTAATGTACCTAAACAGTAGAAACCCCCCACAAGTGACACCATTTTGGAAAGTAGACCCCCTAAGGAACTTATCTAGAAGTGTGGTGAGCACTTTGACCCACCAAGTGCTTCACAGAAGTTTATAATGCAGAACCGTAAAAATAAAAAATCATATTTTTCCACAAAAATTATCTTTTCGCCCCCAATTTTTTATTTTCCCAAAGGTATCAGGAGAAATTGGTCCCTAAATGTTGTTGTCCAATTTGTCCTGAGTACGCTGATACCCGATATGTGGGGGGGGAACCACCGTTTGAGCGCATGACAGAGCTCGGAAGGGAAGGAGCATCATTTGGAATGCAGACTTAGATGGATTGGTCTGCAGGCATCACATTGCGTTTGCAGAGCCCCTAATGTACCTAAACAGTAGAAACCCCCCACAAGTGACCCCATATTGGAAACTAGACCCCCCAAGGAACGTATATCGAGATGTGTTGTGAGAACTTTGAACCCCCAGTGTTTCACTACAGTTTATAACACAGAGTCGTGAAAATAAAAAATCTTTTTTTTTTCCCACAAAAATTATTTTTTAGCCCCCAGTTTTGTATTTTCCCAAGGGTAACAGGAGAAATTGGACCCCAAAAGTTGTTGTCCAATTTTTTCTGAGTACGCTGATACCCCATATGTGGGGGTAAACCCCTGTTTGGGCACACGGGAGAGCTCGGAAGGGAAGGAGCACTGTTTTACTTTTTCAACGCAGAATTGGCTGGAATTGAGATCGGACGCCATGTCGCGTTTGGAGAGCCCCTGATGTGCCTAAACAGTGGAAACCCCCCAATTAGAACTGAAACCCTAATCCAAACACACCCCTAACCCTAATCTCAACGGTAACCCTAACCACACCCCTAACCCTGACACACCCGTAACTCTAATCCCAACCCTAATCCCAACCGTAAATGTAATCCAAACCCTAACTTTAGCCCCAACCCTAACCCTAACTTTAGCCCCAACCCTAACTGTAACCCTAGCCCTAACCCTAGCCCTAACCCTAATGGGAAAATGGAAATAAATACATTTTTTTAATTTTTTTAATTTTTCCCTAACTAAAGGGGTGATGAAGGGGGGTTTGATTTACTTTTATAGCGGGTTTTTTAGCGGATTTTTATGATTGGGGGCCGTCAGACACTGAAAGACGTTTTTTATTGCAAAAAATATTTTTTGCGTTACCACATTTTGAGAGCTATAATTTTTCCATATTTGAGTCCACAGAGTCATGTGAGGTCTTGTTTTTTGCGGGACGAGTTAACGTTTTTATTTGTAACATTTTCGGGCACGTGATATTTTTTAATCGCTTTTTATACCGATTTTTGTGAGGCAGAATGACCGAAAACCAGCTATTCATGAACTTCTTTTGGGGAAGGCGTTTATACCGTTCCGCGTTTGGTAAAATTGATAAAGCAGTTTTATTCTTCGGGTCAGTACGATTACAGCGATACCTCATTTATATCATTTTTTTATGTTTTGGCGCTTTTATATGATAAAAACTATTTTATAGAAAAAATAATTATTTTTGCATCGCTTTATTCTGAGGACTATAACTTTTTTATTTTTTCGCTGATGATGGTGTATGGTGGTTTGTTTTTTGCGGGACAAGATGACGTTTTCAGCGGTATCATGGTTATTTATATCCGTCTTTTTGATCGCGTATTATTCCACTTTTTGTTTGGCGGTATGAGAATAAGGCTACTTTCACACTAGCGTCGTGCACTGCACGTCGCGATGCGACGTGCAGATGCAACGACGGTAGCGTTGTTTGTGCCGCACAATGGGTGCAGCCGATGCAGATTTTCATCGCCTCCGCTGCCCCATTGTGAGGTGCAGGGAGGTGGGAGCGGAGTTCCGGCCGCGCAAGTGCGGTCGGAAAAAGTGGTCCGTCGGCAGCAAAAAACGTTACATAGCGGTCCGCCACAACACGCCGCATGTGTGTCTAATGTTAATCTATGGGCTAAAAACGCATCCTGCAAACAACTTTGCAGGATGCGTTTTTCCCCATAAATGACGCATTGCGACGTATTGCAAAAAACGCCAGTGTGAAAGTAGCCTTTTTTTTTACGGTGTTCACTGAAGGGGTTAATTAGTGATATAGTTTTATAGGTGGGGTCGTTACGGATGCGGCGATACTAAATATGTGTACTTTTATTGTTTTTTTTTATTTAGATAAAGAAATGTATTTATAGGAACAATATTTTTTTTGGGGGGGGGCGGGGATTTTTTTTTACACATTGGAATATTTTTTTTTTTTACACTATAACATTGCCCGGGGGGGGGGGGGGGGGGGGGGAGCATCATGTTATAGTGTAAGATTGCTGATCTGACACTTTGCTGTGCACGGTGTCAGATCAGCGATCTGAGGTGCACAGATCCAGGCTTCACAGTGCCTGCTCTCAGCAGGCGCTGTGAAGCCACCTCCCTCCCTGCAGGACCCGGATGCCACGGCCATCTTGGATCCGGGCCTGCTACAGGGAGGGAGGTAAGGAGACCCTCGCAGCAACGCGATCACATCGCGTTGCTGCGGGGGTCTCAGGGAAGCCCGCAGGGAGCCCCCTCCCTGCGCGAAGCTTCCCTATACTGCCGGGGGTTAATGTGCCGGGGGCGGTCCGTGACTGCTCCTGGCACATAGTGCCGGATGTCAGCTGCGATAGGCAGCTGACACCCGGCCGCGCTCCCCCCGTGAGCGCGGCCGATCGCTATGACATACTATCCCGTCGAGGGTCATATAGGCCCAGGGCACCTCGACGGGATAGTACGTCTAAGGTCAGAGAGGGGTTAACTAATGATTTGTGGTGTGCTGGCGAAACACAACATACTTCGAAATTGTTTATGGGGCCACCTGCTCACGTTCAGTATTTGGTCAGTGTTTTACATCAGTATTTGTAGCCAAAACCAGGAGTGGGTGATAAATACACAAGTGATGACGTGTTTCTATTATACTTTTCCTCTGATTGTTCCTCTCCTGATTTTGGATTTACAAACACTGAGGAAAAATACTGACTGAAAACTGAACATGTGAACGTGGCCTAAAAGTCTCAATCACTTCAGGGATCAGGACACAGTGGTGAATAAATAAATCGGAGTAGCAGGTCTCTGTTGCATATGTTACAAAATGAGAGCGCCACTGGTGATCACATCCCACCATAAAGCCTTTGCCTTGCTGCAACGTACAAAAAATGGGGGCAATGGTGGCTCTGGCTGGGATTCAAGCTCAGTACCTTCCTCATACATACATACTATTCAGATTGCCTTTTTTTCTTTTGGTAATGTCATATATATTGGTACAGGAGAAATCTAGAAAAGGTTTCTAATTTTTTTTTTTTGTTTAGAATTTTGCTTCAAAGAGCGAACTACGAGTATGTGCACACAACGCCGGTGTACATGTCTAGATTTACAAGCAGAAGACACTACAGGAAAATGCTGCTGGTGTTTTTCCTGATGCCTCTTTTTTGCCGTCTTTTGAGTCTCTTTTTTTCAGCCGCTTTGCATCTGGCATATTTTTTTTTAACTTTTATACATGACACAATGGAGAATGGACCCCTCACTTCTTTTAACATCTTTGTGGCTTTCAAAGCCTAAAGCGGTTAAAAAAAAATTTAAAAAGACTGAACACATGTATCACTGATAACAGCCGGAGAGACCACGCAGATCCCACCGCTGCCACCAGTTTGTCAAGGATAACGGCAGAGAAATTGCGCAAATCCCACCGCTGCCACCAGTTTGTCAAGGATCACAGCAGGGAAATTGAGCAAATCCCACCGCTGCCACCAGTTTGTCAGGGTAAGGCAACTCTGCTTCCTCCATTTGTCATGGTAATTACGGAATTGACTGACGAGTGATGGACGAGGCCGCAACTGCTTCCACTACTTATTGAGGAACTCACAGTAAGGCCGGCGTCACACTAGGCGTAAGTAAATACGGTCCGTTTTTTACAGCCGTAATACGCAGTAATTGTCCCAAAACACTGTTCCGTATTCAATGCGAGGATGCGATTTTTATGCACAAATTTATCCGTGTGCCATCCGTATGGCTTCCGTACGGCGATTTTTTTCTCGCAGGCTTGCAAAATGGACATATGGATCCATCGGCTCAGATATTCTTAAAAACATATATACAGTTATATATATATATATATATATATATATATATATATATATATATATATATATATATATTGTGGGAATATAGCTCATCAGGGATCTCTGCTTTGGCCCAAGCAGGTGGCTATGGAGTCACAACGAACAATAGCAGGCTAGCAAGTTCCACACAGGTATGTGTCAGGTGTATTTATTGTACACATTTTCCGTACAATGTTACACGTGCCAAACATGAAATAAAATGTCTAAGGCCGTCTGGCCACTAACTAACAACAAGATACTAACTACAAAATAAACCTATACAACAAGAAAGAAGTTTGTGCAACCTTACTGTGTCAGCTCCCAGACCAGCAGATGAGAGACTGAGATCCCAGCAGTTCCTTGATTATATCAGCTGAAGCAAAAGCTGGATCGTATGTGGAAGGGAAGCACCAGAGCTTTCAGGCTGATCACTAAAGAAACCAGGACCGGATTACAGAGAAATAAACAGCTTCACAATCAATACCGTGATACATATGAAATGAAACGGGGAGAAACATATCTGTTTTCTAGTACTTCTCCCCTTGGCACCTCACATACCCCCTTCCTTTGTTCGAGCCTGTAGGGTCGGACACGATGAGTCACTAAGCAGTGTGTTCTGGATAACGCATCTGCATTCCCATGCGCTGCGCCTGCCCTGTGCTCAACGGAAAAGTTAAAAGGTTGTAATGCCAAGAACCAGCGTGTCACCCTCGCATTGCCCTCTTTTGCGCGGGACATCCATGTTAGGGGTGAATGGTCCGTTACTAGCCTAAATTGGCGACCTAGTAAATAATAGCGTAAGGTGAATAGGGCCCATTTCACAGCCAGGGCTTCGCGCTCAACCACGCTATAATTCTTTTCTGCCCTGGTAAGCTTCCTACTCAGATAGCTTACTGGGTGTTCCTCGCCATTCACTTCCTGTGACAACACTGCACCGAGGCCGACACCAGAGGCGTCCGTTTGGACAATAAACTCCCGTTTAAAGTCAGGGGCAACCAACACTGGTTGGTCACAGAGGACCGTTTTCAAATACTGAAAGGCCTTCTCTGCTTCTGCGTTCCACTTTATTGTGATAGATTTTGAGCCCTTGGTAAGCTCTGTGAGAGGGGCCGCGATGGTGGCAAAATTTTTAATGAAGCGCCTATAATAGCCAACGATCCCTAAAAAGGCTCCGACCTGTTTTTTGTTGACCGGTCGTGGCCAATTCTGAATAGCGTCCACTTTATTGGTCTGTGGCTTTACGACTCCTCGCCCTATGCTATATCCCAGATAGCGAGCCTCTTCCAATCCCAAGGTACATTTCTTAGGATTGGCAGTTAACCCAGCAGTTTTTATTGAGTCTAAGACGGCTTGTACTTTTGACAAATGTGTGTCCCAGTCATCACTAAAGACAATGATATCGTCCAAGTATGCGGACGCATACCGGACGTGGGGTTTAAGGACAATATCTATTAGACGTTGGAAGGTGGCTGCAGCACCATGCAACCCAAATGGCATATCACGGTACTGGAACAGTCCCTGGGGCGTTACAAAGGCCGTTTTCTCTTTGGCTGAATCCATGAGGGGAATCTGCCAATAACCTTTTGTTAAGTCGATAGTAGATATGTACCTGGCCGAACCCAGTCTCTCTATAAGTTCATCAACTCTCGGCATCGGGTAGGCATCGAATTTTGATACCTCATTTAATTTCCGAAAATCATTACAAAACCTAATAGTCCCATCGGGTTTGGGCACTAGCACGATTGGGCTAGCCCAATCACTCCGGGACTCTTCAATGACTCCAAGTTCTAACATTTTCTCGACTTCCTGGGCAATGGCTTGTCTCCGAGCCTCCGGAATTCGATATGGTTTTAGTCGTACACGGACCTGTGGATCAGTAACAATGTCGTGTTTAATTAAGTGAGTACGACCAGGAAGCTCTGAAAAAACCTCTGCGTTTTTCTGTATAAATTCCTTAGTCTCTCGTTTCTGACTTTCGGATAGTGTCTCTGCAATACCCACCTCTGGCAATGCTACCTGGGGGTCATTTACCACAGATGGGGGTGCCCTACGAGGTCCATCATTAAGGGTGGCTTTTGTCATTAGACTCTCCCTATCCCGCCAGGCCTTAAGCAAGTTTATGTGGTAGATTTGTTCGGTTTTCCTCTTGTCTGGTTGATATATCTTATAATTCACTTCACCTATTCTCTCCAACACCTCGTATGGGCCCTGCCACTTCGCAAGAAATTTATTTTCTACAGTGGGTACTAATACTAACACCCTGTCTCCGGGTTGAAAGACTCGTGTTTTAGCCGCTCGGTTATATACCGTGCTTTGGGCCTGTTGCGCACGTTCTAAACATTCTTTAACTATTGGCATGACCGCCTCAATTCTATCTTGCATAAGCATTACGTGTTCAATTACACTGCGATAAGGAGTCACCTCTTGTTCCCAAGTCTCTTTAGCAATATCTAACAGGCCTCTAGGACATCGCCCGTAAACTAACTCAAAAGGCGAAAAGCCTGTGGAGGATTGGGGTACTTCCCGTATAGCGAACAGGAGATATGGTAGGAGAGCATCCCAATCCCTCCCGTCCTTATCTACCACCCTTTTCAACATTCCCTTCAGGGTTTTATTAAATCGCTCCACCAACCCGTCAGTCTGAGGGTGATATACTGAAGTACGCAAGTGGGAGATTTTTAGTAGCTTACACAAGTCCTTAAGTATTCGAGACATAAAGGGGGCTCCCTGATCTGTTAGTATTTCTTTCGGAATGCCGGTGCGAGAAAACATTAACAAGCTCCTTTGAAATTGCTTTCGCATTGGCATTCCGCAGAGGCACTGCTTCATGGTAACGAGTGGCATAATCTAGTACTACCATAATGTACTGATGTCCCCTGGCAGATTTAACTAATGGACCCACTATATCCATTGCTATCCTCTCGAATGGCACCTCTATTATTGGTAAGGGCACAAGGGGGCTTCTAAAATGTGACATAGGTGTGGTCAATTGACACGTAGGACAGGACTGACAATACCGGGTCACGTCCCCCCCTAGACCCGGCCAAAAGAAACGCTGCAGAATACGGTGTTTTGTTTTTTCTCCGGCCAGGTGTCCCCCCAAGGGATGTTTATGTGCCAGTTCCAAAACTACCTGGCGAAAGGACTTGAGCACCACTAGTTGCTCTACCGCCACCCCCCGCACTTTGTCTATATGATACAGCATACCCTGTTGCACAGCTAGGTGTGGGAACTCATTTTGAGCCCCTGGGTACAATGGTCTTCCCTCAGAGACCTTTACATTTTCCCATGTCCTTGCCAGAGTAGGGTCCTGGTGTTGAGCGGTCCCGAACTTACCACAGGCCACCTCAAGACCTGGCATTTCTATAGCCTCCTCTAGTTCACTTGCGTCGCCTGCATATACAGCCAGAGGTGAGTCTACAGATTCTGGAGTTACCACTGAGATGGACTCCCCCCCCCTCTTGCTGCAATAGCTCAGGGGTTAGCCCCACGGCACCCTCCTCAACTAGAGTGCTCATGCCATTTTTAAGGCTCCACAAGTCCCAAAATAAGGGAAAGTCTCTCCCCAATATTACATCATGTCCCATAGACTTTAGGACTGCCGCTTGATGTCTTTTGGTTCCTACTGGCGTGGCAAGGGTGACCCAGGCAGTGGGGTAGTTTTTTATATCGCCATGGATGCAACTAATGCCCAGGGTTGAGTTCGTTAGGGCTCTAAGGTCCACCAAACTGGCATGTACCAGAGTTACTTGACTGCCGGAATCCAAGACGGCATTGACACTATGGCCGTCGACCTCGAGGCAACACACGTGTCGTTCATTTCCTGTGAGGACCTCTGCAACACAGACTGACTGTACATATAACGAAAGGCATCTCATAGCGTTACAGTCCATTGGCTCTGTAGTCATTGGGCAGTTAGCTGCTACATGGCCAAGCCCGCGACATCGCCAACATTGTATAGGTCCTTGCTTCCTCGCCGGAGACGCCTGATAGGGTCTGCTGAATTGCTGTGAGACTGTACCGCCTCCATAGTTCTTTGTGGGTCTGCTACTCTTTATTGCAACGTTCTCTTCTTTTGAAGAAGATGAAGTAGGTCTCGCAGTATTTTCTGGCGATTTCTTGGGAGCCCAGCGAGGTGATAACGTCCCTTGGAGTAGGCTTTCGGAAGCATTGTAGCGTTCGACCATATTCACCAACTGGTCGGCTGTATATGGGTCACCTTGTCCAACCCACCTCTGTAACTTAGGGGGCAAGGACCGCAGGTACTTGTCTAGAACAACACGTTCCACCATCTCTGCAGATGTCAAAATCTCTGGTTGCAGCCATTTTTTTACTAGATGGATAAGATCATGCATTTGTGAGCGGGCTGGCTGATCTTCCACAAAAGTCCATAAATGTACCCTCTGTGCTCGTACATATGTGTTTACTCCCAGCCTTGCCAGGATTTCGCTTTTTAATTTGGTATAGTCCATAGCATCCACTCCACTTAAATCGTAATAGGCCTTTTGTGGATCTCCACTCAGAAATGGCGCAACCACTTCAGCCCACGTGTCCACCGGTAAATGCTCACGTTCTGCAATACGTTCAAATACGGTGAGATACGCTTCTACATCATCGTCAGCAGTCATTTTAAGCAGGGTTTTTTGTACGGCTTTCCGTGCACCAGCAACACTTTGTGCATGATCCCTCTCATCTCGGGGCTGCCGAATCAAAGCCTGCTTTATTGCATTCAACTGCTCTTGCTGAATCTGGTTTTGCTGGTCCAGGGCTTGCTGGAAGTAAGTATTGGTCTCCTGTTGTTGCACATTTGCCTGCAATAACTGTTTCACTAGTTCCTCCATATTACTGGACTCTTGGCTCTTCAAAAGCACATGAGCTTTCAGCCAGGACATACACAGAGCACTTTATCTGCAGTCACAGTCCAACAGCCACTATGCCCGCATTCTCAAAACCATTTGTGGGAATATAGCTCATCAGGGATCTCTGCTTTGGCCCAACAGGTGGCTATGGAGTCACAACGAACAATAGCAGGCTAGCGAGTTCCACACAGGTATGTGTCAGGTGTATTTATTGTACACATTTGCCGTACAATGTTACACGTGCCAAACATGAAATAAAATGTCTAAGGCCGTCTGGCCACTAACTAACAACAAGATACTAACTACAAAATAAACCTATACAACAAGAAAGAAGTTTGTGCAACCTTACTGTGTCAGCTCCCAGACCAGCAGATGAGAGACTGAGATCCCAGCAGTTCCTTGATTATATCAGCTGAAGCAAAAGCTGGATCGTATGTGGAAGGGAAGCACCAGAGCTTTCAGGCTGATCACTAAAGAAACCAGGACCGGATTACAGAGAAATAAACAGCTTCACAATCAATACCGTGATACATATGAAATGAAACGGGGAGAAACATATCTGTTTTCTAGTACTTCTCCCCTTGGCACCTCACAATATATATATATATATATATATATATATATATATATATATATATATATAATTCAGCGCTAGATAGCAGAAAAGCCAGTAATTCAATTGCCGGCTTTTCCTATCTCCTGCACAAACCCGACAGGATATGAGGCATGTTTACATACAGTAAACCATCTCATATGCCTTCTTTTATTACATATTCCTAGTAATGTAAGAAGTGTCTTTGTGTCAAATTTGGGGTCTCTAGCTATTAAATTAAAGGGTTAAATCCCGGAAAAAATTGGCGTGGGCTCCCGCGCAATTTTCTCCGCCAGAGTGGGAAAGCCAGTGAATGAGGGCAGATATTAATAGCCTAGAGAGGGACCATGGTTATTGCCCCCCCCTGGCTAAAACATCTGCCCCAGCCACCCCAGAAAAGACACATCTGTAAGATGCGCCTATTCTGGCACTTAGCCTCTCTCTTCCCATTCCCGTGTAGCGGTGGGATATGAGGTAATGAAGGGTTAATGTCACCTTGCTATTGTAAGGTGACATTAAGCCATATTAATAATGGAGAGGCGTCAATTATGACACCTATCCATTATTAATCCAATAGTAAGAAATGGTTAATAAAACATACACACATTATTAAAAAGTATTTTAATGAAATAAAGACACATGATGTTTTAACATTTTATTATACTCTTAATACTCCTGAAGACCCTTGTCACCTGAAACAAAGTTAAAAAAACAAACAACAATATTCCATATCTTCCGTCGTTACAGTCTTCTCCCATGCTGAAATCCATCTGAAGGGGTTAAATCATTTTATCCCCAGGAGCTCTGCTAATGCAGCTGTGCTCCTGACTGTAAAACTTGGTGAATGAATGGAATGCAGGGGAACGTACTGTAGTTACCTCAAGTCGTGGTGATGCGCCCTCTGCTGGATGAACTCATATGAACTCGAGCGTGGGAAAATATTCTGAAAATAATTAACAGAAATAAACACTTGAAATAGATCACTCTGTTTGTTATGACTCTTAACTTTTTGATGATATTCTAATTTTGTGAGAAGCACCTGGATATATATCTACTATATAATTGTCTAAGGGTCACTTCCGTCTTTCTGTTTGTTCTTCTGTCTGTCATGGATATTCATTGGTCGCGGCCTCTGTCTGTCATGGAATCCAAGTCACTGATTGTTCTCGCCAGCTGCCTGTCATGGCTGCCGCGACCAATCAGCGACGGCCACAGTCCGATTAGTCCCTCCCTACTCCCTTGCAGTCAGCGCCCGGCGCCCGCTCCATACTCCCCGCAGTCACCGCTCACACAGGGTTAATGCCAGCAGTAACGGACCGCGTTATACCGCGGGTAACTCACTCCATTACCGCCGCTATTAACCCTGTGTGACCAAGTTTTTACTATTGATGCTGCCTATGCAAAGTCAATAGTAAAAACATCTAATGTTAAAAATAATAAAAACAATAAAAAATCATTATATACTCACCTTTCGCGGCGCTCCGGTGACTGCTCCATGCAAGCGGCAGGTTCCGGTGGCAAGGATGGTATGGGAGAAGGACCTGCCATGACGTCACGGTCATGTCACCGAACTACAAGGGGCCCTCGAAAAGTGAGTAAATGTTTATTTTTTATTCTGTGACATACGTGACTGGCCAATATACTACGTGGCTGGGCAATATACTACGTGGCTCTGTGCTGCATACTACGTCACTGGGCAATATACTACGTAACTGGGAAATATACTACGTGGCTGGGCAATATACTATGTGGGCTGTGCAATATACTACGTGGACATGCATGTCCACGTAGTATATTGCCCAGCCACGTAGTATATTGCCCAACCACGTAGTATATTGCCCAGCCACGTAGTATATTGCCCAGCCACGTAGTATATTGTCATCACAGGCCCTGCACGCCTGCGCGAGAAGGACGTCACGGTCCTGTGACCGAACTATAAGGGGCCCTCGGAAGGTGAGTATATGTTTATTTTTTATTTTTTAAGCTGTGACATACATGGCTGGGCAATATTCTACATAGCTAGGAAATATACTACGTGACTGGCCAATATACTATGTGGCTGGGCAATATACGACGTGGCTGGGCAATATACTACATGGCTGGGTAATATACTACATGACTGGGCAATATACTACGTGGCTGGGCAATATACTACATGGGCTGTGCAATATACTACGTGGCTGTGCAATATACTACGTGACTGGGCAATATACTACGTCACTGGGCAATATACTACGTCGCTGGGCAATATACTACATGACTGGGCAATATACTACGTGACTGGGCAATATACTACGTGGCTGGGCAATATACTACATGGCTGGGTAATATACTACATGACTGGGCAATATACTACGTGGCTGGGCAATATACTACATGGGCTGTGCAATATACTACGTGGCTGTGCAATATACTACGTGACTGAGCAATATACTACGTCACTGGGCAATATACTACGTCGCTGGGCAATATACTACGTGACTGGGCAATATACTACGTGACTGGGCAATATACTACGTGACTGGGCAATATACTACATGACTGGGCAGTATACTACGTGACTGGGCAATATACTACGTCACTGGGCAATATACTATGTGGCTGGGCAATACTACATGGCTGGGCAATATACTACGTGGCTGGGCAATATACTAGGTCACTGGGCAATATACTACGTGGCTGGGCAATATACTACATGACTGGGCAATATACTACGTGGCTGGGCAATGTACTACGTGGCTGGGCAATATACTACGTGGCTGGGCAATATACTACGTGACTGGGAAATATACTACGTCGCTGGGCAATATACTACGTAGCTGGGCAGTATACTACGTGACTGGGCAATATACTACGTCGCTGGGCAATATAGTACGTGACTGGGCAATATACTACGTGGCTGGGCAATATACTACGTGGACATGCATATTCTAGAATACCCGAAGCGTTAGAATCGGGCCACCATCTAGTATATATATATTGTGACGCCCAAGAGACCGGGGTACCCAGCACCGGACCAATGGGGTCTGTCTGTTGAGGGGGGTGTCACGGGTGGCTTGACCCGGTGCTGTGGCCTCAGGCAATGCACAGTGTAAAGGGTATCGTGAGGGGACAGGCACTTACTTGATCAGCAGCAGGTTCTCCCAGCGGTGAGGATCCCAATCCTGGATAGATGGCTATTGTCCAAATGAAAGACTGAGGCACTGAAACGTTTAACCAGTTTACTTTAACAAAAAAGGATTTACAACCAGTCCTGTCACCGGAGTCTGTATGGGAACTCTGAGTTACTTTGACCCTGCCGGGGTCTTCGCCTCTTATTGTACGCAATTTCTGTGTGGCCCTGCTGCTGTATGTGAACTGGCTGCCGGCCCAATCTGTCCCCTCCGGGTCCTGGTTCGACGGGCAACCCGAGTCCTTTTATCGGCTTACCCCCTCCAGGAGTACCGCTGAACTCTGTGTCTGTTGCTGCGTCCGACCCTAGTGAAGCTGATATCACCTCACGTTTTTCCGGTTGCTGTATTATATGTAATGAATACAGCCACGGATCCGGTATCCGTCTTTGCGCCTGTTCTGGGTAGTGATTAATGCTACCCGGTTCTCACAATGTCCTTTTTCTCTGTCCCTCTTCTCCTCAGGCCGGTGATTTAGGCCTGGTAACAGTCACAGGGCTGTTAGAGATTCAACTGTATGACCTCTCACTTTCAGCTCCTTAGCCCAACTGCCAGTTCTTCTCTCAGACCAGAATGGATCAAGGGGAGTCTCTGGAGCTCCCCCTTCTGGCCGGAGGTGGTAGTGCAGTCTTGCTATTTTAGTATTTGCATCTACTGTCAGTAACTATTTTTGTGGCAAATACCCCTAGGGGTGCCACATTCCCCCTTAGTTAAGAACAGTACTCTGGGACTGTGGGACAATAACATTTTGAAATAACAATTAATATGTACAGAGTCTTAAAAATGAAAAGTTACAAAAACCACTCGAGGAAACAAAAATATAGTTCTGTACAAAGTCACTTCAAATAGCGTCCATTAATACAGTTCTATCCTTCAAGGTACTAGGAAAGGCACTGCACTTTGTGTCCAGGAATTTAGTTCCATTTTTCCAACGGAGTTATCAATATAAAGTCTAAAGAAAGTTCAAAAAGAGCGAGGAGCAAAGTTCAAAAAGCAGTCTTTCCGGAGCTTTGATTTAGTGCCTCCGGGCTGATAAAAAGTTCAAGAATATGCAAGAAGTTCATACAGACAAGTCTCTGTAGGCACTGGGCTTAAACGTTGCAGACTGATAACAATGACTATACTACATTTTCTGTTTAACTATATACGGCATAACATATATACAATTCACATTATGAGCTTTATAGTTGGTAAACTGCATACCTGGCCGGTAATTGACCCTGGGTACTACGCTGTGATCTACGTAATAGCGGTGTCTCTTCATGTGGTGTACTACTGTCTACTGCGGATGTAGTATCTGCCCGCTCTGCTAAAGATAATTCCACGACTATGGAGTTGGCAAGTCCACCGTGAATGGGATTACTCTGACCAGGAATCTGTTCTTCCTGGCCTGGAACCTCCTGTAGTACGGGGTCAGCCTCTTCCTGTCTTGGGACTTCTGGTATTGGGTTTGGTGTTGGGTAAAAGGCCACCATGGGAACCACTACTGCACCATGGTATGTTAGTAGGGTTTTGGGAAAGTCTCCTATACAGGTGTGATACATTTCCTCTTCTTTTTCCTTTACTGGTTGAACCTGTATGGGTTGAATAACTTCTGGTTCTGGCTGGACAACGTCTGGCTCTTTCAATGCTTCCGGACATAATTTAAGATTGTCTCTTGACACTAGTACAGATGTTAAGCCTCCGTTTTTGCTAATGAGACACATTTTAGGATTATCCACTCTTGCTGGTAAAACTGTGTAGGGTACGGCTTCCCACTGATTGTCCAGTTTATTGGTTCGACGATTTCTCTTGAGCACTTGGTCACCTGGTCTTAATGGGGTCGCTAGAGCATTCTGGTTGAAAGTTCGCTCTTGTCTTTCTCTAGTTTGCTGAAGGCTTCTTTCCACACTCTCTTGCACTTGGCGATACTGCTTTTGCCGTACGATATCCCAATTGGAGTCTTGGACTTCTGCGTCTGGTTTCAGAATTCCCATTTCTAGATCGATTGGTAATTGGCCGGGTCTTGCACGCATAAGGTAAGCTGGGGTGCAATTGGTGGAACTCACCGGGACATGATTATACAGATCCACCAAGTCAGGCAATTTCTCTGGCCATTGATTCCTTTCTGCCTCAGGTAAAGTCTTTAGTCGTTCTATTACAATATGGTTCATCTTCTCGCATAAGCCGTTTGTTTGTGGATGATAGGCCGTCGTCCGGATCTTTTTGCAACCATACATATTACAGAATTCTCTGAAGATCTCTGATTCAAAGGCTGTACCTTGGTCGGTGAGAACCTGTTCCGGATATCCATGGGGTCTACAAAAGTACGTTTGGAACGCTTTGGCTGCTGTTTTTGCTGTCAGATCTTTTACGGGTACTACTACCAAGAAGCGTGAATAATGGTCCACGATGGTCAAGGCATAGACATAGCCAGACCGGCTTGGTGTCAACTTCACGTGGTCCATGGCTACAAGTTCAAGTGGTTGTTTGGTGATTATGGGCTGCAGTGGTGCTCTTTGGTTCTTTTGATCGTTTCTTCTGAGGTTGCACGGGCCACAATTTCTGCACCACTGTTCGATTGATTTTCTCATCCCGACCCAATAAAATCTTTCTCTTAGAAGTACTTCTAACTTTTTCCAACCGAAGTGACCAGCACCATTATGGTAAGCTTCGAGGACCATCTTGACATCTTGTTTAGGCACGATAATCTGCCAAACCAATTCATGTGTTTTCAGATTGGTGTACCTTCTACAGAGCTTCCCTTGATACAGGAACATTTTGCCTCTCTCTTTCCAGAGTTGATGCGTCTCTTCTGGGGCATCCTCATCGGGATATGCACTTTGCTCAGTTAACTGTTCCTTCACCAACTTCACAGCCGGATTGCTGTCTTGGGTGTCAGCCCATCTATGGTGTGCTAACGGATTTAAATTCACCTCTTGTTGTTTCTGATAGGTACTTGACTGATGATGTTTTGCCTTGGGATGATGGAAGGCTGGTAGTTCAATTTCTTCAAGCTCCCCCATTTCTTCTTCTACATCTCTCAAGTGTGGCATCCGGGATAGGGCATCGGCATTTCCATTCTTGCGACCTGCTCGATACTTGATCTTGAAGTTGTAATTAGATAACCGGGCTATCCATCGCTGTTCTAACGCACCTAATTTGGCTGTGTCCAGGTGGGTCACCGGATTGTTGTCAGTATAGACAATAAATTCTGCAGCGGCCAGATAGTGTTTGAAACGTTCAGTCACAGCCCAAACTACTGCCAGTAGTTCCAATTTGAAGGAGCTGTAATTTTCTGAATTTCTTTCAGTAGGCCGGAGCTTTCTACTTGCAAAGGCGATGACTTTCTCCCGACCTTCTTGCTTTTGTGACAGCACCGCTCCTAGTCCCACATTACTGGCATCGGTGTAGAGGATGAAAGGTTGATGGTAATCTGGGTATGCCAGAACCTCTTCTCCGGTTAGTGCCTTCTTTAGTTGTTCAAAGGAGTCTTCCCTTTCGTCGTTCCACTGAAAAGGAGGGTTTCGGTTTGAAGGTTTCTTCGTCTGCCCTACCAAGGTGTCTTGCAAGGGTGCTGCCAACTTGGTAAATCCTTTTATAAATCTGCGATAGTAACCCACCAATCCCAGGAATTGTCTCACTTCTTTTGCGCTGGTAGGTCTTGGCCAATCCCTTATGGCGCTTATTTTCTCGGGATCTGGTGCTACTCCCTCCGAACTCACGATGTGTCCCAGGTACTGTACCTTTGGCTTGAGAAGGTGACATTTGGATGGCTTGACTTTCATGCCATACCTGGATAAGGCTTCGAACACTTCTGTCAGGTCTATTAAGTGTTGTTCGTAAGTCTTTGAGTAGACGATCACATCATCTAGGTACAGGAGGACGGTCTCGAAGTTCTTGTGTCCGAGGCAGCATTCCATCAGCCGCTGGAAGGTACCGGATGCGTTGCAGAGTCCGAACGGCATGCGATTAAATTCACATAGACCCATTGGTGTGGTGAATGCCGTCTTTTCCTTATCTCGCTCAGCCACAGGGACTTGCCAATACCCGCTTGTTAAGTCTAAGGTGGAAAAATAATTAGCAGATTTCAAAGCAGTTAAGGACTCTTCTATCCTAGGCAAGGGGTAGGCGTCTTTATGGGTGATGTTATTAATCTTCCGGTAGTCTACGCACATTCTCATGGTTCCGTCCTTTTTTTTGACAATCACTAGAGGGGCCGCCCAGGGGCTACAGCTGTCTCTTATTACCCCGGCCTGTTTCATCTCCCTCAGCATATCTTTTGCACATTGATAGTGAGTGGGCGGTATGGGTCCATATCTTTCTTTTATTGGGGGATGGTCACTGGTGGGGATTGTGTGTTCTACCCCTTCTATCCGTCCGAAGTCCAATGGGTGTTTACTGAAGACTTGTTCATATTCCGTCACTAGCCTATACACCCCTTGTTTTTGATGGGTAGGTGTTGAATTTATGCCCACGTGTAGCTGTTGGCACCAATCCTCCATTTCTCCATCTGAGCCATTGCCTTCCACCTGACAGGTTGGTTCTAAGGGCTCAATGGTTGTGATGGCATTGTTGTCAACAGTATATAGCTTTGCCATTGTAGCATACCTTGGCAAAGTGACCTCTTCCTCTCCACAGTTCAAAAGTCGTACCGGCACTCGTCCCCGGTGTACCTCGACTATACCTCGTTCTGTGAGTATAGTGGGCCTGCTGTCGGTGTACACTGGTTCTATTAAGGCTTGATAATCTCGTCCCTTAGTACCAATGGCTGCTCTACACCATACCAGCATTTCTGTTTTTGGTGGGATTACAATAGATGTTGGATCACTTACCCTCACACTGCCGATTTCTCCACCTGCAACTTCTACCTGTTGCCTTAACATCAATACTTTTATTTCCCTCCGGAGAACTCTCTGCTGGCAGGATTGGGCAGTTTCAGCAATTTGCTGTAAGACAGAAATGACTTCGGAAAAGCAGTTCTCTAACACATTCATTCCTATCAATACAGTTGGTTCACAGTTCCGCCGGTCAACATCAACAACAATTATACCCTGTTTCTTCAATTCTACTTTACCAATCTTTATGGTCATCTCCCTGAATCCTAGTTTCGGTACCAACTTACCATTACTGGCCCATATATCTAGTTCAACATCAGAGGGCCCTTTATCAATATCTGCATCAGCCCAGTACCTCTTATAAAGGATATACGGTATAGATGAAATCTGGGAACCTGTGTCCAGCAAAGCGTTGAGGGGCATTCCGTCCAGCACGATAGGGATAATGGGTCGTCCTCCGATGTACCTGTCGTGCCAGGGTGTTGGGCCTTGAAAGTTCATTCCTGCGAAGCGGCCCGCATTCCCAGGGGATTCCCGTTTAAATCACAATCTCGTGCAAAGTGGCCTGGCTGCTGGCAACGGCGGCAAATGGGCTGTCCATCCGGTTGGTAGCGGTCGCGGGGTCGTCCTCTCCATGTCGGGTATCTCCGGGGTCTCATCCATGGAACACCTTCTCTACGGTTTGACAACTCCATCTTGGGTCCTCTCATCTCCTGCATGGTTTTAGCCATTGAAGCAACAACATCAGTTAAAGAGTCAAGCTTTTGTTGAAGAGCCTCATTAGTACTGGGCCCCAGGGGCTTAGCAATGGCCCCGGACATAGCTGATGTCACTGGTACTCCATGTTGTTGAGGAGCCTCTGCCATGAGTTGCGCAGGATCCTGATCCCGAGGTGCCTCTGCCAGCTGGAGACGTATAACGCTCTCCTTTAATTGGGCAAATGTCAATTCAGGGTTCTTAAAAACAAGCATGCTCACATGCCCCCGGTGAGAAGGGGTGTAGAGTCCCTCAATAAATTGATCTCTTAGCAGTTTATCCGCTCCGGTGTTAAAAATGGGTTCAGCCAGTGTAAGTGATTTAAGGGCTTCCTGCAGGTTTAAGGCAAAGTCTCTCACGCCCTCATTAACTTTTTGTTTGCAATTAAAGAATCGTACTTTAGCTTTGCTGCTGGCAGTGGTTTCAAATGTAGCTTTTAATCCAGCAAATATGCGTTCAACAGTGCCTTTTAGATCAGCTGCCCATGCTGTGACTTCTCGCTTAGCATGGCCACTTAACTGCATCATCAGGAGACTAACACGCTGAACTTCACCCACAGGGAACATGTCAAAATGGGCCAGCATCTTTTCTCTGAAATCGTCAAGGGTATTAGGCTCACCTTCATACATTGGAAGCCATGGGCCACCCGGGGTATATGGCATCAGCACCGGCATGATGGGCGCCACTCCTTGCACCGCTGCGCTACCGGACTCTCTATCGACACTCTGTCTTTCAGCTGCATTAGCGTCGCCGGGTGCTGCGGCGTCTCCGTGCTGCGACATACTGTGCCCCCTTAGTTAATCCGGACCCTTCCGGTCCTCCGCTTCCGTCGGGATAGTGTAGATTCGTTCCGCTGTGCAGCAGGATCGATTTTCCCCTTGCTCTGATGTCAGAGCGCTCAGCTTGGTGCCGCCCACAATGACACGCCCCCTGCTGCTCCCACCCACCGCGCTCTGTAATGGTGGATTCTGAAGTTTTCAGTTAGACTGGGGCTCAGGTGATGGCGTAGCTCAATTAACAGTCTCGTGCCTAACGGTTATGAAGTGATTACCTCAGGGGATGGCGGCCATCTTTACTCCATTATAACCAATGGGGAAAAGTCACTTTCAATAGTTTTCAATGGAGAATGGATTTTTCTTTAATAAAGTCAATTTTCAAGATTTTTCATCCAAGTTTTCACAGTTTTAGGCTCCAATCACGGCACACAATACCCGGTATACGGGCTGGCTAGATCCTGTTCGTGACGCCAATTGTGACGCCCAAGAGACCGGGGTACCCAGCACCGGACCAATGGGGTCTGTCTGTTGAGGGGGGTGTCACGGGTGGCTTGACCCGGTGCTGTGGCCTCAGGCAATGCACAGTGTAAAGGGTATCGTGAGGGGACAGGCACTTACTTGATCAGCAGCAGGTTCTCCCAGCGGTGATGATCCCAATCCTGGATAGATGGCTATTGTCCAAATGAAAGACTGAGGCACTGAAACGTTTAACCAGTTTACTTTAACAAAAAAGGATTTACAACCAGTCCTGTCACCGGAGTCTGTATGGGAACTCTGAGTTACTTTGACCCTGCCGGGGTCTTCGCCTCTTATTGTACGCAATTTCTGTGTGGCCCTGCTGCTGTATGTGAACTGGCTGCCGGCCCAATCTGTCCCCTCCGGGTCCTGGTTCGACGGGCAACCCGAGTCCTTTTATCGGCTTACCCCCTCCAGGAGTACCGCTGAACTCTGTGTCTGTTGCTGCGTCCGACCCTAGTGAAGCTGATATCACCTCACGTTTTTCCGGTTGCTGTATTATATGTAATGAATACAGCCACGGATCCGGTATCCGTCTTTGCGCCTGTTCTGGGTAGTGATTAATGCTACCCGGTTCTCACAATGTCCTTTTTCTCTGTCCCTCTTCTCCTCAGGCCGGTGATTTAGGCCTGGTAACAGTCACAGGGCTGTTAGAGATTCAACTGTATGACCTCTCACTTTCAGCTCCTTAGCCCAACTGCCAGTTCTTCTCTCAGACCAGAATGGATCAAGGGGAGTCTCTGGAGCTCCCCCTTCTGGCCGGAGGTGGTAGTGCAGTCTTGCTATTTTAGTATTTGCATCTACTGTCAGTAACTATTTTTGTGGCAAATACCCCTAGGGGTGCCACATATATATATATATATATATATATATATCTACTATATAATTGTCTAAGGGTCACTTCTGTCTTTCTGTCTGTCCCGGATATTCATTGGTCGCGGCCTCTGTCTGTCATGGAATCCAAGTCACTGATTGGTCGTGGCAAAACGCCCACGACCATTCAGTGACGGGTGCAGTCCGGCAGCAACATGGCCGCTCCTTCCTCCCCGCAGTTAGTGCCCGCTCCGTTCTCCCCTCCAGTCAGCACTCACACAGGGTTAATGGCAGCGCTAATGGACCGCGTTATGCCGCGGTGTAACGCACTCCATTAACGCTGCTATTAACCCTGTGTGACCAACTTTTTTTACTATTGATGCTGCTTATGGCGCCTCAATAGTTAAAAGGTCTAATGTTAAAAATAATTTAAAAAAATCATCATATACTCACATTCCGGTGCCTTTCCCGCTCCTCGCGACGCTCCGGTAACCGCTCCATGCAAGCGGCAGGTTCCGGTGCCAAGGATGGTATTCGACAAAGACCTGCCATGACGTCACGGTCATGTGACCGCGACGTCATCACAGGTCCTGCGTCCATACCAACCCTGGGACCGGAAGCTGCCGAGTGCACTGCACGCAGGGCCAAGACTTCAACGGAGCGTGAGTATATGTTTATTTTTTATTTTAAATCTGTATACTACATGGCTCTGTGCTGTATACTCCGTCGCTATGCAATATACTACGAGACTGGGCAATATACTATGTGGCTGGGCAATATACTACGTGACTGGGCAATATGCTACGTGGCTGGGCAATATGCTACGTGGCTGGGCAATATACTACGTGGCTGGGCAATATACTACGTGACTGGGCAATATACTATGTGGCTGGGCAATATGCTACGTGGCTGGGCAATATACTACGTGGCTGGGCAATATACTACGTGACTGGGCAATATACTACGTGGCTGGGCAATATACTACGTGGTTGGGCAATATACTACGTGGCATCAATAGTAAAAAGTTGGTCACACAGGGTTAATAGCGGCGGTAATGGAGTGAGTTACCTGCGGCATAACGCAGTCCGTTACCGCTGGCATTAACCCTGTGTGAGCGGTGACTGCGGGGAGTATGGAGCGGGCGTCGGGCGCTGACTGCAGGGGAGTAGGGAGGGACTAATCGGACTGTGGCCGTCGCTGATTGGTCGCAGCAGCCATGATAGGCAGCTGGCGAGAACAATCAGTGACTTGGATTCCATGACAGACAGAGGCCGCGACCAATGAATATCCGTGACAGACAGAAGGACAGACAGAAAGATGGAAGTGACACTTAAGGTACCTTCACACTAAGCAACTTAACAACGATAACGATAGCGATCCGTGACGTTGCAGCGTCAGCGCCGGCTGGCCGTAAAGCAGAGCACAGCGGTGATGTCACCGCTCTGCTTTACGGCCGGCGCTTACACAGTGCAGGGAAGCAGAACGCCGGGGGACGCGACAGACACAGTAATGTAAGTATGTAGTGTTTGTTTTTTTTTACATTTACACTGGTAACCAGGGTAAACATCGGGTTACTAAGCGCGGCCCTACGCTTAGTAACCCGATGTTTACCCTGGTTACCCGGAGACTTCGGCATCGTTGGTCGCTGGAGAGCTGTCTGTGTGACAGCTCTCCAGCGACCACACAGCGATGCTGCAGCGATCGGCATCGTTGTCTATATCGCTGCAGCGTCGCTTAGTGTGACGGTACCTTTAGACAATTATATAGTAGATATCTCAAAACGACTGCAAACAAATTTGTTTACACATTGTAACACTTTATTTTAGTATAAATTTCCCAATTACAATTTTTTTAAATAAATTAAGTAAAAAATTAGATTTTTTTTTGAATTTTTTTGCACAATTAACCTCTACAAAACAAAGAGAGAAAAACACCCAACTGTTAGGTGATCCTTGCAGCAGATACATGCTACGCTACCCGATCCGATCTGCGGGCAGCATGTATCAGCCAATGGATGTATGATTTCAACCATGTATGTTTGACTAATAACATTTTGATACTATGGAAATTTGAAATCTGTAAAGACAGAAAGTTGATAATTGTGATAGTCATGATGAATAATGTTAGCATCATTTCTAGAATATAGATGGAATTAGTAGACTGAACCGACCTCTGATAAATGTGAAATCTGAAATCCACTAAGGATCTGGGGAGTAGAGGCATGTGACGTAATTTACCAGCATATGTGAACCTACCCCATGAGAGCCCCCAACAGAAGAGAGGTGGTAGGTAACAAAAAACAGGCGCTTTACTAAATTATAATAGATATCTGGATTGTGGACTTTCGCTGGCAAATGTGAAGATTCCCATTAACTGGTATGTGAACCCATTGGTCAATGGCAACTGAAGTGCTATGCCATTGGGCACCAATATAATAGGGACTATGCACTATATAGACCTACACATCACACCTACAGGCACTATTATGACATCCCTTTCTAAATCCATAGGTATTACTATGGTGTCCATTACCCCTTTGCAGCTATAACAGCTTTCGCTCTTCTGGAAAGGCTTTCTTCAAGATTTTGGAGGCGTATGTGGAAATTTTTGCCTTTTAATCCAGAAGAGCATTTGTGAGGTCAGACACTGATATTGGAGGTGAGGGTCGGAATCACAATCTCCATTCTAGTTCATTCCAAAAGTGCTGGATGGGGTTGAGGTCCAGGCTCTATGTGACCAGTCATTTTTTTCTGTATAAAACTTCCTCAACCATGTCTTTATGGATCTTGCTTTGTGCACTTTGAACGCCCGCCAGGGCCTAGGGGTACTCGGTACCGGGTCCAGTCATCGTTAAAGGGGTGGTCACAGTGGCAGCGACCCGGGCCGTGGCTCTGGGTGTCCAAGTAAAAGGGATAGTCTTTAAAGGGATTGTGAAAATAATAAAAGTTTGTGACGCCACCTGTGGTACTCAGTCAGTGGTGACCAACGCTGCTAAAAGGGGTCCTCTGGGGGTGATGGTACTGCAGCAAAGACAGTATCGCTTCCCACAGGTTAAGCTGGGTCCCCAGGGCTCCCGATGTGTTTGGCAGGGATGGTGTAATGCCGGAAATAAAAGGAGGACACAGGGTTACAGTCTCTTTACCTGGTTTTCTGGTTGTAGTAAGCCACAGTCAAGGGTACCAGCAACAGATTTTGATGTGGTCTGGCTGGCCTGGAGGCAATGGTGGATCCCTCTCCCAGGTGAGGTTTGTAAGCCTTCTTTCTAGTGCTCTTTTGTGAAGTCCTTTCTGCCTGTGGCTCCCTTACAAGGTCCTCTCTCCTGTCCTGGGACAGTACCCCGTATGGTGGTCAATGCGAGCCTTTTTACAGGGTCTCTATCACTACCTGAGCTCTATGTACTGCTGCACCTTCGGGTGTGGGTGTGGACAGATGACATACAATCTTCTGTCCTTCCGGGTTCTGCTGCAGGACTTGAAGTACAACACAGCCTCGGGCTCCCGGTGCCCGGTTCCTGCGCTTGAGCTCGGTGGGTGCCCGGTCACAGTTCCCCTCCAGTTCCCTTGTTCTCCTTTGCTTCTCCTCTCTCACATGTGCTATCACTGCAACGCTGTCTGCCTCTCTTCTGTTCTTGGAGCTGCAGCACCACTCGAGGCTGCATGGCCCCACTCTGCTCTCACTCCTCTCTCCTCCACTCTCCTCTAAGATTTATCTAACTCCTCCTCCAGACCAGAATACTGAATCCGGTTTCAGAGTTCCCCCTTCTGGCCTGGATTGAGAATGTGTTTAATGTAGGTTCTGACCTGGTAAAGAGAATCCTCCTTGCATCCAGGCATGACATCACCCTGTAACAACCGGTTACCTTGGGTGTTACACACTGGGCACATGACTGAAAAATGGCTGATCTCGACCTGACCAAACATCCCAAATGACCCCAACTGTTTTCTCTAATCTCCTCCCCTTCCAACCAATCAATAAGGACAAACACTACAGGTTTGGATAAAATGGCCACATCAGCCTTTATTAAATAACATTAAAAATATAAAATACTCATATTGACCTAAATATAAGGAAAGGATCTTTGTAAGATAAAGCAATAAAACCTGGCACTAGCAGATACTCTTCTTTACCCCCAACAGCATCATGCCGATTTGGGGGGCCCTCTTGCTGAATGATGCCCCGTGATTTGTCCCTCAGAGACCTTGGGTCACTAAGAGCCCTGAGTATTTTCCTACCACTTATAAGAGGGTGAGGGAATTGATTCTACCAAAATGGGTCCATTACCTCCCATTACCATAACACAAATTGGCTTTCCAAAGACCCGTTCCGGCCAGCTGCCATGACATGATGCTTAATCTCAAACAGCCAAGTAATACCTAAACCTTGAACATAAAACCTCCGTACCTAAAGCAAGGAACAACCTTAGTGGAGGGTGGAAGGGACTCTGATCCACAAATGGACTCCCCATTCACCGCCCAGAAAACCCTTATATACTCAGCTCCATTAACCAATCAGGTATAAACGTATCAGGATGCCACTTCCATAATCCTTCCCATTATCCTATGAAGCCCTGCTCCAGTCTCCTAAAACGACATCTTAGGAAAAATGCCAAGAATCTTATAATTGATACTCCCACCCTGGTACTTAGGCATAATATTGTCAGGCAGGTAACATTCTCCTTTCAGTCACCAAACCCAGTCTCATCCATCAGATGCCAGATATAGAAGTGTGATCCATCACTATAAGGAACACATTTCCACTGCTCTGGAGTACAGTGGTGGCGGTTTTATATCACTCCATTCAAGGCTTAACATTGTGCTTAGTGAAGTGAGACTTGAATGTAGCTTCTTAGCTGTGGAAACCCATGACATGAAGCTCCTGGTGGGGAGCACAGATTTTGTGCTAATGTTAATTTCAGAGGAGGTTTGGACTTTGCGGTTATGGAGTCAGCAGAATGTTGGTGACTTTACTGACCTCTACTCCTGAGCACTCGATGACCCCGCTCTGAAACTTTACGGGGTCTCCACAGGGTTGTTGCGGTTCTTTCCACTTCTCATCGGTGACGGGGTGATATTTAGGAGGGAAGAAATGCCATGATCTGACTTGTTACACCGGTAGCTCCTATTGCAGCAACGCAGTGGTATCAGTGAGATCTTTACCACCACTTTTATCATGAATGTCTGTGAAGGCAGAGGACATGGCGACGGGCCGATGTTATGCACCTGTGATAATGGGAATGAATGATAAACCTGAATTCAATGATTAAGACGTGTTTCCCGATACTTTTGTACATATAGTGTATATTTCTAAAAAAAAAACACACTACTGTGAAGCTAATTTATCTATTATTGTCAATCCCAGTAGACCATCCGTATAACCATAAGCTCTTCCCGTGACTTCTCAGCCTCTCCTTCCTGTCCATTCCACTTTCATCCTTTTTATTTTCTCTACTTGTCTTGTAGGAGCTTTGATTTGTGGTGCTGGGAGGGTTAAGGATTTTAGAAGGGAGGCAGGGTAGAGAGGGGCTGGATTCAATTTCCTTCCAGCAGATGTCAGGTACAGACTGAGAGGGTCAGAGGAGTTGGGATAACGGCATAAAGAATTTGGATTAAAAAGAACAATCTCTGGACCTGCGTTTTATAAATCCAAGAGCAGATTTCACAATGATGTGTTTCCTCTGAACTCCGGTGGTTCTGGACAATCTCTGCAGCCTTCATCATTAGTCTCTGGTGGCCACAGAACCTAGAAGAGGGACATAAGAACCTAGTGGAGAGGGACATAAGAATCTTCCTCATCACTGCTGGTACCTGACATAGGACTTCCACTATTTCACATCTTGAGGGATTATCGGATCTTCCATTGAGGTAGGTGGAGCATTCAGGGAACAGGTAACCAACCTACTAAGGTGCTATATTTATGTCCATGTATGATGTGCCCATAACTTCAAAGTTCTGTCCCAATCCCTCTGTCCTTCTTTGCTCTTTGAATGTCCTTATTTTATAGAGCTGATAAAATCATTCAACGTATTATAATTATTAAGCCTCCTACTAACTCCCAACCTACATATTATCTTGTGGTTTATTGTAGGATTGTATATTCAGATAATTTCTATAGTAATGTGTAAACTAAGGAACAATGGAAGATAAGGAACCTGTAGAAAATGTAAATTAATTTCAAATAATGGTGGAGGAGTGAGTCTTCTCCTTTCTTCTAACTGCACCTTTAACCCAAATCCACCTCTACCCTCCCTTATCCTCCCCTCTTTTGAAGTCCATTCTGTCCGCATCTACTCTCCCTCCAACCTCCAAGTGGCCGTCATATACCGACCTCCAGGCCCGGCCATTGCCTTTATTGACCAATTCTCCACCTGGCTTCTTCACTCTCTCTGCTGATATTCCCGCCATCATCATGGGTGACTTCAACATCCCCATTGATACTCTTCAGTCAACAGCCTCCAAACTTCTGTCCCTTACCTCATCCTTTGGACTTACTCAGTGGTCCTCCGCAGCCACCCACACAGATGGACATACATTAGACCTGGTCTTCACCCGTCTCTGCTCTCTATCTAACTTCACCACTTCCCCTCTCCCTCTATCCGACCACCATCTGCTCACCTTCTAGTCCCTGTCCTCCTCACCGGTCATCCATGTCCAGCAAAATGCGCACGCCCGCAGAAACCTTGCACACCTAGACACCCACACACTCTCTGACTCTATCCTACCACTGGCATCCATATCCTCACTCCACGACACAGACAGTGCCACTGCTTTCTACAATGCCACGCTCGCATCAGCTATTGACACAGTTGCCCCTCTCGTCCATGGCAGAGTGCGACGTATCAATAGACAACCCTGGCACAATAACACCACTAAAAAGCTCCGGCAAGTGTCCAGGGTTGCGGAGCGGCGTTGGAAGAAAACACACTTGCATGACGACTTCACTGCATTCAAACATGCAGCACTCGCTTTTAAATCTGCTCTCACCTCTGCTAAACAGGCCTACTTCACAACCCTCGTATCTTCCCTATCCTACAACCCCAAACAGTTATTCAAAACTTTTAACTCCCTCCTCCACCCACCACTGTCCCATTCAACCTCCCTCATCTCTGCTGAGGACTTTGCCACACACTTTAAAAATAAGATTGACCAGACAAGGCAAGTCTTCATTGTTCAACCACTACAACCCTTTGTATACCAGACCAATGCCCAAACCCCATAACCTCCCTATCCAACATCACTGAAGGGGGGCTTAATTGTCTCCTCTCCAAATCGTACCTCACCACCTGTGCTCTTGACCCCATCCCATCCCACCTCCTCCCCAACCTCACCACCACACTTATCCCATCCCTAACCCACCTCTTCAACCTATCACTATCTTCTGGCACCTTCCCTTCTGCTTTTAAACATGCTACAATCATGCCTATCCTTAAAAAGCCAACCCTCGATCCAACTGCTATGTCCAGCTATCGCCCAATATCACTGCTCCCATTTGCTTCCAAACTCCTGGAGCAGCACGTCCACTCTGAACTTTCCTCCCACCTCTCATCTAACTTGCTCTTTGACAATCTACAATCTGGTTTCCACCCCTATCACTCAACTGAGACCGCCCTGACCAAAATCACTAACGACCTACTTACCGCCAAAGCTAATGGACAATACTCTGTACTCCTCCTTCTAGACCTGTTCTCTGCTTTCGACACAGTTGACCACTGCCTCCTACTACAGATCCTCTCCTCCTTTGGCATCAAAGACCTCGCCCTATCCTGGATCTCCTCGTACCTTTCCAACCGCACATTCAGCGTCTCCCACTCCCACACTACCTCCTCATCCCACCCTCTCTCTGTTGGAGTCCCACAAGGCTCTGTTCTAGGACCCCTACTCTTCTCAATCTATACACTTGGCTTGGGACCACTCATAAAGTCCCATGGATTCCAGTACCACCTCTATGCTGATGACATTCAGATCTACCTATCTGGCCCAGACGTCACCGCTCTGATGTCCAGAATCCCAGAGTGTCTATCAGCCATATCCTCCTTCTTCTCCTCTCGCTTCCTCAAACTCAATGTGGACAAATCTGAACTCATCATCTTTCCTCCATCCCAGAGATCTTCCTTACCTGACCTATCTATCGCAATCAATGACATCATGCTTTCCCCCGTACCGGAAGTCCGCTGCCTCGGAGTAACCTTCGACTCTGCGCTGTCCTTCAAACCGCACATCCAAGCTCTCTCCACCTCCTGTCGCCTTCAGCTCAAAAATATCTCCAGAATCCGTCCTTTCCTCAACCGTCAATCTACTAAAATGCTTGTGCATGCCCTCATCATCTCCCGCCTTGACTACTGCAACATCCTTTTCTGTGGCCTCCCTGCTTACACCCTTGCACCCCTCCAGTCCATCCTTAACTCTGCTTCTCCCGAATATCCCTCATCCTCTGGAATTCTCTGCCCCAACACGTCTGACTATCAACCACATTCGGATCCTTCAGATGGAACCTGAAAACCCATCTCTTCAGGAAAGCTTACAGCCTGCACTGACCCCGCTGCCGCCTCACCAACACCGGAGCTCCTGCAACCCTCAGCCTATTGTCTCCTTCCCCATAATCCTGTATAACGTAAGCCCGCAAGGGCAGGGTCCTCGCCCCTCTGTATCAGTCTGTCATTGTTAGTTTGCTTACTGTAAGTGATATCTGTAATTTGTATGTAACCCCTTCTCATGTACAGCACCATGGAATCAATGGTGCTATATAAATAAATAATAGTAATAATAATAAATAAACCTAATTCTAAGGCACCCGTTTCATGACCATTTGTTGAGTTTTTAATGTTGTAGATATTCTTCACCATTTTTACACCTATTAAGTAAAATGGGTTACTTGCATTTTTTTCAAAAATACACAACATAAAAAACTCACCAAAAACTCATCTTAGGAATGTAGCATTATTAAGGAAACTTAGATAACAGAGTAAACCCCCCATGCAGGACGCTGGTCTACAATATCTCCCACAGTAGAAAGTGGTTGCAATGACCATCTCTCTTATATTTATAGTATAATATATTAAGCCTTATATTATACTCACACTTCCTGTTCTGTACCGAAGACTTTTCAGCAGTCTCATTATCTTCATAGACAGGATTACAAAAAAAGGTAACACATCAGTATACCAGAGATAACACAGGATCCACCATTCAGTAATGTGATCACTTTCCTCCGCCACCTACCTGTGAAATGACCTTTTCCCAGCTTAGAGCATGCTCAGATAACAGTTCTGTACAAAGAAATAGGGTTTGAGTTAGTCTATTGCTCTCACTGTCCATGTGCTCAACAGGAAACAGCAGTCTATTATTAAGCCTAGTGGCCAGTGTGAAAATTGTAAGAATTTTATTAATTATCACAGATAGTAATGTGAAAATAATACAATAGAAAAAAAAAACCCTAAAAAAATAAATTTAGCATAAAATTTTAATTTCTCTTTGAAAAGTCGTCAATATGGGCATGTAGGTCATAGAAAGATGAATAAAATGATACCTTTATATCTGCAATTCGATGTCTTACTCCAGAGAAATCCATATTTTTTTAAAATATGTAAATGAGCTGATAAGATCTATGGGCTGGACATAGATCTCCCTGAGAATAAAGCGCTTATTGTAAATAAATGTGGCAGTTACCAGTGTGAGACATATAATGACTGACAGTTTGCTCTCCTGAGCTACATGTCTCACACTGGGAACGCCTTTTTCATGTACAATAAGTTCTGGAGGCACATTCTCGGGGAGATCTATGTCCGGCCCATAGATCTTAACAGCTAATTTACATATTAAGAAAAACGTGCATTTCTCTGGAATAAGACATCCGATCGCGGATATCAAGGTATCATTTTATTCAGCTTCCTATGACCTACATGTACATATAGACACTTAGGAGGGACCATCCTACTGACAAATTCCCTTTAAGAGATGGATGTCAGAGCTATTTTGCTCAGACAACACATAGCACATAGTTTTCTGCAGTCTGCAGCTGTATTCTTTCACTATGTAATGTGAATTTATGCTCTAAGAACTGAACTATTTTACGCTTATGTTTTCTGGCACAATTTCCAGAAATGACTTCTTCTTTTGTGGGTTACAGTTCATAGTCCTCCTCCCTATGAAAACCATAGGACACCATATGGTGCTGTGCTTTACATCCCGAGGTGTTATAATGTCTTTACATGGTGTTAGTATTTAGGATTTATCTGTGTTGTGTGCATTATTATGTGTTTTTTCTCTGCTCTGGTTTTCAATAGCGATTTATATTCATAGTAATTAGGTTAATGGGTTTACAGTATTCAATGCAATTACATTTGTAAAGTATTATAGCCTCAAGAGCAGAACTCCGGCACAATTCTGTACATAAGCAGTAGGGCGTTACATGAAATACATTACAGTAAATTTGCCAACTCTCCTGTAAAGTCTGGCAGGGTCCCAAAAAATAGGTGAGACCTCCTAGACTCCCCAAAGTGTTGGCGACACTCCCGGGCAACACAGGGTCTTCCACAAAGCAGGGCTCTGAAAACATTCTTCATTCTTCCCTGATGCTTAGCCTCCAGAGGAACATTCAGGGGGTCAGAATTGGGCATGGCTCGCTGGAAAGAAAACATGGTGTTATGTGAATAGTAATTCGGTCACACCCATCTCCAAGAAAACTATTTGAAAACGTTGGCACGGCTGGTTGCCAGCACCTGGTGAACCCAGGAAAGTGTCACGGGGAACACGCCTGGGTAGGCATCTCTACCCAGCTTACAATTTGCGATATTTGCCATACATGGATTGCCGTCGTGTGCACACTGCTCGTATGGAGCGGGCTCAGGAGATGAGCCTGCTCCATACAGCACGGGGGTAGGCTGTATTACACAGCTGGCACCCAAGTCTGTTACAATCAGAGTTTAACCTCTTAAATGCTAATTATCACAGGTGTTTGAGATGGATTTAAATGATCTAAAGAGCCCTGAACTACAATACCATCCATGAGTTTATTGAAAAGCAAAAAAAAATTACATCTTTATGACACAAATCTAATTTGCCTAATAATTTGGAACTCGGTATAAAGGCATATGATATATGAAATGTTCTTCCAGATTACTGAGAGAACAGATTACAGCTGCCTATCAAAGTGAATGGAAAGGATATGGGGGTGAGGGGGGTAATAGCAGAGAAGAGTGAGAGACATCTGGTACTAATTCTTTTTAATAAGCGTTATATTTTGCAAATAGCTGGATTCACAGTTACACTGCTCAGTACTGCTGTATAATGTCCACGAAGCTGCAGCTTCTGTCTACAGATAAGGGAACATCCATCGAGTTGAATTATGGGCAAGGATGGACATCTGTCTCGCATTTGCTCTATCAGCCAAAAATGACCTTGTACCGAAATGAATGGACATTTGACCTGCATCTGCTCTGCCAGTCAAGAAGGACCTTGCACTTTGAACCTTAGAGTGAAAAAAGGACTTTTAGACTATTGTATAGTACAATGGAAATACTCTCCTTCAAAAGAATTTTATAAGATATGTGATTCAACAAGTCGTCTATGATGTCTTAAGTTTTTTTTGCACGCAGCACTTTTCTTGATATTGTTCTGTTTTTGTATGGAATATATCCTGTTTATTATAGTATTTACCTGGACTTTATGGTCATACAGTCCGGATTGGAGACATTCACTCATATATATACATTAGCACTAGCACTTTAAGGTTGGTATCACCCACCCTTTCCGTTTTAGTTAGTATTACATGTTTTATACTCTAGTATATTTCACTTACCATCATTATCAGGGAAACTGGTGTGCGCATGGCAGCGTGTGCCACGTGTTGGGTTTTCTCGCCCCTGGCCTTGGTATCACTCCGGCTCCCCACCCCTTATGGCTGGTGAGCTGACGTGGTCGATCCGGGGGCGCGTGAATCCCTTTTACATGGGCTCCTGTATTTACATGTGCCAATAAGCCCGTTTTCCCTGATTTATATTCACTTCATGTATAATCAATGTTTATTTTCACTTTTTGATAATTATTCACATTCAGTGTTATTTTGGCGCTGTTTTTAATAATATGTTTTTAGTACAAAAATAGACATATATGACAACTTGACTTGAATACAGATTTTTCAACTTAGGGCAGTATATATACCATAGTACAAATTATACAGTGTTTCATTCAAAAGATGGGTAGCCAGTTTATTATCATATTTTGTGTACAATTATATTTACCTTGGGTGGGATTAACTTATACGTCTATTGCATTTGCGATTTGGATCGGTGATTGCCAGGTTGTGCGCTGTCTTTGGCTTGTGTTGAACTTTGCTGTCTTTGGCTTGTCGCCATTTGTTATCCTGCATGATGCAGGCGTCATGGGTACTAGGCAACGCAAATGCTTGTGGGACAGGTATATTGTTTTGCGTACCAGCATTTCTTTGCTTCTGGTTACGTAGTAGCCCATTGTGCGCATGCGTACATACTCATAGTGGGTGTCTGAGTTGCCGAGATTGCAGTTCGCTCCTGCACCTGCGCAGAGTATGGCGACTTGGTGAGTTAGCAAGTGGCCTTCTGGTCGCTTAGCAACGCAGGCTCTTAATATTGACGTCATCAGCGGTTTGGCGCATAATATAGCGGTAATGTCCTGCGTAGAGCACGGTCACCTGGTTGGTCAGTAGGCGGCAGTAGGTTGCTTAGCAACGTAGGCGCTTGACATTCACGTCACGGTGCATTGGCGCATATTACAGCGGCAGCTTCCTGCATTGAGCACGGCGACCAGGTTAGTCAGTATGTGGCAACCTGGTTACTTAGCAACACAGGTATTAGATATCTACGTCATTGGGTATCGGCGCACAATACAATGACGGTGTCCGTACCTTAATACGCATTCTCCCAGATGTTATGGTGATTGGTTGGTGACTCATTTAAATAGACCCTCATTTCCTCTTTTTTACACACGCCCCCAGAAGAAGATCTATATCGAAACGCGCGTAGGGGTATTACACCGGCTTTCTGTGATATACGTGCAGAGGTAATTATGATTTTGGATTAGGGACACTGATGGTCTTTGTTTATGGCTGTGCAACTATTTGTATTTTACCTCCTGGGTGTCATACACATTAGGGCATGTAGTCACGTTGTGATGGACTTGTCTATGATTTGTTTTAGGCTTTATTTGCCATAGGATACACCTTGGAGGTTTAGCCCCAGTTGCCTATCTTTACACAATTGGACTCATGCATTACTTAGGTGCTATATAGGGGTATGTGATCTAGATTAAGACAAGTCTCCTTATGTTTTGTAATAAGCCTTATTGGCTTGGAGGCATGTCTTTATAATTAGTGAAAGTAATATTTTATTCTGTTTGTTAATAATAAATTTCTATCTTTTGAACTCTAGCATTCTGTGGCCTGATTTTTACAGTCGATAGGCCCCTTTTTTGTATATAGATAAGGGAACAGGAATCCCTCATGTCTGTGTGTACAGACATCTTAGCAGTTAGTCCAGCCCACTAATTTAAGGAGACCTGCTTCATCATCAGTCCTTGTCAGCTATTAAAGATAAGAATTGATGGGCTTAAAAGGGTGGGGATGTGGTTTTGCTGTTTACTTTTTTTAAAGGTACCGTCACACTAAGCGACGCTGCAGCGATACCGACAACAATGTCGATCGCTGCAGCGTCGCTGTTTGGTTGCTGGAGAGCTGTCACACAGACAGCTCTCCAGCGACCAACGATCCCGAAGTCCCCGGGTAACCAGGGTAAACATCGGGTTACTAAGCGCAGGGCCGCGCTTAGTAACCCGATGTTTACCCTGGTTACCGTTGTAAATGTAAAAAAAAAAACAGTACATACTTACATTCCCGGTGTCTGGTCATGTCCCTCGCCGTCAGCTTCCCGCACTGTCTGAGCGCCGGCCGTAAAGTACAGCGGTGACGTCACCGCTGTGCTGTACTTTACGGCTGGCCGGCGCTCACCAGTCAGTGCGGGAAGCTGACGGCGGGGGACATGACCAGACACCGGGAATGTAAGTATGTAGTGTTTTTTTTTTAACTTTTACAATGGTAACCAGGGTAAACATCGAGTTACTAAGCGCGGCCCTGCGCTTAGTAACCCGATATTTACCCTGGTTACTAGTGAAGACATCGTTGAATCGGTGTCACACACGCCGATTCAGCGATGTCAGCGGGAGATCCAGCGACAAAATAAAGTGCTGGACTTTCCCCAGCGACCAACGATCTCCCAGCAGGGGCCTGATCGTTGGTAGCTGTCACACATAACGATTTCGTTAACGATATCGTTGCTACGTCACAAAAAGCAACGATATCGTTATGTGTGACGGTACCTTTACTGTTGAAAATCAATAAAAAAAACTTGATTCAAAAGACAATAAAATGAACACTGCTAATTATATTTTCTTTACAGGCGTCCTGCTCCTTTCTTTGTTGCCCTCTGTAAGGAAGTGATGTGGAGAAGTGGAACCTCCCTGGTGATTGTGTCCCTGCTCCTGACGCATCTGCCTTCTTCAGTCCGGGCACAGTCAGTTCTCACCGATGATGAAATTGAAGAATTCCTGGATGGATTCCTCAAGGAGTTGGTTCCTGAGGAAGATGATGATGATAAAGCAGAACCCAGGAGGGAGGACGAAGAGGGTGGCGTAGTGATCACTAGAGGTGGAGAGTATGAGGAAGAAGAAGAGACTCACATAGGGAAAAAGCCAAAAGCCCCTAAAGGTGAGGTTGGAGTAATCTTGGTGTACATTGACCGATTTCTTACTATGTAGAAGTCCCGGTAAGACCAAAACGGAAAAATGAGAAAAAGATGAGCCATCATGGAAATCACAAAAACATTCCTAGACAGTTACTTCTCTTCCTGAAGAGGTGACTCAACCTGCTAACAATTATCCACATGACAGCGTACAGATCCGGGATCATAAAATCTCCGACACATGGGAGCTATTAATGTGATCGGATTCTCATTCATTGTGAAACATTGGTGGGCCGACCAATATCAGACGGGGGTTAGATAAGGCAACACAGAGCTGATGCTCTTATCAACCGATGACGAATGATAAAATGTCTACTGTTTTCTCTAATATCCAGAATGTTGTAGTTCTGTACTCATGACTGAATTACAGCAAGACTTCCATAGTGGGGTTGTCAACATGTTAGGGCATGTTAGGTTAAGCTATGGGTTGAACTACATGGACTTATATAGTCTTCCTTCAACCTCAATAATAACTATGCTAATTTACATTGTTTTCCGGACAACCTACCTACATTTTTTTTCCAGACTTTAAGGGTATGTGCACACGTTCAGGTTTTTTTGCGTTTTTTTTTCACGTTTTTTCGTGATAAAAATGCATTAGAAACTGCAGACATATGCATCCTATCATTTAGAATGCATTCTGCAATTTTTGTGCACATGATGCGTTTTTTTTTCACACAAAAAACGCATTGCGGTAAAAAAGCAGCATGTTCATTAATTTTGCGGGTTTTTTGCGTTTTTCCCGCTATTCTATGCATTGGGAAAAAAACGCGTCAAAAACGCGCAAAAAACGCGGATTTCTGGCAGAAATGTCCGGTTTTTGTCAGGAAATTACTGCTAGAAAATCATGTCGTGTGCACATACCCTAAGGCTGCGGTCAGATGGCCATATGCTCTCTCATGCGAGAGATTCAGGTTGATTATAGTAATGACACTCTATCAGAGCGTGAGCCGAGTGTCATCTTAGTGTGATCTTGTTCTCTCGTATGAGAGAGCACAGAACATTTAGAACCCAATTTCTCCATCTCATCTATTGTCTCTGTCCGCTGATGATGGACTGCACTCGGATGACATTGGAGTGCAGTCTGATGTTTTACACCCACCCATAGACTTGTATGGGTGCACATGGCTCAATTATCGGATGCACTCGCAGCATGCTGTGACTGTTTTCTCATAGCTTTGGGCCAAGTGCTCTCCGATAAAGCATCGGATAGCATTCGGCTGTGTTATACGTTCGTGTGTGAGAGCCCTAAAAGGTAGACATGTCAGAAGCTCAATATACTAATTTCTTGGATAGTTGGCAGCCCTATTCCATAAAGATCCATGAGGCTCGATTGTGTATAGTAATCATCTAATTATTAGTGATGAGCGAGTATACTCGTTGCTCGGGGTTTTCCAGGGCATGCTTGGGTGGTCTCTGAGTATTTATGACTGCTCGGAGATTTTGTTTTCCTTGCCTCAGCTGGATGATTTGCGGCTACTAGCCAGCTTGATTACATGTGAGGATTCCCTAGCAACCAGGCAACCCCCTCATGTACTCAGGCTGGCTAGCAGCCATAAATCATCCAGCTGAGGCAAGGAAAAGTAAAGGTACCGTCACATTAAGCGACGCTGCAGCGATATAGACAACGATGCCGATCGCTGCAGCGTCGCTGTTTAGTCGTTGTGTGGTCGCTGGAGAGCTGTCACACAGACAGCTCTCCAGCGACCAACGATGCCGAAGTCCCCGGGTAACCAGGGTAAACATCGGGTTACTAAGCGCAGGGCCGCGCCTAGTAACCCGATGTTTACCCTAGTTACCACTGTAAATGTAAAAAAAAAAAAAACACTACGTACTTACATTCCAGTGTCTGTCACGTCCCCCGGCGTCAGCTTCCCTGCACTGTGTAAGCGCTGGCCGTAATGCAGAGCGGTGACGTCACCGCTGTGCTCTGCTTTACGGCCAGCCGGCGCTGACAGTGCAGGGAAGCTGACGCCGGGGGACGCGACAGACATCGGAATGTAATATGTAGTGTTTTTTTTTTTTACATTTACAATGGTAACCAGGGTAAATATCGGGTTACTAAGCGCGGCCCTGCGCTTAGTAACCCGATGTTTACCCTGGTTACAAGTGAAGACATCGCTGGATCGGCGTCACACACGCCGATCCAGCGATGTCAGCGGGTGATCCAGCGACGAAATAAAGTTCTGGCCTTCTAGCTCCGACCAGCGATGTCACAGCAGGATCCTGATCGCTGCTGCGTGTCAAACACAACGATATCGCTATCCAGGACGCTGCAACGTCACGGATCGCTATCGTTATCGTTCTAAAGTTGCTCAGTGTGAAGGTACCTTAAGTCTCCGAGCAGTCATAGTCATACTCGCTCATCACTACTCATTATCTATCTATCTATCTATCTATCTTCTGTAGGGTGGTCGCTGCATTATACTATATGTGAGCTGCATTATACCGTATCGAGGACTACGGGGAATACGTTATACTCTATGAAGAACTATGGGGTGCATTATACTATGGGAAGTGAATTGTACTACATGGATGACTATGGCAGTGCATTATACTATATGGAGCATTATGAGGAGTGTATTATACTATATGGAGGACTATGAGGAGTGTATTATGCTACATGGAGGACTGAGCAGTGTATTTTAATATATGGAGGACTATAGGGAGTGTATTAGACTATGTGGAGGACTGTGGTGCACATTATAATATATGGAGGACTATGGGGTGTATTTTGCTAAACAAGTAAGGCTACTTTCACACTAGTGTCGTACGACGCACGTCGCAATGCGTCGTTTTGGAGAAAAACCGCATCCTGCAAAATTGCTTGCAGGATGCGTTTTTTCTCCATTGACTAACATTAGCGACGCATTGCGATGCTTTCCCACACGTCGCAACCGTCATGCGACGGTTACGTCGTGTTGTGGCGGACCGTCGGCACCAAAAAACGTTGCATGTAACGTTTTTTGGTGCGTTGTATCCGCCATTTCCGACCGCGCATGCGCAGCCGGAACTCCGCCCCCTCCTCCCCATAGCTCAGAATGCGGCAGTGGATGCGTTGGAAAAATGCATCCGCTGCCCCCGTTGTGCGGCGCTTCCACAGTATGCGTCGGTACGTCGGCCCGACACTCTGCGACGGGCCGAGTACGACGCTAGTGTGAAAGTAGCCTAAAATGCTGCATATTCAGATTGTTCTTGCTGGAACAGAAATCCTTGTTCTCAGCAGTACATCGCCGGTATAAACTGTAGATGTGCTGCTGATAACATGATACTGTATGGTGATCTGTTAGTGATCATTCTTGTCCCATCATTATTCCTCAGCTGGTGGAAAGAGGCCGGGAAACAAGTGTTGAACAACTTCAGTATTGTCGATCAAACTCATTTAGCGGCCTGAACTCAGCGCTTGTAAATACAACCGAAATGCTTTTGTGTGATGTGCAATATGTTAGCATTTGGGGCCCCATTTTAAACTTTGCCAAGGGCCCCACTTTGCCTAAAACTGGCCCTGCCTACAAGTATACAAAGATATTATACAGTCACCATGTGACAAGTGGGCCTGTGTAACTTCAAATGCCAGGGCTGAATTTTAGTCCCAGTCCGGCCCTCTATCTATCTATCTATCTATCTATCTATCTATCTATCTATCTATCTATCTATCTATCTACCAATTATCTATATATCATCTATCTACCATATCTATTATTTATCTATCTATCTATATATCATCTATCTATCTATCTATCTATCTAGCTATCTATTATCTATCTATCCAGCATCGGACTGGATCATCTTGGGCCCACCAGAGAAAATAATTCTTGGGGCCCACTATGTAGCTACATAGAAATAAATACAAGACCACCAATTGTGTGGTAAAACACGCTAATATCACAGTATAATATAAGGTAGTACACGTCTTAATTATGTAGGAGGGGTTGGGGTAGCCCCCCTCATAGAATATAAAGTAGCCCCCTCATATAGTATAATGTAGCTCTCATAGAATATAATGCAGCCCCCATAGAATATAATGTACCCCCCATAGAATATAATTCAACTAGCCTCATAGAGTATAATGCAACCCCCTCATAAGGTATAATGCAGCCCCCTCATAGACTATAATGTAGCCCGCTTATAGGGTATAATGCAGCCCCCTTCATATAGTATAATACAGCCCCCTCAGAATATAATGTAGCCCCCTCAGAGTATAATGACGCCCCTCCATGGAATATAATGCAGCCTCCCTCATATAGTATAATGCAGCCTCACAGAATATAATGTAGCCCCCTCAGAGTATCATGCTGCCCCCCTTAGAGTATAATGCTGCCCCCCTCATAGGGTATAATGCAGCTCCTCCCATAGGGTATAATGCAGCCCTCCCTCATAGGGTATAATGCAGCCCCCTCGTAGGGTATAATGCAGCTCCCCCATAGGGTATAATGCAACTCCCCCATAGGGTATAATGCAGCTTCCCCCTTATAGGGCACAATGCAGCCCCCCCATAGGGAATAATGCTGCCTCCCTCATAGGGTATAATGTAGCTCCCCCATAATGAATACTGCTGCCCCCCATAGGGAATAATGTAGCCCCCCCATAGGGTATAATGCAGCCCCCTCATAGGGTATAATGCAGCTCCCCCATATGGTATAATGCAGCTTCCCCATAGGGCATAATGCAGCTTCCCCCATATGGAATAATGCTGTCCCCCTCATAGGGTATAATGTAGCTCCCCCCATAGGGAATATTGCTGCCCCCCTCATAGGGTATAATGTAGCTCTCCCATAGGGAATAATGTGCACCCCTCATAGGGAATAATTCTGCCCCCTCATAGGGTATAATGCTGCCCCCATAGGGAATAATGCTGCCCCTTCATAGGGTATAATGCTGCCCCCCTTATTGGGAATAATGCTGCCCCCTCATAGGTTATAATGCTGCCCCCATAGGGAATAATACTGCCCCCCTCATAGGGTATAATGCTGCCCCCATAGGGTATAATGTAGCTCCCCCATATGGTATAATGCTGCCCCCATAGGGAATAATGCTGCCCCAGACTCACTGATATATACAGTATATATATAAAAAATCACAATACTCACCTCCCCTCCTCGCTCCCACACTGATTCTGGCGGTGGCTCTGCTCCGATGTCAGGAGCTGTGCTGCAGTCGGCCTCACCCACAGCAGGTACGTGATGAAGTGACGTCATCGCGCACCTGCTGAGGGAGCATCATCTGACGCTCTCTCCTCCATTAATGCGTGCTGGGGGGAATAATGCTGCCCCCCTAATAGGGTGCAATGCAGCTCCCTCCAAAGGGTATAATGCTGCCCCCCATAGGAGATAATGTATCTCCCCCATAGGGAATAATGCTGCCCCCCTCATAGGGTATAATGTAGCTCCCCCATAGGGAATAATGCTGCACCCCTCATAGGGAATAATGTTGTTCCCCTTATAGGGTATAATGCTGCCCCCATAGGGAATAATGCTGCCCCCATAGGGAATAATGCTGCCCCCCTCATAGGGTACAATGTAGCTCCCCCATAGAGTATAATGCTGTCTCCCATAGGAGATGATGTATCTCCCCCCATAGGGAATAATGCTGCCCCCTCTCATAGGGTATAATGCTGCCTCCATAGGGAATAATGTTGCCCCCCTCATAGGGAATAATGCTTCCGCCATAGGGAATAATGCTGCCCCCCCCATAGGGAATAATGCTGTCCCACTCATAAAGTATAATGCTGCCACCATAGGGAATAATGCTGCCCCCATAGGGAATAATACTGCCCCTCTCATAGGGTATAATGCTGCCCCCATAGGGTATAATGTAGCTCTCCCATATGATATGATATAATGCTGCCCCCATAAGGAATAATGCTGCCCCAGACTCACTGATATATACAGTATATATATTTATAAAAATCACAATACTCACCTCTCCTCCTCTCTCCCACGCTGATTCTGGCGGTGGCTCTGCTCCGATGTCAGGAGCTGCGCTGCAGTTGACCTCACACACAGCAGGTACGCGATGAAGTGACGTCATTGCGCACCCGCTGTGTGTCAGAGACAAAGGGAATGATGGGAGAGGGAGCGTCATCTGATGCTCTCTCCTCCATTAATGCACGCTGGGGGGCGGTGCTGGCAATGGGTCCCCATGGCTTACAGCCCCATAGCGGCCATGTAGGCTGGGGGCCCCTGAGGGAGAGGGAGCGGGGGCCCTGGTCTGCGGACCCTGATATCAGGCAGTGTTAGCTGCATCATTTGGCAAACGCTGCCCGCTATTATAGTGAAATTAATTCACTCCTCTCCACGCCCATGGGGGCGTGGGGAAGCGTGAATATTCATTTCACTTTAGCAGCGGGAACAGGCTTAGGTTTCCTGTCACCCGCTGCTGCTCCGCTGGCACCGGGGGGCCCATAGCAGCTGCATGGTGTGCCACTATTAATAATAATAATAATAATAATAATATAATAATAATCTTTATTTATATAGCGCCAACATATTCCGCAGTGCTTTACAGTTTAACAGTTTCAAACACAAAAGTCATAAGTAACAACGTTAACAATACAATAATTAAAGCAAAATAAGACGAAATAAGACGACCCTGCTCGTGAGAGCTTACAATCTACAATGAGGTGGGGGAGATACAAAGTACAGGTGTGTATTTACAATGATGTATTTACAATGATGGTCCAGCCATCTTCAGGGGTTGGGGATAGATGGGGATAGTGAATGGGCTACACACACACAAACATAACATAACTTTGATTAGTGAACGTGATAGGCCGCTCTGAACAAATGTGTTTTGAGCGAGCGCCTAAAACTATGCAAATTATGGATGGTCCTAATATCTTGGGGTAGAGCATTCCAGAGGATTGGCGCAGCACAGGAGAAGTCTTGGAGTCGGGAGTGGGAGGTATGGATTAGTGCAGAGGTTAGTCGAAAGTCATTTGCAGAGCGCAGTGGTCTGTTAGGCTGATAGACACAAATGAGGGAGGAGATGTAAGGGGGTGCCGCACTGTGGAGAGCTTTGTGGGTGAGAACAAGTACTTTGAATTGTATCCTGTAATGAATGGGTAGCCAGTGTAATGACTGGCGAAGAGCGGACGCGTCCGAGTAACGATTAGCCAGATGGACGACCCTGGCTGCTGCATTAAGGATGGACTGGAGAGGGGAAAGTCGAGTGAGGGGGAGGCCAATTAATAGAGCGTTACAGTAGTCCAGGCGGGAGTGGATCAGGGCGACAGTGAGGGTTTTAGCTGTCTCCATGGTGAGAAAAGGGCGGATTCTAGAGATGTTCTTTAGGTGTAAGCGGCACGAGCGGGCAAGAGATTGTATATGGAAGGTGAAGGAGAGATCGGAGTCAAACATAACACCCAGACAGCGCGCCTGCTGCCGGGGTGTTATTATGGTGCCACCCACGGAGAGGGAAATGTCAGATTTAGGGAGGTTAGTAGATGGTGGGAGCAGAAGAAGTTCAGTTTTGGAGAGGTTGAGTTTCAGATAGAGAGCGGACATGATGTTGGAGACTGTGGACAGACAGTCAGTGGCGTTCTGTAGTACAGCGGGGGTAAGGTCAGGGGATGACGTATATAGTTGTGTGTCGTCAGCATAAAGATGGTACTGAAAGCCAAATCTGCTGATGATCTGTCCAATTGGGGCCGTGTAGAGAGAGAACAGAAGGGGGCCAAGGACTGAGCCCTGAGGTACCCCAACAGTGAGAGGAAGAGGAGATGAAGTGGAGCCAGAGAACAGAACACTGAAGGAGCGGTCAGAAAGGTAGGAGGAGAACCAGGAGAGAGCAGTGTCCTTAATGCCTAGTGCCTGGAGCCTAGAGAGAAGGAGAGGGTGGTCAACAGTGTCAAAAGCTGCAGAAAAGATTAGCGACACCCCACTGGCTGTATGCCAGCAGGTGTCAGGGCCTGGGCCCACTAGAGAATCCTCCGGTTTTCCGGTGGCCCACTCCGACCCTGTATCTATCTATCTACAGGTACATCTCACAAAATTAGAATATCATCAAAAAGTTAATTTATTTCAGTTATTCAATACAAAAAAGTGAAACTCATATATTATAGAGAGTCATAACAAACAGAGTGATCTATTTCAAGTGTTTATTTCTGTTAATGCTGATGATTATGGCTTACAGCCAATAAAAACCAAAAAGTCATTATCTCAGTAAATTAGAATACTTTATAACACCAGCTTGAAAAATTATTATAAAATCTGAAATGTTGGCCTACTGAAATATATGTTCAGTAAATACACTCAATACTTGGTCGGGGCTCCTTTTGCATCAATCACTGCATCAATGCGGTGTGGCATGGAGGTGATCAGCCTGTGGCACTGCTGAGGGGTTATGGAAGCCCAAGTTTCTTTGATAGCAGCCTTCAGCTCATCTGCATTGTTGGGTCTGGTGTCTCTCATCTTCCTCTTGACAATACCCCATAGATTCTCTGTAGGGTTAAGGTCAGGCGAGTTTGCTGCCAATCAAGCACAGTGATACTGTTGTTTGTAAACCAGATATTGGTACTTTTAGCAGTGTGGACAGGTGCCAAGTCCTGCTGGAGAATTAAATTTCCATCTCCAAAAAATGTCAGCAGAGGGAAGCATGAAGTGCTCTAAAATTTCCTGGTAGATGGCTGCACTGACTTTGCTCTTGATAAAACACAGTGGACCTACATCAGCAGATGACATGGCTCCCAAACCATCACTGATTGTGGAAACTTCACACTAGGCTGTAAAGCCATAATCATCAACATTAACAGAAATAAACAATTGAACTAGATCACTCTGTTTGTAATGACTCTATATAATATATGAGTTTTACTTTTTGTATTGAAGAACTGAAATAAGTTAACTTTTTGATGATATTCTAATTTTGTGAGATGCACATCTATTATCTATCTATCTACCTATTCTCTATCTTCTATCATCTATCATCTGTCTATTATCTATCTATCTAGAAGGAAAAAAGGAGGCAGCACTCCAAGAAGTTTCAAAAAAATATAAGGTGGATTTTAATAGACCCACATTGTGTGGCGACGTTTCGGCTAATATGAGCCTTTTCTCGAGCCTGGGTATGAGCTTGAGAAAGGCTCATGTGAGCCGAAACGTCCCCACGCCATGTGGATCTATTAAAATCCACCTTATAATTTTTTAAAACTTTTTGGAGTGCTGCCTCCTTTTTCCCTTCTTCATTTTTGGCAAATATTGGATGAATTGTTGAGGAGGCCTGGGCACCCGCTAACAAACTGCGGTAGTGTGCTGTTCCATTTTTATCTATCTATCTATCTATCTATCTATCTATCTATCTATCTATCTATCTTTCTTCGCTGTCTATATGCCATCTAGATTTTGACTATATTCTTTATACAACAGAAACAGCAGTAAAAGAAAAACCAAACAAAGAGAAAAAAGAGAAACCTCTCAAACCCACCAAAAAGCCAAAAGAGAAGGCACCTAAAAAGGAAAAACCTCCAAAACCAACTAAGAAACCAAAAGAGCCAAAAGAAAAAAAGCCAAAACCAACTAAAAAAAGCAAGCCACCCAAACCTACAAAGAAGGCACCAGTTAAGAAACAAGACCGACATCCAGAGGTAGAGGAAGCAGGGCACAGGGACAAGAAAATAAGAAAAGAAGAGACATACACGAGACCCCATTTGCCTGAAGGAGAGGACAGTTATAGAACACCAATTACAGTGGAGGAAGAAAGAGATAGACAACCACAAACTCATGAACAAGATAAATATGGCTATAGAAGACCTCAGGTCACTGAGGATTATAATGAGGAAAAATACAGAAGACCCTACATCATAGAAGGAGAGGAAGACGGGTACAGAACGCACGTCCCAGAGGACTATGATGAGGAACAATACAAAGAACCAGGAGACAAGTACAAAACACCTGATGTTACTGAACAGGAAAGGTACAGACAGCCCCCTAAGGAGAAGGAAAGGAACAGGCAGCCCCCTGAGGAGAAGGAAAGGAACAGGCAGCCCCCTGAGGAGAAGGAAAGGAACAGGCAGCCCCCTGAGGAGAAGGAGAGGTACAGGAGACCACCGGTGACTGGCACAAAACTACAGACTGGAGAAGACAAATGGTCAGAAGGTGCGTGTTAAATATGTGATATTAAGATGATTATAATTATAAAGGTCTTGTGCATACGGTTGTTCTAGACTTGTCTTTACTGGTTTAGATTCTTGACGGGTGGATTGAGGAAGAGTGTGAGGGGTTCTCACCACTTTTTAGCACTAACCACAGCATAGGGAATGTTATAAAGTAAAATATGACGTGGTACTTAGCAGTCCAAACACCCGCCGCTCCAGTGGTCTCTCGGCATGCTCAGGTGCTAACCGAGTGTCTTCGGCGTGCTCGAATAATATGTTTGAGTCCCCGCGGCTGCATGTCTCGCGGATGTTCGACAGTCGCAACATATGAGGGGATACCCTGTTTGTTAGGCAATCCCTGCATCTATTGCAGCTGTCGAAAAAGCCGTGAGACATGCAGCCATGGGGACTCGAACATATTAATCGAACACTCCGAAGACACACGGTTAGCACCCGAGCATGCCCAGATAACACCTCATCCGAGCATGCTCCCTCATCAGTAGTTGATCTGTCTAGTTAATTTTCCTGCTATTCTTGTTCATTTACATTGAGTTTTTATGAAAATTAAAGAAAAAATTTTAAATAACCAAACAATGGATGCGGAACACTGAGGCGTGACTAGAAGCTTCTAAGACAGAACACAGATTTGCCATTTATAATACTAGTGCAATCCGATGATTTGTCAGATCACACTCGGACAATTGTTATTCTATGTGGCCGTGCACATGTCCAACATAGCGCGGCAACGTACAGCAATAAAAGTTTCATATCCTGAAAAGGCTGCCCAAGCATTATTTCAGGAGACTAGTATCAATGATCAAAATCACGGACATGTGAATAGCCCTATTTACTATTGTAGGTACTAAACATCCGTGAGAAGCAGGGATAGCACTTGTATGCAAGAAACTGTCGTCTTACTCCTATGTGTGATTTACTGCCTGTATATCACGTAGAGTTTTTCGCCTTTTTTTAATTGTTTTGCGTACAAATCCTAAATGGTGTTCAGTTCCGGACATCAAGGCTCTCATTCATCATCTACTTTCTTTTTTTAAGTCACTTTTCTATCTTTACGCATACATTGATTTTTTTTGTGCCAAATTCTTTGAAATGGTTCATACATTTTTTTTTCGGCAAATAAAAAAATGCTCTTTATTTTTGTATTTAACCTTTTTTGCTAAATGTTAGCGCAAAAAAAGAGGTCATTTGTTCTTTTAAAATGTCACAAAACTTGTTCAAAAATTCCAGCCGCAGAAAAAAAAAAAATAATAATTCCGTGGAGGAAGCCTGGAGTATATCTGTGCAAGTTTTACACTACTTTTTAAATGGTCGCAATTGATGGTTCAGAAACCTCAATCCCACCAACAATGTTGACTGTAAAAGTAAAAAAGCAAAAACGAAACAAAGGACAAAATAGACTTTATTGAAGTAGAAAGAGGTGCAGATAAAAAAAGAGGTGAAAACCCCCAAAAAGTAGCCAAAAAAGGTGTAAATGCAATAATGAATAGGACTCTATGTATCTTATAGAAATGGACAAAGTTACATAAATCTGACAAATTAATATACATATTTGGCCATTCTGTGTTATTTGTTCCCATCAGGTGTGGACGTGGAGCTCCCAACTGAAGACTACAATGAGCGCCTGGAGAGGGAGGACTATGATGACTGTATGGTCAACACTTATTTGACCTTTTGTGTTTGTTCTGTATCTGTTATAGCTGTTCCTCACTCTTAGCTTTATTATGCTTTTCTTACATGCCCCTTATTCATTTCTATATACATTTCTATATATTTCCTCTGTTCGTTTCTACATATTTTTCTCCGAATTTCCTTTTTTTTATATATTTGTTTAGCTTCCTTCACATTAAATTATTATTTTTTCCTACATAGACGGATTTAACAGACGTAATGTGAAGCCTCCGAAAGTTCCTCAGCGTCCAGAGCGCCCTGTGATCCAAGAGAAACCTGCACCCAGTAAGAATTATTAAATGATGTTGTAAAAAGACAAAATCGGTTGCTTTATCCAGCTCTGTTGTATCTATATACTATACGTAGACATTCAACCACATTATAGGGCTTGTCCAGGACTATATTATTTTTCTGCTATAAGACAAAGAACTAAAAGGCAGGTAGCTGCTAACAGAGGCAACTACCTGCCTATTCTACCCGGCGCTGGCATAGGGTGGTCACCGACCTCTCCTGCCGGCGATTCAGCTGCTCCACATAAACAGAGCAGCTTTTCTTCTTCTGACCTGCTCTGTCGACGAAGCATGACTGCTGACGTCATGCTGATTGACAGCCAGCTTCCTGCAGTTAGGCAACAGGGAGCCAGCTTTCAATCAGCATGACATCCGTAGTCATGAAGTCCCTGCTCTGTCGACATGATTGCAGTGGAAACCGCATAACCCGCCGGCAGGACCACTATGTGACCGCTCCTGCCGGCGATTCAGCTGCTCCACATAAACAGAGCAGCTTTTCTTCTTCTGATCTGCTCTGTCGACAAAGCATGACTGCTGACGTCATGCTGATTGACAGCCAGCTTCCTGCAGTTAGGCAACAGGGAGCCAGCTGTCAATCAGCATGACATCGGCAGTCACGAAGTCCCTGCTCTGTCGACATGATTCAGTGGAAACCGCATAACCCGCCGGCAGGACCACTATGTGCCCGCTCCTGCCGGCGATTCAGCTGCTCCACATAAACAGAGCAGCTTTTCTTCTTCTGACCTGCTCTGTCGACGAGGCATGACTGCTGACGTCATGCTGATTGACAGCCAGCTTCCTGCAGTTAGGCAACAGGGAGCTAGCTGTCAATCAGCATGACATCAGCAGTCACTACGTCCTTGCTCTGTCGACATGATTGCAGTGGAAACCGCATATTCCGCCGGCAGGACCAGTATGTGACCGCTCTGTGCCGGCAGAAATATGTGCTGGGCTGAACAGAGAGGTAGTTAGCACCTACCTGTCTGTTAGTTCTTGGGACCGTAGTAAAAAATTAGTATAGTCCTGGTATGAGAAGTGATTCCGGTCTTTTCTTAGGAAATCCACTTTGTCATACGAATGGTATAAAAGGCACAAAAATGGTTGAACACAACAGCACAAAAATTTAAAAGGCAGAAAATAAATATCCACTGCACTCCAGGCAACAGGTTTCAGACCTACATGGTCCTTCGTCATGAAATAAATGTTGTTACTGTTATTATTATTACCTGCTGGACCCCTGGAGTTTTTGTATTCAATTGCTACAAAAGCAAAATGAGAAAAACTGTGGATTTTTTTCCAAAAAACAACACCCTACTTCTCTTTGGACTGGGGCCGGTATTGCAGTTTCATCCTATTTAAAAGGAAACTATCATCAGAAAATGGCCTACTGTTGAAATGTATTTTTTTTTTATGTTTCATCAATTTTTTTTCAAAATCACAATCTGTTCAGACTCTGACCCTATCTCTTGTATTGAAGCATCTAATGAGTGTGTGCTAAGGTCATTGTGCAGGGAGGGGGAGGAGGTGAGCTGTGAATGGTGGATCCTGTGTTATCACCTGTGTACAGAGGAGTTACCTGTCATTGTAACTCTACCTCTGATAAGGAACATTTTCTAAAGCGACAGGAATTATCCATCTAAAATAGTCCCAGTTGCCAGTGTGAACATTATAAGATTACCAATTTAGTTTTTGATTTAAATCATGACATGAAAAAAAATACTTGTAACACAAAATTCTGAATTTAATATAAGCTCATTTTAGCTTCTCTTAAAGGGGTATTCCCATCTCCAAGATCCTTTCTCAATATGTAGTAGGAGTAATAATATGAATATTAGCAAAGACCTCCAATTGAAAATGTAGTATAGTTCTTCTGAGTCGCTATGTCACTTACCCCCTGCACAGACATTGCCGGACCTTAGGTATCCATGGATACAGCCACTGATATAGTGACAGTTAGCTAGTTGGTAGTGTCGTAGCCATGGATACCTAAGGTCCTGCAATGCCTGCACATGAGGAAAGAGACATGGTGAATTAGAAAAACTATACTATATTTCTAATTGGAGGTATTAGCTAATATTATTACACCTACTACATATTGTGATAGGATCTTGTAGATGGAAATACCCCTATGTGCACACGGTGTTACTTAGATGCTGGCGCAGTCGCTAAGTTTTCCCAGGCGAAGCTGCTTCAGGAAAATGCCGGTGGCTATTTTTTCTCTTGCTGAGGTGAGGCGGCTGTGCCATTGTTCTCGTGGTGTCTCTGTGGTCGGCAAATTTCAATCTCTACTGTTAATTATAGAGAGCAGGTTGCTGCCGAACGTAGAGTGATCCTGTTACTTCTTTTAACGCTTTCGGGTTTCCGAATCCTAAAGTTGGTAAAAAATCTGACATGAGACGGAACATGTGCACAGCAAGCTCGTTTTGACGTTGCTGTGCATTATGTTCATTACCGTATATGGGGCCCTTTTGCTGCAGTTTTTCAGGTGGATTCTGGGCAGAGTCTATCTGAAAAAGAGGCGGTGTACACATAACACATAACCTAAGTACGGTAATTAGAGTTGACCTCTAATAACAGGAACGACCCATTTTTCCGAAATTAAAGAGCCCTGTTTTTTTATTTCATTCACCCATCTAGGGAAGCAATGTTCTTGTATTTAGTGAAAAAAAGAAAACAAGGGCCGCAGGCTTTACTAATAGCTTCAGTGAATGCAGGAATTTTATATGTAGAGATGCCGAGAGGAACAGGGACAAGCTGGCTTGTTTTAGATCTAGGTAAAGCATTTGAAGGACGTTGTGAAATGTTTAGCTGAGTATCCCCAGTTATGGCAGAAAAACGGAGATCTAATCTTAGTAACAGATGAGCTTCACTTATGATCGTAATATTCCATCCCTGGCGCCAAAATATCCCACAGCTTATAATGAGTAAAATGATTTCCAATGCACAGAAAGACAGAACTGTGGACTAGGCAGAATTGTGACAGGCCACCATATAGCGTGACGTGCATCTAGCATTTCATCGTAGATCAGTTTTTTTCTTGTATTCAATCCATTTGCTTTTACCGAAGCATTTTATCACATCTGTCCCAACCACGGGCTCATCATTTCTCGCCTTAATTACTGACTGACATTCTAATTAAGATTCCGGATCCTCTACTGTTCATCATGAACACAGCACAAGGCCGATCTGTCTATCTAGAGGTTATCCTTTATCTGTCACTCATTACATTGGTTATGGATCACAGAGACATGGCCGATATTGAGCCGGGGGTTTGATCAAAATCAACTATGCAAGTCTATGGGTCCATGAAAAAATTGGACAGCACTCGGATGACATCTGTATGCCATCCAATTCTCAGGAACTGTCAGAAAGGAGAAGGTGGAGAAACTGTTTTTTAAATTCCTCCATTGTGAAATCATGGGTGCGGTATTGGCTTTTCTCTCTCTGGCTCTGACCTGTGTTCAGTCTGACACATACCTGACAGACTCCGAGCTACTCCACTGTCGGCTGTCAGGATTCTCCAGTGTCGGCTGTCAGTATTCTCCAGTGTCGGCTGTCAGTATTCTCCAGTGTCGGCTGTCAGGATTCTCCAGTGTCAGCTGTCAGGATTCTTCAGTGTCACCTATCAGGATTCTCAAGTGCCGGCTGTCATGATTCTCCAGTGTCGGCTGTCAGGATTCTCCAGTGTCGCCTAACAGGATTCTCCAGTGTCGGCTGTCAGGATTCTCCAGTGTCGGCTGTCAGTATTCTCCAGTGTCGGCTGTCAGTATTCTCCAGTGTCGCCTAACAGGATTCTCCAGTGTCGGCTGTCAGTATTCTCCAGTGTCGCCTAACAGGATTCTCCAGTGTCGGCTGTCAGGATTCTCCAGTGTCGCCTAACAGGATTCTCCAGTGTCGGCTGTCAGGATTCTCCAGTGTCGGCTGTCAGGATTCTCCAGTGTCGGCTTCCAGGATTCTCCAGTGCCGGCTGTCATGATTCTCCAGTGTCGGCTGTCAGGATTCTCCAGTGTCGCCTAACAGGATTCTCCAGTGTCGGCTGTCAGGATTCTCCAGTGTCGGCTGTCAGTATTCTCCAGTGTCGGCTGTCAGGATTCTCCAGTGTCGCCTAACAGGATTCTCCAGTGTCGGCTGTCAGTATTCTCCAGTGTCGCCTAACAGGATTCTCCAGTGTCGGCTGTCAGGATTCTCCAGTGTCGGCTGTCAGTATTCTCCAGTGTCGGCTTCCAGGATTCTCCAGTGCCGGCTGTCATGATTCTCCAGTGTCGGCTGTCAGTATTCTCCAGTGTCGCCTAACAGGATTCTCCAGTGTCGGCTGTCAGGATTCTCCAGTGTCGGCTGTCAGTATTCTCCAGTGTCGGCTGTCAGGATTCTCCAGTGTCGGCTGTCAGTATTCTCCAGTGTCGCCTAACAGGATTCTCCAGTGTCGGCTGTCAGGATTCTCCAGTGTCGGCTGTCATGATTCTCCAGTGTCGGCTGTCAGGATTCTCCAGTGTCGCCTAACAGGATTCTCCAGTGTCGGCTGTCAGGATTCTCCAGTGTCGGCTGTCAGGATTCTCCAGTGTCGGCTGTCAGGATTCTCCAGTGCCGGCTGTCATGATTCTCCAGTGTCGGCTGTCAGGATTCTCCAGTGTCGCCTAACAGGATTCTCCAGTGTCGACTGACAGGATTCTCCAGTGTCGGCTGTCAGGATTCTCCAGTGTCGACTGTCAGGATTCTCCAGTGTCGGCTGTCAGGATTCTCCAGTGTCGGCTGTCAGTATTCTCTAGTGTCAGCTGTCAGGATTCTCCAGTGTCGGCTGTCAGGATTCTCCAGTGTCGACTGTCAGGATTCTCCAGTGTCGGCTGCCAGGATTCTCCAGTGTCGGCGACACAAGCGAATATTCACGTGACTGTAGGTATGCTAATTTCATACTTACGGCCACATTCTGACTTGATGTGCGCAGTCTTGCTCATTGTCTCGTGTTGAGTGAGGTTGCACACGTGTAGTCGGAATGTGGCCGGAAGAATGTAAAGCACATACATGCAGTCACATGACTGTCTCCTCTTTTGGCCGACGCAGGAGAAACCTGACAGAATGTGGTGCACGAGCTGTGAGGATTAAAAAAAACCGGACAACCCCTTTAAGATTTTTCAGCTAGATTACTGAATCTATGTTTCTCAATGATCAAATCTTACTGAGGTCATGTGACAATATACTTGACTGAGACTTGAAGATTTTGCGGGGGAGTCAGAGCTGCAGTCTCGAATACCATGATACAGATAACATAGAATTCCTGTTACTTGTCCAAGGCAAATTCCGGCAAAGTTATTTTGGACTTTTGAGATATTTTGAGGAATTCACTTGATATCTCTCCACTCTTAGTATGCAATGAAAGCCAAGCTTGGTCTAGATTCATGAAAAACAATGTAACTTTTATTATAATGTGGAACTGATACTATTTGTATAGACTTACATTACAGTTGTTCTATTAGCCTCCTCCTTATTCCAAACAACATTCTTAAATCAATGGGAACCTGGCAGTCATCTCCCGAAAAGCTCTCTACCTGCAGATTTAGGGGTAATCTGCAGACGAAAAGTGTATAAATCATGCCTGTAAGGTTTACTGGAGAAGTGGATACATGGAGAAAATGAAGTTATATCCTCCCTGCAGCTGCTCGCTTTCAGTCATCGAGGCCTGCAGGGAACTGTTCACCAGTCACTATACAGTAAGAGTGCTGTAATCACTCACCGGCACATTGATTGACATTCCGCTCGGTGAACACACTCGCTACACACACACTGCAGAGAAATACTATTTAACTGATGATATAGTGGTAATCTGCAGATAAATAGTATTTCTGGAGGTGACAGCTTCTCTTTAATTCCAATATGGATTATCTAGAAAAAGAAAAATCTAATATCTTATTAGGGAAAACTATGAAGTCAATACTTTATTATATCTCCTATTGTTGTGCTGCAGGAGATTTCGATACTTTCTGGCAGGTTCCAACATAGATTACAGCATGTATTGAGAGGTCAGCAGTGGATCACCCTCATTACCAGGGACCCTTCTAACAAAAAGACATTATCGAAGTGGACAACCATGGTAAAGGAGTTTTCCCAAAATCGCAAGTTATCCCCTATTTTTACGGAATAACTAGTTGATCGCTGGGCGTCCGACCATTGGAACTCTCGGCGATCCCAAAGTCGGGGTTCCAGAATTCCGAGATCGGAGCTCTGTATGGAGCGGAGGTGAACATGCTCGACCACTGCTATATTTATTGTCTTTAGGACTGCTGGAGGAAGCCAAGTACTTCACTATTTCGGTCAGCCCCATTGACAATGAATTTACAGAGCCCTTTTCTTGAGATTGCTGAAGGTCCCTGCAGTCGGACACCCAACAGTCAGCAATTTATACCCCCTATCCTTTGAATAGGGTATAACTGGTGATTTTGGGAATAACCTTTTAAAGTTCAAATTGTATTTGAAAGTTGTTGCTGTGATCATTTCGAATTTGGCTCCATCTTCTCCTCTTTAACAGCCACAAAACATGCGGGACAAGGACTCGAGCATGGCGCTCAAGCACTCTCACTACTCGAGCACCCCGATGCTCACTCGAGTGGCGAGCACACTCGTTCATCACTAGTAGAGACTATTTTTTGTAGCTTCTGACTATGCTAGTTTCGAAACCACAGTTTGTCAGAGAAACACATTTTCCAGTTCAATTTTCGAGTAGAATTATTTTAATCTGTAATTATAATTGTCTCCTTAGAGAAGCCAGTAGTTGTAACTCCTCCACCACTTCCTGAATACCCAGACCCGAAACCAGGATTTAATTACGATGACTGTGAGTATTATTCAAAATTTAGTAATGTAGTATTATTTTGTAAAACAAGAGCCTTACATCTACGTAATCCTTCTTTCCACCACTGCATCTAAATTACAAAAATAAAGACATTTCGCAAATAGTCTTCATGAAAAATCTACCACTCTTTTGAGTTTGCAGCAGCTATACGCACCCAGACTACAAATCCTATGTAGTCTGATCCAGATTCTATAGAAATGCCCTCATTGAAAGAGCCGAGGGCTCAAAATAGGTGACTGGTACTGGCACTCTTACAAGATTGTCGGGCATGTTTAGCACATCGTTAAGTTTTTAGGACTTTTGAGAAGATCTGTTACAAAAGCAGAAGCAATTGGATAGTAAAATGAGACTTGATTGAAGAGGACTTCTAAGGTTTCATGGCTATGGGAATATCTCGGAGTGCTACAGCAAATGAGTCTTCAGACTTGTTGACACCTGCAAATACAGGACACTTCTCTTTATCCGTACAGAGGCTCTTTGGTTCTCATCCTTTATTTCTCTTGGTTTACTCTCTTTTTTTACAACAAAGATGGTAGCTGTGTAAATCTTGAAGCAATACATGGGTTCCCATGATAATAAGTACCCTGTTAGTGTATTCTATACCATTATCCCATGAGACACATAATAGGCAGGGACTACAAAGGTTGACAATAAGGTTTCCCATCGTTGCCTTGATTAAAGAGTCAAAAATGTTCGATGTCTAGTAGAAATGCTCAGACTGCTATGGGATTGCCATATACTCACTAAAGGAGTCATCCGAATTGTCAGCACCTCCAAAATACATGTCATTTTCTTTTATCCGTACAGATGATTATACCATTTACCTCAAACCACCGGACACGAATGAGGGAGAGTGGACGGAAGAGGAGACATACTCAAGTAATTCTTTAATGTACATATATGTGTATAAATACAAATGGAAAAAAAGAAAAGGAAAAGCCTTACCGTGCAATAAGTTGTGTGGTTGCTCTCATTAGGTATGCGCGGATCTAGTAACCGTTGACCACCGGTGGTAGATGCATAAGGAAAAAAGGATCAAATCTTTATTCCATCCAGATCAAAAATTGCGATATCCATAGTACACGATTAAAAGCAAGTTCATCTGACGCGTTTCTGGCCAAAGACCTTAGACGTAGTAAGGGCTTCGGCCAGAAACGCATCAGATGAACTTGTATTTAATCGTGTACCATGGATGCCCCAATTTTAGATTAAAATTGCATTTTATTTTCTTTTGTGATAGGGATCCTTTTTTTGTTAGACATATATGTGTATTTAGCCGTGGGTATAGAGACACCATGATTAATCGGTGTTAGGACTCATGCACATAGCTGGATTACTGCTCCATACAACCTCCGAGGTACATGGCGCCATAATACCGCACTCATACAGCATGTGAGCCCTGAATGTCTGTATGCCTACCATTTTATATGGTGGAATATAATTTTTATTCTTTTGAATTCTCTATGAATCTGGTCGAATTAGACTATGTTTGTATGTATGTATTGCTTCTAGAGGAAACTATCTCTGAACATACAACACCCTATGCACAATGGTACAGGAAAAAATTAACTGTTAAATAAGTGAATTCAGCAAAATGTTAATAAATATTTATTAGAAGGATAAGAGATTCTAGATCTGATTATTATATGGCCAATGTTAAAGAGGACCTGTCACTTACCATAAACACGTAGTCTTTTTTTTACCTGGAGTAAATGCTGCTGTTCTTTTGAATCTTGTATAGTTTTAGTTTGTTCCTGCGCCTCTCCGTTCCTGAGATATGCCCCCTCCTTTCTTGCATGTAAATCTAGTCTAGTCTATTGGTGGGATCTAAATAATAGGGTGGTATTTTTGCTGTCTTTCTTCCACTGATCTTTTTCCACCACGATTTTTTGGTTTGACTAACTATTCTACATTAGTAACTTAATAAAATGGTCCTAAATATTATACTTTTTATTCTATATTTTTCTGTTTTGTGAAATCTGTCAGTAGGATCAACCCTCCTAAACCGTCTATATGGTCATTCAGGTAATAGAAAGCTGAATAAAATGATACCTTGATATCTGCGATACGATGTCTTATTCCAGAAAAAAATCCACGTTTATCTTAATATGTAAATGAGCTATGAAGATCTCTGGTCCCGACATAGATCTCCCTGGGAATCTGCCTCCAGAGATTATTACCAGTGTATTATTACCAGTGTGAGACATGTAAATCAGGAGAGCAGACTGTCAGTCATTACATGTCTCACTGCCCCTTAGATTTACAATAAGTTCTGGAGGCAGATTCTCATGGAGATCTATGCCCAAACCATGGCTCTTAACAGCTAATTTACATATTTTAAAAAAAAATGTGGATTTCTCTGGAATTAGACATCAGACAACAGATATAAAGGTATCATTTCATTCCACTTTTTATGACATACATGTCTGTATAGACAGCTTAGGAGGGTTGCTCCTACTGGCAGATTTCTATTAAAATATGCTTATTGTTACTTTTTGGATTTTTGCTAACATTATATGTAAATCAAAGGGGTAGTAATTGTACTACTACAAAAATGAAGCGAACCATAAATAGACTAAAAATTAATATTTATTGAAAACAAAAAATTATGTAAAAAGGCCACATATCCACGATGCACATAAAAATATCCCAAGGGGGAACAACAACAGACCAAAATTACAAAGTAATGTTAAATCAAATTTAGGCTAGGTTCACATTGCGTTATGGCAATCCGTTTAGCGCATACGCTAGTGGATTGTACTAACGCAATGTCCCAAAAGGGATCGCGTTTGGTGATCCCGCTAGCACAGATACCCGATGTGCTAGCGAGGAACGGACATCGGACGCTGCAAGCAGCGTCCGCGGTCCGTCCGAAACTAACGGGACATCGCTAGCGCATGCCAAAAATGGCATGCGCTAGCGATGCGCTAGAGATCTGTTAGCACATTGCAGTCAATGGGTGCGCTAACGGATCCGTTACATAGCGCTAATTGCGACAATTGCACCATGTAACGGAGTCCGCTAGCAGACACCCATTAACGCAATGTGAACCAAGCCTAATAAAGGAAATAATCCAATATTTTACTCTAAGCAGGTCACACATAAAATATAAGGAATACCTATTCTAAACTCACGAGAAATGCACATTAGCAAAGAAATTGAATCAGCGCTGAAAGCATCTGTTCTATTAATTTCCCAGTAAGAATAATATATATATACTCACAACATACCCCAGTATGACCCCTTGTTTTAAATATAATTCAGGTATACAAGTAAAATAGCCCATTCCCAGATAGGATACATATCCAAAGCATGGGTGACAATACTTCTTTGAACTGATGTTACAGACAGGCGCCCCCGGAAGCAGAAGGGCAAAACGTGCGTCGCAGCACAGGGGTTACTACCTGACCATGGGCACTAATTTTTAGTCTATTTATGGTTCGCTTCATTTTTGTGGTAGTACAATTACTACCCCTTTGATTTGCATTTAAGGTTTGGAAGTGCCATTTTGTAATTTTGGGACACATTGCTGATCAACATTATATGTACCATATTTTATGTTTACAGAGAAAACAACTAGCAAAGAAGAACGTGAGAGAGAGGAGGAGGAGAAAAATCGGAAAGGTGAGGGAAAAAATGGACCTCATGTATTGCTGGGCCACTAAACCAGCGAGACAGGAACAATAGAAGAGATAATCAATGCAGGGGGTGATGGAAGTCATCAATTAGATAGAGCATGAAGAAAAAGATATAGATTGATGGGGAAAATTAGGGCGTAAACTGGATAGTAATGATATAGCCACGAGGTGCTTGAGGTTTTTGGATTCTTCAGTCCCAGGATTTGGGCACCATGGAAGGGACTGTTTAGAAAGGATGTCTCATCCTTTTTCTACTCTGGCCTAGCCAAATCATGGAGATGTGCCACACTGGTAAATTTTAGACTTTTAGAATTCTCAGGTCAGCCAACTTTGCCATACGAACAGAATGTAATTTAGATTTTAATATGTAACTTTATGTAATCTATTTTTTTTATTGTAGACAAGAAGAAGCCCCCAGAAACATGGGACTCAGAAGAGGTGGAAGAACCTCCTAAGGAGAGGAAAAGTATGTACAAATTTATTGTGCGATTTTATCTTACAAAACCTAAAATAATCTAAGTTGACCAAGTTTTGTCATTCCTAAAATTTGTTCTTAATGCAGAGTGCCCCCCAATTGGTCTGGAGTCCCATCGGATAGAAGACGATCAGATGCTTTCATCCTCTATGTTGCGCCATGGGTTGCACGCTCAAAGAGGTCGTCTTAACACGCAAGTATGTACAAGACTAAGAAGGATTAGGGTTATTCCGATCTCCAACATTTTTGGGACTTCCAAAAGGCCTGCATCTTTCTTGAAAATGGGGTCTTTGTCGCGAGCTGCTATCAATGGAGCTCTCTTCTCAGATTTGTATGGGAATTACATAAATTGCTCAGCAATTTTCCCTCTACAAATGAACAGATGGAGCCACATCTCAGTTCCACACGGTGTGATGTGTGGACCTGTTCTCTAGCAAGATGCGAGTCCCATCTTTTATCCTACCTTTAGGCTGGCAGTAATGAAGATGACTTCTTTGATGGTGCCTGGTGTGCCGAGGATGATGGCAGAACACAGTGGTTGGAGGTGGACACTAGAAGAAGCACATTATTCACTGGTGTTATAACCCAAGGACGGGACTCTGTCCTTCAGTGAGTACTAAGAATAAAACCTGACCCGAAATTAATGACACAATCTACATTTTGGTTCTCAAGAGGGTTGTACCATCAGTAGAAGAAAGTAACATTCCTGGCTGACTGCTGAAAAATGCTATCCAGCTGTATCTACCATAAAATCTAATTAGATCAGCATCTAAATCCCGTCATAGCTGAGTGATGGAGTATGGCGCAACAATGACTCCTAACTATGAAACCTTGGGACCTCTGTGTGCTACGTTATGATGCTTCCATATGGCACCATACAGAGTTATCCACCCCAAGAAACAGGTTTGGGACCAAGGTACAACCTTTTTCTTAAAAGTTATGTAAAGTTAGGCAAGATAGAAAACCATTATTTTTACATATCGCTGGGTTTTCAGTCATTGTGCTGTCCTTGTGCACAACAGAAGGCACACTGATCCAATAATAACCAGTGTGACTGTTCTCATCAGAGATTTTTCACAAGGGCTGATGGTCCATGTGATAAAAATAGGGGCATGCTCTATTCTGCTCCCATTTTTGGACCAAACGAGTGCATATAAATTGCATTCAGGTCTTGCACCCTTTCGTTATGCAGACGGATACACCGAGTCACACATGGAGAAGGTCATGTCTGAAATTTGCAGCTGTAACTAAAACAATTTTTTTTCATATGACTGTCTGATCCTGACTTATATTAATCCATATTTTTTTCCAATAGTGATGATTTTGTCACTTCATTCTACGTGGGTTTCAGTAACGACAGCCAAAAATGGACTATGTACAGCAATGGGTATGAGGAGATGGTGAGTACGATTTTATCTGCGTATTTTACTATAAGAAACCTGAACATTACAGATGATCTTGACGTTCTTCTGACATGGATGTATTACTGCCAGTCCGAGCATTGCATTGCGATTATCGTCTGAGTTATAAGGTCGTCTGACTCTTCCCGTAGACAGTTTTTTGGGAATTGTGTTTACAGTGTACATTTTGTGGTAAAAATGACCTTGTAGTATAGTCTGATTCTCTTCATCAATATGATTACTGGGATACCCCACAATACCCCATTCATAAGTCTGAAATAACAATTTTTTAGGTTGTGTCACCATTTTCCGAGAACCATAATATTGTCATTTTTCGGCCGATACAATCTGTGTCATGGCTTATTTTTTTGCAGAGCGAGACAACTTTTTTTATTAATACCATTTTGGGATAGATTTGACTTTTTATCCAAAATCTTTTATTGACTTTTTGATCACTTGTTACAGCCATTTGGTGGAATTGCGGCGACCAAAAAATTTTGGTGATCTTAAATTTTTTTTCATTTACGGTGTTTACCGATCGGGTTAATTGTTTTTAGATTTTAATAGATCGGACTTTTCTGGACACAGTGATACCACATATATGTATTTTTTAAAAGATTTTTATTGTCTATTTTTAATGGGAGAAAAGGGGTTGATTTGAACTTTGTTTTTTTTTTTTTCATTTTCTTCATATTTTTTTTTTTTTTATTTAAAACATTTTATTTTACTCTTCACTGTTCTTGTTATCTCCTCTAGGCAGTGGAGTAACTAGAGTATGATGTACCCCGGTATAATGCACTCCCCATAGTCCTCCATATAGTATAATGCATCCCATAGTCCTCTATATAATATACTTCACAGTGCATAGTCCCCCATAAAGTATTATGCACAGCCCATAGTCATCCATAAAATATAGTGCACAGCCCATATTCATGCATGTAGTATAATGCACAGCCCATAGTCATTCATGTAATATAATGTACAGACCAGTCATCCATAACGTATAATGCACATTTCATAGTCATCCATGTAGTATAATGCACAGCCCATATTCATCTATAAAGTATAATGCGCCTCAATCATCCATAAAGTATAATGCATAGCCCATAGTCATCCATGTAGTGTAATACACAACCTATAGTCATCCATATAGTATAATGTACAGCTCATAGTCATCCATAACGTATAATGCACAGCCCATAGTTATCAATGTAGAAAAAATGCACAGCCCACAGTCATCCATAAAGTATAATGCACAGCACACAGTCATCCATAAAGTATAATGCACAGCACACAGTCATTCATAAAGTATAATACACAGCCCAGTCATGCATGTAGTATAATGCACAGCCTATAGTCATCCATAAAGTATAATGCACAGTCAATGGTAATCTATGTATTATAATGCACGTACATATGTAGTCATACATGTATTATAATGCACATCCCATAGTCATCCATAAAGTATAATGCACATCCAATAGTAATCCATGTAATGAAACACATATTCAATCAAACCAATGGTACAAAGTGACTAGAAAGATGACTGATAATAAAATAATTATTTTTATTAAATACAAATTGTTAAAGGCTAAATTTAAAAAGACAGGGGAAAATAAAAGGGGAAATACCTCCAAAATGTTCAGGGAATGGTACAGTTAGATGGAATAGGTAAATGAACACTGCAATTTTTTAGGAAAACAAAGCTAAATGTGCGTTAGCCTGCTGGGTGAAAAGGACAAAATATACCTATGCAGAGATATGATCTCATTTGCATTTCAGCAGCTTTTCCAAAGCCATACCGCAACCAAAAAACAATATAAAATTGAGTGCTACATAAGATAGAAGCCTGCCTCAAGGAAGGAATAGATCAGTTATACAGTTAGGTCCATATATATTTGGACAGAGACAACATTTTTCTAATTTTGGTTATAGACATTACCACAATGAATTTTAAACAAAACAATTCAGATGCAGTTGAAGTTCAGACTTTCAGCTTTCATATGAGGGTATCCACATTAAAATTGGATGAAGGGTTTAAGAGTTTCAGCTCCTTAACACGTGCCACCCTGTTTTTAAAGGGACCAAAAGTAATTGGACAATTGACTCCATGGCTATTTCATGGACAGGTGTGGGCAATCCCTTCATTATGTCATTCTCAATTAAGCAGATAAAAGGTTTGGAGTTGATTTTAGGTGTGGTGCTTGCATTTGGAAGGTTTTGCTGTGAAGTAAACATGAGGTCAAAGGAGCTCTCCATGCAGGTGAAACAAGCCATCTTAAAGCTGCGAAAACAGAAAAAACCCATCCGAGAATTTGCTACAATATAAGGAGTGGCAAAATCTACAGTTTGGTACATACTGAGAAAGAAAGAAAGCACTGGGGAACTCATCAATGCAAAAAGACCTGGGCGCCCACGGAAGATAACAGTGGAGGATGATCACAGAATAATCTCCATGGTGAAGAGAAACCCCTTCACAACAGCCAACCAAGTGACCAACACTCTCCAGGAGGTCGGCGTATCAATATCCAAATCTACCATAAAGAGAAGACTGCATGAAAGTAAATACAGAGGGTTCACTGCACGGTGCAAGCCACTCATAAGCATCAAGAATAAAAAGGCTAGACTGGACTTTGCTAAAAAACATCTAAAAAAGCCAGCACAGTTCTGGAAGAACATTCTTTGGACAGATGAAACCAAGATCAACCTCTACCAGAATGATGGAAAGAGAAAAAAATGGAGAAGGCGTGGTACAGCTCATGATCCAAAGCATACCACATCATCTGTAAAACATGGCGGAGGCAGTGTGATGGCTTGGGCATGCATGGCTGCCGGTGGCACTGGGTTACTAGTGTTTATTGATGATGTGACACAGGACAGAAGCAGCCGAATGAATACTGAGGTATTCAGAGCCATACTGTGTGCTCAGATCCAGCCAAATACAGCAAAACTGATTGGTCGTTGTTTCATACTACAGATGGACAATGACCCAAAACATAAAGCCAAAGCAACCCAGGAGTTTATTAAAGCAAAGAAGTGGAATATTCTTGATTGGCCAAGTCAGTCACCTGATCTCAACCCAATTGAGCATGCATTTCACTTGTTAAAGACTAAACTTCAGACAGAAAGGCCCACAAACAAACAGCAACTGAAAACCACCGCAGTGAAGGCCTGGCAGAGCATCAAAAAGGAGGAAACACAGCGTCTGGTGATGTCCATGAGTTCAAGACTTCAGGCAGTCATTGCCAACAAAGGATTTTCAACTAAGTACTAAAAATGAACATTTTATTTAAAATTATTTAATCTGTCCAATTACTTTTGGGCCCTTTAAAAACAGGGTGGCACATGTTAAGGAGCTGAAACTCCTAATCCCTTCATCCAATTTTAATGTGGATACCCTCAAATGAAAGCTGAAAGTCTGAACTTCAACTGCATCTGAATTGTTTTGTTTAAAATTCATTGTGGTGATGTCTATAACCAAAATTAGAAAAATGTTGTCTCTGTCCAAATATATATGGACCTAACTGTATATATAGCAAAAAACCCTTAATGCTGAACTAGCTATAAAGTATTCAAAAAATTATATATATTCTTATTGCGGCTATTGCTGGCTATAAAGCACTCAAAAAAGTATACTTTATACTTTATGAGCGACTGTGGACTGCATTATACTTTATGGATGAAGATGGGCTGTGCATTATACTTTATGAGTGACTAAAAAATTGCAGTGTTCATTTACCTATTCCATCTTAATGTACCATTCCCTGAAAATGTTTGAGGTATTTCCCCTTTTTTTTGTTCCATTTTTTTCTTCATTAACATATCAGTAGCGTGTCTATCCATCCTGGGATTTCCATAACTCCACGACTGTTCCATCTTGGTGATGCAATTTCAATGTTGAGGAGTATAAATGGCATGTAGTAAATTGAGGCCTATTCACAAAGTTTGCATTACTACTCTGGACCATCAAGATATACCTCTACTCCCCACCTTAACACCTGAATGAGAGAAAAGTTCAATTCTGGCTATTTTTGTCAAAAATGGAGATTACTAACACTGTTTGCATGGCACAGAGACTCACTCAGCATTAGGCTCCCTTCACATGTCCATTTTTTATGTCCATATGCGGTCTGTTTTTTAAGGTCTGCAAATATGGACACGCACACACATTGTGTTCAATGGTTGTGCACACGTCAGGTTTTTCACATGGACTATGTGTCCGTTTGAAAAACCCTCGCACATGCCTTTTTTTCTGGCAGCACAGAGGAAATGCATACTGCACACGTACACACTGATGGCACATAGATGACATCCGTGTGACATCTGTGAGCGGCTGGGCAAAGCAGTACAGTTAGCGCTTTTCCAAGCTGCCAGTTACCAACTACAACTATCATCATCCTCGCCTGGTCTCTCTGCGATCAATGGGACTAGGCGACGCTGATGACAGTTGTAGTCAGCAGCACGGCATCTGGGAATAGTAATAACCACAACTGTCAACATCCTCACCTTGTCTCCCGGCAATCAGCGAGATCAGGCATCGCTGTAGACAGTTGTAGCCAAAGCTTTAAATAAATTTAAAAAATGGCATGGCATCCCCTTATCTTTATTAACCAGCTGAGATAAAGCAGACAGCTGGTGGCAGGTGTTATTTTTCTGGGAAGGGGATAATATCTATAAAGGTTCCCAGTCTATCAATGTCAGCTCACAGCTGTCTGCATAGCCTTTACTGGTTACTAAAAAGGGAAGACCCCCTCCCCTCCCCCCCAAAAAAAAGACGTGGGGTCCCCCCAATGTTTAATAACCAGCAAAGGCTAAATAGACAGCTGCAGGCTGCTCTTAATAGGCTGGGAAGGTGCCATTGATATCGACCACCTCCTAGACTAATAACACCAGCCCTCAGCCTCCCCAGAAATGGCACAAGCATTAGATGCGCCAATTCTGGTGCTTAGCCTTAGCTCTTATTACACCTACTACATATTGGGATAGGATCTTGGGGATTTAAATACCCCTTTAAACGTCCCTATGCTGCAAACACTAATGTTGTTAGTATGTATATTGTTACCCGTAGTGACCAATCAGTGCACAGCTTTGATTTCTCAAACTGCTCTGGAGCAATTAAACCTGCGGTGTGATTGGTTGCTATAGGCAACAAGGTCAGCTTTGTGTTAAGAAATATGGCTTTGATAAATGGGGCTCTATAGTGTCAGTTTTTATAGTTACCCCCTCTCCAATGTCTCTTTACAGATGTTCTATGGGAACGTGGACAAGGACACACCGGTGCAGACAGATTTTCCAGAACCCGTTGTAGCAAGATTCCTGCGTATATATCCCCAGACCTGGAATGGCAGCCTGTGCATGCGCATGGAGGTCTTAGGATGTCCAATATCCAGTAAGAAATATCAATTTTATTTTAATCAAAAATTTTGGTATATTCGGAATGAAAAGAATTGTACTCTACATTGGATTATACATCAGAAACCCACAAATAGTCTTCAGAAAATCTGAGAGATAATCATTTAATATGGAAGAAAACTCAGTATTACACCGCTACACAGTAGGACACAGAGTCCTAAGGGTCTGTATGTAGGCGCTTTGTGTGCCGTCATACGGTGCCTCCATAGGGAACTGTACCGTGGGATTAATGCATCTAGGTTGCATACTCTCCTCTTCAAAAAAAAAAATTAAATACCGTACAAATTTATGTCCAATTTTTTAATTTATTTATGATAATTTACCAATAAATAATTCAGACACCAAATAATACCACCACACAATGAACATTCATTATCACCATACCCTTAACAAAACTCAGCCCTTTTATGCTCTTTTCACAAGAATGTCTCCGTTTGTACCCCTACACAATAGTTATGTCACCCATTTTTTGTGCCCCCATATGGTAAAGTGTTCTGTGCGCACCTCCTCCATCAGTATTGTATTTTCAACCATGAAAAAGTCCTGAATCTCCCCTAACCCTATTCCCACAATAAGCGCCTGGGACGTCATTATTCCCAAACTTTCAGAGACAATGCAGTTTGTGGCTTACATGAGTAATTGCCGAGGTAAGAAGCCAATGCCTCTTGGAATTGTCAAAATTTCCAGTTCATCAGGATGCAAGTGAGTCGCCCGCCAGGACCATGGAGTACTCGGTATCGGGTCCTGCGGTTCACAGGGGGATGTCACGGTGGCTGACCCGGTCCGTGGCCCTGGGCGCCCATGTAAAATGGAAAGGTCTTTAAAGGGAATAACGTTTATGTTCGTGACGCCACCTGTGGTATTCAGTCAGTGGGGACTGACGCTGCTTTAAGGGGTTCTCTGGGGTGATGTTATGGCAGCTAGATAGTATAACTTCCCACAGGTGAAGTGTATCCCCAGGGCTCCTGGTGTGTAGATGGAGGATGGTGAAAGGCGCAGTAAAGAATGAGGACACAGGTTTGCAGTCTCTTTACCTTGTTTAACGTCGACTTCAGGCAGCCACAGTCCAGGGTACCAGATCACAGGGCAGGCAGGGTCTGACCGACTTGGAGGCAAGTTATCAGTCCCCTTATCCAGGTGGAAATCAAAAGCCTTCCTCTAGCGCCATGGTGTTGTAGTCCCTTACTGCCTAGGGCTTCACATAAGGTCCTCACAGATGTTATCTCTCTCTTTCTGTCCTCCGGATAGGATAGGACATAACCCGTATGACTGGTGGCTTGAGGATGTTTATAGGGACTCTAGCACGCCATAGCCTCTGAGGGGTGCCACCTTGCCTCCTGGGTGGTAGGTCGGACAGGTAACTTGGAGTTCAGCTGTCCTGCCGGTCTCTGATGTGAGTCATAGAGGTCCTTACAACCTCGGTGTTCCGGCTACCGGTCTCTGCGCCTCAGAAGGAGGCAGCCTGCTCGGGGCTGGTCTCACCCTGGTATTCTCTCCGATGCTTTGCTCTCCTGTACGCTCTCTGCAATGTATTCGGCTTTCTGAATGTCTCTTTCCAGGAGCTGCTGCACTGCAGCTATACAGCTCCGTAAAACCTTCCTCTCCCTTCAGACTGATCCAGTCTGTTTCCTGGCAAGAACTGACTGGACCTTCCTGGAACTGACTCACTTTCCCTACAGACTACCAGTTATATATATATATATACATACATATATATATATACACATATATATCTATATATATATATATATATATATATATATACAGTATATATATATATATATACATAGAGTCACCTAGTGAATAGGATCAAAAGCTCCCCCTGGTGGCCTGGAGTGTGAATGTGTTGCATGTTTGTGGTACCTGGCTACAGTTCTTGCCTTCAAGCGTAACATCACTCTCCCCATGAGGAAAGTAGTGCTACCGTGACGACCAGGACCCTGGGGCGCCACACAAGCAGAGTGGAGAATGGCACATGCCCTGGAGATCCAGGGTATCCTTCACATTTGTAAGGTTTACACAAGTCTACAAGGGTAACATTGTTTGAAAAGTAAGAGGTGATTTTTATATAATTTTGATCCCTGAACTTGCACCATACTTTGACCCCTTTGCGTGACGTTTGGTGGATGATTTTTGTGTCATTAGATTGATTACAAATTAATGGATGCTGTTCTGTGATTGTGGTGTCAGAATGTGGTGGTGTCCGTAGCATCCAATCATAGCAAATTTTTCATTTTATCTCCGTAGTATAACAAATGAAAGCTGCACTGTGATTGGTTGTTAAGGGGAGCAAAGGCAGATTTTCTTTTAGACAGAGTTCATAAAAGTATGGTGTTGCACTCGCCACGGTTCCTTTCAGTATTTGATGGTTGTGGTGGAATAAGCTTCTGTTTCTAACAACGTGATCAAAATGGCTACAAGGGAGTGTCGTAATTCACCCCAAAACTTTTGCTACATTTGCAGTTGTTTTGTAGTGAAAAAACAATAAAGGAACATTAAGGACTTCGTTAGATTCAGAAAGTTTAGTTGATCCCACTAAAGTTCTCCTACCACCACTCCACATTAAGCTTGGACTTACCAATTTGTGAAAGCTCTACCAAAAGGAGAGACTTTTAAGAACCTGTGGACCAAGTTTCAGAGACTGTATGAAGCAAAACTGAAGAAAGGCATTTTTGTGGATCTGGATATTCGGAAACTCATGAAGAACGAAATGATGGAAACAAAAATGAAAGTAGATGAGAAAAAGGCTCAGAATTCTTTTAAAGATGTCGTGAAGAAATATCGAGGTAATAACAAAGATCCAAAGTTTAAGTCAGCCTTAGGTTGTCTAATGAGTTTGAAGTTCCATTTTTTACATTCCCATTTGGACTACGTTCCTGAAAACCTTGGTGTTTTTAGGAAAGAGCAATGAGAAAGATTTCATCAGGATATCAATGAGATGGAACAATGATATCAAGGTAAATGGAACGTGAACATGATGGGGGACTACTGCTGGATGCTTCACAGAGAAGATCCGCAGGCCGTCTATGAGAAAAAAGGTATCAAGAGAAGATTTGAAGAGAAAAGTACATTTTTGGCTGCAATAAAGATTGGTCTTGTTTATCTCTCTTGCACGTAATTTCACGCGCGTTTTGTGCAAAATCCATACATGATCGTTAAAAATAGAAGTTAAAAAAAAACACAGGGCATAAGAAAATATAAGAATCAGTAATTGGATATGAAAAAATCTTTATAAACCCAAATTTTACATACCTGTGTTATTTTCTGAAACAACTCTTTTTATCCCGAAATATATGCATATAAGTGAAAAAAAAGGCCCGGATCTGGACAACTCCTTTAACTTGGAGCTACTATGTTAAAACCAGTTCATATTAGGAGATTGCGTTATTAAATTTTCTCTCTTTAGATTGATATTTTTTTTCTTCACACCGCTATTCCCGCATATAAAATCTGCTTCTTTCTAGATGTGGTCAGTTATTACAGCCAGAACGAAGTGATCACATCTGCAGATAACCTAGATTTCAAGCATCACAACTACAAAGATATGAGGCAGGTGAGTATTTCTATAGTCTCCTGAATCACCACCGCCCTGCTTTTAACTTCTTAATATCTCTTCTTTTTTTGCCCAATATGCCTTTTCCCAACCAGCTCATGAAAGTGGTTAACGAAGAATGCCCAACCATCACTCGAATATATAACGTAGGGAAAACCGCTAAAGGACTGAAAATATACGCAATGGAGATTTCAGATAATCCAGGGGAACATGAAGTAGGTAAGGACATCAATGAGGAAATAATAAAATGTCCTTCAAATAAAAATGAAGCAGATAAAGGTATTAACAATTGTGTTATTTGCCTTTTGTTCCGAATCCTAATCTGTCTTGTCTGATACTCAACAGGAGAACCAGAATTTCGGTATACAGCTGGACTTCACGGTAATGAGGTTCTGGGTCGGGAACTGCTTCTTCTTCTCATGCAGTTTATGTGTAAGGAATATCGAGATGGAAACCCACGTATAACAACTCTAGTCCATGACACCAGGATTCATCTTGTGCCTTCGCTAAACCCTGATGGGTATGAGATTGCAAGTCCAATGGTGAGTACACATTTGTAGAGGCTCCCTTAAAATCATGAGACTCAACTTTGCAAGGTCTGCACTCAATACTGGATCATGTTAGATCCGGTTGTTCCTGGATTGGTTTAAGGTGCTATCTACGATTCCCGCCAATGATATCTACATTCTTTTCCCCGTTAATTTGAACAGAGCTTGTGATACCATGCACAGCTTGTCGATGAGAGGTGCTATTTATGCGGAAAATACCAATTATAACACAAATTTTGACCTAAATTAAATTTCTTTAACACAGGGCTCAGAACTCGGAAATTGGGCACTTGGCCATTGGACGGAAGATGGCTATGATATTTTTACAAACTTCCCAGACCTTAACACAGCACTGTGGGCAGCAGAGGACAGAAAGTTAGTCCCTTATAGGTTTCCAAACAATAACATACCTATTCCAGAAAGCTTTTTGGCAGACGATGCTACAGTAAGTCACTTGTGACAGTCTAATTATTGGTGGAAATGGTGCGATGAAAACAAGACTGATATATTTCTTGTCTAGGTGGCAGTGGAGACCAGAGCAATCATTGCTTGGATGGATAAAATTCCTTTTGTTCTGGGAGCTAATTTTCAAGGTGGAGAAAAGTTGGCTTCTTACCCATATGATATGGCAAGAGCAGTGAAGGAAGAAGAACCACCACCCAGGTATCGTCACCACATTCTCCAAGAAGAGGAGGAAGAAGAGGAGTCTGTAGTAGAAGTTGCAGCAGAGGAGGAAGACGGAGTGTCTAGAACACCTGACCATGCTATTTTCAGGTGGCTTGCCATCTCTTATGCCTCAGCCCATTTGACCATGGGAGAGACCATTCGTGGTAGTTGCCATGCAGATGACTTCACCAGGGGTATGGGCATTGCCAATGGAGCAAAATGGAAGCCTGTCTCTGGCAGTAAGTAATTCAGTTACAGCATATTTTTTGTCTAAAATGTCTTCTAGACCCTAAGTAATGTTTTAGGATAAGTGTTATAGGAAATCTGTCAGTAGGACCAACCCTCCTAAGCAGTCTACATGGACATGTAGGTCATAGACAGTTGAATAAAATGATACCTCGATTTCTGATTTTACCAGTGTGGGACATGTCTTGACTGACAATCTGCTCTCGTGATCTACATGTCTCACACTGGTAACTCCTCCTTTCATTTAAAATATGCTTTGGAGGTGGATTCTCAGGGAGATCTATGTCCGGCCCATAGATCTTAGCAGCTCATAACATTACATTAAGAAACACATGGATTTCTCTGGAACATGACATCGGATCACAGACTTCAAGGTAACAATTTATTCTACTTTCTATGACCTACATGCCCATATAATCCGCTTAGGAGGGATGCTCCCACTGACAGATTTCCTTTAAACGGTTTGTGCAAAGAAGTGAAATTATCCCCCTATACAAAGGATAGGTGATACTTCCTGATTGCTTGTGGTTCCAAACACTGGGAACCCCACCAATCCTGACAATGGACTTCTGAAGAGCTCCTTTGAAAGGAACACAGATCATGAATGTGCCCCTCTCTTTCTGTGGGAGAGGTAGCGGAGCGCTGTGCTCGTTTGTCTCTGGCAGTCCCATTAAGACTCGATGGAGCGGAAGTGCACATCCTCAACCTCTGCTCCATTTATAAGGAGCTCTTCGGAGAGTCCCAGAGGTTGGACCCCTCAGAGATAAGAAAGGTATCACCTACCCAACACAATGGCGATAACTTCATGTCTTGATGCAAACCCTTTAAGAACCACTGCAGTCTTTCCATTGCTGGTAGGTCATAGATAAAACTGCACATTGAACTAAATAGAATTAGTTTAGTTGTAGAATCACATGGCCTTTTCTTTTCCCTAACAGGCATGAATGACTTCAGTTACCTACACAATAACTGTATGGAGCTTTCCATATACCTGGGCTGTGACAAGTTCCCGCATGAAAGTGAACTTGCCGAGGAATGGGAAAATAACAAGGAATCTCTTCTTACCTTCATGGAGCAGGTGAGTGAACACCGCCCCATCTTTCGCTTCCAATAATATGGAAGACCAATATCTGTTGTGTTGATAATTCAGGCCACCTAAAAACTGTGGCCGGTCCTACTCCATACTTATGGGAGGTAGAGAAAAGGTACATGCATATACGATGCGCACACCTGGAGTATATTAGAATAAGAAAGATAACTTATTAACACCTAGTGACAAACAATTAAAAATATGTAAAAAACACAAAAGAGGTGATATACACACCTCTGGATCTATGATACGCAACGTTATCTACATACACTCTTGTTAGGTCAAACAGTGATGAATAAACATAGGTAAACCATACTACTGTGATATATAGAAATACTGTACATAAAAGGATAAATGCAGAGAATGTCAGAGTCATTAATGTATATACACATATACAAATGGGCGACCCCAAAACAAATAAAGATGATGACCACCTGACTGGTATATGTAAAAACATATCATGTAAATGGCATAGGGAACATGTAGTGAATGAGCTGTATGGAGCTAGAGTTTACCTTATGGGTTAAATAATCAAATTACCTATATAAAATAATCTTGTTAGATCAGACTATTACAGCTATGGCAATGTCAAATATGCTTATTTTAATAATTTTTGTAATTCATTTTAGACAAACTTTTTTTACATTTTTTTTTACTGCCTTACACCTTTTGCTTTTAGCTCTCATCGTTGACGTGAAGCTGCGATCATTTGATTGCTTGTGCTATATGGTGCAGTCTATAAAAACGAAAACACACTATGAAGCCCATTCTGGACCTTCCCACCAAGATCATGACACAAATGCCACTGTCAGAGATTGATAGCGGTATTTAAGTGATTAATCAGCAGACATCTGAGCTTCCATTTACCCTTCATTGAATGGGCTCAGCTACTGAGCGGCTTCATATACTTGTACTAGTGATGAGCGAATATACTCGTTACTCGAGATTTCTCAAGCACGCTCTGGTGTCCTCCGAGTATTTTTTAGTGCTCGGAAATTTAGTTTTTATTGCCGCAGCTGAATGATTTACATGTTAGCCAGCATAAGTACATGTGGGGGTTGCCTGGTTGCTAGGGAATCCCCACATGTAATCAAGCTGGCTAACAGATGTAAATCATTCAGCTGCGGCAATAAAAACTAAATTTCCGAGCACTAAAAAATACTCAGAGGACCCCCGAGCGTGCTCGAGAAATCTCGAGTAACGAGTATATTCGCTCATCACTAACATGTACCTGTTACATGACAGAATAAGACAGCAAGGAACAGGAAAGGGTTATAGAGCAACCAGTGGCATTGAAGCACCATCCATAAGACCTCCATGCTTTTTGGGAGGGTAATCAGTACTACTTTCTGGACCCAAAGAAAACAAATTAAGTTTGGCAAGTAAAATGTATTTGTTTATTGTCCTTAGGGCTGTAATCAGATGGCCGTGTTAATTTGAGCAAGATGTGCAATCACCATGAGAAAATTCAGGTATACCTCCATGACGGTGTATTCAAATAGCCGTATAAATTGGACCGAGATCAGAAAGCAATGCCTAGACTGGCCGGTGGGTCTCCCGACCTGAGAGTGACAGTTGCATAGAAATATATGTAGCTGTCTCACTCGTGTTGGGAAACCCACTGGCCAGCCCGAGCATTGCATTCTGATCTCGATCTATTTTATATGGCCATCTGAATACACCGTCAGAGATATACCCAAATTTTCTCACGGTGCTTGCGGTGATCTGTTTGAGGTCACCGCAGTTCATCTGACTACTCACAGTGAAGTGTGGGAACGCAGCTTTAATGACCAGTGGTGAACTCTATGACATCACCGCCCGTCACTGAATCTGCTCTCGCAGCACCTCATTGTATCCTGCTCTTCAGCCTGGACTATTGCATCTTTGCACCGTCCAGGTTGTAAAGCAGTTATCGCTGTGATGGATTACGGCAGGGGACAGCATGTGGGACAGGTGAGGGATATGGTGGTTCATTGTTTTTATTTTACAGGAGACAAGGCTTATAGACCCCTCTGCATTACTAGCTCCTGAGCTTGATGTCACCTAACAATGCAAAGGTGACATCAACCTCCCAACCCTATTGCCCCACTTGCCACCACCACTGGCAAGTGAGAAGAGCGAAGCTAAGCACCAGATTTGGTGCATCTAATGGATGCGCCAGTTCTGGGGCAGCTGAGAACTGATGTTCATAACCTGGGAGGGGCAATATCTCTGACCTCTTCCCAGGCTATTAATATCAACCCACAGCTGTTTGTTTAGCCTTTGCTGGTTTGAATCTATAGGGGAACCCTATGTCATTTATTTTCTGGCATCTCCCATAAATTTACCAGGAAAGGCTAAGCAAACAGCTGTGAGCTGTTATTAATAGCCTGGGAACCTTATGGGGAATTGTTCCTTATCCCAGATTATTAACATCAGCCTCCAGCTGTGGACTTTCACTCTGCTGGTTATCAAAATTGTGCGGGAGCCCACGCCATTTTTTTAATATAATTATTTATTTTACACAGGAGATACACAGCGGGGCTGAATATAACTCCAAGCATTGTCTCCTGGTCGTGCTCTCAGCACGAGCAGGAGACAATGATGAGAGCTGCCTTCAGCAGCCGCCGGCACCTGGGATCAGCTAGATCTGTACCGCTTCTCCACAGGTGCTGGCGACTGAATACAACTCCTTTCATTGTTTCCTGGTCGCGCTGATCTCAGCACGAGCATGAGACAATGATGAGAGCTGCCTTCAGCAGCTGGGCGGTGCCAGAAAACAGCACAAACTGTACCGCTTGTTTCCAGGCGCTGGTCTGTGTCACGTTGATGACACACGGATGTCATCTGTGTGCACGTGTGCAGCATGCATTTTGTTCATGCAGCGCATAAAACCTGACATGTCTGTGTGTGTACGTGTGAAAAACCTGACAAGTGCGCACCACCACGGAATACAATGGGTGTCCATATGTCCGTATTTGCAGTCCTTAAAAAACGGACATAAGAAGAGGCCTTAGGCTGTACATAGGTCGGGCAATTTGAAAACTGCTTCACTAAAGAACTCATGCCTGGACCAGAGGATATGTTCAGGTGATATTGTTTAACAACTGTATTGGAAGATGATCATGATGCAGGTTGATATACTGTATTTTATCCAGAAATATTTGCACTAGCTCATCACGAGGCTGCTGTTGATGAGGTGGGGTGGGCTTTGATGTCGCTTAGAGATGGTATATTTGGAGAATAGGATTGCACACTTTCATGCCCTTTGTAGAGCCTTGAAACTAACTAAAATAGAAAGTCAGACTTGTTCTGTCAAGGTACGAATGGATTGCTCTTCTAACGACCAGAAAGTGTCTGGTTTGGTTTTTGACTGATTGAAACTTCTGTCTGATGAAACATTTGACATAAATCCAAGAACAGTACACAGAATTAACCAGTCCTGACAGACAGAAAGGACCATTTCACAGCAATACGAAGCCTGTAAGTCTGAAACTCGCCAAACTGTTCTTTCATTAGAGCTACTTGAGGACAAACCCGTTCGGCATTTACTTGTTGAAGAAATGAAGATTTAAGAACCACTCCTTGCAGGAAAGAAATTATCTGCTTGAATATTCAATGTAACCTTTATGTGGACCACAGAAATTCCCAACAGATGTTTTGGCTTTCCTTTTGGAGTGACTTTGAGTTCTCCCTTTCTTGTTTACATAAAAAATACAAGTTGGACTATCGGTTTTAACCTTAACATCATGATTGGAGAAATTAATTCAAGCCAGGGAAAAATGTCATCTCTTTCCGATTCAAAGAGGATTTTAGTTCTTTGTGATTCCGACTGCCTCAAATCCATAGGTCTCTTAGATGTGCCACACAGCCCAAAATTGAAGCATCTGTGGCAAGTATGATCTGTTCTGGTTGAATCAGAGTGGAACCCCTGAGAAGATTGAAGACAGGGTGGTTGATCCCTACAGAAATGTGAAATGGGATTCTCCAACTTCTGTCTGGAGATAGAGGATGATTTCTCTAAGGCAGGAGAGATAACTGGAAAGATTGGAAATGGAATCTGGAACACGGCACCACTTCTATCATTGCCGGGAGGAGACCAAACTACCCTACTGCTTCGCGGATCTTTTTTTTTCAATGATGAATGATGTAACATATTGAAGACTGGATTTTCTATAATCGTGCCTGAACCCGAGGAACTCTATCCTACTGAATGGAGACAGACAAGCTTATTTCAAATTCAGCAGGAAGATGTGGTTTTTACAGATGAGAACTTAACAGGTGAATGTGACAAACAGGTTGGTTCCTTGAGCTGGCATTTGAGAACCAATTCTCTATGTCCAGGACTACATACACTCCAGATGAAGAAATACTGATAGAACTATGAAAATCTTCATAAAGACGTGTGGAGTAGGTGAAAAGCCGAACCAGAGGCAGGTAAAGTGAAGATAAACCTTGACGAACTGCCAATTGGTGGAGAGGAATAATTGGGACATAGACATATGTTTTGGACAGATCCAAAAGTCACTTAATTAGTAATAAAATTAACAAAACAATTAGCCCCTTGAGAATGCAGTCATCTTTTATTTTTTTCCTCCACATTTTCCAAGATTATTATTTTTTTTACAGCAACAGTTGTATTGTATGAGATCTTGTTTCTTCTTTAAAAAAAAAAAAAAAAAAAAAGAGGATTCGGGTGGCCCAGGTCTTCTCTGAGGCCCTTTCTAAAAATTTAGACAATTTCTTGAGAATTATATAAAATAAAAAAATTCTAAAATGTATTACTTTTTGGAAAACTAAAACCCACTTGTACTAATTCAGTTTCTTTAGAATATAACTCAGCTATGGGACAAAGAGTTTGGAAGGAATTAAGGAAAGGTTACAAAAATTCAATTTTCAAGAGTCATCAATCAGCAGACCAAGTTTGCCTTGTTGTTTTTCAGAATATAAGATTTTTAGAAATAAGATGTAAAGGTAAATGATAAAAGAAAACACAAAAATTTTAAGGAAAGAGTTTTTTAAGAACTTTTTTTTTTTTTTTTTAGCAATGTTGCTGTTAAGCTGGCTATTGCATAACCTAACCTAGCCAAGTAGCTGCCTTTCATCATACTACCTGTCTTTGGCTCTGTTGGATCCTTCTGCCAGATAATTTAACTATTGGGAAGTTCACCTTCAGGCATTTTCTGGAAGTGAGATTCATTAAAGGGGTTGTCCACCTCTGGTGACAATTTTTTTTCTTCTTACTTAATTTTATATATAATTTTGGCTCAAATCATATTTGCAATCGAGATTCATTAAAACGTGGCACCTTTTATTTTTATAGCCTCTGGGTTGTACTGCCTATCGCTGGGTTAAATGAGAATCCATCAGTGAACACTTTCTGACCAATGGGAGAGTTTCAGCTGATTTAAGACCACATCAAAGTTGAATGTGCAGGGACAGAAAGAACGGACCTGTAAAAGCCAAACGGTGCAAATTTTTTTATGTAACTAAATTGCAAAAAATTATGAGCTAGATTTATCTCAATTATTATTATTTATTTATATAGCACCATTGATTCCATGGTGCTGTACATGAGAAATGGAACAAAAACAAATCCGAAATATCCACGTGGTAGCTAACTGAATCAGTTTTCTCATCTGATAACGATATTACTTGGGAGGAAAGAGATAAAGGAACAGAAGACATTTTTATTAGAAAAGGGCTGACAGCTTGTGTTACAAAATCTGCGAGGAGCCTTGCTGACTCACTCCCCACCAGGGGTAGAAGATTGGCTGGACATCTGAAAAACAGATGTTAAAAAAAAAAAAGTCACTAGAACCAGCCGTAAACCGTCTATGTGTATAAACAAGGTAATTACTTAACTAAGTATAATACAAAGACACTGCAATAAAACCTCAAACCCCTTATACAAATATGGTGAGCATAAAAATAAAAAAAATAACATATGTGCACAATCAAACAATAGAGTATAGGCAAGAGACCAGTGTACTCCGAGGGCTGAGCACACCGAGACGCCACTTCACTGGCATTTTGAAGCAAAGTCATAGTGCTTTGCGCATGCGCATCTGAAATTGTAACTCTGCATACGCTGGAGCGGCGCACAATCACTGGTGACTGCCATTTAGTGACAGAGGTACAGCAACTTCTTACTCTAATCGTTGCCTTCAGTCTGCAGAAACTGAGATTTAAAGGAGTATTGCCATCTCCAAGCTACTATCCCGATATGTACTAGGTGTAATAATAATAATATTATCAAATACCTCCAATTAGAAATGTATTATAGTTCTTCTGATTTGTTAGGTCTCTATCCTCATGTGCAGGACCTTAGGTATCCATGGTTACAGCAACTAGCTAACTAACTGTCATTATACCAGTAGTCGTAACCATAGATACCCAAGGTCCTGCAATGCCTGCACATTAGGAAAGAGACATGTCGAATCAGAAGAACTATACTACATTTTTAATTTTAGGCATTTGCTAGTATTATTATCATCACATCTCAATATATTGTGATAGGATCTTGGAGATCAGACTCCCTGGATGATTCATTGGCATTGGTTGGTCCTTGATTGTTAATTATTACTATTTGAAAATTCTCTCATTATTATTCAGATTTCTGCCTGAAGATAAAGGACATTTGTTTGTTGGAGGTGGCGGAAAAAGACCTTGGGCAATCAGCTGAACAAACTGAATGGGGTTGTTTCTATTTCTGATAAATCAATCCTTTTAAAGGGAATCTGTCTGGTGGTACGTGCAGTCCGGTCTCTGGGCAGAGTCGTATAGAGGAGAAGAAGCTGAGCGAAATGATATATAGGATTTTTGAAACATTCAGTATATCTTGTATTTTGTTTATTGAAATCCCTGCATGAGTCCAGTGGGCGGGCCTACAGTCATAAAGGGAAGACTGTCACTCTCTAGTAGGACCGCCCACTGGACTCATGTATACAAACACCAGGGATTTCAATTAATTAAATACGAGTTTTATTGAACCTTTTCCCACAAAAAAAAAAAATGTATAACATCTTATGAGCTCCTCCTGGTCTAACGTCCTGCCAGAAGATCAGAAACCATTGTAATCAATGTAACAGGTTCCTTTTAACCATGCAGTCCACTCTACAGTCAGTAGGTTATAAAAAAGGACGTACTGATGAAAATCATAAAGTTATGGGGGAAGATCCAGTATACCGGTAATTAATCCTTTTTCTGCCATGATGAGTGCCTATCAATATTATTAGAAATTGATTTGCGTTCATTTTAATTATATGAAGCCAGATACAGACAGTGTGGGGGATGAACACTTGTTAATGAGTGTTAGGTGCCCACGCAGTTTTGGTATTTTAGACGACATATTCGGTTTACATATGTAAATGCCAAAAACTTGTTTTAAGATCCATAAACATGCGGTGAGCTAATGTAAAAAGTCATTAGTTAGGCTGGTGACCGCTATCTTTACATGGGCCAATGATCGGAAATTTAGAGACAATATTTTCTATTAAGTCCGTGTATTCGGGGCAAAAAAAAAATCCATTGGGTTTCATTATAAACGTTGCACCGTTTGGCTTTTACAAGGTCTTTGTTTCACTAAAAAAAAACAAGAAAAAAAAACAGCTCACCTGGACGGCTTGTGGTGTGTAGAAGCAAGGAAACGGGTGGCCACATGTAAAAAATCCAGGAAGAAAGAGAGGGAATGCAACCCAATTGCAGGATTACATGGTATGATCTGAGAGCAACGCGTTTCAAGTGCTCTCTTGGGGTTCTTTCTAATCATCAATGAATCATGATGGAGTTTTATACATTATGGCAGCGAATGAAAACCTTGACAAAAATCACCTGATCCCCTGACCTGATACATCATGCAAATCCAAGATTAAAACAAAAAAAAAAAAAATAGAAAAAACATAACATATGAAAATTTATACAAAAAAAATTGAGCCCGCATCTTTCCCGGCAGATGATGGTTGAGTTACTGAACAATCTTCTGCCTCTAACAGAATCACATCGAGTGAATCTCGTCCCACTGCTGTTAACATGAGTTAAATGCCGCTGCTAATCTGTGACAGCGGCACTTACAGCGCATGGCCCTCGCCGATGGGTTGCTGTGACAGCCAGGGGTCTGCTAAAGACCCCCATGCCTTTCATGACTGTACCCCTATGAACGCTAGCCTGTGCCTGGCGTTCATAGGGGTCTATGATTTTTGCTATATACATTAATACTGTGGCATTGCTGTCTGTAGAACAAGTGATCGGATGAGCGCAGGTTCAAGTCCCCTAAATGGGACTAACAAATGCAATTAAAAAAAACAAAAAGTGTTTTACAAATTATGAAAACAAAAAATATCTAAAAGTTCCAATCACTCCTCTTATCCCCCATTAAAAATTAAGAAATAATAAATATATATATATATAAGCATGTGGTATCACTATGTTCCTAAACGTCCACCCAAAGTATAAAATAAATCAACCAGGACGGTAGATAGAAAAATGAGAAAAAATAAATAAAAATCAAGCACCAGAATTGCTGTTTTTCAGCTGCCGCAACAGCACTAGACAAAGATGTAATAACAGGCGACCAAAATATTGTATCTACACCACAATGGTATCAATAAAAACTTCAACTCAGGGTGCAAAAAAAAAAACAAGTCGTCACACTGATCCATTACCGAAAACGTTACGGCTTTAGAAAAATGGTGACAAGCCAATTTTTTTTTTTTTTTTACAAAATTTCGGAATTTTTTTTTCAACATGCATGTTTGGTATCACTATAATCGTACTGACGTGGAGAATCATATTACCAGGTCATTTATACCATATAATCAATGCTGAAAATAATAATAATTTTTTTTTTAGAATTTCGCTTTTTTTGCTGCACTTACTGCTCTTTCCAGTACATAAACATGATAAAACGGTCATTCAAAAGTACAACTTGTCCTACTAAAAGACAAGCCCTTAATTTAATAAAAAAGTTATGGCTCTTGGAAAAAGAAGAAAAATAACCCCAAAAAACTGAAAATCACCTGGTTGAGAATGTGTTAAGAGCACTCATTTAGCCGGTTATTGGCTCTTGTAAAAGGACACATGAGTCCAGTGGGTAGTCCTACTAAGTGATTGACAGCTGACACTGTACGCAGACTGATACAGGGGATTTTTATGATCAGTTTTACATTTCTAAATAAGATAAAATAATATTGTTCACATGATCCCTCAACTAACATTTTTATCGGCTTCATTTATTCTCGCAGGTTCATCGTGGGATTAAAGGCATTGTGACGGATCGCCACGGAGAGCCGATAGCTAATGCAACCATTTCTGTGGCTGAAATACAACACGATGTCAAAACAGGTAACATTTTTCTATAATACTACACTCATTAAAAAAATGTCTTTTTACAGCTCGCACAGGACAGGATTTCTTGTACAATTACCGTATATACTCGAGTATAAGCCGACCCGAGTAAAAGCCGACCCCCCCCCTAATTTTGCAACAAAAAACTGGGAAAACTTATTGACTCGAGTATAAGCCTAGGGTGGAAAATGCAGCAGCTACCGGTAAATGTCAAAAATAAAAATAGATACCAATAAAAGTTTAATTTTATTGAGACATCAGTAGGTTAAGTGCTTTTGAATATCCATATTGAATCAGGAGCCCCCCATATAATGCTCCATACAGTTCATTATGGCCCCATAGATGCTCCATATACAAATATGCCCCATATAATGCTCCATACAGTTCTTTATGGCCCCATAGATGCCCCATATAACATTGTGCCTCATGTAATGCTGCTGCTGCACTTAAAAAAAAAAAAAAGACACCTCTCTTGCTGCTCCTCAGCGTCCCGTCTCTCCGCACTGACTGCTCAGGCAGAGGGCGGCGTGCACACTAATACGTCATCGCGCCCTCTGACCAGAACAGTCAGTGTGGAGGACGCGGAAGACGGAGCGTCGGTGGAACGAGGGAAGGTGAATATGAAATACTCACCTGCTCCTGGCGCTCCTGACGCGGTCCCTGCATGTCCCACGGTCTCCGAGAGCGGCAGCTTCTTCCTTTAGTGAGGAGTGGTCTCATGGTACTGCTCATTACAGTAATGAATATGCGGCTCCACCCCTATGGGAGTGGAGTCCATATTCATTTCTTTAATGAGCTGTACCAGTGACCGCTGAACAGGGGAAGACGATGCCGCGCCTGGAGCCAGTGGGACATGCAGGGACCGCGTCAGGAGCGCCAGGAGCAGGTGCGTATTTGACAGTCGTCGTTCCCCCTCACCTGCCGACCATGACTCGAGTATAAGCCGAGAGAGGAACTTTCAGCCCATTTTTTTGTACTCGAGTATATACGGTAATTGTCTTATGTGTCCTATGACGTGCGTGGGATGGACACTGTGTACAAGGGAAGCAGTGTACTGTATAGTAGATTCAGGGCTTTGAAATCAATGGGTTACTAGGAAACTTAGAGGGAATCTGTCACCAGGATTTTGCCAACTAATCTGAAAGCAGCATAATGTAGAGACAGAGATCCTGATTCCAGCGATGTTTCACTTACTGGGCTGCTTTCTGCAGATTTGATGAAATCATAGTTTTATCAGGAGATTATCACTAGTAAACCTCCTGTCATGTAGTCCTCCATATTCATGAGCTCTGTGTAACTCCGCCCCCTCCACTGATTGGTGGCTTTCTACCTATGTAGAGTGTACACAGAAAGCTGCCAATCAGGGGTGTGGGCGGAGCTATACAGGGCTCAACATTCAGAGAACTGCTAGATCTGCTACAGATAAAACAGTGATTTTATCAAAACTACAGCAACCAGCCCAGTAAGTGATATTCTCTGGAATCAGGGTTTCTGGCTCTACACCGTACTGCTCTCAGATGGGGTACCAAAAACCTGGTGACAGAATCCCTTTACAGTACCTTAGCTTGTATAATATGTAAATTAAGGGATGTTAGTCTCCAAGACAATATACACCATCAAGGTAAAATATCTAGTTACAACAGCCGGATTTAGTAAATTTGCTCAATGCCCCTATGACCTCTCCTCTTACTTTTGATAGAGAGTGGCGGTGATTACTGGCGTATTCTCAACCCCGGGGAATATCGAGTGACTGTACGGGCCGAAGGCTTTACGCAGAGCACCAAGTCGTGTATTGTTGGCTATGAAATGGGGGCAACTCATTGCAACTTTGTTCTGGCACATTCCAACTGGCAAAGAATCAAGGAAATAATTGCAATGAAAGGGAAGGGACCTCTTCGCCTGGCTCCACCCGGAGGCCGTCAGCTTTCGCCAGCTGCAAGGCAGCGCATGCAGCGACGACGAATGTGGCTGAATCGCCAGCGCAATGCTAGTACCACTCTTCCACCCACAACTACTCCTTTTGTTCCGACCACCACCACTTTACCTCCCACAGAAACTCCCACTACCATGCCTCCTCACAAGCTGGATCCCCCTACACCTTCTGAATCTCTGTGGGACACAGAAACTGAGACCTATACAGAAATAATCACAGAAGTGGAGACGGAAACCTGGGAGGAGGAGGGCACTACACCTGTCGCTCCATTCACCACAGCAGAGACTTACACCGTAAACTTTGGGGACTTTTGAGAGGGTCACCTCAACAGAGAAGGGTTACAAATTGATGTTTGAGCGTCGTAAGGGAATAATGTTTCTACCCCAGAGGGGTCAACTCTACATGTACATAAAGCTTTAATCAGCAGTAAACAGGGTCTGCGGTAAAGTAGGTGGCCCTATTTTTTACATGTTCACCTTTCCGATCTGGAAACTTGAATTCATCAGGACACATAATAAACATGGGAGCTTTAAAGGGGTCGTCCAGAATCAGAGACTCATTCTTATTCATTTCAATGAAGAGTTGCAATCCAAGACACAACTAACGAAAGAGAGTATAAGGAAGGAACACATTAAAAAGAAGATCCTTATTTCTGATCTTTGACAACCTCTTTAAAAAATACATTGCATCAGTGCCTGCAGGCCATTCTAGCAACTAGTCGTACAAATGCATAGTGCCATTGATTTCTAATAAAGTTTCTACACATTTTCCTAAGAGGTGTAAAATATTTATTATAATGCATATGGCAAAAGTTAGCCAGTGAAAGATGTCAATCTATAGCCCTGTTAAAAGGAATTTATCAGCTGGTTTTGCTGTGTAATCTGAGAGCAGCATGATGTAGGGGCGGAGACCCCGATTCCAGTCATGTTTCACTTATTAGGCTGTGTTTTGCTTTCTCAATAAAATCCAAGTTTTATCTGCAACAGCTTATCACTAGAGGACAAGTTGCCTCGTGCCTCCTAGTCCAAACACGCCCCTACCACTGATTGGAAGCTACCTTGTACACAGCTGCCAATCAGTGGTGTGGGGGCGGGGCTATACACAGCTCAGCATTCTGAGCTCTTCTAGATCTGCAGCAGACAAAAATGATTTTATTACAATTAGTGATGAGCAAGTGTACTTGTTGCTCGGGTGACCTCTGAGTATTTATGACTGCTCAGAGATTTAGTTTTCCTTGCTGAAGCTGCATGATTTACAGCTACTAGCCTGCATGATTACATGTGGGGATTCCCTAGCAACCAGGCAACCCCCACATGCACTTATGCTGGCTAATAGCTGTAAATTATTCAGCTGCCGCGATGAAAACTAAATCTCCGAGCGTCATAAATACTCGGAGGTCACCCAAGCATGCTCTGGAAAACCCGAGCAACGTGTACACTCACTCATCACTAATTACAACTGCTGGACACGGTATACTAAGCGATACATCTCTGGAATCAGGGTCTCTGTCCCTACATCATGCTGCTGTCAGATTACATACCCAAGAACCTGCTGACAGATTCCCTTTAAATGGTGCTGTCCTGCCATTAAATGTCATATTCATTGCACAGATCAAATTAAATATGAAAATTTATTACCATTTACATAAAAAGGTCTCACAATCACTTACATGATATAGCACCACCTGGTGGTCAATCTGTATGGAAATGTGCACATCCACATAGGGAGCTGAGTGCTAGTGGACAGAGTTTCTCTTCCCACAGATAGGTCTCTGGAGAGTGAAACACTGCAGCGATTTGGAGCAAACAGAAAATTGGATTTTTTTTTTTTACCATAAAATCCTTTTCTCATTGAATACATTGGGGGACATTGACTGGTGGGAGGACTAGTATAAGCCCTACCTCTAGGAGGCTTGACACTAGGTAAATAAAGTGTTGGCTCTGTCTGGGGAGCTAAACACCATCGCTGAACACTGTGCTAAAAGCAGTTTAGAAAACCACCCAAAAACCAGAAAAATGTGATAACAAGACCTGAACCCAGCAAAGAAAACCATTGCCCTCAGGGAACCAGAGCTGACCTGGGCTAGAAGAACCAGGAAACGGGTGGAAGCGGTCTCCACCAATGTATTCAAAGAGACTGGGATTTTATGGAAAGTACAACAATCACATTTTCTTGTTAATAGCAATAAGGGACACAGGACAACGGGGATGTCTGAGAGCCGTCCTAATGGGTGGGAGAAACGACAGTTGACCATGAGGATTGTGTAGCAGACAGCACCTTACGCTCCCCCCCCCCCAAAAAAAAAAAAATAATTGATGATTGTGTGTACAGAGGTACATGTGACCGCCTTGCAACCTTGAGAAACAAAGGCCTGATTGCTAAGGAGGCCCCGACTGCTCTTGTGGAAAAAGTGGTGATCCGAAAAGGCAGAGGTTTTCCCTTGGCTCTGTAGGCTTCCACAACGACTGACATATTCCACTTTGAGTTGGTCATTTTGGAATTTGCTGGTCTTCGTGTTGCCCATCAGGGATGTGAATTACAGGAAGGCTTCCATAACAGAAAGGTAAGATCTTTTGCTTCTGATCAGATCCAGAAGGCAAAAATGGAACTGAATAAAGATGGACAAAAGGAAGGGAGGACACTGAGGGCCTAAAACCACTTTTGGAAGAAAGGATGGCACAGATCGTAAGACCACCTATTTCTGATTCTGAAGAAAACCTGAAAAAGCAGTGGCGCTCCCAAAGGATAGTATATCTTATGATTTATAGGAACTCTAACTCCATCTATAGGTTCCCTGCTCTCTTTATTGAGTTGTGCTATGATATCGGCACAACTTTTTGGGGGGCACGTAGAAAATTAAAGTAGCTCCCGAGGAAGCACTTAGTTGAACTACAAAGGCACCTGGACTATCTGCAGTCAGATCCATATCCAGCTCCAGCCAGGTGTTCTTCTGTAATATGCCAACTTTTATTGGACCACGCTCCCTCCACCAGATGAGTGCTTATAATATTGCTTAATATTTTTTTGCTTGTAGTGTTCCAGCCCTGTTCGCTCAAACGGCTTTCAGAAAAGAAGAGTTTAACGAAAAGCTGCTTGCATTCTTTTCAGATGGTGTTGTGATACTTCCACTTCCTTATCTTGGTGTATAGCACTCTGGGTGATGGCTTACCTGGATGATTTTTTAGTGAAGGCCCTGTCTTTAGTGGAGAATCTGTTACGTCTCCAAACCACCTAGGATCCCTAGGAACTGTTTGCCGCATCTAGATTTTCTGAGCATGTCTTTGGACGCCTGTGTGGGTTGGGCATTCATTTCCTCAGACAAGAAATCTCTACTTTGTGTTGGCGTTTAGTTGCAAATCGCGAACACATTCCCCATACAATTCTGCATGACAGTCCTGGGTACATTGGTCTGAGTCTTTGAGATTCTACCCTTCGTCTTATTTCACACCCTTCCACTGCAGCATGCTCTTCTTTCCCTCAGAACCTTTTTGTTTCCTGAATAAATCACAAAGTCCTAGCCTATGTTGCCAGATCCCAAAACCCAAGAGACTTTGCATTGGACTTTGTGGTCACTCGAACAGACTTTTCACAGCTCTCTTCCCTTTGCTCCCCTTTCCTATCCGCGTTCTCTAATGGGTCAAGATAAGGGATGATTGCCAACCCACTGGCTTCGGGTAGCTGCATGGAGAGCGAGAACCTTGGTGAAGAGCCCAGGTTCTGTTGCAAATCGAGTACGACAAACTGGAAATGAAGAGAACCAACAGTGCAGCAAGGAAATCGTTGGTGAGACTTCACAATGGGAATGTGAAGAGATGCGTCGCATATGTAGACTAAGAGAAAAACTCCCTTGGCTCCAATGTGAGATTGGCCTTGTGCAGGCATGTACTACGGAGGACAGAGAATGAACTTCAATCCAATATTGCAGCCAGCATGCAGCCGGCGGGTAAGGAAAGGGTGAATCAAACACCCGAAAACCCTGCCCCTATGGCTAAAGATTGTTCCCTCCAAATTCAGGTGACAGTGTGCCTTTAAGCATGCATGAGTGATTGGCCTGGACTTAAAAAGACACTCAAAACGCATAGGCCTAGTGTCTAATTACTACTTGTTTTTAGAACAGGGGTGGGCAATTAATTTTCCCGTGGGGCCACATGAGAGACCGTGACTGTTGTGGAGGCCAAACCAATAGGCTGAAATTAATTCTACTCAATATTAATATCGATATATTATTAATTTATATAGCACCATGAATTCCATGGTGCTGTACAATTATTATATTATTGATAATTATATTAATTGCATCACTTAAGATTGAGCAGAATTAAGTATGCTGGACCCCTAGATATCGTTTGAACCTGAGTATCATCATGTCCTATCCTGCTCCCACCTTCTAATATTCTGTCGGCTACTCCTCATCGCTGGTGACATATCCCCAAATCCCGGCTCTCCCCAACTCATCCCCACACTCATTTCTAATCCCCTGCCACGATCCTCCGCACGTTTTCCCAACCATGACAACCTCATACCCATTCATCCAGCCCCCGCTCCCCCTACTTGGAGCACTATGGAACGCACGCTCCATCTGCAACAAACTGACATTTATCCACGACCTCTTCATCACCAACAAACTCTCCTTCCTCGGCCTCACTGAAACCTGGCTCACCCCCTCTGACTCTGCCTCTCCAGCTGCACTCTCCTATGGCGGATTCCACCTCTCTCATACCCCTCGCCCCAGCAACAAACGTGGTGGAGGAGTTGGCTTGCTCCTGTCCGACACCTGCTCCTTTACTCCAATCCCGCTACCACCCTCCGCTAATCTTCCCTCGTTTGAGGTGCACTCCGTCCGCATCTATTCCCCCTCCAACCTCCAGCTGGCTGTCATCTACCGCCCCCCAGAACTAGCCATCTCCACCTTTCTCGACCACTTCACCACCTGGCTACTTCATTTCCTCTCTGTCGACATCCCCACTATCATCATGGGTGATTTCAATATCCCCATTGACACTTCCACCTCAGCTGCCTCTAAACTTCTATCACTGACTGCCTCCTTTGGCCTCACTCAATGGTCCTCTAGGCCACTCACAAAGATGGCCACACGCTGGACCTCATCTTCACCCGCCTCTGCTCCCTTACTAATCTCATTAACACACCCCTCCCCCTGTCTGACCACAACTTACTGACATTCTCTTCCCTCTCCTCTCCTAATGTGCAACCCCCACTCCACAAACTCCCTCGCAGAAATCTCAAACATCTCAACTTACAATCACTCTCGGAGTCCCTTCTCCCTCTCACAGACATAGCCTCCCTTCATGACACAGACGCTGCTGCCACTTTTTACAACACCACAATAACAGCAACACTCAATTCGGCCGCCCCGCTCATGCATAGTAAAACTCGTACAATTAACAGGCAGCCCTGGCTGACCAGCCTGACCAAAGAATTGAGACGGGCTTCCAGGATTGCTGAGCGGAGATGGAAGCAATCCCGCTCTGCCGACCACTTCACTACATACAAGCAGTCCCTCGCGAGCTTCAAGTCTGCACTCACTGCCGCAAAACAAACTTACTTCTCATCTCTCATATCCTCCCTGTCTCACAACCCTAAACAGCTTTTCAACACTTTCAATTCTCTACTTCGTCCCCCAGCACCTCCCCCCTCATTTCTGCTGAAGATTTTGCCTCTTTCTTTAAACAGAAGATCGATACGATCAGAGAAAGCTTTGGCCCACAGCGCCCACTGCCCCTCTTAGCTGCTCAACCCTGCTCCTCCAAAACCAGCTTCTCCACCATGACAAAAGATCAGCTCTCCACCCTCCTGTCAAGATCACACCTCACCACCTGCACGCTTGACCCGCTCCCATCCCACCTCATCCCTAACATTTCCATGGTCTTCATCCCAACCCTAACGCACCTCTTCAACCTCTCACTCACAACAGGTGTCTTCCCCTCATCCTTCAAGCATGCCAAGATCACACCCATCCTCAAAAAGCCCTCCCTCGACCCATCCTCTGTGTCTAGCTATAGCCCGATATCTCTTCTCCCTTATGCCTCCAAATTGCTGGAGCAACACGTCCATCTTGAACTGTCCTCCCACCTCTCCTCCTGCTCCCTCTTTGATCGGTTACAATCAGGCTTCCGTTCGCATCACTCAACTGAAACTGCTCTAACTAAAGTCACCAATGACCTACTAACTGCCAGGAGCAAGCGACACTACTCTGTCCTCCTTCTCCTGGACCTGTCTTCTGCCTTTGACACTGTGGACCACTCCCTTTTGCTACAAATTCTCTCATCTCTTGGCATCACAGACTTGGCCCTTTCCTGGATCTCGTCATATCTGACAGACCGAACACTCAGTGTCTCCCTCCCCCACACCACCTCCTCACTTCGCCCCTTGTCAGTCGGTGTTCCTCAAGGCTCTGTTCTAGGACCCCTACTCTTCTCCATCTACACTTTCGGCCTGGGACAGCTCATAGAATCCCACGGTATGCAGTACCATCTCTACGCTGATGACACGCAGATCTACCTATCCAGACCTGACCTCACCTCCTTACTTACCAAAATCCCGCATTGTCTGTCTGCTATTTCAGCCTTCTTTTCTGCTCGCTTTCTACAACTGAACATGGACAAAACAGAATTCATCATCTTTCCCCCATCTCGCTCTACCCCTCCACCAGATCTATCCATCAATGTCAATGGCTGCTCACTTTCCCCAGTGCCACACTCTCGCTGCCTCGGTGTGATCCTCGACTCTGCCCTCTCTTTCAAGCCACATATCCAAGCCCTTGCCTCCTCCAGCCGTCTCAAACTCAAAAATATTTCCCGGATCCGTGCTTTCCTTGACCGCAACACCGCAAAAACGCTAGTGCATGCCCTTATCTCCCGCCTCGACTACTGCAACCTCCTACTCTCTGGACTCCCCTCTAGCACTCTGGCACCGCTCCAATCCATCCTACACTCTGCTGTCCGACTAATCTACCTGTCTCCCCGCTATTCCCCAGCCTTTCCCCTATGTCAAGCTCTTCACTGGCTTCCTATCGCCCAGAGACTCCAGTTCAAAACCCTCACAATGACATACAAAGCCATCCACAACCTGTCTCCTCCATACATCTGTGACATGGTCTCCCGGTACCTACCTGCACGCAACCTCCGATCCTCTCAAGACCTCCTTCTCTACTCCCCTCTCATCTCTTCTTCCCACAACCGCATCCAAGACTTTTCTCGTGCTTGCCCCATACTCTGGAACTCTCTACCCCAACACATCAGACTCTCGCCTACCATAGAAACCTTCAAAAAGAACCTGAAGACCCACCTCTTCCGACAAGCCTACAGCCTGCAGTGATCCTGAAGTTACTGAACCGCCGCGCAACCTGCCCTACCCTCTCCTAGTGTTTCATCACCCATCCCCTGCAGACTGTGAGCCCTCGCGGGCAGGGTCCTCCCTCATGTACCCGTGTGCCTTGTTATCTGCTCATGTTTAATGTATTTGTCTATATTTGCCTCGTATTCACATGTAAAGCACCATGGAATAAATGGCGCTATAAAAATGTATAATAATAATAAATAATAGTACAGCCCCTTCTGTATATAATAATAATCTTTATTTTTATATAGCGCTAACAATTTGCACACATTATCATCGCTGTCCCCGTTGGGGCTCACAATCTAGATTCCCTATCAGTATGTCTTTGGAATGTGGGAGGAAACCGGAGTACCCGGAGGAAACCCACGCAAACACGGAAAGAACATACAAACTCTTTGCAGATGTTGTCCTTGGGGTTTGAACCCAGGACTCCAGCGCTGCAAGGCTGCTGTGCTAACCACTGAGCCACCGTGCTGCCCACAATATATTGTATGAACCCCCCACAGCCCCTCATATACTGTAAGAGCTCCAAACAGCCTCACCATATACAACATGAGCCCCACACAGCCTCCCCATATACAGCATGAGCCCCACACAGCCTCCCCATATACAGCATGAGCCTCACACAGCCTCCCTATATACTGCAAGAGGACCCACACAGCCTCCCCTTATACTGTACTGCCTCCGATGCGCTTACTCTCCGCAGTACACAAATGATGCGATTAAATTACGTCATCGCTTCAGCTGTTTCATACGCTGATTGGTGGAGGAAGTGGCCAGAGGCCCCTCCTCCACCAATGAAGTGAGTGCAGATGGATGACAGCCAGTCCGGACCGGACTGAGACAGCAAGAGGGCCGGATGTGGCCTGCGGGCCGCACTTTGTCCAGGTCTGTTTTAGAGCATACCAATAAATGTTTTTAGCTTATTTTATATAAATACATTTTTGGCGGGTTGCTGGATATTGGCCCTTACTCAGTTTGTTCATACGAACCATCCAAATCTCTCTGATGTTTCAAGTGGGAGACACCTGGAAGTGGAGGACTTTGCAGACTTGGGCAGATATGCCAGGAAGGCTCTAACTTTAAACAAGGTCTATCTGGAGATCAAGGGTCAGGAGCACTTCTTATTGCTTCCTTTGGAAAAGTTATAGAGAAAGGAACAAAACCTTTGGCTCACTAAATGGAACAGAAGGGGTTCTATGGTTCTGGGGAAATCGAGCACTTGTGCCCCGTATGCCATTCTTAATTATTTTGTCTAGGTGCTTTAAGTGCCTGTCCCCTGCGAAATTGAGCCCAGTAAGTGCAGTTTTGGACACTAGGTCTGCAGACCAGGATCTGAGTCAAGTAGCATGCCGAACAGGAAACAAATTGGCTGCAATACGGGCTGCAAGTTGGGTTGACTCAAAGGAAGCCTCACGGAAGAATTTTAGAAGAATTCAGCAATTGAGAAGATGGTGAAGATGTTTAGATCAGGCCGTGCTGAACTTCCTGACCCAAGACACGAAGCAGTTTTTCCAAAACTCCAGCCCCCTCCAAACAGATCATGTTTACAGAATTTCCTTAGCATTGCATTGTGATGGAGTTTTTATGAAGGCATCAGAAACGGTCACACGTTCCCTGCGCAATACTAAAGAAATCTTGAAAACATGATCTGTTGGGACCGTGAGGACTGGAGTATGGGAAATAATTGCCTTGAGAAACTCGATACCTGGGGATCCACATACGGAGGTGTTTACCACACCTCCAATGTCTCTTCAAAGAGGAAAAATACCTCAAACCTTTTAGGGGAAACCATGTGCCTGCTCGGGTGTTTCTATCCCTTTGCTAAAAGATCAATTTTGTCGGTTGGGGAAAAAAAAATAAAAAGACTGGTTGATGATGGTGTTGATGGATGTCTACAGCTTCCAGAGATGGATGGACCAACTCGTCCTTTAAGGAGCTTGCCACTTTCTCTTGTTGGTGCAGCCATTTTGTGGACAGAAGTACTGGTTAGCTTGTGATAAAAGCTGCCCTATCAAGACAAAATGTCCACACCTAAAAATTTGTAGGGGGTCCCTCACTGCCTGGATAACGTCCTGCATGGAGGTCAGCTTATTGTTCTGCATAAAGCGAATTTGACACCAAATTTGACCTATCTAGACTTTACATGGGCATACAGGTTATAGACTGCCGAGGAGAATGATGCCCGTGCGTCTCATATCAGATGCCTTGTTGTGGATAATCTTTAGTGATGAGCGAATATAGTTGTTGCTCGGGTTTTCCCGAGCACGCTCGGGTGGTCTCCGAGTATTTGTTAGTGTTCGGAGATTTTGTTTTTGTTGATTCAGCTGCATGATTTACAGCTGCTAGCCAGCCTGAGTACATGTGGGGGTTGCCTGGTTGCTAGGGTATTCCCACATGTAATCAAGCTGTCTAGCAGCCGTAAATCATGCACCTGCGGCAAGGAAAACTAAATCTCCGAGCAGTCAAATACTCGGGAGACCACTCGCTCATCACTAATAATCTTTTATCATTTTCTGTGAAGGCAACAAGTGAAGACCGTGTCTCAAGTAAGTGGGTCCACCACCCCAAGCAGGGATGTCAGTGGTGGATGCCCAGAAGAGGAAAAAGACTGGGAACCAGGAGAGGGAGTGGGGTTGGCTTCCCTGCAGTGTAAAATGACAAACAAGAAACCCGAAAATGGCAGAGAAGTGCATAAGGATCCCATGGCCGAAAAGGAAGTCCAGAGAGGAGGGATTACCACTTAGAAAAAAAAAAACTCAGTAGGACTCTCTAGGGTGTGAAGATTTAACACAACTGAGATAAGGAGAAGGGAATTTTACTCACCCTTCTGCCTTCTTTGGACACACAGAGTCACTTCTTTAGTGACCTCTCACAATTGTAGGTTCATTGACCATCTGCCCCATCAGCAGCCTTGAGGACGGGAGAGCAGTGGAGAAGTTGCATCCGGAAGGAGATACCCTTATCGTGGAATTCATGGCGAGTCCTTCCTGGGGGTGAAGGAAAAGTCCACTTTTTTCACCTCACGTCAAGTCTCCTATTAGAAGGGTGTTCCACTTGTTAGGGATGGAGCAAAGCCTCTACAGTAGCATGTTAGAATCGCTGAGAAGACTCCTTCAGCAGGGGAAGTAAGAATGGAATACATTGTCAGCTGCCAGATGTAAAAGGAGACCTGTTCTGTCCAGAGGTCATCACCAGTAGCATCAAAAAGACACATAGAATCAAAAAATTATAAAAAGGTATTTTTTAATGGTAGAAATAATGCCTTTTTTCACGTTATTAACAATTTCAGGACTTTTGCTATGAAAATGATTCATGAAGTAACCCTTTTATGAGAGCATTTTATTATCTCACTCAAAAATCATAAGTATCTATGAAAATACAATAGAAACACAAGCTAACAATGCACAGACTTAACCTACGATGCCCGAGACAAAGGATTCAATGCCTTTTTCATAGCCAGTAAGGAAACGTGTAGCTGCCATAACACCACATCTGATCTACGTTCAGCACTGTGACATGACAGATGCATCCAGTAAAGACCCTCCAGTAATACGCAGGATCATGGTCTGTACTGTGAAGAATTTCTACTACTCTTGGTGAACCATTCTCCATTTAGGACGATATTGATGATAAAGGACACGAGCGTCTCACTGATCACACAAATGACGTGTCTGGATGGAGGCACCGATGTAACAGTAATGTACAGATTGTACTTTATGACTTCTAGTACATTAATATCAGCCAAGGCTCAGAGAGGAACTTGGTAAAGTCTTTTAGGGATGAATACACTCAGTCACTCGACTCCTCGTCTGCGCTGAACCCGGAGAAGCATATTGGCTGGCATTTCAGGGTACGCAGGTTTACCAGGCAGGCCGTCTGTGTTTTGCTGAAGTCCGGTACAGTAAGAAGAAGCACCCGCTGACCCTCAGCTCCTGTAGCAAACGTAAAAGACCACGTTACTGCACCCAAAATCACTAGAAAGGACATGCTAAACGACCACCCCTAACCGTGGACACGTGCTTCTGGGCTGTGGTCCTTTGATTTCAGGGATACCCTTGTCCCTCACTGATGGTCATAAGCGGGGGCTTTTACCCGGGTGACATGGAGCAAGACATATCTCCATATACAATTCCCTCAATAAAGACGACCATCTGGTCCCACACAATAAATGCTGAATACCTACCGGTGACCTCTTTGAAGCTAAACTTGGGGGCACTTCCACAAAAATACACATGTGGGCAGGTGTGCAGAATGAACGGGTCCGACTTGTAGAACGGGTAACACCCTGCAAAGAGGATACAACAGATCCATGTATAGATATATGAAGAAATGCACCGTTTACAGCCCCCGCATGTTAGATAGAGGCACGACATCATGTATGGACCCTACACCGAATCGCGCCACTGTACTCAAGAATTATGGCGCCGTGTTAATCCCAATATTTCTTGACTTATACAGTGCGGGCCAGAAAAAAAAAACCCAGAACCATGATGAAATAAACAATCCCCGTGGTCTTATCAATTCACTAGAATTGCTGGAAGACGCCCATGTAAGCAACAGTGTTCACATTTTATCAAAAAATATTGGACCATCCAATCCATGTCCCCATAGCCACACACCACATGTGGCTCATTAAGTGTCAGGTTGGTGCAGCTCGTGTGCAGGTACCTAATGTTCTACGAATTAATACACCCAGTTGTAAGGAACTATGCTAAATCAGGCAAAATGTATTGTAACGGGTCCAAATGGCCGTCTACAATCAGATCCAGTAGCCAACGCAATATGGCCCATGCTGCTGTTTATCCCCCTACTGGGGTCATTTTTTGAGTCAATTTCATTGGGTCTCTCAAACTTCTCCTGGATGTCTACAGTCGTATCTAAAAGCCGAACACAAATTTTGATTTTCACAAAGTTTGCAGCTCCGGTGTTTTTTACCTGTTTTAGTTTGATGTTTCTCTGGTAAGATTCCAAGCATTTCATACGTTTTTACACTTTTATTGACAAATACGTCAAGTTTACATATAAAGACTCAATATTTCCAGCGCAGACCCTTATTTTTCCAGACGTCTGCCCTTCGCTCTGGCAGCTGGATATCGGTTTCTGGGCAAAATCCTGACTGATGGCTCATTCTTATTAATGCTTGGAGTTTATCACAATTTTCATGTTTTTGTTTTTCCACCCAGTTTTTTTTAGGATTGGCTACAAGTTCTTGACAGAATTGATATTAGAGGAGGATCCTGGCCATGGATCCAAAATGTCAATATGTTGTTCACCAAGCCACTTCGTTATCACTTTCACCTTGTGACGTGACTATCACGCTGGGAAAAGTATTGTTCATCGCCGCATTGGTCCTGGATCACTGGGAGAAGTTGCTCTTGAAGATCCCATTCTTTATTCCATGGATGAAAAGCCCCCCACACATGAATGGTCTCAGGACGCTTTACGGTAAGCATAACACAGGACTCATGGTAACGCTCACCTTTTCAAATCATTCTTCTAGATATCCCAAACAGTCTGAAGAGGCTTCATCTGAGAAAATAACTTCACTCCAGTCTTCTACAGTCCAATCCCTTTACTTCCTGCAGAACGTCAGTCTGTCCTTGATGTTTTTCTTGTAGAGAAGTGGCTTATTTGCTGCCCTTCTTGTTACCAGGCCAGACTCCAAAAGTCTTCACCTTACTGTGGGCGTACAGATGCACCGACACCTGCCTGCTGCCATTCCTGAGCAAGCTCTGCACTGGTGTTGAACTCTTCCCATAGCCGAATCCTTTTTAAGAAATTGTCGTGGCACTTGCTTGACTTTCTTGGGCACCTTCACACTTTCTAGACAGCAATTGAACCTCTCTCTCTATGAAATTCTTGACGATCCGATAAATGGTTAATTTAGGGGCAATCTTACAAGCAGCAATATCGTGTGTTGTAAATCAACAATGACTGCATGTTTCCTTGGCGGTAACCATAGTTAACAGAATGAGACAATAAATTTCAAGCACTAGCTCCCAGTTTGCTCTCACGACCCAATCAACATGACCGTGTGATATCAGCTGCCTTGTCCTTGTTAACACTTCCTTCCGAGCTAATGAGAAGATCACCAAAATGATGAGAGCAGGACATTTTGTGGCAGGGCTGAAATTCAGTAGAAATTAGATTGTTGTGCTTAAGTTAATTTTCAGGTCACGTGACGATTTTGTAATAAATCTGTTAACTCTTCATAACCATCTATTAGAATTTAAAAGGCCACTATAAAGCTGAAGCAGCAGTAAAATCCAAGATTTGTGCCAGTCACAAAACTTTTGGTGACTGTATAAGAATGATGGCTGTCCAAACATATGGCAGTATATTTATTTTAGCGGGGGTCTCAGATCCTGCGTTACCTCTCTTCCACAACAAACCATTTATACTGCTTTTTGCTTCAGTGAGAAAGTCCAGAAATTGTCCTGCAGAACAGGCACGTGTTTTGAGAATTAGTCTGGCTGTACATCGTCTTCTGTTATCACAATACGCCATATTGGACACAAGCAGATCCCTACTGCCCTCCGCAGAGAACCACCCGACTGGCAGGGGAGGATGTGATGGGCATCAATTTTCGATTTATACCCACTGTTCCGATAAAATAAAAGCTGAGCTCTGATTGGTTGCTCTGACAGTTTTACTGTAAGAAAGTTTTGATGAATGACGCCTGATACAAACCACACATGGGGCTGCTTTTTCTGACCCGACCTATATATTTTGTGAAAAGTGTGAAATAATAGGATATGTGTCAAAAACTGTTGCTAATACCATCATTAATTGTCATGTCCTATCCCCAGTGTATAATGTTATACATGGACGCCTCCTTACCCAAAGTATCCGGAGCAGTAGGACACATGTGCCCGACTTGCAGGGTCCACTCCAGGATCTCCAGGTGGTCCCGCATGCTGGAGTACCTGTATATATCACTGATGTTCTGACCAGCTGAGCCCAGAAACCTGTGGAGACACCAGACTGTCAGACCATGTTATAGCGGAAATTACACCATGTAGAGGTAGAAGGAGTACCTGACGCCATCGATTTCTGCTTCATAGGGGTTTGTCACCAGCTGAAGGGTGGAGAATGGGGCGGACTGGGGGAACATGCAGCGATGCAGGGGCTGCTGAGGAAGGATGTAGTTTGTGGGATCAAAGGCGCCGGGCATGACATCCACAAAGACGGAGGCCTGATGATAGAGAAGAGAATGATGAATGATGCACACCATATCTATAAGATTGGCAATTATGTGCCACTAAAACTATGCAAACAAGCTAGACTTGGAAATGGCTGTTTGCTCATAGTCGCCACTGTCAGCAGGTAGATCCCAAGAGGAGATTGAGCAGTAATGGTTCCTCTGGGAGGGTCGATACATGTTGTGCAATCCACGATTTTGTGATCTCAGCCAGGGATGTTTGATTCCGATATGCTGCAGCGTTTCAGAGAAAAACATACCTTAAAGGCTGGCAGGGAGACTAGTCGGATAGGTGGTCCCCAGAGACTTCTCCGCTACTAATACCCAACTAGTCTTCCCTATACAAGCACAAGGAGACACCCATCACTCATTGGCAGCAGTCTGGATGACACTGTCGGGTCCCGCCTGTTTGACTAGTCTCCAGTGCAGCTCAGTCCATGGTGACTTTTAAAGCCCGCTTTTCTCTGAAACGCTGCAGCATTTCAGAATCAAACAAAGCTGACTGAAATGACACAGCCAATGTCCGATACATGCTGCTCATGGATAAGCTGTCAGGTTGCCTTTAAAAAGGGATTTCCACTTTAAGGACAATGTACCCCGAATGCTGTAAAATATCTAAAGGAACAAAGGACCAGATACCAACCCTCCCCGGATCCAGAGCAGTCTCGCACCACTGCTTGGATCACTGCTTGGTTTGGCTGCAGCACTGTTAAATGCACAGTAATCGGTGGTACGGCCGAGCACAAAAGGCATCTATATGTCAAGTGCTTAAACCGGTTGCCCCATTACACAACCCACAGCCTCTATGAAGTGGTATCACAGAGCCAAAGTTTAGTGGCCGCTTATTTCTCCTACACCATTATGTGGAGACCATTGATATTATGTGCAGCCATATAATGCATGATGGCTCCGAGTCTGCTATAGGGAGGCAGATTTTGCTTAGAAGGGCATCTCTAACCAGTAGGTCATATGAATGGGTCCTGTCCCTTTAGACGCTTTACACGGGACCAGTAGGGCGTATGAATGCGTCCTTTCCCTTTAGGTGGTTTGCAGGGGACCAGTAGGGTGTATGAATGGGTCCTTTCCCTTTAGGTGGTTTTCACAGGACCAGTAGGGCCGTATGAATGCGTCCTTTCCCTTTAGGTGGTTTGCACGGGACCAATAGGGCATATGAATGGGTCCTTTCCCTTTAGGTGGTTTGCATGGGACCAGTATGGCATATGAATGGGTCCTGTCCCTTTAGGTGGTTTGCATGGGACCAGTATGGCATATGAATGGGTCCTGTCCCTCTAGGTGGTTTGCAGGGGACCAGTAGGGCGTATAAATGCGTCCTTTCCCTTTAGCTGGTTTGCAGGGGACCAGTAGGGCGTATGAATGGGTCCTTTCCCTTTAGGTGGTTTTCACAGGACCAGTAGGGCCGTATGAATGCGTCCTTTCCCTTTAGGTGGTTTGCATGGGACCAGTAGGGCATATGAATGGGTCCTTTCCCTTTAGGTGGTTTGCATGGGACCAGTGGGGCATATGAATGGGTCCTGTCCCTTTAGGCGGCTTACATGGGACCAGTAGGGCATATGAATGGGTCCTGTCCCTCTAGGTGGTTTGCATGGGACCAGTAGGGCATATGAATGGGTCCTGTCCCTCTAGGTGGTTTGCATGGGACCAGTAGGGCATATGAATGGGTCCTGTCCCTCTAGGTGGTTTGCACAGGACCAGTAGGGCATATGAATGGGTCCTTTCCCTTTAGGTGGTTTGCATGGGACCAGTATGGCATATGAATGGGTCCTGTCCCTTTAGGTGGTTTGCATGGGACCAGTATGGCATATGAATGGGTCCTGTCCCTCTAGGTGGTTTGCAGGGGACCAGTAGGGCGTATAAATGCGTCCTTTCCCTTTAGCTGGTTTGCAGGGGACCAGTAGGGCGTATGAATGCGTCCTTTCCCTTTAGGTGGTTTGCATGGGACCAGTAGGGCATATGAATGGGTCCTTTCCCTCTAGGTGGTTTGCATGGGACCAGTAGGGCATATGAATGGGTCCTGTCCCTCTAGGTGGTTTGCATGGGACCAGTAGGGCATATGAATGGGTCCTGTCCCTCTAGGTGGTTTGCACAGGACCAGTAGGGCGTATGAATGGGTCCTTTCCCTTTAGGTGGTTTGCATGGGACCAGTAGGGCATATGAATGGGTCCTGTCCCTTTAGGCGCCGTGGACTGGCCAAAGTCATCATTTCTGCCCCTGTAACTTATACAGTTAAAAGTATTTGATTCGCTGCATAGGAAACAGAACAATACGTCTGCACTGAGACTTACACTGAGCTGGAGGAGGACTTCATCTAGCATCTTCACCGCCTCTACACTCGCTGCCTGAGTCTTCTTACTCAGATATTTAGCCTGAAGAGTAGAAAAGATCGTCAGCTTAGATAGAAATTTTGCACAAATCATAAAGATTGCCGCTAGTAACCTAACGACTACTGCCCCATCATTTCCTGCTATTATGTAGCACTGTAATGGATCCAGTCAGTAGGACTACTATTACCATACAGCTGGGTGTCATACTACAATATTGAGTTTATGGAGAAGCGTACTATGCCCTATTGGTCAGATGCCTGACAACTAAGTTTTATAGTCTGCCCATAATTTAGACAGTAAATACCCCCCCTCCCCGTACCTTATGTAGTGATTCCTTGCCCTGAGTGTTCTCGCTGAGTAGGTTTCCGGCCAGAATGACACGAGATATCCGAGCCGCACAGCCCTGCTCCTCTTCCGCTCCGGCCTGCCCGGTCACCAAGTCCAGAAGCAGCTGTAACCCCAGCAGGCTGTCCCCGCTGCCTCCTCCGAGGCCCAGACCTGATGTCAGCAGCACATACCTGTAACCCAGAGCCAAATAAGTCAGTAAGAAAACACCGATCCACTATACCGAAGAGACATACGTGGTACCGAGATACAGAGAGAAATCAGAGTCTTACAGACAGCGCTCTCACATGTGGTCAGAAGACTCTGGTTCATTGATAAGAGGCGCTGGCTTCTTCCTCCAAGCTCAGATCATGGTCAAAGAGCAACGGAAAAGCTTCGCTATATCAACAAGTCCTAAAATATTGCTCAATTTCACACCACATACGGGTAATTTTTGCGTTTATTTGTGCGGATATCATCACATTCAGGCACATTCTCCTTCCTCATTCAGCTGTATACTTTACCTGACCTACATAAGCAACAAAACATGTCCATTTGTGGTCCGAGTCATGGATCAAAATCACCTGTTTCAATCTATGGGTCTGTGAAAATTCACAAACACCACAAGGATGCAATCCTTATAAAACCGATGTATGCCCTTTAAAAAAAAATTGCGATGGATAGAGAAGATTTGCAATTCTTTTTGTGTATAGGAAAAAATATAATACCTGATGGTTAAAACTTACGAAACACTGATCGAAATCAGATCCAAAACACTGACGAAAATAATATATATATTTTATTTTTTTTAGTGTGAAAAACCGAACGTATGACTTATGTAGGATGAGCGAATGCGGAACGTTTTCAGCCACACTAGATCTGCAATGACAATTAATTTGCATCGATAAAAGTCGATGAGATAGCAGCCCTTTTCTGGTACTAAATACAATCCATGGGGCCCGGACCCCTGTGCTTGTATGGACGATGAGGAACAACCAATCAAATGTTAGTTTTCATTTCAGAGAAGCTATCCTATGGCTAACAGGGGTGTTTTCCTTACATACTCGGCTCCCCCATGAGTCCCAACATATACCAAGTGATGAGCGAATATACTCGTTACTCGAGATTTCTCGAGCATGCTCGGGGGTCCTCCAAGTATTTTTAGTGCTCGGAGATTTAGTTTTCATCTACGCAGCTGAATGATTTACATCTGTTAGCCAGCATAAGTGCATGTGGGGGTTGCCTGGTTGCTAGGGAATCCCCACATGTACTTGTGCTGGCTAGCAGATGTAAATCATTCAGCTGCGGCAAGAAAAACTAAATTTCCGAGCACTAAAAAATACTCGAGCGTGCTCGAGAAATCTTGAGTAACGAGTATATTCACTCATCACTAATTATACCCCCAGATCAGAGGGCAGAATGCATGTGCCTTCAATTACATGGCTGCTTATTTGCAAATCCCTCATGACAAAGCTTTTCTTTGTACTTTCCCAAAGCTAAAGTCATATGACCAGAAGTTTATTGCTCCCCACTGAGAAAAAAAAAAAAAAACAGGCAAAAAGCCAAAACTTTCAAGGCACATCACAATCTTTGTGGTTTTTTTTCTCGGCGGATTGCGAAGTGTTTACCTGCCCAGCGACCAGGTTCTTTCCAGAGGACCTGATCCGATATTTAGTAGTTTTATGTATTAACTATTCATTCTCATTGTACCTTGCCTTATATGAATATTACCCCTCAAAAAGAAGAATGGAAGCAGCCGGAGGAAATTACTCAGCGAGTTTCTAGGACGCATTCCATGGAGGGTTTGGCCCGCAGAATAATTGTGGTTTTGCATGGTCTGATTTTACAGGAAATAATAAAAATCATCTGTCAGCAGAAAACTTATCGAGGAAAAAGAAAAACTGACTCCTAGATCCTACCTGAAGAAAGGCAAATTTAAAAAGTGGGGGGACCCACCTGTCTTCTTCCAAATCTGGAAGAGGGGACTGTGAGGGAAGGGAGGCCAGGCAGAAATCTTCTACGGTGAACTTTCCAGCGTCGCCTTCTTCGCCGAGGACGGCGATCACAGCACCTAGGAGAGCACAAGGGATATGGGTAATGGAGGGGATGGATAGATGACGGGGTGCATCCGATGACTGCACTCCCACCAATCCTGTGGATAGACCAAAGGATAACCCCCTTTAAATATACCGGCGGTAAGGACACTCACCGGTCACAAACATCTGCACATCGGTGGCGCCCTCTAACCGGATCCTCTGCAGCTCGTCTTCCAGAATGAGTTCATCTGAATCACTGATGTATTTGTGCCTTGCAGGTTGCAGCAGGAGATTGTGCTGGAGGGAAGAGAGTGGAATAACAGATGGCTATATTGTGCAAATAGCAAAGACGTGCAGCATTCCTCCTCACAATAAAGCTCTAAGGGTGCTCGCCCCCCGAAAGTGACATTTATAGGTGAATTACTGTCCGCAGTGTTTATACCGGGATTACTACTGTGAATGCCTCCAGCCATGAATCAGTCTGAGCAACGCCGAGCCGTCAGTCATGGATTTGTAGTTCGGTTAGGGAGAAACTTCCTTCAGATAATAACAACTATCTGTTCTCAAGACGTCGCATGGGACGAGTGGGGTTCAGAAGAAATACTTGGAGGTGTCATCCAGGCTAATCATAGTAACTAAACACACCAAAAACAGGCAGAGATGCTTACCTGTCTGAATGGGCCTCAATACAATTGCACAGACAGGGTGCAGCGGACCCAAGTAAAATGGCAATTGCACAGGTGCAATACCAAATGAGACAGCCAGCCTTCAGTCAGGGATTGGCCGTGTGGTACACCAATGCACTAAGATATATACTCTGTATGTATGTAGGAATGCAGAGCATCTGGCTCCAGCGTATTATTAACGCCCTATGGCGGGCTGCCCAGTGCTACAATGCATCCTGTGTGAACAGAGGCCACAGTGTACAGAACCATTGGGGCCCAACTGCACCCTGCAAAAAATATAACGTGCAAAACAAAACATATAAATATATGTAAGGTATTGGTTCATATTCTGGCCATAATATGTAAGCTGGCAACCCGCGCCAAGGGTCCTTACACTTGCCAGTCCTACTCTAACATGAAAAACACCAAAAAAGGAAAAATTCAAGAAAACACACCAAAAACAGGCAGAGATGCTTACCTGTCTGAATGGGCCTCAATACAATTGCACAGACAGGGTGCAGCGGACCCAAGTAAAATGGCAACTGCACAGGTGCAATACCCAATAAAACAGCCAGCCTTCAGTCAGGGATTGGCCGTGTGGTACACCAATGCACTAAGATACATACTCTGTATGTGGCGTGTTCACACAAGCAATGCAGAGCATCTGGTCATTAATATCAGATCATTGGTGGTCGGACACCCAGCAGTCCCCCTGATGACCTGTAATTGGGTCCAGCGGGCAGATGAAACAGATAATGGAGTTCTGTACACTGTGTAGTGGCCGCTGCCGTATCTCTGGGGCAGTATGGCGGATTTTTAGCAAAACAGCAGGATTCTCGGGGAGAAGCGGGAATAAAATGGGTGCACAAAGTGCCCACTTGTGACCCGCTGACAGCTCCTCTTTATGCTAGGTTCACACGGTCAGTAAACGCTGCGAGTTGGATCCTGCGTACCTCCGCAGTGTCCACATGTTACAGCATAATGGATGGGGTTTCAAGAAATCCCATCTCTACTATGAATGCACCGACACCCGTGGATCACCAGCGGAGATGGACATGCGGTGCTTCTTTCCAGACCGCAGTATGTCTATTTATCTTGTGGAGACATTCTATGTATAGGAGGCGGTGATTCCGCACGGTTCAATGAACACATGCGGAATCGCCTGCGTTCAAAAGCCGGCAGCACTTTGGAGAGCGGACATGAGCTGCGTCCAAAGCGCTGCCGTTCCCTGACCGTGTGGACATAGCCTTAAGGCCGCATCTCAATGCAATAGCAATAAATGACGCTTGAAAATTATTCTAGTGGGGGTCCCAGGTCTCCAGTCTAGACCTTTTTTTTTTTATCTTTGACAATGACATCAGAAGACAGCAAAATAATACACATTATAGGGCAAATTCCATAAAAAGTCATGTTGACACACATCCCATCACCTGTAAGTGGATGCAACGTAAAAGTGTCAGCATGAAGCCACGATGCGGAGTTTGGGATAACAAGGCAGGAATACTTCACATCATGGTGTAGCCGCTACAGCAGAAATGATGAGTCCTTGTGGTCTCCTACAGCCAGTTATACGGACCGCCAGCCTTAGGATGCTTTGGCTGCCCCCTCCTGGGGGATTCTACAACTACATGGCTATAAGAGGCCACCACCAGGCTCAGGATACATTTATTCACTTTGGAAACTAATGGCGTTATAATCAAAGTGCTTTACAGTCATCATCACTGTCCCCACTGGGGCCCACTATCTAGTTTCAGTATGTCCATGGAGTGTGGGAGAAAACCGGAGAACCCAGAGGAAACCTACGCAAACACGGGGAGAACATACACACTCCTTGCAGATGTTTTCCTTGGTGGGATTTAAACCCAAAACCCCAGCGCTGCAATGCTAACCATTGAGCCACCGTGCTGCCCCATACATGTATTCAAGGAAAACCCATCTTATATAGTGGTGGCGTATCGGTGCCCACAGAATTCTGAAAATTAAGGCCTTCTTTAGTGCTGCGGCCCTTTAGGTTTCCCCTGCTCAGCGTCGCTCCTAGATACAGATGTGTAGCACTTACGTGAATTGGTCGATGCTGCCGTGTAGGTGACAGATGGATATGCCAATAATTGGAGCGATCCCTGTATTGTGGAAGTGTAAAGGTACCTTCACACATAACGATATCGTTAACGAAATCGGTATGCGTGACAGCGACCAATGATCAGGCCCCTGCTGGGAGATCGTTGGTCGCTGTGGAATGATCAGGACTTTATTTCGTCGCTGGATCTCCCGCAGACATCGTTGAATCGGCGTGTGTGACGCCGATTCAGCGATGTCTTCACTGGTAACCAGGGTAAACATCGGGTTACTAAGCGCAGGGCCGCGCTTAGTAACCCGATGTTTACCCTGGTTACCATTGTAAAAGTAAAAAAAAAAAAAAAACACTTACATTCCTGTCTGGTCCCCCGGCGTCAGCTTCCCTGCGTCCCCCAGTGTCAGCGCCGGCCGGCCGTAAAGCAGAGCACAGCGGTGACGTCACCGCTCTGCTTTCCGGCCAGCGCTTACACAGTGCAGGGAAGCTGACGCTGTGGGACGCGACAGGAATGTAAGTATGTAATGTTTTTTTTTTTTACTTTTACAATGGTAACCAGGGTAAACATCGGGCTACTAAGCGTGGCCCTGCGCTTAGTAACCCGATGTTTACCCTGGTTACCCGGGAACTTCGGCATCGTTGGTCGCTGGAGAGAGCTGTCTGTGTGACAGCTCTCCAGCGACCACACAATGACCACGGCCAGGTCGTATCGCTGGTCGTGATCGTTGGTAAATCGTTAAGTGTAACGGTACCTTTAGACCCGTGTATGGTGGACGGCTGAGAGCGGCCGGTGTTACTGAAGTACATCTATGTGTGCCGATTTATCCAACTGAACACAATTACATCCAGAAAACAGCTGAACCCCCTCTCTTCTGGAGGCCCACCGAGCGATAAAGGCTCATGGTAAATATTAATGCCGGTCATAGACCATGTACAGCTGTTATACAAATGTCCTAGTAAAATAGAAAAGGAGATGTGTGGCACCGCATATCTCCAGAGGAAAAAGACCTGCAAGTCTCCAACCCAACATGTCGGACTTGTGTTTCTCCAAATGCAAGATGGATAAAGACGTTCCAGCAACCCCACAGGGATGAGATTGTCAACCAGTCTCGCTGGAGGCTCATTGTTTTCATCTTAAAGGGAACCTGTCATGTGGAAATTGGCCTCTGGTCTGCCGCCAGGATGATATAGAGCAGGAGGAGCGGATATACATTTTTGTTGGAAAAGTTTCAGTAAAGTTGGCATTTTATGCATTGAAACCCTTGATGTTTGTCTGTATAGGAGTCCAGTGGGCGGTCCTACTATTGATTGACAGCTCACTGGACTCTTGAATAAAAACACGAGGCATTTCAATGAATAAAAATTAGACAATCTTTTCCCACAAAACCTGTATACTATCTGCTCAGCTTCTCCTCCTCCATACTGTGCTGTCCACAGCAAGTACGTGACCGGTTCCCTTTAAAACCTACCTTCACATACTTCCTGCCAGACATCTGACGAGACACAAGCTATCGGCAGCCATTTGATGCTCAGTTGGCGTTGTGCTCGGATTCCGCTCTGCCCAATATCAGATGTGATGGCACAGTATCCGAGATAGGACACCTAGGTTTATTGAGATAAGCATGCACGCTCTGCTGAGGCGAACATGCATGACAGTGATCGTTAACATAATGATAAAACAACAGACCGTGATTAATAGTAATAAAGAGCGAAGGGCGACATATGACCTCGTACCTCTTCACTGATCTCCCGCAGGATGGACGGCTGCAGCTCCATGGACTTAAACAATGTTCCCACCACACAGCACCTCTCCCCCGCCTGGAGTTCACATAGCTTCCGCACAGTTATATCATCGCCTGGAAGGAACAAACCAGATATAAATGAATGCTCTAAATACACCAAACTACCAAAACGCAAGCATGCAGTGCAGTGCCCTTAATACTAGAATTAACTTCATGGGGAAAGAGTTGCGATGCCATAGAGAATCATTGACCTCTCCTGTCAGCGATTCAGCTGCTCTACGACAGAGGAGCGCTCCCTCTTCTGGGACTGCTGTCGACAGGGAGTGAGCGCAGACGTCATGCTGTTTGACATCCAGCTCCCCGTTGCCTCACTGTGGGGAGCCGGATGTCAATCACCATAACGTCCCGTCAACAGAGTAGAGAGGAAGGGGAGCCACTGCTCTGTCGATGTGAAGTCAGTGGAAGCTGCTGAATCGCTGGCAGGAGTGGTCTGTGACGGAAGAAAATAATATATAAAAGTGAACAAAAATTAAAGGGTAGAGGAGGTGAGTGTGATGTAAGACCTGAGTGAGTCTCAGATGAGCATTAGCGATGAGCGAGTATACTCGTTGCTCAGGTTTTCCCGAGCACGCTCAGGTGGTCTTCGAGTATTTGTTAGTTTTCGGAGATTTAGTTTTTATCGCCTCAGCTGCATGATTTACAGCTGCTGGACAGGCTGAATACATGTGGGAATTCCCTAACAAACAGGCATTTCTCACATGTATTCAGCCTGTCCAGCAGCCGTAAATCATGCAGCTGAGGCGATGAAAACTAAATCTCCGAGCAGTTACAAATACTTGGAGATCACCCGAGCGTGCTCAGGAAAACCCGAACAATGAGTACATCACCAATGAGCATCTGTTCAAAGAAAGGCAGATTGTGAAGGGCATATCCTTTGTTTGATGTGAGGGTAGAGGTTTGTACCTGCTGACACGACCGCAATCAGTGATCAGTAGAAGTGTAAGGACCCGGACTAAGAAGCTACAACACATGAAAAAGACTTGTGAAAGTAGAGGTGCTCTTTAATAGGGCTGTCCAGCCCCAGAAGTGAGGGGTACACACGACGTTATGACCCCGCACACCTGCCGCGTGGACTCGTAACGTCATCAGCACCACTTAATTCAGGTGAGCCAGTCAGTGGCGCCAGATTACACCCTGCTTACACACACACACCCCATTTCTTCTTTGCACATTCTGTAAGAAGCGGCCTCATATGTAGCAGTCGCGTGGCATAGATGTGGGCGTACTGGCGGGTGAAGGATCGCTCTCCCAGTCGATAGCTCTCCGAGCGATTGGTGTACAGGGCATTGGACACTCTGGTGAAAGTGGCAGGAGCTTCAGATGGAGGCGAGAGGAGTCCAGGCCCGTGACTGACAACCAGATCTGTGAACATCATGGCAACCTGTGACATCAGGGGAGTCTGGGGAAAAAAAAAAATTGTCATTATAATTGAGTTTGTCAGGGTGGTGTACAGCAGACTGGGAAAAAAATATCCACATCAATGGAAAATTAAAGGATTATTCCAAAAAATATGTGGGTTTATCCAGAACTTTATTTTATATTTCCTTATTATGGGTGCTAACCGCTCCTATTGGCAATTATATCATCCTCACCAGAGAGGCTCCTCTTCCTCTGGGCTGCTTTGTCGATGGGGCGTGACTGCTGATGTCAGGCTGACTGACAGCTGGCTCCCCGCAGTAAGGCAGCAGGGAGCCGCCGGCTATCAGTCAGTAGGACGTCGGCAATCAGGCCCTATCAACTGAGTGGACTGTGACCTCCCTGTGCCGGCAGAGATCAGCGTCGGGCACCACAGGCGGGTACTTAGCAACTACCTGACTGTTAGATCTTAGGCCCAGAGTAGAGAAATATATAGTGTAAACCCTCTATCAGCTGACTGATTGCTGGGGGCCAACATTTACGAGAACAGGCTGTGTACCCCGGCACTGCAGAGCGCTGTCCTGACTGAGGCAGGGGTGCGCATGCTCGGCCTCCGCTCCATTCATTGTCTATGGAACTGTGGCGAAAGCAGTGTACAGCACTTGGCAATTTTCACAGTGCTATAGACAATGAATGGAGCGGAGGACGAGCATTCACCCGCTGCCTCAGTCAGGACAGCGCTCTGCAGTGACGGGTCCCAGCGATCAGCACGTTATCCCCTGTAACATAATACTTTGGTAATAACCCTTGATTAAATATGCTTAGATAAAAAAATAGAAAATTAGAAGACCAGAGGCAACATGTATAGGATATAACAATGATGGAAACAGATTGAGGATTTGGAGCTGTTGCAGACTACAAGTCTCAGCATGCCCTGACTGCAGGACTGAGCATTGATGGAAGATATAGCTGTACAGTGGTGACCAGGGCATGCTGGGAGTTGTAGTATCTTAACAGCTCCAGAGCCCAACAAGACAGTTAGTGGATAATACAACTGTCTGATACGTGCCACTACAAATCCCAGCATGCCGTGCTGTGTACTACATTGCACTTCTGCCTCCACAATTAAGGACGCATTTTTTACAGTGCGTGTTATTATGAGGTGATCGGTACCACCCGCCGCTCCAGTCCTCACCCTCCGGCACCTCCCGCCACTGCAGCGCTTCTTTCAGCCGTCCCGCCGCGCGCTGCCGCCGTGACGTAATCACCAGGCGACGGCGTTGTGGAGTCAGCCATGTTGTGAAGGTCGTAAATAAGCATTGAGCAGTGTGGTAGGCGCTCTTTACTGCCCCTTGTGGTAAAAATTGTGTAGTGCCTCTGATTTCGTCCTCACTGTCAGACAGCTGGTGCAGCGTACGGTACAGCCACCTTGTCCAGCACTAATGCTGCATTCTGACAAGGTGGCTCTTTTAGTTCTTGTTCCTGGCATTGCTGCAATAATCGTTTTTGAAATTTGTCCCTCATATCATGAATCGCCACGGGGGCGGGTCTTTCCCCCCAAATCCAGACGCGTCACAACCGTCACTCATGGCCTCTGCGCGCCGCGCTCTGGGCGCCGCCTCCTCTTCCTTCATTAGCGTCCCCGGCGCCTGCACTGTTATTTTTTTTTGGGGGGGGCTTGCACAGTTGTGCTGACCTTTGAACTTACAGACCAGGCGCCGGGGACGCTAATGAAGCAGAGGAGGCGGCGCCCGGCGCGCAGAGGCCATGAGCGACGGCTGAGAGGCGTCTGGATTTGGGGGGAAAGACCTGCCTCCGTGGCGATTTCAGGGTACGAGGGACAAATTTCAAAACCGATTCTTTCAGCAGTGCCAGAGACCCGAACTAAAAGAGCCACCTTGTCAGAATGCAGCATTAGTGCTGGACAAGGTGGCTCTTTTAGTTACAAATGCCTGGGGGGGGGGGGGGGGTGACAGGTTCCCTTTAGGCTGCCGTCACCCTAGCAGTATTTGGTCATTATTTTACATCAGTATTTGTAAGCCAAATACTCAACAGTCCCTCCAGCCTGGCAAAAATGGGTTCTGGGCATCAGAATTGGCATCAAAGTGGGCATACGGCCCATTTTTACAGTGTATTCTAAGTGTCAGATCAGTGTCCCACAGTCATTTGACCTGTTAAAAACATCAGTTACTTATTCAAATATCTGAAAATGGGTTGTTTGCCCACTTTGATGCCAATTCTGGTGCCCAGAACCCATTTGGGCCAGGCTGGAGGCACCAGGGTTTGATAGAGGGCATCACTATCTGTGTATTCTTTGTGTGAGATCAATGGCCCAAGGTCATTTAACCCCTTAAAAATATAAGTTATGTATTCAAATGACCAAAATTGACTGCCCACTTTGATGCCAGTTCTGATGCCCAGAACCCATTTGGGCCAGGCTGGAGATACCTGGTTTTGATGTGGGGCGCCCTGTTCTATATGTCTGCAGTGTGAGATCAGTGGCCCAAAGTCATTTTACCCTTTCTTCAACGCTCTTTGGTGCCCCCTTTAATGCCCTTTTTTGTGCCAGTTTCATAGTTTTTGTAGCTGATTTTAAGTGTATTCACATCAGGGCACCTGACTGCATTGTATGTTATTATTGTGAGGCTGATTTTTTGTTGTTAAACCTATAAAAAACAAAAGAAAAAATTGCTGAATAAGAAACTGACGAATAAGAAACCAACTTCAGCCTCGTAATAAATTGCTTATTATTAAATTAAGTTATTAAAGGACTGGCAAATCATGATGGGGTGCGCCTGCCGTCATGAGACCCCAAGACCACTGGTGCGATCAGGCGATCATGCGACCACGTTTGCTATTTGCACGTGTTCACTAGACAAGTTTGACTTCTCTCAATAGAAGAAAATCGTCACATGACCTCCTGCTCTCATCAGCGATGCTGGGGCCATTATTACTGTATATAGAGGGAATCCTGAATACTAAGTAGGCACTTACGAAGCATTGAAGCCTAAATACTGGGTGGCAGATAGTGCTGAACCGGCTGTCAGTCTGTCCCGGGGCATCAGTTACAGTCGCCGCTCTTTATACACAGAGCGATGACTGAAAAAGTGCCGGTGCCCCCCCTATGACTGGAAGAGCAAGGCAGCTGGGAGGAATAAAGTTAATTTCCTCCCGGCAGTGGGTGCCGCACGGTGTCAAAATGCTATTAACCTGCAGATTAACCCTGTATCTGCAGCTTAGTAGCATTACTTTTCATGACAGGTTCCCTTTAAGCTCTGCAGTAGAGCAGGGAGACACGATCCCCCTGCACTATTGCTCTCCGTTTTGTAGACCACAGAGCGCTTTAAACCTGTCGTCTACAGAACGGCTGAGTCACCAGTGCATGCGCAGAATGTCAGAATGCGAGCTAACGAGAGGGTCACTACACAGTGTGGGGGCCATCATACAGTGTGAGACCATATACAGTGTGGGGACCACTGTAGGGGGCCACCATAAAGTGTGGGGACTACAGTGGGGGCCATTATACAGTGTTGAACTAATGAGGGAGCCATTATACAGTGTGGACTACTGTGCATGGCCCCCATAATGTGCGGAGACTACCATGGCAGCTATTATGTGTGAGGGACATTAAACAGTATGGGGCTACTGTGAGGACCAATAAACATTGTTGAGGCTACTGTGGGGGTGAATATACTGTGTGGGGGACAATATAAAGTGTGAGTACTACTGTGGGAGTCATTCTTCTGTGTTTGGGATAGCAGTGGGGACATAATTCTATGTATAGGGTAACTCTGGGGCACATCATACTATATGTAGGGGAGCTGTGGGCCCATCATACTGTGTATAAGGAAGCTGTTGGGGCATTTTACTGTGTATATTGGAGCTCTGTCAGCATTATAATGTGTATAGGGGATCTGTGGGGGCATTATACTGTGTATTGGGAAGCTGTGGGTCCATCATACTGTGTATAGAGGAGCTCTGGGCCTATCATACTATGTGTAGGGGAGCTCTGGAATCATCATACGTTGCATGGGGGAGCTGTTGGCCTGCAATACTGTGTATAGGGGAGCTGTGGGGTAATTATACTGTGTATAGTGGAGCTCTGTCAGCATTATACTGTGTATAGGGGAGCTGTGGGCCCATGATGTTGTGTATAGGGAAGCTGTGGGCCTATTGTACTATGTATGGGGGAGCTGTGGGATCATCATACGGGGTATGGGGGAGCTGTAGGCCCACCATACTGTGTATGAGATAGCTGTGGGAGAATTATACTGTGTATAAGGCAGTCGTGAGCCTATAATGATGTGTATAGGAGAGCTGTGGACCCATCATACTGTGTATAAGAAACCTGTGGGGGCATTATACTGTGTATAGGGGAGCAGTTGTCTCATTATATTGTGTATAGTGGAGCTCTGTCAGCATTATACAGTATATAGGGGAGCTGTGGGATCACCATACTGTGTATAGAGGAGTTGTACATGGGGAACATTATTAAATGTTAAGTGGGCACTTAAACATTATTATAGAGAGGGGCACTCAGTATTGTGACCATCAAAGTTGCACATGGAGTATTATTACTTTCTAGGGACAAAACGTGGAGGGCACATGCACAGGAAATTAATATTTTCTAGGGGCAATTTTACCATCTAGAGAGCACAGAAGCGGCATTATTACTATGTGAGGGTACAGTGGTGGCATTACTATGTAGGGCACTAAGAGGAGCCATTATTATACCACACAGCAGATGCAGTAATAGGGTCACGTACGGCGGCAGCGGCTCAGTATTGGAATCAGCAGGATGAGGAGTTTGTTCAGGTCGGGGATTGATGTGAACAGTGCTGGAAATGTGAGATGTGAAATGTGTCTTTGTTGTGATCTCTGCAGAAGAGTCCTGGCTGGAGAAGTTGAGCTGTCGGACTGGGCCAGATGGAAAAGAGAACAATTCCATCAGAAAGACCGTCCTCTGTATGTCACCATCTATAACTGTACTGTGATCTCTATATGTTCTGCAGGGCTGGTATCTACCACTATATGTTACCGTATGGCGATAATATCAGTGCTGGTCATTGTATAGAGATTTATTTTCAATAACAGTGCGGTCATCTCCTGAGGTTCCCCTATACCCACCGTAGTCATAATTATGGTTACCTGGTTAAGGGCCACAGGCAAACACAGACAGAAAAGGGCCCATGTGCAAGAACAATATAAGGGCCCTTTGCAGCCCAAGAGCTCCTAAAAATACAAAACATCATTTAGAGGTAGAAATGGGCCTCCTTATCTCTTTGGCCCATGTGCTGCCGCATAGGTTGCACTAATGATATGTCCGCCTGTTAGGGGCCCACTCACATGTTTCGCCCCCCCTGAGCTGAACCCCTAGCTATGCCTCTGCAACCACTGCATTCTCCCCTCAATCAGAGCCATTTGTAAGTCAGTGACTATGGAGATTTATATATCTAACATGCCCCGTTATTTCTTTATAGGTTTTAACCTCAAGGAAGATTGGATCATCTTGAGAGACCATCTGAAGGAAACATCATCCCTATTCAGAATATCCAAGCCAATCCTTGAGATGGGATGGCATAGACTCATCTCAAGCTCTAGATCAGTGCACGGATGTCTACATGCAGGGCCGGCGTCAGCACCCGGCGCAAGCGGGCAAGTGCCGGGGCCCTGAGCAGGCAGGGGGCTCACTCGCCGTCGGGAACACTGGCACGCTATAGTGCCGGCCCCCGCGAGTGGACCCCCGCCTGCTCCGGGCCTCGGCACTTGCGATACTTACCACTCCCGCTTCCAGCGCTGCAGCATCTTCCATTCTCTGACTGTGACGTTAAGGTCACTGGTGACATCACCAGTGTGCGCCCTCTGCCTGAGCAGTCGCAGCCCAGAGAGCTGGAAGACACCGACGGTGAGGAGTCCAGAGCAGAGCAGCATCAAGCATCGAGAGGTGAGTATTTCATTTTTTTTTTTTATATTTGGAGCAATATATGGGGACCATCAGAAAGGGCCCATATATGGAGCATTATATGGGGCTAATTCTATATGGAGTATCTTATGGGGCCAATAATATAGGGAGCATCTTATGAAGCCAATTCTATAGGGAGCATTATATGGGGCCAATTTAATATGGAGCATCTTATGTGGCCAATTCAATATGGAGCAGTATATGGGGCCAATAATATATGAAGCATCTTATGGGACTAATTATATATGTGGAGCGCCCCCAGACACAGGGCCGCGGGTTACTCGGTACCGGTCCTCTGCTGGCTCAGTTCTGGGGATGCCACGGTGGCTGGACCCGGTCCGTGACCCTGCTAAGGGGCATCCAATGAAAGGTGATGCGAGTCTGTCAAGGTTTTGTGACGCTACCTGTGGTATTCGGTCAGGGTGACCGACGCTGCTTGGGGTCCACTGGGGTGATGTGATGGCAGCTAGATGGTATACCTTCCCACAGGTGAAGTATGTCCCCAGCTTCCCAGTAAGGTGGATGGTGATGGTGTGAGGTGCAGACAATAACGAGGACACAGGGTTGCAGTCTCTTTACCTCTTTACTGAAGACTTCAGGATCCTCAATCCAGAGCACAGTTAACAGGGCTGTCTGAGACCGGCCGGTCCGAAGGCACATCCAGAGTTCTATTTGCAGGTGGAAATCGTTGCCTACCACTAGCGCCTGTGTGTTGTAGCGCTTCCTTGCTGAGCATTCGGGATAGTTCTCACAACTTCTATTCTCGTTTATTTCTAATTCGTTCCAGTTCTTTCTAGTTCTCCATCCCCCAGGTATGTTATGGCTAGGACGCACCCGTTTGACGGGTAGGCTCGGAGTTCTTCCAGGACCCTAGAGACACCCCTCTCCACGCGTTGCCCCCTATATCTGCTTAGGTGATGTAAGGTAGACAGCCAACCTATAATTAACTGTCCTGCGGAGTTTGAAGTAAGGCATAGAGTCAGTTACTTCCTCGGTGTTCTGGCCACCGGCTACGCGCCTCAGTAGGATGTTGCCGTTCTCCGGGCACGACTCCTACTGGCTCTCCTTTGTGCTTGATCTCGTTTCTCACTGTCCACAATATCCTTCGCTTCGTGTCTCTTTCTTAGGATACCGCCGCGGGGTGTGCAGGCGCAGTTCCGCAACATTCTATTCTGGTCGCTAGGTACCTGCCAGGTTCCCACGCCTGACAGGGCACCCCCTGAATCTTCTCCCTGCAACACCCCCTGCCACGGGATGTTGCCTGAATCCAACCGAGTCAGCTTCTGACTAACTTCCTATCCAACCCCTAGTTTTAACAGTGTGAGGAGTGGCCTAGTAAATAAAACCTTTTGCTCCCCTAGTGGCCGGAGTGTGAAGTGTAATGTGTGCTGGTGATACCTGGTCAGAAGAACTCCTTTAGTGCCATCAGACGTACCATCACTCCCCTTGGTGGCAGAGCGACGTTACTGCAACGACCAGATCTCTGGGGCGCTGCATATGGAGCATTTTATATGGCCAATTATATATGGAGCATTATATGGGGCCCATTATACATGGAGCATCTTATGGGGCCAACTATTTTTGGAGCATTATATGGAACCCATTCTGTAAGGAGAATTATATAGGGCCCATTCTGTATGGAGCATCATATGGGGCCCATTCTGTATGGAGCAATATATGGGACTCAGTATACTGTATGGGGCCGATCATATACTGTATGGAGTATTATATGAGGCCCATTATATATGGAGCAATAGATGGGGTCCATCATATACTGTATGGAGAATTATATGTGGCTCACTATACTGTATGGAGCATTATATGGGGTCAATTCCGTATGGAGCAATATATGCGGCTCATTCTGTATGGAGTACTCTGTGGTGCCCATTATACTGTGGAGTATTATATGAGGCTCATTATTCTGTATGGAGCATAATATTGGACAAACCACTAGAGAATAAAGAAGGAGCACTGAGCCAATATTAATAAACAATATAATCTACACATTTTATTCAATAAAACACATATCATCACATAAGTATACAAAATAAGGATAACATTTGTACAGGACACAGTACATAGACCAATGATCACACAGAAAACATCACTAGCACCATGTCAAAAAGGACAGAAGTAATGATGACTCCCTGGAAAATGGGTGACATATGTTCATAAGACTCTCATATCAATAGATGTCCACCCATTGTTCCAAATCATAATTATGCAATTTTTTATATCCACCAATGTAATGGTCAATTAGGTATAGTCAGCTAAGTATATAACTACACACATATAGTGCTGATTATCAGGACCATAAATAGCTAATCCCAAGCATAAATATACAGATAATATACCCATGAACTGGTCTTAGACTATACCTGTCGACATGGTAATAGAGACGTCCGTGCACCAAACACCTCGACGCGCGTTTCGCTGTCTATCGCAGCTTCGTCAGGACAGAAAAAAGGTACATGGGCTGTAACCTGACAGCAACTGTTAATTTTAAAGAACGAAAAATTGTGTGTGCTCCCACGTAATTCTAATAATTCTAATAACCAGCAGAGGGAAAGCCGATGGCTGGGGGCAGATGTTAATATTATGGGAAGCAGCCAATAGCCATAAAGGTTCCCAGACTATTTTTATCAGCTCACTGCAGTTTGCTTTGCCTTTACTGGCTAGTTTACAGGGGGACCCCAGAAAAAAATTGACTTAAGGTCCCACTATAAAATTTATCCTGCAAAGGCTATGCAGACAGGTGTGAGCTGATATTAATAGCCTAGGAAGGGGCCATGGATATTGGCCCCTCCCAGATGTAAAACATCAGCTCTCAGCCGCCCCAGAAAAGGCGCATCTATAAGATATGCCAAATCTGGCACTTAGCCCCGCTCTTCCCAACTTGCCCTTTAGTGGTGGCAAGTGGGGTTCATATTTTTGAGGTTGATGTCACCTTTGCATTGTCAGGTGACATCAAGCCCAAAGGTTAGTAATGGAGAAGCGTCTATAAGACACCTATCTATTAGTAACCCCATAGGAATATTGTATAAAAAGCACAGACATCCAGAATAAATTCCTTGATTTGAAATAATGACATAGACTCCTTTAATGAATCTTAATTAAACCATACTCACTGAATGCCTAATCCACCGATGACAACATCTCTTGCAACAAAAATAAAATAATAAACTAAATATTCCTCACCTGTCCCCAGAGAATATAATCCATAATGTCCCACAACGATCCTGATCACTTTGAGAACAGCCACTGATGTGACCGCTGTTATGAACAGGTAATTCAGAACCACAATGGACCTTGAAGTGCAGAGCACACAAAGTGACCTGACAATTACCAAAAACATAGGACGAGCTCTGAGACGTGGGAACTCTGCTGACCGCAATCCCTAATCCTATCCAACCACACTAGAGGTAGCCGTGGAGCGCTCCTGACCAGTCCTATGCGCCTCGAGCACAGCCTGAGAAACTAGCTAGCCCTAAGAAAGAAAAATAAGCCTAGCTTGCCTCAGAGAAATACCCCAAAGGAAAAGGCAGCCCCCCACATATAATGACTGTGAGTTGAGATGAAAATACAAACGCAGAGATGAAATAGATTTAGCAAAGTGAGGCCCAACTTACTGAACAGACCGAAGATAGGAAAGATTGCTTTATGGTCAACACAAAACCCTACAAACAACCACGCATAGGGAGCAAAAAGACCCTCCGCACAGACTAACGGTACGGAGGTGCTCCCTCTGCGTCCCAGAGCTTCCAGCAAGCAAGAAAAACCAATATAGCAAGCTGGACAGAAAAAATAGCAAACAAAAATAACACAAGCAAAACTTAGCTTATGCAGGATAGACAGGCCACAGGAACGATCCAGGAGAAAGCAAGACCAATACTAGAACATTGACTGGAGGCCAGGATCAAAGCACTAGGTGGAGTTAAATAGAGCAGCACCTAACGACTTAACCTCATCACCTGAGGAAGGAAACTCAGAAGCCGCAGTACCACTCTCATCCACCAAAGGAAGCTCATAGACAGAACCAGCCGTAGTACCACTCACGACCACAGGAGGGAGCTTGGCCACAGAATTCACAACAGTACCCCCCCTTGAGGAGGGGTCACCGAACCCTCACCAGAGCCCCCACGCCGACCAGGATGAGCCAAATGAAAGGCACAAACCAGATCGGCAGCATGGACATCAGAGGCAAAGACCCAGGAATTATCTTCCTGACCATAACCTTTCCACTTAACCAGATACTGGAGTTTCCGTCTCGAAACACGAGAATCCAAAATCTTCTCCACTATATACTCCAACTCCCCTTCAACCAAAACCGGAGCAGGAGGATCAATAGATGGAACCACAGGTGCCACGTATCTCCGCAACAATGACCTATGGAACACGTTATGGATGGAAAAAGAAGCTGGAAGAGTCAAACGAAAAGACACAGGATTAAGAACCTCAGAAATCCTATATGGACCAATGAAACGAGGCTTAAACTTAGGAGAGGAAACCTTCATAGGAATATAACGAGATGACAACCAAACCAAATCCCCAACACGAAGTCGGGGACCCACACAGCGCCTGCGGTTAGTGAAACGTTGAGCCTTCTCCTGGGACAAAGTCAAATTGTCCACTACATGAGTCCAAATCTGCTGCAACCTATCCACCACAGTATCCACACCAGGACAGTCCGAAGACTCAACCTGCCCTGAAGAGAAACGAGGATGGAAACCAGAATTGCAGAAAAACGGCGAAACCAAAGTAGCCGAGCTGGCCCGATTATTAAGGGCGAACTCAGCCAAAGGCAAAAAGGATACCCAATCATCCTGATCAGCAGAAACAAAACATCTCAGATATGTTTCCAAGGTCTGATTGGTTCGTTCAGTCTGGCCATTTGTCTGAGGATGGAAAGCCGAGGAAAAAGACAAATCAATGCCCATCCTAGCACAAAAGGCTCGCCAAAACCTCGAAACAAACTGGGAACCTCTGTCAGAAACGATGTTCTCTGGAATGCCATGTAAACGAACCACATGCTGGAAAAACAATGGCACCAAATCAGAGGAGGAAGGCAATTTAGACAAGGGCACCAAATGGACCATCTTAGAGAAGCGATCACAAACCACCCAAATGACCGACATTCTTTGAGAGACGGGGAGATCCGAAATAAAATCCATAGAGATATGTGTCCAAGGCCTCTTCGGGACCGGCAAGGGCAAAAGCAACCCACTGGCACAAGAACAGCAGGGCTTAGCCCGAGCACAAATCCCACAGGACTGCACGAAGGAACGCACATCCCGCGACAGAGATGGCCACCAAAAGGATCTAGCCACCAAATCTCTGGTACCAAAGATTCCAGGATGACCAGCCAACACCGAACAATGAACCTCAGAGATAACTCTACTCGTCCACCTATCAGGGACAAACAGTTTCTCCGCTGGGCAACGGTCAGGTCTATTAGCCTGAAATTTTTGCAGCACCCGCCGCAAATCAGGGGAGATGGTAGACAAAATTACCCCCTCTTTGAGAACACCCGCCGGCTCAGGCAAACCCGGAGAATCGGGCACAAAACTCCTAGACAGGGCATCCGCCTTCACATTTTTAGAGCCCGGAAGGTACGAAACCACAAAGTCAAAGCGGGAGAAAAACAGCGACCAACGAGCCTGTCTAGGATTAAACCGTTTGGCAGACTCGAGATAAGTCAAGTTCTTGTGATCAGTCAAGACCACCACGCGATGCTTAGCTCCTTCAACCCAATGACGCCACTCCTCGAATGCCCACTTCATGGCTAGCAACTCTCGATTGCCAACATCATAATTTCGCTCAGCAGGCGAAAATTTCCTGGAAAAGAAGGCGCATGGTTTCATCACCGAGCAATCAGAACTTCTCTGCGACAAAACAGCCCCTGCTCCAATTTCAGAAGCATCAACCTCGACCTGGAACGGAAGCGAAACATCTGGTTGGCACAACACAGGGGCAGAAGAAAAACGACGCTTCAACTTCTGAAAAGCTTCCACAGCAGCAGAAGACCAATTGACCACATCAGCACCCTTCTTGGTTAAATCAGTCAACGGTTTAGCAATACTAGAAAAATTATTGATGAAGCGACGATAAAAATTAGCAAAGCCCAGGAACTTCTGCAGACTCTTCAGAGATGTTGGCTGAGTCCAATCATAAATGGCCTGAACTTTAACAGGGTCCATCTCGATAGTAGAAGGAGAAAAAATGAACCCCAAAAATGAAACCTTCTGAACACCAAAGAGACACTTTGACCCCTTCACAAACAAAGAATTAGCACGCAGGACCTGGAACACCATTCTGACCTGCTTCACATGAGACTCCCAATCATCCGAGAAGACCAAAATATCATCCAAGTATACAATCAGGAATTTATCCAGGTACTCTCGGAAGATGTCATGCATAAAGGACTGAAACACTGATGGAGCATTATAAAGCCCGAATGGCATAACCAGGTACTCAAAATGGCCTTCGGGCGTATTAAATGCTGTTTTCCATTCATCGCCCCGTTTAATACGCACAAGATTATATGCACCACGAAGATCTATCTTGGTGAACCAACTAGCCCCCTTAATCCGAGCAAACAAATCAGACAGCAGCGGCAAGGGGTACTGAAATTTGACCGTAATTTTATTTAGAAGGCGGTAATCAATACAAGGTCTCAGCGAACCATCCTTCTTGGCCACAAAAAAGAACCCCGCTCCCAATGGCGACGATGACGGGCGAATATGACCCTTCTCCAAAGACTCCTTCACGTAACTCCGCATAGCGGCGTGCTCAGGTACAGATAAATTAAACACTCGACCCTTAGGAAACTTACTACCAGGAATCAAATCGATAGCACAATCACAATCCCTATGCGGAGGTAGGGCATTGGACTTGGGCTCATCGAATACATCCCGGTAATCAGACAAGAACTCTGGGACCTCAGAAGGGGTGGATGATGAGATAGACAGAAATGGAACATCACCATGTACCCCCTGACAACCCCAGCTGGACACAGACATTGATTTCCAATCTAATACTGGGTTATGGACTTGTAGCCATGGCAACCCCAACACGACCACATCATGCAGATTATGCAACACCAGAAAGCGAATATCCTCCTGGTGCGCAGGAGCCATGCACATGGTCAGCTGGGTCCAATACTGAGGCTTATTCTTGGCCAAAGGCGTAGCATCAATTCCTCTCAATGGAATAGGACACTGCAAGGGCTCCAAGACAAACCCACAGCGCATGGCAAACTCTAAGTCCATCAAATTCAGGGCAGCGCCTGAATCCACAAATGCCATGACAGAATAGGAAGACAAAGAGCAGATCAAAGTAACGGACAAAAGAAATTTCGACTGTACCGTACCAATGGTGGCAGACCTAGCGAACCGCTTAGTGCGCTTAGGACAATCGGAGATAGCATGAGTGGAATCACCACAGTAGAAACACAGCCCATTCTGACGTCTGTGTTCTTGCCTTTCAGCTCTGGTCAAAGTCCTATCGCACTGCATAGGCTCAGGTTTATGCTCAGATAATACCGCCAAATGGTGCACAGATTTACGCTCACGCAAGCGTCGACCGATCTGAATGGCCAAAGACATAGACTCATTCAGACCAGCAGGCATAGGAAATCCCACCATGACATACTTAAGGGCTTCAGAGAGACCCTTTCTGAAAACAGCTGCCAGCGCACATTCATTCCATTGAGTGAGCACGGACCACTTTCTAAACTTCTGACAATAAATCTCTATCTCATCCTGACCCTGACACAGAGCCAGCAAATTTTTCTCTGCCTGATCTACTGAATTAGGTTCATTGTACAGCAATCCGAGCGCCAGAAAAAACGCATCAATATTACATAATGCAGGATCTCCTGGCGCAAGGGAAAATGCCCAGTCTTGAGGGTCGCCACGTAATAAAGAAATAATGATCTTAACTTGTTGAACTGGGTCACCAGAGGAGCGGGGTTTCAAAGCCAGAAATAGTTTACAATTATTTTTAAAATTCAAAAATTTAGCTCTATCTCCAGAAAATAACTCAGGAATAGGAATTTTAGATTCTAACATAGGATTCTGAACCACTAAATCTTGAATATTCTGTACATTTATAGCGAGATTATCCATCAAAGAGAACAGACCCTGAATGTCCATGTCCACACCTGTATTCTGAACCACCCTGATGTAAAGGGGAAAAGAAAGACAGAACACAGTGCAAAGAAAAAAAAATGGTCTCAGAACTTCTCTTTTCCCTCTATTGAGAAGCATTAGTACTTTGGGCCTCCAGTACTGTTATGAACAGGTAATTCAGAACCACAATGGACCTTGAAGTTCAGAGCACACAAAGTGACCTGACAATTACCAAAAACATAGGACGAGCTCTGAGACGTGGGAACTCTGCTGACCGCAATCCCTAATCCTATCCAACCACACTAGAGGTAGCCGTGGAGCGCTCCTGACCAGTCCTATGCGCCTCGAGCACAGCCTGAGAAACTAGCTAGCCCTAAGAAAGAAAAATAAGCCTAGCTTGCCTCAGAGAAATACCCCAAAGGAAAAGGCATCCCCCCACATATAATGACTGTGAGTTGAGATGAAAATACAAACGCAGAGATGAAATAGATTTAGCAAAGTGAGGCCCAACTTACTGAACAGACCGAAGATAGGAAAGATTGCTTTGCGGTCAACACAAAACCCTACAAACAACCACGCATAGTGTTGTGAATTCTGTGGCAGAGCTCCCTCCTGTGGTCACAAGTGGTACTTCGGCTGATTCTCTCTATGAGCTTCCGTTGGTGGAGGAGAGTGGTACTGCGGCTTCTGAGTTTCCTTCCTCAGGTGATGTGGTGAAGTCGTTAGGTGCTGCTCTATTTAACTCCACCTAGTGTTTTGATCCTGGCCTCCAGTCAATGTTCTAGTATTGGACTTGCTTTCTCCTGGATCGTTCCTGTGGCCTGCTGCTCTGCATAGCTAAGTTGCTCTTGTGTTATTTTTGTTTGCTGTTTTTTCTGTCCAGCTTGTTTATTTGGTTTTTCTTGCTTGTTGGAAGCTCTGGGACGCAGAGGGTGTACCTCCGTGCCGTTAGTCGGTACGGAGGGTCTTTTTGCCCCCTTTGCATGGTTGTTTGTAGGGTTTTGTGTTGACCGCGAAGTTACCTTTCCTATCCTCGCTCTGTTCAGAAAGTCGGGCCTCACTTTGCTAAATCGATTTCATCTCTACGTTTGTCTTTTCATCTTAACTCACAGTCATTATATGTGGGGGGCTGCCTTTTCCTTTGGGGTATTTCTCTGAGGCAAGGTAGGCTTATTTTCTATCTTCAGGCTAGCTAGTTTCTCAGGCTGTGCCGAGTTACATAGGGAGCGTTAGGCGCAATCCACGGCTGCCTCTAGTGTGGTTGGAGAGGATTAGGGATTGCGGTCAGCAGAGTTCCCACGTCTCAGAGCTCTTTCTATGTTTTTGGGTTATTGTCAGATCACTGTATGTGCTCTGACTTCTATGTCCATTGTGGTACTGAATAACCAGTCATAACAGCATAGGGGGCAAAAAGACCCTCCGCACCGACTAACGGTACGGAGGTGCTCCCTCTGCGTCCCAGAGCTTCCAGCAAGCAAGAAAAACCAATATAGCAAGCTGGACAGAAAAAATAGCAAACAAAAATAACACAAGCAAAACTTAGCTTATGCAGGATAGACAGGCCACAGGAACGATCCAGGAGAAAGCAAGACCAATACTAGAACATTGACTGGAGGCCAGGATCACTCCACTAGGTGGAGTTAAATAGAGCAGCACCTAACGACTTAACCTCATCACCTGAGGAAGGAAACTCAGAAGCCGCAGTACCACTCTCATCCACCAAAGGAAGCTCATAGACAGAACCAGCCGAAGTACCACTCACGACCACAGGAGGGAGCTTGGCCACAGAATTCACAACAGACCGCTCTCAAAGACAGCCGGTGATACACTGACAGGAGATAATCACTCCTGCAGTTTATCACTGAGCTGCCTTGAGAAAGTTCACTGGAGTTCACTGGGGATTTATTATGTGTGGGGAAAATTTTAGTGGGGATTTATTATGTGTGGGGAGAATTTTAGTGGGGATGGGGGGATTTATTGTGTGGGGAGAATTGGAGTGGGGATGGAGGGATTTATTGTGTGGGGAGAGTTTGAGTGGGGATGGGGGGATTTACTATGTGTGGGGAGAATTGGAGTGGGGATGGAGGGATTTATTATGTGTGGGAAGAATTGGAGTGGGGATGGAGGGATTTATTATGTGTGGGAAGAATTGGAGTGAGGATGGAGGGATTTATTGTGTGCAGGGAGAATTTGAGTGGGGGTGGGGGGATTTATTATGTGTGGGGAGAATTGGAGTGGGGATGGGGGGATTTGTTATATGTGGGGAGAATAGGAGTGGGGATGGAGGGATTTATTGTGTTTGGGGAGAATTTGAGTGGGGATGGGGGATTTATTATGTGTGGGGAGAATTGGAGTGGGGATGGAAGGATTTATTGTGTGTGAGGAGAATTTCAGTGGGGATGGGGGATCTATTATGTGTGAGGAGAATTTGAGTAGGGATGGGGGATTTATTATGTGTGGGGAGAATTGTAGTGGGGGTGGAGGGATTAAGTGTGGGTAGAATTTGAGTGGGGATGGGGGAATTTCTTATATGTGGGGAGAATTTGAGTGGGGATGGGGGGATTTATTATGTGTGGGGAGAATTGGAGTGGGGATGCGGGTTTTTAATGTGTGTGTGGGGAGCATTGGAGTGGGGATGGAGGTGTTTAATGTGTGGGGTGAGATTTGGAGTGGAGATGGAGTTATTTATTGTGTGTGGGGAGATTTGTAGTGGGGATGGGGAGATTTAATGTGTGCGGGAGATTTGAGGACACAAAATGAAGAGCAAAGGGGGAGATGGGGGCATATATCAGGAAACAGTACTGGGGTATGGGGGGCATGTATGAGGAAACAGTATGGGGGAATGGGGGCATATATGAGGAAAAAGTATGGGGGGATGGGTGCAGACAGTATGGGGAGTGAACGGGGGAATGTACAGTATGTGGACACAGTATGAGTAGCAATGTGAAAAATATATGTGGACAGAGTATGGGGAGTGAGGGTGATGGAATGTGTGCAGACATATATGTGTGCAGACTCCCCAGAGTATGGGGAGTCAGGTGAGCAGGCAGTATAGAAAATGAGAGTGTAAATATATGAGGACACAGTATGGTGTTTATAGTCCTTTTACTAGGCACTGCTCCTAATAGCCAGTTTCCTACTCCACACTGATGAGGGGCAAATACCCCGAAACAGCTGTCTGTGGATGGATACCATGTTGTGGCATAGGTGGTTTTCCTTTTTGGATGCTGCCCTTCCCGTGGTTGTTCCTTCCCGGTGAAAGACCTGGCCATTTATTGCTTGCGTTGAGAAACACGTGATGGTGTCTCCGCTGCTTTTGTACATGTATTTGCATATTTCCCATAAAGGATGGGGGCAGTGTTCTGGATCACTGCGTTGAGAAACATGTGATGGTGTCTCCGCGGTGTTGGATGTTTGAGCTCCCTGAGGTCATTCATCCTTATGTTTAGGGTCTCTGGAGCAAGGCATAAAGGACTATTGCTCCCTCGGTGTTCCGGCTACTGGGATCCTGCGCCTCAGAAGGAGGCAGCCTATGTAGGGCAGAACTCCTCTGATATCCACTCCTTTGCTATGACTGCTTCACCCTCTCTACAATACAGTTCTCCTTCAGTGTCTCTTTCTGGAAGCTGCCGCACAGCTCCGTGTCCTTCTGTCTCGGCCTCTGACAGGATCCCACCCCGGTCAGGGACCAACTACCTGAGCGAAGCTCAGCCAGCAACAAACTAACTTCCTTCCCAGGCAACCAGTTGTACCTAAGTGTGAGGAGTGCCCTAATAAAAAGGAGCATAGTTCCCCCTGGTGGCCTGGAGTGTGAAATGTGTTGTATGTTTGTGATACCTGGATTCAGTTGTCCTTCTTTGCCTCCAAACGTAACATCACTCCCCCCTACAGGAGAAGGATATTACTGCAACGACCAGGACCCTGGGGCACTGCAATAACATAAGCCTTGCTCCTCTTCCCTGTTTCCAGTAATATTTCCATATCTTTGCTGGGATTTTATTCTCTTTTACTGAAGAGTCAAGGATGTAATGAAATTCTTACCGACTGCCCACTGTAGATAAATGTTGGCGCTTGCTGGAGTTTGCGCAGTGTCAACGTTCCTCTACAGTCAACAGTCTCATAGTGCTCAGGACCCCCAGAGTCTTGTAAGCAATAGCTCTGACCGGCGACATAATCGGGACCTGATTGTCTCGGATCTCAATGTTAACCCTTTGTTATCTTTTAGATGTCAAGATCAATAGCCGTCACAGCATTGAGAAGATTCTGACAGCGAGTGGGCTTCTTCTCTTACCCCACCAACACCCCCGCGACAAGATCACATGGGAACCGAGGGTTGTCATGGCAGCCGGAGGTCACATGATGATCTCTGGGTCTGCCAGCTACTGTGGCCTGTTAGACCCAGCCAGCAGCAGGGTCTAACAGGCGATCTGCCAGTGTAAAGCTGACAGGTCTCATGAATTGCAATGCATAAGACCAGTGATCAGAGAAATAAAAATTGAAGTCCCATACAGAGACTAAGTAACAAAGTAATAACCTACCTAGAAAGTAGCCATAAGTCCGAGCGTCCACCACCATGCCCTGGACGAAGCATCTATATGCGAAACGTGCATCGGGAATGGTGGACGCTCGGACTTGTGGCTACTTTCTAGGCATGAGCTCTAGATTATAATGTGATTCCTTCATCTATCTATATACAGTTATATGAAAAAGTTTGGGCACCCCTATTAATCTTAAGCTTAATGTTTTATAAAAATTGTTTTTTTGCAACAGCTATTTCAGTTTCATATATCTAATAACTGTTGGACACAGTAATGTTTCTACCTTGAAATGAGATTTATTGCACTAACAGAAAATGTGCAATCTGCATTCAAACAAAATTTGACAGGTGCATAAGTATGGGCACCCCACCAGAAAAGTGACATTAATATTTAGTAGATCCTCCTTTTGCAAAAATAACAGCTTCTAGTCGCTACCTGTAGCTTTTAATGAGTTCCTGGATCCTGGATGAAGGTATTTTTGATCATTCCTCTTTACAAAACAATTCCAGTTCAGTTAAGTTTGATGGTTGCCGAGCATGGACAGTCCTCTTCAAATGATCCCACAGATGTTCAATGATATTCAGGTCTGGGGACTGGGATGGCCATTCCAGAACAGTGTAATTGTTCCTCTGCATGAATGCCTGAGTAGATTTGGAGCGGTGTTTTGGATCAATGTCTTGCTGAAAGAGCCATCCCCTGTGTAACTTCAACTTTGTCACTGATTCATGAACATTATTGTCAAGAATCTGCTGATACTGAGAGGAATCCATGCGTCATTCAACTTTAACAAGATTCCCGGTGCCGACATTGGCCACACAGCCCCAAAGCATGATGGAACCTCCACCAAATTTTACTGTGGGTAGCAAGTGTTTTTCTTGGAATGCTGTGTTTTTTGGCCGCCATGCATAACACCTTTTTGTATGACCAAACAACTCAATCTTGGTTTCATCAGTCCACAGGACCTTCTTCCAAAAAGAAATTGGCTTCTTCAAGTGTGCTTTTACATACCTCAGCCGACTCTGTTTGTGGCATGCTTGCAGACACGGCTTCTTTCGCATCACTCTCCCATACAGCTTCTCCTTGTGCAAAGTGCGTTGTATAGTTGACCGATGCCCAGTGACACCATCTGCAGCAAGTTGATGCTGCAGCTCTCTGGAGGTGGTCTGAGGATTGTCCTTGACCAGTAGCGTAGCTACTGGGGGGGCAGAGGGGGCCATCGCCCCGGGCCCTGTCTCATGAAGTGGCCCACTGGGAGCCGGCACTGCCACTTCTGTGCTGAGGCACAATACAGCACAGGAGGAGAGCAGCAAAATGCCTGCTGTCCGGAAGGAGATTCTGCACGCTGGCAGCACAGTGACCAGTTACACGTCTCCCTCCTGCACTGTATTGTGCTGACCGACGACCTCAGAAGCTTCTCCCAGGCTGCAGGTTTCTTCCCTCCCTGTGCACGCTGGGACTAGCTCAGGGCAGCACGCTGGGTCCTAGTGCCCACCTGCATTTTATTCAGCTACTTCCTGGTCCTGCTGCAATCTTCATTGGTAAGTGGGGATAAGATTGATAGGCATGTCATAGTCCCTGGAGGGTAAATGTGAGAGGATGGGGGTGTTGCGGGGGCTTAGGTGGGGGAAGGGGACAGGGAACTGGGGGGTGAATGTGAGAAGATAAGGGTATTGTGAGGGCTGAGGTGGGTGAGGGGCGACAGGCACTGGGGGGGCTGATTATTAGATGGTTACCAGATTATATGCCCTCCATCACATGTAATAGTTGTTCTCTGGGATGGGGAGGTAGGGGGCATATTATACTAACCAGCTGGGTAAGCCATAAGCTACATCACATTTAGGCTATGTGCACACGTTCAGGTTTTTTCGCATTTTTTTCCACACTAAAAACGCTATAAAAACTCATTAAAAATGCATACATTATGCATTATATCATTTAGCATGCATTCTGTATGTTTTGTGCACGTGGATGCGTTTTAAACGCATCGCGGTAAAAACATGACCATGTTCATTATTTTTGCGGATTTTCTGCGTTTTTCCCGCAATTCTATGCATTTGGGAAAAAACGCACAAAAAACGCGTCAAAAAACGCAAAAAAAACATGCGGATTTCTGGCAGAAATGTCCGTTTTTTGTCAGGAAAATTTCTGCAAGAAATCCTGACGTGTGCACATTCCCTTAAGCATCACTCTAGCATTTTTTTTAATTTGACTGCTGGAATAGCGCGTCAAGGCTATGTGCACACATTGTGGATTTTGCTGCGGATCTGCAGCAGTTTTCCATGCGTTGTACAGCACCATGTAAACCTATGGAAAACAAAATCCGCAGTGCACATGCTGCGGAAAATTCCGCGTGGAAACGCTGCCGTTTATTATCCTCAGCATGTCAATTCTTTGTGAGGACTCTGCAGCATTTTACACCTATTCCGTAATAGGAATCCGCAGGTGTAAAAACGCAGGCGAAATCCGCACAAAACCAACAAAATCAGCAGTAAATCTGTGGGGAATCCGCAATGTGTGCACATACCGTAAGAGGCGCAGTTACAGCTGCTGCTCTATACTCAGAGTGGTGACTGAAACCGTGCCAGCGCCGCACCCGAGGCTGCAGTGAGGAATAAAGTTAATTTCCTCCTGGCAGTGTGACTCTCAGTGCAGGAGACACAGTGTCAGAACACTATTACGGTAACTATTATATTGTGTTTTGGGGGATCATTGAGGACATCATTCTATGTATAGGGGAACTCTAATGGACATCATAATGTATGTACGAAAGCTGTGGGCCCATCATACTGTGTATAGGGGAGCTGTGGGGACATCATACTGTGTATGGGGGGCTGTGGGTTCAAAATATTGTGTATAGGGGAGCTGTGGGGGCATTATACTGTGCATAGGAAAGCTGTGGGCCCACCATACTGTGTATAGTCAAGCTGTACATGGAGGCTACTTAGGGGACATTATTAAATGTTAAGTGGGAACTTAAACATTATTGTTATATGGGCACTCAGTACCGAGACCATCAAAATTTCATGTGTGTTATTTTTACTTTTTAGGGACAAAATGTGGAGGGCACTAGCACAGGGCATTAATGTTTTCTAGGGATGAATTTTATTATCTAGAGAGCACAAAAGAGTAATTATTACTATGTAAGGGGCACAGTGGGGGCATTGCTATGTGGGGCGGCACCATTATTGTACCACACAACAGGTGCTGTAGGACACATAAGGCAGCAGCGGCTCAGTATCGGGGTATCAGGGGCAGTAATAGGGACACATACGGCAACAGCGGCTCAGTATTGGGGTATCAGGTGCAGTAATAGGGACACATACGGCAACAGCGGCTCAGTATTGGGGTATCAGGGGCAGTAATAGGGACACATACGGCAACAGCGGCTCAGTATTGGGGTATCAGGGGCAGTAATAGGGACACATACGGAAGCAGCGGCTCAGTATTGGGGTATCAGGGGCAGTAATAGGGACACATACGGCAGCAGCGGCTCAGTATTGGGGTATCAGGTGCAGTAATAGGGACACATACGGCAGCAGTGGCTCAGTATTGGGGTATCAGGGGCAGTAATAGGGACACATACGGCAGCAGCGGCTCAGTATTGGGGTATCAGGTGCAGTAATAGGGACACATACGGCAGCAGTAGCTCAGTATTGGGGTATCAGGGGCAGTAATAGGGACACATACGGCAGCAGCAGCTCAGTATTGGGGTATCAGGGGCAGTAATAGGGACACATACAGCAGCAGTAGCTCAGTATTGGGGTATCAGGGGCAGTAATAGGGACACATACGGCAGCAGTGGCTCAGTATTGGGGTATCAGGGGCAGTAATGGGGACACATACGGCAGCAGCGGCTCAGTATTGGGGTATCAGGTGCAGTAATAGGGACACATACGGCAGCAGTGGCTCAGTATTGGGGTATCAGGGGCAGTAATGGGGACACATATGGCAACAGCGGCTCAGTATTGGGGTATCAGGGGCAGTAATAGGGACACATACGGCAGCAGTGGCTCAGTATTGCGGTATCAGGTGTAGTAATAGGGGCACATACGGCAACAGCGGCTCAGTATTGGGGTATCAGGTGTAGTAATAGGGACACATACGGCAGCAGTGGCTCAGTATTGGGGTATCAGCAGAATGAGGAGTTTGTGCAGGTTGGGGATAGATGGGGACGGGGCTGGAAATGTGAGAAGTCTGATGTGTCATCATAATTTCTGCAGACGAGTCCTGGTGGAGAAGTTGTCTTGTTGGGCTGGGCCAGATGGAACAGACGAGAAAAGTGAACGATTCCATCAGAAAGAACGTCATCTGTAAGTTATTATCTATAACTGTGCTGTGATCTCTTATATGGTCTGTAGGACTGGTATCTACCAATATATGGTCCTCATATAGTAGTATCAGTGTTTTTATATAGATATATTTTCAGTCACAGTGCGGTCATCTGCTGATGTTCCCCTATGCTCACAATTAGGGTGCACCATGTAGCTGTAGTCAGGTCAGGTACCTCGTTAGGGGCCCACTCAGATTTTTCTCCCCCCCTAAGCTGAAACCCTAGCTACGCCTCTGTCCTTGACTGATCTCACCATTCTTCTTCTCTTCCTTTCTGATGTTTTTCTTGGCCTGCCACTTCTGGCCTTAACAAGAACTGTACCTGTGTTCTTCCATTTCCTTACTATGTTCCTCACAGTGGAAATTGACAGGTTAAATCTCTGAGACAGCTTTTTGTATCCTTCCTCTGAACAACTATGTTGAATAATCTTTGTTTTCAGATCATTAGACAGTTGTTTTGAGGAGCCCATGATGCCACTCTTCAGAGGAGATTCAAACAGGAGAACAACTTGCAAGTGGCCACTTTAAGTAGCTTTTCTCATGATTGCATACACCTGGCTATGAAGTTCAAAGCTCAATGAGGTTAGAAAACCAAAAAAAGTGCTTTAGTAAGTCAGTAAAAAGTAGGTAGGATAAGGGTGCCCATACTTATGCACCTGTCAAATTTTGAATGCAGATTGCACATTTTCTGTTAGTACAATAAACCTCATTTCAAGGCAGAAACATTACTGTGTCCAACAGTTATTAGATATATGAAACTGAAATAGCTGTTGCAAAAAAAACAATTTTTATAAAACATTAAGCTTTAGATTAATAGGGGTGCCCAAACTTTTTCATATAACTGTATATTTATTTTTTTGCTGGCATGCAGGTGATCTATACATGTACATCCACTATTCAGTTGGCGATTATGTAGCCCTTATTTAAATACATCTACAATTTTTTTGCACTATGTTTGTACTTTATATTTATGTATTCAATAGTATATATGTTTCATGGATTCCCTGAGTATTAATCTGAGCACTTGCTTTTTATATTTATACTTTTATGTCAGCTGTCAATTCAGTTTATTTGCTTACACTGTTATCGGCACTAGCTCCGTACATTATTTATAATTTATATAACACTCTTAACATGATTATTTTTGAATATATGATAGACAATGGGTCTGTAATTTTGATATATATCTAGTTATATTCTGCTAAGGTTTGATAAATGTATGCTGATACTTATCCACTTTGCTTTCAGTTGCACATAATACCTAATGGTCCGGGTGTCCCGCCTTTTTGCCTCCTTTGTGGTGTTTTTGGTCCGTTTTAATATTTTGCCATATGTATTGCTTTTTATTGTTTTGTTTAATAATAAAAATGTTTTTATCTTCTACTTTGGCTAATATTTAGAGTGTTTTTGTTGGTGCACATTTGTAAAAATACAATCTAGCAAAATATAAAATCAATTATCAGCCGCAGTAGAGCTACATGAACTTTCCCTGGCAGACTCCTATGTGATGTATACAACAATCTCAGGGTCTCCTATGTGATGCATACACATCAATCTCAGTGTAACCTATGTGATTTATATACAGCAGTCTCAATGTCTCATATGTGATATATACAGCAGTCTTAGTATATCCTTTGCGATGTATATAGCAGTCTCAGCATCTCCTATGTGATGTATATACAGATGTCTTACTATATCCTAAGTGATGTATATACAGAAGTCTCAGTATCTCCTAAGTGATCTATATACAACAGTCTCAGTGTATCCTATGTCATGTGTTCAGCAGTCTTAGTATATCCTAACTGATGTATATACAGCAGTCTTAGTATATCCTAAGTGATATACATACAGCAGCCCAGCATCTCCTATGTGATGTATATACAGATGTCTAAGTGTCTCTTATGTGATGTTTATACAGCAGTCTAAATGGCTCCTGTATGATGTATATACAGCAGTCTCTATGTTTTTTATGTGATGTATAAAACAGTCTCAGTGATTTATGTGTGATGTATTCACCACAGTCTTGATGTCTATGTGATGTATACTGGATACCTCCCTCTGCTTGAGTTCTATAAACTATGCATGAGCAGTGATGAATTTTCCACTTTGAGGAGACTTGCAATGAAATATGTACATGTGTTTGGAACAACTTACTGCTGCAAGCCAGTCTTTTCAAATGTTACTATTGCAAAGAGTCGACTGTGCTCCAGACTGACCAACGGCACTTAGAAAAGTAGTTGTGAGAAGCAACATCATCATTACCACCTAATGTCATACACTAACAAATTATCCATTTTTCCATGCCCAATAAAAATATAAATTAGTTACTGTACTCTACCTCCATTTTATTACAAGTCTCTCTTCTGTGTCTTCAACACCCTATCACTGCGCTACTCCTACTCCTCCAATTTATTACACTTTCATGTCCTCCCTCCCAACCCACACAATAATTCATTGTAATGTCATGCCCTCTATCCCACTCCCCCAATTGATCTGACTGTATGTAACTATACTCTTTTATATTTTTTAACTATTCTTCAATAAAATGGAAGTTTTATAATACAAGACCTCTGAAGGTGCAGCGGATTCTTCATCGCCGGTCATGCACATTTTTCCCAATTCATTATAGTGTCATGTCCTCTTCCGCACCCCCAGTTCATTATAATGTCATGTCCTCTCTAGAACCCTTCACCCCAATCATTATAATGTCATGTACTCTCTCCCACTCCCCATCCACATTTCAGAATGTCATGTCTTTTCTCCCACCCCTCCACCAATTATACTTTCCTGTTCTCTCTACCATCCCCTTTGATTAAACATTCATGTCCTATCCACACCCTGCATTTATCATAATTTCATGTCCTCTCCCTTGCCCCCAATTTATTATAATGTCATGTCTTCTCTTCCACCCTGAATTCATTATAGTTTCATGTCCTCTTCCCACCCTTACCCCCATTCATTATAATGTCATGTCCTCTCCCCAGCCATTAGTTTCAAATCCCACCCTCAGTTCATTATAATATCATTACCTCTCTCCCACTCCCAATTAATTATATTTTCATGTCCATTCCCCTACCCCCAATTCATTATAATTTCTTGCCTTATCTCCAACTGTCTACCCCCATTCATTGTCATGTCCTCTGCCACCCCCCAGTCAAAATTAATTAGAGTTTCATATCCTCTCTCCCACCCTCTATTCATTATAATGTCATGTGCTCCCCCACCCCCAATTCATTAGATTTTCATGTCCTCTTCCCCACTCCCAATTTATTACAATTTCATGCCCACTCTCCCACCCTCCACCCCCATTCATTATGTCATGACTTCTGCCACCCCCAGCCTCATCATCATGTTATTATAATGTCATGTCCTCTCTACCAACCCATACCCCAAATTGATTATAATGTCATGTCCTTTCCCCAATTCATACTTTCATGTCCTCTCCCCCACATTCTATACCCATTCGTTATAATGTCATTTCCACTCAAATACCCCATCCTGAATTCATTATGCTTTAATGTCCTCTCCCCCACCTTTTATTCATTAAAATGTGATGTACTCTTTCCCACCCTAAACCCCCTCATTCATTATATGTCCTCTGTCCCACAATCCATTGTACTTTCGTATCCTCTCCTCTACCGTCCATTCATTACACTTTCCTAACCTCTCCCCTACCCTCCATTTATTATATTGTCATATCCTCTCTCCCACCATTACATGATGTTTTCATGTCTTCTCCCACCACCCTCTATTCATTATAATGTTATATACTCTCCCCCACCCTCCGCCCCCCATTTGTTATAATGTTATATCTTCTCTCCCATGCCCCACACCCATTCATTATAGTCTCATGTCCTCTCCCCCACCAATTCATTATATTTTCATGAGTTTCACTTTTTTTGAACCAGCTAGCGTGATGCCGCCACGGCTGAATCATAGACAAGGCGACAGCTTCATGTAGTTGCACTGCCATTCGCTATTACTAATAAAGTCAAGGGCTTTGATTCATCAAACTGTTTATGTAAAGTACTTTTGAAAGTCGCAAAAATTTAGCAACTTTTGTCGTTTTCACGATAATTAAAATGGGCTGAACTGTAGAGAAGCCGGTGTGGGATGGATGGGGCATGGCTACAGCGGCACTTGAAATTAATCAAAAGTGGCAGTGTTTCATTTGCTGGAAATGTCACACCAAACATTTTTGGGGCAGCGCACACCACTGATACCATGCGTTGAATTGATCAAGCGGTGTGCGTCTCTAAATGAATTCAGTGCATCTTATTCCTGCACGCATATAATAAAGATTGGCATGTATGAAATGTCAGTCTTAATAAGTCTAGAGCTTTGAAAACCTAAGAAGATCACATGGGTCTACATTGATTTAGAAAAATCCAGCAAAGAATGTTCATGCTTACACATTTCAGGCTGGACGCCCCTAGTTCTAGCATAGTGCAGATTCTGATTGTTATGCATGGGCAATAGGAGTGCATTAGAGACAGGTTTGATCCATGAGGTTTCAAATATTCTAATAGAACGTTGAATCCAATAATTTTGGACAAATAAGAGGTCCACTGTAGAAAACAGAGCATTTAATTCACAGATAATAACATTTGAAGCTCATGACTCTTCCTTCTCATCTCCATGTGTGATGATGTAACACAGAGACTTGTAGTCAATGTTCCCGGCCACATCAATCGGGGTCACAGCAAACATCTGTTCCACCTGGAAAAAACAAAGATTAGAGACACATGAGCTCTAAACTTAACTCATACATGTGTGCTGGCCATAGATAGCAGATAGTTATACTTGCCGATTATTGAAGGTAAAGGTTTGGGAGTTATAGGTATGCAGCCACCAACATTTTTGCCACCCATAGCCACACCTTGATTCCCGACAACCAAATGTACTTTGGGCCCCAAAAAAACTTCCAAAAATGCTTGTTTCTGGGAGATTTCAGGGTCGTTTTGGTGGCACCTGGGAAACTGGCTGACTTTTCTCTGAATCATGGGTGTCACCCCCATTTCAAAAGAGTTGAGAATTATGATTGTAGGACAAACCGTGTTCAATCACTTTGGCTGTTACTGATTCATAACCTGAAAGCTGTCGTCCAAGTAAAAAAAAAAAGATTCATGTCTTCCAGAAACAGCGCCCCTCTGCTCCATAGGCTGTATGTGGTATTACACCTTAGCTGCTCCATTCACTTAAATGGAGATTAGGTTCAATAACACCATAAGTAAAAACTAAGTGAGAGAGCAACGGAGCCCATTATCAAGTGTTAAAATGTCACAGACAGTCCTTAAGACGCCTCATATGATCTTTCGGCTGAAAGCTATCTCCCCTATCACCCTATAATCAGGAATACTTGGCTCGGCTGAGCACTCCTGTGTTTTCTGCCACTGCCTGTCTAATGTATATGGGGGTCTTTACACCTGAGATATATCCACCCTACAGTAATCCAGTCATTTTGCCCAACAATACTTGTAATGTTTAACCTTTGCAAAATACTCTTGAAAAAATACTCATTCATTGTAAGGGGCGAAACGTTGCTGTTTGCAAAAGCAATAAACTTTTGTATCTTGGGAGATGTAATACCAGACAAATTCCATAGATAAGAGAGGCGCTATTGTGAAAAAAAAGACCAAAATGAATCAAAATGGTAGATGCATAGGAGGCAAGATAAAACCAGTGGGGTTACTAAGGAATACCCCTGACGCGCGTTTCACGCACAACTTCCTTCCAACTTGCTGTTTTAAATATATCTGTACTTATCATATTGATCCATATTTTGTATATGAATTATTGACCACATTGCCTGTATTAATCATGTATTAGGATATAAATTTGTGTGTACATTTGGAGGTCCCTTGTGTGTTTTATGCTTATGTCTGACATTCCTTATATAGTTTTTTATATTTGTGCTAACTATTTAATAACCAAAAAAAAATTAATGATCCTTGACTAGTGCACTTATATCGCTATAGGTTTACTTCGAAATATAGATTGTAACTGGCAAATTATGGGGTAATTTATTTATTTTACTTACCTATATAGCGCCACTTATTCTACAGCGATTTATAGACATCATGTGAACATTTAATTAGGATGGTATAGTGCAAATCATGGAACTGTATCTCACCTCTTCTGCTGTAAATTTGTCCGCTTGTGTCATCAGTAGATGTTTTAGCCTGAACATAGGAAAATTATTCCAGATTAATATATTTGTTCACTGACCACTTGCAGAATATCCCATGCAAAGGCCAAAGTCAGCCTGTATTTTCAGCAGGTCAATAAGATCACCCAATCAGTAGCATCCAATGGGCATCGGTGCAAGATTTGGACCTGGTACCCGCGCCCTCAGCTGTTGGTCAAACGTATGGGCCATAGCAGTTTTCTAAATTCTTTAAGGACGTTCTTCTTGGGTTCCTTCCTGGCATATACTATATGTCCCACATCCTTGGTCCATCCTAGTATATATGTGCTCTATCCTGGTATATAAGTCCGTCATCCTGGCCCCAACCTGTTATATTTATATACATGTATAATATATCCTCCATCCTGTTATGTATCCCTCATGCTGGCCCATCTTGGTATTTATATATGTCCTCCATCCTGGTATATATGTTCCCCTTCTTGACCTCATCCTGGTATATATTCCCCATCCTGGAATATGTGTTCTGTATCCTGGTATATATATATCCCCTATCCTAGTATGTATGTTCTCCATCCTGGTATATACGTCTCCCATCCTGGTATATAGAGTATATCCCTGATCCTGGTATATGTCCCCCATTCTGCCAATGTTTTTTAATGCATAGAAAAAAAACTAAATTATTCTACTCACGTTCCCTCTGCTCCCCCGCCGTGTGGCGTCCTCTTCTGAAGCTGGCGGCTGACTTCAGAGTGCAAGTGACTGGTGTGCATGACGTCACTGCCATGTGCCCCCAGTCACATGTACAGTGACGTCAACTGCTAGCCTCTGATTGGCCGGCAGTGTGTATTGTAGCGCTGTGCCCCAATACACTTCAGCTGAATGCGTGTCCAAGGATGCACAGCCAGTTGAAGTTTGTGTTGCCGGGCCCCTGACCTGCATGGACCTGATTGCGGTTGAGACCTCTGTGACCACATCGCCATGATCATTACACCCCTGCATCCAATGGATAGGGGGTCCTCCCTAATTTCCAGCAACAGATAAGGATTGGACTTCTTGAATTTCAAAACTCTAAATTATGAAATATTTTCCAGGGAGATGGTGATAATTTTTACTGATGGCTGTAACCCATTAATATAATTTATTGTCTACAGCTGCCAGCGAAATGTAATAACTATGTGGCTGCCAAACATTTCCTTAAGATTTTCTGTGATGTTTCAACCAACTCAAATCCGTCCCCACTTGGGTTAGGTGGATGTGTGCCAGGGATTAAAAACTCTCCAAAACAAGTAAGCTTCAAAACATGTAACGTCACATACTCATCTTTGTTGACATTTCCTGTTCCATTGGGGTCCAGAAGTTTAAAAGCGCTGAGTATAGAGTCCTCTGGGTCCGTCCCTGGGAAAAAAATATATATTAGGAGAGTCAATTGCCTCTGTGTTTGTCTCTGTTCACACTGCCATCAGAGTCTGCATGGGCAATTTTGGTTGAATGTATCGTGATGAAGACACTTCAATAATATCAAATTGTCTTCATCACTGGAATGAAGGTACAACTAGCCATTGTTCCGGGTTGGTTGCACTGTTACATCTATATATAGCTCAGACGGACCACTTGACGGATTAGTGACATTGTTCGAAGTAGTAAATGTCGCCAGCACCATCTAGTCTAGGTTTCCCTCCAGGAGAAAGATAGAGGCCATGAATGTTATTGATGGACTCACCATTAAGCTTCTCTCCAAACAGTGTCAAGAACACGGTGAAGTTAATCGGCCCTTTTCCTTCCTTCAACATTCCTTCAAGCTCTTCATCATTTGTATTCATTTTGCCTGAACAAGTAGAATTAATAGAAAGTTTCTTTAATGGAAAATCACTTTAGTTTATCACTTTTTCTCAATATGTGAATGTTCACACAGTACATGAGAAGAAAAGATGGCAACAGTTTGGATAAACCCATGTACAGGAGAGCTGTAATGGAAACCATATTGGCTGTCACCCAGTTTTCCAACAAACAGATATAACTTGTTTTAGATCCTTAACGGGGTTGTCTACCACTCAGACAACCCCTTCTCAATCCTTGTAAAATAATAACACTTATACTCACCTCCGGTGCTGTTCCATCGGTGTCGGCCTTGGTCGTCTAGGGGCCATATGACATGTTATGTCACGTGACCTACTTGGTCAATTAGTGATTTCTTCACTCTCCTCGTCTTTGGACATATCACATACATCCGGAGAAAATGAGAGAGCAGAAGGAGCTCTCACTTCCTCCAGACGTATGTGATTTGTCCGAAGGTGTGGAGAGTGAAGAAATCGCTGATTTTCTTCTAGAATTGTGTGACATATGGTAACAATGTCAGACAAGCCCCACAAGAGACAGTGGCAACACTAAATGAATGGCGTCGGCATCAGAGGTGAGTATAAGTGTTATTTTAAAAGGATTGAGAAAGGGTTGTCCGAGTAGTGGGCAACCCTTTTAAAAAAAAACAGATGGCCCAAGGACTTAAGATGGTTGACTTAGAGTTCACCATGCCAGTTAACTTCCTGTTGCCCCCTCTGGTATTTCTCCAGATGGATGCATGGTCGTCCATTATTATAGATTTTAAAATACAAAATGAATTACTTACCCAACTGCATGTAGGTCTCTTTCAGGTCAGACTTGCTGATAATACCATCACGGTTTTGGTCTATGCAACTGAAGGCCTATGCAACACATAAAATGGCATGTCACCTCCTCGTAGTAGAAGATATAAGTAATGAAAGTATAAGACTGTCGCTCCTCTTCTATGGTCTAGTTGTGAACAAAAAAAAAACTCTAGAAAGAGACCTGGACCTCAAATCCAAGTAATATGCGGTATATTGATCTATTACGGCTAAGACACATTTACTATAGTGAACAAGACGTTCTTAGTTCCCATGTTGATCAGAATGTATAAGCCCACTGCCACATCACAGCAAACTTTTTTTTTTTTAACCCTCCAGGAGTATTGTTGCTTGGCACCCACCGCTGCCACAATACTGCACTAGCCGGGAAGCGACCCCGATGCACTATGCCTGGTATGTTGCAAACCCGCTAAGAGTGATTTCACACTCCGTTTAAGCACCTGTTCAGTGATTCCCACTGAGTGTAACGTCCGAACTCCCATTTTGCATCGGGGTCCATCAGACTCTAGTTACGCCACTGTTGTTGTGGTGCTATGCTGTGTGGGTGGTGTTATCCGGAATCATGGAGGCTATGCCTGGCTGCACGGGTGGTGGGGCGCATCTGGGTCACAACTTCTGCTGGCGCGCTGTTGTGAGCACCAGCTCACCTACTAAGAGGTTTGCCAGGACGTGATAATGGGCTTATATGTTCTGATCAAAGATCATCTTGTTCTTCTTCAGTTTTGTACATTTTTCATAGACGTAGTAGAATAATTTATACCATTTGGTTGTGCGGCTCATGGTTTTTCTCCAGTTAGGTCGTCAACAAAATCTATGCAGCCCCCATACTAAATATGTCTATCTGGGTGCACATCAAAGCTATAATGTAACCCAACCTAATTGCCGCACACACTAGCAAACCACTGAGCAGAATTTTTAGCAAATCAACATCTACTATCTCTTGGGCAATTGACTTTTAGATATTGGAATCAAGTTCAAGACAACTGATCAGAATCTTATTTTTTTTTCTAGTAATTACACCTGAGCCTATACATAATGTGACAAAATCCTAGGTCTGATTGTAATCACCTCCTTAAATTCTTGGATCTGTGACTGCTCAAACATGGAAAAGACATTGGAGGAGCCTCTCTGGGCACTTTTAGCTGCGGCTTTACCACGTGTCACTGCTTTCCTGCTGGCCTGCAAAATAGCATAAAAGACCCAAAATCATAGCTTACTGTACACTGAACAGACAAAAGCTAAAAACAAATTCACTTTGTGTGGTAGAAAGCATGGAACATGCGATCAATAGCTCAGTGGGTCCAATGCTGGACATGGACCTCCCAGAAGAACCGCTACTGCTTGTTCCACTTTACTCTCTTCTGCCTATGATAGATTAGCAGATATAAAGAACAGCAACACCAGCAGTATCCAATAAATGTGGCTATCACTCATGTTGGTTGTTTTCTATGGGATATTTTGCGTAGCTCTTATAGGGACACTATGATTGCCACTGTTGGGGATGCACTTATTTCTGACTTATACATGTTCAGAGCTGATACTTGTCTAATTTTTCCATTTGGTCAGTGATGATGGAAACATGGACTGTGATTGGCGACTCTAGACAATAAAATCACAGAAATAGTAATTTTGGTAACTGACGACTAAAGGTGGATTTTGTGAACAGAAAGGACAAGGATGCCGCGCTTATCCCGATTCACAAAGAAAGGAAGGCTTCGTGATGGATATGTACGCTGCCACTTCTTTATTGGATAAAAAGTCAATACCTTTCAAGATCGGAGCAACCTCTTCATCAGGACAACTTATCACGATGAAGATAAGTTGTCCTGATGAAGAGGTTGGTCCGGCCTTGAAAAACGTTGACTTTTTATCCAGAAAAGCAGAAGTGTATATATATATATATATATATATATATACACAGTATATATACAGTGGGGCAAACAAGTATGTAGTCAGTCAGCAATAGTGCAACTTCCACCACTTAAAAAGATGAGAGGCGTCTGTAATTTACATCATAGGTAGACCTCAACTATGGGAGACAAACTGAAAAAAAAAAATCCAGAAAATCACATTGTCTGTTTTTTTAACATTTTATTTGCATATTATGGTGGAAAATAAGTATTTGGTCAGAAACAAACAATCAAGATTTCTGGCTCTCACAGACCTGTAACTTCTTCTTTAAGAGTCTCCTCTTCCCTCCACTCATTACCTGTAGTAATGGCACCTGTTTAAACTTGTTATCGGTATAAAAAGACACCTGTGCACACCCTCAAACAGTCTGACTCCAAACTCCACTATGGTGAAGACCAAAGAGCTGTCAAAGGACACCAGAAACAAAATTGTAGCCCTGCACCAGGCTGGGAAGGCTGAATCTGCAATAGCCAACCAGCTTGAAGTGAAGAAATCAACAGTGGGAGCAATAATTAGAAAATGGAAGACATACAAGACCACTGATAATCTCCCTCGATCTGGGGCTCCACGCAAAATCCCACCCCGTGGGGTCAGAATGATCACAAGACGGTGAGAAAAAATCCCAGAACCACGCGGGGGGACCTAGTGAATGACCTGCAGAGAGCTGGGACCAATGTAACAAGGCCTACCATAAGTAACACACTACGCCACCATGGACTCAGATCCTGCAGTGCCAGACGTGTCCCACTGCTTAAGCCAGTACATGTCCGGGCCCGTCTGAAGTTTGCTAGAGAGCATTTGGATGATCCAGAGGAGTTTTGGGAGAATGTCCTATGGTCTGATGAAACCAAACTGGAACTGTTTGGTAGAAACACAACTTGTCGTGTTTGGAGGAAAAAGAATACTGAGTTGCATCCATCAGACACCATACCTACTGTAAAGCATGGTGGTGGAAACATCATGCTTTGGGGCTGTTTCTCTGCAAAGGGGCCAGGACGACTGATCCGGGTACATGAAAGAATGAATGGGGCCATGTTTCGTGAGATTTTGAGTGCAAACCTCCTTCCATCAGCAAGGGCATTGAAGATGAAATGTGGCTGGGTCTTTCAACATGACAATGATCCAAAGCACACCGCCAGGGCAACGAAGGAGTGGCTTCGTAAGAAGCATTTCAAGGTCCTGGAGTGGCCTAGCCAGTCTCCAGATCTCAACCCTATGGAAAACCTTTGGAGGGAGTTGAAAGTCCGTGTTGCCAAGCGAAAAGCCAAAAACATCACTGCTCTAGAGGAGATCTGCATGGAGGAATGGGCCAACATACCAACAACAGTGTGTGGCAACCTTGTGAAGACTTACAGAAAACGTTTGACCTCTGTCATTGCCAACAAAGGATATATTACAAAGTATTGAGATAAAATTTTGTTTCTGACCAAATACTTATTTTCCACCATAATATGCAAATAAAATGTTAAAAAAACAGACAATGTGATTTTCTGGATTTTTTTTTCTCAGTTTGTCTCCCATAGTTGAGGTCTACCTATGATGTAAATTACAGACGCCTCTTATCTTTTTAAGTGGTGGAACTTGCACTATTGCTGACTGACTAAATACTTTTTTGCCCCACTATACGTGCCTCTTCCTGATGAAGAGGTTAGTCCGACTTTGAAACGCGTTGACGTTTTTTCCAGTAAAGAAGTGGAAGCGTACATATCCTTCACAGAGTCTTCCTTTTGTTGTGAATCAGGAGAAGCGTGGCATCCCTAACCTTCCTTTTCACAAAACACAACTTTATGCAGTCTACCAACGGATTTATGTAGGATTTAGCAGTGGGATCATCCACAGCATTTCGTGTCTACAGCCATCGGAGGTGTTGTTCTGAACACAACACAATAAGGTGAGTATCCTAACACAGTTGGAAAAGAAGTGCTTCCCTCATATTTGGAACAATCAGTGCCACCCAATAAAACTATTTTCTCTATTTTTTACAGAATTTAAAAAAAAAAGTTTGGTAAATTAGTTCACTGTAATATGCCAAATGACAATATAAGTTCTCAGGACTATAATCTGTAACGTCCCCAAGAGGAAATCTGAACAATTACTGGCTGAGTTACACAAGGACGAGGCAGAGGACCCTACATGTGCATAGAAAGCCTAGCTCACCATCTTACCAGGCATCTGCCCAGCAGGATGGGGTGGCCACTGGATCTGTCTAGGATCATTTTGAGATAAAAAAGAGTTCACTATTGTATATCGACGGATCCTCTTAAATATGTGCTATGGTGGCTCAGAGGTTTGCACTGTTACTTTAGGTCCTGGGTTCATATCCCACCAAGGACCACATCTACAAGGAGTTTGTATGTTCTCCTCATGATTGTGTGGGGTTCCTCCGGTTTCCTCCCACACCTCAAAGACATCCTGATAGGGAATCCCGATTGTGAGTCCCAATGGGGACAGCCATGATAATGTCTGTAAAGCGCTGTGAAATTAATGGCGCTATATAAGTAATGCATAATAATAATTATAGGTGGATGGAGCTATAGGATTTCATCTACCTTTTCCAGAGTTTTGTGCCATGTCCTCACAGTATGTCTGCATACAGAGGATTAATCTCAGTTTGTCATTCCTACTCATGTCAAAAAATTGAGGAAATTTGTATCCAAATTCTGATTACTACGATCCCCAATGAGTCTTTTCTAAAAAGCAGTATGAAGTATTGGGAATCTCATAGAATGTCAGTCCATTACTCACGTGACTATACAATATATATAGGACATATAGGAATGTTTGGATATAGCTGAATATATAAAACACACACACAATAAACGTGGTCACTTACCATTTCTTCTGTCTTCTTTTGTCCAGTGCCCCTCCGTTCACAGACCCCCACTTTTTATACTGCTCTTTATCAGAACTATAGTTAAAATAGGACTACAGGAGCTGCAGAGAACCAAAGATGGCCCTGCCAAGCAGCAAGAGATAAGGGCTTAAGTGTCCAAATTCCAGTCCCTCCAGCTGATATCAGACCGTGCTGAGGTCCTACAGAGAAACCCCCGGACATCTTATACTAATACTCAATGACTAGTCTGGTTCCCCTCCGCATTGTTATCTTATATTTTCATCCTAACTAGAATCTCCCCAGATTATATTTATAGCTCATAGCTAATAAGCTTCCATGGTGGCCAAGTTTCCCTCAGGTTGTGATATGTTGTCCAAGGTCAAACTTACATTTCTTAACAAGCCGAATGCATTTCTAACAATGTAATCGACAGTACAAGGATCCATAATCCCCCACAAGTCTGCCGCCCACCAACACCCTGTGTGGGCAGACATATCATTGGTGTTACCTGTACAAGGGCTCAAGGGGTGAGGGGCCACATCCACCTCCAAAGTAGGTGGATTGAGCATTATGATGAGTTATTGGATGGCAAAAGAGCCCATATTCTGTTCTTGTACAGGGGCCCCCTTATGTCTGTGTCCGCCAGTGCTCTAAAGTGCCATTTATCAGATCGCAAGGATGAAGTGCAACTGTGGCAAATGTCAGCACATACTACTGACTGCAAGATCTACCCAAGGACCTCCATGTTAAAAGGGTTGTCCAGGACTTTGGTGGGGGTTAGAAGTTTGCTAAAAACACAATATACAGAAACACAGAAGCATTGCCACTTACTGTAAAAGTGATCAAGAGAATATAATGTATAACATGTATAAACATTATAAAAATCTAAAAGCTGAAATCATTCAATTATTAAATCATCAATTTTTCCCTAATTTAAGCAATTAGTTTCTGTCCCATGGGGTTGTTACCTTCCTCTGGATTAATATATTAGGCTATAATTTGAACCTGATGGACTTAACCCTTTCGCCCCCCGGCCCTTTTCTGTTTTTGTGTTTCTGTTTTTCGCTCCCCTTCTTCCCAGAGACATAACTTTATTTATTTTTCCGTCAATATGGCCATGTGAGCGCTTGTTTTTTTGCGGGATGAGTTGTACTTTTGGACAACACCATTGGTTTTACTATATAGTGTGCTGAAAAATGGTGCTGTGAAATTGCAAAAAAGGGCAATTCCACAATTTTTTTTTTTTCTTTTTTTTTTTTTCCCTTTTTCACCAAACGCGAAAACTGACCTGGCATTATGATTCTCCAGGTCATTATGAGTTCATAGACACCAAACATGTATTTGTTCTTATTTACTTAAGTGGTGAAAAAAATCTGAAGATTGTAAATAAAAAAAAGTCATAATATTCCGAGACCTGTAGCGTCTCCATTTTTCAGGATCTGGGGCCGGGTGAGGGCTTATTTTTTTGTGCACCGATCTGACGTTTTTATTGATACCAATTTAGTGTAGATACGATGTTTTGATTGCTCGTTATTGTATTTTAATGCAATGTTGTGGCAACCAAAAAAACCCGCAATTCTGGTGTTTTTACCTTTTTCTCGTTACGCCGTTTACCGATCGGATTAATTCTTTTTATATACTGATAGATTGGGCGATTCTAAACCAGACACTTCTCTGCCCTCGGTACACTCCTCTCTGCACTGTCAAGGGCAGAGCAAAGTCATGTGCAGCGCATGCGCCGGCATTCTTTGACCTTTAAGAATAATAATTTTTATCTATATAGCACCAACATATTCCGCAGCATTTTACAATTAAACAGGGACATGTACAGACAACAAATTCAATACAAGTTAAGACAATTTAAACAGTGACATTAGGGGTGAGGTCCCTGCTCGCAAGCTAACAATCTACAAGGAAATGGGGGGGACACAATAGGTGACAAGTGCTTGTTATTTCAGGTCTGGCAATTATAATAAATAGGGATTTTCATATAAAGCTGCATGATCCGTTCATCAGCCCGTGTGTTTAAGTGCAATAGTCAAGTATCAAGTGCAGTTATTGTGTGCATGGAGGGTGTGGAGACAGATGAATAGTAGGGTGCAGATTCAGAATAATAGTTGGAAGGAGGGAACAGGGCAAAGTTAGTTTACTGAGTAGTTGATGTGGTAGGCTTGTTTGAAGAGATGGGTTTTCAAAGCGTGCTTGACTAGGTCGGGGCTAGGTATCAGTCTGATCGTGTGGGGAAGTGTATTCCAGAGAGCTGGCGCAGCACAAGAGAATTCTTGGAGACAGAGGTGCGAGGTCTGGATTACCGGGGATGTTAGTCTTAGGTCATTTGTAGAAAGGAGGGCACGTGTAGGGCGATAGACGGAGATGAGAGAGGAGATATAAGGTGGTGCAGAACTGTGGAGAGCTTTGTGGGTGAGAGAGATGAGTTTATACTGGACCCTGTGGCGAATGGGTAGCCAGTGTAATGACTGGCACAAGATGGAGGCATCGGTGAAGCGGCTGGACAGAAATATGACCTTAGCTGCCGCATTGGCAGCGCCCCAGAGTCCTGGTCGTTGCAGTAATGTTATTCTTCCATAAGGAGGAGTGATGTTACGTCTGAAGGCAATGAAAGAGATCTTCTGTCCAGGTATCACAACCACAAAACACACTTCACACTCCAGTCCACCAGGGGGAGCCATGCTTCTATCTATTAGGGCACTCCTCACACTTAGGTAAAACTGGTGGGTTGGTTAGGAAGTTAGACAGAAGCTGACTGGAGGGAGTAGGAGATAGTCAGTGAGTCCCGACTGAGTTTGGCAGAGGCTGGTTGGAGTGGGTTCCAGCCAGCTCCAGACTGCAACCTGCGGAAGGCGAGGGTACACGGAGTTGCGCCTGCATCCCATGCGGCAGAATCCCAAGAAAGAGACATTGAACAGAACTGTGTTGCAGTGAGTGAGAAACGAAGTCATATCAAAAGGAGAGGAACGTCAGCAGGAGACCAGCTAGAAGCAGACTGCCTCCTTCTGAAGCGCAGTACCGGTAGCCAGAACACCGAGAGAGTGAGGATCTCTATGTCATTACTTTGGAGACTGGCAGGACAGTTGATTCCACGTTGGCTGCCTAACCATATATCCAGGAGGCAGGGTGGCAACTTGTGGGGGCCAGGGCGTCTCTAGGGTCCCTATAAAAAGCCTCAGGCCACCAGTCATACGGGTTTGTCCTATCCGTCAGGGGGACAGAGAGAAAGAGACTTAACATTTACAATAGTTGTGAGGACCTTACCGAGTTGCTCAGCAGGAACGGACTACAACGCTCAGGCGCTAGAGGAAGGCTACTGATTTTCACCTGGATAAGGGGACTCTGGATTTGCCTTCAGACCGGCCGGACCCTGCCTACCCTGTGGTCCCTACCCTGGACTGTGGATGTTGAAGCCTTCAGTAAAGGTAAAGAGACCGCAACCTTGTGTCCTCGTTATTCACTGCGCCTTACATCATCCACCATCTACACTCTGGGAAGCCCTGGGGACATACTTCACCTGTGGAAAGGTATACCATCTAGCTGCCATAACATCACCCCAGTGGACCCCTAAGCAGCATCGGTCACCCTGACCTAATACTACAGGTGGCGTCACGGACATTATCCCTTTAAAGACCTTTCCCATTTCTTCAACGGATCTCCCGAGGGCCACGGACCGAGTCAGCCACCGTGACATCCCCACTGAGAACCGAAGGGCCCGGTACCGATTACCCCTCAGCCCCTGGGGGTGCTTCACATTCAAGATGAATTGGAGAGGGGAAAGTTTGGTAAGAGGGAGACCGATCAGAAGAGAGTTGCAATAGTCCAGACGAGAATGAATAAGAACGACAGTAAGAGTCTTAGCAGTTTCAACGGTGAGAAAAGGTCGGATTCTGGAGATGTTTTTAAGATGCAGGTGACAAGAGCGAGTGATTGGATATAGGAAGTAAAGGAAAGTTCGGTGTCGAATATGACCTCAAGACAGGGGCATGCTGCTTGGGAGTTATGGTTGAACAATCCAGGTTAATTTCGATGTTAGGTAGACTGAGGTTAGTAGAGGGGAGAAACACAAGAAGTTCAGTTTTGGAGAGATTTAGTTTCAGATAGAGGGAGGACATGATGTTAGAGACAGCAGACAGACAATCCTTGGTATTTTGAATTAGGGTAGGGGTGATGTCAGGGGAAGAAGTGTATAATTGGGTGTCGTCAGCATAGAGATGATACTGGAACCCAAATCTGCTGATTGTTTGTCCAATAGGGGCAGTGTATAGAGAGAAGAGGAGGGGGCCCAGGACTGAGCCCTGCGGAACTCCGATAGTAAGGGGACGAGGAGAGGAAGAGGAGCCGGCAAAAGATACAGTGAAGGAGCGGTCAGAGAGGTAGGAGGAGAACCAGGAGAGGGCTGTGTCCTTGAGGCCTATGGAGCGGAGCATAGTGAGGAGGAGCTGGTGATCCACAGTGTCAAATGCGGCAGAGAGATCCAGGAGAATCAGCAGAGAGCAATGACCTTTGGATTTAGCTATTATTAGATCATTAGAGACTTTAGTGAGGGCAGTTTCAGTGGAGTGTAAAGAGCGGAAACCAGATTGTAAGGGGTCAACAAGAGTTATCCGAGAGATAGCGGATTATACGGGAGTGGACCAAGCGTTCCAGGAGTTTAGAGATGAAGGAAAGGTTAGAGACAGGTCTGTAGTTAGCAGTGCAGTTCTAGTCCAGGGATGGCTTTTTAAGTAAAGGGGTTATGATGGCATGTTTAAATGAGGAGGGAAAGATACCTTTCCCTGCGCATGCGCATTGCAGTACTTTGCTCTGTGCTCTGCGCTCAGCAGGGAAGAGACGTGCGCCTGTGCAGGAGCATGAAGTGGAACAGTGTCTGGATGGACGCATCATTCACATGAAGCAGAGAAGGAGGACGGCATCACAAGAAGAGAGGAGGCGCAGAATGATGACCAGCGACGCCCATCGGACCTGACTGTCTCCCCTAGGTGAATATAATAAAATAATTTTTTTTTTGCTGTACAGGGCAAATTGGAGTCATATACACAGTATTTTTTTAATGCTGTCACATAGGGTTGTAAGATGATGATCGTAGGTTATATGGGAAAAACATGGTGACAGGTTCTCTTTAAGTCTAACTTCTACCTTAAAAACTATGAAAACCCTATTTTCCTATTTTTTAAGTGAAAAAGAGAGGTAAAAGTAAAACTATTTAAATATTATGTGATTTATCCTTTACTGTAAACTCTGTATGAAATCGCTGGATTTGGTCATCTAAACCAGAGGTCCCCAACTCCAGTCCTCAAGGCCCACCAACAGGTCATGTTTTCAGGATTTCCTTTGCATTTCACCGGTGATGCAATTATTACCTGGGCAAGACTAAGGAAATCCTGAAAACATGACATGTTGGTGGGCCTTGAGGACTGGAGTTGGGGACCCCTGATCTAAACCCACCCCAAAAAATTAAGTAAAGAGCAATCAAAAGGTTATGCGCACATCAAAGTAATGCCAACAAAAACCTTGCCACGTAGATATTAAAGGGGCTGTCCAGCCTTACGCTATAAGTCTGCAGTCACACATGCTGGCAGAGAATTTAGGTTGTGATCCACAATTTCAGATGAAATTTTTATAAAATTTACAAAAATGTCTGCATTTCTGTTTTTTTTTTCAGTCAAGATGGCGTGCAGAGTGTACATTAATGTGAAAAAAATGAACTTTTTTGAATTTGTGGTGGGTTTTCTGTAAACACCGCCCATTTTCACTGCAGGGCATAGTTTACCTGTTTAATAAAGCTAAGGGAAGTTTTGGCAAATTTGGGACAGTTGTCTTGTATGCATACTCTCAAGACCCCCACATCCATTCCTACCTGCACCTGAATGTTTGATTAGAAAGAAATAAGTACACCCTTCCTATACAAGTGACAAGTTTTACTATTGTTGCCTTCTAGGGAGCCCCAAACCTCGTTAAAAGGATCCCATAGGGGGGGCTGGCCTATCTAACATATCGCAGATTTTTCATAGAAAGCAGCATAAAACCAGGCACTATGAGAACTACACTGTTTTAAAACTCTTTACACTTGCAAAAGTCAATGACGTCTCATTGATAACATTTATTTTAATGGGAAAGAAATTGCATCATAGCTCAACATATTAACAGATATCACCAAGAAATTAAAACGGGAAATTGAAAAACAGATCTGACATGCTGTACAGAAAATATTTTTTTTTTGTCAATAAAAACACGAAAAATATCTAAATAACAATAGGCCAAATACAATTCATTGTGGTGTATGTAGAATGCATATGGGAAATGATGTTCTATGGTCAAGAGTATAATATAGTGTTACTTATTCAAGAGGACGTGAAAGATAAAATCTAACGAATATACATACACTGATCGGCGATAACAGTAAAACCATCAAAGGCACAATATTGTGTAGGCCTCCTTCATGCCACCAAAACAGCTCTGACCCGACGAGGCATGGACTCCACAAGACCTTTGAAGAACCTAGTGGTATCTACACCAAGATGTTAGATCTCGAATTGAGAGCAAAGAAAATTTGAAGATGTGCCTCAAACCCTTCCTATATACATTTTGCAGTGTGGCAGGGGCTACTAAAAGAGGTTTCTGCCATTAGGGAATACTATTGCCATGAACAGGGCATACTTAGTCTGTACAACCTTTAGGCAGGTGACACGCGCGACCGTGACATGATGGGAGGATCCAAAGTTTCCCAGTAGAATATTGCCCAGAGTATCACACTAAGGGCTCTCTCACATGAGCATATAACTCAGACGAATGCTACCTGATGTTTTTCGGACAGCACTCGGCCCAATGTTATACTATGGGGCAGTGCAGATCTGTATTTTTTTTTCATGACGATTTGTCATGAGACAAATATGACGTGTACACAGACAATGAAGAAGATGGAGAAATTAGGTTCTCCATTTTGTTTGCACCTGTGATATGATTTTCTCATGCTAGAGAACCAGATCACACTCAGCAGACACTCGGCTCAATCTCTGATCAGAGTTTGAGACGATTGTCATTACCATAATCGATACTATTGTCATGGAAGAGAGAATCATCGCTCATGTGAGTGACCCCTTAACTCCACAGCTAGCTGTCTTTCTACATCTGCCTTCTTCTGCTGCTCCAGGGTCGAGTTTTGATGCTCATATGCCCATTATGGCCGACTGGGTCTATGCCTGTGACTATGCATCCCCAGCCACTGCAAGGTGCGATGTGTTGTCCTGACACCTTTCTATCATACCAAACATTAACTTTCTCCCAATTTGTAACTTCTTTACCCTTCAATCAGTAAGATTTGGTTGTCCTTGATCCCTTTCGTGACTTTTTACCTGTTGACCTAGCATGAACCACAAAGTGCCATTTTAGACATACTGTGCCCCAGTCGTCTAGCCTTCAAAATTTGGCTCTTGTCAATGTCACTCAGAACCTTACTTGTGCCCATTTTTATTGCTTCCAACACAATAACAAGTACTGACTTTTGACTTTTTGCTTAATTTATTCCACCCCCTTACCAATGTCATTGTCGCCAGACAATCAAGATTTTTCACCTTTCAGTGGTTCTAATGTTATGTCTGATTTAAAAAAGTAACTAACCTTTTTTTTATATATTACATATATTTTGTATAGCATGGAAGATGATGAAACTTTGCAAATCACTTTATTAAAGGATTTTTCTTCATTCCTGTAACAAAATGCATATAAGCAGCTTCCAAGCCTCCAATTTTCCTCAGTCTATTTGCCAGCCGTTAGCTGAATTGATATCATCAGAATTAGTGAAATCAATGTAAGGAGGTTGCTTTCCCTGCTCCTTACCTGGAACCATTTAGTCGGACAGCTGGGTTGTTGGGGGGAGGACTTTCTGCCCTGGACAGAGGGGACCATGTGACTGCTGGGGGCAGAGAGGAAGAGAGAGGGGTGTGGTCAGAAAAGAGCGGGAGAGCAGAGGGCGTGACACAGAGGGGATAGTGCGCCAGAGAGAGAGCAGGCTGCAGCGCCGCACTCCCCAAAAGAGAGTTCTCCCCTTGAGGGCACTGAGGCTGAGATACCAGCCGTATTGAAGGCTGGATGTGAGAGTGTGGACTTGGAAACCTCCGTAATCAGAGAAGACATATCACCTTACAGTGACCTGAGCGCACAGCCCCGGTGACCACACCGACAAGTCAGGACCCCTGAGTGTGACAAAGTAAACTGCTCAATGTGTGTGTAGCATTGCTGCTGCAGAGAGAAAGCCTGCCAGCCTAATATACAGAGACTCCCAGCAGAGTGGCTATGTAACTTCCTGCTGCCAGCTTTACTGGGAAAAAAGACTGCAACGACTTAACCCCAAAGTCTCCAGTTCCCAGGATACAGAGGAGACTTGTCAGACACATCACATTCATTAAGATTCAGTATTTTAGTGAATCAGGAGCATCTGACTCCAACACCCCCCTCTCATCAAACCTGGGATGAAAATCGCCTGTCTTGATAAATCACTATGGCCCTGATTAATCAAGAATCAGGGCCAGTCTTGATGAGGGGGTGGGGTGGAGTGCGAGGCGCTCGATTCATTAATGACAACAATGAGCATGGCACTTCTGGTCAGTAGGTGCACAAGTAGGATCCAGTCCCGTATGATACTGAGTATATAAAACTTGCCACTCAAATGTGATTGGAAAAAAGTGATATATTGGACAATTTCAATCCAGATTGAGAAAACATCCAGAATGAGAACATGTTTTATGGAGTTTCCTGGAATCTGTTCTAGTTCAGAGCGATAAAGGGGTGAATTGTCTGTGGCGCCCACTGCAAAGTGGAATGAGAAGGCCCCTGATGAAGGTCTATTCAGACCGAAACCTTTTCTCATTCTGGATGTCAATTGTCCAATAAATCACTTTTTTCATCACATTTGAGTGCTATGTTTTATATTTGCTTTGATTCATTAATAAATCAGGCAAGGTACGGACTGGAGTAACATTTGTGGTGTCAGGAACGCCACCACTCGGCATGATTTTGATAAGCAGTGGCCGCCACTCTCCCATCACTCCCACGTTTTAGAAGCTTACTGAAAATGTCATAAAAATGTTAAAGGTCACTATATTTTTGCACAGCTAAAGCTCTGATAAATTGGGGACTATGTGTATTCGGGAGTTGGGAAAGATAGCTGTCTGCAAAGGAGCTTTTATACAACAGCTATTTGATGTATATGGCCACCTTTAGTCATTTTCCATAGAGCTCAGTATGGCTGAAGATAAGTCCTCTATCAAAGTTCATCACTAAAACAATCATATCTGACTCAGAAAACTCAACTGAATCCCAATGTTCATGTATTGGCTTCTAACCAGGTTGGCTTTATCTTGATTCCTCAAGGAAGAAAGGGACAAATTTTATTTGGTGTGAAGCAAACATGCAAAAAAAGGTCTAGAGATGGTGCTGGGAGGTGAGCATCATAGACTTAAGATGATGCGACCCTTCCTGGGTTCTGCAACTCCCACGCCTGTATCGGTGACGTATCACCGCCCAGCACCACTGATGGTTTTTTGCATGCTGGCTTCAAACCAAATAAAATTAGAAGTTTTCTTTAATACCAAAAGTGTGCGGTGAATTACTCTATGATTCTGAGACATACACCCTGCTCCACCACACCTCAACACCTCGACCAAGTGCACGCCAACTTTGCTTCCTTGATTCCTCAAGGACCTTGTTTTTTATATGGAATGGCATGGGTGGGACATGCGCCCCTTCTCTTAAAATTAATTAAAAAGTGAATGGTAGACCATAAATGTCCATGTTTTTCGAAGACTTCAGGTGTTTTGCCCCCCTATTTTATCAAGCTTTACAGTTTATTCTAGAAAGGTCCACTTGTCATAGTCGATTATAAATTAAACCTAATTTACATTGTACAGTTTTAATGCACTTTTCTATCATTACCGACTGCTGTTAGCCACATTATTGTATTGTATTCACAACATACATTATAAAAATTTCGAGAGAAGGGATTCCATTAGCAAACGCTTAGCTATAGATGGATTCTTCTCTTTTATTACATATTATAGATATATACTCTTCAGCTGAACTGCCACACGTCATCCCACGTTCTAAAGAAGGCTGTGGCTTAATTCTTCTTTTCATTCTCCAGGCTGAAAGTTGACCATTGGGTTTGGTCAGGCTGTCAAAGTCTGTAAAGTGGTAATGTGTCTGCTTACATCCAACATTTCTAATTTCTTACCTGAGAAATCCACATGGAATCTGAAAAAGTGCGAGTCTGTAACCTAACAGCCAATACTTTGAAGGTCACCAGTACGTGACTGTCTTGAGAACTCTTCTTAGAGTATTGCCTTACGCACAAACAGACATATTGATTTGGCATGCATTTATGTGAAGAAAGCCAAAATTACACAGACATCCTGTAGGATATCTTTCTAACCAGACCATGTAATCTATCAATGTTCTGCAAAATACATACTAAAGCTAAGGGAAGATGTTTGTCCCTTCTAAACATCATGATGGATCCATATATGCTGTTTAGGCCTGTAGGACAATGTTGATGTAATGAAACATTGTGCACTTTTGAGACTTTTTTTACAGGTCTGTAGAAACTGACTCAGGAGGTACTGAATTCATATGTCCAAGGATTATGTTGCATGAGTAGCTAATGCCCAATAAGATAGGCCATCTTGTATGCTACCGCCGAAATCAAGGCTGCACCTCGCCCGCTGCCTTCCTCTGATTGGATGAAGGTGATATCACACCTCGGTGCCAGCTTGTGGACAGCTGTGTGGAAGTTATCCTTAAAGCTGAAAGTAGAAGAAAATGGCATCAACATCATTTTATGATCATAAAAAAATATAGAGATAAGGAATGTGGATCTCAACACTTGGATTTGCAAATTGTGAATTGGGCAAATAATTTTTGTCTGTAATGTAGACAACTAGATAGTTAACTTACGAAGGGTGAAGTTTGTAGACAGATCCATCCACTCCAACTGTGATCTTGAGGATGTCTTCTCCCTGATTTTTATGCATACGATTGAGGACTCCAGCAAGGCCAGCTGCGCACATGGCGGCTGCTCGTGTAGACACGCTTTCACATGCCATACGCACTGCGTGGCAGTCTCCCACGGTGGGCTGTAGACCCAGTGTCCGCAGGATGTTGCAAGTTTGCTTGAAGTCTGAAGAGTCTCTGGAAATAAGAATCACAGAAAAATAAAAATGGGGTTGCAACTAGCAATAGGGTGGAGATATAAGTAAAAAAGGGATTGACAGGATTGCTCATTTGGGGTTACTATGAATTCGTAAGCTACAAACAACGTCTCTCATTTTAGAGGACTCTGCTTTTTCGACAACTACAAGGACAACATATTGATTTTAAAGGCAATGCCTAATTTCTCCTGTGGAGGCACTGCAGGGAAATTGTAGACTTGTAGCCATGTTTTCCAACAGATTACAATTGATATTTGAGCGTCTCAACAGAGGAACACTCTATGATTGACATATCATCAGATAACATTTTACCAAAATTGGATTGTCCAAAGCGGATAGTCGGATTGAGGATTTATTAGTAGAAATATAAGCTATTACATTTCTATCTGCGACACAAATTGGGTTTCAAAACTTCCTCTCGTCTTCAGTTTTTCAGAAGCTTCTCCTCCAAAAACCAGATTCTCGTTCACCATCTTCATAAGGACCAGTCTGACAAGTTCCCCCATATACTTTCCTCCAATCATCTTCTCGTAGCTATTCCATAGAAAAAGTAAACAGTGAACATCAGGTCACCATTGAGAACACCAAACCATTTTGTCAAAAATCTAAATTTTCCAGCAGATAAATACATTTATTTAGCATTCCGGCAATAGACATGCAATTAATTTGGGTTGACACTACCAATTTTTGGTATTTGTTATTGTAAACTGTTAAAAAATGGAAAAAAAACACACATATATATATATATATATATATATATATATATATATATATATATATATATATATATATTATAGACAATCAGGCTTTATAAGGCTTTTTAATATATTTTTATATTTTTTTATTAGGCTTTTAATATATATATATATATATATATTATAGACAATCAGGCTTTACTAAATGATGACATTGTGATAGAATAACTGATGATGGCCATAGTGTGTTGTGACCCCCACAGATCATTAGAATAAAGTGATCACTATGTGTGGAATGATATAGTGTGTCCTTACAGTTGCTGACCAGGATTCAGGGAGCCCTCGTCCACCACTCGATCATACTCCAGGCGGAAGTCTTCTATTTCACCTGTGTCACCAAATGCCCCCCATTCTGTATTGACACACATACGACCTTCTTCTCCTTCCACCAGTTCCACGTTGCACATCTCTTCCATGTAGCAAGCATTGCATCCAGTGCCTGGAAGATCCAGATAAAATTAAAATAAAGGGTCAACTCTATAAGGCTCAGTTCACATCTTGTTCTTCCGATGGAGGTATACATGGACACACAGTGGTAAACTGTATATCTCCCAGTGAAAAAAAAATCACATTCTGCACGACTCCAGAAGTAAAAAAATTCAGCTGGAAAAGTAATGTATATGGGGACCACCTGGATCTCCCCAGCATATGATGTCAGGGGAGAGAAGGATCAAATATGATGAAGCTAAGCGTTCCTGTTTATAGAGGAGTCAGTGGAAACAGTTGCGGTCTGAACATTCATTTGGTCGACAACTATCTGATTTTACTACCCAAACTACTCATATGTGCATGTAGTTCTTTAAAAGACAAGTCCAGCAATACCCTTACATGGTTAGCCCGTTTTTCCATTACTGAGAAATCAGTATTTTAATTTGTATGCAAATGGGTATGGTAGATCTGAAGCCTCTGTCACTCCAGCTCTATTCATCGCCTCCTGCTTGACTAATGGCTCCTTTGCCTGAAGTCACACGGCATATAGGCTGTCAGTCAAGCAAGAGAAGGCGGCACTGGGTGAGGAATAGAGCTTGAGTGACAGAGGCTTCAGATCTACAAATAAGTCTTGCGCCTCATATCAATTCAGAAGCTGATTTCTCAGTAACAGAGGAGTGGACTGGCCATGTAAAGGTATTGCTGGACTTGTCTTTGAAAGAGATAAATAGTTTTGGATGGTGAAATTCTGCTGACAGATTCCCTTCACGTTTTTCTATATTGACTTGGTGCTCGCCTCAAGAACAAAACTTTACCCTCCCAGACCACCGGCTAGTAAATGCACACTTACCTACTATCATGCCAACTTCACAACGGTGATCTTCATAGTAACAAGAGATCATTGTGGCAACCGTGTCATTGACCATAGCAACAACATCCATCTCAAAATCCTGGAGAGGACAGAAATAACAGCTCTGACAAAAGCAGGCAAGGCTAGGGAGGAGCTGGGGTTAGAACAAGGTGTCGCAATAGCCACTAGTCATATTCATCAATTCCGATGGCATTTCTTTATGCCAGAATTGTCACTCCAGTTTCTGGCTGGAGTAGCATTTCTGGTGAGGTCCACAAAGGCGAACCCCACTGAGAAGATGCACCAAATTCATTAAGGTAACGTTCACACTAGCGTTGTGCGCCGCTGCGTCGGCGACGCAACGCACAACGCACTCAAAAACGCAGCAAAACGCACGCAAAAACGCTGCGTTTTGTGACGCATGCGTTGTTTTTTGCCGAAATTTGGACGCAAGAAAAATGCAACTTGTTGCATTTTCTTGGTCCGACGCTAGCGGCAAAAAAGACGCATGCGTCGCACAACGCAACCAAAAAAACGCATGCGTCCCCCATGTTAAATATAGGGGCGCATGACGCATGCGTCGCCGCTGCGTCGCCCGACGCAAACAAGCATAACGCTAGCGTGAACGTAGCCTTAGTGACGTGTACCTCTTAATGAATTCGGCACATTATACTCCAAGATGCTCCATCATTAAGACTGAAGTATATAACACCAGTTTTAATTAATCAGGCCCTATATGTTTCAATAATTAAGGGGTATATCCTCAGGGCATATTTGGCAACTTCCAGAAAAGTTGACAATTCTCCTGAAGTCTCTTGGCAACTTCTGGACACTTGGTTCCCCCAATATTCTTTTTTTTGCCAGAGTGCCAAGTCTCAGAGTACAGAGGCACAGGGTGAAGGGATGGGGTAGTTATGGGGTTAGACCTGCCATAAAGGGGGCACAGCTATGTAAATATAAATTTGACACTGCAAAGCAATCTCTAATGTCCCAGAAAAGCTTTTTGAGTTGGGAAATATTTTTTAGGGAGTGCAGAAGCAAAAGTCAGACCTAGGTCCATGGTAGGTAGGGGAGCCTCTTTACAGAATTTACATAGGGACAACAGAGCTTCTGTGGCACCCCAGGAGTCCAGATGCCACAGTGGTATTGCCTGCCTCCCGGGAAGGGTGATGCCATGCCTGGAAGCGAGAAGGAATCCTCTTAGCAGGTAACATTTACATACAACACTTTCCTGACTCCAGGCCAGAAGGGGGAGCTCTAAACCCGGTTTCAGGGTAGCTTTCCTATAGGTTCTAGCTTGAAGGTGGAGTTAATCAGTCTGTGTGAGACAGTGAATGGAGAGGAAGCAAAGGAGAGAGAAACTGGGAGTGGAGCTGCGATTGAGCTCACTCCCAGGATTAAGCGCAAGAAACCGGACACCGGGGTCCGAGGTTGTGTGAGAACTGTATGCCCTACAGCTGAAACCGGAGGGCAGGAGATTGCAGGTCTTCTAGCCACAAATGACTCCCGAAGGCACAGCAGCAGATTAGAGCCCGGTGTCACCACAAGAAAGGGACACCTGTAAAAAGGCAGGAGCTGGTTGCCATGCAGGTAGTGTTCCACCTAAGGGACAGATTGAGAGAGGCACTTGAGGAAAGCTAAGGCACCAAGAACCCAGAATCCAGCGCAGAAAGGAAGGCTTCCAACCCCACCTGGCTAGGGGGATTCTGAACTGCTTCCAGGCTGCACGGATTTCAAAGATCACCTTTAACCTGTGCCCTGGACTGCAATTTCACCAGTAAAAGGTAAAGAGACTGAAAATCATGTGTCCTCCAATTATTTCCTGCACCACAACGTATACAACCCCTCATAGACTATCCTGGTAGCCCTTGGACCTCCCCTCCACCTGTGGGGAGCAAAACCATCTAAGCTGCATTACCATCAGCCCCAGTGGACCCCCTTAAGCAGCGTCAGCCAGATCATTACTACATTAGACTTTATTTGCCACTCCACTACGCTTTATTCCCTTTAATTGGATGCCCAGGGCCACGGACAGGGTCACTGCCGCCATGACTTTCCCTTAAAGAACTGAGCCGACCCGGTTCCGAGTACCCCACAGTCCTAGCGGGAGCTCCACTTCCAGTTATGTTTCTGTGATCATTAAGATTTTAGAAGGTATATAAATGTATGTATGGAACTAGATCAATTTTAGAAATGGTGTAAAATGTGTTTTGCAGAGCATAATTTAGATTAGCATGGCATGACATTAGGAGATGGGGCAATGACCACTTATCCAATCATCGACTGCTAAACTGATGATGCCTCAGGGATGATGCCTCAATGCAATAGATGATCAGCTCTCCCTTTGCAATACATATTCTGTTCAAGGAATTGTACACCTTTGCAACCATTTTGTACTACATCAGTACATCTAAAATAAAAAAGTAAAAAAATTGCAAAAAGTCTGCAGTTTTTTGCTTCTGAAGCTGTTTTGTAGACCTATCTGTTTGCCTCTTATATTAGCTCCTACAGCTTATTGTCTGCTACCTTTGCAAGATAGGAACACAGGGTCATTGAACAATCGATGTTTGATAATACTGTATGTTGATTGACCATTTTGTGGGACCCTGTGGCTTGTTGACTTGCAAAACAGAAGAGGAAAAACTATGCATATTTATTAAATACTCAGGCAATGAGTGTTAAACTCATCCCACCTCCCCCTGACGTGTGGATGATGACCTGAAACATAGATATGGGTATAAAAAGGATTCCTATTGTTCTGCAATCAGAATTAGAGACTCTTTTCAAAATCACAGGCAGGAACACGCTACAGCCTAAAGGACATCAGCCAAAACATCATAGCTCCATCTTGAAGGACATAGATTTGATATTCTACAGGATGCCAGCATAGGGACCACGGCCCCGGCTGAAATAATAGAGATCTGCTCTATTGACCATCACTGAACCCATGGATACATTTGGGGAAGCCAGGATATGGACCCACCTGTCACCTGAGCCCCATGGATATGTTTGAGGATATGTTTGAGGAAGCCAGGATTGAGACACTTCAGTCAACTGGCTCCTTGGAAACTTTTTAAAAATCCAGGTTGTGACCAGCCAGGTTACCTTGCCACGTGCATCAATGGACTGTCAGCTTCCTAAGTTTGTCGTTACCTCCTCTCTGTGGGTGTCAGCCCTGGAAGCTCTGAAGTTCCAGCTGCTCTAATCCCAGCTAGTGAAGAAGGATGAGACTCTGTAAATTTGCACTATTTTGGGTATTTTGCTGGAATTGTTCTATGTTATTGTCTTTTTTTGTGGTTCAATAAAGTATTGCTACACTGTTTCACCCTCACCCTGTGTTGTCTGAATACTACTCTTCCCTTAGGAAAAGTGAGTGGGCATTCAGTGGATGTTCAGGGGGATGAGCCCTGGTCCATGCGGTCTCAGGTCAGCAGACGAGAGTACCCACTGACTCCCGTGTATCCACAGGTTGCAATGGTGGACATATCTTAAAGCATTCCACCATTCAGAGGGACTTCAATGGAGTAGGAATGGGGAAGGAAGCAATAGGGGACCATAGAGTAGTTGCAATTATGTTCAGGCTTTTGGTCAGAATGGAGCATCAGTCATGGAGACCAAGGAGTGTCTGCTTTTTATTTACCAAATTACCATTATTGCTACCACACTGAAAAATTACATCAAGTTACAACCACATCACAGCTCACCCCTCGTCTCTTGATGGCATCTCTCAGCAGTCCAACAACATTGTTCCCCTCAGCACCAGAAGCTTTGAATCCTTTGGTCCAGTTCAGTAGGATCCCCTATAGAGAACATACACAAAGCTTGATTAAGAAATGCCCTATCAAAATTTCTTCATAGCATAGAGGTAAACACAATATACCATTTATATGGTAGTTAAAGCCATACAGTCACCATACACAATTAAAAAAAACCTCTGACTCTTCATTTTGGCGTGACTGGATGACCATCTAATTAGTAAAGGGTCATCCCAAAAGTCCCTGTTAGTTAAGATGATGCCAGAAGTAGCACACATGCACACTTACCTAATTGAGTGTGCATGTGTATCAGGGTCACTGGACACTTTTAGTGAATACTGTATTTGTCCACATTTCAAGTATGTTAAAACTGGTTCACCTTGTCAATATCCTCATGTCGGACTGGGAAGGAGAAGGTAAATCCAAGGGGCAATTTCTTGTGTTTCATGTTCTGCTGGTCCAGATAATCTGAGATACACTCCGCAATGTAATCAAACAGCTGGAAAGCAAACACTAGGTTGTTACATCACATGTAGTAGAGGACAACCCCCTTAGGCTTTTAACTTGTTAGAATAAATATGTAAATGATGATTTCACCCAAAATATGTTTCTAGCTTTTCCTAAAAATTTTTAGGTGTATTGATAAATGGATTGGGCTGTTGAAAATTATTAGTCAAGAGTATTTTGACGTAATCATCAATGGGGCAATCACAGAACCATCAGATGTTTTGTTGTGTTTAGGCAACAGGGAGCAAAATATGTGTTGAGAATAAAAGACGCACATCAACTGCCAAAAGAAGTGAGAAGAATCAAAGGGGAAGTGACAAGGAGCCATTATCCTCCAGAGCCATCATATTGCAGCACTGCAGCCTCCCTGGAGGCCCAGAAGTACAAAGTGTTCAGTGCTCAGACATGGCCGAGGTGAGAACACCCGAGCACCACTGAGCAAGACACAGAAGTACAAGGTGTTCAGTGCTCACAGACATGGCCGAGGTGAGGAGGCTGACACCCGACCACCACTGAGCAAGACACAGAAGTACAGTGTGTTCATGGCTGAGGTGAGGAGGCTGAAACCGACTACCACTGAGCAAAACACAGAAGGACAGAGTGTTCAGTGCTCCGAGACTTGGCTGAGGTGACGAGGCTGATACCCGAGCACCACTGAACAAAACACAGAAGTACAAGGTTTTCAGTGCTCAGACACATGGCCGAGGTGAGGAGACTGACACCCGACCACCATTGAACAAGGCGCAAACTTGAAATAGTCAAGACTGGGCCAAGAAATTTCAATTTTGAGACTGCTGCACCCTCTATAAAGACTTTTCACAATTTTGACTTTTTCCGAGTCAAGTAAATCTATTTTTTGGCCCATTTTTCCTGAGGAAAACAAGCTGCCTAATAATTCTGCATACCTTGATAAAGGGTGTTGTGTCCTTAGGCCACACACTCCTCAGACAAATACACGTCATCTGATTTGCGTCATCCAATAAGCACCGAAGTATAAACAACTTGGAGATGGAAATCATAACATTATGATAAGGTCCAAATACTCAGTTGCCTAATAATTCTGCACATAGTGTATTTATTATACTCCACCAATGTCACCCAACATTGTGTTGTTCCCATACATGTTCTCACCATCTCAGCTGTTCCTGTCATGGCGTCCTCAGGAATACAATACATCTTATGTTTGGTCTCCACTTTCCATTCTCCATCTAGGTCTTCCCCAACTTTAACCAACATTACTCGAAAGTTAGTGCCACCAAGATCCAAGGCCAAGAAGTCTCCAACCTCTAAAGAAGTCAAATGGAAAATAGGGCACAGAATTAAACTGAAGATTGCATAACTTCTGGTTACAATCTCCAACTTTTGAGTCACTGATAGTAAAGAGGAGAAAGTCACTTGCCAGACACTTCTGGCAGCATCCAATCTCTCCGAAGGACAAAAGCATTAGGTGTTGAAGTTCCAACTGCCTAATTTGTCTTTTACCCTAACATCTGCCCAGGGAGATTCGCAAGGCGCCCAAACACATCAGATGAGCAGCCAATCCTGCCAATATCGTCAAATTTGGACATATTTCATCTAATATGTATGGAGAACTTAAGATCTGATGGGGTAGTTGAGGACTACTGTCCATAATGTGGACCTACCCTGGACTGGTGTTTCTGTCCAGCTACGGAAGTGACCTTTCCAGGAATAAAAAGGGCCTTGAGACTGGAAGTGGTAGGGGAACACTTCTAGTCTATAGTCTGTATCTCAAATGGGCATAACTCGCTGGTTTAGGAAAGTGATCAGAGAGAGAGACAGTGACAAGTGCCAGATTGCAAATCCCTGCACATGCCTTGCTGAGTCAGTATGTTAGGGCATGTTAGGTTAGGCTATGGGTTGAACTAGATGGACTTAAAGTATTCCTTCAACGTTAATAACTATGTTACTATGTTACTATGTATGTAGTATGGATTGCTGCAGCATCATCTATTGAGGTTCAGAATCAGGGGATATATTATCAATCTCTCTTCCTCTCTTTATCTATCTAGCTATTCCCTTTTCTCTATTTGTCCAAGGTGTGGCTGATTTTTCCACTCAATGGACTAATAGATAAATCGAGAAGTCCCTCTAGATAAAAACTAACTATGAAGCTTCTCTATGTAATAAAAAGCTTCCATCTCTAGTATTTCATTGCTTGCAATTCCCATTGAAAGCCCCCCATACATATTAAACTGATGAAATCTAAAAAAAGAAGGAAAGAAGCTGGAGCCAGAAAATTATAGAGCAGTGAGTTTTACTTCTATACCAGGAAAGATATTTGAACAAATTATTAAGCAACATGTATGTAAGTTACTTTGATAAGAATACAGTAATTAACCAGAGCCAGCATGGGTTTGTGGCAAACAAGTCATGCCAGACAAATCTAATTTCCTTCTATGGTGGAATCACTGACTGGGTGGATCAGGGAAATGCGGTAGATATAGTATATCTTGATTTCAGCAAAGCATTTAATAAAATATTTCATACTATCCTTATTGAAAAAATGAAAAAGTATGAAAAGTATGGGATTGACAAAGGCTATGGTTAGGTGGATTTATAACTGGCTCAGTGATTGTAGTTAAAGAGTGGTAATAGATGGTTGCACATCCAATTGGAAGAGTGCTTCAAGTGGGGTATCACAAGGCTCTGTCCTGGCCCTGGTGTGGTTCAACATTTTTATAAATGATCTAGACAAGGAAACTGAAGGTAAACAAATCAAATGTGAAGATGATGCAAGTCTAGGAGGGATAGCTAACACTAGACAAGACAGAGAAAGGATTTCAAAAAGATCTAGATAAACTACAACAATAGGCAGTGACTAGTAGAATGGTATTTAACAATTAACCAGGGAGAAATGCAACATTTTACATCTGGGCAAGAAAAAAAACAAAAATTAAATCTATAGAATGGGAGGAATAGAATTAAGCAACAGCACATGTCAATAGGACTTGGGTATACTAATAGATCACAGACTGCACATGAGTCAGCATAAAAAAGGCAAACACAGTTCTAGGATGTATTAAGAGATGCATAGAGTCTAGATCACGTGAGGTAATTATCCCCCTCCACACCTCCTTGGTCAGGCCTCAACTGGAATACTGTGTCCAGTTCTGGGCACCACATTTATAAAAAAGAAAGACATTGAAAAACTGGATCAAGTTCAGAGAAAAGCTACCAGGATGGGGAGTGGACTGCAAACTATGTCCTATGAGAAACGGTTAAAGGATCTGGGAATGTTTAGCTTGCGAAAAAGAAGGCTAAGAGGAGACTTAATAACTGTCTACAAATATCTGAAGGGATGTCACAGTGTTCAGGGATCATCATTATTCTCATTTGCACATGGAATGACGAGAAGCAATGGGATGAAACTGAAAGGGAGAAGATACAGATAAGATGTTAGAAAAACTTTTTGACAGTGAGAGTGATCATTGAGTGAAACAGGCTTCCACATCAAATGGTGCGTTCTCCTTCAATGGAAGTCTTAAAACAGAGGTTGGACAGACATCTGTCGGAGATGGTTTAGTGAATCCTGCATTGAGTAGTGGGTTGGACACGATGACCCTGGAGGTCCCTTACAACTCTAACATTCCATGATTCTACTGGTCAGCTAATGTGTATGGGAGCCTCCCAACTTTCACTCTCAAATAGATAAACTCATGGGGATAAGAATCCGGCATGCCCAATTTCGGAGCTACTGATCCAGTTTTTCTTGGTAAGATAATCTGCTACCAGAGAAGTTCAGCAATGGCTTTCATAGAGAAAGTGAGAGCTCCTGTGTATGGAGGGGATGGAAGAGATGACCATCAGCCAAACAAACTTTCTGCAATCAGCAGAAATCTACTATGACATCTACTATGTATTGTCGTGTAAGTTTCCATCGGTATAGCTTTCCATGAATGAATGTCTCAGTCTGGCCCTGTCCTGCTCGGCCCTTATTCACATTGAAGTCATTTGACTCATGGTAAGGTTTTAATACTAGAGACAGGTTAGGACCGTCCCGATGGGTACAGCTTGTCATGGTAGGATGCCTATCATGGTCTTTTGATCAAAATAGTGTTAACTAAGTATCTTATATTATTTTCATGTATGCTTACTATTTACTTATTTATTTGCTGTAGGTTATATGCTTTTTTAAACATTTTTTCTAGGATGTTGTCTGTGTATGGGGGGCTTCAGATTTCTGCTGCAGCCAACCTGTGACATTATGTAACCTATCATTACTGCACACCCTCCCGCTGCACGGTCAGGCACTTTGAACATGAATAAATAAAAGAAATGAGAGACAGAGCGGGAGGTGAAGGACGGAGGGAGAAGAGCCGCACTGAGCCACTGTTTGATCAACGACTATGTTTGCTTTCAGACTGGTGACAAACCCTGTGCCCAGCGAGAGATGTGCTGTATGATGAAAATATCAGATCATCTTTTGAAAGCTAAAGTCCATGAAAATGGTGTTATGACCGATGAGGACATCGCCACTGGTTATACCCGGCGATGACCGCCTTGTTGTATTTGATTCCACTATAGGAAATGTATCACCCATATTCTTTTTACTATTGGGAAAATAACAGTGAAAAAAAAATATTTTTTTTCTATTCTGTTTTTTATTTTCTGATAGTAGATTTTTAAAAATTTCTATTTAAGTAAAACCTTTTATTTTCTATAAATATGTATTTTTTTTACCTACTGTAAATGCTGCTGTTCTCCTGAAACTGGCAATGCTTTTATTTTGGAACTGCACCTCTCCATTATTGAAATATGGCCCCCTCTTCCATGTAGAGAAATCTTTTTAGCCAATTAGGCATGGTCCTAATTGAGAACCACACCTACTTGGCTAAAAAAAGAGCAGGGGAGGTCAAAACATATCTCTGGAATGGAGAGGCACAGGAGTGAAAAAAACAACAACACCAGATTCAGGAGAATAGGGGCATTTACAGCAAAAAAAAATTACATAATTATGGCAAGTCTGACTTCTATGGTAGATTGTTGTGGGCATGCTCTGTGAGTTCTGCAGAGGGCGCTGAGCAGGGAGGGGAGGAGGTGAGCTGTGACAATCACCTATTGTGAATGACGGAATATTATCTATAAATACATGTACCTATCATTGTAATCCTGCCTGTGATGATAATGAGACGACTACAGCACAGGAAATATCAGCCTGTTAATGGGTCTCAATAGCCAAAAAATGCAGGATTTTTTAAAAATATGGTTACATGGAAAATCACCAAATTGCAAGAAAAAAAAAATTACCAAGAATTCTTAAAAAAATATTTTTAAAAAATTTGGCACCTGACCATTTTAGACACAATCCCTTCTGTGTATTCTGGAAAGAAACTTCCCTTTGTATGTGATGGTGACAGGACCAAAATAATTTGAGTCCTCATCAGAAACTGGCAAAACTAGAATATATTTCTATTTATGCATATTAATTTAAAAATATTCATAACATTCATGTTATCTGACTTTTAACTTTTGAGATCTGCTCTGGGGTCAAAAATTACAGATCTATTTTTTGGTCTACAAAATTAGAGGTCTGGTGTGAAGTTTGTCCGGGGGTCTAGGGGTGTAGGGTTTGGTCAGGAATCTAGTGTGGGGTCTGAATTTATTTCATAGTCTGTTCTCTAGTTTATATTATTGAATGTGTGTGGTCTATGGGCTCAATTAATTGAGGTGTACAGTCTTTGGTGTGAATTTATTTAGGGGTATGGTGAGAGGTTTAAATTAATTTATAGGTCAATTCTCGCGTCTAAATTAATTTTGGGGTCTGGTCTAGGGTATGATTTTTTTTGCATTGCTATAGATGCTGGAAATGGCTGCAGAAGTGAGGAGAACATGATGTCTTAGGAGAAAAGGGAGAGGAAGTTGACATAGTGGTCTGGGCTGGGTGAAGATGATATCAATTGTGATTTAGCGGATTTATAGAGGAGATGTTCACTCTCCTAAGCATATGGTGTGGAATATTTTTATTGACGGTGTCTATATTGTGTAAACTTTTTAGGTTGTTATTTGTATAGTATCACATTGCTCTATGCCTCTTACCAGAGCCATCGGGTGTGGAGCGCACATAGGTGGGTAACATTTTTACGCTGGCCTCTTCATTCGTCTCCAGGTGAAGACCTCTTTCCATCTCCGCCTGTATTCTGCTCATAAGGACCTGCAAGTCTTCTTCATGAAGCTTGAATTCAGACAGCATCTGCTCCACCTACCAAGGGTAAAGGACAAAGACAAAAGATAAGAAAACTCGACCAGGAAGATGTCATTTCAAGAAGATGTACATGTAATCGAAACCTATCACTAAATATTAGGACATTAAATCACCAGCGGGGTTTAGAATTCCAGACATGCTCTTCTTAAAACTGTCCATTTCAGAATTTCCTATAAAAAGAAGTTATAATACAGTGTTTGTTTGTAAATGACATATTTGCCAACAGTCCTTAATTTGTTGGTTTTTTTCCCAGTACTATCAGATACAATTCTGGCAAATCTGGAGCTTTTCCACACAATAAAAAATTAAGCGTTTTTTTTTAAAACAGGGGTTGGGAACCTCAGGCCCCAGGGCCATTTACGGCCCTCGATGACCGTTTATCAGGCCCCAAGTAGATTCTCAGGGACCGCATTCTTGGGCAAAGAGGTATATTTTGATTACCACCAGCTCATTAATTTCTCCTTGCGCTGTTACCACACACATGCAGTTTTCACCACTGAAGGGCATGCAATGAAAGATTTCGTCCTGAAATCAGTGCCAGAGTCAGGATATGCTTTGTGGGTGGAGTTTGTATGGCCCTTGAAGGATTGTATAAATATCCAAATGGCCCTTGGCAGAAAAAAGTTTCCCCACCCCTGATGTAAAACCTGCCCCAAATTAGGTGGACCCATCTAGTTCTCAGGATTTCCTGACTGTTACAGTGGGCAGGACTTACAGAAAATCTGTCAGTAGGATTAACTCTAGTAATCTGTCTATATGGGTATGCAGGTCATAAAAAATTGAATAAAATGTTACCTTAATATTTGAGAACTCATGTCTTATTCCAGAGAAATAATATGTATCTTAATATGTAAATAAGTTTTTAAGATCTATCGGCTGGACATAGATCTCCCTGAGAATCTGCCTTCAGAGCTGCTTATAAATGAAAAGTGGTGTTACCAGTGTGAGACATGTAGATCAGGAGAGCAGACTGTCAGTCATTACATGTCTCACACTGGTAACTCCTCTTTCGTTTACAAAAATCTCTGGAGGCGGATTCTCAGGTAGATCTACATTCGGCCCATAGATCTTAACAGCTCATTTACATATTAAGAAAAACATGGATTCCTCAGGAATAAGATACCGGATCGCAGATATCAATGTATCGTTTAATTCAGCTTCCTATGACCTTCATGCCCATATAGATGGCTTGCGAACGTAGATCCTACTGACAGATTCCCTTAAATATACTTTACATCTCTTCACCATTATCCCGTAGAATGTAAGTCCGCAAGGACAGGGTCCTCTCCCCTCTGTACCAGTCTGTCATTGTAAATTTGTTTACTGTAAACGATATCTATAACTCTGTAGGTAACCCCTTCTCATGTACAGCACCATGGAATTAATTGTACTATATAAATAAATAATAATAATATATAGCGCAATAGTAATGTTGGAAAGTATGACGTTATCGGTGGTGGAAGAGGAAGAGTCTGTAGAAAAGTCCAGCAGTGTTCAGCTTGGCATCGGCTGTGTCTGTACATTGTGTGCTTTGTGCCCCAGGACTTTCCTCTGGACACTTTATTTATTTATTATGCTTTGCTTATATAGCGCAATCTTATTCCGCAGAACTTTACAGACATTATCGGGACTGTCCCCATATGATCAAATATAAAGTAGTTTTCTGGGTTTAGCATACATTTCTGCAGTCACTCAATGTGACTGCAGATTGCCGAATTAAAATAGTGTGCAACATATACACTGTCAGGATTCTCCTCTATTTCCAGGTTTAGCAGTCTTTGTGGCATGTATGTGCAACGCCCCAGGGGCCTGGTCGTTGCAGTAATATCATTCTCCTCTAGGGGAGAGTGATATTATGTTTGGAGGCAAAGAAGGACAACTGCATCCAGGTATCACAAACATGCAACACATTTCACACTCCAGGCCCCCAGGGGGAGCTCTGCTCCTATTTACTAGGTCACTCCCCACACTGAGGTACAACTGGTGACCTGTAGGGAAGGTTAGTTAGTGGCTGGCTGAGCTTTGCTCAGGTGGTTGGTCCCTGACAGGGGTGGGATCCTGTCAGAGATCGATGAAGAAGGACACGGAGCTGTGCATGCCCTGAGAGCTGCAGCTTCCAGAAAGAGACACTGAAGGAGAACTGTATTGCAGAGAGGGTGAAAGAAGTCGTAGCAAAGCAGTGGATACCAGAAGGAGCCCAGCCCTACACAGGCTGCTTCCTTCTGAGGCGCAGGATCCCGGTAGCCGGAACACCAAGGGAGCAACGACCCTTTATGCCTTGCTCCTGAGGCCAGCAGGACAGCTAAATGCATGTTACCTGCCCGCCCTATACCCAGGAGGCAAGGTGGCACCCCTTAGAGGCTGGGGCATGATAGAGTCCCTGTAAAACGCCTCAAGCCACCGGTCATACGGGTTTGTCCTATCCAATCTGGGGGACAGAGAGAGACATAACATCTGTAACATCTGTGAGGGCCTTATGAGAAGCTTAGCAGTAAGGGACTATAACACCGCAGCGCTAGATGAAGGCTACTGATTTACACCTGGACAAGGGGACTCTGGACTTGCCTCCAAACCGGCCGGACTCTGCCTGCCCTGTGATCTGGTTCTCTGGACTGTGGATGCTGAAGTCTTCAGTAAATGTAAAGAGGCTGCAATCTTGTGTCCTCGTTCTTCACTGCGCCTCTCGCCATCCACCATCTGCACACTGGAAAGCCCTGGGGACATACTTCACCTGTGGGAAGGTATACCATCTAGCTGCCATAACATCACCCCAGCGGACCCCTTAAAGCAGCATCGGTCACCATGACCGAATACCACAGGTGGCATCACGAACATTCCCTTTAAAGACCTTTCCTTTTAACACGGACGTCCCAGGGCCACGGACCGGGTCAGCCACCGTGACATTCCCCGGTGAACCGAAGGACCCAGTACCGAGTACACCACGGCCCCATGGGGGCGCTCCATATGTAATTTACATAGTAGCACTCCTGTGCTGACTATCCTCTCATCTGCTTATCTCAATATAAAGTTGATAGATGACACGTGATCATAATTATAGAATTAGCATATTTATGGTCCTGTGACGATTGCTTGTGCTGGAAATGTGCTGAGAATCCTGACATTGTACATGTTGCACACTGTTAAGATTCGGCAATCTGCAGTCACATAGAATCACTGCAGAAATGTATGTTAAGCCAGGAAGACCACTTTAAGCAGACATCTAAATATCTCTTGCTTTAGTTTAGTGATGTAACAAGGAGTTATTCCGAGTGACCATGAGGCAAGTAAAGGACATAGCTGGAGGTCTGGGTGCTGGGTGCAAGGGTAAGGGCTTCCTACTTTGGCCAGGGTATTTAGATATAGGGTTAAGGCAGTAATCTGATTTTTGTCCTGGGTAGAGGAAAGCCTACCTACAACTAGGAGATGAGGATGACACAGAGGCATACCTATAGAATTGTCTATACAGCTCCACTGACACATATAAAGGGATGTGGATAACTTCAAGTCTTCTCAAGGAACATATATATTGAACCACCATCAGGACTGATCCTTCATCTAATGGTGGATGAATTTATGGATGCTTTTGAAAATAAACAGCCAAACCAACAACGGACCTTTGATACTAGAACTTATGATGCCATCTTTTCACATATTATGCGTAGTCGAGTCGCAATAACCCAAGAAGATGACAAATAAATGGTCACCTTTCCATCAATGGTAACTTTTGAATATTCATCGACAGTTAAGAACCTTATGGATAAATGCGATCAGACTCTGCATAGAAGCAATGGATGTTTCATCTCAATCATAATAAGCAGAGATCGTGAACAAGGAATCGAAACACAAAGTTCATCACAAAGGTGCCGAACTTCTCATTAAGCAGTGAATACATCCCATGATAGTGAGTTATGCCCTAACTATATGATAGGGGAAAGTTTGCTGATTGCTGGTGGTCCAACCATTCCAAGCAGTCCCAAGAACCCGGCTCTGGAACCCCTGAATTGGGGTAGACATGCTCGACCTCCTCTACTTTTATTTTTTCCTGTGCTCGGTTTCTCTTGCAGTTCCATAGACAATTATTGTAGCAGATGCTGAGAATGCAGAGTCCTGTTCTTGGGATCACTGCTGGTGTGACTGTTGGGGCCCTCAGAGTTCAGTAAGATATCCCCTATCAAATAGATAGGGGTTATCATACCAATTTGGGAATAATCCTTTAGGGGGAATCTGTCACCAGGTTTTTTTCCACCGAATCTGAGAGCACCATAATGTAGGGGCAGAGACCCTGATTCCACCAATGTGTCATTTACTTGGCTGCTTAGTATAGTTTTGATAAAATCACAGTTTTATAAAAAGTGGATTAGTCATGTGGGCGGGGTTATACAGAGCTCAGCATTCAGCGAACTGCTAGATCTGCAGCAGAGAAAACAGGGATTTTATCAAAACTGCAGCAAGCAACCCAGTAAATTATAAATCACAGGAATTAGGGTCTCTGTTCCTATATCGTGCTGCTCTAAGATGGGGTAACAAAAACCTTGTGAAAAATTCCCTTTAAGGTCTCATGTACACAACATTGGGCACAGAGCTTATGCAACTGCATAAATAGTCCCTAAGGATAAGTTTATGAAAACGTAGCATTGAAGTACTCTAGTCCATGTTTTCACAATAATAAATCTTGGAAAGATACATTAAATGTTCATATGGAATCCATGAGTAAGGGTATGTGCACACGTAGAAAAATCCGCTGCGGATTTTTCCGCAGTGGATTTTGAAAAACCGCAGTGCAAAACCGCTGCAGTTTTTACTGCAGATTTATTGCGGTTTCTACTTGCGCATTCTGCTGCGGTTTTCCATCTGCAGTTTTCTATTGGAGCATGTGTAAAACCGCTGCGGATTCCGCAGAAAGAATTGACATGCTGCAGAAAATAATCCGCTGCGTTTCTGCGCGTTTTTTTCCGCAGCATGTGCACTGCGGTTTTCGTTTCCCATAGGTTTACATTGTACTGTAAACTCATGGGAAACTGCTGCGGAAATGCTGCGGATCCGCAGCAAAATCCGCAACGTGTGCACAGAGCCTAAAGCCTCCATCTACAGTATGGGCATGAAGCAAGCTATCGGTGCTGTGTTATGGCTCCATATAAGTCAAACCAGTAATACATCCACGTGGACGAGGTACTTTACATAGGACCAGAATAACCCCTTCTAAAGGACACAGTGACCGTGAGCCAAAACTTGCCATGCTCAACATGGCTGAGTAAATAAGAATTTCTCATACTGTGACTTTCCTAACAATTCCGCTGCTTCTGGGTAAATGATGAAATATGCTTGTAATACCCTGTAATACCCCAATGTGTGCCCCACATAACAAAGTAACATGCTATTAATGGGATGCTGGCATAGATAAGAGCATTGGGGAATCTGATAAGAGTTCAGTTTGCTTGCTGTTTCATGCAGGGTCGATGGGGTCATCTGCTGATCATCATGCCTAATAACTAAATTATTCAATATTCTTTGATTGGGTGATGTATCCAGATGCCTCTCTATTCGGAACAAGGCAAATTGATGTGTCACGATGATACAGCAACTGAGTGGGGTCAGACGATCGCGGTATCTGGGTGATACAGACACCTGCGATTGTTAGAATGGCTTCACTGTCCTATTAGCAGTTCGGTCTTTCTTTGCTCTGCTTCTGCAAGGGTTAAACTGCTTAGTGGGACTCCTGGAGTTCCTTGTCTTATTGTATCAGCTGTTCTGAGTTTCTTACTCCCCCCTCCTCCTTGCTTCTTTGCTTGCCAGTGATAGCTTACCGCGTCCTTGTTTGGTGTTGAAGGAGAGTTCAAATTTAGCAACAAGTGTTTGGAGTTGTTTTCAGGAGATTTCTGCCTGGATTTGCTTTTTGTGTGTTTAATTATCTTTATCCTCTTCCCATTTGATTTGTTCCACCTACTCCTCCCTTGTTTCTCACTCGGTTGTTTTATTTGTGTATTTGTATGACTGTGGTTTTCTTTTATCCCTGTCTGTTTTCCCCTGTTTGTCAGGTTTGTGTTATTCCATACACTTCGGTCCTATATCTCCCTGGGTGGGGGAGGGAACAGATAAGCATGCATATAGGAGCATAGTGAGGTGCGAGATCCCGGCATCCTCACCATCAGGGGTAATCTGGAGGACAGGGATAATTAATCTAGGGTCTTCCTAGCTTGAGGCACAGTGAAGAAGCCCTATGTTCCTGGAAATCCTTCTGCAATATTGTGACATGACACATATATATCCATCTGGGTCTAGTGATGGTGACCATACTTTATGTGTGAAGCTCCTCATCATTGGAGGTACAGTATTTCCCAACGTCAGCCAAAAGCAAGGTTTCCTACTTGAGTTTTTAATTTTTCTGGACAGCTTAACAAAATATCACAGATAGACAATATTTTTTACGGACGCATTGGAAAACCATAATAAATCATTATGATTATACCGGTAAGTGATACATCTACAGCCCATAAATCCGATATGAATACATTAGTTACATTCTCTGTAAACTGTAAAACTGTTTCTTCAGTTTCAAAAAAATCATGGACGCCTTAAAAACATTTTTACGGACAGGGAAAAAAAATGCCTCATTTTTAAAACTGTCCTGGAATTTTGGATGGTTGGCAACACAGCCCTAAAGGACACCGCTGAGCTCCATTATTGGCTGGGTACAATTTACCAGACTTTGAGCACAGTTTTCTGGTCCACACTTTTACCTGCTCAATATGTATGTTTTGTCCATGCAGTTGACTGAAATAAACTTTTTGCATACTCATTCCCAAAATCTGTATGTATGATGATTTCCAACAACAGCCAATTGATTCCATACATTGATCGAAAACACGATCATCTTAATGTAGCCATAACCTAAGCTGTCCGTGTGTGCAACTACTTGCCCACGAATATCTTACTCACCAATAAAATAGATTTTCTTCACGCTAGATTTACCAATTTTGTAGAGAAGACAGTGCTCGGTTTAGCTCATGGAGCTCCACAGGGACTCCGTTTGGTCTATAATTTGTGGATGAGGCTGTCCCGATAAAACACATACTATGGCTACAATCGGTCAGTGCCATGTGAAATGTACTGATGCACATGAGAGATTTTCCACAAAAAACAATGATTATTGGAACAAAAAAAAACAAAACAAGGACTACTGGCATTTATTTCTTACGTAACCTGTCCAAGGATGGACAAGTCGGCTATCCGTGAATTTATACATTTGTCTGAACGGAGCCTTTCTAATACTTAGTAGTGACCTCCAAGACTATCTGTTCATATGGACGTGGGCCACCATGAGCGTATGGAGACAACACTATACAACCAATGATACTACTAACAACTTCTCAATAACCATCAAACATTCGGCTCTCCTTGTCAAATAAGTAAGTCACGTGGAACTCAGTGGATCATAGAAGTTACTTTAGTAATCCATTCTTTACCAAGTTCCCAGCACCCTCACCCATTCTTCCCCATAGACTTACATCGGGATGCACAGACTGATCCATGTTTCCATGCAGGAGATCTCACGACATGGAGACGTACACCGGGATACGGATACTTGTGTGCCTGTCACACGTTTGACATCCCCAGGCGTCTGTTCCTGATTTTGTATGGTGATATATATTTTAGTATTTTGCTCCTATATGCCTTTTATGCTATTCCAGTTCATATTCTCCATGTTTTCTCCATAGTCTTCTCCGACCGGTCACTACCTGGACTCTTTCTACTATTTACTGCTTGCCTACTACTATTTGCCCGGAGTTGTGGCCAGCTTACAGTTTAACTTGATGAAAGGTTTGATGTATGATGTAACTTAGGACTGAAGAGGGAAGGGAGGAGAATGGGAAAGGGTTGTCACATGCAGACAGCGTGGACCAAGATAAGTCACAAAGTGCCCAATGAGTAGAGAAGACTACTACTATGGGGAGATGCTAGAAGCCTTCTTGTAGGTCCTCCAAACAGCAGTAGTGAGAGTTTGTGCAGGAGTTAATCAGTAACGTTCTCAGTTAATAGGAGATGTGTCCTTCTCTCTGAGATCTGCTGAGTATACAGTCCAGCCCATATACATATATACATTTGTTACTGGTTCCACTATAGGTATGATGATAGGTATGGTTAGGCTACATACACCTACTATAGGCATAGGATCTGAAGGAAATCCTGATAACGATTAGATATTGAGACGTTCTTCCTATAAAAAACGTTCATTTCCTGCAGGAGGTGACCGCAATGTTATGTTTCCTGGCAGTTACACTCCTCAACAATGAAAATGCAACATCAAGAAATAAAAGTCGTGGCATTATAGAAATCACAGGATGAATAGACATGTTACTGATATAAAAATGATGAAAAAATAGAAACATTTTCAAAACATCTCGATTTAATTAGTATGGAGTATGAGCGTCACATGCAGAAATCCCCTCACTCACACATCTCAGCAGCTATCAGTGAGTTATTAATGGTTGTCTGAGGAAGGTTCTGCCGCACTGAATACACTTGGGCAAATCATCAAGATCAACTGCTGGCAGCTCCCTGTGCAATTGCCGACCAATGATGTCCCAGATGTGTGCGATGGAAGACAAGTCCAGAGATGCTATAGACCATGGTAGTATGCTTAGGCCACGCAGGCTGTTCACAGTAACATAAGCAATAAGTGGCCTGATATTTTCATATTGAAAATTGGCTCCCAGCAGAAATGGCCGTATGTACGATAGATTCTTTTCTATTATGCAATAGCATGAGGAGGCAAGATATAGAACAATACGTAAACTGCCCGTACAACACCTGAGGTACAGCAGCAGTCAGAGCCTGAAGTCACCGTGCCTGTGACCCCAAGAGAATGACTCAAGCTGCCTACCGTGCAGGTACTGTCCCTGGATAGGAGAGAAAGGAGTACCTTGCCAGCAAACTTTAGGGAGCAAGGGACCAGAAAAGCAGTGCATAGTGGAAGGCTCCCAACCTGACCTGCCAAGGGGATTTCCACTTGTTTCCGGGCTGCCTGGACTCCTTCTGTACCTGTTGCCGGTACCCTGGACTGTGGCCTGCTACCACCAGTAAACCAGGTAAAGACTCCAACCCTGTGTCTTCCGTTATTCACCGGCAACACATCATCCCTGCCATACACCTTGGGAGCCCTGGGGACCCGCTTCACCTTTGGGAAGCGTCACCATCTAGCCGCCATATTATCACCACAGAGGACCCATTTAAGCAGTGTCGGTCCCTACTGACCGAGAACCACAGGTGGTGTCACGAAAATAGACTTTCATAATTCCCCTAAGAGCCTGTTTGTTGGGCTCTTCATGCATGTGTTGTGACTGAGGCTGATGAATATGCATCACAGAGGAAACAGTGAGACTGCTGTTTACACATCACATAGGAGACACTGAGACAGGTGTTGCAGCAAAGCCAGGAAGGTTGGGGTTAAATCCTAGCTGCAGTGCTTGATTAGATGCACCTGACTAGCTTTGACTAAGAACCAGGAAATTTCTGTCTGCGAAGGACATTGAGCAGAGTGGAGTGTGTTGAAGCTCATGATGACCAGCCAAAATGTGAGCTGTTTCTGGGAGAGAGACCAACCAGAGTTTCACTCTGAATGGAAACTGGACGGGGCAGCTAAGAAAGCTGAGCAGTCTACGTGGTTGAGCTGTACAGCCAAAGGTTTCCCACCCCAGCTCTAGGGCATTTTGGTGTTTGGGGGATACTGGGTGTTACGTGTTACGGAACCACTCAGCACCCAGAATATGTTGTGCAGTTATATGTATGTATAATAGGTTCCATTTGAGACGCATGTCCCTAATGCATCAGCCCACAGGCTGCGCCCATGGGCAGAGGGGACACGATATTCCCCTTTTGTCCACCCCCCACCTTTGTAATTCCCACAGTAAATATCGGCAGGCTCCGGCCCCCTGCGGCTATTGTAATGTATGTCTGGCCTGCCGCTTTTCTATTGGCCTGCCCTCTGTATCTGTGTTATATATTCTGTCTCCTGTGAGTAAAGTTTTGTCAGACTGGAAATATGTGGAGAAGCAGTGATCTTTTATATGCGCCCATGTAACCAAGCAATTCCAGCCAGCGTCCTTCATTCAGACTCCAGCCAAAGCAGAGTGGACCTCCGAAACCACGGGGTGGTACTGAAAGAGGTACCCCAGATTGGTAGACCCCGTTACACTGGGGGAATCATTCTGTGGGGGAATGCACTATGGTGGGCTGTTGGGCATCATGCTATGGGTGTAGAGCTGTGGGGGCATCACAGAGTGGGGGTAGGAATGTTGGAGCATTATATTGTGTGGGGCACTATAGGGCATCATATTGTGGGAGCTGTTGGGGAATGTATTGTGAGTGGCTCTGGGGACATCATACTGTATGGGGGACGTTAGGAACATAATATTGTGTGAGACACTAGGATCATCATTCTGTGTAGGGACAATAGGGATATTGTAACTGTGGGGAATGCACTGTGGGGTGCTCTGGGGTATCATACATGGGTGTAGAACTCTAGAGATAGAACTGGGAGAGCATCACGGTATCAGTGGTTGTAGAGACATCATATTGTGTGTAGTGGGACTGTGGAGTTCATCATACTGTGAGGAAATCTACTATGGGGTTAACTGGGGGGCATTATGCTGTGAGTTGTCGGCACTGTGTGGTTCATGACTGGATATCATATTGTGTGGGAAGTCTATTGATCTTCTCTAGGAGCAATATATCTATATCAATATATATATATAGGCTCATATAAAGGACTGGGTGAGACTGTGTAAGTGGCTAAGCATAAAATACAAATTTTCAGTATATATCCGTTTTTCTTATCTTTAAAAGTTGGGAAGTACTGTATACCTACACCAAAGTTTAACACCTTTCAGGATGCAGCTACTTTGGACCTTTATTCTGTAGGTCAGTATAATAATAATAATAAGTGATGAGCGAATATACTCGTTACTCGAGATTTCCTGAGCACGCGCGGGTGTCCTCCGAGTATTTTTTAGTGCTCGGAGATTTCGTTTTCTTCGCCGCAGCTGAATGATTTACAGCTATTAGCCAGCATGATTACATGTGGGGATTCCCTAGCAACCAGGCAACCCCCACATGTACTTAGCCTGGCTAATAGCTGTAAATCATTCAGCTGAGGCGATGAAAACTAAATCTCCGAGCACTAAAAAATACTCGGAGGACACCTGAGCATGCTCAGGGAAATCTCGAGTAACGAGTATATTCACTCATCACTAATAATAATCTTTATTTTTATATAGCACTAACATATTCCGTAGCGCTTTACAGTTTGCACACATTATCATCAGTATGATTATGTACGTATGTAATTTACATAGAATTTCATGTTTTACTTAAAACCCGCCAAAATGCTGATGTTAATAAATTAAGAATATAGATTTAGGCTATGGCTACAAAGTGACTATGGCTATAGCAGATGGAGAAAGCCTGAAGATTGCAGTACAGCAATGCTACATCCCAAAATAATGAAAATATAGTGACAATTAAAGGGAACCAGACATTATTATTATTATTTATTATTATAGTGCCATTTATTCCATGGTGCTTTACATGTGAGGAGGGGTATACATAATAAAAAACAAGTACAATAATCTTAAACAATACAAGTCACGACTGGTAAAGGAGCAGAGAGGACCCTGCCTGCGAGGGCTCACAATCTACAAGGGATGGGTGAGGATACAGTAGGTGAGGGTAGAGCTGGTCGTGCAACGGTTTGGTCGATCGGTGGTTACTGCAGGTTGTAGGCTTGTTGGAAGAGGTAGGTCTTCAGGTTCTTTTTGAAGGTTTCAATGGTAGGCGAGAGTCTGATATGTTGTGGTAGAGAGTTCCAGAGTAGGGGGGATACGCGAGAGAAATCTTGTATGCGATTGTGGGAAGAGGAGATAAGAGGGGAAGAGGAGATAAGAGGGGAGTAGAGAAGGAGATCTTGTGAGGATCGGAGGTTGCGTGCAGGTAAGTACCAGGAGATGAGGTCACAGATGTATGGAGGAGACTGGATGTGGATGGCTTTGTATGTCATGGTTAGGGTTTTGTACTGGAGTCTCTGGGCATTGGGGAGCCAGTGAAGGGATTGACAGAGGGGAGAGGATGGGGAATAGTGGGGGAAAGGTGGATTAGTCGGGCAGCAGAGTTCAGAATAGATTGGTGGGGTGCGAGAGTGTTCGAGGGGAGCCCACAGAGCAGGAGGTTGCAGTAGTCAAGGCAGGTGATGATGAGGGCATGGACTAGGGTTTTTGCAGATTCTTAGTTTAGGAATTTACTGATCCGTGAAATATTTTTGAGTTGAAGGTGGCAGGAAGTGGAAAGGGCTTGGATATGTGGTTTGAAGGAGAGATCAGTGTCAAGGATTACCCCGAGGCAGCGAGTTTGTGGGACTGGGGAGAGTGGGCAGCCATTTACTGTAATGAATAGGTTCATTGGGGGGTTGCGTGAGATGGGGGAAAGATGATGAATTCTGTTTTGTCCATATTAAGTTTTAGAAATCTAGCGGAGAAGAAGGATGAAATAGCGGACAGACATTGAGGATTCTGGTTAATAGGGTGATGATATCTGGTCCAGAGATGTAGATCTGTGTGTCATCAGCATAGAGGTGATACTGAAAGCCGTGAGACTCTATGAGCTGTCCCAGGCCAAAGGTGTAAATGGAGAAGAGGAGGGGCCTTAGGACTGACTCCGACAGATAAGGGGCGAGGTGAGGAGGTGGTGTGTGAATGGGAGACGCTGAATGTCCGGTCTGTTAGGTATGACGAGATCCAGGATAGGGCCAAGTCTGTGATGCCAACGGATGAGGGGGCCTGTAGCAATAGGGAATGGTCCACTGTGTCAAAGGCAGAGGGCAGGTCCAGGAGGAGGAAGACAGAGTAGTGTCGCTTGGCCTTGGCGGTTAATAGTCATTGATGACCTTAATTAGGGCAGTTTCAGTGGAGTGGTGTGACCGGAAGCCAGATTGTAAGCGGTCGAAGAGATAGCAGGAAGAGAGATGGGAGGACAGTTCAAGATGGACGTGTTGTTCCAGTAGTTTTGAGGCATAGGGGAGAAGTGATATAGGGCGATAGCTAGATACAGAGGATGGGTCAAGAGAGGGCTTTTTGAGGATAGGTGTGATTGAGGCATATTTAAAGCTTGAAAGGAAAACACCAGTTGTTACTGATAGGTGGAAGAGATGAGTTACGGTTGGGATGAAGACTGTGGCGAGGTTTGGGATGAAGTGGGATGGGATCAGGTCAAGTGCACAGGTGGTGAGATGCGATCTTGAGAGTATAGTGGAGAGTCGATCTTCTGTAATGGTGGAGAAGTTGGTATTGGAGGTGGAGGGCTGGGCATTTGGGAGGAAGGGCTCTGAGGGTTGTCGACCAAAACTGTATCTGATGTTATCAATCTTCTGCTTGAAAAATGAGTCTTCAGCTGAGATGAGTGGGGAGGGAGGAGGTGCTGGGGGACGGAGGAGAGAGTTGAAGCTGTTAAATAACTGTTTAGGGTTGTGAGACAGGGAGGATATGAGAGATGAGAAGTAGGTTTGTTTAGCAGTGGCAAGTGTGGCCTTGAAAGTAGTGAGGGACTGTTTGAATGCGATGAAGTGCTCGTTGGAGTGGGATCTTTTTCATCTCCGCTCAGCAGCCCTGGAAGCTCGCCTCAGTTCTTTGGTCAGGCTGGTGTGCCAGGGCTGTCTGTTGATTTTGCGAGCTTTGGTATGTGTGAGAGGGGCAACAGATTCCAAAGCTACAGCTATTGTGGTGTTATATAGAGCGGCAGCGTCATCCACATTGTGTATGGAACTTATGTCTGTGAGAGGGAGGAGGGATTCAGAGACTGAGTGTAGATCAAGGTGTTTAAGATTTCTATGAGGGTGTGCAAGTTTGTGAGTTGGGGATTGTAGACAAGGAGTTGAGAGGGAAGAGAATGTGAGACATGTGCAAAAATACTCTTTACCTGCAGATATAGGTTAATCTGCTGGCAAATAGTGTTAAAATGTTGCCTGGCCTGCCTTAGTGCAAGCAAGGCTACTGGGAGGAAATGAACACTCACTTTTAGTCAAAGGGGCGAGGACAGCGCAGGTACAATCACAGCTCATTATGTGGGAAGATGTTGTGATCACTCTCCCTGAGCTTTGATTGACAGCTCTTTCTGCAGCATGTGTCTGCAGAGCGGCCTGTCATTCAAAGTGCAGAAGAGTGATGGTAGCATGCTCACAATATAATGAGTGATGTAACCGCTCTACCACCCTGTGATTGAAAGTGATTTTACAATCATAGTTTCAGATGTACCTCTCTTTTCAAGATGTTGTCAGCTTTGCTGTACTGCTCCATCCCCTCACAGTGGATGCCTGTGAGAAAGTGTAACGATTCCACCACTCACCGTGTCCAGAATGCAGTGAGTAACCCTTCAGCCACCCTATAGAAGAATCAGGGTCGTTCTGAGTTGTCAGTATTGTGTGTGGCTGCTCAGCCGGCCAACCTGGGGCAGGAGCGTGCTGAGCTGTTAGTATTAGGTGTAACAGTCTAGACGCCAATCAGGGCAGGAGCGTACTGGGTTTCTTCCAGTTGTCTTCTGTTCTGGGTACCTGGATATTTAGCTGGCTGTCAGTGTCTAATTATTTCAGTGGTAGCCTTAGCTCAGTTGTATGTATGTATGTGCTTTGTTTTCCAGTGCTCTGTTTCTGATCTTTTGCTACTCTATCTTAAGGCCCCTTCACATTAAGCGACGCTGCAGCGATACCGACAACGATCCGGATCGCTGCAGCGTCGCTGTTTGGTCGCTGGAGAGCTGTCACACAGACCGCTCTCCAGCGACCAACGATGCCGGTAACCAGGGTAAACATCGGGTAACTAAGCGCAGGGCCGCACTTAGTAACCCGATGTTTACCCTGGATACCATGCTAAAAGTAAAAAAAAACAAACACTAGATACTTACCTACCGCTGTCTGTCCTCCAGCGCTGCGCTCTGCTTCTCTGCTCTCCTCCTGTACTGGCTGTGAGCCGGAAAGCAGAGCGGTGACGTCACCGCTCTGCTTTCCGGCTCACAGCCAGTACAGGAGGAGTGCAGAGCACAGCGCTGGAGGACAGACAGCTGTAGGTAAGTATCTAGTGTTTGTTTTTTTTTACTTTTAGCATGGTAACCAGGGTAAACATCGGGTTACTAAGCGCGGCCCTGCGCTTAGTTACCCGATGTTTACCCTGGTTACCAGTGAAGACATCGCTGGATCGGTGTCACACACGCCGATCCAGCGATGTCTCCAGGGAGTCCAGCGACGAAATAAAGTTCTGGACTTTATTCAGCGACCAACGATCTCCCAGCAGGGGCCTGATCGTTGGTCGCTGTCACACATAACGATTTCATTAACGATATCGTTGCTACGTCACAAATAGCAACGATATCGTTAACAATATCGTTATGTGTGAAGGTACCTTTAGACTTTGCCTTTGACCATCCATTTGCCTAGCCTCTTTTGTCTTGATCCGTTACTTTCCTGGAAGTCTGACCTTGGATTATGACCTGACTATTACTTTGTCTTACCCCTCCCTCTGTTTATGATGAACTCACTAGGTATCTGACCCTGGACCTCCTGACTACCCTGTCTCACAGCTTGTCCATTAGTAGTAGCTCAGCATCACATTTGTAACTCAGAGTCAAATTACGAATTGCCATATACTTTTTTCCCCACCAGTATGGATCTAATTCATTCACTTTACGATCAGGTGGTGAATTTGACCCAGATGATTCAGGATCTGGCCATTGTGCACAAGAATCTAGAATTGTCGCAATCCCAGCTACAGGGTCAATTGTCTAGCGTGATGAGTGCTTCCTAGAACTCTCTGCTACGGGCAGTAGCTATGGTGTCTGTACCTTCTGATATGCAGTTGGTCTCTCCCGAACCAGTAGTGGCCCTTCTTGACAAATTTTCAGGGGAGAAAAAAAACAGTTTTGGGTGTAGGCTATTTTTTACCATGTGACCTCAGTCTTCAGAGGATAAGTGACAGCGAGTGTGAATAATCATGTCTCTACTGCGATGAGGCCCTCTTACTTGGGCATTTTCTTTGTCATCACAAACCCCAGAACAGTCTTCTGTTGATGCCTTTCTTGACATCTTAGGGTTGATCTATGACATACCTGATAGGATCCAGGTTGCAGAGGCAAGGCTCATGAGCCTGACAAAGGAGGGCCCAACCGCTGAGGACTATAGTATCAAGTTCCAGCAATCTTCCGCTGAAATTCTGTGGAATTATGCAGCTCTTAGATCAGTTCTGAAACACTTAAAGATGCTGTAGTTCTCCTAACTCCACCTTGTTCCTTGGAGAAATCCATGACTCAGGTCATTCGGATGAATCACAGAATTCGGGAGATGTGTGATGAATAGCAAGGGTGTTTCAGTCATTTTCCCTGAATCTGTCCATTTACCTGAGGTGGAACCAATGAAAGTTGGAGCTGACAGCTTTCTGGCCGTTGGTGCAATTTTGAAACGCATGATGAGAAGTGTGTGACAGCTGCCAATCATCAAAATCAGCAAGAAAACCCACTATAAACAGAAATAGCTCGGGTTAGGGTTATGATCCCTAGTAACCCTAGGGATCCTAACCCTAACCCTAAGGGATCCTAACCCTAAGGGATCCTAACCCTAAACCTAACCCTAACCCTAGGGATCCTAACCCTAACCCTAGGGATCCTAACCCTAACCCTAAGGGATCCTAACCCTAACCCTAAGGGATCCTAACCCTAAGGGATCCTAACCCTAACCCTAAGGGATCCTAACCCTAAGGGTTAGGGTTAGGATCCCTTAGGGTTAGGATCCCTTAGGGATAGGGTTAGGGTTAGGATCCCTTAGGGTTAGGGTTGGGGGTTGGCTTATCAGTGTGTATTTTTGTGTTTTTCTATTAAAACGCATGCGTTTAAAAACGCATGCAAACGCATGTGCTTAAAAACGCATGCGTTTACATAGACAACAATACTTTTTTTGCCGCAAAAAAAGCCGCTAGAAATTACTACATGTTGCATTTCTGCAACACAACGCATGCATAGGAACGACGCATGCGGCGGCAAAACGCGGCAAAACGCATGCAAAAAAACGCATGCTTTTTTTATGTTAAGTATAGGAAAAAAATGCACGCTTTTTTGCGCTAAAACGCAGCGGCAAAAAACGCAAATGTGAAACCAGCCTTAAGAACAGTTAGGTTGCAAAGCCCCATTAACATTTTTGCAATTGACAGGACACCGTTACTTCAGAATGTTGTCCAACTGGTAATAGTAGAGTTCACCCTGCGAGTGGGAATACTTTACTCTGAGTCCATCTGCTGTTTTGTTTTGGATAATTACCTGCTGTTATTCGGATTTCCATGGCAGCTTATTCACAATCCTATTATCGATTGGTGTTGGAAGTATATTGTTAAATGGAGCCTCAATTGTCATAAGAGATGTCTTAGTTTTGTACAAATTTGCTCTGCTATTCTGGAAGGTCTGCCTGGGTATCTGAAAGACTTTGGAGATGTGTTTTCAGAAAAAGAGGCAGAAATATTGCCTAAGCATCGTCCTTACGATTGTGCTATTAATCTTATCCCTAATTTCAAATTAACTAAAGCTCGCCTGTACAATTTGTCTAGGCCTGAACGTATCGCCTTAAAAAATTATGTGTACGAAAGTTTACGGAAAGGTCATATCCTTCCTTTCTCTTCGCCTGTAGCTGCTGGGCTTTTCCTTTGTTAAAAAGTAAGTTGTTCATCCCCGTCCTTGCCTCAATTTCCGAGAATTAAACAAAATCATGGTTAGGAATACATACCCACTTTCACTCATCCCCGACCTATATAATTAGCTTATGGGGGCTAAATGGTTTTATAAACTTCATTTTAGAGGGGCTTATAAATTGATAATTTGATACACATCCAGAAGGGTGATGGGTGGGAAAAGGCGATTTTAACGTCTATGGGTCTATTTGAAAATCTTGTCATGCCTTTTGGGTTAACCAATGTGGAACGCCCATCAGGGCAGTGGGGTACTCGGAAACGAGTACGGTTCTTAAAGGGATGTGTCATGGCGTTGGTGACCCGGTCCATGGCCCTGGGCGCCAACGTAAAAGGGACGGTCTTTAAAGGGATTTGTGAGATAATAAGAGTTTGTGACGCCTCCTGTGGTATTCGGTCAGGGATGACCGACGCTGCTTTAAGGGGTCCACTGGGGTGATGTTATGGCAGCTGGGATGTTGTAGCTTCCCACAAGTGAAGCTGGGTCCCCAGGGCTCCTGGTGTAGTAGATGAAGATGGGGAGTGGCGCGATAAAGAACGGAGGTCACAGGTTTGTAGTCTCTTTACCTGGTTTACTGATGGTAGCAGGCAGCCACAGTCCAGGGCACCAGATCACAGGTACAGGCATTGTCCGGCCAGCTTGGAAGCGAGTTCAGAGTCCCCTTAATCAGGTGTAGTTAAAAGCCTTCTTCATAGCGTGGTGGTATTGTAGTCCTTAACTGCCTAAGGCTTCTGGCAAGGTCCTCTCAGTTCTCTCTGTCCCCCTTTTGGTAGGACTCAAACCCGTATGACAGGTGACTCGAGCCTTTTTACAGGGTCTCTATCAAGACCCGGGCTCTATGTGTCACTGTGCCTCCTGGGTGTGAGGGCGGACAAGTTACATGTAGTCTACCTGTCCTACCGGTTTCTGCTGTGCCTCTTAGAGTATGACACAACCTTGGTCTTCCGCTTTCCGGTATCTGCGCCCCATCAGGGAGGTAGCCCGGTCGCAGCTAATCTCCCTTGTTGTCACTCTCCTGTACTTCGCTCTTTGGCACGTTCGCTACAAGCTGTTCTCCCTTCCGTATCTCACTATCTAGGAGCTGCAACACTTCAGGCTGCACGGCCCCTCACTCGTCCTTCTGCCTCAGACTGCTCCAGTCTGCTGTCTGGCACCAACTGGCAACTCTTCCCAACTGCCAGCAACTGCCTAGCAACTAACTCCTTCTCCCGACCAGAGAGAGCAGCTTCCCTGAAGTTGGGTGTAGAGCTCCCCCTTCTGGCCTGGAGTCAGAATGGTGTTGTATGTGCTGATTACCTGTTAAAAGGAATCCTTCATCTCTTCCAAGCATGACATCACTCTCCCCGTGAGGAAAGCAATGCCACTGTGACTACCAGGACCCTGGAACGTCACACATGCACCAGCAGTTTTTCAAAACATTATGAATTTTATGAGTTACATATTTTCTGAATGCAATGGAAGTTTTATTGCAGTGTTCCTAGATGATATTCACTTTTTTTTTATCTGGATTCACACTTTGAACAAGTCCACTTTGTATTACAAAACCTGAGTGAGAATTTTTTGTTTGCTAAATTGTAGAAATTTACTTTTTCTGTTCAAGAAATATCATTTTTGGGTTTCATTGTTTCAGCTGAAGGATTTAACATAGATCTTGGGAAGGTGCAGGCCATAATTGATTGGGTTCAACCTTGTGACCTTAAAGCATTGCGTTTTATAGGATTTGCTAGTTACTATAGTAAATTTATTAGGGTTTTTTCTCAGATTGTTAAACCTTAAATATCTCACATGTAAGGGGCGGATTTTACGGTTTGGTCGCCGGATGCTATGGGGTTTTAAAAAAATTGAAAGTGTTTCATGTCAGCACCAGTTTTAATCCAACCCAATCTTCAGGAACCGTTCATTGTGGAGACAGATACTTCGGAGGTCAAGGTAAGAGCTGTATTATCTCAAGGTCTCAAAAGAAAACTCTCACCAACTTGCAACCATGTGCATATTTTTCTAGGAAATTTTGTGACCTGAAAGAAATTATGATGTTGGGAATTGCAAGCTTCTTGCTGTAAAATTAGCTTTTGAAGAATTGAGATATTTTTTGGAGGAGGCAGTTCATCAAGTCACTAGGGTGACGGATCATAAGAATTTAACTTAGATTGAATCAGCTAAACGCTTAACTGTTGTGAATTCTGTGGCCAAGCTCCCTCCTGTGGTCGTGAGTGGTACTGCGGCTGGATCTGTCTATAAGCTTCCTTTGGTGGATGAGAGTGGTACTGCGGCTTCTGAGTTTCCTTCCTCAGGTGATGAGGTTAAGTCGTTAGGTGCTGCTCTATTTAACTCCACCTGGTGCTTTGATCCTGGCCTCCAGTCAATGTTCTAGTATTGGTCTTGCTTCCTCCTGGATCGTTCCTGTGGCCTCTTTATCCTGCATAAGCTAAGTTCTGCTTGTGTTATTTTTGTTTGCTATATTTTCTGTCCAGCTTGCTATATTGGTTTTTCTTGCTTGCTGGAAGCTCTGAGACGCAGAGGGAGCACCTCCGTACCGTTAGTCGGTGCGGAGGGTCTTTTTGCCCCTCTGCGTGGTTGTTTGTAGGTTTTTGTGTTGACCGCAAAGCTATCTTTCCTATCCTCGGTCTATTCAGTAAGTCGGGCCTCACTTTGCTAAATCTATTTAATCTCTGTGTTTGTATTTCATCTTAACTCACAGTCATTATATGTGGGGGGCTGCCTTTTCCTTTGGGGAATTTCTCTGAGGCAAGGTAGGCTTATTTTTCTATCTTCAGGGCTAGTTAGTTTCTCAGGCTGTGCCGAGTTGCATAGGGAGCGTTAGGCGCAATCCACGGCTACCTCTAGTGTGGTGTGTTAGGATTAGGGATTGCGGTCAGCAGAGTTTCCACGTCTCAGAGCTTGTCCTATGTTTTTGGTAAATGTCAGGTCACCTTGTGTGCTCTGAACTTCAAGGTCCATTGTGGTTCTGAATTACCTGTTCATAACAGTACTGTAGGCCCAAAGTACTAATGCTTCTCAATAGAGGGAAAAGAGAAGTTCTGAGACCATTTTTTTCCCTTTGCACTGTGTTCTGTCTTTCTTTTCCCCTATACATCAGGGTGGTTCAGAACACAGGTGTGGACATGGACATTCAGGGTCTGTCCTCTTTGATGGATAATCTCACTATAAGAGTTCAGAACATTCAAGATTTAGTGGTTCAGAATCCTATGTTAGAACCTAAAATTCCTATTCCTGAGTTATTTTCTGGAGATAGAGCTAAGTTTTTGAATTTTAAAAATAATTGTAAACTGTTTCTGGCTTTGATACCCCGCTCCTCTGGTGACCCAGTTCAACAAGTTAAAATCATTATTTCTTTATTACGTGGCGACCCTCAAGACTGGGCATTTTCCCTTGCGCCAGGAGATCCTGCATTATGTAATATTGATGCGTTTTTTCTGGCGCTCGGATTGCTGTACGACGAACCTAATTCAGTGGATCAGGCAGAGAAAAATTTGCTGGCTCTGTGTCAGGGTCAGGATGAGATAGAGATTTATTGTCAGAAGTTTAGAAAGTGGTCCGTGCTCACTCAATGGAATGAATGTGCGCTGGCAGCTATTTTCAGAAAGGGTCTCTCTGAAGCCCTTAAGGATGTCATGGTGGGATTTCATATGCCTGCTGGTCTGAATGAGTCTATGTCTTTGGCCATTCAGATCGGTCGACGCTTGCGCGAGCGTAAATCTGTGCACCATTTGGCGGTATTATCTGAGTATAAACCTGAGCCTATGCAGTGCGATAGGACTTTGACCAGAGCTGAAAGGCAAGAACACAGACGTCAGAATGGGCTGTGTTTCTACTGTGGTGATTCCACTCATGCTATCTCTGATTGTCCTAAGCGCACTAAGCGGTTCGCTAGGTCTGCCACCATTGGTACGGTACAGTCGAAATTTCTTTTGTCCGTTACTTTGATCTGCTCTTTGTCATCCTATTCTGTCATGGCATTTGTGGATTCAGGCGCTGCCCTGAATTTGATGGACTTGGAGTTTGCTAGGCGCTGTGGGTTTGTCTTGGAGCCCTTGCAGTGTCCTATTCCATTGAGAGGAATTGATGCTACGCCTTTGGCCAAGAATAAGCCTCAGTATTGGACCCAGCTGACCATGTGCATGGCTCCTGCGCACCAGGAGGATATTCGCTTTCTGGTGTTGCATAATCTGCATGATGTGGTCGTGTTGGGGTTGCCATGGCTACAAGTCCATAACTCAGTATTAGATTGGAAATCAATGTCTGTGTCCAGCTGGGGTTGTCAGGGGGTACATGGTGATGTTCCATTTCTGTCTATCTCATCATCCACCCCTTCTGAGGTCCCAGAGTTCTTGCTTGATTACCGGGATGTATTCGATGAGCCCAAGTCCAATGCCCTACCTCTGCATAGGGATTGTGATTGTGCTATCGATTTGATTCCTGGTAGTAAGTTTCCTAAGGGTCGACTGTTTAATTTATCTGTACCTGAGCACGCCGCTATGCGGAGTTACGTGAAGGAGTCTTTGGAGAAGGGTCATATTCGCCCGTCATCGTCGCCGTTGGGAGCGGGTTTCTTTTTTGTGGCCAAGAAGGATGGTTCGCTGAGACCTTGTATTGATTACCGCCTTCTAAATAAAATTACGGTCAATTTTCAGTACCCCTTGCCGCTGCTGTCTGATTTGTTTGCTCGGATTAAGGGGGCTAGTTGGTTCACCAAGATAGATCTTCGTGGTGCGTATAATCTTGTGCGTATCAAACGGGGCGATGAATGGAAAACAGCATTTAATACGCCCGAAGGCCATTTTGAGTACCTGGTTATGCCATTCGGACTTTCTAATGCTCCATCAGTGTTTCAGTCCTTTATGCATGACATCTTCCGAGAGTACCTGGATAAATTCCTGATTGTGTACTTGGATGATATTTTGGTCTTCTCGGATGATTGGGAGTCTCATGTGAAGCAGGTCAGAATGGTGTTCCAGGTCCTGCGTGCTAATTCTTTGTTTGTGAAGGGGTCAAAGTGTCTCTTTGGTGTTCAGAAGATTTCATATTTGGAGTATATTGTGGAGAAGATTTGGGATTCTCGTGTTTCGAGATGGAAACTCCAGTATCTGGTTAAGTGGAAAGGTTATGGTCAGGAAGATAATTCCTGGGTCTTTGCCTCTGATGTCCATGCTGCCGATCTGGTTCGTGCCTTTCATGTGGCTCATCCTGGTCGGCCTGGGGGCTCTGGTGAGGGTTCGGTGACCCCTCCTCAAGGGGGGGGTACTGTTGTGAATTCTGTGGCCAAGCTCCCTCCTGTGGTCGTGAGTGGTACTGCGGCTGGTTCTGTCTATAAGCTTCCTTTGGTGGATGAGAGTGGTACTGCGGCTTCTGAGTTTCCTTCCTCAGGTGATGAGGTTAAGTCGTTAGGTGCTGCTCTATTTAACTCCACCTGGTGCTTTGATCCTGGCCTCCAGTCAATGTTCTAGTATTGGTCTTGCTTCCTCCTGGATCGTTCCTGTGGCCTCTTTATCCTGCATAAGCTAAGTTCTGCTTGTGTTATTTTTGTTTGCTATATTTTCTGTCCAGCTTGCTATATTGGTTTTTCTTGCTTGCTGGAAGCTCTGAGACGCAGAGGGAGCACCTCCGTACCGTTAGTCGGTGCGGAGGGTCTTTTTGATCCTCTGCGTGGTTGTTTGTAGGTTTTTGTGTTGACCGCAAAGCTATCTTTCCTATCCTCGGTCTATTCAGTAAGTCGGGCCTCACTTTGCTAAATCTATTTCATCTCTGTGTTTGTATTTCATCTTAACTCACAGTCATTATATGTGGGGGGCTGCCTTTTCCTTTGGGGAATTTCTCTGAGGCAAGGTAGGCTTATTTTTCTATCTTCAGGGCTAGTTAGTTTCTCAGGCTGTGCCGAGTTGCATAGGGAGCGTTAGGCGCAATCCACGGCTACCTCTAGTGTGGTGTGTTAGGATTAGGGATTGCGGTCAGCAGAGTTTCCACGTCTCAGAGCTCGTCCTATGTTTTTGGTAAATGTCAGGTCACCTTGTGTGCTCTGAACTTCAAGGTCCATTGTGGTTCTGAATTACCTGTTCATAACACTTAACCCCAAGACAGACGAGATGATCCTCATTTTTTTCTAGATTCAATTTTTCTATCACGTTCAGCCAGGGTCCAAGAATGTGAGGGCTGACGCTTTATCATACTGCCTTGATTCAGTTCCTCCTCCAGAATCTTCATCTTCCATTCGTCCTCAGGGCATAGTGGTTTCCATGTTATCCTCAGAGATGGAAGCAGAGATACTTAGAGTCCAGTCATTGGCCCATTACGTTACTCCAGGGTCCAAGTTATTTGTACTGGTGGACCTAACATTGTTTCTTTTACAAGAGTTTCATGATTCTATCTTGAGTCACCCAGGGGTCATAGCTATGCAAGTAGCCATTATTAGACTTTTTTGTTGCCAATCAATATATAATGATATTAGAGATGTTGTTTCCGCCTGTGAAGAGTGCACACCCACTAAAATCTGTCATAACCGGCGAGACGGGGAACTGGCTCCTTTGCCAATTCCAGAAAAGCTGTGGACTCATTTGTCCATGGATTTAATCATGGATTTGCCTTTATCTGGTGGAAAACAGTTATTTGGGTGGTTGTTGAAATATTCAGCAGATAGACTCATTTTGTTTCTTTATCGGGGTTACCGAATGCTGAAACACTTTCCACGTTATCAGTTATGTTGTGAGATTGCTTAGAATTACTCTTAACTGCAAGGGGGATGCAATTTGTCACCAAATGAGGATTGACTTGTCATTTTCCTCTGCCTACCACCCTGAAACCAATGGTAAGACAGAAAGGACAAATCAATCTTTGGAGCAAATTTGAAGGTGTTTCATTGCGGCTCAGCAGGAGGACTGGTCCACATTTTTACCTCTTGCTGAGTTCGCCAGTAACAGTCAGTTCAATCAGTCTACTGGAAACTTACCTTTTTTGTAATTATGGTTTTCATCCTCATTTTTGTGAATTTTTGTAAGATGAGCTCTGGGTGTCCTGTAGTGGAACTTGCCACACAGAAACTTGGGGATATTTGGAGAGAAGTTCAAATGAACATTGGGGTGGCTCATCTTTGCCAAAAACGGAAAGCCGAAAGGAAATGTTCGGCGGGTCCTGCTTTCACAGTAGGTGATAAGGTTTGGTTGTCATCTAAAAATATTATGCTGAAACTACTGTTTGCGAAGTTGAAACCTAAATTTATTCACCCTTATGAAATTCTGGAGTTAGTCAATCTGGTGGCCTTTAGATTAAAATTTCCACCATCTCTTCACATTCTAAATGTTTTCCTTAGATCCCTGTTAAAAGAGCTTGTCCTTTCGGTGTTGTCTCCTTCGTCCAAATCTATTCCTGATTATCTTGATTGAGGTTTGGTGTACGAGTTGCAGAGGAACGTGGATAATCGAAGAGTTCGACATTTTCTCCAATATCTTGTTCGTTGGAGGGAATACGGACCCAATGAGAGATCCTAGGTTCTGGCTCATTCTGTGAAGGCCAATCAGTTTCCTGGGAAACCTGGGGGTCCGTTGGCCCCATCTAGAAGTGCCGAGATCTGAATCTGAGCATGCGCTGCCCCTGGTGGCCATTTTCCCAGAGGCCACCACATCGCAGGAATGGATCTGCGCGGGCCTCCAGTCATCCGCCGCCCCATCCCAGGGAGCACCACCACCGGCGCCCCACAGGCCATCACAGCCCCACAGGCCACTGCAGCCCCACAGGCCACCGACGCCCCACAGAGCACCTGTCTCAAAATTCCGGCGGAGCCCCACCACAACACAGAGCAGCACCACAGAACAGCACCACCGCACCAGCCTGGGATGGAATTTCCCGGAGGCCACCGCACCAGCCTGGACCACCGAACAATCCCTGTGACCACTCCTCCACCTGTGTCGAAACCACTCCCTGGTAAGCTGAATTCGGAATGAAAGACGGTCCCCCATTTGACACTTTTTTTCCCCTATTTTCCTTCTGAAAATTTGGGGTGCGTCTTATGGTCCGGTGCATCTTATAGTCTGAGAAATACGGTAATTTGTGACAAAGCTTTAGTGTAGTAACTTCAACTCCGCCACTCCATATTACGCCAAGGCTTTTATTAACATGGTAGTTCACATCCCAATGTTATATAACAGCCTGATGTGTACATACTACCAGGCTTCATGTATATGGAGTTTTTCAATTAGTTTTTGGAACAGAAACTGTCTTTCTTGAAACATCTTTTAGCATCTTTGCATGGATTTTTTGTGTCTTGTTCACTACCAGTGTTTTTATTTTTTTCTTCTCTACCTCTATAAAAAAGTGGCGACTACTCAGCGGAAGGCGACTGAAGAATGAACAGTGTTTTAACTGCTTCGCGTCTGATAGACTGTGTGCACAGCAATCCATTTCTATATTGCAGTACACGGGTTCATTCTTTTGAATGTTTATTGAGCACTTTTTTTTTAGGCAGGTTAAAAGAATACTGCCTGAGAAAGATGTTGTGTGCTTATGCCCTAAAAGAAAGTTGCAAACGCTTCTGCCAGAAAGAGCTCATAGATGTATTCACAGTTATCTCATTCATCAGCCAGCAATGTGTAGGAAAACGAAGAGAGTGGAAAAGTCAAACGGTGCAATATTTTAAATCAAACCCAGTTGCAAAAATGATTTTTAGCCCAAATTTATGCATTTAAGGGAAAAAAAAGACTTTTAAGAAAAGAACTGTTACCTGTGTCCATTGAAAATTACAGAACAGAAAGATACAGGTAATTGCAGCTGAAATACCTTTCTTACTGCTGACAGCATGGAGCAGAGAGACGCATGGATCAGGTAAATGTGACTTACAATAGGGATGACACTATGGGTACTAGAATTTAATTGGTAACGTTTCTCCTTGTTGAGGGTGACATGCCTTACAAGTGTAAGGAGACTCATAGGCCATGAAATACTCCCCTGAGAAATGAAATATGCAAATTGCATCTTTAGAGAGAAAGAGGACGTGTCTGACCGGGATCCACGGGGTAGCGTATCTCCTTGTGGAGAGTGACAAGCCAAGTCTAGCATGCCAGTGTGAGGAAAATCAGACCTTTTGCTTTGCAATGAGGAGGGGCAGTATCCCAAAACACATTACAAATAAAGTTTCTGGTTTGGATTCTTATCCCAAGTCATGTGGCAATGCTCCATAAAAGGTCAATATTGACTTTTAGTATTGCTGCTTCCAATAGGCAGCATCAGAGTTCTAGTCCTATACTATGGGTACTACAATGGCACTGGTGACTACTATGGGTGTTTTTTATGTTTTTTTTTTTTAACAATTTGTATTGATTTTTTTAACATAACATTGGATAGGATAACATAACATAGGATAGGATACAACATCAGCAATGACACTGTAAGTTACCAAAAGTACATATACAAATCTTACTTGTCAGACAACACTTTTCTCCTTTCCCCCTCTATTAATTCAATTATCTTGGCTATTATCATCACCATCGTTGGGATGCTTTGTTTAAGTCATTCTCCAAATAAGCCATGAAAAGCTACAACTAAGAATGTGTGAATGTTTTTAGCGATCTTTGCTTTAACCCCTTTCTGCCATTGGACGTACTATTCCGTCCATGTGACCTGGGCCCTAATTCCCATGGACGGAATAGTACGTCACATGCGATCAGCCACGCTCACGAGGGGAACGTGGCCGATCACGGCTGGGTGTCAGCAGATTATTACAGACCGCTCCTGGCACTTTAACCACCGAAACACTGTGATCAAGCAAAATCGCAGCGTTCCGGTGGCATAGAGAAGCATCACGCAGGGAGGGGGCTCCCTGCGGGCTTCCGAGACCCTCAGCACAACGCGATGTGATCGCTTTGTTCCGAGGGTCTCCTCCCTGCAGGCCCTCGGATCCAACATGGCTGCGGGGTCCTTCCGGGTCCTGCAGGGAGGTGGCTTCTCAGTGCCTACTGAGAGCAGGCGCCGGCAAGTCTCCTTCACTGCCTGTCAGATCGCTGATCTGACACAGTGCTGTGCAAAGTGTCAGATCAGCATACTGACTTTATACAGTGATGTCCCACCCTGGGACAATGTAAAAAAATAAATCATCGCTGGTCAACTTTTAACCCTTATAACTTCCTAAGGCTCGGTTCACATTGCATTAGGGCAGTCCGTTTAGCGCATAGCTCTACGGACTGCGCTAACGCAATGTCCCAAAAGGGATCGCGTTTGCCAATCTCGCTAGCGCAGATGCCCGATCTGTGCTAGCGAGGAACGGACCGCGAATGCTGCAAGCAACGGGAGCAACGTATGCATTTTTCCAACGCATCCGCTGCCCCATTGTGAGTTGCGGGGAGGTGGGGGCGGAGTTCCGACCGTGCATGCACGGTCGGAAATGGCGGACATGACGCTCAAAAAACGTTGCAAGCAAGCAACGTTTTTTTGTTCGGACGATCCGCCACAACACGACGCAACCGGCGCATGACGGTTGCGACGTGTGGCAATGCGTCGCAATGCGTCGTTAATGTTAGTCTATGGAGAAACATGCATCCTGCAGACAACTTTGCAGGATGCGTTTTTTCCCCAAAACGTCGCATTGCGACGTATCCCAAATGACGCTAGTGTGAAAGTAGCCTAAGTCTTCACAAGGTTGGCGCACGCTGTCGGTGGTATGTTGACCCATTCCTCCATGCAGATCTCCTCTAGGACAGTGATGTTTTGGGCCTGTCGCTGGGTAACATGGACTTTCAACTCCCTCCAAAGGTTTTCTATGGGATTGAGATCTGGAGACTGGCTAGGCCACTCCAGGACCTTGATATGCTTCTTATGAAGCCACTCCATCGTTGCCTTTGTGGTGTGCTTGGGATCATTATCATGCTGAAAGACCCATCCACATTTCATCTTCAATGTCCTTGCTGATGGGAGGAGGTTTGCACTCAAAATCTCATGAGACATGGCCCCATTCATTCTTTCATGTACACGAATCAGTCATCCTGGTCCCTTTGCAGAGAACCCCAAAGCATGATGTTGCCACCCCCATGCTTCACAGTAGGTATGGTGTTCTTTGGATGCAACTCAGCATTCTGTCTCCTCAAACACAACGAGTTTTGTATCTACAAAACAGTTCTACTTTGGTTTAATCAGAGCATATGACATTCTCTCAATAATCTTCTGGATAATCCAAATACTCTCTAGCAAACTTCAAACGGGCCCGGACATGTACAGGCTTAAGCAGGGGATCACATCTGGCACTGCAGGATCTGAGTCCCTGGCGGTGTAGTGCGTTACTGATGGTAGCCTTTGTTATGGTGGTCCCAGCTCTATGCAGGTCATTCACTAAGTCCACCTGTGTGGTTCTGGGATTTGTTCTTCTTGTGATCATTTTGACCTCACGGGGTGAGATCTTGCGTGGAGTGCCAGATCAAGGGAGATTATCAGTGGTCTTGTATGTCTTCCATTTTCTTACTATTGCTCCCACAGTTGATTTCCTCACACCAAGATGCTGCCTATGGCAGATTCAGTCTTCCCAGCCTGGTGAAGGGTGCAGGGCTACAATTTTGTTTCTGGTGTCCTCCGACAGCTCTTTGGTCTTCACCATAGTGGAGTTTGGAGTGTGACTGTTTGAGGTTTTGGACAGATGTCTTTTATACTGATAACAAGTTCAAACAGGTGCCATTACTACAGGTAATGAGTGGAGGACAGAGGAGCCTCTTAAAGAAGAAGTTACAGGTCTGTGAGAGGCAGAAATCTTGCATGTTTTTAGGTGACCAAATACTTATTTTCCATCATAATTTGCAAAATAAATCTTGCCAAATCAGATAAGGTGATTTTCTGGATTTGTTTTCTCATTTTGACTCTCATAGTTGTGGTCTACCTATGATGTCAAATACAGGCCACAGTGGGAGAACTTGCACAATTGGTGGCTGACTAAATACTTTTTTCCCCCACTGTATACCCTGATAACGCTATGGCTATGTCTCTGCCCTCTCGGCTATTCCCATACACTGATGTTTATGAATGGGTGAGTGCTTGTGCGTATATGTTTATGTGTTTCAGGAGCAGATGGCTGTTTTGCCTGTTATCTCCTCTAATGGTCGCTTTGGTTGTAGCACTGTCCTATTAATCAGCATGTTATGGCAGTACAGAGGTGTTTACCTGGTATATTGTATGCACATGCTGAGATCAGAGGTCAAGCAGGACAATGGTGTGCATGACTGCGCTAAGTCCTACATGTTACATATACCCATCCCACATGCTGACATGGACATTGCATACATCCACAAGAGCAATGCATCTCTCCTGGCGATGGACAAAACATAGGGTCTGATTCATTCCTGCTTTTTGGTGTTTTTCATTGTGTCTTATTCTTCAATTAATATGTACCTTTTAAAGTCTACCTACTTTATAAAGTATGTATTCACCTGTTTGTTTTTTAGTTCAACATTTTGGGTGTTCTAGTTTACAGATGTTTCCAGGTGATTCATCAATTGCAAAGTTTTATAAAATCTCTACACTTTTGCACTCCATTCCCTCTCCCCTGGAGTGATTTTATGTACACTTGAAAGTTGTATATAAATTCTGCATCATTTTAACTGAACATGCTATTTTTTTGTGCTAAACAGTTGCCTACCAGGTAAAGGGAGGAAAAAAAGAGCTTTTTTATTTTGTGCAAAATTCATGGGCCATTTTTTAAGAATTTGGCACAAAGAAAACATTAATGAATGCCACAACACAAAACAGTGGCATAAAACCCCCAAAAGAATCCACAAAATTACAAACCTTTTTCAGCGAAATTGAAATTTGCTGGGAAAGGAAGTCTGCAACATTGTGTAGTACAGCGGGGTTGGTTCAGTGCGACAGTGACCACAGGAAAAGTTCACAGCAAAACATGTTTAATGTCCAAACTCACACAGTGCACAGCACACAGTATCCTCCGGATGACAGCCGGGAAATGAGACAGTCCATAAGTGTGCCCAGTTACCGAGGGCGACAGCACCACCGTATCACACTGCAGGATGCTAGGAATTCGCTCTGCTTGGCTCTGTGTTTCCTCACACAGACGGCGCTTTTGCAGAGCTGTCTGCTCTGCTTGCTGCAAACTCTGCACTGACACACCCAAACCCTTCCTGCAGGGTTTTTTCTAAAATGAAATCTGTGGCCATGGGCCACTTGTAAGACCCGGCTTGGAGGAAACGGACCAGCCCCACTACCTTCCTGCAGTCCGTTTAAAAAATAAAAGCCCATACCAGGTTTTCCTGAACAATGCCTTGGCCAAATAGCTTGACCAGGTCCATGCTTACTTTTATTTTGTCTTGCGACTCACAGGCATCCTGCTGTGACCACATGGCACTCCAGCGGGTCTAATACGCTTCTGAGCGCACTCTGGGGGGCACATAGCGACTTTCGCAAATAACACCGGTCGCTGTCTCACAATTGCAATTACTGGTAAACACTTTTGCTTTGCAGTTGTAACACGGTGCAGGCTGTAGCCGTGGTAGAGGCACTCGTCTTCTCCTGTCATGCCCAATCGTGTTTCATGAAAGAGTGGGTCCTGGCTAGGTGTTGGTGTTAGTGTTTTGGGGGCCTTACGCCTGTGCGGGCCAGCCTTTAGTCAATTATGTTGGCTGGCCAGGACCACAATTAATAAAGAAGACTTCTGTTCAAACATGGGGACTTTACTGAACTTGATAAGGGTTATGTACAAGGGACAGTGGGTACACAGTGTTAAGCATGTTTCCTTCACAGCATGAAGCCTTTACATTCCGCCTGTATCTTTCCTCTGTAGGCTACTCCAGGTTCTGCAGCTTACCTATTTTGTCTCTACATTGCCACAATCCAGCATCTAGCCACAGTCCTGATCAGCAAGTTTCTCTCTACTCGCTCAGTGGTTTCATGTCCTATCACTATGGACGCCTTGGATTTACTGCTTAGGACCCTCACCAGTCCCAGGTTGTCAGTCCTCTTTAGGTCCGTTACCTTCGGCACTAGCAAGCTCTTGGGTTTCTCATGACTGTGTGTCTTAGTTGATAACGCCTTCTGGAAGGTCTCTCAGTCTTGTCAGTAACTCTCTTTAGGATCCTGCTATTCTTTCTCCATCCCTCTATTCCGTCTCTTCTAGTTGTGGATCACCCCATGGCAGCACTGCACACTTGCTACTTTCCAAACTCTACCAGGAAGCACAGTCCTATCCCTATCACTATGCCCTCCCCCTGTGGGCTAGTCCCAACATTGCTTACACTAGTACCACTGGACGCCCGATCTAAGCGCCTGTCACTGGTCAGGACAGCGCTTTCTAATCTTCACAAGAGCGTGCATCCACAAGTCACCAGAGACTAATTCATACGATTTATTTAACTTGGACCTATCATACAAGATATCTACCACACGTACTTGAGCACCTTAATCATCAGGACTTTGCAATAGTATCCGAAGGACATCTACCTCACGCACTGAGGCACTTTAATCATCAGGACTTTTCACCAGCATCTGAAGGTAAAGTCTCGTCTGTTTAGCAATTGCCTTTAAGGTCTCATAAGTGAAACGTTGTATAAAGGTTATCACTTCGTTTTCTGTACAGAGAAGGAAGATATAATACCTGAAACAAGTGCAAATTATTTTTAATTTTTAGTCCCAACACTTAACTACTTCTGACCATGCTGTTTGTTGCTTGGCAGAACTCCCTTACACTACATACTATGACCTGCATTACGTAGCTTACAATATACATTCCCTATAACACTGCAATACACTATGCATATTACACTAACAATACTTATCACACTCTGTACATTACCCAGGCAAACAGCACAATGCAATAAAATTCACATGACACAATACATATAAATAAGACACAAAACACTATTCACATAACGCGATTGGCTCCTTCAGGGGTAGGTACATGACAGTTCAGTCCACACCCCTTACAGCAGAATTTGGACATTGGGGTCAAATCCAAACAAGGACAACATTTACATGAGGTTTGTATGTGCTCTATATTTCTGTGAGAATTTATAGCCACTCTGTTTAGAACCCACACTCCAAAACCACAGATAAAAATCTGTTTACAACACTAGAATATCATGGGCAATCACGACTCGACAATAGGAAATCTCATTGAATGAATAAGGCTATGTTCATATGCAGTTTCTTGCTGCTTCTTTTTTTTCTTAATGAAAAGTAAAAGTTGCTTCTTACACTACCAGCAAAACCTATAAGATTTCAGAAATTTAATGCAGATGCTTGTTTTCTTCTTTCCCCATTGAATTTCAGAACTGCAGCATTTTTAAAATCTGCGCTTTTTCACCCATAGAAAGAAATGACAAAGTGAAAAAAATGCTGTAAAATGGCAACTGCGCTTTTTGCAACGTTTTAGTGAATAAAACTAACATTATATTAAACATGTACCGTAGAAGAAGCACACATGTAATCCTCACCAAAAAAACGATGCAAAGTAACATGACAAAAGTGCAGCAAAAATGCAAAAACACTTCAAATCGGTCAGAAGGCAGGTTTTGGCTACACAAAAAAATGCACATAGCCGTAGGCTATGTTTCCACTATGAGAAATTTAGCACAGAAAAATCAGCATACCCACAAGAGAAATTGTCATGCAGCGAATTTAAAACAAGTAATGCAAGTCAGTTTAGGCTGAGTATAACGAATCTTCACTTTAACGCATAAATCACCCATTTGCTTTCACTTCCATGAGGCCAGCTATAAGCTGCCCTTTTGGTGGTACAGAGGCCCAACGGCCTACATTCTATATTCCCAGATGCTAGTCCCATGTGATGGAGATGAAGGGATTAGGAAGGTGACCTGTTACATATTTTTGGATCCTGCAGGCTTCTTGCTCCTTTTCGGGTAACAGTGCAACTAGTGAAATGTAAGATCACAGATTTCACATCGGACCTTAACCCAGCTCTTGTCCTTCTCCATCGATGCGACATCCCCGAAAAATGTACAGGCACTCTATATTAAGACACTTAACCTTCACTTTCTTTCCACTGCCATTCCCACTATCATCATGGGTGACTTCAACATCCCTACTGATACCCTTCAGTCAACAGCCTCCAAACTCCTGTCTCTTACTTCATCTTTTGGCCTTAACCAGCGGTCCTCCTCTGCCACCCACACAGGCAGACATACATTAGACCTGATCTTTACCCATCTCTGCTCTCTTTCTAACTTCACAACCTCCCCTCTCCCTCTATCTGACCACCATCTACTCACTTTCCCATCCCTGTCCTCCTCACCTGTCACCCATGTCTAGCAACTGTGCACCCCCGCAGAAACCTCTCACACCTAGACACCCACACACTCTCTGACTCTATTCTACCACTGCCATCCATATCCTCACTCCACAACACAGACACTGCTTTCTACAATGCTACTCTCGCATCAGCTATTGACACGGTTGCCCCTCTCGTTCATGGCAGAGTGCGACGTATCAATAGACAGCCCTGGCACAATAACATCACTATAAAGCTCTGGCAAGTGTCCAGGGTTGCAGAGTGGCGTTGGATGAAAACAAATTCGCAAGATGATTTCACTGCACTCAAACAAGCAACACTGGTATTCAAATCTGCCCTCACCTCGGCTAAATAGGCCTACTTTACATCCCTCATATCTTCCTTATCCCACAACCCCAAATAGTTATTCAACACTTTTAACTCCCTCCTCTGCCCACCACTGCTCCCTCCAACCTCCCTCATCTCTGCTGAGGACTTTGCCACACACCTCAAAAATAAGATCGACCAAACAAGGCAAGTCTTTATTGTTCAACCACCACAACCCCTTTGTATACCAGACTAATGCCCTCCCCCATAACCTCCCTCTCCAACATCACTGAAAGGGAGCTTAATTGTCTCCTCTCCAAATCAAACCTCACCACTTGTGCACTAGACCCCATCCCATCCCACCTCTTCCCCAACCTCACCACCACACTAATCCCATCCCTAACCCATCTCTTCAACCTATTACTAACTTCTGGTACCTTCCCTTCTGCTTTCAAGCATGCCACAATCTTGCCTATCCTTAAAAGCCAATGCTCAACCCAACCACTATGTCCAGCTATCGCCCAATATAGCTGCTCCCATTTGCTTCCTAACTCCTGGAGCAGCACGTCCACGCTGAACTTTCCTCCCATCTCTCATCTAACTTGCTCTTTGACAATCTACAATCTTTTTTCCATCCCCATCATTCCACTGAGACTGCCCTGACCAAAATTACTAACGACCTATGGATCGCTCCCAAGGGCGGCGGGGTACTCGGAGCCGGGCCCTTCGGTTCTCAAGGGGGATGTCACGGTGGCTGACCCGGTCCGTGGCTCTAGGGACGTCCATTGTAAATGGAGGGAAAGATCTTTAAAAGGGATAATGTTCGTGACGCCACCTTTGGTATTCGGTCAGGGTGACCGACGCTGCTTAGGGGTCCGCTGGGGTGATGTTATGGCAGCCAGATGGTATACCTTCCCACAGGTGAGGTGTGTCCCCGGCGCTTCCCAGAGTGTAGATGGGGAATAGTGGATGGTGTAAGGCGCAGTGAAGAACGAGGACACAAGGTTGCAGTCTCTTTACCTTTTTACTGAAGGCTTCAGCATCCACAGTCCAGAGCACCAGATCACAGGGCAGGCAGAGTCCGGCCAGTCTGAAGGCAGATCTAGAGTCCCCTTATCCAGGTGGAAATCAGTAGCCTTCCTCTAGTGCCTGAGTGTTGTAGTACCTTACTGCTAAGCTTCTCATAAGGTCCTCACAACTGATGTTGGTGTTCTAGATGTTATGTCTTTCTCTTTGTCCCCCAGATGGATAGGAACAACCCGTATGGCTGGTGGCTTGAGGCTTTTTACAGGAGCTCTAGGATACCCCGGCCTCCCATCGTTGCCACCATGCCTCCTGGGTAAAGGTCAGGCAACTAATATGGAATTAGCTGTCCTGCCGGTCTCCGGAGCCAGGCTTGGAGACGATGACTCCCTCGGTGTTCCGGCTACCGGATCCTGAGCCTCAGAAAGGAGGCAGCCTTTTACAGGGTAGAACTCCTTCTGGTTTCCTTTCCTTTTACTATGACTTCGTTTCTCACTCTGTGAAACGCAATTCTCCTTCAATGTCTCTTTCTTAGGATGCTGCCGCACGTCGGGCCGACACAGCTCCGTGGCCTTCTGTCTAGGCCTCAGACAGGATCCCACCCCTGTCAGGGACCCACTACCTGAGTGGAGCTCAGATAGCAGCTAACTGGGTGAAGCCCAGCTCGCTTCAGCCTAACTTCCTATCCAGACCACCAGTTTTACCTAATTGTGAAGAGTGCCCTACTAAATAGGAGCATAGCTCCCCCTGGTGGACTGGAGTGTGAAGTGTGTTGTGTGGTTTGTGATACCTGGTAAAGTGATCTCCTTTATTGCCATCAGACGTAACATCACTCCCCCTGGTGGAAGAATGACATTGCTGCAACGACCAGGACCCTGGGGTGCTGCACCTACTTACAGCCAAAGCTAACGGACAATACTCTGTACTCCTTTTTGTCCTGTCCTCTGCTTTCGACACAGTTGACCACTGCCTCCTACTACAGATCCTCTCTTCCTTTGGCATCAAAGACCTTGCCCTATCCTGGATCTCCTCATACCTTTCCAACCGCACATTCAGTGTCTCCCACTCCCACACTACCTCCTCATCCCACGCTCTCTCTGTTGGAGTCCCCCAAGGCTCTGTTCTAGGACCCCTACTCTTCTCAATCTATACACTTGGCCTGGGACAACTGATAAAGTCCCATGGAATCCAGTACCACCTTTATGCTGATGACACTCAGATCTACCTCTCTGGCCCACACGTCACCTCTCTGCTGTCCAGAATCCCAGAGTGTCTATCAGCCATATCCTCCTTCTACTCCTCTCACTTCCACAAACTCAATGTGGATAAATCTGAACTCATCATCTTTCCTTCATCTTACCTATTTTCCTTACATGATCTATCTATCACAATAAATAACATCATGCTTTCCCCCATAACGGAAGTCCGCTGCTTCGGAGTAACCCTTGACCCTGCCCTGTTCTTCAAACCACACATCCAAGCTATTTCATCCTCCTGTCGCCTCCAGCTCAAAAATATTTCCAGAATCTGTCTTTACTCAACCCTCAATCTACTAAAATGCTTGTGCATGCCCTCATCATCTCCAACCTCAACTACTACAACATTCTTTTCTGTGGCCTCCCTGCTAACACTCTCGCACCTCTCCAGTCCATCCTTAACTCTGCTGCCCGACTAATTCATCTCTCTCCTCGCTACTCCTCTGCTTCTTCCCTCTGCAAATCTCTTCACCGGCTCCCATTCCCTCAACGTATTTAGTTCAAATTACTAATACTGACCTACAAAGCCATCCACAACCTGTCTCCTCCATACGTCTCTGAACTAATCTCCCGATATCTTCCCTCACGTAATCTCCGGTCCTCCCAAGACCTCTTTCTCTCCTCCACACTTATTTGCTCCTTACCTAATCGCCTCCAAGGCTTCTCCCGAATATCCCCCATCCTCTGGAATTCTGTGCCCCAACACATCCTACTATCAACCAAATTCGTATCATTCAGACGTAATCTGAAAACCCACCTCTTTAAGAAGGCTTACAGCCTGCAATGAACCCGCTGCCTTCTCACCACTACTGGAGCTACTGCTTTACCCACACCGGAGCTGCTGCAACCCCCCAACCTACTGTCTCCTTCCCCACCATCCTGTCGAATGTAAGCCTGCAAGGGCAGGGTCGTCACCCCTCTGTATCAGTCTGTCATTGTTAGTTTTGTTTACTGTGATATCTGTAATCTGTATGTAGCCACTTCTCATGTACAGCACCATGGAATCAATGGTGCTATATAAATAAATAATAATAATAAACTGTAAGAGTGAGAATCCATCTGCTTTGGAAAAAAAGACACCACATGAGGTGATGTTAATGGAGGAGCTCACCTCCACTATCAATAATTCCTATGAACATTCCTACAAAACTTGGTTTTGGAATTTATCCCCTTTGCTGATTATTTGGCTTTTATTGGGGAAATACTGAGCCGTAATCATACGATCCCACCTTTGAACATCCTTCCCCATCCCCTTTCCTCAATTCCATTTCTTCCCTCTCTCCTTCGTGCTTCTTCTGCTCTTCTCTTTTCCTTTCTTCCTCTTTGATTTCTCTGAAGGTTGTGTTATTTCACTCTGGTTTTGTGGTTATGGAATTTTATATCCTGTTTCTTAATGTTCAACATGTGATATTGCCTTTGATTGCTTTCATGATCGTAATGATAATACAATACTTCTCATTTTTCATGACAGTCTTTACTGCTACTATTAGTCCTATTGGTTTTGCCTGTCTATCTCAGCACTGTTTGTGCCTTGTTATTGTATTACCTTTTCACTTTGAAAAATTCATTAAATAAAGATAAATTAAAAAAAAAAACAGTGGGGTTGAGATTTCTATAAATACCACCCACTTTGCTGGACCTGTAAGATGTTGAGTTTTTTTGTGCAGTAAAAGTACACAGCGTCATAAACTCACCAAAAACTCGTTATAGGAACTTAACCTAAGAAGGTCAACTGGTCTAATTTATTATTGTTCCTTCAGCACCAATTTCAGAATTAGGCTTCCTTCACACGTGCACATAAAAACATGTTCGTGTGTGACTGTCACAGGTTTACCGTGACAGAGAAGAGCCAGAAGATAGCAGCGTTTGATTTCTCCTACTCCTGCACTGATTATAGAACCAGAAACACATGGGCTACTTGCACACTGAACAAGTCTGCAGGAACCTGCTCACACACCACCAAGAAACCCGAAGACACAAAAGAGCACAGTGAGGTAAAAAATACTCTGTTGTAAAAAAAAAAAAAATCACAGAAATAAGCAAGTGCTAGTCAAAAGATGGAAAAAACAGGGTATTTAGTTGATACTTTTTTGCAAAAAAATCTATACTAAGCTGCTCCACCAATCGTCAAGTTATACCCATATAGAGCAGTCCTAACTAATGTATATAATCCCTATTTGATGTATTTAAAAACCTGATCATCTGTATAGTACATGTATAAGCAGGGCTCAGAGAGGGAATATCCATGTGGACATGCTGGATGGAACAGCTTTTATGCAAATGACCCATAAGGAGTGGTGGACTCCCTAGTCTTGTAGAAACAAGAGAACAATTATAGAACCAGAAACACATGGGCTACTTGTACACCGAAACCAGAATACACAAAAGAGCTAGTCAAAAGAGCAAGTGCTAGTCAAAAGATGGAAAAAACACTCCTTATGGGTCATTTCCACGATTGGTGGAGCAGCTTAGTATACATTTTTTTGCAAAAAAACTTATCAACTAAATACCCTGATTTTTTCCATCTTTTGACTAGCACTTGCTTATTTCTGTGATTTTCTTTTTACAACAGAGTATTTTTTACCTCCCTGTGCTCTTTTGTGTCTCCTGCACTGATTAGTAGCACTTCCCCTTCATATTAAATTGTGTAAGTTTCTTTGAGCAGTGCAGGGGTTAATCTGCTCAGTTGAGAGGTCTTGGAAGTTTTCCTGCATTAAGGATTCTCAGCTGTGCACTGTTATTGAGTCACCCGCCAGGGCCATAGCGTACTCGGTACCGGGTCCGGTACTTAAAGGGGATGTCACAGTGGCTGCGACCCAGTCCGTGGCCCTGGGCACCCAAGTAAAAGGGAAAGATCTTTTAAGGTAGTTGTAATAAAGTTTGTGTTCGGGACGCCACCTGTGGTATTCGGTCAGTAGGGATCGACGCTGCTTAAGGGGGTCCTCTGGGGTGATGTTATGGCAGCTAGGATGGTATCACTTCCCACAGGTGAAGAAGGTCCCCAGGGCTCCCGGTGTATAGGTGAAGATGGTGAATGGTGCAATAAAGAACGAGGACACAGGTTTGCAGTCTCTTTACCTGGTTTACTGGAGACTTCAGGTATCCACAGTCCAGGGCACCAGATCACAAGTACAGGCAGGGTTCAGCCAGCTTGGAAGCAAGTTCAGAGTCCCCTCTACCAGGTGGAGATGAAAGCCTTCCTCTTAGAGTGGTGGTATTGTAGTCCCTTAGTGCCTATGGCTTCTAGCAAGGTCCTCACAGTTCCTCTCTGTCCTCCATGAAGGTGGGACACAAACCCGTGTGATAGGTGGCTTGAGCCTTTTTATAGGGTCTCTATCACGACCCGGCTCTATGCGCCACTGTGTCTCCTGGGTATTAGGGCAGACAGGTGATATGTAATCCAGCTGTCCTTCCGGTTTCTGCTGTGCCTCCTAGAGTCCGACACAACCTCGGTCTTCCAGCTACCGGTATCTGCGCTCTGCCAGGGAGGTAGCCCAGTCACAGCTATCCTTCCCAGATGTCACTCTCCTGTGCTTTGCTCTCCTGCATGCTCTCTACTATCTGTTCTTTCCTTCTGAATTCTCTTTCTCCAGAAGCTACAGCAACTCTGGCTGCATGGCCCCTTCAGTCCTTACAACACTCATGGTCAGACTACTCTCTTCTCTGTCCCTCAGACAGACTGCTCACTCACTTCCCCTCCAGCCAGAATATATATCAAGGGTCGCTCCCCTGGAAATCGGGTTCCGAGCTCCCCCTTCTAGCCTGGAGTGTGAACATGTTGCATGTTTGTGTTTACCTGAGAGAGGATATCTGCCCTTGCTTCCAAGCGTGACATCACCCTCCCCGTGAGGAAAGCGTGCCACTGTAACAACCAGGACCCTGGGGTGTTACATTAGCCACTCCCATCTCCTATATAATCTGGGCCCTGGCTAGTGCTCATTGTCAGAGTAGCTTATGTTGCATGGTTAACCCCTTCATGACCCAGCCTATTTTGACCTTAAAGACCTTGCCGTTTTTTGCAATTCTGACCAGTGTCCCTTCATGAGGTAATAACTCAGGAACGCTTCAATGGATCCTAGCGGTTCTGAGATTGTTTTTTCGTGACATATTGGGCTTCATGTTAGTGGTAAATTTAGGTCAATAAATTCTGTGTTTATTTGTGATAAAAACGGAAATTTGGCGAAAATTTTGAAAATTTCGCAATTTTCACATTTTGAATTTTTATTCTGTTAAACCAGAGAGTTATGTGACACAAAATAGTTAATAAATAACATTTCCCACACGTCTACTTTACATCAGCACAATTTTGGAAACAAAATTTTTTTTTGCTAGGAAGTTATAAGGGTTAAAATTTGACCAGCGATTTCTCATTTTTACAACGAAATTTACAAAACCATTTTTTTTAGGGACCACCTCACATTTGAAGTCAGTTTGAGGGGTCTATATGGCTGAAAATACCCAAAAGTGACACCATTCTAAAAACTGCACCCCTCAAGGTGCACAAAACCACATTCAAGAAGTTTATTAACCCTTCAGGTGCTTCACAGCAGCAGAAGCAACATGGAAGGAAAAAATGAACATTTAACTTTTTAGTCACAAAAATGATTTTTCAGCAACAATTTTTTTATTTTCCCAATGGTAAAAGGAGAAACTGAACCACGTACATTGTTGTCCAATTTGTCCTGAGTACGCTGATACCTCATATGTGGGGGTAAACCACTGTTTGGGCGCACGGCAGGGCTTGGAAGGGAAGGAGCGCCATTTGACTTTTTGAATGAAAAATTGGCTGCACTCTTTAGCGGACACCATGTCACATTTGGAGAGCCCCCGTGTGCCTAAAAATTGGAGCTCCCCCACAAGTGACCCCATTTTGGAAACTAGACGCCCCAAGGAACTTATCTAGATGCATAGTGAGCCCTTTAAACCCCCAGGTGCTTCACAAATTGATCCGTAAAAATGAAAAAGTACTTTTTTTTCACAAAAAAATTCTTTTAGCCTCAATTTTTTCATTTTCACATGGACAACAGGATAAAATGGATCCTAAAATTTGTTTGGCAATTTCTCCTGAGTACACCAATACTTCACATGTGGGGGTAAACCACTGTTTGGGCACATGGTAAGGCTCGGAAGGGAAGGAGCGCCATTTGACTTTTTGAATGAAAAATTATCTCCATCGATAGCGGACACCATGTCGCGTTTGGAGAGACCCTGTGTGCTTAAACATTGGAGCTCCCCCACAAGTGACCCCATTTTGGAAACTGGACCCCCCAAGGAACTTATCTAGATGCCTAGTGAGCACTTTAAACCCTCAGGTGCTTCACAAATTGATCCGTAAAAATGAAAAAGTACTTTTTTTTCACAAAAAATTTATTTTCGCCTCAATTTTTTCATTTTCACATGGGCAATAGGATAAAATGGATCCTAAAATTTGTTGAGCAATTTCTCCCGAGTACGCCGATACCTCATATGTGGGGGTAAACCACTGTTTGGGCACACGGCAGGGCTCGGAAGGGAAGGCGCGCCTTTTAACTTTTTGAATGGAAAATTAGCTCCAATTGTTAGCGGACACCATGTCGCATTTGGAGAGCCCCTGTGTGCCTATGCAATGGAGCTCCCCCACAAGTGACCCCATTTTGGAAACTAGACCCCCCAAGGAACTTATCTAGATGCATACTGAGCACTTTAAACCCCCAGGTGCTTCACAGAAGTTTATAATGCAGAGCCATGAAAATAAAAAATAATTTTTCTTTTCTCAAAAATGATTTTTTAGCCTGGAATTTCCTATTTTGCCAATGGTAATAGGAGAAATTGGACCACAAATGTTGTTGTCCAGTTTGTCCTGAGTATGCAGATACCCCATATGTGGGGGTAAACCACTGTTTGGGCGCACAGCAGGGCTCAGAAGGGAAGGCACGCCATTTGGCTTTTTAAATGGAAAATTATCTCCAATCATTAGCGGACACCATGTCGCGTTTGGAGAGCCCCTGTGTGCCTAAACATTGGAGATCCCCCACAAATTACCCCATTTTGGAAACTAGACCCCCAAAGGAACTAATCTAGATGTGTAGTGAGCACTTTGAACCCTCAAGTGCTTCACAGAAGTTTATAACGCAGAGCCATGAAAATAAAAAAAAAAAAATATTTTCTCAAAAATGAATTTTAGCCCGCAATTTTTTATTTTCCCAAGGGTAACAGGAGAAATTTGACCCCAAAAGTTGTTGTCCAGTTTCTCCTGAGTACGCTGATACCCCATATGTGGGGGTAAACCACTGTTTAGGCACATGCTGGGGCTCGGAAGTGAAGTAGTGACGTTTTGAAATGCAGACTTTGATGGAATGCTCTGCGGGCGTCACGTTGCGTTTGCAGAGCCCCTGATGTGGCTAAACAGTAGAAACCCCCCACAAGTGACCCCATTTTGGAAACTAGACCCCGAAAGGAACTTATCTAGATGTGAGGTGAGCACTTTGAACCCCCAAGTGCTTCACATAAGTTCATAACACAGAGCAGTGAAAATAATAAATACGTTTTCTTTCCTCAAAAATAATTTTTTAGCCCAGAATTTTTTATTTTCCCAAGGGTTACAGGAGAAATTGGACCACAAAAGTTGTTGTCCAGTTTCTCCCGAGTACGCTGATACCCCATGTGTGGGGGTAAACCACTGTTTGGGCACACGTGGGGGCTCAGAAGGGAAGTAGTGACTTTTGAAATGCAGACTTTGATGGAATGGTCTGCGGGCGTCACATTGCGTTTGCAGAGCCCCTGGTGTGCCTAAACAGTAGAAACCCCCCACAAGTGACCCCATTTTGGAAACTAGACCCCCAAAGGAACTTATCTAGATGTGTGGTGAGCACTTTCAACCCCCAAGTGCTTTACAGAAGTTTATAACGCAGAGCCGTGAAAATAATAAATACGTTTTCTTTCCTCAAAAATAATTTTTTAGCCCAGAATTTTTTATTTTCCCAAGGGTTACAGGAGAAATTGGACCACAAAAGTTGTTGTCCAGTTTCTCCTGAGTACGCTGATGCCCCATGTGTGGGGGTAAACCACTGTTTGGGCACACGTGGGGGCTCAGAAGGGAAGTAGTGACTTTTGAAATGCAGACTTTGATGGAATGGTCTGCGGGCGTCACGTTGCGTTTGCAGAGCCCCTGGTGTGCCTAAACAGTAGAAACCCCCCACAAGTGACCCCATTTTGGAAACTAGACCCCCCAAGGAACTTATCTAGATATGTGGTGAGCACTTTGAACCCCCAAGTGCTTCACAGACGTTTACAACGCAGAGCCGTGAAAATAAAAAATCATTTTTCTTTCCTCAAAAATGATGTTTTAGCAAGCAATTTTTTATTTTCTCAAGGGTAACAGGAGAAATTGGACCCCAGTAATTGTTGCGCAGTTTGTCCTGAGTATGCTGGTACCCCATATGTGGGGGTAAACCACTGTTTGGGCACACGTCGGGGTTCGGAAGTGAGGGAGCACCATTTGAATTTTTGAATACAAGATTGGCTGGAATCAATGGTGGCGCCATGTTGCGTTTGGAGACCCCCTGAAGTGCCTAAACAGTGGAAACCCCTCAATTCTACCTCCAACACACCCCTAACCCTTATCCCAACTGTAGCCGTAACCCTAATCACAACCCTAACCCCAACACACCCCTAACCACAACCCTAACCCCAACACACCCCTAACCCTAACCACAACCCTAATTCCAACCCAACTCTAAGGCTATGTGCCAACGTTGCGGACTCGTATGAGATTTTTCAGCATCATTTTTGAAAAATCCGCGGGTAAAAGGCACTGCGTTTTACCTGTGGATTTCCAGTGTTTTTTGTGCGGATTTCACCTGTGGATTCCTATTGAGGAACAGGTGTAAAACGCTGCGGAATCCGCACAAAGAATTGGCATGCTGCGGAAAATACAACGCAGCGTTCCCGCGCGGTATTTTCTGCACCATGGGCACAGCGGATTTGGTTTTCCATATGTTTACATGGTACTGTAAACCCGATGGAACACTGCTGCGGATCCGCAGCGGCCAATCCGCACCGTGTGCACATAGCCTAATTCTAAAGGTATGTGCACACGCTGCGGAAAACGCTGCGGATCCGCAGCAGTTTCCCATGAGTTTACAGTTCAATGTGAACCTATGGGAACCAAAAATCGCTGTACACATGCTGCGGAAAAACTGCACGGAAACGCAGCGGTTTACATTCCGCAGCATGTCACTTCTTTCTGCGGATTCCGCAGCGGTTTTAGAACTGCTCCAATAGAAAATCGCAGTTGTAAAACCGCAGTGAAATGCGCAGAAAAACCGCGGTAAATCCACGATAAATCGGCAGCGGTTTAGCACTGTGGATTTTTCAAATCCGCTGCGGAAAAATCCGCATAGGACCAGAATACGTGTGCACATACCGAAACCCTAACCCTAGCCCTAACCCTACCCCTAACCCTACCCCTACCCCTACCCCTAACCCTAGCCCTAACCCTACCCCTACCCCTAACCCTAACCCTAACCCTAACCCTACCCCTAACCCTAACCCTACCCCTAACCCTACCCCTAACCCTAACCCTAGTTCTTACCCCAACCTTAGTGAAAAAAAAAAAATTCTTTATTTTTTTTATTGTCCCTATCTATGGGGGTGACAAAGGGGGGGGGTCATTTACTATTTTTTTTATTTTGATCACTGAGATAGGATATATCTCAGTGATCAAAATTCACTCTGGAACGAATCTGCCGGCCGGCAGATTCGGCGGGCGCACTGCACATGCGCCCGCCATTTTGGAAGATGGCGGCGCCCAGGAAAGAAGACGGACGGACCTCGGGCGGCCAGGTAAGTATAAGGGGGGGAGATCAGGGCACGGGGGGGGGGGCGTCGGAGCACGGGGGGGTGGATCGGATCATGGGGGGGGTGGATCGGAACACGGGAGGGAGGATTGGAGCACGGGGAAGGATTGGAGCACGGGGTGAGGGATCGCTGTGCGGGGGGGGTGGATCGGAGCACGGGGGGGGTCGCTGTGTGCGGGGGGGGGTCGCTGTGTGCCGGGGGGGGGATCGGAGTGCGGGGGGGTTTGATTGCAGCACAGGGGGTGTGATTGGTGCACGGGGAAGCGGACAGGAGGACGGGGGAGCGGAGCACAGGACGGAGGGGAGCGGACCACAGATCGGGGGGCTGGGGGGGCGATCGGAGGGGTGGGGTGGGTGCACATAAGTGTTTCCAGCCATGGCCGATGATATTGCAGCATCGGCCATGGCTGGATTGTAATATTTCACCAGTTTTTTAGGTGAAGTATTACAAATCGCTCTGATTGGCAGTTTCACTTTCAACAGCCAATCAGAGCGATCGTAGCCACGAGGGGGTGAAGCCACCCCCCCTGGGCTAAACTACCACTCCCCCTGTCCCTGCAGATCGGGTGAAATGGGAGTTAACCCTTTCACCCGGCCTGCAGGGACGCGATCTTTCCATGACGCATATGCTGCGTCATGGGTCGGAATGGCACCGACTTTCATGACGCAGCGTATGCGTCAAAGGTCGGGAAGGGGTTAATAGATGGTGGTTGGAGGTTGTTGTTTGAGAAGGCATTTGGTGGATTTATCTGAGACTGTTGTTAAATTTTGGGTGAGTGTTAATTCCCTTCCTTCTCCTACTTTGGTTTGACCCCATCCTCCACTCCCCGGTGTTTACCTCTGTTGTTTGTTTGAGTATATTTGCACGATTCGTATTTTCCTTTATCTCTGTTCGTATTAATTAGTCTGGTTGGTGTACACTACTAATCCCCTCTTACTTGGGTGGGGGAGGGGTACAGACTGAGGAACTAAGGCATGGTACGTGGCCCCGGTGTCTTCACCATCAGAAGTAATCCGGAGAACAGGGCAAGCTAGGGTGAACCTAGAATTAGGGACAGGGAAGGAGCCCTTGGTACCAGGATACCCGACAACAGAGTTGTGACATGAATGTTCTCTTTTGACCATCGGTGCGCTTTTTTGTCAACATCTGTGTGTACACTTTTTCAAACCATGTGTCATGCGTGTGCTATCTATGTATAAGTGTGGATCATCCGTATATCATCCATGTGACACACACTGGAAAATAATGCACTTATTTTTAAGTATTAAAGATGTGCAAAGATAATAGATAGATAAATGGATGGATAGATGGATGGATGGATGGATCGATACAGTTGTGCTCAAAAGTTTACATACCCTGGCAAAATTTTTGCTTTCTTGGCCTTTTTTTTTCAGAGAATATGAATGATAACACCAAAACTTTTTCTCCACTCATGGTTAGTGGTTGAGTGAAGCCATTTATTGTCAAACTATTGTGTTTTCTCTTTTTAAATCATAGTGACAACCCAAAACATCCAAATGACCCTGATTAAAAGTTCACATACCCCATTTCTTAATACTGTGTATTGTCCCCTCAAACATCAATGACAGCTTGAAGCCTTTTGTGGTAGTTATGGATGATGTTCTTTATTTTCTCAGATGGTAAAGCTGCCCACTCTTCTTGGCAAAAAGCCTCCAGTTCCTGTAAATTCCTTGGCTGTCTAGCATGAACTGCGTGCTTGAGATCTCCCCAGAGTGGCTCAATGATATTGAGGTCAGGAGACTAAGATGGCCACTCCAGAACCTTCACTTTGTTCTGCAGTAGCCAATGACAGGTCAACTTGGCCTTGTGTTTTGGATCGCTGTCATGTTGGAACGTTCAAATATGTCCCATTCGCAGCTTTCGGGCTGATGAGTGCAAATTTGCCTCCAGTATTTGCTGATAACGTGCAGCATTAATCTTCCCTTCAACTTTGACCAAGTTTCCTGTGCCTTTGTAGCTCACACATCCCAAAACATCAGCGATCCACCTCCGTGCTTTACAGTAGGAATGGTGTTCCTTTCATCAGAGGCCTTGTTGACCTCTCTCCAAATGTAATGTTTATGGTTTTGGCCAAAAAGTTAAATTTTGGTCTCATCACTCCAAATTACCTTGTTCCAGAAGTTTTGAGGCTTGTCTCTGTGCTGTTTTGCGTATTGTAGGTAAAATACTTTGTGGCATTTGCACCCCATTTTTCTTCAAGTGCCTCCTTATTGTGCATCTTGAAACAGCAACACCGCTAGTTTTCAGAGAGTCCTGTATTTCAACTGATGTTATTTGTGGGTTTTTCTTTGCATTCTGAACAATTTTCCTGGTAGTTGTGGGCGACATTTTTGTTGGTCTACATTGACCGTGGTTTTGTTTTTACAGAGCCCCTGATTTTAAGTTTGTTAATCACAGTTTGAACACTGCTGACTGGCATTATTAAATCTTTGGATATCTTTTTGTATCCCTTTCCTGTTTTATACAGTTCAACTACCTTTTCCCGTAGATCTGTTGACAATTCTTTTGCTTTCCCCATGACTCACAATCCAGAAATGTCAGTGGCTGGATGAAACATGCAAGAGTCTGTCTGGATCCCAGAAACTGAGTAGATTTGGAGCGGTGTTTTGGATCATTGTCTTGCTGAAAGATCCATCCCCTGCGTAACTTCAACTTTGTCACGGATTCATGAACATTATTGTTAAGAATCTGCTGATACTGAGAGGAATACATGCGTCCCTCAACTTTAACAATATTCCCGGAGCCGGCATTGGCTACACAGCCCCAAAGCATGATGGAATCTCCACCAAATTTTACTGTGGGTAGCAAGTGTTTTTCTTGGAATGCTGTGTTTTTTGGCCGTCATGCATAGTGCCTTTTTGTATGACCAAACAACTCAATCTTGGTCTCATCAGTCCACAGGACCTTTTTCCAAAAAGGAATTGGCTTCTCCAAATGTGCTTTTGCATACCTCAGCCGACTCTGTTTGTGGCATGCTTGCAGAAACGGCTTCTTTCGCATCACTCTCCCATACAGCTTCTCCTTGTGCAAAGTGCGTTGTATAGTTGACCGATGCACAGTGACACCATCTGCAGCAAGTTGATGCTGCAGCTCTCTGGAGGTGGCCTGAGGATTGTCCTTGACTGATCTCACCATTCTTCTTCTCTGCCTTTCTGATGTTTTTCTTGGCCTGCCACTTCTGGCCTTAACAAGAACTGTACCTGTGTTCTTCCATTTCCTTACTATGTTCCTCACAGTGGAAATTGACAGGTTAAATCTCTGAGACAGCTTTTTGTATCCTTCCCCTGATCAACTATGTTGAATATTCTTTGTTTTCAGATCATTAGACAGTTGTTTTGAGGAGCACATGATGCCACTCTTCAGAGGAGATTCAAACAGGAGAACATCTTGCAAGTGGCCACTTTAAGTAGCTTTTCTCATGATTGCATACACCTGGCTATGAAGTTCAAAGCTCAATGAGGTTAGAAAACCAAAAAAAGTGCTTTAGTAAGTCAGTAAAAAGTAGGTAGGAGTATTTAAAATAAGAAAATGATAAGGGTGCCTATACTTATGCGCCTGTCAAATTTTGTTAGAATGCAGATTGCACATTTTCTGTTAGTACAATAAGCCTCATTTCAAGGCAGAAACATTACTGTGTCCAACAGTTATTAGATATATGAAAGTGAAATAGCTGTTGCAAAAAAAACAATTTTTATAAAACATTAAGCTTAAGATTAATAGGGGTGCCCAAACTTTTTCATATAACTGTATCAGGCCAAAATCACCAGGGTATGTGAACTTTTGATCAGGGTCATTTGGATGTTTTGGGTTTTCATTATGATTTATAACGAGAAAACACAATAGTTTTGGTGTTATCATTCATATTCTCTGAAAAAAGGCAGAGAAAGCAAAAATTCTGCCGGGTATGTAAACTTTTGAACACAACTGTAGATAGATACTGTAGATAGGCTGGGAAGGCCCCAATAACCAGGGACCTTCCCAGCCTAATAATATAAGACCACAGCTGTCTGCTTTATCTTAGCTGTTTTAAAAAATAGATGGGATCCTACGTCTTTTTTTATTTTATTTAATTGTCCGTTTCTGAGGCTTACTAGAAAGCTCTACAAGCTATCTAACTATTTAATTATCTATTATCTTTGCACAACACTTAAAAATCTGTAAAACCAGGGTCCAATCTGCTTCTATTCAATCAGAATTCTAAATTATGGTATCGATTTTCTACACTAGACAACTTGTTTGAAGGATTGCTAATTGTCCTGCCTCGGCATAATCATGATAGTTTGTTTTGAAGTGCATTTTATAATTTACTGTTTTAGGCTGCCGTCACACTAGCAGTATTTGGTCAGTATTTTACCTCAGTATTTGTAAGCCAAAACCAGGAGTGGAACAAATAGAGGAAAAGTATAATAGAAACATATGCACCACTTCTGTATTTATCACCCACTCTTGGTTTAGGCTTACAAATACTGAGGTAAGCACCTTTGAGCATATGTCCCAACTTTGAAATATAGGAAAGAGGGGCACATACTGTAGCGTGCATAGCACAACATGACAACTTCTCCTTATGTTAGGCAGCTTCTCTATCCTTGCCCAGTCTTTTTTATCTGCTGTAGTTCCGCGGTAGCACACTATGCAGTGATGAGGCAGTGACCCAGCAAAGTTCCAAAAACAAAAGTCTCTTTAATGATCAAACTCACAGCACTACACAGTCCACGATATCCTCCGGATCACAGCCAGGAACCATATCCTCCAGATTTGCAGCTGATAAACACGCGAGTCCACCTCTATGACCAATTGCGGTGGGCGACTGCAGCGCTGTGCACGCTGCAGGGTGCCAGGAGTTCGCTCTGCTGGGCTCTATGTTACTCACACAGGCTGAGCTTTTGCAGAGCTACCTGCACTACACCATGCAAACTCCACTCTGATATTGACACACCCAACCCTTTACTCGAGGGCTTTTTTACAAGCAACCCGTGGCCATCAGCCACATGGAAAACCAGGCCAGGAATTAAACGGACTGCATGACTACCATCCTGTAGTCCATTTCAAAATGCAAAAGCTCATGTAGGTTTTCCCAAATCTGCCTTGGACAAATAGTTTGTCCAAGACCAACACTTAACCCGTGGCCATAGGCCACATGGAAAAAAACTACCTGGGGGAGGAAACGGACGAACCCCACTACCATCCTGTAGTCCGTTTCAAAAATAAAAGCCCAGCAGGTTTTCTTAAATCTGCCTTGGACAGATAGCCCGTCCAAGACCAATATTTACTTTTATTCTGCATTGCAATCACAGCTACACCTGTGACTGTAATGTATTCCCATGACCTGAGTACACCTCTGTGCGCTTCCTGGGGGAACACAGTGACCCTCACATGTGACACCGGTCACTGCGTCACAGTGCCCACACAAATATTTCTCTTAGTGAAGATGATTAGTATTCTGACACCGTATGGTACCACTTTCATGTCCTCCAGAGTCTACACCACACATAGCATGATGCCCTCACAGTATGTTCCCCCACACACAAAGTGATGCCCCCACAGTACATTCCCCTGCATACAATATTCTGCCCACACACACAGTATACATTCCTAGCACATTCCCCACACAGTATGATGTCCCCACATAAATTATGCCTCCCCCAGTATATTAGGCATTACCTATATAGTACTGTCATATTTCTCAGCACTTTATATACATTATTATATCTGTCACCACTAGGGTTCACAATCTATCACTATGATTTTGGAGTATGATGTCCCTACAGTACTCTCCCCTGCACACAGTATGATGCCCCCCATAGTACACTCACTCACATCCAGTATGTTATCCCCACAGTATTTTCCCTTGCATACATGATGGCCCCACATTACAATCCCCCACATACAGTATGATGTCCCCACATACAGTATGATGTCGCCACAGCACCAGTCCCCACCAGTAGTATGATGAACTCCACAGTAATTCTTCCAGAGTCTGAATAAGGTAAGATGGCCCTACACAAGCATCACAATTGCCTGTCATATATCTGCTCCTGCATTACTGAACTGGTCTCTGCTGCTAAAGTAGTGCTTGAAGGACCTGCGAAAATGTTCAGATCACGGGACATTCTTAGGTCACATGAACCTTGTTGAACCTTCAGGCTCTACCTAGATGGAATGTTGAAGCAATGACCTTTTGGCTCCGTGCTCCAGCATTATATTCAACTGGATCTGTTGTCTGAGGACACAGATGTACTTGGAGTTGGGACATTCCCCCGACCTCCACCAAATTTGGGACTGTCCCACCCATTGGATCTAGAGTGGTTTGGAGCTATAATTGTGAGTGGTATTGTTAGAACTGTTTAGGAACCACAGCAACTGAGCTACCAAATCCCTACTGACTCAATAACTGCAGAGCTCCATACTATAAAGTTTGTTGGTGGAGAAGAGATGATGACATAGGTTTATTTTTGGTGGGTCGGCCTAAACCCCTTAGTTCTAGTACTGCATAGCAAAACAAATTGAAGCTTCCAGCTTTGTACGAAAGTTTGGTGAATTCCCTTCTCTGTTCCTGCAGGACTGTGTCTTAGTGCATAAAGTGAGGTATATAAATACATTTTGGGAGATTGGTGTGGAAAACATGACCAGCCATATAGAGCCCTGACCTCAACTCCATCCAACACCTATGAAATGAACTAAATCTTAGATTTTTAGCCCGATGGGCAAAAATTCCTACAGAAACCTCCAAAATCCTGTAGAAAACCTTCTCACAGAAGTGGAAGCTGATATGTCTGCCAAGGGACCAAATACATATTAATATCCATGGCTTTAGGATAGGAGGTCATAAAAGCTCCTGTAGGTGTAATGTGGAGATGTACCAATACTTTTATCCATACAGTGCAGATAGATAATAGTTGAATATGAGACAGTTAAGTCAAAGCAGTTGTCCGGGACTAGTATATTCATGACTTATTCTTAGGTCATTATGGGGTCCTGAGCTCAGCTCACATTCACTTCAGTAGTAGTTTCCAAACTGCAGTACCAGAGAATGACCACTACACGGTGTGTGGAGCTCTACTGTACAAGCTCTGTACAATGTGCATCCAGCCCTAGGTCCGAACAGCTGATCATGGGGGATATGGGTTTGTATCCCCACCGATATATTGATGACCTATCCTAAGGATACACTGTTAGTTTATTGATAGTAGACAAACCGTAGATAGATAAATAGATAGATACTATAGATAAATAATTGAGTTTTAGAAATTGCATTGAAAAACAGTAGAGCGTAATATATATATATATCTACTATATCATTGTTTAAGGGTCACTTCCGTCTGTCTGTCCTTCTGTCTGTAACGGTTATTCGTTCGCTGATTGGTCTCGGCAGCTGCCTGTCATGGCTGCCGCAACCAATCAGCGACGCGCACAGTCCGGAAGAAAATGGCCGCTCCTTACTCCCCGCACTGACTGCCCGGCGCCCGCATACACCCCTCCGCTCACCGCTCACACAGGGTTAATGCCGGCGGTAACGGACCACGTTATGCCACGGGTAACGCACTCCGTTACCGCTGCTATTAACCCTGTGTGACCAGGTTTTTTACTATTGACGCGGCTTATGCAGCGCCAATAGTAAAAACATCTAATGTTAAAAATAATAAAAAAAAACAAAAAACGATGATATACTCACCTACGCCGCCTTTCCCGCTCCTCGCGATGCAACCGCCACGTTCCGTCGGCACAGATGGTCTGGCAGAAGGACCTGCCGTGACGTCACGGTCATGTGACCGCGACGTCATCACAGGACTTGCGCGCCTGCGCGAGCAGGACCTGCCGTGACGTCACGGTCATGTGACCACGACGTCATCACAGGCCCTGCGCGTGGGATCGGAAGCTGCCGCCTGTACCTCGCACAGGCGACAGGACTACAAGTATGGTGAGTATGTTAGAACTACAAGGGGCCCTCGGATCGGAAGGTATGTTTATTTTTTATTTTTTAACCTGTGACATACGTGGCTAGGCAATATACTATGTGGCTGGGCAATATACTACGTGGCTCTGTGCTGTATACTACATCGCTGTGCAATATACTTCGTGGCTCTGTGCTATATGCTACGTCACTGGGCAATATACTACATCACTGGGCAATATACTACATGGCTGGGCAATATACTACGTCGCTGGGCAATATTCTACGTGGCTGTGCAATATTCTACGTGGCTGGGCAATATACTACGTTGCTGGGCAATATACTACGTCGCTGGGCAATATACTACATGTCTGGGCAATATACTACGTGGCTTGGCAACATACTACGTGGCTGGGCAATATACTACATGGCTGGGCAATATACTACGTCGCTGGGCAATATACTACGTGGCTGGGCAATATACTACGTCACTGGGCAATATACTACATCGCTGGGCAATATACTACATGGCTGGGCAATATACTACGTCGCTGGGCAATATTCTACGTGGCTGGGCAATATTCTACGTGGCTGGGCAATATACTACGTTGCTGGGCAATATACTACGTCGCTGGGCAATATACTACATGTCTGGGCAATATACTACGTGGCTTGGCAACATACTACGTGGCTGGGCAATATACTACATGGCTGGGCAATATACTACGTCGCTGGGCAATATACTACGTCGCTGGGCAATATACTACGTGGCTGGGCAATATACTACGTAGCTGGGCAATATACTACGTGGCTGGGCAATATACTACGTAGCTGGGCAATATACTACGTGGCTGGGCAATATACTACGTGGCTCTGTGCTGTATACTACGTCACTGGGCAATATACTACGTAATATACTACGTGTCTGACCAATATACTACGTGGACTGTGCAATATACTACGTGGACATGCATATTCTAGAATACCCGATGCATTAGAATCGGGACACCATCTAGTATATATATATATACTGTATATATATATATCAGGTGCGGAATTGCATCGTAACACAGTAAAAGTGCCTCTATGGTCGAACCACTTAGTTAATGGTTAACTAGTTGGTCACAGTTAGGTGAACCGCCATCCTGGACCTCTGAACAAGCTGCAGAGTGACCAAATATCAGGCAGCGTCAGATCTGTATGTAGGGTTAATGTTCACAGTCTGTACCAAGTGATGATGTGTCGTTAGTATTATGCCCATACGATGTATATAACAAAGAAGATAGTGAAAGATCAGACGCCCCCGTTGTTACACTAGCAGCCAGGGTAGCAACTTATTAAACAAAAAAAAATCACAGCCAATATTTTTCATGGATACATGGAAAAACTATAATTAAGATTATAAGTGATAGATGTCTATAGCCCAGAATTCTCATATTAACTATAAGCTGTAAAACGGTGATCGGTACAGGTATTAAAAATCTGAACAAGCTTCTATAACTACCCAAACATTATGGATGCATTAAATTTTCTTTACGGACAAGAGACAGAAACAGTGCCCTATCTGTCCAGGAATATGCGTATGGTTGGTAACCCTGCTTTCCACCCATAGGTGGTGGTTTGCTATGTCTTCTGCCAGGAGCGTCACTTCTGTTATCATAGTTTTATTAGTTATTATTGTTTATTCAGTTTCGTAATATTATTTTTGAGTTGATTTGAAACCAAAAGTATGCTTTATATCACCGCACTATAGATTAAAAAAAAAAAAGATAGAAACTCAGATACTGGACAAGCTATGAGGACCCAATACTTAATGTGAGGACACACGACCAACATGACCACAGTGGCTCAGTGGTTAACACTGATGGAGGACATCACCTGAGTGGAGTTTGTATGTTCTCGCCAGGTTAACACAAATACACTCCAGATATCTCACATTCTAAAAACATGATAATAGTGTTTGTATAGAAAAAAAGTAGATTGTGAGCCTCGCTAATGGCACAGATTATACTCTCTGTAGATCCATGCCGAATGTATTGATGACCTAAAATAATGATTAAATGACTTGCAGTGTTTAAGAATGTGCGAAAAGTGGGTAATTCCGCAATATTTTACCTTCTGCATCTGCGTGACATCCATCCTGACCTTGTTTTCCAGCATGAGGACCAGATAGTGCAGATAGTTATATACTGTAGTCCTTAAGTCTCTGTCCCTGGTGCTGATAAAGGTGCACAGTCCCAATCTTCTTCCACAAGGATCCTGCCCTCCTGGCACTGTGCGGATGATGGAGGATGCTGCCAGGTGTTTGCCAACCACCCAATGCTTCCTTCCTCGGCTACCTGATGCCTCCTACTGCCTTACACACTCCTTACTGTACAACCGATGAAAAGTTTCCCAACTTATAACACATGGCGAAATACTGTGAAGGAGCCACATTGAAAAGTCCCAAAAGCTCGGTCACCAGGCACAGAGACAGTCCGAGCCCCCTCCCTTACAACCTGCTGGTCTGTGTAAGCTCTCTATATATAGACACAAAACTCATTGAACCTTTAAATGTGTTTCTCCTCCTTTTAACCCATTCAGCCTACACTCAGCTAGTCAGCCCTTCAGCAGATGTCGGCTGTTTTAGGGCAGCCTGTGCCTCTCGCTGGCTAACCTGCAGCACGTTGGTGAGGAAGGAATGTCCCAGGCGTGCCTGGTATATTATTTCTACTGAAATACTAAAGATACCGTGTGGACAACCCCTTTAAACCCATTTTAGGAAACAGAGCATGTGACACACAGTGAATTTTTGCATAAATGCATAGTTTTGCCTGCCCTTCTATGGTGTATGACCTGTGACATGAAACTATCTCATACATAGTAACATAGTAACATAGTTAGTAAGGCCGAAAAAAGACATTTGTCCATCCAGTTCAGCCTATATTCCATCATAACAAATCCCCAGATCTACGTCCTTCTACAGAACCTAATAATTGTATGATACAATATTGTTCTGCTCCAGGAAGACATCCAGGCCTCTCTTGAACCCCTCGACTGAGTTTGCCATCACCACCTCCTCAGGCAAGCAATTCCAGATTCTCACTGCCCTAACAGTAAAGAATCCTCTTCTATGTTGGTGGAAAAACCTTCTCTCCTCCAGACGCAAAGAATGCCCCCTTGTGCCCGTCACCTTCCTTGGTATAAACAGATCCTCAGCTAGATATTTGTATTGTCCCCTTATATACTTATACATGGTTATTAGATCACCCCTCAGTCGTCTTTTTTCTAGACTAAATAATCCTAATTTCGCTAATCTATCTGGGTATTGTAGTTCTCGCATCCCCTTTATTAATTTTGTTGCCCTCCTTTGTACTCTCTCTAGTTCCATTATATCCTTCCTGAGCACCGGTGCCCAGAACTGGACACAGTACTCCATGTGCGGTCTAACTAGGGATTTGTACAGAGGCAGTATAATGCTCTCATCATGTGTATCCAGACCTCTTTTAATGCACCCCATGATCCTGTTTGCCTTGGCAGCTGCTGCCTGGCACTGGCTGCTCCAGGTAAGTTTATCATTAACTAGGATCCCCACCCACCTCACCATTGTCGAAGAGTTCAGATGTTCCTAACCCAGTTTTAATAAACTATTAACACTTCCATATTTGAAATATTTCCACTTTGCCACATTTTTCCACACCTGCGTACAACTTTTGCACAGTACTCTACAAAGTGGTATATATTGCCATTGGCTGTAATGTTATACAAATATATGGCTACTAGATTGTGGCCCGATTCTAACGCATCGGGTATTCTAGAATATGCATGTCCCCGTAGTATATGGACAAAGATGATTCCAGAATTCGCGGCAGACTGTGCCCGTCGCTGATTGGTCGAGGCAACCTTTATGACATCATCATCGCCATGGCAACCATTATGACATCTACGTCAATACTGTGCCCATCGCTGAATCAGAAACGTGGGATTTCTACGTCCTTTATGACATCATTGTCGCTGTGCCCGTTGCTGATTGGTCGAGGTCTGGCGGCCTCGACCAATCAGAGTCGCGGGATGTCTACGTCCTTTATGACATCATCGTCGCTGTGCCCGTCGCTGATTGGTCGAGGCCTGGCGGCCTCGACCAATCAGAGACGCGGGTTTCTACGTTGATACTGTGCCCGTTGCTGATTGGTCGAGGCCTGGCGGCCTCGACCAATCAGAGACGTGGGATTTCCAGGACAGACAGAAAGACAGACGGAAAAACCCTTAGACAATTATATATATACTAGATTGTGGCCCGATTCTAACGCATCGGGTATTCTAGAATATGCATGTCCCCGTAGTATATGGACAATGATGATTTCAGAATTTGCGGCAGACTGTGCCCGTCGCTGATTGGTCGAGGCAACCTTTATGACATCGTCGCCATGGCAACCATTATGACATCTACGTCGATACTGTGCTCATTGCTGATTGGCGCGGGATGTCTACATCCTTTATGACATCATCGTCATGTGCCCGTTGCTGATTGATTGGTCGAGGCCGCCAGGCCTCGACCAATCAGAGACGCGGGATTTCTATGTCGATACTGTGCCTGTTGCTGATTGGTTGAGGCCTGGCGGCCTCGACCAATCAGAGACGCAGGATTTCCTGGACAGACAGACAGAAAAACCCTTAGACAATTATATATATAGACTAGATTGTGGCCCGATTCTAATGCATCGGGTATTCTAGAATATGCATGTCCCCGTAGTATATGGACAATGATGATTCCAGAATTCGCGGCAGACTGTGCCCGTCGCTGATTGGTCGAGGCAACCTTTATGACATCATCGTCGCCATGGCAACCATTATGACATCATCGTCGCTGTGCCCGTCTCTGATTGGTCGAGGCCTGGCGGCCTTCGACCAATCAGAGACGCGGGATGTCTACGTCCTTTATGACATCATCGTCGCTGTGCCCGTCTCTGATTGGTCGAGGCCTGGTGGCCTCGACCAATCAGAGACGCAGGATTTCTACGTCGATACTGTGCCCGTCTCTGATTGGTCGAGGCCTGACAGCATCGACCAATCAGGGACGTGGGATTTCCAGGACAGACAGACAGACGGAAAAACCCTTAGACAATTATATATATAGATAGACTAGATTGTGGCCCGATTCTAACGCATCGGGTATTCTAGAATATGCATGTCCCTGTAGTATATGGACAATGATGATTCCAGAATTCGCGGCAGACTGTGCCCGTCGCTGATTGGTTGAGGCAACCTTTATGATATTGTCACCATGGCAACCATTATGACATCTACGTCATAGAACTTAACACAATTGAATGAAATTATGAAACAGATCATCAAAATATATAAACCACATTACATGAACTGTAACTGTATTTAAATAAATCATCGGACAAAAGAAGGACATTGACACCATAATACATTTATTAACAATATCAAGCCAAAATATTTTTGTACACCACATTTCTTGTGAATACCTTTTGACTACCTATAAGCAACTTTCCTTGTAAAGGGGTAGGAAGAACTTGCACCTTGACGTTGGATCTCATTTTAACTCTTGAAAATGCAACGTAGAGTTGTCCATGACCAAAAACGGGCTGCGGTAGATATATGCCAACACGGTGTAGAGTTTGACCTTGTGACTTGTTTATTGTCATGGCAAAAGCTGGTTTTATTGGAAACTGTCGACGCCGAAGCCTAAATGGAAGACCCGTGTCTGAAGAACATAAATCAATGCGTGGAATGAACACTTCATCTCCTTTTGCTGATCCAGTGATCACTCTTGCTTGAATGACGTGAGAATGGAGTCCAGTAACAATAAGGCGAGTTCCATTATATAGACCATTTTTTGTATTTAGATTCCGCAGCAACATTATGATTGTTCCAACTTTCAGTTGAAGTCTGTGGGATGGCATTCCTGATGGCGTAAGACTATTTAAAAATTCAACTGGATAATGCTCTCGTTCATCTTCATTGTCTACATCCACTGAATCATCACTTTTATACAACTTATACTCACCAGGCATTCTATCCATCACACGGGAATTTAGCAGAGCCACGGCATCATTCTTGGGACAGAGAATTGCATGAGAAGAGGCCCTCTCAACACTGCTTTGGTCGTTCACATCAATTTCAATGCATTGTCCAAAAACATCAGTTACGATGCAGTCAGTGCACAACATGTCTTCTGGTATTTCAATAATATCTTCTCCAAGGTTGTATTGGTTGCTAAGTTCACCGTTGCCAAGTTTAAGAAGCCAGTACCTATACTCTGGGTCCGAAGATCGCATATTGTTAATTAGTTGGAGTTTATTGAACTGTTTCCAAAGGTCAGCCATTTTTAAGCTGGACTCGATAACATCTGTTCTTGTTCCATTTGGTATGACTGGAAGGCATTGCCTAAAATCTCCACCAATGACAAAAACTTTACTTCCAAACGGAATTTTATTTTTTTCAGCAACATTTGTAGTCATTACTTCACGCAGAAGTCTGTCAATTAAGCTCAAAGCGTATTTGGGTGCCATGGTGCACTCGTCAAGTATGAAAACATGTGCATTTTTTAACAGTCTTCCTGCAAATGTGTCTTGTTTTATTCTGGAAATAGAGATTTCGTTGACTGGAACTGGTATCCCAAAGAGTGAATGGATAGTGTGACCTCCTCGTAAAAGGTTTGCTGCAATCCCTGTTGTAGCCGATGGCAATACGACTTTTCCCAACCCTCTAACGTGATGCATTAAAGCTTCATAGAGGTATGTTTTACCGCTCCCTCCTGGACCGTCAATAAAGAAACATTTTGGCCTTGCATCTGCTTGGTTTTCTATAGCGCTCACAATAGTGTCATATGCAATCCGTTGTTGTTCATTTAAGGAGTTTGTCTTCTCTGTTGCCAGCAATAATTCATAAGCTTCGTCATACTCTGGAACTTGTGGAACTTGAATGGCAGGCTGGGGCAAATTAAAGTCTGAAAACGTTTTTCCATGTAGTAGTAAGATATTTTGGACATTTTGCATGGCATACGAGTCGCAATTTTGACAACTTCCACTTCTGCTGTGAAGACGTAGGCAGTAGTCCTCGATTAGATGTTCTTTAAAATTTGTCCAAAGTTGAGCTGGATTTGTAGGCGGTCCAAATACACAGATGTAGGCAAACAATTCACGAAGTTGCTTAGGCATATGTAGAGTAACTGCGTCTTCTAAAGTAAGTTTCCACACAGTATCATCCAATAGAAATCCTAAGGCCAAAGCTGCAGCTTTAAATGTATCGTGCAATACTCCGTTAACTGTTTTCAAATCGTCATACGTTTTAGCTCCTTTGATATGTAGTAGTAACAGCCGAAGGCAATATCTTTCTTGATCCTTGACACTAACAGTATACATGCGTCCAATTATTCTGCTAACTCCTCGTTGTCTTGGATTTCAAGTTTTATTCCAAACGTAATGCTCTGGAATCTTTCGGTACAAATACTGCCTTGCGTTTTCGTCACGTTGGTTCAGCAAAAACCATTCCATTAATGTTGATGTCGTGCTTAAAGTTTTTGAGACATCTTTGACTTCAGCATCTTCAAAGAAATAAAGCTGCTGTTGATTTGGTAAATGAATAGCTAAACGTATAATGGCATGGGACTGTGAATGCATTGGAAACGCAAATATCCTCCAAGCTGCTTCTGGAGCACTGACATATCTTGAGTCAACAAAAGTTGATGATTCATCGTGATTGACTGTTTTCTGTTGTATTTTGATGTTAGCTTTGTCATGCCCCTTGTAGATGTACTTGAAGAGATATTTGACACTTTTTATTGAAGCACAGACTTCTATGTTGATGTGACAGTTGTAGCATTTTGATAAGTACGGGTTGTATGGGACTATCCATGAGTTATTTATAATTTTATTGTTGCAAGCAATGTTATCAATGTGTTGTCGCCGGTAGGATGGGTAGCCATCCAAGTCTTTAACAGTGTGCTGTTTCAACTCCTTTGGAAACCCTTTTGTACACTTTCCGTTTTCCATGCATGGACTTTTTGGATTTGCTACACCGCATGGGCCATGAACCATATGAGAGACTACAATATTATACAGTTCTGGATACTTTTCTTGGTTAGGAATTTCAGCCCACACTATATTGTCGATTTCTTCCTCCGTACGAATCTTGGAATCCGTGTCTAAGATAATTAGTATATGCGCATGTGGGAGACCTCGTTTCTGAAACTCTATGACGTGTACCATTGCTACGACTGTTCCAAAAAGTCCATTTTTGATGTCTTTCAAAAGGCTGATGAGTTTCAGTCGAAATACGCGTGCGACTAAGTCCGGCCTGTGTTCAACTTTTTGCCAGGGTTCTAGATTTTCGGTAATTTCTGGCCATTTAGGATTACAGGTCATTGTCACAAAAATGTCAGGTCTTCCAAACTTTGTTACTATTGCCATTGCATCTTGATAACGCTGTTGCATGTTGCGGGGGCTACCTTCAAACGACGACGGGAGGATTACTGTTTTTCCAATTGGAATTCCCTTTTCAATTGATTGTTTTTGCAAATGTTCTTGAAGAACGCAGTAGTCTTCAACTTTAAGTTGTTTTTGGTTCATTCTTATGAAATTTAGACGTTTAGCTTCAATTTTAACATATGCGTCAACTAAGTACTGTTGTGTCAGTTTCCCACCGTTTAAAATAGGATTGAAGTAATTTCGGACAGACAGACGAAAACTGTAGTATTGCAGCTATGTAATTCTTCTTGAAGTTCCTTGTTGGTTTAGGTTTTCATGCCACCCTTGTTCACCTCTTGGAAAGAATAGCAGATACAGAAGAGCATCAAGGTTGCTGTGCAAAATGCTAATTCGTTGTGTCTTAGGAACCAAAAGGTTGTTTTGGTCTGGCTTAAGATGGACTAATATATCCCTTTGAAAAGGAGGTTCTCCATCATCGTTTTGAAAAACAACTGCGACCTCACTTACACGTGGTTTGTTGTAAAGTCGGGGATCCTGTTTACGTTCTTGTTTAATGGCCATGACAATAGAAGGCATTTCAGTACCATTTTGTATAGCCCTCTGTTCCTCCTCAGCTTGAACGTCTTTTAGCATGCGATATGCGGCAGCAAATGGACTTATTTTTTGTAAATGTACAGCAATTTGGTTCATCAGTTCAGCAACACACTTTTCGTTTTCTTTTAGGTTCATCCTTTGTTCTGTAGCCTCATTTGTATCAATGATGTATAATTGTGCAAATTTTGGTGGTTGTCCTATTTCTGGGTGAAGTGTTCCAGTGCGATGGTAGATCTGGCCGTGAATTTTAAAACAATAAGGTCCGAATCCAGGGGGCGGTGCAATGTTGGCACCGAATGAAGCAAACGCATGAGAACTGTTGATGCTTCTGATATTTTCCATAAAATTTCTACTATGTTGATGCATTCCTTTCATTAACTGCTCAAACAGATCTGAGTAGTGAGGTCTCGGCAGCATAACTTTTCCTTTTTGGCAGCATAGAGTAAACTGATTGTCAGATGGTTTTTCATCAATGAAATTCAGAGAGTCGCATTTAGAGCAAACTGCATTCATATTCCCACAGTAGTGTTCATGAATTGTACTTTCATTGTCTGTTACATAATGTGCAAGTTGTTGAATATTGTCCTGGTCGTGCCTTAGTTGGTAGAGCATCCGTTTTTTATGAATTTGGCGATCATGTTGTTCCTGTTGCACAACAGTTTGTTGTGGTGTCTCCGGTTGACGACGGTGTCTGTGAGATTCCGTATCCTGGGCTTGTCTGGCGGCAGTTTGTTGTGGTGTCTCCTGTTGGCGACGTTGTCTGTGAGATTCCACATCCTGGGCTTGTCTGGCGGCAGTTTCTTGTGGTGTCTCCTGTTGGCGACGTTGTCTGTGAGATTCCGTATCCTGGGCTTGTCTGGCGGCAGTTTGTTGTGGTGTCTCCTGTTGGCAACGTTGTCTGTGAGATTCCACATCCTGGGCTTGTCTGGCGGCAGTTTCTTGTGGTGTCTCCTGTTGGCGACGTTGTCTGTGAGATTCCACATCCTGGGCTTGTCTGGCGTCAGTTTCTTGTGGTGTCTCCTGTTGGCGACGTTGTCTGTGAGATTCCACATCCTGGGCTTGTCTGGCGTCAGTTTCTTGTGGTGTCTCCTGTTGGCGACGTTGTCTGTGAGATTCCACATCCTGGGCTTGTCTGGCGTCAGTTTCTTGTGGTGTCTCCTGTTGGCGACGTTGTCTGTGAGATTCCACATCCTGGGCTTGTCTGGCGTCAGTTTGTTGTGATGTCTCCTGTTCCCGATGTTGTCGTTTTCTTGTTGCTGCTGCTGCTTTTCTGTCATCCTCATTGGCGTATTTTTATGACCCATTCTACATACAGGGAGACGCAGGCACGCACCCTACACAATGGCGGCACTTGACAGCAGTGGAGGACAATGATGATTCCAGAATTCGCAGCAGACTGTGCCCGTCGCTGAATCAGAAATGTGGGATTTCTACGTCCTTTATGACATCATCGTCGCTGTGCCCATCGCTGATTGGTCGAGGCCAGGATTGGCCTCGACCAATCAGAGACGCGGGATGTCTACGTCCTTTATGACATCATCGTCGCTGTGCCCGTCGCTGATTGGTTGAGGCCTGGTGGCCTCGACCAATCAGAGGCACAGGATTTCTACGTCGATACTGTGCCCGTCGCTGATTGGTCGAGGCCTGGCGGCCTCGACCAATCAGAGACGCGGGATTTCCAGGACAGACAGACAGACAGAAAGACAGACAGACGGAAAAACCCTTAGACAATTATATATATAGACTAGATGGTGGCCCGATTCTAGCGCATCGGGTATTCTAGAATATGTATGTATGTATGTATGTATGTATATAGCAGCCACATAGTATATAGTGCAGGCCGCGTAGTATATATGAGCCGCGTAGTATATAGCAGCCACGCATTATTTAACACAGCCACGTAGTTTATAACACAGCCCACAAAATGTATAGCACAGGCCATGCAGTACATAACACAGGCCATGCAGTATATAACACAGCCCACGCAGTATATAACACAGCCCACGCAGTATATAACACAGCCCATGTAGTGTATAGCAGTGTGTGGACCATATCTCTGTTAAAAAAATTATTAAAATAAAAAATAGTGATATACTCACCCTCTGTCATCCAGCGAAGCTGTCCTGATTCGCGAGCGGCTGCCGCCAGCTTCCGTTCCCAGGGATGCATTGCGAGACCGCTAAATCTTCTGGGTAATTTCGCAGTGCATCTCTGGGAATGGAAGCTGGCGGCAGCCGCACGCGCATCGGCGGACGACGGAAGGTGAGAATAGCAGTTTTTTTGTTTTTTCATTATTTTTAACATTAGATTTTTTTACTATTGATGCTGCATAGGCCGCATCAATAGTAAAAAGTTGGTCACACAGGGTTAATAGCAGCATAAACGGAGTGCGTTACACCGCAGCATAACGCGGTCCGTTAACTCTGCCATTAACCCTGTTTGAGTGCTGACTGGAGGGGAGCATGGTAGCGGGCGCCGGGCACTGACTGGACGGAAGTAGGGAGGGACTAATTCTCGGCCGGGCTGTATTCGGTCGGGTATTCTAGAATATGCATGTCCCCGTAGTATATGGACAATAATGATTCCAGAATTCGCGGCAGACTGTGCCCGTCGCTGATTGGTCGAGGCAACCTTTATGACATCGTCGCCATGGCAACCATTATGATATCTACGTCGATACTGTGCCCGTCGCTGAATCAGAAACGTGGGATTTCTACATCCTTTATGACATCATCATCGATGTGCCCGTTGCTGATTGGTCGAGGCCTGGCGGCCTCGACCAATCAGAGACGCGGGATTTCCAGGACAGACAGACAGACAGACAGACGGAAAAACCCTTAGACAATCTATATATATAATTGTCTAAGGGTTTTTCCGTCTGTCTGTCATTCTGTCTGTCTGTCTTGGAAATCCCGCGTCTCTGATTGGTCGAGGCCGCCAAGCCTCGACCAATCAGCGACCGGCACAGTGACGATGATGTCATAAAGAACGTAGACATCCCGCGTCTCTGATTGGTCGAGGTCGCCAGGCCTCGACCAATCAGCGACGGGCACAGTGATGATGATGTCATAAAGGACGTAGACATCCCGCGTCTCTGATTGGTCGAGGCCGCCAGGCCTCGACCAATCAGCAACGGGCACAGCGACGATGATGTCATAAAGGACGTAGAAATCCCACGTTTCTGATTCAGCGACGGGCACAGTATCGACGTAGATATCATAATGGTTGCCATGGCGACGATGTCATAAAGGTTGCCTCGACCAATCAGCGACGGGCACAGTCTGCCGCGAATTCTGGAATCATTATTGTCTATATACTACGGGGACATGCATATTCTAGAATACCCGACCGAATACAGCCCGGACGAGAATTAGTCCCTCCCTACTTCCGTCCAGTCAGTGCCCGGCGCCCGCTACCATACTCCCCTCCAGTCAGCACTCAAACAGAGTTAACGGACCGCGTTATGCTGCGGTGTAACGCACTCCGTTTATGCTGCTATTAACCCTGTGTGACCAACTTTTTACTATTGATGTGGCCTATGCAGCATCAATAGTAAAAAAATCTAATGTTAAAAATAATAAAAAAACAAAAAAACTGCTATTCTCACCTTCCGTCGTCCGCCGATGCGCGTGCGTCTACCGCCAGCTTCCATTCCCAGAGATGCACTGCGAAATTACCCAGAAGATTTAGCGGTCTCGCAATGCATCCCTGGGAACGGAAGCTGGCGGCAGCCGCTCGCGAATCAGGACAGCTTCGCTGGATGACAGAGGGTGAGTATATCACTATTTTTTATTTTAATAATTTTTTTAACAGAGATATGGTCCACACACTGCTATACACTACGTGGGCAGTGTTATATACTGCGTGGGCTGTGTTATATACTGCGTGGGCTGTGTTATATACTGCATGGGCTGTGTTATATACTGCATGGCCTGTGTTATATATTGCATGGCCTGTGCTATACATTTTGTGGGCTGTGTTATAAACTACGTGGCTGTGTTAAATAATGCGTGGCTGCTATATACTACGCGGCTCATATATACTACGCGGCCTGCACTATATACTATGTGGCTGCTATATACATACATACATACATACATACATATTCTAGAATACCCGATGCGCTAGAATCGGGCCACCATCTAGTTATATATATAGATATATAGATGGATACAAGTTCAAGAGTGGAAGCACCATCAGCCACCTCCTCTACATGGATGACATCAAGCTGTATGCGAAAAACGAACAAGACATCACTTCACTGATCCACTTGACAAGGATCTACAGTGAAGACATCGGGATGTCCTTCGGACTGGAGAAGTGCGGCCGGTTGGTAATAAAGAGAGGCAAGGTAATCAAGATTGGGAGTGGAATTACCAGCAGGGCAGATAGCAGATGTACAGCCATGATACAAATACCTCAGCATCCCACAGGGATACGGTAACCATGATGAGGAGGCAAGGAAAGCAGCAACATCCAAATACCATCAAAGCGTAAGACAGGTCCTGAAGAGCCAGCTCAATGGAAAGAATAAAATCCGTGCCATCGATACATATGCCCTGCCAGTTATCAGATATCCTGCTGGCATAGTGTGCCGGCCAAAAGTAGAGCGGGAAGCTGCAGATGTGAAGACACAAAAGCTCCTCACAATGCATGGAGGTCTCCACCCTAAGTCTAACAGCCAAAGATTATATACCAACAGAAAGGAGGATGGTCGAGGCTTGATAAGCATCCAAGCCACCATCACGGATGAAACAAGAAGTATCCAGGAATTCATCAAAAAAATGACACCAAAAGATGAGATGCTGAGAGAAAGCCTAAGACAGCCACAACAACAGATCTGGAAGGAAGAACAGGTACATGAAGCACCATGGCAAGACAAGCCGATGCATGGGATGTACCATCGACAGGTAATGGAGGTGGTTGACATGGAGAAATCCTACCAATGGCTGGAGAAAGCGGGATTCCAAAACAGTACAGAGGCACTAATCATAGCGGCACAAAAGCAAGCACTAAGTACCAGATTGATAGAAGCAGGAATCTACCACACAAGACAAGACTCAAGGTGCAGACTATGCAAAGAAACTTCAGAAACTGTCTAACACATAGTGGCAGGATGCAAAACGCAAGCAGGAACAGCGTATACCGAACGCCACAACCAAGTAGCAGGAATTATATACAGGAACATCTGCACAGCACTCCAGAAAAAGTGGTGGAGAACGAAAGGGCTAAAATCCTGTGGGACTTCAAGATCCAGACGGATAAGCAGCTGTTGGGTAACCAACCAGACATTGTGATAGTAGACAAGGATCAGAAGACAGCAATGATAATAGATGAGGCAGTGCCAAGTGACAGCAACATCAGAAAGAAGGAATGTGTTAAACTGGAGAAATACCAGGGCCACCAAGAAGAAATGGACGTGGAAGATGAAGGCAACAGTGATTCCAGTAGTGATAGGAGTACTTGGAGCAGTGACCCATAAGTTGGAAGAATGGCTACAACAGATCCCAGGAGCAACATCCGAGCTCTCTGTCCAGAAAAGAGCTATGCTGGGAATCCTGCGCAGAACCCTCAAACTCCTAGGCCTCTGGTAGAGGACCCGAGAATGAGAAAGGACAAAAAAGACCACCCCCATTGGGGACTGAGAAGGAAGTTTTTTTTTATATATATGTAAACTGTTATTAAAATTTGTTGCACCTTTAACTGTTAAAAAAACAAGCATGCCAACACATACCAGTCCGGAGGAGGCTAAAATCACACTCTTTTGTGCACTATGTAAATGAGGACATTTGAATGTTTGGCCTGGTACATACACCTAAACATCATCTACATCTATGCGTGCACGTAACATGAATCATAAAGGTGAACATAGCCTTATTTACGATGTTCCTGAGATATAGTCTGTTTTATAGTCCAGAGCTGCATTCACAATATCACAAGCTTCATGGAGCCATGATTTACATCGCAGTGTGTAAAGGACGGGCGCCGCCTAAATAACATGTCACCAGATGAGTAATGTCGCTGGCTTATTTTATTGTAAGCAGCTGCTGACTTCTCAGAAGGGGCTGGAGTACCGTAAGTACCTGTGTACACAGTGCAATGCCTTGGTTTCTTCAGAGTTGACTAAACCATTACAGGACATGTTATTTGTACTGGACAGTAAGTGAACGAGCTGCAGATTTATGCATTTATACATTACAGCAATTTACCATCTGTGACTGCAGCGATCTCACTTGCATGGATGCCAATTCACGGTGGAAATGGACCACAAACCCTCAGCTGGTTATACACCGTATCCGGAACGAAACTAAAGAGAGGTTGCTATGCTGGAGCCTTGTGCTCCGGCAGTACCACTTTGCCCTTTGCCACAAGAAGGGCTGTGACCACGGTAATTCCGACGGCTTATCCCAACGAGGGAAGGTTGAGGGCATACGCGTTGGGGAACACCAGAAAGTGCTACCCTCTAAATGGGGGCTATGTGAAGAATATGGGTGATATAATTTCATGCGAATCATTGGTATCCTATCCTATATGGAATTATAAAACCCCTTCAGTGTGCAGCTGTATGAGAAAACCTAGCTCAGCAGAGGGGTCAAGCCTTGAAAGTCTGCGAGTGACAGATATCACAGCTTGAGCCAGCCATCTCAGAGCAGGACAAAGGCTTGCTTGCAATATAGTCATACAGAAGCTGCCAATGAACATTCTAGAAACATAATTCCATAAGGAGTTATGGAGATACTATACGTCCTAGCCGTATATCGCGTACATTTTCGACATCTATGGAACGGATCAAACGTCTCCCAAGGTCTCGATCCGTTCTAACAACCCAGGGAGGGGAGATACGTAGAATGGCTAATAAGAACCAGATAGCAAAGAAAAGATGTGTTTAGTCTCAATGCGTAGCAGGGGCTTGGACAGATCCGATGGCACCAAGACTGCATCACTAGGACCGTCCATTACAGATTTATGACTCATCTCAGGTTTTGGAGTTTTTAGCTGCTAGAGTCAAAGGGAGAGGATTTGGGTTCACCCAGAGAGCAGGAGGGAAATGACTCAAAGGGGATAAAGGCTAGTTTAAGGCCATGTAGTCTCTCTCTGTTATGCATGCGGCCCACTTCAAAAGGGGGTTCACAATGAGTAACGTGCTGTGAAGGACCTAGGAGCCAGCTGATAGCCCATGCCCACCTGCGGCCCAGCGCACACATGGTCGAACATCAACCCGGTAATTGACATGATTCATCTGCTCATATCTTTTGTCGTACCACAATTGTATTTGCATATCTGACCATTGTATGTGTTATACCCATCGTGTATATAGTATATTGTCTAGTGTGCACTTAAGGTGAATAAATACATAATTGAACCCTGTGCTGCTCTTTTATATCGATCCATGAATCCACACGTCCATTTCTCGGTTTAACTTTCTATGCTACCAGGTCTAGTTTCTGGCCCAATATAATTCCGTTAACGGACTGGACTTATATCCAACAAGGAACTGGTGGCAGTACTACCGGGATGGCAGCGCTCTATTGCATTTGTGATAGAGGAAAGGGGCCTCTCAGTCTGTTAGGGTTGTGAGCGAGTGTGGTGACACGTCAATGACTGTGTGGGCCACATTCTCTCACTACCCTTGCGCCCTGGACCCATGTGGGCATGAGGCGTCTGGTAAAACTGTATCAAGCGGAAGTTACATGTCTCCAGGGGGTGCAGAAAATCACGTTGATGAAAGTGGGGAGACCGCATTACGTGATCCGTCTGACGTAATAGTGATGTCAAGACGGGATGGCGAGGTGCGGGTTCATCACACATTGCATGTCTACCTTTGCAAATTATAATAGGGAATTGCATGAAGGTACCTGGAGAGGAGAGGAACAGCACTGGAAACGGCAGATGGGAGCGCATTAAATTTATATGTTATGTATATACATTTATTACGGGATAATCTTACCCCAAAACTCCATTGGTCTATGGTCAGTCCATTTGATTGATTGAAGAGAGTATCTCTCTCATCATCTTGTGTATCCTGAATGGAAGCTTGTGTCAGATGTTTGTGTCCATGACTGAGCAAAGGCAGTGGCCCTCATGGAAGCCATCTAACTCTAATTTAGTGTGTGTATAAGAGGAAAGAGGAAGAGAGAGAATTAAAAATTGGAATAGAATTATCAAATACCTCAATTAAAGTGCAAAGCTTTTCCATCCAACAGCCCAATGGTTCCTTATAAGGTAAAAAAAAGAAAACCAGCATTTTTTTGTTTAAAAAAAATGACTTTATTGCGACGTTATTGGCGACGTTTTGGATGTGATATCCTTTCTCAAACAGTGAATATAATAGTGACACAGGTTTTTATAGAGTACACATACATTTCTCATTATCAAATCAATTAATTATAAATTTTTAAAATTAACATAAAAATATAAACAACCATTTCATAACACAAAGTGCTTAGTGCATATTCAGGCAACTCATCTATAGTTGCTACTTATACACTAGTGCGTGTTACACATAGTGAAAAGTGATATAAAATATCTCATAAGCAATTAAACAACTTCAGGTGTCTCATCTTTATAAAACTAGATTAGAAAACTTAAATTCACATATTATCCATATGTGCCTGTTTTTCTTTTTTTTTTTTACTATATAAATACAGTACAGAGCAAAAGTTTGGACACACCTTCTCATTTAAAGATTTTTCTGTATTTTCATGACTATGAAAATTGTACATTCACACTGAAGGCATCAAAACTATGAATTAACACATGTGGAATTATATACTTAACAAAAAAATGTGAAACAACTGAAAATATGTCTTATATTCTAGGTTCTTCAAAGTAGCCACCTTTTGCTTTGATGACTGCTTTGCACACTCTTGGCATTCTCTTGATGAGCTTCAAGAGGTAGTCACCGGAAATGGTCTTCCAACAATCTTGAAGGAGTTCCCAGAGATGCTTAGCACTTGTTGGCCCTTTTGCCTTCACTCTGCGGTCCAGCTCACCCCAAACCATCTCGATTGGGTTCAGGTCAGGTGACTGTGGAGGCCAGGTCATCTGACGTAGCACCTCATCACTCTCCTTCTTGGTCAAATAGCCTTTACACAGCCTGGAGGTGTGTTTGGGGTCATTGTCCTGTTGAAAAATATATGATGGTCCAACTAAATGCAAACCGGATGGAATAGCATGCCGCTGCAAGATGCTGTGGTAGCCATGCTGGTTCAGTATGCCTTCAATTTTGAATAAGTTCCCAACAGTGTCACCAGCAAAGCACCCCCATACCACCACACCTCCTCCTCCATGCTTCACGGTGGGAGCCAGGCATGTAGAGTCCATTTGTTCACCTTTTCTGCGTCGCACAAAGACACGGTGGTTGGAACCAAAGATCTCAAATTTGGACTCATCAGACCAAAGCACAGATTTCCACTGGTCTAATGTCCATTCCTTGTGTTCTTTAGCCCAAACACGTCTCTTCTGCTTGTTGCCTTACCAGTTGTTTCCTAGCAGCTATTTTACCATAAAGGCCTGCTGCACAGTCTCCTCTTAACAGTTGTTGTAGAGATGTCTGCTGCTAGAACACTGTGTGGCATTGACCTGATCTCTAATCTGAGCTGCTGTTAACGTGTAATTTCTGAGGCTGGTGACTTGGATACACTTATCCTCAGAAGCAGAGGTGACTCTTGGTCTTCCTTTCCTGGGGCGGTCCTCATGTGAGCCAGTTTCTTTGTAGCGCTTGATGGTTTTTGCAACTGCACTTGGACACTTTCAAAGTTTTCCCAATTTTTCGGACTGACTGACCTTCGTTTCTTAAAGTAATGATGGCCACTCCTTTAACTGCTTTTTTCTTGCCATAATACAAATTCTAACAGTCTATTCAGTAGGACTATCAGCTGTGTATCCACCAGACTTCTGCACAACACAACTGATGGTCCCAGCCCCATTTATAAGGCAAGAAATCCCACTTATTAAACCTGACAGGGCACACCTGTGAAGTGAAAACCATTTCCGGTGACTACCTCTTGAAGCTCATCAAGAGAATGCCAAGAGTGTGCAAAGCAGTCATCAAAGCAAAAGGTGGCTACTTTGAAGATCCTAGAATATAACACATATTTTCAGTTGCTTCACACTTTTTTGTTAAGTATATAATTCCACATGTGTTAATTCATAGTTTTGATGCCTTCAGTGTGAATTTACAATTTTCACAGTCATGAAAATACAGAAAAATCTTTAAAATAAGGTGTGTCCAAACTTTTGCTCGGTACTGTATATATACTGTATATACACAGTGTGCAGAATTATTAGGCAAGTTGTATTTTAGAGGATTATTTTTATTATTGATCAACAACTATGTTCTCAATCAACCCAAAAGACTCATAAATATCAAAGCTTAATATTTTTGGAAGTTGGAGTGTTTTTTTTTTAGATTTAGCTATCTTAGGAGGATATCTGTGCAGGTGACTATTACTGTGCAGAATTATTAAGCAATTTAATAAAAACCAAATATATTCCCATCTGACTTGTTTATTTTCACTAAGTAAACCAATATAACTGCACAAAATTTAGAAATAAACATTTCCGACATGCAAAAACAAAAAATTAGTGACCAATATAGCCACCTTACTTTATGATGACACTCAGCAGCCTTCCATCCATAGATTCTGTTAGTTGCTTGATCTGTTTACGATCAACATTGCGTGCAGCAGCCACCACAGCCTCCCAGACATTGTTCCGAGAGGTGTATTGTTTTCCCTCCCTGTAGATGTCACATTTTATGAGGGACCACAGGTTCTCTATGGGGTTCAGATCAGGTGAACAAGGGGGCCATGTCATTATTTTTTCTTCTTTGAGACCTTTACTGGCCAGTCACGCTGTGGAGTAGTTGGAGGCTGTGATGGAGCATTGCCCTGCATGAAAATCATATTTTTTCTTGAACGATACCGACTTCTTCCTTTACCACTGCTTGAAGAAGTTGTCTTCCAGAAACTGGCAGTAGGTCTGGGAGTTGAGCTTCACTCCATCCGCAACCTGAAAAGGTCCCACAAGTTCATCTTTGATGATGCCAGCCCATACCAGTCCCCCACCTCTGCCTTGCTGGCGTCTGAGTCGGAGTGGAGCTCTCTGCCCTTTACTGATCCAGCCTCTGGCCCATCCATCTGGCCCATCAAGAGTCACTCTCATTTCATCAGTCCATAAAACCTTTGAAAAGTCAGTCTTAAGATATTTCTTGGCCCAGTCTTGACGTTTTATCTTGTTTCTTGTTCAAAGGTGGTCATTTTTCAGCCTTCCTTACCTTGGTCAAGTCCCTGAGTATCGCACACCTTGTGCTTTTTGTTACTCCAGTAACGTTGCAGCTCTGAAATATGGCACAACTGGTGGCAAATGGCATCTTGGCAGCTTCACGCTTGATTTTCCTCAATTCCTGGGCAGTTATTTTGCACCTTTTTTGCATAACACGCTTCTTGTGACCCTGTTGGCTATTTGCCATGAAACTCTTGATTGTTCGGTGATCACGCTTCAAAAGTTTGGCAATTTCAAGACTGCTGCATCCCTCTGCAAGACATCGCACAATTTTGGACTTTTCAGAGCCCGTCAAATTTCTCTTCTGACCCATTTTGCCAAAGGAAAGGAAGTTGCCTAATAATTAAGCACACCTTATATGAGGTTTTGATGTCATTAGACAACACCCCTCCTCATTACAGAGATGCACATCACCTGATTTAGTTAATTGGTAGTTCTCTCTCAAGGCTGAACAGCTTGGAGTAGGACAACATGTATAAAAAGTATCATGTGATCAAAATACAACTTGCCTAATAATTCTGCACACAGTGTATATGCAGTATATATACTTTCCAGTTTATTTCATCATTTCTGTGTCACAAGATCTATTGCTTTATCTTTACAGCTCCTATGCAGACCTATGTGTTTCCATGGTAACGAAGGCCCGTATAGTGAGGTCGCTTTCGTGTGTCTCCCCGATCCCATACCTCTTGCTAGCATACCAAATAGATGTTAGCATAAAGTGGGGACAGAAAAAAAGGGGGCATGATTGAAGGATTGCACCACTCAAGCCGTTACTCTTTCAAAGGAGACAAGTTGCTTCCAGACATCTCTGTCACTACTTAGGTGAAATCCAACATGGCTGATCCTTCTGGTCTCTGGCACAAAATGTCAGGACTGCCTTCGTACTCATTACACTTTTGGAGCCATTGTATCAGCTGTATTCGCTTTTTTCGGCGCCCTGTAATTGGCAGCTCATGCAGAATCACGTCACTCAGGTAATGAGCCATCATCTCCGGCAAACACTTCATCACCAGGATCACATAGCAACCTCTTCTCTGCCAGACACATTTAGTCATCCCTTCCCCCGACATCCAGATCGAGGCTCTGACGTTAGGGTCGGGGATGTTGTGTACATACTTATCTTTACACATAAAATGCTGATGATTGTGCCAACGTGCCAGTTTGTCTTTCGTTATATAATCCTTCATATAGTAATGGAAAATACTGCAGTCTTATATGCAGAATCCAGTGGTCCTGAAAGTTTGTGAACCCGTTATAGTCTTCAAAATGGAACAAAAACAATATGGACAAAAGTGTTGAAGCACCTACACCTTATGACTTCCCTTACTAACCCCGTAGGCAGTAATATGGAGTTGTCCCCCCTTTGCCAACTCCGTTCTAGTTCATCTCAAAGGAGCTGGATGGGTTGAGGTCCAGGTTATTGGTAGCTGGTCATTTTCTTCCACACAAACATCCTGTACCTTATCTTAATGGACCTTGCTTTGCGCAACCGTCATGCTGGACCAGAAAGGGTCTTTCCCAAACTGTTCCCACAAACTTACCTACAATTGTCCAAAATGTCTTTTATGCTGATGGATTAATGTTTTCCTTCACTAAAACTAAGAAGCCAACCCTGAAAAACAGCCCCATATCGCAGTGCAGTCTTTGGGCATTACCTGTCCTGGCTTGGACCTTCTCTGAGCATTACCTGTCCTAGCTCGACAGTTCTGTGGGCATTACCTGTCCAGGCTCGAACCTTCTCTGGGCATTATCTGTCCAGGCTCAAACCTTCTCTGGGCATTATCTGTCCTGGCTCGAAACCTCTCTAGGCATTACCTGTCCTGGCCCGAACGTTTTGTGGGCATTACCTGTCCTGGCTCGAACATTCTCTGGGCCTGTCCTGGCTTTAATGTTTTCTGAGCATTACCTGTCCTGGCTCTAACGTTCTGTGGGCATTACCTGTCCTGGCCCTAACGTTCTGTGGGCATTAACTGTCCTGGCCCGAACATTCTATGGGCATTACCTGTCCTGGCTCAAACATTCTCTGGGCATTATCTGTCCTGGCCTGAACGTTGTGTGTGCATTACCTGTCCTGGCTCGAACCTTCTCTGGGCATTAGCTGTGCTGGCTCAAACGTTTTCTGGGCCTGTCCTGACTCTAACGTTCTCTAGGCATTACCTGTCCTGGCTCGAACGTTCTCTGAGCATTAGCTCTCCTGGCCCGAACCTTCTATGGGCATTACCTGTCCAGGCTCGAACCTTCTCTGGGCATTACCTGTCCTGGTTCCATCGCTGGACACTATTTCTACCTTCACCTATGACTCTGTGTTAGTCTGCACCAGGTTACTATTTTAACCCAGCATCTCCTTCTGGGCCTTTTAGGGGGGCTCATTTCGTTATGCTTTACCTGAGTACTCATGTAGTAGTACACACTACCACAAGCTTTCCGGGAGCCAGGACACACTTTTCACCTGACGTTGCACCAGCCTCGTGTCTGATTATATTCAGCTGCTTCTGACTACTATCCACCAATCAACTCAGTTCTGCTATTCCTGGTGCTGTCCACATTCTCAACTCTACTGATTAAAGGCACCCGCTAACCTTCTCATCATTGTTACTCCTGTATGCTACTGCAATTCAGAAACAAAGAGCCAGATATCCTACACAACTCTGCTGTTCCTGTGTGCCACTAGACTCTTGCAACAAGGTGCCAGATTGTCTACCCAAGTCTGCTATTCCTAGGTACCATCAGACTCCTGCAACAAGGTACCAGATTGTCTACACAAGTCTGCTGTTCCTGTGTTGTCAGCACATTTGGCTCTGCTGCATTCATCACTTACAGCTCTTCTGATCCATCTTCCGTTCTGCTTATCCAGCTCTATTGGTTCCAGATATGGAAGCGTGATTCGTCACTCCATAAAAACATTGACAATGATGCAGCGTCCAGGGACAGCGGGCTTTACACCACTCCTTCTGATGCCTGGCATTCTTAGATTCTGGTGACGTAACAACCCTCATACACATTAGATTGCTGTCATCCGGCCGGCAGCCATCTCAGCGGACATTCCCATGCACAGGAGCGCTCGTTCGGCCATCTCTATAGTGGATGTGGCTGGGTACTGCCTAAATTAATACGGAATGTATCTCCAGTACACAGGGATCAGAAAAACAATATTAAATACAGGTCAACAATATCAGATCAAATTATATTAGATTTATATTTTAATGAAAGAACAATATCAACAATTCAATGTGAATTTTATTTATTTATAGAGATTTTTAATGAATATTCAGTAACATTCAGCTTTCTCTAGGTGTGCCATTTTTAATACCAATTGAAAAAAAATGTGTGGGCGACATTTTCCAATTTAGTAGAACTGTCGGTAAATTAGTATGGATGAATTACGTATTAAATTCTTCGGCCCCCCCGCCATGCTGACTGCCTCTACTAACATGACAAAATGGCTGATGGTAAAGATCTCACCGATACCAGCGCAGTCCTGTAATAGAGGTAACTGGTGTAACAACTCAGATCATGACATTTCTTCCCTCCTACATCTTACCCCATCACCTGTGAGTGATATTATTTAGATGGAAAGGAACCGCAGTAACTCAGCCATGAAGTGTAGACCCCATAACTTTACAATGTGGGGTCACTGAGTGCTGAGGAGCAGAGGGGAGAAAAGTCACCATCGCTCTACTGACTCCATAACTGACCCCCTCTGGAATTAACATCAAACACTAAGCCCCCACCAGGAGCTTCATGGCCATGCAGCTGCATGTAGCCTTACATCACCAAGCACAGTGCTAAGTGTAGGATGGAGTGGTGTAAAGCACTAGATGAAACAATGGCCCTCTCATCCAAAATCAGCATCTGACCTGACAAATGTGCTTCCGGATGAATGAGCGAAATTTCCCACAGACTCCTCCAATATCTTGTGTAAAGTCTTCCCAGAAGAATGGAAGCAACTAAAGCCTCAAAGGCACCAACTTCATATAAATATCTATGGATTTAGAATAGGAGGTCATAAAAGCTCTTATAGGAGTAATGTGTGGGTGTCCTGATACTTTTATCCATATAGTGCATATGGAGGTCATAGTCATTGTAGGAAAGCAACACCATGAATAGATCAGAAGGACATAATAACCTTAGACATCACAGTCTTGTGTAGGACAAAAGGACTTAATGCAGAGTACATCCATTTATTAGTGTATGGACATGGCGATGATGTAAAAGCACAGCAGCATGTAAGTTGGAGGGTACAGTAATCATCAAATGGCACAGCCATCTATGTGTGGCGCCCCTGAGGTCCAGTCGCTACAGAGGTACTGCACTTTGGACGAGGTGTGGTGCTCCGCTCTTGGGTAAGGAGGCGGGCACTACCCAGAACCCAGCCACGTACATCCAACACCAGACCTCTCAGGGCCCGGGAGGAGCTAGGTAGAGGGTGTGGGTGGAGGAAGTGGAGAGAGTGACAGTTAGAAGGGTTGTCATGGAAACAGTAGGGGGAGTCAGGAAAGGTCTAGAAAGTTAGTCAGTCTGTGAGAAGGAGTGGAGCAGAGCAGATGTGAGAGAGAGTTGGAGCTGGGGACATGAGCAGGGAGGAGCTCGTCCCAGCACCAGAGGACAGAGAGAGAGAGAATAAGGAAGATAGAGAGAAGCTCCTGACAGAAAGAAGAGAGAGTAGGGGTCCTAGGGGCACGGGTAGTGAGGAATCCACCAGTGGGGCCCATATCCACGCTGACTGTAGTCGGGTGGAAGGACCATGGCGCAGTGGGGGAACCGGCCCCCAGATTAGTGGAGAACTACAAGGCTCAGCTAGCCAGCTAGAGGCTGTGGTATCTGTACATGCCACAGCCACAACCACACACACTCGCTGAAAAGGCGGCCATATAGGATCAAAGGGACCTAGAGGACGTCGCCGACCAGATCCGAGGCTGCTGGCTTGGAACACTGTGTGTGCGCAGGGCAGGAGAGGTGGGAGCCAGCACAGTGAGATGGCCAGGGAAGGAACATCTGAAAAGGAAAAAGCGGTGACCGGAGGCCTCAGGCACACAGGATGCCCGATGCTCATCCCCACCTACCACACAACTGAGGGGTGAGTAGGATTTTTTTTAAAATTGGTATTCACTTTTGTGGGCGGCTATTTTGGAACATCATACTGTGCGGGGGCCACTATATTATATGGGGGCGGCTATGGAAGGCCATCATACTGCGCGGGGAACTGTGAGCGCATCATATTGTGTTGGGGGTACCCTACTTTGTGTGGGGGGCTGTGGGAATCATCATACTGTATGTGTGGCAGTGTTATGGGAACCATCATGCTGTTTGTGTGCGAGCGTTGTGGGGTCCATCATACTGTGTGTGGGAGGGTTGTGGGGTCCATCATACTGTGTGTGGGAGGGTTGTGGGGTCCATCATACTGTGTGTGGAAGGGTTGTGGGGTCCATCATACTGTGTGTGGGAGGGTTGTGGGGTCCATCATACTGTGTGTGGAAGGGTTGTGGAGTCCATCATACTGTATGTGTGGGGGGCCGTGGGGTCCATCATACTGTATGTGTGGGGGGCTGTGGGGACCATCATACTGTATGTGTGGGGGGCTGTGGGGATCATCATACTGTACACTGTGTTCCAAATTATTATGCACAAAGAGTTTAGGAGTGATAAGGTTAGAATTTTTTTGTTTGTCATTTAAACTCATTGATGGTGATGTGTGTCAGGGCTCTTTATATCACTGAAAGCAATTGCAGATACCTGTGCAAATTAGTTTGGCAGGTGTGTCCAAATAAAGGCAAGACTACTTAAGAAGGCTGTTCCACATTATTAAGCAGCCTACATTTTTGGCCAAAATGGGAAAGAAAAACGATGTGTCGGCTGCTGACAAGCAACAAATTGTGGAGTATTTGGGTCAAGGCATGACTACAATCAACATTGCCAAGACACTTCATCGTGATCATCGCACAATCAAGAAGTATGTAGCTGATTCCCAGCACACACGTGTGCGTGCTCATAAGGAAAAATTGAGGACTCTTTCCAACAGGCAATTGCGTAAGGTTAAAAGAGCATCTGCAAAAATGCCTTGTCATAGCAGCAGACAAGTTTTTGAAGCTGCTGGTGCCTCCAACGTCCCAAGAACAACAAGATGCAGGGTCCTTCAGAGGTTTGCAGCTGTGCGTAAGCCATCCTGTCGACCACCTCTATCCACTGCACACAAGCAGAAGCGGCTCCAGTGGGCCAAACGATACATGAAGACTGACTGCCAAACTGTTTTGTTCACCGATGAGTGCCGTGCAACGCTCGATGGTCCAGATGGATGGAGTGGAGGATGGCTGGTTGATGGACACCCCATGAAAACACGGCTAAGGCACCAACAAGGAGGAGGTGGAGTAATGTTTGGGCTGGAATCATGGGGAGAGAGATTGTCGGCCCCTTTATGATCCCTGAAGGGGTAAAGATGAACTCCATAATCTATGTGGAGTTTCTAGAACAACACTTCTTGCCATGGTTCAAGAGGAAGAACCGTGCTTTCCGCAGCAAGAACATTTTCATGCATGATAATGCACCGTCTCATGCTGCAAAAAACACATCTCTGGCTGCTATGGGCATAAAGAGGACAAACTTATGGTGTGGCCACCATCTTCCCCTGACCTCAACCCCATTGAGAACCTCTGGAGCATCATCAATAGGAATGTCTATGATGGCGGGAGGCAGTTCACATCTAAGCAACAGCTCTGGGAGGGTATTCTGTCCACAGGCAAAACAATCGAAGCAGAAACCATCCAAAAACTGACAAATTCAATGGACGAGAGAGTTCAGAAGCTTCTTTCGAACAAGGGGTCCTATGTGCAAATGTAACATCACCTAGAATAAAGATTTCACTTGAAAACTGTTTGATTTCATTTTGTAATAAGCTGATAACATAGTAACATAGTAACATAGTTAGTAAGGCCGAAAAAAGACATTTGTCCATCCAGTTCAGCCTATATTCCATCATAATAAATACCCAGATCTACGTCCTTCTACAGAACCTAATAATTGTATGATACAATATTGTTCTGCTCCAGGAAGACATCCAGGCCTCTCTTGAACCCCTCGACTGAGTTCGCCATCACCACCTCCTCAGGCAAGCAATTCCAGATTCTCACTGCCCTAACAGTAAAGAATCCTCTTCTATGTTGGTGGAAAAACCTTCTCTCCTCCAGACGCAAAGAATGCCCCCTTGTGCCCGTCACCTTCCTTGGTATAAACAGATCCTCAGCGAGATATTTGTATTGTCCCCTTATATACTTATACATGGTTATTAGATCGCCCATCAGTCGTCTTTTTTCTAGACTAAATAATCCTAATTTCGCTAATCTATCTGGGTATTGTAGTTCTCCCATCCCCTTTATTAATTTTGTTGCCCTCCTTTGTACTCTCTCTAGTTCCATTATATCCTTCCTGAGCACCGGTGCCCAAAACTGGACACAGTACTCCATGTGCGGTCTAACTAGGGATTTGTACAGAGGCAGTATAATGCTCTCATCATGTGTATCCAGACCTCTTTTAATGCACCCCATGATCCTGTTTGCCTTGGCAGCTGCTGCCTGGCACTGGCTGCTCCAGGTAAGTTTATCATTAACTAGGATCCCCAAGTCCTTCTCCCTGTCAGATTTACCCAGTGGTTTCCCGTTCAGTGTGTAATGGTGATATTGATTCCCTCTTCCCATGTGTATAACCTTACATTTATCATTGTTAAACCTCATCTGCCACCTTTCAGCCCAAGTTTCCAACTTATCCAGATCCATCTGTAGCAGAATACTATCTTCTCTTGTATTAACTGCTTTACATAGTTTTGTATCATCTGCAAATATCGATATTTTACTGTGTAAACCTTCTACCAGATCATTAATGAATATGTTGAAGAGAACAGGTCCCAATACTGACCCCTGCGGTACCCCACTGGTCACAGCGACCCAGTTAGAGACTATACCATTTATAACCACCCTCTGCTTTCTATCACTAAGCCAGTTACTAACCCATTTACACACATTTTCCCCCAGACCAAGCATTCTCATTTTGTGTACCAACCTCTTGTGCGGCACGGTATCAAACGCTTTGGAAAAATCGAGATATACCACGTCCAATGACTCACCGTGGTCCAGTCTATAGCTTACCTCTTCATAAAAACTGATTAGATTGGTTTGACAGGAGCGATTTCTCATAAACCCATGCTGATATGGAGTTAAACAGTTATTCTCATTGAGATAATCCAGAATAACATCCCTCAGAAACCCTTCAAATATTTTACCAACAATAGAGGTTAGACTTACTGGCCTATAATTTCCAGGTTCACTTTTAGAGCCTATAACCTATATATAGCCTATATAATGCTTATAACTTCACAAGTGACCATTTTTTTGTTCAAAATTAAATAAAAAAGGTTGAAAACTCTGCTGTGCATAATAATTTGGAACATGCATTTTGAGTGTTTGTTTTAAAAAGATACTGTTTTCATAGGCAGTTTGTTCCAAAACATTGCAATTATACTAGAATAGTAGATGACTGGAAAATAACAATGACTGCAATTCAGATAGGTAATTTAGAGAAAATATGAGGAAATATTATTTGCATAATTTGGAACACAGTGTATGTGTGGGGGGCTGTGAGGATCATCATACTGTATGTGTGGGGTGCTGTGGGGTCCATCATACTGTATGTGTGGGGGGGCTGTGGGGTCCATCATACTGTATGTGTGGGGGCTCTGGGGACCATCATACTGTATGTGTGGGGGGCTGTGGGGACCATCATACTGTATGTGTGGGGGGATGTGGGGATCATCATACTGTATGTGTGGGGGGCTGTGGGGACCATCATACTGTATGTGTGGGGGGCTGTGGGGATCATCATACTGTATGTGTGGGGGGCTGTGGGGTCCATCATACTGTATGTGTGGGGGGCTGTGGGGATCATCATACTGTATGTGTGGGGGGCTGTGGGGACCATCATACTGTATGTGTGGGGGGCTGTGGGGATCATCATACTGTATGTGTGGGGGGCTGTAGGGACCATCATACTGTATGTGTGGGGGGCTGTGGGGATCATCATACTGTATGTGTGGGGGGCTGTGGGGTCCATCATACTGTATGTGTGGGGGGCTGTGGGGATCATCATACTGTATGTGTGGGGGGCTGTGGGGACCATCATACTGTATGTGTGGGGGGCTGTGGGGATCATCATACTGTATGTGTGGGGGGCTGTGGGGATCATCATTTTGTATGTGTGGGGGGCTGTAGGGACCATCATACTGTATGTGTGGGGGGCTGTGGGGATCATGATACTGTATGTGTGGGGGGCTGCGGGGTCCATCATACTGTATGTGTGGGGGGCTGTGGAGTCCATCATACTGTAAGTGTGGGGGGCTGTGGGGTCCATTATACTGTATGTGTGGGGGGTTGTGGGGTCCATCATACTGTATGTGTGAGGGGGCTGTGGGGTCCATCATACTGTATGTGTGGGGGGGCTGTGGGGTCCATTATACTGTATGTGTGGGGGGCTGTGGGGTTCATCATACTGTATGTGTGGGGGGCTGTGGGGTCCATCATACTGTATGTGTGGGGAGTTGTGGGGTCCATCATACTGTATGTGTGGGGAGTTGTGGGGTCCATCATACTGTATGTGTGGGGAGTTGTGGGGTCCATCATATTGTATGTGTGGGGGGTTGTGGGGTCCATCATACTGTATGTGTGGGGGGGCTGTGGGCTCCATCATACTGTGGGAGGGGAGTTGTGGGGTCCATCATACTGTATGTGTGGGGGGGTTGTGGGGTCCATCATACTGTATGTGTGGGGGTTTGTGGGGTCCATCATACTGTATGTGTGGGGGGCTGTGGGGATCATCATACTGTATGTGTGGGGGGCTGTGGGGATCATCATACTGTATGTGTGGGGGGCTGTGGGGACCATCATACTGTATGTGTGGGGGGCTGTGGGGATCATCATACTGTATGTGTGGGGGGCTGTAGGGTCCATCATACTGTATGTGTGGGGGGCTGTGGGGATCATCATACTGTATGTGTGGGGGGCTGTGGGGATCATCATACTGTATGTGTGGGGGGCTGTGGGGACCATCATACTGTATGTGTGGGGGGGCTGTGGGGTTCATCATACTGTATGTGTGGGGGGCTGTGGGGACCATCATACTGTATGTGTGGGGGGCTGTGGGGATCATCATACTGTATGTGTGGGGGGCTGTGGGGTCCATCATACTGTATGTGTGGGGGGCTGCGGGGTCCATCATACTGTATGTGCGGGGGGCTGTGGGGTCCATCATACTGTGTGTGGGGGGGCTGTGGGGTCCATTATACTGTATGTGTGGGGGGCTGTGGGGTCCATCATACTGTATGTGTGAGGGGGCTGTGGGGTCCATCATACTGTATGTGTGAGGGGGCTGTGGGGTCCATCATACTGTATGTGTGGGGGGCTGTGGGGTCCATCATACTGTATGTGTGGGGGGCTGTGGGGTCCATCATACTGTATGTGTGTGGGTCTGTGGGGTCCATCATACTGTATGTGTGTGGGTCTGTGGGGTCCATCATACTGTATGTGTGGGGGGGCTGTGGGGTCCATCATACTGTATGTGTGGGGGGCTGTGGGGTCCATCATACTGTATGTGTGGGGGGCTGTGGGGTCCATCATACTGTATGTGTGGGGGGCTGTGGGGTCCATCATACTGTATGTGTGGGGGGCTGTAGGGTCCATCATACTGTATGTGTGGGGGGATGTGGGGTCCATCATACTGTATGTGTGGGGGGTTGTGGGGTCCATCATACTGTATGTGTGGGGGGCTGTGGGGTCCATCATACTGTATGTGTGGGGGGCTGTGGGGTCCATCATACTGTATGTGTGAGGGGGCTGTGGGGTCCATCATACTGTATGTGTGGGGGGTTGTGGGGTCCATCATACTGTATGTGTGGGGGGTTGTGGGGTCCATCATACTGTATGTGTGGGGGGTTGTGGGGTCCATCATACTGTATGTGTGGGGGGTTGTGGGGTCCATCATACTGTATGTGTGGGGGGTTGTGGGGTCCATCATACTGTATGTGTGGGGGGTTGTGGGGTCCATCATACTGTGTGTTGAGGGCTCTGGGGTCAACTCCCCCAATATTCACGGAACATAAATAAAATGTAAAACGTAAAAAAAAACTGAAAATAAATCTTTGGAACTTCCAGCCCTGCGGAGGGTACAGTGGTGGGTACGGGGTACAGGAGAGGACGGCCATGCAGGTTTGGATGGTGCAGCCTCGGGGGTCGGTGGCTTTCTGCGTCCTCCCCCGCCTGAGCGCAGGGTAAATGCTAGAGTGTATGGGCTCCTTCCAGGTGTGACGTCATTTCCGGGGGGCGTGTCCTATTGGGAAGGGGCGTGTTTTCAGTCACATCATGAAGGCGGCAAAGCAAAGCAGCATGATTCTAGCTTGTGGACGCCATGGCACATGGAGGTCAGTGGTTTCAGGGTGAAAAATTGCTACTTGCTGCTCGCTATTGGGGGGAGGCTCTGTGGTGGGCGACCTGCTTGTCTGTGTGGGGGGCACCGCTGCTGCTGTGGGGGACCCCCGTGGTGGGCTTTGTGGGGGGGGCGCCGCTGCTGCTGTGGGGGACCCCCGTGGTGGGCTTTGTGGGGGGGGCACCGCTGCTGCTGTGGGGGACCCCCGTGGTGGGCTTTGTGGGGGGGGCACCACTGCTGCTGTGGGGGACCCCTGTGGTGGGCTTTGTGGGGGGGCACCGCTGCTGCCGGCTGTTGTGGGGGACCCCCGTGGTGGTGGGGGGCACCGCTGCTGCTGTGGGGGACCCCCGTGGTGGGGTTGTGGGGAGGGCACCGCTGCTGCTGTGGGGGACCCCCGTGGTGGGCTTTGTGGGGGGGGCACCGCTGCTGCTGTGGGGGACCCCTGTGGTGGGCTTTGTGGGGGGGCACCGCTGCTGCCGGCTGTTGTGGGGGACCCCCGTGGTGGTGGGGGGCGCCGCTGCTGCTGTGGGGGACCCCCGTGGTGGGCTTTGTGGGGGGGGCACCGCTGCTGCTGTGGGGGACCCCCGTGGTGGGCTTTGTGGGGGGGGCACCGCTGCTGCTGTGGGGGACCCCTGTGGTGGGCTTTGTGGGGGGGCACCGCTGCTGCCGGCTGTTGTGGGGGACCCCCGTGGTGGTGGGGGGCACCGCTGCTGCTGTGGGGGACCCCCGTGGTGGGCTTTGTGGGGGGGGCACCGCTGCTGCTGTGGGGGACCCCCGTGGTGGGCTTTGTGGGGGGGCACCGCTGCTGCTGTGGGGGACCCCCGTGGTGGGCTTTGTGGGGGGGGCACCGCTGCTGCTGTGGGGGACCCCCGTGGTGGGCTTTGTGGGGGGGGCACCGCTGCTGCTGTGGGGGACCCCCGTGGTGGGCTTTGTGGGGGGGCACCGCTGCTGTTGTGGGGGATCCCCGTGGTGGGCTCTTGGGGGGGCACCGCTGCTGCTGGCTGTTGTGGGGGACCCCCGTCGTGGGCTTTTTGGGGGGGCACCGCTGCTGCTGGATGTTGTGGGGGACCCCTGTGGTGGGATGTTGTGGGGGGACCCCTGTGGTGAGATTTGGGGGGGCACCTACTGCTGCTGGCTGTTGTGGGGGGCACCTGCTGCTGCTGGCTATTGTGGTGGGACCCCTGTGGTGGGATTTTGGGGGGCACCTGCTGCTGCTGACTATTGTGGGGGACCCCTGTGGTTGGATTTTGGGGGGCACCTGCTGGCTGTTGGGGGGGACCCCTGTGGTGGGGTTTGGAGGTGACCTGCTTACGGGGTGGACCCCTTTTAGTGGGGGACCCCTGTTGTGGGATTTGAGGACTATCTGCTTGTGGGATGTGGGGGGAGACCTGCTGCAGGCTATTGGGGGACCCCTGTGGTGGGACGTGGGGAGGCGACCTGCCTGTGGTGGGACGTGGGGAGGCGACCTGCCTGTGGTGGGACGTGGGGAGGCGACCTGCCGCTTACGGAGGGATCCCCTTTATTGGGGGGCGACCTGCTTATGGGTTGGGTTTGGGGGGCTGATGAGGGCTTAGGCTGGGTGGAGTGGACGTCCGATAAGAGTTTAGGCTGGGTCGGGGGTGGACGTCCGATGGGGGGTTTGTGCTGGGTGGGGTGTCCGCGTCTGATGGGGGTGTGTGCTGGATGGGGGGGTCCACATCCTGTGGGGGTTTGGCCGTCCGGTGGGGGTTTATTATTGGGTGGGCGTGGTGTGCGATGGGAGTAATGCTTGGAGGAGGGGTGGACGTCCGATGGGGGTTTATGCTGGGGGGTTAAGCTGGGGTGGCATCCGATTGGGGGGGTGTCTGATGGGATTTATGGTTGGGGGCAGGGGGCGTCATATGGGGATTTACGCTTGTGGGAGGGAATGTCTGGTGGGCTTTGGGTTTATCCTGTGGGGTCCGCTGGTTAATGTGAGGTGGAGGTTTCTGACTGGAGGAGTGAGGTTATGCTGTGTGGCCTTCTGGTTGATGTGGGGGAGCTAATGCTTCATTGGGGTACACAAAAAAAAAAATGGGTGTATGCTGCTTATGCTATGCAAAAATTTTTTTTAGGTATTTCCTGTAGAGGAGGGTACACCACCAACTAGCACGAAGCTAATCTGTTTTAACTTAATGTCAGTAGGAGGAAGACATGGGTCTGGACCGCCCAGCCCAGTTTAGGCCTTAGGTTTTGGGAGGTTTTTTTATTAACGATTTTTCTTTTTAATTTTTTTTTTTCTTCCCAGATATGGCTTTTGAGGGCGACAGTGGAATTGTCACTCTAATCTCCCACCTAGAATTGTCACTACCATATCATCTGTGGTCTACGAGGCAAGGCCCTAACACATCAAGAGTGTTTGGGGTTCCCCGGAGGACCGTTCATGCCACGAATCGCCCTACCCTCTCGCCTCTCTGCGTCCAGGTTATTCCATGCCCGTCTTCATCATCGCTCTGCGAAAAAGGATTTGTGATCTTAAGGACTGGTATATCCTACGAGGCAGTAAGGGGGCTACTTTAAAAAAAAAAAAAAAAAAACACAGGACAAATATGTCCTAGTTTTCCCCTGAGCAATGTGGACGTCTCCTGAGGAAACCTTCCTATTCATGCAGCCTCCACGTTTTCCAGAGGCTCCTGTGACCTTGCTCTTAAAATATCCAGGCTTTGGTCTAGGCCTTCTCTGGTGGCCGGTCCACACCGCCAGCGCCCTGAACAATCATGCACGCCAACTTTCTAGTGCGTCCTACTCTGCGCCTATCAGTTTAAGAGTACTTCGCTTCTGCAACAGAGGACTAAAGTCTGCCTCCCAAGAGATCTGTTCAAATTTGGTTGTTTTGGAAATGTTCTGTCCAAAAAAAAAAAAAACGACGGGACAACTTCCTGACCCGCCAGGAAAAGACGAGACCTTCCTTTAGGCCAGCTCCCTCCTGGCATCCATGAACCCACCAGTACTGGTCTGCTAGGCCTGGATCTAGCAGACTCTCTTCGACATGATGGGGCATTCCCACCTTGGATGTTTCTCAGGATCGGCTGCCGTGTCCTTCACAATTCAAGGCCGTTATTATGATCTCTGGCCCGGGACACCGAAACCTCAGACACCGGAGGCAGGCCTGAGGGGGGGGGGGGGGGGGCATCAGAGCCGCATACCCTACCGACAGTCCTGCCCGCATGCACCAACAGCATATTACATTTTTACAATACTTTAGAAATGCATAAAATGAAACAAGGAAAGGCATAAAGTTTTTCTATGCAAAAAAGGCAGTTTTATAAAATTAGAAATATTTCTATATCTATTGTTAAAATGATATTTATCCAGTATTTCTATAAGTAAAAGTCTGAGATTTCTGTGAGAAATGGTAATTGTTTACCTCTTAAACCAGTTCTGAATGTAAATAAAACATTGCTCTGATTAAGTCTCCACATTGTATTTGTCTTTCATTTCATGCGTAGGGCAGGACAAGCCCATGATGTATCTGTGTAAAGCTAGGTTCACATTGCGTTAATGGGTTAACGCTAACGGACTGCGTTGCACGGTGAAAATGTCGAAATTAACGCCGTGCAACGGGTCCGTTAGCGCACCCATGGACAGCAATGTTACTTTTAGCTGAAGCGCAGCACTAGCGCATGCCATTTTCGGCACGCGCTAGCGATGTGCCGTTCTTTTGAGGCCCGTTCCTCGCTACCGCAGATCAGGGATCTGCGCTAGTGGGGAGGGTGAACGCCGACCCTCTAGAAACATTGCGTTAGCGCAATCCGCTAGCGCTATGCGCTTAACGGATTGCACTAACGCAATGTGAACCTAGCGTAACACGTAAGGTGCTATAATAACAGCCTTGGGCTGGTTTAACACCAGCATTCGGCAGGGCTGCGGATGGCAGCCTTCTTCCTCCGTTAAGCCCCGCCCAATGCCGCACCTCTTCAGTTCCGCCTACGTCTGCATGCGTCCTGCATCTGCATGCGTCCTGCATACCCTATCTTTAACATTGGGTACGCAGGCCAAGCGGATGCCTCTGCATGCGTTGTTTTAATGCTGCGCCGACCGCAACAAAATGCAACATGTTGCGTTCGACGCAGTTCAGTGCATCGTCAAAACGACACGTGCCTGTGTACCCAATGTTAAAGATAGGGGATGCATGCAGATGTAGGCGGAGCTGAAAGAAGAGGTGTAGCAGTGGGAGGGGCTTAACGGAGGAAGAAGGCTGCCGAACGCTGGTGTGAAACCAGTCTTAGACAGGTAAACCACTTTTGAAACAATGTTCACTTGTACAAGCATTTAACCCCTCAGTGACGGGGCCAATTTTTTAAAATCTGACCAGTGTCACTTTATGTAGTAATAACTCTGGAATGCTTCAACATATTCCATTGATTTTGAGGTTGTTTTTTTTCCTGACATATTAGACTTTATGATAATGGTAAACTTGGGCTAATGATAAACTTGGGTTAATGTTTTGCTTTATTTTGTAAAAATATCAGAAATTTTAAAAAATTGAAATTTTCAAATTTTGAATGATTTTCCCTTTAAGGCCGGAGTCACACTAGAGAGGAATACGGACGAGTGCTATGCGAGAAAAAAAAATTGCATAGCACTCGGACCAATGTTTTTTTTTTTTTTTCACGGCCGTATTATATGTGCGAGTGAAATTGCACTATGCTGCGATTTGCACCGTATATCAGCCGAGAATCCCCAATGAAAGTCTGTTTATGCAAGAAAAACTCATACCACACGGGCCATCAGTGTGACTTGCGAGAAATACGCAATGGTGTCCTTTTAAAGGCTTGCAATTCAGGTGCAGTGTACAGTAAAATCACACTGATAGCTTATAATATTTACAAATAGTTAATTTGTCGGCTTCTGTCAAATCATTGAAGGATAGGAGACATGGTTTACATACAGTAAACCATTGCAGAACGGTTAGATTTATATAGGTCAGTGACTAATACGGTTAGTAGTATGTGTGTGTGTAAAATTTGGGACCTGTATGTATTTAATAAAAATGTTTTCACTGAAAAAACTGGCGTGGGCTCCCACACAATTTTCTGTGCCACAGAGGGAAAGTCAGTGACTGAGGACAGATATTATAGCCTAGAGAGGGACCATGGTTATTGCCACCCCAGAAAAGGTGCATCTGTAAGATGCGCCAATTCTGGCACTCAGCCTCTGTTCTCACTGCCCTGTAGCGGTGGCATATGGGGTAATAAGGGGTTAATGTCACCTTTTGTATTGTAAGGTGACAGTAGGCCAGCTTACTTATGGAGAGGTGTCTGATAGATGCCTCTCCATTACTTACCTGTGGGCTTGATGTTACTTGACAATAAAATGGTGACATCAAACCCACAAATCTGAGCCCCACTGCTACAGGGCAAGTGGGAAGAGCGAGGCTAAGTACCAGAATTGGCAGATCTATAAGATGCGCCATTTCTGGGATGGCTGAGAGCTGATGGTTTTTAGCCTCTGGGGCTGCCAATATCCATGGCCTCTTCACAGACTATTAACCCCTTCAAGACCCAGCCTATTTTGACCTTAAAGACCTTGCCGTTTTTTGCAATTCTGACCAGTGTCCCTTTATGAGGTAATAACTCAGGAACGCTTCAACGGATCCTAGCGGTTCTGAGATTGTTTTTTCGTGACATATTGGGCTTCATGTTAGTGGTAAATTTAGGTCAATAAATTCTGCATTTATTTGTGATAAACACGGAAATTTGGCGAAAATTTTGAAAATTTCGCAATTTTCACATTTTGAATTTTTATTCTGTTAAACCAGAGAGATATGTGACACAAAATAGTTAATAAATAACATTTCCCACATGTTTACTTTACATCAGCACAATTTTGGAAACAAAATTTTTTTTTGTTAGGAAGTTATAAGGGTTAAAATTCGACCAGCGATTTGTCATTTTTACAACGAAATTTACAAAACCATTTTTTTTAGGGACCACCTCACATTTGAAGTCAGTTTGAGGGGTCTATATGGCTGAAAATACCCAAAAGTGACACCATTCTAAAAACTGCACCCCTCAAGGTACTCAAAACCACATTCAAGAAGTTTATTAACCCTTCAGGTGCTTCACAGCAGCAGAAGCAACATGGAAGGAAAAAATGAACATTTAACTTTTTAGTCACAAAAATTATCTTTTAGCAACAATTTTTTTATTTTCCCAATGGTAAAAGGAGAAACTGAACCACGAACGTTGTTGTCCAATTTGTCCTGAGTACGCTGATACCTCATATGTGGGGGTAAACCACTGTTTTGGCGCACGGCAGGGCTTGGAAGGGAAGGAGCGCCATTTGACTTTTTGAATCAAAAATTGGCTCCACTCTTTAGCGGACACCATGTCACGTTTGGAGAGCCCCCGTGTGCCTAAAAATTGGAGCTCCCCCACAAGTGACCCCATTTTGGAAACTAGACGCCCCAAGGAACTTATCTAGATGCATAGTGAGCACTTTGAACCCCCAGGTGCTTCACAAATTGATCCGTAAAAATGAAAAAGTACTTTTTTTTCACAAAAAAATTCTTTTAGCCTCAATTTTTTCATTTTCACATGGGCAACAGGATAAAATGGATCCTAAAATGTGTTGGGCAATTTCTCCTGAGTACACCAATACCTCACATGTGGAGGTAAACCACTGTTTGGGCACATGGTAAGGCTCGGAAGGGAAGGAGCGCCATTTGACTTTTTGAATGAAAAATTATTTCCATCGTTAGCGGACACCATGTCGCGTTTGGATAGCTCCTGTGTGCCTAAACATTGGTGCTCCCCCACAAGTGACCCCATTTTGGAAACTAGACCCCCCAAGGAACTAATTTAGATGCCTAGTGAGCACTTTAAACCCTCAGGTGCTTCACAAATTGATCTGTAAAAATGAAAAAGTAATTTTTTTTCACAAAAAAATTCTTTTCGCCTCAATTTTCTCATTTTCACATGGGCAGTAGGATAAAATGGATCATAAAATTTGTTGGGCAATTTCTCCCGAGTACGCCGATACCTCATATGTGGGGGTAAACCACTGTTTGGGCACTCGGCAGGGCTCGGAAGAGAAGGCGTGCCATTTGACTTTTTGAATGGAAAATTAGCTCCAATTGTTAGCGGACACCATGTCGCGTTTGGAGAGCCCCTGTGTGCCTAAACATTGGAGCTCCCCCACAAGTGACCCCATTTTGGAAACTAGACCCCCCAAGGAACTTATCTAGATGCATATTGAGCACTTTAAACCCCCAGGTGCTTCACAGAAGTTTATAACGCAGAGCCATGAAAATAAAAAATAATTTTTCTTTCCTCAAAAATGATTTTTTAGCCTGGAATTTCCTATTTTGCCAAGGATAATAGGAGAAATTGGACCCCAAATATTGTTGTCCAGTTTGTCCTGAGTACGCTGATACCCCATATGTGGGGGTAAACCACTGTTTGGGCGCACGGCAGGGCTCGGAAGGGATGGCACGCCATTTGGCTTTTTAAATGGAAAATTAGCTCCAATCATTAGCGGACACCATGTCACGTTTGGAGAGCCCCTGTGTGCCTAAACATTGGAGATCCCCCAGAAATTACACCATTTTAGAAACTAGACCCCCAAAGGAACTAATCTAGATGTGTGGTGAGGACTTTGAACCCCCAAGTGCTTCACAGAAGTTTATAACGCAGAGCCATGAAAATAAAAAAAAAAAATATTTTCTCAAAAATGATCTTTTAGCCTGCAATTTTTTATTTTCCCAAGGGTAACAGGAGAAATTTGACCCCAAAAGTTGTTGTCCAGTTTCTCCTGAGTACGCTGATACCCCATATGTGGGGGTAAACCACTGTTTGGGCACATGCCGGGGCTCGGAAGTGAAGTAGTGACGTTTTGAAATGCAGACTTTGATGGAATGCTCTGTGGGCGTCACGTTGCGTTTGCAGAGCCCCTGATGTGGCTTAACAGTAGAAACCCCCCACAAGTGACCCCATTTTGGAAACTAGACCCCCAAAGGAACTTATCTAGATGTGTGGTGAGCACTTTGAACCCCCAAGTGCTTCATAGAAGTTTATAATGCAGAGCCGTGAAAATAATAAATACGTTTTCTTTCCTCAAAAATAATTATTTAGCCCAGAATTTTTTAATTTTCCCAAGGGTAACAGGAGAAATTTGACCCCAATATTTGTTGTCCAGTTTCTCCTGAGTACGGTGATACCCCATATGTGGGGGTAAACTACTGTTTGGGCACATGCCGGGGCTTGGAATTGAAGTAGTGACGTTTTGAAATGCAGACTTTGATGGAATGCTCTGCGGGCGTCACGTTGCGTTTGCAGAGCCCCTGATGTGCCTAAACAGTAGAAACCCCCCACAAGTGACCCCATTTTGGAAACTAGACCCTGAAAGGAACTTATCTAGATGTGTGGTGAGCACTTTGAACCCCCAAGTGCTTCATAGAAGTTTATAATGCAGAGCCGTGAAAATAATAAATACGTTTTCTTTCCTCAAAAATAATTATTTAGCCCAGAATTTTTTATTTTCCCAAGGGTTACAGGAGAAATTGGACCCCAAAAGTTGTTGTCCAGTTTCTCCTGAGTACGCTGATACCCCATATGTGGGGGTAAACCACTGTTTGGGCACACGTCGGGGCTCAGAAGGGAAGTAGTGACTTTTGAAATGCAGACTTTGATGGAATGGTCTGCGGGTGTCACGTTGCGTTTGCAGAGCCCCTGGTGTGCCTAAACAGTAGAAACCCCCCACAAGTGACCCCATTTTAGAAACTAGACCCCCCAAGGAACTTATCTAGATATGTGGTGAGCACTTTGAACCCCCAAGTGCTTCACAGACGTTTACAACGCAGAGCCGTGAAAATAAAAAATCATTTTTCTTTCCTCAAAAATTATGTTTTAGCAAGCATTTTTTTAGATTCACAAGGGTAACAGGAGAAATTGGACCCCAGTAATTGTTGCGCAGTTTGTCCTGAGTATGCTGGTACCCCATATGTGGGGGTAAACCACTGTTTGGGCACACGTCAGGGCTCGGAAGTGAGGGAGCACCATTTGACTTTTTGAATACGAGATTGGCTGGAATCAATGGTGGCGCCATGTTGCGTTTGGAGACCCCTGATGTGCCTAAACAGTGGTAACCCCTCAATTCTACCTCCAACACTAACCCCAACACACCCCTAACCCTAATCCCAACTGTAGCCATAACCCTAATCACAGCCCTAACCGCAACACACCCCTAACCACAACCCTAACCCCAACACACCCCTAACCATAACCACAACCCTAATTCCAACCCTAACCCTAAGGCTATGTGCCCACGTTGCGGATTCGTGTGAGATATTTCCGCACCATTTTTGAAAAATCTGCAGGTAAAAGGCACTGTGTTTTACCTGCGGATTTTCCGCGGATTTCCAGTGTTTTTTGTGCGGATTTCACCTGCGGATTCCTATTGAGGATCAGGTGTAAAACGCTGCGGAATCCGCACAAAGAATTGACATGCTGCGGAAAATACAACGCAGCGTTCCCGCGCGGTATTTTCCGCACCATGGGCACAGCGGATTTGGTTTTTCATATGTTTACATGGTACTGTAAACCTGATGGAACACTGCTGCGAATCCGCAGCCAAATCCGCACCGTGTGCACATAGCCTAATTCTAAAGGTATGTGCACACGCTGCGGAAAACGCTGCAGATCCGCAGCAGTTTCCCATGAGTTTACAGTTCAATGTAAACCTATGGGAAACAAAAATCGCTGTACACATGCTGCGGAAAAACTGCACGGAAACGCAGCGGTTTACATTCCGCAGCATGTCGCTTCTTTCTGCGGATTCCACAGCGGTTTTACAACTGCTCCAATAGAAAATCGCAATTGTAAAACCGCAGTGAAATGCGCAGAAAAAAACGTGGTAAATCCGCCATAAATCCGCAGCGGTTTAGCACTGCGGATTTATCAAATCCGCAGCGGAAAAATCCGCAGAGGACCAGAATACGTGTGCACATTCCTAACCCTAACCCTAGCCCTAACCCTAACCCTACCCCTAACCCTACCCCTACCCCTAACCCTACCCCTAACCCTAACCCTACCCCTAACCCTAACCCTACCCCTAACCCTAACCCTACCCCTACCCCTAACCCTATTCTAACAGTGGAAAAAAAAAAATTTCTTTATTTTTTTATTGTCCCTACCTATGGGGGTGACAAAGGGGGGGGGTCATTTATTATTTTTTTTATTTTGATCACTGAGATAGATTATATCTCAGTGATCAAAATGCACTTTGGAACGAATCTGCCGGCCGGCAGATTCGGCGGGCGCACTGCGCATGCGCCCGCCATTTTGGAAGATGGCGGCGCCCGGGAGAAGAAGGACGGGACCACGGCTGGATCGGTAAGTATGATAGGGTGGGGGGGGACCACGGGGGGGGGATCGGAGCACGGGGGGGGGGATCGGAGCACGGGGGGGGGAATCGGAGCGCGGGAGGGGTGGAACGGAGCGCGGGGGGCGTGGAACGGAGCACGGGGGGGCTGGAATGGAGCACGGGGGGGTGGAACGGAGCACGGGGGGGGGTGGATCGGAGTGCAGGGGGGGTGATTGGAGCACGGGGGGGTGATTGGAGCACGGGGGGAGCGGGCACGAGCACGGGGGGGGAGCGGAGCACAGGACGGAGGGGAGCCGGAGCAGTGTACCGGCCAGATCGGGGGGGTGGGGGGGCGATCGGAGGGGTGGGGTGGGGGCACACTAGTATTTCCAGCCATGGCCGATGATATTTCAGCATCGGCCATGGCTGGATTGTAATATTTCACCCGTTATAATGGGTGAAATATTACAAATCGCTCTGATTGGCAGTTTCACTTTCAACAGCCAATCAGAGCGATCGTAGCCACGAGGGGGTGAAGCCACCCCCCCTGGGCTAAACTACCACTCCCCCTGTCCCTGCAGATCGGGTGAAATGGGAGTTAACCCTTTCACCCGATCTGCAGGGACGCGATCTTTCCATGACGCCGCATAGGCGTCATGGGTCGGAATGGCACCGACTTTCATGACGCCTACGTGGCGTCATGGGTCGGGAAGGGGTTAATATCAGCCTACAGCTTTTATAGGGGGACCCCATGTCAATATTTTGTGTCCCACTGTAAAATAGCCAGTAAAGGCTAAGCAAACAGCTGTGAGCTGATATTAATAGCCTGGGAACCTTTATGGTTATTGGCTCCTTTCCAGAATATTAACATCAGCTGTCAGCTTTCCCTCTGCTGGTTATGAAAATTATGCCGTGCTAGATATAGACACTGACATTCACAGCAGCGCGTCCGCCCCGATGCTCTTTTCTGACTCCTTTCTCAGGCCCCCAAAAAAATGTTAACTAAGTACCCTTTATTTTCTTTCACTGTAGCCGTTCACTTACTACAGGGTATTCAAACATTGTTTCTGTGCACATAAAGTACGACCACTATCTATATGCCTTTATATACAGCATTCTAGAATGCTGTGTATATATAGTAGGCCCACTGCCTGTATACCCTTATACAGTGGGGCAAAAAAGTATTTAGTCAGTCAGCAATAGTGCAAGTTCCACCACTTAAAAAGATGAGCGGCGTCTGTAATTTACATCATAGGTAGACCTCAACTATGGGAGACAAACTGAGAAAAAAAAATCCAGAAAATCACTGTCTGTTTTTTTAACATTTTATTTGCATATTATGGTGGAAAATAAGTATTTGGTCAGAAACAAACAATCAAGATTTCTGGCTCTCACAGACCTGTAACTTCTTCTTTAAGAGTCTCCTCTTTCCTCCACTCATTACCTGTAGTAATGGCACCTGTTTAAACTTGTTATCAGTATAAAAAGACACCTGTGCACACCCTCAAACAGTATGACTTCAAACTCCACTATGGTGAAGACCAAAGAGCTGTCAAAGGACACCAGAAACAAAATTGTAGCCCTGCACCAGGCTGGGAAGACTGAATCTGCAATAGCCAACCAGCTTGGAGTGAAGAAATCAACAGTGGGAGCAATAATTAGAAAATGGAAGACATACAAGACCACTGATAATCTCCCTCGATCTGGGGCTCCACGCAAAATCCCACCCCGTGGGGTCAGAATGATCACAAGAACGGTGAGCAAAAATCCCAGAACCACGTGGGGGGACCTAGTGAATGAACTGCAGAGAGCTGGGACCAATGTAACAAGGCCTACCATAAGTAACACACTACGCCACCATGGACTCAGATCCTGCAGTGCCAGACGTGTCCCACTGCTTAAGCCAGTACATGTCCGGGCCCGTCTGAAGTTTGCTAGAGAGCATTTGGATGATCCAGAGGAGTTTTGGGAGAATGTTCTATGGTCTGATGAAACCAAACTGGAACTGTTTGGTAGAAACACAACTTGTCGTGTTTGGAGGAAAAAGAATACTGAGTTGCATCCATCAAACACCATACCTACTGTAAAGCATGGTGGTGGAAACATCATGCTTTGGGCTGTTTCTCTGCAAAGGGGCCAGGACGACTGATCCGGGTACATGAAAGAATGAATGGGGCCATGTATCGTGAGATTTTGAGTGCAAACCTCCTTCCATCAGCAAGGGCATTGAAGATGAAACGTGGCTGGGTCTTTCAACATGACAATGATCCAAAGCACACCGCAAGGGCAACGAAGGAGTGGCTTCGTAAGAAGCATTTCAAGGTCCTGGAGTGGCCTAGCCAGTCTCCAGATCTCAACCCTATAGAAAACCTTTGGAGGGAGTTGAAAGTCCGTGTTGCCAAGCGAAAAGCCAAAAACATCACTGCTCTAGAGGAGATCTGCATGGAGGAATGGGCCAACATACCAACAACAGTGTGTGGCAACCTTGTGAAGACTTACAGAAAACGTTTGACCTCTGTCATTGCCAACAAAGGATATATTACAAAGTATTGAGATGAAATTTTGTTTCTGACCAAATACTTATTTTCCACCATAATATGCAAATAAAATGTTAAAAAAACAGACAGTGATTTTCTGGATTTTTTTTTCTCAGTTTGTCTCCCATAGTTGAGGTCTACCTATGATGTAAATTACAGACGCCTCTCATCTTTTTAAGTGGTGGAACTTGCACTATTGCTGACTGACTAAATACTTTTTTGCCCCACTGTATACAGCATTTTATAAAGCACAACCACTATTTGTATGCCCTTAAGACTTGCCTAGCCCCATACAATGGGCTTTGCTAGTCTTAATCCGGGGCCTTCTCCTCTTCTATCACCGTCCTTCTTTCTTTGAGTCGATGACGCGTCCTATGTCATCCACACGGTGTCTTCCATCGTGCTCCTGTGCATCGCACTTCTTTCTGCCCGTTGCAGTACTTTGCTTTGTGCTCGGCAGAGAAGTGTTCCTGCACAGAAGCGTGATGAGGGAGGTTGTGTGGATGATGTAGAACACATCATCCACGGGACGGACTGTGCCGGATGAAGACCAGCGCCAAACATAACACCGGACCGCCCCGTAGGTGAGTATAAGAAGTTATTTACATTATGCACGTTGGCTTAGGGACATACCGTATATACTCGAGTAGAAGCTGACCACCCCCCCCCCCTAATTTTGCCACACAAAACTGGGAAAACTTAATGACTCGAGTATAAGCCTTAGGGTGGAAAATGCAGCAGCTACTGGTAAATGTCAAAAATAAAAATAGATACCAATAAAAGTAAAATTAATTGAGACATCAGTAGGTTAAGTGTTTTTGAATATCCATATTGAATGAGGAGCCCCATATAATGCTCCATAAAGTTTATGATGGCCCCATAAGATGCTCCATATTAAAATATGCCCCATATAATGCTGCACAAATGTTAATAATGGCCCCATAAGATGCTTCATAGAAACTTTTGCCCCATACAATGCTGCATAAAGGTTGATGGCCCCATAAGATGCTCCATAGATTTTACTCCATAGATTATGCCCCATGAGATGCTCCACACATTATGCCCCATGAGATGCTCCACACATTATGCCCCATTTGCTGTTGCTGCGAATAAAATAAAAAAAAAACACATACTCGCCTCTCTTCGCTCAGGCCCCCGGCACTTTCCACTGCTGCGCGCTGCTCTGTCTTCCATCCTCTGCACTGACTGTTCAGGCAGAGGGCAGCGCGCACACTAACTACGTCATCGTGCCCTCTGACCTAAACAGTCACAGCCAGAGGACAGAGCGGCCCGCAGCGGTGGAAAGGGGAGAGGTGAATATCGCGCAATGCTCACCTCCCCCGTCATACTCACCTGCCCCCGACGCGGTCCCTGGCAGCTTCTCACTGTCAGATGGTCTCCGGGAGTCGGCAGCGTCTTCCTATGTTCAGCTGTCACGGACAGCTCATTAAAGTAATGAATATGCATCCATATTCATTAATGAGCGGTTCCACGTGACCGTTGAACAATGGAAGAGCTGCCCGGAGACCATCGGACATGCAGGGACCGCGCCGGGAGCAGGTGAGTATGTGACAGCCGCCGCTCCCCCTCCCCCGCCGACAATGACTTGAGTATAAGCCGAGAGGGTCACTTTCAGCCCAAAAAAGTGGGCTGAAAATCTCGGCTTATGCTCGAGTATATACGGTATGTACGGTACAGCACTGTAGAAGGGTGTGTATAAGGGCATATAGGTTCTGGTGGTACAATATATGGGGAAAACCTGGTGACAGGTTCCCTTTAAGAAACCTATGGAACTAGGTAAAAAATAGCATTTTTTGGATGGTGAAAAACTTGTAATTTAAATATTGATGAAGGCTGAGCTGCAGGTGGTCTGTGTCTCTTCATAAGTTTAAGGCCGGGGTCACACTAGCATAGAATACGGACGAGCACTATGTGAGAAAACATCGCATGGCACTCGGACCAGTGTTAATCTATGGGGCAGATCACATCTGTGATTATTTTTTCATGCCGAATCGGCATACGAGAACAATCGCAGCATATATACCTGACAGGGGCCCATACATTCTGATATCATCAGTAATATATACCTGACAGGGGCCCATACATTCTGATATCATCACTAATATATACCTGACAGGGGCCCATACATTCTGATATCATCACTAATATATACCTGACAGGGGCCCATACATTCTGATATCATCACTAATATATACCTGACAGGGGCCCGTACATTCTGATATCATCAGTAATATATACCTGACAGGAGCCCATACATTCTGATATCATCAATAACATATACCTGACAGGGGCCCGTACATTCTGATACCATCAATAATATATATACCTGACAGGAGCCCATACATTCTGATACCATCACTAATATATACCTGACAGGGGCCCATACATTCTGATACCATCATTAATATATACCTGACAGGGGCCCATACATTCTGATATCATCAGTAATATATACCTGACAGGGGCCCATACATTCTGATATCAATAATATATACCTGATAGGGGCCCATACATTCTGATATCATCAATAACATATACCTGACAGGGGCCCATACATTCTGATATCATCACTAATATATACCTGACAGGGGCCCATACATTCTGATATCATCAATAACATATACCTGACAGGGGCCCATACATTCTGATACCATCACTAATATATACCTGACAGGGGCCCATACATTCTGATATCATCACTAATATATACCTGACAGGGGCCCATACATTCTGATATCATCAGTAATATATACCTGACAGGAGCCCATACATTCTGATATCAATAATAATATATACCTGACAGGAGCCCATACATTCTGATATCAATAATAATATATATACCTGACAGGAGCCCATACATTCTGATACCATCACTAATATATATACCTGACAGGAGCCCATACATTCTGATACCATCACTAATATATACCTGACAGGAGCCCATACATTCTGATACCATCACTAATATATACCTGACAGGGGCCCATACATTCTGACATCAATAATATATACCTGACAGGAGCCCATACATTCTGATATCAATAATAATATATACCTGACAGGAGCCCATACATTCTGATACCATCAATAATATATATACCTGACAGGAGCCCATACATTCTGATACCATCACTAATATATACCTGACAGGGGCCCATACATTCTGATACCATCATTAATATATACCTGACAGGGGCCCATACATTCTGATATCATCAGTAATATATACCTGACAGGGGCCCATACATTCTGATATCATCACTAATATATACCTGACAGGGGCCCATACATTCTGATATCATCACTAATATATACCTGACAGGGGCCCATACATTCTGATATCATCAGTAATATATACCTGACAGGAGCCCATACATTCTGATATCAATAATAATATATACCTGACAGGAGCCCATACATTCTGATACCATCACTAATATATATACCTGACAGGAGCCCATACATTCTGATACCATCACTAATATATATACCTGACAGGAGCCCATACATTCTGATACCATCACTAATATATACCTGACAGGGGCCCATACATTCTGATATCATCACTAATATATACCTGACAGGGGCCCATACATTCTGATATCATCACTAATATATACCTGACAGGAGCCCATACATTCTGATACCATCACTAATATATACCTGACAGGAGCCCATACATTCTGATACCATCACTAATATATACCTGACAGGGGCCCATACATTCTGACATCAATAATATATACCTGACAGGAGCCCATACATTCTGATACCATCATTAATATATACCTGACAGGAGCCCATACATTCTGACATCAATAATATATACCTGACAGGGGCCCATACATTCTGACATCAATAATATATACCTGACAGGAGCCCATACATTCTGATACCATCATTAATATATACCTGACAGGGGCCCATACATTCTGATACCATCATTAATATATACCTGACAGGAGCCCATACATTCTGACATCATTAATATATACCTGACAGGGGCCCATACATTCTGATACCATCATTAATATATACCTGACGGGCCCATACATTCTGATACCATCATTAATATATACCTGACAGGGGCCCATACATTCTGATATCATCAGTAATATATACCTGACAGGAGCCCATACATTCTGATATCAATAATAATATATACCTGACAGGGGCCCGTACATTCTGATACCATCAATAATATATACCTGACAGGGGCCCGTACATTCTGATATCAATAATAATATATACCTGACAGGAGCCCATACATTCTGATACCATCAATAATATATATACCTGACAGGAGCCCATACATTCTGATACCATCACTAATATATACCTGACAGGAGCCCATACATTCTGATACCATCATTAATATATACCTGACAGTCTATATCTACAGTAATATATACCTGACAGGAGTCCGTACAGTCTATATCTACAATACTATATACCTGACAGGAGTCCGTACAGACTGTATCTACAATAATATATACCTGACAGGAGTCCGTACAGTCTGTATCTACAATACTATATACCTGACAGGAGTCCGTACAGTCTGTATCTACAATAATATATACCTGACAGGAGTCCGTACAGTCTATATCTACAATAATATATACCTGACAGGAGTCCGTACAGTCTGTATCTACAATAATATATACCTGACAGGAGCCCGTACAGTCTATATCTACAATAATATATACCTGACAGGAGTCCGTACAGTCTGTATCTACAATAATATATACCTGACAGGAGCCCGTACAGTCTGTATCTACCATACTATATACCTGACAGGAGTCCGTACAGTCTGTATCTACAATAATATACACCTGACAGGAGTCCGTACAGTCTATATCTACAATAATATATACCTGACAGGAGCCCGTACAGTCTGTATCTACCATACTATATACCTGACAGGAGTCCGTACAGTCTATATCTACCATACTATATACCTGACAGGAGTCCGTACAGTCTATATCTACAATAATATATACCTGACAGGAGTCCGTACAGTCTATATCTACAATAATATATACCTGACAGGAGCCCGTACAGTCTGTATCTGCCATACTATATACCTGACAGGAGCCCGTACAGTCTATATCTACCATACTATATACCTGACAGGAGCCCGTACAGTCTATATCTACAATACTATATACCTGACAGGAGCCCGTACAGTCTGTATCTACAATAATATACACCTGACAGGAGCCCGTACAGTCTATATCTACCATACTATATACCTGACAGGAGCCCGTACAGTCTGTATCTACAATAATATATACCTGACAGGAGCCCGTACAGTCTATATCTACAATTCACTAAAAGTGAACCTGGAAATTATAGGCCAGTAAGTCTAACCTCTATTGTTGGTAAAATATTTGAAGGGTTTCTGAGGGATGTTATTCTGGATTATCTCAATGAGAATAACTGTTTAACTCCATATCAGCATGGGTTTATGAGAAATCGCTCCTGTCAAACCAATCTAATCAGTTTTTATGAAGAGGTAAGCTATAGGCTGGACCACGGTGAGTCATTGGACGTGGTATATCTCGATTTTTCCAAAGCGTTTGATACCGTGCCGCACAAGAGGTTGGTGCACAAAATGAGAATGCTTGGTCTGGGGGAAAATGTGTGTAAATGGGTTAGTAACTGGCTTAGTGATAGAAAGCAGAGGGTGGTTATAAATGGTATAGTCTCTAACTGGGTCGCTGTGACCAGTGGGGTACCGCAGGGGTCAGTATTGGGACCTGTTCTCTTCAACATATTCATTAATGATCTGGTAGAAGGTTTACACAATAAAATATCGATATTTGCAGATGATACAAAACTATGTAAAGCAGTTAATACAAGAGAAGATAGTATTCTGCTACAGATGGATCTGGATAAGTTGGAAATTTGGGCTGAAAGGTGGCAGATGAGGTTTAACAATGATAAATGTAAGGTTATACACATGGGAAGAAGGAATCAATATCACCATTACACACTGAACGGGAAACCACTGGGTAAATCTGACAGGGAGAAGGACTTGGGGATCCTAGTTAATGATAAACTTACCTGGAGCAGCCAGTGCCAGGCAGCAGCTGCCAAGGCAAACAGGATCATGGGGTGCATTAAAAGAGGTCTGGATACACATGATGAGAGCATTATACTGCCTCTGTACAAATCCCTAGTTAGACCGCACATGGAGTACTGTGTCCAGTTTTGGGCACCGGTGCTCAGGAAGGATATAATGGAACTAGAGAGAGTACAAAGGAGGGCAACAAAATTAATAAAGGGGATGGGAGAACTACAATACCCAGATAGATTAGCGAAATTAGGATTATTTAGTCTAGAAAAAAGACGACTGAGGGGCGATCTAATAACCATGTATAAGTATATAAGGGGACAATACAAATATCTCGCTGAGGATCTGTTTATACCAAGGAAGGTGACGGGCACAAGGGGGCATTCTTTGCGGCTGGAGGAGAGAAGGTTTTTCCACCAACATAGAAGAGGATTCTTTACTGTTAGGGCAGTGAGAATCTGGAATTGCTTGCCTGAGGAGGTGGTGATGGCGAACTCAGTCGAGGGGTTCAAGAGAGGCCTGGATGTCTTCCTGGAGCAGAACAATATTGTATCATACAATTATTAGGTTCTGTAGAAGGACGTAGATCTGGGGATTTATTATGATGGAATATAGGCTGAACTGGATGGACAAATGTCTTTTTTCGGCCTTACTAACTATGTTACAATAATATATACCTGACAGGAGCCCGTACAGTCTATATCTACAATAATACATACCTGACAAGAGCCCGTACAGTCTGTATCTACCATACTATATACCTGACAGGAGCCCATACAGTCTAGTGTCTTCACCAGTGAGCTGACTAGACTGTATGGGCTGCAGTCAGGACCTGGCAGGAGCCCATATATTCTGCTGGTTTTAATAATTTATACCTTGAAGGAGCACATACAGTCTAGTGTCATGTATTTACTGCAGTCAGGGCCAGGCAGCCGCCCATAAAGTCTGCTATCTTCAAGAATATATACCTGACTGCAGCCCATACACTCTAGCATCTTCAGTAGTGAGCCTGCTACACTGTATGGGCTGCAGTCAGGACCTGGAAAGAGCCCATACACTCTAGCATCTTCAGTACTGAGGCGGCTAGAGTGTATGGGCTGCAGTCAGGAAACCAGGAAGGAGCCCATACAGTTTAGCATCTTCACCAGTGAGCCGGCTAGAGTGTATGGGCTGCAGTCAGGACCTGGAAGGAGCCCATACACTCTAGGCTCAACCCTGAGCGCAGTCTCTTCTTACCTAGGAACCCTCTTCCAGCGGCTCTAACTGAACTGCGACATTTCCGGGCGGAAACTGTTTAGCATCGGACGCACTTCCGCTTTGTGACGTGTAACGGGAAGGGCCGCTTCCGTGGCCGGGAGTGAAACCGCAAGTAGGACTGTACTAGAGAGGGACGCAAGGAGAGCCGGAGGGAGCGGGGAGGAGAGCGGAGCCCAGGTGAGGAGGCTGCGGAGCGCCCCGGGGACATGTCTGTACTGGGCTGTGTGTAACGCGTTATTGTGCCCCCTACAGGAGCAGGAAACATGAAGCTTTACAGCCTGAGTGTCCTGTATAAGGGAGACTACAAGGTCCACCTGCTGAAAAGTGCCTACGATGTGTCCTCCTTCAGCTTCTTCCAGAGGTCCAGGTAATGTGCCTGACACCAGGGAGCAGACCCCCAGCGCATGATGGAGCAGACCCCCAGCATAGCATGGCGCCCCTCAGGCTGGTGTGTGCTGTGCAGACTCTTAGCTATGTTTTCAGTACAATCTCCACATCATGCGGGAACTACAATTCCCATAATGCATTGTTGTGCACAGACCAGAGAAAATGGCCCTGCACCCCACTGACATCCGGGGGACGGCCTTTCCTGCTGCACACGACCTCTGGAGTCGGTCTCCGTGTCAGGGCGCAGTCAGACGGCTGTATAAAGATGAGACCGCAGTGCTCGGCCAGACAGCGGCTCTGCTGTCACGCTCGGGCAGGAGACCCCCAGCCTGTCCGTGCTCTGCGGTCAGCGTTATTGTACCCTGAGACTGTCGGGGAGAGCTGTGCTGTCTACCAGTACCATAGAGAGAGGATCGGGACCACCCCGTCATTCTGGAGAGCGGTGGTCGTACCGCCAACAAACTACCGATCCTGCCGATGGGCAATAACTTGTAGTAACTGAAAAACCGTTTTAAAGAAAACCTGTCGCCAGGACATAAGTGAGCAATTTTTACTCTAACTTTGCTCCTACTGCTCCCCTGATTCTCCTTTTTTAATATCTGTCTTATTTATTTAGTGCTCGAGGATTCTCTAGGTGGTCCTCTCTGCACTATTACTAGTGATGAGTGAGTGTGCTTGGATAAAGTGTTATCTGAGCATGCTCTTGTGCTAATATAGACTTCAGCGTGCTCAAATAATACAACCCCTGGCGGCAAAAATTATGGAATCACCGGCCTTGGAGGATGTTCATTCAGTTGTTTAATTTTGTAGAAAACAAAAGCAGATCACAGACATGGCACAAAGCTAAATTAACTTCAAATGGCAACTTTCTGGCTTTAAGAAACATTAAAAGAAATCAAGAACTAAAAATGTGGTGGTCAGTAATGGTTACATTTTTTAACCAAGCACAGGGAAAACATTATGGAGTCACTCAATTCTGAGGAAAACATTATGGAATCAGAAAAACAAAAAAACACTCCAACACATCACTAGTATTATGTTGCACCATCTCTGGCTTTTATTACAGCTTACAGTTTCTGAAGCATGGACTATGAGTGTCGAGCAGTACTATTCATCAATCTGGCTCCAACTTTCTGACTGCTGTTGCCAGATCAGCTTTGCAGGTTGGATTCTTGTCATGGACCATTTTCTTCAACTTCCACCAAAGATTTTCAATTGGATTGAGATCCGGACTATTTGCAGGCCATGACGTTGACCTTATGTCTTTTTTTCAAGGAATGTTTTCACAGTTTTTGCTCTATGGCGGGATGCATTTGTGAAGGAGAAAATGGCTAATAAAATCAATTATTAAACCTTACATAAGTCAGTTCAGATATGGTGTAGCAAGATGGAGTCCGTTTCCTGATCAGCAGCACACTGGAATGTGAAGACGTCGCTGGGTATTGGACAATCAACTGAATACCATATATGGAAGTGAAGTTGAAAATGAAGTTGGAAAGAACCAATCAGAGTGACACTCGCTGTACAGAAGTTCTGCGGCCTCCCCCATTCCCTTTGTTCAGAATAAAGCAGTTGTGAGTAAAGGTACCGTCACACATAACGATATCGTTAACAATATCATTGCTTTTTGTGACTTAGCAACGATATCGTTAACAAAATCGTTATGCGTGACAGCGACCAACAATCAGGCCCCTGCTGGGAGATCGTTGGTCGCTGGGGAAAGTCCAGGACTTTATTTCGTCGCTGGATCTCCCGCTGACATCGCTGAATTGGCGTGTGTGACGCCGATCCAGCGATGTCTTCACTGGTAACCAGGGTAAACATCGGGTTACTAAGCGCAGGGCCGCGCTTAGTAACCCGATGTTTACCCTGGTTACCATTGTAAATGTAAAAAAAAAAAAAAAAAACAGTACATACTTACATTCCGGTGTCTGGTCACGTCCCCCGGCGTCAGCTTCCCGCACTGACTGTGAGCGCCGGCCGGCCGTAAAGCAGATTACAGCGGTGACGTCACCGCTGTGCTTTACGGCCGGCGCTCAGTCAGTGCGGGAAGCTGAAGGCGGGGGACGTGACCAGACACCGGAATCTAAGTTCCAGAATCATCACCTTGCCCAATGCAGATTCATCACGGAATATGACTTATCCAGTCATCCACAGTCCACGATTGCTTTTCCTTAGCCCATTGTAACCTTGCTTTTTTCTGTTTAGGTGTTATTGATGGCTTTCGTTGAGCTTTTCTGTATGTAAATCCCATTTCCTTTAGGCGATTTCTTACAGTTCAGTCACAGACGTTGACTCCAGTTTCCACCCATTCGTTCCTCATTTGTTTTGTTGTGCATTTCCTGTTTTGGAGACATATAGCTTTAAGTTTCCGGTCTTGACGCTTTGATGTCTTCCTTGGTCTACCAGTATGTTTGCCTTTAACAACCTTCCCATGTTTGTATTTGGTCCAGATTTTAGACACAGCTGACTGTGAACAACCAACATCTTTTTCAACATTGCGTGATGATTTACCCTCTTTTAAGAGTTTGATAATCCTCTCCTTTGTTTCAATTGACATCTCTCATGTTGGAGCCATGATTCATGTCAGTCCACTTGGTGCAACAGCTCTCCAAGGTGTGATCAATCCTTTCTAGATGCAGACTAACGAGCAGATCTAATTTGATGCAGGTGTTAGTTTTGGTTATGAAAATTTACAGAGTGATTCCATAATTTTTTTCCTCAGAATTGAGTGATTCCATAATCTTTCCCCTATGCTTGGTTAAAAAAGTAACCATTACTGACTACCACATTTTTTGTTCTTGATTTCTTTTATTGTTTCTTAAAGCCAGAAAGTTGCTATTTGAAATGACTTTAGTTTTGTGTCATGTCTGTGATCTGCTTTTTTCTACAAAATTAAACATCTGAATAAACATCCTCCAAGGCCGGTGATTCCATAATTTTTGCCAGGGGTTGTATGTTCGAGTCTCTGCTTTTGCATGTCTCGGGGCTGTACGACAGGAGTCCCTGTTTGTTAGGAAATCCCTGCATGTGTTGCGGCTGTTGACAGCCGTGAGGACTTAAACACGTTCTTTGAGCCGGCCGAAGTCACTTTTATTAATACCCGACCATGATCGGATAACCCCTTATCCAAGCACACTCACTCATCACTAATTATTATTCTATGAGCCACGTTCTTTGGTGAAGACCATGAAAAGTAGCACTAAATAAAGAGGCCCCATACCAAAGGAACCATATGGCAGATATAAAAAAACAAAAAAGGGGGTACCAGAAATAAAATAAGAGCAAAAACTGCTGATCTGGTAACAAGTCCTCTTTAACCCCTTAGCGACCGCCGATACGCCTTTTAACGGCGGCCGCTAAGGGTACTTAAACCACAGCGCCGTTAATTAACGGCGCTGTGGGAAAAGTCCATAGTGCCCCCCAGAGGCCGATTTTCTCTGGGGTCTCGGCTGCCGAGGGTAGCCGAGACCCCAGAGAACATGATTCGGGGTTTTTTTAACCCACCCCGCATTTGCGATCGCCGGTAATTAACCGTTTACCGGCGATCGCAAAAAAAAAAAAAAAAAGCGATCTCTTTTTAATTTCTCTGTCCTCCGATGTGATCGCACATCGGAGGACAGAGAAAAGGGGTCCCAGGTGGCCCCCCAATACTCACCTAGCTCCCCCGATGCTCCTCGTGTCTCCCGGTGGGCGCCGCCATCTTCAAAATGGCGGGCGCATGCGCAGTGCGCCCGCCGGCCGGCACCGGGAGAATCTTTGGGGTCTCGGCTGCCGGGGGTAGCCGAGACCCCAAAGAGCATGATCGGGGTCGGTATTACCGACCCCTGTTTTGCGATCGCCGGTAATTAACTGTTTACCGGCGACCGCAAAAAAAAAAAAAAAGTAAAGTGTAATTCTCTGTCCTCTGATGTGATCGCACATCAGAGGACAGAAAAAAAAGGGGGATTCGGGGACCCTAGCATACTTACCTAGGTCCCTGGATCCTCTTGCTGCTCATCCTGGCCGCCGGCAGCAGAACATGGCGGACGCATGCCCAGTGCGCCCGCCATCTGTCTCCATCTGCCGGCCGGCAGGAGAACAGCAGTTGGGGCTAAAATTAGGGGTAGGGTTAGGGGTAGGGTTAGGGCTAGGGTTGGGGCTAAATTTAGGGTTAGGGTTGGGGCTAAACTTAGGGTTAGGCTTCTTTCACACTTACGTCGGTACGGGGCCGTCGCAATGCGTCGGCCCGACATACCGACGCACGTTGTGAAAATTGTGCACAACGTGGGCAGCAGCTGTAGTTTTTCAACACATCCGCTGCCCAATCTATGTCCTGGGGAGGAGGTGGCGGAGTTACGGCCACGCATGCGCAGTCAGAAATGGCGGATGCGACGTACAAAAAAAACGTTTCATTGAACTTTTTTTGTGCCGACGCTCCGCCAAAACACAACTGATCCAGTGCACGACGGGCGCGACGTGTGGCCATCCGTCACGATCCGTCGGCAATACAAGTCTATGGGCAAAAAACGCATCCTGCGGGCACATTTGCAGGATCCGTTTCTTGTCCAAAACGACGGATTGCGACGGAATGCCAAACGACGCAAGTGTGAAAGTAGCCCTAGGGCTAGGGTTGGGGCTAAAGTTAGGGCTAGGGTTGGGGCTAAAGTTAGGGTTAGAGTTGGGATTAGGGTTAGGGTTTGGATTAGGGTTGGCATTAGGGTTACGCTTGGGATTAGGGTTAGGTTTGGGATTAGGGTTAAGGTTAGGGTTGTGATTAGGGGTGTATTGGGATTAGGGTTAGGTTTGAGGCTAGGGTTGAGATTAGGATTAGGGGTGTGTTGGATTTAGGGTTTTGATTAGGGTTATGGTTAGGGTTGACATTAGGGTTGTTTTGGGGTAAGGGTTGTGATTATGGTTAGGGTTAGTGATTAGGATTATGGATCAGGTTGGGATTAGGATTAGGGGTGTGTTGGGGTTAGGGTTGGAGCTAGAATTGGGGGGTTTCCACTGTTTAGGTACATCAGGGGGTCTCCAAACACGACAGCCAATTTTGCGCTCAAAAAGTCAAATGGTGCTCCCTCCCTTCTGAGCTCTGCCGTGCGCCCAAACAGTGGGTTACCCCCACATATGGCGCATCAGCGTACTCGGGATAAATTGGACAACAACTATTGCAGTCCAATTTCTCCTGTTACCCTTGTGAAAATAAAAACTTGGGGGCTACAATATATTTTTTTTTTTCCCACAAGATTTTTTATTTTCACGACTCTGCATTCTAAACTTCTGTGAAGCACTTGGGCATTCAAAGTTCTCACCACACATCTAGATAAGTTCCTTGGGGGGTCTAGTTTCCAAAATGGGGTCACTTGTGGGGGGTTACTACAGTTTAGGTACATCAGGGGCTCTGCAATCGCAACATAATGCCCACAGACCATTCTATCAAAGTCTGCATTCCAAAAAGGCGCTCCTTCCCTTCCGAGCTCTGCCGTGCGCCCAAACAGTGGTTTACCCCCACATATGGGGTACCAGCATACTCAGGACAAATTGGACAACAACTTTTGGGGTCCAATTTCTCTTGTTACCCTTGTGAAAATAAAAATTTGGTGGCTAAAAAATCTTTTTTGTGGAAAAAAAAAATATTTTTTATTTTCACGGCTCTGCATTATAAACTTCTGTGAAGCACTTGGGCATTCAAGGTTCTCACCACACATCTATATAAGTTCCATGAGGGGTCTAGTTTCCAAAATGGGGTCACTTGTGGGGGATTTCTACTGTTTAGGCACATCAGGGCTCTCCAAACGCGACATGGCGTCCGATCTCAATTCCAGCCAATTCTACATTGAAAAAGTAAAACGGCACTCTTTCTCTTCCAAGCTCTGCGGTGCGCCCTAACAGTTGTTTACCCCCACATATTGGGTATCGACGTACTCAGGAGAAATTGCACAACAACTTTAGTGGTCTAATTTCTCCTGTTACCCTTGTGAAAATAAAAATTTGTGGGCAAAAAGATCTTTTTTTTTTTAAAAAAAAAGGGGTGTTTTTTTTTTCTTTTTTTTTTTTTTCTTTTCACGGCTCTACGTTATAAACTTCTGTGAAGCACATGGGGGTTCAAAGTGCTCGCCACACATCTAGATAAGTTCCTTAAGGGGTCTAGTTTCCAAAATGGTGTCACTTGTGGGGGGTTTCCACTGTTTAGGCACATCAGGGGCTCTCCAAACGCGACATGGCGTCCAATCTCAATTCCAGCCAATTCAACATTGAAAAAGTAAAACGGCGCTCCTTCACTTCCAAGCTCTGCGGTGCGCCCAAACAGTGGTTTACCCTCACATATGGGGTATCGACGTATTCAGGAGAAATCGCACAACAACTTTTGTGGTCTAATTTCTCCTGTTACCCTTGTGAAAATAAGAATTTGTGGGCGAAAAGATCATTTTTGTGTAAAAAAAAGCGATTCTTTATTTTCACGGCTCTACGTTATAAACTTCTGTGAAGCACTTGGGGGTTCAAAGTGCTCACCACACATCTAGATAAGTTCCTTAAGGGGTCTAGTTTCCAAAATGGTGTCACTTGTGGGGGGTTTCCACTGTTTAGGCACATCAGGGGCTCTCTAAACGTGACATGGCGTCCGATCTCAATTCCAGCCAATTCTGCATTGAAAAAGTCAAACGGCGCTCCTTCACTTCCAAGTTCTGCGGTGCGCCCAAAAAGTGGTTTACCCCCACATATGGGGTATTGGCGTATTCAGGAGAAATTGCATAACAAAATTTATGGTTACATTTCTGTTTTTACACTTGTGAAAATAAAAAAAATGGTTCTGAATTAAGATGTTTTCAAAAAAAAGTTAAATGTTCATTTTTTCCTTCCACATTGTTTCAGTTCCTGTGAAGCACGTAAAGGGTTAATAAACTTCTTGAATGTGGTTTTGAGCACCTTGAGGGGTGTAGTTTTTAGAATGGTGTCACACTTCATTATTTCCTATCATATAGACCCCTCAAAATGACTTCAAATGTGATGTGGTCCCTAAAAAAAAAATGGTGTTGTAAAAATGAGAAATTGCTGGTCAACTTTTAACCCTTATAACTCCCTAACAAAAAAAAATTTTGTTTCCAAAATTGTGCTGATGTAAAGTAGACATGTGGGAAATGTTATTTATTAACTATTTTTCATGACATATCTCTCTGATTTAAGGGCATAAAAATACAAAGTTTGAAAATTGCAAAATTTTAAAAATTTTCGCCATATTTCCGTTTTTTTCATAAATAATCGCAAGTAATATCGAAGAAATGTTACCACTAACATGAAGTACAATATGTCACGAAAAAACAATCTCAGAATCAGCGGGATCCGTTGAAGTGTTCCAGAGTTATAACCTCATAAAGTGACAGTGGTCAGAATTGCAAAAATTGGCTCGGTCATTAAGTACCAAATTGGCTCTGTCACTAAGGGGTTAAAGGGTTTTTCTCAACAACATTCTTCAGGAGCTCATAGTTTCCCTTCCTGTCTGTCAAGGGTTGGTGTGCTCCTGAATAATGAACATTTTGGACCGGTGATGTGGCTGAGCTGTTGACCCAAATTGTGCGCTTTCTCTTCCATGTTACAAGCAGACGGCAGCTGCATCTTAGAGGCTTGCTGGGGCGCTGAATCTGGCCAGGTCCAGCAATTAGAGCAGCGCTGACAAGCTGTGCAGAAATGAACCTGCATGTGGCACACACTTGTCGCCCAAGAGACCAGGCTGCAATGGTGGCAGAAATAAACATTAAAATTTAAAAAATCTCCGTTCTCAAGAAAGGAAATTGCAGAGTTATTTGTTGATGAACTTTGAAATTGTAACATCAAGAATGATGAGAATTTCGTTTAAGGACAGCTGGGTGACCCATCTTTCTGGCAATTATGGGTGGTCACCTTGAATAAATGGTCACTGTATTTCTATTTCCAGCAGTCAGATCCCCAGACAATCTGCCAACTTCAGCAAGATTGTCTGCGTGTCCCACCTAGATAATTCATTTAGGCTGGTTTTATGCACTACTTGACATTTGGTGCATTTGTTTTTCATAGGCCTCGTTGTAGGACTGGAAAATATATAGGGAAAAACTCACCATAAATGTAAAAAAAATTAAGCCACCCAAAAATTGCTTGACGTTTAAGACAATTTTGCAAACTACAAAACCCCCCTACGGCCCAAATCTATTAATCCCGTCTCATAGACAGAGATTTGGGAAGGGAGAGTTGGAGTGAGATGCGACACATTCATTAGGTGGCGCACAGCTCTTTGTTAGGCATGCTCGGCCGCACCAACTCCCAGCTAAGCTTTACCCACTTCTCAAAACCTTAGCAGAATTGGCCAGGACCAGCGTAAAAACATCAGTCACAAACTTACTGCAACGTTTCAGGAAGTTTTTTTTTTTTAACCTCACTGAGACATGTTATTTTTGCAACCAAAAATAAATAACTGCTGAGCGTTATTTATTCGATTCTTATCTATTTTTGGTCCATGTTTGTTTCTGCCTTAACTGCATCTGTTTACTCTGTCGCCTCATTGGGGGACACAGGACCATGGGTGTTATGCTGCTGTCCACTAGGAGGCGACACTATGCATGATCTGAAAAAGATTAACTGTGGCTCCTCCTCTGCAGTATACACCCCTGGACGGCATCAGCCTTCTCCAGTTTTTGCTTAGTGTTGCATAAAATTTTTTTTTACTCCGTTTTTTTTCCCCCCGACGGATTACAGATGAAGAAAAGTGGGTCTCCTGTGAGACTCCCGGCATGGCTCCTTCCTCCGCCCCCTATTACGGGGTGCCCGGTTGAAGTCGAGATGGCTATTCCCCATGTCGCTCCTTCCCCAGTCCCTTGGGTGCTGGTTCGAAGTCGAGACCCCCCTCCTTCCCCAATTCCTTTTGGTTTCTGGGTTGAGGTCGAGGTGAGGATAAAGCCACCTGATGGTGACAGCAGCACCCTCCCTAATCCCCCTTTGGAGGCATTAGGTTGAGATGCCTCAGGTAGGTCCTGTACAGGCAGCACTCTGCAGCTCCCAGCAATGGGCCAGCACACTGCGCCTGCATCCAGGGACCCCAGCCCAGCTGCGGGATCCTGTCGGGGCCGGGGGGAGTGCAGGCAGGCATGGCACAATAGAGACAGGGCTCCCTGTGCTCCTGTATCTGCGGCAGCACCAGCCCTATACTGCTTCAGGGGGACCCCTCACTGTGCCCCCCTTCCGCTTATAGCCCCACCGCTATCCTGCCTTTAAATCTGGGGGAGTCAGTTTCAGATCAGACCCCCTCCCGGACTTTCGCGCCGTCCTGGAGCCTTTCTGGGCATCAGGCATCTAATTTAGGCCACGGCTTCGGCCTAGCTGAAGCCCGCCGCCCCCTGTCCCGTCCCCTGGATGACAAATGACACTCTACAGTGTCACAGAGGGGGCGGATCGAGACAGAAAGGGCGTGTTTTTACACAGCTCTGCCACCTTTTTTTTTTTTTTTTCAGCTCTCCGCCCCCTTCTCCCCCTTCCTCTTCGTCTTGGCGGCCATTTTCTGCTGCAGCAAGGATTAACCCTGCATCTCCCGGTCAGCAGGACCAGGCCAGCCAGTCTCCGGGGGGCACAGGACTGTGGATCTTCAGCGCTGAACCTAGGGGCAAACTGGTGGGGTAAGATCACAGCTAGGGTTTTTTACTCGGCTGTGAATCCATATTCCCTATTAGGCTCCCCTATAGGTTCCTCTGCATAGCTACCACTGTAGGGTCGTCTGCATAGCCAGCCCTTCTGCACTCTGTGCACTATGCCGGGCTCAAGGTCCAAGAGAACCAGGCAGGACTGCTATTATGCATTCTGCACAGCCTGGGGGACCGCTCTCCGCAGTGGCAGCACGTACCCGCACTGCCAGGACTGCATCCAGACTACTGCGTCAGAGCCCCAAGAAGTCCCCGCCAATGCTTCGGTGTCTGCCACGCCGGAATGGGTCACTCAGATGTCGCAATCTATGATGCAGTCTATAGATCCTAACCTCCACATTGCTTCAGGCTCTGCAGAGTCATGCCTCGGCTATGACCGTTACCCAGCAAAGGGAGAGCTTTACTCAGGAAAAGGACGACCCTGGCACATCCATGTCTAGGTCAGGACGCAAGCGGACCCATAGGTCAGCCCACCTACGTCATCCCATAGCACAGGTCATCCCCTTCTAGGGAGGGACACCGTAGTTCCAGGTTATCTAGACCGTCCCCTTCCAGGGGTAGACAATGAAGATCTCCGCAATCCCCGACCAGAGAAGGCCTCCGCCCCAGCTCACCCAGCAGGGGACGCCTCAGTGATACACAGGATTCGGAAGGCATCTGTGACTCCGACTCAGACAAGGAAACGGAGGGGTCCCTGATCCCAATCCCCCCTAGCAATACAGCACTAATTGAGGACATAATCTCTTCCATCCATCGGGTGCTGGACATTTCTGATCCACCACCAGAGGCCCCAGAACACAAGATTTCCTTTGAAGGACCTCTGAAGCCGCCTAAGGTTTTCTCTAACCACCCAGAGTTTAAGGCGATCCTTTAAAAAGCAGCTCACAGCCTGAGAAAAAATTCGCTAATTGCAAATATCTGGAGGCGAGGTACCCCTTCCCGCAGAAGGACACCAAGGAATGGACAGACCCACCCAAAGTGGATCTCCCAGTCTCCAGACTAGCAGCACAGACCCTCCTTTCACTGCCTGATAGCTCAACCCTCAGGGACGCAGCAGACCGGCAGGTAGAACGCATGGCTCGTTCAATTTTCGAGGCTGCAGGGGCATCCCTGGCTCCCACATTCGCTTCAGTTTGGGCTGCCAAGGCCATTTTGGCCTGGACCAAAAATTTACAAGCTGGCCTCCAAGCATCCGCTCATGAGCTGTCGGACCAAGCGGTTCAAATAGCAGTTGTAGCAGATTACATGCTTCATGCAGCTCTGGATTCAGCAAGGGGTGTAGCGGGGATAGCATCAAATGCCATCACAATTCGTCGTATCCTCTGGCTGCGGGAATGGAAAGCGGACGCAGCCTCAAAGAATTCCCTCACGCACCTCCCCTACCTCAGTGGACGACTTTTCGGGGAACAGTTGGACATGATATCCAACGCCACCGGGGGTAAGAGTACCTCTCTTCCCCAACTGAAACCTAAACGCATTTACAAGAAGCGTAAGCAACCTCGATTCCGATCCTTTTGGAACTCCTCGGGATGGTCCGTCTTGCGTCCAGCACAAAATCGTAACTGTTCCCCACGCAGGGGCAACTCACGATCGACGCAAAGGTCGGAAAAGACCTGGCAGTCAAAAGCAGGCCAGTCTAAGCCCAGAGGAAGAAAATCTCAGACTTTCTCCTCATCATGACTCACGGAGTCCAGAAGACACCACACCCGTAGGCGGCCGACTTTTTAGGCGGCCGACGTTTGCTCTTTCATCAAGTCTCGCTGCCTATTACAGAAGACAGGTGGGTCAGGGAACTAGTGTCTTCCGGATACAATATAAAGTTCACCTCCAACCCACCGGACCGATTCTTCCTCTGTCCCCCCAAAACCACCAGCCAAGGCTCGTGCCTTCCAACAAGCAGTCTCCTCGCTTTTTCAAGCAGGAGTCCTAGTACCGGTCCCCACGGCCGAGCGCTTCCGAGGGTTCTACTCCTATCTATTCGTAGTCCCCAAGAAAGGAGGCAGCGTACGGCCCATACTGGACCTAAAACAGCTCAACAAATATGTACGGGTTTGTCACTTCCGCATGGAGTCCCTTCGGTCCATCATTGCGTCCATGGAGAAGGGAGAATATCTTGCCTTCATAGACATACAAGACGCATACCTGCATATACCGATTGCACCTGCCCATCAGAGATTTCTCAGGTTCGCAATCGACCAGGACCACTACCAGTTTGTGGCTCTCCCGTTCGGACTCGCCACGGCTCCCAGAGTGTTTACCAAAGTCATGGCAGCCACCATGGACGTCCTGCACTCCAGAGGCATAGTAGTCGTTCCATACTTGGACGATCGACTCATCAAGGCTCCCACCTTCAAGGACTGCGAGCTTAGCATCTCAATCACAATCGACACTCTGAGTCGCATGGGCTGGTTAGTCAACCTACAAAAGTCATCACCAACCCTCCGCAGCAAACCCCCTTGATCTCTCTGGTTTGCCATGAGAGTCCTCGGCAGGATGGGGGCAGCAATAGAAGCGGTCCCATTTGCCCAGTTTCACCTCAGACCTTTCCAACTAGCCATTCTCAAGTCCTGGGACAGGAATCCCTCTTCTCTCGACAGGGGGTTCCAGCTAACGTCGTCAACCAAGAGGTCCGTGCACTGGTGGCTCAAGCCAACCTCGCTAGCAAAGGGGAAATCCTTTCTCACAGGTCAATGGAGGGTTCTGACCACTGATGCGAGCCTGACGGGTTGGGGTGCGGTGCACCTACACCACAGGGCACAGGGCAAGTGGTCCCCAGTGGAAGCGACCATGCCCATCAACGTCCTGGAAATTCGTGCCATCCTCCTGGCATTGAGGGCCTTCCATCACTTATTGGCAGCTTCTCACATCAGAATACAGTCGGACAATGCCACGGCCGTGCCATATGTGAACCACCAAGGGGGGACCCGCAGCACCCAGGTGATGTGAGAAGTGTCACACATCCTCCACTGGGCGGAGGACACAGGGTCGGTTCTCTCGGCGGCCCACATAGACTCGGAAGAGTGGTCTCTCCATCTCAAAATTTTTCGCCAGATCTGCCATCGCTGGGGGACCCCGGATGTGGACCTAATGGCATCCCACTTCAATGCCAAGGTCTCCAACGTCATGGCCAGAACACACGATCCGCGGTTGCTCGGAGCAGACTCTCTGGTTCAGGACTGGACCCAGTTCCAGCTTCTGTACATTTTTCCACCTCTCCCCCTGATATCCAGAGTGGTGAGGAAGATCAAGCAAGAGGGAGTTCCAACCATCCTAATCGCACCGGACTGGCCCAGACGTACATGGTACGCCGACATCGTACAACTTACAGCAGACGCCCCCTGGCGCCTCCCCGACCGCCCGGATCTTCTATCACAAGGCCCGTTCTACCACCAGAACTCAGGGGCCCTCAATTTGACGGCGTGGTCCTTGACACCTGGGTTCTAACCCAGGCAGGGCTCTCGCCGGTCGTCATTAGAACCATGATCAGGGCACGGAAGCCAGCCTCTGCCAAGATTTATTACCGTACCTGGAAAGCTTTCTTTACCTGGTGCGAATCTCGTGGCCAGACCCCATTCCCTTATTCCCTCCCCAAACTACTTGGTTTTCTCCAATCGGGTCTGGAGGCCAGGCTGTCCCTGGGCTCGCTTAAGAGCCAGGTCTCCGCCCTCTCAGTGCTTTTTCAAAGGCGCATTGATACCAAGCAGCAAGTAAGGACATTTCTTCAGGGGTTTTCCCGATTGGTTTCCCCCTACAGACGACCTCTAGAAACGTGGGACCTCAACCTGGTCCTGACAGCATTGCAGGAACCACCCTTCGAGCCCCCTAAGTAGGTCCCGCTCCGCCTTCTATCCCAGAAGGTGGTTTTCCTGGTGGCAATCCCCTCACTACGCAGGGTGTCTGAACTGACAGCACTCTCCTGCAGACGGCCCTTTCTGGCTTTTCGCCAGGACAAGGTAGTCCTCCGTATGGTATCCTATCTTCCGAAGGTTGTGTCCAACTTCCACCTCAATGAGGAAATTTCTCTGCCTTTCCTTTGACCGCTCCCGGTTCATAGAGTGGAGAAGGCTCTGCATACGCTTGACCTTGTCAGGGCATTGCGTGTATATGTGTCTAGGACTGCGTCCTTCCGGAGGTCTGATTCTCTTTTCCTTCTTCTGGAAGGCGGCCGCAAGGGTCTGTCAGCTTCCAAAGCTACCCTTGCCAGGTGGATCAAATCCTCTATACAAGAGGCCTACCGCCTTAAAAATTCTCCACTTCCAGACGGTATTACGGCACACTCTACACGGGCGTTAGGGGCCTCCTGGGCCACTCGGCACCAGGCTTCGGCACAAGTGTGTAAGGCGGCCACTTGGATTAGCCTACACACGTTTACTAAACACTACAGAGTTCATACCCAGTCCTCAGCGGACGCGAGCCTGGGTAGATGTGTTCTGCAGGCGGTGGTGCCCCAAGTGTAGCGGCCTGTCTGCACAATATTCGTCCATTGCTTCCCACCCAGGGACTGCTTTGGGACGTCCCATGGTCCTGTGTCCCACAATGAGGCGACAGAGTAAAGGAAATTTTTGTGTACTTACCGTAAAATCTCTTTCTCTTAGCCTCTAATTGGGGGACACAGCTCCCACCCTGTTGCCCTTTCGAGGCCGTTGTTACTGTTGAGTTCTCATATTGTTTTCTTGAGCTTGTACATAGTTGCCTTCTTATAGGCATGGTTATGTTATTCATGTTGCGTTCCTCCTAATGTTTTTGCACAAAACTGAAGAAGGCTGATGCCGTCCAGGGGTGTATACTGCAGAGGAGGAGCCACGGTTAGTCTTTTTCAGATTATGCATAGTCTCGCCTCCTAGTGGACAGCAGCATAACACCAATGGTCCTGTGTCCCCCAATTAGAGGCTAAGAGAAAGAGATTTTACGGTGAAAACGCAAAAATCTCCCTTTTCTCATATCCAGTATAAAAAAAAAAGATTTTCCAAGTTTCTCCTATACGTTAAAAATGGACAGAACCTGTAAGCAACGCAGATTTCATCCATGTGCTGTTGTATGTAATTTATAAAGAACCAGTCAGGAACATCTTTACCTATTTATATGACTGTGTAGCCATTTAAAAGTTAAGCAAGTTGATCCCTTTATGACCCAAAAGAGATAATCCAGCAGGAGAAACTCATTCTGAAGTTCTGTATGTATGTTGAAGTGTGTTGGGGCATGATAACGCATTTACAGCTCTCCAGCCTCACCCTTTATTCCCTGCCAGACATGGAAGCCAATGACCCATCAATTAACCAGTGGATAGTAGTGACAGACAGGGAATACAGCGCGAGGCTGAGGAGCTGTAAGTGCGTCGTCATTCGCCAAATCACTATATATGCAGCATGAGGCTGAGGAGCTGTAAGTCCGTCTCATGCCCCAAAGCACTATATATGCAGCATGAGGCTGAGGAGCTGTAAGTCCATCTCATGCCCCAAAGCACTATATATGCAACATGAGGCTGAGGAGCTGTAAGTGCGTCATCATGACACAAAGCACTATATATGCAGCATGAGGCTGAGGAGCTGTAAGTCCGTCTCATGCCCCAAAGCACTATATATGCAGCATGAGGCTGAGGAGCTGTAAGTCCATCTCATGCCCCAAAGCACTATATATGCAACATGAGGCTGAGGAGCTGTAAGTGCGTCATCATGACACAAAGCACTATATATGCAGCATGAGGCTGAGGAGCTGTAAGTGCATCAGCATGACCCAAAGCACTATATATGCAGCGTGCGGCTGAGGAGCTGTAAGTGCGTCATCATGACCCAAAGCACTATATATGCAGCGTGCGGCTGAGGAGCTGTAAGTGCGTCATCATTCGCCAAAGCACTATATACAGTGTGATGCTTTGGTGTCATAAAGGGATCCATTTGTTTTTTTTTTGTTTTTTTTTAAAGAACTACCCAGACATATAAATTGTATTGGGGCCTAGAAGTTTGACAGGTTTCCTTTCATAGCATTTATAGGGAGTCTGTAACTGCAGCCTCTGGAAAGACGATGATTTGTCACTTTGATGACATATAATTGCTTGACGTTAAAGGCTAATAGTCTGAGGCTGCACTACTGCTGCTTCAAATTGGCAAATACTTTGTTATAGACCAAACGAGAAAGATTATCGGCTCACCAATAATAGCCCAGTATGTGCGGGAAAACACGATCTCACCTTTCGTGTCACAAGTGGAGAAAACATGAAGAAGAATTCCAGGTCCTGTTAAATTCTTTAGACTTTATTCCACATGAAGATTAAAAACTGAATCCACGGGTGATATGTACAAAGCGACGCGTTTCCAACGTACAAACATTCTTTGTAAAAGCTTTGACGAAATGTTTGTGTGAGTTTGAAACGCGTCGCTTTGTACTTCTCACCCATGGATTTAGTTATTAATCTTCTTGTGGAATAGTCTAAAGATTTATTTTTTTTAGCAGGAGCTGGAGTTTTTCTTCCTATTCTCTCCCAATACTTCAATATACACATGTAATTGCCACCGTGCAGGACCGTAGGATGCCGATTTGGGTGTATTTGGTGCTTTGTCTCTACGTAAGGTTTTTCAGGTGACGGTGCAGCTAAGGGAAAACAGACCAGGAATATTGTACTAATACCTCACCGCCTGTGGGCTCAGGCAGTCCTTACTTAACCTTTTTCTTGTACACTAGACAGAGGGCATTTATTAATAATCTCCTTCTACATCCTCCTGTGGCACGTGAGCACGTTGTGCCATTCCTCTGAAGATAAGCGTGTTGTTTGCCAGGGGCCATGGTACATTGTGATAATAATTTCTCTTCCTCAATGTTTGCAGTATACAAGAATTTATGACATTTACCAGCCAGCTGATTGTGGAGCGATCAGACAAGGGGAGCCGCTCATCAGTGAAGGAGCAAGGTGAGAGTCTGGGAAGTAATCGGCCGGGGAGGTCTTCACGTGGTGGTGCTGTGGCACATCGCAATACTGCCTGTGATTGGTCCCTGCTTTGTAGTTAGTCCCAGTAGTGGGCACAAGTGTCGAGCGAATGTGCGCCAATAAGGCGTTATCCAAGCTTGTCTGTGTGTTAAGTGTCTTCCCCATACTCGAAAGTCGCAACACATGCAGGGATTCCCTGTTTGTTAGGCAATCCCTGCATATGTTGCGACTGTCTAACAGCCATGAGACATGCAGCCGCAGGGACTCGAACTTATGATTCGAGCACTCCAAAGATACTTGGTTAGCACCTTAGCATGCTCAGATAACATCTTATCCGAACACGTTTGCTCCTCACTAGGGGTCACATGAAAATCTAAGCTCCAATTGGAGTTAGCAGCGGTCATTTACATAACCTTTTACATGTTAAAGGAACTCTGTCCGCACAGAAAGTTCGAAACGTCAAAGTACAGGCGCTCGGAGCATCATGGCGGAGCAAACATTTAAGCGCACCTTCTCACCCGCTTGTTTTTTCTTAATCCCTATCCTCTTTTTGTCTGACAGCTCTGGCGCTATAGAAGGGAGGAGATGGAGGCAAAACCAGCAGGTGGGAAGGTGAATTGAAATGTTTGACAGTTTTGTGGTGCACCGAGCGCCTGTGCTTGGTTTGAACAGTCATTCTGTGCTTCCCTTTCGAGGAAGACTCCGTGTGATAGAAGACGCTTTGTAATCCTATGAATAGCGATGGTTTTAATATCTCCTGTAATCCGTGTCTTCATACAGAGTACCTCTGTCACGTGTATGTGCGGAATGACTCCCTGGCGGGGGTGGTGATCGCTGATGCAGAGTACCCGCAGAGAGTCTGCTTTACTCTTCTGGAAAAGGTAAGGGGGAATAGGATTCATTTTTATTTTACCAAATTTTTCTTTTGAGGATGTTTTTTTGTTTTTTCTTCTCTCCTTAAATAAGAGTTCTGTTGCACCTTGTCCTAAAAAAGACTGTATTTTCTATTAATCTGTTTTTCTGCTGGAAAAGTGGTTGATGACCATGCCCTGCTTTCAGTAAGGTGTGTCCCGATGCAATCTCGTTGTTGTCACTGAACGGTGTCTGTAGGGACATGTGCCAATGACAAAGGGAATAGTAATATCAGTTGTCAGTGTATTCATACGTTTCCAGGAGTGACATAAAACTTACTTTTTAGAAAATATTATGTAGAATTATTTCTCCAAGCATTAAAGGGGTTTTTGTAGGCTTGACACAAGTCTGCAGTCCCTCTGTGAATGCAAACTTCTGAATCGTAGCATCGTGTACAGTGCGCACGCTGTCAGGATTCCCCTGTGTTGCTTGTGCAAGTGGGCAGACACATGAGCACACGAATGCAGTTTGTATACCTGCGGTCTCTTGAAGACTAGACATTTCCAGCTTCTCTCGATGCTCTTCTATTGAGAGAAGCAGAACAGGTCTAATCAGGACATGACCATAACTGTAGAAATCACATACATGCGGTCAAGTAATCACTCACCTGCATTGGCAATACCGGGGAATCCTGATATTGTGCACAGCGCATGCTGTCATAATTCAGAAGTCTGCAGTCACCTAATGACTACGGACTTCTGTGTCAAGTCTGTACAATCCTTTTAACTTACACAGACAAGTCCCAAGAGCCGACACATGTTAATGTATTTATATTTTTGGGGGGATATGAGCTTATGTGATGATTTTACATTCTAGTACTCATTGTGTTTATCCCCTTCAAAACGAGCTGAGCCTGCTTCATACAGGAGGATGCCGGCAGTGTTATACAGCCAGCAGCTGCCACTAACCGCAGCAATCTGAGCTACCCCCCATCACTGCTTTTAACTACTTAAATGTCACTGTCAACATCTGACCTCTATAATTAGGTAGCATGATAGTGTAACACGACTATGTGCCTAACATTCCTTTTCCTCATCATGGGATGATGGGTAGCCATTGCAGTATTCCGCATTCCCCCTCTGCCGCCATCTGTGTATTCTCATAATTCCAAGCCATAAAATATTTCTTTTACTGTACATACTACAATACCGTTGCCTTGCAGTTTTTAGATGAAATGATTTCAGGTTCTAGATCCCTAGAAAGGACTAAAAATATAGTAAAATGAAGAAAAATTAAGAAAAAAATATATTTTAGAAGTAAAAAAAAATCGAAATGTATGAATCCCCCTCTCTTTTCCAAATTGAAACAAAAAGTAATTAAAAAAAAATGAAATAAAAAGGATGAAAATGTCATAAATGAAAAATAAGCCCTCGTACAGCTCCACCAATAGAAATGTCAACATTTTATTTTTTTTTTCGTCCAAAGCTTTGAATTTTAGTAACCGTCCTGTGTGAACAGAGGCCACAGTCTACAAAGCCATCTGGGCCCAACTGCACCCATACAAATGAGGCAAGGGTCCTCACACATGCCAGTCCTTCTCTGACAGCAAAAACCACAAAAGGAGGAAAAAAACCTCCACTATTTTAGAAAAAAAACAGAAGGACCCTTGACATGGGTTCTTGACGTGGGTTGCCAGCTTACGTATTGTGGCCATTATATTAACTACCGTATATACTCGAGTATAAGCCGAGATTTTCAGCCCAAAGAAATGGGCTGAACGTTCCCCTCTCGGCTTATACTCTAGTCATGGTCGGCGGAGGAGCGACGACTATCAAATACTCACCTGCTCCCGGTGTGCCTGACGCGGTCCCTGCATGTCCCACGGTCTTCGGTCACGGCAGCGTCTTCCCCTGTTCAGCGGTCACTGGTACCGCTCATTAAGGTAATGAATATGGACTCCTCTCCCATAGGGGTGGAGCCGCATATTCATTACTGTAATGAGCAGTACCATGTGACCGCTCACTACAGGAAGAAGCTGTCACGCCCGGAGACCGTGGGACATACAGGGACCGCTTCAGGAGCACCGGGAGCAGGTGAGTATTTCATATTTACCTTCCCTCGTTCTACCGACGCTCCGTCTTCCGTTTCCTCCGCACTGACTGTTCAGGTCAGAGGGTGCGATGACGTATTAGTGTGCACGCCGCCCTCTGCAGTCAGTGCGGAGAGACGGGACGCTGAGGAGCAGCAAGAGAGGTGAGTATGTCCTTTTTTTTTTTTGTTTTTTTTTTAGTGCAGCATTACATGTGGCACAATGTTATATGGAGCACCTATGGGGCCATAATAAACTGCATGGAGCACTATATGGGGCCATAAAGAACTGCATGGAGCATTATATGGGGCCATAAAGAACTGCATGGAGCATTATATGGGGCCATAAAGAACTGCATGGAGCATTATATGGGGCATCTATGGGGCCATAAAGAACTGCATGGAGCATTATATGGGGCCATAAAGAACTGCATGGAGCATTATATGGGGCCATAAAGAACTGCATGGAGCATTATATGGGGCCATAAAGAACTGCATGGAGCATTATATGGGGCCATAAAGAACTGCATGGAGCATTATATGGGGCCATAAAGAACTGCATGGAGCATTATATGGGGCATCTATGGGGCCATAAAGAACTGCATGGAGCATTATATGGGGCCATAAAGAACTGCATGGAGCATTATATGGGGCCATAAAGAACTGCATGGAGCATTATATGGGGCCATAAAGAACTGCATGGAGCATTATATGGGGCATCTATGGGGCCATAAAGAACTGCATGGAGCATTATATGGGGCCATAAAGAACTGCATGGTGCATTATATGGGGCCATAAAGAACTGCATGGAGCATTATATGGGGCCATAAAGAACTGCATGGAGCATTATATGGGGCATCTATGGGGCCATAAAGAACTGCATGGAGCATTATATGGGGCATCTATGGGGCCATTATGAACTGCATGGAACATTATATGGGGCATCTATGGGGCCATTATGAACTGCATGGAGCATTATATGGGGCCATTATGAACTGCATGGAGCATTATATGGGGCATCTATGGGGCCATTATGAACTGCATGGAGCATTATATGGGGCATCTATGGGGCCATTATGAACTGCATGGAGCATTATATGGGGCATCTATGGGGCCATAACTGCATGGAGCATCTATGGGGCCATAAAGAACTGCATGGAGCATTATATGGGGCATCTATGGGGCCATAAAGAACTGCATGGAGTATTATATGGGGCATATTTGTATATGGAGCATCTTATGGGGCCGTAAAGAACAGTATGGAGCATTATATGGGGCATATTTTAATATGGAGCATCTTGTGGGGCCATAATGAACTGTATGGAGCATTATATGGGGCTCCTGATTCATTATGGATATTTAAAAACACTTACCGTATTTTTCGGACTAAAAGACGCACTTTTTCCCCCCCAAAAAAGGGGGGAAAATGGGGGGTGCGTCTAATAGTCGCAATGCAGGCTTACCTAGGTGGCAGAGGTGCGGTGGCAGAGGTCCGGTGGCAGAGGTGCGGTTGCGGGGGTGTGGCGGCAGAGGAGGCGCAGTAAGCGGGGTCCCTTTCCCCGGTATGGTGATGCAGCAGGCCCGGTATGCAGCAGAGCCGGGTGAATCCTCTTGTTATCGGTGGTGGCGGCCATTTTCCGGAGGCCGCGCGTGCGCAGATGGAGCGCTCTGCTTCCTGGGGCTTCAGGAAAATGGCCGCCGCGATCTCCATCTGCGCACGCGCGGCCTCCCGCGGCCATTTTCCTGAAGCCCCGGGAGCAGAGCGCTTCATCTGCACACGCGCGGCCTCAGGAAGATGGCCGCGCCCACCGATAACAAGAGGATTCACCCGGCTCTGCTGCATACCGGGCCTGCTGCATCACCATACCGGGGAAAGGGACCCCGCTTCCTGCGCCTCCTCTGCTGCCACACCACCGCCACCGCACCTCTGCCACCGGACCTCTGCCACCGCACCTCTGCCACCTAGGTAAGCCTGCATGGTACGCCAGGGACCCCTCTCACGCCATACCTCTCACTGCACCTCCTGATCCCAGCACCTCCTGATCCCAGCACCTCCTGATCCCAGCACCTCCTGATCCCAGCACCTCCTGATCCCAGCACCTCCTGAACCTAGCACCTCCTGATCCCAGCACCTCCTGATCCCAGCACCTCCTGATCCCAGCACCTCCTGATCCCAGCACCTTCTCATCCCAGCACCTCCTGATCCCAGCACCTCCTGATCCCAGCACCTCCTGATCCCAGCACCTCCTGATCCCAGCACCTCCTGATCCCAGCACCTCCTGATCCCAGCACCTTCTCATCCCAGCACCTTCTCATCCCAGCACCTTCTCATCCCAGCACCTTCTCATCCCAGCACCTCCTCATCCCAGCATCACCCCACCTTGCCTCCTGTGACCCTGCTCTGCCACCGCCATAAGATACTGTAAATTCGGACAATAAGACGGACCCCCATGTTATAAAAAATCTTTTTTTCTGCAATTTTCACCCCAAATTTGGGGTGCGTCTTATGGTCCGGTGCGTCTTATAGTCCGAAAAATACGGTAACCTACTGTCTCAATTTTTTTTTGAATCAGATAAATTTTTATTAAACAAACAAGGTTAACAACCACTCACATGACAATATTCTTTTAAATTTAACAAAAGTACCCCTCCCCCCTGCCTCCGGGAGACCAAGTCCAAGGCATATAGTAATCTGTCCGTATTAGCTGAAATAAAACCAATCGTAGAAATTATACAGTCAGGTAGTTCATACAAATAACATCAATTATTCCCATCCAGCCATGGCTGCCACAATTTCTGGAAAAATCCCAACCTGTTTCTCTTAGTGTATATGCCTTTCTCAAGCTGGACAATATGGTTCGTTTGAGTAATGAAATCTTGTCTGTTCCTCCCTAATCCAGTACCTTGCAATCAACTTCCTCGCTATAAATAATAGTCGTGCAATTGCAATTTTAGTCGTATTGTCAGCTAGTATTTCCTCCCCATACCCAAGTACACAAACCAGAGGATCTCTAGGAATTGAACACCCATAGATCACTTCAATTCGATTCAGCACTACAACCCAGTATGCCGACAGTCTGGGACAAAGCCAGAGCATATGTAATATACCCGCCTGGGACTGTGAACATCTAGGGCACTCAGAATTGGATCTCAGCCCACATACAATTGTGACAGTCTCCCGGGTTCACTCATAGATAACTTGGGTACATACTCTAAAATGGACTCCCACCTGTCATCCTCTCTCTCACCCAAATCTGCCTCCCACTTCCTTCTGGCCTTAATAGGGTGATCTACCAGAAAGGTATGTAACAGATCTCTGTATACTTCTGATATTGCCCCCTTAGTTCCACTATTATTAAGTATGAAATCCAGTGTGAGATCTGTCTGTATCACTATAGGCCCGCTCCTTCTCTGTGCCTGGAATCCATGCTGAACCCATCTATATTGAAAAGTATGAAGTCTTTTGAGTTGAAATTCTTCCTGCAGCCTATCATATGATTTAAGATTCCCTCCACACATCAATTGGCCTATCAGCCCAATTGCCTTGTCCTTCCACGCTCCCATACCCTCCATATTGTAAAATTCCTGAAAATATATATTATCCCAGATGGGTGAAAATTCCTTAAAAAAACCACTCTACTCCCCTGATTCGTTTAATAGTCTGCCATAACTTGTGAATTAAATTATGGTATGGTATTTTAACCCCAGTTTCTTGAATAGACCCTTTTCAAGCCCTTGTCCCCATCCCCGAAGATGTTGGCTCTGCGCAGACAAAAAATATATCCATGGGTTAGGAAGGGCAAGTCCTCCTTCATCTTTTGGCCTCTGTAGTATTTCTTGTCTAAAGGTACCGTTACACTGAACGACTTACCAACGATCACGACCAGCGATACGACCTGGCCGTGATCGTTTGTAAGTCGTTGTGTGGTCGCTGAGGAGCTGTCACACAGACAGCTCTCTCCAGCGACCAACGATCAGGGGAATGACTTTGGCATCAATGAAACTGTCTTCAACGATGCCGAAGTCCCCGGGTAACCAGGGTAAACATCGGGTTACTAAGTGCAGGGCTGTGCTTAGTAACCCGATATTTACCCCGGTTACCATTGTAAAAGTTAAAAAAAAAAAAGCAAAAAAAAAAAAACAGTACATACTCACATTCCGATGTCTGTCACGTCCCCTGGCGTCAGCTTCCCACACTGACTGTGTCAGCGCGGGCCGGCCGTAGAGCAGAGCACAGCGGTGACGTCACCGCTGTGCTCTGCTTTACGGCCGGCCGGCGTTGACACAGTCACTGCGGGAAGCTGACGCCAGGGGACGTGACAGACATCGGAATGTGAGTATGTACTGTTTTTTTTTTTTTTTTTTTTTTTTTTTTACTTTTACAATGGTAACCTGGGTAAATATCGGGTTACTAAGCGCGGCCCTGCGCTTAGTAACCCGATATTTACCCTGGTTACCAGTGAACACATCGCTGGGTCGGCGTCACACACGCCAATTCAGCGGGTGATCAGCGACCAAAAAAAAGGTCCTGATCATTCCCAGCGACCAACGATCTCCCAGCAGGGGCCTGATCGTTGGTCGCTGTCACGCATAACGATTTCGTTAACGATATCGTTGTTACATCACAAAAAGCAACGATATCGTTAACGAAATCGTTATGTGTGAAGGTACCTTAATTCTCGGGCTCTTCTTACCCCACACCAACTCGCCAATTAATGATTTTATCTTGTGGAATCTGTTCAATGGGAGCCAGACTGGAGAATTATGCAAGACATGCAACAGCTGCGGCATCGCAATCATCTGAAACTGATGTCTCAATTAATTTTACTTTTATTGGTATCTATTTTTACTTTTGACATTTACCAGTAGCTGCTGCATTTTCCACCCTAGGCTTATACTCGAGGCAATAAGTTTTCCCAGTTTTTTGTTGCAAGATTAGAGGGGTCGGCTTATACCCGAGTATATACGGTAATACCTTACATATTTTGGTGTGTTTTTGTCTTTGTAGACTGTGGCCTCTGTTCACACGGGACGCATTACAGTTAGCGCTGGTCAGCCCGCCACAGGGCGTTACTAATAGGCTATGATCCAGATGCTGTGCATTCTCCGTGTGAACACTGCTGCAGGTTGTTTATTTGCTCTGGTGTGCCAAGCTGCCAATCCCTGATTGTAGGCTGGCTGTCTTATTGGTATTACCACACCTAAGACAAATGATGTCATTTAAAACCACAATTCGTCCTGACAAAGGAAAACAATCCCCAAAGAACAAGCAGTCATATGACTATATAGCCGCAAAAAGAAAAAAGTTATGAGTTTTGGAAAAAGGGGAGGAAAAACCAGCACAAAAATAATCCCTGATCATTGAATCGTTAAATGCGGTGTTTAAATATGACTTTATCGTTAATACCCTTTTTTTTTGGGGGGGGGGGGAGGCTTTACATGCCATTGGTCCATACTGGCTGCTCTAAGCCCTAGCCAATCGATACAGTACTATGTTATCCGCCGGTCCAGAGTAACGGCACGGCAGCCATGTTTGACTCTCTGCTTCTGTGTTTCCTCTTGGGGGCCTTTTGATTCGTCCCTTACAATTCTCACTGTCTGTTTTACTTCAGGTTCTTGAGGAGTTCGCCACCCAGGTGGATAGAATAGACTGGCCGTCTGGCTCCCCCTCCACTATTCAGTACAATGCTTTGGACTCTTACCTTGCCAAGTACCAAGTAAGTAATGTCGGCCTTCTAATGTACTTCAAGGTTCCTTTCATTATTTGCTTCTGTCATTGTGGCATTGCAACGTTGGCAGCAGCAGGACATGCCCCCTTCAACCTCCCTCATCTCTGCTGAGGACTTTGCCACACACATTAAAAATAAGATCGACCAAACAAGGCAAGTCTTCATTGTTCAACCACCACAACCACTTTGTATACCAGACTAATGCCCAAACCCCATAACCTCCCTATCGAACATCACTGAAGGGGAGCTTAATTTTCTCTCTCCAAATTGCACCTCACCACCTGTGCGCTTGACCCCATCCCATCCCACCTCCTCCCCAACCTCACCACCACACTTTTCCCAACCCTAACCCACCTCTTCAAACTATCACTAATTTCTGGCACCTTCCCTTCTGCTTTCAAGCATGCCACAATCACGCCTCTCCTTAGAAAGCCAACCCTTGACCCAACAGCTATGTCCAGCTATCGCCCAATATCGCTGCTCTCATTCGCTTCCAAACTCCTGGAGCAGCACGTCCACGCTGAACTTTCCTCCCACCTCTCATCTAAAGGTACCGTCACACTCAGCGACGCTGCAGCGATATAGACAACGAGCCGATCGCTGGAGCGTCGCTGTTTAGGTCGCTGTAGAGACATCAAACACAGCAGCTCCAGAACGATGCAGGAGCGATCCAGTGACGTAACGGCGACTCACTTATCGTTCTCGCTGGTTGTTAGCTCCATGTAAAACATTGCTGGCATTGTTGCTTTTGCTGTCAAACCTGACGATACACGCCGACCTGACGACGAAATAAAGTATTCCCATAAAAAGTATTAATGGTCTGACATCACATTAGCTAGTCATGCCACATATTATTATGTACATTATATGTATTATAGTTGGCAAAAAAAAGAGATTAGAGGCAATCAACCCCCTTTATAACTATTGTGAGGACATGCAGCTCCATCACATAAAAAGGTAGGTCACGGCTTTCTGCAAGATATTATTATTATTTATATAGCACCATTGATTCCATGGTGCTGTACATGAGAAGGGGTTGCATACAAGTTACAGATATCACTTACGTAAGCAAACTAACAATGACAGACTGATACAGAGGGGCGAGGACCCTGCCCTTGCGGGCTTACGTTCTACAGGATGGTGGGGATGGAGACAGTAGGTTGAGGGTTGCACGAGCTCCGGTGTTGGTGAGGCTGTAGCTCCGGTGTTGGTGAGGCGGTAGCTCCGGTGTTGGTGAGGAGGCAGCAGGGTCATTGCAGGCTGTAGGCTTTCCTGAAGAGGTGGGTTTTCAGGTTCTGTCTGAAGGATCCGAATGTGGTTGATAGTCGGACATGTTGGGGCAGAGAATTCCAGAGGATGGGGGATATTCTGGGGAAGTCTTGGAGGCGGTTGGGTGAGGAGCGAATAAGTGTGGAGGAGAGAAGGAGGTCTTGGGAAGACCGGAGATTACATGAGGGAAGATATCGGGAGATTAGTTCAGAGATATATGGAGGAGACAGGTTGTGGATGGCTTTGTAGGTTAGTATTAGTAATTTGAACTGGATACGCTGAGGGAATGGGAGCCAGTGAAGAGATTTGCAGAGGGGGAAGCGGAGGAGTAGCGAGGAGAGAGATGAATTAGTCGGGCAGCAGAGTTAAGGATGGACTGGAGAGGTGCAAGGGTGTTAGCAGGGAGGCCACAGAAAAGGATGTTGCAGTAGTCAAGGTAGGAGATGATGAGGGCATGCACAAGAATTTTAGTAGATTGACGAAATGACGGATTATGGAGATATTTTTGAGCTGGAGACGACAGGAGGTGGAAAGAGCTTGGATGTGCGGTTTGAAGGAAAGGGCAGAGTCAAGGGTTACTCCGAGGCAGCGGACTTCTGGTGTGGGGGAAAGCGTGATGTCCTTTACTGCGATAGATAGGTCAGGTAAGGAAGATCTATGAGATGGAGGAAAGATGATGAGTTCAGATTTGTCCACATTGAGTTTGTCGAAGCGGGAGGAGAAGGAGGATATTGGCTGATAGAGACTCTGGGATTCTGGACAGCAGGGAGGTGACGTCTGGTCCAGAAAGGTAGATCTGAGCGTCATCCGCATAAAGGTGGTACTGGAATCCATGAGACTTTGAGTTGTCCCAAGCCAAGTGTATAGATTGAGAAGAGTAAAGGTCCTAGAATAGAGCCTTGGGTGACTCCAACAGAGAAAGGGTGGGATGAGGAGGTAGTGTGGGAGTGGAAGACGCTGAATGTGCGGTTGGAAAGGTATGAGGAGATCCAGGATAGGGCGAGGTCTTTGATGCTAAAGGAGGAGAGGATCTGTAGTAGGAGGTAGTCGTCAACTGTGTCGAAAGCAGAGGACGGGTCTAGGAGGAGGAGTACAGAGTATTGTCCGTTATCTTTGGCTGTAAGTAGGTCGTTATTGATTTTGATCAGGGCTGTCTCAGTTGAGTGATGGGGGAGGAAACCAGATTGTAGATGGTCAAAGAGCAAGTTAAGGTACCGTCACGACAACAATCCGTGACGTTGCAGCATCCTGGATAGCGATCTCGTTGTGTTTGACACGCAGCAGCGATCTGGATCCCGCTGTCCCATCGCTGGTCGGAGATAGAAGTCCAGAACTTTATTTGGTCGTCAGGTCGGCGTGTATCGTCATGTTTGACATCAAAAGCAATGACGCCAGCAACGAGCAAAGGGCCCCTAGATGTGTGTGTCGGATCGGTACACTCCGGCTGTTTGACATGGAGCTAACAACCAGCGAGAACGAGAAGTGAGTTGCCGTTACATCACTGGATCGCTCCTGCATCGTTCTGGAGTTGCTGTGTTTGACGTCTCTACAGCGACCTAAACAGCGACGCTCCAGAGATCTAGTTTAGGTCGGCTTGTTGTCTATATCGCTGCAGCGTCGCTGAGTGTGACGGTACCTTTAGATGAGAGGTGGGAGGAAAGTTCAGCGTGGATGTGCTGCTCCAGGAGTTTATATACATGCTCAGTAGTGACTGGTGCTGTGGAGTCAGAGCTGAGCTGAATCTGCGCTGCACTTTATGTACATGCTCAGTAGTGTCAGGTGCTGTGGGGTCGGAGCGGAGATGAATCTGTACTGCACTTTATGTACATGCTCAGTAGTGAGTACTGTGTACTGTGCAGAAATGCATCGGTTTCTAAGGAAGAGGAGGCGCAGCAGCTGTCGCTTCTGTTTCTGCTGGGTGTGTTGTTTTCATCTTATAGGCGCACAGTTCAAAGTGTCTATTAAATTATCAGGAGGACAATCAGCTGAGCAGTCGCTGCATGTGCTGGAAAATATTACTGTTTTTTTTTTTTTTTTTTTAATGTTCTGTCAGTAGCAAACTACATAATGTTTTATTAAGGTACCAGTATTGTTTGTGGTACCCCATTATTGGCTCGCATACACCCGCAGCCGGTCTGGTTACCAGTTCTGCACCCGCCTGATCAGCATGGCAGGCTGTGCTGTTCTTGTCTCCGTGTTATGTAAAGGATGGCCCCCTCCCATAAGAGCATTATTATGTCCAGAGCAATCTTATTTTTCAGCTGCAATCTACAAAATTCCCAAATCTGACGCTGACTGGATGAACTGTAGCCATAGACAGAGGATGTGGTTGGAAAGTTTCATCTATATTTATATTCACAGAACCCTCGAGATGCTGATCCAATGAGTAAAGTACAAGCTGAGCTGGATGAAACCAAAATCATCCTGGTGAGTAAATAATAATCTATTCTTCACTTTCACTTTGTACCTGCAGATCAATCTGCAGCCATGATATAGAGGGGAAGCTGAGCGGATGATATATAGGTTTATGGGACAAGATGTAGGATGACTTGTATTTTATACACTGAGCTCCCTGGTGTTTGTAGAAGAGTCCAGTGGGCGGGTCTATTAGTGATTGACAGCTATTTCCACATGCACAGTCATACAAGGAAGGCTGTCAATCAGTAGTAGGGCCGCCTATTGGACTCATACATTCAAACTCCAGGGATTTCAGTGAATAAAATGCACATTTTACTGAAACTTTTCCCACAAAAATGTATATCAAGCTGATCAGCTCTGTAATACGTCTGCAGATCTGATACCGCAGTTAACATGTTCCTGTTTAAGGGCTTGTTAACCCCTTCATGACCCAGCCTATTTTGACCTTAAAGACCTTGCCGTTTTTTGCAATTCTGACCAGTGTCCCTTTATGAGGTAATAACTCAGGAACGCTTCAACGGATCCTAGCGGTTCTGAGATTGTTTTTTCGTGACATATTGGGCTTCATGTTAGTGGTAAATTTAGGTCAATAAATTCTGCGTTTATTTGTGATAAAAACGGAAATTTGGCGAAAATTTTGAAAATTTCGCAATTTTCACATTTTGAATTTTTATTCTGTTAAACCAGAGAGTTATGTGACACAAAATAGTTAATAAATAACATTTCCCACATGTTTACTTTACATCAGCACAATTTTGGAAACAAAATTTTTTTTTGCTAGGAAGTTATAAGGGTTAAAATTTGACCAGCGATTTCTCATTTTTACAACGAAATTTACAAAACCATTTTTTTTAGGGACCACCTCACATTTGAAGTCAGTTTGAGGGGTCTATATGGCTGAAAATACCCAAAAGTGACACCATTCTAAAAACTGCACCCCTCAAGGTACTCAAAACCACATTCAAGAAGTTTATTAACCCTTCAGGTGCTTCACAGCAGCAGAAGCAACATGGAAGGAAAAAATGAACATTTAACTTTTTAGTCACAAAAATTATCTTTTAGCAACAATTTTTTTATTTTCCCAATGGTAAAAGGAGAAACTGAACCACGAAAGTTGTTGTCCAATTTGTCCTGAGTACGCTGATACCTCATATGTGGGGGTAAACCACTGTTTGGGCGCACGGCAGGGCTTGGAAGGGAAGGAGCGCCACTTGACTTTTTGAATCAAAAATTGGCTCCACTCTTTAGCGGACACCATGTCACGTTTGGAGAGCCCCCGTGTGCCTAAAAATTGGAGCTCCCCCACAAGTGACCCCATTTTGGAAACTAGACGCCCCAAGGAACTTATCTAGATGCATAGTGAGCACTTTGAACCCCCAGGTGCTTCACAAATTGATCCGTAAAAATAAAAAAGTACTTTTTTTTCACAAAAAAATTCTTTTAGCCTCAATTTTTTCATTTTCACATGGGCAACAGGATAAAATGGATCCTAAAATTTGTTGGGCAATTTCTCCTGAGTACACTGATACCTCATATGTGGGGGTAAACCACTGTTTGGGCACATGGTAAGGCTCGGAAGGGAAGGAGCGCCATTTGACTTTTTGAATGAAAAATTATCTCCATCGTTAGCGGACACCATGTCGCGTTTGGAGAGCTCCTGTGTGCCTAAACATTGGCGCTCCCCCACAAGTGACCCCATTTTGGAAACTAGACCCCCCAAGGAACTTACTTAGATGCCTAGTGAGCACTTTAAACCCCCAGGTGCTTCACAGAAGTTTATAACGCAGAGCCATGAAAATAAAAAATAATTTTTCTTTCCTCAAAAATGATTTTTTAGCCTGGAATTTCCTATTTTCCCAAGGGTAACAGGAGAAATTTGACCCCAAAAGTTGTTGTCCAATTTCTCCTGAGTACGCTGATACCCCATATGTGGGGGTAAACCACTGTTTGGGCACATGTCGGGGCTCGGAAGTGAAGTAGTGACGTTTTGAAATGCAGACTTTGATGGAATGCTCTGTGGGCGTCACGTTGCGTTTGCAGAGCCCCTGATGTGGCTTAACAGTAGAAACCCCCCACAAGTGACCCCATTTTGGAAACTAGACCCCGAAAGGAACTTATCTAGATGTGTGGTGAGCACTTTGAACCCCCAAGTGCTTCATAGAAGTTTATAATGCAGAGCCGTGAAAATAATAAATACGTTTTCTTTCCTCAAAAATAATTATTTAGTCCAGAATTTTTTATTTTCCCAAGGGTTACAGGAGAAATTGGACCCCAAAAGTTGTTGTCCAGTTTCTCCTGAGTACGCTGATACCCCATGTGTGGAGGTAAACCACTGTTTGGGCACACGTCGGGGCTCAGAAGGGAAATAGTGACTTTTGAAAGGCAGACTTTGATGGAATGGTCTGCGGGCGTCACGTTGCGTTTGCAGAGCCCCTGGTGTGCCTAAACAGTAGAAACCCCCCACAAGTGACCCCATTTTAGAAACTAGACCCCCCAAGGAACTTATCTAGATATGTGGTGAGCACTTTGAACCCCCAAGTGCTTCACAGTTGTTTACAACGCAGAGCCGTGAAAATAAAAAATCATTTTTCTTTCCTCAAAAATGATGTTTTAGCAAGCATTTTTTTATTTTCACAAGGGTAACAGGAGAAATTGGACCCCAGTAATTGTTGCGCAGTTTATCCTGAGTATGCTGGTACCCCATATGTGGGGGTAAACCACTGTTTGGGCACACGTCGGGGCTCGGAAGGGAGGGAGCACCATTTGACTTTTTGAATACGAGATTGGCTGGAATCAATGGTGGCGCCATGTTGCGTTTGGAGACCCCTGATGTGCCTAAACAGTGGTAACCCCTCAATTCTACCTCCAACACACCCCTAACTCTAATCCCAACTGTAGCCATAACCCTAATCACACCCCTAACCACAACCCTAATTCCAACCCTAACCCTAAGGCTATGTGCCCACGTTGCGGATTCGTGCATCATTTTTGAAAAATCCGCTGGTAAAAGGCACTGCGTTTTACCTGCGGATTTTCCGTGGATTTCCAGTATTTTTTGTGCGGATTTCACCTGCGGATTCCTATTGAGGAACAGGTGTAAAACGCTGCGGAATCCGCACAAAGAATTGACATGCTGCGGAAAATACAACGCAGCGTTTCCGCGCGGTATTTTCCGCACCATGGGCACAGCGGATTTGGTTTCCATATGTTTACATGGTACTGTAAACCTGATGGAACATTGCTGCGGATCCTCAGCGGCCAATCCGCACCGTGTGCACATAGCCTAATTCTAAAGGTATGTGCACACGCTGCGGAAAACGCTGTGGATCCGCAACAGTTTCCCATGAGTTTACAGTTCAATGTAAACCTATGGGAAACAAAAATCGCTGTACACATGCTGCGGAAAAACTGCACGGAAACGCAGCGGTTTACATTCCGCAGCATGTCACTTCTTTGTGCGGATTCCGCAGCAGTTTTACAACTGCTCAAATAGAAAATCGCAGTTGTAAAACCGCAGTGAAATGCGCAGAAAAAACGCGGTAAATCCGCCATAAATACGCAGCGGTTTAGCACTGCGGATTTATCAAATCCGCAGCAGAAAAATCTGCAGAGGACCAGAATACGTGTGCACATACCGAAACCCTAGCCCTAACCCTAGCCCTAACCCTAGCCCTAACCCTAGCCCTAACCCTAGCCCTAACCCTAGCCCTAACCCTAGCCCTAACCCTACCCTAACCCTAGCCCTAACCCTAGCCCTAACCCTAGCCCTAACCCTAGCCCTAACCCTAGCCCTAACCCTACCCCTAACCCTACCCCTAACCATACCCCTAACCCTATTCTAACATTAGTGGGAAAAAAAAAAATCTTTATTTTTTATTGTCCCTACCTATGGGGGTGACAAAGGGGAGCATGGGGGGGTGGATCGGAGCACGGGGGGGGGGGGGGGGGTGTGGAACGGAGCACGGGGGGTGGGTGGAACGGAGCACGGGGGGGTGGGGGTTGAACGGAGCACGGGGGGGGGGGTGGATCGGAGTGCAGGGGGGGTGATTGGAGCACGGGGGGAGCGGACAAAAGCACGGGGGGAGCCGGAGCACAGGACGGAGGGGAGCCGGAGCAGTGTACCGGCCAGATCGGAGGGCTGGGGGGGCGATCGGTGGGGTGGGGTGGGGGCACATTATTGTTTCCAGCCATGGCCGATGATATTGCAGCATCGGCCATGGCTGGATTGTAAAATTTCACCAGTTATAATAGGTGAAATATTACAAATCGCTCTGATTGGCAGTTTCACTTTCAACAGCCAATCAGAGCGATCGTAGCCACGGGGGGGTGAAGCCACCCCCCCTGGGCTAAACTACCACTCCCCCTGTCCCTGCAGATCGGGTGAAATGGGAGTTAACCCTTTCACCCGATCTGCAGGGACGCGATCTTTCCATGACGCCACATAGGCGTCATGGGTCGGATTGGCACCGACTTTCATGACGCCTACGTGGCGTCAAAGGTCGGGAAGGGGTTAAAGTGAGTGTGTAAATGTTCAGCATCCGGGTCCGTTTGCTCGACAGGCGGCACACTGACTTAGGCTACTTTCACACTAGCGTCGGAATCTCCCCGTCGCAACGTTTTTTGCTCCCGGCAGTCCGCCACAACACTGCGCAACCGTCGCAAGACGGTTGCGACGTGTGGCAAAGCGTCGCAATGCGTTGCTAATGTTTATCTATGGGGCAAAAGCGGAACCTGCAAACAACTTTGCAGGATGCGTTTTTTGCCATAAACAACGCATTGCGACGTCTGGAAAAAAACGCCAGTGTGAAAGTAGCCTTAGTAATGTGTGTACTAGTAAACACTGATTTTTCATTCCTGAGGAAAATGATCTCAGCATGCTCTAGTGCGCCAATTTCTGAAAGTGACTTGCCCGAGTTTTAGTAAAGCTGTCCTTATAGTATAAGAACCACCGAATGAGATTTCCTTACACCACGCTGTGCCGCCATCTCATTCAACTGCATAGGGCAGAACACATACAATGAGTGGAGACCATTGCCGGGTTCATCTTCGTTTGTTATAGACCCCAACAGGGAACATGGAAAAGGACCATTGGGATAAAATGCCAACTAAAATGAGACCCCATTAATGGCTACTAATGTAACACCTTACTGTAAGCACTTTCACAAAAATAAATATTTCAGGCTGCCTGTAGATGAGCTTGATAACCCCTATAACCCAACTACATGGAGCGAGAGCAGCCAGGAGAACACAGCACAGGGAATTACCATGATACAATATCTGTTTTTGCTTGCTTGTATGTAATCTACTTCTCTTGTCATTTTCAGCATAACACAATGGAGTCCTTACTGCAGCGCGGAGAGAAACTGGATGACTTGGTCAGTAAATCAGAAGTGCTAGGAACACAGTCCAAGGCCTTCTATAAAACGGTGAGTATCGCACACCAGAAGTCATGCATTGATCTACTTAGTACAATTCCTCCTCATTAGAAGGGCCGATTTCCAATCAGATCATAAAGTGCAATTGGCTGTAATCTGGACGGAAACCTGACAGTGTTTATTCCTGCTTCATTAGGCAGCACGGTGGCTCAGTGGTTAGCACTGTGGCTTTACAGCGCTGGAGTCCTGGGTCTGCAAGGAGTTGCATGTTCTCCCTGTATTTATGTAGGTTTCCTCCGGGTTCTCCAGTTTACTCCCACACTCCAAAGACATAGTGATAGGAATAATAGATTGTGAACCCCAATGATGGCAGTATATACAATACACTGATGGCACAATATAAGTAAGGAAAATACTGTAAATAAAAAATTGGGAGTCCGTTCACTTCTTGTTAAATGTCATATCGCTTCGATATGTCATCACTGTATGATCAGAGGGGATCCAACCCAGCCGACAGATTAACTCTTAGCCAGTGAAATAATAGCATAGCGGTTGTCCTTGTCAACCCAGAAGTCTTTACGACCTTTTGGGAACCTAAACATGTACCAAAACCATGAGGAAAATGTTGTGCCAGTATTTCTTTTTTTTTTTTGTACATTTTAATAAATCGGCAAAAAAAATGTTTTTTCTTTTTTTTTTTTTTATAAAAACCTATTAACCGCCAAAAGCAAGCGACACTACTCTATCCTCCTCCTCCTGGACCTGTCCTCTGCCTTTGACACAGTGGGCCATTCCCTATTTTTACAGACCTCTCATCCCTTGGCATCACAGACTTGGCCCTAACCTGGATCTCATCATACCTAACAGACCGGACATTCAGTGTCTCCCACTCACACACCACCTCCTCACCTCACACCTTTGGCCTGGGACAGCTCAGAATCTCACAGCTTTCAGTATCACCTCTATGCTGATGACACACAGATCTACATCTCTGGACCAGATATCACCTCCCTACTAACCAGAATCCCTCAATGTCTGTCTGCTATTTCATCCTTCTTCTCCACTAGATTTCTAAAACTTAATATGGACAAAACAGAATTCATCATCTTTCCCCCATCTCACGTGACTCCCCCCCCCAGTGAACCTATCCATTACAGTTAACGGCTGCCCACTCTCCCCAGTCCCACAAGCTCGCTGCCTCGGGGTAATCCTTGACGCTGATCTCTCCTTCAAACCATATATCCAAGCCCTCTCCACTTCCTGCCGCCTTCAGCTCAAAAATATTTCACGGATCCGTACATTCCTAAACCAAGAATCTGCAAAAACCCTAGTCCGTGCCCTCATCATCTCTCGCCTTGACTACTGCAACCTCCTGCTCTGTGGCCTCCCCTCTAACACTCTCGCACCCCTCCAAGCTATTATAAACGCTGCTGCCCGACTAATCCACCTGTCCCCCCGCTATTCCCCAGCCTCTCCTTTCTGTCAACCCTTCACTGGCTCACCATTGCCCAGAGACTCCAGTACAAAACCCTAACCATGACGTACAAAGCCATCCACAACCTGTCTCCTCCATACATCTGTGACCTCGTCTCCCGGTACTTTCCTGCACGCAACCTCCAATCCTCACAAGATCTCCTTGCATAGGCAGCATCAATAGTAAAAAAGTTGGTCACACAGGGTTAATAGCAGCGTTAAAGGAGTGCGCTACACCGCGGCATAACGCGGTCCATTAGCTCTACCATTAACCCTGTGTGAGCGCTAACTGGAGGGGAGTATGGAGCGGGCACTGACTGCGGGGGGAAGGAGCGACCATTTTGCCGCCGGACTGTGCCCGTCGCTGTTTGGTCGTGGCAATGGTCGTGGGCGTTTTGACACGATCAATCAGCGACTTGTATTTCCATGGCAGACAGAGGCCGCGACCAGTGAATATCCGTGACAGAAAGAAAGACGGAAGTGACCCCTAGACAATTATATACTAGATTGGTGCAGATAAACACTATTAGGGAGCGAGACAACCCTACACCGCATAACATTGGAAGAAGGAACATAAATAGAGCGATCTCGCCCATTAGAAGATATCAGTCACGTTCAGGAAGTTTATCAATCCTAATGGTCCCATGGCAGCCGGGAGAGCGGTCTAGTCCTATAGAACCCTACTGATAATAACGGGCTGGAAAAGGGCCGTGGAAAGTGCACAGCACACCTGGTCTGTGTGTCATGCAATATTTTTTTTTTTTCCCTTGCACCCATTGACTTCCATTGCGTTTCAGACATTTTTCACTCTCTAATTGCACTCTCCGATTTTATATGCAGATGTGAGCACACCCTTACTACAGAATTGCAAGTTTCTGGTGATTGAGGGGTTAATGTAATATTGATGTTTTCCTGCATTTGATTGAATTGATGACTGACTTTTTTATGACTATTTGTAACCTCTGCTCTTTCCATTTAAGGCACGGAAGCAGAATTCATGCTGCGGAATCATGTGATTGGCGGACAGTGATGGAGACTGGATGAAAAGACAATGAACAAACACTAAATATCAGGGCTGACGCACCAAATCAGCTACCACTCAGCCTTTCCCATCCCCAGCAGGGGGCAGTATAGGTGGTTACTGTCCTCAGGTCAATTTTTTTTTACCCTCATTTATTGGGGGTAGCGGGTCTTTTTTTTTTTTTTTCTCCTCCACATTAATATACATTCACTTTTGACTGCAGACGTGTTTTCTGTGGCCCCCAGTATGAAGTGACAGCCCCCCTCCAGAGGATTGTGCTGACCATAATCTGAGGGGGGCTGGCCATAATCTGTTCCAGTGCAAACATTCCTGTGATCTCTAGGTGATACCAAGTATCGCCGCCGCCGTTCTGTGTCCTAACCCGTCACCAAGCTGCAGAGTGATGTGCGTGACCTGGTAACCTGTAATGTACTAATGCTATACTAACTGTTATCTCCCTGGGAGGAAATGGGCTAACTGTCAGTCCGCTTCTTCCCGTAACACTCGCGCACTTGTTTAGTGTAAAGTTATTTTAACCCCTGTTCCTCAATTATCCCGGACATTGTCTTAACTGTGGTTAACCTTGTAGTATTTGCCAGATGGATTTTTTTTCTTTTTTTTTTTTTTTTCTTTTTTCCTGGAGAACTCATTCTGAAGTTAAATCATGAAATGCGGAGAATAATTCTGCACATCCATCCGAAAACCTGCACTCCACAAATGATTTTTGTCATGTCCTCGATGCCTAAGATCTTACTGCTCTCACCACCTTGTCTTATCCAAAAAGAAGAAAGTCTTCAACCGATGGATCTAGTTCCCCTGAGGACCCTTATCGTGTGGACGGTTTAATTCTCATGCTGTATAGATAAGTTATTAACGTATTTCAGTGTTTCATTTTGGGTTGTTTTTTTGTTTTGTTTTTTTTCTGATCTCCAGCGATTGAATTATTTTTTTTCAAATTTATTTCTGATAAACCTTGTATTTTAATAAAGATTGGCGAACCTTTCTGTACCAAATATTGAAGATGATAACACATTTGTAGATGTTTGAAAGCAGTTCTGTTCATGTTTTATTCCAACCCGGATGAAGCACTGGCTTAGCAATGCAGGCAGGTTTATGCCAAAATGGTCCATGCACTTTCTATCAACTTGATAGTCAGTAGTGAGCGGACATGCTCAGATATCGGAGCATGCTCGGGTGCTAACCAAGTGTCTTCGTGTGGTCTAATACAGGAATTTTTGTGTACTCACCGTAAAATCCTTTTCTCCGAGCCACTCATTGGGGACACAGGACCATGGGTGTATGCTGCTGTCACTAGGAGACTGACTCTAACAAAATTAACTCCTCCTCTGCAGTATACACCTACCACTGGCTCCAACCGAATCAGTTCAGTGACAAAGCAGTAGGAGATCAAAATCATCAAATATGGATACATGTCAAACCAAAGAACAAACAAACATAGCCATAAGGCCAATAGAGTGGGTGCTGTGTCCCCCAATGAGTGGCTCGGAGAAAGGGATTTTATGGTAAGTACCCAAAAATCCCTATTTCTTCTTCGCCTCATTGGGGGACACAGGACCATGGGACGTCCCAAAGCAGTCCATGGGTGGGAACCGACAGGACAGACAACCTCACGCACCAACTTCCCAGAGATGCGTCACCGCCATCTGAAAGATCTGTCTTCCTAGACTGGCATCTGCTAAAGGCTGAGTGCGAATGTTGTAGTGCTTCAAGAGGGTGTGCAGACTGAACCACCAACGCCTGGTTCTGAATGGTCCAGGAAACATTCACTGAACAAATGGAGTGTGCCCTAATCCCACTGGAATAGGCCTGCCTCTGACGCAGTAAGACTCCTGAATAGCCAAGCGTATCCAGCTGGCTATTGTGGATTTGGGCATGGCTAGTCTCTTCCTGTGAACCTCTGGAAGAACAAATACGGCATCCTTCTTGCGGAAGAACTCCGTTTGGGAGATGTATCTACTGAAAGCCCTCATGAGATCTAGAGTGTGGAGAGCCCTCTCAAAAGGGGTATTGGTGCCGGTCAAAATGAGGGCAGGACGATGTCCTCGTTAAGGGAAGAGACCACCTTGGGTAAAAAGGACGGAGATGATTGGAGAACCACCCTGTACTGGTGAAAAAAAAGAAAAGGAACTCGACCGGAAGAGCGGCTAGCTCCGATCTCCTCCTCATCGAAGTTACCGCAACCAGGATGACGACCTTCCAGGAAAGGAGAGTTAGAGATGTCCTGCAGCTGCTCAAACAGAGCCTCCTGCGGAACACCCAGGACCAAGATAGGGTCCCTGACGTCCAACGGCCCTTTGTAGGGGGGCACCACGTGAGATGCCCCCTGAAAGAAAGTCTACACATGTAGCTTAGCTACAATCCAGAAGTGAAGCAAAACCAATAAGGTCAGAACGGAGAAGGCAGGGAGAGAACGACTGCGATCCCTACACCCTGTGAAAAACGCTTTCCAGGTGTGAAAAATGTGCTCCGATAAATGCGCCCCGATATAGGTTTCCAAACGTGAAACAGAGGAAACCACCTCCCGGGAGAACCCCACTCAGATTAGGACCCAGGATCCAATGGCCAGACCGGCAAGCACAGGGCCCAGGTGGCAGATTGGGCCCTGGGAGAACCAATCTGGTCAATCCAGTGGCCGCCAGGAGACGATTTAGCTTAGCCAACTCCGCATACCATGCCCGGCGAGGCCGATCCACAGACAGGGATCGCCGGAATCCCTGCCGCTTTGATCGTCCCAATGACCCTTGGAAGTAACAGGACGAATCTGATGCCATGAACGGAAGGTGTATCCACCCCAATGACCTCTGGGTCCCGGGGCCGGCTATGAGCCCGGGAACTTTGGCGTTTAGCCATGACTCACTCAGGTCCCCATCGAGTCCACCAGCGATGGCAAATCTTTGACCACTTTCCCGCAACAAGACCCTGACGGCTGAGGAAGTCTGGCTCCCAGCTTTCTACTCTCAGGATGTGAACCGCTGAGATGATGGAGTGTGACATCACGAACCAGTGGAGAATGTGTTCCACCTCACGACTTGCCGCTCTGCTGCAGAAGGTTCCATGATAATTGATATACGCCACAGCCGTGGCGTCTAACTATATTCAGATGGGGCGACCCACCAGCTGGGCGAAGGGAACAGCTTCCATACTGCCACTGTCTTGCCCAGGTCCCCCATGTTGAAGCGGATGGGGTGAGGGTAAGGACGACAAAGTGCCCTGGCTCCCTATTGAAGGCCTAGGACTTTGTCTCGAGGGAGAATCACCAACCCTCAAGAAGTGTCCAGAGTCATGCCTAAAAAGGATATCTGCTGGGATGGGGGAAGACTTGCTTAAGTTTATCATCCTGCCCAGGTGAGAAAGTGTATCCATAATGATACGCACACACTCCACACAGACCTGGAAAAGACGGGCCCTTGATTAGAAGGTCATTTAGGTAAAGCAACAAGACCATGCTTTGAAAGTGTAAATTGGACATGACGTCCGCCATGACCTTTATGAACACTCTGGGGGAGGTAGTGAGGCCGAAGGACAAGGCTGTGAACTGGAAATGTTCCTCATGGACAGCGAAGTGCAGGAACTTCTGGCTCCATCCTTGAAGAGCCGAACCTTGACAAATTTTTTAGGAGTTTTAGGTCCAGTATGGGCCTCACTGTTACATCTTTCTCGAGATGGGAAGAACCTTGCTGGAGGGCAATTCGTTGTGAACGACAGAGAGCCAGGCATGACGAAACTTGAGTAGACGGCCGCCTGCTCCACTGGTGTCGACCAGGTAAAGCCACTAGTAATTTGGGCGAGAATCTACGGAACTTTGATCCTTTAGATCTGAACTGCTTAGGTTGGATCTTCCATGACTGGTTGGTCTAATACGAAACCTGGGGATCTTTGTCCCCATGAGGGGAGCACCCCGATCCAGAAGAGTTGGTTGTGGTGGACCAACCGGGTTGTTGCGAAAGGACCGGAAACGAGACTTGTGGGTGGTGAAAGGGATGCTTAACTTTCCACTGGGGGAGGAATTTACTCTTCCCACCTGTGACACAGCTTCTCTCTGATCAAACGTCCTGCAGGAAAGGGTTCCCAGAAGGGCAGCCGGTGAGCAAAGATGCCCACTGGGATCGGAGAAGGCACTCTCGCTCTGAATGAGAAGCCCCAAGTGGGTGGGCGGAGCCGCCGACATGATGTGAGCGAATGGATGGAGCTACCGGCTTGTGGACTAGTACAGGCTGAAGCCGGGGACTAAATTTCCGGCGCCGCCCGGGAACGCACCCCGGGAACCATGACTTGGTCTGTGGGAGCCCCTCTGACCTAGGTACTCGCCTGTTCGCCAGAGCAGAAGAAATGCAGAGCTATCACTCTGCCTGCAGGTCAGGGGGCTACAGTATGGACGGTGCAGGAACCCTCAATCCACCATCCCTTAGGGAGGTGGAGAGGGACCATCCACCTCCTTCCATCACTGCTGCTCTATCAGTGGTGATACAGTGGGTGCTGCTCAGACACCATCAGAGCCTCTGGACATCCTAAGGGTGCACTCCCCTAGGATGGGACAGGACAGTTGTCCGGCTGTAAGCCTGGCTCAGAAGGGGGCAGAGGCGTATCTAGGGTTTCTGGCACCTGGGGCAAGAATTCATTTTGGCCCCCGGACATGCGCAATTTACACACTTAGTCATGTACCGATGAGCCTCTCTCCCTAATGCTCTCAGTATTCAGTGAAAAACAAGCTCGTTATGACAGGACCATAAGTATGAAAATATGAGTGAAGTGTCCATGTGACGACTACTGGAACCTGCAGAGCTGAATCCTGACATCGCAGTCTTCTGAATTTTCACAACGAATGCACTGCACACTTTTAGGATTCTCCCTTGCTGGTGGACCGTCATGTCAATACAAGTATGTGATTTGTGTGCTTCCGACCACATTCCGACTAGACGTGCCCGGCCTCGCTCAGTTCATTTTGATTGAGTGAGGCCACACATGTTTAGTCAGCACGTGACCGCATGTATGTAAATCGACAGCACGAGAGAATCCTGACAGCGTGCAGTGTGCACTCTGAGAACTCATAAGTCTGCAGTCACAAAGAATGACTGCAGACTCATTACAAACCTGGACATCCCCTTTAATGCTCCTAACATAAATAAAAGGCTGCCGTCACACTAGCAGTATTTGGTCAGTATTTTACATCAGTATTTGTAAGCCAAAACCAGGAGTGGGTGATAAATGCAGAAGTGATGCATATGTTTCTATTCTACTTTTCCTCTATTTGTTCCACTCCTGGTTTTGGCTTACACATACTGATGTAAAATACTGACCAAATACTGCTAGTGTGACGGCAGCCTTAGTATCACAAATAACATTTACATCTAGGTACCTTATAGATGACGTCGTCTCTGGAGTCATTCTCCTTTGGTACATGCTCTTCACACTGACCTCTCCTTTCCATACCGGCCCCCTCTTCACAATGTCCTCTCATACTGTGTCCCCCTATAGGGCTCAGTATTTATACTGTACTCTCATCACACTCCCCCTCCTTGGTATACTGTCCCCTTCTGGCTGTGCCCTTACACTGTCCCCCCATGCTACGCCCCCACTACTGTTTCTATTCTGTGCCCACTCACTTTTCTCCCCCCATACTGTCTCCTCACACTTCCCCTCCCTCCTCATACTGTCTCCTCTCACATTCCCCTGTTCACCATAATGTCTCCTCATATTTACCCCCTCACTTTCTATACTGCCTGCTCATACTGTGTCTGCACACATCCCATCACCCTCACTCCCGATACTCTGTCCACATACATTTTTCACATCGCTACTCATACTGTGTCCACATACATTCCCCCGTTCGCTCCTCATACTGTCTGCACCCATCCCCCATACTGTTTCCTCATATGCCCCCCATTCCCCAGTACTGTTTCCTCATACATGCCCCCTATTCCCCAGTAGTGTTTCCTCATACATGCCCCCAATTTCCCTATACTGTTTCCTCATACATGCCCCCTATTCCCCAGTAGTGTTTCCTCATACATGCCCATTATTTTCCTCTACCCCACCCCATCATTGCTCTCTTCACCACCTCCATCTTTGCCTTCACCACCACCATCATTGCTTTCTCCCCCACCACCCCATAATTTCCCATTCCACAACCTCCATCATTTCCTCCTTTGCCTTTTCCAACATATCGATCATTTTCTCTTCCCCCACCATCCCGATCACTGCCCTCTCCACCACCTCCATCATTTTTCTTTGCCTTTTCCACCATATCCATCATTTTCTCTTCCCTCACCATCCCCATCATTTCCCTTTCCACCACCATCATTGTCCTTTCCGCCGCCATCACCATACTTGCCCATTCCTGCACTTCCATCATTTTGTCCCCCTCCAATATCAGTGTGCTTTCCACCACCACAATCCTTGTCCATTCTACCACAACCAACATTTCTTCCCCCCCTCATTATTGCCCTTTCCACCACATCCATCATTTCCTCCTCCCCCTCCATCCCAATTATTGCCCTCTTCCCGTCAGCCCCATCATTGCCCTCTCCTCCCCGTACACACACACACACACACAAAACCATTTACGTCTGCACATTCGCCCGCAGCCCTACGCATGCACACACACAGCACCTCTCACCCACAGTGGCATGTAAAAGTTTGGGCACCCCTGGTCAAAATTACTGTTATTGTGAACAGTTAAAATAGAACTCTTTGGCCACAATGATCAAAGGTATGTGTGGAGAAAAAAAAGACAGTATTTCAGAAAAAGAACATCTCGCCAACCATGGGAGTGGATCAATCATGTTTTGGAGTTGTCTTGAAGCCAATGGGATGGGGAATATTTCACAGGCAGAGGGAAGAATGGATTCAATTAAATTTCAACAAATTCTTGATGCAAATATGTAAAAAAGCTGAATTTGAAAAGAGCCTGGCTTCTACAAATGGATGATGATCCTAAACACATGTCAAAAGCCACATCAGACTACGTCAAAAGGTGCAAGCTGAAGGTTTTACAATGGCTCTCACAGTCCCCTGATCTGAACATCACTGAAAATCTGTCACTAGACCTCAAAATAGCAGTGCATGCAAGACGACCCAGGAATCACACAGAACTGCAAGAATTTTTCAAGGTAGAATGGAAAAAATTCCCTCAAACAAGAATTGAAAGACCCTTGTATGGCTACAAAAAGCGTTCGCAAGCTGTAATAGTTTTAAAAGGGGGGCTACTAGGTACTAACCATGCAGGATGCCCAAACTTTTGCATGAGCTCATTTTCCTTTTTGTAATTTTTAAAATGTAAAGATGAAAAAATATGTTTTTTACAAAAATACAAAGGAAATGTGTCATCTTAAACTTTAGGCCTTTTAGAGATGATTTAATCTTCAACATGCTTAACTGTTCACAATAACTAATTTTGACTAGGGGTGCCCAAACTTTTACATGCCACTATATATATACACACACGCACAACACACACAGCACCTCTCACCTATATACACACACGCACAACACACAGCACCTTTCACCTATATACACACACGCACAACACACACAGCACCTCTCCTTTATACACACGCACAACACACACACACAGCACCTCTCACCTATATACACACATGCACAACACACACACAAACAGCACCTCTCGCCTATATACACACACGCACAACACACACAGCACCTCTCACCTCTATATATACACACACACAATTTACTACCGTTGCCCCTGTCCCCTGCTCTCTCCCAATCCTGGCTGCAGGCTCCATATAGCCGACCAACCCAACCAGCCCCCTTAAATATCAAACATCTGATTCTAAGTTCAGTAGGTGTCTTCAGCTCCATTACCCGGCCGGTCCCCGCGGTCTGGAGCTGGAGCACACCACCTTAACACCACAACGCAGCAGCCTGTGCTTCGCTTGCCCTGCTGCATCTGTGTGAAGAGTGACATCACCACTAGGGTTGAGCGACCTTGACCTTTTTAGAGTCGAGTCGTGTTTCGCGAAACCCGACTATCTTAGAGTCTAGTCGAGTGGAATCGGCCGATTATCGCGAAAAGTCGGATATCGCCCGAAACACGAAACCCAATGCAAGTCAATGGGGGAGCATAGTCGGCAGTGAGTGGAGGCCAGGAAAACACCTACACTGCCCATTTTAATGGCAAAAACATCCATTCTTTTTACTGAAGCTTGTCAATCGTAATTTAGCTTATAATAATTGGAAGGCATTTGAAATTGGGGGTCATTTGGCTAAAGTTGTGGGGGGTAGGGCTGGTTCAAGTAATTAGTGGGCCCAGGAAATCTGGAACGCGTCACGGCAGTGGAGCAGGGAGAGGAAAGTATTTCAACTTTGCAAGTGCTGTGATCCTGAGCAAGCAGGGGGGGCCCACTCGTTGGCACTGGCACAGGGCCCCTCAAAGTACAGCGGTGTGTTTGCACGGCGGGGGCGCCTCCCACCGGCAGCAACACTTTTGCGTACTATGAGAGGCCCTGTGCCAGTGACGTCGCCAACTAGTATCCCTCCCCCCACCTGATGAAGGAACCTGCACTTTCATCTGCACCTTCCTCTTTGTCCCCGTGTAAGGTGGTATGGTATGCGGGAAGAGGAACCTGACTTTCAGCAGGGTCACAATCTTGCTGTGTAGCGTGCACGGGGAATTTAGCGTTATGGGTCAATGTACCAGCAGACTCATCTATCACTGGCTGGGCAATGGGCAGGATGAGGAGGAAACACAGATATAGGCCCAAAGAATAAAGTGGGCTAAATGCAGTTCAAAATTGGTAACACAGGACTAACCAGGGGGCATTGCAGTGGAGGACAACTGGAATGAGAGGCTGACACAGAGAGTAGGCCCAAATCAGTAAGTAGTCGAAATGCAGTTCAAAATTGGCAACCGCAGTAAACAGGCAGCACAGCTTTGTTCAGTGGAGGAGAACAGCAAGGAGTGGCAGACACCGATAGTAGGCCCCAACCCAACTAGTAGGCCAAATGCAGTCTAACATTAACAACTACTTAACGAGAGCCTGAAAATGGAATTTCAGGACAGGAAACCAGGAGAACAGCAAGGAGTGGCAGACACCGATAGTAGGCCCCAACCCAACTAGTACGCCAAATGCAGTTGTTCCATTCAACCACAATTTAATGAGAGCCTGAACATAGAAGCTCAGGAAAGGCAACCTTGAGAACACCTTGTAGTGTAACACACCATCTCTCTACACCCCATACCCAATTTGTAGGCCTAATGCAGTGTAGTTTCCAACAACTACTAAACGAGAGCAGGAAGATCGAAGCAATGGCGAGGAAACCTGGGGAACACCTTGGAGTGGAACACACCATCTCTCTACACCCCATACCCAATTTGTAGGCCTAATGCACTGTAGTTTCCAACAACTACTAAACGAGAGCATTAAGATCGCAGCAATGGCGAGGAAACCTGGGGAACACCTTGGAGTGGAACACACCATCTCTCTACACCCCATACCCAATTTGTAGGCCTAATGCACTGTAGTTTCCAACAACTACTAAACGAGAGTCGGAAGACCGAAGCAATGTGGATGAAACCTGGGGAACACCTTGGAGTGTAACACACCATCTCTCTACACCCCATACCCAATTTGTAGGCCTAATGCAGCGTAGTTTCCAACAACTACTAAACGAGAGCATTAAGATCGAAGCAATGGCGAGGAAACCTGGGGAACACCTTGGAGTGGAACACACCATCTCTCTACACCCCATACCCAATTTGTAGGCCTAATGCACTGTAGTTTCCAACAACTACTAAACGAGAGCAGGAAGATCGAAGCAATGGAGAGGAAACCTGGGGAACACCTTGGAGTGTAACACACCGTCTCTCTACACCCCATACCCAATTTGTAGGCCTAATGCAGTGTAGTTTCCAACAACTACTAAACGAGAGCAGGAAGATCGAAGCAATGGCGAGGAAACCTGGGGAACACCTTGGAGTGGAACACACCATCTCTCTACACCCCATACCCAATTTGTAGGCCTAATGCACTGTAGTTTCCAACAACTACTAAACGAGAGCATTAAGATCGCAGCAATGGCGAGGAAACCTGGGGAACACCTTGGAGTGGAACACACCATCTCTCTACACCCCATACCCAATTTGTAGGCCTAATGCACTGTAGTTTCCAACAACTACTAAACGAGAGCAGGAAGATCGAAGCAATGGAGAGGAAACCTGGGCAACACCTTGGAGTGTAACACACCGTCTCTCTACACCCCATACTCAATTTGTAGGCCTAATGCAGTGTAGTTTCCAACAACTACTAAACGAGAGCATTAAGATCGCAGCAATGGCGAGGAAACCTGGGGAACACCTTGGAGTGGAACACACCATCTCTCTACACCCCATACCCAATTTGTAGGCCTAATGCACTGTAGTTTCCAACAACTACTAAACGAGAGCAGGAAGATCGAAGCAATGGAGAGGAAACCTGGGGAACACCTTGGAGTGTAACACACCGTCTCTCTACACCCCATACCCAATTTGTAGGCCTAATGCACTGTAGTTTCCAACAACTACTAAACGAGAGCAGGAAGATCGAAGCAATGGCGAGGAAACCTGGGGAACACCTTGGAGTGGAACACACCATCTCTCTACACCCCATACCCAATTTGTAGGCCTAATGCACTGTAGTTTCCAACAACTACTAAACGAGAGCATTAAGATCGCAGCAATGGCGAGGAAACCTGGGGAACACCTTGGAGTGGAACACACCATCTCTCTACACCCCATACCCAATTTGTAGGCCTAATGCACTGTAGTTTCCAACAACTACTAAACGAGAGCATTAAGATCGCAGCAATGGCGAGGAAACCTGGGGAACACCTTGGAGTGAAACACACCATCTCTACACCCCAGACCCAACTTGTAGGCCGAATGCAGTGTTGTTTTCAACAACTACTTAAGAAGAGCCTGAAGATCAAAGCTCAGAAAAGGCAACCCGGGGAACACCTTGGAGCGGCAGACACTGGTAGTAGGCTGTAAACCCCAAATTTTGGTCAATGGAGTTTATGAAATGCTCCAGGGGTACACAGGCAGCATTGGTGTGGTAAGCGGAGGGCAATTTATATTTGGGACTGCAGACAGACTTTGTAGGCTGTCCCCTGTGGACCATGCATCCACAACATTAACCCAGTGCGCCGTAATGGACATCTAACCTTTCGTGGACATGCCTACTGGTCCATGCATCTGTTGTCAGGTGCACCTTTCTACTATTAGATAGCCAGAGAGCATGGACAATGCAGATTTTTACATGATGCTGTAGTGCTGGGATGGCTTTTCTCGCAAAAGAAGTGACGACTGGGTAGCTCTTACCGTGGTACAGCGTAGTCCATCTGGGCTTTATAATTGTAAAATAGAGAATAAAAATTGGCTGTATGCACTTTAAAATAGGTTACAGGGGTACACGGGCGGCAGTGGTCTGGTCAGTGTAGTTGTAGTAGAAAGAAGGGACCGCAGACAGGCTTCGAAGGCCTAACATAACAAATTGGACAGGCTGTAGGCACTTTTACATTGGTTCCAGGGGTACACGGGCAGCAGTACAATGGTCAGTGGAGGCCAAGTGGAAGGAGGGACCGCAGACAGGCTTCGAAGGCCTAACATAAAAAAATAGGGCTGTTGGCAATTTACAATTGGTTCCAGGGGTACACGGGCAGCAGTACAATGGCCAGTGGAGGACTAGTGGAAGGAGGGACCGCAGACAGGCTTCGAAGGCCTAACATAACAAAAATAGGGGTGCAGGCAATTTAACATTGGTTCCAGGGGTACACGGGCAGCAGTGGTCTGGTCAGTGTAGTAGTAGTAGAAAGAAGGGACTGCAGACAGGCTTCGAAGGCCTAACATAACAAAATTGGGCTGTTGGCAATTTAAAATTGGTTCCAGGGGTACACGGGCAGCAGTACAATGGTCAGTGGAGGACTAGTGGAAGGAGGGACCGCAGACAGGCTTCGAAGGCCTAACATAACAAAAATAGGGGTGCAGGCAATTTAACATTGGTTCCAGGGGTACACGGGCAGCAGTGGTCTGGTCAGTGTAGTAGTAGTAGAAAGAAGGGACTGCAGACAGGCTTCGAAGGCCTAACATAACAAAATTGGGCTGTTGGCAATTTAAAATTGGTTCCAGGGGTACACGGGCAGCAGTACAATGGTCAGTGGAGGCCTAGTGGAAGGAGGGACCGCAGACAGGCTTCGAAGGCCTAACATAACAAAAATAGGGGTGCAGGCAATTTAACATTGGTTCCATGGGTACACGGGCAGCAGTGGTCTGGCCAGTGTAGTAGTAGTAAAAAGAAGGGACTGCAGACAGGCTTCGAAGGCCTAACATAACAAAATTGGGCTGTTGGCAATTTAAAATTGGTTCCAGGGGTACACGGGCAGCAGTACAATGGTCAGTGGAGGACTAGTGGAAGGAGGGACCGCAGACAGGCTTCGAAGGCCTAACATAACAAAAATAGGGGTGCAGACAATTTAACATTGGTTCCAGGGGTACACGGGCAGCAGTGGTCTGGTCAGTGTAGTAGTAGTAGAAAGAAGGGACTGCAGACAGGCTTCGAAGGCCTAACATAACAAAATTGGGCTGTTGGCAATTTACAATTGGTTCCAGGGGTACACGGGCAGCAGTACAATGGTCAGTGGAGGACTAGTGGAAGGAGGGACCGCAGACAGGCTTCGAAGGCCTAACATAACAAAAATAGGGGTGCAGGCAATTTAACATTGGTTCCAGGGGTACACGGGCAGCAGTGGTCTGGTCAGTGTAGTAGTAGTAGAAAGAAGGGACTGCAGACAGGCTTCGAAGGCCTAACATAACAAAATTGGGCTGTTGGCAATTTAAAATTGGTTCCAGGGGTACACGGGCAGCAGTACAATGGTCAGTGGAGGCCTAGTGGAAGGAGGGACCGCAGACAGGCTTCGAAGGCCTAACATAACAAAAATGTCAATACAATGGTATTGTCAGTGCCAGTCATTGAAGGATGTCAGCGCATAGACTAAACATTGGTGGAGCTGTGAGAGATAATTTTGCAAGTGGTAGAGCACTGTTTGAGCTGGGGGGGGGGGAACTGTCTTGTGGCCGGCGGTACAGGCCCAGGGCCCCTCATATTACAACGGTGTGTCTGACGTTGGGTGCGCACCACCACCGCCAGAGACACTTTATTGTACTATGAGGGACCCAGTGGCAGTGCCGTCGACCAAAAGCGGGCACACCCACCTCTTCAGAAAAAAAACAGCACTCTCACGGGTGCTGGCGCCAAGTGGCGATACCACGGCCCCGTGTGGGGAGTTTGGCCATTTAGGGAGGTGTAAACATGTTGTATGATGGACAATCAGGTGCAGCAAATTACGATATTGGAAAAGTCATTCATAATAGTCCACAGGCAAGACCTTTTCATAGGAAGGCTAGGTGTCAGCCGGGCAAGGTGGGGCAAAAGATTTCGAAATCCAGTTGTGGTTCATTTTAATGAAGGTTAGATCATCTACATTTTGGGTAGCCAGACGAGTCCTTTTTTCTGTTAGTATTGAACCTGCAGCACTGAATACTCTTTCTGATAGGACACTAGCTGCCGGGCAAGCAAGCTCCTGCAATGCATATTCTGCCAATTCTGGCCAGGTGTCTAATTTGGATGCCCAGTAATCAAATGGGAATGACGGTTGAGGGAGAACGTCGATAAGGGATGAAAAATAGTTTGTAACCATACTGGACAAATGTTGTCTCCTGTCACTTTGAATTGATGCTGCAGTACCTGTCCTGTCTGCGGTCATAGCAAAATCACTCCACAACCTGGTCAGAAAACCCCTCTGGCCAATGCCACTTCTAATTTGTGCACCTCTAACACCTCTGGTCTGCTGCCCCCTGCAGCTCGTGTGAGAACGATCACGGGCGCTGTGTGCAGGGAATGCCAGAAGCAATGGTCAACAAGAGTTGATTGTTTGGTTGCTAATATTAGTTCCAAGTTCTCATGTGGCATTATATTTTGCAATTTGCCTTTATAGCGAGGATCAAGGAGGCAGGCCAACCAGTAATCGTCATCGTTCATCATTTTAGTAATGCGTGTGTCCCTTTTGAGGATACGTAAGGCATAATCCGCCATGTGGGCCAAAGTTCCAGTTCTCAAATCTGCGGTTGTGCTTGGTTGAGGGGCAGTTTCAGGCAAATCCACGTCACTTGTGTCCCTCAAAAAACCAGAACCCGGCCTTGCCGCGCCACCAATTTCCAGTGGCCCCGGAAAAGCTTCCTCATTAAAAATATAATCATCCCCATCATCCTCCTCGTCCTCCTCCTCCTCTTCGCCCGCTACCTCGTCCTGTACACTGCCCTGGCCAGACAATGGCTGACTGTCATCAAGGCTTTCCTCTTCCTCAGCTGCAGACGCCTGATCCTTTATGTGCGTCAAACTTTGCATCAGCAGACGCATTAGGGGGATGCTCATGCTTATTATGGCGTTGTCTGCACTAACCAGCCGTGTGCATTCCTCAAAACACTGAAGGACTTGACACATGTCTTGAATCTTCGACCACTGCACACCTGACAACTCCATGTCTGCCATCCTACTGCCTGCCCGTGTATGTGTATCCTCCCACAAAAACATAACAGCCCGCCTCTGTTCGCACAGTCTCTGAAGCATGTGCAGTGTTGAGTTCCACCTTGTTGCAACGTCTATGATTAGGCGATGCTGGGGAAGGTTCAAAGAACGCTGATAGGTCTGCATACGGCTGGAGTGTACGGGCGAACGGCGGATATGTGAGCAAAGTCCACGCACTTTGAGGAGCAGGTCGGATAACCCCGGATAACTTTTCAGGAAGCACTGCACCACCAGGTTTAAGGTGTGAGCCAGGCAAGGAATGTGTTTCAGTTGGGAAAGGGAGATGGCAGCCATGAAATTCCTTCCGTTATCACTCACTACCTTGCCTGCCTCAAGATCTACAGCGCCCAGCCACGACTGCGTTTCTTTCTGCAAGAACTCGGACAGAACTTCTGCGGTGTGTCTGTTGTCGCCCAAACACTTCATAGCCAATACAGCCTGCTGACGTTTGCCAGTAGCTGCCCCATAATGGGAGACCTGGTGTGCAACAGTGGCAGCTGCGGATGGAGTGGTTGTGCGACTGCGGTCTGTGGACGAGCTCTCGCTTCTGAAGGAGGACGAGGAGGAGGAGGAGGGGGTGCGAACGCCTACAGCCAACTGTTTCCTAGACCGTGGGCTAGGCAGAACTGTCCCAAAATTGCTGTCCCCTGTGGACCCTGCATCCACAACATTCACCCAGTGTGCCGTGATGGACACGTAACGTCCCTGGCCATGCCTACTGGTCCATGCATCTGTTGTCAGGTGCACCTTTGTGCTCACAGATTGCCTGAGTGCATGGACGATGCGCTCTTTAACATGCTGGTGGAGGGCTGGGATGGCTTTTCTGGAAAAAAAGTGTCGACTGGGTAGCTCGTAGCGTGGTACAGCGTAGTCCATCAGGGCTTTGAAAGCTTCGCTTTCAACTAACCGGTAGGGCATCATCTCTAACGAGATTAGTCTAGCTATGTGGGCGTTCAAACCCTGTGTACGCGGATGCGAGGCTAAGTACTTCCTTTTTCTAACCATAGTCTCATGTAGGGTGAGCTGGACTGGAGAGCTGGAGATCGTGGAACTAGCGGGGGTGCCGGTGGACATGGCAGACTGAGAGACGGTGGGAGATGGTATTGTTGCCGCCGGTGCCCTAGATGCAGTGTTTCCTACTACGAAACTGGTGATTCCCTGACCCTGACTGCTTTGGCCTGGCTAAGAAACCTGCACAGATACTGCAGGTGGTGCGGAAAATGGTGGCCCTACACTGCCGGAAGGGATGTTGCGTTGATGACTAGCTTCATTGGCCGAGGGTGCTACAACCTTAAGGGACGTTTGGTAGTTAGTCCAAGCTTGCAAATGCATGGTGGTTAACTGTCTATGCATGCAACTTGTATTGAGACTTTTCAGATTCTGCCCTCTGCTTAAGGTAGTTGAACATTTTTGACAGATGACTTTGCGCTGATCAATTGGATGTTGTTTAAAAAAATGCCAGACTGCACTCTTTCTAGCATCGGATACCTTTTCAGGCATTGCAGACTGAGCTTTAAACGGATGGCCACGCTGTCCTCCAACAGGTTTTGGCTTTGCCACGCGTTTTGGGCAAGATACGGGCCCGGCAGATGGAACCTGTTGCGATGTTGATGCCTGCTGCGGCCCCTCCTCCTCCGCTTCAGAACTGCTGCCGCCTGCACCCTGTTCCCCCAATGGCTGCCAATCGGGGTCAAGAACTGGGTCATCTATTACCTCTTCTTGTAGCTCGTGTGCAACTTCGTCTGTGTCACCGTGTTGGTCGGTGGTATAGCGTTCGTGATGGGGCAACATAGTCTCATCAGGGTCTGATTCTTGATCATTACCCTGTGAGGGCAATGTTGTGGTCTGAGTCAAAGGACCAGCATAGTAGTCTGGCTGTGGCTGTGCATCAGTGCACTCCATGTCAGATTCAACTTGTAATGGGCATGGACTGTTAACTGCTTCACTTTCTAAGCCAGGGACGGTATGTGTAAAGAGCTCCATGGAGTAACCCGTTGTGTCGCCTGCTGCATTCTTCTCTGTTGTTGTTTTTGCTGAAGAGGACAAGGAAGCGACTTGTCCCTGACCGTGAACATCCACTAACGACGCGCTGCTTTTACATTTACCAGTTTCACGAGAGGAGGCAAAAGAGCTAGAGGCTGAGTGAGCAAGATAAGCCAAAACTTGCTCTTGCTGCTCCGGCTTTAAAAGCGGTTTTCCTACTCCCAGAAAAGGGAGCGTTTGAGGCCTTGTGTAGCCAGGCGACGAACATGGCTCCACAGCTCCAGACTTAGGTGCAATATTTTTTTTCCCACGACCACCTGATGCTCCACCACTACCACTACCCTCATTACCAGCTGACAATGAACGCCCCCGGCCACGACCTCTTCCACCAGACTTCCTCATTGTTTTAAAAACGTTACCAAACTAACGGTATTTGTTGCTGTCACACAACTTACACGGTGAGCTATAACTTCAGTATGATTTAGCTACCCCTTTACAGGTGGGTGAGACCACAACGAAAATCAGGCACAATGTTACACACTCTGTTTTTGGTGGCACCAAATGAGAGAGATGCCACACACGCAGGACTGTCACTGAAGCACAAATGTAAATATTAATCTCCCACTGATTTTTTTTATTTTTATTTTTTTTTTTCAGGGAGACTTTAGAAACAAAATAAAATAAAATGATTTTTTCAGGAAGAATTTAGAAACCAAATAAAATAAAATGATTTCTTCAGGGAGAATTTAGAAAACAAAAAAAACAAAAAATAGGCTTTCTATGGCCCACTGAGTGAGAGATGACGCGCACAGGAGTCAGGAGTGGCACACAAGCCCAGAGGCCAATATTTTTCTCCCAATGATTGATGTAGTGATTTTTTCAGGTTGATTTTGGAACCCAAATCAAGCTACAAAAATAATAGGCTTTCTATGGCCCACAATTGGAGAGAGAGAGAGAGATGGCACACCCAGGAGTCAAGACTGGCACACAAGCAGAAAGGGCAATATTAATCTCCCACTGATTTTTTTTTTTTTTTCAGGGAGACTTTAGAAAAAAAAATAATAGAATAAAATGATTTTTTCAGGAAGAATTTAGAAACCAAATAAAATAAAATGATTTTTTCAGGGAGAATTTAGAAAACAAATAAAACAAAAAATAGGCTTTCTATGGCCCACTGAGTGAGAGATGACGCACACAGGAGTCAGGAGTGGCACACAAGCCCAGAGGCCAATATTTATCTCCCACTGATTGATTGATTGATTTTTTCAGGTAGAATTTAGAACCCAAATCAACCAAAAAAATAAATAGGCTTTCTATGGCTCACTATCTGAGAGAGAGAGATGGCACGCTTAGGACTGGCACACAAGCCCAAAGGCCAATATTAATCTCCCACTTTTTTTCTTTTTTTCAGGGAAAATTTATAAACTCAATAAAAAAAATAATAAATAGGCTTTCTATGGCCCACTATCTGAGAGAGAGATGGCACGCTTAGGACTGGCACACAAGCCCAAAGGCCAATATTAATCTCCCTTTTTTTTTTCAGGGAGAATTTATAAAACCAAAAAAAAAAAAAAAAAGGCTTTCTATGGCCCACTATTTGTGAGAGAGATGGCACGCTCAGGACTGGCACACAAGCCCAGAGGCCAATATTAATCTCCCACTATTTTTTTTTTTTTCAAGGAAAATTTATAAACCCAATAAAAAAAATAATAAATAGGCTTTCTATGGCCCACTATCTGAGAGAGAGAGATGGCACGCTTAGGACTGGCACACAAGCCCAAAGGCCAATATTAATCTCCCACTGATTGATTTATTGATTTTTTCAGGTAGAATTTAGAACCCAAATAAAGCAAAAAAAAAAAATAGGCTTTCTATGGCCCACTGAGTGAGTGATGATGCACACAGGAGTCAGGAGTGGCACACAAGCCCTGAGGCCAATATTTTTCTCCCACTGATTGATGTAGTGATTTTTTCAGGTAGATTTTAGAACCCAAATCAAGCAAAAAAATAAATAGGCTTTCTATGGCCCACTGAGTGAGAGATGGCACAGACAGGGATGGCACTCTAGCAGAAATGCCAATCTTAATCTCCCACAAAAAAAAAAAAAAAAAAAAAGGAACTGTCCTTCAATTACTATCTCCCTGCAGTAATCTCAGCCAGGTATGGCAGGCAGCAATAAGGAGTGGACTGATGCACAAATTAAATAAAAAGTGTGGACAAACAAACAAGATAGCTGTGCAGAAAGGAAGGAACAAGAGGATTTGTGCTTTGAAAAAAGCAGTTGGTTTGCACAGCGGCGTACACACAGCAATGCAGCTATCAGAGAGCCTTCTAGGGCAGCCCAATGAGCTTCAGCGCTGAGAAAAAAAAAAAAATGTAGCTTCCACTATCCCTGCACACCGAAGGTGGTGTTGGACAGTGCAAATCGCTACAGCACAAGCGGTTTTGTGGTTAATGGACCCTGCCTAACGCTATCCCTGCTTCTGACGAAGCGGCAGCAACCTCTCCCTAAGCTCAGATCAGCAGCAGTAAGATGGCGGTCGGCGGGAACGCCCCTTTATAGCCCCTGTGACGCCGCAGACAGCAAGCCAATCACTGCAATGCCCTTCTCTAAGATGGTGGGGACCAGGACCTATGTCATCACGCTGCCCACACTCTGCGTTTACCTTCATTGGCTGAGAAATGGCGCTTTTCACGTCATTGAAACGCGACTTTGGCGCGAAAGTCGCGTACCGCATGGCCGACCCCGCACAGGGGTCGGATCGGGTTTCATGAAACCCGACTTTGCCAAAAGTCGGCGACTTTTGAAAATGAACGACCCGTTTCGCTCAACCCTAATCACCACTGCTGGCGATTCACTGATGCAGAAGTGTCAGCGGCGCCTCAGCGGTCATCAGGGCTTAAACTTAGAAGGGATCACAGATTCACAACAGGGTACGAGCGACACTGTCGTCAGAGTCGCAGCGTCACTGTACACCTTGGGATTCGACGACGACAAATTGACAGCCGGATCAGAGAACGGGATTATCTCAGACTGTGGGGGCGGCAGAATGCCGCCGATGAGGAGCCTCCTTGGACCCCTATGGGAGGTGGAGCCGCATATTTCATCACTGTAATGGGCACCACGTGACCGCTCATACAGGAGAAGCTGCGGCCGGGAGAGGAAGCAGCGAGGGAGCCGGGTAAGTATTTTATTAACAGCGGGGGGGGGGGGGGGGGGGGGATGGGGGGGGGGGCGCACAGGGGGTGGGAGGGGATTGGGAACAGGGATTTTTTTTAAACCCCCCCCCCAACCCCCACCCCCCCAAAAAAAAAAGATTTTTCATATCTTCTCTCCAGCGAACACTGCTGGAGAGAAGAAATGAATGGCGGCTTCAGCACCACGCTGGGGGGACAGCGCTTACTGTAGCGCTGTCTCCTGCACAGCACACGGACTGCACACGGACAACATCCGTGTGCGGTACGTATTTTACACGGACCCATTGACTTTAATGGGTCCGTGTAATACGTGCGCTCCCACGAACACTGACATGTCTCCGTGTTTTTCAAACAGACACACGGTCCGTGAAAACAAGCTGACATGTGCAGAGACACATTGATTATAATGTCTCTACGTGAGTCAGTGTCTCCGGTACGTGAGGAAACTGTCACCTTACGTACCGGAGCCACTGACGTGTGAAAGCGGCCTAAAATAGCTCAGCCATGGCTTGAAAGGTGCAGGAGGGGGTACGTGGAGGCAACACTCCACGTTCCTTCCTGCTGTTGGTTGGGGGAGATTGGAACCCTGAAGAGAAGCGTTGCCCATGTAATCTTTGGAAAAAATAGTAAAAGGTAAAAAAAAAATAGAAAAAAATGTGGTCTTAATAGCAGACCCATGTGCCTCCTACGGACACTAAGCATGAACTGGTTCAGCTGGAGCCAGTGGTAGGTGTAAGCTGCACAGAAGGAGGAGTTAATTTTGTTATATTCACTTAGTATCAGCCTCCTAGTGGCAGCAGCATACACCCATGGTCCTGTGTCCCCCAATGAGGCAAAGGAGAAAATGTTTGAGTCCCTGCACCTGCATGTCTGCAGTTTGACAGCTGCAACACATGCGGGGATTACCTAACAAACTGGCAAGTGTTGCATCTAACAGTTGTGAGACATGCAGCTGCAGGGACTTGAACATATTTTTAGAGCACGCAGAAGGGACTTCGCAAACGAGCATGCTCCGATAACACCTTATCCAGGCACGTTCACTCATCACTAGTGATAACCAGACCATCTGTAAATCACTTTATTTAAAATTGATGATGTCCTACCCCTGGAAAATCACGGCCAAGAGGTATTGCCCTTCTAACAAACTTGAGAGCTACTGCCTGTTGTCAAGAGTAATCAGTCTTTTATAGCAGAGATGTGGACGGCAGGCCTTTGGCTCTCTGCAGGAAGTAGGGTTGTTTTTTTTTGGTCTTTTCAGAAAGTGGGGATGGGTCTTTGTCTCTTTGCTTCTGGTCTACTGTGTCAAGCCTAACTGGCAGGTTTCTAGTTCAGAACAGGCAAGCCCTTGAACAATGGTAGGAGTAATGCATGCTGGGAAGTGAGGGAAATGAAGTTCCAGCACCTAAAGTGCTGGCAGAGTGCTGATGAGGTATTTTCTTAAATGGCTTGTCGGATATTCGTTTATTCCTGATATATTAAAAAGGTGTGGATCCCTTCTTGTGAGCAACTGGAAATTTGTGCGAGTGTTTAATTTCCTCATAGCTCCTTCACAGGTGAATTTAAGGCTATTTTTCACACGTTCACAGGGATAATATCCCACCGCTTGTCAGTAGCCTTACCACTAGACCCACCGAGGAAAGAGATGGAGGCATTTTAAATCTGCTTACTAGTCACATGTAAGGCCTCCATATATCTGAAATCAACATTAGCCGACAATCTGTGTATGGTGTAGAAAAGGGTTGGCAGTCTGAAGGGTCGGGGGAGATCGCTGTAGCATGGAGGATGATATACAACAGGACTAAGCACTGCTGTGAATCAGTCCTGGGAAGGGAAAAAAATACTAAAAAGCTGCAGCAACCCCTCTGTGCGTCTCCTGCTTGGTCTCTAAAGGAAGCCTGTAGAGTTTGTGAAACACTCATTCGGGTGAATAAGCCATATATGAGTATACTGTTTGCCATACAGTGGCTTGTGAAAATATTCACCCCATCCCTCTTGGCTAATTACCTATTTTGTCAGATTTGTGTGTGATGCATCAACACTAAATAGTTTAAAGGGAACCTGTCACCCCGAAAATCGTGGGTGAGGTAAGCCCACCGGCATCAGGGGCTTATCTGCAGCATTCTGTAATGCTGTAGATAAGCCCCCGATGTCACCTGAAAAAGGAGAAAAAGACGTTATATTATACTCACCCAGGGGCGGTCCCGCTGCTGGTCAGGTCGGATGGGCGTCTCCGGTCCGCTGCGGCGCCTCCCATCTTCATTACAAGACGTCCTCTTCTGATCTTCAGCCACGGCTCCGGCGCAGGCGTACTTTGCTCTGCCCTCTTGAGGGCAGAGGATAGTACTGCAGTGCGCAGGCGCCGGAAAGGTCAGAGGCCCGGCGCCTGCGCACTGCAGTACTTTGCCCTCAACAGGGCAGAGCAAAGTACACCTGCGCCGGAGCCGTGGCTGAAGATCAGAACAGAGGACGTCTTGTAATGAAGATGGGAGGCGCCGCAGCGGACCGGAGACGCCCATCCGACCTGACCAGCAGCGGGACCGCCCCTGGGTGAGTATAATCTAACGTCTTTTTCTCCTTTTTCAGGTAACATCGTGGGCTTATCTACAGCATTACAGAATGCTGTAGATAAGCCCCTGATGGCGGTGGGCTTACCTCACCCGCGATTTTCGGGGTGACAGGTTCCCTTTAAGTTGGTGAAGTGAGAAAAATATAGGCATCATTTTAAATTTGAAATCAAATAACTAAAAATTGGTATATATATTCACCCCGTTTGCTATGAAGCCCCTCAAAAAGTCAACCTGTGTGCAATCTAAGTGTCACAAATTCTGTCAGTATATATACACGCCTACAAAACCATTAAACAGAATGCACCACTAACCAAACAACACCATGAAGACCAAGGAGATCTCCAAACTTTGTCAGGGACAAAGTTGTTCAGAAGTCCAAGTCAAGTTTACATCCCAATCTCTGGTCCTCCGGAGCACTATCAAATCCAATATCATCAATTGTAATTAACATGGTACCACAACAAACCTGCCAAGAGAGGGCTGCCCACCAAAACTTCAGCCTTGGCAAGGAGGCCATTAGAGAGGCAGCACATAGCTCAAAGGTAACCTGAAGGAGGTACTGAGTTCCAAAGCAGAGACTGAAGTATCCTTACACATGACCACAATAAGCCGTACACTCCATAGAGGTGACCTTTATAGAAGATTGGGCAGAAACAAAGCCTTTACTTACAAAAATTGTAAGGCTTGTGTTGAGTTTACGAAAAGACGTGGGAGACTCCTCAAATGTATGGAGGAAGGTGCTGTGGTCAGAAGAGACCACAATTGAACTCTCTGGTCACAAATGTAAATGATCTGTCTGGCACCAAACCAATAAAGCTCATCACCCCAAGAACACCATTCCCACAGTGAAATATGGTGGTCACAGGGAAGGTGGGTGGTGCGATATACGGGGATATTCTTGAGCCAAATCAGTTTGTGATTTGAGACTGTGACGGCGGTTCACCTTCCAACACAACAATGACCCAAAGCAGGGCTGTATTTAGAGTTTCTGCTGCCCTAGGCTCTTTTAGTGCTGCCTCCCCCATTATTGAGTATGACACGATCGGCAGTGACTTTGTCAAAAATCGCTGATGTGAAAGTAGCATTTTGCAGCAGATCTGGCAGTTTTTCCGCATCTGCCGCGTAACGGATCACTTACGGCAACACTGCGTTCGGCCTCATTCATTCCCTATGGGATTTGCGGACATTTGCGGCACTTGCCGTGATCTAGCAAATGCGGTATCATACCTCCCAACTTTTGAAGAAGGGAAAGAGGGACAAAGTTTGCGGCGTGTGTAGCGTGCAGCGGCAAATTTTAGGCCATGCCTCTGACCACACCCATTTCACAACTAGTCACACCCATATCCACACCCCAACCACACCCATTTAGTACTGCTGATCACACTGTTTCATAAACAATAATTAGAACAAAAAAAATGGCCACACAGTGCTCCATACTGTATAACGCCCCCACATGATGCTCAATATTGTATAATGGCCCCACATAATGCTGCGTACAGTATAATGGCCACACAGTGCTCCATATTGTATAGTGGCCCCACATGATTCTCAATACTGTATAATGGCCACACAGTGCTCTATACTGTATAATGACCGCACATGATGCTCCATACTGTATAATGGCCACACATGATGCTCCATACTGTATAATGGCCCCACAGTGCTCCATACTATATAATGACCACACAGTGCTCTATACTGTATAATGGCCACACATGATGCTCAATACTGTATAATGGTCACACATGATGCTCCATACTGTATAATGGCCCCACAGTGCTCCATACTATATAATGACCACACAGTGCTGTATAATGGCCACACATGATGCTCCATACTGTAAAATGGCCACACAGTGCTCCATACTGTATAATGGCCACACATGATGCTCAATACTGTATGATGACCCCGCATGATGCTCAATACTGTATAATGACCCCACATGGCTCATCTCACCCCCCTCCCCTCCTGTATGCATGGCTCATCTCACCCCCCCTTCCATCCTGTGTGCATGGCTCATCTCACCCCCTCCCATCCTGTATGCATGGCTCATCTCACCCCCCCACCATCCCATATGCATGGCTCATCTCTCCCCCCTCCCATCCTGTGTGCATGGCTCATCTCCCCCCCCTCCCATCCTCTATGCATGGCTCATCTACCCCCATCCTGTGTGCATGGCTCATCTCACCTGTTATGACCTGGTGGTGAGGACAATAATGGACCTGGTGGTTAAGAGCACACGGAATGACCTGATAGTTACTAATAATACAGGACAAGCTCTGAGACGTGGGAACTCTGCTGACCGCAATCCCTAATCCTATCACACACACTAGAAATAGCCGTGGAGCGCTCCTGACACTCCCTAGGCGCCTCGTCACAGCCTAAGGAACTAGCTAGCCCTAAAGATAGAAAAATAAAGCCTACCTTGCCTCAGAGAAATTCCCCAAAGGAAAAGGCAGCCCCCACATATAATGACTGTGAGTTAAGATGAAAATTACAAACACAGAGATGAAATAGATTTAGCAAAGTGAGGCCCGACTTACTGAACAGACAGAGGATAGGAAAGGTAACTTTGCGGTCAGCACAAAAAACTACAAATTTTTTGAAAAATTTTTTATGAAAATTTTTTTTGTGAAATGTATATTTGTCTGTGTTTTCACATGGCCGATTCATGTACATGTGCTGCTGTGGTCTTTTTAATCCGTGTGTTGCAGTTTGCAGCTTGCACGTGTTCACATTGGGAGTGCTGATTTGTTTTTTTTCCTCTATTTGTATGGATGTGGCAACATTCAGACTTATCTTGCACTCCCCCCATTGACCTTGCAGGTGGCGGTAATCAACTCTACCTGCCCATAAATTGTAGGTCTAGCCCAGAGTGACATGTTTGTCCGAAGTTGTAGGCTGGTGGCCCAAGAGTGGCATGTACAGTAGAGTAGGACCCATCAGAGGGAGATCACCTTGCCATGGTTGATGGGCACACATGAATTGGCCAATTTATGTGCTAAGAATCTCCATTTTAACTGTAAGTTTTATGAAAAAAAAAATTTTGAAAAAATGTTTCTGAAAAAATATTTTTGTGAAATGTATATTTGTCTGTGTTTTCACATGGCCGATTCATGTACATGTGCTGCTGTGGTCTTATATATATATATATATATATATATATAGATAGATATAGATATAGATATATTATACATAGTGCAGTTTATTCACCTAAACTGTAGTGTAGATCTTTAGCGTCTCCACTAGAGGGTGCTCAATAGAAGGGAGCCTGTATGTGTCCATAAACAAGTTTGCATATGAAGATTTGTGATAATTCATTTTCACATTGACAGACGTCTGTTGTGCATGACGGGCAGCATTCCACAGCACGCTGTCGTATTATCCACAATATTTAAAAAAGAAAACTGCTATCTCATACATTGTAAAGCAACATAAAAAAATATGTTTTGGGGTACAAATCTAAGAAGATCGGCCAGACGTTTGTATAGTCTACTGATTAGGGATCTGCTGGGTCCTCTGGTTTCCTCCTATATTCAGAAAAACCTGCTGATAATTCAAGTGACCGTCTCTAGTGTGAGAGCAGACAACTAGGAACAGGTTAATGAAGACTGGCATTGTGCACTCCAGGCGCATCTCTTAAAGGGAATCTATCAGCAGGTTTTTGCTATGTAATCTGACAGCAACATGATGTAGGGGCAGAGACCCTGATTCCAGAGATGAATTAGTTAGTTTACTCGGTACAATAGTTGTGATCGTCAGTAGTGATGAGCAAGCATGCTCGAGTACTGTTAGAGTGTCTTCGGTGTGCTCGATTAACGTGTTCGAGTCCCCGCGGCTGCATGCTTCGCTGCTGTTCGACAGCCACAACACATGTGGGGATTGCCTAACAGGGAATCTCAGCATGTGGTTTGCGCAAATCATCAGTCGCAGTGACACGAACATATTATTTGAGCACACCCGAGATACTCAGATAACACCTGCTCATCACTAATAGTTTTCTCTGCTGCAGAGCTCTGAATGCTGAGCTGTGTATAACCCCGTCCACCCCACTGATTGGCAGCTTACAGTGCGCGCCGTACATTGACAGAAAGCTGCTAGTCAGTGCTGGAGGTGTGTATGGATCAGGCAACACAAGACACCTAGTAATGTAGTGATAATCTCCTGCTGATAAAACACTGATTGTATTGAAACAACAACACCCAGCGCAGTAAGTGACAACTGGTATCAGACTCTCAGCCCCTACATCATGCTGAGCTTAGATTACATAGAAAAAAAACTTCTGACAGATTCCCTTTCATATATTTGGAGCATATTTAAGCAGCCATGCCCCACTGCAAGAAATATAATGTAGGAGAAAAAGAAGCATGCCAAGCAAGGGATCACCTAAAAAATACACTTTATTGACAAATATCAAGACAGAAAACAGACGAGATACAATTAAAACAGCCAAAAGCCTAAATACACAACACAAACCACGGCATACCCATAATAGAGCTAGTTATTATCTAACCTCTGATGCCTGCCAAAGTAAGGGTACACTGGACATAAAATGCAGAAATAAACCAATTGGTCACTTAATATAACAATATTGTAGCTAATGCAGCAATGGTCATTACAGATACACCCGCTGAATATTAAAAATATATATATGATGAAAAATAAGAGGTGCCAAATTATATATACCATATTTTGTGGGTTATAAGATGCACCACAAATTTTGGGGAGGAAATTTTTTTTTGTAATAAAATGGTGGTGCGTTTTATTGTCCGCTTTTACGGCATCTTACCTGGGAGGTGGTGGCGGTGGAGAGGGGTCCGAGGAGGCAGGGTCGGTGCTGCAGGAAGCAGACGGTGGCGGCAGGAGTGGGGCGATGCTGCTGCCCTGGTCTTGGAGCAAGGGGTGTTCTGTGGTGCGAGGCTGCAGCGGGCTCGGGGCTATCAGAAAATGCCAGCGGAGTCCCCGCACTTCCCATTGATTTCACAGTGAGATCTGAATTTGCACATGCGGCCATTTTCCTGAAGTCCACCGCAGTGAAAACAATCGGAAGTTTGGGGACTACGCCGACATTTTGTAAAAGCACAGGGCCTCACATCGCAGAACACCCACTCCTCCAAACCCGTGGCCTGCAGCATCGCCCCACTCCTGCCACCACCAGCTTCCTGCAGCAGTGACCCTGTCTGCTCCACCAAAACCGCCCCCATAAAAGCGGACTATAAAACGCACCACCATTTTATTAAAAAAAAATATGTTATCCGAACTTTACCATGCCCCTTCCCATCTAAGTGCTCCTTGTTTTCCAAAATGTTGGCGGGACTGCAACTACCCTTTGCACAAATATTTTGCAAAATTTCTAACGGTTTTATACCAGAATTCTAACAAAAACTGAATGAGGCCCATGAATTGTAAACTTTGGGGTGGTGTTGGGAGCATACAACATATCTGGTATAATTTAGATTTTTTTTTAACTTTTGCTAGTGAAGTTCATGTACATTGCTGGACATACAGTACTGTAGAAAAGTTTTAAACTGGTGTGGAAAAAATTCTGCAAAGTAAGAATTACCGGTACTTTAAAAAATAAAACCATTTTAAAAAATAAACTACCGGTATTTTCATTTTAAAAAATGCAAAGTGAATGAATAGAAGAGAAAGCTAGATCAAAATAATTGTCTTCAAAATAGTATCACAACGATAATTCCTTTACTTACACTTTCACAAAGTCAAAGATGTTGTAGGATTATAGTCAGGTGTATGAGTAACTGATTATACAACACGTGATAATGTCCATCATTTTCATATGTAGGATGAAAAAGTTATTAACTGCAAAAAAAAAACGCTGTGTAGGGTGTATATAGGTGGGAGAGTGACAGCCAAACTATGCTGCAAAGGTGAGGTTGTTGAAGACAGTTTTATGTCACAGGTCATACACTATGACAAGACTGAGCACAGCAACAAGACAGAAGGTAGTTGTACTGCATCATCAAGGTCTCTTCAACGCAAAGGTTTCAAACAATACTGGGGTATCAAGAAATGGGCAGCACTGAGGACTGTAAACACAGAGGTTGGCCGAGGCCATGATGAAAGACACAAGCTTACTTCTCTTCAAAATTGGTAATGTCCAACTGTGCCATCAGCTGAGAACTGGCAGCAACCTGTGTACCTATCTATTGTGCAGAAAACTCGGGCTAGAAGTAGTCTTCATGGAGAAACGACACTAAAAAACATACCCTCCACATGGAAACAAGGACAAGTGACTCAACTATGCACAAAAACAGAAGAGGGTAGAGAAAAATGGCAGCAAATGCTATGTACTTATGAGTCAAAATGTGAAAGATTTGGCTAAAACAAAATACAAGTTGTTTGCTAAAGTCCTGGAGAGCAGCACAAAAATGAGTGTCTACAGGCAACAATAAAGCATGGTGGAGGCTTCTTGCAGGTTTGGGACTTTATTTCATCAAATGAAGTTGGAGAATTGGTCAGGATTAATGGTATCCTCAATGCTGAGAAATAGAAGGCAGATACTTATCCATCATGCAATACAATCAGTGAGGCATCAGGTTCCAAATTTATTCTGCAGCCGGACAACAACCCCAAACATATAGCTAGTTTCATTAAGAACTATCTTCAATGTAAGGAAGAACATGGAGTCCTAGAAGTAAGGCTATCGCTCCCACAGAGCCCTTATCTCAACATCATCGAATCTGTGTGGGCTGCAGCCCTCAGCTGTCAGCTTTATCATGCCTGGTTATCAACAATAGAGGGGTCCCACGCAATTTTTTAAAATGATTGAAATGAATAATTTGAAAAAATGTGTGGGTCCTCCCGTTTTTCACAACCAGCCAAGCTAAAGCTGATCCTCAAGAATCAGTCCTAGGTGCCCTCCTCTTCTCTTTGTATATTGCCCCTATTGGACAAACAATCAGTAGATTTGGGTTCCAGTACCATCTCTATGCTGATGACACCCAATTATACACCTCCTGATATCACGCCTGCCTTTTTAGAAAACACCAGTGATTGTCTTACCGCTGTCTCTAACATCATGTCCTCCCTCTATTTGAAACTGAACCTGTCAAAAACTGAACTCCTCGTGTTCTCTCCCTCTACTAACCTACCTTTGCCCGACATTGCTAGCTCCATGTGTGATTCCACCATTACTCCCAAGCAACATGCACGCTGCCTTGGGGGTCATCCTTGATTCCGAGCTTTCATTCATCCCCCACATCCGATCACTGGCTCGCTCTTCTTACCTGCATCTCAAAAACATTTCTAGAATTCGCCCTTTTCTTACTTTCCACTCTGCAAAAACTCTTACTGTTTCACTTATTCATTCTTGTCTGGACTATTGTAACTCTACTAATCGTCCTCCCTCTTACCAAACTCTCCCCGCTCCAATCTGTCCTGAATGCTGCAGCCAGAATCATATTCCTCACCAACCGTTACATCGATGCCTCTACCTTGTGCCAGTCATTACACTGGTTACCCATCCACTTCAGAATCCAGTACAAACTTATTACCCTCATCCACAAAGTGCTCCATGGCTCAGCACCACCCTACATCTCTTCCCTGGTCTCAATCTACCACCCTACCCGTGCTCTCCATTCTGCTAATGACCTGAGGTTAGCATCCTCAATAATCAGAACCTCCCACTCCCATCTCCAAGACTTTTCACGTGCTGCACCGATTCTTTGGAATGCACTACCCAGGTTAATACGATTAATCCCCAATCCCCATAGCTTTAAGTGTGCCCTAAAAACGCATTTGTTCAGACTGGCCTACCGCCTCTACACATTAACCCAACTATCCCTGTGTGGCCCATTCAAAAAACTTAAACCATAATCGGGTTCCTCGTATCATGTTCTCATACACTTTATGCAGTTATTAGCCCTCTGTGTCTGTACTTGTAACACCTGCACTGGGAACTGTTAGGGCAGCTACTGGTATACTGGGATTTACAGACACTAAGAAGAGCTTTGCAGCTGCTGTTATACCAGGACCTACAGACATTAGCAGATTTTCCTCTGAGCTGCAGTGGACTACAATTCCCAAGGACCCCTGGACTACAATTCCCAGGGATCCTTGTTTGAGTCAGATGACACAGCTTGGATTGGAGGAGGAGGGACTTGGAGGCAGGAGCTGGGGAGAAAGTGAAACTAAGAAGACACAGGAAGAAAAGAGCTTGGTATCTTGTTGGGAGAGACGGAGCACGGGGGACTTGCCTGGCCCCATGCTGCAGGGTTGCTGTCCTCCCGGATATACTCGTGTTGCTGGAGAGAGTGCGACTTTGTGTTACCCTCTGGAGCAAGTTGCATCAAGAACTTGGAGATTTCTGCCTGCGCTCCCACTGTATAAAGGACTGAATCCGGCCGACCCCAGCTGGTGTCCAGAGAACCATCCGACCGTTAGAGACGTGCCGTGAGTGACTTTCTGAGACTTGTGGTCCTACCAGCGTTATTTACAGTGACTACATTACAGCTCAGACTATTGCCAGTTATATTCGTCTAAGTGCACCAACTGTTTTAATTTGCGCGCCTGCATCCGCGGCAACTGGGCCCCAACGTTTGGACTGAGTTAAACTAGAAGAAACAAACAAAAAACCCTACTACGTTATACTTGCAGGGTTGAAGTAGAATTAGAGTGAGATGTGTATATGACCTTGACAGAGCACAGTTATTTGTATTTCATGTTATTCTTTTAAATCCATCTAATTTATGCTGCATAGCAATAAACCTGTTAAACTGTTTTACTCCTGATCCCTGTGAGTGTGTACTGAGAGTGGCAGGGGCTTCCCGAATCAGCCCCTGGCAGAAGATAATAGTCCTTCTGCAGTTCCAGAGAGGGAACTCCAATCAAGATTCGGGTGGAGGCACTGCGCCCTGGAGAGGTTAGACCCCCCCATGACACCCAGTGTACCGTGGTAGCCCTAAAGGGGTGTTACAGTGGAGGCACTGCTGAGATCTAGAACTAACATAGGAGTATTTACTATGGAGACTTTAACAGAACAAGAAGTGTATTTATGGTGTGAAGAGATGGATGTTCCCGCCAAACAAAGCTTTGCAGTGAGTGGTGAGCTCTGTGATGCGTCTGATGAAGAGATACTGGAAATAGTTAACCGACTCACTGAACTTACTTGAAAATATAACAAGTAACACAAAAATGGTAAAACCAAAATATTTTATTAAATAATATAAAGACACCAACAAAACAAAACACAGAAAAACTGGAGGAGACACGCAAAATATATTAGATACTGATATCATTAGCAAAAATATATCTGATGTACAATAGTATTATGTCCTTTACTTGCTAGAAATGCTTGTGCACACATGGGCAACAGGCAGGGAGCCACCATAAAAGTGATTGAGGTATATGGTGCACCATACAAAATACTGATAGCAATACAAATCAAAATACACGATATGATGTTAATAAGGTTAATAAAAGGTAACTTCTGCTATCCAAATATAAGGTGCAGAGTGCTAAGCAATACAAAACCCCAAGGTATAATACCTATACAATTATAAGATAATCTCTGTGAGATACAATGGGATCCTAAGGTGCATTGTGCATATGGTGGACCTTACCGGTGCTCATGCTAGCGTTCCTGTGTCTCAACCCCGCACTCCAACGCGCGTTTCGCAGCACGTCGCTTCCTCAGGGAGTGATATAGGGTAGGTATACTGCCTGCTTCTTATATGTTGCCCCCAGTAGTTTAGCCAATAACGACGCTTTAGGCGGCGCATCCCACGTCGCCGCAGCAAAGGCGTCCCCGGCACATGACCCGCGGCAACGTCACACGAAGGCGCCCAAGCGCCTCCGATGACGTCACAAGCGGATCACGCGACAAGGTCCGCCCGCCCCGGACACAGAGGATGCGCACAAGCGCCGCAACCGCCATATCTATGATGGGCAAATGAAAGGGCAAGTAATCTAGACATGATGCTATTGGTGGCGCATCTCACGTCACCGGAATGTAGGCGCCCCCAGCACACGATCAGCGGCCACGTCACAGGAAGGCGCCAAAGCGCCGCCTGCAACGCCGCAAGCGGATCACGCGACTAGGGACGCCCACCCGGCCACAGAGGATGCGCGCAAGTACCATGGCCGCCATATTGAAACTGGGCAAATTGAAGGGCAATCAAAACTAAATAAAGAAGTATAATATTAAATAATGACCAGTGCGATGCCGAGTAACACCTCGCATGCCGCCGCAGCGACCGCAACCTACTGCGCATGCCCACGGCGGCACCACAAACAAACGCATAAGCGCTATCCGTGATGCCCCGAATGGGAGCCACAGCGGGGCAGGCACACAGATACATGAGAAGCGCACCGGCATCACACAGGTACCACTAAATAAAAACGAGCAAATAGTAGATTTATATTAGATTTGAAAGATACCAAGATATGAGGATATAATATATAACAATAGGGAAATCCTAGACCAATAATTAAATGAAAGTGAAAAATGTGAAAAAGATATAAAATTATATAAAATACAAAAAAGGAAAAAAGTGATCTGATGTAAAAATAAAAAATAAGGTGTATATATTAATATATATATTTTATCATAATATTGACATTCACTATTGTATAAACAGATATATTATTAATTAAGAAAAAATACAAAACTAAAAAATGTTAACACAGTACAGAATCCCATCTTGAAATAATGTGCATAAGTGTTCACTGTGAATACTGAGGTCCAGGATTTTTCTCCTCAAATAGTTGTCTGTTCTTCTTCACTTTCATAGCCCATCATGATAAATATCCGTATATTAAAGACACATCAAAGTCCTAAAGATAATGATAAAAATAATTATAATCAAAACAAAAACAAAAAATCAGAGACAACCCCAGTCCAGTATAGCGACCAACTTGCAGTAACCACCCTATATAAAAGAACTTTTAAACGAGGACAACACTTAAATTAAAAATATATAGTATATTTCTGTATATGAATGAATAAAAACAACACAAAAGATATATATATTAAAAAATAATAATTAAAAAACAGGCAGACGACAGCATAGAGATCTATACGGGAAAGGGAGAATTTATAGAAAACTAGAGAAGCCCCATTGGTCATTAAGACCATGTGGCTTCACTGTTCTCAAATTGGTGATCCAGCGGCATTCTTTCTGGGCTAACTTATTCATGATATTTCCCCCACGAATGCCCAAATGTACCACATCAATACCTCTTACTTGAAGTTCTATCGGTCCAGATGGATGAAATTTCTGGTAATGGGCTGGTATTGTCTTTAATTTTACAAGATCCTCTTTCTGCGGGTTCTCTATATTCAAGAGTCTTGCGGATCTGATGTCTCTTACATGTTCCAATATTCGCACTCGAAGTTGCCTTGACGTAAGTCCCACGTAAATAAGCCCACATGGGCAAGTCAGATAATATATGACTGATATGGTTCTGCAATTAATCGAGTGGACAATTTTGTAGTCCCGTGTTTTAGATGAGTTACTAAATGTTTCTGCCTTGACCATGTATTTGCAGGCACTACAAGTCCCACATGCACGGGATCCCCACTTGGGTCCTCTTGATTCAAAAATAAAGTTGGATTTGGGTGCTACATAGTGACTATGTGTAATGGTCTCACCAATAGTTCGACTTCTTCTTGCCACTATAAGCGGCCTATCTTCAACAAGTTTTGCAAGACCAGGATCCTGTTTCAAAATTGGCCAGAATTGATTAAATATATTATTCATATCTTTCCATCTACTATGAAAATTTGTGATAATCCGCAGTCGAGAATCTTCTTTTTTTGTAACTTTATTCTGTAGTAACAAATTTCGATCCAATTCTTTGGCTTGTTGGTAACCTTGGTTAATGTCCTCAAATTTATATCCTCGATCCAAAAATCTACTTGTCATGTCTCGGGCCTGTATCTCAAATTCTTCGTTAGTATCGCAGATTCTTTTAGCACGAATAAACTGTCCTTTGGGAATCGCTCTGATAGTATGTCTCGGATGTGCTGATTTTGCATGTAACACCGAGTTGGTGCTAGTTTCTTTTCGGAAGATTGTACTATGGATGCACCCTGTCTCATCCACCGTCAGTTGTAAATCCAGAAAGTCTATCTTATTCGTGGTGATCTTAAAAGTAAGTTTCACATTCCAGTTGTTGTCGTTCAGATATACGAGAAATTTATCCAGTTCCTTTCTTTCACCCTGCCAAATAAACAACAGGTCATCTATGAAGCGCATCCAACTCACCACAGATGGACCTTGAACATCATTAAGGTATGACAGCATATGTTCGCGTTCCCAATGACCCATAAAGAGGTTGGCATATGAGGGTGCAAAAGCCGCCCCCATAGCCACGCCTCGCTGCTGTACGTAATGCCTATCCTTAAACGTAAAATAATTGTGGGTCAATGCGTATTCCAACAATTCCATTAGCAGATGTAGTAATCCACCATCAATACCTTTATTTGACAAAAAGAACTTTGCTGCAGAGATTCCCTGTTCGTGATTAATACAAGTGTAAAGGGATTCCACATCTCCAGTAATGAGAAACATATCTAGTTCCAATGTGGCCCCTTGTAACCTCTGTAAAACATCTGCAGAGTCCCTTACATATGAGGGCAATTCCTCTACACAGGGCTTGAGATAGTAATCCAGGAATCTACATACTGGTTCATTCAATCCCCCACACCCTGATACGATGGGCCGACCGGGTGGTTTGGACAGGTCTTTATGCACCTTGGGTAGGAAATAAATTGTTGGAATAACTGGATGATTAATGCGTAAGCCTTCCCAAATATTTTTAGTAATGAGGCCTCTCTCCAGTGCATCATCCAAGATACAAAAAAGTTGCCTTTGAAAGGCGGCAGTGGGGTCTGAAGCCAATTTCTGATAACACTGAGTATCATTAAGCTGTTTAAATGCCTCATTTTCATAAAGTTGTACTGGCCAGACCACCACATTGCCGCCTTTGTCGGCCGGTTTAAAAACGACTTGTTTCATATTTTTTAATTCATTTAATGCTTGTCGTTGTGCCACTGTTAAATTGTCAAAAGGTCTATGTATTTTGAGTTGGTACAATTCATTACACACCATCCTAACAAATATCTCCACAGATGGATTTAAAGAGATTGGTGGGAAATTTGTTGACTTTTTCCTAATAAAATCCGGAAACTTACTTGGTGTTTGTTCTTGTTGCTCGAGAAGTAGCTCCTCTAGTGCGCGAAGCGCTTCCAATTCCGCTTCTGTTGAAAAGAATGCATTAGAATGATTCTTACTTTCGTGGAACTTCTTTAAAAGAAGTTTTCGAGCAAACAAGAAGACATCCTTAATTGCTATAAAAGCATCAAAGTTAGACGTAGGGCAGAAAGTCAAGCCCAAGGAGAGAACCGATATTTGAGCTGGTGATAGAACGATATCGGACAGATTAATTACCTTTAAACTATTACTTTGTGTTGGCTCTTGATATTTGTTGTAATTTCGCCCGTTCGTCCTTTGGCGGGTATTGTATCGCCTTGGATTAGCTGATACACTTGACTCAGCTGATATATGTGAGGAGCTACTAGAGACTGAGGCAATGGAGTTAGTACGGGTGAGGTTTTCATTCTTCCTCCATCTGTAAACCATATTTTGCTGGTAGTCAGTTTGGTCCCTCTGAAATTTTTGGGTTTTGGTTTTCTTGAGATCTTCTTCCCATTTTATATAGTCTCTATTTAATTCCTCCTCAAATACAGTCATTTCCACTGCTGACATTTTGTCTTTAAGCCTATCCTGAATAGTCCGTATCTGTCCCTCTATTTCTTCTAATTTTTTCTGGTCAAGAGAAATTAGTAGTTCCAAAAATGTTCTGGAACAATTATGACAAGCTTCCTCCCATTTATTTTTTATTCCCATATCATCAACTATAAAAGAGGGAAATATTTGTACACGCAACCCTCTAGGGACAAGTCTCCGTTGTAAGTATTGTTCAAGAGTTTTACTGTTCCACCAGGTTTTAGTGCGTTTAAACAAAAGATCCCTTAGCTGCCGTCTGTCCGCCATTAAAACATCACTACTAGTATTAACAACCACATTCTTATCTGGATTGTCCCCAAAAATTGTAGATATCTGTGAAAGCCAGTTAGTGTCCCGACTTTTATAATCCATGGTAGAAGGGGTTACTCCTGGAAAACAAAATATACTTTACCAAAAAAACCAAAGAGAGAAGTCTAACCCAATTCCTTTATATCGTTCCAAGTAGAAACAGAAGCATATAACCAATACAACCTACTTGAAAATATAACAAGTAACACAAAAATGGTAAAACCAAAATATTTTATTAAATAATATAAAGACACCAACAAAACAAAACACAGAAAAACTGGAGGAGACACGCAAAATATATTAGATACTGATATCATTAGCAAAAATATATCTGATGTACAATAGTATTATGTCCTTTACTTGCTAGAAATGCTTGTGCACACATGGGCAACAGGCAGGGAGCCACCATAAAAGTGATTGAGGTATATGGTGCACCATACAAAATACTGATAGCAATACAAATCAAAATACACGATATGATGTTAATAAGGTTAATAAAAGGTAACTTCTGCTATCCAAATATAAGGTGCAGAGTGCTAAGCAATACAAAACCCCAAGGTATAATACCTATACAATTATAAGATAATCTCTGTGAGATACAATGGGATCCTAAGGTGCATTGTGCATATGGTGGACCTTACCGGTGCTCATGCTAGCGTTCCTGTGTCTCAACCCCGCACTCCAACGCGCGTTTCGCAGCACGTCGCTTCCTCAGGGAGTGATATAGGGTAGGTATACTGCCTGCTTCTTATATGTTGCCCCCAGTAGTTTAGCCAATAACGACGCTTTAGGCGGCGCATCCCACGTCGCCGCAGCAAAGGCGTCCCCGGCACATGACCCGCGGCAACGTCACACGAAGGCGCCCAAGCGCCTCCGATGACGTCACAAGCGGATCACGCGACAAGGTCCGCCCGCCCCGGACACAGAGGATGCGCACAAGCGCCGCAACCGCCATATCTATGATGGGCAAATGAAAGGGCAAGTAATCTAGACATGATGCTATTGGTGGCGCATCTCACGTCACCGGAATGTAGGCGCCCCCAGCACACGATCAGCGGCCACGTCACAGGAAGGCGCCAAAGCGCCGCCTGCAACGCCGCAAGCGGATCACGCGACTAGGGACGCCCACCCGGCCACAGAGGATGCGCGCAAGTACCATGGCCGCCATATTGAAACTGGGCAAATTGAAGGGCAATCAAAACTAAATAAAGAAGTATAATATTAAATAATGACCAGTGCGATGCCGAGTAACACCTCGCATGCCGCCGCAGCGACCGCAACCTACTGCGCATGCCCACGGCGGCACCACAAACAAACGCATAAGCGCTATCCGTGATGCCCCGAATGGGAGCCACAGCGGGGCAGGCACACAGATACATGAGAAGCGCACCGGCATCACACAGGTACCACTAAATAAAAACGAGCAAATAGTAGATTTATATTAGATTTGAAAGATACCAAGATATGAGGATATAATATATAACAATAGGGAAATCCTAGACCAATAATTAAATGAAAGTGAAAAATGTGAAAAAGATATAAAATTATATAAAATACAAAAAAGGAAAAAAGTGATCTGATGTAAAAATAAAAAATAAGGTGTATATATTAATATATATATTTTATCATAATATTGACATTCACTATTGTATAAACAGATATATTATTAATTAAGAAAAAATACAAAACTAAAAAATGTTAACACAGTACAGAATCCCATCTTGAAATAATGTGCATAAGTGTTCACTGTGAATACTGAGGTCCAGGATTTTTCTCCTCAAATAGTTGTCTGTTCTTCTTCACTTTCATAGCCCATCATGATAAATATCCGTATATTAAAGACACATCAAAGTCCTAAAGATAATGATAAAAATAATTATAATCAAAACAAAAACAAAAAATCAGAGACAACCCCAGTCCAGTATAGCGACCAACTTGCAGTAACCACCCTATATAAAAGAACTTTTAAACGAGGACAACACTTAAATTAAAAATATATAGTATATTTCTGTATATGAATGAATAAAAACAACACAAAAGATATATATATTAAAAAATAATAATTAAAAAACAGGCAGACGACAGCATAGAGATCTATACGGGAAAGGGAGAATTTATAGAAAACTAGAGAAGCCCCATTGGTCATTAAGACCATGTGGCTTCACTGTTCTCAAATTGGTGATCCAGCGGCATTCTTTCTGGGCTAACTTATTCATGATATTTCCCCCACGAATGCCCAAATGTACCACATCAATACCTCTTACTTGAAGTTCTATCGGTCCAGATGGATGAAATTTCTGGTAATGGGCTGGTATTGTCTTTAATTTTACAAGATCCTCTTTCTGCGGGTTCTCTATATTCAAGAGTCTTGCGGATCTGATGTCTCTTACATGTTCCAATATTCGCACTCGAAGTTGCCTTGACGTAAGTCCCACGTAAATAAGCCCACATGGGCAAGTCAGATAATATATGACTGATATGGTTCTGCAATTAATCGAGTGGACAATTTTGTAGTCCCGTGTTTTAGATGAGTTACTAAATGTTTCTGCCTTGACCATGTATTTGCAGGCACTACAAGTCCCACATGCACGGGATCCCCACTTGGGTCCTCTTGATTCAAAAATAAAGTTGGATTTGGGTGCTACATAGTGACTATGTGTAATGGTCTCACCAATAGTTCGACTTCTTCTTGCCACTATAAGCGGCCTATCTTCAACAAGTTTTGCAAGACCAGGATCCTGTTTCAAAATTGGCCAGAATTGATTAAATATATTATTCATATCTTTCCATCTACTATGAAAATTTGTGATAATCCGCAGTCGAGAATCTTCTTTTTTTGTAACTTTATTCTGTAGTAACAAATTTCGATCCAATTCTTTGGCTTGTTGGTAACCTTGGTTAATGTCCTCAAATTTATATCCTCGATCCAAAAATCTACTTGTCATGTCTCGGGCCTGTATCTCAAATTCTTCGTTAGTATCGCAGATTCTTTTAGCACGAATAAACTGTCCTTTGGGAATCGCTCTGATAGTATGTCTCGGATGTGCTGATTTTGCATGTAACACCGAGTTGGTGCTAGTTTCTTTTCGGAAGATTGTACTATGGATGCACCCTGTCTCATCCACCGTCAGTTGTAAATCCAGAAAGTCTATCTTATTCGTGGTGATCTTAAAAGTAAGTTTCACATTCCAGTTGTTGTCGTTCAGATATACGAGAAATTTATCCAGTTCCTTTCTTTCACCCTGCCAAATAAACAACAGGTCATCTATGAAGCGCATCCAACTCACCACAGATGGACCTTGAACATCATTAAGGTATGACAGCATATGTTCGCGTTCCCAATGACCCATAAAGAGGTTGGCATATGAGGGTGCAAAAGCCGCCCCCATAGCCACGCCTCGCTGCTGTACGTAATGCCTATCCTTAAACGTAAAATAATTGTGGGTCAATGCGTATTCCAACAATTCCATTAGCAGATGTAGTAATCCACCATCAATACCTTTATTTGACAAAAAGAACTTTGCTGCAGAGATTCCCTGTTCGTGATTAATACAAGTGTAAAGGGATTCCACATCTCCAGTAATGAGAAACATATCTAGTTCCAATGTGGCCCCTTGTAACCTCTGTAAAACATCTGCAGAGTCCCTTACATATGAGGGCAATTCCTCTACACAGGGCTTGAGATAGTAATCCAGGAATCTACATACTGGTTCATTCAATCCCCCACACCCTGATACGATGGGCCGACCGGGTGGTTTGGACAGGTCTTTATGCACCTTGGGTAGGAAATAAATTGTTGGAATAACTGGATGATTAATGCGTAAGCCTTCCCAAATATTTTTAGTAATGAGGCCTCTCTCCAGTGCATCATCCAAGATACAAAAAAGTTGCCTTTGAAAGGCGGCAGTGGGGTCTGAAGCCAATTTCTGATAACACTGAGTATCATTAAGCTGTTTAAATGCCTCATTTTCATAAAGTTGTACTGGCCAGACCACCACATTGCCGCCTTTGTCGGCCGGTTTAAAAACGACTTGTTTCATATTTTTTAATTCATTTAATGCTTGTCGTTGTGCCACTGTTAAATTGTCAAAAGGTCTATGTATTTTGAGTTGGTACAATTCATTACACACCATCCTAACAAATATCTCCACAGATGGATTTAAAGAGATTGGTGGGAAATTTGTTGACTTTTTCCTAATAAAATCCGGAAACTTACTTGGTGTTTGTTCTTGTTGCTCGAGAAGTAGCTCCTCTAGTGCGCGAAGCGCTTCCAATTCCGCTTCTGTTGAAAAGAATGCATTAGAATGATTCTTACTTTCGTGGAACTTCTTTAAAAGAAGTTTTCGAGCAAACAAGAAGACATCCTTAATTGCTATAAAAGCATCAAAGTTAGACGTAGGGCAGAAAGTCAAGCCCAAGGAGAGAACCGATATTTGAGCTGGTGATAGAACGATATCGGACAGATTAATTACCTTTAAACTATTACTTTGTGTTGGCTCTTGATATTTGTTGTAATTTCGCCCGTTCGTCCTTTGGCGGGTATTGTATCGCCTTGGATTAGCTGATACACTTGACTCAGCTGATATATGTGAGGAGCTACTAGAGACTGAGGCAATGGAGTTAGTACGGGTGAGGTTTTCATTCTTCCTCCATCTGTAAACCATATTTTGCTGGTAGTCAGTTTGGTCCCTCTGAAATTTTTGGGTTTTGGTTTTCTTGAGATCTTCTTCCCATTTTATATAGTCTCTATTTAATTCCTCCTCAAATACAGTCATTTCCACTGCTGACATTTTGTCTTTAAGCCTATCCTGAATAGTCCGTATCTGTCCCTCTATTTCTTCTAATTTTTTCTGGTCAAGAGAAATTAGTAGTTCCAAAAATGTTCTGGAACAATTATGACAAGCTTCCTCCCATTTATTTTTTATTCCCATATCATCAACTATAAAAGAGGGAAATATTTGTACACGCAACCCTCTAGGGACAAGTCTCCGTTGTAAGTATTGTTCAAGAGTTTTACTGTTCCACCAGGTTTTAGTGCGTTTAAACAAAAGATCCCTTAGCTGCCGTCTGTCCGCCATTAAAACATCACTACTAGTATTAACAACCACATTCTTATCTGGATTGTCCCCAAAAATTGTAGATATCTGTGAAAGCCAGTTAGTGTCCCGACTTTTATAATCCATGGTAGAAGGGGTTACTCCTGGAAAACAAAATATACTTTACCAAAAAAACCAAAGAGAGAAGTCTAACCCAATTCCTTTATATCGTTCCAAGTAGAAACAGAAGCATATAACCAATACAACCTACTTGAAAATATAACAAGTAACACAAAAATGGTAAAACCAAAATATTTTATTAAATAATATAAAGACACCAACAAAACAAAACACAGAAAAACTGGAGGAGACACGCAAAATATATTAGATACTGATATCATTAGCAAAAATATATCTGATGTACAATAGTATTATGTCCTTTACTTGCTAGAAATGCTTGTGCACACATGGGCAACAGGCAGGGAGCCACCATAAAAGTGATTGAGGTATATGGTGCACCATACAAAATACTGATAGCAATACAAATCAAAATACACGATATGATGTTAATAAGGTTAATAAAAGGTAACTTCTGCTATCCAAATATAAGGTGCAGAGTGCTAAGCAATACAAAACCCCAAGGTATAATACCTATACAATTATAAGATAATCTCTGTGAGATACAATGGGATCCTAAGGTGCATTGTGCATATGGTGGACCTTACCGGTGCTCATGCTAGCGTTCCTGTGTCTCAACCCCGCACTCCAACGCGCGTTTCGCAGCACGTCGCTTCCTCAGGGAGTGATATAGGGTAGGTATACTGCCTGCTTCTTATATGTTGCCCCCAGTAGTTTAGCCAATAACGACGCTTTAGGCGGCGCATCCCACGTCGCCGCAGCAAAGGCGTCCCCGGCACATGACCCGCGGCAACGTCACACGAAGGCGCCCAAGCGCCTCCGATGACGTCACAAGCGGATCACGCGACAAGGTCCGCCCGCCCCGGACACAGAGGATGCGCACAAGCGCCGCAACCGCCATATCTATGATGGGCAAATGAAAGGGCAAGTAATCTAGACATGATGCTATTGGTGGCGCATCTCACGTCACCGGAATGTAGGCGCCCCCAGCACACGATCAGCGGCCACGTCACAGGAAGGCGCCAAAGCGCCGCCTGCAACGCCGCAAGCGGATCACGCGACTAGGGACGCCCACCCGGCCACAGAGGATGCGCGCAAGTACCATGGCCGCCATATTGAAACTGGGCAAATTGAAGGGCAATCAAAACTAAATAAAGAAGTATAATATTAAATAATGACCAGTGCGATGCCGAGTAACACCTCGCATGCCGCCGCAGCGACCGCAACCTACTGCGCATGCCCACGGCGGCACCACAAACAAACGCATAAGCGCTATCCGTGATGCCCCGGCGGCATGCGAGGTGTTACTCGGCATCGCACTGGTCATTATTTAATATTATACTTCTTTATTTAGTTTTGATTGCCCTTCAATTTGCCCAGTTTCAATATGGCGGCCATGGTACTTGCGCGCATCCTCTGTGGCCGGGTGGGCGTCCCTAGTCGCGTGATCCGCTTGCGGCGTTGCAGGCGGCGCTTTGGCGCCTTCCTGTGACGTGGCCGCTGATCGTGTGCTGGGGGCGCCTACATTCCGGTGACGTGAGATGCGCCACCAATAGCATCATGTCTAGATTACTTGCCCTTTCATTTGCCCATCATAGATATGGCGGTTGCGGCGCTTGTGCGCATCCTCTGTGTCCGGGGCGGGCGGACCTTGTCGCGTGATCCGCTTGTGACGTCATCGGAGGCGCTTGGGCGCCTTCGTGTGACGTTGCCGCGGGTCATGTGCCGGGGACGCCTTTGCTGCGGCGACGTGGGATGCGCCGCCTAAAGCGTCGTTATTGGCTAAACTACTGGGGGCAACATATAAGAAGCAGGCAGTATACCTACCCTATATCACTCCCTGAGGAAGCGACGTGCTGCGAAACGCGCGTTGGAGTGCGGGGTTGAGACACAGGAACGCTAGCATGAGCACCGGTAAGGTCCACCATATGCACAATGCACCTTAGGATCCCATTGTATCTCACAGAGATTATCTTATAATTGTATAGGTATTATACCTTGGGGTTTTGTATTGCTTAGCACTCTGCACCTTATATTTGGATAGCAGAAGTTACCTTTTATTAACCTTATTAACATCATATCGTGTATTTTGATTTGTATTGCTATCAGTATTTTGTATGGTGCACCATATACCTCAATCACTTTTATGGTGGCTCCCTGCCTGTTGCCCATGTGTGCACAAGCATTTCTAGCAAGTAAAGGACATAATACTATTGTACATCAGATATATTTTTGCTAATGATATCAGTATCTAATATATTTTGCGTGTCTCCTCCAGTTTTTCTGTGTTTTGTTTTGTTGGTGTCTTTATATTATTTAATAAAATATTTTGGTTTTACCATTTTTGTGTTACTTGTTATATTTTCAAGTAGGTTGTATTGGTTATATGCTTCTGTTTCTACTTGGAACGATATAAAGGAATTGGGTTAGACTTCTCTCTTTGGTTTTTTTGGTAAAGTATATTTTGTTTTCCAGGAGTAACCCCTTCTACCATGGATTATAAAAGTCGGGACACTAACTGGCTTTCACAGATATCTACAATTTTTGGGGACAATCCAGATAAGAATGTGGTTGTTAATACTAGTAGTGATGTTTTAATGGCGGACAGACGGCAGCTAAGGGATCTTTTGTTTAAACGCACTAAAACCTGGTGGAACAGTAAAACTCTTGAACAATACTTACAACGGAGACTTGTCCCTAGAGGGTTGCGTGTACAAATATTTCCCTCTTTTATAGTTGATGATATGGGAATAAAAAATAAATGGGAGGAAGCTTGTCATAATTGTTCCAGAACATTTTTGGAACTACTAATTTCTCTTGACCAGAAAAAATTAGAAGAAATAGAGGGACAGATACGGACTATTCAGGATAGGCTTAAAGACAAAATGTCAGCAGTGGAAATGACTGTATTTGAGGAGGAATTAAATAGAGACTATATAAAATGGGAAGAAGATCTCAAGAAAACCAAAACCCAAAAATTTCAGAGGGACCAAACTGACTACCAGCAAAATATGGTTTACAGATGGAGGAAGAATGAAAACCTCACCCGTACTAACTCCATTGCCTCAGTCTCTAGTAGCTCCTCACATATATCAGCTGAGTCAAGTGTATCAGCTAATCCAAGGCGATACAATACCCGCCAAAGGACGAACGGGCGAAATTACAACAAATATCAAGAGCCAACACAAAGTAATAGTTTAAAGGTAATTAATCTGTCCGATATCGTTCTATCACCAGCTCAAATATCGGTTCTCTCCTTGGGCTTGACTTTCTGCCCTACGTCTAACTTTGATGCTTTTATAGCAATTAAGGATGTCTTCTTGTTTGCTCGAAAACTTCTTTTAAAGAAGTTCCACGAAAGTAAGAATCATTCTAATGCATTCTTTTCAACAGAAGCGGAATTGGAAGCGCTTCGCGCACTAGAGGAGCTACTTCTCGAGCAACAAGAACAAACACCAAGTAAGTTTCCGGATTTTATTAGGAAAAAGTCAACAAATTTCCCACCAATCTCTTTAAATCCATCTGTGGAGATATTTGTTAGGATGGTGTGTAATGAATTGTACCAACTCAAAATACATAGACCTTTTGACAATTTAACAGTGGCACAACGACAAGCATTAAATGAATTAAAAAATATGAAACAAGTCGTTTTTAAACCGGCCGACAAAGGCGGCAATGTGGTGGTCTGGCCAGTACAACTTTATGAAAATGAGGCATTTAAACAGCTTAATGATACTCAGTGTTATCAGAAATTGGCTTCAGACCCCACTGCCGCCTTTCAAAGGCAACTTTTTTGTATCTTGGATGATGCACTGGAGAGAGGCCTCATTACTAAAAATATTTGGGAAGGCTTACGCATTAATCATCCAGTTATTCCAACAATTTATTTCCTACCCAAGGTGCATAAAGACCTGTCCAAACCACCCGGTCGGCCCATCGTATCAGGGTGTGGGGGATTGAATGAACCAGTATGTAGATTCCTGGATTACTATCTCAAGCCCTGTGTAGAGGAATTGCCCTCATATGTAAGGGACTCTGCAGATGTTTTACAGAGGTTACAAGGGGCCACATTGGAACTAGATATGTTTCTCATTACTGGAGATGTGGAATCCCTTTACACTTGTATTAATCACGAACAGGGAATCTCTGCAGCAAAGTTCTTTTTGTCAAATAAAGGTATTGATGGTGGATTACTACATCTGCTAATGGAATTGTTGGAATACGCATTGACCCACAATTATTTTACGTTTAAGGATAGGCATTACGTACAGCAGCGAGGCGTGGCTATGGGGGCGGCTTTTGCACCCTCATATGCCAACCTCTTTATGGGTCATTGGGAACGCGAACATATGCTGTCATACCTTAATGATGTTCAAGGTCCATCTGTGGTGAGTTGGATGCGCTTCATAGATGACCTGTTGTTTATTTGGCAGGGTGAAAGAAAGGAACTGGATAAATTTCTCGTATATCTGAACGACAACAACTGGAATGTGAAACTTACTTTTAAGATCACCACGAATAAGATAGACTTTCTGGATTTACAACTGACGGTGGATGAGACAGGGTGCATCCATAGTACAATCTTCCGAAAAGAAACTAGCACCAACTCGGTGTTACATGCAAAATCAGCACATCCGAGACATACTATCAGAGCGATTCCCAAAGGACAGTTTATTCGTGCTAAAAGAATCTGCGATACTAACGAAGAATTTGAGATACAGGCCCGAGACATGACAAGTAGATTTTTGGATCGAGGATATAAATTTGAGGACATTAACCAAGGTTACCAACAAGCCAAAGAATTGGATCGAAATTTGTTACTACAGAATAAAGTTACAAAAAAAGAAGATTCTCGACTGCGGATTATCACAAATTTTCATAGTAGATGGAAAGATATGAATAATATATTTAATCAATTCTGGCCAATTTTGAAACAGGATCCTGGTCTTGCAAAACTTGTTGAAGATAGGCCGCTTATAGTGGCAAGAAGAAGTCGAACTATTGGTGAGACCATTACACATAGTCACTATGTAGCACCCAAATCCAACTTTATTTTTGAATCAAGAGGACCCAAGTGGGGATCCCGTGCATGTGGGACTTGTAGTGCCTGCAAATACATGGTCAAGGCAGAAACATTTAGTAACTCATCTAAAACACGGGACTACAAAATTGTCCACTCGATTAATTGCAGAACCATATCAGTCATATATTATCTGACTTGCCCATGTGGGCTTATTTACGTGGGACTTACGTCAAGGCAACTTCGAGTGCGAATATTGGAACATGTAAGAGACATCAGATCCGCAAGACTCTTGAATATAGAGAACCCGCAGAAAGAGGATCTTGTAAAATTAAAGACAATACCAGCCCATTACCAGAAATTTCATCCATCTGGACCGATAGAACTTCAAGTAAGAGGTATTGATGTGGTACATTTGGGCATTCGTGGGGGAAATATCATGAATAAGTTAGCCCAGAAAGAATGCCGCTGGATCACCAATTTGAGAACAGTGAAGCCACATGGTCTTAATGACCAATGGGGCTTCTCTAGTTTTCTATAAATTCTCCCTTTCCCGTATAGATCTCTATGCTGTCGTCTGCCTGTTTTTTAATTATTATTTTTTAATATATATATCTTTTGTGTTGTTTTTATTCATTCATATACAGAAATATACTATATATTTTTAATTTAAGTGTTGTCCTCGTTTAAAAGTTCTTTTATATAGGGTGGTTACTGCAAGTTGGTCGCTATACTGGACTGGGGTTGTCTCTGATTTTTTGTTTTTGTTTTGATTATAATTATTTTTATCATTATCTTTAGGACTTTGATGTGTCTTTAATATACGGATATTTATCATGATGGGCTATGAAAGTGAAGAAGAACAGACAACTATTTGAGGAGAAAAATCCTGGACCTCAGTATTCACAGTGAACACTTATGCACATTATTTCAAGATGGGATTCTGTACTGTGTTAACATTTTTTAGTTTTGTATTTTTTCTTAATTAATAATATATCTGTTTATACAATAGTGAATGTCAATATTATGATAAAATATATATATTAATATATACACCTTATTTTTTATTTTTACATCAGATCACTTTTTTCCTTTTTTGTATTTTATATAATTTTATATCTTTTTCACATTTTTCACTTTCATTTAATTATTGGTCTAGGATTTCCCTATTGTTATATATTATATCCTCATATCTTGGTATCTTTCAAATCTAATATAAATCTACTATTTGCTCGTTTTTATTTAGTGGTACCTGTGTGATGCCGGTGCGCTTCTCATGTATCTGTGTGCCTGCCCCGCTGTGGCTCCCATTCGGGGCATCACGGATAGCGCTTATGCGTTTGTTTGTGGTGCCGCCGTGGGCATGCGCAGTAGGTTGCGGTCGCTGCGGCGGCATGCGAGGTGTTACTCGGCATCGCACTGGTCATTATTTAATATTATACTTCTTTATTTAGTTTTGATTGCCCTTCAATTTGCCCAGTTTCAATATGGCGGCCATGGTACTTGCGCGCATCCTCTGTGGCCGGGTGGGCGTCCCTAGTCGCGTGATCCGCTTGCGGCGTTGCAGGCGGCGCTTTGGCGCCTTCCTGTGACGTGGCCGCTGATCGTGTGCTGGGGGCGCCTACATTCCGGTGACGTGAGATGCGCCACCAATAGCATCATGTCTAGATTACTTGCCCTTTCATTTGCCCATCATAGATATGGCGGTTGCGGCGCTTGTGCGCATCCTCTGTGTCCGGGGCGGGCGGACCTTGTCGCGTGATCCGCTTGTGACGTCATCGGAGGCGCTTGGGCGCCTTCGTGTGACGTTGCCGCGGGTCATGTGCCGGGGACGCCTTTGCTGCGGCGACGTGGGATGCGCCGCCTAAAGCGTCGTTATTGGCTAAACTACTGGGGGCAACATATAAGAAGCAGGCAGTATACCTACCCTATATCACTCCCTGAGGAAGCGACGTGCTGCGAAACGCGCGTTGGAGTGCGGGGTTGAGACACAGGAACGCTAGCATGAGCACCGGTAAGGTCCACCATATGCACAATGCACCTTAGGATCCCATTGTATCTCACAGAGATTATCTTATAATTGTATAGGTATTATACCTTGGGGTTTTGTATTGCTTAGCACTCTGCACCTTATATTTGGATAGCAGAAGTTACCTTTTATTAACCTTATTAACATCATATCGTGTATTTTGATTTGTATTGCTATCAGTATTTTGTATGGTGCACCATATACCTCAATCACTTTTATGGTGGCTCCCTGCCTGTTGCCCATGTGTGCACAAGCATTTCTAGCAAGTAAAGGACATAATACTATTGTACATCAGATATATTTTTGCTAATGATATCAGTATCTAATATATTTTGCGTGTCTCCTCCAGTTTTTCTGTGTTTTGTTTTGTTGGTGTCTTTATATTATTTAATAAAATATTTTGGTTTTACCATTTTTGTGTTACTTGTTATATTTTCAAGTAGGTTGTATTGGTTATATGCTTCTGTTTCTACTTGGAACGATATAAAGGAATTGGGTTAGACTTCTCTCTTTGGTTTTTTTGGTAAAGTATATTTTGTTTTCCAGGAGTAACCCCTTCTACCATGGATTATAAAAGTCGGGACACTAACTGGCTTTCACAGATATCTACAATTTTTGGGGACAATCCAGATAAGAATGTGGTTGTTAATACTAGTAGTGATGTTTTAATGGCGGACAGACGGCAGCTAAGGGATCTTTTGTTTAAACGCACTAAAACCTGGTGGAACAGTAAAACTCTTGAACAATACTTACAACGGAGACTTGTCCCTAGAGGGTTGCGTGTACAAATATTTCCCTCTTTTATAGTTGATGATATGGGAATAAAAAATAAATGGGAGGAAGCTTGTCATAATTGTTCCAGAACATTTTTGGAACTACTAATTTCTCTTGACCAGAAAAAATTAGAAGAAATAGAGGGACAGATACGGACTATTCAGGATAGGCTTAAAGACAAAATGTCAGCAGTGGAAATGACTGTATTTGAGGAGGAATTAAATAGAGACTATATAAAATGGGAAGAAGATCTCAAGAAAACCAAAACCCAAAAATTTCAGAGGGACCAAACTGACTACCAGCAAAATATGGTTTACAGATGGAGGAAGAATGAAAACCTCACCCGTACTAACTCCATTGCCTCAGTCTCTAGTAGCTCCTCACATATATCAGCTGAGTCAAGTGTATCAGCTAATCCAAGGCGATACAATACCCGCCAAAGGACGAACGGGCGAAATTACAACAAATATCAAGAGCCAACACAAAGTAATAGTTTAAAGGTAATTAATCTGTCCGATATCGTTCTATCACCAGCTCAAATATCGGTTCTCTCCTTGGGCTTGACTTTCTGCCCTACGTCTAACTTTGATGCTTTTATAGCAATTAAGGATGTCTTCTTGTTTGCTCGAAAACTTCTTTTAAAGAAGTTCCACGAAAGTAAGAATCATTCTAATGCATTCTTTTCAACAGAAGCGGAATTGGAAGCGCTTCGCGCACTAGAGGAGCTACTTCTCGAGCAACAAGAACAAACACCAAGTAAGTTTCCGGATTTTATTAGGAAAAAGTCAACAAATTTCCCACCAATCTCTTTAAATCCATCTGTGGAGATATTTGTTAGGATGGTGTGTAATGAATTGTACCAACTCAAAATACATAGACCTTTTGACAATTTAACAGTGGCACAACGACAAGCATTAAATGAATTAAAAAATATGAAACAAGTCGTTTTTAAACCGGCCGACAAAGGCGGCAATGTGGTGGTCTGGCCAGTACAACTTTATGAAAATGAGGCATTTAAACAGCTTAATGATACTCAGTGTTATCAGAAATTGGCTTCAGACCCCACTGCCGCCTTTCAAAGGCAACTTTTTTGTATCTTGGATGATGCACTGGAGAGAGGCCTCATTACTAAAAATATTTGGGAAGGCTTACGCATTAATCATCCAGTTATTCCAACAATTTATTTCCTACCCAAGGTGCATAAAGACCTGTCCAAACCACCCGGTCGGCCCATCGTATCAGGGTGTGGGGGATTGAATGAACCAGTATGTAGATTCCTGGATTACTATCTCAAGCCCTGTGTAGAGGAATTGCCCTCATATGTAAGGGACTCTGCAGATGTTTTACAGAGGTTACAAGGGGCCACATTGGAACTAGATATGTTTCTCATTACTGGAGATGTGGAATCCCTTTACACTTGTATTAATCACGAACAGGGAATCTCTGCAGCAAAGTTCTTTTTGTCAAATAAAGGTATTGATGGTGGATTACTACATCTGCTAATGGAATTGTTGGAATACGCATTGACCCACAATTATTTTACGTTTAAGGATAGGCATTACGTACAGCAGCGAGGCGTGGCTATGGGGGCGGCTTTTGCACCCTCATATGCCAACCTCTTTATGGGTCATTGGGAACGCGAACATATGCTGTCATACCTTAATGATGTTCAAGGTCCATCTGTGGTGAGTTGGATGCGCTTCATAGATGACCTGTTGTTTATTTGGCAGGGTGAAAGAAAGGAACTGGATAAATTTCTCGTATATCTGAACGACAACAACTGGAATGTGAAACTTACTTTTAAGATCACCACGAATAAGATAGACTTTCTGGATTTACAACTGACGGTGGATGAGACAGGGTGCATCCATAGTACAATCTTCCGAAAAGAAACTAGCACCAACTCGGTGTTACATGCAAAATCAGCACATCCGAGACATACTATCAGAGCGATTCCCAAAGGACAGTTTATTCGTGCTAAAAGAATCTGCGATACTAACGAAGAATTTGAGATACAGGCCCGAGACATGACAAGTAGATTTTTGGATCGAGGATATAAATTTGAGGACATTAACCAAGGTTACCAACAAGCCAAAGAATTGGATCGAAATTTGTTACTACAGAATAAAGTTACAAAAAAAGAAGATTCTCGACTGCGGATTATCACAAATTTTCATAGTAGATGGAAAGATATGAATAATATATTTAATCAATTCTGGCCAATTTTGAAACAGGATCCTGGTCTTGCAAAACTTGTTGAAGATAGGCCGCTTATAGTGGCAAGAAGAAGTCGAACTATTGGTGAGACCATTACACATAGTCACTATGTAGCACCCAAATCCAACTTTATTTTTGAATCAAGAGGACCCAAGTGGGGATCCCGTGCATGTGGGACTTGTAGTGCCTGCAAATACATGGTCAAGGCAGAAACATTTAGTAACTCATCTAAAACACGGGACTACAAAATTGTCCACTCGATTAATTGCAGAACCATATCAGTCATATATTATCTGACTTGCCCATGTGGGCTTATTTACGTGGGACTTACGTCAAGGCAACTTCGAGTGCGAATATTGGAACATGTAAGAGACATCAGATCCGCAAGACTCTTGAATATAGAGAACCCGCAGAAAGAGGATCTTGTAAAATTAAAGACAATACCAGCCCATTACCAGAAATTTCATCCATCTGGACCGATAGAACTTCAAGTAAGAGGTATTGATGTGGTACATTTGGGCATTCGTGGGGGAAATATCATGAATAAGTTAGCCCAGAAAGAATGCCGCTGGATCACCAATTTGAGAACAGTGAAGCCACATGGTCTTAATGACCAATGGGGCTTCTCTAGTTTTCTATAAATTCTCCCTTTCCCGTATAGATCTCTATGCTGTCGTCTGCCTGTTTTTTAATTATTATTTTTTAATATATATATCTTTTGTGTTGTTTTTATTCATTCATATACAGAAATATACTATATATTTTTAATTTAAGTGTTGTCCTCGTTTAAAAGTTCTTTTATATAGGGTGGTTACTGCAAGTTGGTCGCTATACTGGACTGGGGTTGTCTCTGATTTTTTGTTTTTGTTTTGATTATAATTATTTTTATCATTATCTTTAGGACTTTGATGTGTCTTTAATATACGGATATTTATCATGATGGGCTATGAAAGTGAAGAAGAACAGACAACTATTTGAGGAGAAAAATCCTGGACCTCAGTATTCACAGTGAACACTTATGCACATTATTTCAAGATGGGATTCTGTACTGTGTTAACATTTTTTAGTTTTGTATTTTTTCTTAATTAATAATATATCTGTTTATACAATAGTGAATGTCAATATTATGATAAAATATATATATTAATATATACACCTTATTTTTTATTTTTACATCAGATCACTTTTTTCCTTTTTTGTATTTTATATAATTTTATATCTTTTTCACATTTTTCACTTTCATTTAATTATTGGTCTAGGATTTCCCTATTGTTATATATTATATCCTCATATCTTGGTATCTTTCAAATCTAATATAAATCTACTATTTGCTCGTTTTTATTTAGTGGTACCTGTGTGATGCCGGTGCGCTTCTCATGTATCTGTGTGCCTGCCCCGCTGTGGCTCCCATTCGGGGCATCACGGATAGCGCTTATGCGTTTGTTTGTGGTGCCGCCGTGGGCATGCGCAGTAGGTTGCGGTCGCTGCGGCGGCATGCGAGGTGTTACTCGGCATCGCACTGGTCATTATTTAATATTATACTTCTTTATTTAGTTTTGATTGCCCTTCAATTTGCCCAGTTTCAATATGGCGGCCATGGTACTTGCGCGCATCCTCTGTGGCCGGGTGGGCGTCCCTAGTCGCGTGATCCGCTTGCGGCGTTGCAGGCGGCGCTTTGGCGCCTTCCTGTGACGTGGCCGCTGATCGTGTGCTGGGGGCGCCTACATTCCGGTGACGTGAGATGCGCCACCAATAGCATCATGTCTAGATTACTTGCCCTTTCATTTGCCCATCATAGATATGGCGGTTGCGGCGCTTGTGCGCATCCTCTGTGTCCGGGGCGGGCGGACCTTGTCGCGTGATCCGCTTGTGACGTCATCGGAGGCGCTTGGGCGCCTTCGTGTGACGTTGCCGCGGGTCATGTGCCGGGGACGCCTTTGCTGCGGCGACGTGGGATGCGCCGCCTAAAGCGTCGTTATTGGCTAAACTACTGGGGGCAACATATAAGAAGCAGGCAGTATACCTACCCTATATCACTCCCTGAGGAAGCGACGTGCTGCGAAACGCGCGTTGGAGTGCGGGGTTGAGACACAGGAACGCTAGCATGAGCACCGGTAAGGTCCACCATATGCACAATGCACCTTAGGATCCCATTGTATCTCACAGAGATTATCTTATAATTGTATAGGTATTATACCTTGGGGTTTTGTATTGCTTAGCACTCTGCACCTTATATTTGGATAGCAGAAGTTACCTTTTATTAACCTTATTAACATCATATCGTGTATTTTGATTTGTATTGCTATCAGTATTTTGTATGGTGCACCATATACCTCAATCACTTTTATGGTGGCTCCCTGCCTGTTGCCCATGTGTGCACAAGCATTTCTAGCAAGTAAAGGACATAATACTATTGTACATCAGATATATTTTTGCTAATGATATCAGTATCTAATATATTTTGCGTGTCTCCTCCAGTTTTTCTGTGTTTTGTTTTGTTGGTGTCTTTATATTATTTAATAAAATATTTTGGTTTTACCATTTTTGTGTTACTTGTTATATTTTCAAGTAGGTTGTATTGGTTATATGCTTCTGTTTCTACTTGGAACGATATAAAGGAATTGGGTTAGACTTCTCTCTTTGGTTTTTTTGGTAAAGACTCACTGAACTTGCCCACCCTAAAGTGGTTGATCGCCGGAAGGAAAAGGGGGGACAGTTACCCACAGCCCTGATTTCAACCGGGCAGATCTTGAGGAAAGAATACTTCCCCTCTATGTTAGTTGTGTCTTCAGAGTATGGTCGACAATGGCAGATCACTTGGCCTACTGAGTCCGAAGTTGAGACCCGGCAACAGGAATCAACCACTCAGCCTAGAAAGACTAGTATATCTCCACCTTCTACTCCACCTAGATTCCGTCCTGAAGAGACAGCGGCCCCTGCTGATGTGCTTATGACAGCTTTGGAAAAGTTAGTCAGTCAGTTTGCCAAGATGCAGCCAGAAGGGAACTACCGTCGTCTAAGAATTTTCTCGGGCGCCCTCCCCACCCCTACTGGAGAAGAAGGATATGATACTTGGAGGGATGTCACTTTACAGTGCCTAGAAGAGTGGCAGTGCACTGATGCTGTAAAGAGGCAGAGAATAGTAGAGACCTTGAAGGGTACTGCTATGGAGGTAGTGCAGGCTGCTTGGCGGAGCAAGCCTCTGGCAACTTATCAAGATTGTATGAATGCTTTAGAAGATGCTTTTGGATCCCCTGAAAATGCTACTGATCTACTCTTTAAACTCCGTACCACCTACCAACAGCCAGATGAGAAGATGTCCAACTATTTATACCGACTAGATAAGCTGGTTCATAGTGTGACGCCCAGGAGACCGGGATACTCAGCACCGGACCAATGGAGTCTGTCTCTTGAGGGGGGTGTCATGGGTGGCTTGACCCGGTGCTGTGGCCTCAGGCAATGCACAGTGTAAGGGGTATCATGAGGGGACAGGCACTTACTTGATCAGCAGCAGGTTCTCCCAGCGGTGACGATCCCGATCCTGGATAGATGACTATTGTCCAAATGAAAATCTGAGGCACTGAAACGTTTAACCAGTTTACTTTAACATAAAGGGATTTACAACCAGTCCTGTCACCGGAGTCTGTATGGGAACTCTGAGTTACTTTGACCCTGCCGGGGTCTTCGCCTCTTATTGTGCGCAATTTCTGTGTGGCCCTGCTGCTGTATGTGAACTGGCTGCCGGCCCAATCTGTCCCCTCCGGGTCCTGGTTCGACGGGCAACCCGAGTCCTTTTATCGGTTTACCCCCTCTGGGAGTACCGCTGAACTCTGTGTCTGTTGCTGCATCCGACCCTAGTGAAGCTGATATCACCTCACGTTTTTCCGGTTGCTGTATTATATATAATGAATACAGCCACGGATCCGGTATCCGTCTTTGCGCCTGTTCTGGGTAGTGATTAATGCTACCCGGTTCTCACAATGTCCTTTTTCTCTATCCCTCTTCTCCTCAGGCCGGTGATTTAGGCCTGGTAACAGTCACAGGGCTGTTAGAGATTCAACTGTATGACCTCTCACTTTCAGCTCCTTGGCCCAACTGCCATTTCTTCTCTCAGACCAGAATGGATCAAGGGGAGTCTCTGGAGCTCCCCCTTCTGGCCGGAGGTGGTAGTGCAGTCTTGCTATTTTAGTATTTGTACTTACTGTCAGTAACTATTTTTGTGGCAAATACCCCTAGGGGTGCCACAATAGAATAGTAGCTAAAGGTGGCATCAGCCCTCAAGAAGTTGATCAGTGTCGCCTGGAACAAGTACTCAGAGGAGCTCTCACTCATGATCCAATTGCCCAGCGGATGAGGTCTTGTGATAGAGAGAAGATTCCTGGATCTTTTCATGAGTTGCTTAAGGAAGTTCGGAAGGAGGAGGTTATTTTGGCCGCAAGAGAGAAGGCATCCCCTCGGGTGACTACTGTTGCCTTGAAGCCAGAAGCCGAATGCCGACACATAGAACTGTTGAAAGTCATCGAGAAACAGGGGGAGCAGATTACACAACTGTTAAGTGCTCAGGCCAAGACAATACAGCGACTTCAAAGTGTTGCGGAGGTAGCCGAGCAGAAAACACTGGTTTCAGGAAGAGAGAAAGAAGATCTCGGTAGAGTGGAGATTAGGAAACCAGAAGGGTGCTTCGTCTGTGGGAGTCCAGGCCATATAGCTCGTCAATGTCCAAAGAGGTGGAGCTCAAAGAACTCTTCACAGCTTCCCCATCACCCTCAGAGGCAGTCGGGAAACGGGAAAGGGGGCCAGTAGAACCCCATACTGAGCCCCCATCAGCAACTAGGACCTACTCTACCGCCCCATCTAATAGTGCATCATCGAAAACCCTGCCTGAAGGTTTAGTGGGACCATCCCCACATGTCCCCGCATATATCAATGGTCAACCTTGCACAGTATTACTGGATAGTGGGTCTCAAGTATCTATCATCTTTGAAGGATGGTATAAGAGATATTTATCCAAAGTGCCTCTGAAACCGTTGTCTGACTCGTGGTGTGGGGACTGAGTGAGCACAGCTACCCCTACAGAGGATACGTGTCTGTGACGCTACGATTCTCAGAGACTGTTGTTGGAGTGGATAAAGAGATACCCATCATAGCGTTAATCTGCCCAGAGGCCGAGGCAGATTAGAGACAAACACCTGTCATAGTGGGAACAAATGCCAACATCTTCCGTACGTTAGCTCAGTGGTGTCGGGAAGTTGGGGGAGAAAATTACTCGCAGACCCTATCCATCCACCCAGTCTGCCTGGAGGCCTATGTGAGAACGGAGGAGGAGAAGAGGGAACTACGGCCTGAAAGCTTTGACCCTTGTTTTGAAGGAAGCGAGCTAAAAGGAGAAGAGAGGGGGTTGGTCATTGATGGCCTGATGATGCGAGGTGCAGTTTTTTCTCTAGGTGAATGGGACATGGGCCTCGCTCATGGAGTGGAGCATCGCATTCGGTTGAAGGATCAAAAGCCTTTTCGAGAGAGGTCCCGAAGATTGGCTCCAGCAGATATCGAAGATGTCAGGCAGCATCTACGCGGTATGTTAGACACAGGAGTCATCATAGAATCTAGTAGCCCTTATGCTTCCCCCATTGTGATAGCTCGAAAGAAAAATGGAGCTATTCGGATGTGTGTGGATTATCGAACCTTGAATAAGCGTACGATCCCTGACCAGTACACTGTGCCCAGAATCGATGAAGCTTTGGATTGCTTGCAAGGGAGCCAATGGTTTTCTGTGTTAGATCTCCGGAGTGGCTACTATCAGATATCCATGTCAAAAGAAGATCAAGAGAAGACTGCTTTTATCTGCCCCATTGGGTTCTTCGAGTTTCAGAGACTGCCTCAAGGACTGACAGGTGCTCCGGCCACTTTTCAGAGATGTATGGACAAAGTAGTGGGGGACATGCACTTATGTGAGGTCCTGGTTTATCTCGATGATCTAATTGTTTTTGGGAAGACTCTGGAAGAACACAACCAGCGGTTGTTCAAGGTGCTGGATCGGTTGAAGGAGACTGGGTTGAAGTTGTCCCTTGATAAGTGCCGGATTTGCCAGACGACTGTGAAATATGTGGGGCACATAGTCAGCAGAGAAGGAATTTCCACCGACCCCGCCAAAGTGGAGGCTGTTGTAAACTGGCCAAAACCCACCAAACTGAAGGAGCTTAGGTCCTTTTTAGGATTTTGCGGATACTACCGAAGATTTGTACCCCAGTACTCTCGGATTGCGAAGCCATTAACTGCCCTTACTCAGGGGTATCCCCCTTCCGGGAGGACAGTCCATTCCTCAAGGTCAGGAAAGAAGGTCTACTTCAAAGTCAACGAACTTTTTGGGGATAGATGGACACCGGCATGCGATGAGGCATTCGAGAAATTGAAGTCATGCTTGACCCAAACCCCAGTGTTGGCCTATGCAGACCCCAGCAAACCATATGTGTTACATGTAGATGCTTCTCTTGACGGGCTAGGAGGGATTCTTTATCAAGACCATGAAGGCTGTCTGCGTCCCGTCTACTACATTAGTCGAGGATTGACTCCCAGTGAACGCAACTACCCAGCCCACAAACTGGAGTTTCTGGCCTTGAAATGGGCTGTAGTGGACACGCTGCATGACTACCTCTATGGGGTACCCTTTGTGGTTCATACCGACAACAATCCATTAACCTACGTGAGAACCACGGCAAAACTGGATGCCACGGGGTACCGGTGGCTTGCCGCACTCTCTTTGTACGATTTCAGCTTAAAATATCGACCGGGGATCAGTAACATCGATGCAGACACACTCTCTCGCCTGCCTAGGGAACCCTTAAATGAAGAAGAAGGAGGATGGATAGAGGTCCCTGCCCCTGAGGTGAAGACTCTGTGCCATAGACATCAAACTAATGCTCTCCCTATGCAGGGTTGTGCTGAATTCCTAGGAGTATCCAGTGAAGCGCTCCCGTTGTTGTACTGCCAAGTGACAAATGTAACCCCAGACTTTCTCCCTCAACTGACTCGTAATCAAGTCCAAAAGGCGCAGCAGGAGGATCGATCAGTGGGGGTGGTCCGATGGTGGGTTAAGAGGGGCTGGAGGCCCGAAAAGAATGCATTACGAACAGAGGAATCTGTCCTGCTGACGCGGCAGCTAGAGTCTCTGGTAGTAAGAAATGGACTACTATACCGGGAGGCAAAGCGCCAGAAGGAAGGAGTCCACCGACAGCTGGTGTTACCCACCCGATTCCGGAGGATGGTCATGAAGTCCCTGCATGATGACCATGGACATCTTGGCATCGAAAAGACCACGAGTCTTGTGGCTGACCGATTTTACTGGCCTCGGATGGAAGCGGATATTGAAGACTACTGCAAATCATGCTCCCGATGTGTGTTGAGAAAAACCTTGCCTTTGAGAACAGCCCCCCTTGTGAACATTACCAGTGATGGCCCACTTGAGCTAGTGTGCATTGATTTCCTCTCCATCGAGCCTGATGAAAGCAATGTCAGTAATGTGTTAGTGGTCACTGACCATTTCACCCGATATGCCCAAGCCTACCCCACCAAAGATCAAAGGGCAACTACTGTAGCAAAAACACTATGGGAAAAGTTCTTCGTGCATTATGGGCTGCCTGCCCGCATCCATACCGATCAAGGAAGAGATTTCGAAAGTAGACTAATCAAGGAGCTATGCGCTATCTGTGGGATCAAGAAATCCAGAACCACCCCGTATCACCCCCAAGGGGACCCTCAACCTGAGAGGTTCAACCGTACCCTTCTGAACATGTTAGGCACTTTGGATCCCAGGAAGAAGGGACAATGGAGCAGGCATGTGAGTCAGTTGGTTCATGCCTACAATTGCACCACAAATGAGTCAACGGGATACTCGCCCTATTTTCTCATGTTTGGAAGAAAAGCTCGGCTACCAGTGGATATTAGTTTTGGGACATCCTTTGAAAATTCTAATGGGAAGACCTATTTAAAATATGTGTCCCAGCTAAAAGAAGATTTGGAAAAAGCATACAGATTGGCAGAGCAGGCCTCTGGTCAGTCAGGGAAGCGCAATAAGACTCGCTACGACTGTAGAGTTCGGGAACAAGTTTTACTGCCTGGAGATAGAGTTCTTATCCAACTTCTAGGTCTTCCTGGGAAGCATAAGCTTGCTGATCGGTGGTGTACTGACCCTTATGTGGTGATGGAGAAGCTGCCTGGTGTCCCGGCCTACAGAGTGAAGCCCGAGAAAGGGAGTGGAGCTGTCAAAACCTATCATCGACACCATTTGTTGCCTGTGGGAAAAAACATCCTGTTACCGCCATTGCCAACCCAAGGAGGTCATACAAACCTTCCATGCAATAGGAGAAGTCGTAGGTGTCAACAACCACCCCAGCCTGGAGTTGCTTCAGGAGGAAGTGACAGCGAGTCTGGGGATGAATGGGGATCTGAAGGTCAATGGAGCTACAGGTGGACTGAGGACCCATGCCCCATAGGGGGGGGGCCCTGAAAACCAGACTTCTGACGTGGAAGCACAAAAAAAGGACATTCGTCAGGAGGCGAGTGCGCTCTGCCCACCATTGGGGGAGAGTTCAGAAGAGGGACATTTATTAAATGAAGAGATCCACCTGGAGGAGCCCGTTCTTGACCGACAAGAGTCGGGAGCTGAGGAGGGGGCCCCCTCAGTACACACTCGTCCCAAACGGGACACTAGGCCACCCATGATGCTGACCTATGATAGAATGGGACATACCACTGAGGTCCCCCAGCTGATACACTTTAATTCAAAATCTGTTTGGCCTTATTTCCCAGTATCTCCTATGTGTCCAGGAGGTGGTTTGCGTGCATGTAAATTTGGTGTTAGTCAGGATGCTTTAACCTCCATTCATGTTTCAGGTGGTGAGTCCTCATGTCGTGATGGGACACTTTCAATGACTCACCAGGGGGAGAGTGTAACACCTGCACTGGGAACTGTTAGGGCAGCTACTGGTATACTGGGATTTACAGACACTAAGAAGAGCTTTGCAGCTGCTGTTATACCAGGACCTACAGACATTAGCAGATTTTCCTCTGAGCTGCAGTGGACTACAATTCCCAAGGACCCCTGGACTACAATTCCCAGGGATCCTTGTTTGAGTCAGATGACACAGCTTGGATTGGAGGAGGAGGGACTTGGAGGCAGGAGCTGGGGAGAAAGTGAAACTAAGAAGACACAGGAAGAAAAGAGCTTGGTATCTTGTTGGGAGAGACGGAGCACGGGGGACTTGCCTGGCCCCATGCTGCAGGGTTGCTGTCCTCCCGGATATACTCGTGTTGCTGGAGAGAGTGCGACTTTGTGTTACCCTCTGGAGCAAGTTGCATCAAGAACTTGGAGATTTCTGCCTGCACTCCCACCGTATAAAGGACTGAATCCAGCCGCCCCCAGCTGGTGTCCAGAGAACCATCCGACCGTTAGAGACGTGCCGTGAGTGACTTTCTGAGACTTGTGGTCCTACCAGCGTTATTTACAGTGAGTACATTACAGCTCAGACTATTGCCAGTTATATTCGTCTAAGTGCACCAACTGTTTTAATTTGCGCGCCTGCATCCGCGGCAACTGGGCCCCAACGTTTGGACTGAGTTAAACTAGAAGAAACAAACAAAAAACCCTACTATGTTATACTTGCAGGGTTGAAGTAGAATTAGAGTGAGATGTGTATATGACCTTGACAGAGCACAGTTATTTGTATTTCATGTTATTCTTTTAAATCCATCTAATTTATGCTGCATAGCAATAAACCTGTTAAACTGTTTTACTCCTGATCCCTGTGAGTGTGTACTGAGAGTGGCAGGGGCTTCCCGAATCAGCCCCTGGCAGAAGATAATAGCCCTTCTGCAGTCCCAGAGAGAGAACTCCAATCAAGATTCGGGTGGAGGCACTGCACCCTGGAGAGGTGAGACCCCCCATAACACCCAGTGTACCGTGGTAGCCCTAAAGGGGTGTTACATACTGTTACATATTTAGGCTGTTAGCTGGTTCATGCAGCTTTACATGAACACCCGATTCTTACACTATGGCTGGTCCTAACAACGAAAGCAATTGTTACCATCCACCTCTCGTGTCTCCCCTTTTTCCTCATAGTTTGTAAGCTTGCGAGCAGCAAGGCCCTCATTCCTATCGGTATCTGTTTTGAACTGTGATTATTGTTATGCTGTAATGTCTATTGTCTATACAAATCCCCTCTATAATTGTAAAGCGCTGCGGAATATGTTGGCGCTATATGAATAAAATTATTATTAAGGTAAAGTAGACTGCTGGGGGCTGGAATTCTGAGACTAGGAAGGAGCCATGGATATTGGCCCACCAACCTGAAAATAGCTGCCTTTTAGATGCACCAATTCAGGTGCTTTGCTTGGCTCTTCCCACTTGTCCTGGTGCGGTGGCAACTGGGGTCAGTGGCGTATCCAGGGGGGGGCAGGCGGGGCATTTGCCCCGGGCGCAGCTGACAGGGGGCGCCAGTGGGGCCGCCTGAATTGATGATGTGATGCGGCATTGCAGCTGCTAAAAGCCAGGCTCCTCGTCGGCACCCGACACATTCTGCCGCCCGCGGCCCGCCCCCCGCAGTGAGATAATCCCGTGGCGTGTCATGTGTGCCTGTGCGTGCTGCCTGCTGCGCTAGTACAGTGAGTTAGACAGTACCCGCCGGCCGCTGGAGGTTCGCTTGCTTCAAGGAAGGAGCCCCTTCCTTCTCAGTCTAAGCGCCTGGCCGGCTGCGCCCCGCCCCCTGACAACCGCTGAGAGGCACAGGCACTGACCGCTGCGGCTGACGTCACAGTCTGACTGAGCATGTGACTCACTGTGACACATCTCACACAGGCAGGCTGCTTCATAACCGCTGGTCGTTCGTTGCGCCTCTGCGCCGGTGACTGAGACTCGGTTCGTTCGTTCATTCGGGGTTCGGGCGTGTCTTCGTGCAGTCAGTGCTTGTGTGTAGTATTACTAGTAGTCACTCACTGTAGGAGGAGGGGGAGCCGGGGAGGGAGCGCTCAGCAGCGGCCAGGGCAGGGGCAAGTTGCAAACTGGGTATGTGACGAGACTGTCAGACTCACTCACTCACTGTTGTGAGAATGAGTCTGACGACTGTGATGGGGGCACAGATCAGGACAGTATGGGGGCAAAGATCTGGACATTATGGGGGCACAAATCTGGACAGTATGGGCCATAATGTCCAGATTTGTGCCCCCATAATGTCCAGATCTGTGCCCCCATACTGTCCAGATTTGTGCCCCCATACTGTCCAGATCTGTGCCCCCATACTGTCCAGATCTGTGCCCCCATACTGTCCAGATCTGTGCCCCCATAGGGGGCACAAATCTGCATAGTATGGGGGCACAAATCTGGACAGTATGGGGGCACAAATCTGGACAGTATGGGCCATAATGTCCAGATTTGTGCCCCATAATGTCCAGATTTGTGCCCCCCATACTGTCCTGATCTGTGCCCCCATACTGTCCAGATCTGTGCCCCCATACTGTCCAGATCTGTGCCCCCATACTGTCCACATCTGTGCCCCCAAAGGGGGCACAAATCTGGATAGTATGGGGGCACAAATCTGGACAGTATGGGCCATAATGTCCAGATTTGTGCCCCCATAATGTCCAGATTTGTGCCTCCCATACTGTCCTGATCTGTGCCCCCATACTGTCCAGATTTGTGCCCCCATACTGTCCAGATTTGTGCCCCCATACTGTCCAGATCTGTGCCCCCTTACTGTCCAGATCTCTGCCCCCATACTGTCCACATCTGTGCCCCCATACTGTCCAGATCTGTGCCCCCAAAGGGGGCACAAATCTGGATAGTATGGGGGCACAAATCTGGACAGTATGGGCCATAATGTCCAGATTTGTGCCCCCATACTGTCCAGATTTGTGCCCCTTATACTGTGAGGGAGGGGGGGGGGGCGCCGTACTGATCCTTTGCCCCGGGTGCAGGAAAGGCTAGATACACCTCTGACTGGGGTAATAGGTTTGGGGTTGATATCACCTGTTTTATGGCCGTTGACATCAAGCCCAAGGGTTAATAATGGAGAGACATTTATGAGACACCACCATTACTAACCACATAGTTAGATTGTAAAAAAAAAACACCAAAATAAAGCCTTTAATTGAAATAAAGACACTGACAGCTTTATTTGAACTAAAAATAAAAAAGCAAAGTAATAATCTCCTTTATGTCTAATCCATTTATGCCCATGTCCCCTATAAAAAAAAAAAAGTAATAATAATAACACACCATATTCCTCACCTGTCCGACAAGAAAATAATCCACTGAAGCCCATGGCCCCTGTAAAAGGCAAAAAATGATAAAACACCGTATTCCTCACTCGTCCAATGAGAAGATAATCCACTGAAGCTCATATACTCTGTAAAATACAAAAAAAAAAATACACCATATTCCTCAGCTGTCCGACCATAATCCATTAAGGGCCATGTCCCACATCGATCGGATTATTTGGATAGCTTTCACATTAGTGATGCAACCGCTATTCACACCAGCCGGCTCACACTGAAACAGGAGCACGATTACGCTCCTGTGGTGTGTAGTGGTGACATATGAAAGGTCACCGGAGTTCATAGCTGATGATCCCCGGTTACCTTACTGACATCAGCGCTCGTGAAAACTATCATGCCGTAAGTGAGGTGACCGATGCCAATATCCATTGCACCTTCCCAGTCTGAGAATACCAGCCCCCAACTGTCTACTTTAGCTTGGCTGATTGTCAAAAATGGGGGACCCCACACTTTAAAAAAAAAAAAAATTATTTATTTAAATAATTTAAAAAAATGGCGTGGGACCCCTTTATTCTTGATAACCATCTATGATAAAGTTGACAGCCGAGGGCTGCAGCCTGCAGATATTGTTTTTGCCTGAACTGGTTATCAAATATAGAAGAAACATGTCATTTAAATAAAAAAAAATTTATAGCACAGGCGCCGGGTGATGAATGTGCTCATCAGCCTTGCCTGTTCTCGCTGCTATTAGCGAGAGCGGATCTAGGATGATGAGAGTAGTACTCTCATCAGTTGACGGCTGTGACCAGTGGTAACCTTTTTACAGCCGGTCACAACTGCTGGCTCGAATGCTGTGATGTGACAGCAGGTCTCTCACTGGCAGTAACAATCTTACCGCCGATCAGAGCCTGTGTTTGCCACGCTGTCACGCAGATGACAGCGTGGAAAACGACGGATGTTCAGACCCTCTCCAGGTTCGAGTTTGGGTACTGTTTTTTACCTGAAACAAACTTTTTTAAAATGATCGTCCAGACCCAAATATTCATGGGTTTCGCCCATCACTAGTTGTGAGGTGCACGCTACTAGTCAGACGCTCATGATTACTTAAGATGCATGAACCTAATGGCTCAAACACACTCCCTCATCAAGACCACCAACTGGTCCCCTTGTGCATCATTGTTTGGAGTTCAGCATAGTTTTTAGACGTGTTCTCAGTGAGTCAAACAGTTTTGCAGATTTTCTCGTTTTAGGGAATTGCACCCACAGTCAGATCTGGAAAATGTGAAGTGCCCGGATTCCCTCTGGCTCTTGGTAGAGAGCAATTCCAGTTCTGAATCCTAGGTTGTTAGCAATGCTGCCACTTGGCCTTGTCACAGTAAGATCTGGCGTGAATGTTTGGATTGTTTAACAAATGAAGTTCAGCTAACGTTTCAAATTAGTCATAACAACATATCCATATGGCTAAAAAAAGGGGGTGTCTGGGGTTTCAGCCTCAGCTGTGAAAAGGAGTCGACCAACTTAGAACCATTTAATTTCTCTTATTGCAGCACTTGCAGTGGGGGAAATAAGTATTTCATCTCTTGCTGCCAATAAAGGAGGGGTTCAAAAAGAAGCACATTAAGGTCATGGAGTGGCCTAGCCCATAGAAAACTTATGGAGGGAGTTGAAGCTCCAAGTTGCCAAGCGGCAGCCTCAAAATCTTAATGATTTAGAGATGATCTGCAAAGGGGAGTGGACCAAAATTCCTCCTGACATGTGCGCAAACCTCATCATCAACTACAAAAAACATCTGACTGCTGTGCTTGCCAACAAGGGTTTTTCCACTAAGCATTAAGTCTTGTTTGCCAGAGGGAGCAAATACTTATTTCTCACTGCAAAATGCAAATACATTTATAATTTATACAATGGGATTTTCTGGATTTTATTTTTGATATTCTATCTCTCAATGTTAAAATTTTAACCTACCCTTAAAATTATAGATTGTTCATGTCTTGTCTGTGGGCAAACTTACAAAATCAGTAAGGGATCAAATACTTATTTCCCCCACTGTAGTGTTAGCACTACTGCAAGTATTTCCATACAAGGTAAATGTGTCTTTTGATGTATGTTTTTTTTGTGCCATGTGTAAGAGTGGCTCCTACCCCATCTCAGGTTGACACAAGATCATACTGTGGTATTTTGTAGCTGAATACAAGTTACAATTAAAAAATCCCAAATGGATATTTATGGTAGGGGATGTGGTTAACCTTTCACAGGTTTGGCATGAGTTGCTGTCCCGTAGTGTCGAAGTGTTTTCCAAAATTCGGGCCAGATGCCTATTTTTTCTTTCATCTTATCCCGATGGTTTGTAGCTTATGTGCTACTAGTTCAAAACAGTGTTCAATCAATGCCTTTTGGTACTGGGTGCCAATGGAAAGCAGTTCGGCATGTACTCATTTTGCATTAACATTGCAACCGTCTTGGATGATATTCTTCTGTTTCCGAAGAAAGTTAAGCTTATGGCTATGGCTACACTCAAACTTGTTAACTCATTAAGTGTGTCTATTACAGGTTACAAAAGACTTTTGGCTTCTTGGCCATTCTTACATTTATTACGCAGCCCAGAGAGTTTCTGGGCAATCGGGTGGCTTGAATCTGGGCTTCTGGCTTGGCTGAACTTAGTGCCAGAGGTCATTGCCATCAGCCGGTTGGTTTTATGGTCTGCTGTGTGTGTTTCTATAATTCATGACATGGATCATTTTCTATCGTTTTTCAGTGATATGGTGTTAGTATGGTCAGAAATAGTGTCCAGAGTGATTCAGAAAAGGGCCAGTAATTCTGCAGCAATCACGGAGCATACTTAACACAAGAATATGGAGTCTTCTTAGGATCATCAGAGGAGTGGACATCAGGCACAGACAGCTTAAGGGGATAATAATTTTGCAATGCTGCAGGATGGGATGGTGTCCATCCAAATGAGATCAGGATGGACATTTTTCCGGACTGCTAGATGCCAAAAAAGTGCCCTTTTTTTCAGGTTGTAGTAGGTCCACAGTGTACATTTCACCCCTGTGGCAGATTGGAGGACCTTCCGAGAAGAACTTTGTCATCGTCAGGGTGGTACTAAAGCGAATCAACAAAGACATGCTTACTGTATAAGTGGTTGTGAAGGCGGCATCCTGGTGACTCTCCCTTTTTCTGGAGACCGGCAAGGTCCTAACATTTTAATCATTAAATTAATAAAGCTGTGGCCTACCCCAGACATTTTAGTTATCTGCTTTGATGGGTTGTTTTTTTTTTTATAAAGGACACCTAAGGGGTTTGCAGCCGGCAAGTCTGAAAGGGTGCGTGATCTGAGTCTTGTGATGATCCTTTTATAAGTAAAACTGGCTGTTTTCATGGGTAGGTAATGCATTAAGCCTGTGTAATAAGATGTTCTCAGGACTAATGACAGTGTGAGCCTGTGCAGAACAGGATACAACTAGGAAACCAGGAGAATATTAACAAATGACATCCGAAAAGTGAGCTGCATGTGACCGTGACGGGACAGATCGTAAAATAGAGATCACTCAGACCTAAATTCTACCATCACATAAGGATCCAGAGGTTTCTCATGTTCCACCTGAGCCTCTGCATATGACATTCTCAATCTGCTGAATAGTATGGAATCCAGCATGGAATCATATCGACTCGTGCACCGTTAAGCCGGAAAACACAGAATTTTCACGTTCTCTTTAAAAATGACCTGCCATCATTTTTGAAATGTCAGTTTTAGTAAATACTTGTATTACTCTTATGTATCTTTTCTCATAATTCTGCTTTTTGCTGTCCTGTTTTTCTTCCTATTAATTAAGAAGCCCAAGGTATGAAGTTTGTGGAGAATGCCATTAATTGTGGTGAAATTTAATCATTTGAACTCTTATTTTCAATTTGTTTTTATTAATCAGTAGTGAAAATACAAAAAAACACAACATTTGACCAATTATTCTGAAAATTCCAACATTCCAACATAATAATTTGAACTCTTAAATATGGAACGCTTAAAGGAACTCACCACGACTTAGGATAAGAAGCCAAACCACATACTCCATTTGCAGACAGTTATTTCAGGGTGTTTGACACTCATTAGTGCAAAGCAAGAGAAATGGTTTGGCTAGGTTGGCATACATTTTCATGGGAGTAATGCATGACTTATATGTCTCCCTACACCGACTTGGGGCTCTCCACAAGAAGAACTTTACTCCTTAGACTCCCTATGAGAGGCCTCTTACCCAGCTAAACCATTTTTCCTGCTTTGCACTGATGTGGAGCAAACAACCCCAAAACCTGGGAAATGTGGAGAGATCTTAAAATTGCTGTTGAGAGAAGGCACCCTTCAAACATGAGAAACCTAGAGTAGTTTGCAAAAGAAAAGTGGTACAAAATTCCACTTGAGAAGTGTAAGAAGCTTGAGGCTTGTTGAAGCTTGTTGTTTGGGCACATGGCAGGACTTAGAAAGGAAAGAGCTCTATTTGATTTTTGGAACTCAATTTTTCTGGAATAGGTTTCAGATGCTGAGAATTTGAGGTGTCAAAACAGCAGAAATCCCCTACAATTGACCAGATTTTCTTAAATGTCACGCTGATCGGTGTGGAACCTCCACGCCATGGGTTGGGGAGAGCCTGGAGGGGTTGTAACTAAGTGACCATCTGGTTCTTCACTAGAGCCCCTGATGTGGTGTGGTTAGACTTGAGCAGCAGGTGGTCGCCAGGTACCACTTTCCACTTTAGGAAAGACCCTGGAACCATAGCAGCTGACCCCAAAGGACAGGGATGAAGGTAAGGTTCCGAGTACCTGGTAGAGGAAGAAAAGGATCATGGCCAAAGGATATTGGAGCTGTTTCAGACAGAGCAGATTCAGGACTGTATGACAGGCTCAGGGTTCAGGCAGAACTGGTCAGCAGATTCAGACAGGACGGATTCAGGCTATAGGTACTGATTCAGACAGGACTGGTTCTGGAATAGGTTTCAGGTATTGGCTGGGGATACATCAGGAGCACGCACACTACCCTATTAAGAACCTGAGGAATTTGCGCACTAAGCGCACTGCCATGAGACCTGTTCAAAGTGCACAAGCCCTGGGACACAGGAGGTTCAAGAGAGCCGGAGTAGAGGACCCAGCTGGGCGACTATGGCAGCAGGTATATCGACATCCCTGCCAGGGAGAGTGGGAAGCAGCATGCAGGGACGCCGTTACAGAAACTACACCCTCAAGAAATTCATCTGAGAGTGTGGTGAGCATGTTTAACCCACAGGTGTTTTACAGAATTTTACAGCTGTGGGCAGTGAAAACTAAATACATTTTTCCACTAAAATGTTTTAGCCCCAAATGTTTCATTTTTGCAAGCATTAATAGGAGAACATAGCACCATAAATTGTTACACAAGTTCACCTAATGTGGCAATACCCCACATGTGGTCAGATACTACTATTTAGGCATACGGCAGGGTTTGGAAGGGAAAGAGCACCATTTGGCTTATGTAACACAGATTCTGCTGTGACTAGATTGTGGGCATCATTTGTAGAGGCCCCCCAAATGGCAGAACAGTCATAAATGACCCCATTTTGGAAAGTAAAGCCCAGAAGCAATCTGTCTGGTGGTGTAATGAGCATTTTAGCAACATTTATTTATTTCTCTTAATCTGTTGGCCCTAACTCAAACCTGGATTCAGGATTCTGACACTGTCTTACCTGCTGCTATTTCCCATGGCGGCTTACATTTCTCCCATTCCCCGAGACGCGCAAACAGACTTGGTGGTGCAGTAGGCATACTACTGTCCCCACTATCTCCTTTCTAGGTCATTCCCCCAGTTCCTTCACTCTCATTCCCTTCTTTTGAGGTCCATACCATCAGGCTCTTCCATCCCCACTCCCTCAGAGGAGCAGTCATATACCGTCCCCAGGCTCACCCACCCACTTTCTTGACCATTTCTCCTGCCTGGCTGCAACACGTCATGTCCTCAGAACTACCAACCATTATCTTGGGAGACTTCAACATCCCAATTAACAGCCCCACTTCCCCATCTACATCCCAGCTTCTATCTCAAACCACTTTTCTTGGCCTCTCACAGCTCTCAACCTCGGAAACACACAAAGACTGTGACACCCTTGATCTGGTCTTTGTCCAACTCTGTTCTATCTCCTACCTAGATAACTCACCTCTTCCACTCTCTGACCACAATATTCTCCTTCATGCTCACAAATCCTTGCCCACCTCAGCACACTCCTACCTACCATGCATGCAGAAATCTACAAGCCATTAACCCTCATACACTTTCAGACTCCCTACACTCATGACCGTTCCTAATCTCTTTTTTTCTGCCCTGATCTGGCTGTACACCACTACAATGACACTCATGGAGCGCCCCCAAGAGCTAGGGGTTACTCTGAGCTGGGCCCTTCTTCTGTTCTCAGGGGGATGTCATGGTGGCTGACCCGGTCCGTGGCCCTAGGGGAACGTCCGTTGATAAATTGGGGGGAAAGGTCTTTAAAGGAATAATGTTCATGACGCCACCTGTGGTATTCGGTCAGGGTGACTGACGCTGCTTAGGGATCCGCTGGGGTGTTGTTATGGCAGCTAGATGGTATACCTTCCCACAAGTGAAGTATGTCCCCAGGGCTTCCCAGAGTGTAGATGGTGGATGGTGGATAACGTAAGGCGCAGTGAATAACGAGGACACAAGGTTGCAGTCTCTTTACCTTTACTGAAGGCTTCAACATCTACAGTCCAGGGTAGGGACCACTGGAAAGGCAGAGTCCAGCCGGTCTGAAGGCAAATCCAGAGTCCCCTTATCCAGGTGGAATTCAATAGCCTTCCTCTAGCGCCTGAGTGTTATAGCTCCTCCCTGCTGAGCAACTCGGTAAGGTCCTCACAACTATTGTCGGTGTTAAGTCTCTTCTTCTCTGTCCCCCTGACGGATAGGACAAACCCGTATGACTGGTGGAAGAATAACATTACTGCAACGACCAGGACTCTAGGGCGCTGCACTCACAGAAGCACCCTGGACCAAGTAGCGCCTCTCACCCTCAGAATCTCCAAACACTGAATAAAACAGCCCTGGCTCACATCACAAACTCTAATTCTCCAGCGATGCTCTAGGAGTGCTGAACGCCTATGGAGGAAAACTTGCACACTAGAAAACTTCATCCACTACAAATTTATGCTAAGGACCTATCACCTCGCCAGACCTACTTCACCACCCTGATCTCCTCACTATCTAACAACCCAAAAAAACATTTTGACACCTTTCACTCCCTCCTCAGTCCAAAAACACAGCCCCCTATCACAGACATCTGTGCTGATAACCTGGCCCCCCACTTTATAGAGAAAATAAATAATATCCGACAGGAAGTCCATTCCCAGCCACCAAGCGCCACAACTCCAATCCATCCCCACATCTCCTCTGGCTCACCCTCCACATTTGATCCCATCACAGAAGAAGTCTCCAGGCTCCTCTCTTCTTCTGGTCTGACTACATGCACTACTGACCCCATTCCCTCATATCTCCATTCTCTCTCTCCTGTTGTCACCACCCACCTAACTACAATCTTCAATCTCTCCCATTCTGTTGGTATTTCTCCTCCTCCTTCAAACACTCTATTTTTACTCCATTATTAAAAACAACCCTCTTGACCCATCCTGCACCAATAACTACCGACCAGTCTCCAACCTCCCCTTCATCTCTAAACTCTTGGAGCGCTTGGTCTACTCCCGCCTTACCCGTTACCTTTCCACTCACTCTCTCTCTTAGAACCATCACAATCTGGCTTCTGCCCCCTACATTCGACAGAAACTGCACTCATCAAACTGACTAACAACCTTTTGACAGCAAAACATAATGGTGACTACGCTCTACTCATTCTGCTCAACCTCTCTGCAGCTTTTGACACTATTGACCACTAGGGTTGAGCGACCTTTACTTTTATAGGATCGGGTCGGGTTTCACGAAATCCGACTTTTTCAAAAGTCGGGTTGAGTGAAATCGGCCGATCCTATAAAAAAGTCGGGGTCGGCCGAAACTCGAAACCCAATGCAGTGCATTGGGTTTCCAATGGTTCCCAGGGTCTGAAGGAGCGGAAACTCTCCTTCAGGCCTTGGGATCATTATATAAGTGTAAAATAAAGAATTAAAATAAAAAATATCGCCATACTTACCCTCTGACGCTCCCTGGTACTAACCGGGAACCTTCCTTCCTTAGAATCAGCCTTCCAAAAGAAGCAGGGCGCGTCCGAGGGTGAGTATATTCCTATTAGGTATATACTCACCCTCGGACGCGCCCTGCTTCTTTCCGGCAGCCTTCCTTCCTAAGAATCAGCCCTTCCATGACCTTCGGTGATGTCGCGTTGACGTCGCGGCTTGTGATTGGTCGCGCGAGCGGTCACATGGGCGGCCGCGCGACCAATCACAAGCCGCGACGTCACTGCGACGTCACCGCAAGGTCCTGGAAGGCTGATTCTAAGGAAGGAAGGTTCCCGGTTAGTACCAGGGCGTGTCAGAGGGTAAGTATGGCGATATTTTTTATTTTAATTCTTTATTTTACACTTAAATCTGAATTCCGATACCAATTCCCGATATCTTAAACATATCGGGAATCAGTATCGGAATTCCGATTCCAGATTCAGAAGATCGCCGACTTCATGGCCGACCCCACACAGGGGTCGGGTTGGGTTTCATGAAACCCGACTTTGCCAAAAGTCGGCGACTTCTGAAAAATGCCGACCCGTTTCGCTCAACCCTATTGACCACCATCTCCTACTCTCTATACTTCAGTCAATAGGCATAAAGGACTCTGCTCTCTCCTGGTTCTCTTCCTATCTTTCTGACTGCTCCTTCAGTGTATCGTTCACTGGCTCCACTTCGTCTCCTCTTCCTCTCACTGTTGGGGTCCCGCAGGACCATATAAAATCTCTTGCCCGCTCTTGCCACTTATGCAGTGCGCCAGAGATCTGGTCGTTGCAGTAATGTCGCTTTGCCGCTAAGGGGAGTGATGGTACGTCTGATGGCACTAAAGGAGTTCTACTGACCAGGTATCACCAAGCACACACTACACTTCACACTCCGGCCACTAGGGGGAGCAAAAGGCTTATTTATTGGGCCACTTCTCACATTGGTAAAATTAGGGGTCGGACAGGAAGTTAGGCAGAACGAAGGCTGGGAGAGTTCCAGGGAGGACCTGTCAGAACTGGGAAATCTGACAGCTACCTAGCGAAAGGACAGATTGTTACGGAACCGCGCCTGCACTACCTTGCGGCGGTATTCTAAGAAAGAGACAAGAAAGGAAGGATATTGTGGAACAGTGAGAAGCGAGATCAGCATAAAGGAGATCCAGTAGGAGTCGTGCCCCGAGAACGGCAACATCTTACTGAGGCGCAAAGTCAGTGGCCGTAGCACCCAAGAAGTAACAGTCTCCACGCATTACTTCAAACAGCGGCAGGACAGTTAATTACAGGTTGGCTGTCTACCATACAACACCTAAGAAGGACATAGGAGGCAATCGTGGGAGAAGGGTGACACTAGGGTTCCAGAATAACTCCAGGCCTACCTGTCATAAAGGTGCGTCCTAGCCATAACATACCTGGGGGACGGAGAAGAGAAAGATCTAGAACGAACGAGAACAGAAGTTGTGAGGACTATCCTGAATGCTCAGCAGGGAAGCACTACAACACACAGGCGCTAGTGGGTAGACACTGATTTCCACCTGCAAAGGGAACTCTGGATGTGCCTTCGGACCGGCCAGTCTCAGAAAGCCCTGTTGAAAGTGCCCTGGATTAAGGATCCTGAAACCTTCAGTAAAAGGTAAAGAAACTAAACCCTGTGTCCTCATTATTCCTCGCACTACGCCCCATCACTCTTTATTGGACGCCCCTTAGCAGGGTCATGGACCGGGTCCAGGCACCGTGACAACCCCAGAACTGAGACAGAAAGGACCGGTACCAAGTAACCTGTGGCCTTGCCTCTGGGGGTGATCCAACTTGGCGTCACGAACAGGATTCTACTTAAGCCTGAAGAATCAGGTCATGTGTGCCTTGGAACTGTGATTGAACTGTGACTTATTGCAAAGACTGTGTACCGCTATTTGCCGCCAAAAATCCGCCATTGACGCGCCGTGTGGAGCGCGAAGGGAGGAGCCATAGCTTCGTGGGTGGAGCCGGCTGGAAAAGCGCGCGGAGCGGAAGATGCGGTGAGGCGCCGACCCCGGAAGGAGAACCCCGACCGATTAGCAAGGGGGAGGAACGGCCATGTCGAACACTGGAGGAGCGTAGGCGGTGGCCACAGCTGCAGACTCGGGAGCACTTCCGGATTCCGCGGTAAGTGCAGCCACAAACCCGGTACCACCGCTAGAGGCCGCGGGGCTTACCGCTCCCACCAACCAGCCAGATAGTGCCGCCGCTACAGCAGCCATAATGCCCTTCTCTATGATGTACCTACCAAGGGCCGCCTGGCTCCCGCGATACTTTGGAGAAGCTCATACATTAACTGACTTTAAAGAAGGGACTTGTAGCCTGCTCGAGTTTTATCCCTTGACGGAGCCTCAGAAGGTTCATATGATAATCGGCCAACTCTTTGGAGCGGCATTGAGGGAAGTAAAGTCCTGGCCCGCTGCGGACAAGAAAACTGCGCAACAATTATTTGCCAAGCTTAAAGCCACCTTTGACACCCGCACCGCTACGGAAATTAAATTGACGTTCTATGGGTGCAAGCAGCGGCCGCAGGATAGCTTACGGGACTATGCGCTTAATCTGCAGGAGGCGCTGCGGGCCATCAAGCAAAGTGACCCAAACAGCATGCAAGATGAAGATAAACTCCTGAAAGAGCGGTTCATCGAAGGGCTCCTGTGCAGTAACCAAAGGACCCAGCTACACTTCCTGGCCATGCAGAATCCAGATCTGACTTTCGCGCAATTCAAAGATAAAGCTATCCAGGCACTACCGGAGCGGCAGCCCAGCCGTGCCACACTTCCCAGGCGGCAAGCCCTCACATACCACCAGGAGGTGGCGCCGGACGCACCTATCTCCGTCGAGGCCGATGCCCAGATCCTGGACGACGACTCCCCTGCAGGACTGCGCTTACAGGTACAGGAACTGACCAGGAGCGTTGCTGCCCTAGCCCGGACCGTCCAGTCCCTACAGGAGGCCCCCAAGGAGAAGATCCAGCTGGCTTCCAGACCGGAGGATGTCCCCTGGCAACGACCAAGGAGGGTTCCATCGACCAGAGGCAGAGACGACGATCGTTTTCATAAGGATGGACGACCTATCTGCCGCCGCTGCCATCAGGTGGGACATCTTGCAAGGTACTGTCAGTTAAACGAGCAACCCCTGGGGTCAAGGGCCAACCCCCAGGAGTAGAACGCCCAGGCCCGAAAAATTGGAGAGACAAATACGTCGGGGGGCGTCCTGTTCTCCCCATCGTGATCGACGGTATCCCCATGAACGCTTTGCTGGACACCGGTTCCCAGGTGACAACTATGCCCTACATTCTTTATAGGCGTTATTGGGAGGACACTGACATCACCCGTGCCCCTGATGATGATTTCACCATAATAGCTAGCAATGGTCAGCCACTGCCGCAAGTGGGATATAAAGAGGTCACTATTAAGGTGGGGCGGGTAGAATTGGAGGCCCAAGGAATTGTCATTGTTGATATTGACCGGCGTGAACGTAACCCTATGATGACCATCGGTACTAATGCAATAGAAAATTGTCTTGCAGAAGTTATTGTTTTGTTGCAGCATGTAGCAGAGACAGCTGGTCACAGTGAACAACGTGCCTTGCAGAAAGAAATCAGAGCCCTAATGCGGAGACAGCAAGTGGAGCTGACTGGTGGTGAAATTGGCCGGGTCACAGTGAGTGATTCGAACCCCATTGCAATACCCCCCAGGAGTGAAATGTTAATATGGTGTCGGGCAGCCATAGGTCTCGGGGGTAAAGACTATCAGGCCCTGGTAGAACCTGTGTATTCGGAGAATAGGCCTACACTCCTGACAGCCAGAGGGGTGGTTGATGTGCGCAAGGGGAGGGTGCCGGTACGTGTTCTTAACTGCGGGGAGGAGGAAGTCCACCTAACTAAATATGTCACTTGCCAAGCTGTTTACTGTTAATAATAGTGTGATACAGGCACCCGGGCCCTTGGCTCCGTCCAAGTCGGCGGAGGACAACGGCTCTGCAGAGCAATCAAAAGATTGGTGCCAAAAATTACATGTGGGCACTGATGCTACTCCATCTCACCAGATATTGGGGGCCTACAGGGTGGTTCACGAGTATGAGCGGGTATTCAGCAAACACCCCCTTGATTTCGGGCGGGTAAAAGGGATTCAACATCACATCCCCACAGGAGATCACCCGCCCGTAAAAGAAAGATACCGTCCTGTACCCCCAGCTCATTATCAGTGTGCCAAGGACATGTTGCGAGAGATGAAGGAGGCTGGGGTAGTGAGAGAGAGCTGTAGCCCCTGGGCAGCCCCATTAGTCCTCGTTAGAAAGAAAGATGGCACCATGAGGATGTGTGTGGATTATAGGCAATTAAACCGCATTACACATAAGGACGCATACCCCCTGCCTAGGATAGAGGAGTCCTTGGCTGCGTTAAAGTCTGCTAATTACTTCTCTACTTTAGATCTCACCAGTGGGTATTGGCAGGTTCCCGTGGCAGAGGCAGACAAAGAAAAGACAGCCTTCACGACGCCGATGGGTCTCTGCGTGTTCAACTACATGCCCTTCGGATTGTGCAACGCCCCGGGGACGTTCCAGAGGATGATGGAGTGCTGTTTGGGACACAAGAACTTTGAGACCATGCTGCTGTATCTGGACGATGTCATTGTCTTCTCTAAGACCTATGAAGACCATCTGAAGCACCTGGCCGAGGTCTTTGAAGCGCTGTCCAACTTTGGCCTAAAGGTGAAACCGTCCAAATGCCATCTGCTCAAACCCAAAGTAAAGTGCCTGGGCCATGTGGTGAGTGCCGAAGGAGTGGCCCCAGACCCCGACAAGGTCACGGTGATCAGGGACTTGCCGCAGCCCAGTAACATTCATGAGGTCCGGCAGTTCCTCGGGTTGGTGGGTTACTACCGGAGGTTTATCAAGGACTTCACCAAGAAGGCCGCACCGTTGCAAGACCTGTTGGTGGGCCAGCCCAAGAAACCCAAGGGTAAGAATACCCCGTTGGATTGGAACGACGGACTGGAAGGATCGTTCACTTGCTTAAAATCGGCATTAACGGGAGAGGAAGTACTAGCCTACCCGGAATACGACCAACCATTTGTATTGTACACGGACGCTAGCAACGTGGGGTTGGGAGGGGTGCTGTCCCAGGACCAGAAGGGCAAGGAACGAGTAATCGCTTATGCCAGCAGGAAGCTTAGCCCCACTGAAAGGAACCCAGACAACTACAGTTCCTTTAAGCTGGAGTTCCTCGCAGTCGTTTGGGCCGTGACGGAGAGGTTCAAGCACTATCTGGCCTCAGTGAAGTTCACCGTCTTCACGGATAATAATCCACTTACGCACTTGGACACAGCGAAACTCGGCACCTTGGAGCAGCGGTGGATGGCCCAGTTGTCCAATTACGACTTCACCATCAAGTACCGGGCGGGGCACAAGAATGCGAATGCCGATGCACTGTCCCGAATGCCTCACCTACCCGAAACGGAGGAAGACCCAGAAGCATTTGAAGAGGTGGAGCTGCCTGCTTTCCATCGTCCCAAGGCAACTCAGTGTTCCCATCAGGTGGAGAACAGGCGAAGAAACAAACAGGGCACCCCGTTGAATCCCCTGCCCCACCACGGGTGGACAGAGAACCAGGATGGTGACCCTGCGGTCCATCGGGTGAAGGAGCTCCTGACGCAGGCAGGTTTGCATCCTGGCCCGGATGATCCACCGGAGACATTACAGTTGTGGAAGGAGAGGGGCAAACTGTTTCTTCATGATGGCAAGCTGTGCCGAAGGAACATCGACCCTCGCACCCATGAATTAGTGTGGCAGATTATGGTCCCCAGACAAGATGTGCCCATGGTCCTGGGAGCGTACCATGATGGGGCAGGACACTTCGGATGGAGGAAGCTGGAGATGCTACTCCGTGGGAGGTTCTACTGGGTCGGCATAAAGAAGGCCATCGAGAAGTGGTGTCGAGAGTGTGGCCCCTGTAGCCTACGCCGGAAAGGATCGTGACAGCCAACGGGCTCCCTTGCAGCCCATCATCACCAAACGGCCGCTCGAGTTGGTCGCGCTGGATCACGTAAAGCTAACACCTAGCCGGTCAGGGTATATCTATGCTCTCACCATTGTGGACCACTATTCCAGATTCCTGGTAGTCGTACGAGTCAAAGATCTGACAGCTAGGACGGCTGCCAAAACCTTCCAGCAGTACTTCTGTCGACACCATGGGTACCGGGAGAAGGTGTTGACCGATCAAGGCCCGGCATTTGAGGCGGAGGTGTTCCAGGAGTTCTGCAATTTGTACGGGTGTAAGAAGATCAGAACCACGCCGTACCATCCACAGACCAACGGGATGTGTGAGAAGATGAACCAAGTGGTGATCGACTTACTGAAAACCTTACCTGTAGAGGAGCGGAACTTGAGGCCTACAAAGTTACCAGACTTGGTGGACATGTACAACCACATCCCGGTGAATTCCACCATCTGCACCACAGCGTACCTGATGTGAGGAAGGTCTAGCAAGTTACCCGTCGATCTGGACATGGGGGTTCTGACCCCCGAAGATATATCACCAGATGCAGATTGGGATACCGAGAGGCAGCAGAGGTGCCGCAAAGTACAGGAATGTGTGGAAAAGAGTCTCGCTCAGGCCAGACAGAAGCAAGAGAGGGACTACAACCAGCATGCTCCCGCGGCTCCATTGGCACCTGGTGAGCAAGTACTCAAAAGAAAGAGGAGACTACACAAGCTTGTTGATCAATGGGAAGCGGAACCGTATACCATTCTCCCCTCCGACTTCGACAATACAAAGGTCTGTCTCATCAGTAAGGACGGAGGAGAGACCTCAGCGGCCATATCCAGAGACCACCTGAAAATATGCCCGGATAAGCTGAAAGATGGGGAAACAGGTCCCAGGATTTCTCCGCCCGTGGAAGAAGAGAAGATGATACACACTGTTCTTGACGATTTTCCCCAGTCCTGGACTCAAATAAATCAGGCCATTGTGGTACCTGTGCTAACGTTCCGTCAACCGAGACCGCCAGAACTAAATGTGGTGCCAGGGCAGCTGGACCCGCCAGCGCAGCCGACCCCACCAGAAGATGCGATGCCAACGGTCGAACCAGCGGGTCCTCCCTCTGTCATCGGTGAATCTGCCATGCCCACCACTAATAGTGGTAGCACTGAGGACGCAAGTATGCCAGTGCTGCCCAGAATCACTAGAAGTGTAGCTAGAAGACAGTGCACTACACTAGCGATAGCAAGCGTAGCGGGTCCTGTCAGGCCAGTAGCAACCCCTGCGCTGCGGAGGTCCATGCGTAGCACCAAGAATCAGACTCCACTTCGTTATAGACCTTGGCGATATTAGCGATAGTTGTTATTTGGTTGAAAATGCTTGTGTAAATATTTGTGTTATAGGTTAAAAATGGACAATGGTGTGATGGACAGTGAATCACTCCAAAACTTTCACAGGGGCCCCTTTGTTTACCCGGGGTCCCTGCTATTCTATGGTTACACCTACAGAACTGGGAGTCATGGACTGTGCATGACCAATCTTTAGCAACGTTCAAGCGTCCTTACCTTCCATAACGGAAAGCACTGTTATGTTTATTTGTTCATAGTATATATATAAGATTTTTTGTGTGTTTTCTATTAACATGTATTGTTGTTCTTCTTTTCCCAGTCCGGGAGTACTGGATTTAACCGGGGGGGAGTGCAGCGCCCCAGAGATCTGGTCGTTGCAGTAATGTCGCTCTGCCGCTAAGGGGGGTGATGGCACGTCTGATGGCACTAAAGGAGTTCTACTGACCAGGTATCACCAAGCACACACTACACTTCACACTCCGGCCACTAGGGGGAGCAAAAGGCTTATTTATTGGGCCACTTCTCACATTGGTAAAACTAGGGTCGGACAGGAAGTTAGGCAGAACGAAGCCTGGGAGAGTTCCAGGGAGGACCTGTCAGAACTGGGAAATCTGGCAGGTACCTAGCGAAAGGACAGATTGTTACGGAACCGCGCCTGCACTACCTTGCGGCGGTATTCTAAGAAAGAGACAAGAAAGGAAGGATATTGTAGAACAGTGAGAAGCGAGATCAGCATAAAGGAGATCCAGTAGGAGTCGTGCCCCGAGAACGGCAACATCTTACTGAGGAGCATAGTCGGTGGCCGGAGCACCGAAGAAGTAACAGTCTCCACGCATTACTTCAAACAGCGGCAGGACAGTTAATTACAGGTTGGCTGTCTACCATACAACACCTAAAAAGGACATAGGCGGCAATCGTGGGAGAGGGGTGACACTAGGGTTCCAGAATAACTCCAGGCCTACCTGTCATAAAGGTGCGTCCTAGCCATAACATACCTGGGGGACGGAGAAGAGAAAGATCTAGAACGAACGAGAACAGAAGTTGTGAGGACTATCCTGAATGCTCAGCAGGGAAGCACTACAACACACAGGCGCTAGTGGGTAGACACTGATTTCCACCTGCAAAGGGAACTTTGGATGTGCCTTCGGACCGGCCGGTCTCAGAAAGCCCTGTTGAAAGTGCCCTGGATTGAGGATCCTGAAACCTTCAGTAAAAGGTAAAGAAACTGAACCCTGTGTCCTCGTTATTCCTCGCACTACGCCCCATCACTCTTTATTGGACGCTTAGCAGGGTCACGGACCGGGTCCAGCCACCGCGACAACCCCAGAACTGAGACAGAAAGGACCGGTACCAAGTAACCTGTGGCCCTGCGTCTGGGGGTGATCCACTTACACCTAAAGACCCTCACTGTTGACCTAATCCACTCCCGCCTGGACTACTGTAATGCTCTCTTAGTTGGCCTCCCCCTCACTTGAGTTTCCCCTCACCAGTCCATCCTTAATGTAGCAGCCAGGGTTGTCCATAAGGCTGATCGGTACTCGGGCGCGTCCACTCTTCGCCAGTCATTGCACTGGCTGCCCATTCATTATAGGATCCAATTTAAACTGCTTGTTCTCACCCACAAAGCTCTCCACAGTGGGACACCCCCTACATCTCCTCCCTCATTCCTGTTTATCAGCCTAACCACTTGTTATGCTCTGCAGACGACTTTCAACTAACCTCAGCATTAATCCATACCTCCCACTCCCGGCTCCAAGACTTTTCCCGGGTTGCGTGAATTCTCTGGAATGCTCTACCCCAAGAAATTAGGATTATCCACAATTTACACAGTTTTAGGCGCTCCCTCAAAACACATCTGTTTAGGGCGGCCTATCACGTTCCCTAATCGAAGTGTGTGTGTTTATAGCCCATTCACTATCTGAGAATAACCCTCCATCAAACTCCACCGCACCCAATAGCACCACAAATACTGGCTTGCGATTAGCCCATGCAGTCTTTAACTATCCCCCACTACCTCAAGATGGCTAGACCATCATTGTAAATAAGCCCCTGTACTTTGCCTCACCCCCCCCCTTCATTGTATATTGTAAGCTCTTACGAGCAGGGTCATTTTATTTTGCTTTAATTATTATTTTATTTTTAACGTTGATACTTATGATTTGTATATGAACTGTTATACTGCGGAATATGTTGGCGCTATATAAATAAAGATTATTATTTATTTTATTCATTTATATAGCGCCATTAATGCCACAGCGCTTTACATTATTGGCACTGTTCACATTGGGGCACACAATCTAGAATCCCTATCAGTATGTCTTTGGAATGTGGGAGGGAACCAGAGCATCCGGAGGAAACCCGCGCAAACACAGAGAGAATATGCAAACTCCTTGCAGATGTTGTCCTTGGTGGGATTTGAACCCAGGACCCCAGCACTGCAAGGCTGCAGTGCTAACCACTGAGCCACCATGCTACCCCTAACATAAGTGCTAAACAGAATTTTATATATATCATTAGGCTGTGAAATTATTGTAGCCACAAATTTTTGATTTTCACAAGGGGTAATCAAAGATAATGTATCCTACAATTTATTATGCAATTTTTCCAAAAGTAGCAATACCCTATATGTGGTCGTATTCTACTATTTGGACAACATAGCAGGGCTTTGCTGAGAGAGGTGTCCATATTCACCCAAGCATGCAGACATTAGCCTTCGGTAAGTGTTCACATTTGGACAGGGAGGTCAGGTACTCATCAGTTTTAACCCCTTCACCCCAAAGCCTGTTTTCACCTAAGTGACAGGGCCAATTTTTACAATTCTGACCACTGTCACTTTATGAGGTTATAACTCTGAAACGCTTCAACGGATCCTGGTGATTCTGACACTGTTTTCTCGTGACATATTGTACTTCATGATAGTGGTAAAACTTCTTCGATATGACTTGCATTTATTTGTGAAAAAAACAAAAATTTGTCGGAAATTATGAAAATTTAGCAATTTTCAAACTCTTAGTTTTTATGCCCTTAAATTAGAGAGTTATATCACATAATATAGTTAATAAACAACATTTCCCACATGTCTGCTTTACATCAGCACAATTTTGGAAACATAATTTTTTTTTGTTAGGACGTTATAAGGGTTAAAAGTTGACCAGCGATTTCTCATTTTTGCAACAAAATTTGCAAAACCATTTTTTTACGGACCACCTCACACTTGAAGTGACTTTGAGGGGTCTATATGACAGAAAATGCCCAAAAGTGACACCATTCTAAAAACTGCACCCCTCAAGGTACTCAAAACCACATTCAAAAAGTTTATTAACCCTTCAGGTGCTTCACAGGAATTTTTTGAATGTTTAAAAAAATTGAACATTTAACTTTTTTTTCACAAAATTTTTACTTCAGGTCCAATTTGTTTCATTTTACCAAGGGTAACAGGAGAAATTGGACCACAAAAGTCGTTGTACAATTTGTCCTGAGTACGCCGATACCCCATATGTGGGGGTAAACCACTGTTTGGGCACATGGCAGAGCTCGGAAGGGAAGGAGCGCTATTTGACTTTTCAATGCAAGATTTGCTGGAATTGAGATCGAAAGCCCATGTCACGATTGGAGAGCCCCTGATGTGCCTAAACAGTGGAAACCCCCACAGGTGACACCATTTTGGAAAGTAGACCCCCTAAGGAACTAATCTAGATGTGTGGTGAGCACTTTGAACCTCCAAGTGCTTCACAGAAGTTTATAATGTAGAGCCGTAAAAAAATTTTTTTTATTAATTTTCACAAAAAAATGATCTTTTTGCCCCAAATTTTTTATTTTCCCAAGGGTAAAAGGATAAATTGTACCCCAAAAGTTGTTGTGCAATTTGTCCTGAGTACGTCGATACTTCATATATGGGGATAAACCACTGTTTGAGCGCATAGCAGAGCTCGGAAGGGAAGGAGTGCCATTTGACTTTTCACTGCAAAATTGGCTGGAATTGAGATCGGACGCCATGTCGCATTTGGAGAGCCCCTGACGTGCCTTAACAGTGGAAACCCCCCCACAAGTGACCCCATTTTGGAAAGAAGACCCCCTAAGGAACTTATCTAGATGTGTGGTGAGCACTTTTAACCCCCAATTGTTTCACTAAAGTTTAGAATGTAGTATTGTGAAAATTAAAAAATCATTTTTTCTTTCCACAAAATGATGTTTTAGCCCGCAATTTTTTTTTCCCAAGGGTAACAGGAGAAATTGGACCACAAATGTTATTGTCCAATTTGTCCTGAGTACGCTGATACCCCACATGTGGGGGGGAACCACCGTTTGAGTGCATGGCAGAGCTCGGAAGGGAAGGAGCACCGTTTGAAATGCAGACTTAGATGGAATGGACTGCAGGTGTCATGTTGCATTTGCAGAGCCCCTGATGTACCTAAACAGTAGAAACCCACCACAAGTGACCCCATATTGGAAACTAGACCCCCCAAGGAACTTATCTAGATGTGTTGTGAGAGCTTTGAACCAACAAGTGTTTCACTACAGTTTATAACGCAGAGCCGTGAAAATAAAAAATATTTTTTTTTCCACGAAAATGATATTTTATCCCCTATGTTTTTATTTTCCCAAGGGTAACAGGACAAATTGGACCCCAAAAGTTGTTGTCCAACTTGTCCTGAGAACGCTGATACCCCATATGTTGGGGGGAACCACTGTTTGGGTGCACGGCAGAGCTCGGAAGGGAAGGAGCGCCATTTGAAATGCAGACTTAGATGGATTGGTCTGCAGGCGTCATGTTGCATTTGCAGAGCCCCTGATGTACCTAAACAGTAGAAACCCCCCACAAGTGACCCCATATTGGAAACTAGACCCCCAAAGGAACTTATCTAGATGTGTTGTGAGAGCTTTGAACCAACAAGTGTTTCACTACAGTTTATAACGCAGAGCCGTGAAAATAAAAAATATTTTTTTTTCCACGAAAATGATATTTTATCCCCTATGTTTTTATTTTCCCAAGGGTAACAGGACAAATTGGACCCCAAAATTTGTTGTCCAACTTGTCCTGAGAACGCTGATACCCCATATGTTGGGGGGAACCACTGTTTGGGCACACAGGAGAACTCGGAAGGGAAGGAGCCCTGTTTTACTTTTTCAAAGCAGAATTGGCTGGAATTGAGATCGGACGCCATGTCGCATTTGGAGAGCCCCTGATGTGCCTAAACAGTGGAAACCCCCAATTATAACTGAAACCCTAACCCCAACCCTAACCCTAACCCTAGCCCTAGCCCTAGCCCTAACCCTAGCACTAATGGGAAAATGGAAATAAATACATTTTTTTACATTTTATTATTTTTTCCCTAACTAAGGGGGTGATGAAGGGGGTTTGATTTACTTTTATAGCGTTTTTTTGGCGGATTTTTATGATTGGCAGCCGTCACACACTAAAAGACGCTTTTTATTGCAAAAAATAGTTTTTGCATTACCACATTTTGAGAGCTATAATTTATCCATATTTTGGCCCACAGAGTCATGTGAGATCTTGTTTTTTGCGGGACGAGTTGACGTTTTTATTGGTAACATTTTTTGATCGCTTTTTATTCCGATTTTTGGGAGGCGGAATGAACAAAAACCAGCAATTCCTGAATTTCTTTTAGGGGGGGCGTTTATACCGTTCCACGTGTGGTAAAATGGATAAAGCAGTGTTATTCTTCGGGTCAGTACGATTACAGCGATACCTCATTTATGTAATTTTTTTTATGTTTTGGCGCTTTTACACAATAAAAACTATTTTATATAAAAAAATAATTGTTTTTGCATCGCATTATTCTGAGAGCTATAACTTTTTTATTTTTCTGCTGATGATGCTGTATGGTGGCTTTTTTTTTGCGGGACAAGATGACGTTTTCAGCGGTACCATGGTTATTTATATCCGTCGTTTTGATCGCGTGTTATTCCACTTTTTGTTCGCCTGTATGATAATAAAGCGTTGTTTTTTGCCTTGTTTTTTTTTTTTTTTTTGCGGTGTTCACTGAAGGGGTTAACTAGTGGGATAGTTTTATAGAGCGGGTCGTTACGGACGCGGCGATACCAAATATGTGTACATTTATTGTTTTTTTTTTTTTTACATAAATAAATGGATTTATTGGGAAATGTTTTTGTTTTTTTTATTTGGGGATTTTTTTTAATTTTTTTTTACACATTCTATTTTTTTTTTTTTTTACTTTCTAACATTGTCCCAGGGTGGGACATCTCTGTATTAGATCAGATCGTTGATCTGACACTGTGCATAGCACACTGTCAGATCAACGATCTGACAGGCAGCTTAGCTGGCTTCCAGCGCCTGCTCTCAGCAGGCGCCGGCTAGCCAGGTCACTTCATGACCCGGAAGGAGTCCGGCGGCCATCTTGGATCCGGGGACTCCTTCCGGGTCACCGGAGCAACGCGATCTCATTGCGTTGCTCCGGTGGGAGAGCGCAGGGAGCCCCCGTCCCTGCGCGATCCCCCTCTATGCCGCTGTCACTACTGACAGCGGCATCAGAGGGGTTAAATGCCCGCGATCGGCGATAGCGCCGATCGTGGGCATTGCTGCGGGGTGTCAGCTGTCGTATACAGCTGACACCCGCACCCGATCACCGCGGCGCTCAGCGCGAGACCGCGGTGATCGGTGCGCCGTACTAGTACTGCTGCTGGCACTAATGCAGTGCCGGCAGCGCAGTACTAGTACGGCGCGTGTCGCGAAGGGGTTAATGACACCACCTTGACGACGGTTGATGGGCTCACACTATTTGGCCAAATTCTGTGCTAAGCGTCTCAAAAAATGTTTTCCTAATGTTCAAAAAGCAATTTTGCTATTCATATTTCATGTATTTCATATTTGACGTGTTTTGGCACGATAGAGTGCAACCTTTTTTGTGTATAAACAATCCAATCACTCAATGAATAGTCAGCATTTTGCTTGTTTAATATAATGCACACCATAGTCCTTTATGTTGTATAATGCACACCCCATAGTACGCCATATTTTATAATGCTCCCCATAGTCCTCCATATAGTATAATACGCCCCATAGTCCTCCATATAGTATAATGTGCCCCATAGTCCTCCATATATTATAATGTGCCCCATAGTCTTCCATATTGTATAATGCATCCACCATGTAGTACAATGCACTCCCCATAGTCCTCCATTCAGTATACTATAGTATACTATAGTCGTCATAGTACAATGCACACCCCATAGTCCTCAATAGGGTTTAATGCACCCTATAGTACATATAGTATAATGCACAGCACATAGTCCTTGATACAGTATAATTCAGTCCCCATATAGTAGAACACACCCCATAGTCCTTGATAGAATATAATGCAGCCCCCATACAGTTTAATGGAGCCTCCATATGGTATAATGCAGCCCCATATTGTATAATGGAGCCCCCATGTAGTATAATGCAGCCCCATATATAGTGGTTTGCTAAAGTATTCACCACCTTGGCTTTTTACCTATTGTGTTACATTACAACCTGTTTTTCAATATTTTTGTAATCAGATTTTAATAATCAGATTTGTGTGTGATGCATCAGCACACTAAGTAATCTAAGTTGATGCAGTGAAGTGTAAGCATAAATTAAATTTATGTGATCAAGTAACTAAAAATTGGCATGTGCATATGTATTCACCTTTTTGCTTTGAACCCCCGAAAAAATTCTGGAGCAAGAAATTACCTTCATAAGTCACATGGTCTCAGTACATTATTATTATTTATTTATAAAGCACCATTAATTCCATGGTGCTGTACATGAGAAAAGGGGTTACAAATAACATTTACAGTAAACAAATTTACAATGACAGACTGGTGCAGAGGGGAGAGGACCCTGTCCTTGCGGACTTACATTCCACGGGACATTCTACATTCTGCAGTATATACACTTTACCTTTTCTGAAAAGCCACAGAGGCTGCAACACCATTAAGCAAGAGGCAGAACTAACAACACCAAGAAGACCAAGGAGATCCCCAGACTTAATGACAAAGTTGTTGAGAAGTACAAGTCAGGGTTGGGTTATAAAAACAAAAATCATTTCTGATGATCCCCCGGAGCACCATCAAATCCATTATCATCAAATGGAAAGAACATGGTACCACAACAAACCCGCCAAGAGTGGGTTGCCCACCAAAACTCTCAGCCCAGGCAAGGCGGGCATTAATCAGAGAGGCAGCACAGAGACCAAAGGTAACCCTGAAGGAGCTGCAGAGTTCCCAAACAGAGACTGGAGTATCTGTCCACACGACCACAATAAGCCATACACACCATAGAGGTGGCCTTTATGAAAGAGTGGGCAGGAAAAAACCTTTACTTACACACAAAAATTACGAGGCTCATTTTCAGTTTGCCAAAAGACACGTGGGAGACTCCCCAAATGTATGGAGAAAGATGCTGTGGTCAGATGAGACCAAAATGTAACTTTCTGGCCACCAATGTAAACACTACGTCTGGTGCTAAACCGACACAGCTCATCACCCCAAGAACACCATCCCCATCATGAAACATGCTGGTGGCAGCATCATGCTGTGGAGATGATTTTTCGACAACACGGACAGGGAAAATGGTCCCAGTCAAGGAGAAGATGGATGGTGCGAAATACAGAGATGTTCTTGAGCAAAACCTATTTCAGTCTGTCAGTGATTTGAAACTGGCACGGAGGTTCATCTTCCAAGAAGACAATGTCCCAAAGTATACTGCTAAAGCAACACTCGAGCGGGGAAACATGTAAATGTTTTGGAGTGACATAGTCAAAGCCCAGACCTTAATCCAGTTGAGAATCTGTGGCTAGACTTGAAAATTGCTTGTTCACAAGAGGAAACCATGTAATTTGAAGGAACTGGAGTAGTTTGGGAGCGCCACCAAGGGCTAGGGGTTACTCGGAGCTGGGTCCTTCGGTTCTCAGTGGGGATGTCACAGTGGCTGACCCGGTCTGTAGCCCTAGGGGAACGTCCATTGAAAATGAGGGAAAGGTCTTTAAAGGGACAATGTTCGTAACGCCACTTGTGGTATTCGGTCAGGGTGACCGACGCTGCTTAGGGGTCCGCTGGGGTGATGTTATGGCAGCTAGATGGTATACCTTCCCACAGGTGAAGTGTATCCCCAGGGCTTCCCAGAGTGTAGATGGTGGATGGTGGATGATGTAAGGCGTAGTGAATAACGAGGACACAAGGTTGCAGTCTCTTTACCTTTACTGAAGGCTTCAACATCCACAGTCCAGGGTAGGGACCACAGGGTACGCAGAGTCCGGCCGGTCTGAAGGCAAATCCAGAGTCCCCTTATCCAGGTGGAATTCAATAGCCTTCCTCTAGCGCCTGAGTGTTGTAGTTCCTCCCTGCTGAGCAACTCGGTGAGGTCCTCACAACTATTGTAGGTGTTAAGTCTCTTTCTCTCTGTCCCCCTGACGGATAGGACAAACCCGTATGACTGGTGGCCTGAGACTTTTTATAGGGACCCTAGAGACGCCCCGGCCTCCATAATTTGCCACCGTGCCTCCTGGGTATATGGTCGGGCAGCCAACGTGGAATCAACTGTCCTGCCAGTCTCTGAAGTAAAGCATAGAGTTTCTTACTCCCTCGGTGTTCTGGCTACTGGTACTGCGCTTTAGAAGGAGGCAGCCTGCTTCTAGCTGGTCTCCCTCTGATATTCCTCTCCTGTTGCTATGACTTCATTTTTCACTCACTGCAACACAATTCCATTCAATGTCTCCTTCTTGGGATGCTGCCGCATGGGATTCAGGCGCAGCTCCGTGTACCCTCGCCTCCCGCAGGCCGCAGTCTGGAGCTGGCTGGAACCCACTCCAACCAGCCTCTGCCAAACTCGGTCGGGACTCACTGACTTATCTCCTACTCCCTCCAGTCAGCTTCTGTCTAACTTCCTAACCAACCCACCAGTTTTACCTAAGTGTGAGGAGTGCCCTAATAGATAGAAGCATGGCTCCCCCTGGGGGACTGGAGTGTGAAGTGTGTTTTGTGGTTGTGATCTCCATCATTGCCTCCAGACGTAACATCCCTCCCCCTGGTGGAAGAACAACATTACTGCAATGACCAGGACTCTGGGGCGCTGCACACTCCCCCCCGCCCCCCCAGGTTAAATCCAGTACTCCCGGACTGGGAAAAAGAAAACAACAATACATCAGCAAAAGACATGCAAAATTATTGAAATGCTAATAAACAAGTTAATATAACTATGATTCCTTTATGGGAGGTGAGAACACTTGAACGTTGCAAACAATAACATATTTACATTGTGCGTACAACTTTTAAAGGCAAAGGGGAAACAATTACTATCTAACTATAAAACCAAGTACCCATACAGATATTCTATCTACTTAGTGCAAGTACCCTCTAAGGGTATACTATCATTAAACCTTTAAGTGCAAATCAACATTTTCCTTATCTCTCTTCTACACATGCAGGACTATCTGTCTACCCCCACGGGCCTACTGCATTTCTTTAATGTATTCAACCTATCATTTTAACTTAACTTCAATTTTATTCAAAGTACATCACTTTAACATTTTATTCTGAACATTATCAAACGTTTTATCACTATCTAACCTTCTATCTACATACTATTGGCTATGTAAACATTATTACTATCTAACTTAAATGTCTAACTTTATTCGCTATATTATCCTATAATATATTAACTCTCTAGCGAAGTGCAAGGGCAACTTTAAGGGCAACTCTGGTCCTGTTCTGAGGTAGTGCAAAGTATCAATATACACAAGTCACTTATTAACTTTACAACAGCAAAAACTTTCACGACGTCATCAGGAACAGTCTCTTCGAAAAGCTCTTCTTGGAAAACCAGTAGGAGCACCTTTAAGAAGGTGCAAACTATGTACAGGCAGTTCGTGAATCATTCACCGTCCATGATTCTGCAGTTCTTTGGTATAAAAGTAGAAAACTTGTGCAAAAACAGGTGCAACCGAAACATAGGATCCCTTTAACGAGGGACCCCTTTAAGGAATAACCCTAGACAGGTTTTAAAGCGGCAAAACAGGAAATGTTTTTAGGAACTATATACAATCTTCCGGTATTCGAGGTTTATTTATGAAACTGCATCCAAGGCCGGATACGGTATCTGGTAACTTTTGGCCTTGGACAACTCGTGTAGATATCCTCATCTGCATCGACCCCATGGGTCCGTTGCTCATGTATAGTCAGATCGTGGGCTGCAATTGTGGTCTGAGTGGCTTGAGTATGTGTATGAGTCACCGCATTTGCTTTTACTGCCACATCCTGGGTAGCTGCAGGGGTGGCCAGATCAGCCCGCCAGGCACTGGGTGACACCATTAAGGGGGTACTTCCCCTTACTCCCAGGGCACGCCAACCGTTATCTGTCCAACAGCGGGTGTAGGTGACTATGTCTCCCTGACGCGGCTCATAGTCGGTGCAGTTAGTTTCAGTGGGAGATGGTCCTTCTCGTTCGGTGGCGGGGACCCCTACTGGTGGCTCTATCTCCTGAATGTAGCCCTTCCCACTCTGGAGGGGAGAGACCACCAACATCCCCCATCGCACTGGAAGCGCAGGTGTCGGGTCAAAGCCGGGGCGACGAGCGACCGCTGGAGTCGGCTTGGTCTCCGGGGGAATGGCGCTCTCCATACCTGTACTGGATATGGTTTCCCGGATGCCGATCCGTTCCGCTGACGAGGACGCTGGAGTCTGCTGCTGCTCAGACCACGGTTCTTCTAGTGCAACCTTCCGGCACAGCTCCGACTTCCATTTCTTCACTGCTGTCAGCTCTGCATCTGGGAGCGAATGGCTCGGCTCCTCCAGCAGCGGCAAGTTCGGTTTCACCTCCAGCCGCCTGAGATGATCCTGGGTCACTTCGTCGTCGTTCAGGTACCTGCTGGTCGCCATCTCTTCTCCGGGACCTTCAGGCGCATCCGCATGCTGCTCCCCTATGTTCTGGGGTCTGAGCTCCTTGATCCCTTAGCTCATCATCATCCCGCAGCAGTAGTCGGAGGGGGCGGTCATCACTCTTGGCGCCGCTTTGGTAGTCTCCTCCCATGTTGGCACGCCCTTCTTCTTCTACTGCGCTCCTCGTGGTGCAGTAATGGCGGCAGGTTTGGCGGGATTTTTGGCGGTAAATGGCAATACACAGTCTTTAAGCAATTCACAGTTCAAATACGATTCTGGCACAGTTCTTAGGCGCACATGACCCGATTTTTCAGGCTTAAGTAGATCCTGTTCGTGACGCCAAAGTTGGAGCGCCCCCAAGGGCTAGGGGTTACTCGGAGCCTGGTCCTTCGGTTCTCAGTGGGAATGTCACAGTGGCTGACCCGGTCTGTGGCCCTAGGGGAACGTCTGTTGAAAATTAGGGAAAGGTCTTTAAAGGGATAATGTTCGGTACGCCACCTGTGGTATTCGGTCAGGGTGACCGACGCTGCTTAGGGGTCCACTGGGGTGATGGTATGGCAGTTAGATGGTATACCTTCCCACAGGTGAAGTGTATCCCCAGGGCTTCCCAGAGTGTAGATGGTGGATGATGTAAGGCGCAGTGAATAATGAGGACACAAGGTTGCAGTCTCTTTACCTTTACTGAAGGCTTCAACATCCACAGTCCAGGGTAGGGACCACTGGAAAGGCAGGGTCCGGCCGGTCTGAAAGCAAATCCAGAGTCCCCTTATCCAGGTGGAATTCAATAGCCTTCCTCTAGCGCCTGAGTGTTGTAGTTCCTCCCTGCTGAGCAACTCGGTGAGGTCCTCACAACTATTGTAGGTGTTAAGTCTCTTTCTCTCTGTCCCCCTGACGGATAGGACAAACCCGTATGACTGGTGGCCTGAGGCTTTTTATAGGGACCCTAGTGACGCCCCGGCCTCCACAAGTTGCCACCGTACCTCCTGGGTATATGGTCGGGCAGCCAATGTGGAATTAACTGTCCTGCCAGTCTCTGAAGTAAAGAATAGAGATCCTTACTCCCTCGGTGTTCTGGCTACCGCCACTGCGCTTCAGAAGGAGGCAGCCTGCTTCTAGCTGGTCTCCCTCTGATATTCCTCTCCTGTTGCTATGAATTCATTTTTCACTCACTGCAACACAATTCCGTTCAATGTCTCCTTCTTGGGATGCTGCCGCATGGGATGCAGGCGCAGCTCCATGTACCCTCACCTCCCGCAGGCCGCAGTCTGGAGCTGGCTGGAACCCACTCCAACCAGCCTCTGCCAAACTCGGTCGGGACTCACTGACTATCTCCTACTCCCTCCAGTCAGCTTCTGTCTAACTTCCTAACCAACCCACCAGTTTTACCTAAGTGTGAGGAGTGCCCTAATAGATAGAAGCATGGCTCCCCCTGGGGGACTGGAGTGTGAAGTGTGTTTTGTGGTTGTGATACCTGGACAGAAGATCTCCTTCATTGCCTCCAGACGTAACATCACTCCCCCTGGTGAAAGAACAACATTACTGCAAAGACCAGGACTCTGGGGCACTGCAGTTTTGCCTTAAAGACACTGTCACCCCCTCCAGCTGTTATAAACTAAAAGAGCCACCTTGTGCAGCAGTAATGCTGCATTCTAACAAGGTGGCTCTTTTAGTTTCTGCTTCTGTTATTCCCTCAATAAAGCGTTTTATAATTTTCCCCAAATACCTATCTTTGTACCTGGAGGCAGGTCTGAAGCCTCCTCTGTGAAGCGCCCAACTGCCATCACTCATCTCTTCTGGGCCAATGGTCGCCGCCCCCTGCGCGCTGTTCTTCTTAAATCCGGCGCCTGCGCTGTGCGTGCCTGCCTGGGGCAGGCGCATTGAGAATTGGCAGTCATAGCTCAGATTCCGGGTTCCTGACTGCGCCTGTGCGGGCAGTGCGGCCACCCTGTTACTGAATCCCCGCCCCGCACTGTGTTATGCATTATGCACAGTGCGGGGCTGGGATTCCTGGGCATGCACACTGCGCTTGTCAGACGCTCCCCCAGGTTCCCCACCTTCCAGCGTCGGTCTGTGCAGGAATCTGCCCAGGAATCCCAGCAGGGACTTCCCCTGACGAAGCTGCGCTTGCAGCGATACGCGTGGGGCTCGCTGCCTCACCCCTGCACTTGTCTCCTGTCCTTCCCGGGCATTGCTCTCTATTATGCATTCTTGCTGACCACTGACCACATAGGTATACCGCTGGGACATGATCTTTATTATTATTATTGTTTCTTTGGTCCCACTGTGTGCTCATTTCTAAACCCCAGGGATAGTATTTTCTACCTGTCTCTCTTGCATTATTGTGTTTATGGTATCACTATTCTCATGCATGAGCATTACTCATTTTGACATCATTATTGGGGGGGGCAAAAATGGTATGACCATTGGTCATTTGGTATGCTTGGGTTGTTTTATTTGTTCAATTGAGTATATGTTATATTATATACTTTTCTGTGATCTGAGGGAATATTTTGTGGATAGGAGACGCTGCATATATATGTATATTTTGTATTTATGTACTTATATTTCTTTACGTGTTAGGCTTATTTATGCCATATATATCTAGGGGTGATGGTATGTGGTCTTGTATCTAGACCTTTTTAATTGGTTTTATCTGTACATGTCTTTTTCTGAGGTGTAAATAAAATTGTTTGATATGTTTATATCATTCGTGGGTGTGCATACCATTATTGGCCTAGTCTGCTCTTTCTTTTGTTTCTACTATTTGTTTACTGGCCAGGTCTTGCACCCTGCTTTCTCTTGATTTATGCAGGGGTGCACCACTTATATATAGTATTGCCATTATCTGTATGTTTCTATTCCCCAGGAGTTGGCGTTTTGTAAATTTTTGGTATTAATTTTTTTTTCTTTTTCCACAGCACAAGGAGCAGCACTGTTGACCCAGGTTCTGGAGCGGTCCTTCATCAGACAGCCACGGACCCGTCCCAGCCAGCAGCGCTGCAGCAAGTGGGCCTGCTGTTATGATCTGGTGGCCTTGGAGCAGCATGAGACGTACTCTGGAGAAGGTGGTCCCTGTACTGACCGCAAACCCTGAACCTAGCAGCGCAACTAGAAGTAGCCGTGGGGGGTACCTAACACTCCCTAGACCCCTCGGCACAGCCTAAGATCTAACTACCCCTAAAGACAGAAACAGGAAACCTATCTTGCCTCAGAGAAAATCCCCAAAGGATAGATAGCCCCCCACAAATATTGACTGTGAGAGGAGAGGGAAATAACATACGCAGATATGAAATCAGATTTTAGCAGAGGAGGCCATACTAGCTAAAAAGAAAGAATAGAACAGAGTACTATGCGGTCAGTATAAAAACACTAGAAAATATCCACCGCAGAAAATACGGATCACCACATCTGACTAAAGACATGGGGGGTATATCTGCATCTCCAGAGAAATAGCTAGGCTGTAAAAAATCCTTCACAGACCAAGCTGGACAAGACAAAAACATGAAAATGCACAGAACTATAAGGTCCACTGCAGGTGGACAGCAAAAACAAAGCCAGGACTTATCTTTGTAGAAAAACACAGCAAACTGGAGAGACCAGCAGGGAAGTGAATCCTTCAAGAACAATGGACAACTGGCACTGACTAAAGGATCCAGCAAAGCTATATACCCCAGTCAGTTTTGCAATTAGTAGATACACCTGTCCACTCCTGCAGTCCAGGCACAACTGCATTACCCTCTACAACCACCGGAGGGAGCCCAAAAGCTGAATTCACAACAGTACCCCCCCTTGAGGAGGGGCCACCGAACCCTCACCAGAGCCCCCAGGCCGATCAGGATGAGCCCGATGAAAGGCACGAACCAAATCAACGGCATGGACATCAGAGGCAGAAACCCAAGAATTATCCTCCTGGCCATAACCCTTCCACTTGACAAGGTACTGAAGCTTCCGCCTCGAAAAACGGGAATCCAAAATCTTCTCAACAACAATACAGGGGCAGGAGGATCAACAGAGGGAACAACGGGCTCCACATATTTCCGCAACAAAGGTCTATGGAAGACATTATGAATAGCAAAAGAGGCCGGAAGCGCCTGGCGAAAGGACACCGGATTAATAATCTCAGAAATCCTATAAGGACCAATAAATCGAGGCTTAAACTTAGGGGAAGAAACCTTTATAGGAACATGACGGGAAGATAACCAAACCAGATCACCAACCCGAAGCCGGGAACCAACACACCGACGACGGTTAGCAAAACGCTGAGCCTCCTCCTGAGACAGCACCAAATTGTCCACCACATAAGCCCAAATCTGCTGCAACCTGTCGACCACAGAATCCACACCAGGAAGGTCAGAAGGCTCAACCTGCCCAGAAGAAAAACGAGGATGAAAACCAAAATTACAAAAAAAAGGCGAAACCAAAGTAGCCGAACTAGCCCGGTTATTAAGGGCAAACTCGGCCAATGGCAAAAAAGCCACCCAATCATCCTGATCAGCAGACACAAAGCATCTCAAATAGGTCTCCAAGGTCTGATTAGTTCGCTCAGTCTGGCAATTTGTCTGAGGATGAAATGCAGAGGAAAAAGACAAATCAATGCCCAGCTTGGCACAAAAGGCCCGCCAAAACCTAGAAACAAACTGGGAACCTCTGTCGGACACAATATTCTCCGGAATACCATGCAAACATACCACATGCTGAAAAAACCACGAAACCAAATCAGAAGAAGAAGGCAATTTAGGCAAAGGTACCAAATGAACCATCTTAGAAAATCGGTCACAGACAACCCAGATAACCGACATTCTTTGGGAAACAGGAAGATCGGAAATAAAATCCATAGAAATATGCGTCCAAGGTCTCTCAGGGACCGGCAATGGCAAAAGCAACCCACTAGCACGGGAACAGCAAGGCTTAGCCCGCGCACAAATCCCACAGGACTGCACAAAAGAACGCACATCCCGTGACAAAGAAGGCCACCAAAAGGACCTACCAACCAAATCTCTGGTACCAAAAATCCCAGGATGGCCAGCCAACACAGAACAATGAACCTCAGAAATCACTTTACTAGTCCATCTATCAGGAACAAACAGTTTCCCCACAGGACAGCGGTCAGGCTTATCAGCCTGAAATTCCTGAAGAACCCGTCGCAAATCAGGGGAGATGGCAGAATCACCCCTTCCTTCAAAATGCCGACCGGCTCAAGAACCCCAGGGGAATCAGGAAAAAAACTCCTAGAGAGGGCATCCGCCTTAACATCATTAGTACCAGGAATGGACGAGACCACAAAATCAAAACGGGAGAAAAACAGGGACCATCGAGCCTGTCTAGGATTTAGCCGTTTGGCAGACTCGAGGTAAATCAGATTCTTATGATCGGTCAGGACCACAATACGGTGCTTAGCCCCTTCAAGCCAATGTCGCCACTCCTCAAATGCCCACTTCATAGCCAACAATTCCCGACATCATAATTGCGTTCCGCAGGTGAAAACTTCCGAGAAAAGAAGGCACACGGTTTCATCAAGGAACCATCAGAATTCCTCTGAGACAAAACGGCCCCTGCCCCAATCTCAGATGCGTCAACCTCAACATGAAATGGAAGAGAAACATCTGGCTGACGCAACACAGGGGCAGAAGTAAATCGGCGTTTAAGCTCCTGAAAGGCAGAAACAGCCGCGGAGGACCAATTCGTCACATCAGCGCCTTTCTTGGTCAAATCGGTTAGAGGTTTAACCACACTGGAGAAGTTGGCAATGAAACGACGATAAGAATTAACAAAGTCCAAGAATTTCTGAAGGCTCTTCACAGATGTGGGCTGAATCCAATCATGAATGGCCTGAACCTTAACCGGATCCATCTCTATAGATGAGGGAGAAAAAATGAAACCCAAAAAAGAAACCTTCTGCACTCCAAAGAGGCACTTTGACCTCTTCACAAATAAAGAATTATTACGGAGGATCTGAAATACCATCCTGACCTGTTTCACATGAGACTCCCAATCATTGGAAAAAATCAAAATATCATCCAAATATACAACCATGAATTTATCAAGATAACTCGAAAGATATCATGCATGAAGGATTGGAACACAGATGGAGCATTAGAGAGTCCGAATGGCATCACAAGGTATTCAAAATGGCCTTCGGGCGTATTAAAAGCAGTTTTCCATTCATCACCCTGCTTAATACGAATAAGATTATATGCCCCTCGAAGGTCAATCTTAGTAAACCAGCTAGCCCCCTTAATCCTAGCAAACAAATCATTAAGCAAAGGAAAAGGGTATTGAAATTTGACCGTGATCTTATTCAAGAGGTGATAATCAATACAGGGTCTCAAGGAGCCATCCTTCTTGGCAACAAAAAAGAACCCCGCTCCCAACGGGGAAGAAGATGGCCGAATATGCCCTTTCTCCAAAGACTCCTTAATATAGCTCCGCATGGCGGTATGTTCAGGCACAGACAGGTTGAAAAGTCGGCCCTTAGGGAACTTACAAACTGGAATCAAATCAATAGCACAATAACAGTCCCTATGCGGTGGAAGGGAACTGGATTTGGGCTCATCGAATACATCCTGGAAGTCAGATAAAAACTCAGGAACTTCAGAAGAGGGGGAAGAGGAGATTGACATCAAAGGAACCTGATCATGAACTCCCTGACAACCCCAACCAGTCACAGACATGGATTTCCAATCTAACACCGGATTATGTAGCTGCAACCATGGAAAACCCAGCACAATATCATCATGCAAATTATGCAACACCAGAAAACGACAATCTTCCTGATGGGCTGGCGCCATGCGCATGGTCAGCTGTGTCCAAAACTGAGGTTTATTTTTAGCCAATGGTGTAGCATCAATGCCCCTCAAAGGAATAGGGTTCTGCAAAGGCTGCAAGGGAAGTCCATTAAGTTCAGAGCGGCGCCTGAATCCACAAATGCCATGACAGAAAATGATGATAATGAGCAGATCAAGGTCACAGATAACAGAAATTTAGGTTGTATAGTACTGATGGCAACAGAACTAGCGATTCTCTTAGTACGCTTAAAGCAATCAGAAATAACATGAGCAGAATCGCCGCAGTAAAAACACAACCTATTCTGACGCCTGAATGTTTGACGTTCAGCTCTAGACAAAATCCTATCACACTGCATAGGCTCAGGGCTCCGCTCAGAGGACAACGCCACAGTGTGCACAATTCTGCGCTCGTGCAAGCGCCGATCAATCTGAATGGCCAGAGACATAGAATCACTCAGACCAGCAGGCGTGGGGAACCCCACCATAACATCTTTAATGGACTCAGAAAGACCCTTTCTGTTGTGAATTCCGCTCTTGGGCTCCCTCCGGTGGTTGTAAGTGGCACTTTTGTGAGTTCTGCTCGTGGGCTCCCTCTTGTGGTTTCTAGTGGTATGGCTGCTCCTTGGATTTAGCTGTCTTCAGCTGCTTCCACTGATCGTCTTTTCTGCTCGTCTATTTTGCCTGGCTCTGTCCTTCAGCCAGTGCCACTTGTAAATGGTTTCTGGTTGGATTCACATCTCTTTGGATTTCCCTGTTATCCTGACCAGTTCTACAAAGCTAAGTTTTTGCTTGCTCTTTTCTGTCCATAGATTGTGGACTTACGGTATCCGTTCTGTGCTTTCTATGTTTGTCCAGCTTATCAGTATGAATTAATTCTGTCTTGCTGGAAGCTCTGGGAAGCAGATTTACCCTCCACACCTTTAGTCAGGTGTGGAGATTTTTTGTAAACTCTGCGTGGATTTTTTGTAGTGTTTTATACTGACCGCACAGTATTCCATCCTGTCCTATCTATTTAGCTAGACTGGCCTCCTGTGCTCATCCTGGTTTCATTCTGTGTATGTCTTTTCCCTCTCCACTCACCGTCATTATTTGTGGGGGGCTAATCTATCCTTTGGGGATTTTCTCTGAGGCAAGATAGTTTTCCTGCTTCTATCTTTAGGGGTAGTTAGCTCTTAGGCTGTGACGAGATGCCTAGGGAGAGTTATGAGCATTCCATGACTACTTCTAGTGTTGTGTTGAGCTTAGGGACTGCTGTTGTGAATTCAGTTGTCGGGCTCCCTCCTGTGGTCATGAATGGTACTTCGGCTGGTTCTGTCCATGGACTTCCTCTGGTGGGTGTTTCTGAGTTTCCTTCCACAGGTGACGAGGTTAATTCGTTAGCTGCTGCTCTATTTAACTCCACTTAGATCTTTGCTCCATGCCACCTGTCAATGTTCCAGTATTGGTCTTGTTCACGCCTGGATCGTTCTTGTGACCTGTCTTCCCAGCAGAAGCTAAGTTCCAGCTTGTATTTCTTTGGTTTGCTATTTTTCTGTCCAGCTTGCTATTTAATTTGTTGTCTTGCTTGCTGGAAGCTCTGGGACGCAGAGGGAGCGCCTCCGCACCGTGAGTCGGTGCGGAGGGTCTTTTTGCGCCCTCTGCGTGGTCGTTTTGTAGATTTTTGTGCTGACCGCAAAGTAACCTTTCCTATCCTCGGTCTGTTCAGTAAGTCGGGCCTCACTTTGCTAAATCTATTTAATCTCTGTGTTTGTATTTTCATCTTTACTCACAGTCATTATATGTGAGGGGCTGCCTTTTCCTTTGGGGAATTTCTCTGAGGCAAGGTAGGCTTTATTTTTCTATCTTCAGGGCTAGCTAGTTTCTTAGGCTGTGCCGAGTTGCATAGGGAGCGTTAGGCGCAATCCACGGCTATTTCTAGTGTGTTTGATAGGTTTAGGGATTGCGGTCAGCAGAGTTCCCACATCCCAGAGCTCGTCCTTTATTATCAGTAACTATCAGGTCATTCCGTGTGCTCTTAACCACCAGGTCCATTATTGTCCTGACCACCAGGTCATAACAGTACAGGTGGCCCAAAGTACTAATGCATCTCAATAGAGGGATAAGAGAAGTTCTGAGACCATTTTTTTTTCTTTGCAGTGTGTTTTGTCTCTCTTTTCCCCTTTACCTCTGGGTGGTTCAGGACACTGGTGTAAACATGGACATTCAAGGTCTGTCCTCTTGGATGGATAATCTCACTACAAGGATACAAAACATTCAAGATTTTGTTGTTCAGAATCCGATGTTAGAGCCTAGGATTCCAATTCCTGATTTGTTTTTTGGTGATAGATCTAAGTTCTTGAATTTCAAAAATAATTGTAAATTGTTTCTTGCCTTGAAACCTCGCTCCTCAGGTGACCCTGTTCAACAATTAAACATCATTATTTCTTTGTTACGTGGTGACCCTCAAGACTGGGCATTTTCCCTTGCGCCAGGAGATCCAGCATTGCGTGATGTTGATGCGTTTTTCCTGGCGCTTGGATTGCTTTGTGACGAACCTAATTCAGTGGATCAGGCAGAGAAAATCTTGCTGGCTCTGTGTCAGGGTCAGGATGAAGCAGAGATATATTGTCAGAAGTTTAGAAGGTGGTCTGTGCTCACTCAGTGGAATGAATGTGCCCTGGCAGCAATCTTCAGAAAGGGTCTCTCTGAAGCCCTTAAGGATGTCATGGTGGGGTTTCCCATGCCTGCTGGTCTGAATGAGTCTATGTCCTTGGCCATTCAGATCGATCGACGCTTGCGTGAGTGTAAAGCTGTGCACCATTTGGCGGTACTATCTGAGCATGGGCCTGAGCCTATGCAATGTGATAGGACTTTGACCAGAGCTGAACGGCAAGAACACAGACGTCGGAATGGGCTATGTTTTTACTGTGGTGATTCCACTCATGCTATCTCCGATTGTCCTAAGCGCACTAAGCGGTTCGCTAGGTCTGCCACCATTGGTACTTTACAGTCTAAATTTCTATTGTCCGTTACTCTGATTTGCTCTTTGTCATCCTATTCTGTTATGGCATTTGTGGATTCAGGCGCTGCCCTGAATTTGATGGACTTGGAGTATGCTAGGCGCTGTGGTTTTTTCTTGGAGCCCTTGCAGTATCCTATTCCTTTGAGAGGAATTGATGCTACGCATTTGGCCAAGAATAAGCCTCAGTATTGGACCCAATTGACCATGTGCATGGCTCCTGCACATCAGGAGGATATCCGCTTTCTGGTGTTGCATAATCTGCATGATGTGGTCGTTTTGGGGTTGCCATGGCTACAGGTTCATAATCCAGTATTGGACTGGAAATCTATGTCTGTGTCCAGCTGGTGTTGCCAGGGGGTACATGGTGATGTTCCATTTTTGTCTATTTCGTCTTCCACTCCTTCTGAAGTTCCAGAGTTTTTGTCGGATTATCGGGATGTATTTGATGAGCCCAAAGCCAGTGCCCTACCTCCTCATAGGGATTGCGATTGTGCAATTAATTTGATTCCTGGTAGTAAGTTTCCTAAGGGCCGATTGTTCAATTTATCTGTGCCAGAACACGCCGCTATGCGGAGTTATATAAAGGAATCCTTGGAGAAAGGCCATATTCCCCCGTCGTCATCACCGTTAGGAGCAGGGTTCTTTTTTGTGGCCAAGAAGGATGGTTCTTTGAGACCTTGTATTGATTACCGCCTTCTTAATAAAATTACAGTCAAATTTCAGTATCCTTTGCCGTTGCTGTCTGATTTGTTTGCTCGTATTAAAGGGGCTAGTTGGTTCACCAAGATAGATCTTCGAGGGGCGTATAATCTTGTGCGTATTAAACAAGGCGATGAATGGAAAACAGCATTTAATACGCCCGAGGGCCATTTTGAGTACATTCGCGCTTTCCAATGCTCCATCAGTATTTCAGTCCTTTATGCATGACATCTTCCGAGAGTACCTGGATAAATTCCTGATTGTGTATTTGGATGATATTTTGGTCTTTTCGGATGATTGGGAGTCTCATGTGAAGCAGGTCAGAATGGTGTTCCAGGTCCTTCGTGCGAATTCCTTGTTTGTTAAGGGGTCAAAGTGTCTCTTTGGAGTTCAGAAGGTTTCATTTTTGGGGTTCATTTTTTCCCCTTCTACTATCGAGATGGACCCTGTTAAAGTCCAGGCCATTTACGATTGGACTCAGCCGACATCTGTGAAGAGCCTGCAAAAGTTCCTGGGCTTTGCTAATTTTTATCGGCGCTTCATCGCTAATTTTTCTACTGTTGCTAAACCGTTGACTGATTTGACCAAGAAGGGTGCTGATGTGGTCAATTGGTCTTCTGCGGCTGTAGAGGCTTTTCAGGAGTTGAAGCGTCGTTTTTCTTCTGCCCCTGTGTTGTGCCAGCCAGATGTTTCGCTTCCGTTTCAGGTTGAGGTTGATGCTTCTGAGATTGGAGCAGGGGCTGTTTTGTCGCAAAGAAGTTCTGATGGCTCGGTGATGAAGCCATGCGCTTTCTTTTCTAGAAAGTTTTCGCCTGCTGAGCGTAACTATGATGTTGGTAATCGTGAATTGTTGGCCATGAAGTGGGCATTCGAGGAGTGGCGTCATTGGCTGGAAGGAGCCAAGCATCGCGTGGTGGTCTTGACAGATCACAAGAATTTGACTTATCTTGAGTCTGCCAAACGGTTGAATCCGAGACAGGCTCGATGGTCGTTATTTTTCTCCCGTTTTGATTTTGTGGTTTCGTACCTTCCGGGCTCTAAGAATGTGAAGGCTGATGCCCTGTCAAGGAGTTTTGTGCCTGACTCTCCGGGTGTTCCTGAGCCGGCGGGTATTCTCAAAGAGGGGGTAATTTTGTCTGCCATCTCCCCTGATTTGCGGCGGGTGCTGCAAAAATTTCAGGCTGATAGACCTGACCGTTGCCCAGCGGAGAAACTGTTTGTCCCTGATAGATGGACTAGTAGAGTTATCTCTGAGATTCATTGTTCAGTGTTGGCTGGGCATCCTGGAATCTTTGGTACCAGAGATTTGGTGGCTAGATCCTTCTGGTGGCCGTCTTTGTCGCGGGATGTGCGTTCTTTTGTGCAGTCCTGTGGGACTTGTGCTCGGGCTAAGCCCTGCTGTTCTCGTGCCAGTGGGTTGCTTTTGCCCTTGCCGGTCCCGAAGAGGCCCTGGACGCATATTTCTATGGATTTTATTTCGGATCTCTCCGTCTCTCAAAAGATGTCGGTCATTTGAGTGGTTTGTGATCGCTTTTCTAAGATGGTCCATTTGGTACCTTTGTCTAAATTGCCTTCCTCCTCTGATTTGGTGCCATTATTTTTCCAGCATGTGGTTCGTTTACATGGTATCCCGGAGAACATTGTTTCTGACAGAGGTTCCCAGTTTGTTTCAAGGTTTTGGCGATCCTTTTGTGCTAGGATGGGCATTGATTTGTCTTTTTCCTCGGCTTTCCATCCTCAGACAAATGGCCAAACCGAACGAACTAATCAAACTTTGGAAACATATCTGAGATGCTTTGTTTCTGCTGATCAGGATGATTGGGTGTCCTTTTTGCCGTTGGCTGAGTTCGCCCTTAATAATCGGGCCAGCTCGGCTACTTTGGTTTCGCCGTTTTTCTGCAATTCTGGTTTCCATCCTCGTTTCTCTTCAGGGCAGGTTGAGTCTTCAGACTGTCCTGGTGTAGATACTGTGGTGGATAGGTTGCAGCAGATTTGGACTCATGTGGTGGACAATTTGACATTGTCCCAGGAGAAGGCTCAACGTTTCGCTAACCGCCGGCGCTGTGTGGGTCCCCGACTTCGTGTTGGGGATTTGGTTTGGTTGTCGTCTCGTTATGTTCCTATGAATGTTTCCTCTCCTAAGTTTAAGCCTCGTTTCATTGGTCCGTATAAGATTTCTGAGGTTATCAATCCTGTGTCATTTCGTTTGGCCCTTCCTGCTTCTTTTGCCATCCATAATGTGTTCCATAGGTCGTTATTGCGGAGATACGTGGCGCCTGTGGTTCCATCCGTTGATCCTCCTGCCCCGGTGTTAGTTGAGGGGGAGTTGGAGTATGTGGTGGAGAAGATTTTGGATTCTCGTGTTTCGAGACGGAAACTCCAGTACCTGGTCAAGTGGAAGGGTTATGGTCAGGAAGATAATTCCTGGGTTTTTGCCTCTGATGTTCATGCTGCCGATCTGGTTCGTGCCTTTCATTTGGCTCATCCTGGTCGGCCTGGGGGCTCTGGTGAGGGTTCGGTGACCCCTCCTCAAGGGGGAGGTACTGTTGTGAATTCTGTTGTCGGGCTCCCTCCTGTGGTCATGAATGGTACTTCGGCTGGTTCTGTCCATGGACTTCCTCTGGTGGGTGTTTCTGAGCTTCCTTCCACAGGTGATGAGGTTAATTCGTTAGCTGCTGCTCTATTTAACTCCACTTAGATCTTTGCTCCATGCCACCTGTCAATGTTCCAGTATTGGTCTTGTTCACTCCTGGATCGTTCTTGTGACCTGTCTTCCCAGCAGAAGCTAAGTTCCAGCTTGTATTTCTTTGGTTTGCTATTTTTCTGTCCAGCTTGCTATTTAATTTGTTGTCTTGCTTGCTGGAAGCTCTGGGACGCAGAGGGAGCGCCTCCGCACCGTGAGTCGGTGCGGAGGGTCTTTTTGCGCCCTCTGCGTGGTCGTTTTGTAGATTTTTGTGCTGACCGCAAAGTAACCTTTCCTATCCTTGGTCTGTTCAGTAAGTCGGGCCTCACTTTGCTAAATCTATTTAATCTCTGTGTTTGTATTTTCATCTTTACTCACAGTCATTATATGTGGGGGGCTGCCTTTTCCTTTGGGGAATTTCTCTGAGGCAAGGTAGGCTTTATTTTTCTATCTTCAGGGCTAGCTAGTTTCTTAGGCTGTGCCGAGTTGCATAGGGAGCGTTAGGCGCAATCCACGGCTATTTCTAGTGTGTTTGATAGGTTTAGGGATTGCGGTCAGCAGAGTTCCCACATCCCAGAGCTCGTCCTTTATTATCAGTAACTATCAGATCATTCCGTGTGCTCTTAACCACCAGGTCCATTATTGTCCTGACCACTAGGTCATAACAGACTGCGGTCAGTACAGTTACCACTTCCTTCAGAGCTCGTTCCATGTTGCTCCTAGACCACCGTATCATAACACCTTTCTGAAAATTGCCGCCAAGGCATCCTCATTCCATTTAGTCAGTACAGACCATTTTCTAAATTTCTGGCAATACAATTCTGCCGCTTCTTGACCTTGACACAGGGCTAACAAGATTTTCTCAGCCTGATCCACAGAATTAGGCTCATCATACAACAACCCCAATGCCTGAAAGAACGAATCAACATTAAGCAAAGCAGGATTGCCAGATTCCAGGGAAAATGCCCAATCCTGTGGGTCACCACGCAGCAGATATATGATGATTTTAACCTGCTGAATAGGATCACCAGAAGACTGGGGTCTTAATGCAAAAAAACAGTTTACAGTTATTTTTGAAACTCAAAAATTTGGATCTGTCACCAAAGAATAAATCAGGAGTGGGAATCTTAGGTTCTAAGGCAGGAGTCTGAACAATGAAATCTGAAATACCCTGTACCCTAGCAGCAAGCTGATCCACCCGAGAAACTAACTCCTGAACATTCATGTTAATACTAGACTCCGTAGCCACCCAGAGGTAAAGAGGGAGGAACAGACCAAACAGGCTAAGGAAAAAAAATGGCTCAAAATCTTTCCACCCTTCTTCTGAGATGCAATTAACTCATTGTTGGCCAGTTGTACTGTTATGATCTGGTGGCCTTGGAGCAGCATGAGACATACTCTGGAGAAGGTGGTCCCTGTACTGACCGCAAACCCTGAACCTAGCAGCGCAACTAGAAGTAGCCGTGGGGGGTAACTAACACTCCCTAGACCCCTCGGCACAGCCTAAGATCTAACTACCCCTAAAGACAGAAACAGGAAACCTATCTTGCCTCAGAGAAAATCCCCAAAGGATAGATAGCCCCCACAAATATTGACTGTGAGAGGAGAGGGAAATAACATACGCAGATATGAAATCAGATTTTAGCAGAGGAGGCCATACTAGCTAAAAAGAAAGAATAGAACAGAGTACTATGCGGTCAGTATAAAAACACTAGAAAATATCCACCGCAGAAAATACGGATCACCACATCTGACTAAAGACATGGGGGGTATATCTGCATCTCCAGAGAAATAGCTAGGCTGCAAAAAATCCTTCACAGACCAAGCTGGACAAGACAAAAACATGAAAATGCACAGAACTATATGGTCCACTGCAGGTGGACAGCAAAAACAAAGCCAGGACTTATCTTTGTAGAAAAACACAGCAAACTGGAGAGACCAGCAGGGAAGTGAATCCTTCAAGAACAATGGACAACTGGCACTGACTAAAGGATCCAGCAAAGCTATATACCCCAGTCAGTTTTGCAATTAGTAGATACACCTGTCCACTCCTGCAGTCCAGGCACAACTGCATTACCCTCTACAACCACCGGAGGGAGCCCAAAAGCTGAATTCACAACAGCCTGCCACACTAACTGGAGACCAGGAAGCTGGTCCATCAGGTGTTCACCTTTCCCAGTCCTCTGCCCCTTTTTTTTTGGGCTCCTCCCGGCAGCGGCAGAGGGCATCGGACAGGTCCCTCATGCCCGAGTTTTTGCACTTGAGCTCGGTTTTTCACAATGGACTCAAGGCTTTGGATGACCTACTGGATACTGCCATTAGCCATGTGAATACAAGTATCCAGGAGGTCACGAAAAGCCTTGACCAAGTAAAAGCCGACCTCCAGAGGCCAGCACATCATTTTTTTAATTCAAATTAAACAGGGCATGTCGGAACATCTTACTCCTAATCTCCAGCTTAGTGTCACGCAGGCCTGCAATGCTGCTTACGTGCAGGCTATGCAGCAGAGTCGGTATTTTCAGCAGACAGTGGCGGCATATCCACCTGTGCCCACACTGTCATGCTTGACCTCAATGCCGACCTCTGCTGCATACCACTGCACGGCCACCTCCATTCCAAGCACTGCCGGCCACCACTACAGCACCACCACCATGCCGAGTGCTGTAGGACATCCCACCGCCACTACCAACTGCTGCTCCTGCTTGGACCTCCTCCACTGACACCACCATGCAGCATGAGGACCCTGGCATGGCCTTCCGCTCTGCCACCACGATGCAGCAGGACCCTGGCATTCCCATCCGCTCTGCCACCACGATGCGGCAGGACCCTGGCATGGCCTTCCGCTCCACCACCACGATGCAGCAGGACCCTGACATTCCCTTCTGCTCCACCACCACGATGCAGCAGAACCCTGGCATGGCCTTCCGCTCCGCCACCACGATGCAGCAGGACCCTGGCATGGCCTTTCGCTCCGCCACCACGATGCAGCAGGGCCCTGGCAAGGCCTTACAAACTTCTACTGCAACCATGCAGCGGGACAAAGACAGTCAGGGCCGCCATCAGGGCATTACAGCCGTGAGTGGCGTATGGGGCCCGGTGGGCAGAGGGGGCCCGCATCGGGCCCCGTCTCATCTGCTCACCGGGCCCCTACCGGCAGCCTCAGGCTAAACCGGGCCCTTAGCGGCAGCGCTGCAGCTGTTTAATGCTATTGATGTGCGGGCCCGCACGTCAATAGTTAACAGCCGCCAGCCAGTCTGAGGCTGGCAGCTGACGTCTGCCGCAGCGTGCATCTCACTGGCGTCTGATGTCATTGTCAGCCGCCGGTGAGTGCGCCCTTCACTGCGTGGAGAGAGCCAGAGCTTCACCCACCGCAGGAGCGCGGTCAAGGTGAGAAGAACTTGTGTTGTTTTTTTTATTGAGAGCGGCGATCCGGGGGGCCCAGGGCAGAACGCTGGACACAGAGGCAGTATGCTGGACACGGGTAGAAAGCTGGACACAGGGGCAGAAAGCTGGACACAGGTGCAGAATGCTAGACACAGGGGCAGAATGCTGGACACAGGGGCAGAATGCTGGACACAGGGGCAGAATGCTGGACACAAGGGCAGAAAGCTGGACACAGGGGCAGAAAGCTGGACACGGGCAGAATGCTGGACACAGGGGCAGTACGCTGGACACAGAGGCAGAATGCTGGACACAGGGGCAGAATGCTGGAAACAGGGGCAGAAAGCTGGACACGGGCAGAATGCTGGACACAGGGGCAGAATGCTGGACACAGGGGCAGAATGCTAGACACAGGGGCAGAATGCTGGACACAGGGGCAGAATGCTGGACACAGGGGAAGAAAACTGGACACAGGGGCAGAATGCTGGACACAGGGGCAGTATGCTGGACACAGGGGCAGTATGCTGGACACAGGGGCAGAAAGCTGGACATGGGCAGAAAGCCGGACTCAGGGGCAGAATGCTGGACACAGAGGCAGAATGCTGGACACAGGGGCAGAAAGCTGGACACAGGGGCAGTATGCTGGACACTGGTGCAGAAAGCTGGACACAGGGGCAGAAAGCTGGACACGGGCAGAATGCTGGACACAGGGGCAGAATGCTGGACACAGGGGCAGAATGCTGGACACTGGGGCAGAATGCTGGACACTGGGGCAGAATGCTGGACACAGGGGAAGAAAGCTGGACACGGGCAGAATGCTGGACACAGGGGCAGAATGCTGGACACGGGCAGAAAGCTGGACACAGGGGCAGTATGCTGGACACAGGGGCAGTATGCTGGACACAGGGGCAGTATGCTGGACACAGGGGCAGAATGCTGGACACGGGCAGAATGCTGGACACGGGCAGAATGCTGGACACGGGCAGAATGCTGGTCACAGGGGCAGACTGTGAGACACAGGGGCAGAATGCTGGACACGGGCAGAATGCTGGACATTGGGGCAGAATGGAGATACGGGGCAGGATGAAAGACATGGGGGCACGACTGGAGACAGATGGGGCAGGATTAGAGACACAGGCGACAAGTGGCAGGATTGCAGACATAGGGGGCAGAATGGAGACACAGGGCAGGATGAAAGACATGGGGCATGGTTGGAGACACTGGGGGGCAGAATTGGAGACAGATGGGGCAGGACTGGAGACAGATCGTGTAGGATTATGGGGCAGGATGGATATGATGGAGACAGATGGGGCAGGATGGGGAGATCATATGGGGCAGAATGGATACTCATGAGGGCAGGATGGGAGAACATATGGCTGACGCCAGGAATGAGACACACGGGGCCAGGATGGCGAATATTATTACCATAGGGGCTAATTAAGGGATATTATTACTGCAGTGATGTATTTATTTTATTTTTTGAGTATACTGTTTTAAATGGGGGGGGGCGGTTCTGTTACTGTGTAGAGTGACACTATGTCGCCTCTTTTTCTTCATGTGGTGTAATGTAGAAGTTGGGAAAAATCAAGTAATGTGTTCTGCAAGCGGAGCTCAAGATAACTGTGTTATTTCCTGTAGAGATAAGTCCTGGCTGGAAGAAAGGATGGTGGTCTGTGCTGGATGAAAGATGAAGGACTTCACCTAGAGACATCACTGGTGAGTCAGTGTTACCTATACACTGACACTATACACTGTATACTATATACAGAGGTTCTGTGTATAATTTCACTAGTGATCACTGTATTATTTGTACACAGACACTGCATACTAAGTGTAGATCTTCTGTGTATAATGGCACTTATGGTGATAGTATGGTGCTTTTTTTATTACTGATCAGAATTGTAGCATTCAGTCACTATGTGGTGGTAACATGTGGTCTGGACATGGTGCGGTGGTATTTGTTCCTTGTATGTGATATTATTTGATCACTGGTGGTAATATGTGGTCTGGTCATGGTGTAGCGGTATTTGTTCCTTGTATGTGATATTATTGGTCATTTTAAAAATTGAAAAATAAATAAAAATATACCTAAATTGTATTGCATATTTTAACAAATATTTAATAGGTTACAGCAGAGTAGGGCCCAGCCAAAAGTGTGTACCGTGTTATGATGGCGGCTTAAAAAATCTTTTTGCCAAAACAAAAGCTGCTGGCTATGTATGTGATCTGGTGATGTGAACTGTCAATGTGAGATAGGTGAGAAGTGGAGTTTTTCCAAGAGAGAGCGGTGGGACTGTGGACAGTTCGAGAGGTGGAGCGTGGAGGCGGGGCTGGGGTAGAGCCTGGGCGGAGTCTCAAGGGGGCCCTGAAAATTTTGCCAGTATAGGGCCCCGAAATTTCTAGTGGCAGCCCTGAAGACAGTGACAGTTTGGCCACTATGACCAGGCCGCAAGAAATGAGCCCGCCGAGGCTCCCCAGACAGCAGCGCCGATCCCAAAAAGGGGGAAAAAAAAGCGGACTATTTTTATTCCTCCCCCTCACCTCCCAATGTGTCTGTTATGTCAGGTTTGTCTCACCCTTCCAGAGTGTCTCAGCCCTCTCATGCCTCGAGCCCCATCCCCGATCTGCCAGACCACAGTAATTTAATTGCCCCTTCTCCTGGCACCCCTGCGTCGTCCACAGTGAGTCAAGCTTCACAGCTACATACCCCCCGTTTCCAGCACCCCAAGCAGGCGCAGTTAATTTTTTTTTTTTGTTATAAAAATAAATAATAATGTTTTTTGCTCTCCCTTTCCCCCCCCAAAAGGTTTGGTTAATTGTGTATTTCGCCGCCGGCAACACACACCGTGTGCCAAATAAAAAACTGCGCCGCACACTTTATTTTTTGCCCACATCATAGCTCCAGTAGTTAGCAAGTACAACACTGCAGTTTTGTGTTTCTTTAGTATAGAGTTGTGCCAAAATATGTATACTTGTATTTTATCCATAATCTCTTCCTTCTGCTTAGTCTGTGACTAGTGTTGCAGACTGAAGAGAAAATGGCAGCAATACAATGCAGAACTATACTCAACAGGTCATGTGTCAAAAAACTAATTAGTTAGGACACCTGACCTGGTGAGTACAGAACGGCCTTGTATAACCTCCATTTTTTCTTAGGTGTATGTAATCTATTTCACACAAAGTGAAGGGACCATGGCGGTCATACAAGGCATATCTATGCTCACCTGGACATGTGTCAGAAATAGTGAATTCATGAGGCTGTTATATGTGCATCATGAATTCATTATTTCTGACACCTGACTTGATGAGTATAGATCTGTTTTGTATTAAACAGCCATCGTCTCTTCAGTCTGCATCCAATAGATACTGCAGAACAGAATCAGGACGCAATGATGCCAACAACCTTACCACTAACAACCTAAGTGGTTTGTAGAGGAAATACATAGGAGACACGGTCAAGATACCAAAAATATAAAGTTTATTAACAACAAATATTAGTAACATTTAAAACATAACTGGTACAGACCCAAACCCAACAGGACATTTTACACAACATTGTCAAATTGGTCCCGCATGTGGCCAACTTCAGCAGTTGACTGCAGCCGGTGATGCTGGTAATCTGGCAATGGGTTTGCAATTGGTTCATCCAGTTCAATGTTCGGTCGCTCCTTAGCCATTATGTATTTGTGGAGAATCACACAGGCTTTGACAACCTCATCAACCGTCTCCATGTTTAGATTAATGGCTGTTGCAAGAATGAGCCATGTTGAGACTAAAATGCCAAAGGTACACTCTACTGTTCTTCGGGCCCTGGTCAGTCTGTAGTTAAATTTCCTTTTAGTGTGGTTCAAGTCCTGACTAGAATATGGCTTCAGTAGGTTTTCACACATCTGAAAGGCCTTATCCCCAACCATAACAAATGGCATCGGTGGGCCTTCAGTGTTGGGGAGAGGTCGTGGCCGTGGAAAATTAAAATTTTTGCCATACACACGGCGGCCCATATCCGAGTTCTTGAAAGTACAATGGTGTGCACTCAGTCAATTTGGGACGAGGTGCTAGTGTAACGGACTGGAAAGTCCTAGTAATCAAATATTATTTGAAAGACACTGCACACTCTAGTGATAATTTATGCAAGATAATGAGTTTATTAGACATAAGTAACACATGGGAACACATCTACAAACATTGGATAAGTGACCTAATATAATAACACAACATGACGTTTCGACTCTCCCGAGTCTTAATCATACCATCGCTAAAAGACAAAAAAAAATACACATAGATAAATACAACATATAATATGTACATATATACAAGTCTGCAAAGTACATGCATAATAAACTGTCCTTTTATTGAAAGGATTATTTAATGGGCAAGACCAGCAACCATAGAACTTTCAAGGCACCAATGAGTACACCAAAGTGAATAAGCTGCTAATACCATCATGGAGGTGTAGAATCTAGGTGGTCCAGAAGTTGGAGTGGTTTAGACCGGAAGGAGGTAGACAGGAGAGGTGACAGAAAACAGGAGTTACCTTAGTATGGTGATAATGATACGCTGTAGAGGGTTAATTGGGGATATAGGTCAGTAACATGGAAATAACAGTGTGGCTGGCTGATGGTAATGAAAAAAGGTAGGAGTCATTGCTTAAATACCTAGTTGCTGTTAAGGTAAACACAAGCCAATGGCTGTACGCTGCCCTGTGAGTGGGACCTAGAATAGAATGGGGGGGATGGTGAATGAAAAGAACCCTTAATTAGGGATCGTAATGTATAGACTTAATAGGTGCCACCACTGGCTGGCTATAACAGGAGGGACATTGGTCTAAAGTGGTAAGAGCGTGGTGGGCACTAATGAGTGGTCCCACTAGCAAACAGCTGCCATACCTGTGAGTAGAGTTGAGCGACCTTGACCTTTTTAGAGTCGAGCCGGGTTTCGCGAAACCCGACTATCTCAAAAGTCGGGTCGAGTGAAATCGGCCGATTATGACGTAAAGTCGGGATCGACCGAAACACGAAACCCAATGCAAGTCAATGGGGCAGCATAGTCGGCAGTGAGTGGGGGCCAGGAAAACACCTAGAGTGCCCATTTTAATGTCAAAACCATCCATTCTTCTTAATGAAGCTTGTCAAGCGTAATTTACCTTATAATAATTGGAAGGCATTTGAAATTGGGGGTCATTTGGCTAAAGTTGTGGTGGGTAGGGCTGGTTCAAGTAATTAGTGGGCCCAGGAAATCTGGACCACGTCACGGCAGTGGAGCAGGGAGAGGTAAGTATTTCAACTTTGCAAGTGCTGTGAACCTGAGCAAGCAGGGGGGGCCCACTCGTTGGCATTGGCACTGGCACAGGGCCCCTCAAAGTACAGCGGTGTGTTTGCACGGCGGGGGCGCCTCCCACCGGCAGCAACACTTTTGCGTACCATGAGAGGCCCTGTGCCAGTGACCTCGCCAACTAGTATTCCTCCCCCCACCTGATGAAGGAACCTGCACTTTCATCTGCACCTTCCTGTTTGTCCCCGTGTAAGGTGGTATGGTATGCGGGAAGGGGGACCTGACTTTCAGCAGGGTCACAATCTTGCAGTGTAGCGTGCACGGGAAATGTTGCGTTATGGGTCAATGTACCAGCAGACTCATCTATCACTGGCTGGGCAATGGGCAGGATGAGGAGGAAACACAGATATAGGCCCAAAGAATAAAGTGGGCTAAATGCAGTTCAAAATTGGTAACACAGGACTAATCAGGGGGCATTGCAGTGGAGGACAACTGGAATGAGAGGCTGACACAGAGAGCAGGCCCAAATCAGTAAGTAGTCGAAATGCAGTTCAAAATTGGCAACAGTAGTAAACAGGCGGCACAGCTTTGTTCAGTGGAGGAGAACAGCAAGGAGTGGCAGACACCGATAGTAGGCCCCAACCCAACTAGTAGGCCAAATGCAGTCTAACATTAACAACTACTTAACGAGCGCCTGAAAACGGAATTTCAGGACAGGAAACCAGGAGAACAGCAAGGAGCGGCAGACACCGATAGTAGGCCCCAAACCAACTAGTACGCCAAATGCAGTTGTTCCGTTTAACCACAATTTAATGAGAGCCTGAAGATAGAAGTTCAGGAAAGGCAACCTGGAGAACACCTTGGAGTGGAACACACTCTACACCCCATACCCAATTTGTAGGCCTAATGCAGCGTAGTTTCCAACAACTACTAAACGAGAGCATGATGATCGAAGCATTGGCGAGGAAACCTGGGGAACACCTTGGAGTGGAACACACCATCTCTCTACAGTGGAACACACCATCTCTCTACACCCCATACCCAATTTGTAGGCCTAATGCAGCGTAGTTTCCAACAACTACTAAACGAGAGCCGGAAGATCGAAGCAATGGAGAGGAAACCTGGGGAACACCTTGGAGTGTAACACACCATCTCTCTACACCCCATACCCAATTTGTAGGCCTATTGCAGCGTAGTTTCCAACAACTACTAAACGAGAGCCGGAAGATCGAAGCTCAGGAAAGGCAACCTGGAGAACACCTTGGAGTGGAACACACCATCTCTCTACACCCCATACCCAATTTGTAGGCCCAATGCAGCGTAGTTTCCAACAACTACTAAACGAGAACTGGAAGATCGAAGCAATGGAGAGGAAACCTGGGGAACACCTTGGAGTGTAACACACCATCTCTCTACACCCCATACCCAATTTTTAGGCCTAATGCAGCGTAGTTTCCAACAACTACTAAACGAGAGCCGGAAGATCAAAGCAATGGAGAGGAAACCTGGGGAACACCTTGGAGTGTAACACACCATCTCTCTACACCCCATACCCAATTTGTAGGCCTAATGCAGCGTAGTTTCCAACAACTACTAAACGAGAGCCGGAAGATCGAAGCAATGGAGAGGAAACCTGGGGAACACCTTGGAGTGGAACACACCATCTCTCTACAGTGGAACACACCATCTCTCTACACCCCATACCCAATTTGTAGGCCTAATGCAGCGTAGTTTCCAACAACTACTAAACGAGAGCCGGAAGATCGAAGCTCAGGAAAGGCAACCTGGGGAACACCTTGGAGTGGAACACACCATCTCTCTACACCTCATACCCAATTTGTAGGCCCAATGCAGCGTAGTTTCCAACAACTACTAAACGAGAGCCGGAAGATCGAAGCTCAGGAAAGGCAACCTGGGGAACACCTTGGAGTGTAACAAACCCTCTCTCTACACCACGGAAGGGCTGATTCTTAGGAAGGAAGGCTGTCGGAAAGAAGCAGGGCGCGTCCGAGGGTGATTATATTCTTATTAGGTATATACTCACCCTCGGACGCGCCCTGCTTCTTTATTTGTAATGAATGTTTATTTGCAATGTGGTTTTGACTTACTCTATTTTTTTGGTAAATAATGATTTTATTATTTTCATTGTTTTGCATCTTCTTGGCAATAATATAAAGAAGACGCGACAGGACAACACTCGGTGGATGCCATAGCTGTGTTTAAAATTGAAAAAACCTTTCAGTTAACTACTTGCAGGAGAAAGTTATTGTAGCTGGTGGCCATTTTTAGTACTGTACCAGATTTTTGTTGTATGTGTTTGTTTTTAATGTTAAAATGTCTGCATTTGATATCTCTCCAGTATTTTCTTTTTTATAAGCAAAATACTTATTTTTATATTTTCTGATGTTGGTTCCAGGGGTACACGGGCAGCAGTGGTGTGGTCAGTGGAGGCCTAGTGGAAGGAGTCACCGCAGACAGGCATCGAAGGCCTAAAATAATAACACATGGCTGTAGGCAATTTTAAATTGGTTACAGGGGTACACGGGCAGCAGTGGTGTGGTCAGTGGAGGCCTAGTGGAAGGAGTGACCACAGACAGGCATCGAAGGCCTAACATAACAAAAATGTCAATACAATGGTATTGTCAGTGGCAGGCATTGAAGGATGTCAGCGCATAGACTAAACATTGGTGGAGCTGTGAGATAATTTTGCAAGTGGTAGAGCACTGTTTGAGCTGGGGTGGGGGGAAACTGTCTTGTGGCCGGCGGTACAGGCCCAGGGCCCCTCATATTACAACGGTGTGTCTGACGTTGGGTGCGCACCACCACCGCCAGAGACACTTTATTGTACTAGGAGGGACCCAGTGGCAGTGCCATCGACCAAAAGCAGGCTCACCCACCTCTTAAGACAAACTGCACTCTCACGGGTGCTGTCGCCAAGTGTCGATACCACGGCCCCGTGTGGGGAGTTTGGCCATTTAGTGAGGTCGTATGCTGGACAATCAGGTGCAGAAAATTACGAGATTGGAAAAGGCATTCAGAATAGTCCACAGGCAAGACCTTTTCATAGGAAAGCTAGGTGTCAGCCGGGCAAGGTGGGGCAAAAGATTTCGAAATCCAGTTGTGGTTCATTTTAATGAAGGTTAGATCATCTACATTTTGGGTAGCCAGACGAGTCCTTTTTTCTGTTAGTATTGAACCTGCAGCACTGAATACTCTTTCTGATAGGACACTAGCTGCCGGGCAAGCAAGCTCCTGCAATGCATATTCTGCCAATTCTGGCCAGGTGTCTAATTTTGATGCCCAGTAATCAAATGGGAATGACGGTTGAGGGAGAACATCGATAAGGGATGAAAAATAGTTTGTAACCATACTGGACAAATGTTGTCTCCTGTCACTTTGAATTGATGCTGCAGTACCTGTCCTGTCTGCGGTCATAGCAAAATCACTCCACAACCTGGTCAGAAAACCCCTCTGGCCAACGCCACTTCTGATTTCTGCCCCTCTAACTCCTCTGGTCTGCTGGCCCCTGCAGCTCGTGTGAGAACGATCACGGGCGCTGTGTGCAGGGAATGCCAGAAGCAAACGGTCAACAAGAGTTGATTGTTTGGTTGCTAATATTAGTTCCAAGTTCTCATGTGGCATTATATTTTGCAATTTGCCTTTATAGCGAGGATCAAGGAGGCAGGCCAACCAGTAATCGTCATCATTCATCATTTTAGTTATGCGTGTGTCCCTTTTGAGGATACGTAAGGCATAATCCGCCATGTGGGCCAAAGTTCCAGTTCTCAAATCTGCGGTTGTGCTTGGTTGAGGGGCAGTTTCAGGCAAATCCACGTCACTTGTGTCCCTCAAAAAACCAGAACCCGGCCTTGCCGCGCCACCAATTTCCAGTGGCCCCGGAAAAGCTTCCTCATTAAAAATATAATCATCCCCATCATCATCCTCGTCCTCCTCCTCCTCTTCGCCCGCTACCTCGTCCTGTACACTGCCCTGGCCAGACAATGGCTGACTGTCATCAAGGCTTTCCTCTTCCTCAGCTGCAGACGCCTGATCCTTTATGTGCGTCAAACTTTGCATCAGCAGACGCATTAGGGGGATGCTCATGCTTATTATGGCGTTGTCTGCACTAACCAGCCGTGTGCATTCCTCAAAACACTGAAGGACTTGACACATGTCTTGAATCTTCGACCACTGCACACCTGACAACTCCATGTCTGCCATCCTACTGCCTGCCCGTGTATGTGTATCCTCCCACAAAAACATAACAGCCCGCCTCTGTTCACACAGTCTCTGAAGCATGTGCAGTGTTGAGTTCCACCTTGTTGCAACGTCTATGATTAGGCGATGCTGGGGAAGGTTCAAAGAACGCTGATAGGTCTGCATACGGCTGGAGTGTACGGGCGAACGGTGGATATGTGAGCAAAGTCCACGCACTTTGAGGAGCAGGTCGGATAACCCCGGATAACTTTTCAGGAAGCACTGCACCACCAGGTTTTAGGTGTGAGCCAGGCAAGGAATGTGTTTCAGTTGGGAAAGGGAGATGGCAGCCATGAAATTCCTTCCGTTATCACTCACTACCTTGCCTGCCTCAAGATCTACAGTGCCCAGCCACGACTGCGTTTCTTTCTGCAAGAACTCGGACAGAACTTCCGCGGTGTGTCTGTTGTCGCCCAAACACTTCATAGCCAATACAGCCTGCTGACGTTTGCCAGTAGCTGCCCCATAATGGGAGACCTGGTGTGCAACAGTGGCAGCTGCGGATGGAGTGGTTGTGCGACTGCGGTCTGTGGACGAGCTCTCGCTTCTGCAGGAGGATGAAGAGGAGGAGGAGGGGGTGCGAACGGCTACAGCCAATTGCTTCCTAGACCGTGGGCTAGGCAGAACTGTCCCAAACTTGCTGTCCCCTGTGGACCCTGCATCCACCACATTTACCCAGTGTGCCGTGATGGACACGTAACGTCCCTGGCCATGCCTACTGGTCCATGCATCTGTTGTCAGGTGCACCTTTGTGCTCACAGATTGCCTGAGTGCATGGACAATGCGCTCTTTAACATGCTGGTGGAGGGCTGGGATGGCTTTTCTGGAAAAAAAGTGTCGACTGGGTAGCTCGTAGCGTGGTACAGCGTAGTCCATCAGGGCATTGAAAGCTTCGCTTTCAACTAACCGGTAGGGCATCATCTCTAACGAGATTAGTCTAGCTATGTGTGCGTTCAAACCCTGTGTACGCGGATGCGAGGCTAAGTACTTCCTTTTTCTAACCATAGTCTCATGTAGGGTGAGCTGGACTGGAGAGCTGGAGATCGTGGAACTAGCGGGGGTGCCGGTGGACATGGCAGACTGAGAGACGGTGGGAGATGGTATTGTTGCCACCGGTGCCCTAGATGCAGTGTTTCCTACTACGAAACTGGTGATTCCCTGACCCTGACGGCTTTGGCCTGGCAAAGAAACCTGCACAGATACTGCAGGTGGTGCGGAAAATGGTGGCCCTACACTGCCGGAAGGGATGTTGCGTTGCTGACTAGCTTCATTGGCCGAGGGTGCTACAACCTTAAGGGACATTTGGTAGTTAGTCCAGGCTTGCAAATGCATGGTGGTTAAATGTCTATGCATGCAACTTGTATTGAGACTTTTCAGATTCTGTCCTCTGCTTAAGGTAGTTGAACATTTTTGACAGATGACTTTGCGCTGATCAATTGGATGTTGTTTAAAAAAATGCCAGACTGCACTCTTTCTAGCATCGGATACCTTTTCAGGCATTGCAGACTGAGCTTTAACCGGATGGCCACGCTGTCCTCCAACAGGTTTTAGCTTTGCCACGCGTTTTGGGCAAGATACGGGCCCGGCAGATGGAACCTGTTGCGATGTTGATGCCTGCTGCGGCCCCTCCTCCTCCGCTTCAGAACTGCTGCCGCCTGCACCCTGTTCCCCCAATGGCTGCCAATCGGGGTCAAGAACTGGGTCATCTATTACCTCTTCTTGTAGCTCGTGTGCAACTTCGTCTGTGTCACCGTGTCGGTCGGTGGTATAGCGTTCGTGATGGGGCAACATAGTCTCATCAGGGTCTGATTCTTGATCAGCACCCTGCGAGGGCAATGTTGTGGTCTGAGTCAAAGGACCAGCATAGTAGTCTGGCTGTGGCTGTGCATCAGTGCACTCCATGTCAGATTCAACTTGTAATGGGCATGGACTGTTAACTGCTTCACTTTCTAAGCCAGGGACGGTATGTGTAAAGAGCTCCATGGAGTAACCCGTTGTGTCGCCTGCTGCATTCTTCTCTGTTCTTGTTTTTGCTGAAGAGGACAAGTAAGCGACTTGTCCCTGACCGTGAACATCCACTAACGACGCGCTGCTTTGACATTTACCAGTTTCACGAGAGGAGGCAAAAGAGCTAGAGGCTGAGTCAGCAAGATAAGCCAAAACTTGCTCTTGCTGCTCCGGCTTTAAAAGCGGTTTTCCTACTCCCAGAAAAGGGAGCGTTCGAGGCCTTGTGTAGCCAGACGACGAACCTGGCTCCACAGCTCCAGACTTAGGTGCAATATTTTTTTTCCCACGACCAGCTGATGCTCCACCACTACCACTACCCTCATTACCAGCTGACAATGAACGCCCCCGGCCACGACCTCTTCCACCATACTTCCTCATTGTTTTACAAACGTAAACAAACTAACGGTATTTGTTGCTCTCACACAAATTACACGGTGAGCTATAACTTCAGTATGATTTAGCTACCCCTTTACAGGTGAGTGAGACCACAACGAAAATCAGGCATAATGTTACACACTCTGTTGTTGGTGGCAACAAATGAGAGAGATGCCACACACGCAGGACTGTCACTGAAGCACAAATGTAAATATTAATCTCCCACTGATTTGATTTTTTTTTTTTTTTTCAGGGAGACTTTAGGAAAAAAAAAATAGAATAAAATGATTTTTTCAGGAAGAATTTAGAAACCAAAGAAAATAAAATGATTTTTTCAGGGAGAATTTAGAAAACAAATAAAACAAAAAAAGGCTTTCTATGGCCCACTGAGTGAGAGATGACGCACACAGGAGTCAGGAGTGGCACACAAGCCCAGAGGCCAATATTTATCTCCCACTGATTGATGTAGTGATTTTTTCAGGTAGATTTTGGAACCCAAATCAAGCTAAAAAAAAATAATAGGCTTTCTATGGCCCACAATTGGAGAGAGAGAGAGAGATGGCACACCCAGGAGTCAAGACTGGCACACAAGCAGAAAGGGCAATATTAATCTCCCACTGATTTGTTTTTTTTTGTTTTTTTCAGGGAGACTTTAGGAAAAAAAAAATAGAATAAAATGATTTTTTTCAGGAAGAATTTAGAAACCAAATAAAATAAAATGATTTTTTCAGGGAGAATTTAGAAAACAAATAAAACAAAAAAAGGCTTTCTATGGCCCACTGAGTGAGAGATGACGCACACAGGAGTCAGGAGTGGCACACAAGCCCAGAGGCCAATATTTATCTCCCACTGATTGATGTAGTGATTTTTTCAGGTAGATTTTGGAACCCAAATCAAGCTAAAAAAAATAATAGGCTTTCTATGGCCCACAATTGGAGAGAGAGAGAGAGATGGCACACCCAGGAGTCAAGACTGGCACACAAGCAGAAAGGGCAATATTAATCTCCCACTGATTTTTTTTTTCTTTTTTTTTTTTCAGGGAGACTTTAGGAAAAAAAAATAGAATAAAATGATTTTTTCAGGAAGAATTTAGAAACCAAATAAAATAAAATGATTTTTTCAGGGAGAATTTAGAAAACAAATAAAACAAAAAAAGGCTTTCTATGTCCCACTGAGTGAGAGATGACACACACAGGAGTCAGGAGTGGCACACAAGCCCAGAGGCCAATATTTATCTCCCACTGATTGATGTAGTGATTTTTTCAGGTAGATTTTGGAACCCAAATCAAGCTAAAAAAATAATAGGCTTTCTATGGCCCACAATTGGAGAGAGAGAGAGAGATGGCACACCCAGGAGTCAAGACTGGCACACAAGCAGAAAGGGCAATATTAATCTCCCACTGATTTGTTTTTTTGTTTTTTTTCAGGGAGACTTTAGGAAAAAAAAAATAGAATAAAATGATTTTTTCAGGAAGAATTTAGAAACCAAATAAAATAAAATGATTTTTTCAGGGAGAATTTAGAAAACAAATAAAACAAAAAAAGGCTTTCTATGGCCCACTGAGTGAGAGATGACGCACACAGGAGTCAGGAGTGGCACACAAGCCCAGAGGCCAATATTTATCTCCCACTGATTGATGTAGTGATTTTTTCAGGTAGATTTTGGAACCCAAATCAAGCTAAAAAAATAATAGGCTTTCTATGGCCCACAATTGGAGAGAGAGAGAGAGATGGCACACCCAGGAGTCAAGACTGGCACACAAGCAGAAAGGGCAATATTAATCTCCCACTGATTTGTTTTTTTTTTTTTTTTTTCAGGGAGACTTTAGGAAAAAAAAAATAGAATAAAATGATTTTTTCAGGAAGAATTTAGAAACCAAATAAAATAAAATGATTTTTTCAGGGAGAATTTAGAAAACAAATAAAACAAAAAAAGGCTTTCTATGGCCCACTGAGTGAGAGATGACGCACACAGGAGTCAGGAGTGGCACACAAGCCCAGAGGCCAATATTTATCTCCCACTTTTTTTTTTTTGTTCCAGGGAAAATTTATAAACCCAATAAAAAAAATAATAAATAGGCTTTCTATGGTCCACTATCTGAGAGACAGAGAGAGATGGCACGCTTAGGACTGGCACACAAGCCCAAAGGCCAATATTAATCTCCCTTTTTTTTTTTAAGGGAGAATTTATAAAACCAAAAAAATAAAAATAAATAGGCTTTCTATGGCCCACTATTTGTGAGAGAGATGGCACGCTCAGGACTGGCACACAAGCCCAGAGGCCAATATTAATCTCCCACTTTTTTTTTTTTTCCAGGGAAAATTTATAAACCCAATAAAAAAAAAATAAAATAAATAGGCTTTCTATGGCCCACTATCTGAGAGAGAGAGATGGCACGCTTAGGACTGGCACACAAGCCCAAAGGCCAATATTAATCTCCCACTGATTGATTTATTGATTTCTTCAGGTAGAATTTAGAACCCAAATAAAGCAAAAAAAAAAAATAATGGCCTTTCTATGGCCCACTGAGTGAGTGATGATGCACACAGGAGTCAGGAGTGGCACACAAGCCCTGAGGCCAATATTTTTCTCCCACTGATTGATGTAGTGATTTTTTCAGGTAGATTTTAGAACCAAAATCAAGCAAAAAAATAAATAGGCTTTCTATGGCCCACTGAGTGAGTGATGATGCACACAGGAGTCAAGAGTGGCACACAAGCCCTGAGGCCAATATTTTTCTCCCACTGATTGATGTAGTGATTTTTTCAGGTAGATTTTATAACCCAAATCAATTCAATTACTATCTCCCTGCAGTAATCTCAGCCAGGTATGGCAGGCAGCAATAAGGAGTGGACTGATGCACAAATTAAATAAAAAGTGTGTACAAACCAAAAAGATAGCTGTGCAGAAAGGAAGGAACAAGAGGATTTGTGCTTTGAAAAAAGCAGTTGGTTTGCACAGCGGCGTACACACAGCAATGCAGCTATCAGGGAGCCTTCTAGGGCAGCCCAATGAGCTACAGCGCTGAGGGGGAAAAAAAAAAAAATGTAGCTTCCACTGTCCCTGCACACCGAAGGTGGTGTTGGGCAGTGGAAATCGCTACAGCACAAGCGGTTTTGTGGTTAATGGACCCTGCCTAACGCTATCCCTGCTTCTGACGAAGCGGCAGCAACCTCTCCCTAAGCTCAGATCAGCAGCAGTAACATGGCGGTCGGCGGGAACTCCCCTTTATAGCCCCTGTGACGCCGCAGACAGCAAGCCAATCACTGCAATGCCCTTCTCTAAGATGGTGGGGACCAGGACCTATGTCATCACGCTGCCCACACTCTGCGTTTACCTTCATTGGCTGAGAAATGGCGCTTTTCGCGTCATTGAAACGCGACTTTGGCGCGAAAGTCGCGTACCGCATGGCCGACCCCGCACAGGGGTCGGATCGGGTTTCATGAAACCCGACTTTGCCAAAAGTCGGCGACTTTTGAAAATGAACGACCCGTTTCGCTCAACCCTACCTGTGAGGTGTGTCTTGAATAGCGGCGCCCCCGCACCTTGCAGATGCCGGTGTGGTAAGAGGAGGCAGGATGGAGCTGTTTATAGGACCGCCGGACTGGAAGTGCGTCATCCGGACCGGACGGACCGCTTGCGCTTGCGCAAAGTGTGAAGGTGCCTGTGTACATGTAGCTATGGTAACCAGCTCACTGTATGGAGTTGCGGCGGCCATGTTTAGTGGACTTTGTAAACACCAGGGTGCCTGGAACTACACTAAATAGAGGCTTAAGAATACATGGGCGGTAACCAGGGAAACGTTTTATGGGGAGAGGAATAGATGCTGGCAGATGAAAGAAATGGGTAGTGCTCAGTATGCAGATCAAAACTAGTGAAAGAAAAAATGGCATAATGAAAACTAAATGAAAAAGTAGTACAGAATGAAAAAAATAATAATTAAAGAATAATAATAATACTGAAATAAAAATAAAAATCAGGATATGGAATGCGGATAAGGTACGGCAAAGTGAAACTAACAAAAGAAAAAAAAGAAAAAAGGAAAAAAATAATAAAAAAATAATAAAAAAAAAACCACGACCGTGCTGGCACTGGCCCTGGTTGAAACTGCAGGAGCCAGCTAAGCCGAGCTCCTGGAAGTGATCTTGTGAGAACAGCTCCCCTACCCACATAGTCACCATGACGTAACTGTACGTCATAACCCAGGAACACCTACCCATACAATTATGTGAGCCACATGGAAGGTCCCAGAGATTCTTCTACAGAAGTGACCATAGATACAAGCCAGACACAGGGCTCCTGAATATCTCTCACACTGATCTCCTCCTTGGAAAAGTAGCTCTGCCATCTTGGTAATCCCCGATCTTACACATCTAACTGAAAGGTGTTCATCATGATCTACAAGGCATTTTAATTTAAAGATTAAGGGCAGGGACTCACTATGTGGCTGTCGTCTGCTGCCAAACACCACGCCCATGGACAAGGTCAAATAAAAGTACAAGTTTGTTAGTAACATCTCACTTAACTTTTATTCTAAACTTCTTGAAACTTGAGTTCTGTGGGAGCTCTCCCTAGTGGTAGATGGCAACAGTTAAATTTGGGAGCGAGCCCCACTCTAATAAAAAAGTAAACAGAGCAAATAGTCATACGTGACCACACAGGAGCCTTTAGAACCACCACTAAGATTCTCCACAATTAGGAATTTGAGGAGGAGAAGCCAGATTTGGTTGCACATGAGACTGGTGTTTGCCGCTGTAGCGGATATTCAGCTAGTTTACCCGTGGAGAGGCCCATGAGGAAAGAGGGCCCAGTCAGGAAGCCTACCTGTGCGTCAGGATGTCTGATATGGAAAACAGAAGCTCTAACAGTGAACCATAGGTTGCACTGCTGTGTATGAGAGAAACCAAAATACTATTCTTCTTCTTTACAGGTATATTGTACTGGTACATTCAAATGTATCTCTTGGTAAAAAATGAAAATTTCAAAGATATTTTTTTTTCCAGAAAATGTTTTTAAGAAACCTTTGAATTAGAAAAGCAAGTATGTTCCACATTGATAGACAATTGCCAGTGACATCTTCTTAATTATCACACTGACGTGTAAAAAATAATTTTAAAGGTGGACTTCCTCTTCAACCCAAAATTGCACACTGTGAACTCCAGGTTTTAATTTTTATGCAGTGTAAACTGTAAGCCACAGTGATTTTTATATGCTGCCATCTGGGTAAAATAAATGAAAATTGTAAATGCATAGCAACATTTATATAACTATACAGACCTTCTTACTGACTACAGAGTGAACATTTTTTCAAAAACTGATACCTGCAAAGTGTGCAAGAAAACCAATATCAGAAAGGAAGACGAAAAAGAAAAAAGGTTTCTCGGGTAGTAAAAAAGAGGAAAGCTTCTTTTAATCAGAATTATTTAGGAAAAGTAAATGTAAGTCACGTCTCCCAGGCTCAGATACATTTCCCTGTCTCTATGATGAAGAGCGGAAAAACCAGAGGCTGAACTATAAATAGAATTCATGTGTACGAGGAGCACTTGAACCATATCCATCACCATAATCCCAACAGAAATCAAGAATCTGGTGTAAAACTTCACAAGGAAGCATGAGCAAAAATAGATACAGTGTCTTAGGTTTTCATACCCCGTGAACATTTCCTTATTATTTCACATTACACCAACAAACAGATTTATTTTATTGTGATTTTATATGATATACTGTAATTAAATTTGTAATTACCCTAAAAATATAAATCTGAAACTGTAATGTGCATTTGTTAAGTCCCCCTGTAGTGTAATACCCTTAAATAAAATCCTGAGTGACAAATTGTATAATTTTGCGTCACGATAACGACAGCTATTCTGTGAATGCCTCAGAGGTTTGTTTGAAAATATTAAGGGTGAAGGACCACACCAGACAGGTCAAGGATAAAGAGGAGATTAAAGAAGAGTTAGGTTATTTAAAAAAATAGCCCAAGCTCTGAACACCTCATGGAGCACTGTTCAATCCATTATCCAAAAAAAGAAAGGAAAGTTTAGGACCTGGTATACGAGAGATGCCCTAATGTGGCTACCAGGTACACATGAATTGGCCATTTTATGCGCTAAACGCGCTCATTTTTTCATATTTCTAGTGCAGTAATGCAGTTCAATTTGTATGTTTCATGTTTTAGTGCCGCAGTGTGCTGCCTTATTTATTTGACTGTATATGAGTTGGTGACTCTAGGTCCAGCACCTGTTCACACTTAGTCTATGTTTGGATGTGACGGTCAGTTTTTTTAAATTTGTATTCAAAAATAGGAGTATGACACAACTGCAAATCCACCAAGACATAAATGTCCACCTAAACTGACATCTCAAGCAAGGAGCAGGCTATTAGAAGCAGCCAAGAGGACCTTTGTCACTCAAGAAGGGCTGCATAGATCCACAGCTCAGGTGGGAAAATCTGGCCACACAACAACTATTAGTCGTATACTTCACAGATCTGGCCTTTATGGAAGAGTGGCAAGAAGAAAGCTATTTTTAAAAGCAAGCCATAAGAAGTCCCATATGCAGTTTGCAAAAAGCCATGTAGAGGAGCACAGCTGTCATGTGGAAGAAGGTGCTCTGGTCAGATGAGACCAAAGTACAACTTTTTTGGACTAAATGCAAAATGCTATGTATGACTGAAAACTAACACTGCACATCACCCTAAATCACCATCCCCACCATTAGACATGGTGGTGACAGCATCATGTTGTGGGAAGAATTTTCTTCAGTAGGGACAGGGAAGTTGATGGGAAGATGGATGGAGTTCAATACAGGGATATCCAGGAGGAAAACTTGTTAGATGCTACAAAAGACTTGAAACTGGGGCATAGGTTCACCTTCCAGCAGGTCAATGACCCTAAACATCCTGCCAGAGCTACAATGGATGGTTTAACCCCTTCACCCCGAAGCCTATTTTCACCTAAGTGACAGGGCCAATTTTTACAATTCTGACCATTGTGACTTTATGAGGTAACTCTGAAACGCTTCAACGGATCCTGGTGATTCTGACATTGTTTTCTCGTGACATATTGTATTTTATGATAGTGGTAAAATTTCTTTGATATTACTTGCATTTATTTGTAAAAAAAAAACAAATTTGGTGAAAATTTAGAACATTTTGCAATTTTCAAGCTTTGAATTTTTATACCCTTGCATCAGAGACTCATATCACACAAATTAGTTAATAAATAACATTTCTCACATGTCTACTTTACATAAGTACAATTTTGTAACCAAATTTTTTTTTTGTTAGGGAGTTATAAGGGTTAAAAGTTAAACAGCGATTTCTCATTTTTTCAACAATCTTTACAAAACCATTTTTTTAGGGACCACATCACATTTGAAGTCACTTTGAGGGGCTTATATGATTTAAAATACCCAAAAGTGACACCATTCTAAAAACTACACCCCTTGAGGTACTCAAAACCACATTCAAGAAGTTTATTAACCCTTCAGGTGCTTCACAGGAATTAACGGAATGTGGAAGGAAAAAAATGAACATTTAACTTTTTTTCACATAATGATCTTTTAGCAACAATTTTTTTTATTTTCACAAGGGTAAAAGGAGAAAATGGACCACTAAAGTTGTTGTGCAATTTCTCCTAAATACACTGATACCCCATATGTGGGGGAAAACCCCTGTTTGGGCACACGGCAAGGCTCGGAAGGGAAGGAGCGCCGTTTGACTTTTACAAACCAAAATTGGCTGGAATTGAGATTGAACGCCATGTCGCGTTTGGAGAGCCTCTGATGTACCTAAACAGTGGAAAACCGCCACAAGTGACCCCATTTTGGAAACTAGACCCTTCAAGGAACTTATCTAGCTATGTTGTGAGCACTTTGAACCCCCATGTGCTTCACAGAAGTTTAGAACGTAGAGGCGTGAAAATAAAAAAATCACATTTTTTCCCCAAAAATTATCTTTTAGCAACAATTTTTTTATCTTCACAAGTGTAAAAGGAGAAAATGGACCACTAAAGTTGTTGTGCAATTTCTTCTGAATACACTGATACCCCATATGTGGGGGAAAACCACTGTTTGGGCGCACGGCAGGGCTCGGAAGGGAAGGAGCGCCATTTGACTTTTTCAAACCAAAATTGGCTGGAATTGAGATCGGACACCATGTCGCGTTTGGAGAGCCCCTGATGTACCTAAACAGTGGAAAACTGCCACAAGTGACCCCATTTTGGAAACTAGACCCTTCAATGAACTTATCTAGCTATGTGGTGAGTACCGTGAACCTCCAAGTGCCTCACCAAAAATTATAACGTTGAGTCGTGAAAAAAAATAAAACACATTTTTTTCCACAAAAATGATCTTTCAGCTACGATTTTTTTATTTTCCCAAGGGTTATAGGAGAAAGTAGACAGAAAAAGATGTTGTGCAATTTTTCACGAGTACGCTGATACCCCATATGTGGGGAAAAACCACTGTTTGGGCACACGTCGGGGCTCGGAATGGAATAAGTGACGTTTTGGATTGCAGACTTTGATGGAATGGTCTGCGAGCGTCATATTGCATTTGCCAAGCCCCTGATGTACCTAAACAGTGGAAATCCTCCACAAGTGACTCCATTTTGGAAACTACACCCCTGAAGGAATTTAACTAGAGGCTTAGTTTTATAGTATTGATTATAATTCTTTTGGTTTTACTGGTGTATGAATTTATAATGTGGCGGTATGTGTAAGATGTGCGGGGTACATCAGATAATAAAAGTGTGTTTTGTGAACAGGGTATAAGCTAATTTTTTTAATTTGTGGACGTGTGGTATGCTTTGAAGCAATCCTTAATGCAAAGGCCAGGTTTCTCAGGGCAGGTTTCACAATGGTAAATTGTGTCCTTTCGGATTCCCCTCTTGGAACATACTCTGCACCGTTTTTGTGATCGTCCTGTCCTCGCTGTTTGGGGAACCTGTCCTGGGAAATGTTGACCTGGGACAATACGGGCACTATCAGATTCAGAAGTACTGGGGCCCTCACCTCCCTGAGTGCCAAACATTAGGGCCTTGATGACTACATTCTAAAACTGAAGGAAGGTCCCCCCCGTATTGCCTGTAGATCGGAACAGCGCAAAAGCATTGTGCAGTGCCATATGTACAATGTGCACGGACAATTTTTTGTACCATACATAAGCTTTTGGCATGGCACTGTATGGTTGGAGGACCTGATCTGAGAGATCCACTCCCCCCATGTACCGATTGTAATCCAGGACACAGTCTGGCTTCGGGACTTGTGCTGTGGTCCCACGAACAGTGACAAGGGTGTTGTTGTCACGGTGTATGGTGGTCAGAATAAGGACATCCATTTTGTCCTTATACTTGACCACCAGCATGTTGTCGCTGCATTGGGCTCTGCTTTCCCCTTTTCTCAGCATTTGCCCAATTAGCGGCTTAGGGAGGCCTCGCTGATTTTTTTCGCACGGTGCCACATGCAGCTGTACCTCTGGCAGAGAGGGCCTTGAAGAGTGGGATGCTGGTGTAAAAGTTGTCAATGTAGAGGTGATAACCCCTATCCAGCAGTGGGTGCAGCAATTCCCACACAATTTTCCCACTCACCCCCAGGATGGGGGGGCATTCAGGGGGGTTAATCTGGGTGTCCTTCCCCTCGTAGATCCTAAATCTGTGGGTGTACCCTGAGGTACTCTCGCACAGTTGGTACAGCTTTATTCCGTACCTGGACCTCTTACTGGGCAGGTATTGTCGGAATTTTAGCCTCCCTTTGAAGTGAACGAGAGATTCATCAATAGCGATGTCCCTCTTGGGTGTGTACGCCTCAGCAAATTTTCTGCTGAAGTGTTCAACCACTGGCTGAATTTTATATAGACGATCAAAGTTTGGATCGTCTTGAGCAGGACACTGTGCATTATCACTAAAATGCAAAAATTTTTGGATCTCTTCAAATCGTGTCCTTTTCATGGCCATGCGGAATACCGGTGTACTGTAGAGAATGTCAGTACTCCAGTATTGCCGAAGCTTTGGCTTTTTGATTATGCCCATATGCAGCACAATTCCCCAAAATTTCATCATCTCTGCTGCATTTACGGGGGTCCATCTGGGGTTTGATGACGTGGGATTTTGGGTGAAAAATTGTTGGGCATACAGGTTCGTCTGGGCCACCATAAGATTTATTATTTCATCACTGAAAAAGAATTTGAAGAAGTCAATTTCAGTGAGGCCAGTCGTGTCAAACTGGATTCCTGAGCTGCTGCTGAAATCCGGAATGACGGGCTGAAAATTTTCAGGGGGTGCAATCCATACAGGATCGATTGCTGCAGGAGTTGCCTGGGTCCTAGGGCGCCTTGTTGGGGGTCCTTCCTCACCAGATGAGGAGGAGGAGGAGGAAGAATAGAGGAATGTGGGATCTTCCTCACTGGCTGTATCCGTGTCGGACGCAAGGATGGCGTAAGCCTCCTCTGGTGAATAGCGCCTTGTTAACGAATGGGCCATTTTTTCCCAAACTCTGGGGATGTGTGTGTAAGTGGTGCTTTTTAGGGTTGAGCGAAATGGATCGGACAAATTCAAAAATTGCCGACTTTCGGCAAAGTCGGGTTTCATGAAACCCGACCCGATCCTAGTGTGTGATCGGCCATGAGGTTGGTGATCTTCGTGCCAAAGTCACGTTTCGTATGACGCTTTCAGGGCCATTTTTCAGCCAATGAAGGAGGACGCAGAGTGTGGGCAGCGTAATGACATAGGTCTCGGTCCCCACCATCTTAGACTAGGGCATGGCAGTGATTGGCTTGCTTTCTGCGGAGTCACAGGGGCTATAAAGGGGCGTGCACGCCGACCGCCATCTTACTTCTGCCGATCGTAGCATAGGGAGAGGTTGCCGCAGCTTCATCAGAAGAAGGGATATAGTTAGGGAGGGAAGATTAACCCCGAAACTGCTTGTGCTTTAGCGATTTCCACTGTCCAACACCACCATTTGTTTGCAGGGACAGTGGAGGCTATATTTTTTTTTTCCTCAGCGCTGTAGCTCATTGGGCTGCCCTAGAAGGCTCCCAGATAGCTGCATTGCTGTTTGTACACCCCTGTGCAAACCAACTGTTTTTTTAAAAGTAAAATTCCTGTTGCTCCTTTCTGCACAGTTATCTTGTTTATTTGTCCACACTTTTGTGTGCACCAGTCCTTTTTTATTGCTGCCATACTTTTCCTGAGATCATTGTAGGGAGATTGAAATTGTACTACAGTCCTTGTATTTTTTCATATATCTTCCAGCCACTTTCTGCCACTGCATTGATTCAAAGTGACAGGAGACAGCATTTGTCCAGTATGGTTACGAACTATTTTTCCTCCCTTATCGATGTTCTCCCTCACAGGTCATTCCCCTTTGATTACTGGGCATCTAAAATAGACACCTGGCCTGAATTGGCAGAATATGCATTACAGGAGCTCGCTTGCCCCGCTTCTAGTGTGCTATCAGAAAGAGTCTTCAGTGCTGCTGGTTCAATACTGACCGAAAAAAGGACACGTCTGGCTGCCCAGAATGTTGATGATCTAACTTTCATTAAAATGAACCAATCATGGATTTCAAATTACTTTGCCCCACCTTCTCCTGCTGACACATAGCTTGCCTGAAAAATGTCTTGCTTTTGGCCTCCTCTTACTGACTTCTCCAATTCCTCCATTTGCAACTGCTGAATGTCCACCATAGGCCATTTTTATTCCTCCCTAAATAGGCTGACTCCCCCCACAGGGCCGTGGTCACCACCTGGCGCAAGCACCCGTGCGAGTGCCGTTTGCCTGGACAGGTGTGTGTTCCCACTCTTGGGCGACGGCACTGGCACAGGGTCCCTCATAGTACAATGAAGTGTCTCTGACAGTGGTGGTGCACAACCAACATCAGACACACCGTCGTAATGTGAGGGGCCCTGTGCCAGTACCGCCGCCCACGCGAGAGTGTTCCCCCCCAGCTCGAACTGTGCTCTACCACTTGCAAAACTTACCTGCCCCACCACTTTGTAGCCTGTGCTGTTAAATCCTTAAATAGCACTGCCATTACAAGTTTGTTGCAATGATAGATGATAGTTAAATTATACATGGGCCCTGCCCTCCATTTAGTCCCCTTAATGCTTTGCGCCAACTACCACTGTCTGCAACTCTGCATAGGAGCCCACCCCTGTACCTCGCAATGCCACCAGTTTATTTATTATGACCAATTCATTGGCTGACATTTAGCCTACTTTTGTATTTGGGCCTACTAACTGTGTCTGTGCCACTCATTACAGTTGTCCTCCACTGAACAAAGCTAGGCCGCCTGTTTAGTCCTGTTACCAATTTTGAACTGCATTTAGCCTACTTTTTTATTTTGGGCCTATATCTGTGGTTCCTCCTCATCCTGCCCATTGCCCAGCCACTGCTAGATGAGTCTGCTGGTACGTTGACCCAGACCACTACATTCCCCTTGCACTCTACACAGCCTGAATCTGGCCCTGCTGAAAGTCAGGTCCCCCTTCCCGCATACTATACCACCTTACACGGGGACAAAGAGGAAGGTGCAGATGAAAGTGCAGGTTCCTTCATCAGGTGTGGGGGGGAATACTCGTTGGCGACGTCACTGGCACAGAGCCCCTCATAGTACGCAAAAGTGTCGCTGCCGGTGGGAGGCGCCCCCGCCGTGCAAACACACAGCCGTACTTTGAGGGGCCCTGTGCCAGTGCCAAGTGCCAACGAGTGGGCCCCCCTGCTTGCTCAGGATCACAGCACTTGCAAAGTTGAAATACTTACCTCTCCCTGCTCCACCGCCGTGACGTATTCCGCATTTCCTGGGCCCACGAAAATCTTGAGCCAGCCCCACCCCCCCACAACTTTATCCAAATAACCCCCTGTTTTCAATGCCTAACTATTATTATAAAGTAAATTAAGATTGACAAGCTTAAGAAATAAGAATTGATGTTTTTGGCATTAAAATGGGCTCTGTAGGTGTTTTCCTGTCCTCCACTCACTGCCGACTTTGATTCCCCATTGACTTGCATTGGGTTTCCTGTTTCGGTCGGCCCCCGACTTTTCAAAATAATCGGCCGATTCCACTCGACTCGACTTTTGACAAAGTCGGGTTTCGCGAAACCCGACTCAATCCTAAAAAAGTAAAAGTCGCTCAACTCTGGTGCTTTTACACGTGTAATGTGTGGGGCTTGTCTATAGGGTACTCTTTATTATAACCAGAGAGAAAAAACAAGTAGTGAGAAAAAATGTAGAAGAAACAAGAAAAAAAAGATGAAAAGAAAAATCAGATGTAAAAAAATAAGTTTGTATAAAAAAAAGTATAAAATTTACCCTACGCAACTACTATGTACAATTTTTTTTCTCTAAAAAAAAAAGGCCGGTCGTCACTAACGCTGTAACACCAGCTAATCTACATCTAAAACTACACTGTACTAACTACTATTATTATTTTTTTGTAAAAAAAAAAAAAAAAAAAAAATCGGACGTCGCTTAGACTGCGAAGTCTGCTAGAATAACTAACTAAAAAAAGAAAAAGTCCTGTGGTGCAGTCTCTGATCAGCAGCGATACTGATCAAAGAGCTGCGGACACAGAAAGAGCACGAATGCTCTGCACGGGACGCCGCGCACAGGAAAAAAAGCGCAAAAAGTGCGCTAAAAATTGAATTGGAGGGGGAAGTACTGGAATAGGGATGGAGGGACGTCACCAAACACTGACGCCGGCTACGCTACCTTGTTACGTCTAAAACTACACTGTACTAACTACTATTTTTTTTCTAAAAAAAAAAAACGGACGTCGCTTAGAGTGCAATGTCCGCTACGCTAACTAGCTAAAAAAAAAAGTCCTGTGGCGCAGTCTCTGATCAGCAGCGATACAGGTCAGAGCGCTGCGGACACAGGAAGAGCACGAATGCTCTGCGCAGGACGCCGCGCACAAGAAAAAAAGCGCAAAAAATGCGCAAAAAATTCATTTGGAGGGTGGGGTTACTGGAACAGGGATGGGGGGATGGGAAAGGGGTGGGGGAGGTGCTGCTACTGCTGCTGTGATCACAGGCCTCACACAGTAGGCAGCAGAGAGCACAAGCACAGAGCACGGAGCTGGAGATCAGCACAGCACAGGAGGGCAGGAGATCACCGGGTTGATCACACTGGCCACCAATGGATTCCTTCACTCAGGTCAGACAGAGGGGCTTGGACATCCACTCTGCACGCCAAATCTGAGAGAAAGATGGCATGCAGGGCGGTGATCAGTATTTTAAATTAACCCCTTTGGCGCTGATTGGCTAGAAGCTATTGTTCAGCCAATCAGCGCCATAGGGGTTAATCAGGTGAGGTGACGTGGTGTGGGGATCACCCCACCTACTGTGGCATCTGTGATTGGTGCGATGTCACACAGCACCAATCACAGCCTGTCACATGCTTTTTTTTTTTTTTTTTAAACTTTATTGTCATGTCGCTGTGATTGGCTGGTCAATTCTGACCACCCAATCACAGCGATTGCCGATGCGGTGGGGCGGTGCAGCCCCCCCCCCTCCCCGGGGCTTTGTGCAGAGATGGTCTTCTGTCAGGGACAGCAGCCATCGGAACCCGATCACTGCACGATACTACGCGGTGACCGGAAAATGGCGGCGCCGTGCTAGCACTGCGGCTGGCACAAATGCAGGGCCCGCAGCGCCGTACTAGTACGGCGCATGGCATAAAGGGGTTAAATGAAAACATATTCATGTGTGAGAATGGCACAGTCACAGTCCAGACTTAAATCCCATTGAGAGTCTGTGGCAATACTTGAAAATTGCTGTTCAAAGACACCTTTATCCAATCTCACTGAGATAGAGCAAGTGTGCAAAGAAGAGTGAGACATAACCCAAAAGGCTTGTAACAGTAATTACAGCGAAATGTTGATTCAGAGGGGCTGAATACAAATGCACATCACCATTTTCTGATTTATAATTTTAAAATATTTAGAAAATCATGTATAATAGATAGATAGATAGATAGATAGATAGATAGATAGATAGATACATACATACAGTGGGGCAAAAAAGTATTTAGTCAGTCAGCAATAGTGCAAGTTCCACCACTTAAAAAGATGAGAGGCGTCTGTAATTTACATCATAGGTAGACCTCAACTATGGGAGACAAACTGAGAAAAAAAATCCAGAAAATCACATTGTCTGTTTTTTTTAACATTTTATTTGCATATTATGGTGGAAAATAAGTATTTGGTCAGAAACAAACAATCAAGATTTCTGGCTCTCACAGACCTGTAACTTCTTCTTTAAGAGTCTCCTCTTTCCTCCACTCATTACCTGTAGTAATGGCACCTGTTTAAACTTGTCTATATATATAATTGTCTAAGGGTTTTTCCGTCTGTCTCTCTGTCTTTCTGTCTGTCTGTCTGTCTGTCCTGGAAATCCCGCGTCTCTGACTGGTCGAGGCCATCGTCACCATGGGAACCATTATGACATCATCATCACCATGGCAACAGTTATGACATCATCATCGCCATGGCAACCATTATGACATCATCAGCACCATGGCAACCATTGTGAGATCATCATCGCCATGACAACCATTATGACATCATCATCGCCATGGCAACGATTATGACACAATCATCAAATGCAACCATTATGACATCGTCGCCATGGCAACCTATTATGACACCATCGCCACGGCAACCATTATGACATCATCACCATGGCAACCAATATGACATCATCATCACCATGGCAACCATTATGACATCTTCACCACCATGGCAACCATTATGACATCATCACCATGGCAACCTTTATGACATCATCACCATGGCAACCATTATGACATCATCATCGCCATGGCAACCATTATGACATCATCACAATTGCAACCATAATTACATCATCGCCATGGCAACCTTTATGACATAACCGCTACCATTGCAACCGTCAAGATGGCAACCATTATGACATCATCGCCATGGCAACAACTTTGACATCATAATCGCCATGGCAACAACTATGACAGCATCATCGCCATGGCAACCATTATGACATCATCATCGCCATGGCAACCTATTATGACACCATCGCCATGGCATCCATTATGACATCTTCACCATGGCAACCGATATGACATCATCATCACCATGTCAACCATTATGACATCAGCATCACAATGGCAACCTTTATGACATCATCACCATGGCAACCATTATGACATCTTCATCGCCATGGCAACCATTATGACATCATTATCACATCCAACTATTATGACATCATCATCTCCATGGCAACCTATTATGACACCATCACCATGGCAACCATTATGACATCATCATCATCACCATTGCAACCTATTATGAAATCATCATCCCCATGGCAACCATTATGACATCAACATCACAATGGAACCATTATGACATAATCATCGCCATAACAACCATTATGACATAATCGTCATCATGGCAACTACTATGATATCATCATCGCCATGGCAACCATTATGACATCATCATCGCCATGGCAACCATTATGACATTATCATCGCCATGGCAACCATTATGACATCATCACCATGGCAACCATTATGACATCATCATCGCCATGGCAACCATTATGACATCATCATCGCCATGGTAACCATTATGACATATTCGTCACAATGGCAACCATTATGACATCGCCATGGCAAACATGATGACATCATCGCCATCGCAACCATTATGACATCATGATCACTATGGCAACCATTATGACAGCATTATCACCATGGCAACCATTATGCCATCATCATCACCATGGCAAACTTTATGACATCATCATCACCATGGCAACCATTATAACATCATCGCCATGGCAACCATTATGACATCATCTCCATCGCAATCATTATGACATCATCATCACTATGGCAACCATTATGACATTATCATCACCATGGCAACCACTATGACATCATCATCACCATGGCAACCATTATAACATCACTAGATTGTGGCCCGATTCTAACGCATCGGGTATTCTAGAATATGCATGTCCCAGTAGTATATGGACAATGATGATTCCAGAATTCGCGGCAGACTGTGCCCGTCGCTGATTGGTCGAGGCGACCTTTATGACATCATCGTCGCCATGGCAACCATTATGACATCATCGCCGTTGTGCCCGTTGCTGATTGGTCGAGGCCTGGCGGCCTCGACCAATCAGAGACGCGGGATATCTACGTCCTTTATGACATCATTGTCGCTGTGCTCGTCGCTGATTGGTCGAGGCCTGGCGGCCTCGACCAATCAGAGAGCCGGGATTTCCAGGACAGACAGACAGACAGACAGACGGAAAAACCCTTAGACAATTATATATATAGATTAAATCTGATAAAGATAAAAGTAAACTGTCTGCGCTGGAAAACCCACTAGAGGACCGTAGGAACTGCCAAGTAAATTAGTAAATCTAACCAGAATGAATAAAAAGTTACAGAGAATAGTACCGTGGCAATATAAGATAAAACTACCTCATACCGCAAAACATATAAAAAATGGTTAAAAAGTGTGGAATAACTACCTGAAGGAATAGTCCGAGGGAAATATGGATTTCTTCGGTGTAGTTTACTCGAGTCACCCAGAGGGGGTAAGGTGAAGTCAATACCAGATGATTTTTTTGACTGCACAAGAAGCGATTACTTGGATAGTGCAGCGTCTTCCAATATCTTTTCCACTTACGGTGCCAGGAGAAAGTCGAGTGAAATGTAGTCCACAAATTGTCCTGTATAGATCCGGACTGCAGGCACTGCCCCGGCCGGTGGCAGCGCGCGCCTGCGTTCTATGGAGTGTGTCCACCCTGCTGGACAAAGCCGTTAGGTATTCTGCAATAGCAGGACCTAGCATGACGTCACGGTCACGAGAATAATCACGTGACAGGCTATGGAAAGAGCTTGGGACCAAATCCTACGCGTTTTGGAGATAAACGATCTCCTTCCTCAGGGATGGTCCTCTAGGAGTATTGCGCTCTTATATAGTTAGTGGTGGACACACAGCCATATTAAGAATTAAACGCAAATAACTCAATTTCGCTGTTTAAACCTCTCGGGATTAAGGTATCCAATTCAAAAATCATCTTAGTCTCCTCCCTGGACATTTGTTTGATGAAATCACCTCCTCTCCAGCATCTTTGTACTACTTTGAGGCCAGTAAAAGTGGTTCCATAAATTGACCCTTCATGAGTCAGAAAATGTTTAGAAAGAGGGTGCCCTACAAATTTTTTCTTGATATTCCTAATGTGTTCATTAATCCTTGTTTGAAGGGCTCTTTTAGTTCTGCCTATATATACCTTCTCACAAGGGCATATAATTGCATATATAACCCCCTTGGTGTTACGAGAAATTAAGTTCTTAATTTTCCAATTAATAGTCCCCTTCTCAAATAAATGCTGTTTTTTACTTTTTAGCAATTTACATGGTTTACACTTTAAGCATGGATAGAAACCTTGGGGTATATTTACAAATGAATATTTAGTTGGAAGAAAATTACGTGGAACTGTAGGAGCTATCCTATTACCCAAATTAGGGGCTTTTTTATAAATGAACAGTGGGCATTCTGGGAGTTTTTCACCGATAACCTTGTCCTCTCTTAAGATGTCCCAATGTCTACTTACAATATTTTTGAACAAGTGAGTGTTAGCATTATATCTAGTAATAATTGGGACTTGATCTAACCATCCCTTCTTGCTAATTTTTTTCTTTTGTTTGCAGAAGACCAGATCTTGGTAATCTTTCTACCTGGTTTATTATAACATCATCGCCATGGCAACCATTACGACATTATCATAATGGCAACCATGATGATATCATCATTGACATGACAACCATTATGACATACCCGTCACCATTGCAAGCTATTATGACATCATCATCGCCTTGGCAACCATTATAACATCATCATTGCCATGACAACCATTATGACATCATCATCACATGGCAACCATTATAACATCATCGCCATGGCAACCATTACGACATTATCATAATGGCAACCATGATGATATCATCATTGACATGGCAACCATTATGACATACCCGTCACCATTGCAACCTATTATGACATCATCATCGCCTTGGCAACCATTATAACATCATCATTGCTATGACAACCATTATGACATCATCATCACCATGGCAACCATTATGACATCATCATCACCATGGCAACCTTTATGACATAACCGTCACCATTGCAACCATCTATATATATAATTGTCTAAGGGTTTTTCCGTCTGTCTGTCTTTCTGTCTGTCTGTCTGTCCTGGAAATCCCGCGTCTCTGATTGGTCGAGGCCGCCAGGCCTCGACCAATCAGCGACGGGCACAGTGACGATGATGTCATAAAGGACGTAGACATCCCGCGTCTCTGATTGGTCGAGGCCACCAGGCCTCGACCAATCAGCAACGGGCACAGCGACGATGATGTCATAAAGGACGTAGAAATCCCACATTTCTGATTCAGCGACGGGCACAGTATCGACGTAGATGTCATAATGGTTGCCATGGCGACGATGATGTCATAAAGGTTGCCTCGACCAATCAGCGACGGGCACAGTCTGCCGCGAATTCTGGAATCATCATTGTCCATATAATACGGGAACATGCATATTCTAGAATACCCGATGCGTTAGAATCGGGCCACAATCTAGTCTATATATATAATTGTCTAAGGGTTTTTCCGTCTGTCTGTCTGTCTGTCTGTCCTGGAAATCCCGCGTCTCTGATTGGTCGAGGCCGCCAGGCCTCGACCAATCAGCGACGGGCACAGTGACGATGATGTCATAAAGGACGTAGACATCCCGCGTCTCTGATTGGTCGAGGCCACCAGGCCTCGACCAATCAGCAACGGGCACAGCGACGATGATGTCATAAAGGACGTAGAAATCCCACATTTCTGATTCAGCGACGGGCACAGTATCGACGTAGATGTCATAATGGTTGCCATGGCGACGATGATGTCATAAAGGTTGCCTCGACCAATCAGCGACGGGCACAGTCTGCCGCGAATTCTGGAATCATCATTGTCCATATAATACGGGAACATGCATATTCTAGAATACCCGATGCGTTAGAATCGGGCCACAATCTAGTCTATATATATAATTGTCTAAGGGTTTTTCCGTCTGTCTGTCTGTCTGTCTGTCCTGGAAATCCCGCGTCTCTGATTGGTCGAGGTCGCCAATCAGGACATCATAAAGGACGTAGAAATCCCACGTTTCTGATTCAGCGACGGGCACAGTATCGATGTAGATGTCATAATGGTTGCCATGGCGACGATGATGTCATAAAGGTTGCCTCGACCAATCAGCGACGGGCACAATCTGCCGCGAATTCTGGAATCATCATTGTCCATATAATACGGGGACATGCATATTCTAGAATACCCAATGCGTTCGAATGGGGCCACAGCATGGCGACGATGATGTCATAAAGGTTGCCTCGACCAATCAGCGACGGGCACAGTCTGCCGCGAATTCGCCTCGACCAATCAGCGACGGGCACAGTATCGACGTAGATGTCATAATGGTTGCCATGGCGATGATGATGTCATAAAGGTTGCCTCGACCAATCAGCGACGGGCACAGTCTGCCGCGAATTCTGGAATCATCATTGTCCATATACTACGGGGACATGCATATTCTAGAATACCCGATGCGTTAGAATCGGGCCACAATCTAGTTATCAGTATAAAAAGACACCTGTGCACACCCTCAAACAGTCTGACTCCAAACTCCACTATGGTGAAGACCAAAGAGCTGTCAAAGGACACCAGAAACAAAATTGTAGCCCTGCACCAGGCTGGGAAGACTGAATCTGCAATAGCCAACCAGCTTGGAGTGAATAAATCAACAGTGGGAGCAATAATTAGAAAATGGAAGACATACAAGACCAATGATAATCTCCCTCGATCTGGGGCTCCACGCAAAATCCCACCCCGTGGGGTCAGAATGATCACAAGAACGGTGAGCAAAAATCCCAGAACCACGCGGGGGGACCTAGTGAATGAACTGCAGAGAGCTGGGACCAGGGGCGGATTATCAGAGGGTCAATATGGGCGGTAGCCTAGGGCCCAGTGGTCTGGGGGGGCCCTGGGCTGCCGCACAGATTGACCCTCCACTAATCGTCTGTGAATGCCCACCGCCGGGCCGGCATGTATGTGCCCCCGGATCCGGTGGGCAGAGAGAGGGGGCCCGCATTGGGCCCCTTCTCATCTGCTCACCGGGCCCCTTCCGGCGCTGCGGCGGTTTCCTATTGATGTGCGGGTGCGTGCCCGCACATCAATAGTTAACAACAACAGCCGCCAGCCAATTGGACGCTGGCAGCTAAAGTCGGCCGCAGCGCACACGTCGCCGGCGTCTGACGTCATTGTCAGTCGCCGGCGAGTGTGCGCTGCTGGAAGGAGCTCGCCGCCTGGAGCGCGGACAGGTGAGGAGACTGTTTTTTTTTTGTTTGTTTTTTTGATAAACTAACGGACACACTGGGGGGCAATGCTGGAGGACACACTGGGGCAATGCTGGAGAACACACTGGGGGGCAATGCTGGAGGACACACTGGGGCAATGCTGGAGGACACACTGGGGGCAATACTGGAGACACTGGGGCAGATTGCTGGAGGACACACTGGGGGCAATACTGGAGACACTGGGGCAGATTGCTGGAGGACACACTGGGGGCAATACTGGAGACACTGGGGCAGATTGCTGGAGGACACACTGGGGGCAATACTGGAGACACTGGGGCAGATTGCTGGAGGACACACTGGGGGCAATACTGTAGACACTGGGGCAGATTGCTGGAGGACACACTGGGGGCAATACTGGAGACACTGGGGCAGATTGCTGGAGACACTGGGGCAGATTGCTGGAGACACTGGGGCAGATTGCTGGAGACACTGGGGCAATGCTGGAGACTGGGGCAGATTGCTGGAGACACTTTCTGGGGGCAATGCTGGACACACTGGGGCAATATGCTAGACACACTGGGGGCAATATGCTGGACACACTGGGGGCAATATGCTGGACACACTGGGGGCAATATGCTGGACACACTGGGGGTAATATGCTGGACACACTGGGGGTAATATGCTGAACACACTGGGGCAGATTGCTGGACACTGTCTGGGGGCAATGCTGGACATACTGTGGCAGATTGCTGGACACACTGGGGCAGATTGCTGGACACACTAGGGGTAATATGCTGGACACACTGGGGCAGATTGCTGGACACACTGGGGGTAATATGCTGGACACACTGGGGCAGATTGCTGGACACACTGGGGCAGATTGCTGGACACACTGGGGCAGATTGCTGGTCAGACACTGGGACAGATTGCTGGTCACACTGGGGCAATGCTGGACACACTGGGGGTAATATGCTGGACACACTGGGGCAGATTGCTGAACAGACTGGGGCAGATTGCTGGACACACTGTCTGGGGGCAATGCTGGACACTGGGGCAGATTGCTGGACACACTGGGGGTAATATGCTGAACAGACTGGGGCAGATTGATGGACACACTGGGGGTAATATGCTGGACACACTGGGGGTAATATGCTGGACACACTAGGGGTAATATGCTGGACACACTGGGGGTAATATGCTGGACACACTGGGGCAGATTGCTGAACACACTGGGGCAGATTGCTGGACGCTGTCTGGGGGCAATGCTGGACATACTGTGGCAGATTGCTGGATACACTGGGGGTAATATGCTGGACACACTGGGACAGATTGCTGGACACACTGGGGCAGATTGCTGGACATACTGGGGCAGATTGCTGGACACACTGTCTGGGGGCAATGCTGGACACTGGGGCAGATTGCTGGACACACTGGGGGCAATATGCTGGAGTCAGACACTGGGACAGATTGCTGGACACACTGTCTGGGGGCAATGCTGGACACACTGGGGCAATATGCTGGACATACTGGGGCAGATTGCTGGACACACTGGGGGTAATATGCTGGACACACTGGGGGTAATATGCTGGACACACTGGGGCAGATTGCTGGACACACTGGGGGCAGGACTGGAGGCATGGGCAGAATGTAGACACGTGGCATGATTGGAGACACGGGGCAGAATGAAAGACATGGGGCAGGATTGGATCATGGGGCAGGATGGATACGATGGAGACAGATGGGGCAGGATGGGGAGATCATATGGTGTAGAATGGATAGTCATGAGTGCAGGATGGGAGAATATATGGCTGGAGCCAGGAATGAGACACACGGGGCCAGGGTGGGGAATATTATTACCATAGGGGCTAATTAAGGGATATTATTACTGCAGTGATGTATTTATTTTATTTTTTTGAGTATACTGTTTTAAATGGGGGGGCGGTCCTGTTACTGTGCAGAGTGACACTATATCGCCCTTTTTTCTTCGTGTTGTAATGTAGAAGTTGTGAAAAATTAAGTAATGTGTTCTGCAAGCGGAGCTCGAGATAACTGTGTTATTTCCTTCAGAAATGAGTCCTGGCTGGAAAAAATGATGGCGGTCTTTGCTGGATGAAAGATGAAGGACTTCACTTAGAGACGTCACTGGTGAGTCAGTGTTACCTATACACTGACACTATACACTGTATACTATATACAGAGCTCCTGTGTACTATGTCACCAGTGATCACTGTATTCCATATACATTATATACAGAGCTCCTGTGTATAATACCACCAGTGATCTCTGTATTACCTCTACACAGACACTGCATACTAAGTACAGATCTCCTGTGAATACTGGCACTTATAGTGATATTATTGTGTTTGTTTGTTTTTTGTTTGTTTTTTATTACTGATCAGTATTGTAGTATTCAGTCACTATGTGGTGGTAATATGTGGTCTGGAAATGGTGTTGTGGTATTTGTCCCTTGTATGTGCTATTTGGTCACCAAGTGGTAATATGTGGTCTTGACATGGTGCGGTGGTATTTGTTCCTTGTATGTGATATTATTCGATCACTGTGGTTGTAATTTGTGGTCTGGTCATGGTGCGGTGGTATTTGTTCCTTGTATGTGATATTATTGGTCAAAATATACCTAAATTGTATTGCAGATTTTAACAAATATTTAATAGGTTACAGTAGAGTAGGGCCCGGCCATTTTTCTGGAATAATCTGGCTCGGGTATGTCACATGACTCCCGTCACATGACCCCCGTCACAAGACCCCCGTCACATGACCCCCGTCACATGACCCGGGGGGCCCACAGTGTCTGAACAGCCCGGGGCCCTGGCTACCCTTAATCCACCCCCGGGCTGGGACCAATGTAACAAGGCCTACCATAAGTAACACACTACGCCACCATGGACTCAGATCCTGCAGTGCCAGACGTGTCCCACTGCTTAAGCCAGTACATGTCCGGGCCCGTCTGAAGTTTGCTAGAGAGCATTTGGATGATCCAGAGGAGTTTTGGGAGAATGTCCTATGGTCTGATGAAACCAAACTGGAACTGTTTGGTAGAAACACAACTTGTCGTGTTTGGAGGAAAAAGAATACTGAGTTGCATCCATCAAACACCATACCTACTGTAAAGCATGGTGGTGGAAACATCATGCTTTGGGGCTGTTTATCTGCAAAGGGGCCAGGACGACTGATCCGGGTACATGAAAGAATGAATGGGGCCATGTATCATGAGATTTTGAGTGCAAACCTCCTTCCATCAGCAAGGGCATTGAAGATGAAACGTGGCTGGGTCTTTCAACATGACAATGATCCAAAGCACACCACCAGGGCAACGAAGGAGTGGCTTCGTAAGAAGCATTTCAAGGTCCTGGAGTGGCCTAGCCAGTCTCCAGATCTCAACCCTATAGAAAACCTTTGGAGGGAGTTGAAAGTCCGTGTTGCCAAGCGAAAAGCCAAAAACATCACTGCTCTAGAGGAGATCTGCATGGAGGAATGGGCCAACATACCAACAACAGTGTGTGGCAACCTTGTGAAGACTTACAGAAAACGTTTGACCTCTGTCATTGCCAACAAAGGATATATTACAAAGTATTGAGATGAAATTTTGTTTCTGACCAAATACCGTATTTTCCGGCGTATAAGACGACTGGGCGTATAAGACGACCCCCCAACTTTTCCAGTTAAAATATAAAATCTTAAAAATCGGGGGTCTTCTTATACGCCGTATGTCATCTTATACGGCCGGTGACTAATGTGCCATTTTTTGGGGGGGGAGTGGTCCCGATGACGGAGGGGCGTCTCACAGGGAAGTGTGAGTATGCCCCATTACCTCATATTGTAGCTGCAGCGTCAGCGTGGGGTGCTGGGGAGCGGCGGCGGCTGCTCCTTTGTGCCGCGTGGGTGCTGTGGGGCGGCGGTTCCTTTTGGTACAGCGCCGGGGCTCTGTGCTGTGGGGCGGCAGCGGCGGCGTATCTTCAGGGAGAGTCAGTCGGGGCTCCTCTGGCATCTCCCGAAATCCCGGAGGCGCCGGCAGCTCCATTGCTGCGATGCGGTGGCCTCCGGGAAAATGGCCGCTGGGGGCGGCGCAGGCTCAGATTCAGATCTCGTCTCCCGAGATACCCGGCGTATAAGACGACCCCCGACTTTTAAGAAGATTTTCAGGGGTTAAAAAGTCGTCTTATACGCCGGAAAATACGGTACTTATTTTCCACCATAATATGCAAATAAATTGTTAAAAAAACAGACAATGTGATTTTCTGGATTTTTTTTTCTCAGTTTGTCTCCCATAGTTGAGGTCTACCTATGATGTAAATTGATGATGCCTCTCATATTTTTAAGTGGTGGAACTTGCACTATTGCTGACTGACTAAATACTTTTTTGCCCCACTGATAGATAGATAATAGATAGATAATAGATTGATAATAGATATGGGATAGATAGATAGATAGATAGATAGATAGATAGATAGATAGATAGATAGATAGATACATAGATAGGTAATAGATAATAGATATGGGATAGATAGATAGATAGATAGATAGATAGATAGATAGATAGATAGATAGATAGATAGATAGATATGCATGTGTGGATTGCTGTGACTGTATTGCAGATACGCAGCCGCACCCTAATATATATGCAAATATATAGCAATTTTACTTATGGGAGAAAGTATTTCTGTCTTCTCTGCAGAGTCCTCTGATTTCCTCCCTGTACATCTGTATTTGCCATTAATACCATTATTTTAGGGAATTGCTATTTATGCAAATTCTTAATTATGCTAAATAAAGGCTGTAGTGTAAGTGACTCTGTGTCTAGCATTATAATTACCCAGATTGGCTCTGTGTGCTACTGGCTCATGTACAAGCTGGCAGTGTACTGTGTATTCCCAGCAATGTGCCCAACTCTCCGCAGTAATCAGCCTTCAATACAAAGAAATCCTGAATAAAATTTTAGATACTGCAGAGCTTTTCCTGTCAAACTCAGTCATCATAGACTATTTTTCCTCGGTTTAGATGAACTTAAAGCTGATTTGTTACCCGATTTCACAATACAGGCTGCTTATATTATTAAAGGGATTTCTCAGACCTGATGAGACTGCTATACTTACTTTGAAAATGCATGTCAGAATGGATGTATAATAAAATAAGCATTTTATGAGTAAAGCTAAAGAGTGTAAGAGCTCTTCAGCCCAAGCGTATTCAGTCTCTGCCCACCCACCCTGGCTGACTGAGAGCTGCAGCTTGTACTAAGCAGTGTGAGATCTCAGCAGCAGCAGGAAGGACAGAGAGAAGCTGTTAACCTGGTGGACAGAGACTGTGGATAAACCTTCAAAAGGGATTAAGCAGTCCAATATATTTGTTCAAACAAGAAATCTGAAGAGAAGTACGGCAACACTCACCGGTCCAGTGTGGTGCAACAATCTTTATTCAAGCCTTTAAAACGCCATCACATAGACGGCCCGGGGCAGTGGAACGGGACCCGTTGAAGCGCTGACGTAGGCGCGAAATGGCCATCGTCACATCCTGCTCACCTCCTCCCTTGTTCCACTGCCCCGGGCTGTCTATGTGATGGCGTTTTAAAGGCTTGAATAAAGATTGTTGCACCACACTGGACTGGTGAGTGTTGCCGTACTTCTCTTCAGATTTCTTGTTGGATCATACCTGCTTTCCTTTCGAGCACCTCTACTGGGATGTCAGACTCATGCCTGGAGGCATTGTTGTCAGCACACTGATCTCACAGCAGCTGTGCGGTCAAACTTTCTTCTTTGTTTGTTTTCAATATACTTGTTCAGTAAGTACACCAGCATCATCAGGTTTGACAGATCTATTTAATATTATCTGATGATTTTATTGTAAAATTCAATGACAGGAGATCTACTTTAACTCCTTTCCGACATTGGGCGTACATTTACACCGATGTCGGACTCCCTCGTTTTGATGTGGGCTCCGGCAGTGAGCCCACATCTTTCCCGATACATGTGAGCTGTTTTGAACAGCTGACATGTGCCCGGAACATCCGCTGGGGCAGAATCGCGATCCACCCGCGGCTATTAACCCATTAAATGCAGCTGTCAAATTCTGACAGCGGCATTTAACATGCTTTCGTGCTGGAAATCCTCACACTGGTGAACCCCGTCACATGATCGCGGGTCACCGGTGGGTTGGCATGACAACGAGAAGTCTCCTGGAGACCTCTATGGTTGTTATTGCCTGCTTGCTATGAGTGCCACCCGGTGGTCAGCACTCATAGCAAGTGAGCTATTCTACTACATACAGGCGATCTGATCATCGCCTGTATGTAGCAGAGCCGATCGGGTTATGGCAGCTTCTAGCCTCCCACGGAGGCTATTTAAGCATGGCAAAAGTAAAAAAAAATGTTTTTAAAAATATAAAAAAATAAAAAATATATAAAAGTTTAAATCACCCCCCTTTTGCCCCATTCAAAATAAAACAATTTAAAAAAAAAAAAAAAACATATTTGGTATCGCCGAGTTCAGAGTTGCCCGATCTATCAATAAAAAAAGGATTAACCTGCCCTAAATGAAGCAGCACCTTCTACACACAGAAAGACCCGACACAGACAACGGCAGCCCTGGCACACTATGCAAACACGCTTTCTTCAGCGTTGCTCAAGGTGTGCAGAGCGGCAGTGGAGAAAATCTCTCTTAGCAGAAGACTTCATCCACTATAAGTTCATGCTCAAAACCTATAACTCTGCCCTTTATCTGGCCAAACAATCCTACTTCACCACCCTCATCACCTCACTATCCAACAACCCAAAACGACTTTTTGAAACCTTAAACTCCCTCCTGAAACCCAAAGTACAGGCCCCCATCACCAATCTTAATAGTGAGGATCTGGCCACTTATTTCCCAGAACAAAATCAACCACATACATCAGAATATCTCAGCCCAATCTCCTCAGTGCCTGGATCCCCTTCCCTGCCGCACCTCAAGCTCACTAGACATCTTTGAGCCTGTTCCAGAAGAAGAAGTTTCCAAGCTCCTCGCTTCTGCTCGGCATACAACCTGCAACAGTGACCCCATTCCTTCACATATCCTGCAGTCTCTCTCACCAGTGGTCACTACTCACCTGACTAAAATATTTAACCTCTCTCTTTCCTCAGGCATCTTTCCCTCCTCATTTAAACATGCCATCATAACCCCTTTACTTAAAAAGCCATCCCCGGACCAGAACTGCACGGCTAACTATAGACCTGTCTCTAACCTTTCCTTTATCTCTAAACTCCTGGAACGCTTGGTCCACTCCCGTATAATCCGCTATCTCTCTGAAAACTCTCTTCTCAACCCCTTACAGTCTGGTTTCCGCTCTTTACACTCCACTGAAACTGCCCTCACTAAAGTCTCTAATAATCTAATAACAGCTAAATCCAAAGGTCATTGCTCTCTGCTGATTCTCCTGGATCTCTCTGCCGCATTTGACACTGTGGATCACCAGCTCCTTCTCACTAAGGACAGGCCGGAGCGAGCCGCCCCCTCCCCCCCGCGGCTAAGTGAAGGCCTACATGACAGGGGTTAGGAGAGGAGGGGGTGGGCGTCTTTAGGCTAATTAGAAGGGTGGGGGGGGCTAGTGGCAGGGGATATGGTAAGGGGTAGGGGGCAGGGCAGGTCAGTTCCTGCTCACCTTAGCAGAAGCATGGCCAGCGTGGACGCCGTTCTAGAGAGCCTGAGGGCGGCTGCAGCTTCTCGCCCTCCAGGTTGGCTGGAAGCGCAGGTGGCTCATTTGATGGATGGCGGCGGAGGTGGATCTTCATCTGCGGTCCCCCCTTTGGAGCGGCGAGCTCGGCGGACACGGCCCCCCGAGTGGCTGTCGCCGGATTCTGGGCCACGTGCCCCCCGCAGGCGCAGGAGCCCCTCCCGGGACCCTCCAGGCCGGGCGCCGGTAAGAGCAGCGGCGAGCAGGCCCCGGCCTGGGAGGAATCCGACAGCCGGACGGGGCACAGCGGCGGTGGCTAGGCCCTCACCTCGTGGTGTGGTGGGGGCGGGGCCTAGACGCGCCGGACAACGTATGGGGCCTAGGACTTCGGGAGGCCGCGGCGGTGATGTGCCTGCCGCGCGGCCTGCCTCGGCAACAGTGACAGGATCTGGAGGAGCGGGAGTGGCCGGAGGAGCGGGCGGCCCGAGGCTGGACGGCGCCGGGCCGGCCCCTGCAGCGGCGGCGGGGGGTCTACCTGCTCCAGGGCTGAGGCCTGTTCAGTCTCCTGTGGCAGCAAGGAGCGTGGCGGGCAGCGGACAGCGTGCCCCTTATTCACCAGCGCGGACGGCCTCTGCCAGCTGGGACCCGGATCTGGTGCCGCAGGTACCGGCGACATTCCAGAGCAGCGGTTCGGATAGCCAGCATCAAGGTTCACCGGTGGACGGTTCGTTGGCGGACTGGGCGGTTCGCGGACGTCAGGATACCAGCACCCCGGCTGGAGGGACCACAGACCCCTTGCAGCCTGGTGAGTATGCGTCTGTGTCTCGTTTGTGTCATTCTGATGCGAGTTCGCCTGCAGTTGGTGGTGGTCAGGGAGCGCTTAGCGGTTTAGCTGCGGTGGGTTTGGCAGGCGGTGGCGAAGGTCCGGGAGCTTTTAGCTGGCGTGTAGACATTGTTGGCGAGATTGGATGGCGGCGTAGGTCCGCAGAGGTTTTTGGGGGCGTGGTCGGGTCAGCAGGCGGGCCCGGTTAATGCAGCGGCGGTGCAGGTCGAGGTCTCGGAACCGGTTTCCGTCTCGGTGCAGACGGAGAAAGAGAAGGAGTGTAGGATCCATTTAGACGATAGGGCCCACGGAGAGGTGTATGTGTGTTTTGAGGGCCCGTTGGGGGCGCATCTGAAAAAAGAGGTTAGAGAAAAGATAAGCAAAGATGAATATGTGGAAATTTTTTCACTGCTCCCGCTGGAAAAATTTAACATTGATAAGGGGAAGAAGGAGGATTCGAAAAAAGAGGAGGAGGAAAAACGGCGGTGGCGTTTAATTCTCCAGACTTTCGCCAATTGGCTTCAGGCTTTCGCTATCCTGGCCAGTGTTATTGGCGAGACGGCGCCCGAGAATTGCTCGGGTTTATTTTGTTATATGGATTCCATTAGTGAGTCTCACAGGGTGTATGGCGGTCAGGCTTGGCTTAGGTATGACGAGCAGTTCAGACAGAGGAAAGCTGTTCGGCCGGCCATTAGATGGGACCAAAAAGATATTGGTCTTTGGTTGCGCGTAATGGCGCAGTACAAGTTCGGTACCCCCTTTCATGTGGGGGCCGGTGCTTCCGGCCATGGTTCACAGCCCGGCGCTGCGAGTACCTCAGGTAATGCGGGACATGCAGGCGGACAGAAATTGGGCGTCTGCTGGCAATTTAATGAGGGACAGTGCAAATTTGGAGTCAATTGTAAATTTAAGCACTTGTGTTCCCACTGCAGTGGTACCTCCCACGGAGCCGCAAAATGTTTTAAAAAAGGCAAGGCAAAGTCAGGTTCAGTTAATTCTTATGGGGGAGACACCGGTGAAGGTGGAAAGGATGGCCCCTTATCTAAATAGATACCCGGATAGGGAAAAGGCGGCCTTATTGTTGTCAGGCTTTACGGAAGGTTTTGTTATTCCGGCTCCTTCCTTTGCGGTCCCCTTGGTTAGAAAAAATTTGTGTTCAGCCTTGTTGCATGCTGATGTGGTTTCTGAAAAATTACGTAAGGAGGTGGCGCTGGGCCGCATGGCGGGCCCGTTTGAACAGGCTCCATTTGAGGATTTAGTTGAGGATTTGGGTGTAGTCCCTAAAAAAAGAGAAGGGAAAATTTCGCCTGATTCAGCACTTGTCGTACCCCAAGGGGAGATCGGTGAATAACGGCATTGATCCAGAGCTGTGTTCGGTGGTGTATGCATCGTTTGATGAGGCGGCGGTTTGGGTACAAAAATGCGGAAAAGGTGCTCTGCTTGCCAAGACGGACATAGAATCCGCTTTTCGCCTGTTGCCAGTTCATCCGTCTAGCGTTAGACTTCTTGGTTGTTTTGGGAGGATCGATTTTTTGTCGATAGGTGTTTACCCATGGGTTGTTCGTTATCTTGTGCCCTGTTTGAGGCTTTTAGTTCCTTTTTGAAATGGGTAGTTCGAGAAGTTTCTGGTTGTGATTCGATTTTGCACTACTTAGACGATTTTTTATGCGTTGGCCCGGCCGGGTCTGACTGTTGTTCTAGGATTTTGAGTGCAATAGAATGGGCGGCTTTTCGTTTTGGCGTTCCGCTGGCCCCAGGTAAGATGGAGGGCCCGAGCACGTGTTTGTGTTTTTTAGGTGTCGTCATTGATACAGTTCAGTGGGAGTTTCGGTTGCCGGAAGACAAAGTGACAGGCCTTCGTGATGAGGTGTGGCGGGTTGGTTGCCTGCGCAAGCTGCCTTTGTGAGAGTTGCAATCATTGCAAGGAAAACTCAATTTCGCTTGTCGTGTCATGCCGATGGGCAGAGTTTTTTCCAGGAGATTGGCTAGTGCGACTGCGGGAGTTAAGGCTCCTCACCATTTTATACGGTTGTCGTCTGAACACAAGGAGGATTTGGCGGTTTGGAGTGAGTTCTTGAAGACGTATAATGGCAGGTCCTTGTTTATCGAGAGCGTGATTGACAATGAGTCGTTGGAGTTATTTACCAATGCAGCCGGTGGGTCGGGTTTCGGAGCCTACTTTCAGGGTCAATGGTGTGCGGCAAAATGGCCAGCGAGTTGGATTTCCTCCGGTCTGGTTCGTAACATTGCGTTGTTGGAAATTTTTCCTATTTTGGTAGCGGTGCATTTGTGGCAGGGGATTTTTCGAAATAGGCGAGTTCGTTTTCACTGTGATAACTTGGGGGTGGTTTGTGCGATTAACAGCTTGTCCGCGTCATCGGCCCCGGTGGTGCGTGTGTTAAGGCAATTGGTGTTGTTGTGTTTGTCTCTGAATGCACACGTAACGGCGTCGCATGTGCCGGGAGTTTGTAATTCCATCGCTCTCTTTCTCGTTTACAGTTCGATCGTTTTCAGTCTTTGGCTCCGGAGGCTCAAGCGGTCGGGTTGGAGTGCCCTGCGGAACTTTGGCTAGTGGTATCCGGAAGGTGTTGATTAAGGCGTCGTTGACTCCTAGAACTTGGGAGGCTTATCAGGCGATTTGGAGGGAGTGGGAGGACTTGTTTTTGGCCGCACATAGTGGGTCGAGTCAGGAAGATCAGGTGGGGGTCCTGCTGTCATGGTTGAGTCGCGGGGCATCGGTTGGATGGTCATCTTCTAAAGTGTCAAGAGTCTTGGCGGCTTTGGCCTTTGGTTTTAAATTGCGGGGCCTCTGCGATATTACCAAGTCTTTTTTGGTGCAGAGAGCAGTGAAAGGTTTCAGGCGGAGGCCGGAAAAAAAGGATTCTAGGCGGCCGGTTTCCTTTAAAGTTTTAGAGAAGTTGGGCGAGGTGTTGTCATCTTTATGTTTTTCGGTTTTGGAGCTTTGTTTATTTCGGCTGGCTTTTTCCTTAGCCTTTTTCGGGGCTTTTCGAGTGGGCGAGTTAGTGTCGCCTAGTACACAGGTGTGGGGGGGAATTTTAGCAAGGGATGTGTTTTTGTCTGATGGTCACGTGGAACTGTGGTTACGGCGATCAAAATCAGATCAAGAGGGCCGGGGTAGCAGGATCTTGTTGGGTTCAGTTGATGGTTCGGCTATGTGTCCTGTTGCTTGTCTGCGCCGGTACTGGGGCCTTCAGCCTAGGCGCGATCGATCATTATTGTGCCATCAGGATGGTTCTTGTTTGTCTCGTTACCAATTCACAACGGTTTTTAAAAGAGCAATTGCGTTATTGGGTCTAGATGGGGCCTGTTTTGCCCCCCATTCTTTTTGGATAGGGGCCGCGACTGAGGCTGCACTTGGGGGTCTCGGGGCTCCCGCCATTCGGCGGATCGGCAGGTGGCGATCAAGCAGGTTTCGCAGTTAAGTACGTCCACAGGGGATGGTTGATGGGGACTTATAAGAGTGTTGTTGAAGGTTCTGCTATGGTGTGGGTTTTATTTTGAGTTTTGTGTTTTTGTTTTCCAGGTCACCAGTCATTACTGGTGTGGATTTTCGGTCACTCTTATGTCCATTGGGGAGCGCTGCGGGCCGATGTGCGGACGGAGGGCAGACAGCTCGGTTTTGATCGAGGCGTGGCAGTGATCCGGTGGCTTGGTTTTCGGGGTATGACATGGAATCGAGTGTTGCGCGAAATTCATAACGGCGTGAGTTTGGACAGAGCCCCGGATGTGTTGGTTTTACATGTTGGGGGTAACGATTTGGGGGCCCGGCCTTTTCGTGAGTTGGTAAAGGACATAAAGCAGGATTGCTTGAGGTTATGGGTATTGTACCCAGGTTTGACCATTGTTTGGTCTGACATTGTTCCACGGAAACGGTGGAAGCATATGAGATCTCTAGAAAAAATCGATAAGGCCAGGATAAAATTGAATAGGGCAGTGTCCGCCTTCATGTCTCGGAATGGGGGCGTGGCGGTGAGGCACTTCGAATTGGAAAAAAGTAAAGGGGAGTATTGGTTGGCTGACGGTGTTCATTTGAATGCCGTGGGCATGGATTTTTGGACTCTGGGTCTTCAGGAGGGCATTGAAAGGGCCATAGCTTTTCGTTTTGGTGGGGTCTCGGGCCTTTAAGGTGGTCAAAGGCCTTTCGTTGTGGCGGCTGGGGGGAGTCCTTGGAGTTGGTGAAAATTGGTTTGGGGGTACATTGGCATATGGCTCCCCCCGTTTGGAATTAATTGGTTTCGGATCTGGTGAATGGTGGTGGGGAGTTCCGGCAGGGGTGGTCGGATCTCCAGATTAGTACCGTGAACAGTGAACCCTCTTGTGGGTTTTTGGTGCTCCCGAGCCAGGGTTACAACGGCTGGGAGTAAAACATTGGTTAAGTTGTTGTTCACGTTATGGGTTATTAAATCACCAGATTCTTGGGGGCTCCAAGGACTTCTCCTAGTTTTAAAGAATGTTAATGCTTTTTACATTTATTGTTAATGTTTGATGTTTAATAAAAGAGGCTGCTGTGGCCTATACTATTCCAACAAAATTATGTCTCTGTCATTAATTGGTAATGGGGGGCGGGTGAACGGTGGGTTTTTGTTAAATAGGGGTATCAACAATTAGTTGGATTAAGGGGTATTAGTATTCCCAGAGAGCGCCTTCGACTATACCAAGGTCATGCTCCGCTCCATAGGCCTCAAGGACACAGCCCTCTCCTGGTTCTTCTCCTACCTCTCTGACCGCTCCTTCACTGTATCTTTTGCCGACTCCTTTTCCTCTCCTCGTCCCCTTACTATCGGGGTTCCGCAGGGCTCAGTCCTGGGCCCCCTCCTCTTCTCTCTAAACACTGCCCCTATTAGACAAACAATCAGCAGATTTGGGTTCCAGTATCATCTCTATGCTGAGGACACCCAATTATACACTTCTTCCCCTGACATCACCCCTACCCTAATACAAAATACCAAGGATTGTCTGTCTGCTGTCTCTAACATCATGTCCTCCCTCTATCTGAAACTAAATCTCTCCAAAACTGAACTACTTGTGTTTCTCCCCTCTACTAACCTCACTCTGCCTAACATCGAAATTACCCTGGAGGGATCAACCATAACTCCCCAGCAGCATGCCCGCTGTCTTGGGGTCATATTCGACACCGAACTTTCCTTTACTCCCTATATCCGATCACTCACTCGCTCTTGTCATCTGCATCTTAAAAACATCTCCAGAATCCGACCTTTTCTCACCTTTGAAACTGCTAAAGGTACCGTTACACTAAACGACTTACCAACGATCACGACCAGCGATACGACCTGGCCGTGATCATTGGTAAGTCGTTGTGTGGTCGCTGGGGAGCTGTCACACAGACAGCTCTCTCCAGCGACCAACGATCAGGGGAAAGACTTCGGCATCGTTGAAACTGTCTTCAACGATGCCGAAGTCCCCGGGTAACTAGGGTAAACATTGGGTTACTAAGTGCAGGGCCGCGCTTAGTAACCCGATATTTATCCTGGTTACCATTGTAAAAGTTAAAAAAAAAAACACTACATACTCACATTCCGATGTCTGTCACGTCCCCGCCGTCAGCTTCCCTGCACTGACTGTGTCAGCGCCGGCCGTAAAGCAGAGCACAGCGGTGACATCAGAATGTGAGTATGTAGTGTTTTTTCTTTTTTTACTTTTACAATGGTAACCAGGGTAAATATCGTGTTACTAAGCGCGGCCCTGCGCTTAGTAACCCGATATTTACCCTGGTTACAAGTGAACACATCGCTGGATCGGCGTCACACACGCCGATCGAGCGATGACAGCGGGTGATAAGCGACCAAAAAAAGGTCCTGATCATTCCCCAATCACCAACGATCTCCCAGCAGGGGCCTGATCGTTGGTCGCTGTCACACATAACGAGATCGTTAGCGGGATCGTTGCTACGTCACAAAAAGCGTGACGTTGCAACGATATTGTTAACGAAATCGTTATGTGTGAAGGTACTTTAAGACTCTTACTGTCACTCTTATTCATTCCCGTCTGGACTACTGCAACTCTCTTCTGATCGGTCTCCCTCTTTCCAAACTTTCTCTTCTCCAATCCATCTTGAATGCAGCAACCACAGTCATATTTCTGTCCAGCCGCTTCACCGATGCCTCCATCTTGTGCCAGTCATTACACTAGCTACCCATTCGCTGCAGGGTCCAGTATAAACTCATCTCTCTCACCCACAAAGTCCTCCACAGTTCTGCACCGCCTTATATCTCCTCTCTCATCCTTGTCTATCACCCTACCCGTGCCCTCCGTTCTACAAATGACCTAAGACTAACATCCCCCATAATCCGAACCTCGCACCTCCATCTCCAAGACTTCTCTCGTGCTGCGCTAGCTCTCTGGAATGCACTTCCCCAGACAATCAGACTGATACCTAGCCCCGACCTAGTCAAGCGCGCTTTGAAAACCCATCTCTTCAAACTAGCCTACCACATCAACTACTCAGTAAACTACCGTAACTTTGCCCTGTTCCCTCCTTCCAAATATTATTCTGAATCTGCACCCTACTGTTCTTCTGTCTCCACACCCTCCATGCACGTAACTGCACTTGACACTTGACTATTGCACTTAAACACACAGGCTGGTAACCGGATCATGCAGCTTTATATGAAAAACCCTATTTATTATAATTGCCAGACCTGAAATAACAAGCACTTTTCACCTATTGTGTCCCCCCATTTCCTTGTAGATTGTAAGCTTGCAAGCAGGGACCTCACCCCTAATGTCACTGTTTAACTGTCCTACCTTGTATTGAATTTATTGTCTGTGCATGTCCCCGCTTAATTGTAAAGTGCTGCGGAATATGTTGGCGCTATATAAATAAAAAATTATTATTATTATCGTTAAACGGCGTAGCAAAAAAAAAGTCAAAACAACAGAATACATTTTTTTTGTCGAAACGACATTACATTAAAATGTAATAACCGGCTATCAAAAGAATTTATCAGCACCAAAATGGTAAAATTAAAATGTCATTTCAGTACACAAAAAATAAGCCCTCACCCTACCCGAGATCTCGAAAAATGGAGACGCTGCGGGTATTGGAAAATGGCACCATTTTTTTTAAACAACGTTTGGAATTTTTTTTCACCACTTAGATAAAAAAAGAACCTAGATATGTTTAGTGTCTATGAACTTGTAATGACCTGGAGAATCATAATGGCAGGTCAGTTTTAGCATTCAGTGAACCTAGCAAAAAAGCGAAACAAAGAGCAAGTGTGGGATTGCACTTTTTTTTTGCAATTTCACCGCACTTGGAATTTGTTTCCTGTTTTCGAATACACGACATGCTAAAACTAATGATGTTGTTCAAAAGTTCAACTCGTCCCGCAAAATACAAGCCCTTGCATGGACATTTTGACCAAAAAATAAAAAAGTTATGGCTCTCTGGGAAGGAGGGTAGCAAAAAATGAAAATGCAAAACCCAAAATACTTCTGATCGTTATGGAGTTAAATCTTCTAAACTTCAAAAGGCAATACATAACAGGCTCATGACCTAACATACTGTATGACATTTTCCGATGTGTCAGAGAGGTCACAAGCTCCCCGTTCCACCAGAAAGTAGGTGCAGCTGCAAATTATTGTAATGAACCTAACCATAGGAGGTACAAAGGTAGCAATTGTTCTCAGGTCCTTGTGCAAATTAGCATAAATTACAAAAATATATATGCAAATATATCTGACAAGTCTTCAATGGAATATTGCTGTTCACACGTTCCATTGCTATTTTCTTGTAAGTATGGGTGGGTCTCCTTCGGTGATCGCCTTCGGCACAGTCCATCAGCACGCACATGCATATTTTCACCTCCTGCTGTTTCTGTCAATTTAATACCTGAAGATCACTTGAGTGTCTGACAGTACAAATACAATGTTTATTTTTATTATCAGGTATTGTGATCCTCCTGAATATTAGCAAGGAATAATTCCTGCATGTAATTTCCGTGTTGTTGACTTATTCCTTACTGGTGATTTAGTAATTTGTACATTACAATTATTTCGTTCACACTGTCACATAAATCAGCTCTCTATGCAATGACTTCACTGTGAGCCAATGGTGAACTTGTGTTTATACACCGCAACCAATCAGAAGAGGCAGAGCTGCCGGAGGAGGTAGGGATGGCAGTCTGAGCCAATGAAGAGATAGGAGGTGTGTCTTAGACTACCGATGACGCAATGTAGAAACAGTAGCTAAGCTCTGATCACAGCTCTGATTGGAGGAAAGCAGCCAGAAGAGCATAACCCAATAATAAAACGTAACTTTTACTAATAATGTTAAAAAGTGGAAAAAACAATACAACAAATACACAAAGTGCTCACGCCGAAAACTGTGCTCAATTAAAAAAAAACTGGTATGGTCTCACCAATTATGGACGTAGGGTACCCAAATCGATGCACAAGGGTCCCAGGGAGGGTCCAGTAGTTGTGGGGTAAGAGTGTAGGGACGGGGGACCTCTGCCTTTATCCCCTGTCGTGCCCCAGCAATGACTCCCGTCCTGACAAGGACAGGCCCGAATAAGCCCCACTACGGACACCCCTCCAAGATGCAAGATGTAATGTGACGCCTCCCTACGCGTTTCCTCTCCAATCCCGGAGATTCATCAGGGGAGTTTAGATGGCCAACAGGCCTACATGTAACTCAAAAGTCCATAACTCCCCCCCAATATACCATTGGGGGGCCCCTCCCCCAGGCACATGACATAATAACATAATAAGTATAAACCCCTACCGGCCTACAATGTCACCATGAGACCGATCAAGTCCATGCTGCGTTCCAGTCCTGGAACGCACGCCGAGGTCCCCCATGCCGCCACGTAATAACACGCTGATATCCATAAAACCGGAAGTGCCGGCGCCATATTGGGAACGCCACTTCCGGTGCGCTCATAATGCGATGCGCTCCAGCAGTGGAGCGCATCCAAAAGGCGTATAAAGATGACACAGGAAACGCCACCTCCGGTGCGCAGATGATGCCATGCGCTCCAGAGGTGGACCGCATCCAAAGGGCGCATAGTGATGATAAAGGTCTAACTCTCCGGAAGTATCAGCGCCGCAATAGATACGTCTCCAGAGCAACGCCAAAATAGTGATGCGGTCCAAATGTGGAACGCATCACCAAAACCATGGAAAGAAACACCCATGGTACAAAAATAGTGTGGTGCGCTCCAAAAGTGGGACGCACCACAACAGAAAATACAGAAGCATATGATAAGTACTACTTAACAGCGGTGCAATATCATTTCACTACCGCATGCTTATACATAGTGCCTCACCTATAAAGGAGGCGACCCACTGGATACACATGATGAGAGCATTATACAGCCTCTGTACAAATCCCTATTTAGACTGCACATGGAGTACTGTGTCCAGTTTTGGGCACCGGTGCTCAGGAAGGATATAATGGAACTAGAGAGAGTACAAAGGAGGGCAACAAAATTAATAAAGGGGATGGGAGAACTACAATACCCAGATAGATTAGCGAAATTAGGATTATTTAGTCTAGAAAAAAGACGACTGAGGGGCGATCTAATAACCATGTATAAGTATATAAGGGGACAAAACAAATATCTCGCTGAGGATCTGTTTATACCAAGGAAGGTGACGGGCACAAGGGGGCATTCTTTGCGTCTTGAGGAGAGAAGGTTTTTCCACCAACATAGAAGAGGATTCTTTACTGTTAGGGCAGTGAGAATCTGGAATTGCTTGCCTGAGGAGGTGGTGATGGCGAACTCAGTCGAGGGGTTCAAGAGAGGCCTGGATGTCTTCCTGGAGCAGAACAATATTGTATCATACAATTATTAGGTTCTGTAGAAGGACGTAGATCTGGGGATTTATTATGATGGAATATAGGCTGAACTGGATGGACAAATGTCTTTTTTCAGCCTTACTAACTATGTTACTAAATACCCCCCCTCATTCCTGGTGGTTCGTCCATAAAGCCAAGCTGAAGCCAGGAAAAGTCGCAAGAGGGGAAAAAGGGACAGAGTAATGACCCTAATATTGCAATTGTTTTGTTTATCAAGGCTGGCCCAGAGACAAAAGACACCAAACACAAAAAAAAAGGCAAAATAATATCTAGGTAATAATGAAAAAGACAAAACGAGTAGACATATACAAGTGAAATATATATATGTCCATACTAAAATAGACCCAGGATGCTCCAGTAGATCTAGAGAAAACAACCGAAATTGAGCTGGTCATTGAGTCCACGAGGGTGGCAAGTGTCTAACAAAAAGATCCACCTTGTTTCCTTCTGCAGCAGGATCTTATCGAAATCGCCTCCCCTCACTGGTGGGGTAACTTTATCAATCCCCATGAAACTCATGACCTGAGTGTCGCCATTATGACAGATGTTGACGTGTCTGGCAATAGGGGTGTCTCTATGATTTCGGATATCCCCCAAATGTTCACCCACCCTTCTTCGGAGTTCCCTAGTGGTTTTACCGATATACATCAGCCCACATGTGCAGACAGCTCTGTATATGACACCTTTAGATTTACAATTGATAAAATCCCTTATAGTATAGGTCTTCTGCGTATGAATATTATGGAACTCTTTGCCAGTCTGTATAGATGCGCACGCTACACATGTGCCACATATATAACAACCACTGGGTTTATTTGGTAGCCAAGTCGCCTTATTGGGTGTAGTTAGATGACTATGCACTAGCCGGTCCCCTAACGTCCTACATTTTCTGTATGTGATCTGTGGCTGTGTGCCCACAACATCCCTAAGGTCATCATCCATCATAAGTATGTCCCAGTGCTTCCTAAGGATGGCCCTGACTGATGGAGCCCCATTGTCAAAGGCACAAATCATTCTGATGGTCTTAAGGTCCTCTCTCCCCCTCTCCCGTGGTGTGAGCAGACTACTTCTAGCCTGTCCTCTAGCATGATGATATGCCTCCCTCAACACCCGGTCCGGGTACCCTCTATCAAGAAACCTAGATCTTAGATCCCTTGCCTGGATCTTAAAATCCGCATCATCGGAACAGTTCCTCCTTAGGCGGAGATATTGGCCCTTGGGGATACCTTTTTTAAGGGAGTATGGGTGATGGCTATCCCACCTCAATACAGAGTTAGTCGAGGTGGGTTTTCTAAAAATGGTGGTATCCAGACCATCACCACCACAGGTTTTAGAGATCAAAATATCAAGAAAGGGTAGACTGTTCTCCTTCATTTCAAAAGTAAACCTCAAACCTATATGGTTCTGATTTAGTGAAGACATAAATCTCTGAAATGTTTCTCTGGTGCCTTTCCATAGGATGAAAACATCGTCTATGTAACGAACCCATAGGTCGACACAGGCGGTAAATTCTTCATTGGCATCAGAGAAAACGACGGTATCCTCCCACCAGCCCAGGAACAGGTTGGCATAGCTGGGCGCACACGGGCTGCCCATAGCCGTGCCCCTGAGCTGGTGGAGGATCCGCCCATCAAAACAGAAGTAGTTGTTGTTAAGGACGAAATCCATAAGGCTCAATACAAATTCATTATGGGGGGCATGCATTTATTTGTGAGGAGACTTAGATGGCATAAACTTTTCAAACAAAGGGATAAAAAAACTGCAGCTGATCTGGGGATTCCTCCTGACATGATACAGGACGTTCAATTATTGGCGGACCTAGAAAATATACCACGGACAGAGAGAGGTCTTGGTCCGTTTACCCAATTGAGGAACCCTAGTAAGAGAATGGCACCTGTGGGGGGGGGGACGTGTCGGCTATTGATGTCTTTCTGAATTTAGCTACCCAAGATATCAAACAGCTCACACGGATACAATCAAGGCACAATCTCAGTAAAGCACAGATTACAGCTCTCCACAGCCTAGAAACAGACAAAACAGTCGTTTTCAAGCCCTCTGACAAAGGGGGCAATGTGGTTGTCATGGATGTGGAGAACTATAATAATAATAATAATAATAATAATTTTATTTATATAGCGCCAACATATTCCGCAGCGCTTTACAAATTATAGAGGGGACTTGTACAGACAATAAACATTACATCATAACAGAAATACAGTTCAAAACAGATACCAGGAGGAGTGAGGGCCCTGCTCGCAAGCTTACAAACTATGGGGAAAAGGGGAGACACGAGAGGTGGATGGTAACAATTGCTTTAGTTATTCGGACCAGCTATAGTGTAAGGCTCAGGTGTTCATGTAAAGCTGCATGAACCAGTTACCTGCCTAAGTATGTAGCAGTACAGACACAGAGGGCTAATACTGCATAAAGTGTATGAGAACATGATGCGAGGAACCTTTTTTTTTTTTTTTTATTATAAATAGGCCACACAGGGATCGTTAGGTTAATGCATTGAGGCGGTAGGCCAGTCTGAACAAATGAGTTTTTAGGGCACGCTTAAAACTGTGGGGATTGGGGATTAATCGTATTAACCTAGGTAGTGCATTCCAAAGAATCGGCGCAGCACGTGTAAAGTCTTGGAGACGGGAGTGGGAGGTTCTGATTATTGAGGATGCTAACCTGAGGTCATTAGCGGAGCGGAGGGCACGGGTAGGGTGGTAGACTGATACCAGGGAGGAGATGTAGGGTGGTGCTGAGCCATGGAGTGCTTTGTGGATGAGGGTAGTAGTTTTGTACTGGATTCTGGAGTGGATGGGTAGCCAGTGTAATGACTGGCACAGGGTAGAGGCATTGGTGTAACGGTTGGTGAGGAATATGATCCTGGCTGCAGCATTCAGGACAGATTGGAGCGGGGAGAGTTTTGCAAGAGGGAGACCGATTAGTAGAGAGTTACAATAGTCCAGACGAGAATGAATAAGTGAAACAGTCAGAGTTTTTGCAGAGTCGAAATTAAGAAAAGGGCGAATTCTAGAAATGTTTTTGAGATGCAGGTAAGAAGAGCGAGCCAATGATCGGATGTGGGGGGTGAATGAAAGGTCAGAATCAAGGATGACCCCAAGGCAGCGGGCATGTTGCTTTGGAGTAATGGTGGAACCGCACACGGAGATGGCAATGTCAGGCAAAGGTAGGTTAGTAGAGGGAGAGAACACGAGGAGTTCAGTTTTTGACAGGTTTAGTTTCAGATAGAGGGAGGACATGATGTTAGAGACAGCGGTAAGACAATCACTGGTGTTTTCTAAAAAGGTCGGTGTGATATCGGGAGCAGAAGTGTATAATTGGGTGTCGTCAGCATAGAGATGGTACTGGAAACCAAATCTACTGATTGTTTGTCCAATAGGGGCAGTATACAACGAGAAGAGTAGGGGGCCTAGGACTGATCCTTGAGGAACCCCAACAGTAAGGGGAAGGTGAGAGGAGGAGGAACCAGCAAAACATACAGTGAAGGATCGGTCAGAGAGATAGGAGGAGAACCAGGAGAGAACGGTGTCCTTGACTATAAAAATATGTGCCTGACCCTCCTTAATGATGAGACTACCTATACTCGAGTTACACAGAACCCCACAGCCGGTTGTTTGAAAAGATTGGGGGTTATCCTAGAAAGGGCCAGGATAGATAACCTCATTAGCCAAGAGGAATTTTTCTTTCTCCTCCCTCAGCACCCAGTTATGGCTACCTTCTATGCCCTACCGAAGGTACATAAGGGTATTGAACCTTTGAAGGGGAGACCCATAGTCTCGGGGATAGGGAGTGTTTGCCAGAATGTAGGGATCTACATTGATCAGATCTTACGACCATTTGTAACCTCGCTTCCCTCGTACATCAGGGACACTATGGACCTTTTGCGTAGACTGGAAGGGATTTCCCTGGAGCCAGGGTCATTCCTTGTTAGTATTGACGTAGAGTCACTATATTCCTCTATCCCACATATGTTTGGTATGCAGGGGGTGCGGCATTTTTTGGGGACGAGGGGCCAACAACATGCCCCCCATAGTGAATTTGTATTGAGCCTTATGGATTTCGTCCTTAACAACAACTACTTCTGTTTTGATGGGCGGATCCTCCACCAGCTCAGGGGCACGGCTATGGGCAGCCCGTGTGCGCCCAGCTATGCCAACCTGTTCCTGGGCTGGTGGGAGGATACCGTCGTTTTCTCTGATGCCAATGAAGAATTTACCGCCTGTGTCGACCTATGGGTTCGTTACATAGACGATGTTTTCATCCTATGGAAAGGCACCAGAGAAACATTTCAGAGATTTATGTCTTCACTAAATCAGAACCATATAGGTTTGAGGTTTACTTTTGAAATGAAGGAGAACAGTCTACCCTTTCTTGATATTTTGATCTCTAAAACCTGTGGTGGTGATGGTCTGGATACCACCATTTTTAGAAAACCCACCTCGACTAACTCTGTATTGAGGTGGGATAGCCATCACCCATACTCCCTTAAAAAAGGTATCCCCAAGGGCCAATATCTCCGCCTAAGGAGGAACTGTTCCGATGATGCGGATTTTAAGATCCAGGCAAGGGATCTAAGATCTAGGTTTCTTGATAGAGGGTACCCGGACCGGGTGTTGAGGGAGGCATATCATCATGCTAGAGGACAGGCTAGAAGTAGTCTGCTCACACCACGGGAGAGGGGGAGAGAGGACCTTAAGACCATCAGAATGATTTGTGCCTTTGACAATGGGGCTCCATCAGTCAGGGCCATCCTTAGGAAGCACTGGGACATACTTATGATGGATGATGACCTTAGGGATGTTGTGGGCACACAGCCACAGATCACATACAGAAAATGTAGGACGTTAGGGGACCGGCTAGTGCATAGTCATCTAACTACACCCAATAAGGCGACTTGGCTACCAAATAAACCCAGTGGTTGTTATAGATGTGGCACATGTGTAGCGTGCGCATCTATACAGACTGGCAAAGAGTTCCATAATATTCATACGCAGAAGACCTATACTATAAGGGATTTTATCAATTGTAAATCTAAAGGTGTCATATACAGAGCTGTCTGCACATGTGGGCTGATGTATATCGGTAAAACCACTAGGGAACTCCGAAGAAGGGTGGGCGAACATTTGGGGGATATCCGAAATCATAGAGACACCCCTATTGCCAGACACGTCAACATCTGTCATAATGGCGACACTCAGGTCATGAGTTTCATGGGGATTGATAAAGTTACCCCACCAGTGAGGGGAGGCGATTTCGATAAGATCCTGCTGCAGAAGGAAACAAGGTGGATCTTTTTGTTAGACACTTGCCACCCTCGTGGACTCAATGACCAGCTCAATTTCGGTTGTTTTCTCTAGATCTACTGGAGCATCCTGGGTCTATTTTAGTATGGACATATATATATTTCACTTGTATATGTCTACTCGTTTTGTCTTTTTCATTATTACCTAGATATTATTTTGCCTTTTTTATTGTGTTTGGTGTCTTTTGTCTCTGGGCCAGCCTTGATAAACAAAACAATTGCAATATTAGGGTCATTACTCTGTCCCTTTTTCCCCTCTTGCGACTTTTCCTGGCTTCAGCTTGGCTTTATGGACGAACCACCAGGAATGAGGGGGGTATTTGTTTTTAGTGGATACATTTTTACAGTCTCTTTCCTATGGTGACGTTCCTGTGTTACCAATTAATCATGATGGCACTTTCTGCTTTTGGTACACTAACACTTTTTGTTTTTGGTGTATCAGAATTGCTTTCTCTCTCCCCAGGCATGTTACGTTCTCCCTACCAGGCCCTTTCCCCCTTTCCCCATCACTGGTACTACTAAGATGCGCCTGAGTCTGGACACTTCCAGCTGTCATTATCATATGTAGGCAGTATATTATGTTAGTGTATACATCAACCACAATCATCACTGGTACTACTAAAATGCGCTTTAGTCTGGATACTTCCAGCTGTCATTAGCATATGTGGGCAGTATATTACGTTAGTGGATACATCAACCACAACCACCATTGGTACTACTAACATCCGCCTTAGTCTGGACATTTCCAGCTGCCATTAGCATATGTGGGCAGTATATTATGTTGTATGATACATATACCTTTCCCCATCATTGGTACTATTTAGATGCGCCCTAGTCTGGACACTTCCAGCTACCATTAGCATATGTAGGCAGTATATTATGTTAGTGGATACGTCAACCACAATCATCACTGGTACTACCCAAATGCGATCTAGTCTGGACACTTCCAGCTGTCATTAGCATATGTAGGCAGTACATTACGTGTAGTGGATACATCAACCACAACCACCATTGGTATTACTAATATCCGCCCTAGTCTGGACATTTCCAGCTGTCATTAGCATATGTAGGCAGTATATTATGTAGTTGGATACATCAACCACATATATTCATATATGTCACATGGTAGTCTGACACATTCTTATATACATAGTAACATAGTAACATAGTTAGTAAGGCCGAAAAAAGACATTTGTCCATCCAGTTCAGCCTATATTCCATCATAATAAATACCCAGATCTACGTCCTTCTACAGAACCTAATAATTGTATGATACAATATTGTTCTGCTCCAGGAAGACATCCAGGCCTCTCTTGAACCCCTCGACTGAGTTCGCCATCACCACCTCCTCAGGCAAGCAATTCCAGATTCTCACTGCCCTAACAGTAAAGAATCCTCTTCTATGTTGGTGGAAAAACCTTCTCTCCTCCAGACGCAAAGAATGCCCCCTTGTGCCCGTCACCTTCCTTGGTATAAACAGATCCTCAGCGAGATATTTGTATTGTCCCCTTATATACTTATACATGGTTATTAGATCGCCCCTCATTCGTCTTTTTTCTAGACTAAATAATCCTAATTTCGCTAATCTATCTGGGTATTGTAGTTCTCCCATCCCCTTTATTAATTTTGTTGCCCTCCTTTGTACTCTCTCTAGTTCCATTATATCCTTCCTGAGCACCGGTGCCCAAAACTGGACACAGTACTCCATGTGCGGTCTAACTAGGGATTTGTACAGAGGCAGTATAATGCTCTCATCATGTGTATCCAGACCTCTTTTAATGCACCCCATGATCCTGTTTGCCTTGGCAGCTGCTGCCTGGCACTGGCTGCTCCAGGTAAGTTTATCATTAACTAGGATCCCCAAGTCCTTCTCCCTGTCAGATTTACCCAGTGGTTTCCCGTTCAGTGTGTAATGGTGATATTGATTCCCTCTTCCCATGTGTATAACCTTACATTTATCATTGTTAAACCTCATCTGCCACCTTTCAGCCCAAGTTTCCAACTTATCCAGATCCATCTGTAGCAGAATACTATCTTCTCTTGTATTAACTGCTTTACATAGTTTTGTATCATCTGCAAATATCGATATTTTACTGTGTAAACCTTCTACCAGATCATTAATGAATATGTTGAAGAGAACAGGTCCCAATACTGACCCCTGCGGTACCCCACTGGTCACAGCGACCCAGTTAGAGACTATACCATTTATAACCACCCTCTGCTTTCTATCACTAAGCCAGTTACTAACCCATTTACACACATTTTCCCCCAGACCAAGCATTCTCATTTTGTGTACCAACCTCTTGTGCGGCACGGTATCAAACGCTTTGGAAAAATCGAGATATACCACGTCCAATGACTCACCGTGGTCCAGCCTATAGCTTACCTCTTCATAAAAACTGATTAGATTGGTTTGACAGGAGCGATTTCTCATAAACCCATGCTGATATGGAGTTAAACAGTTATTCTCATTGAGATAATCCAGAATAACATCCCTCAGAAACCCTTCAAATATTTTACCAACAATAGAGGTTAGACTTACTGGCCTATAATTTCCAGGTTCACTTTTAGAGCCCTTTTTGAATATTGGCACCACATTTGCTATGCGCCAGTCCTGCGGAACAGACCCTGTCGCTATAGAGTCACTAAAAATAAGAAATAATGGTTTATCTATTACATTACTTAGTTCTCTTAGTACTCGTGGGTGTATGCCATCCGGACCCGGAGATTTATCTATTTTAATCTTATTTAGCCGGTTTCGCACCTCTTCTTGGGTTAGATTGGTGACCCTTAATATAGGGTTTTCATTGTTTCTTGGGATTTCACCTAGCATTTCATTTTCCACCGTGAATACCGTGGAGAAGAAGGTGTTTAATATGTTAGCTTTTTCCTCGTCATCTACAACCATTCTTTCCTCACTATTTTTTAAGGGGCCTACATTTTCAGTTTTTATTCTTTTACTATTGATATAGTTGAAGAACAGTTTGGGATTAGTTTTACTCTCCTTAGCAATGTGCTTCTCTGTTTCCTTTTTGGCAGCTTTAATTAGTTTTTTAGATAAAGTATTTTTCTCCCTATAGTTTTTTAGAGCTTCAATGGTGCCATCCTGCTTTAGTAGTGCAAATGCTTTCTTTTTACTGTTAATTGCCTGTCTTACTTCTTTGTTTAGCCACATTGGGTTTTTCCTATTTCTAGTCCTTTTATTCCCACAAGGTATAAACCGCTTACACTGCCTATTTAGGATGTTCTTAAACATTTCCCATTTATTATCTGTATTCTTATTTCTGAGGATATTGTCCCAGTCTACCAGATTAAGGGCATCTCTAAGCTGTTCAAACTTTGCCTTCCTAAAGTTCAATGTTTTTGTGACTCCCTGACAAGTCCCCCTAGTGAAAGACAGGTGAAACTGTACAATATTGTGGTCGCTATTTCCTAGATGCCCGACCACCTGCAGATTTGTTATTCTGTCAGGTCTATTAGATAGTATTAGGTCTAAAAGTGCTGCTCCTCTGGTTGGATTCTGCACCAATTGTGAAAGATAATTTTTCTTGGTTATTAGCAGAAACCTGTTGCCTTTATGGGTTTCACAGGTTTCTGTTTCCCAGTTAATATCCGGGTAGTTAAAGTCCCCCATAACCAGGACCTCATTATGGGTTGCAGCTTCATCTATCTGCTTTAGAAGTAGACTTTCCATGCTTTCTGTTATATTTGGGGGTTTGTAACAGACCCCAATGAGAATTTTGTTACCATTTTTCCCTCCATGAATTTCAACCCATATGGACTCGACATCCTCATTCCCTTCGCTAATATCCTCCCTTAAAGTGGACTTTAGACAAGACTTTACATAGAGACAAACCCCTCCTCCTCTCCGATTTTTACGATCCTTTCTAAACAGACTGTAACCCTGTAAGTTAACTGCCCAGTCATAGCTTTCATCTAACCATGTCTCGGTTATTCCCACTATGTCAAAGTTACCTGTAGATATTTCTGCTTCTAGTTCTTCCATCTTGTTTGTCAGGCTTCTGGCGTTTGCGAGCATGCAGTTTAGAGGATTTTGTTTTGTTCCAATCTCCTCACTGTGGATTGTTTTAGAAATGTTCTTACCTCCCTTCAGAGTATGTTTTCCTGGGTCGTCTTTGTTCGAGTCTAATGTTTTTCTTCCCGTCCCCTCTTCTTCTAGTTTAACGCCCTCCTGATGAGTGTAGCGAGTCTTCTGGCGAATGTGTGTTTCCCAGGTTTGTTGAGGTGTAGTCCGTCTCTGGCGAGGAGTCCATCATACCAATAATTCACACCGTGGTCCAGGAATCCAAATCCTTGTTGTCTGCACCATCGTCTTAGCCAGTTGTTTGCATCAAGGATCCTGTTCCATCTCCTGGTGCCATATATTAGCCTTTGGTATATTCTATTTGGTATGGTGTGAATACTGGCGGTATACATATATTACGTTTACCTATGTTGATCACGTATGCATTGTACCTTATTACTACTTGAGCATACATAGGTAGATATAGGTATCCATATGGGTCGCCTCCTTTATAGGTGAGGCACTATGTATAAGCATGCGGTAGTGAAATGATATTGCACCGCTGTTAAGTAGTACTTATCATATGCTTCTGTATTTTCTGTTGTGGTGCGTCCCACTTTTGGAGCGCACCACACTATTTTTGTACCATGGGTGTTTCTTTCCATGGTTTTGGTGATGCGTTCCACATTTGGACCGCATCACTATTTTGGCGTTGCTCTGGAGACGTATCTATTGCGGCGCTGATACTTCCGGAGAGTTAGACCTTTATCATCACTATGCGCCCTTTGGATGCGGTCCACCTCTGGAGCGCATGGCATCATCTGCGCACCGGAGGTGGCGTTTCCTGTGTCATCTTTATACGCCTTTTGGATGCGCTCCACTGCTGGAGCGCATCGCATTATGAGCGCACCGGAAGTGGCGTTCCCAATATGGCGCCGGCACTTCCGGTTTTATGGATATCAGCGTGTTATTACCTGGCGGCATGGGGGACCTCGGCGTGCGTTCCAGGATTGGAACGCAGCATGGACTTGATCGGTCTCATGGTGACATTGTAGGCCGGTAGGGGTTTATACTTATTATGTTATTATGTCATGTGCCTGGGGAAGGGGCCCCCCAATGGTATATTGGGGGGGAGTTATGGACTTTTGAGTTACATGTAGGCCTGTTGGCCATCTAAACTCCCCTGATGAATCTCCGGGATTGGAGAGGAAACGCGTAGGGAGGCGTCATATTACATCTTGCATCTTGGAGGGGTGTCCGTAGTGGGGCTTATTCGGGCCTGTCCTTGTCAGGACGGGAGTCATTGCTGGGGCACGACAGGGGATAAAGGCAGAGGTCCCCCGTCCCTACACTCTTACCCCACAACTACTGGACCCTCCCTGGGACCCTTGTGCATCGATTTGGGTACCCTACGTCCATAATTGGTGAGACCATACCAGTTTTTTTTTAATTGAGCACAGTTTTCGGCGTGAGCACTTTGTGTATTTGTTGTATTGTTTTTTCCACTTTTTAACATTATTAGTAAAAGTTACGTTTTATTATTGGGTTATGCTCTTCTGGCTGCTTTCCTGCTATTTGCCCAAAGAGTTGTGCAACAGCTTGGTACTTCTAGCTGCAGCTGTTTCACAGCTCTGATTGGTCAGAATTAAATAACATGGAAAAATCATCTACATACACTGACAAATATATATATTTTCAGACTACAGCTGGAAAAAAAAATATTTTACTTTCGGGTGGATTTCATAATCCTATCCATCCAGTCTTGTCCAACCTTTCGATACTTTATATACCTCTCACCATGTTTCCTTGTTTTCCAAGGCTACTTTCAATTGCTTGTTCATTCCCAAGTCTTTCTTGATGGTTTCCAGTCAATGGGCTTTCGGACTCATCTGTTTCCTTTTACCACTGTCCATTCAGAGTAGCTTCTCCATTTCTAGCGAATTTGACCTCATCACATGTCCAAAATACGTCCGTTTCTGTCTGGTGATCCTACCTTCCAGGGACATCTCTGGGTATATGTGATTAAGAACATCTTTGATGGTGATCGTAGCAGTCCATGGGATTTGAAGAAGTCTTCTTCAGCAGCACAAATTGAAGGCATCAATCTTTCGTCTGGCTGCTTTTGTGTGTGTCCACATCTCACAACCATATGTCGCAATTGGGAACACAATTGGAATGATTAGTCTTTGACATTGATTGAGAAGTCCTGGCACGTGCAGATTTGGTTAATGCTCACCATAGATGCCCCAGTGATATTCAATGCTTGATGTCTGATGTCATAACTCCTCTGTGCTTATGAGGGAACCAAGAAAAACAAAGCTGGAGACCACTTCTGTTTCTTCTATGTTGACCTTTGTATTGACTTTCTGGTGGTAGTCACAATTTTGGTCTAAATGATGTTGAGGTAAAGTCCCATTTTCCTGTTCTCTTCATCCAATTTCAAGATCAGCTTTGTCAAGCCCTTACTCTCTTGCCAGCAGGGATGTATCATCATCTGCATATCTTGGCTTGCTGATGGTTCTTCTGCCCATGTTTACCCCAACACTTGAATCAAGTACAATAGATATGAAAAGTATAGACTTTGTTAGATTTTTGTCATGTAAAAAAATCATACAAGGTAGAATCATTTCGGAACTTTTTCTAACTTCAATGTCGCCCATAATCTGCACAAATCGATTGAGAAAAAAAATGAAATCATTTTGAAGGGAAAACTAAAAACAACAAAACTAAAATAATGTAGCTGCATAAGTGTGAACACCCTCTTATATTGGGGATGTGGTTTTGATCAGAATTACGGTAACCAATCACATTTACACTTGTGTTAAACAGTAGTGAGTACACATCTGCCATGATTTACAGTGATTCTGTTTACCCCAGATGCGGTGTTTGAAGTAAGGCATAGAGTCAGTTACTTCCTCGGTGTTCCAGCCACCGGCTATGCGCCTCAGTAGGATGTTGCCTCGGTCTCACGGCACGACTCCTACTGGCTCTCCTTTGTGCTTTGATCTCGTTTCTCACTGTCCACAATATCCTTCGCTTCGTGTCTCTTTCTTAGGATACCGCAGCGGGGTGTGCAGGCGCGGTTCCGTAACGTTCTGTTCTAGTCGCTAGGTACCTGCCAGGTTCCCACGCCTGACAGGGACCCCCCTGAATCTTTTCCCTGCAACACCCCCTGCCACGGGATGTTGCCTGAATCCAACCCAGTCAGCTTCTGACTAACTTCCTATCCAACCCCTAGTTTTACCAGTGTGAGGAGTGGCCCAATAATTAAAGCCTTTTTCTCCCCATAGTGGCCGGAGTGTGAAGTGTAATGTGTGCTGGTGATACCTGGTCAGAAGAACTCCTTTAGTGCCATCAGACGTACCATCACTCCCCTTAGCGGCAGAGCATCATGTACAACGACCAGGTCTCTGGGGCCCTGCATTTGTCTATTATACTTATGTGCCAGGTGGATGTAACCATAACTTTCTACTATGTTACGTTTCGATTTTTCATTCATTTTTTTCCGAATTAGTTTGCTGTAAGTGAATAAAAACAATTGTTGCTCACGCTGATGACCTGCACATACCTGGTCTTTCCATAGTAGATACAGTGGTATCACACTAATGCTCTGTGTTGTGAATTCTGTTGTCAAGCTCCCTCCTGTGGTCATGAATGGTACTTCGGCTGGTTCTGTCCATGGGCTTCCTCTGGTGGTGGTGAGTGGGGCTGCGGCTTCTGAGGTTCCTTCCACAGGTGACGAGGTTAATTCGTTAGCTTGCTGCTCTATTTAACTCCACCTAGATCATTGCTCCATGCCACCTGTCAATATTCCAGTATTAGTCTAGTTCACTCCTGGATCGTTCTTGTGACCTGTCTTCCCAGCAGAAGTTAAGTTCCTGCTTGTTTTTCTCTGGTTTGCTATTTTTCTGTCCAGCTTGCTATTTTGATTGTTGTCTTGCTTGCTGGAAGCTCTAGGACGCAGAGGGAGCGCCTCCGCACCGTGAGTCGGTGCGGAGGGTCTTTTTGCGCCCTCTGCGTGGTCTTTTTGTAGTTTTTTGTGCTGACCGCAAAGCTACCTTTCCTATCCTCTGTCTGTTCAGTAAGTCGGGCCTCACTTTGCTAAATCTATTTCATCTCTGTGTTTGTAATTTTCATCTTTACTCACAGTCATTATATGTGGGGGGCTGCCTTTTCCTTTGGGGAATTTCTCTGAGGCAAGGTAGGCTTTATTTTGCTATCTTTAGGGCTAGCTAGTTCCTTAGGCTGTGACGAGGCGCCTAGGGAGCGTCAGGAGCGCTCCACGGCTATTTCTAGTGTGTGTGATAGGTTTAGGGATTGTGGTCAGCAGAGTTCCCACGTCTCAGACCTCGTCCTATATTATCAGTAACTATCAGGTCATTCCGTGTGCTCTTAACCACCAGGTCCATTATTGTCCTGACCACCAGGTCATAACAGCTCTGTGAACTAAATAAATTAGCAGGACTTACACAAATCCATCTAGTAGTTTATTACAGTGAATCATTCTGCTGCCAAACTGTTTAGCTTTCAGAGCATTGTATACACAAGTATTCACCCCCTTTCCTCTTAGCTTTTTACCTATTTTGTGACATTACAACCCGTGCTTAAATATTTTTGTAATCAGATTTGTGTGCGACGCATCAGCACTAAATAGTCTAAGTTGGTGAAGTGAGGAAAATATGGGTATAAATTAAATTTATGGGACAAATAACTAAAAATTGGTATGTGCATATGTATTTATCCCTTTTGCTATGAAGCCCCTAAACATTTCTGTTGCAAGCAATTACCTTCATAAGTCCCATGCTTTGTGAAAGGAAGTCCACCTGTGTGCAATCTAAGTGTCACGTCTGTCAGTATATACAGTTTACCTTTTCTGAAAGGCCACAGAGGCTGCAACACCATTAACAAGTGGCACCACTAACCAAACACCACCATGAAGGCCTAGTACATCTCCAAACAAGTCAGGGACAAAGCTGTTGAGATGTACAAGTCAGGGTTGGGTTATAACATTTGTTCCCAATCTCTGATGATCTCTTGGAACATCTGTAAGGCCGGGATCACACATATGCGAGATACGGCCGAGTCTCGCAGGTGAAAACCCAGTTCTGGCGCCGGCACTCCGGAGCGGAGTCTGCAGCTCTATGTATTGCTGTGCGGCTGCACGCTCCGCTCTGGAGTGCTGGCGCCAGAGCTGGGTTTTCACCTGCTAGACTCGGCCATATCTCGCGTATGTGTGATCCCGGCCTTAGATGCCCAAACGAGGTAGTCATGGGCGAGCTCTGGTCCCCACTTGCTCTGGCATCCTACAGATAAAGGGTGTCTCAGTCCTGCTGTGTATGTGGTACATTCCACTTATTTTTGGACTTTTCTGAGTCCAGGAATCTCTCTTGTGGAACTAGGGCAGTAAACTGTCCAGGAGACGTGGTTAATAAAAAACAAACTTAGAGAATGGCAGTCTATACAATATTTATGCTGCGCCCCAGGGTCCTGGTCATTGCAGTAATGTTATTTTCCTCTAGGGGAGAGTGATATTACGTTTGGAGGCAAAGAAGGACAACTGCATCCAGGTATCACAAACATGCAACACATTTCACACTCCAGGCCACCAGGGGGAGCTTTGCTCCTATTTATTAGGTCACTCCTCACATTGGTAAAACTGGTTGCCTGAAGGAAAAAGTTAGTTAGTTCCTGGCTGAGCTTCACTCAGGTAGTTGGTCCCTGGCAGGGGTGGGATCCTGTCAGAGATCGAGGACGAAGGACATGCCCTGAGAGCTGCAGCTTCTAGAAAGAGACACTGAAGGAGAACTGTATTGCAGTGAGGTTGAAAGAAGTCGTAGCAAAGGAGTGGATACCAGAAGGATATCAGCCCTACACAGGCTGCCTCCTTCTGAGGCGCAGGATCCCGTTAGCCGGAACACCGAGGGAGCAACGATCCTTTATGCCTTGCTCCAGAGATCGGCAGGACAGCTAATTTCACGTTACCTGTCCGCCCCTACAGGTAACAAGGAGGCAAGGTGGCACCCCTTAGAGGCTGGGGCATGATAGAGTCCCTGTAAAACGCCTCAAGACATTGGTCATACGGGTTTGTCCTATCCATCTGGGGGACAGAGATAGAGAGATAGAACATCTATAACATCTGTGAGGATCTTATGAGAAGCTTAGCAGTAAGGGACTGCAACACTGCAGCGCTAGAGGAAGGCTACTGATTTCCACCTGGACAAGGGAACTCTGGACTTGCCTCCAAACCGGCCGGAGTCTGTCTGCTCTGTGATCTGGTGCTCTGGACTGCTCATGGCTGCTGCAGAGAAAGCAGCGGAGGCAGAGCGTGCAGAACGCCGTGAAGCAGCGGAGAGGGCAGAGAAAGCAGCAGAGAGGGTGGCGGAGCAAGCAGTGGCAGAGAGAGCAGCAGAGTGCCAGCACCGACTGGCGATGGCTCAACATGGGCTCCCGCTGGATGCCCCAACACCACCAGAGTCCAAGGCTTCCAAAGTTCGGGCCGAGGACTTCCCTCTGCTTGAGAAGGATGGAGACCTGGATTCCTTCCTGCTGGCCTTTGAAAGGACCTGCCTCCAACACCACCTGGCCCCGGATCAGTGGGCAAGATATCTGAGCCCCCGTTTGAGGGGTAAGTCCCTGGAAGTTTTGGGGGACTACAACAGCATCAAGCGGGCCCTGATCCAGCACTACAACTTCCCCCCCGGAGTCCTACCACAAGAAGTTCCGGAGCCTGCAGCGGGGCCCAAAGGACACCTGGACTGACCACATGTGGGCGTTGCTGAGAGCTGCAGAACACTGGACCTCGGGTCTAGCGTTCACCACCCACCAAGAGGTCCAGGAACTGTTCGTCACAGAGCAGTTCTTGTGGAACTGCCCAGAGGACCTCCAGCAGTTCCTCCGTGACCGGAAACCGAAGGGGGCTTCTGCTACAGCCACCCTGGCAGACGAGTATGCCAATAACAGGGCGCCTGAGCCAAAAAACCCTGCTAGCAGTACCTGGAGAGGAGGTAAGCCCAATCCTCCCCCTGTTTCCCTAGCCCCCAGAGTGCAAGGGGTGTACCCCCCTGCTGCCCTCTCCAGGCCAGGCGCAGAACCCAGACGTTGTCATCAGTGCAATCAGCCGGGACACTTCAAGGCTGTGTGTCCCCAGCGTCATAAGGTCCCATGCCTGCCCTAGCAACCGTTCACTGTTTTATGTGTGAGAGGGGGTGGTGGGAGGTCCCTGGACAATTTCCAACCCGTAACCATCGGCCACTCAGTGGTCATGGGACTGCGGGACACAGGTGCTGAACGAACCCTGGTACGTCCTGAGGTGGTGTCCCCTCAAGACTTGATACCGGGGAAAAACCTTTCCGCCTCCCGAATTGGAGGCGTTGAACTGGCGCTGCCTGTTGCCAAGGTGTTTTTGGACTGGGGCACCGGGAGGGGGGGGGCGAATGCGGGAGGTGGGAGTATCGCCAAATATTCCTGCCAATGTGTTACTTGGGACCAATTTGGGGCGGCTAGTGTCTCAGTATGTGGCCACTGAACCCCCAAGTTTGGCTCCCCAAGAATGTCATGACTCTACTCTGAATGCCGGTGTTGATGTGTTGAATGTGCCTCCAACAGTTGAGGATGGAGTGAAACCTGAGTGTAAACCATGCACTGACACCACACACACAGGGCTCATGGTGAGGACAGATGAGGAGACTGTAGGGGAGAGCTCAGAGGTGGAGTGAGGGGCTGCTATGGGCAGTGTAGTGCCCCTAAGTGAATCCAGCGTGCTAAGTCTAGGGCCTCTATAGGAAGAGGAACAGGCCATGGGGAGGGGGCGTCCCGAGAGAGGAGCCACCAGGTAAGACCCCAGGGCAGGAGTTCCCCACATCCGGGATGTCAGGAGGCCAGGAAAGTCTGCCTGTCCCGGCGACTTGGTCAGGAGCCGAGGGGAAGCAGGCGCTACCCGTGGGCACAGCGGTCGTCACCGCTGTCACCAGGAGTGGGAGCGCCGGAGCCCAAAAAGCCTCGCAGAGGTCCGATGGCTTCCCCCTCTCTGACCAAGTGGCGGCCGAGTCAGACAGCGGCCGGGAGACAGATCCCGGGGAGCTGACAGCGGATGTGGCAGTGTCGTCCATTCTTGCCACATCGAGTCAGGGAATTCAGGCTGCGTTGGAAGCTGACGCTAGCCTGAAAGCTCTCAAGGAGCAGGCAGCACAGCCTCCCTGGAAGTCAGACCACGAGCGGGTGGTCTGGGACCAGGGACGGCTGTACCGGGTAACGGTCCAGCAGGGTTCACCGGAGGCATGGCCCAGGGACCGACAGTTAGTGGTACCATATCCGTTCAGGGCGGAATTGTTGCAGATAGCACACGAGATTCCCATAGGGATCGCTAAAACCAGGGCCAGGCTAGCGCAGCATTTCTACTGGCCGGGAATGAGGACCGAGGTAATTGCCTACTGCCGTTCGTGTGACACCTGTCAGAGGGTGGAGAAGGCGGGGCGGCGCCCCAAAGCCCCACTGGTAACTCTGCCCATCATTTCTCTAGGGTGGCTGTGGATCTCATTGGACCTCTGTCCACTCCCAGTCACTCAGGAAAATGCTTCATATTAATGGTAGTGGACTATGCCACCCGGTACCCGGAGGCGGTAGCTTTGTCATCCATTCAGGCTGACAAAGTGGCCACTGCCTTACTGGAGATCTTCTCCAGAGTGAGGTTTTCCCAGGAAATGCTCACCGACCGAGCGACCCAGTTCATGTCACAGCTGATGGAGTCTCTCTGTAAGCAGGTACAGGTGCAACATCTGGTAGCCAGCCCGTATCACCCCCAGACCAATGTCCTGTGTGAGTGGTTCAATGGCACCTTAAAGCAGATGCTTAAGATGTTGGTTGACTCCCACGGGAGAGACTGGGAGCGGTATTTCACACACCTTCTATTTGCCTACCGGGAGGTTCCACAGGCCTCAATCCCCCATTGAGTTCTCCCCATTTGAGCTCCTGTATGGGCAACGTGTACAGGGGCTCCTTGCTCTGGTGAAGGAAGCATGGGAAGGAGATTTGGCCACCCCTGGAGTGTTGGTCATTGAGTATGTTGTGCGCTTCTGGGACAGAATGACGGCCTTGACACGGCTGGTGCATGACAATATGGCTCAGGCCCAAGCTGACCAGAAGCGGTGGTACGACCAGAATGCTTGTGAGAGGACCTACCAGGTGGGTCAAAAGGTGTGGATACTGGTCCCCGAACACAAAACAAGCTTCAGGCTGCCTGGGAGGGTCCATACCTCGTGCACCAACAGCTCAACGCTGTCACCTATCTGGTCACCCTGGACCACGCCCATGGAAGGAGGAAGATCTTCCACGTGAACATGATGAAGGCACATCATGAGCGGGAGGCTTGTGCCCACCCAGTGTGCAACCTTCCCGAGGAAGATGAGGTAGAAACCCTCCTGGATCTGCTCACCCAAGCCAAGGTGGGTGGATCCATCGAGGATGTGGGGGTTGGCCACCAACTCTTGGAGGACCAACGTTCCCAGCTGGGGGTCACCCTACACCCCTTTCGGGAGCTGTTCAGCAGCCTGCCCAGAAGGACTGAGGCAGCCGTCCATGATGTGAACACTGGCAATCACCCCCCGATCCGGCATTCAGCATATCGGGTCTCTCTCGAGGTGCAGCAGCACATGCGCCAAGAGATAGACGAGATGCTGAAGCTGGGGTGATCCAAGCGTCCAACAGCATCTGGGCTTCGCCTGTAGTCCTCGTCCCTGAAAAGGACTGAACTACGCGGTTCTGCGTGGAATACCGGGGGCTCAACACTGTGACGGTCACCGATGCATACCCAATGCCGCACATCGATGACCTGCTCGATCAGCTGGCCAGAGCCAAGTACCTGACCATCATAGTTCTGAGCAGGGGATATTGGCTCTGCCTTTATCACCCCATTTGGACTGTACAAGTCCACGGTGATGCCATTCGGCATGAAGAATGCCCCTGCCACTTTTCAGCGGATGGTCAACACGCTGCTCGAGGGACTGGAAGGGTATGCGACCGCATACCTGGATGACATTGCCATCTTCAGTCCCACCTGGGAGGATCACCTACAGCACCTGGTGCAGGTGTTAGGGCGGATCCAGAGAGCAGGCTTGACCATTAAGCCGGAAAAATGCCGGCTGGGTATGAGTGAGGTCCACTCCCTGGGACACCGGGTAAGTGGGGGAGCTCTGAAACCAGAGCCCGGGAAGGTGAATACCATCACATGCTGGCCCACCCCCAGGACCAAGAAGCAGGTGATGTCCTTCTTGGGGCCTGCCGGGTACTATAGGAGGTTTGTTCCACACTATAGTACCCTGGCCAAGCCCCTGGCGGACCTCACCAAGAAGAAGCTTCCCGTCGCAGTCGACTGGACAGTCACCTGTGAGACAGCTTTCCGGGCGCTCAAAACTGCCCTTTCTAGCTCTCCTGTACAACAGGCAGCTGACTTCACGCGGCCGTTCGTAGTACAGACTAACGACAGTGACTTTGGCCTCGGTGCTGTGCTCAGCCAGGTCAATACTAAGGGTCATGAACACCCGGCTTTATACCTGAGCCGGAAGCTCCTGCCGAGGGAAGTGGCCTATTCCATTATGGAGAAGGAATGTCTAGCAATTGTATGGGCCCTGCTGCATCTGCAGCCATACTTGTAAGGATGCCAATTCACCATGGAAACAGGCCACAACCCCCTCAGCTGGTTGCACACGGTCTCTGGGACAAATGGGAGGTTGCTACGCTGGAGCCTCGCTCTCCAGCAGTATCACTTCACCATTCGCCACCGAAGAGGCAGAGACCATGGTAACGCTGATGGGTTGTCCCGGCAAGGAGAAGGTGCGGACGGGCGCAGGGGGGAACACAGGAATATGATACCCCCTAGCGCCCTCTAAAGCAGGGAGGTGTGATGAGGGAACAGCCGCCATCTTTGATATGGGGCATAATGCTGGCCTCCTATCTGAGATTTGCCTGATGCCATTTTGTCTCCTATCAGAATTCCCCTTGTCACATGTCTGCAGGGACAGGAGCACTCCTAGCCCCCACCTTTTTCCTACCTGAATGAAAACCCTTTAGTAAGGTAATGGACTAGGCCAGTGTAGCGGGCAGATGGCACTTCAAAGATTGAATGAGGAAGCCATGCCAGCAGGGAGCAAGGAGATGCCTGAGGGCTCAATTAAGGTATACATGTCAGGTGGCTACAGGATACACGTCTATTGTCTTCTCAGCCGGACAGGCGCATAAAAATATCCTCATAGCCCTGAAGAAATTGTGCATCTGACAGTGCAACTCCTGGGTCAGTGAGGGTTCTGGAACCTGAGATATAGAGATCAGCCTCCCACAGCGATTGAATGGGTCCAAGTTTGATCCCTGTATGATCTTCAGGGAAGCTAGAGGATGGAGATTATTAGCCCACCCAGGTACAGGGGGGAGGGACACAGAAGGATTAAGAGCTGGGGACACATGGAGAGTGCAGACACACATGAGAAGATGATGATGAAATAAGGAACAGGGCATGCCAGCAAGAGGGGAGCAAGCACATGCTTTCTGGGGGCTGCCCGGCACTAGAAGTCTTGTACCTGTGAAACGCAGAGCTCCCCGGCCTCCACAAGCGACCTTCAACCTAGTAAATTGACCTCCAGCTTTATACCTCTAAGCCTTGTACTATTATTGTTATATGTTACTCTGACTGTAACTCTTGGTATATTTTTTCTGTATATTTCATGTAATTATCTAGTGCGCCCTTAAGGCAATTAAACCATAAATTAATTTTGGGCGGATCCTTTTATTCTGATTAGGAATCTTAGAATACCCGGCGTGGGTAACAGGGCAGTCTCCCCGGCGGCTATTTGCTCTAGGTGCAGTTCCCTTATTGGCCTGAGAGACAAAGGGGGCGCCAGAGAGCTGTGCCTGTGTAGTTACGTCACGGATTGGTGACGTGGGAGGAACCAGTGTCCTTCACAAAGACCAACACTTACTTTTATCTTGCATTGCAATCACAGCTATGCCTGTGACTGCAATGCACTCCTGCGGCCTCAATACGCTTCTGTGCGCATCTGTTATGACCTGGTGGTCAGGACAATAATGGACCTGGTGGTTAAGAGCACACGGAATGACCTGATAGTTACTGATAATAAAGGACGAGCTCTGGGACGTTGGAACTCTGCTGACCGCAATCCCTAATCCTATCAAACACACTAGAAATAGCCGTGGATTGCGCCTAACGCTCCCTATGCAACTCGGCACAGCCTAGGAAACTAGCTAGCCCTGAAGATAGAAAAATAAAGCCTACTTTGCCTCAGAGAAATTCCCCAAAGGAAAAAGCAGCCCCCCACATATAATGACTGTGAGTAAAGATGAAAATACAAACACAGAGATTAAATAGATTTAGCAAAGTGAGGCCCGACTAACTGAACAGACCGAGGATAGGAAAGGTTACTTTGCGGTCAGCACAAAAACCTACAAAAAGACCACGCAGAGGGCGCAAAAAGACCCTCCGCACCGACTCACGGTGCGGAGGCGCTCCCTCTGCGTCCCAGAGCTTCCAGCAAGCAAGAGAACAATAAAAATAGCAAGCTGGACAGAAAAATAGCAAACCAAAGAAATACAAGCTGGAACTTAGCTTCTGCTGGGAAGACAGGTCACAAGAACGATCCAGGAGTGAACAAGACCAATACTGGAACATTGACAGGTGGCATGGAGCAAAGATCTAAGTGGAGTTAAATAGAGCAGCAGCTAACGAATTAACCTCGTCACCTGTGGAAGGAAACTCAGAAACACCCACCAGAGGAAGTCCATGGACAGAACCAGCCGAAGTACCATTCATGACCACAGGAGGGAGCCCGACAACAGAATTCACAACACGCATCCTGGAGGACACATAGTGACCCTCGTATATAACACAGGTCGCTGCCTCACATACTTCCCCCCTCTGTTCAAACTTGTGGGGTTGAACATTTGTGATCATACAGGGAACTTGTGACAGGGCATCTGCATTTTCCTTTGACTTCCCTGCCCGATGTTCCACTGAAAAACTGAAGTTTTGTAGGGACAGAAACCATCTGGTGACCAGAGCATTCCTTTCCTTTGCGTTTCTCATCCAGACGAGGGGTGAATGGTCCGTTACTAAACAAAACTGACCCCAGAGCAAATAGTAATGTAGGGACTCCAAGGCCCACTTAATTGCCAAGCACTCCTTCTCCACTACGCTATAATTTTTCTCTGCCAGGGTAAGTTTCCTGCTCAAGTAGGTGACTGGATTCCCCTGTACCATAGCCAACTTCTTTCCTTTTAACAAGTCAATTAAAGGTGCTGATCAGCGGTAGTACCCAATGATGCTGAGGAACGCCATTACCTGTTTGATACTTAACGGCTTGGGACAGTTTTGAATGGCCTCGATCTTGTTTACTTGGGGTTTCAAAACCCCGCGGCCGATCACGTAACCTAAGTACCGGGTTTCCATGAGTCCTATAGCGCATTTCTTTGGGTTAGCTGTTAACCCTGCGATTCCGACTCTTCGCTGTTAACCCAGCCCCATAGCAGTAAACCCTGCTGCCGGCATTAACTCCTGTAAACTCAGGACCGTGGGAGAATGAAAGTGATTAGGTCACTGTGACAGAGCTTGAGTTCAGGTCATCAGCGAGCACAGACTCAGTGATGTCAACGCTAGTTATTGAGCCTGCGCCCGCTGCGTATCATTCATTCCCCATTAGGTTACAGCCGGGGCGGTCGCATTGGCACCACTCCCATTTGTAAACTGTACATTCCCAAGATATTGGTTACGGCGTGGGACTGACTGTATGCCGGACAGGTATGGGTATATTATTGGTTTATTATTACTTCTTTTTTTTTTACAGGAGATCGAGGGCGTCAATTGGATTAGCAGAAACAATAAAGATGTCAAAACTGTGTAGTGTATGATTTCATTAAAATACGTTATTCTTACTGTGTGGTGTTTATTTATCCCTTTACCAACTATAGGATTAGTATACAATCGATAGAGAGAAAATGTGACTGGCATTGAAAAGCTGTATATCAAAGCAATTTTACATGTGATCTTACTTGGAGTGGACACTATTGGCCTCTGATTGGCCTCATGGACACGTAGAAGCGCCTGTGCGCGAAACGGCCGTCGTCCTCCTCTGTCACTCCCCCCTGCTCCCTCGTATACTCCTGCCGATGCCGCATCATGTTTGTGAAGGCTTAAGTGCTAAATAAAGGAGATTTTTAGCTGAAGACAGATGGTGAGTGCTGCATTTCTTTCTTATACCTGTTCACTATAGGATTAGTATGGAGAGGTGTCTTATTGACACCTCTCCATTACTAAGCCAGGCTTAATGTCACCTTACAATAGGAAGGTGACATTAACCCCCTCCCACTTGCCACCTCTACAAGGCAAGTGGGAAGAACTGGGCAAAGCTCCAGAATTGGCGCATCTAATAGATGCGCCTTTTCTGGGCAACTGCGGGCTGCTGTTTTTAGATTGGGGAGGGCCCATATCCATGACCCTTTAACAGCATGAGAATAGCAGCCCACACCTGTGAGTTTTGCTGGTTGGTTCAAAAACATAGGGGGACCCCACATCGGGTTTTTTCATTTATTCATTCTCCCCTGCTCGCTAGCAGAGCAGGGGAGAAGGATGAAAGCCACATTCAGCACCCGGCACCAGGGAACAGCGGCCTACAGTAATGCTACTTCCCCGGCGGCCGTTCGTGCACACGGAGGACAGTGTGCACTGTTCTCCGTGTGCACCTGTGTGGCACGTTTTGCAGCCCGTGTGTCCAGGTTAAAATGGACATGTCTGCTTGTTTTGCACACGGATACACGATCCATGAAAACACGCTGACATGTGCATAGACCCATTCATTTGAATGAGTCTACGTGTGTCAGAGTCTCTGGTACGTGAGAAAACTGTCACCACACGTACCAGAGACACTGACGTGTGAAACCGGCCTTAGGTCGGTGTCCCACTGGCAACTGTAATGCTAGAAACTCGCGCGAGTCTCTGGCCTCAATACCGCTGCCGTCGGCGGTTCGGACCGGAGCGTTCAACTGCATAGAAATACATGCAGCCGCACACTTGGGTCCCAAGCGCCAGCGGCAGTGCCGGGTATTGAGATGAGTTTCTCGCATTGCAGTTGAAAGTGTGACCCCGGCCTTAATATGTATGCGGCAGCCATGTGTAAACGAATTGTACAGTAAAGACGAAGCTTTTGGCCCAGACCCAAGGACTTCTGTCTTGCTTGTCACCAGAAGCGGTCACATGGACGATGGACGAGGAGGTAACGAGGGTTCCTGAAGCAAAAATGAGTAAGGAACATACTCTAAGGCTGCCGTCACACTAGCAGTATTTGGTCAGTATTTTACATCAGTATTTGTAAGCCAAAACCAGGAATGGAACAAATAGAGGAAAAGTATAATAGAAACATATGCATCACTTCTGCATTTATCACCCACTCCTGGTTTTGGCTACATATACTGATGTAAAATACTGACCAAATACTGCTAGTGTGACGGCAGCCTAACACAACACCCATTCCATCCAGACAGCCATTTAGAAGAGGAGTTTCAAGGTAACCAAAACTCAGTTCCAGCCCACAGCAAACGACACGGGCGCCCCGGCCTTGCTTCACTGCGATTGACAGCAAAGACACAACATCAGACTGCACTCAGATGTCATCCCGATTCCCACTGCAGTCCAATATACTCCGAGACAGGCAATAGAGAAGATGGAGAAATTAATTTTTCTAATTCCTCTGCACCTGTGCTGCAATTCGGGTCATTAGCATATTGCATCTCATGTCATATGCTAGTCTGTTTCCAGCCTGACGGTATGTGCACATGTAGAATGGTCCACTGCGGATTTCTCCGCAGTGGATTTGATAAATCTGCAGTGCAATAACACCTCGTTTTTACTGCGGATTTATAGCGGATTTACCGCGGTTTTTGTGCGGATTCCACTGCGGTTTTACACCTGCGGTTTTCTATTATGGAGCAGGTGTAAAACTGTAGCGGATTCCGCACAAAGAATTGACATGCTGCGGAATGTAAACCGCTGCGTTTCCTTGCGTTTTTTTCCGCAGCATGGGCACAGCGTTTTCCGTTTCCCATAGGTTTGCATTGTACTGTAAACTCATGGGAAACTGTTGCGGACCCGCTGTAAAATCCGCATCGTGTGCACAGAGCCTTAAAGGGATTGTCCAGTCTAAAATGAAAAGTCTGCAGTCACTCTGTGTATCTAGTGGGGACGGCCTCGCTTAGTATGCATATCACATACCTGTTCCCTTGGCAGAGAGTGGCAAACCTCCGCAGAACACAGTGCGTACTCTGGGAGGATTCAAAGGTTTGCAGTCACGCAGAGTGACTGCAGACGTTTCATTTTAAAGCAGACATTCCCTTTAACTAGGTTGTAAAATGCCAAAAACATTTTCAGGAAAATTGGCAACTATGTAAAACGCGAGTGATATGCGTTATCACTGATAATATTAGCGTATGGTGGGGTGTCATCACATTCTGTGTGTAAAAGCATTATGTTATACTAGGGATTTCATGAATGCAAAGAAAAAGAAATCACAAAATCTTTGGATAATGATGCTGCATACATTGATATAGTAAGGCCTTATTAACACTTCACTGATATTTTTCTGTCCATAAAAAGGACCGTTTTCACCAGCGTGATTTCATTTTTATTTTTCATTGGTCAACTGACTTAAATGAGTGAGTAATGCCTGCAAAATAAACCAAAATGGAATGTGTCTCCATTTTCTTTCCTTTTGTAATGTGCACCATTGGTCATCAAAAAAATAAGTGTGCGTGTGAAAAGAGGCAAAGAATATAATGGGAGTCATTTATGAAAATCTATCTGATAGTAACGTCTCATTCAGGCGTCAGGTTTTTCTTTGCGTCCTAATCGTGGAGAGTCTATGGGTCTGTGAAAAAATCAGACAGAACTCAGATGCCATCCGAGTGTAATTCGAAAAAAGGAGCAGATTCTGACCTGCGTTTTCTGCCAAGAAATTCAGAATCTGCACAGGAAATTCCACAGGAAAATCTGCAACGTGTGCACATACCCTGACGGACTGTTAAGAATGTGTTCCGAGTTTTCATCAGCTTTCCTCGTACTTGAAAAATGAAAAAGTTTCTCCACCTTTTCTTAGGCTATGTGCACATGTTGCGGATTGGTGATTTTTCCTCTCTGTTTTTGCAAAATCTGCAAGTAAACCGCGGATATGCAGCAGATTTACCACGGTTTTTGTGCGTTTTTGTGCGGATTCTACCTGCGGATTCCTATTGAGGAGCAGGTGTAAACCGCTGCGGAATCCGCACAAAGAATTGACAAGCTGTGGAAAAAGCACCATTGCGTTTCCGCGCGTTTTTTTTCTGCAGCATGTGCACTGCGGATTTTTTTTCCATACTTTTACATGAGTCTGTAGAACGCATGAAAACAGCTGCAGATCCGCAGCATCAAATCCGCAGTGGATCCGCAGCAAAATCCGCAACGTGTGCATATAGCCTGAGGGTATGCGCAGACGATCAGTAGACGCTGCGGGTTGGACGCTGCATACTTGTTACAGCATAGTGGATGAGATTTTGAAAAACCCCATGCCCACTATGCGTGCACAGACGCCTGCGGCTCACCCTCGAAGACTGACGTGTGGCGCGTCTCTCCAGACCACAGCATGTCAATAAGGCCGGGGACACACACAACGTATAAAAAAAACGGTCCGTTTTTGACGGACGAGAATCACACAAATGTTACCAAAACAGTGATCCGTGTGCAGTGCGAGGATGCGATTTTCTCGCATTAAATGATCCGTGTGACATCCGTGTGACATCCGTATGACATCCGTATGGTGAGATTTTCTCACACACTTGCAAAATGAGCAAATAATGGCTGAGCCTTTCCTGTCACCTGCCCAATGCCTGAGAATTTCTCGCAAGTCACACTGATGGTCCATGTGCTGTGCTATTTTTTCTCACCCCCATAGACTTTCATTGGCGATTCTCGGCCAAGAAACGATGACAATCGCAGCATGCTGCGATTTCACTTGGATCCTGAATACGGCCGAGAAAATATCGGATGATGGGAGCTGCCCCATTGATTAACATTGGGACGAGTGCTATGCGATTTTTTATAGCATTGCACTCGTCCGTATTAGGCCGGCTTCACACTCAGCGTATGAAAATACGGTCCGTTTTTTACGGCCGTAATACGCTGAAAAGTCCCCAAAATAGTGGTCCGTAGCTCCTCCGTAGGCAGGATGTTTCAGCAATTTTTGCGCATGGCATCCTCCGTATGTAATCCCTATGTCATCCGTACTGCGTGTTTTTATCGCAGGCTTGCAAAACCGACATACGGCTATACAAGGGATCCATGTGTTAAAAAAAAACCAAACATACATACTGTTATATATATATATATATATATGTCAGTAGACACATATGTATATATATTAATATTTCATCCAGCGCGATATAGCAGAAAGCCGGTAATTCAATTGCCGGCTTTTGCTTTCTCCTTCCTAAACCCGACATGATATGAGACCTGGTTTACATACAGTAAACCATCTCATATCCCCATTTTTTTTTTGCGTATTCCACACTACTAATGTCAGTAGTGTGTCTATGCAAAATTTGGCCGTTCTAGCTAGTAAATTAAAGGGTTAAATGGCGGAAAAAATTGGCGTGGGCTCCCGCATTGGTTTTACTATTCTCTTTTGTGTCTTCAGGTTTCTTGGTGGTGTGTGAACATGATCATACAGACTTGTTCACTGTGCAAGTAGCCCATGTGTTCCTGTTTCCATAATTGTTCTCTTGTGTCTACAAGACTGGGGAGTTCCACCACTCCTCTTGGGCTATCTGCACAAAAGCTGTTCTACCCTGTATGCACACATGGATTTTTCCTCTCTGAACCCTGTTCACACAGGTTATATACAGATGATCAGGTTTTTAAATACATCAGATAGGGATTGCATACATTAGTTAGGACTGCTCTGATAAGGGTATACCGTGAAGATTGGTATACCCAATCTTGGTATAACCCTTTAATTTACTAGCTAGAACGGCCAAATTTTGCATAGACACACTACTGACATTAAGACACAAAAGAGAATAGTAAAACCAAAAACACTCAGTTTGAAAAAAATTTGCAGTAATCCGCAAGTGCTAGTAAAAGATGTAAAAAACAGGGTATTTGGTTGATACGTTTTTTGCAAAAAATGTATACTAAGCTGCTCTACCAAACTTCACGGTATACCCATATCAGAGCAGTCCTAACTAATGTATGCAATCCCTATCTGATGTATTTAAAAACCTGATCATCTGTATATTACCTGTGTGAACAGGGTTCAGAGAGGAAAAATCCATGTGTGCATACAGAGTAGAACAGCTTTTGTGCAGATAGCCCCAGGGCTGCCACTAGAAATTTCGGGGCCCCATACTGGCAAAATTTTCGGGGCCCCCTTGAAACTCCGCCCAGGCTCCACCCCTGCTCCGCCTCCAGGCTCCACCCCTCGAACTGTCCACAGTCCCACCGCTCTCTCTTGGAAAATCTCCACTTCTCACCTATCACACATTGACAGTTCCCATCACCAGATCACACATATAGCCGGCAGCTTTTGTTTTGGCCAAAAGATATTTTAAGCCGCCACCATAACACGGTAGACACTTTTGGTCGGGCCCTTCTCTGCTGTAACCTATTAAATATTTGTTAAAATATGCAATACAATTTAGGTATATTTTTATTTATTTTTCAATTTTTAAAATGACCAATAATATCACATACAAGGAACAAATACCACAGCACTATGACCAGACCACATATTACCACCACAGTGATCGAATAATATAAAATACAAGGAACAAATACCGCTACACCATGACCAGACCGCATATTACCACCAATGACTGAATACTACAATACTGATCAGTAATAAAAAAAAACCCCACAATACTATCACCATCAGTGCCATTATACACAGGAGATCTGTTCTTAGTATGCAGTGTCTGTGTAGAGGTAATACAGTGATCACCGGTGACATTGTACACAGGAGCTCTGTATATAATGTATAGGTAATACAGTGATCACTGGTGACATTGTACACAGGACCTCTGTATATAGTATACAGTGTATAGTGTCAGTGTATAGGTAACGCTGACTCACCAGTGACGTCTCTAGGTGAAGTCCTTCATCTTTCATCCAGCACAGACCGCCATCACTTCATCCAGCCTGGACTCGTCTCTGCAGGAAATAACACAGTTATCTCGAGTTCTGCTTGTAGAACACATTACTTAATTTTCCCAGCCTTTACATTACACCACATGAAGAACGCAACACAGTATCACTCTACACAGTAACAGGACCGCCCCCCCATTTAAAACAGTATACTCAAAAAATAAAATAAATGCATCACTGCAATAATAATATCCCTTAATTAGCTCCTATGGTAATATTCGCCATCCTAGCCCCCGTGTGTCTCATTCCTGGCGTCAACCATATGTTCTCCCATCCTGCCCCATATGATCTCCCCATCCTGCCCCATCTGTCTCCATCGTATCCATCCTGCCCCATCTGTCTCCATTCTGCCCCATCTGTTTCCAATCCTGCCCCATCTGTGTCCAGCACTCTGCCCCATCTGTGTCCAGCACTCTGCCCCATCTGTGTCCAGCACTCTGCCCCATCTGTGTCCAGCACTCTGCCCCATCTGTGTCCAGCACTCTGCCCCATCTGTTTCCAATCCTGCCCCATCTGTTTTCAATCCTGCCCCATCTGTGTCCAGCACTCTGCCCCATCTGTGTCCAATCCTGCCCCATCTGTGTCCAGCACTCTGCCCCATGTTTCCAATCCTGCCCCATCTGTGTCCAGCACTCTGCCCCATCTGTGTCCAGCACTCTGCCCCATCTGTGTCCAGCACTCTGCCCCATCTTTTTCCAATCCTGCCCCATCTGTGTCCAGCACTCTGCCCCATCGGTGTCCAATCCTGTCCCATCTGTGTCCAGCACTCTGCCCCATCTGTTTCCAATCCTGCCCCATCTCTGTCCAGCACTCTGCCCCATCTCTGTCCAGCACTCTGCCCCATCTCTGTCCAGCACTCTGCCCCATCTCTGTCCAGCACTCTGCCCCATTTGTTTCCAATCCTGCCCCATCTCTGTCCAGCACTCTGCCCCATCTCTGTCCAGCACTCTGCCCCATCTCTGTCCAGCACTCTGCCCCATCTCTGTCCAGCACTCTGCCCCATCTCTGTCCAGCACTCTGCCCCATCTCTGTCCAGCACTCTGCCCCATCTCTGTCCAGCACTCTGCCCCATCTCTGTCCAGCACTCTGCCCCATCTCTGTCCAGCACTCTGCCCCATCTCTGTCCAGCACTCTGCCCCATCTCTGTCCAGCACTCTGCCCCATCTCTGTCCAGCACTCTGCCCCATCTCTGTCCAGCACTCTGCCCCATCTCTGTCCAGCACTCTGCCCCATCTCTGTCCAGCACTCTGCCCCATCTCTGTCCAGCACTCTGCCCCATCTCTGTCCAGCACTCTGCCCCATCTCTGTCCAGCACTCTGCCCCATCTCTGTCCAGCACTCTGCCCCATCTCTGTCCAGCACTCTGCCCCATCTCTGTCCAGCACTCTGCCCCATCTCTGTCCAGCACTCTGCCCCATCTCTGTCCAGCACTCTGCCCCAGCACTCTGCCCCATCTCTGTCCAGCACTCTGCCCCAGCACTCTGCCCCATCTCTGTCCAGCACTCTGCCCCAGCACTCTGCCCCATCTCTGTCCAGCACTCTGCCCCATCTCTGTCCAGCACTCTGCCCCATCTCTGTCCAGCGTTCTTCCCTGGGCCCCCCGGATCTCCGCTCTCAAGGAAAAAAAAAAAAAAAAGTTCTTACCTGGCCGTGCTCCTGCGGCGGGCGAAGTTCTCTGTCTCCACGCAGCTGCAGCGTGCACTCGTCGGCGACTGACAATGACGTCAGACGCCGGCGACATGCACGCACGCTGCGGCTGACGTCAGCTGCCAGCCTCAGATTGGCTGGCGGCTGTTAACTATTGACGTGCGGGCCCGCACCTGCACGTCAATAGCTTTGAACAGCTGCAGCATCGACGCTAAGGGCCCGGTTAGCCTGCGGCTGCTGGTAGGGGCCCGGTGAGATGAGACGGGGCCTGATGCGGGCCCACTCTGCCCACCGGGCCCGATACGCCAGTCACGGCCGTCATGCCCTGATGGCGGCCCTGTAAAATGCTCACATATATACATACAGTATACCAGTATATGACGTCTTCTCACGCATTATAGGTGAGGTGTGTTATTAAAGATAATTCATAAAAATACACACATGCATTGTGTGCTGGTATTAGGGTACTGAGTGCAGCACTCCTCTGTAGACATGGCATCTCTACACTGATAGAACTATAATATATATACATACATACACACACTGTACATTACGTACAATATATACTACAGATACAAGGATCATATATATATATATATATATATATATATATATATATATATATATACACACACACACTGTACGCTATACATTAACTACACTATATACTGCAGATACGCTATTACATATACAAGGATCATCTCCAGTATATCCATACACTTATTTACAAACAAGAAAATACATACACTGCACACTACACTATATATTACATACACTATATACACATAGTATTATATATACTTACCTATCCTGCAGGGCCTTCACCACCTGCACCATTATCCCAGGACAGCAGACAGCCAGGGCAGAAGTCAGTAGGAGCCCCCAGCACAGCAGGAGACTATAATAAGAGCGGCTGCTTCCTCTTCCAGTGCACACTCTTGGTCACCCCCTCCCCCGGTCCCGACTGCAAGTGATGAGTACAGGGAGACTTCCTGCACAGCAGTTTCCTAGCACTGGTGTTATGGAGGGACAGTGTAGTGTGGGGCCCTGCCGGCAGCTTGATCCCACAGGAATAGTGGGGCCCCGGGGTCCCTCCTGAAGCCCAGTGAAGCCCTAGTTCTGGAGCCACTAGGAGGCAGCACCACAGAATTGCTGACCTTTACTGGCTTCAATCTCTTCCTGCAGAGCTCCGGTCACTGCTGCTGTTCTGTTCTGGACTAGGTGAGGGTGAGAGAAGATGGAGGCGGCACCGAGCTCTGCACAGAGCAAAAGCCCAGGTCCTTGTGCAGCGTCTGCTGCAGTGAGTGCGGCCACATCAGGCAGGAGCGATGCAATCACCTCATAATGCCTCCAGCCCAGCAGGAAAAGAGGTGGGGCCCAAAGTGTATGAGACATGCTGACTGCGTGTCTGGTCAGTCCGGGCCCCCCCTCCTTGCCTCTCCTCTCCGGGCCCCTTACACATGTAATGTAGTGATGGGACTTCGGGGTTTTTTTTGGGGAATCGGCTCTTTCGGCTCGGCTCAGCAAGAAGAGCCGGCTCTTTCGGCTCTTGAATCGGCTCTTCAGTAATCTCACCAAAATAATGACACAAAACCTTCTAGTTAACAGATTAATATTGTTTATATTATTTTTCATTATAAGAACATCAAACAAATGCAAAAAATGTGCAAAACAGCAGTATAACTTAATAGTGAAACATTTTTAGAAGGTCATTAGGACAAATTGGCATTAAGAAACACTAAGTGCCTCAGTTTGGACGGGCTGATCCGGTTTCTTCTCTCTGTGATTATCTGCCCTCTTTTGGAGAAAATTCTCTCTGAAGGGACTGATGTTGCTACTGAACACAGGGCAGGATGCCAATAAAGGCTTCTTTCACACTAGCGTCGGGCTCGGCCTGTCGCAGTGCGTCGGGCCGAGGTTACCGACGCTAGCGTTGTCTCCGCCGCACAACGGGTGCAGCGGATGCTGCTTTTCAGCGCATCCGCTGCCCCATTGTGAGGTGCAGGGAGGTGGGGGCGGAGTTCTGGCCGCGCATGCGCGGTCGGAAAGACGATCCGTCGGCTGCAAAAAACGTTACATGGAACGTTTTTTGCGGCCGACGGTCTGCCACAACACGGCGCAACCGTCGCGCGACAGTTGCGACGTGTGGCAATCCGTTGCGTAATGTTAGTCAATGGAGAAAAAAACGCATCCTGCAAACACTTTTGCAGGATGCGTTTTTTCTGCAAAATGACGCATTGTGATGGATTGCAGTTAACGCTAGTGTGAAAGTAGCCAAAGATGTAAGAAGACAGTGCATGAGGACAAGTGAAACTTGAGCTGTGACTGGCTGCTCTGTGGTCACATGTTCTGCCTTCATTTACATCCTGCTTCTGTATTGGCCGGGTGAATGAGATAACACTGAGCTGCTGCCGACTCCTCTCCTACAGGACTGTCAGCAGCAGCTTTCCTCTCTCCCCCTCCAGCACACAGTCTCTCCTGGCTCCTCTCCTCCCCCTCCACCACCAGGCTGAGGGAAGGGAGGAGAGCAGAGAGCCACTAGATAACAAGCGGCTCACTGATAGGTGCCGGCTCATATCGTTCACAGTGAAGAGCCGGCTCTTTGAGTCGGCTCGTTCATGAACGTCACATCACTAATGTAATGGCTGTAATGCCCTGATGGCGGCCCTGGATAGCCCAAGAGGAGTGGTGGATAAACTCCCCAGTCTTGTAGACACAAGAGAACAATTATGGAAACAGGAACACATGGGCTACTTGCACAGTGAACAAGTCTGTAGGAACATGTTCACACACCACCAAGAAACTCGAATCTCGGCTTCAGGAAAATGGCCGCCGCGATGTCCATCTGCGCACGCGTGGCATCCCGCGGCCATTTTCCTGAAGCCCCGGGAAGCAGGAGACTCCATCTGCACACGCGCGGCCTCAGGAAGATGGCCGCGCCCACCGAGAAACCGCTGAATAGCGGCGAGCGCGCTCTTTTTCTACAGCTGCGCAGTGCATTCAGCACTTGCGCATGCGAGAAGCACTACGCCACCAACGGGAACATAAGCAAGATGTGGGGGAGAAACAGCGCTGTGACCACGCCCATCTGACCAGACCAGCCTGATTGACAGGCGAAAAAGGCCACTTTTGTAAGGTATTTCGGCAGCATAGGTGGGGAATCGGGACAAAAAAATACCCTATTGTAAAGCACAGCACAGGCCCTATTTAACGGTATTTTTATCTCCTACTGAAAAAACGGGGTGACAGGTTCCCTTTAATATTAGGTCATGTTCACGCGTTCAGTATTTGGTCAGTATTTTACATCAGTATTTTTAAGCCAAAATAAAGAGGGGGAGCAATCAGAGGAAAAGTATAATAGAAACACGTAATCACTTCTGTACTTATCACCCACTCCTGGTATTGGCTTACAAATACTGAGGTAAAAAAAGGGACCAAATACTGAATGTGTCCATAGACCGGAGACCTGCAGTCCGGCCTGGACATTGTGGTTGTAACACAGACTGTAAAATACAGCTGTGTGAATGACCCTCAGGCCTCCATTACATGTCCGTGTTTGAGCTATGTGCGGCATCCATTTTCTTCACAGATACAACACGTACCCATTATAATCTATGGTGCTGCACACATGTCCGTTTTTTTACAAGCAGCAATCCAAGCTGTCTAACAACAGCGAGACATGGAGCTGATGGGAATCGAGCATATTTTTCAAGCACGCCTACTTCACTCGGTTAGCACCCGAGCATGCCGAGATAATACCTTACTCGAGCACGCTCGCTCATCACGATGTATAAAATGTCCACGTTCCGACGATCGATGCTTGTCCCAGCAGTTGGACACCCTTAGGCTTCTTTCACACTTGCGTCGGTATGGGTCCGTCGCTAAGCGTCGGCGCTACGTAAAGATGCACGTGAAAATGTGGCACAACGTAAGCAGCGGATGCAGTTTTTCAACGCATCCGCTGCCCATTCTAAAGTCCGGGGAGGAGGGGGCGGAGTTCCGGCCGCGCATGCGCGGTAGGAAATGGTGGACGTGACGTACGAAAAAACGTTCTCTTGAATGTTTTTTCGCTGCGACGGTCCACCAAAATACGACGCATCCAGTGCACGACGGACGCGACGTATGGCCATATGTCGCGATCCGTCGGCAATACAAGTCTATGGGGGAAAAAACGCACATTTGCAGGATCCGTCTTTTTCCCAAAACGACGGATTGCGACGGACGTCACACGACGCAAGTGAGAAAGAATCCTAAGATCAATGTTCTTTTCACCGGATAAACCCTTTAAGCAAAGTAGTAGCTGTATCTGCAGTCCTATGTAAAAATGCTGTGACATCACAACAAAGTGTGACGACTAACAATGTTGGGCTCTGCTACATCACGTTGTAGAAGGTAATAAGTTGGGTTTGTGGGTGTTACCAGCACTGACAAGGGTGTGGAGAAGGGAGAGATACATTATAAAGGGAGGGTGGGAGAAACTAAGTGACACAAAGGAACTTTACACAGAGCAGTTTCCAAAGGAAGAGAATTCAGATGAGTAGGAACGTTCAGCCCAAATCAGACCGACAGGCGAGAATGCCCCAGCGACTACAGGCAGACTGGTGAGAGGGGCTTCAGCCATGTCTGGGGGTCCCAGGTGGAGCTATCCCTCGGGATTCCAGGTGAGGAGATTGGGGGTGGGTGGGGAGGATTCTGGAGCCCCCAGTCCACTCTGCTCTCCCAGAGTCCAGACTGATCTATCAGCTGCTGACTGAGCAGCCCATAATGCAGACTCAGCTGGGGGAGAATCTGCAGAGCAGGGGTTCAAGGTCTGCACAGCATTGTGCCATGGTTAATGTGTCAGCAGCTTGTTTTCATGTAGATCGGGTGTATATTTCCTAATATTAAACATAATTGGTGTGGGGGCGCTGATCAGAAGTCAGTTGAATAAATAATAATAATAATTATTATTATTAATTATTCTGTAAGGTTAATATTTAAAAATCATAAAAACTTAATTTTCCAGGATTTGCAGTGAATGAGTCAGATTGACAGTTTGGAAAATAAATCTAAAATTACATAAAATAAAGCATATCCTTTACAGATCCTATCTTTCTACTTTCTAGATCTCTGCTTGCTGACAGTCAAGGCAAACAGTCTTGCCTACATTTTAGAGGCTGAACACCAGCACAGACCAAAGAGTTTATATTGCATGTTGGTTTTTTTTTTTTTTTTTTCTTTCTTCCTCCACTCCTTGACCTGACTGCAGCCTGTGAATATAACCATAGGCCATGTGCCCACTGAGTGTTTTGTTTTTATTTATTTTTTTTTATGAATTTTTGATGCTATGTTTTTCGTCATAAATGCAGTGTCTTACATTTCCAGCAAAGTGGATGGGATTTATAGAGACCTCATACACATTGTGTTTCTTTTTTACTCCGTGTAAACTGATCTCTGATGTGTTTCTTCAAATCCACAACACGTCACCTTCTCTTGAGGGTACGCTGAGTTTTGTAGATTTTTTTTTTTTTTTTTTTTCCTTTAGACTTGCATTAGACGCAGGTAAAAAAAAAAAAAATTTGTTTTTGCGTTTGCGCTGAAGCATTAATCCGTAATGCACACATGACTAAATCAATAAAGCTTTGTCAAATCCAAATACCAAGAAGCAACGTAAAAAAAAAAAGCCAAACACTCAAATGAAATGAAAAAAGCACAAGTAACCTAATTTACTGAATATGTGCATTAAATTTGCAACATGAAAAGCCCAATGTGGGAACGTAGCCTAATGTTTCTTTTAATGGCGTAAATGGCCCGGTCTTTGTGTTCATGATTTTCATAGGGCGCAGTCAGACGGCTGTATAAATCAGAGCAAGATCGGAACACAGTGCCCAGGACTGGCCGGCAGCTCTTCTCACTGGAGCGTAACAACTGCATAGAAACGCATGAAGCGGCCAAACTACGGAAGGAAGAGCCGCCGACCCGTCTGAACTGCGTTCCGATCTTACTTTGATTTCGGCTACTTAAAAATCAGCCCCATTCTCATCAAGAAAAGTGGGATGATTTTCTATTTATTTTTTTTTCTCACTTGTCATCCGTGTGCCGTCTGTATAAAATCCGTTTTTTACTAATTTTTTATAGGACCATTTACAATTTCCTATATTACAGAATTGTCATGTATCCCGAAAAATCGGCTACCATACTAATGGTCCGTATAGCACCTGATTTTTTTTTTTTTTTTTTTTTTCTCGCACTGTACTTATTTTGGAGTCCACTTTCAGCATGCTACGATTTTCTCACATGCCAAAAACGGCAGAGAAAAAAATTATGCAGATCTGCCCTGCCTCATTGCATAACATTGGTCCTAGTGCAATTCCTTATTTTATCGAAATTGCGCTCGTCTGATTTATAAGCTAGTGTGAGAAAACAATCATATGTCTGATATCACAACAGAACTGTTTGCTACTAATGTTTTGAGTTCGCAGAATATTATTCACAGTGGTCAAACTTTTCACAAACCCTCAATTGTGCAAAGTATTTGGGTTAATACAGGATTTAATTTTCTGGATGTAAATGAGGTTTTCATTCATTAACAGCAAGTAGAAAGACCTGTTTAAAGGGTCTCATTGTGGATACTCCTCAAAGCCGATTTTACATGTTCAACATGGACTGGCCAAGTATTTTCAGAACTTGGTTGAAGGGTCTAGACATCATTGCAAGTATGGTACTTTGACACGGATAGAACACAAATCTGGAAAAACCAGACGTCTGAAAAGGGCCTGACTGTACATCCATATGGATCAGACATACTACACAATTTGGGCTTGTTCACATGACTGGATTTTCAGTCCAAGTGCTATCTGTGAAAAAAATGGACCACACTTTGACCAATGTTATTCAATGGTGTAGTGCAGATGAGTGATTTTTTTTTTTTTTTTTTTCCACTGACTGCACCTTGCGCTAGTTTCTTCCCTGAGACTCCTCCATTCAAGTCTAAAAATGGACGCCGTAGTGAGCCACAGTCAAGCATCCGATTTTTATGGATAGATTGCAATTGTGTAACATAGGACACTCATGGTATGTGCACATGCTGCGGAACGGCAGCGTTTCCGCAGCTGTGGATCCGCAGCGGTTTCCCATGAGTTTACAGTACCATGTTAACCTATGGGAAACGAAATCCGCAGTGCACATGCTGCGGGAAAAAATGCGCGGAAACGCAGCGGTTTATTTTCCGCAGCATGTCAATTCTTTGTGCGGATTCCGCTGCGGTTTTACACCTACTCCAATAGAAAACTGCAGGTGTAAAGCCGCAGCAGAATCTGCAGTTGAAACCGCGATAAATCCGCACGAAAAACCGCAGCGGTTTTTCCAAATCTGCAATCCCTAAGGGTATGTGCACACGTATTCTGGTGGACTGCAGATTGCGGATTTGGAAAAACCGCAGTGCAAAACCGCTGCGGTTTTTCCTGCGGATTTATTGCGGTTTCTACCGCGGATTCCGCTGCGGCTTTACACCTGCAGTTTTCTATTGGAGTAGGTGTAAAACCGCAGCGGAATCCGCACAAAGAATTGACATGCTGCGGAAAATAAATCGCTGCGTTTCCACGCAGTTTTTTACGCAGCATATGCATTCCGGATTTCGTTTTCCATAGGTTTACATTGTACTGTTAACTCATGGGAAACTGCTGCAGAAGCGCTGGGGATCCGCAGCAAAATCCGCATCGTGTGCACATATCCTAAACGATTAATAGCTGCTGAGTAAAACTTATTGTATACAGGTGAGAAACAAAAATTGTCCCAATTTTCTGGATGAAACTCTCAACAATTGTTTACATGCTTGTGTAAACCTACACTTACAGTGGATTTCACCCTTTACATTGCAAAGGGCAAAATCCAAGATTAGAAGATTGAAGAAAGGCAAATGTTGTCTGTCTTCAAAAAAGGAAAGAAGACAGAGCCAGGAAATAACAGGCCAATGAGCCTTATTTCTATACCAGGAAAGATCCTTGAACAAGTTATTTAACAGCATGTATGTAAATACTTGGATAAGAATACGGTAATTAACCAGAGCCAGCGTGTGTGTGGCAAACAAGTCATGCCAGAAAAATCTACCGTATATACTCGAGTATAAGCCGAGATTTTCCCGTCTCCCATGACAGCACACATGAGAGAGGGGATCCGCCCAGTCAGGACAGGAAACCTACTGAAATAAAAGGGCGGTACCTCTCCCTCGCTTCAGTTGGGTTTCCTGTCCTGAGGGAAACCCTTGTACTGAATGTACAGCGGTACGTTGATGGAAGATTCCACTCACCCACTCCTGTCCCGGCTCTGGAAGAACAGGCAGAATGCCTGTAGGCTGGCCTTCAGGGTGTGGAAGCGCCGTTCGCAGGTCCTGGGGCCTTGGCGCACGTGCGGGCGTTTGGCAGCGCAGTCCAGAGTCCTGTGGCTCTTCTGCGGCTGCCACGCCGCTCTCTTCCCCCTCTGCTGCCGCCGGCTCTGGTTTCCGGGTGCGCGGCGGTGATGCGCGCGGGGCATGCTGGGAGTAGGCGCGGCCTCGTGACGTCGCCGCTGCGCGCCGGATCCAAGATGGCGGCGCCCATGAACAAGCGCTGCGGCGTCTCAGGAATCCCCTGGCGGTCTCCGGTGGGCGCAGAGGCGGGGGAAGGGCAGTAATTGGTACCGGAGGAGGCGGTGAGCAGAGTGGATCACCCTTTAAAAGGGTGTGAATCCACAAGAAAAGTGCTCACATATACAGAGCTCCACTATGGAAGACTGTATGGAGCAACACTCAAACTCTTCACCGCAGCAGCAGCAGGAAAACTTATCAGGAGTTATGTCTGCTCACCAGCATGCTAGGAGAAGAAGCGGCAGCCGTCCGGATCGGAAATCACAGGACTCCTCAGCTTCTAGGAGAGACGTTATCCGTACTCCAGATTAGCCTCAAAAGCCGGTACCCTTGAGTGTCAGCGGGTGGTGAGTGATCTTCGTGAATGTCACATGGTGTTAATGGGCTACATATCTCTGCTTGTTTATCAGACGCCGAGGAAGGCTAGTGCCAAGTCCAAGAATAAAGAATGTGCCCTCTGCAAAGCCCCGCTAGCAGTCCAATGGCAGAAAAGCCTCTGTGCGGACTGCATTCAAAAAACTATTCAAGATGAAACCCCTGACTTTGCCGCTAGCCTCAGGGCCATGATTAGAGCAGAGGTTAAAGGGTCTTTAAAATCAGCCCTTAAAAAGAGAAGTGGCAAGGCCTTAGAGACTGTTCCAGATTCTGATACCCCTCAATCTGATGAGGAATATCAAGAAAGACCTCTGTCTCCTTGTTCATCCTCTTCTGTACTCTCGGGCTCCTCTTCGGATAGTGATGTTGGGGGCCGACCATGCTTCCTAACTGAAAACACAGATAAACTAGTTAAGTCTGTTAGGGCTACAATGGGCCTTAAGGACGAGAAGGAGTCCAGATCTGTAGAGGACGTTATGTTCGGTGGTTTGGAGGAGAAGAGGAAGCGTACCTTCCCTGTAAATAATAGAATTAAAACCCTTATAGAAAAGGAGTGGAAGAAGCCTGAAAAGTCGGGTAGTCTTCCCTCAGCTTCCAAGAGACGTTATCCTTTTGATGATAAGGATTCAGAAATATGGGACAAAGCCCCCAAAATTGATGGTGCAGTGGCCAGATCTTCTAAGAGGTCTTCCCTTCCCTTGGATGATTCAGGCATCCTTAGAGACCCTCTGGATAAAAAGGCCGATGCTTTTTTAAAACATGCCTGGGAGGCAGCCGCAGGGGGTTTAAAGCCGGCAATAGCTGGTACATGTGTTGCCCGCTCCCTTATAGTCTGGCTGCAACAATTAGAAGATCAATTAAACTCTAGAGTGCAGAGAGATGAAATTCTAGCCAATATGGCAATGGCACAAGGAGCAGCGGCCTTTATAGCGGATTCCTCAGCCGACTCTGTTAGACAATCCCGCTGCCCTAGCTGCAAGTCTAACGCGGCAAGACGTGCCTTGTGGTTGAAGGGGTGCCCAGGGGACTTACCCTCAAAAAATAGACTCTGTTCCATTCCGTGCGACGGCAAATTCCTCTTCGTCAGAAACTGGAGGACATTTTAGAGAAAGCTGGCGACAAGAAAAAAGGTTTCCCCCGTTTTCCAGTGGATATTAGACGGCCTTATTTTCGGAGAGGAAAATTTAATAGAGGTCGCCCTCCAGGGGATAGAAGAAACTGGGATTATAGAGAGAGAAAAGGATCGGGGTATATGTATAAGGGTCCCTCCACATCCACAAAAAAGCCCCCCCCCCCCAATGACGCCATGCTAGAAGTAGGGGGAAGGCTTTCTTTCTATCGTCACGCCTGGTTGAATATTTCCCCCAGTCATTGGGTGTTGAATGTTGTCAGCAACGGACTAAAAATAGTTTATCCATCCACCTCGACAGACTTTTGTGTTAACACCTTGCAGGAAGCTTCCAGAAGAACAACTAGCTCTGGAAACAGAGGTATTGGGGCGAGTTCTAAAAAAGGTCCTAGTAGAAGTTCCAAAAGTAGAGGAAGGAGAAGGGTTTTATTCCCCTCTCTTCTTGATACGAAAACCAGATGGCTCACTAAGGACTATTGTCAACCTAAAAAAACTGAATCGGTCAATACAAAATTACTCCTTCAAGATGGAGTCGGTAAGCTCAGCAATAAAAATGCTGTTTCCAGACTGCTTCATGGCAGCTATAGACTTAAAGGACGCGTACTACCATGTCCCAATTCATCAAGACTATCAAAAATTTCTGAGGGTAGCGCTGTTCGTCCAAGGTCAGCTCAAACACTACCAGTATGCTGCCCTTCCATTTGGTCTATCAATAGCACCAAGGATATTTACAAAGTTAATGTCAGAGGTCATGTCCTTCCTCCGTTCCCGGGACATAGTCATCGTCCCGTACCTAGACGACTTCCTAATAATAGGCAGAACAGTGGATCACTGTCTTGCGCAGATAGAAGAAGTGACTACGACCTTAGCAGTATTAGGTTGGGAAGTAAATGTCGCCAAGTCAAGATTAACACCGGTGAAGGTTCAATCCTTCCTGGGGTTGGTTCTGGACTCCACGCGTCAACTCTGTCTCCTGCCGGAGAACAAAATATCAAAAATACAAAGTCTTGTGGAATTGGCGATACATCACCCTGTAATGACACTGAGAAAGGCAATGTCCCTGCTAGGGTCACTAACATCCTGTATTCCTGCAGTAAAATGGGCACAACTTCACCTGAGGCAATTACAGTGGGAGGTCCTGTCAATACAGAGGTTTAGAAGGGCATTTAGAGGGAAAAATTCACCTCTCAATACGCGTCAGAGATTCCCTAGTCTGGTGGTCAGTAAGGGATCACTTGAGCTCAGGGGTTCAGTGGCTGACTCCAATAGAGGATGTGATCACAACAGACGCGAGTGGTACAGGATGGGGTGCACATCTGAGGTCCCTTTCCGTTCAGGGGTCCTGGTCCCATACAGAAAAACTTCAAACATCCAATATAAGAGAGTTATGGGCTGTAGAAAGGGCAGTAAAACATTTCCTCCCAATTCTTCAGGGTCGTCATACCAGAGTAATGTCCGACAATTACGCGGTAGTAGCATATATCAACCATCAGGGGGGAACGAGATCCTTTTCACTCATGAAGGCAACATCGGCGCTCCTTCAGTTAGCAGAATCTCACCTACTGTCCATCACAGCTCTACACATAAAGGGGGTCGAAAACACGAAGGCGGACTACTTAAGTCGAAAAAAGCTAAGACAGGGAGAATGGTCACTGAATCCCAGGGTATTCCGACAAATAGTACAGGCCTGGGGAGAACCAGTAATAGACTTGTTTGCCACGCTTCAAAACAGGAAGGTGAAGAGGTTCTGTTCGCTAGACCCGAGGGGGAACCCGGTTGCAGTAGATGCCCTCCGTATTCCATGGAAGTTCAGCCTCGCTTACGTGTTTCCCCCAATAGCGTTAATACCGGTTGTAGTGAGGAAGATCAGGTCGGAGCAGGCAAGAGTTATTCTGATTGCTCCATTCTGGCCGAAAAGGCCATGGTTTTCTCTCTTAAGACAAATGTCGGTAACCGATCCATGGATCCTACCAGAGGTCCCGGACCTGCTTACCCAGGGTCCAGTATGCCACTCTCAAGTGAAGGGCTTCCATCTGGCAGCCTGGAATTTGAGAGGGCATTACTGAGCCGACAGGGATTCTCGCCAGGGTTAGTCTCCACCCTGTTGAAAAGCAGGAAGCCGGTTACATCAAGAATTTATGGTAGGACATGGAAGAGATTTCTAGAGTTTTTAGGACAACCTTTGACAGACGAGGCTCCTGTGGGTGCTATTTTAGAGTTTCTGCAAACAGGCTTACAGCTAGGACTGGCTACCAATACACTTAAGGTTCAAGTGTCAGCATTAGGAGCTTTATATCATTGCAATTTAGCCTCCAATAAATGGGTTGCTCGGTTCATTAGATCATGTAGTAGGTCTAGACCTGTAGTAATTCAAAAAATTCCTCCCTGGGATTTAAATCTCGTTTTAGATGCTCTAACTAAGAAACCTTTTGAGCCCTTGCAAGAATTATCAATAAAATTTCTTACTTTAAAAACAGTGCTATTGGTAGCCTTGACGTCCGCACGTAGAGTGAGTGACTTACAAGCCCTGTCTGTTTGTCCTCCATACACTCAGATATATGACGACAGGGTGGTTCTAAGACCAGACCCGGCTTACCTACCTAAGGTAGTCCTTAAATTTCATAGGAGTCAGGAAATTGTATTACCCTCTTTTTGTGCTAATCCAAAAAATCCAGGTGAGGAGAGGTTTCACACTCTTGATGTAAGAAGGTCTATGTTGCAGTACATATCCTTGACTAGTCAGTGGAGGAAGGATCAGTCTGTTTGTAGCCTTCCAGGGTAGCAGGAAAGGTCATGGGGTGTCCAAAGGTACTATTGCCAGATGGATTAGGGAGGCCATTAGCTTATCCTATACTGCATGTGGCGTTCCGATCCCTGATGGCATCAAGGCTCACTCCACCAGGGCCGTGGCTACTTCTTGGGCAGAAAAAGCAGAGGTATCGCTTGATCAGATATGTAAGGCTGCTACCTGGTCCTCACCATCTACCTTCTTAAAACACTACCGACTAGATCTATCCTCTACTGACCTTACCTTTGGTAGAAGGGTGCTGTAAGCGGTGGTCCCTCCCTAAGGTGTTCCTTTCTCCAAAAATCTCATGTGTGCTGTCATGGGAGACGGGAAAACACCAAGGTTACTTACTGGTAGCCGGTTTTTCCGGAGCCCATGACAGCACCTGTATATTCCCTCCCTTTTTTCACCCTTCGGTGTGCACTTTTAGTTGGGTGTTTTTGTTATTATTATAATGTGGTGGTGGATTACCATGTGTACTAACCAAGGAGGCCTCTCATGCTCTGAAAACCAACTGAAGCGAGGGAGAGGTACCGCCCTTTTATTTCAGTAGGTTTCCTGTCCTGACTGGGCGGATCCCCTCTCTCATGTGTTCTTTCATGGGCTCCGGAAAAACCGGCTACCAGTAAGTAACCTTGGTGTTTTCCCTTCCCCCCATGATGGCACACCTGAGAGAGGGGATCCGCCCAGCCAGGACAGGAAACCCTACTGAAAATAAAAGGGCGGTACCTCTCGTTCGCTTCAGTTGGGTTTCCTGTCCTGACAGGGACCCTTGTACTGAACACGGCGGTGATTCCACTTACCCAGGTCCCGTCCCGGCGTGGAAGAAACAGGCAGCGCCTGTGCATCGGGTTCGGGAGTCTGGAAGCGCCGTCCGCAGGTCCTCCGGGTCTCTGCGTCCGAGCAGGCGTAGTTGCAGCACGGTCGGATTTCCCAGCTCCTTCCGTGGCTGCCACGCTGCCCTGCTCCCTCTGCCGGCATCCAGGTGTGGCGGCCGCTTCCGGGACGCCCGTCTGACGTCACGCGCAGGGCACGCTGGGAATGGGCGTGCCCGTGTGACGTCGGGGGCGGGTGCTGGATCCAAGATGGCAGCGCCTATGAAGAAACGCCGGCTGGTGGAATAGGACTCCGGCGGCGCGGCAGAGGAGGGGTCACTATTGGGCACCGGAGGAGGCGGGGAGTGCAGTGGTCCCCCATAAAGGGGTGCCTGACCACAGAAGACACGCTCATGTCCTAAGCTTCAACATGGAAGTGGGACAACAGGAGCAGCAGCAGCCGCCACCATTACTGCAGCAGCAGCGTCAAGGGCTCTCATCAGATGCCTTGCCGAGCCACCAGCACAGGAGCAGCCGCTCAAGTGGTAGGAGTGGCGGCCGTCCCATCCGGCAAGACTCTTCAGCGTCCAGAAAGGACACTACACGAGCATCTGTCCAGCCTCCAAAATCGGTACCCTTAACGGTCGGCGGTGGTGAGTGATCTACGTGCATGTCACCCTTATGGTAACAGGGTCCATTTTTTTCTGTTTGATCACTAGGGGTCGAGGAAATCTAGCGGCAAAACAAAGAACCGTGAATGTGCCCTTTGTAAAGCCCCGCTTGCAGTTCAGTGGCAGAAGGATCTCTGCGCTGACTGTATTAATAGAACTATTCAGGAAGAGACCCCTTCCTGAATTTTGCCACAAGCCTTAAAGCCATAATTCAGGCAGAGATAAAAGACTCCTTAAAATTGGCCCTCATAGCTGGGAGGAAAAGCCGTAAAGTGTCTACAGATTCGGAGGCCTCTCAGAATCTAGGGAGTCAAAATTCATCCCGGTCTCCCTCTACCTCTTCCGCCTCTGTCCAGTCCTCAGATTCCTCCTCAGATAGTGATACAGGGGGGCGTCCATGTTTCCCAACTGAGGATGTAGAAAAATTAGTTAAAGCGGTCAGAACTGCTATGGGCCTTAAAGAGGAAAAAACGCCTAGATCACTTGAGGATGTCATGTTTGGCGGTTTAGATGAAAAAAGGAAGCGTACATTTCCGGTCAATGCAAAAATCAAAGCATTGATCAAAAAAGAATGGAAAAAACCTGAAAAAATGGGTACACTACCTTCATCAAAAAGGAGATATCCTTTTGAAGAAAGACTCAATCTTGGGAGAAAATCCCTAAGATTGACGGTGCGGTAGCCAAATCCTTGAGAAGATCATCACTTCCGTTAGAAGATTCAGGGGTCCTAAAAGATCCACTAGACAAAAAAGCAGATGGGTTCTTGAAACACATCTGGGAAGCTGCGGCAGGAGGCCTGAAACCAGCTATAGCTGGAACTTGTACAGCTCGAGCCCTTATGGTCTGGTTACAACAAATTGAAGACCAGCTAAGAAATAAAGTTCCTAGGAATGACGTTCTTGCAAACATATCCCTAGTTCAAGGGGCAGCAGCCTTCTTGGCAGATTCCTCCATAGACTCTGCAAAGTGAACGGCTAGAGCAGCGGGCCTGTCCAATGCGGCCAGAAGAGCCTTATGGCTCAAAGGGTGTCCGGGAGACCTGCCATCAAAACATAAACTTTGCTCCATCCCATGCGACTGTCAACTCCTCTTTGGGAAAAAGCTAGAAGAAATATTGGAACAGGCAGGAGACAAAAATAAAGCCTTTCCAACCCTCCCTAAGGATCCTAAAAAAAACCTTTTTTCGGAGAAGATATAATAGAGGCAGACCTCCAGGAGATAGGAGAAATTGGGAGTTCAAAGATAAAAGGAGATCGGGCTATATGTTCAAAAGGCCCTCTACCTCTGCAAAAAAATATCCCCAATGACATTACATCACAGGTTGGAGGAAGACTCTCCCTCTTCCATCCAGCCTGGATAAACATCTCCCCGAGCACCTGGGTTCTAAATATTATAAAAGACGGCCTAAAAATAAAATTTATCCATCCACCCAGGCACAATTTTGTAATTAACTCCTCGGAGGAAAGTCCAGCAGGAACAATTGGCTCTAGAAACAGAAGTCCTTGGTCTGATTCAGAAAAATGTCTTGCAAGAAGTCTCGGATCAGGAAATAGGAAGGGGGTTTTACTTCCCCCCCCCCCCCCCCCCCCCTCTTTCTGATACAGAAACCCGATGGTTCATTGAGGACCATAATCAACCTAAGAAAACTCAACCATTCAATAGACAATCACTCCTTCAAGATGGAGTCCATCAATACAACCCCAAAGCTTCTGTTTCCTCACTGCTTCATGGCAGTAATAGACTTGAAGGAGGCGTATTACCATATTCCAATACATCGCGGATACTGGAGATACTTGAGTGGCACTCTACATACAAAACCAAGTGAAACATTACCAATATACAGCCCTCCCATTCGGCCTATCTACAGCTCCCAGGGTCTTCACCAAGGTGAAGGCAGAGGAAATGTCATATCTCCGTTCCCGGAATATCGTGATTGTTCCGTATTTGGACGATTTTCTTGTGATAGGGAAGACAGAGGCCGATTGCTCCCATCAGATAACGGTAGTGACATCAACTCTAATAGAGCTGGGTTGGATGATAAATGTTCCCAAATCGAAATTAGTTCCAGTAAAGGTACAGTCCTTCCTAGGATTAATACTAGATTCAGAACGTCAGCTCTGCCTCTTCCCGGAAAAATCAACTTGACCACTGCAGCAATACACCAACCTGAGATGACCCTAAGAAAAGCGATGTCCCTACTAGGCTCGTTAACATCTTGCATTCCGGCCGTAGGGTGGGCACAATTCCACCTGAGACAACTACAGTGGGAAGTTTTGTCAGCCCAAAGACTGTTAAAAGGGCGTTTGGAAGGAAATCTATGTCTTCATCGGGATGTAAGAGATTCCTTAGTCTGGTGGACCATAGAGGAACATCTCACTATGGGAGTCCAGTGGTAGAATCCGGTCGAGGACATCATTACGACCGACGCAAGCGGTTTAGGTTGGGGAGCTCACTTAAGATCCCATTCAGTTCAAGGAACTTGGTCCTCCCAAGAAAAGAGCTATGGCTCGAACGTAAAAGAACTATGGGCAGTAGAAAAGTCCTTTAAACCTTTTCTTCCCCTGCTCCAGGGCCGCCATGCTCGAATTATGACAGACAATCGAGCAGTAGTGGCCTACATCAATCACCAAGGTCTCGGAACCTCATGGAGGTGTCAAATTTACGATTTCATTGGGCAGAACAACACCTATCTTCCCTAACAGCACTACACATAAGGGGTGTAGAGAACTCACGGGCAGATTTTCTGAGTCGCAGAATTCTGAGACAAGGGGAGTGGTCCCTGAATCCTGGAGTGTTTCAACAAATAGTACAGGCCTGGGGTACACCAGAGAGACTTATTTGCCACCTCACACAACAAGAAAGTAAAAAAATTCTGCTCACTAAACCCAAAGCAACATCCTTTCGCGGTAGATGCCCTTCTAATACCGTGGAAATTCTCTCTGGCTTACGCATTTCCCCCAATAGTGGTGATTCCAGCAGTAGTCCGGAAAATCAGAGAAGACCGAGCAAAAACAATACTCATCGCTCTATTCTGGCCAAGAAGACCATGGTTCTCCCTTCTAAGGCAGATGTCGTTAACAGACCCGTGGATCCTGCCAGATGTGTCGGACCTGTTAACCCAGGGATCAGTAACCCACTCTCAGGTGAAGGGCTTCCATCTGGCAGCCTGGAATTTGAGAGGGCATTACTGAGTCGCCAAGGATTTTCCCCAGGGTTAATCTCCACCCTGTTAAAAAGCAGGAAGCCTATAACATCCAGAATCTACGGTAGGACCTGGAAGAAATTGTTAGACTTCTTGGGTGAACCGTTAGGGGATGTAGCTCCAGTGGGTCCCATCCTAGAATTTCTACAAGCGGGTTTGCAACTAGGATTAGCAACTAGCACCCTTAAGGTTCAAGTTTCAGCCTTAGGGGCCCTATATAATTGCAACCTAGCATCTAATAGGTGGGTTTCACGATTTATAAAATCCTGTGGCAGGTCTAGACCGGTTATCCCCAAAATTCCTCCTTGGGATCTAAATCTGGTCTTGGAGGCTTTAACCAAAGATCCTTTTGAGCCTTTGCAGGACCTATCACCTAAATTACTCACCCTGAAAACAGTCCTACTAGTAGCCCTAACATCGGCCCGTAGGGTAGGTGATTTACAAGCTCTATCAATATGCCCTCCTTACACTCAGATTCTTGATGACAGGATAATCCTAAGACCAGATCCAGCATATCTCCCCAAAGTAGTCCAAAAATTTCATAGGAGTCAGGAGATTACGTTACCATCATTTTGTACTAAAACTAAAAATCTGGGGGAACAAAAGTTCCATATGTTAGATGTGAGGAGATCCATGTTACAATACGTGACCATGACTAGTCAGTGGAGGAAATATCAAACCCTATTTGTAGCCTTTCAGGGTAGTAAAGGGTGTGGGGTAGCTAAAAGTACCATTGCTAGATGGATCAGGGAGGCCATTAGTCTGTCCTATTCTGCAAGTGGCACTCCGGTTCCTGACGGCATCAAGGCTCACTCCACCAGAGCTATGGCTACCTCCTGGGCAGAGAAGGCTGAGGTATCAATTGACCAAATTTGCAAGGCTGCTACCTGGTCCTCACCCTCGACTTTATTCAAACACTACCGGCTAGACCTTTCCTCCTCTGCTGACCTAACCTTTGGTAGAAGGGTACTCCAAGCGGTGGTCCCTCCCTAAGGTTTTTTTCTTTCTACAAAAGTCTCTCAGGTGTGCCGTCATGGGAGAAGGGAAAACACCAAGGTTACTTACTGGTAGCCGGTTTTTCCGGAACCCATGACGGCACCCGTATATTCCCCCCCCTTTTTTTCACCCTTTCGGTGTGCACTATTGTTTTGGGTGCTTTTTGTTAATATGATGTGGTGTTGGATTGCCATGTGTACTAACCAGGGGGGCCTCTCATGCTCTGAAAACCAACTGAAGCGACCGAGAGGTACCGCCCTTTTATTTTCAGTAGGGTTTCCTGTCCTGGCTGGGCGGATCCCCTCTTTCAGGTGTGCCGTCATGGGTTCTGGAAAAACCGGCTACCAGTAAGTAACCTTGGTGTTTTCAGCCCATTTTTTGGGCTGAAAGTCCCCCCCTCTTATACTCGAGTCATACCCAGGGGTCGGCAGGGAAGGGGGAGCGGGGGCTGTCTAGATATACTTGCCTGCTCCGGCGCGGTCCCTGCAGTCCCTGCTTCTTCCAGCACTGCATCTTCCTGTATTGAGCGGTTACATGGTACCGCTCATTAGTCATGAATATGCGGCTCCACCTCCCATAGGGGTGGAGCTGCATATTCATGACTGAAAATGAGCGGTAACTGTTATGAATAGGTAATTCAGAACCACAATGGACCTTGAAGTTCAGAGCACACAAGTGACCTGACAAAAACCACAAAACATAGGACGAGCTCTGAGACGTGGAAACTCTGCTGACCGCAATCCCTAAACCTATCAAACCACACTAGAGGTAGCCGTGGATTGCGCCTAACGCTCCCTATGCAACTCGGCACAGCCTGAGAAACTAGCTAGTCCTGAAGATAGAAAAATAAGCCTACCTTGCCTCAGAGAAATTCCCCAAAGGAAAAGGCAGCCCCCCACATATAATGACTGTGAGTTAAGATGAAATGCAAACACAGAGATGAAATAGATTTAGCAAAGTGAGGCCCGACTTACTGAATAGACCGAGGATAGGAAAGATAGCTTTGCGGTCAACACAAAAACCTACAAACAACCACGCAGAGGGGCAAAAAGACCCTCCGCACCGACTAACGGTACGGAGGTGCTCCCTCTGCGTCTCAGAGCTTCCAGCAAGCAAGCAAAACCAAAAAAGCAAGCTGGACAGAAAATATAGCAACAAAAGTAACACATGCAGAACTTAGCTTATGCTGAGCAGACAGGCCACAGGAACGATCCAGGAGGAAGCAAGACCAATACTAGAACATTGACTGGAGGCCAGGATCAAAGCACTAGGTGGAGTTAAATAGAGCAGCACCTAACGACTTAACCTCATCACCTGAGGAAGGAAACTCAGAAGCCGCAGTACCACTCGTGACCACAGGAGGGAGCTTGATCACAGAATTCACAACAGGTAACTGTGACCGCTCAATACAGGAAGAAGATGCAGGGCTGGGAGAAGCGGGGACCGCGCCGGGAACAGGTAAGTATACGGGGAGGGGAGCGCTGCGCGATATTTACCTGCTCCTCGCTCTGGTGCGGCTCTGTCTCCAGCGTCCTCTGGCAGTGACTCTCATGTAGGAGGGTGCGGTGATGTAGTCAGTGCATGCCCTCTGCTGAGCGTCAGTGATGGAGATGGAGCCGCACGAGGAGCAGGTAAATATTGAAAGCGCCGGTGTCCTGAGCGAAGAGAGGTGAGTATGTGTTTTTTTTTTTTTTTTGTTTGTTTTTTTTTTTTTGCAGCAGCAGCATTCTATATGGCACAGCTTTATAAGGAGCATCTATGGGGCCATAATGAACGGTGCAGAGCATTCTATATGGCACAGCTTTATAAGGAGCATCTATGGGGCCATAATGAACGGTGCAGAGCATTCTATATGGCACAGCTTCATTATGGCCCCATAGATGCTCCATATAAACGGTGCAGAGCATTCTATATGGCACAGTTTTATATGGAGCATCTATGGGGCCATAATGAATGGTGCAGAGCATTATATATGGCACCGCTTTATATGGAGCATCTATGGGGCAATAATGAACGGTATGGAGCATCTATTTTTATTTTTGAAATTCACCGGTAGCTGCTGCATTTCCCACCCTAGGCTTATACTCGAGTCAATAAGTGTTCCCAGTTTTTTTTGTGGCAAAATTAGGGGGGTCGGCTTATAGTCGGGTCGGCTTATACTCGAGTATATACGGTAATTTCCTTCTATGATGGAATCACTGACTGGGTGGCACAAGGAAATGTGGTAGATATAGTAAATCTTGACTTCAGCAAAGCATTTGATAAAGTAAATCATAATATCCTTATTGAAAAAATTAGCAAGTATGGGATTGTCAAGGCCACAGTTAGCTGGACTCATACCTGGTTCAGTGATCGTTCTCAATGAGTGGTAATAAATGGTTGCACATCCAATTGGAAGGATGTTTCAAGTGGGTTACCGCAAGGTTCTGTCCTGGCCCCAGTGTTGTTCAACATTTTTATAAATTATGTAGATAAGGGAACTGAAGGTAAATTGATCAAATTAGCAGACGATGCAAAGCTAGGAAGGGATAGCTAACACTAGAGAAGACAGAGAAAAGATTCAGACGGATCTAGATATGATTGAACAATGGGCGGCAACTAATAGAATGGCATTTAACAGGAAGAAATGCAAGATTCTACATCTGGGCAAAAATAATGAAAATTACGCTTACAAAATGGGAGGAATGCAACTAAGCAACAGCACGTGTGAAAAAGACTTGTATACTAATAGATCACAGACTGCACATGAGTCAACAGTGTGATGTAGCTGCCAAATAAGGCAAACATAGTTCTAGGATGTATTAAGAGAAGCGGAGTCTAGATCACGTGAAGTAATTTTCCTCCTACTCCTCCTTGGTCAGGCCTCATCTGAAATACTGTTTCCAGTTCTGGGCACCACATTTTAAAAAGACATTTAAAAGCTGGAACAAGTTCAGAGAAGAGCTACCAGCATGGTGAGCGGACTGCAAACTAAGTCCTAGGAGGTACAGTTAAAGGATCTGGGAATGTTTAGCTTGCAAAAATGGAGGCTTAGGCTATGTGCACACGTTGAGGTTTTTACCGCGGATCCGCAGCCGTTTTCCATGTGGTGTACAGTACCATGTTAACCTATGGAAAATAAAAACCGCTGTGCACATGCTGCGGAAAAAAACCGCGCGGAAACGCAGCGGTTTATTTTCCGCAGCATGTCAATTCTTTGTCTGGAATCCGCAGCGGTTTTCCATCTGCTCCAATAGAAAACTGCAGATGAAAAACCGCGGTAAATCCGTAGTAAAAACCGCAGCAGTTTTTCACTGCGGATTTTGCAAATCCGCTGCGGAAAGTTCCACAATGGAATCCGCAATGTGTGCACAGACCCCAAGAGTAAACTTAATAGCGGTCTACAAATATTTGATGGGATGTTGGTGTAGAGGAAATTATCCTTATTCTCATTTGCACATGGAAGCACGAGAAGCAATGGAAGGAAACTGAAAGGGTGAAGATACAGACTAGGTATTGAGAAACTTTTTGACAGGGTGATCAATGAGTGGAACAGGCTGCCATGAGACATGGTGAGTTCTCCTTCAATGGAAGTATTCAAACAGAGGCTGTACAGGCTTCTGTCTGAGATTGGTGACACCTGCATTGAGCAGGGGGTTGGACACTATGACCCTGGAAGTCCCTTCCAACTCTACCATTCTAAGGGTACCGTCACACTATACGATTTACCTACGATCACGACCAGCGATATGACCTGGCCGTGATCGTAGGTAAATCGTAGTGTGGTCGCTGGGGAGCTGTCACACAGACAGCTCTCCAGCGACCAACTATGCCGAGGTCCCTGGGTAACCATCGGGTAACTAAGCGCAGGACCGCGCTTAGTTACCCGATGTTTACCCTGGTTACAAGCGTTAAACTAAAAAAAAAAAAACAGCACATACTTACATCTGGTGTCCGTCAGGTCCCTTGCAGTCTGCTTCCCGCACTCAGTGACTGCCGGCCGTAAAGTGAAAGTGAAAGCACAGCCGCTGTGCTTTCACTTTCACTTTACGGCCGGCAGTCACAGTGCGGGAAGCAGAGACGGCAAGGGACCTGACGGACACCAGAATGTAAGTATGTGCTGTTTGTTTTTTTTTTTTTAGTTTAACGCTTGTAACCAGGGTAAACATCGGGTAACTAAGCGCGGTCCTGCGCTTAGTTACCCGATGTTTACCTTGGTTACAAGCGAACGCATCGCTGGCTCGCATCGCTAGATCGGTGTCACACACACCGATCTAGCGATGACAGCGGGAGATCCAGCGATGAAAGAAAGTTCCATACGATCTGCTACGACGTACGATTCTCAGCAGGATCCCTGATCGCTGCTGCGTGTCAGACACAGCGATATCGTAACGATATCGCTGGAACGTCACGAATCGTACCGTCGTAGCGATCAAAGTGTTATAGTGTGACGGTACCCTAAGATTCTATGAAATCTCCTCTGAAAATACAGGGAGTAGATTGAGATGCTTTGGATTTCATCTACGGCACGTGGATGAGATTTTCATAAAATCTTATATCGAAAAATACAATAGCTCTTTTATATCCAGAAAATCCGCTTCTTATTTAACATGTGAATGTATCCTCAGGCTCTTTAAAATTTCTCTTTCCTAGCCAAAAGGTATGTTTGTGTCTGAAGAGCAGAAAACAGTTTTTCAGGTTTTCACATTTCTCATGTATTTACCCCCCTAGCGCTTAGTAAGTTGTGACAGTAGGAACACTATGGTCTACATAAAAATATGGAGACTTATCATCTGGTCTAAATGGATCAATGATGAAAGAAAAAAAATAGAGATTGCACTTGCCACCCTGTGCCGTCCACTTTTCTGTTTTTATTTATTTATTTTTAAATAATGCACACAATATGACCACGGATGGTAAAAACAGACACATAGACCTAAAACTGACACACATCTGACTTTTCTGATCTGGATTTGTGGCGGATCTCACGTGGCAAGCAATGGGAGTCTTTGTGCAGCAGATTTTTGGCTGGGTGTGAACATACTCTTAGGGGTCTGGGTTGTATGAATCCTTATTGGGCTACCTACAGCATTCTGTAGCTCCATATTTTACCTCTGCGTGGCTCAAATTTTGTTTGCAAGGTGTTTTTTGTTTTCTTTTGTGGGTTCCCTCCCCCCCCCCCCCCCCCCCCACTATAGTCTCCTAGGGAATTTGAGAAAAGAAAAGCATAGGGCGTTTCTGTTAGCGTGCCGTATAAACAGATAGTTCTTCCAGAAGAGTAAGGGGCTGCAATAGAGGCCACATATGGCAAATTTTTGTGCGGAACTCTGCATAATATTCTGAGTGTAAATAAACATATAGTGCAGATTTGTGGATATGTAGTATGTGAAATTTCACTGTGGATTTTATCAGATTTATTGCAAAAGGTAAATTCTGCACCAATCTGCAGGCAACATGTGAATGTTGTGGACTTTTCTGCTGCTGCAAAAAAAATCCGCTACTTGTGCACATACTTAGGACTCGTGTATACGGCCGTATTAACTATAGTTTTGACGGACAGCACTTGTGCCCATATTATTGTCTGAGGTGGTGCACATGTCCAAATCCCCTTTTTTTTTTTTTTTTTTTTTTTTATACCTTGGACCACTTGATTCACCTTTTAGAACTGGATGGCACTTGCCCATTCATGTCGGAGTCCAAGACCGCCCTTAGATAACATCCGATTTTCAGACTGACTAATGGAGAAGGCGGAGAAACTTTTTTTTAATTTTTTTTTTTTTTTTCCTCCACCTCACAAAATCAGATCCCACTCTGATCAGTCTGATATGATCAGAGTCTGATTAATATGATCAGACCTATTTTCTCGGATTTAGAGAAAATAGTGTTCTTCCCTGGCCCTTAGGCTGTGTGCCCACGATGAGTTTAGCTCCATTAAACAATGCAAAAACTGCAAATATAGAGCATCTTAAGAGCTGAAATGCGTGAAGAATGGTCCATTCACTTCTTTTAAGCACTTGGCATCTTTGGAAATCTGAAGCAGTTAAACGCTTCAAAGACTGAACATATTAAGGGCGCAGTCAGGGGACCTTATAAATTGGCCGGCAGCTTGAAATATTCCTATACAGCTTGGGTCGGGAGAGCCGCCGGTCAGTCCGTACATTGCAGTCTGATTCATATAGACGTCTGAACGCTCCCTAAGTCCTTTTTACTCAGAAATGCACGCACTGTACCTTTAGGACAAGTTCACAGGTGTCGAGTTTTAGCCTCAAACTGCTATAATTGTCCATTTTATCTAAAATGGGTTTGTTTAGATTAATAGAACAGCTTTTCCGTCACAGATATTTCTGCAACAAAATTTGCCGAGAGGGAAATTCTCTCTCGGGCCCTGATTCATGAAGGTGTTTGTTATGAAACCACTTCAATTGTCATGAAAGTGGGACAGGGCCATGTCTAAGGCTACCTTCACATTCGCATCGGTACGGGGCCGTCGCGCTGCGTCAGCCCGACTTACCGACGCATACTGTGCAAGCGCCGCCCAACGGGGCCAGCGCATCCACTGCCCCATTGTGAGTTGCGGGGAGGTGGGGGCGGAGTTCCGGCCACGCATGCGCGGTCGGAAATGGTGGACACAACACAGCAAAAAACGTTACATGTAACGTTTTTTGCTGCCGACGGTCCGCCACAACATGGCGCAACCGTCGCACGACAGTTGCGATGTGTGGCAAAGCGTCGCAATGCGACGCTAATGTTAGTCAATGCAGAAAAAGCGCATCCTGCAAGCAATTTTGCAGGATGCATTTATTTCTCCTAAACAATGCATTGCGACGTGCAGTGCACGACGCAAGTGTGAAAGTAGCCTAATTCTTAAAATTTGTACCAGCTTATTGGCATAAATTTCACTAGATATGTACTCCAGTCCATGACTAGAGTTAGGCTAGGTTCACATTGCGTTCAGGGGCGACGTTAAACGGAGTACGTTATAACGCGGTGTAACGTACTCCGTTAACGCCGCCATTGAATGGGCATGCGCTAGTGATGCGCCGTCATTGAGTGACGGACCTGGGACGCTGGCTGCAGTGTTTCCGGGTCCGTCAATGGTAGCGCAGATGGAGCTAGCAGAAGCTCCATCAGCGCTAGCGTGATGTAGCGCAGGCACTTGCGCTAGCAGCAGCCTGTTAGTGTATGTGCTGAACGGGCTGCTGCTAATGCAATGTGACCCTAGCGTAACAATTCTGGTGGTGTAAGGCTACGTTCACATTTGCGTTCTGCCGGGCTGACGCATGCGCAATGCACCCCTACATTTAACATGGGGGCGCATGGACATGCATTTGCATGCGTTTTGCGATGCATGCGTCTTTTTTGCCGCAAGCGTTAGGGCACAGAGGATGCAGCAAGATGCTTTTTTTTTTTTTTTGCGTCCAAAATCCGGCAAAAAAAGGACGCATGCGTCGCAAAACTATGCGTTTTGCATGCGTTCTTGTTTGCGTTGTGCGTTGCCGACGCAGCAGCGCACAACGCAAATGTGAACGTAGCCTAAGATAATTCATTAAGCGATGCGGACCTCTTAATGAATTCGGCCCACTTTACTCCAGCGGTCTCGATCATAAGGCTGGCGTGCACAACATGTCGAGGAAATGCTTCAATTAGATTCACATTCTAGACACCATAATATGAAGTGGATTTGAAGTACAAAACTGATCCACGCTGCAGATTTGTTAATTGAAGCTGCACTTGTCCAGTGCACATTTTATCCTTTGCTTTACATGGTGTGAAATGGGCATAATAATCATAGACCACACCATGTAGGACCATATGCTAAAGGTTCATAGTATGGAGACATTGTTATCCATATTCCACCATTCCAGCTCTATACCTCCTGTGCACTTGGAATAAAAGTGAAAAATAAACAGATGACTTCTAGTTCAGTAGTGTTTCTTCATTGGTTTACATCATTTAATCTACATCGTTGGCTTAAGGGAATCTGTCAGCAGGATTTCACACCCTAAACTATTTCTATGTGCTTGTAGCTCTTCAAAAAGACAAGTCCAACAATATCTTTAAATGGCCGGTCTGTTGCTCAGTTACTGAGAAATCAGTTTAAAGTAAAGTGCAAAGGAGGCTGAAGAGCTATTTGTAGATCTCAAGCCTCTGTCACTCCAGCTCTATTCCCCGCCCAGACCCGCCCCCTCTTGCTTGACTGAGACTTTCTTTTCTTAAAGTCACATAGCGTAAAGGTTGTCAGTCAAGCAGGAGCAAAAAGCACAGTGCGGGCAGTAGAGCTGGAGTGACAGAGGCTTCAGATATAGATACATTTGCATATCGCTTCAAAAGCTGATTTCTCAGTACCAAGGGAATGGAGTGGCCATGTAAATGTATTGCTGGACTTGTCTTTGACATTGTTAAATGCACATAAATGTCAGCAGATTCCTTTTACTACTGCATAAGAAATAACTTAAAGTAATTTTTTCCTAATCATCTTTGATCAGGTACCGAATATCCAGATCCCACCTTCTTTCTTCTCCATAACACCAATTCTATGTAGACTAGAACGAAATGACAAGCTCTGAAAATCCCTTTTAAGGCACAGAGCAGCGTCTTGTACTCCCCTCAAACCTTGGCACCCTGGGGGTATCTCCCGTTTTGAGCTGTATGGTGGGATAGCTTTCTCACTGGCAGTGCCCTGCTACCCTTCAGGACTGTAACAGGAACAATTCCAATACTATTATATTGGGTTATGGCATCTGATAGCTTTCCCTTTTTATAACTTTGCCCCAAACCGAAGCCTGACTTGTAGATGGTGCTTGAGCATGGTTCTTCCAGTGCTTTGGATGGATTTGCAGTGAGTTTTCCGATGGCCTGAGGATAGGAAAAGCCAGTTAGGACAAGTTGGAGAATCTGCAATCCTACCTCCCCCGAAATTCCAGCGTTTCTCAAACAAATATTAAAAGGCTGAGAAACCAGAATGGCAACATAGTTCTGAAGAAAGCTATAGGCGGACAGTACTTTAGGAAGGCTATGATTGCTATATTGATGGATGCCTGTGGACTCTTACATGGGCTTCTTATGTTTTTGGGTAGGAGCTGGCTGCATATAAAATTAAATTGTCTTTTGCTAAAAATTAAGGGAGATGGACTTCAATAGAAAAAAAAAAATCTGATAATATCAGTTCTATTCATTGCACTGGTGGAGACACAGGGGTCTATAGTGCAGGTGCAACATACCACCGCACAGGAGCCCAAGAGGTAAGGGGGCCATATCTACCTCCAAAGCAGATGGAATTGATCATTATGAGCTATTGGGCTGCACAAGCCCCATATATTCTTGCATAGGGGCCCTCTTCGGTCTATGTTCGCAAGTGGTATGATACAATAACGGTAGGCCTTGGCCTTCATAAGAAGGGTCAGAGTCTGTTAATAAATTGACGTGACTGTGAAAATGTAAAGTCATGTACATTGTACTGTACAGATGTAATGCCCAACCCTAGATCTATAGGAGTCACGTATATTTATAATCCTCTGGATAATTCATAAAATACTGTATGTTTCTAATCTTAGAGCCAGGCCGTTTGTCCTTGTCCAACCCAAAGCTTGCACTTTGGCCACATGTGCATGAGTCCTCCATTAAGCAGGCTGCATTAATTTTTGACTAAAGATGGGAACTTGAGAGCTGAGCCATCACTGACCAATAGGTGTTTTGCAAAAAAGAAAAAAAAGAGCATGAACCGCACATCCCAAAATCATACGTTGATCTAAAGCTGCTAGGCAAAAATTAATATAACTGAATATGAGGTTTTCAGTTTAACATTCTGATCAGACTGTATGAAGCCCACTGCCCCTTCACGGCAAACCTCGTAGTGGGTCCTATCGCCCTAACGGAGCGGAGCCGTGCGGCGCCCACCGCCACAGCGGCCATGCACCAGCAGGGCGGACGGCCTGTTGCCCCACAGCACCCATGCTGCAAGACTGAGTCCCCATGACTCCAGACCGCGCCGCCCCACCAGCACAAAGCCACAGCAACAATGGCCGCCACACAGCACCAACACCAAAATGAAAGGAGCACTTAAACTCACCTTCCTCCAGCTCTTCAGTGAGAGCCAAAATGGGCTAGACCCCTTACTTTGCAGTCTCCTGCTAATTAAAATCACCTGAGCCAAATGGGAGGAGTGCTGGTCCAAGAAGAAGACTAGAACATGCTTTGCAAAAAAGAAAAAAAAGAGCATGAACCGCACATCCCAAAATCATACGTTGATCTAAAGCTGCTAGGCAAAAATTAATATAACTGAATGAGGTTTTCAGTTTAACATTCTGATCAGACTGTATGAAGCCCACTGCCCCTTCACGGCAAACCTCGTAGTGGGTCCTATCGCCCTAACGGAGCGGAGCCGTGAGTTGGAGGAAGGTGAGTTTAAGTGCTCCTTTCATTTTGGTGTTGGTGCTGTGTGGCGGCCATTGTTGCTGTGGCTTTGTGCTGGTGGGGCGGCGCGGTCTGGAGTCGTGGGGACTCAGTCTTACAGCATGGGTGCTGTGGGGCAACAGGCCGTCCGCCCTGCTGGTGCATGGCCGCTGTGGCGGTGGGCGCCGCACGGCTCCGCTCCGTTAGGGCGTTAGGACCCACTACGAGGTTTGCCGTGACGGGGCAGTGGGCTTCATACAGTCTGATCAGAATGTTAAACTGAAAACCTCATATTCAGTTACATTAATTTTTGCCTAGCGGCTTTAGATCAACGTATGATTTTTGGGATGTGCGGTTCATGCTCTTTTTTTTCTTTTTGACCAATAGGTGTGTTGTACTGGTTCAACTGGTGCGATCAGTGAAGTTATAGATAGAAATAATAGAAGGCTGTGTCGCCTTCCACACACTCAAGTAAGAGTCCATGCAGGGCAACTATGTAAATTTAGTGTTACGTAATCATCACAGAAGAGAAATGGAAAATTTTGGCAATCTGATACTTTTTGGCTTAAGTTTTCAATATTTGGTAAGATTGGTATCCTGTTTGTTTAGTGTAATTGTCTATTCTAGGTTTTACCATTAAATGTTTCTGGAGCTGCTTCTATGTGGAGTAGTGCCTCACCCATAGGTGCCACCCCGCGCCATGTTACATAGTATGAACTGGCCAATTTTGGCAAGACAAGCCAACCATCTAATGTACATGGGAGCAGACCAGCTCCTTCCTCTGGTGGTAGGGGAGAAGATTTGGGCAGTTGGATTGTCACATGCTCCATCCTTTTCTTTTTATGGGGCATGAGCTTGTATAGATAGTATCTGGCAGCGGCTTATTCATTTTTCTCTTTAAAACACGCACATGCTTGGTCGAGCATCTAGATGTATGTGTATGGGAATCGGAAGAGATGGCAGTCAGCTGAACAAACATGCATTTATTGTGTATGGCCAGCCATGCTGGGATCTAACATGCAAAACCTAGGATAAAAACAATAAGCAAATGTCCTGCTTTAAATAAATGGTAGTAATACATGTAAATGACACTATTAGATCAAAAAAGCGTTAGCCAACCTACCGCGGCAAGCTGTAACCAATCAGGATGGTTCCTAACTCTAGTATTTCACCTTGCCATGTGCCAGCAGGCTTAAAAATAGCCAAAGTAGAGCAGGACCTAGACCTGACTGTTTCACATGTTGCTGTGGAAAACTAAATACACAAGATTGCACAACCCTAAACTGGGAGTTGGCGCGTATGTAGTGGCCAGCCGTGCTGGGAGCTGGCGCGTATGTCACGGCCAAGCTGCTTTTCTTCAAATAATTCAAGCCAGGTAGGGTCCTTCCATTACTGCTCCACATTCTGATCTCCTAGGATGGTCACTCATGTTGTCTCTTATCTTTTGTTCCATAGGGAGATGTCATAAATGTCACTGATCAAGAACATGGACCAGTGCAGAAGCTTGAAACTACTACAAATTGGAACTGGAAATCTCCTCCTTCACATTTCACCAATAGCAGCAAAATTTCTCCAGGACACCCAAGTGGACTTGTTCCTGGTAAGGAAAACCTAGAAAATTAGCCATTTTATTGTCTTCTGACTTCTACTTCTTCATCAACACATTAAGCAACTTCCATTGGGATTCGTCTCCCTTCTCCTCCTTATTCACTGTATGTTTTCTCAATTTTTCTCTTCAGGACTCATTGCCGCAGGAATCTTTATAATGTTCCTACTCTGTCTCTATGCCATTCTATGGAAATGTATGGTATCACCCCCGCACAAGTGAGTGGCACAATACTTTATTATTATTGCACAAGTGTTTACCCTATGCAGAAAACGGTATCAAAATTGACCTGTCTACATGAAAAGACAAATATACACTCACTGTGGGGTTTAATTATTGGGTTCGCCACTGATCCCATGAACGAAGCTCCCTACATCTTCTGAATGAATGAGCATTAGTGCAGATGCGTGCCCACCACTTCCTTCCCTTCTCTGGGACTGATGGAGGCAGTAGAGCAAGCAGTGAATGGATTGATATGCACCACTGCTCTAGTCACTCAGGACTGTGGGACCCTCATTCTCTAGATTAGTGAGGGAAAGAACAGGAATGGGGAGTTCCACATAGGGGGTGCAGCACAGGAGAAGTCCTGCAAAGAAATTTGTGTGTGTAGTAGTCAGTGATGTACAGCATTGACGAAAGCTACGAATAAGTATTTTTTGACTCTAAGGACAGATTTAGACGGCCTTATCGAAAAATGGGCAAGTGCTGTCTGCAAATTCAGATTGTGACTGGTTCCATGTGCAGCTCTGTGTGCTCGTCTGCATTTCAAATGGGGCATGCTGGAGCTCCCTTAAGGCCGGTTTCACACATCAGTGGCTCTGGTACGTGAGGTGATAGTTTCCTTACGTACCGGAGACACTGACTCACATAGACACATTAAAATCAATGTGTCTCTGCACATGTCAGCATGTTTTCACGGACCGTGTGTCCGTGTGCAAAACACGGAGACATGTCAGTGTTCGTGGGAGCGCACGGATTACACGGACCCATTAAAGTCAATGGGTCCGTGTAAAACACGTACCGCACACGGATGCTGTCCGTTTGCAGTCCTTGTGCCGTGCAGGAGACAGTGCTACAGTAAGCGCTGTCCCCCCCCACATGGTGCTGAAGCCGCCATTCAGATCTTCTCTCCAGCAGCGTTCGCTGGAAAGAAGATATGAAAAATCCTTTTTATTTTTTGTTTTGTTTGTTTTTTCGTAGGGGTGGAGCTGCATATTCATGACTGTAATGGGCGGCACCACGTGACAGCTCATACAGGAGAAGCTGTGGCCAGGACAGGACGCTACGAGGGAGCCGGGTGAGTATTTTATTAACAGCAGGCGGGTGCAAAGGTGGTGGGAGGGGGGTGGGGACAGGGATCTTTATTTTAAACACACAAAAACAAAAAAAGATTTTTCATATCATCTTTCCAGCGAACGCTGCTGGAGAGAAGATATGAATGGCGGCTTCAGCACCAGATGCAGGGGACAGCGCTTATCTCTAGTGCTGTCTCCTGCACGCTCCGTGTGGTACCCAGTCGGCACACGGGCGGCACACGTGTGCCACACGGATGGCGTACGTGAGCTCACGGACATACGGACACAGATAACTCCGGTACCAATTTTTTTCGGTACCGGAATTATCTGGACGTATGAGACTGGCCTAATATTGTATGCAATATTCTGGTACGTAGAACTGACCTGAACAGTCCTTTTGGAAAATCAGCAATGTGCATTATCACAATGGCTATAATAGATCTGTGCTCGGTCTGTGGCCACAGGGACAGACATCACATGGACTGATTATGTGCTCGTCTGAATGAGCCCTAATTTACAAGAAGCAGCTAAACATGGCACTGCCTAATCTATAAAAGATACTGTGCAATTTGTGAGGATCACAGCTGTAGATTCTGAGACGTTTATCAGCCACAAAGTTATGTCTTTTTTTTTTTTTTTTTTTTTTTTTTCATGAGCAAGTTACAAAAGTTCAGGGACCTTTTGAGATTTCAACAGGTTCCTGAAACGTTTTCTTATGCCTAATCACTTTCTCAGTGGTATTTTACATATAATTAGCTTGGAAGTTGGTCAACAACCGACATTTCTCCAATATCTGTATGTATTATAAGATGGCTGCCAGAAATATCCTTGAGGGAAGATCTGTATCATCAAGGCTGGTAGCCTCAGTGATGTAAGCCAAGAAAAGAAGGCTTCAGCACTTATAGTTCTGAGAGAGTCAATATGGCGTGTCCAGGGCTGGGTTTTTATTAGCAGTCAGAGAGATGGATCACATATTCCCACCCTGGGGCATAATACAGCAAATAACACCAGTTGTCTTATTCAGTGTCTGTGTCGGGATGTGTGTAGACCTCCAGTATTGCTTGTTTGCTAAAGGACTCGAGCTATACACTAACTTGGGTGAGCGAACCCGCAATACTGTATATTGACTATTTACTTTGTATTTTCACTTATGTTGGAAAAGGCAGTTTTGTTTGGTTTCCTGAGCAGTTTATGAAGTCTTAATAAACCAGCCTGGACATTTTACTGAAACTGCTTCCTGTGCCTACCTCAAACGCAACGGAGTGAGTCAAAATCCTACAGTATGTTGAAGCAAGCAGCAGCATCTGCATATTCATATATGGCTATAGATTTTGGACTGTGTGCCTTGTTGGCACAATTATCCTTTTAGTTCCTAGGCCCTATGAGAAATCTGTAACACAGTTCTTCATCTACAACATTTAAAGGCTATACTCCATTGGAATTTCCCAACCATCTAATGTTTATGGGAGCCAGTGGTGTGACTAAAGCCTGAGCGGCCCTTGTGCAAATTTTAGATGTGGACCTAAACCTGCACATCCGTCAAATGTATGGGCCCTTGTAGCGTTCTAGATCTTGTGAAGACATACATGTTCTCCCTCTCATGTAACCATGTCCTCCATCCTGTAATAGTCTCTTTCCTGGTATAATGTCCTCCATCCTGGGTTCCTTCCTTTTGTAAGGTCTTCCATCCTGGGCCCCTTCCAGTAATATATGTACAGCATCATGGTAACATGTGCCCCATTTTGGTGCTTGTTCTAGTAATAATGTCCCTGTTCTTTAGCTCTTCTCCAACAAATTTAAATTTATTTTTTTTTGTAACTTCTACTTCCACGATGTGCGGTGTTCTTATCTATATAGCAAGCGTAGAAGCTGGCAGCTGACTTCAGTGTGCATGCTACAGGTAGCGCATTACATCACTGCAATGCGCAACCAGTGACTTGCATGCCAATGTCAGTTGGTGGCCTCTGGCCGCTAGTATATATTGCATTGCAGGGACCTAGCAGGTCTCTGCACCACAATACATTTCAGCTGAAGGTACGTCCTTAGATGCACATCCAGCTGAAATGGCTGCTGGCATCAGTGAGCCCTCCTCCCACACGGGCCCATTCACATCCTCTGGAATTGTGATAGTTACACCTCTGAGGGCCTCCCAACTTTTCTATGATCGTTTGAGATAAGGATCAGGTGGTTAGAATTTAGGAGAGATAAGCCACTGCCATAGCAGTCTGACAAGACAGAGAACACTTGATCAGTTGGCTGAGCGCAATGTTCCTGTACATGGGGAAGTCAGGGATAGATGGCCAACAGCATGTTGGCAAGCTTAAAGGTGCTGTCCACTACTTGGCAGCCCTTCTCAATGCCTATGTTTCACCCCAGTAAAATAATAACACTTGCTCCAGTGCTGGTTCCAGCTGTGTCAGCATGGTCTCTTAGGGCTTGCGTGACATTGTCATGCAATCTATGAAGCCAATCAGTGCTGACTTCACTCTCCTCTCCTTCTGAAAAATCAAGACAACCAGGGAAAATGAATGCAGCTGTCACTTCCTCCGGATGTCAAATATGTCCATAGGAGAGGAGAGTAAAGGTACCTTCACACTGAACAACTTAACAACGATATCGCTAGCGATCCGTGACGTTGCAGTGTCCTGGATAGCGATATCGTTGTGTTTGACACGCAGCAGCCATCTGGATCCTGCTGTAACATCGTTGGTCGGAGCAGAAAGGCCAGAACTTATTTCGTCGCTGGATCTCCCGCAGACCTTGCTGAATCGGCGTGTGACGCCGATTCAGCGATGTCTTCACTGGTAACCAGGGTAAACATCGGGTTACTAAGTGCAGGGCCGCGCTTAGTAACCCGATATTTACCCTGGTTACCAGTGTAAATGTAAAAAAACCAAACACTACATACTTACATTCCGGTGTCTGTCGCGTCCCCCGGCGTTCTGCTTCCCTGCACTGTCAGCGCCGGCCAGCCGTAAAGCAGAGCACAGCGGTGATGTCACCGCTGTGCTTTACGGCCGGCGCTTACAAGTGTGACCCCCGACCTTAATATTTTACTGGGGGGAAACCTAGGGATTCAGATGGGGCTGTCTGAGTAGTTGACCACCACTTTTTAAGTTGTAGTATTTATCTACTTATACAGGTAGAAGGTTTAAGTCTCCTCAGCCTTCAGAGTCTAAATGGTTGCAATCTCCTATATGGTGGTCATAGATGAGTGAACCCTTCTATTGGTCAAAGCTTAATGTCGCTCCAAATATATGCTTCCTATAACTACCATAACTCAATATAACGATGTATCACAGCAAGGTTGCCATTCATTGAATGAGTTCCACGTGTGAAATGCTATATTTGTAATAGGAGATTTGAAATGGGGGTTGCCCAGGTTGCACCTCTTGTTCATCCACTCGCATTGTTTGCTTTTTCCACTTCTTTCCTTTTAACCAGCCATTTATTTCATCCCACAGAAAGCGGAAAAAACGAGGTCCTGCCAGCTCCAACTCTCAGAAGCCACTTGTTGTATAATCCGCATAAGCCAATGTTGGACTCTCGGAATAAGTGATGTCTGCAGAACTTTTTGATATCCTTTTCTTCTTGGATTGCAGAACCCTGAAGAATATTAACAAAACCCTGATTTCTTTGCAGAGGGTTGCAGCACATTATTTGTTCTGCACACTGTTTTTCGTTTTACGACCTGCAGAGCAGGTCTGAATATTTTGTATATTTTTGCCCTTTTATTTTACGCGGATCTGTATGCCAAGTGCAGCCGGATCCCCTGCCTTACAAAGACTTGAGTTGCTCATCCATGTGAGCTGAACATTCCTTTTGAGGAGATGTGGCAATGAACAGCATCCCATCTCCAGCAGAGGAGGAAGAATGCACCCTTCTCCAAAGCGAGCCATAAAAATGACATTGACTCATCCACCGTGGATTAGAAAACTAATTTATTTTTATATTTAGATTCTTATGATATGTAAGATGTCCGTTTCTAAAACTTGTAAATGATGTTAATAAAGATATATTAACACTCCTGTAAATGTCACATGGTTGAGCAGATGATTTGATAACAGAAGGACAGGATGATGTTTTTTCATTTTTTGTGCTCTTGCTTTTTCTTCCTCTTCTCCCAAGAGCCAAAACTTTTTTTTTTTTTCTAATGATCTACCATTTTGAAGGCTTGACTTTTATTTTATTTTTTTTTTAATTAGGAAAAGAAATCAGAAATTCACAAAGTGTATGTATATAAATGTAATTTTGCTTTTGTCACCATTTTCCAAGACCCGTAACATTTTAATTTTTCAGTCGCTGATGCTGTGAGGTCTTGTTGGTGAGCATATTTAGCCATTGGGACTGCAGAGACCATGGTGCACAAAAAGCATCCATTATAAAGATTGATTGACTCGCTCCTGGTAATACGGGGTTCAAATAAAAACACTGGGCACATTCAATCTTTGATGGATGGGGTTGGCCACAGCTTTATAATTTTGTTCATATAATCAATCTTGTTAACTATAAAACGCATGAACATCCAGAAACCTGAAACTGTCTGCACCACTGGACTCCCTATGGACAAGTAAGTCAGTCTTCAGTTCCATATTCACCCTACCGTTAGATTAACTGCCAGCTGTGACTTAGTTACTTCACATTATAACCTAGAAAACCATATCAATGATATTTCAATCAAATGTAAGCGGTGTGGATTGTCGCGTTCCTACCCCTAAAGACAACAATCGCGTCGTATGTAGCGTCCTGTGCCTTTTGTATGTATTGGATGTGATAGCGTAATGTAGGTAGTGTAGTGTAGAAACAAGAAAGGGGAAAAGCCAGCGCTGCCTATGGTCAGAACGCAATACATAAAGTGCAAATGCACATTGATTTCTAGCTGTATTTCAACATGAGACATTTAGCAAACAATTGATCAATTCTTTGAGCTACCCCTGTTTAATTATGCACCTGTGTCTCTGCCTGTCTCGCCCTTTATCTGTGGTGCTAGTCGGGCAGTGTGGAGGTTGGACCTGAAATATAGTAACATAGTCAGTAAGCCCGAAAAAAGACATTTGTCCATCCAGTTCAGCCTATATTCCATCATAATAAATCCCCAGATCTACGTCCTTCTACAGAACCTAATTGTATATAGTAACATAGTTAGTAGCTGGAATGTCTGTCTGGACCTGGTCGACTTTTATCCTTACCTGCCCCTCTGACGCCATGGGAGTGATTCAGTAATGCTCCAGGTACAGCTTGCATTTAATGTGGTCTTGCTTTTATTTATTTAGGAGGCCTCTATGGCAGAGCGAATATAAAAAATGTAGAGTAGGACTGTCCCATTATGAGATTGCCGTGACGGGGTAGCTCAAAGAATTGATCAATTGTTTGCTAAATGTCTCATTTTAAATACAGTTAGAAATCAATATGTGCATTTGCACTTTATGTATTGCGTTCTGACCATAGGCAGCGCTGGCTTCTCCCATTTCTTGCTTCGAGTGTAGGGTAGAACATAGGTTGACTTAGGACACAAGATAGGTAGGGTAAGATAGTGATTATAATTAGATAACATTAGGGTAAGGTTAGAGATAATGTTCTGGACTAGTCCATAGTGAGGGGAGCTAGTCCCCCAGAAAAGGGAGTAGTGCGACTTGGAACAGACCGAAGACTAAACAGTGTCCTACCACCCTACAGAGGGCCTTAGATAGGACGACAAATCACGAGAAACCCTGAGCTTGTTAAACGCCAAAAGAAATGGACCTAAACAGGACTGACTTTTTAGTGGACTATTGGTGTCCCGAAAGGTACATCCAGGGCCCCAGTAGTGGAAGAAATGGGAAGCGGGACCGCTGAACTGGCAGAGAGACTTGCTGATCAGGACTATGGCGACAAGCTAGGCTGTGACAAAGTAGGGCTAAACAGTTTGTTTTACCAGCCCTGGAGTAGACTACAATGGAAAGAAACTGTGAAAATGCTTTACACTGAAGAAAACATCCATAAAACTTTATACCCGCTACCGCTTGTACATAACCTGTACCAAGTTACCGTTCAGTAAGATTCTGTTTTTGAACACGAGTCTTATTTGTTGAAACCTAAGGTCCACCACCATCGGCTACAGGCGGCCTGCACAGGTGGAAAGCCCTCACAGGAGCAACACGAACACCCAGCCAGGACCCACACTTTCATGTAGTGTGCTGAAGCGTGACAGGAGAAGATGAGTGTCTCGTCCTGCACTAAAAACATATTCATTGTTAGGAAGGGAAACATAATCCGCATCTGCTGCTGAAGTGGCCGGAGAAAACCCGGGAAGCCGCCTTTTATTATGGTACCAATTTGAAAACAGTGGGGAGGCCAAGGGCTAGACCAAAACTTGCCAACAGGCTAATGGCATACTGCAATGAGGAGGAAGAGTTAAAATATAGGGGGGAAAAATACCCACCCGAAGGACGAATGCACCATCCCAAATCATGAACTCCAACTGCACCAGCAGCCGGGAAAGCAAAACCTAGTGGCGGGAGGGGGTAGAACACACTTAAAGTGGTTGTGCGGTCTAAATCGATAAGTCTGCTGATGAATCCACCAGAGAATGCAGTTTATGCTGCGGGTATTCTCCAGTTTCTGAGCTGGGTATGGAGGGTTCGTACAGTATGCGTTATACAGGTCCTTCTCAAAAAATTAGCATATAGTGTTAAATTTCATTATTTACCATAATGTAATGATTACAATTAAACTTTCATATATTATAGATTCATTATCCACCAACTGAAATTTGTCAGGTCTTTTATTGTTTTAATACTGATGATTTTGGCATACAACTCCTGATAACCCAAAAAACCTGTCTCAATAAATTAGCATATTTCACCCATCCAATCAAATAAAAGTGTTTTTTAATAACAAACAAAAAAACCATCAAATATTAATGTTCAGTTATGCACTCAATACTTGGTTGGGAATCCTTTGGCAGAAATGACTGCTTCAATGCGGCGTGGCATGGAGGCAATCAGCCTGTGACACTGCTGAGATGTTATGGAGGCCCAGGATGCTTCAATAGCGGCCTTAAGCTCAACCAGAGTGTTGGGTCTTGCGTCTCTCAACTTTCTCTTCACAATATCCCACAGATTCTCTATGGGGTTCAGGTCAGGAGAGTTGGCAGGCCAATTGAGCACAGTAACACCATGGTCAGTAAACCATTTACCAGTGGTTTTGGCACTGTGAGCAGGTGCCAGGTCGTGCTGAAAAAATGAAATCTTCATCACCATAAAGCATTGACCCTGTCCTTGATGAAACACAGTGGACCAACACCAGCAGCTGACATGGCACCCCACACCATCACTGACTGTGAGTACTTGACACTGGACTTCAGGCATTTTGGCATTTCCTTCTCCCCAGTCTTCCTCCAGACTCTGGCACCTTGATTTCCGAATGACATGCAAAATTTGCTTTCATCAGAAAAAAGTACTTGGGACCACTTAGCAACAGTCCAGTGCTGCTTCTCTGTAGCCCAGGTCAGGCGCTTCTGCCGCTGTTTATGGTTCAAAAGTGGCTTTACCTGGGGAATGCGGCACCTGTAGCCCATTTCCTGCACACGCCTGTGCACGGTGGCTCTGGATGTTTCCACACCAGACTCAGTCCACTGCTTCCTCAGGTTCCCCAAGGTCTGGAATCGGTCCTTCTCCACAATCTTCCTCAGGGTCCGGTCTCCTCTTCTCGTTGTACAGCGTTTTCTGCCACATTGTTTCCTTCCAACAGACTTACCATTGAGGTGCCTTGATACAGCACTCTGGGAACAGCCTATTTGTTGAGAAATTTCTTTCTGGGTCTTACCCTCTTGCTTGAGGGTGTCAATGATGGCCTTCTTGACATCTGTCAGGTCGCTAGTCTTACCCATGATGGGGGTTTTGAGTAATGAACCCGGCAGGGAGTTTATATAAGCCTCAGGTATCTTTTGCATGTGTTTAGAGTTAATTAGTTGATTCAGAAGATTAGGGTAATAGGTCGTTTAGAGAACCTTTTCTTGATATGCTAATTTATTGAGACAGGTTTTTTGGGTTATCAGGAGTTGTATGCCAAAATCATCAGTATTAAAACAATAAAAGACCTGACAAATTTCAGTTGGTGGATAATGAATCTATAATATATGAAAGTTTAATTGTAATCATTACATTATGGTAAATAATGAAATTTAACACTATATGCTAATTTTTTGAGAAGGACCTGTACATACTCCCGGTCAGAGCCCAGCCAGTGGGTGTGAGTGACTGCAGACTTATAGATTTGGAATGGGCAACCCCTTTAAGAGGAACTTCCTATCCTTCCTACAGCGCCTCAGCAGTAAAGGGACCACTTTTCCTATATGGCTTGTGGTCCTCGGGTTTACTAGGAAGCTCAATTTGATAATCTATGCACTTTCAATGCCCACAAGCCTTATTTATATACAGCTCTGGAAAAAAATTAAGAGACCACCACATCAAAACCCTGTCATGGCAGCCCAATCTCCAGACCTGAACCCCATTGAAAACCTCTGGAATGTAATCAAGAGGATGATAAATAGTCACAAGCCATCAAACAAAGAGGAACTGCTTACATTTTTGTGCCAGGACTGGCATAAGGTCACCCAAAAGCAGTGTGAAAGACTGGTGGAAAGCATGCCGAGACGCATGAAAGCTGTGATTAAAAATCATGGTTATTCCACAAAATATTGATTCCTGAACTCTTCCCGAGTTAAAACATTAGTATTGTTTCTAAATGATTGTGAACTTGTTTTCTTTGCATTATTTGAGGTCTGAAAGCACTTTTTTTTTTTTTTTATTTTGACCATTTTTCTTTGTCAGAAAAAAATTCAAAAATTATTGCTTGGAAATTCGGATACATGTTGTCAGAAGTTTATAGAATAAAAGAACAATTTACATTTTATTCAAAAACATGCCTATAAAGCGAAAAATCTGACAAACTGAACATTTTACAGTGGTCTCTTAATTTTTGCCAGAGCTGTATTTTGTAGACTGACATTGGATAACTGTTTCTGGGTTGACTTCTACAGGTGCATTTTACCATCCGTAATAAAGGGAGTCCGTCTGCAAATTTCTGAGAGCAGCATGAAGTAGGGGCAGAGACTCTCATTACATTGATGTATCACTTACTGGTCTACTTGCTATCATTTTGATAACATCACTGTTTTATCTGCCGCAGATCTCTGAATGCTGAACTCTGTATAACCCCGCCCACAGCACTGATTGTGCATAGTCAGAGAGCTGCCAGTCTGTCATGGGGGCGGGGTTATACAAAGTTCATAAATATTGAGTACTACCTGGCAGCAGGTTTACTAGTAGTGAAATGATGGGGGATAGGGGGCTGCAAATGGTAAAGTAAGGTGGACTGCAGATGAATTGAAGGAGGGACAGAGGACTGTAAATGATGAAGTAATGTGGACTGCAAATGATGAAGTGGGGGTGATGGGGATTGCAAATTATGATGTGGGGTGATGGGGACTGCAAATTATGAAGTGGGGGTGAGGGACGGGGGACAGCAATTGAATTGAGGGTGGGAAGAGTAAATTGTGAATTGAAGGTGGGGAGTAGGGAGAGCAAATCATGATGAATGTTGAGGGTGGGGATTAGATGATGTATTGAATGTGGGGAAGAGCAGTTGATAAATGAATAGAGGGTGGGAGAAAGAGAAGACATGACAATGAATTGAAGCAGAAGGGGCATGTTACTATAATGAATTGGGGTAAGGGTTAGAGTGGGAGGAACAAAGTGGGGGGCATTGAGGATAAAGTGACTGGTAATGAATTGGGGGAAAGAGTGCAGGTGATAATTTATATATTAAATGGGGAAGTGCTATGTATAGATAATGAGGACACAGTGGCAGATTATAATTTATATTTGGAATGTTGGGTTGTATAATAACCAATTATATATTAATGATGGGTGCACATCTCTATTCAGATGTGTAGTGTAGAGGAAAGGGAAAAAGTGGGGAATGTGCTCTGGAAGCGGTGCTCTAGATAACTGTGTTGTTTTATGCAGAGATGAGTCCTGGCTCAAAGAAGTGATGGTGGTCTGTGCTGGATGAAAAAGGAAAGCAAATATGAATGACTTCAGCTAGAGACGTCACTGGTGAGTCAGTGTGTTACATGTACACTGACACTATTATTATTATTATTTATTTATGTAGCACCATTAATTCCATGGTGCTGTACTTGAGAAGGGGTTACATCAAAACACAAATATCACTTACAGTAAACAAAACTAACAAAGACAGACTGATAGAGGGAAGAGGACGCTGCCCTTGCGGGCTTACATTCTACAGGATTATGGGGAAAAAGACAGTAGGTCGAGGGTTGCAGTAGCTCCAATGGTGTTGAGGTGGCCGTGTGGTCTTTACAGGCTGTAAGCTTCTTTGAAGAGGTGGGTTTTCAGGTTTCTTTTAAAGGATCCAAAAGTAGTGGATAACCGCATGTGTTGGGGCACTGAATTCCAGAGGATGGGTGATATTCGGGAGAAGTCTTGGAGGTGATTGGGTGAGGAGCGAATAAGTGTGGAGGAGAGAAGGAGGTCTTGGGAGGACCGGAGATTACGTGAGGGAAGATATTGAGAGATAAGTGTGGAAATATACGGAGGAGAAAGGTTATGGATGGCTTTGTAGGTCAGTGTTAGTAATTTAAACTGGATACGCTGAGAAATTGGGAGCAAGTGAAGGGATTTGCAAAGAGGTGAAGCAGGAGTGTAGTGAGATTAATTAGTCGGGCAGCAGAGCTAAGGATGGACTGGAGGGGTGCGAGAGTGTTAGAAGGTAGGCCACAGAGGAGTATGTTGCAGTAGTCGAGGCAGGAGATGATTAGGGCATGCACGAGCATTTTGGTAGAGTGTGGGTTGAGGAAAGGAAATATTTTTGAGCTGGAGGCGACAAGAGGTGGTGAGAGCTTGGATGTGCGGTTTGAAGGACAGGGCAGAGTCAAGGGTTACTCCGAGGCAGCGGATTTTGGGGACAGGGGAAAGTGTGATTTCATTTATTTTGATAGATCGATCAGGTAGGGAAGATATGCGTGATGGAGGAAAGATAAAGAGTTCAGATTTGTCCACATTGAGCTTGAGGAAGCGAGAGGAGAAGAAGGAGGATATGGCTGATAGACACTCTGGGATTCTGGAGAGCAGAGAGGTGACATCTGGGCCAGAGAGGTAGATCTGAGTGTCATCGGCATATAGATGGTACTGGAAGCCATAGGATCTTATGAGTTGTCCCAGGCCGAGTGTATAGATTGAGAAGAGTAAGGGTCCTAGGACAGAGCCTTGGGGGACTCCAACCGTGTATACATTGTATACTGTATACAGAGCTCCTGTGTATAATGGCATCGGTGATCACTGTATTACTGCATACTAAGTACAGGTCTCCTGTTATAATGGCACTTATGGTGATATAATTTTTTTTTAAATTAATGAATGTAGTATTCAGTCACAATGTGGTGGTAATATGTTGTCCGACCATGGTGTGGCGGTACTTATTCCTTGCATGTGCTATTATTTGGTCACTATCTGGTGGTAATATGTGGTCTGGTCATGGGGTGGTGGTATTTGTTCCTTGTATGTGGTATTATTGGTCACCATGTGGTAGTTATATCAGTAGATTTGGTTTCCAGTACCATCTCTATGCTGATGACACCCAATTATACACTTCTGCTCCTGATATCTCGCCTGCCTTATTAGAAAACACCAGTGATTGTCTTGCCGCTGTCTCTAATATCATGTCCTCCCTCTATCTGAAACTAAACCTGTCAAAAACTGAACTCCTCATGTTCTCTCCCTCTACTAACCTACCTTTGCCTGACATTGCCATCTCCGTGTGCGGTTCCACCATTACTCCAAAGCAACATGCCCGCTGCCTTGGGGTCATCCTTGATTCTGACCTTTCATTCACCCCCCACATCCGATCACTGGCTCGCTCTTCTTATCTGCATCTCAAAAACATTTCTAGAATTCTCCCTTTTCTTACTTTCGACTCTGCAAAAACTCTTACTGTCTCACTTATTCATTCTCGTCTGGACTATTGTAACTCTCTACTAATCGGCCTCCCTCTTACCAAACTCTCCCCGCTCCAATCTGTCCTGAATGCTGCTGCCAGGATCATATTCCTCAGCAACCGTTACACCGATGCCTCTACCTTGTGCCAGTCATTACACTGGCTACCCGTCCACTCCAGAATCCAGTACAAAACTACTACCCTCATCCACAAAGCTCTCCATGGCTCAGCACCACCCTACATCTCCTCTCTGGTCTCAGTCTACCATCCTACCCGTGCCCTCCGCTCCGCTAATGACCTCAGGTTAGCATCCTCATTAATCAGAACTTCCCACTCCCGTCTCCAAGACTTTACACGTGCTGCGCCGATTCTTTGGAATGCACTACCTAGGTTAATACGATTAATCCCCAATCCCCACAGTTTTAAGCGTGCTCTAAAAACTCATTTGTTCAGACTGGCCTATCGCCTCAATGCATTAACGTAACGATCCCTGTGTGGCCTATTTAATAAAAAAAAAAAAAAATGAATGTTCTCATTCACTTTATGCAGTTAATAGCCCTCTGTGTCTGTACTGTTACATACTTAGGCAGTTAACTGGTTCATGCAGCTTTACATGAACATCCGAGCATTACACTATGGCTGGTCCGAATAACTATAGCATTTGTTACCATCCACCTCTCGTGTCTCCCCTTTTCCTCATAGTTTGTAAGCTTGCGAGCAGGGCCCTCATTCCTCCTGGTATCTGTTTTGAACTGTATTTCTGTTATGCTGTAATGTCTATTGTCTGTGCAAGTCCCCTCTATAATTTGTAAAGCGCTGCGGAATATGTTGGCGCTATATAAATAAAAATTATTATTATTATTATATGTGGTCTGGACATGGTGTGTTGCTATTTGTTGCTTGTATGTGATATTGTTCGGTCACTGTGGTTGGTAATATGTGGTCTCGACATGGTGTGGCGGTATTTGTTCCTTGTATGTGCTATTATTCGGTCACTGTGTGGTGGTAATATGTGGTTTGGTCATGTTGTGTTGGTATTTGCTCCTTGTATGTGGTATTATAGCTCACTATGTGGTAGTAATATGGTGTCTGGTCATGGTGTGGTGGTATTTGTCTCCTGTATGTGATATTATTGATTGTATTGGATATTTTAACAAATTTTTAGGATATAGTAGGGCCCGGCCAAAAGAGTCTACCTTTTCGTCATGGCAGGTTTAAAAAATCTTTTAGCCAAAACAAAAGCTGCTGGCTATGTGTGTGATCTGGTGATAGGAACTGTTAAAGTGTTATTGATGAGAAGTGGAGTTTTTCCAAGAGAGAGCAGTGGGACTGTGATCAGTTTGAGGGGTGGAGGCAGGGCTGGGGTGGAGCCTGGGCAGAGTCTCAAGGGGACCCCAAAAATGTTGCCAGTATGGGGCCCCGAAATTCCTAGTGGCAGCCCTGGTAGCGATGCATGCACTAAAGCATGGGTAATATTTCTCCATATCTGTGTGCACAATGTGTGGAATCAGCGGAGTGTTGCAATATTGCAGGCAGATTATAGGTGAATATGTGTGTTTTACATCGTCAGAGGAAAATCTTGCTCGACCCTTGTGATCGGTGAACTGTCTGTGCACCAGCCGGACACTGACTCTGAACTTTGGTCACAATTATGGAATGTAGAAAAAGAACCACGCAAGACTGTTCCTTCGTTATAGGAAGTTGCTAAAAGTAACTGTGATTTGTGGTTGGAGATGCAAACAATGTATAAAGGGGAAAACACGGAATAAAGGGTAGAGACTTTTATAGGGAGAAGTTCACAAGGCACTTTCCTTGTGCCTCTACAAGACTACACAGGTTTCTGGGCTCGTGCTTCCAAATGAGGCCGGCTGTTATTTTTAACACATTTTTTAAAAAGAAATATTGATTTCTGTTGTTGGAGACACACATAACTGTGCATATGAGCTGTATATGCAGCGCCCCAGGGTCCTGGTCGTTGCAGTAATACCATTCTCCTCTAGGGGGAGTGATATTACGTTTGGAGGCAAAGAAGGACAACTGCATCCAGGTATCACAAACATGCAACACATTTCATACTCCATGCCACCAGGGGGAGCTCTGCTCTTATTTATTAGGGCACTTCCCACACTTAGGTAAAACTGGTTGCCTGGGGAGGAAGTTAGTTAGTTGCTGTCTGAGCTTCACCCAGGGAGTTAGTTGCTGTCTGAGCTTCGCTCCTTCTGAGGCGCAGGATCCCGGTAGCCGGAACACCGAGGGAGCAATGATCCTTTGTCTTCCTCCAGAGACCGGCAGGACAGCTAATTTCACGTTACCTGTCCGCCCCTACACCCAGGAGGCAAGGTGGCACCCCCTTAGAGGGTGGGGCATGATAGAGTCCCTGTAAAGCGCCTCAAGCCACCGGTCATACGGGTTTGTCCTAATCATCTGGGGGACAGAGAGAGAGACATAACATCTACAACATCTGTGAGGACCTTATGAGAACTTAGCAGTAAGGCTAGGTTCACATTGCGTTAGGGCAATCCGTTAAGCGCATTGCGATAACGCAATGTATCTATAGGGTCCGCGTTCGCCGTTCCCGCTACCGCAGATCCCCGATCTGCGCTAGCGAGGAACGGACCTCGGACGTTGCAAGCAGCGTCCGAGGTCCATCACAAAATAACGGTACATCGCTAGCACGTGCCGAAAATGGCATGCGCTAGCGATGCGCTACAGCGAGAAATCACATTGCTGTCAATGCATGCGCTAACGGACCCGTTGCATGGCGTTAATTGCGACAATTTTGCCATGCAACGCAGTCCGTTAGCGTTAACCCATTAACGCAATGTGAACCTAGACTAAGGGACTATAATCCACGGCGCTAGAGGAAGGCTACTGATTTCTACCTGGATAAGGGGACTCTGGACTTGCCTCCAAACCGGCCGGACTCTGCCTGCCCTGCAGTAGCGTAGCTACTGGGGGGCAGAGGGGGGCGTCGCCCCGGGCCCCACGCTCTGAGGGGGCCCACCGGGAGCTACGCTACTGTAACTGCATCGGCGCGCACAGTGTGCCGATGCAGTTACATTCTGCGGCAGAGCAGGGAGAATCGATCTCCCTGCTCTGCCGCTATGGGGCCCCTGGGCAGGCGGGGGGACCCGGTGCCAGCAGTGGGCCCCCCGCCCGTCATCGCACGGTGAGCTGTATAGCTCACCGCAGTGATGAGGGAAGGAGCGCTGCACTCCTCCCATCATCCCCCACAACGTCTGACAGCGGGCGCAATGACGTCACCGCCCAGCGCCCGCTTTCAGATGAGCGGGAGCAGGAGCAGGAAGCACCGCTGGAACAAGGAGGAAGAGAGGTGAGTATTTATTTGCTGTGTTTTTATGTGGGCTACCTTATTCAACAGTATCTGCCTATAGTGGGGGAGTGCTGCCTTATTCAACAGTATCTGCCTATAGGGGGGGAGTGCTGCCTTAATCAACAGTATCTGCCTATAGGGGGGAGTGCTGCCTCATATACAGTATCTGCCTATAGGGGGGAGTGCTGCCTCATATACAGTATCTGCCTATAGGGGGGGGAGTGCTGCCTTATATACAGTATCTGCCTATAGGGGGGAGTGCTGCCTTATATACAGTATAATAATAATAATAATCTTTATTTTTATATAGCGCTAACATATTCCGCAGCGCTTTACAGTTTGCACACATTATCATCACTGTCTCTGTTGGGGCTCACAATCTAAATTCCCTATCAGTATGTCTTTGGAATGTGGGAGGAAACCGGAGTACCCAGGGGAAACCCACGCAAACACGGAGAGAACATACAAACTCTTATCTGCCTATAGGGGGAGAGTGCTGCCTTATATACAGTATCTGCCTATAGGGGGGGAGTGCTGCCTTATATACAGTATCTGCCTATAGGGGGGGGGAGTGCTGCCTTATATACAGTATCTGCCTATAGAGGGGAGTGCTGCCTTATATACAGGATCTGCCTATAGGGGGCAGTGCTGCCTCATATACAGGATCTGCCTATAGGGGGGAGTGCTGCCTCATATACAGGATCTGCCTATAGGGGGGAGTGCTGCCTCATATACAGGATCTGCCTATAGGGGGGAGTGCTGCCTTATATACTGGATCTGCATATGGGGTGGTGCTGCCTTATACTACAGGGTCTGCCTATGGGGGGTGCTTTAAACTACAGGGTCTGCCACAGAGTAGGTGCAGTAATAGGGACACATACGGCAGCAGCGGCTCAGTATTGGGGTATCAGGTGCAGTAATAGGGACACATACGGCAGCAGCGGCTCAGTATTGGGGTATCAGGTGCTGTAATAGGGACACATACGGCAGCAGCGGCTCAGTATTGGGGTATCAGGTGCAGTAATAGGGACACATACGGCAGCAGCGGCTCAGTATTGGAGTTTCAGGTGCAGTAATAGGGACACATACGGCAGCAGTGGCTCAGTATTGGGGTATCAGGTGCAGTAATAGGGACACATACGGCAGCAGCGGCTCAGTATTGGGGTATCAGGTGCAGTAATAGGGACACATACGGCAGCAGCGGCTCAGTATTGGGGTATCAGGTGCAGTAATAGGGACACATACGGCAGCAGCGGCTCAGTATTGGGGTATCAGGTGCAGTAATAGGGACACAAACGGCAGCAGTGGCTTGTAATGACCAGAGGTCCGAATAAGATCCAGTGAGTCACAAACCAAGACCAAGGCAGAAATCTCCAACGGTATTTACTCAAAGGCAAAATAATCAAGGTAATATGGAGAATATTAAGGCAGATGCACCCCAAAGATACACTAATTCAGCAGCAGCTGAAATCACTGTGCCACTCCAAGGTCTCCTGAGAACTGTGTACTACAACAGACTAGTAAGAAATTTACCTAACAGGCAACTAAAAACAGGAACAAGTGTAAATTGAATGTAGTGTTATTAAGGGAGCCCCTGGAATGGCACACTGAGTATAACTTACACAACTCTAATATAAGATACACCTCTAAAGTAACAATTTAACACTCTGAGCAGAGATACCCGGGTATCTATAACTATGGTACCGTATCCTGAGATGGATTTCCTCTCAGGCAGGAATCCGCACAGGCTGCAGCCAGTTCATATTTTCAGCGCCAATAAGTTACAGCAAACTCCTCTTGTCTTGTCGGCCGATGCCGAGCCCAAACGCCGGGGACTTAGTTAGTGGTCTCACGATGTAGTCTCTGCTTCTGTAGCTTCTAGGAATGCTTCCACGACAATCCGTCCGTCTCTGTATCAGCAGTCTGTCCAGACTTGGTTCTCCACTCAATGCACAGGGAATCCACAGACTTCCAAATACGTACTGGGTTCTTAGTAAAGTCTCAGTCTTTTGTTAAATAAAGGGTTAACTCCTCTCCAGGAAACGTTAGCCACACAAGTCCCTCACAGAGTTAAACAAAAGGTTAATTCTTCTCCAGGGGAACGTTAGCAACAAAAAGTCTCTCAAAAGCTTCTTTTCCTCCAAAAACACTTGCAGTAAATCCACACACAGTCTCTCTTTAAGATATCACAGCAGCTTCTGCCTTTGCTTCCCGCCTTTTTCTCTCTCAGCTCTCACTTCCTAGTTTCACTTTACACCCGAGACACTAGACCCCACCCAGCAGCACACATTGTCTCTGGGAGTTTTGCACGGTCTGTTCTCTTCTGCAATAGGCAAAAACCACAGGGTCCTAGTGCCCTCTCAGTGGGACTACAGTTCACCCTCTTACATGCCACCCCACTAGAGGTTGGCGTCCTCGACATACCTTCCCACTCAAATTCATCTTGAGCATATCGCTGAGGCGGTATTCCTGCCGTAGATCGTGTAGTTCTCCTGAGTCCTACATCAACAGGTGCGACCTTAGAGGGAGCTAGAGTCTCTTCCATGGTCGTGTCAGTGGGCGTAAGTGGAGTTGTCTCCTCCTGCGGCTCGATGTCCTGTGATACAGCGTCAGGACCAAGCAGTTGACCTGATGCACTCTCCTCAACAACATCCTCCATATCCCCAACATTCTCATCACCCGAGGCCAGATCGGTCACAGGGGGCAAATAAGCAGGCGCAGGAGTAAGCACACCATCAAACTCAAGATCATTCAGAGCTTCCGCCCCTTGAAACATGGCCTCTGGCTCTAGGGGGGTAGGCGCCGAATCTTCAAACCAGCACCGCTGTAACATGTTACGATGCAAATTACGGGTTGGCCCCCCTGTCCCCACCGGTTCGACCTCGTACACTGGAATCTCAGGGTTCACCTGTTTTTTTATCAGATACGGTATCGCCTCCCATCGGTCACTCAGCTTTCCTGACCGTCGTTTTGTCCTCACCAACACTCTGTCTCCCGGAGAGAACAGCTCTGTTTGTACAGGTCGCGTGTCCTTATGGACCACCTGGCGAAGGCGGTCACCCACCACCTGATGCACCACCCTCAACCGCCGCCGATGCTCTCGTACCCACTCGGATGCAGTCCGAAGGGGGGCGGAGGAGGGATCTGGCATGCTCAAATCCTCAATGTCTCGGCCAGGTCTACCAAACATCAACATGTGTGGTGAGTAACCAGTAGTACTGTGCACCCTGTTATTGTAAGCCCACATCAATTCGGGGAGATACTCAGGCCAGCATGTCTGTTGCTGACTCTCTAAGGACCTCAACATTTGCAACAGGGTCCGATTAAAACGCTCACACGCCCCGTTACCCTGAGGGTGGTAAGGCGTTGTTCTCGACTGCTCGATACCATAGAGCTGGTGCAACTCTTTCATCAGCGTTCCCTGAAAGCAGGCCCCTTGATCTGAATGTATTCTCTGCGGACACCCGAACACTTGGAAGAAATGTCGGCACACTGCCTCAGCCGCCGACTTGGCCGTCTGATCTCTTGTCGGCACCGCTACAGCATACTTGGTAAAGTGATCTGTCATCACCAGGCAGTAGGAGTACCCTGATGTAGAGTACCCTATCAACACGTAGTCAATCATGAGTAGTTCCAGTGGAGCTGAAGTCTTAATAGACTGTGTGGGAGCCCGCTGCTCAGGGCTTTTGTTGAGCCCACAAATTCGGCACTGCCGACACGCGTCGGCCACCATCCCTCCCAACTCAGGGCAGTAGAGGACTCGCTGCAACCACTGAAGTGTCTTTTCACTTCCAAAATGGGCCCCCTTCTCATGCGCCTCACGAGCGACCACCGGCCCCATCCCCACAGGAATTATCAGTTGGTACCGATGCTGCAGCTCCGATGGCAGGTACACCTTACGATACAAAAGACCTTGTTCCACACACAATTTATCCCATTGTCGAAGGAGTTTCATTCCTTCCATGGACAACTGAGCCTTGTCCTCTGCACTGGGCCAGGCCTTGTTTTGTACCCAACGGCGCACAAGTGCAACGTCCGGACACTCATCCTGGACTCTTGTCCAATCTGAGGGTGTTTTACCCAGGACACAGGGCATCCCGGTGGCCACCCCACTTGAGTGTACCACACTTTGGAAGATAGGTATTTGCCCCAAAGCTGGAGTTTCAGTATCCTCAAGTTGTTCATCAACATCTTCCCCGGATGACCCAAGGGGCACTCTTGACAATGCATCTGCATTGCCGTTCTCTCGACCAGAGCGAAATTTAATGCGGTAATTGAACTTGGCCAGTCTGGCGACCCACCGCTGCTCCAACGCCCCCAGTTTTGCATTCTCTAAGTGAGCTAGCGGGTTGTTATCTGTCATGACTAGCACCTCAGCTCCTGTTAGATACTCGGCGAAGCGTTCTGTCATTGCCCACACCAGGGCCAGCAATTCCAGACGGAATGAGCTGTAGTTAGCCGGATTTCGCTCGGAGTCTCTTAAAGATCTGCTGCCATAAGAAATCACTCGTTCTCGGCCGTCCTGCACCTGTGCTAGTACTGCCCCCAACCCATGAAGACTACCATCGGTATACAACAAAAAAGGGGTGTCAAACCGGGCGTAGGCCAGCAATGGGGCACTCGTTAGGGCGGTTTTCACTCCATCAAATGCCTTTTTCTGTAGGGGCCCCCATGGAATGGGGCGATTTCGAGGACCCAGCGCTGTCCCTCTCAAAAGTTCATTCAAGGGACTCACCACTTGTGAGAATTTAGGCACAAACCGCCGATAGTATCCTGCTAGGCCCAGGAAGGCCCGCACTTCTCGCAGGTCACAAGGAGGTGGCCACTCTTGTACCGCCTTAATCTTACTGGCTAAAGGTAGTACCCCGTCCGGGGTCACCAGATGCCCCAAATATTCAATCTGGTTTCGTAACAGCTGACATTTTTTTGGCTTTATTTTCAGGCCGTAGCTCTTGAGCCGCCGGAGAACTTGACGCAGCTTCTCCAGATGATCTTCAAATGAGGTTCCGAACACCACAATGTCGTCCAAATATATCAGGACTGATTCAAAATTTAGATCACCCAAGCAATGTTCCATCAGGCGTTGGAAGGTTCCCGGGGCGGTAGCGAGGCCAAAGGGCATCCGGTTGAACTCAAAGAGCCCCATTGGCAATACAAACGCCGTCTTGGCCCGATCTTTTTCAGCCATTGGGACCTGCCAGTACCCGCTTGCCAAATCCAACTTTGAGAAATACTTGGCCCGACCCAGGGCTGACAGGGATTCTTCAATACGGGGTAAAGGATATGCGTCCCGTACGGTGTGGGCATTCAATTTCCGATAGTCCACACAAAATCGGAGTGTCCCATCCTTCTTGCGGACCAAGACTACAGGGGCCGCCCAGGGACTCCGGCTCTCTCGGATCACTTGGTTGTCCAGCATACTGGCCACCATGCTCTTCACCTCTTGATAGAGCGCCGGAGGAATTTGGCGATATCTTTCTCTAATGGGTGGAGTATCCCCCGTTGGAATCTCATGCTCAATCGTCTGGGTACACCCGAAGTCCTCTCCATGTCGGGAAAAGGTCTCTTGATGTTCCCACAAAACTCTCTCCAACTGCTCCAACTGCACGGGGGTCAGCTTCTCCCGATCCACTCCCATCTGCTCCATGATCACATGAACATTCCATTCCTCCGTAGGAGGTTCAGTCCGGCCTACCTCGACCGCGAATGTCCAGGATGACTGTTGGTCTGGTCGCAATTCGAACCCTGCATTTTCCGGCACCTTCTCTGCCGGTACGAACAGTTCAGCCAGTATGGTCCCAGCGGGAATTGCAACAGCTTCATCTAAAACATTGATGCATCGGACCGGTACTCGTCCATTCTTCACAATCGCCAAAGAACGGGCCACATGTACCTTGGCAAATGAGGAACCCTCTCGGGCGGGCTCAAGTAGCACTTCAAGCCCATTCAATCTCTGTGCAGCTCCCACAGGCAGCATTAAGAGTTCCTCTTGTCTGGGTCCCAGCAGGATCGGGGCCCTCGAAGTCACTCGGACCCGGCCCACCCGGCCACCTGGGACCGCACTTTTCAGCAAGTCGCAACTCAGCACTAGACGGTGTAGAATTCTCTGTGTGGGTCGGTGTCTTGTCGCACGGGCCCAGTATCTGGGTCCTTCACTGGCATACATCTGGTGATTCAAATCTCGCAGCACGTTCATTCCAAGCGTCACTTCCATCCCTCTTCTAGGGGGGTGATCCACCAGTACTACCCCTTTCTGCCCCAGCTCTTGACCAAACATTTTTAGTTGCATCCACACGATCCCTTTTACTGACAATTGACCATTATTTGCGGCGGTCAGTCGTATCACTCGGCCATCCTCTGGAATCACTAGTCGACTGAAGTATCTCTCATATACTTCTAGAGGCATTATAGTACATTCGGATCCCGTGTCAACCAAGCACCTCATCTTCCGCCCTTCAAACTCTGCTTCTATCACTGGGCTACATGCAAACAAATCTTGTTCATTCCGTCGAGGGCTTTGTGTGGGTGGGGCCGCTGCTGCTTGCCCTCTCATGGCAGCGGCCGGAAGTTTAAAGCCGGCGACGGGGTTTCTGGGGCTGTAAGCGCCCGGCAGTAACGCGAGATGTGTCCCTGGCGGCCACACTTCCAGCAGGTGATTGTTCCTCGTGGGCGAGGGCTTGACTCATTCTGATAGGACGACCTGGCCATTTGCGGGGTCACCGTTCCAGGGGGTGAGGCAGGAGGTTCCCGCGAGGGGGTAGAGGCGGGATCAACTGTCAGTTGAGACAATTTCAGCTTCAACTCCTTCACCTCAGCACGCAGAGCTTGTACCACGCTTACCAGCCCCTCTCCCCCCGACCCTGATGAACCACCTTCCTCCAGCTGGGCACTGTTCACTGACCCCTCGGGAACATAGGCCGATTTCTCTTCCCTTTCCACTGCAGCTCGGTAAATCTGCCAGAAAGATAACTCTGGTGCAACCCGGGCCATTTCCAACAGTTTGTCCCGGAGAAGTCTATTGGCTACACCGGTGATGAATTGGTCCCGGAGCAAGCGGTCTACCTCCCGGAATGCCCCCATGGCCCCCGGGTCTAGTCGCTGCATCTCATTCAACATCTCTTGCAAAATATTAGAGTACTGCATCAGGGACTCACACTCTCTCTGGGGACGATTAAAGAATAGGGACCGAAGCTGGGCCACGCGCGCTCGGCCCCCCAAACTCCCCTCTAACAGTTCCAAAATCTTTTCTAATGTATCCCTCTATGATTCTGGGCGCACCATCACCATACGCCTAATATCACCCTCCAGTGCATTTAATGCCAGCTCAGCGCGTAACGCGGGGGTCAAATTACACATGCGCAGAATACTCCGGATTCTCTCAGCCCAATCTTGCAACGCCATATTGCGCCCATCGTATTTCGGCATGTGCTGAAGTAAAGCTCCTACAGGCACATACCCTCCCGAAGTCGCCGCGGCTGCCAGGGGAACCCCAACCCCCGAGGAGGATGCGGATACAGCGGGGTCATTTCCACCATCGCCCTCGTCCATGACAAACACTGGATCCTGCCGACTACGCCAAAAATGTAATGACCAGAGGTCCGAATAAGATCCAGTGAGTCACAAACCAAGACCAAGGCAGAAATCTCCAACGGTATTTACTCAAAGGCAAAATAATCAAGGTAATATGGAGAATATTAAGGCAGATGCACCCCAAAGATACACTAATTCAGCAGCAGCTGAAATCACTGTGCCACTCCAAGGTCTCCTGAGAACTGTGTACTACAACAGACTAGTAAGAAATTTACCTAACAGGCAACTAAAAACAGGAACAAGTGTAAATTGAATGTAGTGTTATTAAGGGAGCCCCTGGAATGGCACACTGAGTATAACTTACACAACTCTAATATAAGATACACCTCTAAAGTAACAATTTAACACTCTGAGCAGAGATACCCGGGTATCTATAACTATGGTACCGTATCCTGAGATGGATTTCCTCTCAGGCAGGAATCCGCACAGGCTGCAGCCAGTTCATATTTTCAGCGCCAATAAGTTACAGCAAACTCCTCTTGTCTTGTCGGCCGATGCCGAGCCCAAACGCCGGGGACTTAGTTAGTGGTCTCACGATGTAGTCTCTGCTTCTGTAGCTCCTAGGAATGCTTCCACGACAATCCGTCCGTCTCTGTATCAGCAGTCTGTCCAGACTTGGTTCTCCACTCAATGCACAGGGAATCCACAGACTTCCAAATACGTACTGGGTTCTTAGTAAAGTCTCAGTCTTTTGTTAAATAAAGGGTTAACTCCTCTCCAGGAAACGTTAGCCACACAAGTCCCTCACAGAGTTAAACAAAAGGTTAATTCTTCTCCAGGGGAACGTTAGCAACAAAAAGTCTCTCAAAAGCTTCTTTTCCTCCAAAAACACTTGCAGTAAATCCACACACAGTCTCTCTTTAAGATATCACAGCAGCTTCTGCCTTTGCTTCCCGCCTTTTTCTCTCTCAGCTCTCACTTCCTAGTTTCACTTTACACCCGAGACACTAGACCCCACCCAGCAGCACACATTGTCTCTGGGAGTTTTGCACGGTCTGTTCTCTTCTGCAATAGGCAAAAACCACAGGGTCCTAGTGCCCTCTCAGTGGGACTACAGTTCACTCTCTTGCAGGCTCAGTATTGGGGTATCAAGGGAAGTAATAGGGAGACACATACGGCAGCAGTGGCTCAGTATTGGGGTATCAGCAGGATGAGGCATTTGTGCAGGTTGGAGATAGATGGTGATGGAGCTGGAATGTGAGAAGTGAAATGTGTTTTTGTTGTTTTCTATGCAGACAAGATGTAGCTGGAAGAAGTTGTCATGTCGGTCTGGGCCAGATGGAAAAGACGGGAAAAGTGACGATTCCATCATAAAGAACGTCAATGGTAAGTCATTATCTATAACTGTGCTGTGATCTCTTATATATTCTGTATGACTGGTATCTACCACTGACCATATGGCAGTAATATCCATGTTGGTCGTTATATAGAGATTATCTTCAGTAACAGCGCGGTCATCTGCTGAGGTTCTCCACTATTAGGGGGCGTCATCGAGTTGTAATCAAGGTTACCTGGTTAGGGGCCCACTCAGAAGCTTCGCCCCCCCTGGACCAAAACCCTAGCTACGCCTCTGCTGCCCTGTGATCTGATACCCAGGACTGTGGATGCTGAAGCCTTCAGTAAAGGTAAAGAGACTGCAACCTTGTGTCCTCGTTCTTCACTGCGCCTCTCACCATCCACCATCTACAGTGCCGGCAAAAAAAATCTTTACAAGTTCAATGAAACCACAAAATCTTACTATTCAAGTGGATTCAAGTGTTTTATTGTGGATATTTATTACAATTAGTATTTTATCACCATCTGCAGTCGTTTAGGCAAGGATTCAGCAAGGCTGATGTGGAGTCCATGTTTACCCACAGTGTCTTCAGCACCTCCTTTAGATTGTTGATGCTGCTGGGTCGTGTCTCTTGAACCTTTTTTTTCATTAAATTCCAGGCATTTTCTATAGGGTTAATGTCAGGGGAATTACCTGGCCACTCTAAAATGTTAATGTTATGGTCACTGAGAAACTTTCTCACGGCCTTAGCTTTGTGGACAGGGGCTACTGTTGTGAATTCTGTGGCTGAGTTCACTTCTGTGGTCACAAGTGGTATTGCAGTCTCTGGGCTTCCTCCCTCAGGTGTTTTGGTGAGCTCGTTGGCTGCCTTGCTATTTAGCTCCACCTGAGTCTGTCTTCCTTGCTCCTTGTCAATGTTCCAGTGTTGGATCTGAGCTACTGCATCTTTCCTTGGGCCTGCTGCTCTGCTAGATAAGTGCTTCTAGTTTGTTTTCTGTTTTTTCTGTCCAGCTTGCTATTAACTTTTGCTGGAAGCTCTGAGAAGCAAAGGGGTGCACCGCCGTGCTGTTAGTTCGGCACGGTGGGTCTTTTTGCCCCTTTGCGTGGTTTTCGTTTTAGGGTTTTTTGTAGACTGCATAGTTCTCTTTGCTATCCTCGCTCTGTCTAGAATATCGGGCCTCACTTTGCTGAATCTATTTCATTCCTACGTTTGTCTTTTCATCTTGCTAACAGTCATTATATGTGGGGGGCTGCCTATTCCTTTGGGGTATTTCTCTGAGGTAAGTCAGGCTTGTATTTCTATCTTCAGGCTAGTCAGCTCCTCAGGCAGTGCCGAATTGCATAGGTAGTGATAGGCGCAATCCACTGCTGCTTATAGTTGTGTGAGGATAGATCAGGTACTGCAGTCTACAGAGATTCCACGTCTCAGAGCTCGTCCTATTGTTTTTGGTTATTGCCAGATCTCTGTATGTGCGCTGATTACTGCACGCTGTGTTGCCTGATTGCCAGCCATAACAGGCTACATCATGCATAAAGTAATCACACTGATGTATGACCCAAAAAGTAAGCATGTGTTCTTCCAAAACAGTAATATAATTGCTTGCTTTCATAGTTGCATTCTTGGGTAGGAAGTACAAACCTGCCCTGCCCATGCTTCCACTGAATGCACCCTACACCATCACACTGTCAGGGTGTTTAAAAGTCTTAACTGTATATTTTGGGTCATACCATGGGATTTCTCTTCCATTTTAAGCTTCTTTTGACCCATTGAGGGAGGTAATAAAAAACTGAGGGAGATAATAAGACTGCCTAATAGCAAAACTGGCTGAGCTGCACATAACAACCAATCAGAGTGTAGCTTTCGCTTTACCAGAGAAGTGAAAACTAAGCGTTGATTGGTTGATATTTGCAACAATGCCAGCTTTAATATTAGACAGTTTTTTATTATCTCCCCCATTGTGTACACTTTTAAAAAGTGAAATTATGATGTGGAAGCCCTGGGGACATACTTCACCTGTGGGAAGGTATACCATCTAGCTGCCATAACATCACCCCAGCGGACCCCTTAAAGCAGCGTCGGTCACCCTGACCGAATACCACAGGTGGCGTCATGAACATATCCCTTTAAAGACCTTTCCCTTTTACACGGAAGTCCCAGGGCCACGGACCGGGTCAGCCACCGTGACATCCCCCCCGAGAACCGAAGGACCCGATACCGAGTACCCCTTGCCCTTGGGGGCGATCCAACTTTGGCATCACGAACAGGATCTACTTAAGCCTGAAAATCAGGTCATGTGCGCCTAAAGACTGTGCCAGAATTGTGCTTGAACTGTGATTTACTAAAGAACTGTGTATTGCAAAAGACCGCCAAAATTCCTGCCAAAACTGCCGCCATTACAGCGCCACGAGGAGCGCAGGAGAGGAAGAAGGGCGTGCCATCGTGGGCGTGAGCTAACTGAGCGTGCGAAAGATAATGGCCGCCCATTCTAAATATTTCTGTACCTTGAGGACGTGTCCGTCAGCAGCCGAGATCCGCCTCCTGATCCTAAATGGTGGGAGGAGACAAAGAAAAAGAAACCACCCCCGAAGGAGAGAGCGGGAAAGAGATGAGGACCCAGCAAGAAGGAACATGGAGGACAAGATGGCGAGCGGCCAGGACCCGGAGCGTGGGGTGGAAGCCGAGGACTCCCCCAGCTACCAGGATGGAAGCCGCAGCGAGCCGTCACCAGAGGTCCTGGAGTTCCTGAAAGCGGAGGTGGAAGAACTCACCGACCAACTTCTGTGGACACAGCTGAGCACCGTAACCGGGTGGAAGAAGACCTTCATCGGGAGCCTCACCCGACGTCCGTCGGCAGCCTCGTCTGGTCCGGAGCAAGAAAGAAGTTCCGGCGCTCCGAAGCCAGAAAGCAAGGCCCTGCCGGAAAGTGAGATGCTGCAAACAGAGATGACAATGCCACCGCACAAGGCCCTGCAATTGCACATCATTACTATAGACCTGTTCACTTGAATACAGCTAAGGAGCGCTGCGCTGGTAATGATGTGCAGACAGAATATATCCTAGGGAGAGCGCTCATCACACTTGGCAGTAGTGTGCCACATGGCAAGTTACTGTGCATGAAAAATGTAGGTGTTTTGCCATGAATTCTGTTATGGCGCATTTTTTAGTTGACAAGTTAAAAAATATATCACCTGTAAAAACCTCACTGCCAATAATTGTATTGCAAAGCACATGAGGTTTTGCCACTTGGCAGTTCCTGCATCTTATGCACCCAGCCTAAGGTCATCTTATTATTGGAATCGAGGTCTCGGGGTTTAGACCCCAGTTGATCACTAGGAAATAAATGTAGATCTTGAAGCTCTTTTCAAAATTTGTAGTCCTCCCCCTACCCTATGTTGACCGTGGGGCTCCTTGCAGCCTCATGGCTTCTTCACGTGACCATAATTTTGGTCCTAGTCCTATTTGTTTAAAAAAAAAGAAAAAAAAAAAAGGCCCCCTTGGCCCAAAGTTATTAAACGGAGAAGTGTAGACGATTTTCATTTTTACTGACAATCTGCGTGTGAAAAAAAAAAAATCGCAGAATGCAGTGCAAGAACAAAATTGGATTACATATTGAGCCTCAGTATCGCATCCAATTTTTACTGATCGGGTGCAGTCAGATGGCCTTATAAATTGGACTGAAATCTGCCAGCAATGCACGGACTGGCTGCTCTCCTGAGCTGAGCGTGTCAGCTGCATAGAAATAGATGAAGCTGTCACGCTCTGCTTGGGAGAGCCGCCAGCCAGTCCATGTTTGTGGACAGTTTTAGGTCACATTTATATGGCTGTTTGACTGCGTCCATACATTGCAATACTGTAACATAGGAAAATGTAAATGGTCTTGTAAATGATAAATAGCTGCTGAGTAAAAAAAAAGGGTTGTATACGGATAAGTGAGAAAAAAAATCAGCTCACTTTTCTGAATGCAAGTGTGGATGATTTTTTTTATACTGACTTTTTAGGCCGGCTTCACACTTGCGAGTTTTACGGACGTAAGAGCGCAGAAACTACGTCCGTAAAACTCGCAAAAAATACGGCACAATTATTCTCTATGCCTCTGCTCCTATCTGCCGTATTTTACTGATCAGTATTATACGGCTTTCTACGGCCGTACAAAATCGCAGCATGCTGCGTTTGTCACCGTACTGCGCAAGAAATACGCCAATGAAAGTCTATGGAAGCGTGAAAAATACGGATTACACACGGACAAGCAGTGTGACTTGCGAGAAATACGCAGCGCTGTTAGAGAGAAAAGCCGGCAATTCAGTGCGGTGTACAGAAATATCACACTGACAGCTTACAGTAGAATAGGTAGAATAAGCTCCCAGGCTTTCTAGGTAATTTCCCACGATCTATGAACAGCCAGCAGAGGGCGCCTCACCGCAAATGAAGCTAAATATAGCTCATTGATCTATATTTAGACTCATTCTCCGGGGTTTTGCAGCGAGGAGCAGCCTGCATTAGCAAAGCTCCTTGCTGCAAACTGTTTTAACCCCTTCAGAAGGATTTACATCGTTGGACGTTACAGATCTGCGGAGGGTAAGTATATTGTTGGTTTATTATGTTTTTTCTTTCACAGAACGAGGGTCTTCAGTGACTGGATTGGGCGTAGAATAAAATACTCCAACAACCATTGTTTTTATTTCATTAAAATAATTTTAAATATTGTGTTTGTCTTTTATTTAACCCTTTACTACAATTGGATTAATAATGGATAGGTGTCAAAATTGACGCCTCTCCATTATTAATTAGGCTTAATGTCACCTTACAATAGCAAGGTGGCATTAACCCTTCATTACCCCATATCCCACCGCTACACGGGAATGGGAAGAGAGTGGCCAAGTGCCAGAATAGGCGCATCTTCCAGATGTGCCTTTTCTGGGGTGGCTGGGGGCAGATATTTTTAGCCAGGGGGGGGCCAATAACCATGGACCCTCTCCAGGCTATTAATATCTGCCCTCAGTCACTGGCTTTACTACTCTGGCGGAGAAAATTGCGCGGGAGCCCACGCCAATTTTTTCCGCCATTTAACCCTTTATTTTAAGAGCTAGAACGGCCAAATTTTGCAGATACACACTACTGACATTAGTAGTGTGGAATCTGCAAAAAAAATGGAGAGAAGACATGGTTTAGTGTATGTAAACCATGTCTCAAATCATGTCGGGTTTTAAGAAGGAGAAAGAAAAAGCCGGTAATTGAATTACCCGCTTTCAAGCTGTATAGCGCTGGAATAAATATTAATATATATACATATATGTGTCTAATGACATATATATATATATATATATATATATATAGACAGTATATATATATATATATATATATATATATATATATTTTTTTTTTTTTCCTTTTGGGACACATGGATCATTTCTATAGCGGTATGTCGGTTTTGCAAGCCTGCGAGAAAACCACGCAGTACGGATGCCATACGGATTACATACGGAGGATGCCATGCGCAAAAAACGCTGACACACCCTGCCTACGGAGGAGCTACGGACCACTATTTTTGGGACATTTCAGCGTATTACGGCCGTAATATACGGACCGTATTTTCATACGCTGAGTGTGAAGCCGGCCTTATACTTATAATGCACTTGCCCTAAGAGTGCTTTCACATTGCATTCTGTGTTCCCGTCAGGGCATACGTCCAAAATCCCCCTCAAAACAGGATCTGGATGTATGGGCCGACTGGTCCATAGACTGTAATGATTGAAACAGGGTGAATGTGTGCCCTGCCATACATGAGAGTACACCTTCTTGAGGCAGAAACCCATACACAGCCTACTACATCCGAGTGTCCACCTCCAGTAGGCGTTCTCTCCAGAAAATGATGCACCGTCATTGCACCTCAGAGCTCACGTTCACTCTGTCTGCATCATTACAGTCGATAGACCCATCGGCGCATACGTTCCGACCCCGTTTTGAGGGGATTTTGGACGTGCCCCGACAGGAACACAGAACACAATGTAAAAGTGCTCAATCTTAAGTCATAACCTTCCAAAAGACTTTTAGTACTTGGAAATATGTCTTGGTGTGAAAGCTTTGTCTGCCTGGAGAAACACATCATGATATGGAGGATTGCTCCATCTATCCAGTTCTCTGAAATCATGTGGAAACTCTCAGCATTTCATCTGCATTAAGTTAGGCAGTACCAGCCCAGACGTACGGCTTACTCAGCGCCGGCCATAGACACACTGTGGCTAGCAATAAGTCCCAGGGCGACACACCTTCATGACTAATATTTGACACATCCAGCATGTATATTTATGTCATGGTTTACAGCATGGGCTGTCGGTGCTGGGTAAATGAAAGCTATACGTTCTCTTATTTATAGCTCTGTAGATGATACATTGGAAATAATACATTCTAAAGATTTTGTTCTGTAACTGCCTTAAAGGAAAAGTCACCTCCACAGTGCTCATCCACATCACACGGCCTGACAAAGCACTTTAGGAGTTGTGTGCCTCTCGTGAGTATCGCTATGTGTCTACCTCATTGACGAGCAATCGTTCCGCTTCTCTGCCTCATGGAAGTGTAACCACTAAGTATTAACGCCTCTTCAGAGTACAGTAAGAGACTGTTGATTTGACAAACTATCACTGTCAATTCCCGTCTGTGCTGCTGACTGCACCCTGTGTCTGGCATAACAGAACATATCTCCCATGCCCGACAATTGGTCACTTCTAATTCAATATCTAATTACTTTAGTTGGTCGCTTTGGGGCTTGTGACTCAGAAGGATCCACTATCGATTCTTCCCGCCTTCCTTCTTCCCCTCTCTACCTGTTATCTTAATCATAATGATATTTGCTTCCTCAGGATGCAGATGCTGTTGAACAAAATGGGGCATAAAGGGTATGTCCGCTCCCTGTGTAAGGGGGTCATAAAAACGGTCTTCTGCCCCAAACACAACCCGGTTAGGCTACTTTCACACATCAGGTTTTCGCTGTCAGGCTCAATCCGGCTAAATTTAAAAAAAAACGGATCCAGCAAATGTTGCCGCTGGATCCGTTTTTTTCCCATAGACTTGTATTAGTGCCGGATCGCGCCTGATGACATTGTGTTTCGTCAGGTTTTCGCCGAATCTGGCAATTCTGCCGTTTCTGGAAAAAATGTCCATAGCAATGTTTTTTGTCTGCGGCGAAAAGCCGGAGGCTTCCGGCTGTTTGCTAGAATGGAAGCCTATGGGAGCCGGAAGGTGCCGGATCTGGAAAATAACGCATTCCGGAGCCGGATTCCATTTTTTTAAACTGAGCATGCTCCAATTTTTTTTTTATCCAATTATCTGGATATGCTAGTCGGATCCGTCGAAAAAACAGATCCGTCGCATCAGTTTTTCACAATCTGTGCCGGATCCCTTTTTTCCAACATTCGCAGGATTGTGCCTGATGCAAAAAACCTGATGTCTGAAAGTAGCCTAAACTGTATGTATATTGCTGCCTTGTAATGCCATTAAACCATGTATTTATAGTTGCATATAATTATATATAAATACAGTATATATAATGTTCCTGATGCTGTTATGTACATATATGTATATGTTGTGTAGATAGGGAAAGTACAGTACCCCAAGGTGGACACAATATGGAGGTACAACAGTGTATATAGTTTACATAGGAGGAGCCAACCATGGGTCTTCCTCTTCCTAGTTAGTAGGGGCCATAGAGCCCAGTCAGGGTCGTCAGCTCCGTAATGTTATAAGAAAAGAGCCCAGCCATCCAGGGCCAGTGGGCCAGAAATGCAGCAGAATAAGTAAGCAGGACCCTCCAAGATGTGGTAGCTTTCTACATGGGCAGATGCCCTCATGTCTAGAGCGAAACGGACAAGGGAATGCCACAACGTAGTGAAGCTGAACAGGAAGGATGCTGCAGTACCGGTTGAGACAGGATGAACGGTGTACAACCTAAAGGACATAGGGAAGAGCACAGGGAAAGTGAAGGATGTGAACGGTGCAGAACTCTGTGTTGATGCTGAGGACGTGCTGTGATTTACAACAAGTAAAGTTCTATGGTTAAAGTAGGAATTCGACTCTGTCTCTGTATGTGAAAAATTGTCTCTGCATTTAAGAGAGGCCTCTGAGAATTAGGCAAGTGAGACAGAGGGACTCTATGTATGTGATGCGGGTGGCCAGGGCGCGCTACATCAGACATCTGTGCGGGCTACGGCCCTGGTTGCCACTCACACCTGCTCCACCATTCAGTCTGTGCATATGAGTCTCCGTACAGCAGATGCAATGACTTCACTACATTGTACATGCTGTGTTATGCTTCAGTCTACATGTTGCACATAGTGGAGCAGGGTGTCCATGGAATGGGGGCATCATGCTGTGAGTGGGTAGACTTGGGGGAGGTCATTATTCTGTGAATGGTCCCGCCGCCTCTCTATTATAATGCAGCCCCCTCTCATAGGCAGCCTCTCTATTATAATGCAGCCCCCCATAGGCAGCCTCTCTATTATAATGCAGCCCCCATAGGCAGCCTCTCTATTATAATTCAGCCCCCCATAGGCAGCCTCTTGATTGTAATGTAGCCCCCCCATAGGCAGCAGCCTCTCTATTGTATATTGTAATGCAGCCCCCGATAGGCTGCCCCATTAAAAAATAATAAATAAATACTCACCTCTCTTCCTTCGCTGCTCCGACCCGCTCATCTCCTGACAGTGGGCACCAGGTAGTGATGTCAGCGCACCCGCTGTCAGTGTCTGCATCAGATGCTGAGAGGGGGATGATAGGAGAGGGAGCGTAACGCTCCTCACATCTATTCGGTCGGCTGTATTGGCTAGATGCCTACACAGTTGACCCTGCAATGACAGGCGGGGGGCCCACTGCTGGCACTGGCCCCCCCACCTGCTCAGGGGCCCCATAACAGCCAGGCACCAGAGCAGGGAGATCGATTCTCCCTGCTCTGCCACAGAATGTAACTGTATCGGCGTGCTGTGCACGTCAATAAAGTTACATGGCGTAGCTCCGGGTGGGCCCCCTCAGAGGGCGGGGCACGGGGCACCGACACCCCCTGCCCCCCCTGGTAGCTACGCTACTGCCCTCTACCCTTGGATCAAAGACCCTATTGCAGGGTCCAGAATGTTGCCATGGTGACCCGATGTTGTCATGATGACATCCAGGTCACCAGAGCTAGCAAAGTTGCTTGTGCAGCGCCCCAGAGTCCTGGTCGTTGCAGTAATGTCGCTCTGCCACTAAGGGGAGTGATGTTATGTCTGATTGCACTAAAGGAGTTCACCTGACCAGGTATCACAGTCACACATTACACTTCACACTCCGGCCACCAGGGGGAGCAAAAGGCACTATGTATTAGGCCACTCCTCACACTTTGGTAAAACTGGGGGTTGGATAGGAAGTTGGACAGAACGCAGCCTGGGAGAGCTCCAGGGAGGACCTGTCAGGGGTGGGATCCTGGCAGGTACCTAGCAGAAAGGACAGACGGTTACGGAGCCGCGCCTGCACTACCTTGCGGCGGCATCCTAAGGAAGGACACGAAGTGAAGGATATTGTGGAGAAGTGAGAAATGAAATCGCAGCACAAGGAGATAACCAGTAGGAGTCGTGCCCCAAGATCGGCAACATCCTACTGAGGCGCGTAGCCGGTGGCCGGAACGCCGAGGAAGTAACAGTCTTCAAGCATTTACTTCAAACAGTGGCAGGACAGTTGATTATAGGTTGGCTGTCTACCTTACATCACCTAAGCAGACATAGGGGGCAAAGTTGGAGAGGGGCGTCTCTAGGGTCCCAGAATAGCTCCGAGCCTACCCGTCATACGGGTGCGTCCTAGCCAGATAAACTTGGGGGAAGGAGAAGAGAAAGAACGAACACGAGAGTTGTAAGGACTATCCCGAATGCTCAGCAGGGAAGGACGACAACACACAGGTGCTAGTTGGTAGGCACTGATTTCCACCTGCAAAGGGAACTCTGGATGTGCCTTCGGACCGGCCGGACTCAGCCAGCCCTGTTAACCGTGCTCTGGATTGCGGATTCTGAAGCCTTCAGTAAAGAGGTAAAGAGACTGCAACCCTGTGTCCTCGTTATTGACTGCACCTCACACCAACGCCATCTACATTATCGGGAAGCCCTGGGGACACACTTCACCTGTGGGAAGGTATACCATCTAGCTGCCATTCCATCACCCCAGCGGACCTCTAAGCAGCGTCGGTCACCCTGACCGAATACCACAGGTGGCGTCACGAACCCTTGACAAACATTCCATCACCCCTTTTATTGGACACCCCTTAGCAGGGTCACAGACCGGGTCCAGCCACCGTGACAACCCCAGCACAGAGACAGAGAGGACCGGTACCGAGTAACCCGCGGCCCTGAGTCTGGGGGCACTCCACTTGCTCATGCTCAGAGCATGATGAAGCAAGTTTGCCTGTCAGTGCAGCGCTGACATTTGCATAGCATAGGGATGCTCCTGAAATGATCACTACAACGGCAGTTTGCAATTTTCACGCAGCAACATCCACTGCTGTTTGTTTCTGGAAAATACTCATGGAGTCAAAATCGTCACTACACCTGTAGATAAATTCCCAAACGGGTATAATTTCCAGAATGGGGTCACTTGAGGGGGGATTCTGTTCTTCTAGCAATTAGGGGTTCTGTATATGGAGTCACCAAACTATTCTAGGAAAATTTGCTCTCCAGGAGGCAAATGGCCATGTGGCTAAGCAATACTGTACAGCCACATATGGGTTATTGCCACGTTCAGTAGAAATTCTGGGACAAATTTCTGGTGCCATTTTTACCCACTTGTGTGAAAATGAAAAATCTGTAGCTAAAACAACATTTTGGTGGTAAAAATGTAACAATTTTTTCTTCACTGCACAATGGTGTAAAATTCGATGACACACCCGTGGTGTCAATATGATAACTGCACCCCTATATAAATGGCACCCTCATACCATTCCAGCAAATCTGAACTCCAATATGGCGCTTCTTCTTTTCTGAGCTTTGCACTGTGCCTCAAAAGTAGTTTTCCCCCACATATGGGTTATGGGTTATTGGCGAACTCAGGAGAAATTGCACAACACAATTTATGGTGCAATTTCTCCTGTTATCCTTGTGAAAATCAAAAAAAATTGGGGCTAAAATAAAATTTTTGTGAGGAAAATGTGATTTTTTTTTTTTTAATTTCACGGCTCAAATTTATAAACTTCTGTGAAGCACCTGGGGTCCAATTTGCTCACCACACATCTAGATAAGTTCCCTGAGGGGTATAGTTTCCAAAATGATGACACTTGTGGAGGATTTTTACTGTTTGGGCACATCAGTGTTGTGTAGGCAATCCAGTAACACAGTGTGCAGTAATCAGGGCACATACAGTGATCTGACAATAACCCCAAAACAATAGAACGAGCTCTGAGACGTGGAATCTCTGTAGACCGCAATACCTGAACCTATCCTAACACAACTAAAGGCGGCTGTGGATTGCGCCTGTCACTACCTATGCAACTTGGCACAGCCTGAGGAGCTGACTAGCCTGAAGATAGAAATACAAGCCTGACTTGCCTCAGAGAAATACCCCAAAGGAAAAGGCAGCCCCCCACATATAATGACTGTTAGCAAGATGAAAAGACAAAACATAGGGATGAAATAGATTCAGCAAAGTGAGGCCCGATATTCTAGACAGAGCGAGGATAGCAAAGAGAACTATGCAGTCTACAAAAAACCCTAAAGCAAAAACCACGCAAAGGGGGCAAAAAGACCCACCGTGCCGAACTAACGGCACGGCGGTACACCCTTTGCGTCCCAGAGCTTCCAGCAAAAACGACTAGACAAGCTGGACAGAAAAAACAGCAACAAAAGCAAAGAAGCACTTATCTAAGCAGAGCAGCAGGCCACAGGAAAGATCCAGGAGCTCAGATCCAACACTGGAACATTGACAAGGAGCAAGGAAGACAGAATCAGGTGGAGTTAAATAACAAGGCAGCCAACGAGCTCACCAGAACACCTGAGGGAGGAAGCCCAGAGGCTGCAGTACCACTTGTGACCACAGGAGTGAATTCAGCCACAGAATTCACAACAGTACCCCCCCCTTGAGGAGGGGTCACCGAACCCTCACCAGAGCCCCCAGGCCGACCAGGATGAGCCACATGAAAGGCACGAACAAGATCTGGAGGATGGACATCAGAGGCAAAAACCCAGGAATTATCCTCCTGAGCATAACCCTTCCATTTAACCAGATACTGGAGTTTCCATCTAGAGACACGAGAATCCAAAATTTTCTCCACAATATACTCCAATTCCCCCTCCACCAAAACAGGGGCAGGAGGCTCAACAGATGGAACCATAGGTGCCACGTATCTCCGCAACAACGACCTATGGAATACATTATGTATGGAAAAGGAGTCCGGGAGGGTCAGACGAAAGGACACAGGATTGAGAATCTCAGAAATCCTATACGGACTAATAAAACGAGGTTTAAATTTAGGAGAGGAAACCTTCATAGGAATATGACGAGAAGATAACCAAACCAGATCCCCAACACGAAGTCGGGGACCCACACGGCGTCTGCGATTAGCGAAAAGTTGAGCCTTCTCCTGGGACAAGGTCAAATTGTCCACTACCTGAGTCCAGATCTGCTGCAACCTGTCCACCACAGAATCCACACCAGGACAGTCCGAAGACTCAACCTGTCCTGAAGAGAAACGAGGATGGAACCCAGAATTGCAGAAAAATGGAGAGACCAAGGTAGCCGAGCTGGCCCGATTATTAAGGGCGAACTCAGCCAACGGCAAAAAGGACACCCAATCATCCTGGTCTGCAGAAACAAAACATCTCAGATATGTTTCCAAGGTCTGATTGGTTCGTTCGGTCTGGCCATTAGTCTGAGGATGGAAAGCCGAGGAAAAAGATAGGTCAATGCCCATCCTACCACAAAAGGCTCGCCAGAACCTTGAAACAAACTGGGAACCTCTGTCAGAAACAATATTCTCAGGAATGCCATGCAAACGAACCACATGCTGGAAGAACAAAGGCACCAAATCAGAGGAGGAAGGCAATTTAACCAAGGGCACCAGATGGACCATTTTAGAAAAGCGATCACAGACCACCCAAATGACTGACATCTTTTGAGAAACGGTAAGGTCAGAAATGAAATCCATCGAAATATGTGTCCAAGGCCTCTTCGGGACCGGCAAGGGCAAAAGCAACCCACTGGCACGTGAACAGCAGGGCTTAGCCCTAGCACAAATCCCACAGGACTGCACAAAAGCACGTACATCCCGTGACAGAGATGGCCACCAGAAGGATCTAGCCACTAACTCTCTAGTACCAAAGATTCCTGGATGACCAGCCAACACCGAACAATGAAGTTCAGAGATAACTTTACTAGTCCACCTATCAGGGACGAACAGTTTCTCGGCCGGACAACGATCAGGTTTATTAGCCTGAAATTTTTGCAACACTCGCCGCAAATCAGGGGAGATGGCAGACACAATGACTCCTTCCTTGAGGATACTCGCCGGCTCAGATAAACCCGGAGAGTCGGGCACAAAACTCCTAGACAGAGCATCCGCCTTCACATTTTTAGAGCCCGGAAGGTACGAAATCACAAAATCGAAGCGAGCAAAAAATAACGACCAACGGGCCTGTCTAGGATTCAAGCGCTTGGCAGACTCGAGATAAGTAAGGTTCTTATGATCAGTCAATACCACCACGCGATGCTTAGCTCCTTCAAGCCAATGACGCCACTCCTCGAATGCCCACTTCATGGCCAGCAACTCTCGGTTGCCCACATCATAATTACGCTCAGCAGCAGAAAACATCCTGGAAAAGAAAGCACATGGTTTCAACACTGAGCAACCAGAACCTCTCTGTGACAAAACCGCCCCTGCTCCAATCTCAGAAGCATCAACCTCGACCTGGAACGGAAGAGAAACATCTGGTTGACACAACACAGGGGCAGAACAAAAACGACGCTTCAACTCCTGAAAAGCTTCCACGGCAGCAGAAGACCAATTAACCAAATCAGCACCCTTCTTGGTCAAATCGGTCAATGGTCTGGCAATGCTAGAAAAATTACAGATGAAGCGACGATAAAAATTAGCAAAGCCCAGGAACTTTTGCAGACTTTTCAGAGATGTAGGCTGAGTCCAATCCTGGATGGCTTGGACCTTAACCGGATCCATCTCGATAGTAGAAGGGGAAAAGATGAACCCCAAAAATGAAACTTTCTGCACACCGAAGAGACACTTTGATCCCTTCACGAACAAAGAATTAGCACGCAGTACCTGGAAAACCATTCTGACCTGCTTCACATGAGACTCCCAATCATCTGAGAAGATCAAAATGTCATCCAAGTAAACAAACAGGAATTTATCCAGATACTCACGGAAGATGTCATGCATAATAGACTGAAAAACAGATGGAGCATTGGCAAGTCCGAACGGCATCACTAGATACTCAAAATGACCCTCGGGCGTATTAAATGCCGTTTTCCATTCATCTCCTTGCCTTATTCTCACCAGATTATACGCACCACGAAGATCTATCTTAGTGAACCAACTAGCCCCCTTAATCCGAGCAAACAAGTCAGATAACAATGGCAAGGGATACTGAAACTTAACAGTGATCTTATTAAGAAGGCGGTAATCAATACACGGTCTCAGCGAACCATCCTTCTTGGCTACAAAAAAGAACCCTGCTCCCAGTGGTGATGACGATGGGCGAATATGTCCCTTCTCCAGGGATTCCTTCACATAACTGCGCATAGCGGTGTGTTCAGGCACGGATAAATTAAATTAAATTTACTACCAGGAATCAAATTGATAGCACAATCACAATCCCTATGCGGAGGTAGGGCATCGGACTTGGGCTCTTCAAATACATCCTGATAATCAGACAAGAACTCTGGGACCTCAGAAGGAGTGGATGACGAAATAGACAAAATGGAACATCACCATGTACCCCCTGACAACCCCAGCTGGATACCGACATAGAGTTCCAATCCAATACTGGATTATGGGTTTGTAGCCATGGCAACCCCAACACGACCACATCATGCAGATTATGCAGCACCAGAAAGCGAATAACTTCCTGATGTGCAGGAGCCATGCACATGGTCAGCTGGGCCCAGTACTGAGGTTTATTCTTGGCCAAAGGCGTAGCATCAATTCCTCTCAACGGAATAGGACACCGCAAAGGCTCCAAGAAAAAGCCACAACGCTTAGCATAATCCAAATCCATCAGATTCAGGGCAGCGCCTGAATCCACAAACGCCATGACAGAATACGATGACAAAGAGCATATCAAGGTAATGGACAGAAGGAATTTGGACTGTACAGTACCAATGACGGCAGACCTATCGAACCGCTTAGTGCGCTTAGGACAATCAGAAATAGCATGAGTGGAATCACCACAGTAGAAACACAGCCCATTCAGACGTCTGTGTTCTTGCCGTTCAACTCTGGTCATAGTCCTATCGCACTGCATAGGCTCAGGTTTAATCTCAGACAATACCGCCAGATGGTGCACAGATTTACGCTCGCGCAAGCGATGACCGATCTGAATGGCCAAAGACATAGACTCATTCAAACCAGCAGTCATAGGAAAACCCACCATGACATCCTTAAGAGCCTCAGAGAGACCCTTTCTGAACAAAGCTGCCAGCGCAGATTCATTCCACAGAGTGAGTACTGACCACTTCCTAAATTTCTGACAATATACTTCTATATCATCCTGACCCTGGCACAAAGCCAGCAAATTTGTCTCAGCCTGATCCACTGAATTAGGCTCATCGTACAGCAATCCGAGCGCCAGGAAAAACGCATCGACACCACTCAATGCAGGGTCTCCTGGCGCAAGAGAAAATGCCCAGTCCTGAGGGTCGCCGCGCAAAAAAGAAATAATAATCAAAACCTGTTGAACTGAATTACCAGAAGAATGAGGTTTCAAGGCCAGAAATAGCTTACAATTATTTTTGAAGCTCAGAAACTTAGTTCTATCACCAAAAAACAAATCAGGAATAGGAATTCTTGGTTCTAGCATAGATTTCTGGTCAATTGTATCTTGAATCTTTTGTACATTTATAACGAGATTATCCATTGAAGAGCACAGAGCCTGAATATCCATGTCCACAGCTGTGTCCTGAAGCACCCTAATGTCTAGGGGAAAAAAAAGACTGAACACAGAGCTGAGAAAAAAAAATGATGTCAGAACTTCTTTTTTCCCTCTATTGAGAATCATTGGTTTGGCTCTTTGTACTGTTGTATAGGCAATCCAGTAACACAGTGTGCAGTAATCAGGGCACATACAGTGATCTGACAATAACCCAAAAACAATAGAACGAGCTCTGAGACGTGGAATCTCTGTAGACCGCAATACCTGAACCTATCCTAACACAACTAAAGGCGGCTGTGGATTGCGCCTGTCACTACCTATGCAACTTGGCACAGCCTGAGGAGCTGACTAGCCTGAAGATAGAAATACAAGCCTGACTTGCCTCAGAGAAATACCCCAAAGGAAAAGGCAGCCCCCCACATATAATGACTGTTAGCAAGATGAAAAGACAAAACGTAGGGATGAAATAGATTCAGCAAAGTGAGGCCCGATATTCTAGACAGAGCGAGGATAGCAAAGAGAACTATGCAGTCTACAAAAAACCCTAAAGCAAAAACCACGCAAAGGGGGCAAAAAGACCCACCGTGCCGAACTAACGGCACGGCGGTACACCCTTTGCGTCCCAGAGCTTCCAGCAAAAACGAATAGACAAGCTGGACAGAAAAAACAGCAACAAAAGCAAAGAAGCACTTATCTAAGCAGAGCAGCAGGCCACAGGAAAGATCCAGGAGCTCAGATCCAACACTGGAACATTGACAAGGAGCAAGGAAGACAGAATCAGGTGGAGTTAAATAACAAGGCAGCCAACGAGCTCACCAGAACACCTGAGGGAGGAAGCCCAAAGGCTGCAGTACCACTTGTGACCACAGGAGTGAATTCAGCCACAGAATTCACAACACATCAGGTGCTCTCCAAACGGGACATGGTGTTCGCTGTTTCAGCAAATTTTGCATTCACAAAGTCAAATGGAGCTCCTTTCCTTCCGAGCTCTTCCATGCGCCCAAAAAGTGGTTTTCCCCCACATATGGGATATCCTCATGCTCAGGAGAAATTGCATAACAAATCTTGGGATCCATTTTTTCATCTTAACTTTGCGAAAATAAAAAGAAATTGGGTTAAAAGTAAAAATTTTTGTGAAAAAAGTTTTTTTTTTCCCACATTCTAAAAATTCCTGTGAAGCACCTGAAGGATTAATAAACTTCTTGAATGTGGTTTTGAGCACCTTGAGGGGGTACAGTTTTTAGACTGGTGTCACATTTGGGTATTTTCTGTCATAGACCCCTCTGAGTCACTTTAAATGTATTGTGGTCACTAACAAAAATGGTTATGTAAATTTTGTTGGAAAAATGTGAAATTGATTGTCAACTTTTAACCCTTATAACTTTCTAAAAACAAAAAAAAAAGTTTAAAAAATTGTGCAGACGTTAAGTAGACATGTGGGAAATTTTATTTATTATCCATTTTGTGTGACACATCTCTCTGATTTAAGTACAAAAGAATTCAAAGTTTGAAAATTGCTAAATTTTCCAAATTTTAACCAAATTTCCATTTCCATTTTTTCACAAATAAATGCAAGTCATATAGAAGAAATGTTACCACTACCTTGAAGTACAATATGTCACAAATAAAATGTCTCAGAATCTGTAGAATCCGTTGAAATGTTCCAGAGTTATAACCTCATAAAGTGACGCTGGTCAGAAGTGTAAAAACTGGCTCGGTCATTAAGGTGCAATCGACCTTGGGGCAAAGGGGTTAAGGGATCCATTTCAGAGATTACACAGGAAACCGTATTAGACACTCTAGTATTTTTTTTTATTGTGGATGTAAAAATGAATGTCATACTGATACTAATCATAAAGGAACAATACAGATGACACATGTACGTGAGAAACAGACATAAGAATACAAAAAAAATAGTTTTCCTGGGTTTTATTTCAGGTGATCAGTCATCAATACCAATCAACAAAATTAGGAAACTTTCAATACTCAGAATCGTATCTGTCCGTTTAGGTGCCACTTACACTAATCAGTGAATAGAGAGGATTAGTGTTTTGTTACTTTCCATAAACATAACCCAGAATAGTTCGGTTGGAGACAGACTCCTAGAAGTTTAGATATTTCTCATTAACATTTGTTCTGTTGCCCAATGTAAACTATTGTTCTACATTGTCTATTCTTTTGAGCTGGGTGGATGCCAATAGCTAAGTCAGCTACGCTGGAAAATAGATCTTTTTCACAAAGGGAATCTGTCACCAGACTTTTGCCACGTAATCTGAGAGAAGCATAAAGTAGGGACAGAGACTCTGATTCCAGTGATGTGTCACTTACTGGGCTGCTTGCAGTAGTTTTGGTAAAATCACTCTTTTATCAGCATGAGATTTTCACCAGACGACTAGTAAACCTACTGCAAGAAGTCCGCCATATTAATGAGGCTGATTATTCAGGGTTCCACAATCAAAGAATAGGTAAATCTGCAGCAAATAAAACAGTGATGTTATCAAAATGACAGCAAGCAGCCCAGTAAGTGACACATCGCTGGAATCAGGGTCTCTGTCCCTCCATCATGCTGCTGTCAGATGAGGAAGCTAAACCTGGTAACTGATTCCCTTTAATAGTTTCAATTGTCTTTGCATCTGTCATTAGAGAGATGAATCTTGAATACAGAAATCTGAAAGATGAGCAGCTTGACACGAGAATGGCCACAGCATGATGTACCGTGCTGTCGTGTCCTGCCTGATCACCTCTCGTAGTGGCACTGTTCCTGCAATGTCAGCATTGCCATTCTCAACCGGTCACATTATGTTGGGGCACATTACCGCTGCAGCTACTGATTGGCTGCAGCCCTTCAGTATTCAGTCAAAGCCAATCAGCTTTAATTATTTAACTAATTAAATAATTACATATCTATAACAATCGATAATATTGCTTTGAATGATGCAGGAGTTAGTGGTGATCTCAGGCAGGGAAGTGATTTAATTTTTACTAATTCCCCTAATTTTTGTGAAAATTGTGGTTTTCTTTCTCATTTTTAAAAGCTCTAAATCACATGGTTCTTTTCACACATTCATTCTGCAGCAAGGTACAATTAAGTCTTGCTTCCACCAGGGGGAGATGATTGCATAGGGATTTTGTATGTTTAATTGAACTCAATAATATATCCACAAGTAGTGCACTCCTAGTGGTGGCAAAAAGATTTACATTCTTTAACTAAGATGCCACATTCCCACTGTCTTAAAGGAGATAGTGCCTCTCAGCAGGGCTCAGCCTCCCATACACTTGGAGAAAGCCCAACACAGGATATGACCCTGACAGGGCAAAAACTTTGACTTAACTCAGTTTCACCAACTTGGGGCGATCTACAATGCTAGTCTCTCATAACACCACCTCCAGATCACCCTATCTCCCCAACCTGGTTCATTGGTTCTTCCTGGAACGTCACTTCCCCACACCATACCTTAAAGGATCCACCTTCTCCGGAATGTTCCCACACTGACTATTCACAGCTTATTCCAAACAACAAATGCCCTATAGCCCCTTTTACAAATTCAACAGTCTCCGGGACCTCTCGACTGTAGAGTACCAGGTCTCACATGACCAATGGTCAACAGTAGACTGGCTTCTCTGGTGGATCTCCGTGCGCTCCACAGACCATACCCATGAGGAGAAATTACATAGTAGCGCTTGCCAACCAAGTGGTCTCAGAATGCAATACAGAATTTTCCTTCTTTCTGAACTGTCCTCCTTCTCATCTAGAATCGATACCTTAGCACAAACTCAAGCGGCCGATGCTTCTTCCATTCAAACTTTACAGGAAAATGTTCAATTGCGCTCCTCACAACTTTTTTTTACTCCAGCAAAATGTAGATGATCTGGAAAACAGAAATAGATGCAATAATTTACGCATCCAAGGTCTCCCGGAATCCATCTCTCCTTACGATATTCCCTTGGTTCTTATGTCCTTCTTCATCGATCTGCTTGGTTGCCCTTCAGGACACACAATTGACCTTGATAGAGTCCACAGAGCACTACGACCAGTAGACCCTGATGACTCTCGCCCCAGGGATATAATTTGCCAAATTCATTTTTACTCCCTCAAAGACCAAATTCTACAGCCAGCGAGGAAAAAACAATCGATCAAATACAACAACACCCCGATTCGCATCCTGCAGGACCTCTCTCGTCATACTCTAGCACAACGGGCTGCCCGCAACCCCGTTCTGGATTCGTTTGAAGTCTAAAGCAATTCCTTGCCACTAGGCATTCCCTTTCTCTCTGAACTTGCAAATGGCATCCTGAGCCTACACCCTGCATTCCCCAGAGGACCTTCCATCATTTCTGCCACCACTGGATCAACCCAAGATATGCCTCCATAACTGGCTGACCTTATCTCTTGGACCCGTGGGCTCGGTGAGAAGAGAGAGACAAGCAACTTCTCCAACAGCTGTCTCTGCACTGAGGAGACCCCCATGAGACTCGCTGCAAAAGCCAAAAGTATAAATCAGCATCTGCCCCAGAGGCCTTGGGACATCTGATCTCTCCTTACTTTATGCTGCAGTAGCTATCCTACTGCTTTTGTTTTATTGTGTTGTTAGCTATTCTTTCTTTCTTTCACCATTTTCTCCTTGTTTTTCATGTGGTTACGGGCCTACCCTAAGCGGACAACTATCCTCACGGTGCAGCTAAAAGCAAATCATAAAGCTTTCGAATGGCAGACCTAAGCACCGCTTCTTACAATGTGAAGAGACTTAACACCCCAGAAAAATGAGACCAGATCCTCCACCACTGCCACAGACGTATGGAGCACCCTACCAGGGCAGCGGGGTACTCGGTACCGGGTCCGGTCTTAAGGGGGTTGTCACGGTGGATGCGATCTGGTCCGTGGCACTGGGCGCCCAATTAAAAGGAAAGGTCTTTAAGGGGATTTGTGAATAAAGTCTGGAGACACACTAGCAATTTTAAAATCAGTCCGATTTTGATGCAGGATAGTGGGACGAGTGTAATGCAAGAGACATGTGTTTTTTATGTGAGAACAATCCGATTTTTCACACCTAGCATCCGATTTACATCAGAATGCAGTGCGATTGCTATCTGATTCCAATGCGATTTTAATATGAGCTTTTACAAACAGCAATTCTCTGTCATTTACACATCGTTTTAAAAAAAAAATCTTCAAAGCACACACACACACATATATACAGTATACAGGCAGCTGGCGAGATCAATCAGCGACTTGGATTTCCATCACAGACCGAGGCCGCGACCAATAAATATCCGGGACAGACAGACAGACGGAAGTTGTTTCACACTTTTTTGTTAAGTATATAATTCCACATGTGTTAATTCATAGTTTTGATGCCTTCAGTGTGAATGTACAATTTTCATAGTCATGAAAATACAGAAAAATCTTTAAATGAGAAGGTGTGTCCAAACTTTTGGTCTGTACTGTATATATATATTAGATAGATGAAAGGCTGGTAATTCATCTGCCGGGTTCTGTAAAATCACAGCAAGAGCGGACAGGATAGAAGAAAAGGATTACATACAGTAAATACATATAGAATCGGTAGATATGTACGTGTCAGTGACAAATACAATTAGAACAGTGAGTGCAGCTTATTGTACATGTATTTAATTAATAAAATATTTTTTGGGGAAAAAATTGAAGTGGGCTCTTGTGCAATTTTCAAAACCAGCAGAGGGAAAGCCAGCGACTGGGGGCAGATGTTTATAGCCTGGGAAGGGGGTAATACTTATGGAGCTTCCCAGGCTATTAATATCAGCTCACAACTGTATACTTAGCCTTTATTGTCTATTAAAATGGGGGACCCCCCAAAAAAATGACATGGGGCCCCCCTATAATTAATAACTAGCAAAGGCTATGCAGACAGCGGCGGGCTGATACTAATAGCCTAGGAAAAGGCCATGGATACTGCCCCCCCCTGGCTAAAAACATCAGCTCTTAGCTGCCCCAATCAGCGACGGGCACAGTTCGGCCGCGAAATGGCCGCTCCCTACTCCCCTGTCGTCAGTGCCCGCTCCATACTCCCCCCCAGTCAGCGCCCGCCACCCACATAGCGTTGTAGCAGTTCATTAAACCGACTGTGTTACACCGTGGCATAACGCAGTGTAACGCAGCCTGTTAACACTGCTATTAACCCTATGTGACAAACTTTTTACTATTGATGCTGCCTATGCAGCATCAAAAGTAAAAAGATCTAATGTTAAAAATAATTTAAAAAAATAAAAAATCGTGATATACTCACCTTCCGGAGCCTTTCCCGCTCCTCACGACGCTCCGGGCCATGCATTGCGGTCTAGCGAGATGATGACGTAGCGCTCTCGTGAGACCGGTATGTCATCATCTCGCGAGACCGCAATGCAATCTTGGGACCGGAGCGTCGCGAGGAGCATCGCTGAACGCCTCGCCTGGATCTGGGGGCCACCGAAGGGTGAGTATATAACTATTTTTTATTTTTTAACGGGAATATGGTGCCCACACTGCTACATAGTACTTGGGCTGTGTTATATACTGCGTGGCTGCTACATACTACGTGGGCAGTGTTATATACTACATGGCTGTGCTATATATTACGTGGGCTGTTATATGCTACGTGGGCTGTGCTATATATTACATGGGCTGTTATATACTACGTGGGCAGTGTTATATACTGCGTGGGCTGTGCTATATATTACGTGGGCAGTGTTATATACTGCGTGGGCAGTGTTATATACTGCGTGGGCAGTGTTATATACTACGTGAGCAGTGTTATATACTACGTGGGCAGTGTTATATACTACCTGGGCAGTGTTATATACTATGTGGGTAGTGTTATATACTGTGTGGGCAGGGTTATATACTGTGTGGGCAGTGTTATATACTACGTGAGCAGTGTTATATACTGCGTGGGCAGTGTTATATACTATGTGAGCAGTGCTTATATACACGTGGGCAGTGTTATATACTACCTGGGCAGTGTTATATACTGCGGGGGCAGTGTTATATACTACGTGGGTAGTGTTATATACTACGTGGGTAGTGTTATATACTGTGTGGGCAGGGTTATATACTGTGTGGGCAGTGTTATATACTACGTGAGCAGTGTTATATACTGCGTGGGCAGTGTTATATACACGTGGGCAGTGTTATATACTACCTGGGCAGTGTTATATACTGCGGGGGCAGTGTTATATACTACGTGCCTGTGTTATATACTACATGGCTGTTCTATATATTACGTGGGCTGTTATATGCTACGTGGGCTGTGCTATATATTACATGGGCTGTTATATACTACGTGGGCAGTGTTATATACTGCGTGAGCTGTGCTATATATTACGTGGGCAGTGTTATATACTGCGTGGGCAGTGTTATATACTGCGTGGGCAGTGTTATATACTACCTGGGCAGTGTTATATACTACGTGGGTAGTGTTATATACTGTGTGGGCAGGGTTATATACTGTGTGGGCAGTGTTATATACTACGTGAGCAGTGTTATATACTACGTGGGCAGTGTTATATACTATGTGAGCAGTGTTATATACACGTGGGCAGTGTTATATACTACCTGGGCAGTGTTATATACTGCGCGGGCAGTGTTATATACTGCGGGGGCAGTGTTATATACTACGTGCCTGTGTTATATACTACATGGGCTGTGTTATATTCTGCATGGGCAGTGTTATATACTACGTGGGCAGTGTTATATACTGCATGGGCAGTGTTGTATACTGCGTGGGCTGTGTTATATACTTCGTGGGCAGTGTTATATACTACGTGGGCAGTGTTATATACTACATGCCTGTGTTATATACTACGTGGGCTGTTATATACTACGTGGGCTGTGCTATATATTACGTGGGCTGTGCTATATACTATGCGGCTGTGCTATATACTACGTGGGCAGTGTTATATACTAAGTGGCTGCTATATACTAAGTGGCTGCTATATACTACGTGGCTATGCTATATACTACGTGGTTGTGCTATATACTGCGTGGCTGTCTGTGTTACGTGGGCTGTGCTATATACTGCGTGAGCTGTGTTATATACTACGTAGCTGTGCTATATACTACGTGGCTGTGCTATATACTACGTGGTTGTGCTATTTACCATATGTCTGTGCTATATACTACGTGGCTGTCTGTGTTACGTGGGCTGTGCTATATACTATGTGGCTGCTATATACATACATACATACATATTGTAGAATACCCGATGCGTTAGAATTGGGCCACCATCTAGTATATACTGTATATATATGTATTCTATGTGTATATATCTATTGTATTCTAACCTGTCAGTGTGATTTTACTGTATGCAGCACATGAATTGAAGGCTTTTCAAAGGACCAGGTGCCTAAAAATCAGACAGCACTCGCATGGTCCAAGTGCTGTGCGATTTTTTTTTTTTTATCGCATCCATTGGCGAGTCTCGTCCGAGATACGCAGCAAATCGCAGCATGCTGCGATTTTTTTCTCAGTCCGATTTCACCTGAGAAAAAAACGCAGATGAGATGTAACCCATTGACTAACATTGGCCAGAGTGCAATTCGATTTTTTTCTCGGATTGCACTCGTCCGTTTTTCTCCCAAATGAGTATGAGCCCTAAGAGAGGCATCAGCAGGTGCAAAATTGCGCACCCTATAGAATTTTGAAAAGGCGTGGAAAGAAAATTAGGTACCAGCTATACCGTGATATGAGACATACCCGTTTTCCCTGGTATGTCTCACCAATGGCAGACTGTAGCCAGTGAGCAAAAGGTAGCCTCAGGTGCCACCAGACTGGGATGACAAATAATGGCTCACTCCCACTTGCGATTAAATCGGATAATTGCAATCCAATTAATTCACATCACACACACTCACATACGTTTATGGGTGCATGTGAAACATTATTTCACTGCACTCGGATATCACCTGAGTGCAGTGTGATTTCCATGGAAGCCGACAATGGAGGAGATGGAGAAATTGGTTTCTCCGTCTTCTCCGCAGCTGTGCTGCAATTCTCTCATGAGGGTGGATCAGAGCACAGAGCACTGACACTTGACTCACGGTTGCAGCAGAGCAGGAGCCGAGGGTCATTAGCATATCGCATCCAATGTCATACAATAGTGCCTGTCCGGCCTAAGGGTGCCGTCTCAAAGTGCCATTTTGATCGCTACGACGGCATGATTCGTGACGTTCCAGCGATATAGTTACGATCTCGCAGTGTCTTACACGCTCCTGCGATCAGGGACCCCACTGAGAATCGTCTAGTGTCCCGCTGTGGCAGCATGATCGCATCGTGTAACAAAGGTGTGCACGATATTGTATACGATGTGCGCATAGTAACCAACGGCTTTTATATCGCACATACATCATGAAATTATTGCTCCAGCGTCGTACATTGCAAAGTGTGACAGCAGTCTACGACGCTGGAGCGATATTGTTACGATGCTGGAGCGTCACGTATCGTGCCGTCGTAGCGATCAAAATGGCACTGTGAGACGGCACCCTAAGAATATCGTAGGTGGAAGAATTTTAACCTCATGGATCACCAACAATAGATATTTTCAAGGGAGAAAAGCTGATTCAGACTCACCAAAGTCTAAGGGTACCGTCACACAGTCCCATTTCGATCGCTACGACGGTACGATTCGTGACGTTCCAGCGATATCCATACGATATCGCTGTGTCTGACACGCAGCAGCGATCAGGGATCCTGCTGAGAATCGTACGTCGTAGCAGATCGTATGGAACATTCTTTCGTCGCTGGATCTCCCGCTGGCATCGCTAGATCGGTGTGTGTGACACCGATCTAGCGATGCGTTCGCTTGTAACCAGGGTAAACATCGGGTTACTAAGCGCAGGACCGCGCTTAGTAACCCGATGTTTACCCTGGTTACAAGCGTAAATGTAAAAAAAAACAAACAGCACATACTTACATTCTGGTGTCCGTCAGGTCCCTTGCCGTCTGCTTCCCTCTGCTTCCCGCACTCACTGACTGCCGGCCGTAAAGTGAAAGCAGAGCACAGCGGTGACCTGTGCTGTGCTTTCACTTTCACTTTACGGCCAGCAGTGAGTGCGGGAAGCAGAGGGAAGCAGACGGCAAGGGACCTGACGGACACCAGAAGGTTAGTATGTGCTGTTTGTTTTTTTTTACGCTGGTAACCAGTGTAAACATCGGGTTACTAAGCGCGGTCCTGCGCTTAGTAACCCGATGTTTACCCTGGTTACCTGGGGACCTCGGCATCGTTGGTCGCTGGAGAGCTGTCTGTGTGACAGCTCTCCAGCGACCACACTACGATTTACCTACGATCACGGCCAGGTTGTATCGCTGGTCGTGATCGTAGGTAAATCGTATAGTGTGACGGTACCCTAAGGGTATCGTCACACAGTGGCATTTTGATCGCTACGACGACGATTACAGTACAGTTATAGATAAGGACATACAGATAACGTTCTTTCGGATGGAGTCATTCACTTTTCCAGACTTTTCCATCTGGCCCAGACCAACATGACGACTTCTCCAGCCAACACTTGTCTGCAGAGATTACAACAAAGACACATCTGACTTCTCACATTTCCAGCACCATCCCCATCTGTTCCCAACTAGAGATGAGCGAATATTTCAATGTTGCAATAGCCAATTAATTAGTCAAATATTTGCCAAACAAAATTGAACACCATTCATGTCAATGGGAGGCAAAAACAAATGCATGCACAACACCTTATAACGGCCCCAAATGCTGCCAAAACACATCAAATGAGGGATAAACACCAGAAAAGTGGCCTCAATTCACCCACAGTACAAATTGCAGCATGGCAGTGCAGCAATTAGCCAGGCATGAGGTATCGGGTCTGGGCCAGCATTTACAGGTTTCAACTGAATGTCACAGTAAGATGAGGTGGGTGGGGGTTTGGAACCATATGGAACACCTCTACCTGCTTTCATACTGAGCCACACTCAGGTGGCACAAATATCAGTTTTGTAGACTACCATTGTCAGAAAAATTTAAGGATAGTAACACAGGTAGTTGAGTCCAAGGAAGTGGAGGCCTGACGGTCTCGGAGGCCTACTGCTACAGGCAACAAGCATAAAGAAGACCCAACCAGGAGTGTTCACATTTCCAAAAATTATTGTCAGACACCACCAAAGTGGCATCAATTTCACCACAGTATAGATAGTATAATAGGGACCGACAGGTCTTCCACTGCATCCAATCCAGCAGATGGACACTCAACCAGGAGTGTTCACATTTCAAAAAATTACTGGCAGACACCACGAAAGTGGCAACAATTTCATCACAGTAGAAATAGTATAATAGGGACTGACAGGTCTTCCACTACACCCAAAACAGCATATCGACACCCAACCTGGAGTCTTCACATTTCCAAAAATTACTGGCAGACACCAGAAAAGTGGCATCAATTTCACTACAGTAAATGCTGGTGTAGCGCAGGTACAGCTTTCTTAGAAAAGTAATGGCGACTGGGCAATTGGTACTGGGGGACTGCGACGGCCATCAGCTTTCGCAAACTGTCTGTATCTACCAGGCGGAAAGGCAGCATTTCCGTGGCCAACAGATTGGAGATGGTGGAGTTCAACCTCTTAGCTTTGTCATGCGTAGCAGAAAACAATCTTTTATGTGACCACAACTGCGGACCCGTGGGCTGAGAGAGGGCGGAGTACGGTGAATCAGACAAACTTCTGGACTGTGAGGTGCAGGTGGAGATGTTACGGTGGATAGAGAAAGTTGTGGTGTGCTTGTTCTCTGAAATCGGTCAAAAACAGCAGGCATGTCCACTTCCGTTACAGCTGACGGAGGGCTCTCAGTCAGCGTGACATTGCAGGTAAAGAACCCGAGGTTCTGCAGTCGAAGACCTGCGTCTCAATAGTTGGCACGGTACCAGACGAGGAGGAAGAAGCAGCAGATGTGTAGCACTCCAGGTAACTGGTTGCTGCAGTGATGTTGCTTTTCCTTCGGGGAAGGTGATGTCATGCTCAGAGGCAAGTGAGTTCTCTTCACCAGGTAAGGTACACACATGCAACACATTCTGAATCCAGGCCAGGAGGGGAAGCTGAAGACCCAGATTCAGGGGGAGCTTCCCTAAACATATATGTTTCCTGACCTGGAGGAGGAGCTAGTTAGTTGGTCCCAGGAGACCAGTGAGTTCAGTCTGGGAGAGACACAGAAGTAGAAGGACGTCTGGAGTAGACGTGAAAGGCCTGGCAGCCACGTGGAGCTGCAGCTTCTGGGAAGGAGCAACCTGTTGGGTTGCATGTGGAGCAGCCGGAAGGACAGAGCACAGGAGAGATGCAGAGCTTAGAGGGGAACTGTGGCAGGGCACCCTCGGAGCTGAAGCGCAGAATCCAGGTACCGGGAGCCCGAGGCTTTCGTGGACTCTAGGACACGGAGCAGAACCGGAGGGCATAACACTACACTGTACGTTACCTGCCCGCACCATGTCTGAGATGCAGTAGCACTGGAGGAGAATCTGAGATGTCCCTGTAAAAAGGCTCAAGCTGCCCGTCGTGCAGGTACCTGTTCCAGGACAGGTGGAAACTGGAGGACCCTGTAGGAAGCTCATGCAGCAGGGTTTTCACTTAGAAAGGCGCTAGTTGGAAAGGCTCACGGACCTCTACTGGTACAGGAGAACTCTCACTTGCCTCTGAGCTGGCCGGACAACCATCACCCGTGCCTGATACCCTGGACTGTGGCCTGTCACCCTCAAGTAAACGAGGTAAAGACTTAGCACTTGTCTCCTCCATTTATTCACCGGCTACACCATCTATGCCACACACCATAGGATCCCTGGGGACCCCGCTTCACCTGTGGGAAGCGTAACATCTGGGCTGCCACAACATCCTCCAGGGGACCCCTTTAATGCAGCATCGGTCCAACTACTGACCGAACCCCACAGGTGGTGTCATGACAAACTTTGAACATTTAAACCCCTTTAACGTCGATGCCCAGGGCCACGGACCGGGTCGCAGCCACCGTGGCATCCGCCTTTGCGACTGGACCCGGTACAGAGTACCCCACTGCCCTGTGGGTGCGTCAGATGCAATTGACGGCGCGGTTGATGGTTGTTGAGGTCCGCTAGTCTGCATTTTTGCACAGTGGGATTCCCACAGTAACACATGTTGATTGCGCATGTGAAAGTTCATACATGTAGTAGTCAAATTATTACACTTTTTACCTCAACTCAGTTTTTTTGCAAAGTTGGCAGATTACATGAGTTGTCTCATCCTTTGCAGTGTCAAAAAAGGCACAGGCTAGCCAACACTTGCCACCCCTGTGAGCTGTAGACCCGCGGGCGCTGCTGGTCACAGCCACAGTTGTGGCTGAGGATGCATTGCTCATCATGGCTGCATCACTACTTGTCTGTGACTTACAGCACAATGTAACCTCGTCTTTCTCCTCAGATGACCTACTCAGCTGTGTTCCTCTATGTTCACGCCAACTGGGATCTAACACCTCATCGTCATCTTCCTGTGTGTTATCACATTCCTCGCCCTTGGGGTCACCCTCCTCCTCTTCCTGCTCTGACAGCACAGTACAGTTCGCATGAGCCTCAGATATCTGAGCCTCTTCAGGATCACCTCCCTCCCAAGGGATTAACGTCTGATGATGAGGGTCAGGATGCTGTTCGGACTCTACTTCGTCCTGCACCGGATCCAAGTAAAAAGAAAATTTAGGCATCGGTGCAGATTTTCTTCTATTGACTCTGTGAAGTTTTTGAGTACACTTCTGATGACCATTTAATAGAATGTGTGAACAGCTCTTCAGACTCAACCATGGTTCCGTACAGTCAGTTGTACAGTTGGAGAGTTGGGATGCAGGGGGAAGCAAGGGGAATTTGGGTGCCACCTGTACTGGGTGTGATGATGAGGTGGAGGAAGAGGAGGAGAGGCCACTTGAAGATACACTTGCCATCCACTCGAGCATATGCTCTTTCTGAGCGTCATCAACAAGGTGTACCGCTGTGCGTCTGCCATAGAAAGGTAGTGGAGTAGCCCATCCAGTAACAGAAGTTGTCAGCTGTCTTTGCATAGTGCTTTCACAAATATTACCACGTACACCTTGAACACCAAGCCTAATTCCCCTTCCACCACGGCCTCGCTTTTTCCCAGTCATGTTGCTCAGATAGTGTGGTAGGAGCACAGTATTAGCAACAAAAAATATAGGTTATAAACTCTGCACCACCTCTGCAATCAGCTGAATTTCAGCAACAGTAAATTCCAAGGTGAAATATGGCGTGCTGTATCATGTTAGTCACAGAAGAAAGAATTGTTTGAGTGTAGACGAGGCATGTATGACAAACAGTTGAAAGTCAGATTTCCCTTACTGTATGACGTTAGGAACACAATAATTTTTTGGTGGCTGCTGGATAAGGTCTCTATAGCACACTAGATGCTGCACACTATTTGAAAGTCAGGTCTCCTACTGTATGACACTAGGAACAGAAGAATTTTTTTGTGGCCTCTGGATCAGGCCCCTGGTGTTTGTGGTATATTTAGTGTAATAGTGCCATGTAGAATATACAGTATATATAACATGCTCTCTATAGTTAGTCGTCTTATGTGCCCTCTCTGAGTATATATTATACTTTATATTTCTTTTCTTTATAATACATGACTCAGTACTTTTACAGCTTTGTCATGTTTATTAATCTGCTGTTATTACAAAAGAAAGTCCAACCTCACAGTGTGCAAGTGTCTTCCATGATGGTATAGGGTGAGGTGGAGCAAGTAGAAAGTCAGTCGGGGTTCAGGATGACCTATATTCCCCAGGGTTCCTTGTTATTAGGAAGGGACCCGGCTGTGTGCCATCAAAAGATCTTATCCTCTGTACGGCTATGTGCCATTAGCATTTAATAATCCTCTATACGGCTGTGGGCCATCAACATGTAGTGACCTTCTGGCTGTGTGCCATTAACAGGTAATGACCCCCCAGCTATGTGCCATCAACAGGTAATAACCCTCTAGCTATGGCCATCAACAGATCATCAACCTCCGGCTGTGTGCCATTGATAGGTCTTCACTCTCCGCCTGTTGGCCATCACTAAGGAAATTACCTTTCGTCTGTGTGACTTCAATAGGTAATGACCCTATGGCTATGGCCATCAACAGGTAATCACCCTCCGGCTGTGTGCCATCAATAGGTCTTCTCTCTTTCTGTGGGCCATCACTAAAGGAATGACCCTTCGGATCTGTGACATCAACAGGTAATGTTCCTCCGGCTGTGGGCCATCAACAGGTCATCACCCTCCAGCGTTCAGGCTTCTCGACCTCCGTAAGATGTGATCTTCGAGTTTCCTGATGGTAAAAAATAGAAAAAAAATCACTGATTATTATTGATATTCTTAAAAATATTCTCAAAGTTGAGGTTTAAAATAATGATAAAAAAACTGTGTGTTCATCTACCCAATATCCTAACCTAAATAATATAAGCAGTAAATATCAGTAAAAGGGTATCATTGGCTCTACCTTGCCTCGGCGGTTGGCACCCTAAAAGACTAAACTGGGACCCCCTTTCCTCGAACACTCACCATAATGGGCCCTATTAGACCCTGCTAGCACAAATTTGCTAGCTCTGCAATAAATAGGATCCCTAGATGATTGATATCGGTACTATATAGAGGGATAGATGTAAAGCTAATAAAAATACAACATCCAAATCAGTAGAAAAATCACTACCAACAGCACAGCTCTCTTTATATCTACCTGTAACCATATTAGATAAGAAACAGAGGACAATATCCAGAGTCAGTTATCAACAATTGGCATGGGGCATCTGTCAGGGAATAGGAAAGTTCTGATTACTTCACTTACACATATGGAGCTCTCAGCTACAGTTTCCTGTGCCTGCCAGCAAAAGGAATTCTAAGCCTGCAGGCAATTCCCTCCCCTCTGCTTTATAGTGTAACTAGCTGAAGAGCCCGGCGTTGCCTGGGCATAGTAAATATCTGTGGTTAGTTATAGCACCTCACTTCTCTTATTTTCCCATCACGCCTCTCATTTTCCCAATCACATCTTTCATTTTCCCCCTCACAGCTCTCATTTTCTCCCTCACACCTCTCATTTTCTCCCTCACCCCTCTCATTCCCCCCTAACACTTGTCATTTCGACCTCACATCTGTCATTTTCCGATCACTCCACTATTTTCCCTCACTCCTCTCATTTTGCACTCACACCTTTTCATTTTCACCTCACACCTCTCATTTTCACCTCAGTATATACATGTTTGTCATCTCCCTTATATATATTATACACCTGTATGTCATCTCCTGTATATAGTATATACCTGTATGTCATCTCCCCTGTATATAGTATATACCTGCTGTGTGTCATCTCCCCTGTATATAGTATATACCTGTATGTCATCTCCTCTTATATTTAGTATATACCTGTATGTCATCTCCTTCTATATATAGTATATACCTGTATGTCATCTCCTCCTGTATATAGTATATACCTGTGTGTCATCTCCCCTGTATATAGTATATATCTGTGTGTCATCTCCTCCTGTATATAGTATATACCTGTATGTCATCTTCTATATATAGCATATACCTGTATGTCATCTCCTCCTGTATATAGTATATGTTAGGGCTAGCGGAACGCACCAAATAATAAGACTGATAGTGTACGGTGCGTTCGTAGCCCGGGGTCCACCGTGCAGAGATGGAACCTGCTGCTGAGTAATGACGGACTATATGGCGGTACTCATAAGTATACTCTCGTGGGTTAAACTTCACCCAACGTGAAGGAAGCGATCCTGTTGCGTCACAGGGTCGCGGTACCGCACATAGAAGGCGAGCAAGCAGTCAGCGAACTTAACCCCAACTAGGATTGAGGTCCGATTAGACCCTTGCTGGCACAACACCGCAACAGGGTGTGTTAGGCAACTCTTATAATTAGAGCACCGAAGTGCGAACTGTGCCGTGCTGGCAGGCACCACTAAGCACCCAGACGTGGGTCAGGAAGCGCACTAATGGCGCGTGGCGCCGCACTGGCGGTCACAGCAATAGACGCTGATACGTGTGTGACACGTTGAGTGATTTGTCGGGCGCTAGATAGCAGCCATACTCCATACGCGAACAGTCATACAATAGGGTAGGGGTATTTAATGAACGACTTGCACTCACAACAAACACACGTATTCAATTGTACACTAGCGCATGGCCGTGCGGTCATGCGCAGTTTATATAATTGCAGGACAGGAAGTGGCCACAGAAACTTTGCCCTTCCAAGACCTGCCAAGAGGACCAATGGAATGCGCTGCAGAGCCAGAGCACATGACCCTCGATCTCCAACGGGAGATCTTGCTCTGGGCATGCTCAGTGTGCGCAAACAAGGACTTAGTCCCAGGGAAGTCCGCTCGCCGCTGACCAGCACTGACTTTAATGGCAGGAGCTGAAGAAGCAGCAGTAACTCTCTGTACAGAGTGAGAGCGAGCAAGACACTGGGAGCGACGTCCCTGCTGAGCAGACTCCACTGCGGCTGGAGGAGAATGGGAGACCGCAGCGGAGACGGATCGAGATTCCCCCTGTGCAGCAGAGGAAACTCGACTCCTAACATTACCCCCCCTCCTAGGGCCCCCCCCTCCTTGGGCCTCGCTACGCTCGAAGGCAGCAATGAGCTGTGGGGCCCGAATGTTTTCAGCAGGCTCCCAAGACCTGTCCTCTGGACCATAACCCTTCCAATCCACCAAATAAAACTTTTTGCCGCGTACCACCTTGCACCCCAAAATAGCGTTCACCTCGTAATCGTCCGTAGACGAACCCGATGTCCTGGCAGATGACTCGGAAAACCGGGAAATGTATACGGGTTTCAAGAGGGATACGTGAAAGGTGTCGGTGATACCCAAGCGTGGAGGAAGAGCCAGACGGTAGACCACGGGATTAACCTGTTCGAGAACCTTGAAGGGACCCAAGTAGCGAGGAGCAAACTTAGTGGACTCAACTCGCAGCCTGATGTTACGGGCGGAGAGCCACACCAAGTCGCCAGGGGCAAAAGTCGGAGCGGGGCGCCGATGAACATCGGCGGAGGACCTCATTCTCTCCTTGGAGGCCCGAATGGCATCCTGCGTGCGATCCCAAATGTCCCGTGCCTCCACAGCCCAGTCTGCCACCCTGGGATCAGCGGAAGACACAGGCATGGGCACAGGAACACGCGGATGCTGGCCGTAATTTAAGAGGAATGGAGTCTGACCGGTAGAGTCGGCTACGGCATTGTTAAGTGCAAACTCTGCCCACGGTAGCAAGGATGCCCAGTCATCCTGTCTGGCAGAAACAAAATGTCGCAGATATGTGACCAAGGTCTGGTTGGCCCTTTCTACCAACCCATTCGTCTCGGGATGATATGCCGAAGAGAGATTTAACTCAATACTGAGTAGACGACATAGCTCCCTCCAGAATCGAGACGCAAACTGGGGACCCCGGTCACTAACAATTTTGTCTGGCATACCGTGTAAGCGAAAGATATGCTTAATAAACAAGACAGCCAACGCCCGTGCAGATGGTAGCCGTGGAAGAGGCACCAAATGCACCATATTGGAAAAATGATCGGTGATCACCCAGATAATGGTGCAATTACGAGACTTGGGTAAGCCAACCACAAAGTCCATCCCGACCATCTCCCAGGACCTGTCAGCCACGGGCAGAGGATAAAGCAACCCAGCTGGCCGTTGCCGAGGAGTCTTGTTCCTGGCGCAAGAGACACACGCCCGAACGTACTCCGCGACATCACGAGCCATATGCGGCCACCAGTATGTCCTCGCCAGTAACTCTGATGTCCTTTTAGTACCAAAATGTCCACCCACCCTGGACGAGTGCGCCCAAGAGAGAACCTCCGGTCGCAAACTAGATGGAACAAAAGTCTTGCCCGGGGGCACAGACTCCAGCGAAACCGGGGCCACGGTTCTCAAACTCTCGGTGGGGACAATAAGCCGAGGCTCCTCCTCCTCCTCCGCAGATGACACAACGGAGCGAGAGAGAGCGTCAGCCCGAATGTTCTTCTCCCCAGAAAGGAAATGGAGGGTGAAATGAAACCGGGAGAAGAACAAGGACCATCTGGCCTGGCGAGAATTCAACCGCTGAGCTGTCTGCAGATACACCAAATTTTTGTGATCTGTGAAGACTTGGAAGGGAAAACGTGCTCCCTCCAAGAGATGTCTCCACTCCGAGAAAGCCAACTTCATGGCTAGCAACTCCCTGACCCCGATGGAATAATTCCTCTCTGCTGGTGCAAAGGTCTTGGAGAAAAAGAAGCAAGGATGCTTCCGACCTTGAGCATCCTTTTGGAAGAGGACTGCTCCAGCACCAACAGAAGAGGCATCCACCTCCATGATAAATGGCTTATCAACATCGGGGCGATGAAGAATGGGAGCGCTAGCGAAGTGTGACTTTATAGAGATAAAAGCCTTGGAGACCTCCTCAGACCACAATTTGGGATTCGCCCCCTTCTTGGTGAGGGCAACCAAGGGAGCTACCAAAGTTGAGAAATGCGGGATGAACTGGCGATAATAATTGATGAACCCCATAAAGCGCTGCATCGCTTTAAGAGAATGGGGTTCCTGCCAGTCCATCACAGCCTGTAGTTTGGCAGGATCCATAGCCAATCCCTGGGCTGAGATGATGTAGCCTAGGAAAGGTAAGGACTCCTGCTCAAACATACACTTCTCCAACTTGGCATAGAGGGAGTTTGCCCGTAGGAGGTCGAAGACTTTGCAAACATCTCTCCGGTGGGAGTCAATATCTGGAGAGTAGATGAGAATATCATCCAGATAGACTACGACCGAGGTGGAAAGCATATCCCGGAAGATATCGTTCACAAAGTCTTGGAAAACGGCTGGGGCATTACAGAGCCCAAAGGGCATCACCAGATATTCATAGTGCCCATCCCTGGTGTTAAAAGCCGTCTTCCATTCGTCCCCCTCACGGATGCGAATCAGGTTGTAAGCGCCCCGCAGATCTAATTTAGTAAATACCCTTGCTCCCCGAAGCCTATCGAACAGTTCAGATATCAAAGGCAAAGGGTATTTATTCTTAACGGTGATGGCGTTAAGACCCCTGTAGTCTATGCATGGACGCAATTCCCCACTCTTCTTCTGCACGAAGAAGAACCCTGCCCCAGCAGGTGACACTGACTTCCTGATGAACCCTCTTGCCAGATTTTCCTGGATGTACTGTGACATTGCCTCCGTCTCCGGGAGAGATAGCGGATATACTCGACCCCGGGGAGGCTCAGCACCAGGCAAGAGGTCAATAGGACAGTCATAGGGGCGATGGGGCGGAAGGGTCTCTGCCGCCTTTTTGGAGAATACGTCTGCATACGACCAATACTGCTTTGGGAGAGAGGAAAGATCTGCGGGTACCTCAGTTGTAGCTACCTGAACGCACTCCCTCTGACACCTACCCCCACAAGATTCACCCCATCCCAGAATTCTGCCTGAGGACCACTCGATATGAGGAGAGTGGTACCGTAGCCAAGGTATTCCCAACAGGACTTCATCAATTCCCTCTGGAATGACGAGCAGGGAAATAATCTCCTGATGAGATGGCGACATGGACAGAGTAAAAGGGATGGTCTGGTGAGTTATCTGTGAGGGCAGAGTCGACCCATTCACCACTCGTACCGTTACAGGTTGAGCTAGCATAACCAGAGGTATTGCGTGGCGTTGGGCGAAGGCAGAAGACATAAAATTGCCCTCCGCCCCAGAATCCACGCAGAGCTCTACCGAGTGGGAGAATGAGCCTATAGTAATTGTCCCCTTAAAGGACAATTTAGAGGCAAACGTCGCCGTGTCTAGTGTACCTCCACCTACGACCACTAGACGCTGACGTTTCCTCGACCGCTGAGGACATCTGGTGGCTAAATGTCCAGACTGCTGGCAAACATGACAGACCCTGAGTGCACAAGCGGTCCGGGACTTAGGTCCCGCTTGTGACACTTCCCTGGCCTCATGTGACTCAGGAACCAGGATCGGAGATTCCAGAGGTTTGGCGAAAGTAGGAGCCAGCCGAAACCTCTGCCTACACTGGGCTCGCTCTAACCTCCGCTCGTTAAAACGGAGGTCAATTCGAGTGGAGACTGTTATTAACTCCTCCAGTGTGGCAGGAATCTCCCTAGTGACCAGAGCGTCCTTTACATGGTCAGCCAAGCCCCTCCAAAATATGGGGATAAGAGCTTTATCCGACCATTCCAGCTCAGATGCTAAAGTGCTGAATTGGACGGCAAAATGACTGACCAAGGACTCACCCTGAGTTAATGCCAGCAGTTGGAGCGCAGTGTCATGGGTGACTTGAGGTCCTAAAAAGACCTGTTTTAAAGTGCTCAAAAACAGAGGATCACTCTGCACCACATGATCGCCACGCTCCCACAGCGGCGTAGCCCATTCCAACGCCCTGTCCGACAATAGAGACACAATAAATCCCACCTTAGCCCGCTCTGTGGGGAAACGTGCAGCCAGAAGCTCGAGATGAATAGAGCACTGACTCACGAATCCCCTACAAAATTTGCTATTACCAGAAAAATTTTCTGGCAGCGGGAGGCGAGAAAATGTCGGAACAGGGGTGGCAATGGACAAAGTTGCTGCAGCCACGCTGGCAGCCTGTACAGCAACTGCGGTAACATCCACAGCTGAGGTTGCGCTCTCGAGAGCCGCCAACCTACCCTCCAGCTGCTGTATATACCGCAGGGATTGCTGTTTGTCCGTCATCACTAGCCAGACCCTGGCGCTAGTGTAATGTTAGGGCTAGCGGAACGCACCAAATAATAAGACTGATAGTGTACGGTGCGTTCGTAGCCCGGGGTCCACCGTGCAGAGATGGAACCTGCTGCTGAGTAATGACGGACTATATGGCGGTACTCATAAGTATACTCGCGTGGGTTAAACTTCACCCAACGTGAAGGAAGCGATCCTGTTGCGTCACAGGGTCGCGGTACCGCACATAGAAGGCGAGCAAGCAGTCAGCGAACTTAACCCCAACTAGGATTGAAGTCCGATTAGACCCTTGCTGGCACAACACCGCAACAGGGTGTGTTAGGCAACTCTTATAATTAGAGCACCGAAGTGCGAACTGTGCCGTGCTGGCAGGCACCACTAAGCACCCAGACGTGGGTCAGGAAGCGCACTACTGGCGCGTGGCGCCGCACTGGCGGTCACAGCAATAGACGCTGATACGTGTGTGACACGTTGAGTGATTTGTCGGGCGCTAGATAGCAGCCATACTCCATACGCGAACAGTCATACAATAGGGTAGGGGTATTTAATGAACGACTTGCACTCACAACAAACACACATATTCAATTGTACACTAGCGCATGGCCGTGCGGTCATGCGCAGTTTATATAATTGCAGGACAGGAAGTGGCCACAGAAACTTTGCCCTTCCAAGACCTGCCAAGAGGACCAATGGAATGCGCTGCAGAGCCAGAGCACATGACCCTCGATCTCCAACGGGAGATCTTGCTCTGGGCATGCTCAGTGTGCGCAAACAAGGACTTAGTCCCAGGGAAGTCCGCTCGCCGCTGACCAGCACTGACTTTAATGGCAGGAGCTGAAGAAGCAGCAGTAACTCTCTGTACAGAGTGAGAGCGAGCAAGACACTGGGAGCGACGTCCCTGCTGAGCAGACTCCACTGCGGCTGGAGGAGAATGGGAGACCACAGCGGAGATGGATCGAGATTCCCCCTGTGCAGCAGAGGAAACTCGACTCCTAACAGTATATACCTGTAGGTCATCTGCTCCTGTATATACCTGTATGTCATCTCCTCCTGTATATATATGTACCTGTATGTCATCTCCTCCTCTATATAGTATATACCTGTGTGTCATCTCTCCTGTATATATCTGTGTGTCATCTCCCCTGTATATAGTATATACCTGTGTCATCTCCTCCTGTATTAGACCTCATTCACACGTTATTTGCTCAGTATTTTTACCTCAGTATTTGTAAGCTAAATTGTCAGCCTGATAAATCCCCAGCCAACAGGAAGCCCTCCCACTGGCAGTATATATTAGCTCACACATACACATAATAGACAGGTCATATGACTGACAGCTGCCGTATTTCCTATATGGTACATTTGTTGCTCTTATAGTTTGTCTGCTTATTAATCAGATTTTTATTTTTGAAGGATACCAGACTTGTGTGTGTTTTAGGGTGAGTTTCGTTTGTCAAGTTGTGTGTGTCGAGTTGCATGTGACAGGTTAGTGTAGCAAGTTGTGTGCAGCAAGTTTTGCGCATGGCGAGTTTTGTGCGTGGCGAGTTTTATGTGTGGTGCCTTTTGAGTATGTGCAAGTTTTGTGTGAGGCAACTTTTGCATGTGTTGCAACTTTTGTGCATGTGTCAATTTTTCCGCGTGTGCAAGTTTTGCGTGTGGCGAGTTTTCCATGAGGTGAGTTTTGCACTTGTGGCGAGTTTTGCGTGAGCCTAGTTTTTGCATGTGGCGAGTTCTGCGCGTGGCGAGTTTTGAGCGGCGACTTTTGTGTTTCGACTTTTATGTGGCGAGGTTGGTGTATGTGTGGTGAAATGTGTGCTGAGGGTAATATGTGTTCATGCACGTGGTAGTGTGTGGCGCATTTTGTGTGTGTTCATATCCCCGTGTGTGGTGAGTATCCCATGTTGGGGCCCCACCTTAGCAACTGTACGGTATATACTCTTTGGCGCCATCGCTCTCATTCTTTAAGTCCCCCTTGTTCACATCTGGCAGCTGTCAATTTGCCTCCAACACTTTTCCTTTCACTTTTCCCTATTATGTAGATAGGGCCAAAATTGTTTGGTGAATTGGTAAGCGCGGGGTTAAAATTTCACCTCACAACATAGGCTATGACGCTCTCGGGGTCCAGACGTGTGACTGTGCAAAATTTTGTGGCTGTAGCTGCGACGCCTCCAACACTTTTCCTTTCACTTTTTTCCCCATTATGTAGATAGGGGCAAAATTATTTGGTGAATTGGAACGCGCAGGGTTAAAATTTCGCCTCACAACATAGCCTATGACGCTCTCGGGGTCCAGACGTGTGACTGTGCAAAATTTTGTGGCTGTGGCTGCGACGGTGCAGATGCCAATCCCGGACATACATACACACATTCAGCTTTATATATTAGATGTGATTCCAGGGAGCTAGCAACACTCACTAGATTCGATGAAGAATTTTTATAGCTTTATGCTGTGGGCAGACCAGTCTCCCTACAGTACCCATTCCCTCTCCCAACCAATACCAGCCAAAACTGGTATAGCCACTTCCAAACTGCATGGATCTCTTTGTTCTATTAAAGTGATGTATAGGAGCACCGATCTGGGTTAGAGATATAACAATGATATATTCCAGATGTCCATCGATAGATCTATAACCCCCTGAAACCTCTAGAAGCTAAACCCAACGAGTGCAAAGTGCGGGTTTCTCCGTAAGCGGTTCAGGTAATTACTCTATGTTTACATTTAAAAGAATCCCCAGGATGTGGGGCACATTCTGATCATCGTGTCTTTCATATACGAGATTCATACAGCGAGCAAGGCATAAAAATAGTTTTCATAATTCTAAAAAGGGGAGGTTTCAGCCTCTAAGTGAGGTCACCACAGGGGGAGGGCTTTGGATTTATGCTAGGAAATAACTGTGTGAAGCAGGAGTCTTCAGTGTCTTTTGTCCGGGGTCTAGCTGCTATACAGATGTGCTATGCATCTAGATGTGTGCATCCTATACAGCACACGGTCGGCCATGAGGAAAGATGACATAACAAAATGTAAAGATTCTTTTCAATTTTAATCCTTTTTTTATTTGTAATTGTATTGTACATATGATATTGTCTCCTTTATAATATCTTTTTATACCTCTGTAAACACTGCCTACCTTTTTTTGGAGTAAAATATAAATGTCACAATATTGTATAAAATGTACTATGATTTTGCAGCTTTGCCTGTTAGCACCATACTGTGGGCTAAAACCCCCCCTTCTCTGTGTGTTTCTGAGATGTGTATGTGTAGATCCCAAACCCCTCATTCCCCTCCCAGAAGAATTTTTACGACAGCTATAGCTGCAGTGGACAGTTGTGCCAGCTAGAACTGGTCTGATATCCCTCTCAAGACATGTGGTTCTTTGTCCTGTTATAGTGAGATATTGGGCCACCGATTTGGGCTAGGAAAATAAGTCCATGTTGCGAATCTCCATCGGCGGATCTGTCAGCCATTGTAAGCACGAGCTTCTAATTCCAAAAGGTAAAAAGTATGGATTTCTCCGGAATTGTGTGTCCCAACTAGGACAAATTTGGTCTCATTAGAAAGCCAATTTTAAAATAAGATGAATGCTGGGTGTGTTATGATTCTGACATGTTCGGGAACGAAAATACAAGAATTATAAGAATTGTTGGAGAAAACTGAACAGCTGAGGAGAGAGGAGGGCGATGTTAACTCAACCCCTTTAGTGATGTCACGAGGCTGCAGTTTATAAGTCTCTACACTTAACCCAGCCTTTAGTCTTACCTGAGGAGCTGTTCCTATCCAGACCTCCTGATGCACTGGGAAATTTGGGGTTCTGCCTGCCAGCATCGTTTTACCTGACATGATCTGAGAACATGTGATTTTTAGCTTTTCTCATTTAATCCCTGTTATGTTATAATTACCTTTGTACATATATTCAATTGTCTCATATTGTAACATCTTTATATACCTTTCTTATAAACACTGCCTTAATGTTTCTTAATGCTCTAAAACATACCCTAAGTCTTCTGAAGGGAATTACGCTACTGTTTTGTGTTAGCTTTGGACCCGTTTATCGAAGCTGGTGGCAGCATACCTTGTTCTGTGCCTTTGGGAGTCGTTGTAGTGACGGCGGCGTTGATAATTATTGTTCCTGCCTGAGTGGGAGTAGTTATATCGCCTCGCTGCAGCGTGCCCAATAGCCAGTACATAGCAGGCAGCCTTTCTGGCGACTAATTACCCTAGGTGCAGTACCTAGTCTGGCCTGAGGGTGAGGGGGGCACCAGAGAGCTGCAAGTTTTCAAGCGGAACTGTAAAGCGGGATATACATAAATCCCTGCAGTTCATGTTATATTGCAGAGCAGTGGGATAACTAAAATAAGCCCCTGCGGTAAACTAAAAGTTCAATAGCCTTGTGTGTGTTTTCATCGCATTGTAGCAGTGGAGGGATAACTAAGGAAAGCCCCCCTGCACATGTGATAGCCGTCTGTTGGCCTAAAGTCACCCCGCTCCATGACATAGGGGAGACAGTCACGGTGTGAATCGTGACAATAAAATTACTAGCTTGTCTCTCCATATTCTATAAAGAACTGTCGCGTCCTCTGAGGTGAATTATGCTACTGATTTGGGTTGGCTCCGGACCCGTTAAGACTTGGAAAATCGGAGCTAGTGGCAGCATACTTTGTCCTGTGCAATCGGGCATCTTTGCAGCGACCGGCGGCGTTGATAATTATTGTTCCCGCCTGTGTGGGAGTAGTTATATCACCCTCGCTGCAGCGTACCCAATAGCCAGTACATAGCAGACAGCCTTTCTGGTGACTATTTACCCTAGGTGCAGTACCCTGACTGACCTGAGGGTAAGGGGGGTGCCAGAGAGCTGCAAGTTCCAAACCGGAACTGGGAAGTGGGATATAGATAAATCCCCTTCAGAAGGAATCAGGGGCAACCAAACAACCCTGGTTCGTGACAAATTGGTGTGAGTGGTGGGGATGATAAAGGTATCTTCCCAGTGAACTGTGACAGATTGGTGGGATCCCTGACATATCCGGTGGGTTCCGTGACAGCATCCCACCAGAGACTTAATAATAATATCTAGTACATTATAGATGCCAGCATTGATATATCAGAAATAGATTTTACCAACAAAGTGTATATATACAGTAGGCGCACCATATGATAAGGTGCTAAAGTGCAAATGTGTGAAGAAATATCCATTTGATTTCAGGTGCGATACCATATTGTAGGTAGCAAGATGGTGCCCACAGCATGTATTGGACTAACCTGTGATGAAGCAATGAGAAAGTTCAAGCAGTTGGGGGCGTGTCCTAACTGGCCATGTGAGCGGACGCACAGCAGAGTGCTCCCGCTACTGTCCTTTTAAAAATCCTGAGTAGACACCAATGACCGGGTTTTTTTTGCTGCTTACCGGCTGGCTGAAGGTCTGGGGAGCAAAGCGGTGCTGAGCAGTGGACCCGACACTGGAGGAAATGACTAGAAGGTGGCAGAGAGACACAGGAGCCGGCGATGCAGGAGCCAGCCAAGATGGCGCCGAGGCCAGAGAAGACGCCGACAAAGTTAATGCCGCATGTCAAAGGCGCATGGAGGTGGCGGAGAAGCTTCAGCAGTTTGCCAGAGTGGGAGCAGCGGAGGAGACAGAGAAGGTAACCGGAGCTGGTGCTGATATGGAGGAGGAGGATGTGATCCCAGCAGGAGAGCAAGAGGTACAGAAAGGGAGGGAGGAAAGCAGCATGGCGGTGGCAATAGGGGGACCTGAAAATATGACACCGTGAGCTGAGCCGACCCTCAGGGATGTTTTTGTACTGGTCTCCTCATGCAAACAATCCCTGAATACCCTGACCCTCCAGATGCAGGAGGTTAAAGGGGAAACAGCACAGATAAACGCAGCACTGCAAAAGATGGACAGACGCATGGGGGTGGTGGAGGAGAGGGTGAGCACTGCAGAAGATCATATAGTAAAGCTGCAAAAGGCGGAGAAAAAGTTTGCTCAAGCGATATCATAGCTGGCCGCCAAAAATGAGGATCTGGAAAATAGGTCCAGAAGGAATAATATACGTGTAGTGGGTCTGCCTGAAGAAACTGAGGGGAGAAACCCCACTGAGTTTATTGAAAGCTGGCTGATGGAGAAAATTGGTGGCACACTGCTGACAAAAGTGTTTGCAGTTGAGAGAGCTCATAGGGTCCCGCCGAAGCCTCTTGCCCCAGGAGCGAATCCCCGTACCATGCTTGCCAAAATACTGAACTACAGAGACAGGGACATTATCCTTCGGAAGACTAGAGAAATGGAGGATCTGACGGTTGGAGGTCAAAGAATTGCTTTTTATCCAGACTATTCTGCTGCGGGTCAGAAACAACGGATGAAGTTCACCGGTGTCAAGAGACGACTGAAGGAACTGGGAGTGCAATACTCTGCTGTTTCCTGCAAGGTTAAGAGTGGTGGCTTTTGACAAAATCCACTTTTTTTCTGACACCAGAGGATGCTACCCAGTTGATAGACACTAATGCCAAACAACTCAAGGAAAAAGGAGACTGAACTACCTGAGAGATCCGGATGGAAGATATTTCGCTGTTGCTGGAGAAGGGATCTGTGTTTTTATAGCATAATTGCTAAAGGGATGGGCAAATGTTGAGGGCTGAGCTGGGCCATATTGCGTGAATGGCCAGAGAGTGCAGTAATGATTACTAAGTATGGGGGAGGAGGGTTATGCGGTGTACTGCAAGTTGGATTTGTTGTTTCTCTACATGTTCATACACGTTGAAATGTTTTGTTTTGTTTAAAGAACTGTAAGAAATTCTGTTTTTTACGGTAGCGGGAGGCGAGTGGAGAGGGTAAAGCAAGGGAGAGTGTTCGCAATGGGCGGTTGAGCCCCACTCTTGATAAGAGGCAGAATGTGTAGCATTGGGAGGGTTAGGGGGGGAAGTTGGGTTTTGGTAGGGGGGGTGGGGGAGGTTAGACAACTCATACTTGGGAGTAAAGATACTATGAAGGATGATAAGTCACATGATTGGGGGCCGTATTAAGATACTGAGCTGGAATGTAAGAGGCCTAGCGGATAAGTCTAGGTAAGCGGCAAGTCTGTGGTATGTTCGAGATCAAAGGGCTTCAATGATATGCCTGCTGGAGATGCATTTGGTGCGGGAGAGGGTGGATGTACTAAATAGGCGATGGATACAGAAGGCATACCATTCTACCTTCTCTACATATTCAAGGGGTGTGTCAGTGCTGGTACCCGTGGGAGTGCATTATGAAGAGGTGAAGATACATGTGGATGTGGATGGTCAGTACGTGGTGGTACAATGTAAAATAAATGGAGTGTTGATGTGCATAGCGGAAATGTATATTCCGCCTCCTTACCAAAGTAATAAAATTAGAGAAGTGTTGGAGCAGGTGGAACGATGGGGCCCGACACCACTTCTAATTATTGATGATCTTAACAATATATGCGATGACTTTTGGGACAAAAACAAAAACTTCCAGAATAGGACGAGGGGGGCACATTACTACGTTTGGTACCTATGTTCGTGAAATAGGTATGATTGACCTATGGAGAGTTAGACTTGCTGGGGAGAGGGGGTATTCATGTTATTCACCGGCTCATAGTACTTTGTCCAAAATTGATATGGCTCTAGGTAATCGTCTGTTGGACACGATGGTGGGAGATGTGTGGTACTTACCGAGGGCCCTCTCAGACCATAGTCCAATTGAGGTAGAGTTTAGATTGCTGGGGACACAGGCCGCGAGCAGGAGAGAGTGGAAGATCCACCCTAACTGGCTACACAGTATAGATTTAGATAATATAAAACAGGAGGTGGCGGAATTCTTTGTGCTGAATGATGGGAGTACAGATGCTCTTACTGTTTGGGAAGCCATGAAGGTGTACTTAAGAGGGCTGTTGTTTAGAGATATTAGTAGATGTAAGCGGAGGACGAGGGAGGCAGAGAAGGCAGCGGTTGATGAGCTGAGGGCAGCAGAAGACGAGATGGTAATAATGGGAACTCCTGAGGCTGGGAACAGATTAAAAGCAGCGCAAAATCATATGGAGACAATTCTGTTGGGAAAGGCTGAAAGGAAGCGGGTATTTCAGAGGCTTATTTATTATCAGGAGGGAGAGACTGTTGGTCACATGTGGTCGCTGGTGGCTTCTGCCCAAAGGAGTACTTCGTTTGTCCATTTGCTGGTTTCTGGGAGTGGTACTAGAGTCTCCGAAACCTCTGAGATTTTGAAGGTCTTCGCGGACTTTTACGCGGGCCTACATTCCTCTCGGGTGGATGCGTCGGCGGGAGACACAGTGGCTTTCCTGGAGGGACAGGGGCTGCCGAGATTGAGTGAGGCAGATAGAGAAGGCTTGGAGGCTCCTATTATGGAAGAGGAACTGGGTCGGGCACTACAGTCTATGGCTAATGGGAAGGCGCCTGGAGTGGATGGGTTACCCACCGAAATTTATAAATATATGGGGGAGGTGTTAGTTCCCAGATTAAAGGCGGTTCTAGATGAGGCTAAGTGTAGAGGGTATCTGCCTGCTTCCATGAGAGAAGCCATAATAGTGGTAATTCCAAAGGAGGATAAAGATTTGGGGAAACCTGAGTCATATCGGCAAATTTCTTTGCTCACTATGGATGTCAAGCTTCTGGCCAAGATGTTAGCGACCTGTTTATCAAGTGTTATCACTAACCTGGTGCACCCAGGTCAGTCTGACTTTATGCCTGACAGATCTACAGCAGTCAACCTGCGGAGGCTGTTTATGAATTTGCAGCTTAGGTCTGACAAATGTGGCCAGAGAGTTATTGCATCCTTAGATGCCCATAAGGCATTCGATAGTGTGGAATGGGGATATCTCTGGCAGGTGCTGAAGTGCATGGGTTTTGGCTCGCAGTTTGTGTCCTGGATTCAGCTGCTGTATTCGCGGCTGGTGGCTAGAGTCAGAGTGAATGGGGAGTTATCTCCGTCTATAAAACTAGCTAGAGGGACAAGGCACGGATGTCTGCTCTCTCCTCTTTTGTTTGCTCTGGCTGTGGAACCATTGGCTGCCAAAATTCGACAGTCTGATGACAGGTGTCTGGGTTTAAATATGGGATAATTGAAGAGAAGATATCGCTATACGCAGACGATATTCTACTATTTCTGGCTGACCCGGCCGCTTCCTTGGGGGGTGCCATTGGGCTTATTGAAAGTTTTGGCTCTTTGTCGGGACTGACGATAAATTGGAGTAAGTCAATTCTGTTTAAAGTGATATAGAAAATGCAAAGCACAGCCGAGAAGGGAGGTGCACAGTCAATAGGTGCCCAAACCTTGACGTATAGATAACAAGTGACTAGCACACTCCTAGGAATTGTGATGCAAAATAAGGGGGTTTATTTACATACAAAGTCACAAACGTTTCGGTCAACTCTAGACCTTCATCAGTGTGCTAAGTACACCTGTAGGTAAGGCTGAGCCCCAAAATGGAATGCAAATAAATGACATCAAAAAGTACTGCTGGTAAACATGAACCAGACCATATAACATGAAGATGTCTAATGGAAAAGGCTAGGCCAGGGGAAGGAGAAAAACCCTTTTAGCTGAAAAGGCTATAACGCAGATCAGCGCACAAGAGATACGAATCTCCGCGGTATCCACTGCCAGGAGGAGTGACACTGATGAGGGTCTAGAGTTGACCGAAACGTTTGTGACTTTGTATGTAAATAAACCCCCTTATTTTGCATCACAATTCCTAGGAGTGTGCTAGTCACTTGTTATCTAATTCTGTTTAAAGTGGATGACATGAGAGAGGATGTGAGTGAGCTTCTGGAGGATGGGTGACTTAAGGTGGTAAATCAATATAAATATTGGGGATATGGATCTCTGTACCAGTCACGGACTTCCTACATAGGAATCTGACTCCGGTTTTAGGTGTACTTAAGGCAAAAGTGGATGTCTGGATTAAGTTACATTTATCTGTGGTGAGCAGGGTTAATCTCATTAAAATGATTTTGATGCCTAAACTACTATATGTTCTTCACAATGTGCCAGTTTGGATATCGCGCGGGAAATTTCGGCAGATCAATTCTCTGTTCAGGAGTCTGGTATGGGGGAGACAATATCCACGTATCAGACTGGAGACGCTTCAGCTACCCAAGGAAGATGGTGGTTTGGCTCTGCCCAACCCTGAAGTATATTTTCTTGCAGCCCAGAGTCAGCATTTAAAGGGCTGGGCGCATGAGGTGTCGACCAGTGCGGTACAGCATTTGATGGAAACGGTGACGAAAAGATGTCCAGTAATACAGTGTCTGGAAGATGGTTCCCTGGGGGCATTGGGGAAATTGTATCCAACTATATTTTTGATATGTAAGCTGTGGGGCAGATTGAAACAAATTTGTGGGGTTACGGGTCTGACTAGGTTCTCACCGTTATGGCATAATACTAATTTACTGGAGTTTGTGGCACGGGGGTATTACCAGAGTGGCAGGCCAAGGGAATTCATTACGTGTATCAGATAATTGAACAGCGAGAGCTGAAATCCTTTTCCCAATTGCAGGTGAAGTTTGGACACAGGCCCTCGGGGGAATATCAGTATGCGCAGATGAGGCACGCATTTGGAGCTCAAAACAGGGGCGAACGTATTAGAATCCAAGGAGATATAGTGCTGGAATATGTGTGTGGTGAAGGGACTATGAGGGAGTTTAATTTCCACCCTATATAAAGATTTACTGCATACATATCTTTTGGGATTTCCGATAAATGCGAGAGCTAAGTGGGAGAGGGATCTGGGCCCAATGGAGAACGAAACCTGGGAGTCGGTGCTGGAGTGGGTTCCACGGCTGTCACTAAGTGAACCGTATAGGCCGTCACAGCTCTATATAATACACAGAGTTTACAAATCTCTGGAAGTATTGTATAATGCAGGTTTGCGTGCTGATTCTGAATGCCCGAGATTTAAGACTATAAATGCTGGAATATTTCATATGATGTGGACGTATCCGAGACTGGCTGCTTTTTGGTTGGTGGTTTTGAGTCGTGTGGAAGGAGCGTACAGATGCCCGGTACTAAGGGATCCGATGGTGTGCTTACTGGGGTATGTAGATGAGATTGGAGTAGATAACACCTGGAAGATAGCAATTGCCAGATATGGCCCGAAAGGTCATAACACGTAACTGGATTAAGGAGGAACCGCCCACAAGACGAGAATTCCTTCAATATGTGAAGCAGGGTCTGACATTGGAAAAAGGGATTTACAAGAAATGAGGGAAAATAGAAATGTTTGATAAACTGTGGACTTCGTGGCTTGAAATGGGATGAGGGCAGGTGAAGGGGATGGGAAAGTCAAGGGCTTGACTTGGTGAGAACTAAACATGGTGTATGCAGACCTAAATGGGATAAAATCCATTAAGTATCATCGATGGAGGTGTTACTAAAAGAGGTGAGCTGTTGTATTGGGATGGGGAGGGATTAGTTGGGAATGTTGGTGTTTTAAAACTGGGAAAACTTAGTAATGAAAACAATGTTAGGTCTCGAGTTCCCACTTCTGCACAGGGGGAATCTCGGGCCATCTCCACTGCGGTCTCCCATTCCTATCCAGCCGCAGTGGAGTCTGCTCAGCAAGGACGTTGGTCCCAGCGTCTTGCTCGGTCTCGCTCTGTACAGAGAGTTACTGCTGCTTCTTCAGCTCCTGCCATTAAAGTCAGTGCTGGTCAGCAACGAGCGGACTTCTCTGGGACTAAGTCCTTTTTTGCGCACACTGAGCATGCCCAGGGCAAGATCTCCCGTTGGAGATCGAGGGTCATGTGCTCAGGCTCTGCAGCGCATTCCATTGGTCCTCTTGGCAGGTCTTGGAAGGGCAAAGTTTCTGTGGCCACTTCCTGTCCTGCAACTATATAAACTGCGCATGACCGCACGGCCATGCGCTAGTGTACAATTATTATGTGTGTGTGTAGATGGATGTATGTCGATGGATGAAAGCTCCTAAGTATCCCTCCCTAGAGTTGTTGACTGCTCGCGGATGATGGTAGCTCTCTAGCGCCCGACTATCCATCTGTATGTTACACACATCACAGCGTCCTATAGCTGTGCCTGCCAGTACGGCGCCTTGCGCTTGCCTTGCGCTTTCCATACCCAAACCTGGGTGGTTAGTGGCGTCCGTCAGTGCGGCATCGCACGCACTCTTGTGCTCATTTGTTACTAATAAGGTTCATTACACACCCAGTTGCGGTGTCGTGCCAGCAAGGGTCTAATCGGACTTCAATCCCTTTCGGGGTTAAGTTAGCTGACTACTTGCTCGCGCTCTATGTGCAGTACCGCGGTCCTGTGACTTAACAGGATCGCTTTCTTCACGTTGGGTGAGGTTTAACCCACGTGTTTATACTTTTAGTACCGCCATATAGTCTGTCATTCACTAGCAGCGGGTTTCGCCTGCACGGTGGACCCCGGACTGCGAACGCATCTATATCATCTTACTTGGTGCGTTCCGCCAGTCCTAACATTACACTAGCGCCAGGGTCTGGCTAGTGATGACAGACAAACAGCAATCCTTCCGGTATATCCAGCAGCTGGAGGGTAGGTTGGCGGCTCTCGAGAGCGCAACCTCAGCTGTGGATGTGACCGCAGTTGCTGTACAGGCTGCCAGCGTGGCTGCAGCAACTTTGTCCATTGCCACCCCTGTTCCGACATTTTCTTGCCTCCCGCTGCCAGAAAAATTTTCTGGTGATAGCAAATTTTGTAGGGGATTTGTGAGTCAGTGCTCTATTCATCTTGAGCTCCTGGCTGCACGCTTCCCCACAGAGCAGGCTAAGGTGGGATTTATTGTATTTCTATTGTCGGACAGGGCGTTGGAATGGGCTACGCCGCTGTGGGAGCGTGGCGATCATGTGGTGCAAAGTGCTCCGCTGTTTTTGAGCACTCTGAAACAGGTCTTTTTAGGACCTCAAGTCACCCATGATACTGCGCTCCAACTGCTGGCATTAACTCAGGGTGAGTCCTTGGTCAGTCATTTTGCCGTCCAATTCCGCACTTTAGCATCTGAGCTGGAATGGTCGGATAAAGCTCTTATCCCCATATTTTGGAGGGGCTTGGCTGACCACGTAAAGGACGCTCTGGCCACTAGGGAGATTCCTACCACACTGGAGGAGTTAATAACAGTCTCCACTCGAATTGATCTCCGTTTTAACGAGCGGAGGTTAGAGCGAGCCCAGTGTAGGCAGAGGTTTCGGCTGGCTCCTACTTTCGCCAAACCTCTGGAATCTCCGGTCCTGGTTCCTGAGTCACATGAGGCCAGAGAAGGGTCACAAGCGGGATCTAAGTCCCGGACCGCTTGTGCACTCAGGGTCTGTCATGTTTGCCAGCAGTCAGGACATCTAGCCACCAGATGTCCTCAGCGGTCGAGGAAACGTCAGCGTCTAGTGGTCGTAGGTGGAGGTACACTAGACACGGCGATGTTTGCCTCTAAATTGTCCTTTAAGGGGACAATTACTATAGGCTCATTCTCCCACTCAGTAGAGCTCTGCGTGGATTCTGGGGCGGAGGGCAATTTTATGTCTTCTGCCTTCGCCCAACGTCACGCAATACCCCTGGTTATGCTAGCTCAACCTGTAACGGTACGAGTGGTGAATGGGTCGACACTGCCCTCACAGATAACACACCAGACCATCCCTTTTACTCTGTCCATGTCGCCATCTCATCAGGAGATTATTTCTCTGCTCGTCATTCCAGAGGGAATTGATGAGATCCTGTTGGGAATACCTTGGCTACGGTACCACTCTCCTCATATCGAGTGGTCCTCTGGCAGAATTCTGGAATGGGGTGAATCTTGTGGGGGTAGGTGTCAGAGGGAGTGCGTTCAGGTTGCTACAACAGAGGTACCCGCAGATCTATCCTCTCTCCCCAAGCAGTATTGGTCTTATGCAGACGTGTTCTCCAAAAAGGCGGCGGAGACCCTTCCGCCCCATCGCCCCTATGACTGTCCTATTGACCTCTTGCCTGGTGCTGAGCCTCCCCGGGGTAGAGTCTATCCGCTATCTCTCCCGGAGACGGAGGCAATGTCACAGTACATCCAGGAAAATCTGGCAAGAGGGTTCATCAGGAAGTCAGTGTCACCTGCTGGGGCAGGGTTCTTCTTCGTGCAGAAGAAGAATGGGGAATTGCGTCCATGCATAGACTACAGGGGTCTTAACGCCATCACCGTTAAGAATAAGTACCCTTTGCCTCTGATATCCGAGCTATTCGATAGGCTTCGGGGAGCAAGGGTATTTACTAAATTAGATCTGCGGGGTGCTTACAACCTGATTCGCATCCGTGAGGGGGACGAATGGAAGACGGCGTTTAACACCAGGGATGGGCACTATGAATATCTGGTGATGCCCTTCGGGCTCTGTAATGCCCCAGCCGTTTTCCAAGACTTTGTGAACGATATCTTCCGGGATATGCTTTCCACCTCGGTCGTAGTCTATCTGGATGATATTCTCATCTACTCTCCAGATATTGACTCCCACCGGAGAGATGTTTGCAAAGTCTTCGACCTCCTACGGGCAAACTCTCTCTATGCCAAGTTGGAGAAATGTATGTTTGAGCAGGAGTCCTTACCTTTCCTAGGCTACATCATCTCAGCCCAGGGATTGGCTTTGGATCCTGCCAAACTACAGGCTGTGATGGACTGGCAGGAACCCCATTCTCTTAAAGCGGTGCAGCGCTTTATGGGATTCATCAATTATTATCGCCAGTTCATCCCGCACTTCTCAACTTTGGTAGCTCCCTTGGTTGCCCTCACCAAAAAGGGGGCGAATCCCAAATTGTGGTCTGAGGAGGTCTCCAAGGCCTTTATCTCTATAAAGTCACACTTCGCTAGCGCTCCCATTCTACATCGCCCCGATGTTGATAAGCCATTTATCATGGAGGTGGATGCCTCTTCTGTTGGTGCTGGAGCAGTCCTCTTCCAAAAGGATGCTCAAGGTCGGAAGCATCCATGCTTCTTTTTCTCCAAGACCTTCACACCAGCAGAGAGGAATTATTCCATCGGGGACAGGGAGTTGCTAGCCATGAAGTTGGCTTTCTCGGAGTGGAGACATCTCTTGGAGGGAGCACGTTTTCCCTTCCAAGTCTTCACAGACCATAAAAATTTGGTATACCTGCAGACAGCTCAGCGGTTGAATTCTCGCCAGGCCAGATGGTCCTTGTTCTTCTCCTGGTTTCATTTCACCCTCCATTTCCTTTCTGGGGAGAAGAACATTCGGGCCGACGCTCTCTCTCGCTCCGTTGTGTCATCTGCGGAGGAGGAGGAGGAGCCTCGGCTTATTGTCCCCACCGAGAGCTTGAGAACTGTGGCTCCGGTTTCGCTGGAGTCTGTGCCCCCGGGCAAGACTTTTGTTCCATCCAGTTTGCGACCGGAGGTTCATTCTTGGGTGCACTCGTCCAGGGTGGGTGGACATTTTGGTACTAAAAGGACATCTGAGCTACTGGCGAGGACATACTAGTGGCCCGTGATGTCGCGGAGTATGTTCGGGCATGTGTCTCTTGCGCCAGGAACAAGACTCCTCGGCAACGGCCAGCTGGTTTGCTGTATCCTCTGCCCGTGGCGGACAGGCCCTGGGAGATGGTCGGGATGGACTTTGTGGTGGGCTTGCCCAAGTCTCGTAACTGCACCATTATCTGGGTGATCACCGACCATTTTTCCAAAATGCTGCATTTGGTGCCTCTTCCACGGCTACCATCTGCACGGGCGTTGGCTGGGCTGTCTTGTTTATCAAGCATATCTTTCGCCTACACGGTATGCCAGACAAAATTGTTAGTGACCGGGGTCCCCAGTTTGCGTCTCGATTCTGGAGAGAGCTTTGTCGTCTACTCAGTATTGAGTTAAATCTCTCTTCGGCATATCATCCAGAGACGAATGGGTTGGTTGAAAGGGCCAACCAGACCTTGGTCACATATCTGCGACATTTTGTTTCTGCCAGGCAGGATGACTGGGCATCCTTGTTACCGTGGGCAGAGTTTGCACTTAACAATGCCGTAGCCGACTCCACCGGTCAGACTCCATTCCTCTTAAATTACGGCCAGCATCCGCGTGTTCCTGTGCCCATGCCTGTGTCTTCCGCTGACTCCAGGGTGGCAGACTGGGCTGTGGAGGCACGGGACATTTGGGATCGCACGCAGGATGCCATTCGGGCCTCCAAGGAGAGAATGAGGTCCTCCGCCGATGTTCATCGGCGCCCCGCTCCGACCTTTGCCCCTGGCGACTTGGTGTGGCTCTCCGCCCGTAACATCAGGCTGCGAGTTGAGTCCACTAAGTTTGCTCCTCGCTACTTGGGTCCCTTCAAGGTTCTCGAACAGGTTAATCCCGTGGTCTACCGTCTGGCTCTTCCTCCACGCTTGGGTATCACCGACACCTTTCACGTATCCCTCTTGAAACCCGTATACATGTCCCGGTTTTCCGAGTCATCTGCCGGGACATCGGGTTCGTCTACGGACGATTATGAGGTGAACGCTATTTTGGGGTGCAAGGTGGTATGCGGCAAAAAGTTCTATTTGGTGGATTGGAAGGGTTATGGCCCAGAGGACAGGTCATGGGAACCTGCTGAAAACATTCGGGCCCCACAGCTCATTGCTGCCTTTGAGCGTAGCGAGGCCCAAGGAGGGGGGGGCCCTAGGAGGGGGGGTAATGTTAGGTCTCGAGTTCCCACTTCTGCACAGGGGGAATCTCGGGCCGTCTCCGCTGCGGTCTCCCATTCCTATCCAGCCGCAGTGGAGTCTGCTCAGCAAGGACGTCGGTCCCAGCGTCTTGCTCGGTCTCGCTCTATACAGAGAGTTACTGCTGCTTCTTCAGCTCCTGCCATTAAAGTCAGTGCTGGTCAGCAACGAGCGGACTTCTCTGGGACTAAGTCCTTTTTTGCGCACACTGAGCATGCCCAGGGCAAGATCTCCCGTTGGAGGTCGAGGGTCATGTGCTCAGGCTCTGCAGCGCATTCCATTGGTCCTCTTGGCAGGTCTTGGAAGGGCAAAGTTTCTGTGGCCACTTCCTGTCTTGCAACTATATAAACTGCGCATGACCGCACGGCCATGCGCTAGTGTACAATTATTATGTGTGTGTGTAGATGGATGTATGTCGATGGATGAAAGCTCCTAAGTATCCCTCCCTAGAGTTGTTGACTGCTCGCGGATGATGGTAGCTCTCTAGCGCCCGACTATCCATCTGTATGTTACACACATCACAGCGTCCTATAGCTGTGCCTGCCAGTACGGCGCCGTGCGCTTGCCTTGCGCTTTCCATACCCAAGCCTGGGTGGTTAGTGGCGTCCGTCAGTGCGGCATCGCACGCACTCTTGTGCTCATTTGTTACTAATAAGGTTCATTACACACCCAGTTGCGGTGTTGTGCCAGCAAGGGTCTAATCGGACTTCAATCCCTTTCGGGGTTAAGTTCGCTGACTACTTGCTCGCGCTCTATGTGCGGTACCGCGGTCCTGTGACTTAACAGGATCGCTTTCTTCACGTTGGGTGAGGTTTAACCCACGTGTTTATACTTTTAGTACCGCCATATAGTCTGTCATTCACTAGCAGCGGGTTTCGCCTGCACGGTGGACCCCGGACTGCGAACGCATCTATATCATCTTACTTGGTGCGTTCCGCCAGTCCTAACAAACAAGACTACAATATGTAAAATGCAATGTTATTCTTAATAAAAACTTATTTGAATTAAAAAAAAAAAAGTTCAATCAGTTGCCTTCTCATCAATCTTCCTTGCCTCTTTCTTTCAACGTTCTTTTTATTAAAGAAAATATACGATACAGGAAAGGAAAAAGAAAAAAAGGATACAATGTGATAGCATACAATAGTAAGGTAATAAGACACCAACAGGTATGGATTATATAGAATCACATTAAAGGATTAAATTGAATGAGGCTAATGGGCCCAACTATAACCCTTAATTCACGGGCCAGCCTAGTGAATCAAGAGGAGAGGGATATACATTGATTCCAAGATAGATTTAGAATTGTGAGTGTCAATAACTTGGAGATATGGAGTAAAGAGAGGAAGGAAGAGAGATAAGAGGAGGGGAAGAGATTTGAGGGGGGAAGAGGGGAGGATCCGAGGGAAGATGTTAATCCAGGATGAGCCATCCCATGAGTGTTGGTGATTGAGAGCAAGTATTGATTAGTCTCCCGAGGTTACTGAAATGTTTGATAGAAAGTCAGGACTGGAACGGTACACGGACCACAGCTCTCATATGTTCCGGAAAGAAGCAAGGGACTCCTGAGTGTTAGCAACTAACTCAGCTGTGTTGTACAATAGATCTATTTTGCCTTGAACTTGTTTTTTAGTGGGAATAAGAGTGGACTTCCAGAGGGTGGGAATTAGATATTTTCCAGCTGCTATAATATTACAAGCCAGTTTGGAGGTTGATGATTCCTAGGGGGAGGTTAAGTAGAACAGACTGGGGATCCAGGCACGGGGCTCGGCCTATCACTGTAGATATGATGTCTGCTATTAGTTGCCAAAAGCACACAATTTTTGGACAGGACCACCAGATATGTAGGTATGAACCTAGATCTGCGCAACATCTCCAGCACTTGTCGGGGTGGGTGGGTGCCATAAGTGTATCTGGGAGGGGGTACGATACCATCTCGAAATCACTTTATAAGAATTTTCTTGTAACTTCACACATTGGGAAGGTCCGTGGGATTTATTGTAAATGGAGGTGATCTGGTCTTGTGTGAAAAGGGTGTTAAGATCCCGTTCCCATAGTCCTATGTATGCTCTCTTGGCAACAGCTTTTTCCATGATCAGAGTTTTATAGAGTTTTGATAGGACCTTTTTAGGCGGATTATGTTGAGCGCAGAGTTGTTCACGGGGTGTGAGTGGGCGGAATAGATTAAGTTGATCTTTTTTGTTGTAGCAGTAGTCCCTCAATCTTTTATAATAGAGGAAAGTGACATTTAGTTGGGGGTTGGATGTCTGAAATTCTGAAAAGCTCATCATTGAGCCTTCAATGAAAAAATCATCAATTGGCAGAGGTTGTCTGGGTACGCCCCCATGGGATAATTTAAGGGGAATTGGGCCTATGACATCCTGTATCGTCAAGATTGGGGAAATAGGTGGAGTCAAAATCTTCCTTGCCTCTAAGACATCTAAGGAAAAATCTTCTCCTCTTGATTTTGGGTTGAGGTGTTGTAGGCATTCTAGGTTCTGGCATTATAGGTTCTTGTTCTCTAGGTTCAGGCACTCTAGGTTCTGGACTTTTGGGCTGTTGATTTTGCTGAACAATCAGAAACCTCTCTTTATGCTCTGTGGAAGCTCGAGCCTTTCTTCCTCTGTTGTTGTGAGGTATAGGTCTGACCCAGACAATTTTACTGAACCCCACTTTATAGTTGTTTCTAGGAAACTTTTTAGCATCCTGCAGTGCAGGAGCTATGGGTGGACCAGAACATTTGCCGTTGGTCAGGACAGGTGTTCTCCTGGATTCTTGCTCCTGAATCTGAGGGATGCAAATCAGCTGCGTAAAAGCACTTTGTTCCTCCAAATTGTTTTTGTTCTCAGGAGTTGCTTTTATAATTGGTTCACCAGGTCCAGATTTAGCCTGCCTGCTTAGGACAAGCCTGAATGCCAAATACTCTAGCAAAGTCAGTAGTGTCATGACCACAACAAAGACTGCGGCATAGAAGATCCAAAGAGGAAGTTGGTTGTCATCATCATATGTGCTTTTCATGGGAACCACTGGTAGTGGGTCCTCCTGTAGTTAAAAAAAAAACTTTAATAGAGTCTTGTATATTTATAAAGCACAGAAATGATAGGATGATACTCATTTCCAGTGGTCTCTCTGCACCAAGCTTTGGCCAATGAGACATAAGAAACATGTGGGCAGAGCTTCCTAATTTACCCATGGTTATTATTATTATTATTATTTATTGTTATAGCGCCATTTATTCCATGGCGCTTTACATGTGAGGAGGGGTATACATAATAAAAACAAGTACAATAATTAATCTTAAACAATACAAGTCATAACTGGTACAGGAGGAATGAGGACCCTGCCCGCAAAGGCTCACAATCTACAAGGGATGGGTGAGGATACAGTAGGTGAGGGTAGAGATGGTCATGCAGCGGTTTGGTCGATCGGTGGTTACTGCAGGTTGTAGGCTTGTCTGAAGAGGTGGGTCTTCAGGTTCTTTTTGAAGGTTTCGATGGTAGGCGAGAGTCTGATGTGTTGTGGTAGAGGGTTCCAGACATCACAATGCCATCTGTGACATCATTACACAGTTCTATCCATCATGTCACTTTCTGATACTTTGGGCCTGAAAACAAATATCTAAAAGAAAGCCATAGTGACCAATTACGGGGCAGCTTTTGTTTTTGAAGAGCAGGTTAGAAAATGTAATCTGCCCTGTGATTGATTGCAGTGGCATAGGAAGCACAACATCTTTAGATCTTTTAAATGGAAAGTGTCATCAACATTTTTTTTCAACAATTGAAAAAATGTAAATTATCAATATATATATATTTTTTCATGTTTATAAAAAATGAAAAATTATTTTAACAGTTTTGATATTTTCAGACAGTAAACACTAGGGGGAGCAGCTGCTGACATTTGCCACAAAAACCTAGAATACAGCTAGCTCGCTTTATGACTGCAGTAAAAGTGGGTGGGATCTGGTCACATGGTGTGATGTCTCCTCCCCTCCCAGGTGTTTGTATACAGGATAATGTAGATTATAATTTAGGATTACACTGCGGAGAGATTACTCGTGACTGCAAAGTGATATATGGGGACAACACCAAAATTATTAATCAGTACAAGGACAAAGGAGGAATGTGGGAGTTAGAGGGGTCACCCCACACTTATATCCCCCCTACCTCCAATTCCTAAGCCATAACCCCTTATTCCAGCAGGTAAATTCTTACAGGACCCCTCTCCATCCCTTTCCCCTGCTGATTCTAAGTGTCCACCATTTGTAATAATAGAGAGGAACTCACTGGCAGCCTATGGTAATTCACGGGGTAAAATAGGGCACAGCACAGAAACAATATGATAATAGTCATTGTCTCCAGGAAGTATCTCAGCATCAAGATATGGAAAATGAGATATGAGCTCCAGGCGGGTGGAGCTCCGTTCTATACATCATAATGTCCTCTGTGACATCATCACCCACAACGTGACATCATCACCCACAACATTCCATCACAAGACACCTCCCAGCACAGCGTCATGTGACCCAGCATAAATAGAAAGGTCTCTGTTTCCTATAGCAACCATTCAAAACTACGTTGAAACTTTCCCAACAGCTACAGGCGGCTCTGTCATGGCAGATTTTCCTTGTGGACGGTTGTGATAAATCTGCCCCGATGTGCGGAACATCTACATAATGCAACATGTAGAAAATCCAGTTTTTTCCCCTCTGTTTTTCCTCTGGTGCTACAGAGACCAATAGAAAGAGCTTTTCCAGTAGTCGTGGGTGAGCTGCTGCTTCTGCACGCTCTGGCACCTACAGTGCCGGTGTGCTGCTGCCCAAATCCGAGACCGTCCACTGTATCCAGAGCGGTTGAGACTATAGAATGAGCGATCGATTCACAGGAATCACTATGAAATCTGGCCTTCTGTGTCTGTAAGGCCGTGTTCACACGTTGCAGAAATACTGTGTCTTTTGCTTTGTTCAGGTCTCCGCACCAAACTACACAATAACAATCTCTGGTTATTTCATTCTTGCTGCAGTTTTTATTCCTTTTTCCCCTTATTTGATGCATTTCTGGCGCAGATATGAAGCAGCAGCATTTTAATTGTTTATACTACAGAAAATCTGTGATTCTGCACTTAATATCTGCAGTTTTTTACATGCGTGTTTTTTAGGCTCCACATAGAAACCTGTAGAGATAAAAAGCACCAAAGAAAGCAGCAGAAAATACACAGCATTTTGCTACATGTGAACATGGCCTAAATATCCAAGTCAAGTGGATGTGATGTCCTGAAACCTCCGCCCTCAGTGCATCTAAAGACGCTGAACTGTGCGGTTTTGCTAAATGTTTTCTATGTAGGTTTCTATGTGGAGCTCGAAAAAAAAGCATGTAAAAATAAAACATTATTGCATTTTTAAGCGCAGAATCAAAGCTTTTTTTACTATAAAAAAATGCTCCTTCACATCTGCAGAAAAAAACCCCACATCAAATAAGTGGGGGAATGAATACAGCAAAAAACACAATAATCAGAGAAGGTTAATAATGAATTGTGCAAAAATAGCAGCAGAAAAATTGCAGCCTTTAGGGTATGTGCACACGTTGTGGATTTGCCTGTGGATTTTTCTACGCGGATTCTTCCTCTCTTGGCAGAACATGCAGTTGAAAATCCGCACGTACTTGATGCGTTTTTGATGCAGATTTTCATGCGTTTTTTTCATGCGGAATTGTATGCGTTTTTGTAAGCTAAATAAAGATCTATTATCGAGGGTGTCAGGCACTACATTGCATATTTGGTGCAATTCCGCGAGTACAAAAACGCTGGGGATCTGCAACAAAATCCGCAACGTGTTCACATAGCCTTATGCTTCTTGTGAACATGGCCTTAGCATTACATATTTATCAATTTATCTATGGGTTTAGTGGAGAAAACAAATCAAGGACGCCAGTTTTTACTCCATTTACTCTTCACAATAAATAATTTGCTGACTCTGCTGGGTGGGTTGTTACCAATAGGCAGGGTTGGTTTTAGGCAAAGTGAGGCCCTGGGAAAAAGTTTCAAATGGGGCCCCAAATGCTCACATATTGCATATTTTGGTTGTATTTACATGTGCTGAGTCCAGGCCGCTAAACAAGTGTGATCGACAGTATTGAAGTCGTTCGACACTTGTTTCCTGGACTCTTTCCACCGGCTGAGGAAGAACAATGGGGACAGAACAATCACTAGTAGATCAATCTGTTCCCATACATATCATGCTATCAGTACAAATGAGCGAATATTTCAATCTTCGAATTTGCAATATTCACTGATTAATTCATCGAATATTCGCCGAACATAACAGAACGACAGTCATGTCAACGGGAGGCAAAAATGCATGCACAACACCTTATAAGGACCCCAAATGCTGCTAAAATGCATCAAATGAGGGTCAGACCCCAGGAAAGTGGCCTCAATTCACCCACAACTAGTGTTGAGCGATACCGTCCGATATTTGAAAGTATCGGTATCGGATGGTATCGGCCGATATCCGAAAAATATTGGATATCGCCGATACCGATATCCGATACCAATACAAGTCAATGGGACACAAATATCGGAAGGTATCCTCTATGGTTCCCAGGGTCTGAAGAAGAGGAAACTCTCCTTCAGGCCCTGGGATCCATATTCATGTGTAAAATAAAGAATAAAAATAAAAAATATTGATATACTTACCCTCGGACGCGCCCTGGTTGTCACCGCTGCAACCGCCATGCTTCCCTTCCTAAGAATGAGCGCGTTAATGACCTTCGATGATGTCGTGGCTTGTGATTAGTCGCGTGAGCGGTCACATGACCGCTCAGCGACCAATCACAAGCCGCGACGTCAACGAAGGTCCTTAACGCGCTCATTTTTAGGAAGGGAAGCATGGCGGTTGCAGTGGTGACAACCAGGGCGCGTCCGAGGGTAAGTATATCAATATTTTTTTTTTTATTCTTTATTTTACACATGAATCTTAATCCTGATACCGATTCCCGATATCACAAAAATATCGGAACTCGGTATCGGAATTCCGATACAGCAAATATCGTCCGATACCCGATACTTGCGGTATCGGAATGCTCAACACTACCCACAACACAAATTGCAGCATGGCACTGCAGCAATCAACCAGGCATGAGGTATCGGAGTCTGGGACAGCATTTACAGTTTTTTAGTGAGCGCCACAGTAAGACGTGGTGGCTGAGAGATCAGTGTAGGGCCCCTTTGCTGGGATCCCTGACACCACATGCAACACCTCCACCTTCTTTCGTGCTGGGCCACACTCAGGTGGCACAAATATCAGCTTTTTAGACTACCATTGTCAGAAAAATTTGAGGATAGTAACACGGGCACAAACCCCCCCCCCCCCCCCCCCCCTCCGCTGCATTTAATTGTATCGGCATCATAGACACCGATACAGTGGAAAGCAATGATGGAGGAGAGAGCGTCAGATGACTCTCCCTCTCCCATCATTCCCCCTCTGCCTCTGACACTGTGGGTGCGTGATGATGTCACGTCATTGCGCACCTGCTGCGTGCCAGGCAGTGCAGCTGCTGAGCCTGGAGCAGAGCCTGGAGCAGCGCGGGAAACAAGTGGAGGTGAAGATTATGTGTTTTTTCAGTGAGTGAGTACTGGACTGTGGGGCTGGATTATATTCTATGAGGTGGGGAGGGTGGTGGGCTACATTATATTCTGTGGGGGGCTGTATTATATTCTATGAGAAGGGCTGCATCATAATCTGAGGAGGCTATATTATACTATATGAGGGGGCTACATTATAGTCCATGGGGAGCTGCATTATACTACATGAGTGGGGCTGCATTATATTCTATGTGTGGGCTGCATTATACTATATTCTAAGGGGGCTGCATTTTATTCTATGAGGGCTGCATTGTATTCTATGGGGGGCTGCATTATACCCTATGAGGGGGTTACATTATATTCTATGGTGGGCTGCATTATACTCTAGGAAGGGGCTATATTATAGTCTATGGGGTGGCTGCATTATACTATATGAGAGGGCTACATTATAGTCTATGTTGGGGCTGCATCATATTCTATGGTGGTCCTGCATTATACTCTATGAGGGGGCTACATTATATTCTATGGGGGGCTGCATTATACACTGTGAGGGGGCTACATTCCATTCCATAGAGGGCGGCTGCATTATACTCTGTGAGGGGGCTACATCATATTCTATGGTGGTCTGCATTATGCCCTATGATGTGGCTGAATTATATTCTATGGGGGACTGCATTATACTCTTTGAGGGGGCTCCATTATATTCTGTGGGGTGGCTGAATTATGCTGTATGGGGTGATTGAATTATGCTCTATGAGGGGACTACATTATATTCTGTGAGGTAACTGCATTATTTTCTGTGGGATGGCTGCATTATACTCTATAGGGTGGCTGCATTAAACTATATGGGGGCTGTATTATACTCTATCTGACTATGGGCAGTGCATTATACTATATATACTACATGGTACCTGCATTATACTGTATTGAGGACTATGGGGAATGCATTATACTATATGAAGAACTATGGGGTGCATTATACTATGGGAAGTGAATTTTACTATATGGAGCACTATGGGGGGTGCTTTTGTGAATTCTGTGGCAGAGCTCCCTCCTGTGGTCACAAGTGGTACTTCGGCTGATTCTCTCTGTGAGCTTCCGTTGGTGGAGGAAAGTGGTACTGCGGTTTCTGAGTTTCCTCCCTCAGGTGATGTGGTGAGGTCGTTAGGTGCTGCTCTACTTAACTCCACCTAGTGCTTTGATCCTGGCTTCCTGTCAATGTTCTAGTATTGGACTTGTTTTCTCCTGGATCGTTCCTGTGGCCTGCTGCTCTGCATAGCTAAGTTTTCCTTTGCTATTTTGTTTGCTGTTTTTTTCTGTCCAGCTTATCTATTTGTTTGCTGGAAGCTCTGGGACGCAGAGGGTGTACCTCCGTGCCGTTAGTTCGGTACGGAGGGTCTTTTTGCCCCCTTTGCGTGGTTTTTTAGGGTTTTGTGTTGACCGCAAAGTTACCTTTCCTATCCTCGCTCTGTTCAGAAAGTCGGGCCTCACTTTGCTAAATCTATTTCATCTCTACGTTTGTCTTTTCATCTTAACTCACAGTCATTATATGTGGGGGGATGCCTTTTCCTTTGGGGTATTTCTCTGAGGCAAGGTAGGCTTATTTTCTATCTTCAGGCTAGCTAGTTTCTCAGGCTGTGCCGAGTTGCATAGGGAGCGTTAGGCGCAATCCACGGCTGCCTCTAGTGTTGTTGGAGAGGATCAGGGATTTCAGTCAACAGAGTTCCCACGTCTCAGAGCTCGTTCTATGTTTTTGGGTTATTGTCAGATCACTGTATGTGCTCTGACCTCTCTGTCCATTGTGGTACTGAATTCCCTAATCATAACAGTACAGGAAGCCACAAGTACTAATGATTCTCAATAGAGGGAAAAAAGAAGTTCTGAGACCATTTTTTTTTTCTCTGCACTGTGTTTTGCCTTTTTTTTCCCCTAGACATTTGGGTGGTTCAGGACACAGGTGTAGCAATGGACATTAAAGGTCTGTCTTCATGTGTGGATCAGCTCATGGCAAGAGTACAAGATATTCAAGACTTTGTGGTTCAGAATTCTATGTTAGAACCGAGAATTCCTATTCCAGATTTGTTTTTTTGAGATAGAACTAAATTTCTGAGTTTCAAAAATAATTGTAAACTATTTCTGGCTTTGAAGCCTCGCTCCTCTGGTGACCCAGTTCAACAAGTTAGGATCATTATTTCTTTTTTGCGTGGCGACCCTCAAGACTGGGCATTTTCTCTTGCGTCAGGAGATCCTGCATTAAGTAATATCGATGCGTTTTTCCTGGCGCTTGGATTGCTGTACGATGAACCTAATTCAGTGGATCAGGCAGAAAAAAATTTGCTGGCTCTTTGTCAGGGTCAGGATGAGATAGAGGTATATTGTCAGAAATTTAGAAAGTGGTCCGTACTCACGCAATGGAATGAAGGTGCGCTCGCAGCGATTTTCAGAAAGGGTCTCTCTGAAGCCCTTAAGGATGTCATGGTGGGATTTCCTATGCCTGCTAGTCTGAATGAGTCTATGTCTTTGGCCATTCAGATCGGTCGACGCTTGCGTGAGCGTAAATCTGTGCACCATTTGGCGGTATTACCTGAGCCTATGCAGTGCGATAGGACTTTGACCAGAGTTGAACGGCAAGAACACAGACGTCTGAATGGGCTGTGTTTCTACTGTGGTGATTCCACTCATGCTATCTCTGATTGTCCTAAGCGCACTAAGCGGTTCGCTAGGTCTGCCACCATTGGTACGGTACAGTCAAAATTTCTTCTGTCCGTTACCTTGATCTGCTCTTTGTCATCGTATTCTGTCATGGCATTTGTGGATTCAGGCGCTGCCCTGAATTTGATGGACTTGGAGTATGCTAAGCGTTGTGGGTTTTTCTTGGAGCCCTTGCAGTGTCCTATTCCATTGAGAGGAATTGATGCTACGCCTTGGGCCAAGAATAAGCCTCAGTACTGGACCCAGCTGACCATGTGCATGGCTCCTGCACATCAGGAGGTTATTCGCTTTCTGGTGTTGCATAATCTGCATGATGTGGTCGTGTTGGGGTTGCCATGGCTACAAGTCCATAATCCAGTATTAGATTGGAAATCCATGTCGGTGTCCAGCTGGGGTTGTCAGGGGGTACATGGTGATGTTCCATTTCTGTCAATTTCGTCATCCACCCCTTCTGAGGTTCCAGAGTTCTTGTCTGATTACCGGGATGTATTTGATGAGCCCAAGTCCGATACCCTACCTCCGCATAGGGATTGTGATTGTGCTATCAATTTGATTCCTGGTAGTAAATTCCCAAAAGGCCGACTGTTTAATTTGTCTGTACCTGAGCACGCCGCTATGCGCAGTTATGTGAAGGAGTCCCTGGAGAAGGGGCATATTCGCCCGTCATCGTCGCCATTAGGAGCAGGGTTCTTTTTTGTAGCCAAGAAGGATGGTTCGCTGAGACCTTGTATAGATTACCGCCTTCTAAATAAGATCACGGTTAAATTTCAGTACCCCTTGCCGTTGTTATCTGATTTGTTTGCTCGGATTAAGGGGGCTAGTTGGTTCACCAAGATAGATCTTCGTGGTGCGTATAATCTTGTGCGAATTAAGCGAGGCGATGAATGGAAAACTGCATTTAATACGCCCGAGGGTCATTTTGAGTATCTAGTAATGCCATTCGGACTTGCCAATGCTCCATCAGTGTTTCAGTCCTTTATGCATGACGTCTTCCGAGAGTACTTGGATAAATTCCTGATTGTGTACTTGGATGACATTTTGATCTTCTCGGATGATTGGGAGTCTCATGTGAAGCAGGTCAGAATGGTTTTTCAGGTCCTGCGTGCTAATTCTTTGTTTGTGAAGGGATCAAAGTGTCTCTTTGGTGTGCAGAAGGTTTCATTTTTGGGGTTCAACTTTTCCCCTTCTACTATCGAGATGGATCCTGTTAAAGTCCAAGCCATCCATGATTGGACTCAGCCGACATCTCTGAAAAGTCTGCAAAAGTTCCTGGGCTTTGCTAATTTTTATCGTCGCTTCATCTGCAATTTTTCTAGTATTGCTAAACCATTGACCGATTTGACCAAGAAGGGTGCTGATGTGGTCAATTGGTCTTCTGCTGCTGTGGAAGCTTTTCAAGAGTTGAAGCGTCATTTTTCTTCTGCCCCTGTGTTGTGTCAACCAGACGTTTCGCTTCCGTTCCAGGTCAAGGTTGATGCTTCTGAGATTGGAGCAGGGGCTGTTTTGTCGCAGAGAGGTTCTGATTGCTCAGTGATGAAACCATGCGCCTTCTTTTCCAGGAAGTTTTCGCCTGCTGAGCGAAATTATGATGTGGGCAACCGAGAGTTGCTGGCTATGAAGTGGGCATTCGAGGAGTGGCGTCATTGGCTTGAAGGAGCTAAGCATCGCGTGGTGGTATTGACTGATCATAAGAACTTGACTTATCTCGAGTCTGCCAAGCGGTTGAATCCTAGACAGGCTCGTTGGTCGCTGTTTTTTGCCCGTTTTGACTTTGTGATGTCGTACCTTCCGGGCTCTAAAAATGTGAAGGCGGATGCTCTGTCTAGGAGTTTTGTGCCCGACTCTCCGGGTTTGTCTGAGCCGGCGGGTATCCTCAAGGAAGGAGTAATTGTGTCTACCATCTCCCCTGATTTGCGGCGGGTGCTGCAAAAATTTCAGGCTAATAAACCTGATCGTTGTCCAGCGGAGAAACTGTTTGTCCCTGATAGGTGGACGAATAAAGTTATCTCTGAGGTTCATTGTTCGGTGTTGGCTGGTCATCCTGGAATCTTTGGTACCAGAGAGTTAGTGGCTAGATCCTTTTGGTGGCCATCTCTGTCGCGGGATGTGCGTACTTTTGTGCAGTCCTGTGGGATTTGTGCTCGGGCTAAGCCCTGCTGTTCTCGTACCAGTGGGTTGCTTTTTCCCTTGCCGGTCCCGAAGAGGCCTTGGACACATATCTCTATGGATTTTATTTCAGATCTTCCCGTTTCTCAAAATATGTCAGTCATCTGGGTGGTCTGTGATCGCTTTTCTAAGATGGTCCATTTGGTACCCTTGTCTAAATTGCCTTCCTCCTCTGATTTGGTACCATTGTTCTTCCAGCATGTGGTTCGTTTACATGGCATTCCAGAGAATATCGTTTCTGACAGAGGTTCCCAGTTTGTTTCGAGGTTTTGGCGAGCCTTTTGTGGTAGGATGGGCATTGACTTGTCTTTTTCCTCGGCTTTCCATCCTCAGACTAATGGCCAGACGGAACGAACCAATCAGACCTTGGAAACATATCTGAGATGCTTTGTTTCTGCTGATCAGGATGATTGGGTGTCCTTTTTGCCTTTGGCTGAGTTCGCCCTTAATAATCGGGCCAGCTCGGCTACCTTGGTTTCGCCATTTTTCTGCAACTCTGGGTTCCATCCTCGTTTCTCTTCAGGACAGGTTGAGTCTTCGGACTGTCCTGGTGTGGATACTGTGGTGGACAGGTTGCAGCAGATTTGGACTCATGTGGTGGACAATTTGACCTTGTCCCAGGAGAAGGCTCAACGTTTTGCTAATCGCAGACGCTGTGTGGGTCCCCGACTTCGTGTTGGGGATCTGGTTTGGTTATCTTCTCGTCATATTCCTATGAAGGTTTCCTCTCCTAAGTTTAAACCTCGTTTCATTGGTCCGTATAGGATTTCTGAGGTTCTTAATCCTGTGTCTTTTCGTCTGACCCTTCCAGATTCTTTTTCCATACATAACGTATTCCATAGGTCATTGTTGCGGAGATACGTGGCACCTATGGTGCCATCTGTTGACCCTCCTGCCCCGGTTTTGGTGGAAGGGGAGTTGGAGTATATTGTGGAGAAGATTTTGGATTCTCGTGTTTCAAGACCGAAACTCCAGTATCTGGTTAAGTGGAAGGGTTATGCTCAGGAAGATAATTCCTGGGTCTTTGCCTCTGATGTCCATGCTCCCGATCTTGTTCGTGCCTTTCATGTGGCTCATCCTGGTCGGCCTGGGGGCTCTGGTGAGGGTTCGGTGACCCCTCCTCAAGGGGGGGTACTGTTGTGAATTCTGTGGCAGAGCTCCCTCCTGTGGTCACAAGTGGTACTTCGGCTGATTCTCTCTGTGAGCTTCCGTTGGTGGAGGAAAGTGGTACTGCGGTTTCTGAGTTTCCTCCCTCAGGTGATGTGGTGAGGTCGTTAGGTGCTGCTCTACTTAACCTAGTGCTTTGATCCTGGCTTCCTGTCAATGTTCTAGTATTGGACTTGTTTCCTCCTGGATCGTTCCTGTGGCCTGCTGCTCTGCATAGCTAAGTTTTCCTTTGCTATTTTGTTTGCTGTTTTTTTCTGTCCAGCTTATCTATTTGTTTGCTGGAAGCTCTGGGACGCAGAGGGTGTACCTCCGTGCCGTTAGTTCGGTACAAAGGGTCTTTTTGCCCCCTTTGCGTGGTTTTTTAGGGTTTTGTGTTGATCGCAAAGTTACCTTTCCTATCCTCGCTCTGTTCAGAAAGTCGGGCCTCACTTTGCTAAATCTATTTCATCTCTACGTTTGCCTTTTCATCTTAACTCACAGTCATTATATGTGGGGGGCTGCCTTTTCCTTTGGGGTATTTCTCTGAGGCAAGGTAGGCTTAATTTCTATCTTCAGGCTAGCTAGTTTCTCAGGCTGTGCCGAGTTGCATAGGGAGCGTTAGGCGCAATCCACGGCTGCCTCTAGTGTTGTTGGAGAGGATCAGGGATTGCGGTCAACAGAGTTCCCACGTCTCAGAGCTCGTTCTATGTTTTTGGGTTATTGTCAGATCACTGTATGTGCTCTGACCTCTCTGTCCATTGTGGTACTGAATTGCCTAATCATAACAGGGTGCACTATACTATATGGAGGACTATGAGGAGTGCATTACACTATATGGTGGACCGGGGAGTGTATATTAACATATGGAGGACTATGAGGAGTGTATTATACTATATGGAGGACTATGAGGCGGGTATTACACTATATTATTGTTATTATTATTATTATTTATTGTTATAGCGCCATTTATTCCATGGCGTTTTACATGTGAGGAGGGGTATACATAATAAAAACAAGTACAATAATCTTAAACAATACAAGTCATAACTGGTACAGGAGGAGTGAAGACCCTGCCCGCGAAGGCTCACAATCTACAAGGGATGGGTGAGAATACAGTAGGTGAGGATAGAGCTGGTCATGCAGCGGTTTGGTCGATCGGTGGTTACTGCAGGTTGTAGGTGCAGCGCCCCAGAGTCCTGGTTGTTGCAGTAATGCCGCTCTGCCACTAAGGGGAGTGATGTTATGTCTGATTGCACTAAAGGAGTTCACCTGACCAGGTATCACAGTCACACATTACACTTCACACTCCGGCCACCAGGGGGAGCAAAAGGCACTATGTATTAGGCCACTCCTCACACTCTGGTAAAACTGGGGGTTGGATAGGAAGTGAGAGGGAACGCAGCCTGGGAGAGCTCCAGGGAGGACCTGTCAGGGGTGGGTTCCTGACAGGTACCTAGCAGAGGGACAGAATGTTACGGAGCCGCGCCTGCACTACCTTGCGGCGGCATCCTAAGGAAGGGCACAAAGCGAAGGATATTGTGGAGAAGTGAGAAACGAGATCACAGCACAACGGACAACCAGTAGGAGTTGTGCCCCGAGATCGGCAACATCTTACTGAGGCACGTAGCCGGTGGCTGGAACGCCGAGGAAGTAACTGACTCCAAGCATTACTTCAAACAGCGGCAGGACAGTTGATTATAGGTTGGCTGTCTACCTTACATCACCTAAGCAGACATAGGGGGCAAACGTGGAGAGGGGCGTCTCTAGGGTCCCAGAATAGCTCCGAGCCTTCCAGTCAAACGGGTGCGTCCTAGCCAGATATACTTGGGGGACGGAGAGAGAAAAAACGAATACGAAAGTTGTGAGGACTATCCCGAATGCTCAGCAGGGAAGAACTACAACACACAGGCGCTAGTTGGTAGGCACTGATTTCCACCAGCAAAGGGAACTCTGGATGTGCCTTCGGACCGGCCGGACTCAGCCAGCCCTGTTAGCAGTGCTCTGGATTGCAGAATCAGAAGTCTTCAGTAAAAAGGTAAAGAGACTGCAACCCTGTGTCCTCGTTATTAACTGCACCTCACACCATCGCCACCTACACTACTGGGAAGCCCTGGGGATAAACTTCGCCTGTGGGAAGGCATACCATCTAGCTGCCATTCCATCACCCCAGCAGGCCCCTAAGCAGCGTCGTTCACCCTGACCGAATACCACAGGTGGCGTCACGAATCCTTGACAAACTTGCATCATCTTTCATTGGACGCCCCTTAGCAGGGTCACGGACCGGGTCCAGCCACCGTGAGAACCCTAGAACCGAGACAGAGAGGACCCTGTGGCCCTGTGTCTGGGGGCGCTCCATAGGCTTGTCGGAAGAGGTGGGTCTTCAGGTTCTTTTTGAAGGTTTCGATGGTAGGCGAGAGTTGATATGTTGTGGTAGAGGGTTCCAGAGGAGGGGTGATACGTGAGAGAAATCTTGTATACGATTGTGGGAAGAGGAGATAAGAGGGGAGTAGAGAAGGAGATCTTGTGAGGATCGGAGGTTGCGTGTAGGTAAGTACCAGGAGACGAGGTCACAGATGTATGGAGGAGACAGGTTGTGGATGGCTTTGTACGTCATGGTTAGGGTTTTGTTGTGGAGTCTCTGGGCAATGGGGAGCCAGTGAAGGGATTAACAGAGGGGATAGGCCAGGGAATAGCGGGGGGACAGGTGGATTAGTCGGGCAACAGAGTTTAGAATAGATTGGAGGGGTGCGAGAGTGTTAGAGGGGAGGCCACAGAGCAGGAGGTTGCAGTAGTGAAGGCGAGAGATGATGAGGGCATGGACTAGGGTTTTTGCAGATTCATGGTTGAGGAATGAACGGATTTGTGAAATATTTTTGAGTTGAAGTCAGCAGGGAGTGGAAAGCGCTTGGATATGTGGTTTGAAGGAGAGATCAAGGATTACCCCGAGGCAGCGAGCTTGTGGGACTGGGGAGAGTGGGCAGCCATTTACTGTAATGGATATGTTCGTTGGGGGGGTCACATGAGATGGGGAAAGGTGATGAATTCTGTTTTGTCCATGTTAAGTTTCAGAAATCTAGCGGAGATAAAATAGTGGACAGACATTGAGGGATTCTGGTTAGTAGGGAGGTGATATCTGGTCCAGAGATGTAGATCTGTGTGTCATCAGCATAGAGGTGATACTGAAAGCCATGAGATTCTATGAGCTGTCCCAGGCCAAAGGTGTAAATGGAGAAGAGCAGGGGCCCAAGGACTGAACCTTGTGGGACTCCGACAGATAGGGGGCGAGGTGAGGAGGTGGTGTGTGAGTGGGAGACGCTGAATGTCCGGTCTGTTAGGTATGATGAGATCCAGGATAGAGCCAGTCTGTGATGCCAAGGGATGAGACGGTCTGTAATAATAGGGAATGGTCCACTGTGCCAAAGGCAGCCGACAGGTCGAGGAGGAGGAGGACAGAGTAGTGTCGCTTGCTCTTGGCAGTTAAGAGGTCATTGGTGACCTTAGATAGGGCAGTTTCATTGGAATGGTGTGACCGGAAGCCAGATTGTAAGCGGTCAAAGAGGGAGCAAGGAGAGAGATGGCAGGACAGTTCAAGGTAAACGTGTTGTTCCAGTAGCTTGGAGGCATAGGGGAGAAGTGATATAGGGCGATAGCTAGATACAGAGGATGGGTCAAGAGAGGGCTTTTTGAGGATAGGTGTGATGGAGGCATGTTTAAAGCTTGAGGGGAAAATACCAGTTGTTAGTGATAGGTTGAAGAGATGGGTTAGGGTTGGGATGAAGACTGTGGTGAGGTTTGGGATGAGGTGGGATGGGAGCGGGTGAAATCCACAGGTGGTGAGATGCGATCTTGAGAGTAGAGTGGAGAGTTGATCTTCTGTAATGGTGGAGAAGTTGGTTTTGGAGGTGGAGAGCTGGGAAATCGGGAGGAAGGGCTCTGGGGGTTGTTGACCAAAACTGTCTCTGATGCTATCAATCTTCTGCTTGAAAAATGAGGCAAAGTCTTCAGTGGAGATAAGTGGGGAGGGAGGAGGTGCTGGGGGACGGAGGAGAGAATTGAAGGTGTTGAATAACTGTTTAGGGTTGTGAGAAAGAGAGGATTTGAGAGATGAGAAGTAGGTTTGTTTAGCTGTGGCAAGTGTGGTCTTGAAAGTAGTGAGGGACTGTTTGAATGCGATGAAGTGCTCATTGGAGTGGGATCTTTTCCATCTGCGCTCAGCAGCCCTGGAAGCTCGCCTCAGTTCTTTGGTCAGGCTGGTGTGCCAGGGCTGTTTGTTGATTTTGCGAGCTTTGGTATGTGTAAGTGGGGCAGCAGATACAGCTATTGTGGTGTTATATAGACCGGCAGCGTCATCCGCATTGTGTATGGAACTTATGTCTGTGAGAGGGAGGAGGGATTCAGAGAATGAATGTAGGTCAAGATGTTTAAGATTTCTGCGAGGGTGTGAAAATTTGTGGGGTGGGGATTGTAGACATGGAGTGGAGAGAGATGAGAATGTGAGAAGGTTGTGGTCAGAGAGTGGAAGATGTGAGTTAGAGAGGTTAGATAGAGAGCAGAGGCGGGTGAAGATGAGGTCCAGTGTGTGACCATCTTTGTGAGTGGCTGCAGAAGACCATTGAGTGAGGCCAAAGGAGGAAGTGAGAGTTAGAAGTTTAGTGGCAGCTGAGAGGGAAGTGTCAATGGGGATGTTGAAGTCGCCCATGATGATAGTGGGGATGTCCGCAGAAAGGAAATGAAGTAACCAGGTGGTGAAGTGATCAAAGAAGGTGGTGGCTGGCCCTGGGGGGCGGTAAATGACAGCCAGTTGGAGGTTGGAGGGGGAGTAGATGAGCGCAGAGTGCACCTCAAAGGAAGGGAGGGTAACAGAGGGTGGCAGTGGGATTGGGGTGAAGGAGCAGGTATCTGACAGGAGAAAACCAACTCCTCCACCATGTTTGCTGCTGGGGCGGGTGTGTGAGAAAGGTGGAAGCCACCGTAAGAGAGTGCAGCAGGGGAGGCTGTGTCAGAAGGGGTGAGCCAGGTTTTGGTGATGGCGAGGAAGGAAAGTTTGGTAGTAACAAAAAGATCATGGATGTAGGAAAGCTTGTTGCAGACAGAGCGAGCGTTCCACAGAGCTCCTGTTAGTGGGACTGGGGAAGCGGGGGCTGGGCGAATGGGTATAAGGTTAGAGAGGTTACGGAAGATTGTGATAGAGCATGGATGGGAGGTAGAAATGACTGTGGCAATATGGTGAGGAGGACCAGGATTTGGAGAGATATCACCAGCAGTGAGAAGGAGCAGAGAAAGTGTTAGCAGGTGGGAGCAGAAGAGGGCATGAGGGGGCTGCCTGTGCTTTGAGACAGAGGATTGTATGTTAAGGAACAGTTCAGAGGAGGAAGTGAGATGGATGGGGAGGATTGAAGCAGAGATAAACAGGTCCTTACTTGGTGTGGGGATTGGGGGAGGTACCAGAAAGTGATGGATTATAGGGGTGAAAGTAAAAACAAATAGAAACATTGTTTACAGTGACTGGCCAGTTACCTTCAGTTCCCTTCAGGTTCAATTCAGGTTCTAATTCTAATGTAATCCACACTTTTAGGACACACTTCTAGGAATCACACAGCAGACTAAAGTCATTGCAGACTTTTGCTATGCAATATATGGAAAACTAAGTGCGTTCAGGTGTGAAGCAGAGAGGAGTGGTCTCTGCTCATCTTGGTCAGAGAATTAAGGGTGGATGCATACAATCAAGCCTGAGTAAACAAGGTCATAAATATCACAGGGTAAGCTGGGGTTAGCTGAAAGACATACCATGTGGAAGCTAGGAGCAGAGGGAAGTCTATGTGCAGAGCTGGGTGATGTACTATGTGCACTTCATAGAGGACTATGGGGAATGTATTATACTATATGGAGGACTATGGTGCACGTTATATTATATGGTGGACTATGGGGCACATTCTATTATATGCAGGACTATGGGGTGTGCATTATACAATATTGGGGACTGTGGTGCACATTATACTATATGGAGGACTGTGGAGTGCATTATACTATGTGAAGGACTATGGGGTGTATTATACTCAACAAACAAAATGCTGCCTATTCATCGCTGCAGGTTGTAGGCTTGTCAGAAGAGGTGGGTCTTCAGGTTCCTTTTGAAGGTCTCCATTGTAGACAAGAGCCTGATTTGTTGGGGTAGAGAGTTCCAGAGTACAGGGGAAGCACGGGAAAAGTCTTGTATGTGGTTGTGGGAGGAAGAGATGAGAGAGGAGTAGAGAAGGAGATCATGAGAGGAAATCATGTCACAGATGTATGGAGGAGACAGGTTGTGGATGAATTTGTATGTCATAGTTAGGGTTTTGAACTGGAGCTTCTTTACAATAGGAAGCCGATGAAGAGCCTGGCAGAGAGGAGAGGCTGGGGAATAGCGGGGAGACAGGTGGATTAGTTGGGCAGCAGAGTTTAGGATGGATTGGAGTGGTGCTAGAGGGGAGGCCAGAGAGTAGGAGGTTGCAGTAATCGAGGCGGGAGATAAGGGCATGCACTAGTGTTTTTGTGGTTTCATGGTGAAAGAATGCATGGATCCAGGAAATGTTTTTGAGTTGGAATCAGCAGGAGGAGGCAAGTGCTTGGATATGTGGCTTGAAAGAGAGGGCAGAGTCAAGGATCACCCCGAGGCACCGAGCGTGAGGGACTGGGGAAAGTGAGCAGCCATTGACATTGATGGATAGGTCGGGTGGAGGGGTGGAGTGAGGTGGGGAAAGATGATGAATTCTGTTTTGTCCATGTTCAGTTTTAGAAAGCAAGCAGAAAAAGATGAAATAGCAGACAGACATTGCAGGATTTTGGTCAGTAAGAAAGTGAGGTCATTTCCAGATAGGTAGATCTGCATGTCATCAGCGTAGAGATGATATTGTAAACTGTGGGATTCTATGAGCTGTCCCAGGCCAAAGCTGTAGATGGAGAAGAGTAGGGGTCCTAGAACTGAGCCTTGGGGATCACTGACAGATAGGGGGCGAGATGAGGAGGTGGTGTGGGAGAGGGAGACATTGAATGTCCAGTCAATTAAATATGATGAGATCCAGGATAGGGCCAAGTCTGTGATACCAAGAGTTGAGAGAATCTGTAACAGGAGGCAATGGTCCACAGTGTCGAAGGCAGAAGACAGGTCCAGGAGGAGGAGGACAGAGTAGTGTCATTCTTTGCGGTTAGTAGGTCATTGGTGACTTTAGGTAGGGCAGTTTCAGTTGAGTGATGCGGTCGGAAGCCAGACTGTGTGATTGATGCATGTTTGAAAGATGAGGGGAAGAAACCGTTTATAAGTGAGAGGTTGAAGAGTTGTTTGAGGGTTGGGATGAAGACTTTGGCAAGGTTATGGATGAGGTGAACGGGAGCTGGTCAAGCCTGCAAGTGGTGAGTTGTGATCTTGACAGAAGGGTGAAGAGCTGATCGTCTGTCATGGTGGAGAAGCTGGCTTTGGAAGATCAGGGCAGAGCAGTCAAGAGGAGGGGCAGTGGGGGTTGCGGGACAAAGCTTTGTCTGATGTTATCGATCTTCTGCTTAAAGAAAGAGGCAAAGTCTTCAGCAGAAATGAGAGGAGAGGGAGAAGGTGCTGGGGACGGAGTAGAGAATTGAAAGTGTTGAAGAGCTGTTTAGGGTTGTGAGTCAAGGAGGATATGTGAGAAGAGAAGTAGGTTTGTTTTGTGGCAATCAGAGGGGACTTGAAGCTGGTGAGGGACTGCTTGTATGCGATAAAGAGCAGAGTGAGATCTCTTCCATCTCTGCTCAGCGACCCTGGAAGCCCATCTCAGTTCTTTGGTCAGACTGGTCAGCCAGGGCTGCCTATTGATTGTACGAGTTTTGCTATGCGTGAGGGGGCGGCCGAATCAAGTGTAGCTATTATTGTGGTGTTATAAAAAGTGGCAGCAGCATCTGATGATAGTGGGGATATCAGCTGAGAGGAAATGAAGTAGTCAGGTGGTGAAGTGGTCAAGAAAGGTGGAAATGGCTAGTTCTGGGGGGCGGTAGATGACAGCCAGCTGGAGGTTGGAGGGTGAGTAGATGCGGAGAAGTGCACCTCAAATGAGGAAAGAGTAGCGGAGGGTGGTAGTGGAATTGGGGTAAATGAGCAGGTGTCGGACATGAGCAAGCCAACTCCTCCACCACGTTTGCTGGTCAGGCGATGGGTGTGAGAGAGATTGAGTCCATCATAAGAAAGTGCAGCTGGAGAGGCTGAGTCGGAGGAGGTGAGCCAGGTTTCAGTGATGCCGAGGAAGGAGTGTTTGTTAGTGATAAAGAGGTCATGGATAAATTACATTTTGTTGCAGACAAAGCATGCGTTCCATAGTGCTCCACGTAAGGGGACCAGGGGAGTGGGGGCTGGATGAATGAGTATGAGGTTATCGTGGTTGCGAAGATGTGTGGAGGATTGTGGCAGGGGGTTAGAAATGAGTGTGGGGATGTGTTGAGGAGGGAAAGGATTAGGGGATACGTCGTCAGCAATGAGGAGTAGCAGACAGAGCATTAGAAGGTGGGAGCTGGATAGGACATGATGTGGCCGTGTGTGTCTGGAGAAAAAGGATTGTATGTGGAGGAACAGTTCTGTGGAGGAGGTGAGGTGGCTGGGGAGGATGGAGAGAGAAATGACTAGTTCCTTACTAGGTGGATGGATTACAGGAAATAGGAAGAAAGAGAGTAGTATGGGGGTGAATGTAAAATGAAACCAAAACATTATAGTAGTTTTCTATTTCTTTACCTTCCAGTCAATTCCAGTCCAATTCTAGTCTAATTTAGAGTAATTAGAAATCTGTCATTTGAAAGATGGAATTTGAAAAATGGTCAGACACGTCTGGGCAGACTCATGGCTTTGAATTTATGTACACCTAAGGGCTCACAGCTGAGAGGGGATGTGGGGGTGTCCACAGCACATGTTCAAAGTTAAGCCAGGTCATAAAGAGGGGGAGGGGTTGGATTGACCAATCAGGTATGCAAGGGAGACGCAAGAGGAACGAAGTACATATGGATAGAATATAATTGGTAAGCATTGATGCCAACTTTCAATTTACGAGATGTGCAGAGACAATTTCCTAACATCAAGCAAATTTGTATTAAAACACTCACCTCTACTTTTGGAAGATGATACTCTTTCTTCCATTCTTAAATCTGGATGCTCTATAGTTGCTAAAAGAGCACCTTTGTTAGAAAATCACCTTTCCCTGAATTTTTTTTTGCAAGAGCCAAACCTGCAGGTACTTGGCTCAATTTCAAAGGTTTTTCTGCTGCGCAGCTCGCCGATGCAGAACATGTGGTTTTGCTCGTCAGCGCTCCTCTTTTTAAAAGTTCTGCATATTTGTTCACCCCCCCTTTTTTTCTTTTGTTTCCTTAATTGATATTACTTGTTTCTTTTTTTTTATGTACAGTATGTTAGTCTTAATTAGCCAATTATTTTTCATGTGTGCTGCTTAAATTCACCTGTGTATTTAAGACTGATATTCGGTCATCTTTAAACAAGCTTGATAAAGAACAACAGTGTTTGAAATGCGTTGCTTACTGACCATCCTGTCCACTATTTTTAATTTATTTTGATGGAAAAAAGATCATTTTTGAAATTTTACCAGAAGCTAGAACTTTTCTTCTTTTTCTGCATTTGCCAACACGAGTGGCTTGCTCGTGGTTCCATATGTAAAATTAAAAACTCAAATGAATGAAATACATGGAAACCAGAACAAAGAATTGAAAACTGAATACCAAAACAAAAAGAAAACCAGAAAAATAGAAAAATATCCAGATAAATGTTAGTAATGATAAGCTATTTCATTTCACAAATGAAACTCTAAAGGAAATAGAGTAGCCAAGTTAAAAATCCAGAACGCCTCCTACCAGTAAAAGCCTTCTCAAATTGCCACCTCGGCCAGGTCTGATAACTTTCTTAAACCCAAAAACCTTGAAGGATGAAAGATTACCGCTGTGTAGGTCAATAAAGTGTTTTGATGTAGAAGATTATTATTATTATTTATTGTTATAGCGCCATTTATTCCATGGCGCTTTACATGTGAGGAGGGGTATACATAATAAAAACAAGTACAATAATCTTAAACAATACAAGTCATAACTGGTACAGGAGGAATGAGGACCCTGCCCGCGAAGGCTCACAATCTACAAGGGATGGGTGAGGATACAGGAGGAGAGAGGACCCTGCCCGCGAGGGATCACAATCTACAAGGGATGGGTGAGGATACAGTAGGTGAGGGTAGAGATGGTCATGCAGCGGTTTGGTCGATCGGTGGTTACTGCAGGTTGTAGGCTTGTCGGAAGAGGTGGGTCTTCAGGTTCTTTTTGAAGGTTTCGATGGTAGGCGAGAGTCTGATGTGTTGTGGTAGAGGGTTCCAGAGTAGGGGTGATGCGCGAGAGAAATCTTGTATGCGATTGTGGGAAGAGGAGATAAGAGGGGAGTAGAGTAGAAGATCTTGTGAGGATCGGAGGTTGCGGGTAGGTAAGTACCGGGAGACAAGCTCACAGATGTATGGAGGAGACAGGTTGTGGATGGCTTTGTACGTCATGGTTAGGGCTTTGTAGTGGAGTCTCTGGGTAATGGGGAGCCAGTTAAGGGATTGACAGAGGGGAGAGGCCGGGGAATAGCGGGGTGACAGGTGGATTAGTCGGGCAGCAGAGTTTAGAATAGATTGGAGGGGTGCGAGAGTGTTAGAGGGGAGGCCACAGAACAGGAGGTTGCAGTAGTCAAGGTGAGAGATGATGAGGGCATGGACTAGGGTTTTTGCAGATTCATGGTTGAGGAATGAACGGATTCGTGAAATATTTTTGAGTTGAAGTCGGCAGGAAGTGGAAAGGGCTTGGATATGTGGTTTGAAGGAGAGATCAGCGTCAAGGATTACCCCGAGGCAGCGAGCTTGTGGGACTGGGGAGAGTGGGCAGTCATTTACTGTAATGGACAGGTTCATTGGAGGGGTGGCGTGAGATGGGGGAAAGATGATGAATTCTGTTTTGTCCATGTTAAGTTTCAGAAATCTAGCGGAGAAGAAGGATGAAATAGTGGACAGACATTGAGGGATTCTGGTTAGAAGGGAGGTGATATCTGGTCCAGAGATGTAGATCTGTGTGTCGTCAGCATAGAGGTGATACTGAAAGCCATGAGATTCTATGAGCTGTCCCAGGCCAAAGGTGTAAATGCAGAAGAGCAAGGGCCCAAGGACTGAACCTTGTGGGACTCCAACAGATAAAGGGCGAGGTGAGGAGGTGGTGTGTGAGTGGGAGACGCTGAATGTCGGTCTGTTAGGTATGATGAGATCCAGGATAGGGCCAAGTCTGCGATGCCAAGGGATGAGAGGGTCTGTAATAATAGGGAATGGTCCACTGTGTCAAAGGCAGCCGACAGGTCGAGGAGGAGGAGGACAGAGTAGTGTCGCTTGCTCTTGGCGGTTAAGAGGTCATTGGTGACCTTAGATAGGGCAGTTTCGGTGGAATGGTGTGATCGGAAGCCAGATTGTAGGCGGTCAAAGAGGGAGCAAGAAGAGAGATGGGAGGACAGTTCAAGGTAAACATGTTGTTCCAGTAGTTTGGAGGCATAGGGGAGAAGTGATATAGGGCGATAGCTAGATACAGAGGATGGGTCAAGAGAGGGCTTTTTGAGGATAGGTGTGATTGAGGCATGTTTAAAGCTTGAGGGGAAAACACCAGTTGTTAGTGATAGGTTGAAGAGATGGGTTAGGGTTGGGATGAAGATTGTGGTGAGGTTTGGGATGAGGTGGGATGGGAGCGGGTCAAGTGCACAGGTGGTGAGATGTGATCTTGAGAGTAGAGTGGAGAGTTGATCTTCTGTAATGGTGTAGAAGTTGGTTTTGGAGGTGGAGGGCTGGGAAATCGGGAGGAAGGGCTCTGGGGGTTGTTGACCAAAACTGTCTCTAATGCTATCAATCTTCTGCTTGAAAAATGAGGCAAAGTCTTCAGTGGAGATAAGTGGGGAGGGAGGAGGTGCTGGGGGACGGAGGAGAGAATTGAAGGTGTTGAATAACTGTTTAGGTTTGTGTGAGAGAGAGGATATGAGAGATGAGAAGTAGGTTTGTTTAGCTGTGGCGAGTGTGGTCTTGAAAGTAGTGAGGGACTGTTTAAATGCGATGAAGTGCTCGTTAGAGTGGGATCTTTTCCATCTGCGCTCAGCAGCCCTGGAAGCTGGCCTCAGTTCTTTGGTCAGGCTGGTGTGCCAGGGCTGTCTGTTGCTTTTGCGAGCTTTGGTATGTGTAAGTGGGGCAGCAGATTCCAAAGCTACAGCTATTGTGGTGTTATATAGAGCGGCAGCGTCATCCGCATTGTGTATGGAACTTATGTCTGTGAGAGGGAGGAGGGATTCAGAGAATGAATGTAGGTCAAGATGTTTAAGATTTCTGCGAGGGTGTGAAAGTTTGTGGGGTGGGGATTGTAGACATGGAGTGGAGAGAGATGAGAATGTGAGAAGGTTGTGGTCAGAGAGTGGAAGAGGTGAGTTAGAGAGGTTAGATAGAGAGCAGAGGCGGGTGAAGATGAGGTCCAGTGTGTGTGACCATCTTTGTGGGTGGCTGCAGAAGACCATTGAGTGAGGCCGAAGGAGGAAGTGAGAGTTAGAAGTTTAGTGGCAGCTGAGAGGGAAGTGTCAATGGGTATGTTGAAGTCGCCCATGATGAAAGGGGGGATGTCCGCAGAAAGGAAATGAAGTAGCCAGGTGGTGAAGTGGTCAAAGAAGGTGGTGGCTGGCCCTGGGGGGCGGTAAATGACAGCCAGTTGGAGGTTGGTGGGGGAGTAGATGCGCATAGAGTGCACCTCAAAGGAAGGGAGGGTAACAGAGGGTGGCAGTGGGATTGGGGTGAAGGAGCAGTTATCTGACAGGAGAAAACCAACTCCTCCGCCATGTTTGCTGCTGGGGCGGGGTGTGTGGGAAAGGAGGAAGCCACCGTAAGAAAGTGCAGCAGGGGAGGCTGTGTCAGAAGGGGTGAATAAAGGTGACACTGCACAGACACTAAAGCTACACTCTATCCACGAACCCCGCTTTCCCATCAACACCCGAGCCCATGGACTCCGATTGACAAACGACACACAGTCTCCACACATCCACATGCCATCATAAATTCCAAAAGAAACACAATAAAGATTGTTTCAAAAGAACCAAGAAGACACCAAGATGAAGTCTACTGTTAAAGATAGGTACCCGGGATGCAAGCAGAAGTATGGTGGGGCTTAACGGAGGACGTATGCAGCCCTCCGCAAAGCCCCCGAACGCTAATGTAAATGCAGCGCCCCAGAGTCCTGGTCGTTGCAGTAATGTCGCTCTGCCGCCAAGGGGAGTGATGTTATGTCTGATTGCACTAAAAGAGTTCACCTGACCAGGTATCACAGTCACACATTACACTTCACACTCCGGCCACTAGGGGGAGCAAAAGGCACTATGTATTAGGCCACTCCTCACACTGGTAAAACTAGGGGTCGGATAGGAAGTTAGAACAGAACGCAGCCTGGGAGAGCTCCAGGGAGGAACTGTCAGGGGTGGGTTCCTGGCAGGTATCTAGAAAGGATAGAACGTTACGGAGCCGCGCCTGCACTACCTTGCGGCGGCATCCTAAGGAACGACACGAAGCGAAGGATATTGTGGAGAAGTGAGAAACGAAATTGCAGCACAAGGAGATATCCAGTAGAAGTCGTGCCCCGAGATCGGCAACATCCTACTGAGGCGCGTAGCCGGTGGCCGGAACGCCGAGGAAGTGACAGACTCCAAGCATTACTTCGAACAGCGGCAGGACAGTTGATTTTAGGTTGGCTGTCTACCTTACATCACCTAAGCAGACATAGGAGGCAAAGTTGGAGAGGGGCGTCTCTAGGGTCCCCGAATAGCTCCGAGCCTTCCTGTCAAACGGGTGCGTCCTATCCACACAATAACTTGGGGGACGGAGAGCAAGAGAAAGAACAGATACGAAAGTTGCGAGGGCTATCCCGAATGCTCAGCAGGGAAGAACTACAACACACTTCACCTGTGGGAAGGTATACCACCTAGCTGCCATCACATCACCGTAGTGGACCCCAAGCAGCGTCGGTCGACCTGACCGAACACCACAGGTGGCGTCACGAAACCTTAGCCGACTTTCATCACCCCTTTTATTGGGCGCCCCTTAGCAGGGTCACAGACCGGGTCCAGCCACCGTGACAGCCCTAGAACTGAGACAGAGAGGACCGGTACCGAGTAACCCGCGGCTCTGCGTCTGGGGGCGCTCCATAAACTTACCCTTATTGTTAATTACATAATTGATATGTTCATTGATGCGAACTTTCACTTTACGAGATGTGCAGCCAATGTACAGCTTATTACAAGCTACACATTCAATGGCATAAAATACATGGTCGGTATTGCAATTAATAAATTGTTTAATATTAAAACTTTTTTTTTAAGAGTTTTAAATAAAGGGGTCCTCTAGGGTGATGGTATGCAGCAAGATGGTGACGCTTCCCACGGGTGAAGCGGGGTCCCCGGGGCTTCCCAAGTGTAGGGCACCGATGGTGTGGCTGATTGTATGGCACAGAGCGAGGACACAGGTTTGCAGTCATTACCTGGTTTACTGATGGTAGTAGTAGTCCTCTGTCCAGGGTACCAAGTGCAGGGTAGCTGTGGTCCGGCCGGCTTGGAGGCATTAGGCATTAGGAGATCCCTCTCCCAGGTGAGGTCCGTAAGCCTTTCCTACTAGCATTGTTTAGTTGGTTAGGTCCATGCCGCTTGATGCTCAGTGCAAGTCCCTTTCTCCTGTCCTAAGACAGATGTCTGTACGATAGGCAGTTCGAGCCTGTTTATAGGGTCCCTATCAAGAGACTAAGGCTCTAAGTTCTAAGGTCACTGCTTCACCTCAGACTTGATGCAGGCAATTGATATACAATCCTATGCCCTCCGTTTCTGTCACGCATCCTGGAGAACAACACGACCTCGGGCTCCCGGTACCCGGCTTCTGCGCTCTGGCTCCTAGGGTGTCCTTCCGCTGTTCCCCTCCTGAGCCTCTTCCTCTTCTGTGCTTCTTCCCTCTAAGCTCCTCCACTATTCAACTCTCCTTCAGATTCTCCCTCTTTCCAGGGGTAGCAGCTCCCTCGTGGCTGCTCGGCCCCTATGTCTGCTCCAGACGTCCTTCTACTCTCCTCTCTCAGACTGGCCAAGACTGACTGGCCCCTCCTCCAGTCCAGGATACATAAAGTGTAAGGAAGCTCCCCTGAATCTGGGTCCTGAGCTCCCCCTCCTAGCCTAATTCAGATGTGTTGACTGTGAGTGCCTTGCCTGACAGAAAGAATCTCCCCTGCTTCCAAGTGTGACCTCACCCTCCTGGAAAAGAAGGCAACATCACTGCAACAACCAGTTAACTGGGGTGTTGCACGTACACATCAACATCATTTGCTTCCAAGAAACTCATATCAAATCTAATCATTCCACTAGTGAAAGCTTCTTTGGTCCTGTGGTCTTATGTGGTGATCCTAATATCAATCTAAAACACCAAAAGAGAAAAAAGAGCAGCACAGCTCGCAGACCAGAGAAAATCAACTGTGGCACATCAGAAATGTATAGCAGTCCGAGAATTAAATGGAGGTGCTACTTGCGTGAAGAAAGTCTGAGAGAAGTCCAAAAAATCAGAACTAACGGTCACATCATCAGATGTCACGTTAGCAAGACTAAGCAGGCATTTAGCGTCCTCTTGTAAGTCTGCCAGGGCTCCTCCTTGGGCATTTGCCATAAAACCCAAGGGCCCTACAATACAAGGGTGTTCTCCTTCTAAAACCTTAGAATCTGTAGAATTACAATGAAAAAACTTATACAAGTGCATTTTCCTCGTAGCTTTAAACAAATCCACCTGGAAAGAAACAAAATCAAAATCATCTGGTACACAATAATTTAAGCCCTTCGCCAGCAAAGATAATTGAGCGGAATTAAGGCTACGTTGTGTTAAGTTCACCACACAGTCCTCGGGAGATGTAGTTAGAAACGTTCCTGTCTCCATGAGACGAACTTCCTCTTGCGCTGCCATGTGGGACCGGCGCTTGCACTTGCCCCTCCGTGTTTTTCTCCTAAAGGGATAGGGGCGATATTTTGAGTGTCCAAGGGCATCTCTTCTGATGAGCCTGCATTAGTAGTAGGACCTTCACTCAGACTAGAGTCAGATTTAGTCGTTAGGTAGTCTCTTCCGCCCTGCTGATTAGATCTTTTTTTATGAGACAGGTTTTTTTTAGAGACAGTTTTATGAGACAGTTTTTTTTTAGAGACAGTTTTGGTCAACAACCCCCAGAGCCCTTCCTCCTGATTTCCCAGCCCTCCACCTCCAAAACCAACTTCTCCACCATTACAGAAGATCAACTCTCCACTCTACTCTCAAGATCACATTTCACCACCTGTGCACTTGACCCGCTCCCATCCCACCTCATCCCAAACCTCACCACAATCTTCATCCCAACCCTAACCCATCTCTTCAACCTATCACTAACAACTGGTGTTTTCCCCTCAAGCTTTAAACATGCCTCAATCACACCTATCCTCAAAAAGCCCTCTCTTGACCCATCCTCTGTATCTAGCTATCGCCCTATATCACTTCTCCCCTATGCCTCCAAACTACTGGAACAACATGTTTACCTTGAACTGTCCTCCCATCTCTCTTCTTGCTCCCTCTTTGACCGCCTACAATCTGGCTTCCGATCACACCATTCCACCGAAACTGCCCTATCTAAGGTCACCAATGACCTCTTAACCGCCAAGAGCAAGCGACACTACTCTGTCCTCCTCCTCCTCGACCTGTCGGCTGCCTTTGACACAGTGGACCATTCCCTATTATTACAGACCCTCTCATCCCTTGGCATCGCAGACTTGGCCCTATCCTGGATCTCATCATACCTAACAGACCGGACATTCAGCGTCTCCCACTCACACACCACCTCCTCACCCCGCCCTCTATCTGTCGGAGTCCCACAAGGTTCAGTCCTTGGGCCCTTGCTCTTCTCCATTTATACCTTTGGCCTGGGACAGCTCATAGAATCTCATGGCTTTCAGTATCACCTCTATGCTGACGACACACAGATCTACATCTCTGGACCAGATATCACCTCCCTTCTAACCAGAATCCCTCAATGTCTGTCCACTATTTCATCCTTCTTCTCCGCTAGATTTCTGAAACTTAACATGGACAAAACAGAATTCATCATCTTTCCCCCATCTCACGCGACACCCCCAACGAACCTATCCATTACAGTAAATGGCTGCCCACTCTCCCCAGTCCCACAAGCTCGCTGCCTCGGGGTAATCCTTGACGCTGATCTCTCCTTCAAACCACATATCCAAGCCCTTTCCACTTCCTGCCGACTTCAACTCAAAAATATTTCACGAATCCGTTCATTCCTCAACCATGAATCTGCAAAAACCCTAGTCCATGCCCTCATCATCTCTCGCCTTGACTACTGCAACCTCCTGCTCTGTGGCCTCCCCTCTAACACTCTCGCACCCCTCCAATCTATTCTAAACTCTCCTGCCCGACTAATCCACCTGCCACCCTGCTATTCCCCGGCCTCTCCCCTCTGTCAATCCCTTCACTGGCTCCGCATTACTCAGAGACTCCACTACAAAGCCCTAACCATGACGTACAAAGCCATCCACAACCTGTCTCCTCCATACATCTGTGACCTTGTCTCCCGGTACTTACCTACCCGCAACCTCCGATCCTCACAAGATCTCCTACTCTACTCCCCTCTTATCTCCTCTTCCCACAATCGCATACAAGATTTCTCTCGCGTATCACCCCTACTCTGGAACCCTCTACCACAACACATCAGACTCTCGCCTACCATCGAAACCTTCAAAAAGAACCTGAAGACCCACCTTTTCAAACAAGCCTACAACCTGCAGCAATCACTGATCGACCAAACCGCTGCATGACCATCTTTACCCTCACCTACTGTATCCTCACTCATCCCTTGTAGATTGTGAGCCTTCGCGGGCAGGGTCCTCATTCCTCCTGTACCAGTTATGACTTGTATTGTTTAAGATTATTGTACTTGTTTTTATTATGTATACCCCTCCTCACATGTAAAGCGCCATGGAATAAATGGCGCTATAACAATAAAAAAATAAAAATAATAATAATAATAATAATAATAATAAGTTGGATGCGTAGACATTTAACCACCATGCATTTGCAAGCCTGGACTAACTACCAAACGTCCCTGAAGGTTGTAGCACCCTCGGCCAATGAAGCTAGTCAGCAACACTACATCCCTTCCCTCACTGTAAGCCCACCATTTCCCGCACCACCTGCAGTAAATGTGCATGTTTCGTCGCCAGGCCAAAGCAGCCAGGGAATCACCAGGTTCGTGGTAGGAAACACTGCATGTAGGGCACCAGCAAGAATACCATCTCCAACCCTCTCTCAGTCTGCCATGTCCACCGGCACCCCCGCTAGTTCCCCGATCTGCAGCTCTCCAGTCCAGCTCACCCTACATGAGACTCTCGTTAGGAAAAGGAAGTACTCATCCTCGCATCCGCGTACACAGGGTTTGAACGCCCACATTGCTAGACTAATCTCATTAGAGATGATGCCCTACCGGTTAGTTGAAAGCGAAGCTTTCAAAGCCCTGATGGACTACACTGTACCACGCTACGAGCTACCCAGTCGACACTTCTTTTCTAGAAAAGCCATCCCAGCCCTCCACCAGCATGTAAAAGACCGCATCGTCCATGCACTCAGGCAATCTGTGAGTACAAAGGTGCACCTGACAACAGATGCATGGACCAGTAGGCATGGCCAGGGACGTTACGTGTCCATCACGGCACACTGGGTTAATGTGGTGGATGCAGGGTCCTCAAGGGACAGCAATATTGGGACAGTTCTGCCTAGCTCACGGTCTAGGAAACAGTTGGCTGTAGGCGTTCGCCCTCCCTCCTCCTCGTCCTCCTGCAGAAGCGAGAGCTCGTCCACAGACCGCAGTCGCACAACCACTCCATCCGCAGCTGCCACTGTTGCACACGAGGTGTCCCATTATGGGAGACCTAGTGGCAAGCGTCAGCAGGCTGTATTGGCAATGAAGTGTTTGGGCGACAACAGACACACCGCGGAAGTTCTGTCCGAGTTCTTGCAGAACAAAACTCAGTCATGGCTGGGCACTGTACATCTTGAGGCAGGCAAGATAGTGAGTGATAACGGAAGGAATTTTATGGCTGCCATAGCCCTTTCACAACTGAAACACATTCCTTGCCTGTCTCACACCTTAAACCTGGTGGTGCAGTGCTTCCTGAAAAGTTATCCGGGGTTACCCGACCTGCTCCTCAAAGTGCTCAGACTTTGCGCGCATATCCGCCGTTCGCCTGTACACTCCAGCCGTATGCAGAACCATCAGCGGTCTTTGAACCTTCCCCAGCATCGCCTAATCATCGACGTTGCAACAAGGTGGAACTGCACACTGCACATGCTTCAGAGACTGTGCGAACAGAGGCGTGCTGTTATGTATTTGTGGGAGGATACACATACACGGGCAGGCAGTTGGATGGCAGACATGGAGTTGTCAGGTGTGCAGTGGTCGAAGGTACAAGACCTGTGTCAAGTCCTTCAGTGTTTTGAGGAATGCACACGGCTGGTTAGTGCAGACAACGCCATAATAAGCATGAGCATCCCCCTAATGCGTCTGTTGATGCAAAGTTTGACGCACATAAAGGAGCAGGCGTCTGCAGCCGAGGAAGAGGAAAGCCTTGATGACAGTCAGCCATTGTCTGGTCAGGGCAGTCTACAAGACGAGATAGCGGGCGAAAAGGAGGAGGACGAGGAGGATGATGGGGATGAGTATTTTTTGAATGAGAAAGCTTCTCTGGGGCCAATAGAAACTGTTGGCGTTGCAAGGCCGGGTTCAGGTTTTTTGAGGGAGACAAGTGACGTAGATTTGCCTGAAACTGCCCCTCAACCCAGCACAACCGCAGATTTGACAACTGGAACTTTGGCCCACATGGCGGATTATGCCTTACGTATCCTCAAAAGGGACCCACGCATTATTAAAATGATGACCGATGACGATTATTGGTTGGCCTACCTCCTTGATCCTCGCTATAAAGGCAAATTGCAAAATATCATGCCACATGAGAACCTCGAACAAATATTAGCAACCAAACAAGCAAGTCTTGTAGACCGTTTGATTCAGGCATTCCCAGCACACAGCGCCGGTGATGGTTCTCACACGAGGTGCAGGGGTCAACAGGGCAGAGGTGTTAGAGGTGCACAAATCAGAAGTGGGTTGGACAGAGGGGTTTTCTGACCAGGTTGTGGAGTGATTTCGCAATGACCGCAGACAGGACAGGTACTGCAGCATCAATTCAAAGTGACAGGAGACAACATTTGTCCAGTATGTTTACTAACTATTTTTCATCCCTTATCAATGTTCTCCCTCAACCGTCATTCCCATTTGATTACTGGGCATCCAAAATAGACACCTGGCCTGAATTAGCAGAATATGCATTGCAGGAGCTTGCTTGCCCAGCAGCTAGTGTGCTATCAGAAAGAGTATTCAGTGCTGCTGGTTCAATATTGACCGAAAAAAGGACTCGTCTGGCTACCCAAAATGTTGATGATCTAACCTTCTGTCAGGATTCCCCTGACCGCTGTCACCAATGGGTCAGGATTCACACCGTGACCGTCACCCCTACGTCACGGGTTGGGGTGACTCTAGGCCAACAGACGGCTATCACATGTGCAGGGGGGCTTATCTTAGTTATCCCTCCACTGCTAACAATGTGATGAGAAAACACACACCAGGCTATTGACCTCTTAGTTTACAGCAGGGGCTTATTTTAGGTATCCCACTGCTTTCAATATACCACTAACTGCAGGGATTTATGTATATCCCACTTACAGTTCCACTTAACACTTGCAGCTCTCTGGCGCCCCCCTTACTCTCAGGTCAGATTAGGTACTGCACCCTGGGTAATTAATCGCCAGAAAGGCTGCCTGCTATGTACTGGCTATTGGGCACGCTGCAGCGACGCGATAACTACTCCCACTCAGGCAGGAACAATAATTAGCAACGCCGCAGTCGCTTCAGCGTAACCCCAAAAGTCAGCGCACTCTCGCTGCCACCAGCTTTGATTAAACAGGTCCGAAGCTAACCCAACACAACAGTAGCGTATTTCCCTTCAAGAGACTTAGGGTACGGGTTAGAACAGGAGAACGAACTAATATTAAATATTATATTCCATAAAAAATTAGGCAGTGCTTTATCAAAAATATTTTATAAAGATGTTACAAATGAGACAATTGCAAATATGTACAAGGGTAATTATGAAATAAACAGGGAATAAATGAGAAAAAGTAACACTCACATGTTCAAAGCATGACAGGCAACCATACGTCCCAGCTCATTTGGACGTGCTGCTGGCTTCAGGAGAAGACAAGAAGTCCAGAAGAAGAAATCAAGCAGAAGACTGAGCTGGGGATCCTGCAACAAACTTAATACCTTAAGGCTTTGACATCACAGAAGGGCTGGCTTATCCAGACCCTCCTCTCTCTACATTCTGAGTACTTCAATCTTAAATTTATCTACTTGCTATAACTTCGCTACAAAACATGACAGAGTCAGACCAAACCTATCATTCATCTTGGATTAACGTGAGCATTCTAATGAGATCAAATATGTCCTATCTGGGATACATATTTACAGAGAAAACCCTACTTCTTTACCAGACGGAGTTAGAAGCCCGAGTTTCAAGGGATGGGTAGATACACCGAGTGAGAATAAGAATATATATTTTCGTATTTCTAGCTTAAATCGTTTGCCTAATATCTAACAAAAACTAAACAAAGAATCTTTCATGGATCCTCGAATTTTCTACTTCACTTATAGCTGACCAAGAGCTTACACAGGAAATGCCAGTCGTAAATTCCTTTGGCTCTCCTAACCCCCACACTCTCTGAGAAGGAAAGCCAGGAATTTGCAGCTACAAACTGTGGCAGTATCACTCCAAGAAGGGGGGTGTTAGGGCTAGCGGAACGCACCGAGTAAATAGAGATGTTTATTGATATTGGTGCGTTCGCAGCCCGGGGTCCACCGTGCAGGAGTACCTGCTGCTAGCAAACGGCGGAGCTATATGGCGGTATAGACTAACTCAGTTAATTCACTGAGTAGCCGTGAAAGGAAAGCACTGTGCCCTGTTAGACTCCACAGAGGCACAGGCTAACTGCCCAAACAGAGAGCAGTCAGTAGTCACACAAACACACAAAACTCCTCGCCGGAGGAGCCAGCATTCTAGGGGCTTATTTCAGCCGGGTCCCTGAATACACTCAGACTCAATCTCCTCGCCGGAGGAGTCAGCATTCTAGGGGCTTATTTCAGCCGGGTCCCTGAACACACATACATGTGACCACACTGGCGCAAAGCACATAACATAAGACAATACTAGCGCACGGCCGTGCGGTCATGCGCAGTTTATATAGTTGCAGCACAGGAAGCTGCTACTGAAGTTTTTGCCCTTTCAGGACCTTCCAGAAGGACCAATGGAAAGTGCTGCAGTACCTGAGCATGCTTTGCCCTTTCAGGACCTTCCAGAAGGACCAATGGAATGTACTGCAGCACCTGAGCATGTGACCGAACATGTGGCCCTCGACCTCCAATGGGAGACCCTGCCCTGGGCATGCTCAGTGTGAGTAAACAAGGACTTAGTCCCAGAGAGGCTCGCTCGCCGCAGATCAGTGCAGGGTACCATAGGAAAGCCAGAAAAGGCAGTAGTGACCCTATGCACCGAATCAGCCCCAGCGAGACGCTGGGAGCGACGTCTCCGCTGAGCAGAGCCCACTGCGGCCGATACCGAACGGGAGACCGCAGCAGACACGGATCGAGATTCCCCCTGTGCAGCAGAGGAAACTCGACTCCTAACATTACCCCCCCTCCTAGGGCCCCCCCCTCCTTGAACCTCACTACGCTCAAAAGCTGCGATAAGCAGCGGAGCCCGAATGTGCTCCACAGGCTCCCAGGTTCTATCCTCTGGGCCGTGACCCTTCCAGTCCACCAGATAAAATTTCTTGCCACGTACCACCTTGCACCCCACAATAGCATTCACCTCAAACTCATCCGTGGATGAACCCGATGTCCCAGCAGATGACTCGGAAAACCGGGACAAATGAACGGGCTTTAAGAGGGAAACGTGGAAAGTATCGGTGATACCAAGGCGTGGAGGAATAGCCAAACGGTAGACCACAGGGTTGACCTGTTCCAGAACCTTAAACGGGCCAATGTAGCGAGGAGCAAACTTAGTGGACTCAACTCGCAGCCTGATGTTACGGGCGGAGAGCCACACTAAGTCGCCAGGAGCAAAGACCGGAGCGGGGCGCCGGTGTGTATCAGCCGAAACCCTCATTCTCTCCTTGGAGGCCCGGATGGCATCCTGTGTGCGGTCCCAGATGTCACGTGCCTCCACCGCCCAGTCTGCCACCCTAGAATCGGTGGATGACACGGGCATGGGCACAGGGACACGCGGATGCTGGCCGTAATTAAGGAGAAAAGGAGTTTGACCAGTGGAATCGGCTACGGCGTTGTTCAGGGCAAATTCCGCCCAAGGTAGCAATGATGCCCAGTCATCCTGCCTAGCAGAGACGAAATGTCGCAAATATGTCACCAGAGTCTGGTTGGTTCTCTCCACCAACCCATTCGTCTCGGGATGGTATGCAGAGGAGAGGTTTAACTCTATGCTGAGTAAACGGCAGAGCTCTCTCCAAAACCGAGATGCGAACTGGGGACCCCGATCGCTGACAATCTTATCAGGCATACCATGCAATCGGAAAACGTGTTTACTGAACAACACTGCCAAGGCCCGTGCTGAGGGTAACCGAGGAAGCGGCACCAAATGCACCATCTTGGAGAAATGGTCAGTGACAACCCAAATAATGGAGCAGCCACGCAACTTGGGTAGACCCACCACAAAGTCCATCCCGACCATCTCCCAGGGCCTGTCTGCCACCGGTAGAGGGTAAAGCAACCCAGCAGGCCGTTGCCGAGGAGACCGATTCTGGGCGCAAGAAACGCACGCCTGAATATAGTCCTTGACATCTCGGGCCATATGCGGCCACCAGTATGTTCTCGCCAGAAGCTCAGATGTCCTCTTGGTCCCAAAATGCCCACCCACTCTGGAGGAGTGAGCCCAAGAGAGAACCTCCGGTCGCAAGTTAGCTGGTACGAAAGTCTTGCCCGGGGGCACAGACTCTAGCGAAACCGGAGCTACAGTTCTCAGGCTCTCAGAAGGGACAATAAGCCGAGGTTCCTCCTCCTCCTCCTCCGATGACACCACGGAGCGGGAGAGAGCGTCAGCACGAACGTTTTTCTCCCCGGAGAGGAAATGGAGAGTAAAATGGAACCGGGAGAAGAACAGGGACCATCTAGCCTGGCGAGAATTCAGCCGCTGGGCCGTTTGCAGATACACCAAGTTCTTGTGGTCAGTGAAGACTTGGAAGGGAAAGCGAGCTCCCTCCAAGAGATGTCTCCACTCCGAAAAAGCCAACTTCATGGCCAGCAACTCCCTGTCCCCGATGGAATAATTCCTCTCCGCTGGTGTGAAGGTCTTGGAGAAGAAGAAGCAAGGATGCTTCCGACCTTGAGCATCCTTTTGGAAAAGGACTGCTCCAGCACCAACGGATGAGGCATCCACCTCCAAGATAAATGGCTTATCAACATCGGGGCGATGTAGGATGGGAGCGCTAGCGAAGTGTGACTTGATCGAGAGAAAGGCTTTGGAGACCTCCTCTGACCACAACTTGGGATTTGCTCCCTTCTTGGTGAGGGCAACCAAGGGAACTACCAAAGTTGAGAAGTGTGGAATGAACTGGCGATAGTAATTAATGAACCCCATAAAGCGCTGCACCGCTTTAAGAGAATGGGGTTCCTGCCAGTCCATTACAGCCTGTAGCTTGGCAGGATCCATAGCCAAACCCTGGGCAGAGATGATATAACCAAGGAAAGGCAAGGACTCCTGCTCAAACACACACTTCTCCAACTTGGCATAGAGGGAGTTTGCCCGTAAGAGGTCGAAGACTTTGCGAACATCTCTCCGATGGGAGTCAATATCTGGAGAGAAGATGAGAATATCATCCAGATAGACTACGACCGAGGTGGTGAGCATATCCCGGAAGATGTCGTTCACAAAGTCTTGGAAAACGGCTGGGGCATTACAGAGCCCGAAGGGTATCACCAGATATTCATAGTGCCCATCCCTGGTGTTAAAAGCCGTCTTCCATTCATCCCCCTCACGGATGCGAATCAGGTTGTAAGCACCCCGCAGATCTAACTTTGTAAATACCCTCGCTCCCCGTAGCCTATCAAACAGCTCAGATATCAGGGGTAGTGGGTACTTGTTCTTAACGGTGATGGCGTTAAGACCCCTGTAGTCTATGCATGGACGTAAGTCTCCAGTCTTCTTTTGTACGAAGAAGAACCCTGTCCCTGCCGGTGACACTGACTTCCTAATGAATCCTCTTGCCAGATTCTCTTGGATGTACTGGGACATTGCCTCCGTCTCCGGGAGAGATAACGGATAGACTCGACCCCGGGGAGGCTCAGCACCAGGCAAGAGGTCAATAGGACAGTCATAGGGGTGGTGAGGCGGAAGTGTCTCCGCAGCTCTTTTGGAGAACACGTCTGCATAGGGCCAATAGTGCTTGGGGAGAGAGGAAAGATCTGCGGGTACCTGTGTAGTAGCAACCTGAACGCACTCCCTTAGACATCTACCCTCGCAGGATTTACTCCATCCCAAAATTCTCCCAGAGGACCACTCAATATGAGGAGAATGGTAGCGAAGCCATGGTATCCCCAACAGGACCTCATCAATTCCCTCAGGAATGACTAATAGGGAGATTATCTCCTGATGTGATGGAGACACAGATAGCGTGAAAGGAATGGTTTGGTGGGTAATCTGTGAAGGTAGTGTTGACCCATTTACCACTCGAACGGTTACTGGCTTGGCGAGCATCACCAAGGGTATTGCGTGACGCTGGGCAAAAGCGGAAGGCAAAAAGTTACCCTCTGCCCTAGAATCCACGCATAGCTCGACCATAAGAGTGGATGGGCCTATGGTAATTGTCCCCTTGAAGGACAATTTTGAGGCAAACGTCGCCGTGTCTAGTGTACCTCCTCCAACTGCCACTAGACACTGACGTTTCCCCGACCGCTGAGGACCCTTGGAGGCAAGGTGTCCTGACTGCTGGCAAATATGACGGACCTTATGTGCACGGGCAGACTGAGACTTGGATCCCGCTCGTGTCACCTCTAAGGCCTCATGTGACGCGGATGCCTGGACTGGAGATTCCAAAGGTTTGGCGAAGGTGGGAGCCAGCCGAAACCTCTGCCTACACTGGGCTCGCTCCAACCTCCGCTCTTTAAAACGGAGGTCAATACGAGTAGAGACAGTTATTAACTCCTCCAGTGTGGCAGGAATCTCCCTAGTGGCCAGAGCGTCCTTAATGTGGTCAGCCAGGCCCCTCCAAAATATGGGGATAAGGGCTTTATCCGACCACTCCAGCTCGGAAGCTAAAGTACGGAAGCGGACGGAAAAATAGCTGACCAAGGACTCACCCTGAGTTAATGCCAGTAGTTGGAGCGCTGTGTCATGGGTGACTTGAGGTCCTAAAAAGACCTTTTTCAGAGTGCTCAGGAACAACGGAGCACTCTGCACCACATGATCACCACGCTCCCACAGCGGCGTAGCCCACTCCAACGCCCTGTCCGACAAAAGAGACACAATAAATCCCACCTTAGCCCGCTCTGTAGGAAAACGTGCAGCCAGGAGCTCGAGGTGAATAGAGCACTGACTCACGAATCCCCTACAAGTTTTGCTATTTCCAGAAAATTTTTCTGGCAGCGGGAGGCGAGATAACGTCGGAACAGGGGTGGCAGTGGACAAGGTTGCTGCAGCCACTCTAGCAGCCTGTACAGCAACTGCGGTAACATCCACAGCTGAGGTTGCGCTCTCGAGAGCTGTCAACCTACCCTCCAGCTGCTGGATATACCGCAAAGATTGCTGAATGTCCGCCATTTACTAGCCAGACCCTGGCGCTAGTATTCTGTTAGGGCTAGCGGAACGCACCGAGTAAATAGAGATGTTTATTGATATTGGTGCGTTCGCAGCCCGGGGTCCACCGTGCAGGAGTACCTGCTGCTAGCAAACGGTGGAGCTATATGGCGGTATAGACTAACTCAGTTAATTCACTGAGTAGCCGTGAAAGGAAAGCACTGTGCCCTGTTAGACTCCACAGAGGCACAGGCTAACTGCCCAAACAGAGAGCAGTCAGTAGTCACACAAACACACAAAACTCCTCGCCGGAGGAGCCAGCATTCTAGGGGCTTATTTCAGCCGGGTCCCTGAATACACTCAGACTCAATCTCCTCGCCGGAGGAGCCAGCATTCTAGGGGCTTATTTCAGCTGGGTCCCTGAACACACATACATGTGACCACACTGGCGCAAAGCACATAACATAAGACAATACTAGCGCACGGCCGTGCGGTCATGCGCAGTTTATATAGTTGCAGCACAGGAAGCTGCTACTGAAGTTTTTGCCCTTTCAGGACCTTCCAGAAGGACCAATGGAAAGTGCTGCAGTACCTGAGCATGTTTTGCCCTTTCAGGACCTTCCAGAAGGACCAATGGAATGTACTGCAGCACCTGAGCATGTGACCGAACATGTGGCCCTCGACCTCCAATGGGAGACCCTGCCCTGGGCATGCTCAGTGTGAGTAAACAAGGACTTAGTCCCAGAGAGGCTCGCTCGCCGCAGATCAGTGCAGGGTACCATAGGAAAGCCAGAAAAGGCAGTAGTGACCCTATGCACCGAATCAGCCCCAGCGAGATGCTGGGAGCGACGTCTCCGCTGAGCAGAGCCCACTGCGGCCGATACCGAATGGGAGACCGCAGCAGACACGGATCGAGATTCCCCGTGTGCAGCAGAGGAAACTCGACTCCTAACAGGGGGCTTAGCCCACGCAGGCTAGCAAGAGAACTACTTATGATATTTCATACCATATCGTGACACCTCCCCCTTTTGGTGTGCGCTAGGGAGGCAGTACCCCACGGTATGCCTCCATGGGCACCTCAGTAGGTTCACCCTGGCGGGAGAGTCCATCGGCATTCCCATGCTCCCTGCCCGTTTTGTGTTCGATGGTGAAGTCAAACTGCTGAAGGGCAAGGCTCCAGCGTAGAAACCTGCCGTTGGTTCCACACATGGCGTTTAGCCAGCACAGAGGGTTGTGGTCGGTCACCACAGTGAAGGGGCGACCGTACAAGTAGGGCTGCAAGCGCTGCAGGGCCCAGACTATGGCCAGGCACTCCTTCTCGATGGTGGAGTAGGCCACTTCCCTCGGCAAAAGCTTCCGGCTTAGGTATAACACGGGGTGCTCTTGGTCCTCCGAGTCAACCTGGCTGAGCACAGCACCAAGGCCAAACTCGCTGGCGTCGGTCTGCACCAAGTACGGTCGACTGCTGTCGACTGCTTTCAATACAGGGGCGTCGCACAGTGCGGTTTTCAACGCCTGGAAGGCCTCCTCACAGCCATCTGTCCAGTTGACGATGTGGGGTAGCTTCTTCCTGGTGAGGTCCGTCAAAGGTTTTGCCAGGCTACTATAGTGCTGTACGAAGCGCCTATAGTACCCTGCAGTGCCCAAGAAGGACATCACCTGTTTCTTGGTCACGGGAGTGGGCCAGTTCACGATCACTCCCACTTTGTCAGGCTCTGGCTTCAGGGTGTTCCCGCCTACCCGGTGCCCCAGGTAGTGAACCTCCCTCATGCCCATCTGACACTTTCCCGGCTTGATAGTCAGTCCTGCTTGGTGAATTCGCCTGAGCACCTCCTCGAGATGCTGCAGGTGTTCCTTCCAGGAGGGACTGAAGATGGCAATGTCATCCAAGTACGCCACGGTGTACGTCTCCAGTCCCTGAAGCAGGAGGTTGACCATCCGCTGGAAAGTGGCAGGGGCATTCTTCATGCCGAAGGGCATGACCGTGGACTCGTACAGTCCAAAGGGTGTGATAAAGGCGGACTTCTCCTGTGCCTCTGGGCTCAGGGGAATCTGCCAGTATCCTCGACTCAGATCCATTATTGTTAGGTAATTTGCGCCAGCTAACTTCTCAAGCAGCTCCTTGATGCGCGGCATTGGGTGCGCATCCGAGGCTGTGATGGCGTTGAGCCCCCTGTAGTCCACGCAGGACCGGGTGGTCCGGTCCTTCTTTGGCACGAGAACTACAGGTGATGCCCACGCGCTCTTTGACCGTCGAATCACCCCCAGCTGTAACATCTCATCGATCTCTTGGCGCATAATCTGCTGCACCTGGTCAGAGATTCGATAGGGTGTTCGCCGTAGTGGGGCGTGATTCCCGGTGTCCACCTCGTGGACTGCTAACTGAGTCCTCCCAGGTCGGTTGGAGAACACGACCCGGAAGGGTTCCAGTGTGGTTTGCAACTGCAACCGCTGGGATTCAGTTAATGAGGCGCTTACCTCCACGTCCTCGATGGACCCATTGGCCTTGGCTTGGGCCAGCATGTCCAGGAGGGTGTCTATCCGTGGGTACGGGGACCAGCACCCACACCTTTTGACCCACGTGGTAGGTCCGCTCCCGGGCGTTCTGGTCGTACCAGTGCTTCTGATCAGCCTGAGCCTGCGTCATGTTGTCATGCACCAACTGCGTCAAGGTCTGCATCTTGTCACGGAAGCGCATGACATACTCCACTATGGACACTTCAGAAGGGTTCGGCTCCTCTTCCCAGGATTCTCTTACCAACCCAAGGGGTCCCCGGACTCGCCTGCCGTACAGGAGCTCGAAGGGGGAGAACCCCGTCGAGGCCTGCGGAACCTCTCGGTAAGCGAACAGCAGGTGTGGGAGGTACCGCTCCCAGTCGCGCCCTTGAGTCTCAACCAGCATGCGTAGCATCTGTTTGAGAGTACCATTGAAGCGTTCACACAAGCCATTGGTCTGTGGGTGATACGCACTCGATACCAGGTGCTTCACCTGCATTCTCTTACAGAGAGCCTCCATTAGGCGAGACATAAATTGGGTCCCTTGATCAGTAAGCATTTCCCTGGGAAACCCTACACGTGAAAAGATAGCCAACAGGGCATCCGCCACCTTATCTGCCCTAGTTGACGACAGAGCTACTGCCTGTGGGTACCGGGTAGCGTAGTCTACCACAGTAAGAATGTATTGCTTTCCAGAGCTGCTGGGGATGGCCAGCGGGCCTACAATGCCCACCGCGATCCTCTGGAAAGGCTCCTCTATCACTGGCAAAGGGATCAGGGAAGCCTTAAGAGCAGGCCCCGCCTTCCCCACTCTTTGACAAGTGATACAGGAGCGGCAGTAGTTTGACACATCTGTCCCCATCTTAGGCCAATAGAAGTGTTGAGACAGTCGGGCCTTAGTTTTGCTGATCCCCAAGTGTCCAGCTAGCGGGATCTCATGGGCAATCCGCAACTCACCCCGGAATTGCTGCGGGACGACCAGCTGTCTTTCCCTCAACCACTCCTTTTGTGATTCTCCGGGTACTGTCTCCCGGTACAACCTTCCTTGTTCCCAGAACACCTTCTCCTTATCAGCCTCGGAGAAGTGCGTCCCGGCAAGTTGTCTCAAACTCTCTAGGCTCGCATCTGTGTGCAGAGCGGCCTGAAACTCCTGGCTAGGGGAAGCCAAAAGCGATGTCAGGGTCCCTTCCCCACGGGAACCCTCTTGGACCTGCTCTGGGTCCACCTCTGGTTCAATCACAGTGATGACTGAGGAGGGTCCGGAAGGCCGACAGTTATCTGCGTTCCGGGCACTCTGACTGCGGGTGACAGCAGCTACGTAGGTCGTGTGGGCCACGTTGGAGGGTCCGGAACTTTCTACGGTACACCTCGGGAGTAAGCTGGTACTTTGCTATCAGGGCCTGCTTGATGGCCTCATAGTCTCCATCTTGTTCGTGTGGGAGGGCAGCAAATGCCTCCAGAGCTTTGCCTCTCAGCCCTGGTGTCAGGTATCGTGCCCATTCATCTGTAGGCAGCCGGTACTGTCTGCAGGCTTTCTCAAAGGCCCGCAGAAAAGTGTCCAAGTCTCCGTCCTTCTCCATAACAGGGAAGTGATCGGGCCGAGGCTTAGGTATCTGAGCGCTGCTGGGCTCACGTCTCTGGGCGGTGGAGGGCATCCCCCCCTGCCGGAGCATCTCCAGTTCATGTGCTCGCTGGGCTTGGCGCTCGGCTCTCTCAGCCTCCCGCTCGGCTCGCTCCTGGTATTGCTGGATCAGCTGCAGACGTCTCTCTAGGTCATCTGCGGAGCATTGTTGCAGAGCCAGCTGCAGGAGGAGGTCTGCACCCCCCTGGTTGCCAGTATGGCCCGTATTCAGTGGTTGGACCTCTGTTGCAGCACCATGTTCGCTTGTGCTGGCTTCTGCAGCCTCTGGGCTCTGTGGTCTGGCTTGGTCTGCTTCAAAGTGCACCAGTTCAGCGACCATTTGAGCCTTGGTCTTGCCCTGGGGGTTCAGGCCATGGCACGTGCATATCCCAGCAAGAAAGTCCTTCTTCTGCTGGCTGTACCAGGCTTCCCCTTTCGCAGCCATGGTTGCCAAATAAAAGATAGGATAGAAAAACGAAGAGAAAGGGAGGGGATAATTACCAGTACGCAATAGTCTCAAGACTAATAAAACACTAAGTTCGTTCTCCAAACTTATTTGCGCAGAGTCCTCGCAAGAACTTTCTGCAAGTTTTTAGTGAGAGGAATGATTGCTCAAACCAAATCACTAATGCTCTAATATATCCCACCACCTTGCCACCAATTGTCACGATCCCACCGCTGCCACCAATTGTCAGGATTCCCCTGACCGCTGTCACCAATGGGTCAGGATTTACACCGTGACCGTCACCCCTACGTCACGGGTTGGGGTGACTCTAGGCCAACAGACGGCTATCACATGTGCAGGGGGGCTTATCTTAGTTATCCCTCCACTGCTAACAATGTGATGAGAAAACACACACCAGGCTATTGACCTCTTAGTTTACAGCAGGGGCTTATTTTAGGTATCCCACTGCTTTCAATATACCACAAACTGCAGGGATTTATGTATATCCCACTTACAGTTCCACTTAACACTTGCAGCTCTCTAGCGCCCCCCTTACTCTCAGGTCAGATTAGGTACTGCACCCTGGGTAATTAGTCGCCAGAAAGGCTGCCTGCTATGTACTGGCTATTGGGCACGCTGCAGCGACGCGATAACTACTCCCACTCAGGCAGGAACAATAATTAGCAACGCCGCAGTCGCTTCAGCGTAACCCCAAAAGTCAGCGCACTCTCGCTGCCACCAGCTTCGATTAAACGGGTCAAAGCTAACCCAACACAAAAGTAGCGTATTTCCCTTCAAGAGACTTAGGGTACGGGTTAGAACAGGAGAACGAACTAATATTAAATATTATATTCCATAAAAAATTAGGCAGTGCTTTATCAAAAATATTTTATAAAGATATTACAAATGAGACAATTGCAAATATGTACAAGGGTAATTATGAAATAAACAGGGAATAAATGAGAAAAAGTAACACTCACATGTTCAAAGCATGACAGGCAACCATACGTCCCAGCTCATTTGGACGTGCTGCTGGCTTCAGGAGAAGACAAGAAGTCCAGAAGAAGAAATCAAGCAGAAGACTGAGCTGGGGATCCTGCAACAAACTTAATACCTTAAGGCTTTGACATCACAGAAGGGCTGGCTTATCCAGACCCTCCTCTCTCTACATTCTGAGTACTTCAATCTTAAATTTATCTACTTGCTATAACTTCGCTACAAAACATGACAGTCAGACCAAACTTATCATTCATCTCGGATTAACGTGAGCATTCTAATGAGATCAAATATGTCCTATCTGGGATACATATTTACAGAGAAAACCCTACTTCTTTACCAGACGGAGTTAGAAGCCCGAGTTTCAAGGGATGATTAGATACACCGAGTGAGAATAAGAATATATATTTTCATATTTCTAGCTTAAATCGTTTGCCTAATATCTAACAGAAACTAAACAAAGAATCTTTCATGGATCCTCGAAGTTTCTACTTCACTTATAGCTGACCAAGAGCTTACACAGGAAATGCCAGTCGTAAATTCCTTTGGCTCTCCTAACCTCCACACTCTCTGAGAAGGAAAGCCAGGAATTTGCAGCTACAAACTGTGGCAGTATCAGTCCAAGAAGGGGGGCTTAGCCCACGCAGGCTAACAAGAGAACTACTTATGATATTTCATACCATATCGTGACACCTTCATTAAAATGAACCACTCATGGATTTCGAATTATTTTGCCCCACCTTTCCCGGCTGACACCTAGCTTTCCTATAAAAAGGTCTTGCTTGTGGACTGGTCTTATTGACTGTTCCAATCTCTTAATCTGCAGCAGCTGTTTGTCCAGCATACGACATGTTTACACCTCCCTAAATGGGCTAACTCCCCCCCCGGGGCCGTGGTCTCGCCACTTGGCGCAAGCACCCATGAGAGTGCCGTTTGTCTGAAGAGGTGGGTGTGCCCGCTTTTGGTCGACGGCACTGCCACTGGGTCCCTCATAGTACAATAAAGTGTCTCTGGCGGTGGTGGTGCGCACCCAACGTCAGACACACCGTTGTAACATGAAGCCCTGGGCCTGTACCGCCGGCCAGAAGAGAGTTTCCCCCCCCAGCTCAAACAGTGCTCTACCACTTGCAAAATTATCTCTCACAGATCCACCAATGTTTAGTCTATGCGCTGACATCCTTCAATGCCTGACACTGACAATACACCAATTTGTTGACATGTATGATGCTAGTTAAAATAGTCAGGGTCAGTGTCCTATATTGACACCAGTAAATACTTAGCGGCGCCAAATTACTATGTCTGAAACTCAGCAGAGGAACCCACCCCTGTACCTAAATATGCCACCCTTTTGTTTTTTGGTTTTGTTGTTTTGCGAGACATTAATATCTATTTATTTTTTGGGAGTACTAACTGTGTCAGACACTCCTTCCAATCGTCCTCCGCTTACCACACCAATGCTGCCTGTGTACCCCTGCAAGATAATTCGAACTGCATTGAGCCTAATTCTTTTTATTTTAGGCCTACTAAGTCTGTCTGCGGCTCCTCCTTCCAATTGTCCTCCGCTGACCACACCAATGCTGCCTGTGTACCCCTGCAAGATAATTCGAACTGCATTGAGCCTAATTTTTTTTATTTTAGGCCTACTAAGACTGTCTGCGGTCCCTCCTTCCAATAGTCCTCCGCTGACCACACCAATGCTGCCTGTGTACCCCTGCAAGATAATTCGAACTGCATAGAGCCTACTTTCTTTTACTGTAGGCCTACTAAGTCTGTCTGCGGTCCATCCTTCCATTTGTCCTCCGCTGAGCACAGCAATGCCGACCGTGTACCCATGTAACTTTTTTTCAACCTGCAGTGAGCCAACTTTGTGGTGTAAGGCCTACTAGCAGTGTCTGTCTGCGCCACTTAATACAGCTGTTCTCCTCTAAAAAAAAAAAAAAAAAGGCTGGTTTTCAGCCTGTCAGAATTATAAAACTGCATTGGGGTCACAAGTTTCGTTGTGGTCTACAAACTGATTCTTCCGCTCCAAGGTGTTCTCCTGGTTGCCTTTCCTGAGCTTCAATCTTCAGGCTCTTGTTAAATAGTTTTTTAATCGAACAACTGCAGTGGGGCTACTAGTTGGGTTGGGGCCTACTAACAGTGTCTGCCGCTCCAAGGTGTTCTCCTGGTTGCCTTTCCTGAGCTTCAATCTTCAGGCTCTTGTTAAATTGTTTTTTAATCGAACAACTGCAGTGGGGCTACTAGTTGGGTTGGGGCCTACTACCAGTGTCTGCCGCTCCAAGGTGTTCTCCTGGTTGCCTTTCCTGAGTTTCAATCTTCAGGCTCTTGTTAAATAGTTTTTTAATGGAACAACTGCAGTCGGGCTACTAGTTGGGTTGGGGCCTACTAACAGTGTCTGCCGTCCAAGGTGTTCTCCTGGTTGCCTTTCCTGAGCTTCAATCTTCAGGCTCTTGTTAAATAGTTTTTTAATCGAGCAACTGCAGTGGGGCTACTAGTTGGGTTGGGGCCTACTAACAGTGTCTGCCGCTCCAAGGTGTTCTCCTGGTTGCCTTTCCTGAGTTTCAATCTTCAGGCTCTTGTTAAATAGTTTTTTAATGGAACAACTGCAGTGGGGCTTCTTGTTGGGTTGGGGCCTACTAACAGTGTCTGCCGCTCCAAGGTGTTCTCCTGGTTGCCTTTCCTGAGCTTCAATCTTCAGGCTCTTGTTAAATTGTTTTTTAATCGAACAACTGCAGTGGGGCTACTAGTTGGGTTGGGGCCTACTACCAGTGTCTGCCGCTCCAAGGTGTTCTCCTGGTTGCCTTTCCTGAGCTTCAATCTTCAGGCTCTTGTTAAATAGTTTTTTAATGGAACAACTGCAGTGGGGCTACTAGTTGGGTTGGGGCCTAATAACCGTCTCTGCCGCTCCAAGGTGTTCTCCTGGTTGCCTTTCCTGAGCTTCAATCTTCAGGCTCTTGTTAAATAGTTTTTTAATCGAACAACTGCAGTGGGGCTACTAGTTGGGTTGGGGCCTACTAACAGTGTCTGCCGCTCCAAGGTGTTCTCCTGGTTGCCTTTCCTGAGCTTCAATCTTCAGACTCTTGTTAAATTGTTTTTCAATGGAACAACTGCAGTGGGGCTACTAGTTGGGTTGGGGCCTACTACCAGGGTCTGCTGCTCCAAGGTGTTCTCTTGGTTGCCTTTCCTGAGCTTCAATCTTCAGGCTCTTGTTAAATAGTTTTTTAATGGAACAACTGCAGTGGGGCTACTAGTTTGGTTGGGGCCTACTACCAGTGTCTGCCGCTCCAAGGTGTTCTCCTGGTTGCCTTTCCTGAGCTTCAATCTTCAGGCTCTTGTTAAATTGTTTTTTAATGAAACAACTGCAGTGGGGCTACTTGTTGGGTTGGGGCCTACTAACAGTGTCTGCCACTCCAAGGTGTTCTCCTAGTTGCCTTTCCTGAGCTTCAATCTTCAGACTCTTGTTAAATTGTTTTTTAATCGAACAACTGCAGTGGGGCTACTAGTTGGGTTGGGGCCTACTACCAGTGTCTGCCGCTCCAAGGTGTTCTCCTGGTTGCCTTTCCTGAGCTTCAATCTTCAGGCTCTTGTTAAATAGTTTTTTAATGGAACAACTGCAGTGGGGCTGCTAGTTGGGTTGGGGCCTACTAACAGTGTCTGCCGCTCCAAGGTGTTCTCCTGGTTGCCTTTCCTGAGCTTCAATCTTCAGGCTCTTGTTAAATTGTTTTTTAATCGAACTGCAGTGGGGCTACTAGTTGGGTTGGGGCCTACTACCAGTGTTTGCCGCTCCAAGGTGTTCTCCTGGTTGCCTTTCCTGAGCTTCAATCTTCAGGCTCTTGTTAAATTGTTTTTTAATCGAACAACTGCAGTGGGGCTACTAGTTGGTTTGGGGCCTACTAACAGTGTCTGCCGCTCCAAGGTGTTCTCCTGGTTGCCTTTCCTGAGCTTCAATCTTCAGGCGCTTGTTAAATAGTTTTTTAAATAGAACAACTGCAGTGGGGCTACTAGTGGGGTTGGGGCCTACTAACAGTGTCTGCTGCTCCAAGGTGTTCTCCTGGTTGCCTTTCCTGAGCTTCAATCTTCAGGCTCTTGTTAAATTGTTTTTTAATCAAACAACTGCAATGGGGCTACTAGTTTGGTTGGGGCCTACTACCAGTGTCTGCCGCTCCAAGGTGTTCTCCTGGTTGCCTTTCCTGAGCTTCAATCTTCAGGCTCTTGTTAAATAGTTGTTAAATGGAACAACTGCATTTGGCCTACTAGTTGGGTTGGGGCCTACTAACAGTGTCTGCCGCTCCAAGGTGTTCTCCTGGTTGCCTTTCCTGAGCTTCAATCTTCAGGCTCTTGTTAAATTGTTTTTTAATCGAACTGCAGTGGGGCTACTAGTTGGGTTGGGGCCTACTACCAGTATTTGCCGCTCCAAGGTGTTCTCCTGGTTGCCTTTCCTGAGCTTCAATCTTCAGGCTCTTGTTAAATTGTTTTTTAATCGAATAACTGCAGTGGGGCTACTAGTTGGTTTGGGGCCTACTACCAGTGTCTGCCGCTCCAAGGTGTTCTCCTGGTTGCCTTTCCTGAGCTTCAATCTTCAGGCTCTTGTTAAATAGTTTATTAAATAGAACAACTGCAGTGGGGCTACTAGTTGGGTTGGGGCCTACTAACAGTGTCTGCTGCTCCAAGGTGTTCTACTGGTTGCCTTTCCTGAGCTTCAATCTTCAGGCTCTTGTTAAATTGTTTTTTAATCAAACAACTGCAATGGGGCTACTAGTTTGGTTGGGGCCTACTACCAGTGTCTGCTGCTCCAAGGTGTTCTCCTGGTTGCCTTTCCTGAGCTTCAATCTTCAGGCTCTTGTTAAATAGTTGTTAAATGGAACAACTGCATTTGGCCTACTAGTTGGGTTGGGGCCTACTAACAGTGTCTGCCGCTCCAAGGTGTTCTCCTGGTTGCCTTTCCTGAGCTTCAATCTTCAGGCTCTTGTTAAATTGTTTTTTAATCGAACTGCAGTGGGGCTACTAGTTGGGTTGGGGCCTACTACCAGTGTTTGCCGCTCCAAGGTGTTCTCCTGGTTGCCTTTCCTGAGCTTCAATCTTCAGGCTCTTGTTAAATTGTTTTTTAATCGAACAACTGCAGTGGGGCTACTAGTTGGTTTGGGGCCTACTAACAGTGTCTGCCGCTCCAAGGTGTTCTCCTGGTTGCCTTTCCTGAGCTTCAATCTTCAGGCTCTTGTTAAATAGTTTTTTAAATAGAACAACTGCAGTGGGGCTACTAGTTGGTTTGGGGCCTACTAACAGTGTCTGCTGCTCCAAGGTGTTCTACTGGTTGCCTTTCCTGAGCTTCAATCTTCAGGCTCTTGTTAAATTGTTTTTTAATCAAACAACTGCAATGGGGCTACTAGTTTGGTTGGGGCCTACTACCAGTGTCTGCCGCTCCAAGGTGTTCTCCTGGTTGCCTTTCCTGAGCTTCAATCTTCAGGCTCTTGTTAAATAGTTTTTTAATCGAACAACTGCAGTGGGGCTACTAGTTTGGTTGGGGCCTACTACCAGTGTCTGCCGCTCCAAGGTGTTCTCCTGGTTGCCTTTCCTGAGCTTCAATCTTCAGGCTCTTGTTAAATAGTTGTTAAATGGAACAACTGCATTTGGCCTACTAGTTGGGTTGGGGCCTACTAACGGTGTATGCAGCTCTGTGCTGTTCTCCTGGTTTACTGTCCTGAAATTCCATTTCCAGGCTCTCGTTAAGTAGTTGTTGAAACAACACTGCATTAGGCCTACAAGTTGGGTCTGGGTTGTAGAGACGGTGTCTGCCGCTCCAAGGTGTTCTCCAGGTTGCCTCTCCCTAGCTTCTATCTTAAAGCTCTTGTTAAGTAGTTGTTGAAACAACACTGCATTAGGCCTACAAGTTGGGTCTGGGTTCTACAAATGATGTCTTCCGCTCCAAGGTGTTCTCCAGGTTGCCTTTCCCTAGCTTCTATCTTCAGGCTCTCGTTAAATTGTTTTTAATATAACACTGCATTTGGCCTACTTGTTTTGTTGGCCCTACCAACGGTGTCTGCCGCTCCTTGATGTTCTCCTACACTGAACAAACCAGTGCCGCCTGTTTACTTCTGTTACCAATTTTGAACTGCATTTAGCCTACTTACTGATTTGGGCCTACTCACTGTGTCAGCCTCTCATTACAGTTGTACTCCACTGAACAAAGCAATACCCCCTGGTTAGTCCTGTTACCAATTTTGAACTGCATTTAGCCCACTTTATTCTTTGGGCCTATATCTGTGTTTCCTCCTCATCCTGCCCATTGCCAAGCCAGTGATAGATGAGTCTGCTGGTACATTGACCCAGAATGCTACATTCCCCTTGCACGTTACACAGCCAGATTCTGACCCTGCCGAAAGTGAGGTTCCCCTTCCCGCATACTATACCACCTTACACGGGGACAAAGAGGAAGGTGCAGATGAAAGTGCAGGTTCCTTCATCAGGTGGGGGGGAATACTCGTTGGCGACGTCACTGGCACAGGGCCCCTCATAGTATGCAAAAAGTGTCGCTGCCGGTGGGAGGCGCCCCCGCCGTGCAAACACACCGCCGTACTTTGAGGGGCCCTGTGCCAGTGCCAATGCCAACGAGTGGGCCCCCCCTGCTTGCTCAGGATCACAGCACTTGCAAAGTTTAAATACTTACCTCTCCCTGCTCCACTGCCGTGAGGTGGTCCAGATTACCTGGGCCCACTAAATACTTGAACCAGCCCTACCCCCCACAACTTTAGCCAAATGACCCCCAATTTCCACTGCCTTACTATTATTATAAGGTAAATTAAGATTGACAAGCTTCAGTAACAAGAATGGATGTTTTTGCCATTAAAATGGGCACTGTACGTGTTTTCCTGGCCTCCACTCACTGCTGACTATGCTTCCCCATTGACTTGCATTGGGTTTCGTGTTTCGGTCGATTCCCGACTTTTCGCGATAATCGGCCGATTTCACTTGACTCGACATTTGAGATAGTTGGGTTTCGCGAAACTTGACTCGACCCTAAAAAACTAAAAGTCGCTCAACCCTACTTACGAGCGCTGTGACAAAGTTTTTTGTAGAAAGAGCAATTGCTCATAATGCACATAAGGGGTGACCCGTTTGCCACCAGATCCACTGGGTGTGTTTTGGCTGTTGCAGAAGTCACGTACAAAGCGATCCCTAATCGATCTCCAACGGGTATGGACAGCATCGGCTTTAAAGTAAAAAAAAAATGAGATGAATAGTTGATAGATAGATAGTAGATAAATAGTAGATAGATAGTGGATAGATAGTGGATAGATAGATAGTTGGTAGATAGTAGATAAATAGTGGATAGATAGATAGTAGATAGATAGTGGATAGATAGATAGTAGTGTTGAGCATTCCGATACCGCAAGTATCGGGTATCGGCCGATATTTGCGGTATCAGAATTCCGATCCCATGTTCCGATATTTTTGCGATATCGGGAATCGGGATCGAGATGAACATTTATGTGTAAAATAAAGAATAAAAATAAAAAATATGAATATACTCACCCTCGGACGCGCCCTGGTTGTAACCGCTGCAACCGGCAGTCTCCGTTCCTAAGAATGAGCGAGTGAAGGACCTGCGATGACGTCGCGACTTGTGATTGGTCGCGTGAGCGGTCACATGAGCGGTCACACGACCAATCACAAGCCGCGACGTCATCAAAGGTCCTTCACCCGCTCATTCTTAGGAACGGAGGCTGCCGGTTACATCGCTAGGTCCAGGGTCCGTCGGAGGGGTGAGTATATCGATATTTTTTATTTTTATTCTTTACATTAATATGGATCCCAGGGCCTGAAGGAGAGTTTCCTCTCCTCCAGACCCTGGGAACCATACAGGATACATTCCGATATTTGTGTCCCATTGACTTGTATTGGTATCGGGTATCGGTATCGGCGATATCCGATATTTTTTGTATATCGGCCGATACAATCCGATACCGATACTTTCAAATATCGGAAGGTATCGCTCAACACTAATAGATAGTAGATAAATAGTGGATATGTTTGATTAGTAGGTTTTTAGTAGATTTAGTAGATTTAAAAAAAAAAAAATTTACAAAAATTGTTTGACTTATTGTTAACAACAATATTTACCAATTTTTTTCTTAGAGGATGCCGACTTCTCCATATATCGTGGGCCAAAATGGCATATGATTTTATCCCAAAACTTGTTTTTCACTATGTCGTGGTGGGAGCTGTCGCTTTGGTCCCATATGGATGGATTGGCTTTCACTAGAGTGATCAGCGTCTCGTTATGTATGTCCAAGGGCTCTTCGTCAACCACAATCCTTTTTTTTTGGTGGGCGGCTTGGACTATGTAAACACAAAACGTTATATTGAAATGTTAAATTTCATTTGCATTTCACTGTTTGGATAGATAGATAGATAGATAGATAGATAGATAGATAGATAGATAGATAGATAGATAGATAGATAGATAGTAGATAACTAGTGGATAGATAGTAGATAACTAGTGGATAGATAGATAGATAGATAGATAGATAGATAGATAGATAGATAGATAGATAGATAGATAGATAGATAGATAGATAGATAGATAGTGGATAGATATATAGTAGATAAATAGTGGATAGATAGTAGATAGATAGTGGATAGATAGTAGATAAATAGTGGATATGTTTGATTAGTATGTTTTTAGTAGATTTATTAGCTTTTTTAATACTAAAAAAATAGTAGATCTTTTAATATAAAAAAAAAATGGAAACTTTTTTTATGTGTCAAAAAGAACATTAATAGCGTGATATTTACCGCTGGTAGGTGTGGCGACGACAGGCGGCGTGGCAGTTTTTTTTTTCTTGTGTCCTCCTTGTTCAACAAACTATGGTGTAGTTAAAAAAAATTAACTATTCTTGTATCAATAAATTTATGCGTGAAAAACACAAAATGTGTGCCATGTACCTTTGTCGCTTTTGCCTGTTTCTTGGGGGGGGCCCAGCAGGTTCGGGCTCTGAAGACTCCTATTTGCAATAAAAACATGATTATACACGTGCTTACCTCAATACACTGGAGTGACACACAACATTATTGTGGCTTTTTAAAGTACAAGCCTACCGTTTGGGAGGAGAACACCGCAGACACGCTGCTGCTGCTGCTTGCCTTACTATCCGACATCTGTGTGCAAACAAAACAATACATTTTTAGTACACACACATCCGACATGCACTACACACTCCCATGATGTATACAGAGATATATAATATAATAATACATAGAATTGTACTTACATTGCCTCTGATCTCTTGCAAGACACTCACAATGTGCTGCAGGTGTCTTGAAAATGTGTTGTAGTGTCACTCCTAAAAATGGCTGAAATCATATTTCCTGTCACATGACCACATGGACCACCCTCAAACGCAATTCAAACGTATGGTTTTATTTGGAAATTTTGCATGATTTGCGTCTGGCTGCGTTTGCAATAGCCTTCAATGGCAGAATTAACGCTTCCATTAGTCTTGGGTTAGCTTGACCGGACCCGAAAACGCTGCAAGCCACGTTCCAAGGTCCGTCATAAAAAAACGTAATGTGACGATGAGTCAGACAATGCAAGTCTATGGGTGCGTTACAATGTCCGTTACATTGCCTTTTCACTACTTAAAAACGTGTCCGTTAGACGGACTCACCCAGCGCAATGTGAACCTATTCTTAATGGGATACAAAGTGTTATTGCAGGGGGAAGAGCTCTGCACCAGAACGCCTGCCTTAACATACTTTTTAATATTCCTGCTCAGGGCCATTGTTTTGACTAGGCTCAAGGGGTATTGCTTTAAACAAGGAGGAGTGGATCCTTCTTTCAATTTAATCTTGGGCAGCCGACCCACATCAGTTTTTCACCTTGCCCAAACTGTGTCTGGCACCTGTCTCATTTCCCCATCCTCAGACATTTCGGTGTCAGGCATTACTTTCACTGTTTTTGTCATATACAGTACATAATTTCTGCAATCTTACACAAGTGTTTATATGAAAGGGGACTTGTGACTGTGATACCCTCAAGAGAAACTGTATGGTGGCCTAGATAGCACTCAACACTAGGGTTGAGCGAAACGGGTCGTTCATTTTCAAAAGTCGCCGACTTTTGGCAAAGTCGGGTTTCATGAAACCCGATCCGACCCCTGTGCGGGGTCGGCCATGCGGTACGCGACTTTCGCGCCAAAGTCGCGTTTCAATGACGCGAAAAGCGCCATTTCTCAGCCAATGAAGGTAAACGCAGAGTGTGGGCAGCGTGATGACATAGGTCCTGGTCCCCACCATCTTAGAGAAGGGCATTGCAGTGATTGGCTTGCTGTCTGCGGCGTCACAGGGGCTATAAAGGGGCGTTCCCGCCGACCGCCATGTTACTGCTGCTGATCTGAGCTTAGGGAGAGGTTGCTGCCGCTTCGTCAGAAGCAGGGATAGCGTTAGGCAGGGTCCATTAACCACCAAACCGCTTGTGCTGTAGCGATTTCCACTGCCCAACACCACCTTCGGTGTGCAGGGACAGTGGAAGCTACATTTTTTTTTTTTTTCCCCTCAGCGCTGTAGCTCATTGGGCTGCCCTAGAAGGCTCCCTGATAGCTGCATTGCTGTGTGTACGCCGCTGTGCAAACCAACTGCTTTTTTCAAAGCACAAATCCTCTTGTTCCTTCCTTTCTGCACAGCTATCTTTTTTGTTTGTCCACACTTTTTATTTAATTTGTGCATCAGTCCACTCCTTATTGCTGCCTGCCATACCTGGCTGAGATTACTGCAGGGAGATAGTAATTGTTGGACACTCCGTTTTTTTTTTTTTTTTTTTGTGGGAGATTAAGATTGACATTTCTGCTAGAGTGCCATCCCTGTGTGTGCCATCTCTCACTCAGTGGGCCATAGAAAGCCTATTTATTTTTTTGCTTGATTTGGGTTATAAAATCTACCTGAAAAAATCACTACATCAATCAGTGGGAGAAAAATATTGGCCTCAGGGCTTGTGTGCCACTCCTGACTCCTGTGTGCATCATCACTCACTCAGTGGGCCATAGAAAGCCCTTTTTTTTTTTTTTTTTGCTTTATTTGGGTTCTAAATTCAACCTGAAAAAATCAATAAATCAATCAGTGGGAGATTAATATTGGCCTTTGGGCTTGTGTGCCAGTCCTAAGCGTGCCATCTCTCTCTCTCAGATAGTGGGCCATAGAAAGCCTATTTATTATTTTTTTTATTGGGTTTATAAATTTTCCCTGGAACAAAAAAAAAAAAGAGTGGGAGATTAATATTGGCCTCTGGGCTTGTGTGCCAGTCCTGAGCGTGCCATCTCTCTCACAAATAGTGGGCCATAGAAAGCCTATTTATTTTTTTGCTTGATTTGGGTTCTAAAATCTACCTGAAAAAATCACTACATCAATCAGTGGGAGAAAAATATTGGCCTCAGGGCTTGTGTGCCACTCCTGACTCCTGTGTGCATCATCACTCACTCAGTGGGCCATAGAAAGCCCATCTTTTTTTTTTTTGCTTTATTTGGGTTCTAAATTCTACCTGAAAAAATCAATAAATAAATCAGTGGGAGATTAATATTGGCCTTTGGGCTTGTGTGCCAGTCCTAAGCGTGCCATCTCTCTCTCTCAGATAGTGGGCCATAGAAAGCCTATTTATTTATTTATTTTTTGTTTTATAAATTCTCCCTGAAAAAAAAAAGGGAGATTAATATTGGCCTTTGGGCTTGTGTGCCAGTCCTAAGCGTGCCATCTCTCTCTCTCAGATAGTGGGCCATAGAAAGCCTATTTATTTTTTTTTTATTGGGTTTATAAATTTTCCCTGGAACAAAAAAAAAAAAGTGGGAGATTAATATTGGCCTCTGGGCTTGTGTGCCAGTCCTGAGCGTGCCATCTCTCTCACAAATAGTGGGCCATAGAAAGCCTATTTATTTATTTTTTTTTTGGTTTTATAAATTCTCCCTGAAAAAAAAAAAAGGAGATTAATATTGGCCTTTGGGCTTGTGTGCCAGTCCTAAGCGTGCCATCTCTCTCTCTCAGATAGTGGGCCATAGAAAGCCTATTTATTTTTTTTTTATTGGGTTTATAAATTTTCCCTGAAAAAAAATAAAAAGTGGGAGATTAATATTGGCCTCTGGGCTTGTGTGCCAGTCCTGAGCGTGCCATCTCTCTCACAAATAGTGGGCCATAGAAAGCCTATTTATGTTTTTGGATGATTTGGGTTCTAAATTCTACCTGAAAAAATCAATAAATCAATCAGTGGGAGATAAATATTGGCCTCTGGGCTTGTGTGCCAGTCCTGACTCCTGTGTGCGTCATCTCTCACTCAGTGGGCCATAGAAAGCCTTTTTTTGTTTTATTTGTTTTCTAAATTCTCCCTGAAAAAATCATTTTATTTTATTTGGTTTCTAAATTCTTCCTGAAAAAATCATTTTATTCTATTATTTTTTTTTTCCTAAAGTCTCCCTGAAAAAAAAAAACAAAAACAAATCAGTGGGAGATTAATATTGCCCTTTCTGCTTGTGTGCCAGTCTTGACTCCTGGGTGTGCCATCTCTCTCTCTCTCTCTCCAATTGTGGGCCATAGAAAGCCTATTATTTTTTTAGCTTGATTTGGGTTCCAAAATCTACCTGAAAAAATCACTACATCAATCAGTGGGAGATAAATATTGGCCTCTGGGCTTGTGTGCCACTCCTGACTCCTGTGTGCGTCATCTCTCACTCAGTGGGCCATAGAAAGCCTCTTTTTGTTTTATTTGTTTTCTAAATTCTCCCTGAAAAAATCATTTTATTTTATTTGGTTTCTAAATTGTTCCTGAAAAAATCATTTTATTCTATTATTTTTTTTTCCTAAAGTCTCCCTGAAAAAAAAACAAAAAACAAATCAGTGGGAGATTAATATTGCCCTTTCTGCTTGTGTGCCAGTCTTGACTCCTGGGTGGGCGATCTCTCTCTCTCTCTCTCCAATTGTGGGCCATAGAAAGCCTATTATTTTTTTAGCTTGATTTGGGTTCCAAAATCTACCTGAAAAAATCACTACATCAATCAGTGGGAGATAAATATTGGCCTCTGGGCTTGTGTGCCACTCCTGACTCCTGTGTGCGTCATCTCTCACTCAGTGGGCCATAGAAAGCCTTTTTTTGTTTAATTTGTTTTCTAAATTCTCCCTGAAAAAATCATTTTATTTTATTTGGTTTCTAAATTCTTCCTGAAAAAATCATTTTATTCTATTATTTTTTTTTCCTAAAGTCTCCCTGAAAAAAAACAAAAAAACAAATCAATGGGAGATTAATATTGCCCTTTCTGCTTGTGTGCCAGTCTTGACTCCTGGGTGTGCCATCTCTCTCTCTCTCTCTCCAATTGTGGGCCATAGAAAGCCTATTATTTTTTTAGCTTGATTTGGGTTCCAAAATCTACCTGAAAAAATCACTACATCAATCAGTGGGAGATAAATATTGGCCTCTGGGCTTGTGTGCCACTCCTGACTCCTGTGTGCGTCATCTCTCACTCAGTGGGCCATAGAAAGCCTTTTTTTGTTTTATTTGTTTTCTAAATTCTCCCTGAAAAAATCATTTTATTTTATTTGGTTTCTAAATTCTTCCGGAAAAAATCATTTTATTCTATTATTTTTTTTTCCTAAAGTCTCCCTGAAAAAAAAAAAAAAAAACAAATCAGTGGGAGATTAATATTGCCCTTTCTGCTTGTGTGCCAGTCTTGACTCCTGGGTGTGCCATCTCTCTCTCTCTCTCTCTCCAATTGTGGGCCATAGAAAGCCTATTATTTTTTTAGCTTGATTTGGGTTCCAAAATCTACCTGAAAAAATCACTACATCAATCAGTGGGAGATAAATATTGGCCTCTGGGCTTGTGTGCCACTCCTGACTCCTGTGTGCGTTATCTCTCACTCAGTGGGCCATAGAAAGCCTTTTTTTGTTTAATTTGTTTTCTAAATTCTCCCTGAAAAAATCATTTTATTTTATTTGGTTTCTAAATTCTTCCTGAAAAAATCATTTTATTCTATTATTTTTTTTTCCTAAAGTCTCCCTGAAAAAAAAACAAAAACAAATCAGTGGGAGATTAATATTTACATTTGTGCTTCAGTGACAGTCCTACGTGTGTGGCATCTCTCTCATTTGTTGCCACCAACAACAGAGTGTGTAACATTGTGCCTGATTTTCGTTGTGGTCTCACTCACCTGTAAAGGGGTAGCTAAATCATACTGAAGTTATAGCTCACCGTGTAAGTTGTGTGACAGCAACAAATACCGTTAGTTTGTTTACGTTTTTAAAACAATGAGGAAGTGTGGTGGAAGAGGTCGTGGCCGGGGGCGTTCATTGTCAGCTGGTAATGAGGGTAGTGGTAGTGGTGGAGCATCAGCTGGTCGTGGGAAAAAAAATATTGCACCTAAGTCTGGAGCTGTGGAGCCAGGTTCGTCGTCTGGCTACACAAGGCCTCGAACGCTCCCTTTTCTGGGAGTAGGAAAACCGCTTTTAAAGCCGGAGCAGCAAGAGCAAGTTTTGGCTTATCTTGCTGACTCAGCCTCTAGCTCTTTTGCCTCCTCTCGTGAAACTGGTAAATGTCAAAGCAGCGCATCGTTAGTGGATGTTCACGGTCAGGGACAAGTCGCTTCCTTGTCCTCTTCAGCAAAAACAACAACAGAGAAGAATGCAGCAGGCGACACAACGGGTTACTCCATGGAGCTCTTTACACATACCGTCCCTGGCTTAGAAAGTGAAGCAGTTAACAGTCCATGCCCATTACAAGTTGAATCTGACATGGAGTGCACTGATGCACAGCCACAGCCAGACTACTATGCTGGTCCTTTGACTCAGACCACAACATTGCCCTCGCAGGGTAATGATCAAGAATCAGACCCTGATGAGACTATGTTGATCCATCACGAACGCTATACCACCGACCGACACGGTGACACAGACGAAGTTGCACACGAGCTACAAGAAGAGGTAATAGATGACCCAGTTCTTGACCCCGATTGGCAGCCATTGGGGGAACAGGGTGCAGGCGGCAGCAGTTCTGAAGCGGAGGAGGAGGGGCCGCAGCAGGCATCAACATCGCAACAGGTTCCATCTGCCGGGCCCGTATCTTGCCTAAAACGCGTGGCAAAGCCAAAACCTGTTGGAGGACAGCGTGGCCATCCGGTTAAAGCTCAGTCTGCAATGCCTGAAAAGGTATCCGATGATAGAAAGAGTGCAGTCTGGCATTTTTTTAAACAACATCCAATTGATCAGCGCAAAGTCATCTGTCAAAAATGTTCAACTACCTTAAGCAGAGGACAGAATCTGAAAAGTCTCAATACAAGTTGCATGCATAGACATTTAACCACCATGCATTTGCAAGCCTGGACTAACTACCAAACGTCCCATAAGGTTGTAGCACCCTCGGCCAATGAAGCTAGTCAGCAACGCAACATCCCTTCCGGCAGTGTAGGGCCACCATTTTCCGCACCACCTGCAGTATCTGTGCAGGTTTCTTTGCCAGGCCAAAGCAGTCAGGGTCAGGGAATCACCAGTTTCGTAGTAGGAAACACTGCATCTAGGGCACCGGCGGCAACAATACCATCTCCCACCGTCTCTCAGTCTGCCATGTCCACCGGCACCCCCGCTAGTTCCACGATCTCCAGCTCTCCAGTCCAGCTCACCCTACATGAGACTATGGTTAGAAAAAGGAAGTACTTAGCCTCGCATCCGCGTACACAGGGTTTGAACGCCCACATAGCTAGACTAATCTCGTTAGAGATGATGCCCTACCGGTTAGTTGAAAGCGAAGCTTTCAAAGCCCTGATGGACTACGCTGTACCACGCTACGAGCTACCCAGTCGACACTTTTTTTCCAGAAAAGCCATCCCAGCCCTCCACCAGCATGTTAAAGAGCGCATCGTCCATGCACTCAGGCAATCTGTGAGCACAAAGTTGCACCTGACAACAGATGCATGGACCAGTAGGCATGGCCAGGGACGTTACGTGTCCATCACGGCACACTGGGTGAATGTTGTGGATGCAGGGTCCACAGGGGACAGCAAGTTTGGTACAGTTCTGCCTAGCCCACGGTCTAGGAAACAGTTGGCTGTAGCCGTTCGCACCCCCTCCTCCTCCTCTTCGTCCTCCTGCAGAAGCGAAAGCTCGTCCACAGACCGCAGTCGCACAACCACTCCATCCGCAGCTGCCACTGTTGCACACCAGGTCTCCCATTATGGGGCAGCTACTGGCAAACGTCAGCAGGCTGTATTGGCTATGAAGTGTTTGGGCGACAACAGACACACCGCGTAAGTTCTGTCCGAGTTTTTGCTGAAAGAAATGCAGTCGTGGCTGGGCACTGTAGATCTTGAGGCAGGCAAGGTAGTGAGTGATAACGGAAGGAATTTCATGGCTGCCATCTCCCTTTCCCAACTGAAACACATTCCTTGCCTGGCTCACACCTTAAACCTGGTGGTGCAGTGCTTCCTGAAAAGTTATCCGGGGTTATCCGACCTGCTCCTCAAAGTGCGTGGACTTTGCTCACATATCCGCCGTTCGCCCGTACACTCCAGCCGTATGCAGACCTATCAGCGTTCTTTGAACCTTCACCAGCATCGCCTAATCATAGACGTTGCAACAAGGTGGAACTCAACACTGCACATGCTTCAGAGACTGTGCGAACAGAGGCGGGCTGTTATGTTTTTGTGGGAGGATACACATACACGGGCAGGCAGTAGGATGGCAGACATGGAGTTGTCAGGTGTGCAGTGGTCGAAGATTCAAGACATGTGTCAAGTCCTTCAGTGTTTTGAGGAATGCACACGGCTGGTTAGTGCAGACAACGCCATAATAAGCATGAGCATCCCCCTAATGCGTCTGCTGATGCAAAGTTTGACGCACATAAAGGATCAGGCATCTGCAGCTGAGGAAGAGGAAAGCCTTGATGACAGTCAGCCATTGTCTGGCCAGGACAGTGTACAGGACGAGTTAGCGGGCGAAGAGGAGGACGAGGAGGATGATGGGGATGATTATATTTTTAATGAGGAAGCTTTTCCGGGGCCACTGGAAATTGGTGGCGCGGCAAGGCCGGGTTCTGGTTTTTGGAGGGACACAAGTGACGTGGATTTGCCTGAAACTGCCCCTCAACCAAGCACAACCGCAGATTTGAGAACTGGAACTTTGGCCCACATGGCGGATTATGCCTTACGTATCCTCAAAAGGGACACACGCATAACTAAAATGATGAACGATGACGATTACTGGTTGGCCTGCCTCCTTGATCCTCGCTATAAAGGCAAATTGCAAAATATAATGCCACATGAGAACTTGGAACTAATATTAGCAACCAAACAATCAACTCTTGTTGACCGTTTGCTTCTGGCATTCCCTGCACACAGCGCCCGTGATCGTTCTCACACGAGCTGCAGGGGCCAGCAGACCAGAAGATTTAGAGGGGCAGAAATCAGAAGTGGCGTTGGCCAGAGGGGTTTTCTGACCAGGTTGTGGAGTGATTTTGCTATGACCGCAGACAGGACAGGTACTGCAGCATCAATTCAAAGTGACAGGAGACAACATTTGTCCAGTATGGTTACAAACTATTTTTCATCCCTTATCGATGTTCTCCCTCAACCGTCATTCCCATTTGATTACTGGGCATCAAAATTAGACACCTGGCCAGAATTGGCAGAATATGCATTGCAGGAGCTTGCTTGCCCGGCAGCTAGTGTCCTATCAGAAAGAGTATTCAGTGCTGCAGGTTCAATACTAACAGAAAAAAGGACCTCGACCTCCTGACGAAGCCACAGGCGTGGTGAAACGCGCGTCGAGGTGACTTAGTGCGGGGTGGACCATCGGTCCAACATGGCTGCAGGTATTTAGTGCTTCTCTCTCCTCTAGGGTCTTTCAGGGTTTCTTCAGTAGGTACACGGGCTCGAGGATTTGGTGCTCTATTGGGAGTTGATTAGATCTGTATACCCAGCACGCATAGCTGTATTTCCATCTATGGATATGTTTTTTCCATGCTATAGGCCTATGGGCATAGTGCAATATTATGGGATTACTTGGTATATATAGGTACGCTCTCAGTATCATCCCCTGCCACTTGTCATTATGGACCCTGTGACTAGAGCCTTATGAGATAGATACATGTAGTACATCCTGTGTGATTTTCTAAGCCTATGTGGTGCCCGTATATCTTATTCCCGCTATAGGTTTTCTTTGTCTGCCGACACCTAGTTTATGATGGTCTTTGTTCCATCAGGCATGTACTTTTTTTGATATAATATATTATATATTGAATCTAACTATATTGTATTGTTATTTTAACTAATAAAATCTTTTGCATATATTTGGAATTTCGCCTTCGTTTGTTTCTCTATCTGGCATAGATTTGGTAGTGGAGGATTTTTTCCTTGATTATCTCTGGTGTTTTTGATGTTTATATGAGGTGTTCTCTTTCAGTGTATATAGAAAAAAGGACTCGTCTGGCTACCCAAAATGTAGATGATCTAACCTTCATTAAAATGAACCACAACTGGATTTCGAAATCTTTTGCCCCACCTTGCCCGGCTGACACCTAGCTTTCCTATGAAAAGGTCTTGCCTGTGGACTATTCTGAATGCCTTTTCCAATCTCGTAAATTTCTGCACCTGATTGTCCAGCATACGACATGTTTACACCTCACTAAATGGCCAAACTCCCCACACGGGGCCGTGGTATCGACACTTGGCGACAGCACCCGTGAGAGTGCTGTTTGTCTGAAGAGGTGGGTGTGCCCGCTTTTGGTCGACGGCACTGCCACTGGGTCCCTCCTAGTACAATAAAGTGTCTCTGGCGGTGGTGGTGCGCACCCAACGTCAGACACACCGTTGTAATATGAGGGGCCCTGGGCCTGTACCGCCGGCCACAAGACAGTTCCCCCCCCAGCTCAAACAGTGCTCTACCACTTGCAAAATTATCTCACAGCTCCACCAATGTTTAGTCTATGCGCTGACATCCTTCAATGCCTGCCACTGACAATACCATTGTATTGACATTTTTGTTATGTTAGGCCTTCGAAGCCTGTCTGCGGTCACTCCTTCCACTATGCCTCCACTGACCACACCACTGCTGCCCGTGTACCCCTGGAACCAATTTAAAATTGCTTACAGCCATGTGTTATTATTTTAGGCCTTCGATGCCTGTCTGCGGTCACTCCTTCCACTAGGCCTCCACTGACCACACCACTGCTGCCCGTGTACCCCTGGAACCAATTTAAAATTGCCTACAGCCATGTGTTATTATTTTAGGCCTTCGATGCCTGTCTGCGGTCACTCCTTCCACTAGGCCTCCACTGACCACACCACTGCTGCCCGTGTACCCCTGGAACCAATTTAAAATTGCCTACAGCCATGTGTTATTATTTTAGGCCTTCGATGCCTGTCTGCGGTCACTCCTTCCACTAGGCCTCCACTGACCACACCACTGCTGCCCGTGTACCCCTGGAACCAATTTAAAATTGCCTACAGCCATGTGTTATTATTTTAGGCCTTCGATGCCTGTCTGCGGTCACTCCTTCCACTAGGCCTCCACTGACCACACCACTGCTGCCCGTGTACCCCTGGAACAAATTTAAAATTGCCTACAGCCATGTGTTATTATTTTAGGCCTTCGATGCCTGTCTGCGGTCACTCCTTCCACTAGGCCTCCACTGACCACACCACTGCTGCCCGTGTACCCCTGGAACCAATTTAAAATTGCCTACAGCCATGTGTTATTATTTTAGGCCTTCGATGCCTGTCTGCGGTCACTCCTTCCACTAGGCCTCCACTGACCACACCACTGCTGCCCGTTTACCCCTGGAACCAATTTAAAATTGCCTACAGCCATGTGTTATTATTTTAGGCCTTCGATGCCTGTCTGCGGTCACTCCTTCCACTAGGCCTCCACTGACCACACCACTGCTGCCCGTGTACCCCTGGAACCAATTTAAAATTGCCTACAGCCATGTGTTATTATTTTAGGCCTTCGATGCCTGTCTGCGGTCACTCCTTCCACTAGGCCTCCACTGACCACACCACTGCTGCCCGTGTACCCCTGGAACCAATTTAAAATTGCCTACAGCCATGTGTTATTATTTTAGGCCTTCGATGCCTGTCTGCGGTCACTCCTTCCACTAGGCCTCCACTGACCACACCACTGCTGCCCGTGTACCCCTGGAACCAATTTAAAATTGCCTACAGCCATGTGTTATTATTTTAGGCCTTCGATGCCTGTCTGCGGTCACTCCTTCCACTAGGCCTCCACTGACCACACCACTGCTGCCCGTGTACCCCTGGAACCAATTTAAAATTGCCTACAGCCATGTGTTATTATTTTAGGCCTTCGATGCCTGTCTGCGGTCACTCCTTCCACTAGGCCTCCACTGACCACACCACTGCTGCCCGTGTACCCCTGGAACCAATTTAAAATTGCCTACAGCCATGTGTTATTATTTTAGGCCTTCGATGCCTGTCTGCGGTCACTTCTTCCACTAGGCCTCCACTGACCACACCACTGCTGCCCGTGTACCCCTGGAACCAATTTAAAATTGCCTACAGCCATGTGTTATTATTTTAGGCCTTCGATGCCTGTCTGCGGTCACTCCTTCCACTAGGCCTCCACTGACCACACCACTGCTGCCCGTGTACCCCTGGAACCAATTTAAAATTGCCTACAGCCATGTGTTATTATTTTAGGCCTTCGATGCCTGTCTGCGGTCACTCCTTCCACTAGGCCTCCACTGACCACACCACTGCTGCCCGTGTACCCCTGGAACCAATTTAAAATTGCCTACAGCCATGTGTTATTATTTTAGGCCTTCGATGCCTGTCTGCGGTCACTCCTTCCACTAGGCCTCCACTGACCACACCACTGCTGCCCGTGTACCCCTGGAACCAATTTAAAATTGCCTACAGCCATGTGTTATTATTTTAGGCCTTCGATGCCTGTCTGCGGTCACTCCTTCCACTAGGCCTCCACTGACCACACCACTGCTGCCCGTGTACCCCTGGAACCAATTTAAAATTGCCTACAGCCATGTGTTATTATTTTAGGCCTTCGATGCCTGTCTGCGGTCACTCCTTCCACTAGGCCTCCACTGACCACACCACTGCTGCCCGTGTACCCCTGGAACCAATTTAAAATTGCCTACAGCCATGTGTTATTATTTTAGGCCTTCGATGCCTGTCTGCGGTCACTCCTTCCACTAGGCCTCCACTGACCACACCACTGCTGCCCGTGTACCCCTGGAACCAATTTAAAATTGCCTACAGCCATGTGTTATTATTTTAGGCCTTCGATGCCTGTCTGCGGTCACTCCTTCCACTAGGCCTCCACTGACCACACCACTGCTGCCCGTGTACCCCTGGAACCAATTTAAAATTGCCTACAGCCATGTGTTATTATTTTAGGCCTTCGATGCCTGTCTGCGGTCACTCCTTCCACTAGGCCTCCACTGACCACACCACTGCTGCCCGTGTACCCCTGGAACCAATTTAAAATTGCCTACAGCCATGTGTTATTATTTTAGGCCTTCGATGCCTGTCTGCGGTCACTCCTTCCACTAGGCCTCCACTGACCACACCACTGCTGCCCGTGTACCCCTGGAACCAATTTAAAATTGCCTACAGCCATGTGTTATTATTTTAGGCCTTCGATGCCTGTCTGCGGTCACTCCTTCCACTAGGCCTCCACTGACCACACCACTGCTGCCCGTGTACCCCTGGAACCAATTTAAAATTGCCTACAGCCATGTGTTATTATTTTAGGCCTTCGATGCCTGTCTGCGGTCACTCCTTCCACTAGGCCTCCACTGACCACACCACTGCTGCCCGTGTACCCCTGGAACCAATTTAAAATTGCCTACAGCCATGTGTTATTATTTTAGGCCTTCGATGCCTGTCTGCGGTCACTCCTTCCACTAGGCCTCCACTGACCACACCACTGCTGCCCGTGTACCCCTGGAACCAATTTAAAATTGCCTACAGCCATGTGTTATTATTTTAGGCCTTCGATGCCTGTCTGCGGTCACTCCTTCCACTAGGCCTCCACTGACCACACCACTGCTGCCCGTGTACCCCTGGAACCAATTTAAAATTGCCTACAGCCATGTGTTATTATTTTAGGCCTTCGATGCCTGTCTGCGGTCACTCCTTCCACTAGGCCTCCACTGACCACACCACTGCTGCCCGTGTACCCCTGGAACCAATTTAAAATTGCCTACAGCCATCTGTTATTATTTTAGGCCTTCGATGCCTGTCTGCGGTCACTCCTTCCACTAGGCCTCCACTGACCACACCACTGCTGCCCGTGTACCCCTGGAACCAATTTAAAATTGCCTACAGCCATGTGTTATTATTTTAGGCCTTCGATGCCTGTCTGCGGTCACTCCTTCCACTAGGCCTCCACTGACCACACCACTGCTGCCCGTGTACCCCTGGAACCAATTTAAAATTGCCTACAGCCATGTGTTATTATTTTAGGCCTTCGATGCCTGTCTGCGGTCACTCCTTCCACTAGGCCTCCACTGACCACACCACTGCTGCCCGTGTACCCCTGGAACCAATTTAAAATTGCCTACAGCCATGTGTTGTTATTTTAGGCCTTCGATGCCTGTCTGCGGTCACTCCTTCCACTAGGCCTCCACTGACCACACCACTGCTGCCCGTGTACCCCTGGAACCAATTTAAAATTGCCTACAGCCATGTGTTATTATTTTAGGCCTTCGATGCCTGTCTGCGGTCACTCCTTCCACTAGGCCTCCACTGACCACACCACTGCTGCCCGTGTACCCCTGGAACCAATTTAAAATTGCCTACAGCCATGTGTTATTATTTTAGGCCTTCGATGCCTGTCTGCGGTCACTCCTTCCACTAGGCCTCCACTGACCACACCACTGCTGCCCGTGTACCCCTGGAACCAATTTAAAATTGCCTACAGCCATGTGTTATTATTTTAGGCCTTCGATGCCTGTCTGCGGTCACTCCTTCCACTAGGCCTCCACTGACCACACCACTGCTGCCCGTGTACCCCTGGAACCAATTTAAAATTGCCTACAGCCATGTGTTATTATTTTAGGCCTTCGATGCCTGTCTGCGGTCACTCCTTCCACTAGGCCTCCACTGACCACACCACTGCTGCCCGTGTACCCCTGGAACCAATTTAAAATTGCCTACAGCCATGTGTTATTATTTTAGGCCTTCGATGCCTGTCTGCGGTCACTCCTTCCACTAGGCCTCCACTGACCACACCACTGCTGCCCGTGTACCCCTGGAACCAATTTAAAATTGCCTACAGCCATGTGTTATTATTTTAGGCCTTCGATGCCTGTCTGCGGTCACTCCTTCCACTAGGCCTCCACTGACCACACCACTGCTGCCCGTGTACCCCTGGAACCAATTTAAAATTGCCTACAGCCATGTGTTATTATTTTAGGCCTTCGATGCCTGTCTGCGGTCACTCCTTCCACTAGGCCTCCACTGACCACACCACTGCTGCCCGTGTACCCCTGGAACCAATTTAAAATTGCCTACAGCCATGTGTTATTATTTTAGGCCTTCGATGCCTGTCTGCGGTCACTCCTTCCACTAGGCCTCCACTGACCACACCACTGCTGCCCGTGTACCCCTGGAACCAATTTAAAATTGCCTACAGCCATGTGTTATTATTTTAGGCCTTCGATGCCTGTCTGCGGTCACTCCTTCCACTAGGCCTCCACTGACCACACCACTGCTGCCCGTGTACCCCTGGAACCAATTTAAAATTGCCTACAGCCATGTGTTATTATTTTAGGCCTTCGATGCCTGTCTGCGGTCACTCCTTCCACTAGGCCTCCACTGACCACACCACTGCTGCCCGTGTACCCCTGGAACCAATTTAAAATTGCCTACAGCCATGTGTTATTATTTTAGGCCTTCGATGCCTGTCTGCGGTCACTCCTTCCACTAGGCCTCCACTGACCACACCACTGCTGCCCGTGTACCCCTGGAACCAATTTAAAATTGCCTACAGCCATGTGTTATTATTTTAGGCCTTCGATGCCTGTCTGCGGTCACTCCTTCCACTAGGCCTCCACTGACCACACCACTGCTGCCCGTGTACCCCTGGAACCAATTTAAAATTGCCTACAGCCATGTGTTATTATTTTAGGCCTTCGATGCCTGTCTGCGGTCACTCCTTCCACTAGGCCTCCACTGACCACACCACTGCTGCCCGTGTACCCCTGGAACCAATTTAAAATTGCCTACAGCCATGTGTTATTATTTTAGGCCTTCGATGCCTGTCTGCGGTCACTCCTTCCACTAGGCCTCCACTGACCACACCACTGCTGCCCGTGTACCCCTGGAACCAATTTAAAATTGCCTACAGCCATGTGTTATTATTTTAGGCCTTCGATGCCTGTCTGCGGTCACTCCTTCCACTAGGCCTCCACTGACCACACCACTGCTGCCCGTGTACCCCTGGAACCAATTTAAAATTGCCTACAGCCATGTGTTATTATTTTAGGCCTTCGATGCCTGTCTGCGGTCACTCCTTCCACTAGGCCTCCACTGACCACACCACTGCTGCCCGTGTACCCCTGGAACCAATTTAAAATTGCCTACAGCCATGTGTTATTATTTTAGGCCTTCGATGCCTGTCTGCGGTCACTCCTTCCACTAGGCCTCCACTGACCACACCACTGCTGCCCGTGTACCCCTGGAACCAATTTAAAATTGCCTACAGCCATGTGTTATTATTTTAGGCCTTCGATGCCTGTCTGCGGTCACTCCTTCCACTAGGCCTCCACTGACCACACCACTGCTGCCCGTGTACCCCTGGAACCAATTTAAAATTGCCTACAGCCATGTGTTATTATTTTAGGCCTTCGATGCCTGTCTGCGGTCACTCCTTCCACTAGGCCTCCACTGACCACACCACTGCTGGCCGTGTACCCCTGGAACCCAGCTGAAAGTGCATGTAGCCTCCTTTTTTTTCTTTGTTTTATATTTAGAAAGCCCAGATGAACTACGCTGTGCAACGGTTCAAGCTACCCAGTCGACATTTCTTTTGCGAGAAAAGCCATCCCAGCCCTCCACCGGCATGAAAAAGTCTGCATTGTCATAGCACTCAGGCAATCAAACAGTAGAAAGGTGCACCTGACAAGAGACGCATGGACCAGTAGGCATGTCCACAAAAAGTTACGTGTCCATTACGGCGCACTGGGTTAATGTGTTGGATGCATGGTCCACAGGGGACAGCCTACAAAGTCTGTCTGCAGTCCCTAATTCCAATTTTCCTCCGCTGACCACACCACTGCTGCCCGTGTACCCCTGGAACCAATTTTACAGTGTCTACAGCATAATTTTGTTATGTTAGGCCTACTACGCTTTATGTTCCAGCATACATGACAGGTCGTCTTATTGTCCTGGTTTGTTCAACTCCTTTAGCAACCTTCAGGTGGTCTTTTGGATCTACATTTCTCCATTCACGTCTGGCTGTCTGTACTGCGTCTCGTAGGCCTTTGTTCATACCGTCAATGAATGCATTTACCAGTATTTTAACATCAAGTAGGTTTACTGGACTGTACCCTATGTCTGCCCATTTCAGCTGTAACGTCCAAAGTACATCTCCACACTTTCTCCTTTTTGCTGCGTCACATCAGTCAGGAGTACAGACTGCCCTGATTGTTTCACTATAGCCCATTGTTTTAGTGATTCTCAGTACGTCTCCCCAGACCATGCAGATTTATCATCCATGCCCCCTGCTTGATCCTTTGCCACATCTGTATGTGTCTTTAATTATGTGTCCTAGTACATCACCAGCCTTTGCACTCACCAAGCTCTCTAGGTCTGCCCAGGTGCACTTATACGTCCATTGTATTGTCTTTATTTGTCTGTAATATGGGAAAGGTTGGTTCTTAGGGTCAGGCAACCTTTTTAGCGTAGCTAGCTAGTCAGAGCGGCTCCAGGGATAATACTCCTGTATCTGCCTTACCCTACCTGATGTGGTTGGTTCTCTGGTAGTGGGTCTGGTGGTGGAGGTGACTGGATGATTAGTGGGGGTGACATGCTATTCTACAGCTTCCTTCCCAAAAAGATTACTGTCAGCTTACTCCCAAAAAGTCAATGTCCCCACTACCCACTATCCATACTCCTGTCTCAGCTTTTTATGTCACTACATGTGATCTTGTCTAGACAGGATTCAGTGCAATTCACTTAGGTCGGATTTCAGCACAGGTCATACAAGTATTTCTCCAGTCTGGGTTTGTCTGACCACAGTGTTTACAAGTCCATCTGTCTTGTCTTGGTCTCTGGTTATACAAAGGTATGACAGTAGCAGTAATGTGTCGGTCATAATCTAACTTTTGAGCATCAAAACATTCATAATACATCTTATTTCTGGACTGCTGCACTTTCTCAGACAACATTTATTCATTTGCCATTATCCTCCCTTGTCTGTGCCTTTTTTGTACATCTAAACATCCACACTCTGGCATGTTAGCCTTTTTGAATATTGGTTCCACATCTTTCACTGCTTCCTTTCCTTCTCTGCCTTTTATAATCTGCATAGCGGTTCTAGATCCCATTTAGGGCCCTGACTGCACACAGAACAAGTTGCCCATGGCTTCAACTTATTCTTCAGACAGCTCACCTTTATTCTGCAAATGCCCTTTTTAGTGTGCCTGTACCTTATCTACGGAGGGTCAATGTCCCCACTACCCACTATCCATACTCCTGTCTCAGCTTTTTATGTCACTACATGTGATCTTGTCTAGACAGGATTCAGTGCAATTCACTTAGGTCGGATTTCAGCACAGGTCATACAAGTATTTCTCCAGTCTGGGTTTGTCTGACCACAGTGTTTACAAGTCCATCTGTCTTGTCTGGGTCTCTGGTTATACAAAGGTATGACAGTAGCAGTAATGTGTCGGTCATAATCTAACTTTTGAGCATCAAAACATTCATAATACATCTTATTTCTGGACTGCTGCACTTTCTCAGACAACATTTATTCATTTGCCATTATCCTCCCTTGTCTGTGCCTTTTTTGTACATCTATACATCCACACTCTGGCATGTTAGCCTTTTTGAATATTGGTTCCACATCTTTCACTGCTTCCTTTCCTTCTCTGCCTTTTATAATCTGCATAGCGGTTCTAGATCCCATTTAGGGCCCTGACTGCACACAGAACAAGTTGCCCATGGCTTCAACTTATTCTTCAGACTGCTCACCTTTATTCTGCAAATGCCCTTTTTAGTGTGCCTGTACCTTATCTACGGAGGGCCACACGTAGCAAGTCAGATTGAGTGTCAAGGTTTAGCAGGAAGGCTTTCTGCCTCTCACCCGGTAGACCTAAAGGATGTAACGGGAAGGCTTTCCACCTCTCACCCGTTAGATCAGCTGACTAGAAAAGGAAGGCCCTGATGTGTTAGCCCTCTAACCCACTAGCTCAGCTCTACGGAAGGCTTTCCACCTCTCACCCACAACAAAAACCAGCTGACTGTAGCAAGAAGGCCCTGATATGTTAGGCCTCTCACCTACTACATCAGCAGTGCAGTTGGCTACCTCCTCTGTTGATCCCCAATTTACTTTATATCAATCACTCAACTTGAAGCAGGTGAATCTTTTACCAATCTTTCAATCACACTGATAACCAAACAATCTTTTACAAATTTCCTCTAAAAATAGGAACCATATTTTACTTTCAACTTCCAACTTCAACTTACAATATTTCTTTCTACTTCAATACAGTACTATTGTTTTCTTTCACTTTTCAGTTGATTTTTACAAGAAGAAAATCCCTTATCTCAATCACTCCACCTAATTCAGCTCAAATTGAGTTGAATAATGTCTTCTGTCACATACAGAGGACCACACCTAACGGAAGCCCTCATCAATCAGGGATTTATTTATTTATCCCTTATCTCAATTACTCACCTCTCATCTCATTTAGAGGTTCTCATATACATACATACAAGGTTCGCACAGCCTGCATATTTTGCACTTTGGAATTAACACAACTTATGTAAAACAGCAGCGGTGTCCACTGACTAGGGTTGAGCGACTTTTACTTTTATAGGATCGGGTCGGGTTTCACGAAACCCGACTTTTTCAAAAGTCGGTTTGAGGGAAATCGGCCGATCCTATAAAAAAGTTGGGGTTGGGGTCGGCCGAAACTCGAAACCCAATGCAGTGCATTGGGTTTCCAATGGTTCCCAGGGTCTGAAGGAGAGGAAACTCTCCTTCAGGCCCTGGGATCCATATTTAAGTGTAAAATAAAGAATTAAAATAAAAAATATTGCTATACTCACCCTCGGACGCGCCCTGGTTCTCACCGGCAGCCTTCTTTCCTTAGAATCAGCGCGTTAAGGGCCTTAGATGACGTCGCGGCTTGTGATTGGTCGCGCGACCGCCCATGTGACCGCTCGCGCGACCAATCACAAGCCGCGACGTCACCGAAGGTCCTTCAAGCGCTGATTCTTAGGAAGGAAGGCTGCCGGAAAGAAGCAGGGCGCGTCCGAGGGTGAGTATATTCCTATTAGGTGATTGTGATTGGTCGCGCGATCGGTCAAATGGGCAGTCGTGTGACCAATCACAAGCCGCGACGTCATCTAAGGTCACTCACGCGCTGATTCTAAGGAAGGAAGGCTGCCGGTTAGTACCAGGAAGCGTCAGAGGGTGAGTATAGCAATATTTTTTATTTTAATTCTTTATTTTACACTTAAATATGGATTCCGATACCGATTTCCGATATTGCAAACATATCAGAACTCGGGATCGGAAATCCGATACCAGATCAGAAGATCACCGACCTCATGGCCGAGTTTCATGAAACCCGACTTTGCCAAAAGTCGGCGACTTCTGAAAATGGCCGACCCGTTTCGCTCAACCCTACCACTGACACTTTGAGAGAACTTAAGGCCAAAACAACAGAAACCACAGCCCTATACAAAAGACAGCTTCATATGATGCTCTGCCAATCCAAAATGACCAAAATAGCAACACTGCACAGTCTATCTCAGCTCTGTACTACACACTACACAACCAGTTAGTATATTGACAGATATTACAGATAACAATTATCATCGTATTACTCTATTATTCAACTCTCATACGGACATAAACAGATAAAACACAAAACTCACTGGTGATGTAGGTTCTTTGAACCGTGTTTGCAGCCTTTACCCAGAGATATGGACAGATCCAAAAGAGATTGCAAGTGCAAAACAGAGTGTAAGAATACAATTTCTCACCTTGCTGCAGCTGTGTTTTGCATGTTAAATCTCCCAGGAAAGCTCCAACATATGGATTCCGAATAGGCTGGTTACCACGGCCCCACGTTGGGCGCCAAAACTGTTGTAGCTGTTTGCGTTCTGACCCAATGTCAGACATGCCAGATCACCAGTGAGACCAAATTGTGGAATTACGCCCTTCATTGACAAGCGCACTTGGAAAAAAGGAAGATGCACACAGATTGTGAGCAAAGTCACTTTTATCTGATATAAGAAGCAAGAGGCAGTATTTTATACCATTTACAACAAATGTAACTCATGTAGCCCCCCTTTTTACCCCGGGTCATGCTGACCTTTATTTCCCACATACCCAAAACATGCTGTTTGCTGACTATTGAAAACATGTAAGATAAGAAGTATAAAATCCTTGAATCGTAGACTACAAAACTACTGCATCATAAGAACAAATTCTAAACACATTCTAGCAATTAAAGGGAAAAGGCAATTAAAGGCAAAACATTAACCTCTCTATATCACATGAACTGTGCGCTTGAGATCTCCCCAGAGTGGCTCAATGATATTGGGGTCAGGAGACTGAGATGGCCACTCCAGATTTTTCACTTTGTTCTGCTGTAGCCAAAGACAGGTCGACTTGGCCTTGTGTTTTGGATCGTTGTTCTGTTGGAACGTCCAAGTACATCCCATGCTCAGTTTCCGGGCTGATGACTGCAAATTTGCCTGCAGTATTTGCTGATAACGTGCTGCATTCATCTTTCCTTCAACTTTTACCAAGTTTCCTGTGCCTTTGAAGCTCACACATCCCCAAAACATCAGTGATCCATCTCCATGCTTTACAGTAGGAATGGTGTTCCTTTCTTCATAGGCCTTGTTGACCTCTCTCCATGTGTAACGTTTATAGTTGTGGCTAAAAAGTTCAATTTCGGTCTCATCACTTGAAAATTACATTGTTCCAGAAGTTTTGAGGCTTGTCGCTGTGCCGTTTTGCATATTGCAGGTGAGATACTTTGTGACGTTTGTGCAGTAATGGCTTTCTTCTGGCGACTCGAACATGCAGCCCAGTTTTCTTCAAGTGCCTCCTTATTGTGCATCTTGAAACAGCCAGACCACTAGTTTTCAGACAGTTCAGTATTTCAGATGATGTTATTTGTGGGTTTTTCTTTGCATCCCAACCAATTTTTCTGGCAGTTGTGAATGACATTTTTGTTGGTCTTCCTGACTGTGGTTTTGTTTTTACAGAGCCCCTGATTGTTAGAATCTGTTTAGTTTATGACTATCTGCCATTTTCTTGTGGAGTTCTGGCTGCTGGTCTTTTTCCTCCTGTGCTGGGTTTGCCTTGGGTCAGGTGTTTGTTTCACTCTTTATTAACAAGCACCTGACTCCCAGTCCTTGCAGGACAACAGTGTTTATCTGCTTGAGCTCTAGCTTGGTGCTTTGCTTGGTCTTCTGTGTGTGTTATTTGTGCAGTGCTGGTACCTCTGGTTCTGCTAGCGTTAGTTTCTGTTTTCTATTGTTTTCTGCAGCCTTCTCTTTGTTTTCTATTAGGAAGTGACCCATTTTTGTACCCAGTCCTTAGTTCTTTTAGGCAAACCCTTCCCCTTATCTATAGATCTTCGCTTGAGATTAACCTAGGATCGTCGGTGGGTCTATTCGCAAGGAATGGGTCGCCCACTCCATCGTAGGGTTTCAGCCTATTCATAGTGCAGGGTCAGTTTTCTCCATTCTACCTTAGTCCTGTGTTGCAGATCCAAAACAGTTTGTCCAGCCAGAAAGAAGTAAAAAAAAAAGAAAACCTTCCCGGATTTCTGCTATTTGAACAGTGTTCAAGATCTTGCTCAGCGTCTGCAAGGGTAAACGTTGGAAGTTGCCAGCTTACAACATCACGTGAGTAATTGCCCTGGAATCTGCTCTGAAAAATCTAAGATGGGTTTGCCTGAATGTTTTTCTGGTAAATGGCAGGAATTTTTTACGTTTAAAAATGCATGTTTATTTTCGGCTTAGACCCAGGTCTTCAGGGGCTCAATTACAGCGTGTGGGGATTATTATGTCGTTATTGCGAGGTGAGCCGCAAGTTTGGGCATTTTCATTGCGTCCGGATGACCCTTGTTTGATGTCAGTAGAAGCGTTTTTTTTCTGCTATGGGGGTATTATATGATGATCCTGATCGGGTCACTACAGCTGAGGCAGAACTCAGATGGCTGAAACAGGGTTCTGGCGACGCTGAGAGATATTGTACCCAGTTCAGACGATGGTCTGCAGAGGTCAGCTGGAATGATCCATCACTCAAGAGTCAGTTTTTAGCAGGTTTGAATGACAGGGTTAAAGATTTGCTCATTGCATATCCTGCACCTGCTACGCTTGAGGCTGCTATGCAATTAGTTATCCAGGTGAATAGAAGATTGAGAGGTAGACAGAAAGAGGAGAAGGTTTAAATTTTGCTGGACCATGTGGTTCTCTAAGATCGATCTCCGTGGGCATATAATTTGCTGCAGGTTAAAAAAGGCAATGAATGGAAGACAGCCTTTAATACCCCAGAAGGTCAATTTGAGTGTATAGTTATGCCTTTCGGCCTTACAAATGCTCCGGCGTTCTTTCAAAATTTCATTAACGTCATCCTGAGGCCGTTGATCGGTAGGAGTGTGATTGTTTATTTGGATGATATTTTGATCTATTCGCCCAATCTGGAGTCGAATTGGCAGAGAGTCCGTGAGGTTCTGCAGATTCTGAGAGAATACACACTCTTTGCTTAACTGGAGAAATGCGAGTTTGCGGTACCGAAAATTAGTTTTTTGGGGAACTTTGTTCCAGTGATGGTTTTGAGATGGACCTGGTGAAGGTTCAGGTGGTATTGGAGTGGCCTATACCTGAATGCTTGAAGTCGATTCAGAGATTTTTGGGGTTTGCTAATTATTATAGAAAATTAATAAAGAATTTTTCTGTTATGGCAAAACCCCTTACTGATCTTACTAAGAAGGGTTCCAATACAGTCCAATGGTCCCCTCCTGAGGCTGTTAAAGTTTTTGCGCATCTCAAGGAGGGGTTTAGCTCTACTCCTGTTTTGATCCAGACAAATGAGACTAAGCCCTTTCTGGTAGAGGTGGACGCCTCATCAGTAGGAGTGGGGGCTGTTCTGTCCCAGGAGGGAGAGTATGGAATGCATCCCTGTGCTTTATTTTCTAAGAAATTTTCAGAGGCGGAGCTCAACTACGATGTTGGGAACCAAGAATTGCTGGCTATTAAGCTTGCGTTTGAGCATTGGCGACATTTTTTGGAAGGCGCTAGATATCCTATACAAGTCTTTACTGATCATAAGAACCTGATCTACCTGGATGCTGCTAAACATTTGAATGCCGGTCAAGCTAGGTGGGTATTGTTTTTTTCCCGGTTCCATTTCTCTGTGGCATATATCCCTGGGACAAAAATATTAAAGCTGATGCTTTGTCTCGAAGTTTCTCCCCAGCGGTTAATACTGAAAAGGAAGAATCTATTCTGCAGAGAGGGGTGGTCGTGGCAGCATTAGGTTCTGATTTGGAAAATAGCATTCTTAAAGCCCAGGATGCGGCACCAACTAACACTCCGTATGGGAAATTATTTGTGCCTAAAGCCCTGAGGAGAGCTTTGCTTACAGAATGTCATGATTCTTGTTTGGTGGGTCATCCAGGGATTGCCGAAACAAGAAAGTTGAACAGTCAGAGTTTCTGGTTGCCGGGATGGCTAAGAGAAATTGTCAAGTCTGTGCATCAGTGTACCGTGTGCGCTTGGTCTAAGGCTTCTCATGCTCCGGCAGCAGGGTTGCTTTGCCCGTTAGAGGTTCCTAGTTCTCCATGGACGCATCTTGCAATGGATTTTATCACTGACCTGCCGGTCTCTGAGGGTTTTTCTGTTATCTGGGTCGTTGTGGACCGGTTGAGTAAGATGTGTCATCTGGTCCCGTTCAATAAATTACCCTGCGTTAAGACACTTGCCAGGGCATTTGTGAAAGAGATTGTCAGACTCCCTGGTGTTCCCACGGACATTGTCTCCGATAGGGGACCACAGTTTTAGATTTTGGCATGCCTTTTGTAACAGACTTAAGGTTCATTTGTCATTTTCGTCGGGCTATCATCAGCAGTCCAATGGATAGACCGGGAGTAAGAACCAGGACGTTGAGCAGTTTTTGAGATGTTTTGTAGGGGACAATCAGGAGATGTGGTCGGAATATCTACCATTAGCTGAGTTTGCTCTCAATCATATGTCTTCTTCAGCTGGGTGTTCTCCTTTCTTTTGTTGTACTGGGAAGAATCCATCTTTCGGTCCTTTTTCTAGGATTGGGGCAGCGGTCCCTGATGAGGAGCGTTTTTCTGGAAATTTGGAAAGGGTTTGGACCTGTGTGCGCCATAATCTTAAACAGGCCAATAGGAGGTCTAAGACATTTTTTGACAAGAGTAGAAGGGAGGCGAGGTTTGTTGTTGGGGGCATGGTTTGGTTGTCCTCTAGGAATCTGCGTTTGAAGATCCCTTCTAAAAAGTTGGGGCCGAAGTTTGTAGGACCTTTCAGAGTGGTTCACATTGTCAATTCGGCAGCGGTGAGATTAGACATTTCTTCGTCCTGGAAAATTAATTCAGTTTTTCATGTATTTTTGCTGAAAAAGGTTGACACGCTAGATAAGGTGGCTATGCCGTCTGCTCCTGCTCCTCCAATTGATGAGGACTGTGAGTTTGAGATTTCACGCATTCTTGATTCCAGGTGGCAAAGAGGAGGGTTACAGTATCTTGTGTCCTGGAAGGGTTGCGGGGACAATTCCTGGGTGAAAGCTGTGGACGTCTCAGCCTCAAGGTTAATTAAATAGATACAGAGAATACAGGCTAAGGGAGCGCCAGGCTGGCGGTCAGGGGAGATTTTGATTGAGAAAGGTCCGATGCAGCTCCTGCCGGGTGCCTCAGGAGAGGAATAAACAGTGAGTTGCAGGATACACATGGGAGCGCACAGGACACAGATGAAAGGATTAAAAGTTTCTTTGTTTATTGAAATCCACAACGCGTTTCGGCAGAACAGCATTGTCTTCATCAGGTGGCAGTAAGACGGAGCTGTTCCGTCGAAACGCGTTGTGGATTGCAATAAACAAAAAAACTTTTAATCCTTTCATATGTGTCCTGTGCGCTCCCATGTGACCGGAGTATCCTGCAACTCAAGGTTAATTAAGGCTTTTCACATGAGATGTCGAATAAGGCTCGGCATAGAGGTTTCTGCAGCCTTCTCTGTGTTTTCTACTAGAAGGTGACCTGTTTTTGTACCCAGTCCTTATTTCTTTAAGGATACCCCTTCCCCTTATCTATAGGTCTTGACTTGAGATTAACCTAGGATCATCGGTGGGTCTATTCGCAAGGAATGGGTCGCCCACGCCATCGTAAAGTTTCAGCCTAGTCATAGTGCAGGGTCAGTTTTCCCCCTTCTACCTTAGTTTGTGTTGCAGATCCGTAACAGTTTCCATCTCGTTGTAATGTCCCCCAACCTGGTCCCCATCTTGTAGTAATGTTGCCCATCCTGGTCCCCATCTTGTAGTAATGTCCGCATCCTGTAGTGATATCCACAATCCTGGTTCCCATCTTGAAGCAATGTCCCCAACCTGGTTCCCATCTTGTAGTAATTTCCTCATCCAGGTTCTCATCTTGTAGTAATGTCCTCATCCTTGTCTCCATCATGTAGTAACGTCCCGCTTCTAGGTCCCCAACTTGTAGTAATGTCCCCATCCAGGTCTCCTTCTTGTAGCAATATCCGCCATCCTGGTCTACATCCTTTACTAATGTCATCCATTGCGCCGTCCTTTACGTGCACATTAAAAAAAAGATCCTTCTCATCTTATATCGGCCAAAACTGCTGACAGGTTCACTGAATGCTTTTCGTAATTCAATAGTACACATGAAAATAAGCAACTTTGTAATACATCTTATCTGGGAAATTGGCATCTTTCTCCTCCTGAACTGATCATTCATTCTCAAATCATGGGGAAAATCTATAAAATCTGTATTCAGTGAATACTGATGTTCCTATTGCTGAGCTCGGAGATGACACTTGGTGCTCCTAACACTCTGAAGAAGGGGGAAGAGCTAGAGGCCGCCACCGACATTCTACTGCAAGTTCCAGAAAACATTATGAGCTCCAACTGTCATCTCCTATCTCCGTAATGGGAGAATCTGTTTTCACTGAAGATAGATTTTACTGGTAAACTGAGAAGATTGAGAATGAGGAAGAAGAAAAGATCAGATTTTCCAAATAAGATACTTTACAAATTTTCTGATTTTCATGTGTACTATTGATTTACGAAAAAATGTTAAAACAAAGGTCACTCTATCACAAAGATTATATAAAATGAACCCATCTTATTTTTTTAAAAAAATTGCTGTGTACAGGGTTATGTAGATAATTGGAGTCCCATTGCAAACCCTGTTGGATTTTTTTGCGACTTGTCGCAGTACCCTAAGGAACCCATTACTCATGTTGTGGTGAAGAAATGGCACTTAGCGATCTTTGGCCACATGACCTATTTCTAGGCCAAAATCACCATCTAGCTCCAGCATAAATGTGATCAGAGTCATATTTTGCATGGCCCCCTGACTGCCATTCCTACCCTTTGCGTATACGATGCCATTTCACATTGGCCATACCACCATGCTGCTTTGGCCTTCATTCACTGCTTAGATTTCAGTCATTCTAATATGCCAAGGAGACCTGGATCCATCACATACCACCAATGGTTATATGGCGTCTACTGTACCCACTGTAATATAATGCGAGTGTAATGTCTTAAAGGGATTGTCCGGGGGAAAATAAGCTGTTACTTATCTGCGGGATAGGAGATGACTTGTTCTCTTGTTGGGTGTCTGATATTGGGGACCCCCACCGATCGTCAGATTAGGACTATTATCCCTGTTACATAGGGATGCTGCAGGTCAGACGTCCAACCACTGCTCCATTTATTCTGCTGGTAAAAGCCAAGGGAAGTGCTCTGTGCCCCATAAAGAATGAATGGAGCAGCCGTCGTACATGCGCATTGTCCATTCCAACAAATATAAGTGCCCCCCCTTCTGCTGATCAGATCCCAGCAGTTGGTCATTCACCAATTAACAAGTTGTCACCTATTCTGTGGACTAATTATGTCTCGTCTCACCGGATAACACCTTTAAAGTGAATCAGTTTTTGGTATGAGAACAGCATGATGTAGGGGCAGAGACCCTGATTCTAGCGATGTATCACTTACTGAATTGTTTGCTGTCATTTTAATAAAATCCCTGTTTTCTCTGCTGCAGATCAAGCAGTGCTTTTAATGCTGAGCTCTTTATAACCCCCCACACCAGTGATTGGCAGATTGTTGATAGTGTACACTGTGCATAGCCAGAAAGCTGACAATCAGTGGTGAGAGCGGGGTTATACAGAGCTCGTGACTATGAAGCTTGTTTTTGGGCATGATGAGTTTTATTATTGAATGACACTATTCATTTTACTGTACAATGTACTGTTAACAGGAATAAAATTCCAAGTGAGGAGTAAGGCTATGTGCACATGTTACCAATTTCCTACGGATCTGCAGCGTTTTTTCCTGCTCAGAAACACTACAGATCCACAAGTGATTTACAGTACAATGTAAATCAATGGCAAAAAAATGCTGTGCTAATGGTGCGGAAAAATCTGCACAGAAAATGCAGCGGATTCAAAGAAGGAGCATGTCATTTCTTTTGGCAGATATGCAGCATTTCTGCACCCATTCCATAACAGAAATCCGCAGGGTTAAAAACGCATGAAATCCGCACAGAATTGGCAGTAAATCCAAAAACAAAAACACACAAAATCCGCAAAAAAAAACACGCAGATTTTGACCTGCATTTTCTGGAAAGAGATGCAGAATCCGCACAGAAAATTCCACAGGCAAATCCGCAACGTGTGCACATACCCTAATGGTGAAAAATTTGCAATTTCATTTTTGTACATCATTCATTGCGTGGTAGAAATCACCCTAAGGCCTTTCCCACATGTTCAGATAATTCCGGTACCGGAAAAATCGGTACCGGAGTTATCCGTGTCCGTGTGTCCATGCGCTCACATGGCACATCAGTGTGGCACATGTGCGGCAGCCGTGTGCTGCCCGTGTGCCAACTGGGTATCACACGCACCGTGCAGGAGACAGCGCTAGAGTTAAGCGCTGTCCCCTGCTTTGGGTGCTGAATCCAGAATTCATTCCTTCTTCCCAGCAGCGTTCGCTGGAGAGAAGGAATGAAAAATCATTGTTTTTTTTGTTTTTTTTGTGTTTAAAATAAAGTTCCTGGTAATCTCCCCCCTCCCACCGCCCGCCCACTGGCATTAAAATACTTACCCAGCTCCCTCGGCGCTTCCTCTCAGCTTCGCTGCTTGTCCTGTATGAGCAGTCACGTGGTTCCGCACATTACAGTGATGAATATGTGGTTCCACCCCTATGGGAGGTGGAGCCGCATATTCATCACTGTAATAAGCGGCACCACGTGACCGCTCATACAGGAATTGCTGTGACGCTGAGAGGAAGCTTCGAGGGAGCCGGGTAAGTATTTTAATGCCAGCGGGCGGGCGCACAGGGGGTGGGAGGGGGGAGCTTACCGGGAACTTTATTTTAAACACAAAAAAATAAAAAAACAATGATTTTTCATTCCTTCTCTCCAGCGAACGCTGCTGGAGAGAAGAAATGAATGGGGCTTCAGCACCACAAGCTGGGGAACAGCGCTTACTGTAGCGCTGTCTCCTGCATGGCACATGGACTGCACACGGACAGCATCCGTGTGCGGTACGTGTTTTACACTGACCCATTGACTTTAATGGGTCCGTGTGATACTTGCGCTCTCACAAACACTGACATGTCTCCGTGTTTTTCAAGCGGACACACGGTCCGTGAAAACACGCTGACATGTGCGGAGACACATTGATTTTAATGTGTCTACGTGAGTCAGTGTCTCCGGTACGTGAGGAAACTGTCACCTCACGTACCGGAGCCACTGACGTGTGAAACCGGCCTAAAATATGATTCTCCAGGTAAGTACTATTATGACGATATCAGTATTCATTTATTTTTTTATTTATGTGGTGAAAAAAAATTCAGAAGTTTGGAAAAAAATTATTATTTTTTCACCGCCATTTTTCGAGATCTGTAATGTTTTGTCAGTGAAGCTGTAAGAGGTTTTTTTTTTTTGAGTGATGAGCTGACATTTTCATTGATACGATCTTGAGATCCATAAGATTTTTGTATTCATTTTTATTGGATTTTTTTTAGGGTGGTATGCAATTATGGCATTATGATTTTTTTCTTGGTACAGTGTTTACCCACTGTGCAGACACGGGGGTCAGCGGATACTCTAGTCCGCATGGACCAGGGCTCATCCCACCGAACGCCAGCTCTCCTTTTTACCGTGTGCGTAATACTGCTCAGACAACACAGGGTGAGGGTAAGACAGTGTGACAATACTGTACTGAACCACAAATAACTTATAGAAGAGTCTTAGATAAATACCCAAGATGGTGCAAAATTACATAGTCTCACCCTTCCACTGAGTCACCGGGATAAGAGCAGCTGTGACTTCAGAGCTTCCAGGTCTGACTACCCCCACCAGTGGAACACAGAGAGGAGGTAACGCCAAGCTTAGGAAGCTGACAAGCTGACAAGCTGACAGTCAATTGAGGTACAAGGTCAGGTGAACAGAGAGTCACATCCTGGCTTCTCCGAACATCTCAATGGAGCCAGGTGACCGGTGGGTCCAAATCCTGACCTGCCCAAACGTATTCATGGGGCTTAGGTGACCGGTGGGTCCAATCCTGACCTGCCTAAATGTATTCATGGGTTCATTGATGGCAAATGGAGCAGATCCATATTCTTTTAGCCAGGGCCGTGGTTCCCTACGCTGGCATCCTGTAGAATATGAAATCTGTATCCCTTGTGATGGAGCCATGATCTGGCAGCTGTCCTGCAGAGTGTTCCTGCTGTGGTTTCGTTAAGAGTCTCTGGTTCTTTGGATATCTGGATCTCATGGATGTCTTGAATGTTTGAATAGGTATAGAGGCATATCGTATGTATATATTGTTCACAATTGTTCTTCAAGCCATCATTCCCAGATCAAGGGGAAGGTGTGATGAGATTAACTCACATTTTTTGATTATTTATAGTTTATCCTTCAATGTTTGCAAGTCAGCAAACTGCATAGCCTGCTATAATGTGTAATCAACATATTAGTAAACATCATTGTTCAGTGACCTTGCATCCCTGTTTTGCAAAGTACAATAAATTGTAAAAGCTGATATAAGGGGTAAATAACAACCATTCATTAATTCACAAATATCAATTCAACCTACAAGAAGAGTCAATATAAAGATAACAGTCTATGTCTCCTGGTTAACTGAAAATAGGATAATCTAATATATAAAGCTGAATGTGTGTGTGCATGTATGTACAGTATGCATGTATGTGTGTATGCCCGGGATTGACATCTGCACCGTCGCAGCTACAACGACAAAATTTTGCACAGTCACACGTCTGGACCCCGAGAGCGTCATAGGCATGTTGTGAGGTGAAATTTTAACTCCGCACGTTCCAATTCACCAAACAATTTCCCCCCTAGCTACATAATGGGGAAAAAGTGAATGGAAAAGTGTTGGAGGCAAATTGACAGCTGCCAGATGTGAACAAAGGGGACTTAAAGAATGAGAGCGATGGCGCCAAAGAGTATATACCGTACAGTTGCTAAGGTGGGGCCCCGACATGGGATACTCACCACACACGTGGATATGAACTGTGATGCAGTGATCCCTGTAACAGATAGGGGGCACTGCATAGTCTCCCCAGTATGCGCACAGAGGTGTATTGAGGCCGTGAGAGTGCATGGGAATCACAGGCATGACTGAGATGATGTGACAAAGTCCAGCATTGTGGTGAATGGCTGATATATGTGTCGCAGAGGAGGGGACTCTGCGCTGCCAGCCTGAAGCGATATAGTGTTCTGGGACCTGTAGTCCTATAGTTATAGTGTTGTTTAATAGTCATGGGAGGTTTGGCAGGGCTAGTTATGTGAGATGGGCAGGACAAACTAGCCCCACGCCCACACTCCCACCCAGGGGAGTGGTTTAGGGGTATATAATGTGACCAGGGTGTGGTTCACATGGCCCTGTGTATGTTCCTGTGTTGGAAGACCTGGGAGTAGGCTTTCTGAAAAGCACATGCTGGTGTGGGAGGTCCTGGAAGTAGGACTGGATCCCTGAGCAGCGCACAGTGTGGGAGGTCCTGGGAGTAGGAATGGATCCCTGAACAGCACGAGGTGAGGACAAGGATCTGCAGAGCCAGTGACAGCTACTGTTGGGGAAGCTACCGTCCTTCGGTGGGTCTGGACTGACTAAGATATGCCACATAGGCAAGTTGGTGATTCCCATGAGGCAGCTTTCCCGGAAGACCAGGACTGACAAGGAGTCAGCAGGTGGAGCAGGAGCTCCCGTCAGGTACCGATACAAACTGGTGGTGCTTGTGTTGATAAGAACTGTGGTAACCCAAGTCAACTGGTCAAAGGTGGACCAGCGTGTTTAGTTACCGCAAACTAAGAATCTGAGACTTGATGTGTTGTCCTGGTCCAGTGTGTTAATGGACTGCTTATGATGTGGTTTATGATACTTTAATAAACCAAATGGACTGTTTTGTTTAGAAAAACCGTGCCCGTGTACGTTAATCCCGTGCCAAGCGAGTAATCCCCTACCCGTTAGTAAGTGCAATCTTACAGAACACACACACAAAATTCGCCACACACTACCACGTGCTTGAACACATATATCACCCTCAGCACACATTTCACCACACATACACCAACCTCGCCACATAAAAGTCGAAACACAAAAGTCGCCACTCAAAACTCTCCACGCGCAAAATTCGCCACATGCAAAACTAGGTTCACGCAAAACTCGCCACACGTGCACAACTCGCCTCATGGAAAACTCGCCACACGCAAAACTTGCACACGTGGAAAAATTGCCACATGCACAAAAGTTGCAACACATGCAAAAGTTGCCTCACACAAAACTTGCACATATTCAAAACGCACCACACATAAAACTCGCCACACACAAAACTCGCCATGTGCAAACTTGCTGCACACAACTTGCTACACTAACCTGTCACATGCAACTCGACACACAAAATGTTGCTACACACATGTTGCCACGCAAAATTAATCTCACAAAAGTCGCTACATGCATGTTGCCACACACAACTCAACACACACAACTTGACACATGAAACTCGCCCTAAAACACACACAAGTCTGGTATTATCCTTCAAAAATAAAAATCTGATTAATAAGCAGACAAACTACAAGAGCAACAAATGTACCATATAGGAAATACGGCAGCTGTCAGTCACATGACCTGTCTATTATGTGTATGTGTGAGCTAATATATACTGCCAGGGGGGAGGGCTTCCAGTTGGCTGGGGATTTATCAGGCTGCCAATAGCAACCAGTCACAGCTCAGCTTCTATTTTGCTACAGTTAATTAATCTGAGCTCTGATTGGTTAATATAGGCAACAAAGGACATTCTCAGTATAACAAAGCTTGTGTGAGGTAATAGCATGTCAGTTAGGGTGTGTTGGTGGAAAGGCTGATGTCAGTCACATTACCTCTATGTGAGAGGATATAGAAACTGCCAGTTACAGACTATTTTTACCACAATAATGCCTTATAAGAAAAGGAATTCCATGGCACGAATGTTTCTGCTGGACTGTTTTCGAGCCAGCTGTTGACTATTGGAGATGGCAAGGCACCAGTAAACTCAACCACTGGGCAGATCACCTTCCCAAGCAACTTTTGTTGCATTGTGACTTCCGTTGAGGAGTTGAAAGCAAAGGTTTTTCCAAACATTCAACTCCACTTCAAAAATTCTGGCTGGCTAAGTGAAAGGGCTATTCTAGCTCCCAAAAATGACAGCGTCAACAAGATCCATCTTCAAATTCTAAACCTCCTTCCAGGTTTGTGCACAGCCTACAAGTCAGTGGATACAGTAATAGACCCTGCTCAAGCATTATTTTATCCAACTGAGTTCCTCAATTCCTTGGAGCCACAAGGACTTCCTCCTCACAACCTCTTTCTAAAACCTGGAGCACCTATTCTGCTATTGAGAAATTTGGATCCACCAAAGCTGTGTAATGGAACAAGGCTCTTGATTAAGAACCTGTTTCCACATGTAATTGAGGCAACCATTTTGACAGGATGTGCCACAGGAGAAGATGTTTTCATTCCAACAATTCATCTCATTCCATCTGATTTACCTTTTGATTTTAAACACCTCCAGTTTCCTGTTCGACTGGCATTTGCTATGTCCATCAACAAGGCTCAGGGACAGTCCTTGAAAGTAGTTGGAATCGATTTACAATCTCTATGCTTTTCTCATGGTTAACTTTATGTGGCCTGTTCAAGAGTTGGAACAGCCAAAAATCTGTTTGTCTTTGCACCTGAAGGAAAAACTAAGAATGTTGTTTATCAAAAGGCTCTCGAATAAGTAGTAGATTACTTCACATTACTTGGCCAATTTAGTTAAATCTGTGTGGAATATCTCTGGTGTTGAAATATATGTTGTGAAATGCTTCTATTAGCTTAGTTTTTGCCTTTTAATAATTACATTTCTATCTATTTGTTTTGTGGTTTTAGTGTGCAGAATACATTTTTGTTAACACATTCTATTTTGCTAACAGCAGTTATTAACCCTGGCGAAGCCAGGTAGTACAACTAGTTAAGAATAAACGCTGTGTCGCCACACCCATCAAGTTATTTCATTTTATATTTCAATAGGCCAAACTTTTTCAGATGTAGCGAAAACCAAATATTTTTAAAAATATTTCTTTATTTTTGTTGGGGGAAAAGATGGTGATATATATTTTTATATTTTTTCTTGTATTTTTTAAAACTTTTTTTTTTTACTTTATTTTTTAGTCCTCTCAGGCAACCTGTAATCGTCTGGTCACCTATACTACATAGTAACATAGTTAGTAAGGCCGAAAAAAGACATTTGTCCATCCAGTTCAGCCTATATTCCATCATAATAAATCCCCAGATCTACGTCCTTCTACAGAACCTAATAATTGTATGATACAATATTGTTCTGCTCCAGGAAGACATCCAGGCCTCTCTTGAACCCCTCGACTGAGTTCGCCATCACCACCTCCTCAGGCAAGCAATTCCAGATTCTCACTGCCCTAACAGTAAAGAATCCTCTTCTATGTTGGTGGAAAAACCTTCTCTCCTCCAGACGCAAAGAATGCCCCCTTGTGCCCGTCACCTTCCTTGGTATAAACAGATCCTCAGCGAGATATTTGTATTGTCCCCTTATATACTTATACATGGTTATTAGATCGCCCCTCAGTCGTCTTTTTTCTAGACTAAATAATCCTAATTTCGCTAATCTATCTGGGTATTGTAGTTCTCCCATCCCCTTTATTAATTTTGTTGCCCTCCTTTGTACTCTCTCTAGTTCCATTATATCCTTCATGAGCACCGGTGCCCAAAACTGGACACAGTACTCCATGTGCGGTCTAACTAGGGATTTGTACAGAGGCAGTATAATGCTCTCATCATGTGTATCCAGACCTCTTTTAATGCACCCCATGATCCTGTTTGCCTTGGCAGCTGCTGCCTGGCACTGGCTGCTCCAGGTAAGTTTATCATTAACTAGGATCCCCAAGTCCTTCTCCCTGTCAGATTTACCCAGTGGTTTCCCATTCAGTGTGTAATGGTGATATTGATTCCTTCTTCCCATGTGTATAACCTTACATTTATCATTGTTAAACCTCATCTGCCACCTTTCAGCCCAAGTTTCCAACTTATCCAGATCCATCTGTAGCAGAATACTATCTTCTCTTGTATTAACTGCTTTACATAGTTTTGTATCATCTGCAAATATCGATATTTTACTGTGTAAACCTTCTACCAGATCATTAATGAATATGTTGAAGAGAACAGGTCCCAATACTGACCCCTGCGGTACCCCACTGGTCACAGCGACCCAGTTAGAGACTATACCATTTATAACCACCCTCTGCTTTCTATCACTAAGCCAGTTACTAACCCATTTACACACAATTTCCCCCAGACCAAGCATTCTCATTTTGTGTACCAACCTCTTGTGCGGCACGGTATCAAACGCTTTGGAAAAATCGAGATATACCACGTCCAATGACTCACCGTGGTCCAGCCTATAGCTTACCTCTTCATAAAAACTGATTAGATTGGTTTGACAGGAGCGATTTCTCATAAACCCATGCTGATATGGAGTTAAACAGTTATTCTCATTGAGATAATCCAGAATAACATCCCTCAGAAACCCTTCAAATATTTTACCAACAATAGAGGTTAGACTTACTGGCCTATAATTTCCAGGTTCACTTTTAGAGCCCTTTTTGAATATTGGCACCACATTTGCTATGCGCCAGTCCTGCGGAACAGATCCTGTCGCTATAGAGTCCCTAAAAATAAGAAATAATGGTTTATCTATTACATTACTTAGTTCCCTTAGTACTCGTGGGTGTATGCCATCCGGACCCGGAGATTTATCTATTTTAATCTTATTTAGCCGATTTCGCACCTCTTCTTGGGTTAGATTGGTGACCCTTAATATAGGGTTTTCATTGTTTCTTGGGATTTCACCTAGCATTTCATTTTCCACCGTGAATACCGTGGAGAAGAAGGTGTTTAATATGTTAGCTTTTTCCTCGTCATCTACAACCATTCTTTCCTCACTATTTTTTAAGGGGCCTACATTTTCAGTTTTTATTCTTTTACTATTGATATAGTTGAAGAACAGCTTGGGATTAGTTTTACTCTCCTTAGCAATGTGCTTCTCTGTTTCCTTTTTGGCAGCTTTAATTAGTTTTTTAGATAAAGTATTTTTCTCCCTATAGTTTTTTAGAGCTTCAATGGTGCCATCCTGCTTTAGTAGTGCAAATGCTTTCTTTTTACTGTTAATTGCCTGTCTTACTTCTTTGTTTAGCCACATTGGGTTTTTCCTATTTCTAGTCCTTTTATTCCCACAAGGTATAAACCGCTTACAGTGCCTATTTAGGATGTTCTTAAACATTTCCCATTTATTATCTGTATTCTTATTTCTGAGGATATTGTCCCAGTCTACCAGATTAAGGGCATCTCTAAGCTGGTCAAACTTTGCTTTCCTAAAGCTCAGTGTTTTTGTGACTCCCTGACAAGTCCCCCTAGTGAAAGACAGGTGAAACTGTACAATATTGTGGTCGCTATTTCCTAGATGCCCAACCACCTGCAGATTTGTTATTCTGTCAGGTCTATTAGATAGTATTAGGTCTAAAAGTGCTGCTCCTCTGGTTGGATTCTGCACCAATTGTGAAAGATAATTTTTCTTGGTTATTAGCAGAAACCTGTTGGTTTCTATACATACAACTATACATTGCAATACCATCCTATTGCAGTATATAGTGTAAATTGTGGTTTCTTTAAAGCTCAGCATATGGAAGAGCTTTAGAGGGCAAAAATGGCAGCAATGGTGTCTTTCAACCCCCAGCTGTCGTAATATCTTATCACTAAATCGCTATCGCATCTCCGAGGCCAACAGTAGCCAGTGAGCGAGCCCGGCGTGTGACTTTAAGTTAATGTCTCTGTCAGACATTGATGCCGGCTAACTCAGCGCAAAGGGGTTAAAGGCATTTTTAGGAAAGTTGGGTCTCCATGCAGTTTGTTGTTAAAGAGCAACAACAAAACAACATGTGCTTTACCCACCCTCCAGACCTGAGTCTCTGTCACTCCTCCCAGTGTCTGTTACTATCTGCAGCACTAATTTCACGTCACAGTTCTGCAGCCAGTAATGAATTCAGTGGCTCCTACCATCTAAATGGGCAGTCACTGAACTCACTGATTTGCATGGCACCACAGTGTATAATGAAGGTGCTAGGGACTGCTAAGGGGTTAAAGTAAAGTCTGGGATGATTGTAATGTTTTCAATTTGAGGATGCAGGTCAAGGATTGGTGTAGAAGGGTAGTGGGAGGGGCAAGTAGGGGTATAAAAGTGTCGGGGTCATCACGACAATACCCTTCATTCACCAGTCATCCCAAATTAGACTATGAGCATTGGTACCGGGTAAGAATGAGTCAGACAAAGAGCTGGTTCAATCTCAGTGCATGCTCGTGCTTCTACAAGTATTAGCAATGGTCACAGCAACTGAACTTTATTTCCTGATACACAGCATTATGTAGTGTATTAGGGGAAGGCGTGCAATAGGCGGGGTTAGGCGGCGTTTAAGCAATATATGTCTAGTATCCGGTCTTTCTGGTTAGTCCTGACGTCATCTGGTGGATCCTCCTCTCTCCACGTATCTCAGGTTTCGACTTCAGCAGAAACGATACTTAGCTTCTCAGAAACTAGATCAATAAACCTATAAATAGGGCACCGGAGATAAAGAGCTCCGCCATAATAACTAATATAGTAACCCAAAAGAGAAATGGACACAATGAGCTAAAATATAACAATTTTTATTATATATGAATATTAAACAATGAAGAGAGGTAAAAAAACTTATTAACAAAATGCACAAAAAAAAAATTAAAATAAGAGAGGCGACACTAGTGCCGCACACGGAGCAAATGATGTACTATAGGAGCAACACAAAGACTAAAATTATAAGTAGTTCTACTGATACCACATAACCAATATAAATATAAATATAAGACAGTCCTCACTAAAAATCATGTATAATGCATAAATGCAGATAGAAAAAGGACCGGCTAGTAAATAAAGTATATAAATATATGGCAAAAGAGATAATGTATAGTATGCGTGCTCTCTGAGATATTAATGCAGGACGATATACACTATGATGTGCAAAGAGTAAACAGGGATAAAGTGCCTAGTGCAAGATATATATATATATATTCAGAGGTAATCCATACCATAGGAAGAGTGGCAGAATGTGCAATACGGCAAAAAATAAGCCAAAATTAAGCCAAGCTCAAGTGGACGATATGCACTATGATATGCAAAGAGTAAGCAGGGATAAAGTGCCTAGTGCAGAGTATACCTGAAGTATCTGAAAAGTACAATGCATAGATAGGGTACCGACCTGGATCCGTGTGCGGGAGAGGGAGCCGCACACGGATCCAGGTCGGTACCCTATCTATGCATTGTACTTTTCAGATACTTCAGGTATACTCTGCACTAGGCACTTTATCCCTGCTTACTCTTTGCATATCATAGTGCATATCGTCCACTTGAGCTTGGCTTAATTTTGGCTTATTTTTTGCCGTATTGCACATTCTGCCACTCTTCCTATGGTATGGATTACCTCTGAATATATATATATATATATATCTTGCACTAGGCACTTTATCCCTGTTTACTCTTTGCACATCATAGTGTATATCGTCCTGCATTAATATCTCAGAGAGCACGCATACTATACATTATCTCTTTTGCCATATATTTATATACTTTATTTACTAGCCGGTCCTTTTTCTATCTGCATTTATGCATTATACATGATTTTTAGTGAGGACTGTCTTATATTTATATTTATATTGGTTATGTGGTATCAGTAGAACTACTTATAATTTTAGTCTTTGTGTTGCTCCTATAGTACATCATTTGCTCCGTGTGCGGCACTAGTGTCGCCTCTCTTATTTTAATTTTTTTTTTGTGCATTTTGTTAATAAGTTTTTTTACCTCTCTTCATTGTTTAATATTCATATATAATAAAAATTGTTATATTTTAGCTCATTGTGTCCATTTCTCTTTTGGGTTACTTCTCAGAAACTAGGGCATAGGTGAATACTGGCAGCCATTTTAAATGCAGTTACATTTGCATCAGCAAGCAAAGGGGAAAACTTATTGTTTCACAGCATAAGAATATAAAAGTACAAAAAGTGTATAAAGATATATCTTTTCACCTTGACAATCCCCTCTAAACACTAAGTTTTTCCCTAAAAAGAAAGATCCTTCGAGACTATCCATGTGATGGGGAAAAGGGAGGTGGATTTCTTCATCCAGACACCTCAGAAGCTCTCCCCTTGCGAGAGGCCTCCAGGCAGCTGAACCCTTCACTAGCCTCACATAGAGTTCTCCTGCTGTCCCTAGAGTAAGTCTCTTAGCTTCATCTGAGAGTAGGGGGTATTGTCTAATTTCTTGAGGGGGACGTACTTAGGGATCTCCCCTGGATCAGTGCCATCATACTATAGTGGGTATGACACATACCACCCTGTGCTGCTGTTAAGTAGTCCAGTACTACAGTGTATTGATTAGTGACTATGATAAGTTGGTTTTGGACAGCGACAGTAGTATTAAGTATATCCAATATATCCCAAATTTGATCATCTGGATAATCTGTGGCCCTAACCAATTTATCCCACATTTGTGTAGCTGACAATTTTATTGGCTATACCCATCTGTACTACTAATCTTTCATGATATTGTACTAACTTATTATTCAAGGATGTTGGAGAATTTAGGCTGTCCCATGCGGTTACCAATATTATTAAATGGAAATACGAAAAACTAAAACATTATGTCCCCTTATTTGCTACTAGTCTGTTTGACCAGCTTGCAGTGCGATACGTGGATCCACGTCGGCCTTCCTTCCAGCTTTACTGACATAGGAGTAATGAGGAGGACTTGGTAGGGACTGTCATACAAGAGTTCTAGTCCGTGTTTTCTGACATAGCTTTTCACGACCATAAAACCACCAGGCTTCAAATTGTGACAAGTGTCGATTTCTGCTGAATCTGGAAGGGAAGAAAAAGACTAAAGCATAGATATTAGCAACATTTTTACTAAGCTGAATAACATATTGAACAGCACGGTCAGTTTCTTCTGATAACTACTGAGACTGGAAATTTGCAACTGAGGGCCTAGCACCAAATAATATCTCATATGGGGACAGGCCATATTTTGCAGTAGGGGTAGGACGAATATGGTACAGTACAATGGGTAGGAGCTCTGGCCATGGAGCCGTAGTCTCCTGCATCATTTTGGTCAATTGTCCCTTCAGTGTGCCGTTCAGCCTCTTAACTTTGCCACTAGATTGTGGATGGTACAGAGTATGGAGGGCTACAGTGGATCCAAGCATTGTCAGAACCTCCTGATACACATGAAAAGAAAAGGCCGGACCTTGGTCACTTTCAACAACTTCTGGAACCCCATATCTGCATATAACTTCCATCACCAGTTTCTTTGCTGTGGTCTTTGCAGTCATGTTGGTAACGGGGAATGCTTCTGGCCAACTGGAGAACATGTTGACAACCATCAGACAATATTCATACCTTCCAGACTTAGGCAACGTGATGTGGTCCACCTGGAGCCTTTGGAAAGGATAGTCGGGCTTAGCAAGGTGCTTCGGGGGGTACACGTTGAAGTTGACCGGGATTGCAGGTCTGACAGATGTTACATGCACGGTTGAGTGCTGTCAGGACTGTAGAAATATCTGGAACCCAGTAGAATTTTTATACCAGGGCAAGTGCCTGGTTTTTTGTTTTTTTTTCCTCGATGTGTGGGCCCATGTGCCCACGTGGCAATAGCACGGTACATCCGCTTAGGGAGACACACAAGTTGGTCCTTTTTCCAGAGACCATTGTCCATACATCCTCCATCAGCCTTCCACTGCTTCACTTCTTCCTTTGGAGACATTCTCTGCACTGTCATTAAGCGGTCTCGCGGGGTCCGACAGAAAACTTCAGTCTGTCCTGGATCATCAGGTTCCTGTAGAGTCAGTGTTTCTTGTAACTGTTTACGCTGAGAGCGTGTGGTCACCATAGTTGGTATGGTTAGTTCAATGGGTAGGAGAGCAGCAGCGTTTGCTTGCATATCCGCAAAGGTGTTACCAACAGTCTGTGGACTGTTCCTAGGACCGTGCTCCTTAACTTTGATAATGGCCACCTGAGTAGGTAATTTGATTGAGTCCATGAGGGTTTTAACAGCTTCAGCATTCTCCACTGAGTCCCGGCAGTAGTAATAAACCCTCGATTGGCCCATAGGGCTCCGAAATCATGAGCAATACCAAATGCATACTGTGAGTCCGTGTATATATTAGCCCGCCTGTCTTTGGCCAGAACACATACAGTAGACAGAGCCTGAAATTCTATTTCTTGTGCTGACAGTGAGGGAGGGAGTGCAGCTCCGGGCAATACAGTATCTTCCGAAGTGACAGTGTATCCTGTGTGGAATCTGCCAAAATCATCACCATATCTTGAACCGTCTTTCAGGGCATTGTAGAGAGGTTGCATTATGCGGGATGCGTCCGGTATTCACTGACGACAATAAATACATGGTCCAAGAAAACGCTGGAGTTCAGTCTCATCTTTTGGGAAGGAAGGGAGCTGACGGCTATTTTTCTTTCTTCTATGAGGTGTCTGGCACCCTGAAGGAGACAGTGACCCAAAAATATCACTTGACCAAGGCAGAACCGAAGTTTCGAGGCCGAAACCCGACAGTTCAGATCTTCCAGATACTTGAGAAGGCTAACAGTGGCAACAATGGCTTCCTGCTCTGTCTGTGCACACAACAAAAGATCATCCACATACTGAAGCAGCGTGACATAAGGATATTCTAACTGCCAGAGTTAAAAACACTCGCCCATATTTTTTGCAAACTGATTGGGAAAGGGCGTGTAAGATACACATCTCATTATGTTCATCTGCATAGGGGTTATATAACATAAATACCATTTGACCATCATCTTGGAATTATATTCTGGAGCGGAACTGTGATTATAAATCTGCCCTCAGTAAATTTACCGGACATGAGGGAGAGATTACGAACTGAGCAGTAACTTCAGGGAAAGGTTCCACAGAGATGGGTTTTGTGAGAATATATTTATATTTATCTAACAAGCATCTCTATTCTTCCAACAGGTATGTTTATCCAGCCTGCTCCCCTGCTTTGTCTGTCTATGAAGTGCACATAATACATCACCCAGCTTTCCACACAGACTTTCCTCTGCTCCTAGCATTCTCATGGTATGTTTATCCAGCCTGCTCCCCTGCTTTGTCTGTCTATGAAGTGCACATAATACATCACCCAGCTTTCCACACAGACTTTCCTCTGCTCCTAGCATTCTCATGGTATGTTTATCCAGCCTGCTCCCCTGCTTTGTCTGTCTATGAAGTGCACATAATACATCACCCAGCTTTCCACACAGACTTTCCTCTGCTCCTAGCATTCTCATGGTATGTTTATCCAGCCTGCTCCCCTGCTTTGTCTGTCTATGAAGTGCACATAATACATCACCCAGCTTTCCACACAGACTTTCCTCTGCTCCTAGCATTCTCATGGTATGTTTATCCAGCCTGCTCCCCTGCTTTGTCTGTCTATGAAGTGCACATAATAAATCACCCAGCTTTCCACACAGACTTTCCTCTGCTCCCAGCATTCTCATGGTATGCTTTTCAGCTAACCCCAGCTTACCCTGTGATATTTATGACCTTGTTTACTCAGGCCTGATTGTATGCATCTGGTCCACTCTTAATTCTCCGACCAAGATGAGCAGAGACCACTCCTCTCTGCTTCACACCTGAACGCACTTAGTTTGCCATATATTGCATAGCTCAAGTCTGCAAAGACTTCAGTCTGCAGTGTGATCCCTTAGAAGTGTGTCCTTAAAAGTGTGGATTACAGTAGAATTAAAACCTGAAAGATGTATACAGACTGTGCCCTGCTACCTGCCACCATCGCACTCTATTCTTCCAACAGGTATGTTTATCCAGCCTGCTCCCCTGCTTTGTCTGTCTATGAAGTGCACATAATACATCACCCAGCTTTCCACACAGACTTTCCTCTGCTCCTAGCATTCTCATGGCCTGATTGTATGCATCTGGTCCACTCTTAATTCTCTGACCAAGATGAGCAGAGACCACTCCTCTCTGCTTCACACCTGAACGCACTTAGTTTGCCATATATTGCATAGCTCAAGTCTGCAATGACTTCAGTCTGCAGTGTGATCCCTTAGAAGTGTGTCCTTAAAAGTGTGGATTACAGTAGAATTAAAACCTGAATTGAACCTGAAGGGAACTGGCCAGTCGCTGTAAACAATGTTTCTGTTTGTTTTCACTTTCACCCCTATAATTCTTCACTTTCTGCTACCTCCCCTAATCCCTACTCCTAGTAAAGAACTGTTCAACTCCTCTTCAATCCTCCCCATCCACCTCACCTCCTCCTTAGAACTGTTCCTTAACATACAATCTTCTGTCTCAAAGCACAGACAGCCCCCTTATGCCCTCTCCTGCTCCCACCTGCTAACACTTTCTCTGCTCCTTCTCACTGCTGGTGATATCTCTCCAAATCCTGGTCCTCCTCACCATATTCCCACAATCATTTCTACCTCCCATCTACGCTCTAGCACAAACTTCCGTAACCTCTCTACCCTTATACCCATTCGCCCTGCCCCCGCCTCCCCAGTCCCACTAACAGGAGCTCTGTGGAACGCTCGCTCAGTCTGCAACAAGCTCTCCTACATCCATGATCTCTTTGTTACTACCAAACTTTCCTTCCTCGCCATCACCGAAACCTGGCTCACCCCTTCTGACACAGTCTCCCCTGCTGCACTCTCTTACGGTGGCTTCTACCTTTCCCACACACCCCGCCCCAGCAGCAAACATGGCGGAGGAGTTGGTTTTCTCCTGTCAGATAACTGCTCCTTCACCCCAATCCCACTGCCACCCTCTGTTACCCTCCCTTCCTTTGAGGTGCACTCTATGCGCATCTACTCCCCCACCAACCTCCAACTGGCTGTCATTTACCGCCCCCCAGGGCCAGCCACCACCTTCTTTGACAACTTCACCACCTGGCTACTTCATTTCCTTTCTGCGGACATCCCCACTATCATCATGGGCGACTTCAACATACCCATTGACACTTCCCTCTCAGCTGGCACTAAACTTCTAACTCTCACTTCCTCCTTCGGCCTCACTCAATGGTCCTCTGCAGCCACTCACAAAGACGGTCACACACTGGACCTCATCTTCACCCGCCTCTGCTCTCTATCTAACCTCTCTAACTCACCTCTTCCACTCTCTGACCACAACTTTCTCACATTCTCATCTCTCTCCACTCCATGTCTACAATCCCCACCCCACAAACTTTCACACCCTCGCAGAAATCTTAAACATCTTGACCTACATTCATTCTCTGAATCCCTCCTCCCTCTCACAGACATAAGTTCCATACACAATGCGAATGACGCTGCCGCTCTATATAACACCACAATAGCTGTAGCTTTGGAATCTGCTGCCCCACTTACACATACCAAAGCTCGCAAAATCAACAGACAGCCCTGGCACACCAGCCTGACCAAAGAACTGAGGCGAGCTTCCAGGGCTGCTGAGCGCAGATGGAAAAGATCCCACTCCAATGACCACTTCATCGCATTCAAACAGTCCCTCACTACTTTCAAGACCACACTCGCCACAGCTAAACAAACCTACTTCTCATCTCTCATATCCTCTCTCTCTCACAACCCTAAACAGTTATTCAACACCTTCAATTCTCTCCTCCGTCCCCCAGCACCTCCTCCCTCCCCACTTATCTCCGCTGAAGACTTCGCCTCATTTTTCAAGCAGAAGATTGATAGCACTAGAGACAGTTTTGGTCAACAACCCCCAGAGCCCTTCCTCCCGATTTCCCAGCCCTCCACCTCCAAAACCAACTTCTCCACCATTACAGAAGATCAACTCTCCACTCTACTCTCAAGATCACATCTCACCACCTGTGCACTTGACCCGCTCCCATCCCACCTCATCCCAAACCTCACCACAATCTTCATCCCAACCCTAACCCATCTCTTCAACCTATCACTAACAACTGGTGTTTTCCCCTCAAGCTTTAAACATGCCTCAATCACACCTATCCTCAAAAAGCCCTCTCTTGACCCATCCTCTGTATCTAGCTATCGCCCTATATCACTTCTCCCCTATGCCTCCAAACTACTGGAACAACATGTTTACCTTGAACTGTCCTCCCATCTCTCTTCTTGCTCCCTCTTTGACCGCCTACAATCTGGCTTCCGATCACACCATTCCACCGAAACTGCCCTAACTAAAGTCACCAATGACCTCTTAACCGCCAAGAGCAAGCGACACTACTCTGTCCTCCTCCTCCTCGACCTGTCGGCTGCCTTTGACACAGTGGACCATTCCCTATTATTACAGACCCTCTCATCCCTTGGCATCGCAGACTTGGCCCTATCCTGGATCTCATCATACCTAACAGACCGGACATTCAGCGTCTCCCACTCACACACCACCTCCTCACCTTGCCCTCTATCTGTCGGAGTCCCACAAGGTTCAGTCCTTGGGCCCTTGCTCTTCTCCATTTACACCTTTGGCCTGGGACAGCTCATAGAATCTCATGGCTTTCAGTATCACCTCTATGCTGACGACACACAGATCTACATCTCTGGACCAGATATCACCTCCCTTTGAACCAGAATCCCTCAATGTCTGTCCACTATTTCATCCTTCTTCTCCATTAGATTTCTGAAACTTAACATGGACAAAACAGAATTCATCATCTTTCCCCCATCTCACGCGACCCCCCCAACGAACCTATCCATTACAGTAAATGGCTGCCCACTCTCCCCAGTCCCACAAGCTCGCTGCCTCGGGGTAATCCTTGACGCTGATCTCTCCTTCAAACCACGTATCCAAGCCCTTTCCACTTCCTGCCGACTTCAACTCAAAAATATTTCACAAATCCGTTCATTCCTCAACCATGAATCTGTAAAAACCCTAGTCCATGCCCACATCATCTCTCGCCTTGACTACTGCAACCTCCTGCTCTGTGGCCTCCCCGCTAACACTCTCGCACCCCTCCAATCTATTCTAAACTTTGCTGCCCGACTAATCCACCTGTCACCCCGCTATTCCCTGGCCTCTCCCCTCTGTCAATCCCTTCACTGGCTCCCCATTACCCAGAGACTCCACTACAAAGCCCTAACCATGACGTACAAAGCCATCCACAACCTGTCTCCTCCATACATCTGTGACCTTGTCTCCCGGTACTTACCTACCCGCAACCTCCGATCCTCACAAGATCTCCTACTCTACTCCCCTCTTATCTCCTCTTCCCACAATCGCATACAAGATTTCTCTCGTGTATCACCCCTACTCTGGAACCCTCTACCACAACACATCAGACTCTCGCCTACCATCGAAACCTTCAAAAAGAACCTGAAGACCCACCTCTTCAGACAAGCCTACAACCTGCAGTAACCACCGATCGACCAAACCGCTGCATGACCATCTCTACCCTCACCTACTGTATCCTCACCCATCCCTTGTAGATTGTGAGCCTTCGCGGGCAGGGTCCTCATTCCTCCTGTACCAGTATTGTATTGTTTAAGATTATTGTACTTGTTTTTATTATGTATACCCCTCCTCACATGTAAAGCGCCATGGAATAAATGGCGCTATAACAATAAATAATAATAATAATAATAATAATTGGGTCAGCCATCTACTCTAATTAAAACAAGCTCTTGATCTGAGAATTGACATGGCAGGGCTTGGGAGGGAGATTTCCAGACATAGGGTTAAAATGGATATTGGAGTATGGGACTGGATTTGTGTAAGGTGGGAGGAGGGCAGGAGCTGGAGTCTGGTGGGCCACTGATAAGGAATGGAGCTGCATCCTTGCAGCTGTGGGGGGGGGGCTGAGATTGGAGCAGAAATCGCTGTGGCTACTGATTTAACCCTTGATTTCCCTGTTGATACAGAGCGGGTTAAGTTCTTCTGAAAACTTTATACTACTTTTTTTCAATGCATCGTCCAGAATGGAAGTCTCAATATCGGATCTGACTGACATTATTGCCTTTTTCAATTCAGATTTAAGGCCTGACATCAAAGCTGCCACAAAAAGGTGTGAATGGGCTTTATTATACAGGGAAAACCCCAGATCTTTAAATACTACCATAAGACGCCCATAGAACTTCTCGGCAGTCCAGGATATATTGGTGCCTTGGGGTTAAGGGGCATAGGGCTTACAGTCGGGAGAAGAGGCTTAATTTCCTGGAGAGGGACCATATTACCTAACAGGGAGCCCCCCTGTTTCAGATTATTATTTTTAATTATTTGTCTCTCTAACACATTACCCTCAATCATTTTCCCAGTTCCTTCTTGCACCACAAACATCCAGTTTTTGTCATAGTAATAGACAACTTTCCCGTTTATTGTGTATGAGTTTTCATAGTCATAGAAATTATACTTCAACCAATCAGCATAAGAACACGCTCACTAGGGTTGAGCGACCTTGACCTTTTAGAGTCGAGTCGTGTTTCGCGAAACCCGACTATCTTAGAAGTCGAGTCGAGTGGAATCGGCCGATTATGGCGAAAAGTCGGGTATCGCCCGAAACACGAAACCCAATGCAAGTCAATGGGGGAGCATAGTCGGCAGTGAGTGGAGGCCAGGAAAACACCTACACTGCCCATTTTAATGGCAAAAACATCCATTCTTGTTACAGAAGCTTGTCAATCGTAATTTACCTTATAATAATTGGAAGGCATTTGAAATTGGGGGTCATTTGGCTAAAGTTGTGGGGGGTAGGGCTGGTTCAAGTAATTAGTGGGCCCAGTAAATCTGGACCACGTCACGGCAGTGGAGCAGGGAGAGGTAAGTATTTCAACTTTGCAAGTGCTGTGATCCTGAGCAAGCAGGGGGGGAATTTTGCGTTATGGGTCAATGTACCAGCAGACTCATCTATCACTGGCTGGGCAATGGGCAGGATGAGGAGGAAACACAGATATAGGCCCAAAGAATAAAGTGGGCTAAATGCAGTTCAAAATTGGTAACACAGGACTAACCAGGGGGCATTGCAGTGGAGGACAACTGGAATGAGAGGCTGACACAGAGAGTAGGCCCAAATCAGTAAGTAGTCGAAATGCAGTTCAAAATTGGCAACCGTAGTAAACAGGCGGCACAGCTTTGTTCAGTGGAGGAGAACAGCAAGGAGTGGCAGACACCGATAATAGGCCCCAACCCAACTAGTAGGCCAAATGCAGTCTAACATTAACAACTACTTAGCGAGAGCCTGAAAATGGAATTTCAGGACAGGAAACCAGGAGAACAGCAAGGAGTGGCAGACACCGATAGTAGGCCCCAAACCAACTAGTACGCCAAATGCAGTAGTTCCATTTAACTACAATTTAATGAGAGCCTGAAGATAGAAGTTCAGGAAATGCAACCTGGAGAACACCTTGGAGTGTAACACACCATCTCTCTACACCCCATGCTCAATTTGTAGGCCTAATGCAGTGTAGTTTTCAACAACTACTAAACGAGAGCATGAAGATCGAAGCTCAGGAAAGGCAACCTGGAGAACACCTTGGAGTGGAACACACCATCTCTCTACACCCCATACCCAATTTGTAGGCCTAATGCAGTGTAGTTTTCAACAACTACTAAGCGAGAGCATGAAGATCAAAGCAATGTGGACGAAACCTGAGGAACACCTTGGAGTGTAACACACCATCTCTCTACACCCCATACCCAATTTGTAGGCCTAATGCAGCGTAGTTTCCAACAACTATTAAACGAGAGCATGAAGATCGAAGCAATGGAGAGGAAACCTGGGGAACACCTTGGAGTGTAACACACCATCTCTCTACACCCCATACCCAATTTGTAGGCCTAATGCAGCGTAGTTTCCAACAACTACTAAACAAGAGCATGAAGATCGAAGCAATGGAGAGGAAACCTGGGGAACACCTTGGAGTGTAACACACCATCTCTCTACACCCCATACCCAATTTGTAGGCCTAATGCAGTGTAGTTTCCAACAACTACTAAACGAGAGCATGAAGATCGAAGCAATGGAGAGGAAACCTGGGGAACACCTTGGAGTGTAACACACCATCTCTCTACACCCCATACCCAATTTGTAGGCCTAATGCAGTGTAGTTTCCAACAACTACTAAACGAGAGCATGAAGATCGAAGCAATGGAGAGGAAACCTGGGGAACACCTTGGAGTGTAACACACCATCTCTCTACACCCCATACCCAATATGTAGGCCTAATGCAGCATAGTTTCCAACAACTACTAAACGAGAGCATGAAGATCGAAGCAATGGAGAGGAAACCTGGGGAACACCTTGGAGTGTAACACACCATCTCTCTACACCCCATACCCAAGTTGTAGGCCTAATGCAGCGTAGTTTCCAACAACTACTAAACGAGAGCATGAAGATCGAAGCAATGGAGAGGAAACCTGGGGAACACCTTGGAGTGTAACACACCATCTCTCTACACCCCATACCCAATTTGTAGGCCTAATGCAGCGTAGTTTCCAACAACTACTAAACGAGAGCATGAAGATCGAAGCTCAGGAAAGGCAACCTGGAGAACACCTTGGAGTGGAACACACCATCTCTCTACACCCCATACCCAATTTGTAGGCCTAATGCAGCGTAGTTTCCAACAACTACTAAACGAGAGCATGAAGATCGAAGCAATGGAGAGGAAACCTGGTGCACACCTTGGGGAGGCAGACACCGTTAGTAGGCCCTACCAAAGTTGTACCCCCAATGCAGTTTTAAAATTCCTAGAGGCTGAAAACAAGACTATTGACGCTCAGCTTTTTTCAAAGGAACACAGCTGAATTGAGTGGCGCAGACAGACACAGGTAGTAGGACTCAAACCAAAAATGTGGCTCACTGCAGCTTAAAAAAGTTACAGGGGTACACAAGCAGCAGTGCTCTGGGCAGTGGAGGACAATTTCAATAGTGGACCACAGACAGACTTTCTACGCCTACTATTAAAAAAAGGATGCTCTATGCAATTAAAAATAGGTTCAAGGGGTCCACGGGCAGCAGTGGTGTGGTCAGTGGACGAGTATTGGAAGGAGGGACCGCAGACAGGCGTAGTAGGCCTAACATAACAAAATTAGGCTGTAGACACTGTAAAATTGGTTCCAGGGGTACACAGGCAGCAGTGGTGTGGTCAGCGGAGGAAAATTGGAATTAGGGACTGCAGACAGACTTTGTAGGCTGTCCCCTGTGGACCATGCATCCAACACATTAACCCAGTGCGCAGTAATGGACACGTAACTTTTTGTGGACATGCCTACTGGTCCATGCGTCTCTTGTCAGGTGCACCTTTCTACTGTTTGATTGCCTGAGTGCTATGACAATGCAGACTTTTTCATGCCGGTGGAGGGCTGGGATGGCTTTTCTCGCAAAAGAAATGTCGACTGGGTAGCTTGAACCGTTGCACAGCGTAGTTCATCTGGGCTTTCTAAATATAAAACAAAGAAAAAAAGGAGGCTACATGCACTTTCAGCTGGGTTCCAGGGGTACACGGCCAGCATTGGTCTGGTCAGTGGAGAACTATTGGAAGGAAGGACCGCAGACACGCTTCGAAGGCCTAACATAATAACAGATGGCTGTAGGCAATTTTAAATTGGTTCCAGGGGAAAACAGGCAGCAGTGGTGTGGTCAGTGGAGGCCTAGTGGAAGGAGTGACCGCAGACAGGCATCGAAGGCCTAACATAAAAAAATAGGGCTGTAGGCAATTTTAAATTGGTTCCGTGGGTACATGGGCAGCAGTGGTGTGGTCAGTGGAGGCCTAGTGGAAGGAGTGACCGCAAACAGGCATCGAAGGCCTAAAATAAAAAAATTGGGCTGGATGTAGGCAATTTTAAATTGGTTCCAGGGGTACACGGGCAGCAGTGGTGTGGTCAGTGGAGGCCTAGTGGAAGGAGTGACCGCAGACAGGCATCGAAGGCCTAAAATAATAACACATGGCTGTAGGCAATTTTAAATTGGTTCCGTGGGTACACGGGCAGCAGTGGTGTGGTCAGTGGAGGCCTAGTGGAAGGAGTGACCGCAAACAGGCATCGAAGGCCTAAAATAAAAAAAATTGGGCTGGCTGTAGGCAATTTTAAATTGGTTCCAGGGGTACACGGGCAGCAGTGGTGTGGTCAGTGGAGGCCTAGTGGAAGGAGTGACCGCAGACAGGCATCGAAGGCCTAACATAAAAAAAATAGGTGTTAGGGGTTGAGTTCCCGCTTCTGCACAGGGGAAATCTCGAGCCACCTCCGCTGCGGTCTCCCATTCTTGTCCAGCCGCAGTGGAGTCTGCTCAGCAAGGACGTCGGTCCCAGCGTCTTGCTCATTCTCACTCTGTTCTGAGAGTTACTGCTGCTTCTCCAGTCTCTGCTATTAAAGTCTGTGCTGGTCAGCAGCGAGCGGACTTCTCTGGGACTAAGTCCTTGTCTGCACGTACTGAGCATGCCCAGCGTAAGGTCTCCCGTTGGAGATCGAGGGTCATGTGCTCAGGCTCTGCAGCACATTCCATTGGTCCTCTTGGCAGGTCCTAGAAGGGCAAAAGTGCTGTGGCCACTTCCTGTGCTGCTGCCACGGCCATGCGCTAGTATTGTCAAACAATTGCTAATGTGTGTATGTTGTGAGTGCAAGTCGTCCTTGGATACCCCTACCCTATAGTATGACTGTTCGCGGAAGGTGTATGGCTGCTTCCTAGCGCCCGACTTATCCTACAGCACTAGTCACACATTATAGCGTCCAGTTGCTGTGACCGCCAGTACGGCGCCGTGCACTTCCTCTGTGCTTTCCTTACCCAAGCCTGGGTGGTTAGTGGCGTTCGTCAGTGCGGCACTGCATGCTCTTCTGTTTCATTTCACACCCAGTTGCGGTGTTGCGCCAGCAAGGGTCTAATCGGACTTCAATCCCAGTTGGGGTTGAGTTCGCTGACTACTTGCTCGCGCTTTAGGTGCTGTGCCTTAACAGGATTGCTTCTTTCACGCTGGGTGAGGTTAACCCACGCGTGTATACTCTAGTGTACCGCCATATAGTCTGCTAATTGCTAGCAGCAGGTTTTCACCTGCACGGTGGACCCCGGACTGCGAACGCATCTATACCATCTGTCTTGGTGCGTTCCGCCAGTCCTAACAGAATACTAGCGCCCGGGTCTGGCTAGTAAAATGGCGGACGACCAGCGTTTACAGCGGTACATCCAGCAGCTGAAGGGAAGGTTGGCGGCTCTTGAGCATTCAACCTCAGCTGTGGATGTTACTGCTGTCGCTGTTCAGGCTGCAAGTGTGGCTGCAGCTACCTTGTCCACTGCCGCTCCTGTACCGACGCTATCTCGCCTCCCGCTACCAGAGAAATTTTCTGGTGACAGTAAGTCCTGTAGGGGTTTCGTGAGTCAGTGCTCAATACATCTCGAGCTTCTGGCCTCTCGTTTCCCTACAGAGCGGACTAAGGTGGGCTTTATAATTTCCTTATTGTCGGACAGGGCGTTGCAGTGGGCTACGCCGCTGTGGGAGCGTGGCGATCATGTGGTGCAGAGTGCTCCGTTATTCCTGAGCACTCTGAAACAGGTCTTTCTAGGACCTCGTGTCACCCATGACACGGCGCTCCAACTGTTGGCACTGACTCAGGGCTCGTCCTTGGTCAGCCTTTTTGCCGTCCATTTCCGCACTCTGGCATCTGAGCTGGAGTGGTCGGATAAAGCCCTTATCCCTATATTTTGGAGGGGGCTGGCTGACCACGTTAAGGATGCTCTGGCCACTAGGGAGATTCCCGCCACGCTGGAGGAGTTAATAGCAGTATCTACTCGCATTGACCTCCGCTTTCACGAGCGGAGGTTAGAGCGAGCCCAGTGTAGGCAGAGGTTTCGGCTGGCTCCCATCTTCGCCAAACCTTTGGAATCTCCAGTCCAGGCTCCTGAGTTCCAGGAACCTAAGGTGGTGTCACAAGCGGGATCTAAGTCCCAGACCGCTCGTGCACTCCAGGGTTGCCATGTTTGCCAACAGTCAGGACATCTTGCCACCAGATGTCATCAGCGGTCGAGGAAACGTCAGCATCTAGTGGTAGTAGGTGGAGGTGCACTAGACACTGCGACGTTTGCCTCCAAATTGTCCTTTAAGGGGACAATTACCTTTGGCTCATCCTCCCACTCGGTAGACCTCTGCGTGGATTCTGGGGCGGAGGGCAATTTTATGTCTTCTGCCTTCGCCCAACGTCACACAATACCCCTGGTTATGCTATCTCAACCAGTAACGGTACGAGTGGTGAATGGGTCGACACTCCCCGCACAGATAACATATCAGACCATCCCTGTTACTCTGTCCCTGTCGCCATCCCATCAGGAGATTATTTCTCTGCTCGTCATTCCTGAGGGTATTGATGAGGTCCTGTTGGGGATACCTTGGCTACGGTACCACTCTCCTCACATCGAGTGGTCCTCAGGCAGAATTCTGGGATGGGGTGAATCATGTGGGGGTAGGTGTCACCGAGAGTGCGTTCAGGTTGCTACTACTGAGGTACCCGCAGATCTATCCTCTCTCCCCAAGCAGTATTGGTCTTACGCAGACGTGTTCTCCAAGAAGGCAGCGGAGACCCTTCCGCCCCATCGCCCCTATGACTGTCCTATCGATCTCTTGCCTGGTGCGGAGCCTCCCCGGGGTCGAGTTTATCCATTATCTCTCCCGGAGACGGAGGCCATGTCTCAGTACATTCAAGAGAATCTGGCAAGAGGGTTTATCAGGAAGTCAGTGTCACCTGCTGGGGCAGGGTTCTTCTTCGTGCAGAAGAAGAATGGGGAGCTACGTCCATGCATAGACTACAGGGGTCTTAACGCTATCACCGTTAAGAATAAGTATCCTTTGCCCTTGATATCTGAGCTCTCCGATAGGCTTCGGGGAGCTAGAGTATTTACTAAATTAGATCTGCGGGGTGCTTACAACCTGATTCGCATCCGTGAGGGGGACGAATGGAAAACGGCGTTTAACACCAGAGATGGGCACTATGAGTATCTGGTGATGCCCTTCGGGCTCTGTAATGCCCCAGCCGTTTTTCAAGACTTTGTCAACGACATCTTCCGGGATATGCTTTCCACCTCAGTTGTAGTCTATCTGGATGATATTCTCATCTTTTCTCCAGATATTGACTCCCACCGGAGAGATGTTGGCAGAGTCTTCGACCTCCTACGGGCAAACTCTCTTTACGCTAAGTTGGAGAAGTGTATGTTTGAGCAGGAGTCTTTGCCGTTCCTGGGCTATATCATCTCCGCCCAGGGATTGGCTATGGATCCTGCCAAACTACAGGCTGTGATGGACTGGCAAGAGCCCCATTCTCTTAAAGCAGTGCAGCGCTTTATGGGGTTCATTAACTATTACCGCCAGTTCATTCCCCACTTCTCAACTCTGGTAGCTCCCTTGGTAGCCCTCACCAAGAAGGGAGCGAATCCTAAATTGTGGTCGGAAGAGGTCTCCAAGGCCTTCACTTCTATTAAGTCCCACTTTGCTAGCGCTCCCATCTTACATCGTCCCGATGTGGATAAGCCATTCCTAATGGAGGTGGATGCCTCGTCCGTTGGTGCTGGAGCAGTCCTCTACCAGAAGGATGCTCAAGGTCGGAAGCATCCATGCTTCTTCTTCTCTAAGACTTTCTCGCCAGCGGAGAGAAACTACTCCATCGGGGATAGGGAGCTGCTAGCAATGAAGTTGGCCTTTTCAGAGTGGAGACATCTTCTGGAAGGTGCGCGGTTTCCCTTCCAGGTTTACACTGACCACAAAAATTTGGTCTACTTACAGACAGCCCAGCGGCTAAATTCTCGCCAAGCCAGATGGTCCTTGTTCTTTTCCCGGTTCCACTTTTCTCTTCATTTTCTCGCCGGGGAGAAGAATATTCGTGCTGATGCTCTATCTCGCTCCCTTATGTCAACTGAAGAGGAGGAAGAGGAGCCTCGGCTTATTGTTCCCTCTGAGAGCCTGAGAACCGTAGCACCGGTTTCGCTTGAGTCTGTGCCTCCGGGCAAGACTTTTGTGCCCATTAATTTGCGACCGGAGGTTCTCTCTTGGGCTCATTCGTCCAGAGTGGGTGGACACTTTGGGACAAAGAGGACATCTGAGCTACTGGCGAGGACGTACTGGTGGCCGCATATGGTCCGGGATGTCAGGGATTATATTCTGGCGTGTGTCTCCTGCGCCAAAAATAAATCTCCGCGTCAAAGGCCAGCTGGGTTGCTCTATCCCTTGCCGGTGGCAGATAGGCCCTGGGAGATGGTCGGGATGGACTTTGTCGTGGGTTTGCCCAAGTCTCGCGGCTGTACCATCATTTGGGTCATCACCGATCATTTCTCGGAAATGGTGCATTTGGTGCCGCTACCACGGTTACCTTCTGCACGGGCCTTGGCTGCGTTGTTCATTAAGCACATCTTCCGCCTACATGGTATGCCTGACAAAATTGTCAGTGACCGGGGTCCCCAGTTTGCGTCTCGGTTCTGGAGAGAGCTGTGTCATCTTCTCAGTATTGAGTTGAATCTCTCTTCCGCTTATCATCCCGAGACGAATGGGTTGGTAGAGAGGGCCAACCAGACCTTGGTCACATACCTGCGACATTTTGTTTCAGCCAGGCAGGATGACTGGGCATCCTTGCTATCATGGGCAGAGTTTGCGCTGAACAACGCCGTAGCCGACTCCACTGGACAAACCCCATTCCTCCTCAACTATGGTCAGCATCCACGGGTACCTGTGCCTATGCCCGTGTCTTCCGCAGACTCCAGGGTGGCAGACTGGGCTGTGGAGGCACGGGATATTTGGGACCGCACTCAGGATGCCATTCGGGCCTCTAAGGAGAGAATGAGGTCCTCCGCCGATGCTCATCGGCGCCCCGCCCCGTCCTTTGCTCCTGGTGACTTGGTGTGGCTCTCCGCCCGTAACATCAGGCTGCGAGTTGAGTCCACTAAATTTGCTCCTCGCTACTTGGGTCCCTTCAAGGTCCTCGAACAGGTTAATCCTGTGGTCTACCGTCTGGCCCTTCCTCCACGCCTTGGTATCACCGACACCTTTCATGTGTCCCTCCTTAAGCCCGTATACATGTCTCGGTTTTCTGAGTCATCTGCCGGGACATCGGGTTCGTCTACGGACGATTTCGAGGTGAACGCTATCTTGGGGTGCAAGGTGGTACGTGGCAAAAAAATTTTTTGGGTGGACTGGAAGGGTTACGGCCCTGAGGATAGGTCCTGGGAGCCTGCTGAGCACATTCGGGCTCCGCAGCTCATTGCTGCCTTCGAACGTAGCGAGGCCCAAGGAGGGGGGGGGGGCCCTAGGAGGGGGGGTAATGTTAGGGGTCGAGTTCCCGCTTCTGCACAGGGGGAATCTCGAGCCACCTCCGCTGCGGTCTCCCATTCTTGTCCAGCCGCAGTGGAGTCTGCTCAGCAAGGACGTCGGTCCCAGCGTCTTGCTCATTCTCACTCTGTTCTGAGAGTTGCTGCTGCTTCTCCAGTCTCTGCTATTAAAGTCTGTGCTGGTCAGCAGCGAGTGGACTTCTCTGGAACTAAGTCCTTGTCTGCACGTACTGAGCATGCCCAGTGTAAGGTCTCCCGTTGGAGATCGAGGGTCATGTGCTCAGGCTCTGCAGCACATTCCATTGGTCCTCTTGGCAGGTCCTAGAAGGGCAAAAGTGCTGTGGCCACTTCCTGTGCTGCTGCTATATAAACTGCGCATGACCGCACGGCCATGCGCTAGTATTGTCAAACAATTGCTAATGTGTGTATGTTGTGAGTGCAAGTCGTCCTTGGATACCCCTACCCTATAGTATGACTGTTCGCGGAAGGTGTATGGCTGCTTCCTAGCGCCCGACTTATCCTACAGCACTAGTCACACATTATAGCGTCCAGTTGCTGTGACCGCCAGTACGGCGCCGTGCACTTCCTCTGTGCTTTCCTTACCCAAGCCTGGGTGGTTAGTGGCGTTCGTCAGTGCGGCACTGCATGCTCTTCTGTTTCATTTCACACCCAGTTGCGGTGTTGCGCCAGCAAGGGTCTAATCGGACTTCAATCCCAGTTGGGGTTGAGTTCGCTGACTACTTGCTCGCGCTTTAGGTGCGGTACCGCGGTCCTGTGCCTTAACAGGATTGCTTCTTTCACGCTGGGTGAGGTTAACCCACGCGTGTATACTCTAGTATACCGCCATATAGTCTGCTAATTGCTAGCAGCAGGTTTTCACCTGCACGGTGGACCCCGGACTGCGAACGCATCTATACCATCTGTCTTGGTGCGTTCCGCCAGTCCTAACAATAGGGCTGTTGGCAATTTAAAATTGGTTCCGTGGGTACACGGGCAGCAGTGGTGTGGTCAGTGGAGGCCTAGTGGAAGGAGTGACCACAAACAGGCATCGAAGGCCTAAAATAAAAAAATTGGGCTGGCTGTAGGCAATTTTAAATTGGTTCCAGGGGTACACGGGCAGCAGTGGTGTGGTCAGTGGAGGCCTAGTGGAAGGAGTGACCGCAAACAGGCATCGAAGGCCTAAAATAAAAAAAATTGGGCTGGCTGTAGGCAATTTTAAATTGGTTCCAGGGGTACACGGGCAGCAGTGGTGTGGTCAGTGGAGGCCTAGTGGAAGGAGTGACCGCAGACAGGCATCGAAGGCCTAACATAACAAAAATGTCAATACAATGGTATTGTCAGTGCCAGGCATTGAAGGATGTCAGCGCATAGACTAAACATTGGTGGAGCTGTGAGAGATAATTTTGCAAGTGGTAGAGCACTGTTTGAGCTGGGGGGGGGGGAACTGTCTTGTGGCCAGCGGTACAGGCCCAGGGCCCCTCATATTACAACGGTGTGTCTGACGTTGGGTGCGCACCACCACCGCCAGAGACACTTTATTGTACTATGAGGGACCCAGTGGCAGTGCCGTCGACCAAAAGCGGGCACACCCACCTCTTCAGACAAACAGCACTTTCACGGGTGCTGGCGCCAAGTGGCGATACCACGGCCCCGTGTGGGGAGTTTGGCCATTAAGTGAGGTGTAAACATGACGTATGCTGGACAATCAGGTGCAGAAAATTACGAGATTGGAAAAGTCATTCAGAATAGTCCACAGGCAAGACCTTTTCATAGGAAAGCTAGGTGTCAGCCGGGCAAGGTGGGGCAAAAGATTTCGAAATCCAGTTGTGGTTCATTTTAATGAAGGTTAGATCATCTACATTTTGGGTAGCCAGACGAGTCCTTTTTTCTGTTAGTATTGAACCTGCAGCACTGAATACTCTTTCTGATAGGACACTAGCTGCCGGGCAAGCAAGCTCCTGCAATGCATATTCTGCCATTTCTGGCCAGGTGTCTAATTTGGATGCCCAGTAATCAAATGGGAATGACGGTTGAGGGAGAACGTCGATAAGGGATGAAAAATAGTTTGTAACCATACTGGACAAATGTTGTCTCCTGTCACTTTGAATTGATGCTGCAGTACCTGTCCTGTCTGCGGTCATAGCAAAATCACTCCACAACCTGGTCAGAAAACCCCTCTGTCCAACGCCACTTCTGATTTCTGCCCCTCTAACACCTCTGGTCTGCTGGCCCCTGCAGCTCGTGTGAGAACGATCACGGGCGCTGTGTGCAGGGAATGCCAGAAGCAAACGGTCAACAAGAGTTGATTGTTTGGTTGCTAATATTAGTTCCAAGTTCTCATGTGGCATTATATTTTGCAATTTGCCTTTATAGCGAGGATCAAGGAGGCAGGCCAACCAGTAATCGTCATCGTTCATCATTTTAGTAATGCGTGTGTCCCTTTTGAGGATACGTAAGGCATAATCCGCCATGTGGGCCAAAGTTCCAGTTCTCAAATCTGCAGTTGTGCTTGGTTGAGGGGCAGTTTCAGGCAAATCCACGTCACTTGTGTCCCTCCAAAAACCAGAACCCGGCCTTGCCGCGCCAACAATTTCCAGTGGCCCCGGAAAAGCTTCCACATTAAAAATATAATCATCCCCATCATCCTCCTCGTCCTCCTCCTCCTCTTCGCCCGCTACCTCGTCCTGTACACTGCCCTGGCCAGACAATGGCTGACTGTCATCAAGGCTTTCCTCTTCCTCAGCTGCAGACGCCTGATCCTTTATGTGCGTCAAACTTTGCATCAGCAGACGCATTAGGGGGATGCTCATGCTTATTATGGCGTTGTCTGCACTAAGACACATGTCTTGAATCTTCGACCACTGCACACCTGACAACTCCATGTCTGCCATCCTACTGCCTGCCCGTGTATGTGTATCCTCCCACAAAAACATAACAGCCCGCCTCTGTTCGCACACTCTCTGAAGCATGTGCAGTGTTGAGTTCCACCTTGTTGCAACATCTATGATTAGGCGATGCTGGGGAAGGTTCAAAGAACGCTGATAGGTCTGAATACGGCTGGAGTGTACGGGCGAACGGCGGATATGTGAGCAAAGTCCACGCACTTTGAGGAGCAGGTCGGATAACCCCGGATAACTTTTCAGGAAGCACTGCACCACCAGGTTTAAGGTGTGAGCCAGGCAAGGAATGTGTTTCAGTTGGGAAAGGGAGATGGCAGCCATGAAATTCCTTCCGTTATCACTCACTACCTTGCCTGCCTCAAGATCTACAGTGCCCAGCCACGACTGCGTTTCTTTCTGCAAGAACTCGGACAGAACTTCCGCGGTGTGTCTGTTGTCGCCCAAACACTTCATAGCCAATACAGCCTGCTGACGTTTGCCAGTAGCTGCCCCATAATGGGAGACCTGGTGTGCAACAGTGGCAGCTGCGGATGGAGTGGTTGTGCGACTGCTCTCGCTTCTGCAGGGGGACGAGGAGGAGGAGGAGGGGGTGCGAACGGCTACAGCCAACTGTTTCCTAGACCGTGGGCTAGGCAGAACTGTCCCAAACTTGCTGTCCCCTGTGGACCCTGCATCCACAACATTCACCCAGTGTGCCGTGATGGACACGTAACGTCCCTGGCCATGCCTACTGGTCCATGCATCTGTTGTCAGGTGCACCTTTGTGCTCACAGATTGCCTGAGTGCATGGACGATGCGCTCTTTAACATGCTGGTGGAGGGCTGGGATGGCTTTTCTGGAAAAAAAGTGTCGACTGGGTAGCTCGTAGCGTGGTACAGCGTAGTCCATCAGGGCTTTGAAAGCTTCGCTTTCAACTAACCGGTAGGACATCATCTCTAACGAGATTAGTCTAGCTATGTGGGCGTTCAAACCCTCTGTACGCGGATGTGAGGCTAAGTACTTCCTTTTTCTAACCCTAGTCTCATGTAGGGTGAGCTGGACTGGAGAGCTGGAGATCGTGGAACTAGCAGGGGTGCCGGTGGACATGGCAGACTGAGAGATGGTGGGAGATGGTATTGTTGCCGCCGGTGCCCTAGATGCAGTGTTTCCTACTACGAAACTGGTGATTCCCTGACCCTGACTGCTTTGGCCTGGCAAAGAAACCTGCACAAATACGGCAGGTGGTGCAGAAAATGGTGGCCCTACACTGCCGGAAGGGATGTTGCGTTGATGACTAGCTTCATTGGCCGAGGGTGCTACAACCTTAAGGGACGTTTGGTAGTTCGTCCAAGCTTGCAAATGCATGGTGGTTAAATGTCTATGCATGCAACTTGTATTGAGACTTTTCAGATTCTGCCCTCTGCTTAAGGTAGTTGAACATTTTTGACAGATGACTTTGCGCTGGTCAATTGGATGTTGTTTAAAAAAAATGCCAGACTGCACTCTTTCTAGCATCGGATACCTTTTCAGGCATTGCAGACTGAGCTTTAACCGGATGGCCACGCTGTCCTCCAACAGGTTTTGGCTTTGCCACGCGTTTTGGGCAAGATACGGGCCCGGCAGATGGAACCTGTTGCGATGTTGATGCCTGCTGTGGCCCCTCCTCCTCCGCTTCAGAACTGCTGCCGCCTGCACCCTGTTCCCCCAATGGCTGCCAATCGGGGTCAAGAACTGGGTCATCTATTACCTCTTCTTGTAGCTCGTGTGCAACTTCGTCTGTGTCACCTTGTCGGCGGGTGGTATAGCGTTCGTGATGGGGCAACATAGTCTCATCAGGGTCTGATTCTTGATCATTACCCTGCGAGGGCAATGTTGTGGTCTGAGTCAAAGGACCAGCATAGTAGTCTGGCTGTGGCTGTGCATCAGTGCACTCCATGTCAGATTCAACTTGTAATGGGCATGGACTGTTAACTGCTTCACTTTCTAAGCCAGGGACAGTATGTGTAAAGAGCTCCATGGAGTAACCCGTTGTGTCGCCTGCTGCATTCTTCTCTGTTGTTGTTTTTGCTGAAGAGGACAAGGAAGTGACTTGTCCCTGACCGTGAACATCCACTAACGACGCGCTGCTTTTACATTTACCAGTTTCACGAGAGGAGGCAAAAGAGCTAGAGGCTGAGTCAGCAAGATAAGCCAAAACTTGCTCTTGCTGCTCCGGCTTTAAAAGCGGTTTTCCTACTCCCAGAAAAGGGAGCGTTCGAGGCCTTGTGTAGCCAGACGACGAACCTGGCTCCACAGCTCCAGACTTAGGTGTAATATTTTTTTTCCCACGACCACCTGATGCTCCACCACTACCACTACCCTCATTACCAGCTGACAATGAACGCCCCCGGCCACGACCTCTTCCACAAGACTTCCTCATTGTTTTAAAAACGTAACCAAACTAACGGTATTTGTTGCTGTCACACAACTTACACGGTGAGCTATAACTTCAGTATGATTTAGCTACCCCTTTACAGGTGGGTGAGACCACAACGAAAATCAGGCACAATGTTACACACTCTGTTGTTGGTGGCAACAAATGAGAGAGATGCCACACACGCAGGACTGTCACTGAAGCACAAATGTAAATATTAATCTCCCACTGATTTGATTTTTTGTTTTTTTTCAGGGAGACTTTAGGAAAAAAAATAATAGAATAAAATGATTTTTTCAGGAAGAATTTAGAAACCAAATAAAATAAAATTATTTTTTCATGGAGAATTTAGAAAACAAATAAAACAAAAAATAGGCTTTCTATGGCCCACTGAGTGAGAGATGACGCACACAGGAGTCAGGAGTGGCACACAAGCCCAGAGGCCAATATTGTTCTCCCAATGATTGATGTAGTGATTTTTTCAGGTAGATTTTGGAACCCAAATCAAGCTAAAAAAATAATAGGCTTTCTATGGCCCACAATTGGAGAGAGAGAGAGAGATGGCACACCCAGGAGTCAAGACTGGCACACAAGCAGAAAGGGCAATATTAATCTCCCACTGATTTGATTTTTTCAGGGAGAATTTAGAAAACAAATAAAACAAAAAATAGGCTTTCTATGGCCCACTGAGTGAGAGATGACGCACACAGGAGTCAGGAGTGGCACACAAGCCCAGAGGCCAATATTTATCTCCCACTTTTTTTTTTTTTTCAGGGAAAATTTATAAACCCAATAAAAAAAATAATAAATAGGCTTTCTATGGCCCACTATCTGAGAGAGAGAGATGGCACGCTTAGGACTGGCACACAAGCCCAAAGGCCAATATTAATCTCCCTTTTTTTTTTCAGGGAGAATTTATAAAACCAAAAAAAAATAAATAAATAGGCTTTCTATGGCCCACTATTTGTGAGAGAGATGGCACGCTCAGGACTGGCACACAAGCCCAGAGGCCAATATTAATCTCCCACTTTTTTTTTTTTTTTCCAGGGAAAATTTATAAACCCAATAAAAAAAATAATAAATAGGCTTTCTATGGCCCACTATCTGAGAGAGAGAGATGGCACGCTTAGGACTGGCACACAAGCCCAAAGGCCAATATTAATCTCCCTTTTTTTTTCAGGGAGAATTTATAAAACCAAAAAAAATAAATAAATAGGCTTTCTATGGCCCACTATTTGTGAGAGAGATGGCACGCTTAGGACTGGCACACAAGCCCAAAGGCCAATATTAATCTCCCACTGATTGATTTATTGATTTTTTAAGGTAGAATTTAGAACCCAAATAAAGCAAAAAAAAAAAATAGGCTTTCTATGGCCCACTGAGTGAGTGATGATGCACACAGGAGTCAGGAGTGGCACACAAGCCCTGAGGCCAATATTTTTCTCCCACTGATTGATGTAGTGATTTTTTCAGGTAGATTTTGGAACCCAAATCAAGCAAAAAAATAAATAGGCTTTCTATGGCCCACTGACTGAGAGATGGCACACACAGGAGTCAGGAGTGGCACACAAGCCCTGAGGCCAATATTTTTCTCCCACTGATTGATGTAGTGATTTTTTCAGGTAGATTTTAGAACCCAAATCAAGCAAAAAAATAAATAGGCTTTCTATGGCCCACTGAGTGAGAGATGGCACAGACAGGGATGGCACTCTAGCAGAAATGCCAATCTTAATCTCCCACAAAAAAAAAAAAAAAAGGAACTGTCCTTCAATTACTATCTCCCTGCAGTAATCTCAGCCAGGTATGGCAGGCAGCAATAAGGAGTGGACTGATGCACAAATTAAATAAAAAGTGTGGACAAACAAACAAGATAGCTGTGCAGAAAGGAAGGAACAAGAGGATTTGTGATTTGAAAAAAGCAGTTGGTTTGCACAGCGGCGTACACACAGCAATGCAGCTATCAGGGAGCCTTCTAGGGCAGCCCAATGAGCTACAGCGCTGAGGAAAAAAAAAAAGTAGCTTCCACTGTCCCTGCACACCGAAGGTGGTGTTGGGCAGTGGAAATCGCTACAGCACAAGCGGTTTGGTGGTTAATGGACCCTGCCTAACGCTATCCCTGCTTCTGACGAAGCGGCAGCAACCTCTCCCTAAGCTCAGATCAGCAGCAGTAACATGGCGGTCGGCGGGAACGCCCCTTTATAGCCCCTGTGACGCCGCAGACAGCAAGCCAATCACTGCAATGCCCTTCTCTAAGATGGTGGGGACCAGGACCTATGTCATCACGCTGCCCACACTCTGCGTTTACCTTCATTGGCTGAGAAATGGCGCTTTTAGCATCATTGAAACGCGACTTTGGAGCGAAAGTCGCGTACCGCATGGCCGACAACGCACAGGGGTCGGATCGGGTTTCATGAAACTCGACTTCGCCAAAAGTCGGCGACTTTTGAAAATGTTCGACCCGTTTCGCTCAACCCTAACGCTCACAGTTCTTAACCTATAAGAATACAGGAAAAACTTAACCCATGAGGATACAGGAAAAATGGAAACTACAGATATGGTCGTGTCTTTTTGGCATAAAAAAGATATTAACAGATGCCTCAGTCTTGTATAGCGATACACCCACGAGTCTCTTATCTGGCTCGAGTTAGAACACTCAAGGTCTTTACACCAATTATAAATCATAGCCTAGTTGAATAACAAAATGTTATCTTCGTGAGAAACAGGACAGAGTTACTTCATAGCAGCTGTAACCTTCTACCTAAGTAAATAACAGAATTTATCTTTAACCAACAAGAAAATGGAGTCAAAGCACAAAATGGAGAATCTAGCACAAAATGCAGAATCTTTCATAATTTGTTCCTTCACATGTTGATGCTGAGCTCGGTATTTTGTTATTCTGATCTATCATTGCCAGACCTAGGATTTGCCTTCGACTACCCGCTTGTATAATCCCTTTGCCTTTGACGTATTCTGACTTTGATTACCAGACCCTGGACTTTGCCCCTGACTATGTGTTTGTCTTATCCCTCGGTCTTTGACATACCTTCCTGGCTTTTGACCTTGAACCTCTTGACCACTCTGCCTAGTCCATGAGTAGTGACTAGCGTCATAGGATGAAAGAGAGTTAAGTGATGATGAGTTCTATCATTATTGGGGTTTCTGTTTTCTTGTATAATGGGTTTACCATCTAGGCCAACAACTTCAATTAATCCTGTGGCCTTCAGAGTAGAGACTTCAGATTTCTGCAGGACCCTGTAGGCTGCTACGGTGTCCACCAGACACTCTATTGTGGTAAAGAGCATACCAGAGAGGGTAAAGTGAACAAAGGTATCACACCCCTAGTTTCAGAGATGAGTGGTAGAACTGGAAGCCCTTCATGTCAATTGCTCCTTTCCTGCAGTTTTTTCTTTGGGGCCTTACACTTGCTTCTAGAAGTGGCCCAGTTCATCACAATTGTAGCACTTCACCTTAACGAGGTCCACCCTTCCAGGGAACACCCTTTTTTGCCTGATCTTTCCCATTGTTTGTTTATAGGCATTTTAATTATTACCTTCTGGAATTTCTTTTCCTCCACTTCTTTTACATTCCTTTGAAATGAACTAGCCAAACTCAGTGCTGGGACTGACTTCTCATGCCAATCAGCATGATCAAAAATGAATGAGTCTCCTTATTTAATCCAGGCACCAAGATGGCAATCAACATTTTTCCCATTCCTTGGTCCTTCAGGCTCGTTACTGTCTCCTCAACTGCTGGCCTAAATCTCTCAATGTAATCCTTAACTGTTTACTTCGCCTTTTGATGAATATTTGTCACCCTTACCCAGGACTGGGGAGCAAAAACCTCTCCCATTTTGCTTTGGATACTCCAATGCTTTTTGAGAGGAGTTTTCTTGCTGATTTGGGTTAGATGGCAGAATAAGTCTTGTGCAGATGGCAGAAGCATCAATCTGTCCAGCTATTGTTTTAATTTTCTGCAACAAGTCTCTCCATGTGGGGTTGTAACTGACTAATCTTATACAGCTCATTTGCAAACGCATATGGATTGCTCTGTGGTTTGGTGATCGATGAGAGAAATCCCTTCACTTTTTCAGGTGTCCACGGAACATGTTGGATGATTCTCCTAACTATCTGACCATTTATACAAGGCATAGATTGTTCTTTGACCGGATAGGCAGAGGCCTGAGGTGACAATTATATGTCATCCTGTCTATCTCTTTTTGTTTGCTTTTTGCAGGTGACCAGAAGTTATTCTTCCACTCCACAATAAACTCTCCTTCCCCCAGGAATATATATCTCTCCCCATGTACCTGGGGTAGGATGGGATGAGTAAAATTCAGGGACTGGAGCCTTCATTTTTTTTTTACAAGCTGGGCAAAAAAGGGCCTAGAGCTCACATGGGATTTTGTAGAGAAGAACTTGTGTGGAGGCTTTAGAATTTGGTGCCATGGTCAGGGGCCTAATGGCTAGTTTGCGGCTGTCCTGAAAGCTTATATAAGGGAGATAGGGCTGAATATGCGTAAATTTCCATTCGTTCCATAGGTTCTTGAGACACAGATGATTGTGGTGAGTAGGGTTAAGCGACCTTGACTTTTTTAGAGTCGGGTCGAGTGAAATCGGCCGATTATGACGTAAAGTCGGGATCGACCGAAACACGAAACCCAATGCAAGTCAATGGGCCAGCATAGTCGGCAGTGAGTGGGGGCCAGGAAAACAACTAGAGTGCCCATTTTAATGTCAAAACCATCCATTCTTCTTAATGAAGCTTGTCAATCTTAATTTCCCTTATAATAATAGTTAAGCATTGGAAATTGGGGGTCATTTGGCTAAAGTTGTGGGGGGTAGGGCCGGTTCAAGTAATTAGTGGGCCCAGTAAATCTGGACCACGTCACGGCAGTGGAGCAGGGAGAGATAAGTATTTCAACTTTGCAAGTGCTGTGATCCTGAGCAAGCGGGGGGGGCCCCCTCGTTGGCATTGGCACTGGCACAGGGCCACTCAAAGTACAGCGGTGTGTTTGCACGGCGGGGGCGCCTCCCACCGGCAGCAACACTTTTGCGTACTATGAGGGGCCCTGTGCCAGTGACGTCGCCAACGAGTATTCCTCCCCCTACCTGATGAAGGAACCTGCACCTTCATCTGCACCTTCCTCTTTGTCCCCGTGTAAGGTGGTATGGTATGCGGGAAGGGGGACCTGACTTTCAGCAGGGTCACAATCTTGCAGTGTAGCGTGCAAGGGGAATGTTGCGTTATGGGTCAATGTACCAGCAGACTCATCTATCACTGGCTGGGCAATGGGCAGGATGAGGAGGAAACACAGATATAGGCCCAAAGAATAAAGTGGGCTAAATGCAGTTCAAAATTGGTAACAGGACTAACCAGGGGGCATTGTTTTGTTCAGTGGAGGACAACTGGAATGAGAGGCTGACACAGAGAGTAGGCCCAAATCTGTAAGTAGTCTAAATGCAGTTCAAAATTGGCAAGAGTAGTAAACAGGCGGCACAGCTTTGTTCACTGTAGGAGAACAGCAAGGAGCGGCAGACACAGATAGAAGGCCCCAACCCAACTAGTAGGCCCACTGCAGTTTTAAAATTCCGATAGGCTGAAAACTAGATAATTGTAGGTCATTTTTTGTAAAGAGGACAGCTGTATTGAGTGGCGCAGCCAGACACTACAAGTAGGCCTTAAACCACAAAGTTGGCTCGACGCTGGTTTAAAAAAGGTTACATGGGTACACGTTCTGCATTGTTGTGCTCAGTGGAGGACAATTGGAAGGAGGGACCGCAGAAAGACTTTGTAGGCGTAAAATTACAAAATAGGCTCTATGCAGCTTCGATTATGTGGCAACCTGGAGAACACCTTGGAGCGGCAGACAACGTCTCTACGACCCAGACCCAACTTGTAGGCCTAATGTAGTGTTGTTTCAACAACTACTTAAGACGAGCATGAAGATTGAAGCAATGGAGAGGAAACCTGGAGAACACCTTGAAGTGGAAGACACCGTCTCTACAACCCAGACCCAACTTGTAGGCCTAATGCAGTGTTGTTTTCAACAACTACTAAACAAGAACTTTAAGATTGAAGCAATGGAGAGGCAACCTGGGGAACACCTTGTAGTGTAACACACCGTCTCTACACCCCTGACCCAACTTGTAGGCCGAGTGCAGTGTTGTTTTCAACAACTACTAAATGAGAGCCTGAAGATCAAAGCTCAGAAAAGGCAACCCGGAGAACACCTTGGAGCGGCAGACACTGGTAGTAGGCCCCAACCCAAGTACTTGCCCCACTGCAGTTAGATTAAAAAAACTACTAAACGAGAGCCTGAAGATCAAAGCTCAGAAAAGGCAACCCGGAGAACACCTTGGAGCGGCAGACACTGGTAGTAGGCCCCAAGCCAAGTACTTGCCCCACTGCAGTTAGATTAAAAAACTACTAAATGAGAGCCTGAAGATCAAAGCTCAGAAAAGGCAACCCGGAGAACACCTTGGAGCGGCAGACACTAGTAGTAGTAGGCCCCAACCCAAGTACTTGCCCCACTGCAGTTAGATTAAAAAAACTACTAAACGAGAGACTGAAGATCAAAGCTCAGAAAAGGCAACCTGGAGAACACCTTGGAGCGGCAGACACTGGTAGTAGGCCCCAACCCAAGTACTAGCCCCACTGCAGTTAGATTAAAAAAAACTACTAAACGAGAGCCTGAAGATCAAAGCTCAGAAAAGGCAACCCGGAGAACACCTTGGAGCGGCAGACACTGGTAGTAGGCCCCAACCCAAGTACTTGCCCCACTGCAGTTAGATTAAAAAAACTACTAAACGAGAGCCTGAAGATCAAAGCTCAGAAAAGGCAACCCGGAGAACACCTTGGAGCGGCAGACACTGGTAGTAGGCCCCAAGCCAAGTACTTGCCCCACTGCAGTTAGATTAAAAAACTACTAAATGAGAGTCTGAAGATCAAAGCTCAGAAAAGGCAACCCGGAGAACACCTTGGAGCGGCAGACACTAGTAGTAGTAGGCCCCAACCCAAGTACTTGCCCCACTGCAGTTAGATTAAAAACACTACTAAACGAGAGACTGAAGATCAAAGCTCAGAAAAGGCAATCCGGAGAACACCTTGGAGCGGCAGACACTGGTAGTAGGCCCCAACCCAAGTACTAGCCCCACTGCAGTTAGATTAAAAAAACTACTAAACGAGAGCCTGAAGATCAAAGCTCAGAAAAGGCAACCCGGAGAACACCTTGGAGCGGCAGACACTAGTAGTAGTAGGCCCCAACCCAAGTACTTGCCCCACTGCAGTTAGATTAAAAAAACTACTAAACGAGAGCCTGAAGATCAAAGCTCAGAAAAGGCAACCCGGAGAACACCTTGGAGCGGCATACACTGGTAGTAGGCCCCAACCCAAGTACTTGCCCCACTGCAGATAGATTAAAAAAACTACTAAACGAGAGCCTGAAGATCAAAGCTCAGAAAAGGCAACCCGGAGAACACCTTGGAGCGGCAGACACTGGTAGTAGGCCCCAACCCAAGTACTTGCCCCACTGCAGTTAGATTAAAAAAACTACTAAACGAGAGCCTGAAGATCAAAGCTCAGAAAAGGCAACCCGGAGAACACCTTGGAGCGGCAGACACTGGTAGTAGGCCCCAAGCCAAGTACTTGCCCCACTGCAGTTAGATTAAAAAACTACTAAATGAGAGTCTGAAGATCAAAGCTCAGAAAAGGCAACCCGGAGAACACCTTGGAGCGGCAGACACTAGTAGTAGTAGGCCCCAACCCAAGTACTTGCCCCACTGCAGTTAGATTAAAAACACTACTAAACGAGAGACTGAAGATCAAAGCTCAGAAAAGGCAACCCGGAGAACACCTTGGAGCGGCAGACACTGGTAGTAGGCCCCAACCCAAGTACTAGCCCCACTGCAGTTAGATTAAAAGAACTACTAAACGAGAGCCTGAAGATCAAAGCTCAGAAAAGGCAACCCGGAGAACACCTTGGAGCGGCAGACACTAGTAGTAGTAGGCCCCAACCCAAGTACTTGCCCCACTGCAGTTAGATTAAAAAAACTACTAAACGAGAGCCTGAAGATCAAAGCTCAGAAAAGGCAACCCGGAGAACACCTTGGAGCGGCATACACTGGTAGTAGGCCCCAACCCAAGTACTTGCCCCACTGCAGATAGATTAAAAAAACTACTAAACGAGAGCCTGAAGATCAAAGCTCAGAAAAGGCAACCCGGAGAACACCTTGGAGCGGCAGACACTGGTAGTAGGCCCCAACCCAAGTACTTGCCCCACTGCAGTTAGATTAAAAAAACTACTAAACGAGAGCCTGAAGATCAAAGCTCAGAAAAGGCAACCCGGAGAACACCTTGGAGCGGCAGACACTGGTAGTAGGCCCCAACCCAAGTACTTGCCCCACTGCAGTTAGATTAAAAAAACCACTAAACGAGAGCCTGAAGATCAAAGCTCAGAAAAGGCAACCCGGAGAACACCTTGGAGCGGCAGACACTGGTAGTAGGCCCCAACCCAAGTACTTGCCCCACTGCAGTTAGATTAAAAAAACTACTAAACGAGAGCCTGAAGATCAAAGCTCAGAAAAGGCAACCCGGAGAACACCTTGGAGCGGCAGACACTGGTAGTAGGACCCAACCCAAGTACTAGCCCCACTGCAGTTAGATTAAAAAACCTACTAAACGAGAGCCTGAAGATCAAAGCTCAGAAAAGGCAACCCGGAGAACACCTTGGAGCGGCAGACACTGGTAGTAGGCCCCAACCCCAGTACTAGCCCCACTGCAGTTAGATTAAAAAAACTACTAAACGAGAGCCTGAAGATCAAAGCTCAGAAAAGGCAACCCGGAGAACACCTTGGAGCGGCAGACACTAGTAGTAGTAGGCCCCAACCCAAGTACTAGCCCCACTGCAGTTAGATTAAAAAAACTACTAAACGAGAGCCTGAAGATCAAAGCTCAGAAAAGGCAACCCGGAGAACACCTTGGAGCGGCAGACACTGGTAGTAGGCCCCAAGCCAAGTACTTGCCCCACTGCAGTTAGATTAAAAAAACTACTAAACGAGAGCCTGAAGATCAAAGCTCAGAAAAGGCAACCCGGAGAACACCTTGGAGCGGCAGACACTGGTAGTAGGCCCCAACCCAAGTACTAGCCCCACTGCAGTTAGATTAAAAAAAACTACTAAACGAGAGCCTGAAGATCAAAGCTCAGAAAAGGCAACCCGGAGAACACCTTGGAGCGGCAGACACTAGTAGTAGTAGGCCCCAACCCAAGTACTTGCCCCACTGCAGTTAGATTAAAAAAACTACTAAACGAGAGCCTGAAGATCAAAGCTCAGAAAAGGCAACCCGGAGAACACCTTGGAGCGGCAGACACTGGTAGTAGGCCCCAACCCAAGTACTAGCCCCACTGCAGTTAGATTAAAAAACCTACTAAACAAGAGCCTGAAGATCAAAGCTCAGAAAAGGCAACCCGGAGAACACCTTGGAGCGGCAGACACTGGTAGTAGGCCCCAACCCCAGTACTAGCCCCACTGCAGTTAGATTAAAAAAACTACTAAACGAGAGCCTGAAGATCAAAGCTCAGAAAAGGCAACCCGGAGAACACCTTGGAGCGGCAGACACTAGTAGTAGTAGGCCCCAACCCAAGTACTAGCCCCACTGCAGTTAGATTAAAAAAACTACTAAACAAGAGCCTGAAGATCAAAGCTCAGAAAAGGCAACCCGGAGAACACCTTGGAGCGGCAGACACTGGTAGTAGGCCCCAAGCCAAGTACTTGCCCCACTGCAGTTAGATTAAAAAAACTACTAAACGAGAGCCTGAAGATCAAAGCTCAGAAAAGGCAACCCGGAGAACACCTTGGAGCGGCAGACACTGGTAGTAGGCCCCAACCCAAGTACTAGCCCCACTGCAGTTAGATTAAAAAAACTACTAAACGAGAGCCTGAAGATCAAAGCTCAGAAAAGGCAACCCGGAGAACACCTTGGAGCGGCAGACACTAGTAGTAGTAGGCCCCAACCCAAGTACTTGCCCCACTGCAGTTAGATTAAAAAAAACTACTAAACGAGAGCCTGAAGATCAAAGCTCAGAAAAGGCAACCCGGAGAACACCTTGGAGCGGCAGACACTGGTAGTAGGCCCCAACCCAAGTACTAGCCACACTGCAGTTAGATTAAAAAAACTACTAAACGAGAGACTGAAGATCAAAGCTCAGAAAAGGCAACCCGGAGAACACCTTGGAGCGGCAGACACTAGTAGTAGTAGGCCCCAACCCAAGTACTTGCCCCACTGCAGTTAGATTAAAAAACTACTAAACGAGAGACTAAAGATCAAAGCTCAGAAAAGGCAACCCGGAGAACACCTTGGAGCGGCAGACACTGGTAGTAGGCCCCAACCCAAGTACTAGCCCCACTGCAGTTAGATTAAAAAAACTACTAAACGAGAGCCTGAAGATCAAAGCTCAGAAAAGGCAACCCGGAGAACACCTTGGAGCGGCAGACACTGGTAGTAGGCCCCAACCCAAGTACTAGCCCCACTGCAGTTAGATTAAAAAAACTTCCAGGGGTACACGGGCGGCAGTGTACAGGTCACTGGAGGACTAGTGGAAGGAGGGACCGCAGACAGGCTTACTAGGCCTAACATAATAAAATTGGGCTGTAGGCACTTTAAAATTGGTTCCAGGGGTACACGGGCAGCAGTGGTCTGGTCAGTGGAGGACTAGTGGAAGGAGGGACCGCAGACAGGCTTCGAAGGCCTAACATAATAAAATTGGGCTGTAGACACTTGGAATTCTCTTGCAGGGGTACACAGGCAGCATTGGTGTTGTCAGCAGAGGCCGATTGTAATGAGTGTCTGCCAGTTAGTAGTCCCAAACAATAAATACATGTTAATGACTCGCATTACAACAAAACGAAACCACCAAAGGGTGCAATCATTAGGTACTGGGGTGGGCTCCTCTGCGTAGTTTCAGACCTAGTAATTTGGCGCAAAGTATTTACTTGGGTAAATATAGGACACTGCCCCGGACTATGTTAAGTACCATCATACATGTCAATACAATGGTATTGTCAGTGGCAGGAATTTAAGGATGTCAGCGCATAGACTAAACATTGGTGGAACTGTGAGAGATAATTGTGCAAGTGGTACAGCAATGTTTGAGCTGGGGGTGGGGGAACTCTCTTGTGGCCGGCGGTACAGGCCCAGGGCCCCTCATGTTACAACGTTGTGTTTGACGTTGGGTGCGCACCACCACCGTCAGAGACACTTTATTGTACTATGAGGGACCCAGTGACAGTGCCGTCGACCAAAAGCTGGCACACCCACCTCTTCAGACAAACAGCACTCTCACGGGTGCTTGCGCCAAGTGGCGATACCACGGCCCCGTGTGGGGAGTTTGGCCATTTAGGGAGGTGTAAACATGTCGTATGCTGGACAATCAGCTGCTGCAAATTACGAGATTGGAAAAGTCATTCAGAGTAGTCCACGGGCAAGACCTTTTCATAGGAAAGCTAGGTGTCGGCTGGGCAAGGTGGGGCAAAAGAATTCGAAATCCAGTCGTGGTTCATTTTAATGAAGGTTAGATCATCAACATTTTGGGTAGCCAGATGAGTCCTTTTTTCGGTTAATATTGAACCTGCAGCACTGAATACTCTTTCTGATAGGACATTAGCTGCCGGGCAAGCAAGCTCCTGCAATGCATATTCTGCCATTTCTGGCCAGGTGTCTAATTTGGATGCCCAGTAATCAAATGGAAATGACGGTTGAGGGAGAACGTTGATAAGGGATGAAAAATAGTTAGTAACCATACTGGACAAATGTTGTCTCCTGTCACTTTGAATTGATGCAGCAGTACCTGTCCTGTCTGCGGTCATAGCAAAATCACTCCACAACCTGGTCAGAAAACCCCTCTGTCCAACGCCACTTCTGATTTCTGCCCCTCTAACACCTCTGGTCTGCTGGCCCCTGCAGCTCGTGTGAGAACGATCACGGGCGCTGTGTGCTGGGAATGCCTGAAGCAAACGGTCAACAAGAGTTGATTGTTTGGTTGCTAATATTAGTTCCAAGTTCTCATGTGGCATAATATTTTGCAATTTGCCTTTATAGCGAGGATCAAGGAGGCAGGCCAACCAGTAATCGTCATCGTTCATCATTTTAGTAATGCGTGTGTCCCTTTTGAGGATACGTAAGGCATAATCCGCCATGTGGGCCAAAGTTCCAGTTGTCAAATCTGCGGTTGTGCTTGGTTGAGGGGCAGTTTCAGGCAAATCTACGTCACTTGTGTCCCTCAAAAAACCAGAACCCGGCCTTGCCACGCCACCAATTTCCAGTGGCCCCGGAAAAGCTTCCTCATTAAAAATATACTCATCCCCATCATCCTCCTCGTCCTCCTCCTCCTCTTCGCCCGTTACCTCGTCCTGTACACTGCCCTGACCAGACAATGGCTGACTGTCATCAAGGCTTTCCTCTTCCTCTGCTGCAGACGCCTGATCCTTTATGTGCATCAAACTTTGCATCAGCAGACGCATTAGGGGTATGCTCATGTTTATTATGGCGTTGTCTGCACTAACCAGCCGTGTGCATTCCTCAAAACACTGAAGGACTTGACACATGTCTTGTGTCTTCGACCACTGCACACCTGACAACTCCATGTCTGCCATCCTACTGCCTGCCCGTGTATGTGTATCCTCCCACAAAAACATAACAGCCCGCCTCTGTTCGCACAGTCTCTGAAGCATGTGCAGTGTTGAGTTCCACCTTGTTGCAACGTCTATGATTAGGCGATGCTGGGGAAGGTTCAAAGACCGCTGATAGGTCTGCATACGGCTGGAGTGTACGGGCGAACGGCGGATATGTGAGCAAAGTCCGCGCACTTTGAGGAGCAGGTCGGATAACCCCGGATAACTTTTAAGGAAGCACTGCACCACCAGGTTTAAGGTGTGAGCCAGGCAAGGAATGTGTTTCAGTTGGGAAAGGGAGATGGCAGCCATGAAATTCCTTCCATTATCACTCACTACCTTGCCTGCCTCAAGATCTACAGTGCCCAGCCACGACTGCGTTTCTTTCTGCAAGAACTCGGACAGAACTTCCGCGGTGTGTCTGTTGTTGCCCAAACACTTCATAGCCAATACAGCCTGCTGACGCTTGCCAGTAGCTGCCCCATAATGGGACACCTGGTGTGCAACAGTGGCAGCTGCGGATGGAGTGGTTGTGCGACTGCGGTCTGTGGACAAGCTCTCGCTTCTGCAGGAGGACGAGGAGGACGAGGAGGGGGTGCGAACGGCTACAGCCAACTGTTTCCTAGACTGTGGGCTAGGCAAAACTGTCCCAAAATTGCCACCCAGTGTGCCGTGATGGACACGTAACGTCCCTGGCCATGCCTACTGGTCCATGCATCTGTTGTCAGGTGCACCTTTGTGCTGACAGATTGCCTGAGTGCATGGACGATGCGCTCTTTAACATGCTGGTGGAGGGCTGGGATGGGTTTTCTGGAAAAGAAGTGTCGACTGAGTAGCTCGTAGCGTGGTACAGCGTAGTCCATCAGGGCTTTGAAAGCTTCGCTTTCAACTAACCGGTAGGGCATCATCTCTAATGAGATTAGTTTAGCTATGTGGGCGTTCAAACCCTGTGTACGCGGATGCGAGGCTAAGTACTTCCTTTTTCTAACCATAGTCTCATGTAGGGTGAGCTGGACTGGAGAGCTGGAGATCGTGGAACTAGCGGGGGTGCCGGTGGACATGGCAGACTGAGAGACGGTGGGAGACGGTATTGTTGCCGCCGGTGCCCCAGATGTAGTGTTTCCTACTACGAAACTGGTGATTCCCTGACCCTGACTGCTTTGGCCTGGCAAAGAAACCTGCACAGATACTGCAGGTGGTGCGGAAAATGGTGGCCTTACACTGCCGGAAGGGATGTAGCGTTGCTGACTAGCTTCATTGGCCGAGGGTGCTACAACCTTAAGGGACGTTTGGTGGTTAGTCCAGGCTTGCAAATGCATGGTGGTTAAATGTCTATGCATGCAACTTGTATTTAGACTTTTCAGATTCTGACCTCTGCGTAAGGTAGTTGAACATTTTTGACAGATGACTTTGCGCTGATCAATTGGATGTTGTTTAAAAAAATGCCAGACTGCACTCTTTCTAGCATCGGATCCCTTTTCAGGCATTGCAGACTGAGCTTTAACCGGATGGCCACGCTGTCCTCCAACAGGTTTTGGCTTTGCCACGCGTTTTGGGCCACATACGGGCCCGGCAGATGGAACCTGTTGCGATGTTGATGCCTGCTGCGGCCCCTCCTCCTCCGCTCCAGAACTACTGCCGCCTGCACCCTGTTCCCCCAATGGCTGCCAATCGGGGTCAACAACTGGGTCATCTATAACCTCCTCTTCTAGCTCGTGTGCAACTTAGTCTGTGTCAACGTGTAAGTCGGTGGTATAGCGTTCGTGACGGGGCACCATAGTCTCGTCAGGGTCTGATTCTGGATCAGTACCCTGCGAGGGCAATGTTGTGGTCTGAGTCAAAGGACCAGCATAGTAGTCTGGCTGTGGCTGTGCATCAGTGCACTCCATGTCAGATTCAACTTGTAATGGGCATGGCCTGTTAACTGTTTCACTTTCTAAGCCAGGGACGGTATGTGTAAAGAGCTCCATGGAGTAACCCGTTGTGTCGCCTGCTGCATCCTTCTCTGTTGCTGTTTTTGCTGAAGAGGACAAGGAAGCGACTTGTCCCTGACCGTGAACATCCACTAACGACGCGCTGCTTTTACATTTACCAGTTTCAGAAGATGAGGCAAAAGAGCTAGAGGCTGAGTCAGCAAGGTAAGCCAAAACTTGCTCTTGCTGCTCCGGCTTTAAAAGCGGTTTTCCTACTCCCAGAAAAGGGAGCGTTCGAGGCCTTGTGTAGCCAGACGATAAACCTGGCTCCACAGCTCCCGACTTAGGTGCTATATTGTTTTTCCCACGACCACCCGATGCTCCACTACCACTACCATCATTACCAGCTGGCAATGAACGCCCACGGCCACGACCTCTTCCACCAGACTTCCTCATTGTTTTAAAAACGTAACCAAAGTAACGGTATTTGTTGCTGTCAAAAAACTTACACGGTGAGCTATAACTTCAGTATGATTTAGATATCCCTTTACAGGTGGGTGAGACCGCAAGGAAAATCAGGCACAATGTTACACACTCAGTTTCCTGTGGCACCAAATGAGAGAGATGCCATACACGCAGGACTGTCACTTAAGCACAAATATCAATATTAATCTCCCACTGTTTTTTTTTTTTTTTTTCAGGGAGAATTTATAAACCCAATAAAAAATAAATAAATAGGCTTTCTATGGCCCACTATTTGAGAGAGAGATGGCACACTCAGGACTGGCACACAAGCCCAAAGGCCAATATTAATCTCCCACTGTTTTTTTTTTTCAGGGAGAATTTATAAACCCAATAAAAAAAAAATAGGCTTTCTATGGCCCACTATTTGAGAGAGATGGCACACTCAGGAGTCAGGACTGGCACACAAGCAGAAAGGCCAATATTAATCTCCCACTGTTTTTTTTTTTTCAGGGAGAATTTAGAAACCAAATAAAAAATAAATAAATAGGCTTTCTATGGCCCACTATTTTAGAGAGAGAGAGATGGCACACTCAGGAGTCAGGACTGGCACACAAGCAGAAAGGCCAATATTAATCTCGCACTGTTTTTTTTGTTTGTTTTTTTTCAGGGAGAATTTATAAACCCAATAAAAAAAAAAGGCTTTCTATGGCCCACTATTTGAGAGAGAGATGGCACACTCAGGAGTCAGGACTGGCACACAAACAGAAAGGCCAATATTAATCTCCCACTGTTTTTTTTTTATTTTTTCAGGGAGAATTTAGAAACCAAAAAAAAAAAAAAATAGGCTTTCTATGGCCCACTATTTGAGAGAGAGATGGCACACTCAGGACTGGCACACAAGCCCAAATGCCAATATTAATCTCCCACTGTTTTTTTTTTTTCAGGGAGAATTTATAAACCCAATTAAAAAAAAATAGGCTTTCTATGGCCCACTATTTGAGACAGAGATGGCACACTCAGGAGTCAGGACTGGCACACAAGCAGAAAGGCCAATATTAATCTCCCACTGTTTTTTTTTTTCAGGGAGAATTTAGAAACCAAATTAAAAAAAAATAAATAGGCTTTCTATGGCCCACTATTTGAGAGAGAGATAGCACACTCAGGACTGGCACACAAGCCCAAAGGCCAATATTAATCTCCCACTGTTTTTTTTTTTCAGGGAGAATTTATAAACCCAATAAAAAAAATATAGGCTTTCTATGGCCCACTATTTGAGACAGAGATGGCACACTCAGGAGACAGGACTGGCACGCAAGCAGAAAGGCCAATATTAATCTCCCACAGTTTTTTTTTTCCAGGGAGAATTTAGAAACCAAATAAAAAAAAAAAATAGGCTTTCTATGGCCCACTATTTGAGAGAGAGATGGCACACTCAGGACTGGCACACAAGCCCAAAGGCCAATATTAATCTCCCACTGTTTTTTTTTTTTCAGGGAGAATTTATAAACCCAATAAAAAAAATAAATAGGCTTTCTATGGCCCACTATTTGAGAAAGAGATGGCACACTCAGGACTGGCACACAAGCCCAAAGGCCAATATTAATCTCCCACTGTTTTTTTTTTCAGGGAGAATTTATAAACCCAATAAAAAAAAATAAATAGGCTTTCTATGGCCCACTATTTGAGAGAGAGAGATGGCACACTCAGGAGTCAGGACTGGCACACAAGCAGAAAGGCCAATATTAATCTCCCACTGTTTTTTTTTTTTTTTTTCAGGGAGAATGTAGAAACCAAATAAAAAAAAATAAATAGGCTTTCTATGGCCCACTATTTGAGAGAGAGAGATGGCACACTCAGGAGTCAGGACTGGCACACAAGCAGAAAGGCCAATATTAATCTCCCACTGTTTTTTTTATATTTTTTCAGGGAGAATTTATAAACCCAATAAAAAAAAATAGGCTTTCTATGGCCCACTATTTGAGAGAGAGAGATGGCACACTCAGGAGTCAGGACTGGCACACAAACAGAAAGGCCAATATTAATCTCCCACTGTTTTTTTTTTATTTTTTCAGGGAGAATTTAGAAACCAAAAAAAAAAAAAAATAGGCTTTCTATGGCCCACTATTTGAGAGAGAGATGGCACACTCAGGACTGGTACACAAGCCCAAATGCCAATATTAATCTACCACTGTTTTTTTTTTTTTCAGGGAGAATTTATTAACCCAATAAAAAAAAAATTGGCTTTCTATGGCCCACTATTTGAGACAGAGATGGCACACTCAGGAGTCAGGACTGGCACACAAGCAGAAAGGCCAATATTAATCTCCCACTGTTTTTTTTTTCAGGGAGAATTTAGAAACCAAATTAAAAAAAAATAAATAGGCTTTCTATGGCCCACTATTTGAGAGAGAGATAGCACACTCAGGACTGGCACACAAGCCCAAAATTAATCTCCCACTGTTTTTTTTTTTCACGGAGAATTTATAAACCCAATAAAAAAAAAATAGGCTTTCTATGGCCCACTATTTGAGAGAGATATAGCACACTCAGGACTGGCACACAAGCCCAAAGGCCAACATTAATCTCCCACTTTTTTTTTTTTCAGGGAGAATTTATAAACCCAATAAAAAAAAATAAATAGGCTTTCTATGGCCCACTATTTGAGAGAGAGAGATGGCACACTCAGGAGTCAGGACTGGCACACAAGCAGAAAGGCCAATATTAATCTCCCACTGTTTTTTTTTTATTTTTTCAGGGAGAATGTAGAAACCAAATAAAAAAAAATAAATAGGCTTTCTATGGCCCACTATTTGAGAAAGAGATGGCACACTCAGGACTGGCACACAAGCCCAAAGGCCAATATTAATCTCCCACTGTTTTTTTTTTCAGGGAGAATTTATAAACCCAATAAAAAAAAATAAATAGGCTTTCTATGGCCCACTATTTGAGAGAGAGAGATGGCACACTCAGGAGTCAGGACTGGCACACAAGCAGAAAGGCCAATATTAATCTCCCACTGTTTTTTTTTTTTTTTTTCAGGGAGAATGTAGAAACCAAATAAAAAAAAATAAATAGGCTTTCTATGGCCCACTATTTGAGAGAGAGAGATGGCACACTCAGGAGTCAGGACTGGCACACAAGCAGAAAGGCCAATATTAATCTCCCACTGTTTTTTTTTTAATTTTTCAGGGAGAATTTATAAACCCAATAAAAAAAATAGGCTTTCTATGGCCCACTATTTGAGAGAGAGAGATGGCACACTCAGGAGTCAGGACTGGCACACAAGCAGAAAGGCCAATATTAATCTCCCACTGTTTTTTTTTTTCAGGGAGAATTTAGAAACCAAATAAAAAAAAAATAAATAGGCTTTCTATGGCCCACTATTTGAGAGAGAGATAGCACACTCAGGACTGGCACACAAGCCCAAAGGCCAATATTAATCTCCCACTGTTTTTTTTTTTTTCAGGGAGAATTTATAAACCCAATAAAAAAAAATAAATAGGCTTTCTATGGCCCACTATTTGAGAGAGAGAGATGGCACACTCAGGAGTCAGGACTGGCACACAAGCAGAAAGGCCAATATTAATCTCCCACTGTTTTTTTTTTATTTTTTCAGGGAGAATGTAGAAACCAAATAAAAAAAAATAAATAGGCTTTCTATGGCCCACTATTTGAGAAAGAGATGGCACACTCAGGACTGGCACACAAGCCCAAAGGCCAATATTAATCTCCCACTGTTTTTTTTTTCAGGGAGAATTTATAAACCCAATAAAAAAAAATAAATAGGCTTTCTATGGCCCACTATTTGAGAGAGAGAGATGGCACACTCAGGAGTCAGGACTGGCACACAAGCAGAAAGGCCAATATTAATCTCCCACTGTTTTTTTTTTTTTTTTTCAGGGAGAATGTAGAAACCAAATAAAAAAAAATAAATAGGCTTTCTATGGCCCACTATTTGAGAGAGAGAGATGGCACACTCAGGAGTCAGGACTGGCACACAAGCAGAAAGGCCAATATTAATCTCCCACTGTTTTTTTTTTTTCAGGGAGAATTTAGAAACCAAATAAAAAAAAAATAAATAGGCTTTCTATGGCCCACTATTTGAGAGAGAGAGAGATGGCACACTCAGGAGTCAGGACTGGCACACAAGCAGAAAGGCCAATATTAATCTCCCACTGTTTTTTTTTTAATTTTTCAGGGAGAATTTATAAACCCAATAAAAAAAAATAGGCTTTCTATGGCCCACTATTTGAGAGAGAGAGATGGCACACTCAGGAGTCAGGACTGGCACACAAGCAGAAAGGCCAATATTAATCTCCCACTGTTTTTTTTTTCAGGGAGAATTTAGAAACCAAATTTTAAAAAAATAGGCTTTCTATGGCCCACTATTTGAGAGAGATATAGCACACTCAGGACTGGCACACAAGCCCAAAGGCCAATATTAATCTCCCACTTTTTTTTTTCAGGGAGAATTTATAAACCCAATAAAAAAAAAAAAAATAGGCTTTCTATGGCCCACTATTTGAGAAAGAGATGGCACACTCAGGACTGGCACACAAGCCCAAAGGCCAATATTAATCTCCCACTGTTTTTTTTTTTTTCAGGGAGAATTTAGAAACCAAATTAAAAAAAAATAAATAGGCTTTCTATGGCCCACTATTTGAGAGAGAGATGGCACACTCAGGACTGGCACACAAGCCCAAAGGCCAATATTAATCTCCCACTGTTTTTTTTTTCAGGGAGAATTTATAAACCCAATAAAAAAAAAATAGGCTTTCTATGGCCCACTATTTGAGAGAGATATAGCACACTCAGGACTGGCACACAAGCCCAAAGGCCAATATTAATCTCCCACTTTTTTTTTTTTCAGGGAGAATTTATAAACCCAATAAAAAAAAAATAAATAGGCTTTCTATGGCCCACTATTTGAGAAAGAGATGGCACACTCAGGACTGGCACACAAGCCCAAAGGCCAATATTAATCTCCCACTGTTTTTTTTTTCAGGGAGAATTTATAAACCCAATAAAAAAAAAATAAATAGGCTTTCTATGGCCCACTATTTGAGAGAGAGAGAGAGAGATGGCACACTCAGGAGTCAGGACTGGCACACAAGCAGAAAGGCCAATATTAATCTCCCACTGTTTTTTTTTTTCAGGGAGAATTTAGAAACCAAATTAAAAAAAAATAAATAGGCTTTCTATGGCCCACTATTTGAGAGAGAGAGAGATGGCACACTCAGGAGTCAGGACTGGCACACAAGCAGAAAGGCCAATATTAATCTCCCACTGTTTTTTTTTTATTTTTCAGGGAGAATTTATAAACCCAATAAAAAAAAATAGGCTTTCTATGGCCCACTATTTGAGAGAGAGAGATGGCACACTCAGGAGTCAGGACTGGCACACAAGCAGAAAGGCCAATATTAATCTCCCACTGTTTTTTTTTTATTTTTTTTTCAGGGAGAATTTATAAACCCAATAAAAAAAAATAGGCTTTCTATGGCCCACTATTTGAGAGAGAGAGATGGCACACTCAGGAGTCAGGACTGGCACACAAACAGAAAGGCCAATATTAATCTCCCACTGTTTTTTTTTTATTTTTTCAGGGAGAATTTAGAAACAAAACAAAAAAAAAATAGGCTTTCTATGGCCCACTATTTGAGAGAGATGGCACACTCAGGACTGGCACACAAGCCCAAATGCCAATATTAATCTCCCACTGTTTTTTTTTTCAGGGAGAATTTAGAAACCAAATAAAAAAAAAATAAATAGGCTTTCTATGGCCCACTATTTGAGAGAGAGATAGCACACTCAGGACTGGCACACAAGCCCAAAGGCCAATATTAATCTCCCACTGTTTTTTTTTCAGGGAGAATTTATAAACCCAATAAAAAAAAAATAGGCTTTCTATGGCCCACTATTTGAGACAGAGATGGCACACTCAGGAGTCAGGACTGGCACGCAAGCAGAAAGGCCAATATTAATCTCCCACTGTTTTTTTTTTCCAGGGAGAATTTAGAAACCAAATAAAAAAAAAAAATAGGCTTTCTATGGCCCACTATTTGAGAGAGAGATGGCACACTCAGGACTGGCACACAAGCCCAAAGGCCAATATTAATCTCCCACTGTTTTTTTTTTTCAGGGAGAATTTATAAACCCAATAAAAAAAAAAATAAATAGGCTGTTAGGAGTCGAGTTTCCTCTGCTGCACAGGGGGAATCTCGATCCATCTCCGCTGCGGTCTCCCATTCTCCTCCAGCCGCAGTGGAGTCTGCTCAGCAGGGACGTCGATCCCAGCGTCTCGCTCAGTCTGACTCTGTGAGAGGAGTTACTGCTGCTTCTCCAGCTTCTGCCTTTAAAGCCTATACTGGTCAGCAGCGAGCGGACTTCTCTGGGACTAAGTCCTTATCTGCACACACTGAGCATGCCCAGGGCAAGATCTCCCGTTGGAGATCGAGGGTCATGTGCTCAGGCTCTGCGGCACATTCCATTGGTCCTCTTGGCAGGTCTTGGAAGGGCAAAAGTTCTATAGCCACTTCCTGTGCTGCAGCTATATAAACTGCGCATGACCGCACGGCCATGCGCTAGTATCAAGTCATATGTGCTTTGCGCCAGTGTGGTTAGCATAAGTGTGTTCAGGGACCCAGCTGAAATAAGCCCCTAGAATACCGGCACCTCCGGTGAGGAGATTGTATGAGTGTGTTCAGGGACCCGGCTGAAATAAGCCCCTAGAATACCGGCTTCTCCGGTGAGGAGATTGCGTGTTGCTTAACCACAGACTGCTATCAGCTTGGCAGTAAGCTTGTGCTCCTGTGAGGCTAACAGGGCGCAGTGCTTTCCTCTCGCGGCTGCTCTGTGAGGTAACAGAGCTAGTCTACACCGCCATATTGTGCCACCATTCACTAGCAGCAGGTTCTTCCTGCACGGTGGACCCCGGGCTGCGAACGCACCATTAATAATAAATATCTATTTCTACTCGGTGCGTTCCGCTAGCCCTAACATAGGCTTTCTATGGCCCACTATTTGAGAAAGAGATGGCACACTCAGGACTGGCACACAAGCCCAAAGGCCAATATTAATCTCCCACTGTTTTTTTTTTCAGGGAGAATTTATAAACCAAATAAAAAAAAATAAATAGGCTTTCTATGGCCCACTATTTGAGAGAGAGAGATGGCACACTCAGGAGTCAGGACTGGCACACAAGCAGAAAGGCCAATATTAATCTCCCACTGTTTTTTTTTTTTTTTTTTTCAGGGAGAATTTATAAACCCAATAAAAAAAAATAGGCTTTCTATGGCCCACTATTTGAGAGAGAGAGATGGCACACTCAGGAGTCAGGACTGGCACACAAACAGAAAGGCCAATATTAATCTCCCACTGTTTTTTTTTATTTTTTCAGGGAGAATTTAGAAACCAAAAAAAAAAAAAAAATAGGCTTTCTATGGCCCACTATTTGAGACAGAGATGGCACACTCAGGAGTCAGGACTGGCACACAAGCAGAAAGGCCAATATTAATCTCCCACTGTTTTTTTTTTTCAGGGAGAATTTAGAAACCAAATAAAAAATAAATAAATAGGCTTTCTATGGCCCACTATTTGAGAGAGAGATAGCACACTCAGGACTGGCACACAAGCCCAAAGGCCAATATTAATCTCCCACTTTTTTTTTTTTCAGGGAGAATTTATAAACCCAATAAAAAAAAAAAAATAGGCTTTCTATGGCCCACTATTTGAGAAAGAGATGGCACACTCAGGACTGGCACACAAGCCCAAAGGCCAATATTAATCTCCCACTGTTTTTTTTTTTCATGGAGAATTTATAAACCCAATAAAAAAAAATAAATAGGCTTTCTATGGCCCACTATTTGAGAGAGAGAGATGGCACACTCAGGAGTCAGGACTGGCACACAAGCAGAAAGGCCAATATTAATCTCCCACTGTTTTTTTTTTTTTTTTTCAGGGAGAATGTAGAAACCAAATTAAAAAAAATAAATAGGCTTTCTATGGCCCACTATTTGAGAGAGAGAGATGGCACACTCAGGAGTCAGGACTGGCACACAAGCAGAAAGGCCAATATTAATCTCCCACTGTTTTTTTTTTATTTTTTTTTCAGGGAGAATTTATAAACCCAATAAAAAAAAATAAATAGGCTTTCTATGGCCCACTATTTGAGAGAGAGAGATGGCACACTCAGGAGTCAGGACTGGCACACAAACAGAAAGGCCAATATTAATCTCCCACTGTTTTTTTTTTATTTTTTCAGGGAGAATTTAGAAACCAAAAAAAATAAAAAATTAGCTTTCTATGGCCCACTATTTGAGAGAGAGATGGCACACTCAGGACTGGCACACAAGCCCAAATGCCAATATTAATCTCCCACTGTTTTGTTTTTTTCAGGGAGAATTTATAAACCCAATAAAAAAAAAATAGACTTTCTATGGCCCACTATTTGAGACAGAGATGGCACACTCAGGAGTCAGGACTGGCACACAAGCAGAAAGGCCAATATTAATCTCCCACTGTTTTTTTTTTCAGGGAGAATTTAGAAACCAAATTAAAAAAAAATAAATAGGCTTTCTATGGCCCACTATTTGAGAGAGAGATAGCACACTCAGGACTGGCACACAAGCCCAAAGGCCAATATTAATCTCCCACTGTTTTTTTTTTCAGGGAGAATTTATAAACCCAATAAAAAAAAAAATAGGCTTTCTATGGCCCACTATTTGAGAGAGAGATAGCACACTCAGGACTGGCACACAAGCCCAAAGGCCAATATTAATCTCCCACTGTTTTTTTTTTTCAGGGAGAATTTATAAACCCAATAAAAAAAAAAAAAATAGGCTTTCTATGGCCCACTATTTGAGAAAGAGATGGCACACTCAGGACTGGCACACAAGCCCAAAGGCCAATATTAATCTCCCACTGTTTTTTTTTTTCAGGGAGAATTTATAAACCCAATAAAAAAAAATAAATAGGCTTTCTATGGCCCACTATTTGAGAGAGAGAGAGAGATGGCACACTCAGGAGTCAGGACTGGCACACAAGCAGAAAGGCCAATATTAATCTCCCACTGTTTTTTTTTTTTTTTTCAGGGAGAATGTAGAAACCAAATAAAAAAAAATAAATAGGCTTTCTATAGCCCACTATTTGAGAGAGAGAGATGGCACACTCAGGAGTCAGGACTGGCACACAAGCAGAAAGGCCAATATTAATCTCCCACTGTTTTTTTTTTATTTTTTCAGGGAGAATTTAGAAACCAAATTAAAAAAAAATAGGCTTTCTATGGCCCACTATTTGAGAGAGAGATGGCACACTCAGGACTGGCACACAAGCCCAAAGGCCAATATTAATCTCCCACTGTTTTTTTTTTTCAGGGAGAATTTATAAACCCAATAAAAAAAAAAGAAAAATAAAAGGCTTTCTATGGCCCACTATGTGAGAGAGATGGCACACACAGGGATGGCACTCTAGCAGAAATGCCAATCTTAATCTCCCACAACTTATTTTTTTAGGGAGAATTAAAAAAAAAAAAAGGGACTGTCCTACAATTACTATCTCCCTGCAGTAATCTCAGCCAGGTATGGCAGGCAGCAATAAGGAGTGGACTGATGCACAAATTAAATAAAAAGTGTGGACAAACAAGAAAGATAGCTGTGCAGAAAGGAAGGAACAGCAGCATTTGTGCTTTGAAAAAAGCAGTTGGTTTGCACAGCGGCGTACACACAGTAATGCAGCTATCAGGGTGCCTTCTAGGGCAGCCCAATGAGCTACAGCGCTGAGGAAAAAAAATGTAGCTTCCACTGTCCCTGCAAACAAAAGGTGGTGTTGGACAGTGGAAATCGCTACAGCACAAGCGGTTTGGTGGTTAATGGACCCTGCCTAACACTATCCCTGCTTCTGACAAAGCGGCAGCAACCTCTCCCTACGCTCAGATCAGCAGCAGTAAGATGGCGGTCGGCGGGAACGCCTCTTTATAGCCCCTGTGACGCGGCAGACAGCAAGCCAATCACTGCAATGCCCTTCTCTAAGATGGTGGGGACCAGGACCTATGTCATCACGCTGCCCACACTCTGCGTCCACCTTCATTGGCTGAGAAATGGCGCTTTTCGCGTCATTGAAACGCGACTTTGGCGCGAAAGTCGCGTACCGCATGGCCGACCCCACACAGGGATCGGGTCGGGTTTCATGAAACCCGACTTTGCCAAAAGTCGGCGACTTTTGAAAATGAACGATCCGTTTCGCTCAACCCTAGTGGTGAGCGCTGCACTCGAGCTCTCCCACAATCATATTACACAAGGGAAATGTGTTTACTGCAGGCGTGTAAGTGACCCTCTACAGCTGTCAGTAATAGAGGCGGGACATGTTTTCGATAATAACATGATCACAGCTGTTACAAATTAAAAGAAAATTAGCTTATTACAGTAAGAGTTTGCTCACGCAACCATATAATATGGCCGAGAACTATCCAATGTTTTATCAGATAGCACTAGGCCCGATGTTATGCAACAAGGTGGCCTGGGGTGGTAGTCTCAGCCGAGACAGCTAAGCCACAGTCAGTATACACCCCCGTACCTTGTACAGAGATAGGCAGCACAAACGCATTCCAGACACAGGTGCACTCCAACAGGGAAACAATTTAATAAAAGGAAATAAATAAAGTACGAACACTGGCTTCCTTCTGCCCTCTCCCTAGCTTTGTCGACGGCCATACCCACAACAGCCACGGCTACGCTGGAATCTGGATGCTTTCAGTCCCTTTGGCGGGGCCCTTAAGTACTCCTGGGCCCTTGTTACTGTCCTTAAGTTCAGGGCAACAGATTCTATTCCCTCCTGGGGTCTGGTCATGCTCCGGCTGTTGCTAAGCTTCTGCCCTGGGCAAACATGTCCAGGATCTCTGAACTCAAGCAGGAGCTTCCAGCTCCCTTGAGGCTGCAAGTCCAGCCCAAAAAGTAAACCAGTTCCTTTCCCTAAGCTAACATACCTGGCAGCACTTCAAAACAGGGCAAACACAGACACATTGCAAACATTACAGTAAAACATTAATACACATAATACAAGGGCATGGGATAAGAGAGCATCACATAGGAGAGAGAGGGGAAGCAATGAGGTTCTTCGCCACCTCCTTACAGTTATACCATGGGGCAGAGCAGATCTGTAATTTTTTTTTCTCATTCTAATTCGGTATGAGAAAAGAAAAATCTCTGCAATGCCAACTGGTCACCTCCTGAAGGGCATCATCAAGAATGTTTGTGAAGTGACCAAATAAAGTACATTATCATCCTTCAGCTTGGTACAGCTGCACGTGGCTCTTCTTTAGCACATGATGTTCACAAAGGAGCACAAAAGTATTTTTTTTTTACTAAGCAGATATTCTATTTCTTGTTTAAATTGTTTTATTGAAAATGTTCTAATTATTATACAAAATGGAGTTAAACAACATGAAGGAAAAATATGGGGAAACTGGAAAATTAAGGAAAATGGGAGAAGGAACTATTGCAAAGCAATAACAATTATTCTATCTCTGATACATGTACCAAGAGATATTAAGATCAAGGATAAGACAATGGAATTTTCATTTCTTTCACAATATCTCACCATTTTGATAGTTTCATTATCACATATGTAAGCTAGCTATGTTCCTGATCAGAACTGCCAAAAGGAATTTCAGGGCCCCATACTGGCAACATTTTCAGGTTCCTTTGAGGCTCCAGGCTCCACCCCAGTTGCGCCTCCACCCGTAGAACTTTCCACAGTCCCACCGCCCACCCTTGGAAAAACTCTTCTGCCCCCCCGTTCAAACCAATTACACTGTAACAGTTCCCATGGAACAATATCACATACATAAACATCAGCTTTTGTTTTGACCAACAGATTTTTTTAAGCCTGCCACCACGACAAGGTAGACTCTTTTGGCAGGGCCCTACTCTACTCTACTCTAACCTATTAAACATTTCTTAAAATATCCAATACTCTTTTTAGGTATATTTTTCATTATTTTTCTTTAAGGGAATGTGCTACATACATTTTTAAAACTAAATTGTAATCAGATTATGATAATCTTTTTTATAATCTGTATTTCTGATTGCAGATTATTGAATTCTGTTTCCTGTACATTTATGAAAGCTGCTCTCTTGCATGCAGATGTCATTTTGGAGGAAGGGGGAAGAGGTGAGCTGTGACACTACATACTGTGAATGGTGAATTCTGTTATCTCTCATTGTAATCCTGCCTGTTATGATAATGAGGTGACTGCTAATAAGGGATCTCTTCTGGACATGTAAGTCTATTAGAAAAGCAGTTTCTGTTTATTATTTTATGATATAAGGGGTGACAAACTTTAAAGTAAATTCTGGCTTAACTTTAAACTATGATTAAAAGGATTGGCAATTTTCTGGTTATTGTTGAGGAATGTGTTTGAGATGTAGAGCTCTTATTAACATGGCCTTTCTTGAATTTCGGCACCAAATATGAAATATGGGAAATTGAAATATAGGCTATGCTGAATTTCTGCACTAAGTGCCTTTTAATCATCTCACAAACACAATGCTTAACAATAACCAGAGAGTGGTCAATGCCCAAAACATAAAAGCTTCATAACACATTCCCACTAAATATTTTGCTAACAAAATCTATTTTTCATAAGAGTCATTTAGTTTAAATCCTTTGGTCAATTACATAATGTGAAAAATTGCAGTGCCAATAACAAAAGAGTAGACAACCCAAAAAAAGATTGTGTTGTGGAGAAATGCTATATACTGTCTGTATGTTAAAGATTTCTTCCAGGCTTCCATAATATTTTTCAACAACAGGACCATTAACATGAGGCACACAGTTAGGACTAGCTTAACATTTCTATTAGCTGTATGCCCATATTAATTGGTCATATACATCTCAGCTGCGACCGATTCCCTTTAAAGCATAAACACACATACAGTAATTCTTATCTATCTAATAGGATGACGACAGCTGTCCAGACCTGCATCCCACCACAAGTAACAGTCCAAGAGTGATCCCAGACCCAGAGTATGAAATCATCCTCAGTGGGTCTACACAAAGCAAGAGGCTATGCCCCTCCCTGTGCGGCCCTCGAGGAATGCAGTTTGACACCCCTGCTCTAGGGGCATTTACTCAACTAAGAGTGCTGCTCAAACTGTTGGGGTGCAGCTGTGGGACCCTATTTTCAGAGATGATGTCCTCCACCCAAGTCTCAAAAAGCTGAAAGGGTCTTCAGGAGAGGTGGGTAGTTGAGCTAGGCTATCAGACGGTCACCTCTGTAGCTGTAGTCATCCTTCCTATGGTTACATTCAGGGGTGGACAGGGGCGTACATGTTATTGTTGCAACTTGTGCAACTGAACACGGGCCATGAGGTAAGGGGACCCATTTCCACAACCAAAGCAGATGATATTGTGCTTAATGATGAGTTAGTGGGCTGCAAAGGGCTCATATATTGTTCTTGCATATAGATCCTCTTCTGTCTGTGTCTGCCAGTAGCTCCAATGTATAATTAATTTCCTGCAATGAGAATCACATCACATTAGTAATTTCCAGGCAATCAAGCTCAATACAATCAATCCTATCATTACCATTATGGGCTTTAGCAAAGTTGACAATATATTGTTTAACCTAACTCTGATAAACCCCATCCAGAAAAAGGGATTCCATCCCTCCTTGGATATATCTCTAGCTTTTTTATTGCAGCTCCTTTACTTTATCCATGTTTCTCTATTGAATCATGTGCATCTTCAATCTAGGAGCAGCATTCCTCACCTATAACAGCAAAGGTGCCCCTTTCAATTGCTAACAGGTAGTCAAGAACCATTTTCTTCTGAAGGGCCACAATCCCTATTTGGTGACTTCAGAAGTAGAAGCTAATGGGGGCAAAACCAACAACCAAAACATTTGGTGAAATGACAAATAACAGCTAATGTGGGTGGAGCCAACAACCACCACAATCCTTGACATCATATGACGCATCTAATGGGGGCAGAATCAACAATCCCAACACTCTAAGACAGGGGTGGGGAATCTTTTTTCTGCGAAGGGCGAATTGGATATTTATACCATCCTTGTGGGCCATACAAAGTCCGCCCACAAAGTAAATCCTGACTATGGCATTGGTATCAGGACGTAATCTTTCATTGCATGCCCTTCAGTGTTCAGTGGTGAACACTGTGTGTGTGCTAACAGAGCAAGAAGAAAATAATGAGCTTGGTGGCAATCAAAATACAGCTCCTTGCCCAAGAACGCGGTCCCTTAGAATCAGCTTGGAGCCTGATAAAAGGCCATCGAGGGCCATAAATGGCCCTGGGGCCTGAGGTTCCCCACCCCTGCCTAAGACATAACAAGCAACAGCTAATGTGGGCCGAGCCAACAACCACCACATTCCGTGACCTTACAAGTGTGGGCTGTTACTGCTGGCTTCCACTGAAGTGCATTGCCCAATATACCAGGCATCAAACAATATGAATCCTACCAATATGGGGGAATATTTGAATAGTTTCAGTACCTATGGTGCTAATATGTATATACATCGGTGTTGTACAAGAATTTCCCATTAATTATCTCCAGGTTACATGTGTTCGTTTTACAGGATATAACTATAATCTCCCAGATTTGCATGATTCTATAACAATTCATGGCCTAAAAGTCAAGAAGTCGTCATGTTCCAGTTATGGCTGCGGGGATTCTTTCAATTTTAACTAATCTATGGACCTGATGAGCAAGAAAGTCAGAAACCAATAAAATGTGATGGATAATCGGGAAGTCATTGTCATTTCTGTACTTGAAGATAAATCCTGTCACATCTCCCTTTACTATTGGAAGAAATGCTGTAAAACTTGGACATCACCTAATCTGAGGGGTTCACTCTTTGTTTTGGAGGTGCTTGTATTATATAGTATACAGACTGCTTAATGAATAAAAATTAAATGAGAAATAGATGATAGAAGAGAATGAAGGACACAACAAGAGACGACATAGAGACGACTTACCTCTCTCTCCGCTGTCTGCAACTGTCACATGGAATGTGGGCTCTGCGGCTCCTTACACAATGTGTGTGATGTCATAATGCAAGGGGGCGGAGCCAGAAACCACAACATTCCGTGACATCATCAACAGGAGCAGCAGTTGTTATATAAAGGGACCAGGCCACACAGGCAATTCATTACCATATAAATGAAATGAACTCTAATTATCCACCTTGACCTCTTAAAACTTTTATGCAATGTCATTATTGCTATAAAATGTAATTCCGGAGTAGTTTCTACTGATTTGAACAGTGATAAATCGACAATAATAACCCATTTATCCCAGTATTACACAAGATTAGATTATATGGATGGTTGGATGGGGAGGTGGACATACTACTGTAGGATAAATGGCCAGTGAATAGGAGAGGACACTATAACCAATGTTACTATAAATTCCGGGGTTGGACAATTAATTTTCCCAAGGGGCTACATGACAGACAGTGACTGATGTGGAGGGGGGAACCAATAGGCTGAAATTAATTCTGAAATATATATATATATATATTCCACTGGCGTAAGACACAAGGTTCTTTGGGGATTCTAGCTGCCTGTTTGGGTGACAACCACCACCTGTTGTCGAGAAGTAAAAATTAGAATAAAAATAGTTAAAGTTCAAAACGGCACTCAGACACCAGTCGTTATGCCACTAGTATTAAAGCGAGTCCGCAAGAAAAAAGAACGTATGTCCTCACATAGAAGTATTCCAAGGGCCAGTATACAGGAAAATACCGCTCTTGGAACCACGCTGTGGGAAAGTATATTTTGACATTAATTCTGCTCAATATTAATATTTACATGATAATTACAATTATTATTTTATATTAAGAATTATTGCATAACTTAATATTGAGCAGAATTATGCATGCTGACACCCCCTTCATACCATATGAGCCCATGTACAGCTCCCCTGTATACCTCTATATACTGTAAGAGCTCACACCTAGCTTCCTACATACAGTATGAGTCCTCACATAGCCCCTCTACATACATTGTAAGAACTCACATAGCCTCTATATATAGTAGGAGCCCCCACATAGCTTCTCTATATTCAATATGAGCCCTCACATAGCCCTCTGCATATATTATGAGACCACACATAGCCCCCTATATACATTATGAGCCAGAGGTGTATCTAGAAGTGATGACAAAGCGCGCTCGCCACGGCTTCATACTTTGATCAAGCATCGCGGTGCTTGGCTACACTCGTTACTCGGTCAAGTATCGCGGGTCCTCAAGCGCCTTTCTCAAGTCCCCCCCACATGTTTTGCAACTGTTAGACAGCTAATAAACATGCGATAATTGCCTTCCATACACAGTAATGCCATAGCCATGTTGGCTACTGGCATTACTGTGATTGGACAGCCGCATCGTGTCATTGGGTCTTATATGAGACCTGATGATGCGATGCTCGGCACAATGTCCTCTGGAAGCATTTAAGGGAGAGTGGATCTGGGAGGGAGAGCTGAGATTAGAGCAGGCATATAGGCAGTGTTTAATTGCTATTGCTGTACTTGTATACCGGCTGTTGCACCATTAAAACAAAAGTCCTTTTCAGGGCTACATGCTGCGCTTTCTCTAGTAAAACTGCTGTTATCGGCATTCAGTATAGGGATAGCTGGTGGAAGAGGGATAGTTTTGGATTAGAGGAATATAGGTAGGGTTTATTGCCTTACAGTCCTTCCATAGGTATACTGCTGCTGTAACCGAAAAACAAAAGTCCTTTTCAAGGCTATATATTTTCTTTTCCCTAACAATACAGGAAAATTTGCAAGCTTATATTACAGTCATGGCCAAAAGTATTGACACCCCTGCAATTCTGTCAGATAATACTCATTTTCTTCCTGAAAATGATTGCAAACACAAATTGTTTGGTATTATTATCTTCATTTCATGTGTCTTAAATGAAAAAACACAAAAAGAATTGTCCTAAAGGTAAATTGGATATAATTCCACACCAAACATAAAAAGGGGGTGGACAAAAGTATTGTCACTGTTCGAAAAATCATGTGATGCTTCTCTAATTTGTGTAATTAACAGCACCTGTAACTTACCTGTGGCACCTAACAGGTGTTGGCAATAACTAAATCACACTTGCAGCCAGTTGACATGGATTAAAGTTGACTCATCCTCTGTCCTGTGTCCTTGTGTGTACCACATTGAGCATGGAGAAAAGAAAGAAGACCAAAGAACTGTCTGAGGACTTGAGAAACCAAATTATGAGGAAGCATGAGCAATCTCAAGGTTACAAGTCCATCTCCAAAGACCTAAATGTTCCTGTGTCTACCGTGCGCCGTGTCATCAAGAAGTTTAAAGCCCATGGCACTGTGGCTAACCTCCCTAGATGTGGACGGAAATGAGAAATTGACAAGAGATTTCAACGCAAGATTGTGCAGATGTTGGATAAAGAACCTCGACTAACATCTAAACAAGTTCAAGCTGCCCTGTAGTCCGAGGGTACAACAGTGTCAACCCGTACTATCCATCGGCGTCTGAATGATATGGGACTGTATGGTAGGAGACCCAGGAAGACCCCACTTCTTACCCCGAGACATAAAAAAGCCAGGCTGGAGTTTGCCAAAACTTACCTGAAAAATCCTAAAACCGTTTGGAAGAATGTTCTCTGGTCAGATGAGACAAAAGTAGAGCTTCAGAGCCTCAGAGGTCATGGGTCTTCCAGCAGGACAATGACCCAAAACACACTTCAAAAAGCACTAGAAAATGGTTTGAGAGAAAGCACTGGAGACTTCTAAGGTGGCCAGCAATGAGTCCAGACCTGAATCCCATAGAACACCTGTGGAGAGATCTAAAAATGGCAGTTTGGAGAAGGCACCCTTCAAATATCAGGGACCTGGAGTAGTTTGCAAAAGAAGAATGGTCTAAAATTCCAGCAGAGCATTGTAAGAAACTCATTGATGGTTACCGGATGCGGTTGGTCGCAGTTATTTTGGCTAAAGGTTGTGCAACCAAGTATTAGGCTGAGGGTGCCAATACTTTTGTCTGGCCCATTTTTGGACTTTTGTGTGAAATGATCAATGTTTTGCTTTTTGCTTCATTCTCTTTTGTGTTTTTCATTTAACACAAATTAAATGAAGATAGTAATACCAAAGAATTTGTGTTTGCAGTCATTTTCAGGAAGAAACTGAGTATTATATGAAAGAATTGCAGGGGTGTCAATACTTTTGGCCATGACTGTATATATCTAATTTAAAAAAGCACAAGGCGTGGAGTAAAGGACAGAAAAGTTTATGTGCTGCAGATGGTGCTTGCAGGGGCTGAGGCCATGGGCCAGGTAAATCTCTGCGTGCTGCGGGAACACAACAAACATGCTCATCCATGAGACATAACTTCCTGTCCCACTTTGCAGGGGGTTGCAGGACACCACTCTTAAAGCCCGAGCAGTGCAAACATGTGGTCGATTAAATGGCAGATAATGCTTCCAGTATGTATCCTGTTGTGAATTCTGTTGTCGAGCTCCCTCCTGTGGTCATGAATGGCACTTCGGCTGGTTCTGTCAATGGGCTTCCTCTGGTGGATGTGAGTGGGGCTGCGGCTTCTGAGGTTCCTTCCACAGGTGACGAGGTTAATTCGTTAGCTGCTGCTCTATTTAACTCCACCTAGATCTTTGCTCCATGCCACCAGTCAATGTTCCAGTATTGGTCTTGTTCACTCCTGGATCGTTCTTGTGACCTGTCTTCCCTGCATAAGCTAAGTTTTTGCTTGTGTTTCTTTATTTTGCTATTTTTCTGTCCAGCTTGCTATTTTGATTGTTTCTTGCTTGCTGGTAGCTCTGGGACGCAGAGGGAGCACCTCCGCACCGTGAGTCGGTGCGGAGGGTCTTTTTGCGTCCTCTGCGTGGTCTTTTGTAGTATTTTTGTGCTGACCGCAAAGTGACCTTTCCTATCCTCAGTCTGTTCAGTAAGTCGGGCCTCACTTTCCTAAATCTATTTCATCTCTGTGTTTGTAATTTTCATCTTTACTCACAGTCATTATATGTGGGGGGCTGCCTTTTCCTTTGGGGAATTTCTCTGAGGCAAGGTAGGCTTTTATTTCTATCTTCAGGGCTAGCTAGTTTCTTAGGCTGTGACGAGTTGCATAGGGAGCGTTAGGAGCAATCCACGGCTGCTTCTAGTGTGTGTGATAGGTTTAGGGATTGCGGTCAGCAGAGTTCCAACGTCTCAGAGCTCGTCCTATATTACTGATAACTATCAGGTCATTTTGTGTGCTCTTATCCACCAGGTCCATTATTGTCCTAACCACCAGGTCATAACAGTACTGGTGGCCGAAAGTATTAAATGCATCTCAATAGAGGGATAAGTGAAGCTCTGAGACCATTTTTTTTTCTTTGCACTGTGTTTTGTCTTTCTTATCCCCTAGACCTTTGGGTGGTTCAGGACAGAGGTGTAGTGATAGACATTCAAGGTCTGTCCTCTTGTGTGGATCATCTCACTGCAAGAGTACAAAACATTCAAGATTTTGTGGTTCAGAATCCTATGTTAGAGCCTAGAATTCCTATTCCTGATTTATTTTCTGGAGATAGAGCTAAGTTTCTGAATTTCAAAAATAATTGTAAACTGTTTCTAGCTTTGAAACCCCGCTCCTCTGGTGACCCAGTTCAACAAGTAAAAATCATTATTTCCTTGTTGCGTGGTGACCCTCAAGACTGGGCATTTTCCCTTGCGCCAGGAGATCCTGCATTGCGTGATGTTGATGCGTTTTTTCTGGCGCTCGGATTGCTTTATGATGAACCAAATTCAGTGGATCAGGCAGAGAAAATCTTGCTGGCTCTGTGTCAGGGTCAGGATGAGGTAGAGATATATTGTCAGAAGTTTAGGAAGTGGTCTGTGCTCACTCAGTGGAATGAATGCGCTCTGGCAGCAATTTTCAGAAAGGGTCTCTCTGAAGCCCTTAAGGATGTCATGGTGGGATTTCCCATGCCTGCTGGTCTGAATGAGTCTATGTCTTTGGCCATTCAGATCGATCGACGCTTACGTGAGCGTAAAGCTGTGCACCATTTGGCGGTAGTATCTGAGCATAGACCAGAGCCTATGCAATGTGATAGGACTTTGACCAGAGCTGAACGGCAAGAACACAGACGTCGGAATGGGCTGTGTTTTTACTGTGGTGATTTCACTCATGCTATCTCCGATTGTCCTAAGCGCATTAAGCGTTTCGCTAGGTCTGCCACCATTGGTACGGTACAGTCGAAATTTCTTTTGTCCGTTACTTTGATCTGCTCTTTGTCATCCTATTCTGTTATGGCATTTGTGGATTCAGGCGCTGCCCTGAATTTGATGGACTTGGAGTTTGCTAGGCGCTGTGGTTTTTTCTTGGAGCCCTTGCAGTATCCTATTCCATTGAGAGGAATTGATGCTACGCCTTTGGCCAAGAATAAGCCTCAGTACTGGACCCAATTGACCATGTGCATGGCTCCTGCACATCAGGAGGATATTCGCTTTTTGGTGTTGCATAATCTGCATGATGTGGTCGTTTTGGGGTTGCCATGGCTACAGGTCCATAACCCAGTATTGGATTGGAAGTCTATGTCTGTGTCCAGCTGGGGTTGTCAGGGGGTACATGGTGATGTTCCATTTCTGTCTATTTCATCATCCACCCCCTTCTGAAGTCCCAGAGTTCTTGTCGGATTACCGGGATGTATTTGATGAGCCCAAATCCAGTGCCCTACCTCCTCATAGGGATTGCGATTGTGCTATCGATTTGATTCCTGGTAGTAAGTTTCCTAATGGCCGACTGTTCCATTTATCTGTGCCAGAACATGCCGCTATGCGGAGTTATGTAAAGGAATCCTTGGAAAAGGGTCATATTCGCCCGTCGTCGTCACCATTGGGAGCAGGGTTCTTTTTTGTGGCCAAGAAGGATGGTTCTTTGAGACCTTGTATAGATTACCGCCTTCTTAATAAAATCACAGTCAAATTTCAGTACCCGTTGCCGTTGCTGTCTGATTTATTTGCTCGGATTAAGGGGGCTAGTTGGTTCACCAAGATAGATCTTCGTGGTGCGTATAATCTTGTGCGTATTAAACAGGGCGATGAATGGAAAACAGCATTTAATACGCCCGAGGGTCATTTTGAGTACCTGGTTATGCCATTCGGGCTTTCCAATGCTCCATCAGTATTTCAGTCCTTTATGCATGACATCTTCCGAGAGTACCTGGATAAATTCCTGATTGTATATTTGGATGATATTTTGGTCTTCTCGCATGATTGGGAGTCTCACGTGAAGCAGGTCAGAATGGTGTTCCAGGTCCTTCATGCTAATTCTTTATTTGTGAAGGGGTCAAAGTGTCTCTTTGGAGTTCAGAAGGTTTCATTTTTGGGGTTCATTTTTTCCCCTTCTACTATCGAGATGGACCCTGTTAAAGTCCAGGCCATTTATGATTGGACTCAGCCGACATCTGTGAAGAGTCTGCAAAAGTTCCTGGGCTTTGCTAATTTTTATCGTCGCTTCATCAATAATTTTTCTAGTGTTTCTAAACCTTTGACTGATTTGACCAAGAAGGGTGCTGATGTGGTCAATTGGTCTTCTGCTGCTGTGGAAGCTTTTCAGGAGTTGAAGCGTCGTTTTTCTTCTGCCCCTGTGTTGTGCCAGCCAGATGTTTCGCTCCCGTTTCAGGTCGAGGTTGATGCTTCTGAGATTGGAGCAGGGGCTGTTTTATCGCAAAGAAGTTCTGATGGCTCGGTAATGAAACCATGTGCCTTCTTTTCTAGAAAATTTTCACCTGCTGAGCGTAATTATGATGTTGGCAATCGAGAGCTGTTGGCCATGAAGTGGGCATTTGAGGAGTGGCGTCATTGGCTTGAAGGAGCTAAGCATCGCGTGGTGGTCTTGACTGATCACAAAAATTTGACTTATCTCGAGTCTGCCAAACGGTTGAATCCTAGACAGGCTCGTTGGTCGCTATTTTTCTCCCGTTTTGACTTTGTGGTTTCGTACCTTCCAGGCTCTAAGAATGTGAAGGCTGATGCCCTGTCTAGGAGTTTTGTGCCCGACTCTCCGGGTGTTCCTGAGCTGGCGGGTATTCTCAAAGAGGGGGTAATTTTGTCTGCCATCTCCCCTGATTTGCGGCGGGTGCTGCAAAAATTTCAGGCTGATAGACCTGACCGTTGCCCAGCGGAGAAACTGTTTGTCCCTGATAAATGGACTAGTAGAGTTATCTCTGAGGTTCATTGTTCGGTGCTGGCTGGTCATCCTGGAATCTTTGGTACCAGAGATTTGGTGGCCAGATCCTTTTGGTGGCCTTCCTTGTCACGGGATGTGCGTTCTTTTGTGCAGTCCTGTGGGACTTGTGCTCGGGCTAAGCCCTGCTGTTCTTGTGCCAGTGGGTTGCTTTTGCCCTTCCGGTCCCGAAGAGGCCCTGGACGCATATCTCTATGGATTTTATTTCGGATCTCCCGGTCTCTCAAAAGATGTCGGTCATTTGAGTGGTTTGTGATCGCTTCTCTAAGATGGTCCATTTGGTACCCTTGTCTAAATTGCCTTCCTCCTCTGATTTGGTGCCATTGTTTTTCCAGCATGTGGTTTGTTTACATGGCATTCCGGAGAACATCGTTTCGGACAGAGGTTCCCAGTTTGTTTCGAGGTTTTGGCGTGCCTTTTGTGCCAGGATGGGCATTGATTTGTCTTTTTCCTCGGCTTTCCATCCTCAGACAAATGGCCAAACCGAACGAACTAATCAGACCTTGGAAACATATCTGAGATGCTTTGTTTCTGCTGATCAGGATGATTGGGTGTCCTTTTTGCCTTTGGCTGAGTTCGCCCTTAATAGTCGGGCCAGCTCGGCTACTTTGGTTTCGCCGTTTTTCTGCAATTCTGGTTTCCATCCACGTTTCTCTTCAGGGCAGGTTGAGCCTTCGGACTGTCCTGGTGTGGATACGGTGGTGGATAGGTTGCAGCAGATTTGGACTCATGTGGTGGATAATTTGACATTGTCCCAGGAGAAGGCTCAACGTTTCGGTAACCGCCGGCGCTGTGTGGGTCCCCGACTTCGTGTTGGGGATTTGGTTTGGTTGTCGTCCCGTTATGTTCCTATGAAGGTTTCCTCTCCTAAGTTTAAGCCTCGTTTCATTGGTCCGTATAAGATTTCTGAGGTTCTCAATCCTGTGTCGTTTCTTTTGGCCCTCCCAGCTTCTTTTGCCATCCATAATGTATTCCATAGGTCGTTGTTGCGGAGATACGTGGCGCCTGTGGTTCCATCCGTTGATCCTCCTGCTCCTGTGTTGGTTGAGGGGGAGTTGGAGTATGTGGTGGAAAAGATTTTGGATTCTCGTGTTTCGAGACGGAAACTCCAGTACCTGGTCAAATGGAAGGGTTATGGTCAGGAAGATAATTCCTGGGTTTTTGCCTCCGATGTTCATGCTGCCGATCTGGTTCGTGCCTTTCATTTGGCTCGTCCTGGTCGGCCTGGGGGCTCTGGTGAGGGTTCGGTGACCCCTCCTCAAGGGGGGGTACTGTTGTGAATTCTGTTGTCGAGCTCCCTCCTGTGGTCATGAATGGAACTTCGGCTGGTTCTGTCAATGGGCTTCCTCTGGTGGATGTGAGTGGGGCTGCGGCTTCTGAGGTTCCTTCCACAGGTGACGAGGTTAATTCGTTAGCTGCTGCTCTATTTAACTCCACCTAGATCTTTGCTCCATGCCACCAGTCAATGTTCCAGTATTGGTCTTGTTCACTCCTGGATCGTTCTTGTGACCTGGCTTCCCTGCATAAGCTAAGTTTTTGCTTGTGTTTCTTTATTTTGCTATTTTTCTGTCCAGCTTGCTATTTTGATTGTTTCTTGCTTGCTGGTAGCTCTGGGACGCAGAGGGAGCACCTCCGCACCGTGAGTCGGTGCGGAGGGTCTTTTTGCATCCTCTGCGTGGTCTTTTGTAGTATTTTTGTGCTGACCGCAAAGTGACCTTTCCTATCCTCAGTCTGTTCAGTAAGTCGGGCCTCACTTTGCTAAATCTATTTCATCTCTGTGTTTGTAATTTTCATCTTTACTCACAGTCATTATATGTGGGGGGCTGCCTTTTCCTTTGGGGAATTTCTCTGAGGCAAGGTAGGCTTTTATTTCTATCTTCAGGGCTAGCTAGTTTCTTAGGCTGTGACGAGTTGCATAGGGAGCGTTAGGAGCAATCCACGGCTGCTTCTAGTGTGTGTGATAGGTTTAGGGATTGTGGTCAGCAGAGTTCCCACGTCTCAGAGGTCGTCCTATATTACTGATAACTATCAGGTCATTTTGTGTGCTCTTAACCACCAGGTCCATTATTGTCCTAACCACCAGGTCATAACAGTATCCCAGCAGTTCCCGTTTTCCACACAGTCCAGTCTCAATAGCTAGGAGTCTGGACCACAGAATCCTCACCCTGATCCTCTTTCGTCCCACCATGGTGAGTCCCAGGAGACAAGTGATTCCACACTCGGACAATCCAAGAGCTCTTTACATTTCCATTTATTGATTCTGGCCTCTTGCCAGAAGGACATGAGAAGATCATGTGTAGCGATACCTAAATATTTGAGCAGCCACTGTCAGAAGAAGACGACATGTGGGGAACAGCAACTAGTGTCTCAAGAGGTAGACAATGAAACACATACAGTATCTGTGAATAATGTTGTCAGACTATTGTGCCGGTTTTATGGATTTATAAGAAGACCTACCAAACCAAACATAAATTTTTTTGCTAAGAAACATTTTTTTCCTTCATAGTTACATGTACAGTTATGCTCAAAAGTTTACATGTCCCGGCAGAATTTTTGCTTTCTTGGCCTTTTTTTCAGAGAATACAAATGATAACACCAAAACTTTTTCTCCACTTATGGTTAGTGGTTGGGTGAAGCCATTTATTGTCAATCTACTGCGTTTTATCTTTTTAAATCATAATGACAACCCAAAACATTCAAATGACCCTGATCAAAAGTTCACATACCCCACTTCTTAATACCATGTATTGAAAGAAGAAATTGGACCCCAAAAGTTGTACAATTTGTCCTGAGTACGCTGATACCCCATATGTGGGGGTAAACCACTGTTTGGGTGCATGGGAGAGCTCGGAAGGGAAGGAGCGCCGTTTGACTTTTCAATGCAAAATTTACAGGAATTGAGATGGGATGCCATGTTGCATTTGGAGAGCCACTGATGTGCCTAAACTTTGAAACCCCCACAATTGACACCATTTTGGAAAGTAGACCCACTAAGGAACTTATCTAGATGTGTGGTGAGCACTTTGACCCACCAATGGCTTCACAGAAGTTTATAATGCAGAGCCGTAAAAATAAAACAAAAATTGTTTCCCACAAAAATTATATTTTATCCCCCAGTTTTATATTTTTCCAAGGGTAACAGGAGAAATTGAACCCTAAATGTTGTTGTCCAATTTGTTCTGAGTTCGCTAATACCCAATATGTGGGGGGGGGAACCACCGTTTGAGCGCATGGCAGAGCTCGGAAGGGAAGGAGCGCCATTTGGAATGCAGACTTAGATGGAATGGTCTGCAGGCATCACATTATGTTTGCAGAGCCCCTAATGTACCTAAAAAGTAGAAACCCCCACAAGTGACACCATTTTGTAAAGTAAACCCCCTAAGGAACTCATCTAGATGTGTTGTGAGAGCTTTTAACCCCCAAGTGTTTCACTACAGTTTATAACGCAGAGCCGTGCAAATAAAAAATATTTTTTTTCCACAAAAATTATTTTTAGCACGCAGTTTTGTATTTTCCCAAGGATAACAGGAGAAATTGGACCCCAAAAGTTGTTGTCCAATTTGTCCTGAGTACGCTGATACCCCATATGTTGGGGTAAACCCCTGTTTGGGCACACGGGAGAGCTCGAAAGGGAAGGAGCACTGTTTTACTTTTTCAACGCAGAATTGGCTGGAATTGAGATCGGACGCCATGTCGCGTTTGGAGAGCCCCTGATGTGCCTAAACAGTGGAAACCCCCAATTATAACTGAAACCCTAATCCAAACACACCCCTAACCCTAATCCCAATGGTAACCCTAACCACACCTCTAACCCTAATCCAAACCCGATTCCCAACCGTAAATGTAATCCAAACCCTTACCCTAACTTTAGCCTCAACCCTAACCCTAACTGTAGCCCCAACCCTAACTGTAGCCTTAACCCTAGTCCCAACCCTAACCCTAACCCTAACCCTAATCCTAGACCTAACCCTAACCCTAGCCCTAACCCTTATGGGAAAATGGAAATAAATACATTTTTTTAATTTTTTAATTTTTCCCTAACTAAGGGGGTGATGAAGGGGGGTTTGATTTACTTTTATAGCTGTTTTTTTAGCGGATTTTTATGATTGGCAGCCGTCACACACTGAAAGACACTTTTTATTGCAAAAAATATTTTTTGTGTTACCACATTTTGAGAGCTATAATTTTTCCATATTTGAGTCCACAGAGTCATATGAGGTCTTGTTTTTTGCGGGACGAGTTGACGTTTTTATTGGTAACATTTTCGGGCATGTGATATTTTTTTATCGCTTTTTATTCCGATTTTTGTGAAGCAGAATGACCAAAACCAGATATTCATGAATTTCTTTTGGGGGAGGCGTTTATACCGTTCCGCGTTTGGTAAAATTGATAAAAAAGTTTTATTCTTCGGGTCAGTACAATTACAGCAATACCTCATTTATATCATTTTTTTATGTTTTGGCGCTTTTATACGATAAAAACTATTTTATAGAAAAAATAATTATTTTTGCATCGCTTTATTCTGAGGACTATAACTTTTTTATTTTTTCGCTGATGATGCTGTATGGCGGCTTATTTTTGCGGGAGAAGATGACGTTTTCAGCGGTACCATGTTTATTTATATCCGTCTTTTTGATCGCGTGTTATTCCACTTTTTGTTTGGCAGTATGAGAATAAAGCGTTTGTTTTTTTTTTACGGTGTTCACTGAAGGGGTTAACAGTTTTATAGGTGGGGTCGTTACGGACGCGGCAATACTAAATATGTGTACTTTTTTTTTTTTTATTTAGATAAAGAAATGTATTTATAGGAACAATATATATAGTATATTTTTGGAATTTTTTTTTTCATTTTTTTAACACATTGGAATATTTTTTTTTTTTACACTATAACATTGCCCCGGGGGGGGGGGGGGGGGGGTGAGAGCATCATGTTATAGTGTATGATCGCTGATCTAACACTGCTGTGCACTGTGTCAGATCAGCAATCTGATGTGCACTTTTCCTATGCTTCCCGGCACCTGCTCTGAGCAGGCGCAGTGAAGCCACCTCCCTGCAGGACCCAGATGCCGCGGCCATCTTGGATCCGGGCCTGCAAGGAGGGGGAGGAGGTAAGAGACCCTCGCAGCAACGCGATCACATCGCGTTGCTGCGGGGGTCTCAGGGAAGCCCGCAGGGAGCCCCCTCCCTGCGCGATACTTCCCTATACCGCCGGCACACTCCGATCATGTTTGATCGCGGTGTGCCGGGGGCGGTCCGTGACTGCTCCTGGCACATAGTGCCGGATGTCAGCTGCGATAGGCAGCTGACACCCGGCCGCAATCGGCCGCGCTCCCCCCGAGAGCGCGGCCAATCGCTATGACGTACTATCCTGTCGAGGGTCAGATAGGCCCAGGTCACCTCGACGGGATAGTATGTCTAAGGTCAGAAAGGGGTTAAAACAAAAGTCCTTTTCAAAGCTATATATTTTCTTTTCCCTATTAATACCGGAAAATTTGCAAGCTTATATTATATACCTAATTTAAAAAAGCACAAGGCGTGGAGTAAGGGACAGAGAAGTTTACATGCTGCTGATGGTGCTTGCAGGGGCTGAGGCCATGGGCCAGGTAAAACTCTGCGTGCTGCGGGAACACAACAAACACGCTCATCCATGAGACATAACTTCCTGTCCCACTTTGCAGGGGGTTGCAGGACACCACTCTTAAAGCCCGAACAGTGCAAACAGGTGGTCGAATAAATGGCAGATAATGATTCCAGTATGTTTCCCAGCATTTCCTGTTTTCCACACGGTCCAGTCTCAATAGCCAGGAGTCTGGACCACAGAATCCTCACCCTGATCCTCTTTCGTCCCACCATGGTGAGTCTCAGGAGACAAGTGATTCCACACGGACACTCCAAGAGCTCTTTACATTTCCCTTTATTGATTCTGGCATCTTGCCAGAAAGACATGAGAAGATCATGTGTAGCGATACCCAAATATTTGAGCAGCCACAGTCAGAAGAAGATGACATATGGGGAACAGCCACTAGTGTCTCAAGAGGTAGACGATGAAACACATACAGTATCTGTGAATAATGTTGTCAGACTATTGCGCCGGTTTTATGGATTTATAAGAAGACCTACCAAATCAAACATACATTTTTTTAAAAAACATTTTTTTCCTTCATAGTTACATGTACAGTTATGCTCAAAAGTTTACATGTCCCTGCAGAATTTTGGCTTTCTTGGCCTTTTTTCAGAGAATACAAATTATAACACCAAAACTTTTTCTCCACTCATGGTTAGTGGTTGGGTGAAGCCATTTATTGTCAATCTACTGGGTTTTTCTTTTTAAATCATAATAACAACCCAAAACATCCAAATGACCCTGATCAAAAGTTCACATACCCCATTTCTTAATACCATGAATTGCCCCCTCTAACATCAATGACAGCTTGAAGTCTTTTGTTGTAGTTGTGGATGAGGTTCTTTATTTTCTCAGATGGTAATGGTTTCTTGGCCAAAAGCCTCCAGTTCCTGTAAATTCCTGGGCTGTCTAGCATGTGTTGTAGCTGTTTGCGTTCTGACCCAATGTCGGACATGCCAGATCACCAGTGAGGCCAAATTATGGAATTACGCCCTCTATTGAGAAGCGAGCTTGGAGAAAAAGGAAGATGCACACAGATTGTGAGCAAAGTCACTTTTATCTGACATAAGAAGCAGTATTTTATACCATTTACAACAAATGTAACTCATGTAGCCCCCCTTGTTACCCCGGGTCATGCTGACCTTTATTTCCCATGTACCCAAAACATGCTGTTTGCTGACTATTGAAAACATGTAAGAAAAGAAGTATAAAATCCTTGAATCGTAGACTACAAAACTACTGCATCATAAGAACAAATTCTAAACACATTCTAGCAATTAAAGGGAAAAGGCAATTAAAGGCAAAGCATTAACCTTTCTATATCAATTTCCCCCTTTTGTAAATGGTATAACCTCTGCCACAGGGTCAGTTGATGTCCACAAAGGAGCTACTGTCTCATGTGTCTAGTACCCATAAGGGGGCTTTCTACCCGCTTCGCCCATCCATCCTCAGTGTGGACACTCACTTCCCTAGTCAGCAGTGGTTATCCGGGGTCTATTATACACTATGGATGACACAGCCTTAGATTCCTTCCTTAAACATACACTCTTCAATCATTTATGTAATGCATATTATTAGCGCTTTTACAGCTGCATAACGCAATAAACAAAACAATAAAAATTGCATGCAAGTCTGTAAAATACCAAAAATAATCCATCCCGCTAGGCCGCTAAGCCAATTGGCTGGATTTAAAAAGGAATCTCTATATTGTATTAGTCTCATTAAGAACCTTAAGGAACCTAGAAAATCTGAGTCCAAGTCTCATTGTGTATGCAGTGTGATGTTAATTCCTTCCTTGGCTCCTGGGGTAAGGCTAAGTACAGCATAGTCCTTGCAGATACTGGGCTGTGTGTACAGATCCAACAGTCCAACAGGTTTTGTCCTTCCGCGTCTTTTATAAGAAAAGAATGATGTTGAATAAGTTTGTTGTCCCTGTCAACATTTAAAAGTTTATCCAGTGTCTCTGTAGAGTGCAAAAATCCTACCACTGCCAGCAAGGTGATTAGGAGGACAGTCATTCTGCTGGTGAAAAGATCTTTTTGCAGGGACTGGCATGGATCCAGGTGGGCTTTCCCTCAAGTTTCACTGAGGTAAATGTGGTCAGCTGGACTTAAAAATGGGCCGTCAAACCGTGGATCTAGGCTCCTTCTCACGTGTCTGTGTATGACCACCCAATCACCTGGATTCAGCTGATGTACATCTGCACTGGCATTAGGATCTGGAATGGATGACAACACATGTTTACGCACCACATTAAGTCTTTCCTGCAAGGCCTGGACATGGGCTGTCATAGCACCGTGTTGCATTTGTAGCACCTGTGGGAAGTACAGACCAGTCTTTGGGGGCACTAGCAAGCAGGACTTCAAAAGGAGATAAGTCTGTCTCTCTATTTGGAGTGTGTCTGACTGAAAAGAGTGCAAGACGCAAGCACTCTACCCAGCTCTTTTCTGTGTCTGCCATGGCCTTTGAATTTTCAGTTTAAGTGTCCTGTTTAGTCTCTCCACTTTCCCACTACTTTGCGGTCTATATGGTGTATGAAATGCTTGCTGTACTCCCAGGGCCTGCATGACTTCCCTCATTATTGCTCCCGTGAAGTGTGTACCCCTATCGCTTTCTATGGTTTCTGGGACACTATACCTGCAGATCAATTCTTTCATTAGTTTGTCTGCAGTCGTTTAAGCATTTGCACATTTTACCGGATAGGCTTCCAGCCAACCAGAGAAGAGATCTACACATACTAGCACATTTTTCATACACTCCAACCTTGGGTAGCTGTATGTAGTCAGTCTGCCGTCTCTGAAACGGGTAGAGAGGCCTGGGTGTCGCTTTCTTAGGGACTTATATTGTTTTACCTGGGTTGTGATGCACACAGATGAGGCATGACTGTACGAGTTTCACGGCTGCGTAACTGAAACCAGGAGCGATCCAGAAGGCATTTACCATGGTACACGTGTGACATTTTGAGGCATGAGTGGGGCCATGTGTTTCTTGCACCATGATTTGGAACAGGGATCTTGGCATATACAATTTATCCTTATTCTCCCATACTACTTTTGAGTTCAGCTACGCTCCCATTCTCCCCCAGTGTTCCTTCGCTGTTTGGGCAGCTGAAGGGATTTCAGGACATCTAGGCTCAGTGTGGCTGGAATACGCTGACTCCTCGTCGCAGTCCAGTGCTCCCTAGGCCGCCTTGCTGCTACTTTAGCAGCCTCGTCCGCCCTTCTGTTGCCCTCTACCTCCACGGAGTCACTGTTTGTGCGTGCTTTCACCTTGATTATGCCAACCTGGACTGGTAACATCAATGCTGCCATTAATTGTTTCACCAGCTCTGCATTTTTAATGGGCTTACCAGCTGATGTAAGAAACGCTCTGCTTCTCCTGATAGGGCCATAATCATGGGATATTCCCCATGCATAATTCGAATCTGTGTAAATATTAGTGACTTTACCTGCAGCAGCTCTACACGCCTCAGTGAGTGCCTTCAACTCTGCCTCCTGCACTGACATGTGAGGAGGGAGTGGTTCAGCTCAGATTGCCTCATATGAGGATACTACTGCATATCCAGTGTATCCACCCATCCTGGTGGTATCTGTAGCCATCTACAAAAATAAAAACCTCAAAATATGCATTAGGAACAGGTTTTTTTTCATGAAGATATATAAAACCCACTATCTCCTGACTCATCAGTTCCTATGCAGTCATGTTCGTGCGTCATGTCAAGGTACTCTTAGTCACCTGCCAACACCGCCACCAATTCCCCCTTTTCTGAATCCACAGTCAGATGAGTGGCTGGATTCAGAACATTATATCGTTTGAGGGAGACGTATTCAGGAATTAGTATTAGAGCACATTCAAGTCTGAGCTGTCTAGCCATAGACAGGTGTTTTGGTTGAACTTGTGTGAGTATGGCATTAATGTCATGTGGGGTGTAAATTGTCAAAGGAAAAGTCAGTGTGATCTCACATGCCAAGCTATAATACAGCAGCTCTTACAGCACGGGCACACGTAGGAGACCCTCTAATCAATGGGTCTAACTGTGCTGAGTAGTAAGCTATCGGTCTCTGATTTCCTACCTGATCTTGTGTCAGCACTGCCTGTTTTCTTTCTTTAACCAGGAGTCTTATACCTTTAGCAATATTGTGGCCTAAAAATGTCACCTTTTGTTTGCAATACTGTAGTTTGGGATGTGAGACTTTGCAACCCTTTCCCGCCAAAAACCACAGCAAGGACATCTGGTCTGGGCAGCAGAGCAGGAGGTCATCCACGTACTGTAATAGTACAATCTGTGGATGAGGTGAAGAATGCATTTGCCAAATCAGTGATTGCGAAACATTTTGACGTCGCTGGGATCTGTGACAGTACGGTGTGTGTACTAGGGACAATTAAGGTCAAACTCACTGTAACATTATTAATAGCCCGTAAGTCATGAACTATTCTGTAAGTATCAGGGGAAACCTTGGGTCCTTTTTCTTCTTAGGCTAGGTTCACATTGCGTTAAGTACATACCGTTAAACGGATCCGTTAAACGCATGTACAGAAAAGAGCCAAAATTCTTGAAAATTTGGCTTCACGTTAACGCACGAAACTGCGTTTATGTCATTCTGATGTCCATTCGTGACGCATCCATTTGTCTGCGTTTGGCACTGTCAATAAAGTTGTTCTCTTTTTTTTTTTCCTTTTGTCAGTGTCGGGTGTGGGTGCATACACATTCTCCATTTTGAAAGCATTGAGTGAACTTCTGCTAGCAAGATGTTTGTGTCTGAGCTCGTTAGATTTCGCTTGATGCAGTTGCGACTTTGGGCAGAGAAAGCGTATTTCTCAAAGGAGATATTGGATCCATGAAGTGAATTTCTTATGGAATACATATGGTGCCTTTCACACCCTGTATGTTCAGCTTCGGGATCATCCCTTCAAATTCCAACATTATCTACAGATGTCCATTGAGACCTTTGATGTTCTGCTCTCGCATGTAAAGGATGAGATACATCATCAGCGCAGCACTTTCCGTGAAAGAATTTGTGCGGAGTAACGTTTAGTGGTGACTCTGAGGTAATTATCATTTTTTTGAACATTCTTCTATTGACAAAGACAAGATGTAATTTATCGTGGGGCATAATTATGTACATTTAGGCAATTGTACTATTGCATTTTAACTAGCCTTTTTGTTAGTTGTCCTTTAAAATCCTAACAATATATATTTTTTTTCTTTGTGATTGCCGACAGATATCTGGCTACTGGAGAATCATTTGCATCACTGCATTTTCAATTTAGACTTGGGAAGTCAACCATTTGTCAACTGGTTTGGGAAACTTGTGATGCCATTTGGAACAACTTGCAACCACTTGTGCTACCAACCCCTACAACAGAAATGTGGCTAGCGATTTCCCAACATTTCGAGGATGTGGCTGATTTCCCCAATTGCATTGGTGCCGTGGACGGCAAGCACATTCGTATTCAGAAACCAGCGCATAGTGGATCCCTATACTATAACTATAAAAAATACTTTTCTATTGTATTGATGGATATTGCGGATGCTAGATACCGTTTTGTTGCTGTGGATATTTGTGCGTATGGCCGGACGAACGATTCCAGAGTCTTCAGAGACTAACATGGGGAGATGTTTGTACAGCAACAACTTTAACATACCCTCAGCACGACCTCTTCCGGGGACCGAAGGCCCAAGTTTGCCCTATGTTTTAGTTGGGGATGAGGCGTTCCAACTCGGACAAAATCTCCTAAAGCCATACTCAAGCCGTACTCTGAACTCCGCAAGACGCATTTTTAATTATCGCTTGAGCCGGGCAAGACGTTATGTGGAGTGTGCCTTTGGTATTTTGACCTTAAAATGGCAAATCTTACTAACTTGCATGCAACTGCAACCTGAAAATGTGGACTGTGTAGTGAAGGCATGCATCTGTCTGCACAATTTTGTTTCCAGACATGAACCGCAGGTGGTTGACCCCGATGACTGTGATTCGAACCTCATCAGCATAGATTCGACTGCTGTTCGGTCTACAGTTGAAATTATGAGGAATCGTGATCAATTTGCTAATTACTTCACACATAAAGGCCTTGTTCCATGGCGAGACATACATGTGTGAAAATGTTGAAGCCTGATGTTATTGGTGAAATGTGTGGGGCAACTTTTGTTTGTTTGAGTTTCCATAACCTTATTTATCTAGTGTAAAAAGTTAAAGTCATACAAGAATATGAAATTTTAAAGTAACAGTTTCCTATAAATTTTAGAAAATATTCCAACCTCAGTGTTGGTAGACATTTTAAACATATGATGTCCCATAGGGATGAACAAAAACATACACAAAAAATTGGGTGAAATGAAATAATAAAAAAAAATGTATGTAAACGCTGTAATTGCAACAGGTTGGTGACAGTGAACAGTACTTATAGACTGTGATATTGCGCGGGCGTATTGACTGCCCAACTGTACGATGGATTGCTACATTGCCTCTGCTGTTCCATGCTCGGTTCACCCCGGACTCTGTATTGTGGGTTGTAGGCCGGCATGTCCATGCTTCTTGTTCTCGAGGAAGTGGGTTCCTGGGGGCCCAAAAATTCCTCAACTAGGTCATTAAGTCTTTGCCTAAATATAATGTTTCTGTGTGCCGGGATATTTTGAACTACAGGCACATAGGACAAAAGCAGGAGCTTCCACTCATTGACTGCATATACAGACTCACGGGATTGCAAGTCCGTAATTTCCCGCCTCAAGTCTCTGTGTTCACTGCGACACATATCCTCTATCCGTTGGAGTCCATTGACAATTGTGGCATCAGCTTCATCTTTTTGGGATGCTCGCTTGCGTCCATGCTGTGCTTGCAAACGGGCACTGACACCAGAAGCCACAGTACTTCTTTCCACAGATCGTGGCTCGCTCATGCCAGACACATCTTCAGCACCCGTCTGCTGGCTTGGTTCCAGTGGAGAAGGCTCCGGTTCCTCTGCCTCTCTAGGCGCAGCGGTACTGCATTTCGTTCTATAACCCCCACAAAAAAGTTAATTATTTTAATTTAAACTATTTTGTCTCGCACACCTAAATCTTATTACTTACAAGTAGGGTTGAGCGAAACGGGTCGTTCATTTTCATAAGTCGCCGACTTTTGGCAAAGTCGGGTTTCATGAAACCCGACCCGATCCCTGTGTGGGGTCGGCCATGCGGTACGCGAATTTCACGCCAAAGTCGCGTTTCAATGACGCAAAAACCGCCATTTCTCAGCCAATGAAGGTGGACGCAGAGTGTGGGCAGCGTGATGACATAGGTCCTGGTCCCCACCATCTTAGAGAAGGCCATTGCAGTGATTGGCTTGCTTTCTGCGGCGTCACAAGGGCTATAAAGGGGCGTGCACGCCGACCGCCATCTTACTGCTGCCGATCTGAGTATAGGGAGAGGTTGCTGCCGCTTCGTCAGAAGCAGGGATAGCGTTAGGCAGGATACATTAACCCCCAAACCGCTTGTGCTGTAGCGATTTCCACTGTCCAACACCATCTTTTGTTTGCAGGGACAGTGGAGGCTACATTTTTTTTTCCTCAGCGCTGTAGCTTATTGGGCTGCCCTAGAAGGCTCCCTGATAGCTGCATTGCTGTTTGTACACCGCTGTGCAAACCAACTGCTTTTTTCAAAGCACAAATCCTGTTGCTCCTTCCTTTCTGCACAGCTATCTTGTTTGTTTGTCCACACTTTTGACTTTTTTTGTGCAGCAGTCCACTCCTTGTTATTGCTGCCTGCCATACTTTGCTGAGATTACTGCAGGGAGATAGTAATTGTAGGACAGTCCCTTTTTTTTTCGTTATATCTCTTCAAGCCACTTTCTGCCACAGAAAATATACTCTAATACAGTGGCCCAGATTTATTCACTATTCTCCCTGAAGAAAAAAAAAAGGGTGCAGATTAAAATTAGCAAATCTGCATCAGTGGCAGTCCTGTGTGTGGCATCTGTGTCTCATTTTCTGGCACAGAAAACATACAGTCTAACAGTGGGCCTGATTTCTTGCCAATTCTCCCATAAATAACAAAAAATAGTGGGAGATTAAGATTGGCATTTCTGCTTCCGTGCCAGTCCTGTGTGTGCCACCTGTCTCTAATTTTGTGCCACATTAAACCTAGTGTGTAACACTGGGCCAGATTTCTTTTAAATTCTCCCTGGAAAAAAAAAATAGTGGGGGATTAAGATTGGCATTTCTGCTTCGGTGCCAATCCTGTGTGTGCCACCTGTCTCTAATTTTGTGCCACATTAAACCTAGTGTGTAACACTGGGCCAGATTTCTTTTAAATTCTCCCTGGGAAAAAAAAAATAGTGGGAGAATAAGATTGGCATTTCTGCTTCGGTGCCAGTCCTGTGTGTGCCACCTGTCTCTAAATTTGTGCCACATTAAACCTAGTGTGTAATACTGGGCCAGATTTTTTTTAAATTCTCCCTGGGAAAAAAAAATAGTGGGAGATTAAGATTGGCATTTCTGCTTCGGTGTCAGTCCTGTGTGCCATTTCTCAGCCAATGAAGGTGGACGCAGAGTGTGGGCAGCGTGATGACATAGGTCCTGGTCCCCACCATCTTAGAGAAGGGCATTGCAGTGATTGGCTTGCTTTCTGCGGCGTCACAAGGGCTATAAAGGAGCGTGCACGCCGACCGCCATCTTACTGCTGCCGATCTGAGTATAGGGAGAGGTTGCTGCCGCTTCGTCAGAAGCAGGGATAGCGTTAGGCAGGATACATTAACCCCCAAACCGCTTGTGCTGTAGCGATTTCCACTGTCCAACACCATCTTTTGTTTGCAGGGACAGTGGAGGCTACATTTTTTTTCCTCAGCGCTGTAGCTCATTGGGCTGCCCTAGAAGGCTCCCTGATAGCTGCATTGCTGTTTGTACACCGCTGTGCAAACCAACTGCTTTTTTCAAAGCACAAATCCTGTTGCTCCTTCCTTTCTGCACAGCTATCTTGTTTGTTTGTCCACACTTTTGACTTTTTTGTGCAGCAGTCCACTCCTTGTTATTGCTGCCTGCCATACTTTGCTGAGATTACTGCAGGAAGATAGTAATTGTAGGACAGTCCCTTTTTTTTTTCGTTATATCTCTTCAAGCCACTTTCTGCCACAGAAAATATACTCTAATACAGTGGCCCAGATTTATTCACTATTCTCCCTGAAGAAAAAAAAAAGGGTGCAGATTAAAATTAGCAAATCTGCATCAGTGGCAGTCCTGTGTGTGGCATCTGTGTCTCATTTTCTGGCACAGAAAACATACAGTCTAACAGTGGGCCTGATTTCTTGCCAATTCTCCCATAAATAACAAAAAATAGTGGGAGATTAAGACTGGCAATTCTGCCTCAGTGCCAGTCCTGTGTGTGCCACCTGTCTCTAATTTTGTGCCACATTAAACCTAGTGTGTAACACTGGGCCAGATTTCGTTTAAATTCTCCCTGGAAAAAAATAAATAATGGGAGATTAAGATTGGCATTTCTGCTTCAGTGCCAGTCCTGTGTGTGCCACCTGTCTCTAATTTTGTGCCACATTAAACCTAATGTGTAACACTGGGCCAGATTTCTTTTAAATTCTCCCTGGATAAAAAAATAGTGGGAGATTAAGATTGGCATTTCTGCTTCAGTGCCAGTCCTGCGTGTGCCACCTGTCTCTAATGTTGTGCCACATTAAACCTAGTGTGTAACACTGGGCCAGATTTCTTTTAAATTCTCCCAGAAAAAAAAATAGTGGGAGATTAAGATTGGCATTTCTGCTTCGGTGCCAGTCCTGTGTGTGCCACCTGTCTCTAATTTTGTGCCACATTAAACCTAGTGTGTAACACTGGGCCAGATTTCTTTTAAATTCTCCCTGGAAAAAAAAATAGTGGGAGATTAAGATTGGCATTTCTGCTTCAGTGCCAGTCCTGCGTGTGCCACCTGTCTCTTTTTTAGTGCTACATTAAACCTAGTGTGTAACACTGGGCCAGATTTCTTTTAAATTCTCCCAGAAAACAAAATAGTGGGAGATTAAGATTGGCATTTCTGCTTCAGTGCCAGTCCTGTGTGTGCCACCTGTCTCTAATTTTGTGGCACATTAAACCTAGTGTGTAACACTGGGCCAGATTTCTTTTAAATTCTCCCTGGAAAAAAAAAATTGTGGGAGATTAAGATTGGCATTTCTGCTTCAGTGCCAGTCCTGTGTGTGCCACCTGTCTCTAATTTAGTGCTACATTAAACCTAGTGTGTAACACTGGGCCAGATTTCTTTTAAATTCTCCCAGAAAAGAAATAGTGGGAGATTAACATTGTCAATTCTGTCTCATTGCCAGTGCTGTGTGTGGCATCTGTCTCTAATTTTGTGCCACAGAACATATACTGTATAAGAGTGGGCCACATTTCTTCAATATTCTCCCAGAAAAAATAAAAAGGGGGAGATTTTAATTGGTAGTGTCTGCATCAGCGTCAGTCCTGTTCGTGGCATATCTGTCTGCCACTGAAGCTGTGTACTGTTATACATTGGGCCTGATTTTCCCTGCAGTCTCACCCACCTATAAAGGGATATATAAATCCAACAGAAGTTTTAGTTCACCTTGTAACTGGTTTTACAGTAACAAATACCGTTAGTTTGGTTACGTTTTTCAAACAATGAGGAAGTCTGGTGGAAGAGGTCGTGGCCGTGGGCGGTCATTGCCAGCTGGTAATGATGGTAGTGGTGGTGGAGCATCAGGTGGTCGTGGGAAAAGCAATATAGCACCTAAGTCTCGAGTTGTTGAGCCAGGTTCGTCGTCAGGCTACACAAGGCCTCGAACGCTCCCTTTTCTGGGAGTAGGAAAACCGCTTTTAAAGCCGGAGCAGCAAGAACAAGTTTTGGCTTTCCTTGCTGACTCAGCCTCTAGCTCTTTCGCCTCCTCTTCTGAAACTGCTAAATGTAAAAGCAGCGCGTCGTTAGTGGATGTTCACGGTCAGGGACAAGTCGCTTCCTTGTCTTTTTCACCAACAACAACAGAGAATGATGCGTCAGGCGACACAACGGGTTACTCCATGGAGCTCTTTACACATACCATTCCTGGGTTAGAGAGTGAAACAGTTAACAGGCCATGCCCATTACAAGTTGAATCGGACATGGAGTGCACAGATGCACAGCCACAGCCAGATTACTATGCTGTTCCTTTGACTCAGACCAGAACATTGCCCTCGCAGTGTACTGATCCAGAATCAGACCCTGATGAGACTATGGTGCCCCGTCACGAACGCTATACCACCGGCTTACACGGTGATACAGACGAAGTTGCACACGAGATAGAAGAGGAGGTCATAGAAGACCCAGTTGTTGACCCCGATTGGCAGCCATTGGGGGAACAGGGTGCAGGCGGCAGTAGCTCTGAAGCGGAGGAGGAGGAGCCGCAGCAGGCATTAACATCGCAACAGGTTCCATCTGCCAGGCCCGTATCTGGCCAAAAACGCGTGGCAAAGCCAAAACCAGTTGTAGGACAGGGTGGCCATCCGGTTAAAGAAGCTCAGTCTGCAATTCCTGAAAAGGTATCCAATAGTAGAAAGAGTGCAGTCTGGCATTTTTTTAAACAACATCCAAATGATCAGTGCAAAGTCATCTGTCAAAAATGTTTAACTACCTTAAGCAGAGGTCAGAATCTTAAAAGTCGAAATACAAAAGTCTAAATACAAGAAATACAAGAACCTGAAGACCCACCTCTTCAGACAAGCCTACAACCTGCAGTAACCACCGATCGACCAAACCGCTGCATGACCATCTCTACCCTCACCTACTGTATCCTCACCCATCCCTTGTAGATTGTGAGCCTTCGCGGGCAGGGTCCTCATTCCTCCTGTACCAGTTATGACTTGTATTGTTTAAGATTATTGTACTTGTTTTTATTATGTATACCCCTCCTCACATGTAAAGCGCCATGGAATAAATGGCGCTATAACAATAAATAATAATAAAATAATAATAATGATGGAAATGACGTTTCCTTTTTTTAAATCTGCTTCCTTGAGCGTATGCAGACTGATTATCTTTTGGCATCTTATTCCAGGAAAAAATATTACCGGAATCATAATTGCCTTTATCACGTAAAAATTTGTCTCTTTTGCGTTGTTTCGTTTCTGCTTGTATAATGATCAACCTTGAGTCCAGTTTTTTGTTGAAAGCCGCCCATTGGCTATCCGTCAATCTGCTTTGTAGCTCGGATTGGGCTTTCAAAATTTCCGTGTTGAGCAATTCGTAGCTGCATATATTAGATTTTAAAACCAATTCCAGTAGGTCTTGGGAGCATTTGAGCATAATTTTCTCCCATTCACTTTTGAAGGACGTGTCGTTACTATGATGTGAAATATCTTTCCATACCCGTAAACCTCTCGGGACTCTCTTGTTATCAACATATGATTGCAACGAGTTGTTCGTCCAAAAAAGTCTTACTTCCCTTTCGGAGAGGTTTGTCAGTTTATGCTCTAAAGACCTAGTGCTTAACATGTGCACTTCATCTGTCTGTTCGCACTCCTTAAAGTAATTAACAGCGTCCTCCCGGCCGGCTTGCAAACTGCCTCCTACAGGTGCTAACTCGGACTGCATAATGTGGTGGAGCTCACAGCAATCACACCTACATATAAATCCACAGAAAATCTCAACAAAAGCGTGCATGCTCAGAAAAAAGAAATCCAACAGTAAAACACCAAAAGAGAAAAAAGAGCAGCACAGCTCGCAGACCAGAGAAAATCAACTGTGGCACATCAGAAATGTATAGCAGTCCGAGAAATAAATGGAGGTGCTACTTGCGTGAATAAAGTCTGAGAGAAGTCCAAAAAATAGAAAAACGCAAATGCACTCACCAAATATGCAGTTTCAAGTGTCCTTTATTGTAACACCAAGCGGTACATCTTCACGGCACGGGGGAGTGGAAAGCAACGGGTGGGAGTGCGGCAGACGAGACGACGACCGTTTCACGCTACACAAGAGCGCTTATACGGGTCCATGTCCAAAGGGGAAGTGACGCCAGGTTAAGTAGGTAAATGAACACCAACTCCACCTGCGTCATCATCCCATTGGACAATAGAAAAAGTGCACAGTGTATTAAAAACATTTAGAAACATACGCATATTACTGACATAGAGAAAGCATATATATATAATATAATAATCCTGCAATCAAGATATGGCATTAACATATAATATTACGAATGAGATATAACTCACAGCTAATACCTGTAAAGCCCATCTAAAAAACGGGAAAGGATGATAGCATCACAAACACTCCTACTGATGTCATATCAAAAAACGTGGAAAATACAACACTATAGCAGCACTAAGAAATCTCAACAGAAAACTAAACAATGAGAAAAAACAATGCAAAAGACGATGAAGAAAGCGATGAAAAAAACGTTCAGCAACAACAGACCTACATAAACACGGACATATCAATTCTGTCATTAAGGCCAGCTGGACCAGTAGCTTCTACCAGCATAGGAAACATCCTCTCGTCTAACCATGCTCCAGTATATTACTCTCTAAAAATTCCCTCCGGTCCTACTAAGACTAAGTGATCCTGGTAATTGAACGAATCATTACTCACAGACCCATCCTGCAAAGCAGACATCCAATTAAACATAGACAACTTTATATTAGATCACTCTTCCGATGACACTTCCTCGCCTATCAAGTGGGAGACCTTAAAACGTGTCCTAAGAAGGGTGTTCATTAAGCATGGCAGAAGAATTGAAAAGGAAAGATCTCAGGCTCTTAAAGAGGTTCTACAGAATGTCGCAAAACTTGAGCAATTACATAAACATGCTCTTTCTGCACTCACCCTCAGAGATCTCCTTAAGGCCAGATTGGAGGTCAAACGCTTATTGAAGAGCTTTTATGACCGCTTTCTACAAGTTTAATACAGAAATATGCCTGGGCGAATGCTGACGTGGGCTGTTAGGAGTCGAGTTTCCTCTGCTGCACAGGGGGAATCTCGATCCGTCTCCTCTGCGGTCTCCCATTCTCCTCCAGCCGTAGTGGAGCCTGCTCAGCAGGGACGTCGATCCCAGCGTCTCGCTCAGTCTGACTCTGTGAGAAGAGTTACTGCTGCTTCTCCAGCTTCTGCCTGTAAAGCCTATACTGGTCAGCAGCGAGTGGACTTCTCTGGGACTAAGTCCTTGTCTGCGCACACTGAGCATGCCCAGGGCAAGATCTCCCGTTGGAGATCGAGGGTCATGTGCTCAGACTCTGCAGCGCATTCTATTGGTCCTCTTGGCAGGTCTTGGAAGGGCAAAGTTTCTGTGGCCGCTTCTTGTCCTGCAACTATATAAACTGCGCATGACCGCACGGCCATGCGCTAGTGTACAATTTAATACGGGTGTTTGTTGTGAGTGCAAGTCGTTCTTTAAATACCCCTACCCTATTGTATGATTGTTCGCGTATGGAGTATGGCTGCTATCTAGCGCCCGACTTATCACTCAACGTGTCACACACGTGTCAGCGTCTACTGCTGTGACCGCCAGTGCGGTGCCACGCGCCAGTGTGCGCTTCCTGACCCACATTTGGGTGCTTAGTGGTGCCTGCCAGCACGGCACAGTTCGCACTTCGGTGCCTTAATTATATAATTCCTTTCACACCCAGTAGCGGTGTAGTGCCAGCAAGGGTCTAATCGGACTACAATCCCTGTTGGGGTTTAGTTCGCTGACCACTTGCTCACGCTCTAGGTGCGGTACCGTGGTCCTGTGACGCAACAGGATCGCTTTCTTCACGCTGGGTGAGGTTTAACCCACGCGTGTATACTTTTGAATACCGCCATATTGTCTGTCATTTCCTAGCAGCAGGTTTCACCTGCACGGTGGACCCCGGACTGCGAACGCATCTATATCATCTCTCTTGGTGCGTTCCGCCAGTCCTAACATTACACTAGCGCCAGGGTCTGGCTAGTGATGACAGACAAACAGCAATCTCTGCGGCATATCCAGCAGCTGGAGGGTAGGTTGGCGGCTCTCGAGAGCGCGACCTCAGCTGTGGATGTTACTGCAGTAGCTGTACAGGCTGCCAGCGTGGCTGCAGCTACTATGTCCATTGCCACCCCTATTCCGACATTATCTCGCCTCCCGCTGCCAGAAAAATTTTCTGGTGATAGCAAGTTTTGTAGGGGATTTGTGAGTCAGTGCTCTATTCACCTCGAGCTCCTGGCTACACGTTTTCCCACAGAGCGGGCTAAGGTGGGATTTATTCTGTCTCTATTGTCGGACAGGGCGTTGGAATGGGCTACGCCGCTGTGGGAGCGTGGCGATCATGTGGTGCAGAGTGCTCCGCTGTTTCTGAGCGCTCTGAAACAGGTCTTTTTAGGACCTCAAGTCACCCATGATACTGCGCTCCAATTGCTGGCATTAACTCAGGGTGAGTCCTTGGTCAGTCATTTTGCCGTCCAATTCCGCACCTTAGCATCTGAGCTGGATTGGTCGGATAAAGCTCTTATCCCCATATTTTGGAGGGGCTTGGCTGACCACATAAAGGACGCTCTGGCCACTAGGGAGATTCCTGCCACACTGGAGGAGTTAATAACTGTCTCCACTTGAATTGACCTCCGTTTTAACGAGCGGAGGTTAGAGCGAGCCCAGTGTAGGCAGAGGTTTCGGCTGGCTCCTACTTTCGCCAAACCTCTGGAATTTCCGGTCCTGGTCCCTGAGTCACATGAGGCCAGGGAAGTGTCACAAGCAGGATCTAAGTCCCTGACCGCTTGTGCACTCAGGGTCTGTCATGTTTGCCAGCAGTCAGGACATCTAGCCACCAGATGTCCTCAGCGGTCGAGGAAACGTCAGCGTCTAGTGGTAGTAGGTGGAGGTACACTAGACACGGCGACGTTTGCCTCTAAGTTGTCCTTTAAGGGGACAATTACTATTGGCTCATTCTCCCACTCGGTAGAGCTCTGCGTGGATTCTGGGGCGGAGGGCAATTTTATGTCTTCTGCCTTTGCCCAACGTCACGCAATACCCCTGGTTATGCTTGCTCAACCAGTAACGGTGCGAGTGGTGAATGGGTCGACATTGCCCTCACAGATAACACACCAGACCATCCCTTTTACTCTGTCCATGTCGTCATCTCATCAGGAGATAATTTCTCTGCTCGTCATTCCGGAAGGAATTGATGAGGTCCTGTTGGGAATACCTTGTCTACGGTACCACTCTCCTCATATCGAGTGGTCCTCAGGCAGAATTCTGGGTTGGGGTGAATCTTGTGGGGGTAGGTGTCAGAGGGAGTGCGTTCAGGTTGCTACTACTGAGGTACCCGCAGATCTATCTTCTCTCCCCAAGCAGTATTGGTCTTATGCAGACGTGTTCTCCAAAAAGGCGGCGGAGGTCCTTCCGCCTCATCGCCCCTATGACTGTCCTATTGATCTCTTGCCTGGTGCTGAGCCTCCCCGGGGTCGAGTTTATCCGCTATCTCTCCCGGAGACGGAGGCAATGTCACAGTACATCCAGGAAAATCTGGCAAGAGGATTCATTAGGAAGTCAGTGTCACCTGCTGGGGCAGGGTTCTTCTTCGTGCAGAAGAAGAATGGGGAATTGCGCCCATGCATAGACTACAGGGGTCTTAACGCCATCACCGTTAAGAATAAGTATCCTTTGCCCTTGATATCTGAGTTATTCGATAGACTTCGGGGAGCAAGGGTATTTACCAAATTAGATTTGCGGGGTGCTTACAACCTGATTCGCATCCGTGAGGGGGACGAATGGAAGACGGCCTTTAACACCAGGGATGGGCACTATGAATATCTGGTGATGCCCTTCGGGCTCTGTAATGCCCCAGCCGTTTTCCAAGACTTTGTGAACGATATCTTCCGGGATATGCTTTCCACCTCGGTCGTAGTCTATCTGGATGATATTCTCATCTACTCTCCAGATATTGACTCCCACCGGAGAGATGTTTGCAAAGTCTTCGACCTCCTACGGGCAAACTTCCTCTATGCCAAATTGGAGAAGTGTATGTTTGAGCAGGAGTCTTTACCTTTCCTGGGCTACATCATCTCGGCCCAGGGATTGGCTATGGATCCTGCCAAACTACAGGCAGTGATGGACTGGCAGGAACCCCATTCTCTGAAAGCGGTGCAGCGCTTTATGGGGTTCATAAATTACTATCGTCAGTTCATCCCCCACTTCTCAACCCTGGTAGCTCCCTTGGTATCCCTCACCAAGAAGGGAGCGAATCCTAAATCGTGGTCCGAAGAGGTCTCCAAGGCCTTCACTTCTATTAAGTCCCACTTTGCTAGCGCTCCCATCTTACATCGTCCCGATGTGGATAAGCCATTCCTAATGGAGGTGGATGCCTCTTCCGTTGGTGCAGGAGCAGTCCTCTATCAAAAGGATGCTCAAGGTCGGAAGCATCCATGCTTCTTCTTCTCAAAAACCTTCTCACCAGCGGAGAGAAATTACTCCATCGGGGATAGGGAGTTGCTGGCAATGAAGTTGGCCTTTTCGGAATGGAGATATCTCTTGGAGGGTGCTCGGTTCCCATTCCAAGTCTTCACGGACCACAAGAATTTGGTCTATTTACAGACAGCCCAGCGGCTGAATTCTCGTCAGGCCAGATGGTCCTTGTTTTTCTCCCGGTTCCACTTCACTCTACATTATCTCGCCGGGGAGAAGAACATTCGTGCTGACGCTCTCTCTCGCTCCCTGGTGTCAACTGAGGAGGAGGAGGACGAGCCTCGGCTCATTGTCCCTTCAGAGAGTCTGAGAACCGTAGCTCCGGTTTCGCTTGAGTCTGTGCCTCCGGGCAAGACTTTTGTCCCCATCAATTTGCGTCCGGAGGTTCTCTCGTGGGCTCATTCGTCCAGAGTGGGTGGACACTTTGGGGCAAAGAGGACATCTGAGTTGTTGGCGAGAATGTATTGGTGGCCACATATGGTTCGTGACGTTGGAGACTACGTTCGGGCATGTGTCCCTTGTGCCAAAAATAAGTCTCTCCGTCAACGGCCAGCTGGGTTGTTATACCCTCTGCCGGTGGCAGACAGGCCCTGGGAGATGGTCGGGATGGACTTTGTGGTGGGTTTGCCCAAGTCACGTGGCTGTACTGTCATTTGGGTTATCACCGACCATTTTTCTAAAATGGTGCATTTGGTGCCGCTTCCCCGGCTACCTTCTGCACGGGCCTTGGCAGCATTGTTTGTTAAACACATCTTCCGTCTTCACGGTATGCCAGACAATATTGTCAGTGACCGGGGTCCCCAGTTTGCGTCTCGGTTCTGGAGAGAGCTTTGTCGCCTTCTCAGTATCGAGTTGAATCTCTCTTCGGCATATCATCCCGAGACGAATGGGTTGGTGGAGAGAGCCAACCAGACCTTGGTCACATATCTGCGACATTTTGTCTCTGCTAAACAAGATGACTGGGCATCTTTGCTACCGTGGGCGGAGTTTGCTCTTAACAATGCTGTAGGTGATTCCACTGGACAGACCCCATTCCTCCATAACTATGGTCAGCATCCGCGGGTACCTGTGCCCATGCCCGTGTCTTCCGCCGATTCCAGGGTGGCAGACTGGGCTGTGGAGGCACGGGACATTTGGGATCGCACTCAGGATGCCATTCGGGCTTCCAAGGAGAGAATGAAGTCCTCCGCCGATGTTCATCGGCGCCCCGCTCCGACCTTTGCTCCTGGCGACTTGGTGTGGCTCTCCGCCCGTAGCATCAGGCTGCGAGTTGAGTCCACTAAGTTTGCGCCTCGCTACTTGGGTCCCTTCAAGGTTCTCGAACAGGTTAATCCTGTGGTCTAACCAGGGATTCAAGCTTCAGGAGGCTAATTTGCATATTCCAGGTGCCTTCTGGGAGAAGCGAAGTCTCCCTAAGCTAGAAGATCGTTGGGTACAGCCGGGACCAGCTGCTTCGAAAGCATCACCAAACCAGGGATTCAAGCTTCAGGAGGCTAATTTGCATATTCCAGGTGCCTTCTGGGAGAAGCGAAGTCTCCCTAAGCTAGAAGATCGTTGGGTACAGCCGGGACCAGCTGCTTCGAAAGCATCACCAAACCAAATTTTTGCCTGTAGGACATTGTTGCAAGAGAGCTTGGCTGAGTAGATTACACAAGAAGGAAAACACACAGCAAGTCAGCAGGATCTAGGAGCAACATGGCAGATGTGACAACCTACATGGTGAGCTGCAGCATGTGCTACATGTTCACAGATCGACCAGAAGAAGAATCCAATTTCACCTGTCAGAAGTGTAGACTAGTGGCCCTTTTAGAAGAAAAGGTGCGGGGTCTGGAAGAAAGAATAGCAACCTTGAAACTCATCAAAGAGAATGAAGACTTTCTAGACAGAACAGAAGCATCTCTACTGGTCACAGAAGGTGCAAAAAGTGTCAGAGAACCTCCAAAAGCAGACGAGTGGAAGCATGTGACCAAAAGAAGCAAGAAGACCATGGAGAAATCACCAACCACACAACTGAAGAACCGATATCAAATCTTTGTAGAGGATGAAGATGGCACACCTAAGAATGAAGCAATACCAGCAAGCAAAAAAGAAAAGGGCACACAGCAACAAGTGACAGCAAAAAGTACAGCCAAGAAGCAACGAAGAGTGGTGGTGGTGGGAGACTCACTACTGAGAGGCACCGAAGCAGCCATCTGCAGACCGGACATAACTGCAAGAGAAGTATGCTGCCTTCCAGGTGCGATGATCAAGGATGTGACCGATAGGATACCAAAGCTCTTCAGCTCCAAGGACGTCCACCCATTTCTTCTGATACATGTTGGCACCAATGACACGGCAAGGAAGGACCTACCGACAATCTGCAAGGACTTTGAAGAGTTGGGGAAGAAAGTAAAGGAACTGGATGCACAGGTAGTTTTTTCTTCTATCCTTCCAGTAGACGGGCATGGCACCAGGAGATGGAACAGGATCCTTGATGCAAACAACTGGCTAAGACGATGGTGCAGACAACAAGGATTTGGATTCCTGGACCACGGTGTGAATTACTGGTATGATGGACTCCTCGCCAGAGACGGACTACACCTCAACAAACCTGGGAAACACACATTCGCCAGAAGACTCGCTACACTCATCAGGAGGGCGTTAAACTAGAAGAAGAGGGGACGGGAAGAAAAACATTAGACTCGAACAAAGACGACCCAGGAAAACATACTCAGAAGGGAGGTAAGAACATTTCTAAAACAATCCACAGTGAGGAGATTGGAACAAAACAAAATCCTCTAAACTGCATGCTCGCAAACGCCAGAAGCCTGACAAACAAGATGGAAGAACTAGAAGCAGAAATATCTACAGGTAACTTTGACATAGTGGGAATAACCGAGACATGGTTAGATGAAAGCTATGACTGGGCAGTTAACTTACAGGGTTACAGTCTGTTTAGAAAGGATCGTAAAAATCGGAGAGGAGGAGGGGTTTGTCTCTATGTAAAGTCTTGTCTAAAGTCCACTTTAAGGGAGGATATTAGCGAAGGGAATGAGGATGTCGAGTCCATATGGGTTGAAATTCATGGAGGGAAAAATGGTAACAAAATTCTCATTGGGGTCTGTTACAAACCCCCAAATATAACAGAAAGCATGGAAAGTCTACTTCTAAAGCAGATAGATGAAGCTGCAACCCATAATGAGGTCCTGGTTATGGGGGACTTTAACTACCCGGATATTAACTGGGAAACAGAAACCTGTGAAACCCATAAAGGCAACAGGTTTCTGCTAATAACCAAGAAAAATTATCTTTCACAATTGGTGCAGAATCCAACCAGAGGAGCAGCACTTTTAGACCTAATACTATCTAATAGACCTGACAGAATAACAAATCTGCAGGTGGTTGGGCATTTAGGAAATAGCGACCACAATATTGTGCAGTTTCACCTGTCTTTCACTAGGGGGACTTGTCAGGGAGTCACAAAAACATTGAACTTTAGGAAGGCAAAGTTTGAACAGCTTAGAGATGCCCTTAATCTGGTAGACTGGGACAATATCCTCAGAAATGAGAATACAGATAATAAATGGGAAATGTTTAAGAACATCCTAAATAGGCAGTGTAAGCGGTTTATACCTTGTGGGAATAAAAGGACTAGAAATAGGAAAAACCCAATGTGGCTAAACAAAGAAGTAAGACAGGCAATTAACAGTAAAAAGAAAGCATTTGCACTACTAAAGCAGGATGGCACCATTGAAGCTCTAAAAAACTATAGGGAGAAAAATACTTTATCTAAAAAACTAATTAAAGCTGCCAAAAAGGAAACAGAGAAGCACATTGCTAAGGAGAGTAAAACTAATCCCAAACTGTTCTTCAACTATATCAATAGTAAAAGAATAAAAACTGAAAATGTAGGCCCCTTAAAAAATAGTGAGGAAAGAATGGTTGTAGATGACGAGGAAAAAGCTAACATATTAAACACCTTCTTCTCCACGGTATTCACGGTGGAAAATGAAATGCTAGGTGAAATCCCAAGAAACAATGAAAACCCTATATTAAGGGTCACCAATCTAACCCAAGAAGAGGTGCGAAACCGGCTAAATAAGATTAAAATAGCTAAATCTCCGGGTCCGGATGGCATACACCCACGAGTACTAAGAGAACTAAGTAATGTAATAGATAAACCATTATTTCTTATTTTTAGTGACTCTATAGCGACAGGGTCTGTTCCGCAGGACTGGCGCATAGCAAATGTGGTGCCAATATTCAAAAAGGGCTCTAAAAGTGAACCTGGAAATTATAGGCCAGTAAGTCTAACCTCTATTGTTGGTAAAATATTTGAAGGGTTTCTGAGGGATGTTATTCTGGATTATCTCAATGAGAATAACTGTTTAACTCCATATCAGCATGGGTTTATGAGAAATCGCTCCTGTCAAACCAATCTAATCAGTTTTTATGAAGAGGTAAGCTATAGACTGGACCACGGTGAGTCATTGGACGTGGTATATCTCGATTTTTCCAAAGCGTTTGATACCGTGCCGCACAAGAGGTTGGTACACAAAATGAGAATGCTTGGTCTGGGGGAAAATGTGTGTAAATGGGTTAGTAACTGGCTTAGTGATAGAAAGCAGAGGGTGGTTATAAATGGTATAGTCTCTAACTGGGTCGCTGTGACCAGTGGGGTACCGCAGGGGTCAGTATTGGGACCTGTTCTCTTCAACATATTCATTAATGATCTGGTAGAAGGTTTACACAGTAAAATATCGATATTTGCAGATGATACAAAACTATGTAAAGCAGTTAATACAAGAGAAGATAGTATTCTGCTACAGATGGATCTGGATAAGTTGGAAACTTGGGCTGAAAGGTGGCAGATGAGGTTTAACAATGATAAATGTAAGGTTATACACATGGGAAGAGGGAATCAATATCACCATTACACACTGAACAGGAAACCACTGGGTAAATCTGACAGGGAGAAGGACTTGGGGATCCTAGTTAATGATAAACTTACCTGGAGCAGCCAGTGCCAGGCAGCAGCTGCCAAGGCAAACAGGATCATGGGGTACATTAAAAGAGGTCTGGATACACATGATGAGAGCATTATACTGCCTCTGTACAAATCCCTAGTTAGACCGCACATGGAGTACTGTGTCCAGTTTTGGGCACCGGTGCTCAGGAAGGATATAATGGAACTAGAGAGAGTACAAAGGAGGGCAACAAAATTAATAAAGGGGATGGGAGAACTACAATACCCAGATAGATTAGCGAAATTAGGATTATTTGGTCTAGAAAAAAGACGACTGAAGGGCGATCTAATAACCATGTATAAGTATATAAGGGGACAATACAAATATCTCGCTGAGGATCTGTTTATACCAAGGAAGGTGACGGGCACAAGGGGGCATTCTTTGCGTCTGGAGGAGAGAAGGTTTTTCCACCAACATAGAAGAGGATTCTTTACTGTTAGGGCAGTGAGAATCTGGAATTGCTTGCCTGAGGAGGTGGTGATGGCGAACTCAGTCGAGGGGTTCAAGAGAGGCCTGGATGTCTTCCTGGAGCAGAACAATATTGTATCATACAATTATTAGGTTCTGTAGAAGGACGTAGATCTGGGTATTTATTATGATGGAATATAGGCTGAACTGGATGGACAAATGTCTTTTTTCGGCCTTACTAACTATGTTACTATGTTACTATGTTACCGCCTGGCTCTGCCTCCACGCTTGGGTATCACCGACACCTTTCATGTGTCCCTCTTGAAACCCGTATACATGTCCCGGTTTTCCGAGTCATCTGCCGGGACATCGGGTTCGTCTACGGACGATTACGAGGTGAACGCTATTTTGGGGTGTAAGGTGGTACGCGGCAAAAAGTTCTATCTGGTGGATTGGAAGGGTTATGGTCCAGAGAACAGGTCATGGGAGCCTGCTGAAAACATTCGGGCCCCACAGCTCATTGCTGCCTTCGAACGTAGCGAGGCCCAAGGAGGGGGGGTAATGTTAGGAGTCGAGTTTCCTCTGCTGCACAGGGGAAATCTCGATCCGTCTCCGCTGCGGTCTCCCATTCTCCTCCAGCCGCAGTGGAGCCTGCTCAGCAGGGACGTCGATCCCAGCGTCTCGCTCAGTCTGACTCTGTGAGAAGAGTTACTGCTGCTTCTCCAGCTTCTGCCTGTAAAGCCTATACTGGTCAGCAGCGAGTGGACTTCTCTGGGACTAAGTCCTTGTCTGCGCACACTGAGCATGCCCAGGGCAAGATCTCCCGTTGGAGATCGAGGGTCATGTGCTCAGACTCTGCAGCGCATTCTATTAGTCCTCTTGGCAGGTCTTGGAAGGGCAAAGTTTCTGTGGCCGCTTCCTGTCCTGCAACTATATAAACTGCGCATGACCGCACGGCCATGCACTAGTGTACAATTTAATACGTGTGTTTGTTGTGAGTGCAAGTCGTTCTTTAAATACCTCTACCCTATTGTATGATTGTTCGCGTATGGAGTATGGCTGCTATCTAGCGCCCGACTTATCACTCAACGTGTCACACACGTGTCAGCGTCTACTGCTGTGACCGCCAGTGCGGTGCCACGCGCCAGTGTGCGCTTCCTGACCCACGTCTGGGTGCTTAGTGGTGCCTGCCAGCACGGCACAGTTCGCACTTCGGTGCCTTAATTATATAATTCCTTTCACACCCAGTAGCGGTGTAGTGCCAGCAAGGGTCTAATCGGACTACAATCCCTGTTGGGGTTTAGTTCGCTGACCACTTGCTCGCGCTCTAGGTGCGGTACCGCGGTCCTGTGACGCAACAGGATCGCTTTCTTCACGCTGGGTGAGGTTTAACCCACGCGTGTATACTTTTGAATACCGCCATATTGTCTGTCATTTCCTAGCAGCAGGTTTCACCTGCACGGTGGACCCCGGACTGCGAACGCATCTATATCATCTCTCTTGGTGCGTTCCGCCAGTCCTAACATTACACTAGCGCCAGGGTCTGGCTAGTGATGACAGACAAACAGCAATCTCTGTGGCATATCCAGCAGCTGGAGGGTAGGTTGGCGGCTCTCGAGAGCGCGACCTCAGCTGTGGATGTTACTGCAGTAGCTGTACAGGCTGCCAGCGTGGCTGCAGCTACTATGTCCATTGCCACCCCTATTCCGACATTATCTCGCCTCCCGCTGCCAGAAAAATTTTCTGGTGATAGCAAGTTTTGTAGGGGATTTGTGAGTCAGTGCTCTATTCACCTCGAGCTCCTGGCTACACGTTTTCCCACAGAGCGGGCTAAGGTGGGATTTACCCGCCCGGGCCGTGGGGTACTCGGTACTGAGTCCGGTACTTAAAGGGGAAAGTCACGGTGGTGGCGACCCAGTCCGTGGCCCTGGGCGTCCATGTTAAAGGGAATGACTTTAAAGGGGTTTTGAGAATAAAATTTGTTTGTTACGCCATCTGTGGTTCTCGGTCAGAGGGGACCGACGCTGCTTAAAGGGGTCCTCTGGGGTGATGTTACTGCAGCAAAGATGGTGATGCTTCCCACAAGTGAAGTGGGGTCCCCAGGGCTCCTGGTGTGCTGGGCAGGGATGGTGTGGTGGATGCCGGCAAATAAATGGAGGACACAGGGTTGTAACGTCTTTACCTGGTTTACTGGTGGTAGCAGGCCACAGTCTAGGGTACCAGGAACAGGTGGTGACATGGTCCGGCCGGCCTGGAGGCACAGGTGGATCCCTCTCCCAGGTGGGAGCCTTCCTACTCACGCTCGTATGCGAGGTCCTTGCTGCCTGTGGCTTCCGTACAAAGTCCTCTCTCTACTGTCCTGGAACAGTTACCCGTATGGTGGGCAGTGCGAGCCTTTTTATAGGGGCTCTATCACTTCAGGTGTGGGTGTGGGCAAACTGCATAAAGTCCTTTGCCCTCCAGTTCTGCTGTGCGACCTGGAGCACAACACAGCCTTGGGCTCCTGGTGCCCGGTTCCTGAGCTTCGGCTCAGAGGGTGCCCAGTCCCAGTTACCCTCTAAGCCCTTTCCTGCTCCTGTGCTTCATTCCTCAGATGCTCACTACATTCCAACTCTTCAGGTTATCTTCCTTTCCTGGAGCTGCAGCTCACACGTGGCTGCACAGCCCCACTCTCTGCTCTCACTCCTCTATCCTCCAACTCCTCCACTGAACAACTAACTCCAACTGACTAACTGCTCCTCCAGACCAGGACATTATTAACATTTTCTAAATTTCCACATTATTAAAATTTAACTTTCTTAAGGCAACATTATACTTAAGTGCAACACGCGAACATTCCCTTTAAGAGGGAACTAAGTCTCTTTGAGGTAGTGCAGATTCTCTCTATCTGCAAGTCCTTTGGAAAGCAAGACCTTCTATGCTGTATTCAGAAACAGTCTCTTCGCAAAGTCTTCTTTCTTTTGTAAAACCAGTAGAGGGCACCTTTAAGGAGGTGCAAACTATTTACAAAACAGTTTGTGAATCATTCACCGTCCATGATTCGGCAGTCTTTTAACAATGATGAACTTGTACAAGGTAGAAAAAATGTAAAACAATAGGGATCCCGGGTGAACAAAGGGATCCCTTAAGAAATAACCCTAGACGGGTTTAAAGCAACAAAAGCAGGAAACAGTTAACTATTTACATTTGTCGGGGTTTCGAGGTTTATTTCTGCGACGGTATGTTGCAAGGCATCAGTCGGTAGTGAACACTCCCTGGCCGGGGAAGGTCTATATCCGGACTCTCATCTGATGCCGTATTACCGTCGTTGATTCGTCTCTTCGGTGTGGTCAAGTCATTAGTGGGTCTGATACGGATATCAACTTTTGTAGCAGATTCAGCCGGAAGGACGATACGCACGGTGATAGTAGTGCTAGGACCCGCCAATTCCAAGACTAGGGTGTTAAGGTTGTTAATCTTATTCGCGGCAGTAGATGGCTCCAGAGTAGGCTCACATCGTTGAACATTCTTGGCATACCATCCTTGCTCACCCCGGTGGCGGGTGTAAGTCACATGATCCCCCCTGCACAAGCTTCAATTATGGGACCTGCCACGGGACTGAGTTTCCACGTTATAGTTGGCAACGAATATTTCAGTCGGCAGTCCCGGCTCCAGTATGAAGCCCCAACCCCTTCTCGGGTGAAAGGCTAACACTGTCCCTCGTCTCACCGGATCCTTCTTGCCACTTTTAGTCTTAGATTTCGGTACTTTTTGGGCAGTCTGTTTTGTTTGTTCTCGGCTTTCCCATTGTGAAACTAAGCATTGTCTATAATGCTCCCAGGTGAGCCCAACGACGTAAGAGCCCTCCTGTCTGGACCCGTCTGGTTGGATCCTTGGCACATCCCATTCAAAGATCACTCGCTCGTGGCTCACGTCTAATGGCTCACCCATAGATATCGGTAGCGGGGGCAATATCCCCTTCATGGCGTAAAGGGCTGTCACCTCAATCTCGGCAGCGGGAGACCGGTCATAGATGGTATGGGGAGCGGTCGCTGGAGCTGGATCGGTCGGTGGGGCAGGGTCGTTTTTGGTACCTGCGTCTGATGTGGTTCCACCGATGATGGTCAATTCCATTGATGAGGACACTGGAGCCGGCTGCGGCTCGGACCGCGGTTCTCCCGATGCGGCCCCTGGTGACAGCTCTGACCTCTATTGCTTCACATCGGCTGGCTCCACACTCGGGATAGGCTGACTCGGCTCCTCCGCCCATGGCTCCAAGAAGTCCAAACCCTCCGGCTGCGGCAGATTCGAGTCCAGGTCTACCTCCGGCTGACGGTGACAGGCCAGGATCACTCCTTCGTCGTTCGGGTACCCGCTGGCCGTCATCCCCACTCCGGGATCTGCGATGGCACTCACACGCTGCTCCTCCATTTTCTGAGGGTGGAGCTCCTTCTTGTCTTGGTTCCCGCCGTTGCAAATCAGGGGGTGGTTCTCCTCTGCTTTGGGGCAGATCGTCCTCCCGCAACAGTAATCGGAGGGGGCGGTCAGCACTTCTGGCACCACTTCGATAGTCTCCTCCCATGGCACGCCCTCCTTCTTCTCCTGCGCTCCTCGTGGCGTGGCAATGGCGGCAGTTTTGGCGGAAATCTTGGCGGCAAATATCAATACACAGTCTTTGCAATAAATCACAGTCTTTGCAATAAATCACAGTTCAAGCACAATTCAATCACAGTTCCAAGGCACACATGACCTAATTCTTCAGGCTTAAGTACGATCCTGTTCGTGACGCCAAGTTGGAGCGCCCTCAGACACAGGGCCACAGGTTACTCGGTACCGGTCCTCTCTGTCTCAGTTCTGGGGTTGTCACGGTGGCTGGACCCAGTCCGTGACCCTGCTAAGGGGCGTCCAATGAAAGGGGTGATGATAGTTTGTCAAGGGTTCGTGACGCCACCTGTGGTATTCGGTCAGGGTGACCGACGCTGCTTTGGGGTCCGCTGGGGTGATGGAATGGCAGCTAGATGGTATACCTTCCCACAGGTGAAGTATATCCCCAGGGCTTCCCAGTAGTGTAGGTGGCAATGGTGTGAGGTGCAGTCAATAACGAGGACACAGGGTTGCAGTCTCTTTACCTCTTTACTGAAGGCTTCAGGATCCTCAATCCAGAGCACTGTTAACAGGGCTGTCTGAGACCGGCCGGTCCGAAGGCACATCCAGAGATCCCTTTGCAGGTGGAAATCGTGGCCTACCACTAGCGCCTGTGTGTTGTAGTGCTTCCCTGCTGAGCATTCGGGATAGTCCTCACAACTTCTGTTCTTGTTCGTTCCAGTTCTTTCTAGTTCTTTCTATTCTCCGTCCCCCAGGTTTGTTATGGCTAGGACGCACCCGTTTGACGGGAAGGCTCAGAGCTCTTCCGGGACCCTAGAGATGCCCCTCTCCACGCGTTGCCCCCTATGTCTGCTTAGGTGATGTAAGGTAGACAGCCAACCTATAATTAACTGTCCTGCAGTATTTGAAGTAAGGCATAAAGTCAGTTACTTCCTCGGTGTTCCGGGCACCGGCTACGCGCCTCAGTAGGATGTTGCTGTTCTCCGGGCACGACTCCTACTGGCTCTCCTTTGTGCTTTGATCTCGTTTCTCACTGTCCACAATATCCTTCGCTTCGTGTCCTTTCTTTGGATGCCGCCGCAGGTGCGGCTCCGTAACGTTCTATCTTTGTCGCTAAGTGCCTGTCAGGTTCCCACTTCTGACAGGGACCCCCCTGAATCTTCCCCCGCAACACCCCTGCCACGGGATGTTGCCTGAACAAAACCCAGTCAGCTTCTGACTAACTTCCTATCCAACCCCTAGTTTTACCAGTGTGAGGAGTGGCCTAATAAATAAAACCTTTTGCTCCCCCTAGTGGCCGGAGTGTGAAGTGTACTGTGTGCGCTGGTGATACCTGGTCAGATGAACTCCTTTTGTGCCATCAGACGTACCATCACTCCCCTTAGTGGCAGAGCGATACTACTGCAACGACCAGGTCTCTGGGGCGCTGCATTACACTAGCACAAAACCATATCCCCTTCATTAAAGATGCACATGGCTCTTGGGTCCACACCTCCTCTGAAATCGCCAGTATTTTTTAGATCCTATTTCTCTAAGCTATACAACATTCATGAACCAGAATCCGAACCTTATCCCATCTAATATTTCCTCTTCCCTGTTCAAAATGTTGCCTAAAGAGGTTATTAAAAACTTAGAAATTCCCTTTACCCCCAAGAACTTTCATTTATAATAAAAGAACTCTCAGGGAATAAAAGCCCAGACCCTGATGGTTTTACCACTAAATTTTATAAAACATTCCTCTTTCAGCTAGTTCCTTTGATGCTTCAAGCTTTCAAACATATTTTGGATTCTTGTCCCTTTCTGACACAAGTCACTTCTGCACATATCACAATTATTCGCAAAATGAGAAAGGATCCTCTTTTGTATGCCAATCAGTGGCGTAACTACCACGGTCGCAGCAGTCGCCACTGCGACCAGGCCTGGCAGGTCTGGGGCCCAGCAGGTCAGAGGCACCCAACACCATGTTGCAGTGCAGGAGATCCCTCCCACACGGCAACAGTCTGAGACGTATCTAGGGGGAGGAGGCAGCCGGGGTATGTGAGAGATAGGAAGCAGCTCCAGTCAGCACGGTGAGACAGCGTCTCCTGCTCTGCAGCCCCGGGACAGAAGGCGAGAGGGGGGAGGTGCGGGACAGGACAGAGCTGCTGCAAGCAGGAGAAGCTGAGGAGCTGCAAGTTTATATCAGTGTCCCCTTTACCAGAGAGGAGAGTGTGAGATGTGTATATGAGCTGGTGTGTGTTTGTGTGTGATATCTATAGTGTGTGTGTGATATCTGTAGTATGTGTGTGATATCTGTAGTGTGTGTGTGATATCTGTAGTGTGTGTGATATCTGTAGTATGTGTGTGTGTGATATCTGTAGTGTGTGTGTGTGACATCTGTAGTGTGTGTGTGACATCTGTAGTGTGTATGTAACATCTGTAGTGTGTATGTGACATCTGTAGCATGTGTGTGACATCTGTAGTGTGTATGTGACATCTGTAGTATGTGTGTGACATCTGTAGTGTGTGTGTGATATCTGTAGTGTGTGTGTGTGATATCTGTAGTGTGTGTGAGGCAGGGTGGTAACTACCACGGTCGCAGCGGTCGCCACTGCGACCGGGTCTGGCAAGTCAGGGGCCCGATAGGTCAGAGGCACACGCCTCCCCCCGTCGCATCCGCCGCAGTGAACTATACCGGCATCTATGATGCCGGTACAGTTCAAAGCAATGATGGAGGAGAGAGCGTCAGCTGATGCTCCCTCTCCTATCATTCCCCTCTGCCTCTGACACTGCGGGTGCGTGATGACATCACTTCATCGCGCACCCGCTGTGTGCGGGACCCAGGCAGTGCAGCATCTGCACAGGCGATGGTGGCTGCCATATTGGCAAAGCCTGTGGCGGCTGCTGGGACCGGGAACAGGTGGCTCCAGAGCTAGTGGGGGGCACGTGGACCGAGCCGCCCAGGAGGGGGATGCCGCAGCGGCTCAGCCATGTGGAGGATCCGGGGATGAACATGGAGGTGTACGGGATCGGCGGAAGTGAGGTGTGTCTTCTGCCCGTGTGTCACCGTCTCGGCCCCAGCGTCCCTGGCCCCCTGTGACACCAGCCCCGTTTCCTCCCTGCTCTCCCGTGCCCCATGTCCTAGTAGGTCCCCAGGTTCAGGTCATTGTGCTCCTCCGGGCCCCCCGTACACACCTTGTTCCTCCTCCCCTGGTCCCCCAATGCTCCTCATCTCCCATGCCCTGAGTCCTCCTGCACCCCCATGCATTCCCTGCCCCTTGTCCCCGTGTGACACGTCTGCCCTGCTCTCAAGTCTCCCTGTCCCCTTTCTCACTGTGTGTTCTCCATTTACCCTGTCCTTGTAATCCCTGTGCCCCCTTCTTCCCTCCTCCCAAGTCCCCCCCCCCGACTTCCTCTGTCCCCTTGCGTCCCTATCTACTCTGCCCTTGGAGTCCCCTTGTGTCCTCTTGTGCCTGTCTCCCTTGCCCCCTAGTCCCCGTGTGTCCCATTGTGCCCTTCTTCCCTTCCTCCTAGTCCCTATGAGTCCCCTTGTGCTTGTATCCCTTGTCCCCATGTGTAGCCTTGTGTCAGTGTCCCTTGCCCACTAGTCCCTGTGTGTCCCCTTGCGCCTGTCTCCCTTGTCCCCTTATGCTTGTGTACCTTGTCCCCGTGTGCCAGTCTCCCTTGCCCATTAGTCCCTGTGTGTCCCCTTGTCAGTCTCCCTGGCCAACTAGTCCCCATGTGCCCCTTGTGTAAGTCTGCCTTGTCCACTAGTCCCCGTGTATCCCCTTGTCAGTCTCCCTGGCCAACTAGTCCCTGTGTGTCCCCTTGTGCCAGTGTCCCTTGTCCCCTTGTGTCGGTCTCCCTTGCCCACTAGTCCCCTTGTAACCTTCTTCCTTGCCTCCTAGCCTGTTATGTTTGCTAATGACAGGTGTTATGAAGGCAATCCAGAAACACAGTGTGCTTAGCGATCAGAGCGCACACAGTGATCTGACAAATACCCAAAAATACAAGAACGAGCTCTGAGACGTGGAAACTCTGTATACTGCACACCTGATCCTATCCTAAACACAACTAAAAGCGGCTGTGGATTGCGCCTAACAACTACCTAGGCAACTCGGCACAGCCTAAGAAACTAGCTAGCCTGAAGATAGAAAAATAGGCCTGACTTGCCCCAGAGAAATTCCCCAAAGGAAAAGGCAGCCCCCCACATATAATGACTGTGAGTAAGATGAAAAGACAAAACGTAGGGATGAAATAGATTCAGCAAAGTGGGGCCCGATATTCTAGGACAGAGCGAGGACAGTAAAGCGAACTTTGCAGTCTACAAAAAACCCTAAAGCAAAACCACGCAAAGGGGGCAAAAAAAAACCCACCGTGCCGAACTAACGGCACGGCGGTACACCCTTTGCGTCTCAGAGCTTCCAGCAAAACCAAAGACAGAAAAAAAGCAACAAAAAAGCAAAAAGCACTTAGCTATACAGAGCAGCAGGTCACAGGAACAATCAGGAGAAGCTCAGATCCAACACTGAAACATTGACAAGGAGCAAGGATAGCAGCATCAGGCGGAGTTAAGTAATGAAGCAGTTAACGAGCTCACCAGAACACCTGAGGGAGGAAGCTCAGAAGCTGCAGTACCACTTGTGACCACAGGAGTGAATTCAGCCACAGAATTCACAACAGTACCCCCCCCTTGAGGAGGGGTCACCGAACCCTCACCAGAGCCCCCAGGCCGACCAGGATGAGCCGCATGAAAGGCACGAACAAGATCGGAAGCATGAACATCAGAGGCAAAAACCCAGGAATTATCTTCCTGAGCATAACCCTTCCATTTAACCAGATACTGGAGTTTCCGTCTAGAAACACGAGAATCCAAAATCTTCTCCACAATATACTCCAATTCCCCCTCCACCAAAACCGGGGCAGGAGGCTCAACAGATGGAACCATAGGTGCCACGTATCTCCGCAACAACGACCTATGGAATACATTATGTATGGAAAAGGAGTCTGGGAGGGTCAAACGAAAAGACACAGGATTGAGAACCTCAGAAATCCTATACGGACCAATAAAACGAGGTTTAAATTTAGGAGAGGAAACCTTCATAGGAATATGACGAGAAGATAACCAAACCAGATCCCCAACACAAAGTCGGGGACCCACACGGCGTCTGCGATTAGCGAAAAGTTGAGCTTTCTCCTGGGACAAGATCAAATTGTCCACTACCTGAGTCCAGATCTGCTGCAACCTATCCACCACAGAATCCACACCAGGACAGTCCGAAGACTCAACCTGTCCTGAAGAGAAACGAGGATGGAACCCAGAATTGCAAAAAAATGGAGAAACCAAGGTAGCCGAGCTGGCCCGATTATTAAGGGCGAACTCAGCCAACGGCAAAAAGGACACCCAATCATCCTGGTCTGCAGAAACAAAACATCTCAGATATGTTTCCAAGGTCTGATTGGTTCGTTCGGTCTGGCCATTAGTCTGAGGATGGAAAGCCGAGGAAAAGGATAGGTCAATGCCCATCCTACCACAAAAGGCTCGCCAAAACCTTGAAACAAACTGGGAACCTCTGTCAGAAACAATATTCTCAGGAATGCCATGCAACCGAACCACATGCTGAAAGAACAAAGGTACCAAATCAGAGGAGGAAGGCAATTTAGCCAAGGGCACCAGATGGACCATTTTAGAAAAGCGATCACAGACCACCCAAATGACTGACATCTTTTGAGAAACGGGAAGGTCAGAAATGAAATCCATCGAAATATGTGTCCAAGGCCTCTTTGGGACCGGCAAGGGCAAAAGCAACCCACTGGCACGAGAACAGCAGGGCTTAGCCCTAGCACAAATCCCACAGGACTGCACAAAAGTACGTACATCCCGTGACAGAGATGGCCACCAGAAGGATCTAGCCACTAACTCTCTGGTACCAAAGATTCCAGGATGACCAGCCAACACCGAACAATGAAGTTCAGAGATAAGTTTATTAGTCCACCTATCAGGGACGAACAGTTTCTCTGCTGGACAACGATCAGGTTTATTCGCCTGAAATTTTTGCAGCACCCGCCGCAAATCAGGGGAGATGGCAGACACAATGACTCCTTCCTTGAGGATACCCGCTGGCTCAGATAAACCCGGAGAGTCGGGCACAAAACTCCTAGACAGAGCATCCGCCTTCACATTTTTAGAGCCCGGAAGGTACGAAATCACAAAGTCGAAGCGGGCAAAAAATAACGACCAACGGGCCTGTCTAGGATTCAAGCGCTTGGCAGACTCGAGATAAGTCAAGTTCTTATGATCAGTCAATACCACCACGCGATGCTTAGCTCCTTCAAGCCAATGACGCCACTCCTCGAATGCCCACTTCATGGCCAGCAACTCTCGATTGCCCACATCATAATTACGCTCAGCGGGCGAAAACTTCCTGGAAAAGAAAGCACATGGTTTCATCACTGAGCAATCAGAACCTCTCTGTGACAAAACCGCCCCTGCTCCAATCTCAGAAGCATCAACCTCGACCTGGAACGGAAGTGAAACATCTGGCTGACACAACACAGGGGCAGAACAAAAACGACGCTTCAACTCCTGAAAAGCTTCCACAGCAGCAGAAGACCAATTAACCAAATCAGCACCCTTCTTGGTCAAATCGGTCAATGGTTTGGCAATGCTAGAAAAATTACAGATGAAGCGACGATAAAAATTAGCAAAGCCCAGGAACTTTTGCAGACTTTTCAGAGATGTCGGCTGAATCCAATCCTGGATGGCTTGGACCTTAACTGGATCCATCTCGATAGTAGAAGGGGTAAAGATGAACCCCAAAAATGAAACTTTCTGCACACCGAAGAGACACTTTGATCCCTTCACAAACAAAGAGTTAGCACGCAGGACCTGAAAAACCATTCTGACCTGCTTCACATGAGACTCCCAATCATCTGAGAAGATCAAAATGTCATCCAAGTAAACAATCAGGAATTTATCCAGATACTCACGGAAGATGTCATGCATAAAAGACTGAAACACAGATGGAGCATTGGCAAGTCCGAACGGCATCACTAGATACTCAAAATGACCCTCGGGCGTATTGAATGCAGTTTTCCATTCATCTCCTTGCCTGATTCTCACCAGATTATACGCACCACGAAGATCTATCTTAGTGAACCAACTAGCCCCCTTAATCCGAGCAAACAAGTCAGATAACAATGGCAAGGGATACTGAAATTTAACAGTGATCTTATTAAGAAGGCGGTAATCAATACACGGTCTCAGCGAACCATCCTTCTTGGCTACAAAGAAGAACCCTGCTCCCAGTGGTGAAGACGATGGGCGAATATGTCCCTTCTCCAGGGATTCCTTCACATAATTGCGCATAGCGGCGTGTTCGGGCACGGATAAATTAAATAATCGACCTTTAGGGAATTTACTACCAGGAATCAAATTGATAGCACAATCACAATCCCTATGCGGAGGTAGAGCATCGGACTTGGGCTCTTCAAATACATCCTGATAATCAGACAAGAACTCTGGGACCTCAGAAGGGGTGGATGACGAAATCGACAAAAATGGAACATCACCATGTACCCCCTGACAACCCCAGCTGGATACCGACATGGAATTCCAATCCAATACTGGATTGTGGGTTTGTAGCCATGGCAACCCCAACACGACCACATCATGCAGATTATGCAACACCAGAAAGCGAATAACTTCCTGATGTGCAGGAGCCATGCACATGGTCAGCTGGGCCCAGTATTGAGGTTTATTCTTGGCCAAAGGTGTAGCATCAATTCCTCTCAATGGAATAGGACACCGCAAAGGCTCCAAGAAAAACCCACAACGTTTAGCATAATCCAAATCCATCAGATTCAGGGCAGCGCCCGAATCCACAAACGCCATGACAGAAAACGACGACAAAGAGCATATCAAGGTAATGGACAGAAGGAATTTGGACTGTACAGTACCAATGACGGCAGACCTAGCGGACCGCTTAGTGCGCTTAGGACAATCAGAAATAGCATGAGTGGAATCACCACAGTAGAAACACAGACCATTCAGACGTCTGTATTCCTGCCGTTCAACTCTAGTCATAGTCCAATCGCACTGCATAGGCTCAGGTTTAACCTCAGGCAGTACCGCCAAATGGTGCACAGATTTACGCTCGCGCAAGCGTCGACCGATCTGAATGGCCAAAGACAAAGACTCATTCAAACCAGCAGGCATAGGAAATCCCACCATGACATCCTTAAGAGCCTCAGAGAGACCCTTTCTGAACAAAGCTGCCAGCGCAGATTCATTCCACTGAGTGAGTACTGACCATTTCCTAAATTTCTGACAATATACTTCTATATCATCCTGACCCTGGCACAAAGCCAGCAAATTTTTCTCAGCCTGATCCACTGAATTAGGCTCATCGTACAGCAATCCGAGCGCCAGGAAAAACGCATCGACACTACTCAATGCAGGGTCTCCTGGCGCAAGAGAAAATGCCCAGTCTTGAGGGTCGCCGCGCAAAAAAGAAATAATAATCAAAACCTGTTGAATAGGATTACCAGAAGAATGAGGTTTCAAGGCCAGAAATAGCTTACAATTATTTTTGAAACTTAGAAACTTAGTTCTATCTCCAAAAAACAAATCAGGAATAGGAATTCTTGGTTCTAACATAGATTTCTGATCAATAGTATCTTGAATTTTTTGTACATTTATAACGAGATTATCCATTGAAGAGCACAGACCCTGAATATCCATGTCCACACCTGTGTCCAGAATCACCCAAATGTCTAGGGGGAAAAAAAAAAAGTGAACACAGAGCTGAGAAAAAAAAAAAAAAATGATGTCAGAACTTTCTCTTTCCCTCTATTGAGAATCATTAGTTAGGCTCCTTGTACTGTTATGTTTGCTAATGACAGGTGTTATGAAGGCAATCCAGAAACGCAGTGTGCTTAGCGATCAGAGCGCACACAGTGATCTGACAAATACCCAAAAATACAAGAACGAGCTCTGAGACGTGGAAACTCTGTAGACTGCACACCTGATCCTATCCTAAACACAACTAAAAGCGGCTGTGGATTGCGCCTAACAACTACCTAGGCAACTCGGCACAGCCTAAGAAACTAGCTAGCCTGAAGATAGAAAAATAGGCCTGACTTGCCCCAGAGAAATTCCCCAAAGGAAAAGGCAGCCCCCCACATATAATGACTGTGAGTAAGATGAAAAGACAAAACGTAGGGATGAAATAGATTCAGCAAAGTGGGGCCCGATATTCTAGGACAGAGCGAGGACAGTAAAGCGAACTTTGCAGTCTACAAAAAACCCTAAAGCAAAACCACGCAAAGGGGGCAAAAAAAAAACCACCGTGCCGAACTAACGGCACGGCGGTACACCCTTTGCGTCTCAGAGCTTCCAGCAAAACCAAAGACAAGCTGGACAGAAAAAAAGCAACAAAAAAGCAAAAAGCACTTAGCTATACAGAGCAGCAGGTCACAGGAACAATCAGGAGAAGCTCAGATCCAACACTGAAACATTGACAAGGAGCAAGGATAGCAGCATCAGGCGGAGTTAAGTAATGAAGCAGTTAACGAGCTCACCAGAACACCTGAGGGAGGAAGCTCAGAAGCTGCAGTACCACTTGTGACCACAGGAGTGAATTCAGCCACAGAATTCACAACACTAGCCCCATGTGTCTTCTTGTGCCTGTCTTCCTTGCTCCCTAGCCCCTCTATGTTACCCTTGTGCCTGTCTCCCCTAGCCCCCTTGTGTCCTTCTCCCCTGCCCCCTAGTCACCATTTGCTCGTGTCTTTCTCACTGCCCCTGCATGGAGGGGCTGCATTACACTATGACGGGGGCTGCATTTTATTCAATGAGAGTTACATTGTATTGTATGGCAGGGCTGCAGTATACTCTGTGGGGTGGCTGTATTATACTATATGTGGGCTGCATTATACTGAATCGAGGACTATGGGGAATATATTATACTATATGAAGAACTAGGATGCATCATACTATGGGAAGTGAATTGTACGACATGAATGACGATGACGTTGCATTATACTATATGGAGCACTATAAGGAGTATATTATACTATATGGAGGACTGAGCAGTGTATTTTAATATATGGAGGACTATGTGGAGTGCATAATACTAAATGGAGGACTGAGGAGTGTATTATACTATATGGAGGACTATGAGGGGTGGATTATACTATATGGAGCACTATGAGCAGTGTATTATACTATATGGAGGACTGAGCAGTGTATTTTAATATATGGAGGACTATGTGGAGTGTATAATACTAAATGGAGGACTGAGGAGTGTATTATACTATATGGAAGACTATGAAGGGTGTATTATTCTATATGGAGGACTGAGAAGTGTATTATACTATATGGAGCACTACGAAGAGTGTAATATGCTATATGGAGCACTATGAGGAGTGTATTTAAATATATGGAGGAGTGTATTATACTATATGGAGGACTGAGGAGTGTACAATACTATATGGGGGACTATGGGGAGTGTATTATACTATAAGGAGGACTATGGGGGTGCATTATACTTCTTATATGGATCCCCATGACTTCTATGTTAGCCCCTAATGAGTATAATAGTTTATTTTCTTTTATACATTACATAACAATGGCAGTACGGGGGACAAATATATGCCAGGATGGGGAACTGGATAGTTATGCAACTGAGGTCACACTATACAACTTTGTAATAAAGCTATAGTGTGCAAAATTAATAGGGAAAATGTGAATTTGGGTGGAAAATATTTTGGCATGGCATTTGAAAGTTCGCATCGGGGCCCATAACTTTGTAGTTACGCCACTAATGCCAATTATCGTCCACTTTCACTAGTAAATGTTGACGTGTACGCCAACCTAATAGAAATTAGATCAAATCCGCTTCTTTGAGAGCTTCTCCACCCAAATGAGGTTGGCTTTGTTCCTGGAAGAGAGGCCCAAGATAACACCTTCAGAACCCTAAACATTATTAATTTTGCTAGCTCTCAAGACTCTCCACTTATGATCTTATCTCTCAACGTCAAAAAGGCCTTTTGACAGGATTTAGTGGCACTCCATTGACCAAATGTTGGATTTCATGGGTTTAGGCCCAGTCCTAAAAGCTAAAATATTAGCTCTATATCAGTCACTATCCGCAATACTTAAAATGAATGGTTCTCTTTTTTGACCACTTCTCAATCCATAACGGCACACATCAGGGTTGTCCTCTATCATCTCTACGATATGTGTTGGTTATGGAGAGTCTAATGAGAGCTATTAGAAAGAGTCCTGACATCCGAGGTGTTATTATTAAAGACCAAGGATGTAAATGTTCTGCATTTGCAGATGGCCTTTTGTTATATCTTTCTAATCCTCAGCTATCTTTCCCTTCCTTGGTGGTGGAGTTGTGCAGGTTTGGAAAATTTTAAAATACCATATATACTTGAGTATAAGCCAACCTGAATATAAGCCGAGACACCTAATTTTACCACAAAAAATGGGAAAACTTATTGACTCGAGTATAAGCCGGGTATACATTGTCCCCTCATCCCTATCCTTGTATGCATGACTCCTCAACCCCATCCTAATCTGCATAGCCCCCTCATGCCCATCCTAGTCTGCCTGGCTTTTCATCTCTATCCTGGCCTGCATGGCTCCTCATCCCTATCCTTGTATGCATGACTCCTCATCCCCATTCTGATCTGCATAGCCCCCTCATGCCCATCCTAGTCTGCATGGCTCCTCATCTCTATCCTGGCCTGCATGGCTTCTCATCCCTATCCTGGTATGCATGGCTCCTCATCCCTATCCTTGTATGCATGGCTCCTCCTCACTATTCTTGTATGCATGGCTCCTTATCTCTATCCTTGTTTGCATGGCCCCCATCAAAAAACATTAAAGAAATTAAACCATCCTACTTTACTTCCTGAGCTCGCAGCATCTTTTTCCGGTGCCAACAGCTGATTTCTGCTTGTAAGCAGTGCATGCCAGTAATGTCATGCGCTTCTTACAAGCAGAGCACATCTGCCAGAATACTCACTGCTCTCCACACTGAGACTATGTGCGTGGAGGGCAGTGAGTATTTATTGCTATTAAGTAGTGTGCACAATGTCAGTCACAGCCACCAGGAGGTTATGTGTGCCCGCTACTTAAGAAAAATGAAAATTCACTTCTCTCCTCTCCTTTGGGAGTGGAGAGAAGTGAATATTAATTTCTCTTAAGTAGCAGGCACACATGAGCACCCGGCTGCTGCAGGAAGCCGGCTGCTGCTGACACTGTGCAAGCTATTACAGAGAAATGAATATTCACTGCCAGCGCAGTGAATATTCATTTCTCTTTAGCAGCGGCACAAACTTTAGCCGCATCAGAAGGCTCCTGCCTCCTGTGACCCTTTGCTCTGCCAATGCCACTCCCCCTCCATCTTCTGGACCCTCACTCGAGGATAAGTCGAGGGTGGCGTTTTCAGCACACAAAAAATGTGCTGAAAAACTCTGCTTATACTCAAGTAGATAAGGTAAATGCAGAGAAATCTGAAACCCTCAACATATCATTGCAATCAAAGACAATTTAATCCTTGGAATGTAATTTCCCCTTTAGATGGCCTACTGACAATTCAATCACTTATTTGGGAGTTTGTATTTCTTCAGATCCTACCAGGTTATTCATTCTGAATTTCCAATCTTTTTTGTCCGAACTGAAGAGGGAATTGGCCACATTGAACCGTGCTGAATTCTCCTTGTTTGGTAGGATCACCATCAAAAATTGCATTCCTTCCAAGGTTGCTATATCCTCTCCAGACCTTCCCAATTCATATTCCCTCTCCTTTTTGGAATAAAATCCAGTATATTCTCAATTGATTTGTATGGTCCTCGAGCCGTCATAGGATCAGATTCAGTACATGAACCAGAACTAAGGATGCTGGCGGTAAGATTACCTGATTGCCATAGATATTTTCAGGCTCCTGCTCATTCCCAAGACAAGGCTCTGGTTCATGGATCGCCCTCTAAGTGTTGGGTTGAAATTGCTCAGCACACCTGTTCCTTCTACATTCCCACTCTTCCATGGATCTGGCTTCATGTTCCCCATCATAAGGAAGTTCCATTATCTTTTAGCGTGAGTCATACTCTCAAAATTCTATATTCGTCTCACCCCCAGGGTCCTCAGAAAAAAACCCTCACACCTTTTACAGATAGCCCCTCAGGGCCGCCTTCTACCCCTCACATCCATTCTGCATGGTGAACTCACGCTGCGCCATAATTTTGAATACATTTAATTACAGCATTTCTATTGCTCTTTAGTAAACAGGTAGGCCTCAGCGTGACCTCTATCAACATTTAAAAAGTTATGTATCTCTCCACAAACGTGCAACACACAATTTCAATGCTATATAAATTGCTTTCAATTACTGACCTAGAATCTCTTCTTCACTTTTGTAGAGCCTGGGAGTCGGAACTACAAGTACAATTCTCAAATGATCAATGGAATAGATCAATAGAATAGATGCTTCCATTTTTCCCATAAATCGCTCATTGCAACCAAAACCCCAGAGACAAATTACAAGATTGTCTCCAGGTGGTATCGAGTCCTCTCAGTTCTACACAAGTGGTTCCTAAACACTTCTAATATATGTTGTTGGCGTTGTGGGCCACTTTAGTTCATATATGGTGGTCTTACGTGGCCTATTGGAAGGGTGCTCTTAAGATAATTTAGGAAGTTACTGGTATAGTAATTCTTAGTAAACCAGAAGCTATTCTACTATTCATGCTCCCCATGTCGGGAACAAGATTCAAAAAATTACTCTTGAGACACCTGCTCCAGGCAGCTAAAACAATCATCATCAAACATCCCCCGTCACTGGAAATCCACTGAAGTTCCATCCCAAGAGGAATGGTTCACAGAATTTGCAAGAATCCAACACATGGAATTACTAGTCACTCATTCCCAGTAAGAAAGGAATAAAGTAGCCACCAACTGATTCCATTAGGATGCCTTCCTAGCTTCTCCTCTTTATAGGTCGATTGGAATATAATATATTCTTCAACTAAAATGCTGCTATGTTAATCACTACTGAGCTTGATGTCTGCTCATGACCCCCCTCCACAATTGTTTTTTGTCCGTCTTCTAACCTATCCCCCTTTTCATTCTCATTTTTTGATCCACTTATGCATCCCCGACATGGGCGGTGGTTCCCTTTGACCCTCTTCTCAGCTCTATTGTGTTCCTAGGATCATTTTACCCTAAAATTTGTTTGGACTGGGAGTCGAGGACTTTTACACATTTGCGTTGTAAAGTATTGACCTGATTAGGTCACCTAGTGTATTTCCAACTGCGATGTTGTTTGTTAAGGGGTAGTTTGTTTTATTGTTCTTTGTATGTTAAAAATCTTTCAATAAAAATCTTGAATTTGAAAAAAAAGCCTCTTTGTTTCCCTATAGTGCTATGTTAAACATATTTTTGACACCTTTATGCCCCTGAGAAAAAAAATCCTAACTGAGAAGAGAGATCCCGACAAATTCAATTGTCAGCTAAGCGCAAGCGCAAACGGCCTGTGCAGGAACACTGACATCCTGCAGACTGTAGACCAAAAGCAGGCAGTGGCCTACAGGACAGAGAGGGCTGTATCATTTTCCTATGGATGCTGATACAATTTACAATTGAAACTGGAGCTCACCCACGTATCTGGGGCACAATGTGGAGCCAACCATGTAGAGACTTTGGACCTCCATTTCTTCTTACTCCACACCCAGTTAGCTGTGTTACTGCAGATGAAGTTTGTTTAAAAAAAAACTTTTCCTCCTCCTCCTCAGGTCCAGCACTGAGTCCCCACCACGGCTCTGTGATTGCCTACAGCACTGATTTCATGTTGACACATAGGAGCTCTGAGTTGTTCGTAGAGTTGAGCGACCTTGACCTTTTTAGAGTCGAGCCGGGTTTCGCGAAACCCGACTATCTCAAAAGTCGGGTCGAGTGAAATCGGCCGATTATGACGTAAAGTCGGGATCGACCGAAACACGAAACCCAATGCAAGTCAATGGGGCAGCATAGTCGGCAGTGAGTGGGGGCCAGGAAAACACCTAGAGTGCCCATTTTAATGTCAAAACCATCCATTCTTCTTAATGAAGCTTGTCAAGCGTAATTTACCTTATAATAATTGGAAGGCATTTGAAATTGGGGGTCATTTGGCTAAAGTTGTGGTGGGTAGGGCTGGTTCAAGTAATTAGTGGGCCCAGGAAATCTGGACCACGTCACGGCAGTGGAGCAGGGAGAGGTAAGTATTTCAACTTTGCAAGTGCTGTGAACCTGAGCAAGCAGGGGGGGCCCACTCGTTGGCATTGGCACTGGCACAGGGCCCCTCAAAGTACAGCGGTGTGTTTGCACGGCGGGGGCGCCTCCCACCGGCAGCAACACTTTTGCGTACCATGAGAGGCCCTGTGCCAGTGACGTCGCCAACTAGTATTCCTCCCCCCACCTGATGAAGGAACCTGCACTTTCATCTGCACCTTCCTGTTTGTCCCCGTGTAAGGTGGTATGGTATGCGGGAAGGGGGACCTGACTTTCAGCAGGGTCACAATCTTGCAGTGTAGCGTGCACGGGAAATGTTGCGTTATGGGTCAATGTACCAGCAGACTCATCTATCACTGGCTGGGCAATGGGCAGGATGAGGAGGAAACACAGATATAGGCCCAAAGAATAAAGTGGGCTAAATGCAGTTCAAAATTGGTAACACAGGACTAATCAGGGGGCATTGCAGTGGAGGACAACTGGAATGAGAGGCTGACACAGAGAGTAGGCCCAAATTAGTAAGTAGTCGAAATGCAGTTCAAAATTGGCAACAGTAGTAAACAGACGGCACAGCTTTGTTCAGTGGAGGAGAACAGCAAGGAGTGGCAGACACCGATAGTAGGCCCCAACCCAACTAGTAGGGCAAATGCAGTCTAACATTAACAACTACTTAACGAGCGCCTGAAAACGGAATTTCAGGACAGGAAACCAGGAGAACAGCAAGGAGCGGCAGACACCGATAGTAGGCCCCAAACCAACTAGTACGCCAAATGCAGTTGTTCCGTTTAACCACAATTTAATGAGAGCCTGAAGATAGAAGTTCAGGAAAGGCAACCTGGAGAACACCTTGGAGTGGAACACACCATCTCTCTACACCCCATACCCAATTTGTAGGCCTAATGCAGCGTAGTTTCCAACAACTACTAAACGAGAGCATGATGATCGAAGCATTGGCGAGGAAACCTGGGGAACACCTTGGAGTGGAACACACCATCTCTCTACAGTGGAACACACCATCTCTCTGCACCCCATACCCAATTTGTAGGCCTAATGCAGCGTAGTTTCCAACAACTACTAAACGAGAGCCGGAAGATCGAAGCAATGGAGAGGAAACCTGGGGAACACCTTGGAGTGTAACACACCATCTCTCTACACCCCATACCCAATTTGTAGGCCTAATGCAGCGTAGTTTCCAACAACTACTAAACGAGAGCCGGAAGATCGAAGCAATGGAGAGGAAACCTGGGGAACACCTTGGAGTGGAACACACCATCTCTCTACAGTGGAACACACCATCTCTCTGCACCCCATACCCAATTTGTAGGCCTAATGCAGCGTAGTTTCCAACAACTACTAAACGAGAGCCGGAAGATCGAAGCAATGGAGAGGAAACCTGGGGAACACCTTGGAGTGTAACACACCATCTCTCTGCACCCCATACCCAATTTGTAGGCCTAATGCAGCGTAGTTTCCAACAACTACTAAACGAGAGCCGGAAGATCGAAGCAATGGAGAGGAAACCTGGGGAACACCTTGGAGTGTAACACACCATCTCTCTACACCCCATACCCAATTTGTAGGCCTAATGCAGCGTAGTTTCCAACAACTACTAAACGAGAGCCGGAAGATCGAAGCAATGGAGAGGAAACCTGGGGAACACCTTGGATTGTAACACACCATCTCTCTACACCCCATACCCAATTTGTAGGCCCAATGCAGCGTAGTTTCCAACAACTACTAAACGAGAGCCGGAAGATCGAAGCAATGGAGAGGAAACCTGGGGAACACCTTGGATTGTAACACACCATCTCTCTACACCCCATACCCAATTTGTAGGCCTAATGCAGCGTAGTTTCCAACAACTACTAAACGAGAGCCGGAAGATCGAAGCAATGGAGAGGAAACCTGGGGAACACCTTGGAGTGTAACACACCATCTCTCTACACCCCATACCCAATTTGTAGGCCTAATGCAGCGTAGTTTCCAACAACTACTAAACGAGAGCATGATGATCGAAGCATTGGCGAGGAAACCTGGGGAACACCTTGGAGTGGAACACACCATCTCTCTAGAGTGGAACACACCATCTCTCTGCACCCCATACCCAATTTGTAGGCCTAATGCAGCGTAGTTTCCAACAACTACTAAACGAGAGCCGGAAGATCGAAGCAATGGAGAGGAAACCTGGGGAACACCTTGGAGTGTAACACACCATCTCTCTACACCCCATACCCAATTTGTAGGCCTAATGCAGCGTAGTTTCCAACAACTACTAAACGAGAGCCGGAAGATCGAAGCTCAGGAAAGGCAACCTGGAGAACACCTTGGAGTGGAACACACCATCTCTCTACACCCCATACCCAATTTGTAGGCCCAATGCAGCGTAGTTTCCAACAACTACTAAACGAGAGCCGGAAGATCGAAGCAATGGAGAGGAAACCTGGGGAACACCTTGGAGTGTAACACACCATCTCTCTACACCCCATACCCAATTTGTAGGCCTAATGCAGCGTAGTTTCCAACAACTACTAAACGAGAGCTGGAAGATCGAAGCAATGGAGAGGAAACCTGGGGAACACCTTGGAGTGTAACACACCATCTCTCTACACCCCATACCCAATTTGTAGGCCTAATGCAGCGTAGTTTCCAACAACTACTAAACGAGAGCCGGAAGATCGAAGCAATGGAGAGGAAACCTGGGGAACACCTTGGAGTGTAACACACCATCTCTCTACACCCCATACCCAATTTGTAGGCCTAATGCAGCGTAGTTTCCAACAACTACTAAACGAGAGCCGGAAGATTGAAGCAATGGAGAGGAAACCTGGGGAACACCTTGGAGTGTAACACACCATCTCTCTACACCCCATACCCAATTTGTAGGCCTAATGCAGCGTAGTTTCCAACAACTACTAAACGAGAGCCGGAAGATCGAAGCTCAGGAAAGGCAACCTGGAGAACACCTTGGAGTGGAACACACCATCTCTCTACACCCCATACCCAATTTGTAGGCCCAATGCAGCGTAGTTTCCAACAACTACTAAACGAGAGCCGGAAGATCGAAGCAATGGAGAGGAAACCTGGGGAACACCTTGGAGTGTAACACACCATCTCTCTACACCCCATACCCAATTTGTAGGCCTAATGCAGCGTAGTTTCCAACAACTACTAAACGAGAGCCGGAAGATCGAAGCAATGGAGAGGAAACCTGGGGAACACCTTGGAGTGTAACACACCATCTCTCTACACCCCATACCCAATTTGTAGGCCTAATGCAGCGTAGTTTCCAACAACTACTAAACGAGAGCCGGAAGATCGAAGCAATGGAGAGGAAACCTGGGGAACACCTTGGAGTGGAACACACCATCTCTCTACAGTGGAACACACCATCTCTCTACACCCCATACCCAATTTGTAGGCCTAATGCAGCGTAGTTTCCAACAACTACTAAACGAGAGCCGGAAGATCGAAGCTCAGGAAAGGCAACCTGGGGAACACCTTGGAGTGGAACACACCATCTCTCTACACCCCATACCCAATTTGTAGGCCCAATGCAGCGTAGTTTCCAACAACTACTAAACGAGAGCCGGAAGATCGAAGCTCAGGAAAGGCAACCTGGGGAACACCTTGGAGTGTAACAAACCCTCTCTCTACACCACGGAAGGGCTGATTCCTAGGAAGGAAGGCTGTCGGAAAGAAGCAGGGCGCGTCCGAGGGTGATTATATTCTTATTAGGAATATACTCACCCTCGGACGCGCCCTGCTTCTTTATTTGTAATGAATGTTTATTTGCAATGTGGTTTTGACTTACTCTATTTTTTTTGGTAAATAATGATTTTATTATTTTCATTGTTTTGCATCTTCTTGGCAATAATATAAAGAAGACGCAACAGGACAACACTCGGTGGATGCCATATCTGTGTTTAAAATTGAAAAAACCTTTCAGTTAACTACTTGCAGGAGAAAGTTATTGTAGCTGGTGGCCATTTTTAGTACTGTACCAGATTTTTGTTGTATGTGTTTGTTTTTAATGTTAAAATGTCTGCATTTGATATCTCTCCAGTATTTTCTTTTTTATAAGCAAAATACTTATTTTTATATTTTCTGATGTTGGTTCCAGGGGTACACGGGCAGCAGTGGTGTGGTCAGTGGAGGCCTAGTGGAAGGAGTGACCGCAGACAGGCATCGAAGGCCTAAAATAATAACACATGGCTGTAGGCAATTTTAAATTGGTTACAGGGGTACACGGGCAGCAGTGGTGTGGTCAGTGGAGGCCTAGTGGAAGGAGTGACCGCAGACAGGCATCGAAGGCCTAAAATAATAACACATGGCTGTAGGCAATTTTAAATTGGTTCCAGGGGTACACGGGCAGCAGTGGTGTGGTCAGTGGAGGCCTAGTGGAAGGAGTGACCACAGACAGGCATCGAAGGCCTAAAATAATAACACATGGCTGTAGGCAATTTTAAATTGGTTACAGGGGTACACGGGCAGCAGTGGTGTGGTCAGTGGATGCCTAGTGGAAGGAGTGACCGCAGACAGGCATCGAAGGCCTAAAATAATAACACATGGCTGTAGGCAATTTTAAATTGGTTCCAGGGGTACACGGGCAGCAGTGGTGTGGTCAGTGGAGGCCTAGTGGAAGGAGTGACCGCAGACAGGCATCGAAGGCCTAAAATAATAACACATGGCTGTAGGCAATTTTAAATTGGTTCCAGGGGTACACGGGCAGCAGTGGTGTGGTCAGTGGAGGCCTAGTGGAAGGAGTGACCGCAGACAGGCATCGAAGGCCTAAAATAATAACACATGGCTGTAGGCAATTTTAAATTGGTTACAGGGGTACACGGGCAGCAGTGGTGTGGTCAGTGGATGCCTAGTGGAAGGAGTGACCGCAGACAGGCATCGAAGGCCTAAAATAATAACACATGGCTGTAGGCAATTTTAAATTGGTTCCAGGGGTACACGGGCAGCAGTGGTGTGGTCAGTGGAGGCCTAGTGGAAGGAGTGACCGCAGACAGGCATCGAAGGCCTAAAATAATAACACATGGCTGTAGGCAATTTTAAATTGGTTCCAGGGGTACACGGGCAGCAGTGGTGTGGTCAGTGGAGGCCTAGTGGAAGGAGTCACCGCAGACAGGCATCGAAGGCCTAAAATAATAACACATGGCTGTAGGCAATTTTAAATTGGTTACAGGGGTACACGGGCAGCAGTGGTGTGGTCAGTGGAGGCCTAGTGGAAGGAGTGACCACAGACAGGCATCGAAGGCCTAAAATAATAACACATGGCTGTAGGCAATTTTAAATTGGTTACAGGGGTACACGGGCAGCAGTGGTGTGGTCAGTGGAGGCCTAGTGGAAGGAGTGACCGCAGACAGGCATCGAAGGCCTAAAATAATAACACATGGCTGTAGGCAATTTTAAATTGGTTCCAGGGGTACACGGGCAGCAGTGGTGTGGTCAGTGGAGGCCTAGTGGAAGGAGTGACCGCAGACAGGCATCGAAGGCCTAAAATAATAACACATGGCTGTAGGCAATTTTAAATTGGTTCCAGGGGTACACGGGCAGCAGTGGTGTGGTCAGTGGAGGCCTAGTGGAAGGAGTGACCACAGACAGGCATCGAAGGCCTAAAATAATAACACATGGCTGTAGGCAATTTTAAATTGGTTACAGGGGTACACGGACAGCAGTGGTGTGGTCAGTGGATGCCTAGTGGAAGGAGTGACCGCAGACAGGCATCGAAGGCCTAAAATAATAACACATGGCTGTAGGCAATTTTAAATTGGTTCCAGGGGTACACGGGCAGCAGTGGTGTGGTCAGTGGAGGCCTAGTGGAAGGAGTGACCGCAGACAGGCATCGAAGGCCTAAAATAATAACACATGGCTGTAGGCAATTTTAAATTGGTTACAGGGGTACACGGGCAGCAGTGGTGTGGTCAGTGGATGCCTAGTGGAAGGAGTGACCGCAGACAGGCATCGAAGGCCTAAAATAATAACACATGGCTGTAGGCAATTTTAAATTGGTTCCAGGGGTACACGGGCAGCAGTGGTGTGGTCAGTGGAGGCCTAGTGGAAGGAGTGACCACAGACAGGCATCGAAGGCCTAACATAACAAAAATGTCAATACAATGGTATTGTCAGTGGCAGGCATTGAAGGATGTCAGCGCATAGACTAAACATTGGTGGAGCTGTGAGATAATTTTGCAAGTGGTAGAGCACTGTTTGAGCTGGGGTGGGGGGAAACTGTCTTGTGGCCGGCGGTACAGGCCCAGGGCCCCTCATATTACAACGGTGTGTCTGACGTTGGGTGCGCACCACCACCGCCAGAGACACTTTATTGTACTAGGAGGGACCCAGTGGCAGTGCCGTCGACCAAAAGCGGGCTCACCCACCTCTTCAGACAAACTGCACTCTCACGGGTGCTGTCGCCAAGTGTCGATACCACGGCCCCGTGTGGGGAGTTTGGCCATTTAGTGAGGTGTAAACATGTCGTATGCTGGACAATCAGGTGCAGAAAATTACGAGATTGGAAAAGGCATTCAGAATAGTCCACAGGCAAGACCTTTTCATAGGAAAGCTAGGTGTCAGCCGGGCAAGGTGGGGCAAAAGATTTCGAAATCCAGTTGTGGTTCATTTTAATGAAGGTTAGATCATCTACATTTTGGGTAGCCAGACGAGTCCTTTTTTCTGTTAGTATTGAACCTGCAGCACTGAATACTCTTTCTGATAGGACACTAGCTGCCGGGCAAGCAAGCTCCTGCAATGCATATTCTGCCAATTCTGGCCAGGTGTCTAATTTTGATGCCCAGTAATCAAATGGGAATGACGGTTGAGGGAGAACATCGATAAGGGATGAAAAATAGTTTGTAACCATACTGGACAAATGTTGTCTCCTGTCACTTTGAATTGATGCTGCAGTACCTGTCCTGTCTGCGGTCATAGCAAAATCACTCCACAACCTGGTCAGAAAACCCCTCTGGCCAACGCCACTTCTGATTTCTGCCCCTCTAACTCCTCTGGTCTGCTGGCCCCTGCAGCTCGTGTGAGAACGATCACGGGCGCTGTGTGCAGGGAATGCCAGAAGCAAACGGTCAACAAGAGTTGATTGTTTGGTTGCTAATATTAGTTCCAAGTTCTCATGTGGCATTATATTTTGCAATTTGCCTTTATAGCGAGGATCAAGGAGGCAGGCCAACCAGTAATCGTCATAATTCATCATTTTAGTTATGCGTGTGTCCCTTTTGAGGATACGTAAGGCATAATCCGCCATGTGGGCCAAAGTTCCAGTTCTCAAATCTGCGGTTGTGCTTGGTTGAGGGGCAGTTTCAGGCAAATCCACGTCACTTGTGTCCCTCAAAAAACCAGAACCCGGCCTTGCCGCGCCACCAATTTCCAGTGGCCCCGGAAAAGCTTCCTCATTAAAAATATAATCATCCCCATCATCCTCCTCGTCCTCCTCCTCCTCTTCGCCCGCTACCTCGTCCTGTACACTGCCCTGGCCAGACAATGGCTGACTGTCATCAAGGCTTTCCTCTTCCTCAGCTGCAGACGCCTGATCCTTTATGTGCGTCAAACTTTGCATCAGCAGACGCATTAGGGGGATGCTCATGCTTATTATGGCGTTGTCTGCACTAACCAGCCGTGTGCATTCCTCAAAACACTGAAGGACTTGACACATGTCTTGAATCTTCGACCACTGCACACCTGACAACTCCATGTCTGCCATCCTACTGCCTGCCCGTGTATGTGTATCCTCCCACAAAAACATAACAGCCCGCCTCTGTTCACACAGTCTCTGAAGCATGTGCAGTGTTGAGTTCCACCTTGTTGCAACGTCTATGATTAGGCGATGCTGGGGAAGGTTCAAAGAACGCTGATAGGTCTGCATACGGCTGGAGTGTACGGGCGAACGGCGGATATGTGAGCAAAGTCCACGCACTTTGAGGAGCAGGTCGGATAACCCCGGATAACTTTTCAGGAAGCACTGCACCACCAGGTTTTAGGTGTGAGCCAGGCAAGGAATGTGTTTCAGTTGGGAAAGGGAGATGGCAGCCATGAAATTCCTTCCGTTATCACTCACTACCTTGCCTGCCTCAAGATCTACAGTGCCCAGCCACGACTGCGTTTCTTTCTGCAAGAACTCGGACAGAACTTCCGCGGTGTGTCTGTTGTCGCCCAAACACTTCATAGCCAATACAGCCTGCTGACGTTTGCCAGTAGCTGCCCCATAATGGGAGACCTGGTGTGCAACAGTGGCAGCTGCGGATGGAGTGGTTGTGCGACTGCGGTCTGTGGACGAGCTCTCGCTTCTGCAGGAGGACGAAGAGGAGGAGGAGGGGGTGCGAACGGCTACAGCCAATTGTTTCCTAGACCGTGGGCTAGGCAGAACTGTCCCAAACTTGCTGTCCCCTGTGGACCCTGCATCCACCACATTTACCCAGTGTGCCGTGATGGACACGTAACGTCCCTGGCCATGCCTACTGGTCCATGCATCTGTTGTCAGGTGCACCTTTGTGCTCACAGATTGCCTGAGTGCATGGACGATGCGCTCTTTAACATGCTGGTGGAGGGCTGGGATGGCTTTTCTGGAAAAAAAGTGTCGACTGGGTAGCTCGTAGCGTGGTACAGCGTAGTCCATCAGGGCTTTGAAAGCTTCGCTTTCAACTAACCGGTAGGGCATCATCTCTAACGAGATTAGTCTAGCTATGTGTGCGTTCAAACCCTGTGTACGCGGATGCGAGGCTAAGTACTTCCTTTTTCTAACCATAGTCTCATGTAGGGTGAGCTGGACTGGAGAGCTGGAGATCGTGGAACTAGCGGGGGTGCCGGTGGACATGGCAGACTGAGAGACGGTGGGAGATGGTATTGTTGCCACCGGTGCCCTAGATGCAGTGTTTCCTACTACGAAACTGGTGATTCCCTGACCCTGACGGCTTTGACCTGGCAAAGAAACCTGCACAGATACTGCAGGTGGTGCGGAAAATGGTGGCCCTACACTGCCGGAAGGGATGTTGCGTTGCTGACTAGCTTCATTGGCCGAGGGTGCTACAACCTTAAGGGACGTTTGGTAGTTAGTCCAGGCTTGCAAATGCATGGTGGTTAAATGTCTATGCATGCAACTTGTATTGAGACTTTTCAGATTCTGTCCTCTGCTTAAGGTAGTTAAACATTTTTGACAGATGACTTTGCGCTGATCAATTGGATGTTGTTTAAAAAAATGCCAGACTGCACTCTTTCTAGCATCGGATACCTTTTCAGGCATTTCAGACTGAGCTTTAACCGGATGGCCACGCTGTCCTCCAACAGGTTTTAGCTTTGCCACGCGTTTTGGGCAAGATACGGGCCCGGCAGATGGAACCTGTTGCGATGTTGATGCCTGCTGCGGCCCCTCCTCCTCCGCTTCAGAACTGCTGCCGCCTGCACCCTGTTCCCCCAATGGCTGCCAATCGGGGTCAAGAACTGGGTCATCTATTACCTCTTCTTGTAGCTCGTGTGCAACTTCGTCTGTGTCACCGTGTCGGTCGGTGGTATAGCGTTCGTGATGGGGCAACATAGTCTCATCAGGGTCTGATTCTTGATCAGCACCCTGCGAGGGCAATGTTGTGGTCTGAGTCAAAGGACCAGCATAGTAGTCTGGCTGTGGCTGTGCATCAGTGCACTCCATGTCAGATTCAACTTGTAATGGGCATGGACTGTTAACTGCTTCACTTTCTAAGCCAGGGACGGTATGTGTAAAGAGCTCCATGGAGTAACCCGTTATGTCGCCTGCTGCATTCTTCTCTGTTGTTGTTTTTGCTGAAGAGGACAAGGAAGCGACTTGTCCCTGACCGTGAACATCCACTAACGACGCGCTGCTTTTACATTTACCAGTTTCACGAGAGGAGGCAAAAGAGCTAAAGGCTGAGTCAGCAAGATAAGCCAAAACTTGCTCTTGCTGCTCCGGCTTTAAAAGCGGTTTTCCTACTCCCAGAAAAGGGAGCGTTCGAGGCCTTGTGTAGCCAGACGACGAACCTGCCTCCACAGCTCCAGACTTAGGTGCAATATTTTTTTTCCCACGACCAGCTGATGCTCCACCACTACCACTACCCTCATTACCAGCTGACAATGAACCACGACCTCTTCCACCATACTTCCTCATTGTTTTAAAAACGTAAACAAACTAACGGTATTTGTTGCTGTCACACAAATTACACGGTGAGCTATAACTTCAGTATGATTTAGCTACCTCTTTACAGGTGAGTGAGACCACAACGAAAATCAGGCACAATGTTACACACTCTGTTGTTGGTGGCAACAAATGAGAGAGATGCCACACACGCAGGACTGTCACTGAAGCACAAATGTAAATATTAATCTCCCACTGATTTGATTTTTTTTTTTTTTCAGGGAGACTTTAGGAAAAAAAAAATAGAATAAAATGATTTTTTCAGGAAGAATTTAGAAACCAAATAAAATAAAATGATTTTTTCAGGGAGAATTTAGAAAACAAATAAAACAAAAAAAGGCTTTCTATGGCCCACTGAGTGAGAGATGACGCACACAGGAGTCAGGAGTGGCACACAAGCCCAGAGGCCAATATTTATCTCCCACTGATTGATGTAGTGATTTTTTCAGGTAGATTTTGGAACCCAAATCAAGCTAAAAAAAATAATAGGCTTTCTATGGCCCACAATTGGAGAGAGAGAGAGAGATGGCACACCCAGGAGTCAAGACTGGCACACAAGCAGAAAGGGCAATATTAATCTCCCACTGATTTGTTTTTTTTTGTTTTTTTTTCAGGGAGACTTTAGAAAAAAAAAATAGAATAAAATGATTTTTTCAGGAAGAATTTAGAAACCAAATAAAATAAAATGATTTTTTCAGGGAGAATTTAGAAAACAAATAAAACAAAAAAAGGCTTTCTATGGCCCACTGAGTGAGAGATGACGCACACAGGAGTCAGGAGTGGCACACAAGCCCAGAGGCCAATATTTATCTCCCACTGATTGATGTAGTGATTTTTTCAGGTAGATTTTGGAACCCAAATCAAGCTAAAAAAAATAATAGGCTTTCTATGGCCCACAATTGGAGAGAGAGAGAGAGATGGCACACCCAGGAGTCAAGACTGGCACACAAGCAGAAAGGGCAATATTAATCTCCCACTGATTTGTTTTTTTTTGTTTTTTTTTCAGGGAGACTTTAGAAAAAAAAAATAGAATAAAGTGATTTTTTGAGGAAGAATTTAGAAACCAAATAAAATAAAATGATTTTTTCAGGGAGAATTTAGAAAACAAATAAAACAAAAAAAGGCTTTCTATGGCCCACTGAGTGAGAGATGACGCACACAGGAGTCAGGAGTGGCACACAAGCCCAGAGGCCAATATTTATCTCCCACTGATTGATGTAGTGATTTTTTCAGGTAGATTTTGGAACCCAAATCAAGCTAAAAAAATAATAGGCTTTCTATGGCCCACAATTGGAGAGAGAGAGAGAGATGGCACACCCAGGAGTCAAGACTGGCACACAAGCAGAAAGGGCAATATTAATCTCCCACTGATTTTTTTTTTTTTTTTTTTTTTCAGGGAGACTTTAGGAAAAAAAAAATAGAATAAAATGATTTTTTCAGGAAGAATTTAGAAACCAAATAAAATAAAATGATTTTTTCAGGGAGAATTTAGAAAACAAATAAAACAAAAAAAGGCTTTCTATGGCCCACTGAGTGAGAGATGACGCACACAGGAGTCAGGAGTGGCACACAAGCTCAGAGGCCAATATTTATCTCCCACTGATTGATGTAGTGATTTTTTCAGGTAGATTTTGGAACCCAAATCAAGCTAAAAAAATAATAGGCTTTCTATGGCCCACAATTGGAGAGAGAGAGAGAGATGGCACACCCAGGAGTCAAGACTGGCACACAAGCAGAAAGGGCAATATTAATCTCCCACTGATTTGATTTTTTTTTTTTTTTTTCAGGGAGACTTTAGGGAAAAAAAAAATAGAATAAAATGATTTTTTCAGGAAGAATTTAGAAACCAAATAAAATAAAATGATTTTTTCATGGAGAATTTAGAAAACAAATAAAACAAAAAAAGGCTTTCTATGGCCCACTGAGTGAGAGATGACGCACACAGGAGTCAGGAGTGGCACACAAGCCCAGAGGCCAATATTTATCTCCCACTGATTGATGTAGTGATTTTTTCAGGTAGATTTTGGAACCCAAATCAAGCTAAAAAAAATAATAGGCTTTCTATGGCCCACAATTGGAGAGATAGAGAGAGATGGCACACCCAGGAGTCAAGACTGGCACACAAGCAGAAAGGGCAATATTAATCTTCCACTGATTTGTTTTTTTTTTTTTTTTTCAGGGAGACTTTAGGAAAAAAAAAATAGAATAAAATGATTTTTTCAGGAAGAATTTAGAAACCAAATAAAATAAAATGATTTTTTCAGGGAGAATTTAGAAAACAAATAAAACAAAAAAAGGCTTTCTATGGCCCACTGAGTGAGAGATGACGCACACAGGAGTCAGGAGTGGCACACAAGCCCAGAGGCCAATATTTATCTCCCACTGATTGATGTAGTGATTTTTTCAGGTAGATTTTGGAACCCAAATCAAGCTAAAAAAATAATAGGCTTTCTATGGCCCACAATTGGAGAGAGAGAGAGAGATGGCACACCCAGGAGTCAAGACTGGCACACAAGCAGAAAGGGCAATATTAATCTCCCACTGATTTTTTTATTTTTTTTTTTTTCAGGGAGACTTTAGGAAAAAAAAAATAGAATAAAATGATTTTTTCAGGAAGAATTTAGAAACCAAATAAAATAAAATGATTTTTTCAGGGAGAATTTAGAAAACAAATAAAACAAAAAAAGGCTTTCTATGGCCCACTGAGTGAGAGATGACGCACACAGGAGTCAGGAGTGGCACACAAGCCCAGAGGCCAATATTTATCTCCCACTGATTGATGTAGTGATATTTTCAGGTAGATTTTGGAACCCAAATCAAGCTAAAAAAATAATAGGCTTTCTATGGCCCACAATTGGAGAGAGAGAGAGAGATGGCACACCCAGGAGTCAAGACTGGCACACAAGCAGAAAGGGCAATATTAATCTCCCACTGATTTGTTTTTTTTTTTTTTTTTCAGGGAGACTTTAGGAAAAAAAAAATAGAATAAAATGATTTTTTCAGGAAGAATTTAGAAACCAAATAAAATAAAATGATTTTTTCAGGGAGAATTTAGAAAACAAATAAAACAAAAAAAGGCTTTCTATGGCCCACTGAGTGAGAGATGATGCACACAGGAGTCAGGAGTGGCACACAAGCCCAGAGGCCAATATTTATCTCCCACTTTTTTTTTTTGTTCCAGGGAAAATTTATAAACCCAATAAAAAAAATAATAAATAGGCTTTCTATGGCCCACTATCTGAGAGACAGAGAGAGATGGCACGCTTAGGACTGGCACACAAGCCCAAAGGCCAATATTAATCTCCCTTTTTTTTTTTAAGGGAGAATTTATAAAACCAAAAAAAAATAAATAAATAGGCTTTCTATGGCCCACTATTTGTGAGAGAGATGGCACGCTCAGGACTGGCACACAAGCCCAGAGGCCAATATTAATCTCCCACTTTTTTTTTTTTTTCCAGGGAAAATTTATAAACCCAATAAAAAAATAAATAAATAAATAGGCTTTCTATGGCCCACTATCTGAGAGAGAGAGATGGCACGCTTAGGACTGGCACACAAGCCCAAAGGCCAATATTAATCTCCCACTGATTGATTTATTGATTTTTTCAGGTAGAATTTAGAACCCAAATAAAGCAAAAAAAAAAAAAATGGGCTTTCTATGGCCCACTGAGTGAGTGATGATGCACACAGGAGTCAAGAGTGGCACACAAGCCCTGAGGCCAATATTTTTCTCCCACTGATTGATGTAGTGATTTTTTCAGGTAAATTTTATAACCCAAATCAAGCAAAAAAATAAATAGGCTTTCTATGGCCCACTGAGTGAGAGATGACACAGACAGGGATGGCACTCTAGCAGAAATGTCAATCTTAATCTCCCACAAAAAAAAAAAAAAAAAACAGGGAGTGTCCTTCAATTACTATCTCCCTGCAGTAATCTCAGCCAGGTATGGCAGGCAGCAATAAGGAGTGGACTGATGCACAAATTAAATAAAAAGTGTGTACAAACCAAAAAGATAGCTGTGCAGAAAGGAAGGAACAAGAGGATTTGTGCTTTGAAAAAAGCAGTTGGTTTGCACAGCGGCGTACACACAGCAATGCAGCTATCCGGTAGCCTTCTAGGGCAGCCCAATGAGCTACAGCGCTGAGAAAAAAAAAAAATGTAGCTTCCACTATCCCTGCACACCAAAGGTGGTGTTGGACAGTGGAAATTGCTACAGCACAAGCGGTTTGGTGGTTAATGGACCCTGCCTAACGCTATCCCTGCTTCTGACGAAGCGGCAGCAACCTCTCCCTAAGCTCAGATCAGCAGCAGTAACATGGCGGTCGGCGGGAACTCCCCTTTATAGCCCCTGTGACGCCGCAGACAGCAAGCCAATCACTGCAATGCCCTTCTCTAAGATGGTGGGGACCAGGACCTATGTCATCACGCTGCCCACACTCTGCGTTTACCTTCATTGGCTGAGAAATGGCGCTTTTCGCGTCATTGAAACGCGACTTTGGCGCGAAAGTCGCGTACCGCATGGCCGACCCCGCACAGGGGTCGGATCGGGTTTCATGAAACCCGACTTTGCCAAAAGTCGGCGACTTTTGAAAATGAACGACCCGTTTCGCTCAACCCTAGTTGTTCGTATTGTCAACTTGAGCAGAATCCCTGAGATCCCGATTTGGCTGCAGCGCTGTCACTGTTTGTTACACCAGTTAATGCTGGACCAGGGGAGGGTGAGTAAAGTTAATGAGTCTTTTTTGTAAAACAAACTGCAGCCAAGGGAAAGGGTTATTAACGCTGAACTACTAGGATGTATGTAGGTCCTAGACACTTAACCTAAGTCTGTCCCTCATATACAGCGGGATCAAACTACTGACATATGTAGAAAAGAGAGACTCCATAACAAAGGTCAAAATGGACTTTCAATTAATAAGAAGGGATTTTGTCACTCATCAACACAGGATCTGTTATTTGGCCCTTGTACCAATTTTTAGCAATATAGTATTTCTGCCGAGAAGAATCATGCGCGGATTCTCGGTAGCAAAAATGATTAGATCAAGCAGTATTGCCCCCTTTTCTCAAGGGCCCTCGGAGGGACCACAGAGTTTACATGGTTTTGAGTTAAACAACAAAAATCGACAGTGTAAGATAAATATTATCAACCAGAACACTTAATCCAGAGCGAAGAGGTTTGCAGCTTTTGACCACTGCTGGGTAAAACAGACAAGGTGCAAAAATACTATTTTATTGTACAATATTTTTTTTATATTTTATATAATATTAATGGAAACAAAAGAAAAAAAATCAACTGCTTCCACATTGTGTCCTGCCTACGACAGTCCTGGTAGGCTTCCAAATACCAGCGGCTTTACTACAACTTACTTACCATGATTTAGAATGACAATCTCAGGACATTAAGGCCATGTTTCCATAGAGCGGAAGCGTCACATTTTTTCCACTACTTTGCTTGAACAGAAAGTCTAAATGAAGCAAAGTGGATGCTATTTCTTGAAAACTCATACCCATTTAAACACGCTCTTGAAAGTGCTTTTGTTTGGTTGTGTTTTTTCCTTATAAACATTTATGGGGATCCTGAAAATTTGTACCTGAAATAAGGCAGCATTAATGCTACGCGAGAACTTGGCATGTGCCTCCAAAATGTCCATTTTTAGTCATGGTTTTTTTCTAAACCTCTTGAAACTGTGCTTGCGGAAACAGGACTTTTGGCCATCGACGGTGCACAGCTGTCCGTCGCACCATGGTCCTGGAATCTGAGGAGGTCCCCCAGTCCTATATAAAGAGACAAGTGCTATAAATTAGGTGCGCTAGTTGGGGGCTCTTTTGGCACCCAGAAGATTACACCTTTACATAACGTCCTTCAAAGTCACATTTAGTGTGAAGTCTATGATGCCATGTCTGGATACATGTCACTTATTGCAGAAGTGGCTGGATCCTGAAGTAGTTCATGAGGTAATGGACAGCACTAGCAGTCATACAAAGTCTGTCCTTAAGGTTAGCTTTTCTTTTAAGATTTTCCGTTCTCCTTTGTGTTTTTCTCTTCTTCCTGAAATGCCATGTTGCTGTACATGTGGGTGCCGTTCTCCTCATTCCTCGCTTTCCCATCTCCCGGGATGGTGGTCTCATAATATGCATGAGGATCAATCTGCTCCTTACTGTCCTTGGCCTTCTGTTCTTTCTCCTGATACTGCAGTAACACTGCTCGGTTTATATCGGGACCTGAAAATAAATGATTCCTTGCGTTAGAGCATAAGATAAAACTACTGTAGATATATTTCCCTCTTCTTATAAAGAAGGTCTCCTGACACGTCTATTTTAGTACACACATTCCCATAATTTAACAATTCTAATATTATTCAAATTGACGTGACTCTTCAGGATCTCAGCTTAGGGTACTACAGACCCAGCTGGAAGGACACAGGCCCGCTTCATTGACCGTCACTGAAACCCTATAGACATCTTAAAGAATCTAGGTTGGGACAATCGGTTCACCTGACCACATACCTCACTGCTCTCGATTAGCTTCCTAAGTTTGTCGTTACCTCCTCGCTCAACAGTCTAATATGTATTGTGGTCTCCCGACTCTACCCTAATTTTAGGGGGAAAGAAGAATGCGGCCTGCTGGATTTCCAATGGTTGGTACCTTGATTCTCTGGGAGATGATTCTGGCAGCGACTCTCACACAGAGAACACAGGAATGCTCAGCTGAGCTGTTTGCTTCTGTGTATGGGGGGATAAGGGAGATGGCTGCATGGGGGGCTTAAGCCTGGACTTAGTAAAAGGACAAACATAGTCTGTCTTCAATGTGCTTCATTATTGGCGCTCACGAGTGATATTGCAATATGGCAGGACGTGATGTAAAAATAAAGAAATAATTTTATAAGGTAGAGTGTGCATTGTCAGACTGGGGTGCCAAGGGCCCACCAATAACATTGACTCTGGGGGGTCCACTGTTCAGCTACATACAAATATTACTTCACCCTCATTCACAAAATTACCTGTGCTTCTATATAATAATAATAATAATAATAAACAGAGTAATTTGTCAAATATTTGATGAGATGCTCCCTTCAAACACTTTGCCAACTACTGCTCAGATAAGGTAGTGGGGGTTAGGCTTTTGCGCACGGGCCCACCCGGGAATTCACCTGTTCGCCTGTGGGCCAGTCCGAGTCTGATAGTAAATCTATAAGCTTCTAGGTATAGTATGTGCATACAAGGTTTTGTAAGTTTATTTGTTCTTTTGGCACCAGTCATGCCACAGGTCTCATTAATGTTCCTGCCTATCTACATGCAACTTACCAAAGTAGCTGAGTGCGACCGGGAGGAAGACGAGGCCATGCACCAGTCCTAGCAGAGTTATGGTCAGATTAAGACGGAAGAAGAAGATGTGAATGAGCTGCGCTTTGGCAAATGCTAAGACAATGATTCCTGGAAGGTTTGTCATTGCTACTCCTGCGAATACCTGTGTGCAACACAAGGACATGAAATCAGACACAGGGGGGTCAAACAAAATGGGGAATATGTGTCAACACGCGTCTTCTAAAATATTAGAGAAATCGGAGACGTTTTATCAAAACTGTCTGCAAGAAAAAAAATGAATAGTAGCCAATCACAGAGCAGCTTTCATTTTATCAAAACTTAAGAAAAATTAAAGCTGGGCTCTGATTGGCTGCTTTTGGACAATTAAAGTCATTTTTCTGTTAGTATATTTCACAAAAATATGTAAGGATGCACTACACTGCCATTATTAAAACAAATCGCTGTCCACATAATGCACAGAGGAGCTGGGTCCGTCAGAGTCCAAAATAGTTTCCCCCCCACCCCTCCCCTGATAACAATTAGAATTTCTTAAAGGGAATTTGAATAAAGCAGACAATCCCTTTAAGACATTAAAATGCTTGCACACTTTACTATGAATTATGGTGTCTCCCTCTTGTTCCCATCCCGTCTCTTATACTCACAGCGCTGCCCATGTGGATAGTGGCATCTCTTGCACGCTCTACTTTGGTTATTTTGTTGCTCATGGCAAAAGATCGTGTAAGGTGAGAGACAAACTCCACTGAGATCCCAATGGCCTATAAGCAAAATAACAGGCATAGAAGGGACATTAGATAATCTGTAGTAGGGAGAGAGAAACTGCCTAATATGCAGACACCCATGTATCCCTCTTATAAGGGAATCAAACAGCTCTATACAATAAAATATTTTCTGCTGCCCAAAACCACCACTAGGGGGAGCACTTTACATATAAATTAGTACTGAGTCCTATGGGAGTTGTATCAATGCACAGAGGTGAGCTCCCCCTAGTGGTGACTCCAGGAATAAAGAAATATTATTTACTATGAACTACAGTATAATATATATATCTACTATATAATTGTCTAAGGGTCACTTCCGTCTGTCTGTCTGTCACGGATATTCATTGGTCGCGGCCTCTGTCTGTCATGGATATCCAAGTCGCTGATTGGTCGCGGCAAAACACCCACGACCATTGCCACGACCAATCAGCGACGGCCATAGTCTGGCGGCAACATGGCTGCTGCTTTACGGCCCTGCAGTCAGCGCTGAGCGCTCACACAGGGTTAATGCCAGAGTTAATGGACCGCGGTGTAATGCACTCTGTTAATGCTGCTATTAACCCTGTGTGACCAACTTTTTACTATTGATGCTGCGTATGCAGCATCAATAGTAAAACGATCTAATGCTACAAATAATAATAATAAAAAAAAAGGTTATTCTCGCCCTCCGACGTCGCCTGCTGTCCTCGGCAGTGCAAGCGGCAGGTTCCGGTGCCAAGGATGCTATGCGAGAAGGACCTGCCATGACGTCACGGTCATGTTACCGCAACGTCATCACAGGTCCTGCGCTCATACCAACCCTGGGACCAGAAGCTGCCGCGTGCACCGTACACAGGCGCCAGGACTTCAAGGGCCCTTCGGAAGGTGAGTATATGTTTATTTTAAGTCTAGGGTGGCGCAGTGGTTAGCACTGCAGCCTTGCAGCGCTGGAGTCCTGGGTTCAAACCCCACCAAGGACAACATCTGCAAAGAGTTTGTATGTTCTCTCTGTGTTTGCGTGGGTTTCCTCCGGGTTCTCCGGTTTCCTCCCACATTCCAAAGACATACTGATAGGGAGTTTAGATTGTGAGCCCCAACGGGGACAGTGATGATAATGTGTGCAAACTGTGAAGCGCTGCGGAATATGTTAGCGCTATATAAAAATAAAGATTATTATTATTATTTTTTAACCACGCATATAGTGCCCACATTGCTATATACTACGGGGGCTGTGTTACATACTGCGTGGGCTCTGTTATATACTACATCTCTGTGCTATATACTATGTAGCTGGGCAATATACAACATGACTGTCCAATATACTATGTGGCTGTGCAATATACTACATGCTCTGGCACTACGTCTATCATCAGATCTCGGTGAGTTAGACTCGTATTGGTTAGTGCCAACACCTCTGGTACCACATTGTGCTCAGCATAGTATTTATCACAGTGCACTTATCCTTCCACTTTTTCCCATCACAAGTAGCAGGGACTCAGCGGGGAGTTTATTAATAGGGGCAACTTTTGTATACTCCACCTATTGGTATATAGATTCCTCAGCACAGACATTTCCCTTTAGCGCGGTATCATCCTGTTTTACTAATATTGTTTACTTACATTGACAGCCCTGGCATCTGGCTGTTTTGATACCAGCAGCAAAGGGTATCTTTTCTATTGGTAGCGCTGGTGTTTTCCTTTGTTGTATACAGTTGTGTTATATACTACGTCACTGTGCAATATAGTACGTAGCCTGTGCTATATACTACCTACATATTCTAGAATACCTAATACGTTAGTATCGCGCCACCATCTAGTGTATATATATAGATATATATTGTATATTAAAATAATAATAATACAATAAAAGGATATATATAAAGTCTACATATCTCATTACATAAATAATACAATAAAAACAATAAAAGGAAATTACATCCACTGCAGATATTTGGTGTTAACCTTAACCATATTAACCGTTATTAACCCTAAATTGCCAAGATTGTTAGTCTTCAGTTTATAACATACCTGTCTGACATAATAATTACTAACCCCTGAACCACTATTATTACTATTAGCAATATTTATCAATAATAATCATCCCATATAAAAACATGGGACATAGTAAGTTGGTCTTTTGCTATCTTTAGGTAATAAAAAAATAAGGAAATTACTGGTTAAAAATCTTGCATTTGCCGTTGAACAATATGGATATATGATAGGGAGTAGTTACTCACCGTTACCAGGTTGATAAGAGAGACAGCGTTATAATCAATTCCCCATATAGTCATGACGCCAACTGTGTCTATGATGATCATAAAAATGGTAATCAGGTTAATTAATCCCGAGCGCAGGTCCATGCCCAGGAGGATGCAACACACAGCGAAGGTGGGCAGCAGACAAATGGCTAAGGTGAAAAGCCCCTCCTGGACAACTGACAGGTACTGTTCATAATAGACGTATGTGATCCTGTGTAAAGAAGGGTTATATATGGTGAGAAGGAAGATCATTTCATGTGAAAGCCAAGTAACACTATATATATATATATAAATATATACATAATGGGATATTCCTAGTACATAATATTCTGGCATATCACTGAGATTAACCATAATATTAAAGGGTAATTCTAAAGGATAGGGAATAATGTACTGATCGCTGGGGGTCCAACTGATGGGACCCACAGCGATCCACTAAGGAGGCCTCTGGGCCCCGGGAACGGGCATTGAAAAGCCCCATATTCAATGAGAAGGGCACATGTTCCACCTCCCTCCATTCATAGCCCATAGGATTGCCAGAAATAGCGTAGTGCTGTACCGGACCTTCTCCAGCAGTTCTATGGACAATGGATGGAACAGAGGTCGAGCATGCGCAATTCCGTTGGGATCTCTAGCAATCAGTAAATTTTTCCCTATATTATGGGAAACATACTATTTTGGGGACATCCCTTTAATATCAGTTGTAGTCGTTCACCAGCTTTTTCTTTGCACAGTAACACTCTAGGGTACTACCTGTGCAGGAAAGAGCAGCACAGCTTCATGTAAGTGGATAGGGATGTGCTGCAGTTCCCGGAGGTCTTCTGGATAGCAGGGGAAAAAAATTAAAGGAGACGTAGTTCTAAAACTAGTTATGGCCCCATTATTTCTGAGGATAAGTATCCTAGGAGTCAGCTCCCCACCCATTGATGGAAGAAATCATTTGGAAGAGACTGTATTTAAAACTAAAGTTGGTGCAAATTGATTTGTAGGACGGGGTCCATCCATCCATCGGCCACATCAGTAGTATGTGGCCATTGGACTGGAGCCCTGAGAACTACCTGCCACCTGCCGGCATTTGCGGGTCTTCTTCAGATTAGCCACCCTGGCACAATGTCATCAATGTGGCACAATGCAGATATGGGGTCACAACAGTCAGGCTCATCGACAGAAGAGTTAGAGTTGCGGGTTCCCGGGAGCTAGGAGATGGTTTTTCAGGGCTTTCAGTTACTGATTACTGACGTGGCTGATGTTCCTATGGAATCAATTTGCACCAACTCTACTGAATACCAAACCCAAAGTATCCCTATATTTGCTACATTGCTTGCGATCATTTTACTGGGAAAAGGTAGAAACTCACGTGTAAGGGAAAACGGCAAAATTAGGATCCGTGCCTGGCACTTTCCTCAATGACTCTGTTATATTAGCAGCCAGTTCTCGGACATATTTCAGCGCTGCTGTATACTCTTGTGAGTTCTTCAAGGGTGTGTGGTAGGCCATAAAACGAGATGCTGCAGCAGATAATAAACCAAAGTAAATTTATGAATATCAATCCTGTACAAGAGCTAGGATGGGGCATTTCATACTTACAACACAGGCGATGTTCCTTACCTATAATTTCTCCCGCATCATTCCGTTTAACAGCATTATCATAAGCACCCAGCCCCCTAGAAAGAAATATAAGATCATGTTATATTTGGAACTAATCCATCCATGTAAACCATATTTGTAAAGACTGGAACATTCAATGGGAAAACAGCATGGTGTCTCCATGCTGCAAGGGAGACATGGGTTCGAATCTGACCAAGGACAACATCTGCATGAAGTTTACACCTTCTCAATCTTTCCTTGACTTCTCATGTTTTCTTCTAGACTCTCACAATCACACTGAGAGGTTAATGTGCATTTTAGGTCAGCGCTGTGGAATATTAGTGCTATATCAGCACCCAAAAGTGACTAAATATCTGGTTCTGTATGACCCTCATTATTAAAATACTGGAATGCTGGCCGGATGTAGTGACGGTTTTACTCACCCTTTTGGACATTTTAGATTTGGATAGTCTCCCAGGAAGTTGGGTAGATATTGGTTAAATTCTTCCACTGTTGGTCTCAGAGGTCCATCTGGATTTTTCATACATTTCCTTAAACACGTAAGTGTGGCTGTCGGAAATATAATCATCATTAGTATGTACAGTCCTCCAAACCAACAAAAGGCAGATGTTATATTGACTAATCTAGATCTGAGTTATTTTTTCTTATTATTAGACATACATTAGGCTTCCAGGATCCCAATACAAAATCTGTCTGCCCCCCATCCCACACACACACACTTGCCATTTGCCATTATATCAAGGATTATTTTGAGGAATTTAGACCTTTTGCTCCTTGGCTATGATGTGACTAATCAGGGGTGTAACAAAAATAGGTGCAGGGGTTGCAATCGCTCCCAGGCCCTGAAGCCTAGGGGGCCTAAAAGTTCCCTTTGGCCCATATAAAAAGACTATCACTATTAAAAACCTGCAATAGTTGGGGGTCCTGATGGAGATTTTGCATTGGGGCCTACACAGTTGCGTACGTTGTCTATGTGCTCCCACTATATAGAAAAGTGCAGCAGACTATGCTTTTCTGGTGAAGCATATGACAAAAAAAGATACCATTTTGTCATATACTGGCTACGCAAGGTCCTATGAATACATTTAGCCTTTGTTTCCCTATATGTGAACAAAGCCTTAAAGTTGATGTTTTCCCATATTGGACATCTTGTGCAAATGCAACATGTCTTCTATATAGGAGTCACACCACTGATGACCAGGTAAATCATAAATGCGGAGGTCATGTGGAAGATACACCTGGCAGTATGTGGATGAGAGGACCACTGTTCTCCAAATGGGTGGAGGAGTCAGTCATAAATGTGCCCCGACTTCACCTTTCTGACATTTATACGTAGGATCTGCGGCAGATAGGTACTGTACATCGATGGAACGTCTTTATGTTGTGGAATCTTTGAAATTTAATCTAAAGCTGGTCAAGCTTCCCAATACAGATAAATATTTGGTTCAGCTAGGCATGTATGAGGTCTCATTCATAGAATCCTATAATGTTAGAGTTGGAAGGGATTTCTAGGGTCATCCTGTCCAACCCCCTGCTCAATGCAGGATTCACTAAACCATCTCAGACAGATGTCTGTCCAACCTCTGGTTGAAGACTTCCATGGAAGGGGAACTCACCACCTCTCGTGTCAGCCCGTTCCACTCATTGATCACCCTTACTGTCAAAAAGTTTTTTCTAATATCTAATCTGTATCTTCTCCCTTTCTGTTTCATTCCATTGCTTCTCATGCTTCAATGTGCACATGAGAATAGGGGAGAGACAAAAAAGTGGTTTGATTCAACATGTCTCATTTGAGTTTACTCCAACATCATCTGTTGGGGGAGAGTTGGAACTTGTGCCCTCATTCGTAATTCTCCACCTCATGTAGGAATGGTTTTCAGCCACATCATAGAACCCTACCCTATAGACATCTGCACTGACTGCTATGTCCGTCAGAGTCAGTTTTTAGAGAATGTACAGCTATTCATAAAAAAACAACCTCATGCAGTAGCTATTACTTACGGGAAGTGGAGGAGCAAAAGGAGCTATTAACGTTAAATAATCTGCAGCAATCTGATGTGGGATTTAGCCAGTCCACAAAGTCATCAACCCAGGAAGATGCTGGCACTGCCAAGTAAGATCTGGAAAGAGACAGCCATTTAATAATTACTTTAGTGTTAGCTCAATAGGAGAACAATGTGGTACCAGAACAAGAGGTGTTTTTTTTACAATTTATTATATAGTACAATGGGGGGCCCGAACTGCAAAACTAAAGCAAATAAAACTGCAATCCATGTGAATGAGGTCTTGAAACCCCATGCCGTATGCTGTGTTGGGTGAAATCCGAAGTAAATCCATAGCACAATCTTCTACAGATGTGGAATTTTGTTGTGGAATTGTCACTCATGTGACAGAAGATCCAGAAGAGTTTTTTTTTGTTGGGTGTGGATTTACCTTTAAATCAGTAATCCCATATCCTGCGAATATGCCATTAAAGTGGTTGTCCAGTACTGAATAATTGATGGGTTATCCATGTTACATCATCAATATGAGATTGGAGGGGGTCCGATACCCAACATCCCCACAGGTCATCTGAAAACTGCTCAAAGATCTAAGCGACGTACAGGCAGAGCACAGCAGTCGCCATCAATGGTTGAGTGGAAGATGAAGTGCAGTACTCGCAGTGGCCAGTGAAATGTGTGGGGCGCTACTGCTTTCCCATCCGTACTTCACTTAGTTCCAGCCGCTGTTGGGGCAGTTTTCAGCAGTGCACCATGGTGGTGACAGATGTTGGATGCCCACATAGCTCATAGTGATGACCTCAATCTTTCGGTTTAGGCCAAGCCTTTTATTGTCTGTATATACAGGTCCCACCTTTGGGTCCTGCACCTATTTCGTGAACAGGTCACTGCTTTACAGCCGCTGTGAATGTAGAAGGGGCCCCACAGCTCTCTCCATTCACATCTATTGGAGTTCAGAAAGTAGCCGAGTAAGTGTCTACATCTTATAACAGTTTAATCAGCCATTTTAAATTAGACGTTTACTGAGGATATTATTAAAATGGATGATTGTCTATTTTTCTCTTGATGGTGGATGACAGATAGGTGGGTTGGCAGCTTTATCTTTATTTTAACAAATGTGTTGTAGACATGATTTTGTGGCAATTGCTAATATATAAGTATTGCAGGTAAAGCGCCTTCCACCTTCCTCACAAGACCGCACAGTATTCCTGTTCTCAAAATGGCCGCCGACGGAGGAGCATGTGACCAGACCTGTCCAATAGAATAACTCTGCAGATGAGTAAGCTGTTTTTCCATTGAAGAAGGTTGATGGACAGGTCTGTTCACAGTTTCCTCAATCAGCAGCCATTTTGAGAAAAAGGAGTGCACCATATTGAAGACTATATTAACAAAATTGCTTCCACTATGCATTTCTTGATACAAAGATAAAGTCTCTAAGTCCTGTAAAGGGGTATTTTCTTCTTGTCCATTTATAACATAGCCACAGGATATGCCATAAATGTATAGGAGATGCAGGTCCCACCAATAGGACCCTTATTTATCTACAAAAAACAAGCCCAAATGCATGCTGCTCTGAATTAAAATAAACTAATGAAAATTTAGACCACATCTATACTGATAGCAGAAAGCATTGGGGCCCGGTTTTTGATGGGACTTGCATCTACTATACATTTATGGCATATGCTGTTGATATATGTTACAAAGGTACAAGATCGGAATACCCCTTTAAATTTCTTTCACAAGTGTTAAGACCAAGTGGTGAAATTTTTAAATTTCCAGGAACAATAATTATAATAATCAGAGTAATGTTTAATAAATGGCAATGAAGTCCAAAGACTAATCTATGCCTTAAACACAATCAGTTGCATGATTAGACAGCAAGGGTGCACAGAGGTAACTGGAAGATAAGCTGTGACGCAGGGTGTGAACAGTAGGTGATGAAAGACGAGCACAGATAAAGCAGATAATGCTTACAGTCCATTCACTCGTAGCAGTTAGCATTAGAATGCAAGGTGGTCATTTCTCCAACAACCGCCATTATGGAGGGCCAGTAATACCCACGCATACATTTGATAGTGTTCTGTTCACATCTTGTAATGTCAGACTGTTTATTTTGATGGTCTAAACTTTCTGCAGTGAAAGTCAGTGTAATGTTTTGATTAGGTGAATTTTCCCTTACATCAAATACATATATAATTAATCTAATATATTTCTAACAATTAAGACTGAAGATGCATCAGTAAAACCGACTGATTATTATTTATTATCTGACAGACCGACCAAATTAGCAGTGCATCTATGGCAAAATTTACAGTCATGGACGAAAGTGTTTGGCACCCTTGAAATTGTTCCAAAAAGTGAAGTACTTAATTATTTCTATTATACTTTTTTTGTTATGCACATGCTTGTTTCCTTTGTGTGTATTGGAACAGTAAGGGAAAAAAAGCAAATTGGACATAATTTCACATAAAACCCCAAAAATGTTCCAGACAAAATAGTTGAATAAATGCAATCAATCGCTTCCTATACCCATCAACAATCTACTTACACCTGTAAGCTGACATTTTGGACCACTCTTCTTTTGCAAACTGCCCCAGGTCTCTCATATTTGAAGGCACCTTTCCCCAACAGCAATTTTAAGATCTCTCCACAGGTGTTCAATGGGATTTGGATCTGGACATATTGCTGTCACTTCAGAACTCTCCAGCACTTTGTTTCCATCCACGTCTGGGTGCTCCTTGACGTATGTTTGGGGTTATTGTCCTGGTGGAAGACCCATGACCTTGGACACAAGCCCAGCTTTCTGACACTGGGCACTACCTTGCAACCCAAAATCCGTTGGTAATCTTCAGACTTCATGATGTCTTGCACACAGTCAAGGCACCTAGTGCCAGAAGCAGCAAAACAATCCAAAACATCTTTGAACCTCCGCCATATTTGATGGTAGGTACGCTGTTCTTTTCTTTGCATGCCTCATTTCATTTTCAGTAAATAGTAAATTGATGTGCTTTATCTAAAAGCTCTATCTTGGTCTCATGTGTCCATAAGATGCTTTCCCAGAAAGATTTTGGCGTACTCACGTACATTTTGGCAAACTATAGTCTAGTTTTTTTATATGTCTCTATGTCAGCAGGGGGATCCACCTGGATCTCCTTCTAAAGCACTTCATTTCATTCAAATGTTGACAGATAGTTTGCGCTGACACTGATGCACCCTGAGCCTGCAGAACAGCTTGAATTTCTTTAGAACTTGTTTGGGGCTGCTTATCCACCATTCGGACTATTCTGTATTGCAACCTTTCATAAATTTTTCTCTGCCATTCATGTCTACAGAGATTAGCTACAGTGCCATGGATTGTAAACTCCTTGATTATGTTGCACACTGTGGATAAAGGAACATCAGGATCTCTGGAGATGGACTTGTAACCATGAGATTGTTGATATTTTTCAACAATTTTGGGTCTCAAGTCCTCAGACAGTTCTCTTCTCCTCTTTCTGTTCTCCATGCTTAGTGTGGCACACACAGACATACAATGCAAAGATTGAGTCATATTCTCCCCTTTTTATCTGATTTCAGGTGTGATTTACTTGCCACAGGTGAGACTGAATGAACATCACATGCTTGAAACAAAGTTGTTAAACCACAATTTTGGATAGGTGCCAACATTTTTTTTTCCAGCCCATTTGGAGGGTTTTGTGTGAAAAATTTAGCATTTTGCCTTTTTTCTCTGGTTTTTGCTGTTTTTCCAATACACACAAAGGAAATAATCATACTTATAACAAAACATGTGTATCTGCAATAATTTTCGTGAACAATTTCAAGGATACCAACACTTTCGGCCATGACTATATATCACATGTCCTAACATTCAGTCCTGGATATCTGGAACCCAAACTATTAAATTGGAACCTGCCAGGGGAATTTTATTACTGAAACATGTTTTATGACTGTATAAATCTTAGTACAACAATAAAAATCAGACCCGGCTCATAGTAATCTGATGTGCAGTTGTGGAGAAATTAAAGAGCATCTCTCATTACCTCTGAAAAATTGAGTACAATACTTTTTGAAAATCTTTGAGCTTCCCTGATTCTGACTTTCCTTTCCGTTTTGCTCTGTGTTGCTCTATTGGACATATATTTACTTTTGTTTCTTCTAGAGCGCACTAAGTGAAATTTGTACTTTGCAGTCCAATTGGGTGTTTCTTCACGGTCTTCTCTGGAGCTGTGCAATTTCACCTCTCCCTCCCAGACTCCGCCAATCACAGCTCACCAGCTGATCTAGCAGTCTGAAACTGTGATTAGCAAGATCTGGGAGGGAGGAATGAAAGCACACGCCCTCAGAGAAGAGTCTGAAGACACGCCCAGTTGCTCTACAAGGAAAGATTTCCCATAGTGCGCTCAAGAAGAAACAAATGTAAATATCTCTACAATGGGGTGACACAGCACAAAATGGAAATGAGCGTCAGAATCAGGAAAGCTCAGAGATTTGTTACAAAGTATTTAGCATAATTTTTTGAGCAAGTAACAGGTTCTTTTTAAGCTTTTATTTCCCTGGATGTGCATTGGAGGAGTGAGGGTCCATGCATTTATAGTGAATCAGCATTTCCTTAGTATACTTCCAACAAGACAGGTGTAATCATAGTAGTGGTTAGGAGTGCTCACTGTTGGCAAGTACAAAATCAGCATTTTAGCTGTGATCACTACCCCAGACCGCAAGCAATACTATGCTATAAGTATATGCGAGATAAAACAAGATAGGACATTCATCTCAAGGTTCAATGTCACACTTATCTCGGCAGCATTTACCTGTCTGCAAAATCAGTAGCATACTGTATCTTCTGTGTCATTGAGTTATTATCACAGCCCGCGCTGGAGCAGATACCATTTATTCCTTCTAATGAGGAAAAGTTATATCCAGCTGTGGTCACAAAGTACGTAGGGACTCCGACCTCAAAATACTCATTCAGATGATTAAAATAAGTAAGTACATAGGAATCCTGTGGAGAGATAATTCATGGAAAATTTTGATGTATGAAAGCAAATAAGTTGATTTATCAGAATAAGCATTTCTATAATAAACTTTCAGGATTGTCAGCACCACATCCGCAGCAGAAATTCAAACAGTTTTGTCACGGATCTTAATACCTAGTTTGAAAAGATCATATTGGCGTACTTATATACTTCCCTCTCTAGGAGGTGTTTGCCACATCATTTTGTATAATGGACTGCACTTTGTACCTTCCGGTTACTCTCAAGAGGGGAAGTCAAATTTTAGCTGGACTTTGGCCAATGTGATAACACTTCTCAAACATACAAAAATCACTTAAATAATAAATACAGCCCAGACAAAAGGGGTCAGTGTTTTTGGAGAGGAATGCGTATTAGATATGTCTAAACATAAAATAAAGTGTCACTTACCATAAGGCCATGTTCACGTGTTCAGTATCTGGTCAGTATTTTACATCAGTATTTGTAAGCCAAAACCAGGAGAGGAACAATCAGAGGAAAAGTATAATAGAAACACGTCACCACTTCTGTATTTATCATCCACTCCTGATTTTGGCTTCCAAATGCTGAGGTAAAATACTGACCAAATACTGAACTTGTGAATGTGGACTCAGAGTTAGATTTCTAACCTTAGGCAAAAAAAATGAATTTGGCACTCCACTCTTAATTGCCGAAAAAAATCAATAATGTTTTATTAACTGAGATACATCCACTAGACTATCAGTATTACCTTGATATTCTGATAGTCTATTGGTCAGTCTCATCTGACCGGTAGGGTGGTCTCTGAAAACAGAAGATTATTTCTCATGAAGGCCTAGTGTTGGCTGAAATGTCAAATAACTATACATAGTGGATGTACCTCAGTTAATAAAACATTATTGATTTTTTAATACATTTTTTGGTGGGTGTCAGAGCCCAGATGAAGAATGTGGGTCTACTAACTCATGTAACTGCTCTACAAGATCTGTAATGTACTTCTTTAAGACATAGTGCCACCTGATGCCCCCTTTCTCTAAAACAAATATGTTAAAATTATCACTCCTTCCACCAAAATGTTTCTATGGTCATATTGCTCTCTGAAACATAATATCATCCACATCTTTACTTATGCAATGTAATTTATATGCAAATTAGGCTTCAGTGCTCTGGGCATAGTCAGAGCACTTCCCAAGCCTCAGCCTCGTCAGCTCTATTTCCAACCCAACCATATATTCCTCTGCTTGACTGTGGGGTCTTGGCAGGGAAGTGCTCTAACTACACCAGAGCACTTATTCCTAATTTGCATATAAATTAAAAAGCAAGTTTGCATCAAGGTGTGGATGACATTATGTTCAGAGAGCAACGTGACCATGGAAACAGTTTGATGGAGTTGAATCATGCTGATACGTTCCTTTTAATAAGCCCTATCCCTCTACAAGCAAAACCTATTGCTGTGACAAGTGTCATTTTTTCTCCAGTGCTCTAACTGTGATTGGTCATTATGCCCCAAAATAAGTTACCCTTCCTTAAGCTGGTACCCTTGTCAGTTCGTTATCCCAACCCTACAGAAATACAGCAGCCTGAAGTCCCAGAATCTGTACTGCAGACTATGCATAATTGTAGTTTTAAAGGGGTTTTCCAAGTTGGACAATCTCTTTATGTTAGAACGATTCATTTGACAACAAGAAGTTTTCAGCTTAAACCCTCAGTGATCATCTATAATTTGAAGAAAAATCTGGCAGCAAGTGTTCAATTTCCCTGCAGCACCACCACAGGAGAAATGAAGTATTACACAGTGCCCATTCAGAGTCATGGTTTGTGTGTGTAATGCAGGACAGGACAGGTCCTCCACAGAGAGGGATGCTCTTTATAAATTATCTCCACTCTAGCCAAGAGTTGAGGATCCCAAACAGGGGAACCCCTCTATATTAGCTCAAAATCCTATATTATGGTATATAATGTGGGTTTTCTAAAAATGGAAAACCCGCCTACAATAGCATTTTTGTCTCTGTAACAATCAGTTTTCATAGTGTTATAAAGGTGGAAAGACCCCAGACCCAAGCTTCTCATCCATTTCTGCATTGGTCAACATCACTTTGGTTTGGTATCATGTATGCACAGATAAATAATCTATTTACCAGGGGTACAGACAGCTCCTGATTTAGGCCCACACGAGAATACATCATGAAATATATCCCACAACAGAAGAGGAAGATGAACATAATCATCTGTGAAGAGAAAAGGACATGGTGGTCAGTAGGGGATGTAACATCGAAGTAAAAAAACAAGGAAAATGAATCATATGCAGAAAAAAAGATACAGAATTTGGCATTATGGATAATGGATTACGCACCACTATCACTCGGCTGAACGAATTCAGAAGAATGGGACAATAAACTTTCTTCATGAAAGAGACTAGCATCCCCTTAGATTTCTTCTTGGGTTTTTCAGTTTTGCTTTTGATACAGCAGCAGAAATCAAATCTATTTGCCTGTTGGAAGAGTACAGTGGATATAATGATCAATCATATTAGATAATGTTGTCCTAACCCCATTTGCCAATGATGTAGTCTCCCCCTGGTGCCCCAGGTTCCTCATGTTACCTCTTGCCGCTTAGCATCCAAAGACACGAGGGCCACAAACATGGAGATCTGCAGGACAAAATCAAAGAGGATGGAAAGGGCGGCATTCAGGGCGAAGGTCCGAACAGCAGGCATTTGTGTCAGGGAGCCTGTACCAAAGAAGATATTTCAAGATGTGACATGGTGCAGAAAGTTTTAAAACAGGAACGCACGCCTGTAATTATAGCTACACCTTAGTAGACACATTAAACCTATTATTACCCAGGAAAAAGCACAGAGACTCCGACAGGCTGCAAAGTAGCATGCTGGGGGCCACACCACCAAGGACCCTTCCAATATGTTCCTCTCGTGTTTCACCCTCCCGACGTTCATCTCTCTGAAAGAAGAACAACATTTCGTATACTGTAGATGAGAACTTATTGGAAATAATATAACATATTGTCCCAAACATCTAAAACATATAATTCTCATGGTAAACTGAAATGAGGTATCCACACGTAGTTGGGTGAATATATATTTATGCTTAGGCAAATAAATACAGTAGGAAGAATCTCTTTAATTGCTCCATTATTGAGGCCGGAAGTCTCTTCACTTACTTAAAAATTTGACATGGACTTAGGGAAGTTCATCAGGCCTATTTAAGTTAAAATTATGATGCAGGTATTTTATATTGCGCACGTAACAATAATCCCTAAACCTAAGAAAGACCACCTCTACCCCAAAAACTACAGGCCCATTTCTTTGTTGAATGTAGACCTGAAAATATTCACGTCCATTATGACAGTCAGGCCCAATGCAGTCCTACCCTCATTGGTCCATCGAGATCAAGTGGGATTTATACCTAAAAGGCAGGGCCCCGATAATATTAGAAAGAACCTGAATCTCATACACACAGCAAACCATCACAAACGGCCTCTATTGATGCTGGCTCTCGATATAGAAAAAGCCTTCGATTCAGTCTCATGGACATATCTATTTGAAGTGCTAGCAACATTTGGTATCCCGACAGGCATTATATCAAGCCTTAAATTACTATACGATAGCCCTACAGCATATTTAAAATTACCCTCCAAACAACCCGTCCCTATCAAAATTCAGCGAGGCACAAGACAAGGTTGCCCATTGTCTCCAGCCCTATTCACCCTGGCTATGGAACCCCTGGCAGAGGCCATTCGAACTAACCCTAATATCCATGGACCCCGAGATGTGGGTGATCAATACAAGGCAAGCCTCTTCGCAGATGATCTACTTTTGACCCTTACCGACCCAATTACTACACTCCCGAATCTATTCACCGTCCTGCGCGAATTCAAACTCATATCAGGCCTTAAGATCAACGTTGACAAGTCTGAGGCCCTGTTTATCAATACCCCAAAAGATGCCCAAACCAACATAGTCTCCAAATTTAAATTTACTAAAAAAGAACATTATCTGACCTATTTGGGGGTTAATTTGACCTCCCATAGGTCGACCCTATTTAAATGGAACTACCTCCCACTAATAAAAAGCCTCCATTCAGATCTCGCTAGATGGTCCTCTATGACACTGTCCTGGCTCGGTAGACTACATGCGATTAAGATGGTTACCCTCCCAAAATTCCTATACCTTTTCCGATCTTTACCCATCCCGCTGCCACCCAAGACATTACATGATATCCATGCCATGATCTGGAGGTTCCTATGGCAGGGCAAGAGACCCCGGATTCGACAGAAAACCCTATTTATACATAGAAGATTGGGGGGTTTATCCCTACCCAACTTTATATTATATTATAAGTCGGCCCAACTGGCCCAACTGATTCATGCCTGTGCTAACAGGAATAACCAACCCAGATGGATTAACCTGGAATCCTCCTTCATGGCACCCTTCTCCCTACCAGGTCTACTCTGGGCCATGCAGAAGATCCCGAATGGACTTCATATAATGGCACCATTTTCCTTTCACTCCCTGATCATTTGGCGAAAGGACAATCTAGATCCTCCCTATTGACCAACCTTTTCCATAACCCTGACTTTATACCGGGACTAGATCCCCGCCCCTTCTCCTGGTGGATCGCTAATGGCATAACTACTCTGAGACACCTTTGTACGCCTTTCCACACCCTACTTACCCGACAGGAATTCATCCAAAAACTCACACCCCCGGCCGAGGAGACACTATGTACATGTCAAATCTTCCATTTTGCCAAACAGATACTACATTACAAAGTCCCCCCTCGCCCTACAAACTACGAACAGAGATGTTTAAATGACCCCCTGGGCGGAGGAACCATCTCTCTTATATACGCATCCCTAAATAATACCCAGGGTGATGAGAAGCTTAAATTTATGAAGCAGTGGGAAACAGATTTAAATATTTCATTGTCTTTGGAGGAGTGGAGGAAAAACTGCAACACACTCTCTAAGGGTAGCTATCAGTCCTCACTAGCTGAGACATCTATCAAACTCTTGCATAGAGCCTATCAAGTCCCCAGTAAATTACACTCTATTTACCCGAATGTATCAGACCGTTGTTTCAGAGGGTGCGGGGCCCAGGGTAGCCTAAAACATATTTGGTGGGAGTGCCCGGTGGCTTCGGCTCTATGGCAGAGGGTACGGTCTACGGTGATAAAAATGTTTGGTAAAGCGATCCCTCTGGACCCGGCCGTTTTCCTCCTGGGGGCTAAGGTACCTGGCTTCTCTAATAAATTTCACAACCTGGTCAGCCAACTCTGCATGGCTGCAAAACTACACATTGCATCGAAATGGAAGACTGCTTCTCTATCAATGTCACTGGTGGTGGACAGGATGAACACCATTCTACTCTACGAAAAAATCCAAGCTACAAGGAATGACACTTGGGACATCTTTCATCAGACCTGGAGACCCTGGATGGAACTGGACACTAACGTTAACCTAGGACAGACTCTAATATTATCCTTGTGATGGCTACGCAACTTGTCTATGCTCACTCATGTTTTTCAATATGAAATATCTAGTTGTCCCCACCTCTTGTACTTTTCTCCCTTGTCTTTGTCACGTCGTCTATTAATGTTTACTTTGTGTATTCCAGTCGTTGATCGACCTATGCTTATTTCCCGTGATTCAAATTGTGTATTACTCCCTCGTACGGGAAACCTGCTGTTAATTTCTTGTTCAAAATAAAAACTTATTGAAACTAAAATTATGATGCAGGTTTCCACTTTAGCTAGCCTAATCTGGAGCTCTCTTTTAATGATCAACATACTCATAATACTGTACATATGTTCTTGGTTTATTTTTTTAAGGTCAACTCATTTATCCCAAGAAGACTAGATAACATTCAGTAATGATGAGATTTTTAAAGAAATTGTTTTACCTGAAGCTCAAGGACAAAGATAAAGATGTTATCAGCTCCCACTGCTAGAACCAAGAAAGGCACAACTTCCACAATGATCAGCGATGAAGGTATCCCAATGTAGCTAAAGAAACCCATTGATGCCAAAACAGCTCCTAAGACAACCAGAATTCCACCCAGACCAAGGGTCACTTTAGAGTCAACCTGAGGAAAAGTAATAGTCATTACAATGGTGTGAGATGAAGTCATAAACTATCAGGAACAAGAGTTTCTCTTAGGGAACATTTGACCATGAGTTTGGCTAAGGAAACATTTTTCAATTTTAATTGTCTGACTGGTCTTCCTTTGAGTTGTTTACTTACTAGGTCAGAAAATGTCTGGTTTAGATATCTTATTCTCATTTGATAGAAATTTTAGGCTTTGGTTTTGTCTTGGCCTCATGAAAGTATGGAGAAGCCTGCCCTTGATGACAATTGGCTATAAAGGTTCTGAACGACAGAATACCTTTAAAGAACCAGACGAATTCCTCCAAATGTTTTTTTCAATTCTTACATTTACTGTCAGAAGAAAGCTGGCCCAGGTTAAAGTATGGGTATCTTTGTCATGTTGGGCTAGTGCCTTCAGCTGCCCAATATATCTACGAATGGGTCTAAAATATACATGTAAGCATGGAGTCCGTCCTATGAGGATAGAAGTAGATTGAAACGAGCATCAGGGTTGACCATGTCCAAACCTGGAACAAGAACTTACTGAAGAGAAGATCTACCTAAAGGGTCTAATGCAAACCTAATTCTGTCATAGAGACTAAAATCTTTCATCAAAGAATATTTTCTACCATGGAAATGACACACATGGAGAGGTAAGTGGTAGCCAGAGCCAGAGGGTGGATAGGCAGAAACAGTTTTTGAGCACCCTGTATTTCAAGTGTGGTTTGGCAAGAGCAAGTTGATTGCAATAAAGGAGAACTGCAATTTTTCTTTTATCATGGTATGCGCCCACACTGCCACTAGTGCTCCCGTGTAACACAAGCTGTTCAGGAAGTGAGCGCCTCTTTTTCTTGTGCAGGAAAATTCTAAAGTGTACATTTTTGGCATTCCCTTGACATCATACTCCAGCCGATCCAATCAACAGATTCTGTCAAATTTGAACAGGTTTAACAAAAAAAAATCTAATTTATATGGGTGAAATAAAAAATATGAAGTTCGTCTCACCAGAACTCTCCGACAGCTGCTGTACTCTCCCAGGGCAAAGGCAATGTACAAGAAGATCACCAGGTAACTGATGGCAAAGATGGGAATGTCTTCTGTTGTGGTTCGACTGATTTCATCCTCCATAGATCTCTGTTGACAAAACAAAATTAGATATTACTGAAAAAAGAATAGAATTCTATCAGGTAAAGATTGAAGTGAAGTTAAAAGGAGATGTGCAATTATGAAATAATTGAAAATACTTAAAATAAAATACAAAGTGAGGAAACTTGTCAAAAATTCCAATGAAAATTCTCATACTTGGTCAAGTCCATATGCTTATCCGTAAGTTTAGTTAATGCTGGTGTGGTAAGACACTTACTTCTGCCATATATGCAAATGTGAAATTACTTTTTGGATTGTCCAAATATTCTTGAAGAATGTCCAGGAATTTCTGCTCCCAAACCAGAACATAGTCAAACTTAGGGTCAGAACGTGGGAAATTGTTCAAAGAAATGGTCAAAATCAAAGCTTCAGATTCTGAGAAACGACTGTCTGAGGGCAAAAAGTAAAATATTGTTAGAGATACTAGTGAGGACCTAGCCAGAAGTTGTCACCTGGCCTTTCGAAGCTACTGAACGGCAAAATATTTTAGCCATACTGGAATAAATCTCCTGGCTCCCAATCTGAATGCTTATAAAACTGGAAAACAACTCATACTGAAACTCTAATTTTGGCAATATTATTATTTTTTTTTTTTCATAGCCTTCAATTAATTAATAACCAAAATTCCCAGCCACAAATAGATATTACCAACAGAAGTTATACATATCCCCTCCGTGGCAGCCATTCAAATGATTTGCCATCTAAATGATGAGCCAGAGCAACTCTTCCGAGTCTGGCTTAAAGAGGGCATTCGTGTGCGCAGTTACTCTAATATGAAATTTAGTATGGGATGAATTGATGATTAGTTTTAGCTTTAATTTTAATAGCACCGGATTAAAAATGGAAAAAAAATTATCCAACTGGTTGCAACTGGTAATTCTCCAAATTTCTGCCTTAACTACATGATTTTACCATGTTTAAGAACACTTGTTTGTCCAAAACGCATCCATTGTTGACATTATGCAATATTTTTAATGCAGCTAAACCTTTCAAACTGTACTTGCAAATTAGTGAATTTCTATATTCAAGCGGCTGGATATCTTTGTTTTCTTGAACTATTTGAGACCTAAGTTACTATATATAAAATAAGAGACTGTTACCATTATAACCTCCCACGGCAAGGAAGGGGAAGACCGGCGCACCATAATCTGCCATACAGCTCAGTTCCAGCTCTGTAATATCCTTAAACGACAGTGGTGAACTGCAACAAAAAAAGTGTATTTGGTTTCATTGGATTTGGTATTTTGTGGACTCCAGGTCAACCACTTGGAGCCCAACCAATCATAAAAATGAAAGGACCCCATTTTGTCTGCACAGTGCCTCTCCTGACTAATAGAAAATGCAGCAGATTTGTGAAGGGGATGGGAGTGTGAGTTAATATGTAGCATTACTATATATTTTGGAAAATGGTGGGGAGGAGGCAATACCATGAATGGTTGCCCATCTGACTGCTCTTATGCAGAACCTGAAGAGCCAGGGATGGTAGGGTGCATTGTGAAATCCCTGTAACACTAGTCCTTTGCAAAATGTGTAATATCCCAATAGTCATTTCTGGTCATGCGGCATTTGAATGAACCCAATACTTACTTGACGCAATACATGAAATGATCCCTCCAGCCCACATGAATCGTTTCTCCAGATGTTGTTTGTGTCACCTCCATGTTGAACCTCGTTTTGTTGTTCTGGAAATATTGCATCAAGCTATTTACTGCACAGTCTGTTGATGTGGGATTTGTAGGATTCAGGGGTGCATAGCAAATATCCTTCAAGCTGACATTCACTTCATGCTTCTCTGACCAAGCCTGGAAGGAAAGAAAATTAAGATGTCACTCTGCTGAAAAAAAAAGTATCTCATGATCTATAGAAATGTCTGGCTTGCCTGCCTTGATTTCACCAAGCGAAGTAATGGGGGGAAACACATTTCAGATAAATGGGCAACTTCTGACACCCATCTGACACATGGCTGTGAGATGACCATTACACATGCTTTTGTTTGATTCAGCATGTTCAACTTTTAAAAAAAAATCACAAAATTGTTGTGCAGTTGTATTCCCACCGTCCTCCTCCCCAACGTGATTTTATGTACTCCTAAAGTTTTGTGACATTTTTAAAAAGGTCCGCAATAAAAAAAATCCCCCAAAAAGATTCAAGACCATTTTTTACATTGCACAAAAGCAAAATTAATTAACCGTATGTACCCTTTTGAAGAATTTGGCACAAAAACAGCTAGAAATACCACGAGACAAAAATGAAATGTGACATAAAAAAATAATTATCTGCAAATGATGAATCGGAATCTTAATGTCTGATCATGAGAGTCACAGCAAGCGCACCCCAGCGTTTAGAGAGTGACCTGTCATGTGATCTCAACTCTTCTTATGAATAAACACCTTAAATCATCATCTAGAACATTTTGTAAATACATTTTCTGCTACCACCACATCTTGTCATCAGTCTTGCGTCCGGATTTGTCATACACATTACACAATCTTCCCAGTTACAGAAATGTATTACTTAGGTTAATCTGCTGCTATGTATGATTTCTACTAAAATACTAGAGACGTTTTTTTTCTAATGTCATGGTGATCACTTTTCAACTTACTTTGGCCAGTGACTCATCTTTGGCGTGCATATTCTTCCAATTTTAGGCTGGGGTCACATGAGCGAGAGAATCCGGCCAATTATGCTAACGAGACTCAGAGTTTTAGCCGAGTGTCATCTGAGTGTGATCTGATTTTCTCGCATAAGAGAATCATATCACAGGTATGCGATGGCATACGAGTGCAGTCCTATTTTGCACACACACCTACAGACTTAGGCTATGAGCACACGTTGCGGATTCTTGTGCGGATTTTTCCGCACCATTTTTGAAAAATCCGCAGGTAAAACGAACTGCGTTTTACCTGCGGATTAACTGCGGAATTCCTGCAGTTTTTGTGCGGATTTCACCTGCGATTTTACATCTGCGGATTCCTATTATGGAGCAGGTGTAAACAGCGGCAGAATCCATACAAAGAATTGACATGCTGCGGAAAATACAACGCAGCATTTCCATGCGGTATTTTCTGCAGCATGTGCACTGTGGATTTGGTTTTCCATAGGTATACATTGTACTGTAAATCGCATAGAAAACTGCTGCGAATCCGCAGCAAAATCCGCAACGTGTGCACATAGCCTTATATGGGTGCATGCGATCCGAATATAGGAGCCACTCGCTGCATGCCGAAAATAATGGCATATCAGCACTGCCCCATAGTATAGCGTTGGGCTGAGTGCTATTCGATAAAATATCGGAGAGCAGTCGGCCATGAGTGAGCAAGCCCTAACTCTGATAATCTTTAAAAATTTAAAACTGTCTGGGACTTTTTTTTGCCTTCTCATATGAGTAAAATGTGTTCATGAAGTACTGTATCTTTCAAGTTCTTCGCGGTTCTATTTCCCTAGTTTGACTTGATTTCACTCCTGATTTTGCAACAGTTCCCTGACAGCTCTGATCTGTCCATGGTTACACTTTTTGCAAACCCCACATCAACTTTTAGTCTATGCCAAATTCATCACCAATTCCATGTCTATTGGCCTCCATGACATGAACGTACACAACTATATACTGACTAATGTGAGTAGACTATGAATTATTGCCCAATATTTAATAGTACTCTGGAAATCATTGTATGAGATTACTGTATATTTCTACATCTAGATAAACAGAGGAAGCCACGTATATACTGCTGTGTACTCCCCGCTCCCCATGCACTAAATTATGGAATCCTATTTGCTAACATCGAATGAATGGGCATTTTCATGAATCACGTTACTTACTACTCCACAAATCTAAATCTGAATCTATTATTTATTCCCTACTGAAACACTGGCGTTTTCCATTGGCATAAATACCATTTAAGCAGCCACTACAGATAGCATGTGGTCCTAAAGAAGGGGCCCGAAATAAATGTACTCCATCATTCTTTACTATAGGTTTTGCTAACCAGCACAAGTTTCTCTCTTCACAAAGCAAATATAGTAATGGTAAAACAACCTAAAAAGTGGTTTAAAGGGCATCGGTCACCAAGTTTTTGCCACCTAAGCTTCAGTCCAGTGATACATCACTGGGAATCAGGGTCTGCCCCTACATCATGCTTTTATCAGGTAGCAAAAACCTGGTGATACATTCCCTTATTTGTTTTATTCTGCAAGATATGGGTCAAAGAATCGATAAGCACCTGACCATCCCTGTACCAGGATGATAATTGAAATATCAAACACCACCGGCAGGTGCCAGCTCCTTAATGATTGCATTCAATTATTATTCCTTGTAAATGGACCATTTATCACTTGAGCTTTAGATCAGAAGTATTAGACCATTAGCTCAGATCAACATTAAAGATTAGAAGTTTCAGTAACATATGTATTGGGATTGGAGGTAAATGACTACGTCAAGATGGCCATAAACCTTCAATAGTTGTTGGCCCACAGCTATTTTTCATTTTTATTTGTCAAAGGGAAGAAGGGAGAACAAAAGGATCAGACATTGAAATTCAACGTGTTCGACCCCTCTTCCGCCTGACATCATCTTCTAGGAAAAAGGCAAGAAATCCCTAAATGCATAAGACAGTTGGTCAGTCCCACCAATATCAGTGGGCTTGGATGATTTTCTCTATTGTATATTTAAGCCTGAAATATACATGAAATATTAGCCGTCATATTATTGACAGATCCTTCTTATTTTAGTGGCATCTGCTGTTATTCTTCTGTGTATGACCATACACATTGAAGATGTCAGGTTCTCAGCAGATCTCACCAAATTTAGTTGGATCTGCCAATGGTTTTCAAATATACATATTACTACTGCCTGAGACCTTCAACTTCAATTGGAACTGACCATAGTAGTACACTTACTTCAATACTTTGCAGCTGGTTCTGAAGGTCCAGAAGTTCCAGTAGGATATCCTTGGAGAGAATTCCACTAAAATTCAGCTGTCCAAAGTAGATGGAATCATAGGAGTATGAAGGCCGGTTCTTAGCTGTGATGATTAGCTGGTTAGTTCTGAAGAATGGACCAAAATTTGCATCATGAAAGTCCTTTTCCTGTCTGGCTCTACTGTTTGGTGCTGACCAGAGTTCCACTGGATCTGTAGTCAATTTTATTAACGCCATACCCGCTGACAGAACAACAACTACTACTGCACAAATGCAAATAACCGTTTTAGGGTAAGTAGCTATACGAGTGCCCCACCATTGAAACATCTTCTCCAATGATCGATTAGTCATGTAGCTCACTTTCTCTGAACAGTTCAAGTCAGAACGTTGGACACGTGGTGGCTCTTTATTTTTTTTCTTGTCTTTCTTGCACTTTTCTGCTGCACAATTTATACCCAAAAACACTATAAAGAAAAACAACAAAGTAGCAAAAACTACAATGCTTATTATCAAGTACCCATCTACAGGTCCTAATTTGAAAGGGCCTGGCAGGGGCTTTAGTGCAGGTATTTTTGGGCATGATTCTTTACAGTCCTGGCAAGTGCAAGCAGATTCGGGATCTCCCCCTGGTCCAACACTACAGCTCCACACTGTGCTATCATGTGGTATGATTCCTTCACGAACCTCAGTTGTATTATCTACAAGTTTGAAATCAATGACGAGCGGTGCCAATCCATTGCTGATGTCTCCCTGGAAGTCAAGCCAACGTTGACTGGTGCAAAACTCTGCTCCATATCTTCCACACATTGTAGAAATAGCATACCCACCAGTGGCTGGCAAGCGGACATTCTTGCAGGAGTCAAAAGTTCTGTCAGCAAATTGGGTCTGATAAAAGCACTCATATTCCAGTACGCCTATTTTAATCCCATCGCTGACATTGAAAGGGTGTGTGCGGGCGACATTAATGAAAGTGCTCTGATTCGGGCTGCAGGTGTTCTGGCAATGAATGTTTATAAAGTTTTCAGCACATGACGGACATCGATTCAAGATGGCCTTAGAAAGGGTGAAGCTTTTAGTAAGGCTTTGCAGTTGTGCAATGGAGCAGCAGGCATACGTATCATTGTCACCATTGTACAGCATCGGGCAAACTTCTTTCAGACGATTGAGGTGTAACCCAGATAATTTCCTGGCTTCAGTGTTGGATTCACAAGGAATATTTGTGTCGAGCAAAGCATTAGTCACCTCGGGATTTTTACCACATTCATCGTACAAGGAACAATATCCATTCTGTTTTATGTTGGTCTTTCCTATGACCTATCAACAACAACAAAAAAATGGAGTTGACATGAAATCTTCTATCCATACCTAACAATACAATAACGTAAAACCTGGTAGGAAAATGCATTTGGGACTAACACCTAGCACTGAAGATAGAGGCTGAAAAAAACAAAGTGAACTTTGTATGCAGATAGAGATAAAACAGAACAAAAACACACAAAAATAAAGATAAAGGTGACTATACAAAATAAAAGTAGCAGACAAATTCATGATGAAGTCATGGAAATGGGAGCTGGAGCTGCCTAAACATATACAAGACAATGATGCCCGGTTTCTCAAAATGGTACTAAACTTTTTGGCCTTAATTAAGAAGAAGTTGGTCCTCTTTACCCAAAGCTTCTCGAAAATTATGAACATGAGACAGTTTGGTAAGGCAATGTTTAGAGCTATAGTAAAGTACAAAGCCAAGTACGTGACATACACTGTGTAAAAATCAGCAACATACGGACTGTACAGCCTTACTCATACGCATGCCCTATGTCAAATACTCAATGACTAGGACAACCAAACATAGTTGACCACCTATAAGTGACCCAGTAATAAAATTAATATCAACATCAAATTACGGAGTGACTGTAGCCTTGATGTTGGTTCCATCGAAAGCAAGTTCGGATGGATGATTTAAAAACAATCTATCTAACTATTACATTCATAACCTCCAGACATCCACAGACCAAGATTGCGAGGTTGTCATGCCATGGCCACTATACATGTACCACATACAGTACACGTACTGCCGATTCTTCCACTCACCCATAGTAGTTTAGTATGTTCTGAAATCTTCCAAATCTATCAAAAATACTCAGTTTTACCAACCTGAAGAGGGAACACGACTCCCAGTATCACCAGTGTAAGAATCCTAGGAAGCATCTTTTCTTTCCTACAAACTAGTCCACCGGGTGGGTGTCAGGAAAGCCGGATGATATCTCTGCCAGGAGCCGGGATGTTCAACGGTACAAGCAACGCTTACAATGTAATATTGATCTGAGTTTTTCTAGCTCAGGCTTTTGCACAGGAGCCAATTGGCATTGACAGATGTGATAAATCCAGCTTCTTATTAACTAGGAGAGGAGTGGGTGGAGGGACGGCTCAGTCTACAGTATTCACTGACACAACGAGGGACCAAGTAACTCTGATAGACATTTACTTTAGACATGAGATAGATAGATAGATAGATAGATAGATAGATAGATAGATAGATAGATAGATAGATAGATAGATAGATAGATAGATAGATAGATAGGTACAGGAGGTGAGAGTACCCTGCCTGTTAGGGCTTGCTGTCTACATAGGAAAGGGAAAAAGCGAAAATGGATAGATCCCATATATCAATCATATAGCACATCTTCATTCGTTACATACAAAGTCATTGACACTGAAGCTTAGGCCTGGATATAAGTTTTACATTAAGCTTAGCATGTAATTCAAGTGTAATGGCCCTAAAATATTGTTTTGTGAAACATTTCATAAGAAAACCTACAATAACAGTGAAAAACAATTTTTGCTTCTAGGAATAAAATTATGACACTTTTATGATCATTTTGTCTTTTACATAGAATTATATTACCCATCTTTACAAAGTTCCGAGGTTTAAAAAATAGGATTCTAATCTTACACTGTGCAGTACTCCCCCTAATAAAAATGTTGTTTCCTTTCCTTTCCCATTTATTTCCTTTCCCCCTCTTGCCTTCCCCAGTTAACTCTCTCTCTCTCTATATATATATGTCTGTTTATTTGCTGAAAAAATTTAAAACCTCAATAAACATTTGAACAGCAAAAGATCTAAAAGATAGATTAATACAATGTGAATACCATCAGACAACACACATAAGAAGCCATACAGTGCACAAAAATGGTTATAAATACCAGTGTTTCTCAGTTGCTCTTTTGTTTTTTTTACTTAATTTCCTTATTTGATAATTTAATTTGGACACTATTTACTTTTGATATGAAATGTATGAGTTTTTGCAGTGATAACAACTGTTTTCCTAGCAATTAAAAGTGGGTATGCACTAGAGCTGTACAGTTGTATTATCTTTGTCTTTGTATAAGCCTTAAAAATAAGATGACTCGATCATTAAAGAATTGAATTTTACATTATTATTTCCCGCACATGGAACTGGAGCTGTAAGTGGCAGCACAACAATTGTGCACTAGGGAAGGACATTCTGTCTTTTTTCGGCCTTACTTGTCTTTTTTCGGCCTTACTGTCTTTTTTCGGCCTTACTAACTATGTTACTATATACAATTATTAGGTTCTGTAGAAGGACGTAGATCTGGGGATTTGTTATGATGGAATATAGGCTGAACTGGATGGACAAATGTCTTTTTTCGGCCTTACTATGTTACTATATACAACTATGTTACTATGTTACTATGTGACATAGCCTTCCTACAAGCACTCCTAGCATTCCTAGCACTAAGTGCTATTATCAAAATCATATCAATTTTTGCTTAAGTTGCTTAAGAGAAGGAACTTTCTAGAAAAAAAACTGAAACCTGCAGCGGCGCAAAACTAGGAGAGGATTAAGCATTAGCATATGTACTAGGGGAGGACAAAACTTTCCTAGAACTTGTTGATTGTGTTAAAATTAAAATGTCAAAATATTAACAATGTTTGTTACTGGGACTGCTAGGATTTTAGTAAAGTTGCCTAAGAGAAGGAAGTATAGAGAAAAAAATTCAAGAAAAAAATATGAAACCCGCAGCAGCAGAACTATTGTGCACTAGGGGAGGACAAAGCATTCCTAGAACTCACTGTTGGTGTTGAAATGTAAAAACCATATCAATAATTGTTCCTGGGGCTTCTAAGATTTTAAGAAAGTTGCCTAAGAGAAGGAAATGTTGTAAAATAAAATATTCTATAAAAAAAAATATGAAACCTGCAGCAGCAGAACTATTGTGCACTAGGGGAGGACAAAACATTCCTAGAAATTTCCAAGATTTTAGAAAATTTTGCGTTAATAGAAGGAACTGTAAAAAAAATTATGATGTTATAAAAAATATAAAACCTTAAGCAGCAGCGGAACTAATGTACATTTTGAGGATATAGCATTCTTAGAACTTAGTTCTAAAGTCAAAATATCAAAATGATATGACTGGTGCTTAGAGCGATTTTCAGGATTTTCAGAAAGTTTCTTAAAAGAAGGAAACATTGTAAAAAAAATATAACTAAAGTTATAAAAAAAAAAAAATATAAGCAGCAGTAAAACTATTGCACATAGTGGAAGGACTTAGCATTCGTAAAACTTAATTAATTAATTGCGTTAATGGCAATGCGCTGACGGGATCCGTTGCATAGCGACACTAACGCTATGTAACGGATGCGTTAGCGCACCCACTAACTGCCACTATGTAGCGCATCGCTAACGCATGTCATAATCGGCATGCGTTAATCATGTTCCGTCATTCTGTGATGGACCCTCGGACGCAGTCTGCAGCGTTTTCGGGTCCGTCACCGCTAGCACAGATAGAGCATCTGCGCTAGCGCGATCGCATAAACGCGATCTTTTTCGGCACTTGCGTTTTAACGCAGTCCGTTTAACGTATGCTTTGAACGGACTGCACTAACGCAGTCTGAAACTAGCCTAAGGCTAGGGTCAAAATGTCAAAATCACAGCACTGGTGGTTAATAGGATTTCCAGAAAGTTGCCTAGGACAAGGAAATGTAAAAAAAAAATAATATTTTAACTAAAAAAAAATGATTCACCTATAAAATATCTGCCTGTCCTGCAATGATAATGCCATATACATCATTTACATTAACCCCGCAGCCAACCGCTTAGGCCAGTGATTGACTGCAGTGGTCATACAAATGACAGCATTGCTGCAGGGCTTGTATAGACTTAACAAATGAATAATTTTTTTTTCTGGTATATTTTTTTAACCCCTTTCTGACATCGGGGGTAATAGTACGCTGATGTCAGACTCCCCCTGTTTGGTGCGGGCTCCAGCACTGAGCCTGCACATTTCCGGGCACATGTCAGCTGATATATACAGGTGGTCAGCGCTCATAGCATGTGAGCATTCCTGCTACATACAAGTGATTTGATCATCGCCGAGATCATGAAAAATGGAGACACTACGGGTATCAGAAAATGGAGCAATTTTTTTTTTCACAAACTTTGGAATTTTTTTTTCACCACTTAAATAAAAAAGAACCTAGACATGTTTGGGGTCTGTGAACTTGCAATGACCTGGAGAATCAAAATGGCATGTTAGTTTTAGCATTTAGTGAACATGGTAAAAAAAAACAACAACTGTGAGATTGCACTATTTTGCAAATTTACCGCACTTGGAATTTTTTCCCATTTTCCAGTATAGAATATGTTAAAGCCAATCGTGTTGTTCAAAAGTACAACTCGTCCCACAAAAAAACAAGCCCGCACATGGCCATTTTGACCAAAAATTAAAAAGTAATGGCTTTGGGGAAGAATGGGAGCAAAAAATGAAAACGCGAAACCCAAAAATGAGTTTAATTATTTATACCTTTTGTTAAATTCTTTAAAATTCTTTTCATATTTTTAATGCTCGGCAAGCTGTTCGCAACCTACAAAAACTTGAATATCTCTTATACAGTATAAAGCAAACTCCATCAATGTGGTCTTCAATGATTGATGACATAGTAACGAATCCTTCCAATAATAATCGAGTGCAGACATTGAAGAACCAGTGATATTATTTAACAGTCCTTGGTGATATTACATCAACCATTTATTACAAAATGGGCATTTCGGAAATTTTTTATTGAAGTTTAGAGTCAGTGAAAGCAACACTCAGGTTTTACTATTAAAAAAAAGAGAAGAAATTCAACCAAAAATATTACCTTGCTACAAAACATAGCAATATAGGTTAAAGTTATACACATCTTATCATGTGGGCCCTCAGGATATCTCTGGTTGCAGGGAACCTTTGTCCATTGTTTGCTTTGGAGTTTTCAAGCCCAAGATTGAAATCTACCATAAAATCATCATAGTAACACGTCAAGAGATTTTATTGTATTTTGTACCCATGAATGGTGATCTGTGAAGAGAGAACAATGTTCATCGAATGAAGTAACAGCTTAAAGGAGACAATAGTTTTGGAAAATGCTTTTTTTTATTAAAAGAAATCCAAAATTATAAGCTAATCACATGGTATCCTGCCACTGGAATGACACAGAGGTTGGGAACATCCAGTACATGGGCTGTTTACAACCCACTATATCATTTGGTGCCACCTCCAAACAGATCCATGGAGGCTGCAATGAGTGGGTCGTCAACCCCATTTTTCCTGGTCGCTGGCCCTTTAATTGTTCTGTATGGTGCAGTAATTCAGCGGTGTGCACACGCTGGATTAAGTCTGACCCTGGCCAATGGCATCGTCAGGTCACTCTTTATTGGTGGAGTTAGTACACTCTGCTTTCCTATGCCGCTCCTGTCTCTGTGATGTGTAAAGCAGTTGCAGTATCTCTTTTGTTAGATATACAGCAGTCTCAGTGTATCGTATGTGATGTATACAGTAGTTTCAGTGACTTGTATTTGATGTATATACAATAGAGTTTTAGTGTCTCCTGTATGATATACATACAGCAATCTCCGTGTTTCTTATGTGATGCATACACAGCAGTCTCAGTGTATCCCATTTGATGTGTATATAGTTGTCTCATTTTATACCATCTACTATATAATTGTCTAAGGGTCACTTCTGTCTTTCTGTCCTTCTGTCTGTCTGTCACGGATATTCATTGGTCGCGGCCTCTGTCTGTCATGGAATCCAAGTCGCTGATTGGTCGTGGCAAAACGCCCACGACCGTTGCCACGACCAATCAGCGATGGCCACAGTCCGGCAGCAATATGGCCACTCTTTCCTCCCCACAGTCAGTCCCCGCTCCATACTCCCCTCCAGTCATCCAGTCAGCCATCACACAGGGTTAATGCCAGCGTTACCGGAGCGTGGTGTAACACACTCCGGTTACGCAGCTCAGCTATTAACCCTGTGTGACCAACTTTTTACTATTGATACTGCGTATGCATCTAATGTTAAAAATAACAATAAAAAAAAGTTTATTCTCACCCTCCGACGTGCGTGCTGTCCTCGGCAGTGCAAGCGGCAGGTTCCGGTTCCAAAGATACTATACGAGAAGGACCTTCCTTGATGTCACGGTCATGTGACCACGACGTCATCACAGGTCCTGCGCTCATACCAAACCTGGGACCAGAAGCTGCCGCGTGCACCGCAGACAGGCGACAGGACTACAAGGGGCCTTCGGAGGGTGAGTATATGTTTCTTTTTTATTTTTTAATCTGTTACATACGTGGCTGGGCAAAATACTACATAGCTGGGCAATATACTACGTGACTGGCCAATATACTACGTGGCTGGGCAGTATACTACGTGTCTGTGCTGTATACTATGTGGCTCTGTGCTGTATACTATGTGGCTCTGTGCTGTATACTACGTTGCTGTGCAATATACTATGTGGCTGGGCAATATACTACGTGGCTGGGCAATATACTATGTCACTGGGCAATATACTACGTAACTGGGCAATATACTACGTGACTGGGCAATATACTACGTGGCTGGGCAATATACTACGTCACTGGGCAATATACTACGTGGCTGGGCAATATAATACGTGACTGGGCAATATACTATGTCACTGGGCAATATACTACGTGACTGGGCAATGTACTACGTGGTTGGGCAATATACTACGTGGGCTGTGCAATATACTACATAGACATGCATATTCTAGAATACCCGATGCGTTAGAATCTGGCCACCATCTAGTGTGATGTATATACAGCAATCTCAGCGTCTCCTATGTGATGCATACACAGCATTCTGTTTTATCTTATGTAATGTATATACAGCAGTCTCAGTATTTCCTATGTGATGTATATAGTGATGAGCAAAAGGGTAACAATGTTTTGAACTTTTGAATTTCAGGCTCCATATCTCACCATTCACTACTGTTTCGAACAAGGGACTACCATAATTTTATAGACAATCATCTTGGCTATCTCATACATACATTTGACTTGCAACTATTTTGCATATGATTAGTTATGCAGATTCTTGTCATGTCCCTGCATTGTTACTGTTTTGCTCCTGGTGGTGGAAACATATTTTTCTTCCTGTATACTACAAAATACAACCTGTTCTCATATATCCTAATAGCTCAGTGTATTACTATGTTGATTCCCAAGTAAAGGTCATTGCTTCGAATCGAGAAGCAGCCATGAAGATTTCATATGCAGTGTGAGGTGTATGATTTGAGCACTGACAGGCTGACCCATTCACACCCGAGACCTTGTAAAACTAAGAAGTCACCTGACACAAGGGAGGGAAAATGGCTAATTGGGCACAAATTGGCCATGTTCACTTAGGGGATGTACTCACTTTTGTTGCCGGTGGTTTAGACATTAATGGCCGTGTGTTGAGTTATTTAGAGGGCACACCAAATGTACACTGTTATACGAGCTGTACACCAACTACTTTACATTGTATCAAGCTGTCAGATCTTCAGTGTTGTCCCCTGAAATAATATAATAAAATATTCACAAAAATGTGAGGGGTGTACTCACTTTTGTGATATCCTGTAACAGGACTGATTTACAGTAGTCATAGAACATTAATTTCATTTATATAGCACCAACATATACATATACACATACGTTACACAAGTCTGGAATGGTCACTTGAAAAAAGGTGAAGAGGCCTTGACTTCAATACCAACATAAGAAGCACCGTCTTGAGTTTCCAAAAAGGTGCGAAAAGTGGACAGTGGAAGATAGGAAACTGGTGATTTGGAGCAATGAGATGAAAGTCAATAGAATAGGTTCTGATAGGTCCAAATGGGGCTGGAAAAAACAAGGGTAAAAGAAGCTAACAGATTAAGAAATTCAAAGAACTGTCAAGATTGATGGAAGAAGCTTGATGATATGGGGTTGTTTCACAGCCAAAGGCATTGGATAATTGACCAGGATTAATGGTGGTCTCAATGCTGAGCTATATGTGAGTATCCTACAAGATGAGTTTCTTCATACACTCGAGTACTATGGATGTGAAAAGGAAGACATAGTGTTCTAACAGGACAAGAACATGAAGCATAAGACTGGCGAAGAAATGGTTCAACGACAATGAAGTAGAGGTGCAGGATTGGCCCCCACAGTCCCCAGACCTCAAACCAATGGGACACTTGCGGGTAGAGTTGAAGGAAAAACTGTATACTTTCTCAAGTGAGTCTACCACTATGCACAAACTTTGGGAATGTGTAGAAGAGACCATGTATCAGATTTCAGTTGAGACTTGCTTAAATTTGATCAAGATAATGCCCAGAAGGATGCATGCAATGTTGAAAGCCAAAGATAGATTTGTAAAGTACTATCAAAATATTGAAAATTAAAATTTTGATTTTTAGGAGCAAAACAGTGACAGTACAGTGATATGACAAGAATCTGCATAACTAATCATATGCTAAATAGTTGCAAGTCAAATGTATGTATGAGATAGCCAAGATGATTGTGTATAAAATGGTGGTAGTCTCACATTCAAAGCAGTAGTTGGGTGGTGCGATATGGAGCCCAAAAGTCAAAAGTTCAAAACATTGTTAACCTTTTGCTCATCACTGTATATAGCATCTCTTTTGCCACAAAGGTCGTGTAAAATTAAAGGGTCTTCCATTGGGAAATTCAACTACAGAGCCATGTTCTCTCCCCTATATTTACCTACTTGGTGCCTTGCTTATAGTTTACTGTTGGTAATTTCCACTGTGGACTGCGAAACCCTCTGAATAGCCCTCTTAATTGACTTGGTGACTTCCTTAGGCTTGATGAAGGGTTTAAAAACCTGAACTGTACTGTCACCTTTTGGGATATAACTATAATAGAAATCAGATATGATAAGAAACAAAAAAAATCAAATGTGCAGATCTGTGCACATTTGTGCAGTATATATAATGTGCAGTATATATATCCATTTCAGTGTATCCTATGTGATATATACAGCAGAGTCTCAGTGTATCCTATATGATGTATACAGCAGTCTCAGTGTTTCCTATGTGATATACACAGCAGTTACAGGGTATCCTATGTGATGTATGCAAAGCAGTCACTGTGATGTATTTTTTGCTTGTTTTTCATATGTGCTTTATTTTTCTTTTAATTTGCATCTTTTTTTTAAGATCTATTTTATGCGTATCTCTTTTATGTTTATCATTGTGGTCGCAAATGCACTCTAGTCTCTCGTTTTACATATTCCTAAAATTTTTGACAGATTATGTACGATTTTAGCAAAACATGCAACCTTTTGCTCTAAAAACAGTAAAGAAATGTTAGAAACAAATATAAAAAACATTTTTTATTTTGCGAAAAATTCATGCTGCACATTCACCTTTTTGAACAACCTGATGAAAAAAATCGTCAACGAATACTACAAGACAGAAAAAAGTGTTTGAAAAAATGAAGATTATGAATCGGTTTTTTTTTCTGGGAAGCAGGGGAGGGGGCAAATAATGTACTGTTATAGGTAAGTACGTGGCTCAAGGAACTTACCTAATAATGCAAGACACGTGGATGCGGTTTTCGTCTGGGATTGGCAATTTATTTTGTATAAAAATGTTGGATCAGGTCAGGGCAGTTTGGCCTTAAAATATGATATTAGTTATTGTTTTAGCTTGGAAAAACCTTGATATTTGACCCCAATAACTGATACCATCAGATTATCTCAGGGTGCAGAGCTCGGGAGCTGATAAGAGCAAATCCAAGGACTTCAGCAACATTTTAAGCCAAGGTAATTCCTAGATCCTCCGCTACTAGTAGCTATATGACTTATAATTAAGAATTAAATAGAGAGAAACGTGACAGCACGCTGAGCTGCTGATATACACGTGAAGCTACAATGTTTCTCATACTTAGAGATTAGTATGTACAGTTGCAATAAATATTATTTCATCCCCACTGTAAATTAGGTTTATTACCAAGATGAACAAACTTTTTGTAATAAAGCAATGAAAGCAGAAGAATTTAAAATATTCAACACAACAAATATAATAGGTGATTTCTCCAACTTTAACACAAAATGCCACTTTACTGCAAAGCCGTCATCAAAGCAAAAGGTGGCTACTTTGAAGAACCTAGAATATAAGACATAAATTCAGTTGCTTCACACTTTTTTGTTAAGTATATAATTCCACATGTGTTAATTCATAGTTTTGATGCCTTCAGTGTGAATGTACAATTTTCATAGTCATGAAAATACAGAAAATCTTTAAATGAGAAGATGTGTCCAAATTTTTGGTCTGTACTGTACGTACGACTAATCCATTTGGACTCTCTCTTAAGGAGTAATTTATGGTTACAAATATCAAAAGACTGACAGTCATTTCCAAATAGAAATTGGGTGTGTACAGGTGCATACTAAGAGTAGCCATATCCATATACAACTAACAAATAAAGTTGCATTCTGTAGCACTATAGCATGAAATATATGAAATTTGATTTGCATTACTGCTTTAGAAAATTGGAAAAATTGAGAATACTTAGCGCATAAATTGACCAATTCATGTATAGCCGGCAGCCGTGATAAGGCGATTTTCTTTGCTGCGAACCTGCTTAATGTGAATCGTATTTTAGGCTGAAGCCTACGTTTATATGGGAAGGTAAGAACCTGTTATAATTAAAAATGCCTGATGCTAATGGGTGGCGTGTTCAGTCACAGAGCCTATATATATAAATATCAAAGACTGACCGTCACTCACAAACAGCAGAATCCTACCTTCTCATATAAATGTAGGCTTCAGCCTAAGAGAGGATATACATTAACCCCTTTCTGTCATTGGACGTACTATTCCGTCCATGTGGGGTGGGCCTAAATTCCCAACAACGGAATAGTACATTCAGGGCGATCGGCAGCGCTCACGGGGGGAGCGCGGCCGATCGCGGCCGGGTGTCAGCTGCCTATCGCAGCTGACACCCGGCACTATGTGCCAGGAGCGGTCACGGACCGCCCCCGGCACATTAACCCCCGGCACACCGTGATCAAACATGATCGCGATGTGCCGGCGGTGCAGGGTAGCATCGCGCAGGTAGGGGGCTCCCTGCGGGCTTCCCTGAGACCCCAGCAGCAACGCGATGTGATCGCGTTGCTGCGAGGGTCTCCTTACCTCCCTCTCTGTAGCAGGCCCGGATCCAAGATGGCCACGGCATCCGGGTCCTGCAGGGAGGGAGGTGGCTTACCAAGTGCCTGCTGTGCAAACTATCAGATAAGCGACCTGTGATGTCCCCCCCTGGGACAAAGCAAAAAAGTAAAAAAAAAAAATTCCACATGTGTAAAAAAAAAAAAAAATCCTAAATAAAGAAAAAAAAATATTATTCCCATAAATACATTTCTTTATCTAGATAAAAAAACAAACAATAAAAGTACACATATTTAGTATCGCCGCGTCCGTAACGACCCAACCTATAAAACTGTCCCACTAGTTAACCCCTTCAGTAAACACCGTAAGAAAAAAAAACGAGGCAAAAAACAACACTTTATTATCATACCGCCGAACAAAAAGTGGAATAACACGCGATCAAAAAGACAGATATAAATAACCATGGTACCGCTGAAAGCGTCATCTTGTCCCACAAAAAATGAGCCACGATACAGCATCATCAGCGAAAAAATAAAAAAGTTATAGTCCTCAGAATAAAGCGATGCAAAAATAATTATTTTTTCTATAAAATAGTTTTTATCGTATAAAAGCGCCAAAACATTAAAAAATGATATAAATGAGGTATCGCTGTAATCGTACTGACCCGAAGAATAAAACTGCTTTATCAATTTTACCAAACAGGGAACGGTATAAACGCCTTCCCCAAAAGAAATTCATGAATAGCTGGTTTTTGGTCATTCTGCCTAACAAAAATCAGAATAAAAAGCGATAAAAAAAAGTCACGTGCCCGAAAATGTTACCAATAAAAATGTCAACTCGTCCCGCAAAAAACGACCTCACGTGACTCTGTGGCCTCAAATATGGAAAAATTATAGCTCTCAAAATGTGGTAACGCAAAAAATATTTTTTGCAATAAAAAGCATCTTTCAGTGTGTGACGGCTGCCAATCATAAAAATCCGCTAAAAAACCCGCTATAAAAGTAAATCAAACCCCCCTTCATCACCCCTTTAGTTAGGGAAAAATTAAAAAATTGTAAAAATATATTTATTTCCATTTTCCCTTTAGGGTTAGGGCTAGGGTTAGGGTTAGGGCTAAGGTTAGGGCTAGGGTTAGGGCTAGGGTTAGGGCTAGGGTTAGGGTTGGGGCTAGGGTTAAGGCTACACTTAGGGTTGGGGCTAAAGTTAGGGTTAGGGTTTGAATTACATTTACGGTTGGGAATAGGATTGGGATTAGGGTTAGGGGTGTGTCTGGGTTAGAGGTGTGGATAGGGTTACCGTTGGGATTAGGGTTAGGGGTGTGTTTGGATTAGGGTTTCAGTTATAATTGGGGGGTTTCCACTGTTTAGGCACATCAGGGGCTCTCCAAATGTGACATGGCGTCCGATCTCAATTCCAGCCAATTCTGCGTTGAAAAAGTAAAACAGTGCTCCTTCCCTTCCGAGCTCTCCTGTGTGCCCAAACAGGAGTTTACCCCAACAGATGGGGTATCAGCGTACTCAGGACAAATTGGACAACAACTTTTGGGGTCCAATTTCTCCTGTTACCCTTGGGAAAATACAAAACTGGGGGCTAAAAATAATTTTTGTGAAAAGAAAAAGATTTTTTATTTTCACGGCTCTGTGTTATAAACTGTAGTGAAGCACTTGGGGGCTCAAAGTTCTCACAACACATCTAGATAAGTCCCTTGGGGGTCTAGTTTCCAATATGAGGTCACTTGTGGGGGGTTTCTACTGTTTAGGTACATTAGGGGCTCTGCAAACGCAATGTGACGCCTGCAGACCAATCCATCTAAGTCTGCATTCCAAATGGTGCTCCTTCCCTTCCAAGCCCTCCCATGCGCCCAAACGGTGGTTCCCCCCCCACATATGGTGTATCAGCGCACTCAGGACAAATTGGACAACAACTTTTGGGGTCCAATTTCTCCTGTTACCCTCGGGAAAATACAAAACTGGGGGCTAAAAAATAATTTTTGTGGGAAAAAATTTTTGTTTTATTTTTACGGCTCTGCATTATAAACTTCTGTGAAGCACTTGGTGGGTCAAAGTGCTCACCACACACCTAGATAAGTTCCTTAGGGGGTCTACTTTCCAAAATGGTGTCACTTGTGGGGGGTTTCAATGTTTAGGCACATCAGTGGCTCTCCAAACGCAACATGGCGTCCCATCTCAATTCCTGTCAATTTTGCATTGAAAAGTCAAACGGCGCTCCTTCCCTTCCGAGCTCTCCCATGCACCCAAACAGTGGTTTACCCCCACATATGGGGTATCAGCGTACTCAGGACAAATTGTACAACAACTTTTGGGGTCCAATTTCTTCTCTTACCCTTGGGAAAATAAAAAATTGGGGGCGAAGTACATTTTTTGTGAAAAAAAGTTAAATGTTCATTTTTTTTTAAACATTCAAAAAATTCCTGTGAATCACCTGAAGGGTTAATAAACTTCTTGAATGTGGTTTTGAGCACCTAGAGGGGTGCAGTTTTTAGAATGGTGTGACACTTGGGTATTTTCTATCATATAGACCCCTCAAAATGACTTCAAATGAGATGTGGTCCCTAAAATAAAATGGTGTTGGAAAAATGAGAAATTGCTGGTCAACTTTTAACCCTTATAACTCCCTAACAAAAAAAAATTTTGGTTCCAAAATTGTGCTGATGTAAAGTAGACATGTGGGAAATGTTACTTATTAAGTATTTTGTGGACATATCGCTGTGGTTTAATTGCATAAAAATTCAAAGTTTGAAAATTGCCAAATTTTCAAAATTTTCACCAAATTTCCATTTTTTTAACAAATAAATGCAGGTAATATCAAAGAAATTTTACCACTATCATGAAGTGCAATATGTCATGAGAAAACAATGTCAGAATCACTGGGATCCGTTGAAGAGTTCCAGAGTTATAACCTCATAAAGGGACAGTGGTCAGAATTGTAAAAATTGGCCCGGTCCATAACGTGCAAACCACCCTTGGGGGTAAAGAGGCTAAGCAGGTTCCTAGCAATGAGAATCGCCTTATTGCGGCTGCTGGGTACACATGAATTGGACAATTTATGAGCTAAGTAGCCTAACTTTTCCAATTTTCTAGAGCAGTATTGCAATTCAAATTTCATATATTTCATGTTTGTGTGCTATTACAGAGTGCAACATTACAGAGTGCAACTTTATTTGTTTGTTATATATAGAGATAGCTACTCTTAGTAAGCACCTGTACACACATGTTTTTCTGCTTAAGAAGAGACTGTCAGTCTTTTGATATTTGTATACATAGGCTCTCTGACTGAGCACTCCACCCCTCAGCCTCAAGCATTTTTATTATTTAAATACATTTTTATTAACAAATTGTAACTACAGTATTTACAAAAAGGAGACATTAGGGTAAGTCAGGGATTAGTATTAATGTGCAGAGCTTAGTACCCTTAAGGATAGTGGGAAGGGAAAGGTAAAGAAAGGAAAGGGGAAGAGAGAAAAGGAGGGACAAAGGAAAAAGGTAAACAAAATGAACGAATGTTATGAAATAACTTACAGCAACATCGGCACTGCGAAAATTACAGAACACAGAAAAAAAACTAGACTAGTAGGTTGTTAGCCCAATAATTTTTCCAAAAAGGTAAGCCATGGTTTCCATTTAAATAAGTATTTTCCCCAAGTTTTATTAACAATTGTTACGAACAATCGCTCGGAAGAATTGTGTAATGACGTTTTCTCTATTATATCTTGAAGTTAAGGAATAGTAGCTCTTTTCCAATTTAAAGCTATAGCGTTTTTAGCCACTGAGAATGTGTATTAGAATAAATCTATATTCTGAGTTGTTATGCTCTTTTTCTACATAAAGAAGAGATAATTGCTGAATAATTATAATGTTGCAACCAGTAACTTTTTTTTTTTTTTTAAAGCAGAAATGTCACTCCAAAAACTCTGGATCATAGAGCAATACCAGAAAATATGGATCAAGTCTCCATTATTTCCGCATCCTCTCCAGCAAAGAGGTGTAAGATTCATAAAGGCTTTAGCTGGGACAGGCACACTCTATGGGTATTTTACTGAACTATATACATAATTATGTGTGTTCTCTTTTGGACAAAGATTTTTGCATCATGATTGTTCCCATATGATATTATATACTTGAGGTGCTATATTATATGTCCCAACCTTCGTGCCAAGATACACTCTAGTCTGTGGGTTGTGTTTTGTACTACCGTCATTACGGGTATTTTTGGTGTATTTTAATTGTTTTTAATGGTATGGTCTGTTTACAGTGTTTGTGCAGTATTTTTTTGCAAATTTTGTTGTCCTGTTGATCTCCTATTCAACATGTCTTTTTGCTCTCTATAATTTCATGATGATTTTTTCATGTTGAGGTAGATTCGGGACCTTTTATCTAGTGTTATATAAAAGGTGGTGCCCTCCACGTTCTATAACTCTTCCCCAAGAGCAGTGCAGTCATTATTGTATGTCTATACCTCTTCACATATTGGTCAAAAAGATAAGACAGTATTACAAAATTAGAGCAACTTTTACATACTTTTCCAAAAATGTCCTTGTAACTGGTTGTCATATATCTATGCAATGCGTGAAAAACATACAGTAAATCTATAAGTTCAAGGTGTAAAAGCCACTGACACCTGTAATTGAACCACAATATGGATTGTCTGTACCACTGAGTACCAACGTATCCAATAATGGAGCATCCTGCTTTCATACTGTTACTCAGCAATCCTAATTGTCCGTGATGTGTCACTTTGAGGAGTGGCTTTTCTGATTCTTACCAATCTGGAGGCCGTGATTGGAGATCTGGTGACATGACGCTGGGTAATACTGGGTGACGTTGTGTGGGGTGACTCTTATCAGCTCCTGGAATTCTGTTATTGCTGATCTGGGAGATACCTGAATTTCCCTCTAATGAGTCTGTGTATACACAAACACTGGCCGCCTATCTGCTTAATAGAGCAGTCAGTGTATTAATATCTCCCTGGAATCCAGCGTCTCCTATTAGATGACTTATTTCTGAGAACACGTGCAAAGTGCAGAAGAGTTTGAAGGCATTGTTATGTAGCTAAGAGTTGCAGGAAACTGGGCAATCGGGAAAGGACAGAGGTGTAGTTTTTCTTTTTTTTGCTCCAATGCAAAATCTGTAACAGTGGCCATCACCAACCCTGTGTCATTTATAAGTTTGGTGTCTTTTTTAGGTTAGGTCCAAAAAAATGCTGCAAAATAGGAATGCTTAAAAAAATGTGATAGTTTATTTTTATCAATTAGCATAATGCAAAGTGAATGTACAAAACACTTCTTCTACGCACACAGGTTTCGAAGGCACTCGGAAGAATGGTTATTTTGGAGAACTATCCACATATCCTTCTGTCTCTTCATATAATCAGAGATCGGGATCTGTGGGGGCCATATCATCACTCCAAGGACTCCTTGTTCTTCTTCATGCTAAAGGTTGTTCCTATTGAGATTGACCGTAATTTTGGGATCATTGTCCTGATGCAGAATACATTTAGAATCAATCAGGTACCTCGCAGAATGAATTGCATTTATGTGTTACGACTGTCAGAGCAGGTTCACACAGCTAACGTTGAAACCAGGAAGACAAATACCTGAACCAGAAAGGTCTCTGTTCAGACTAGTAAAAGCCCTTCTCTGACCCAGGTCTTTCCCTGCCTGATCGCGGAGGTTGGTAACCTAAGGTAACACAATGGCACCCCCACTCAAAGGCAGCTTACCCTGAATATCCTTAGTCTTATTATTTATTATTATAACGCCATTTATTCCATAGTGCTTTACATGTGAGAAGGGGTATACATAATAGTAGCTCCTAGGATCGCTAGAGTAGTAGTTCCCTAAGGAATAAAGAAATCACACACAAAGCAACTGCAACCAACCCAAACTACATCACAGTGAATGAATCCAATAAAGTCTATCACCAGCAGGAAGCACCAGTTGGGAAAGTTATTTAAATTTGTACCCGAAAGGAGACAGGACAGAGAAACAGAGTAAATGGAAAACACCTGTTACCCAAAACCGAGAGAGAAACAAAGATAACAGAGCTGAAACATCCAAAGAAAAGATGTATCGGTTATGACTCAGCGAGAAGAGACGCTGACCACAGAACACAGAATCAAGGAATCCAGAAGCATGACATTATGGATAAGTATCTGCCTGTATTTATAACACACCATTAATCGGAACCTGAAAACTCATCTCTTCAGGAAAGCCTACAGCCTGCACTGACACCGCTGCTGCCTCACCAACACCGGAGCTACCGCCTCACCAACACCGGAGCTACCGCCTCACCAACACCGGAGCTCCTGCAACCCTCAACCTACTGTCTCCTTCCCCATAATCCTGTAGAATGTAAGCCCGCAAGGGCAGGGTCCTCGCCCCTCTGTATCAGTCCGTCATTGTTAGTTTGGTTACTGTATGTGATATTTGTAATTTGTATGTAAGCCCTTCTCATGTACAGCACCATGGAATCAATGGTGCTATATAAATAAATAATAATAATAATAAATAATAATTAATCCTGACCAAATTCCAATTCCATTTGCTGAAATGTATAACTAAACTTACAAGGATCCTTGACCAAGCTTCGTTGTTCCTGCGGAAACTCATTATTGTACTCCTCTCCAGCCCTTGGTGAACAAACTGCCTTCTGTTACAGCCAAATATTTCACATTTTGACTTATCAATCCAGGGCACCTGCTGCTATTTTTCTGCCTCTTAGTTCCTAGTTGGATTGCTTGGCCTTGTCGATGTCGAAAGTATTGCTTTTTGGCTATAGTTCTTCCCTGAAGCGCACTTAAAGTGAGGCTTCTCCGTACTATAGAATATAAGCGTAGAAATATCCCACTGGTTGTCGCAAGTTCTGAGTTGATGGCACTGCTTGACATCTCCCAATTTTGATGGTAAGTAAGCATGAGGGGTCTTTCATTTTCTGCACTGTTTCCTTGGCCAACCAATGAATCTATGGTTGCCCATTTTTGGTGCTCCATCAAAAGAGCTGAACCGCACATCCAGAAACCCCAGTCTGTTTTAGAATCTCAACCTGGGAGAAAACTTGGTGATGCATTATAACTACCTTGTGTCTTGTTCCGGTGCTCAGTCTTGCCATGGTGTATGACCTGTGACATAAAACTTTCTTTTGCAACCCCACCATTGTAGTAAAGTTTGTCAGTTTCTCCCCCAGTTTAAAGACTAATATACTGTTTCTGTTTTAATTAAAGGGACTCTGTCAGTACAGAATGACTGTTGTACCCAAGTACAGACACTCGGTTCACCATGGTGGGGCCAATAATTTAAATACACCTTCCCACCTGCTTGTTTTCCCCTCTATCTCCATTTCTGTTGTCTATGAAGCCAGAGTTGTCAATTACATAAGAGGGGATGGAGATAAAGGGAAAACAAGCAGGTGGAAAGGTGTATGTAAGGCTAGGTTCACATTGCGTTAGTGCAGTCCGTTCAGCGCATACGCTAACGGACTGCGCTAACGCAATTGCCGAAAAAGGATCGTGTTTATGCGATCGGGCTAGCGCAGATGCTCTATCTGTGCTAGCGGTGACGGACCCGAAAATGCTGCAGACAGCATTCAAGGGTCCGTCACAGAATGACGGCACATCACTAACGCTACATAATGGCGGTGAATGGGTGCGCTAACGGATCCGTTACAAAGCGTCAGTGCCGCTATGTAACGGATGCCGTCAGCGGACTCACACTAACGCAATGTGAACCCAGCCTTAATGATTGGCTCCGCCGTGAAGCATTGAGCGGCGGAACTTAGTTTGAACAGTCATTCTGTGCTGACAGAGTCACTTTAATGACTGTGTTTCAACCTACCGTATATATAAAAATGATGATCATTATCACCTGTTTGGTACAATTGGTTACTCATACACCTGACTAGAATCCTACAAAATTCTGGATTTTGTACAAATGTACCTAGAAGAACTGATGCTGTTTTGAAGACAAAAGAGGGTCACACCAAATATTGATTTTGTTTAGACTTCTTTTTTATTCATTCATTTGCATTTTGTTAATTCATACAAATAAATTAATAAAATTTATGTTTTTAAAGCTTTCCTAAGCAGAATTTTATCCACGACTGCCTAAAACTTTTCCATAGTAGTGCATAAATATATAAAAAAAAACTGTTCAACATGTTCACTCAAAAGTGAATGAAAGGACATGGATACCTAAAGGAGTAATTTCACTTTACTTAAATATATATATTGTGGACTAAAAAATAATATTTGCAATGTTTGATTAAAATGTTTCCACCCTTCTGCTTTTATAGGCTCTGCGTTTCTTTGCACATTGCTCACTGCAGAATCAAATAACAAAGAATCCGACAGGGAGTTAGTTCTAATGGGGAGTTTGTACCTTGCTTAGTTTTTCTGGGCTCCTCTCATCTGATTTATGACTACATCAAAGTTCAATTTATCTTTGATGTGGTCTGTGCTCATATATCACCATAGAAAAGTTCAGAAAAAATCATATAAAAGAGTTTGAAATTCCTCATCAGAATGAGCTCACATAAGGATTCTCAATCAACTCTTGCTTTTTTTTAAAATTTGGAATGAAACCCAATTCCAAAAGATGTTTTTACCCGAAAATGAGCGAATCACATTTTAACAGTTTTAGCAGTTGTTAATTTATAAGCTACCAATATTGTTGTGCTTTTTTATTTCTTTTTTTTTCCCTTTTTCCTTCCCTTTTTCCATAGCGAATACTTATTTTTTTTAATAACTTTTGCATATAAAAATACAAATATTTGGCTGGATTGCAATAAGGTAAACCTTTTTAAAATTCTAATTAAAATATTATTTTATTTTTTTTTTTCTAGCAATCATTTTGCGCAACATTAAAATGATTTATAGTTTTAACCCCTTCTCCCCCAAGCCTGTTTTTACCTTCATGACTAGGTCATATTTTACAATTCTGACCAGTATACCTTTATGTAGTAATAACTCTAAAACGCTTCAAGGGATCCCACTGATTCTGAGATTGTTTTTTAGTGGCATGTTGTACTTAATCATAGTGGTAAGATTTGTTCGATGATTTGTGTATATTTCTGAAAAAATCAGAAATTTGGCAAAAATTTAGAAAATTTTGCATTTTCAAACTTTCAATTTTTATGTCCTTAAACCAGAAAGATATATCACACAAAATAGTTAATAAATAGCATTTATCAAATATCTACTTTACATCAGTACAATTTTTAAACATAATTTTTTTTACTCAGGAAGTTAGAAGGGTTAAAATTTGACCTGCGATTTATCATTTTTCCAATAAAATTTACAAAACCATTTTGACCTTTAGAATGCAAAATTGGCTGAAATTGATAGCGTACGCCATGTCACGTTTTGAGGGCCCCTGATGTGCCTAAACAGTGGAAACCCACCACAAAGGACCCAATTTTGGAAACTAGACACCTCAAGGAACTTATGTAGATATGTGGTAAGAACCTCCAGGGCTTTAACTGAAATCTATAACGTTGAGCCGTGAAAATAAACAAATCACATTTTTTCTGCAAAAATGTTCTTTTAGCCCCAATTTTTTTATTTTCACAAGAGTAAAAGGAGAAAATGAACCCAAAAAATTTTTGTGCAATTTCTCCTGAGCATGCCGGTACTTCATATGAGGGAGAAGACCACTGTTTGGGTGCACTGCAGAGTTCAGAAGGGAAGACGCGACATTTGTCTTTTTGAAAGCAAAATTTGCTGGAACAAATGGCGCAATATGTGCCTAAACAGTGAAAATCCAACACAAGTGACACCATTTTGGAAACTAGACCCCTTAGAGAACTTATCTAGATGTGTGGTTAGCACATTGAATATTCAGATGCTTCACAGAAGTTTATAACGTTGAGCAGTAAAAAAAAAAAATGTCCCCACAAATTTGTTTTCAGCACAAAATATTGCATTTTTATAAGGGTAATAGGAGAAATTGTGCCATACAATTTGTTGTGGATTCTCTCCTGAGTACACCGATACCCAATAGGAGAGAGAAAACTACTGTTTGGGCACATGGCAGGGATCGGAAGGGAAGGAGCGCCATTTGACTTTTTGAATCTAAAATGTACAATTTCCTGGAATCATTAGCGGACATCATGTCCCATTCTGAGACCCCCTGATGTGCCTAAACAGTGGAAACCCCCCACAAGTGACACCATTTTGGAAACTAGAACCCTCAAGGAATGTATTTAGATGTCTAGTGAGCACCTTGAACCCCCAAGTGCTTCACAAAAGTTTATAAGTTAACCCATGAAAATAATAAAATCACATGAAACGTTTTAGCCCCAAGTTTTTAACTTTTCTAAGGGCTAATAGAAATTTTTTTACAATAAACTGAGCTCCTTCGTTTCCTGAGTGCGCTAATACCCTAAATCGGGAAATATTTTTCAGGCAGAGTGCAAAGCTCAGAAGGCAAGGAGAGCCAGATTTTACTGTTATGGTTTGCAGGTGCCATGACCCACTGGGAGAGCCCATGAGGTGCCAGCACAGCAGAACTCCCCATAAGTGACCCCATTTTACAAACTACACCTCTCAATTAATTCATCTAGGGGTGCAGTGATCATATTGACTCCACAGGTGTGTCACAGGATTTTATACCATTGAGCAGTGAAGAAAAAATAACTACATTTTTACCATAAAAATTTAGTTTTAGGCCAAGATTTTGCATTTTCACACAAGAATTGGGTAAAAAATGTGTCCCACAATTTCTACTGAACGTGGCAATGTCCCATATGTGGCTGTACAGTACTACTTAGCCACACGGCGAGACTCGGGAGGAACAAAGCGCTATTTTCCTCCTGGAGCGCAGGTTTTCCTAGACTAGTTTGCGGATTCCATATAAAGAGCCACTAATTGCTAGAAGAAAAAGCAGAATCCCCCCTCAAGTGACTCCATTTTGGAAACTATACCCCTTTGGGAATTTATCTACAGGTGTAGCGACGATTTTGAGATTTTGACTCCTTGGGTAATTTCCAGAAACAGGCAGCAATGAATGTTGCCAAGTGAAAATTGCAAACTGCCATTGTAGTGACCAGTACATTATGCCCAGTGCATCATGGTGTGGCTAAGCATTTAAGTGCACCTTCCTTCCCGCTTGTTTTCCATCTATCTCTGCCCTTGTCTGGCTCTATGAACCCAAGGCTGTCAATAAAAAAAGAAGGATGGTGGAGATAGAGGGAAAACAAGTAGGCAGGAAGGAGCACTTAAATGTTTGGCCACCAAGCGTCTGCGCTTGATTTGAACAGTCATTATGTGCTATCAGAGAACTTTAACCCCTCTGTGACCTTAGACGTACTATCCCGTCGAGGTGCCCTGGGCTTATCTGACCCTGGACGGGATAGTACGTCATAGCCGATCGGCCGCGCTCACGGGGGGAGCGCGGCCGATCGCGGCCGGGTGTCAGCTGCTTATCGCAGCTGACATCCGGCACTATGTGCCAGGAGCGGTCACGGACCGCCCCCGGCACATTAACCCCTGGCACACCGCGATCAAAGATGATCGCGATGTGCCGGCGGTGCAGGGAAGCACCGCGCAGGGAGGGGGCTCCCTGCGGGCTTCCCTGAGACCCCCGGAGCAACGCGATGTGATCGCGTTGCTGCGAGGGTCTCACCTCCCTCCCTGCTCCCTCCAGCCCCGGATCCAAGATGGCCGCGGATCCGGGTCCTGCAGGGAGGGAGGTGGCTTCACAGAGCCTGCTCAGAGCAGGCACTGTGAAGGCTGCAGCGCTGCATGTCAGATCAGTGATCTGACAGTGTGCTGTGCAAACTGTCAGATCACTGATCTGTGATGTCCCCCCCTGGGACAAAGTAAAAAAGTAAAAAAAAAAATTTCCAAATGTGTAAAAAAAATAAAAAAAAATATTCCAAAATAATGAAAAAAAAAAAAATATTATTCCCATAAATACATTTCTTCATCTAAATAAAAAAAAAAACCAATAAAAGTACACATATTTAGTATCGCCGCGTCCGTAACGACCCGACCTATAAAACTGTCCCACTAGTTAACCCCTTCAGTAAACACCATAAGAAAAAAAAAAAAAAAACGAGGCAAAAAACAACGCTTTATTATCATACCGCCGAACAAAAAGTGGAATAACACGCGATCAAAAGGACAGATATAAATAACCATGGTACCGCTGAAAGCGTCATATTGTCCCGCAAAAAACGAGCCGCCATACAGCATCATCAGCAAAAAAATAAAAAAGTTATAGTCCTGAGAATAAAGCGATGCAAAAATAATTATTTTTTCTGTAAAATAGTTTTTATCGTATAAAAGCGCCAAACCATAAAAAAAGATATAAATGAGGTATCACTGTAATCGTACTGACCCGAAGAATAAAACTGATTTATCAATTTTACCAAACGCGGAACGGTATAAACGCCTCCCCCAATAGAAATTCATGAATAGCTGGCTTTTGGTCATTCTTCCTCACAAAAATCGGAATAAAAAGCGATCAAAAAATGTCACGTGCCCAAAAATGTTTTCAATAAAAACGTCAACTCGTCCCGCAAAAAACAAGACCTCACATGACTCTGTGGACCAAAATATGGAAAAATTATAGCTCTCAAAATGTGGTATTGCAAAAAATATTTTTTGCAATAAAAAGGGTCTTTCAGTGTGTGACGGCTGCCAATCATAAAAATCCGCTAAAAAACTCGCTATAAAAGTAAATCAAACCCCCCTTCATCACCCCCTTAGTTAGGGAAAAATAAAAAAAAATGTATTTATTTCCATTTTCCCATTAGGGTTAGGGCTAGGGTTAGGGCTAGGGTTAGGGCTAGGGTTAGGGCTAGGGTTAGGGCTAGGGCTAGGGTTAGGGCTAGGGTTAGGGCTAGGGCTAGGGTTAGGGCTAGTGTTAGGGCTAGGGCTAGGGTTAGGGCTAGGGTTAGGGCTAGGGTTAGGGTTAGGGCTAGGGTTAGGGTTGGGGCTACAGTTAGGGTTGGGGCTAAAGTTAGGGTTAGGGTTTAGATTACATTTACAGTTGGGAATAGGGTTGAGATTAGGGTTAGGGGTGTGTCAGGGTTAAAGGTGTGGTTAGGGTTACCATTGGAATTAGGGTTAGGGGTGTGTTTAGATTAGGGTTTCAGTTATAATTGGGGGGTTTCCACTGTTTCGGCACATCAGGGGCTCTCCAAACACGACATGGCGTCCGATCTCAATTCCAGCCAATTCTGCGTTGAAAAAGTAAAACAGTGCTCCTTCCCTTCCGAGCTCTCCTGTGTGCCCAAACAGGGGTTTACCCTCACATATGGGGTATCAGCGTACTCAGGACAAATTGGACAACAACTTTTGTGGACCAATTTCTCCTGTTACCCTTGGGAAAATACAAAACTGGGGGCTAAAAAATAATTTTTGTGGGAAAACAAAAAGATTTTTTATTTTCACGGCTCTGCGTTATAAACTGTAGTGAAACACTTGGGGGTTCAAAGTTCTCACAACACATCTAGATAAGTTCATTGAGGGGTCTAGTTTCCTTTATGGGGTCACTTGTGGGGGGTTTCTACTGTTTAGGTACATTAGGGGCTCTGCAAACACAATGTGACACCTGCAGACCAATCCATCTAAGTCTGCATTCCAAATGATGCTCCTTCCCTTCCGAGCCCTCCCATGCGCCCAAACGGTGGTTCCCCCCCACATATCGGGTATCAGCGTACTCAGGACAAATTGGACAACAACATTTAGGGTCCAATTTCTCCTGCTAACCTTGGAAAAATACAAAACTGGGGGCTAAAATATAATTTTTGTGGAAAAAAAAATATTTTTTATTTGCATGGCTCTGCGTTATAAACTGTAGTGAAATACTTGGGGGTTCAAAGCTCTCACAACACATCAAGATGAGTTCCTTAGGGGGTCTACTTTCCAAAATGGTGTCACTTGTGGGGGGTTTCTACTGTTTAGGTACATTAGGGGCTCTGCAAACGCAATGTGACGCCTGCAGACCATTCCATCTAAGTCTGCATTCCAAATGGCGCTCCTTCCCTTCCGAGCCCTCCCATGCGCCCAAACGGTGGTTCCCCCCCACATATGGGGTATCAGCGTACTCAGGACAAATTGGACAACAACTTTTGGGGTCCAATTTCTCCTGTTACCCTAGGGAAAATACAAAACTGGGGGCTAAAAAATAATTTTTGTGGGAAAAAAATTTTGTTTTATTTTTATGGCTCTGCATTATAAACTTCTGTGAAGCCCTTGGTGGGTCAAAGTGCTCACCACACATCCAGATAAGTTCCTTATGGGGTCTACTTTCCAAAATGGTGTCACTTGTGGGGGGTTTCAATGTTTAGGCACATCAGTGGCTCTCCAAACGCAACATGGCGTCCCATCTCAATTCCTGTCAATTTTGCATTGAAAAGTCAAACGGCGCTCCTTCCCTTCCGAGCTCTCCCATGCGCCCAAACAGTGGTTTACTGCCACATATGGGGTATCAGCGTACTCGGGACAAATTGGACAACAACTTTTGAGGTCCAATTTCTTCTCTTACCCTTGGAAAAATAAAAAATTGGGGGCAAAAATATAATTTTTGTGAAAAAATATGATTTTTTATTTTTACGGTTCTGCATTATAAACTTCTGTGAAGCACTTGGTGGGTCAAAGTGCTCACCACACCTCTAGATAAGTTCCTTAGGGGGTCTACTTTCCAAAATGGTGTCACTTGTGGGGGGTTTCAATGTTTAGGCACATCAGTGGCTCTCCAAACGCAACATGGCGTCCCATCTCAATTCCTGTCAATTTTGCATTGAAAAGTCAAACGGCGCTCCTTCCCTTCCGAGCTCTCCCATGCGCCCAAACAGTGGTTTACTGCCACATATGGGGTATCAGCGTACTCAGGACAAATTGGACAACAACTTTTGGGGTCCATTTTCTCCTGTTACCCTTGGTAAAATAAAACAAATTGGAGCTGAAGTAAATTTTTTGTGTAAAAAAGTTAAATGATCATTTTTATTTAAACATTCCAAAAATTCCTATTAAACACCTGAAGGGTTAATAAACTTCTTGAATGTGGTTTTGAGCACCTTGAGGGGTGCAGTTTTTAGAATGGTGTCACAATTGGGCATTTTCTATCATATAGACCCCTCAAAATGACTTCAAATGAGACGTGGTCCCTAAAAAAAATGGTGTTGTAAAAATGAGAAATTGCTGGTCAACTTTTAACCCTTATAACTCCCTAACAAAAAAAAAAATTGGTTCCAAAATTATGCTGATGTAAAGGAGACATGTGGGAAATGTTACTTATTAAGTATTTTGTGTGACATATCTCTGTGATTTAATTGCATAAAAATTAAAAGTTTGAAAATTGCAAAATTTTCAAAATTTTCGCCAAATTTCCGTTTTTTTCACAAATAAACGCAGGTACTATCAAAGAAATTTTACCACTATCATGAAGTACAATATGTCACGAGAAAACAATGTCAGAATCACCAGGATCCGTTGAAGCGTTTCGGAGTTAAAACCTCATAAAGGGACAGTGGTCAGAATTGTAAAAATTGGCCTGGTCATTGACGTGCAAACCACCCTTGGGGGTAAAGGGGTTAAGGATGAACTACAAAAGTACATGATAAACCATATACTGCAAATCTGATGGAATTTTCAGCTTCAATTTTTCACCGAAACTGCAGCAATTTATAGTCGTACAGTATCTTGATGTTTTATATAATGTTTTTCACAACGTATTTGCACTTTTTATATACAGTGAAATTGAAGAATATCACTCGGTGATCATTATATGGGACCCTGCCCTGAAAGTGATGAAACACTGAGACCCAAGAATCTCTTAGTTTTTTTTTAATCGTATCTGGTGCTGGTCCTTATAATTTACCAATTCATAAGGCAAGGCAAATAGTAAAATGACAGATTTTTAGACAAAACACCCTTCTTGCCACCCTGTAATTAAACAAAGGTTAATGCAAAAAAAGTCTAATTAAATGTTAACGCAGGAAAGCATGAAATAGTTTGCTATTAAACAGTATAAACAAATGTTCTTAGCTTAGAGCTCAGACCTCAAGGGCAGAAACCTGATAACGGTGTATAATGATAGCTGTCAAGTGTAGATACACACGGTAATTACTCAGAAGATAAAGTGTAATTGGTTACTATATTCTTCAAGGACACTGTACAGTTGGGCTGGTGCATCATATTGAGTCACGTATGTGAATTTCCTTCTAAAGAACAAGGAAATAAGAAGAGAGGGGATTATATTGTTTCTACAGGGCACAGAATAGTTGTATGTTACATGGAAACTAGCGTCCCCCATACACAGTAGACCAACATTGACTGGACCCACCAATATCAGCGGGATCAGCTGGTGGCTAATGTGTATGGAAGACTCTTACATATCCGGGTGAAGGGTCACTGGATGTGCTGCTGATAAAATTTGACGAACAGGTGATATCCTTGAAAAGAAGACAAGACTAAGTTTTTGTCCTGATGAAGTCCTGTGTTGACCTCAAAACGCTTTAACTTTGTAAACCTGTTCAAATAAAGTTTTCAACGATATCTGTTGGTCAAATTTATGAACAACTCATCCAGTGACACTTCAACCAGATATGTATTCTCCCTAGGTCCTTTGGACTCGTGTCATGCCACAGCTGATATATGTGATTTTTACACGTTGCTTAGGTGCACCTTTACCAAGTGAGCAGATCCCTTCTCTGTTTTTCCGCATGTTTTACAGTTAAAACCTTATTTCATGCTCTTCTTTCTGCCATTTTCTACATTTACCTATGAAGGACTCTTGACTCTCCCCCAACATGTGATATTGGGCGAGAGAAGGATCCGCATTGTCAGATTTCCAATGGCCGATTCTTTTGTTCTTCAAGAAAAAATCCAATGCCAAAAGGAGTCGGCAGTGGCTCTCTTGGAGAGAATACTGGTGCGCTTGGCCAAGCTAAGCGTTCTTGGGTATGGGAGAATTGGGAGAGATAGCTGAAAACTATCTATTGTGTATGTAGGAGGGGGGATTATATTTTGTGTAACCCCTTATTTCCCCTGTTGTGCCTCACTGCACAGGAATAATGGTGCACAATGTCATAAAAAATGGTAGAATGCACACAATGATGTCACAAGTCACAATACGGACATAATGCCCATAGTGATCTCACAGTACATGGATCACATATGGATCGCCCCCAGACACAGGGCCACTGGGTACTCGGTCAGGGGTTGTCACGGTGGCTAGACCCAGCCAGTGACCCTGCTAAGGGGCGTCCAATAGAAGGGTGATGGTGCGTAGTGCGAGGAATAACGGGGACACAGGGTTGCAGTTTCTTTACCTTTTACTGAAGGTTTCAGGATCCTCAGTCCAGGACACTGTCTACAGGGCTGTCTGAGACCAGCCGGTTCGAAGGCACATCCAGAGTTCCCTTTGCAGGTGGAAATCAGTGTCTACCCACTAGCGCTTGTGTGTTGAAGTGCTTCCCTGCTGAGCATTCAGGATAGTCCTCACAACTTCTGTCCTCGTTCTTTCTAGATCTTTCTCTTCTCCGTCCCCCAGGTATGTTATGGCTAGGACACACCTTATTGACAGGTAGGCCTGGAGTTATTCTGGAACCCTAGTGTCGCTCCTCTCCTTCAATTGCCTCCTATGTCCTTCTTAGGTGTTGTATGGTAGATAGCCAACCTGTAATTAACTGTCCTGCTGCTGTTTGAAGTAATGCGTGGAGACTGTTACTTCCTTGGTGCTCCGGCCACCGACTATGCACCTCAGTAGGATGTTGCCGTTCTCGGGGCACGACTGCTACTGGCTCTCCTATGTACTTGATTTCGTTTTCTCACTGTCCACAATATCCTTCGCTTTGTGTCCTTTCTTTAGATACTGCCGCAAGGTAGTGCAGGCGCGGTTCCGTAACAATCTGTCCTTTCGCTATGTACCTGCCAGATTTCACAGTTCTGACAGGTACTCCCTGGAACTCTCCCAGGCTTCATTCTGCCTAATTTCCTGTCCAACCCCTAGTTTTACCAATGTGAGGAGTGGCCCAATAAATAAAGCCTTTTACTCCCCCTAGTGGCCGGAGTGTGAAGTGTAATGTGTACTGGTGATACCTGGTCAGTAGAACTCCTTTAGTGCAGTCAGACGTACCATCACTCCCCTTAGTGGCAGAGCGACGTTACTGCAACGACCAGATCTCTGGGGCGCTGCACTTACATAGTGATGTCATAGCAGAGGGACAACATACACGATGATGTCACAGTACTGAGATTAGGAGCACAATGATGTCATGACAGAGGAATAATGTTCCCAATAAAGTCACAATACAAGGATAATGCACACAGTAATGTCACAGCATACAAATGATTCACATAATATTGTCAAGGATAATTTACACCAGAGATACTTACCTAGTTTGAGTAAAGGTCGTCTTACTTGTTGCCAGGTGACGGTCTGAGCGAGGCCAGACAAGTCTATTTGTAATGTGGCTGGAAGTATGTAAATCACATACTTGCAGTCAAATGACCACCTGCTTATAGTGTTGGTCGCAAAGAATCCTGACAGCATACACCAGGGGTCCCCAACTCCAGGCCTCGAGGGCCGCCAACAGTGCAGGTTTTCAGGATTTCTTTAGTATTGCATGGGTGGTAATGTGATCATCTGCACTTGTGATGATTCCAACCCCTGTGCAATACTAAGGAGATCCTGAAAACCTGCACTGTTGGCGGCCCTCGAGGCCTGGAGTTGGGGACCACTGGCATACACTATGCACACTGAGAGGACTGGTAAATCTACAGTCACATAGATTGACTGCAGACTTGAGCCCCTCTATTATTACATAGTAACATAGTAACATAGTTAGTAAGGCCGAAAAAAGACATTTGTCCATCCAGTTCAGCCTATATTCCATCATAATAAATCCCCAGATCTACGTCCTTCTACAGAACCTAATTGTATGATACAATATTGTTCTGCTCCAGGAAGACATCCAGGCCTCTCTTGAACCCCTCGACTGAGTTCGCCATCACCACCTCCTCAGGCAAGCAATTCCAGATTCTCACTGCCCTAACAGTAAAGAATCCTCTTCTATGTTGGTGGAAAAACCTTCTCTCCTCCAGACGCAAAGAATGCCCCCTTGTGCCCGTCACCTTCCTTGGTATAAACAGATCCTCAGCGAGATATTTGTATTGTCGCCTTATATACTTATACATGGTTATTAGATCGCCCCTCAGTCGTCTTTTTTCTAGACTAAATAATCCTAATTTCGCTAATCTATCTGGGTATTGTAGTTCTCCCATCCCCTTTATTAATTTTGTTGCCCTCCTTTGTACTCTCTCTAGTTCCATTATATCCTTCCTGAGCACCGGTGCCCAAAACTGGACACAGTACTCCATGTGCGGTCTAACTAGGGATTTGTACAGAGGCAGTATAATGCTCTCATCATGTGTATCCAGACCTCTTTTAATGCACCCCATGATCCTGTTTGCCTTGGCAGCTGCTGCCTGGCACTGGCTGCTCCAGGTAAGTTTATCATTAACTAGGATCCCCAAGTCCTTCTCCCTGTCAGATTTACCCAGTGGTTTCCCATTCAGTGTGTAATGGTGACATTGATTCCTTCTTCCCATGTGTATAACCTTACATTTATCATTGTTAAACCTCATCTGCCACCTTTCAGCCCAAGTTTCCAACTTATCCAGATCCATCTGTAGCAGAATACTATCTTCTCTTGTATTAACTGCTTTACATAGTTTTGTATCATCTGCAAATATCGATATTTTACTGTGTAAACCTTCTACCAGATCATTAATGAATATGTTGAAGAGAACAGGTCCCAATACTGACCCCTGCGGTACCCCACTGGTCACAGTGACCCAGTTAGAGACTATACCATTTATAACCACCCTCTGCTTTCTATCACTTAGCCAGTTACTAACCCATTTACACACATTTTCCCCCAGACCAAGCATTCTCATTTTGTGTACCAACCTCTTGTGCGGCACGGTATCAAACGCTTTGGAAAAATCGAGATATACCACGTCCAATGACTCACCGTGGTCCAGCCTATAGCTTACCTCTTCATAAAAACTGATTAGATTGGTTTGACAGGAGCGATTTCTCATAAACCCATGCTGATATGGAGTTAAACAGTTATTCTCATTGAGATAATCCAGAATAACATCCCTCAGAAACCCTTCAAATATTTTACCAACAATAGAGGTTAGACTTACTGGCCTATAATTTCCAGGTTCACTTTTAGAGCCCTTTTTGAATATTGGCACCACATTTGCTATGCGCCAATCCTGCGGAACAGACCCTGTCACTATAGAGTCCCTAAAAATAAGAAATAATGGTTTATCTATTACATTACTTAGTTCTCTTAGTACTCGTGGGTGTATGCCATCCGGACCCGGAGATTTATCTATTTTAATCTTATTTAGCCGGTTTCGCACCTCTTCTTGGGTTAGATTGGTGACCCTTAATATAGGGTTTTCATTGTTTCTTGGGATTTCACCTAGCATTTCATTTTCCACCGTGAATACCGTGGAGAAGAAGGTGTTTAATATGTTAGCTTTTTCCTCGTCATCTACAACCATTCTTTCCTCACTATTTTTTAAGGGGCCTACATTTTCAGTTTTTATTCTTTTACTATTGATATAGTTGAAGAACAGTTTGGGATTAGTTTTACTCTCCTTAGCAATGTGCTTCTCTGTTTCCTTTTTGGCAGCTTTAATTAGTTTTTTAGATAAAGTATTTTTCTCCCTATAGTTTTTTAGAGCTTCAATGGTTCCATCCTGCTTTAGTAGTGCAGATGCTTTCTTTTTACTGTTAATTGCCTGTCTTACTTCTTTGTTTAGCCACATTGGGTTTTTCCTATTTCTAGTCCTTTTATTCCCACAAGGTATAAACCGCTTACACTGCCTATTTAGGATGTTCTTAAACATTTCCCATTTATTATCTGTATTCTTATTTCTGAGGATATTGTCCCAGTCTACCAGATTAAGGGCATCTCTAAGCTGGTCAAACTTTGCCTTCCTAAAGTTCAGTGTTTTTGTGACTCCCTGACAAGTCCCCCTAGTGAAAGACAGGTGAAACTGTACAATATTGTGGTCGCTATTTCCTAGATGCCCGACCACCTGCAGATTTGTTATTCTGTCAGGTCTATTAGATAGTATTAGGTCTAAAAGTGCTGCTCCTCTGGTTGGATTCTGCACCAATTGTGAAAGATAATTTTTCTAGGTTATTAGCAGAAACCTGTTGCCTTTATGGGTTTCACAGGTTTCTGTTTCCCAGTTAATATCCGGGTAGTTAAAGTCCCCCATAACCAGGACCTCATTATGGGTTGCAGCTATTAGTGCTGTACAATGTACAGTAAAACTTCAAAATCTACAGTGATTATGCCATCACACAACCATAAAGCTGGCTCAGAACACACTTATAAAGATTATTGGGGTAAATTAAAGGTGCGTGATATTCCAGTTGCCTAGTTTAACAACTATTTTGTTATTTTATTTTAGACTGTGCTTAACAGCACCTATTCTGACAAATGTACAAGGAAATAGGTCTTTATTTAACTTTGTGATGAAACTAAAATATGGTATGTTCAGGAAAGCCCAAGAACTTTGAACCCCATTAATGTCCTGCCAATGAGTTAGATCATAGTGGGCAGTCACCCATACTATTGTTTAAAATAAAAATGCCCATTTATAGCCAAGTATTTCACAATAATGGTAAACAGCAAAGTAAATCCAGAAAAAAAAGGCCTAAAGTGCATCTAGAAAGTATTCAGATACTGACACTAAAACTAGAATATACCATTTTTGTAAGCATTGAGATCCTTCAATCAGCACTTTCATTAGAGCGCATTTGGAGTAAGTGCATCCTTTTTTGGGGGTATGACACTGCAAGGATGAGACACCTTTGCTTTGCAATTTTTTTCTCATCTTTCTTACTAATTTTCTTAAGTTTTCTCAAGTTATATGGAAATTTGTTCATCAAAAGATGGTTTATGTTTAGGATCTGTCTGGACCACTCAAGGTAATTGTAACAACTCTGCCGGCATCACTGCATTGCCTCCCATCCCCCACCTGCATTACACACCAACTTACTCGCTACTCCGGGGCATGCTGTGAGTTTTGTCTGCTGCCGGCTCCATGCTGTGTCCCTCATGTCTCCTGCTTGCTCTTTGCATTCTTCCTGGCTGTGTGCTTAGGGCTGCCGGCACTTACTGATTCTTGTAGTGTCAGTGTGCTCCTTCCTAAGGTGTCCCCAGCAAATTGCCAAGAGGTCTCAAGTACTTAAGGCATTCCCACCCCTAGGGGAATGCCTGAGCAACTTTCTTCCTCCGACAGTGTCTTGCTGCTGAGGTGCCAGGTCCTGTCCTGCTATTACTCTTGTGTCAGTCACTCAGTAGCCTTCCTTTGCGCTGCAGTGTTATAGTCCCTTACTGCTAAGCTTCTCATAAGGACCTCACAACTGTTGTAGATGTTATCTCTCTCTCTCTCTCTGTCCCCCAGAACGATAGGACAAACCCATATGACTGGTGGCTTGAGGCTGTTTGTAGGGACTCTAGCATGCCCCGGCCTCTGAGGGGTGCCACCGTGCCTCCTGGGTGTAGGGGCAGACAGGTAACCTGCAATTAGCTGTCCTGCCGGTCTCTGAAGTAAAGCATAAAGGTCCTTACTCCCTCGGCATGCCAGCTACCGGATTTCTGCCCCTCAGAAGGAAGCAGCCTGCTCCTGGCTGGTCTCCCTCTGATATCCTCTCCTTTGTTCTGACTTCCTTTACACTTGCAGCAATATGTTCTGCTTTCTATCCGTCTGTTTCATAGGAGCTGCAGCACTTCAGGCCACAGGACTCCTATGCTTCCTCTCCCTCTGTCTTCCTGACAGGAATTGAACCTTTTCCCTCCAGATCAGGATGTTCTTATAGGGGAGTTCACCTTAAACAGGCTTAGAGCTCCCCCTTCTGGTCTGGAGTGTGAACATGTTGCAAGCATTGTGTTACCTGACAAAGAGTTCTCCTTCATTGCCTCCAAACGTAACATCACTCTCCCCTAGAGGAGAATGATATTACTGCAACAACCAGGACCCTGGGGCGCTGCAGATGCAGGCTTTTTCCTGAACCACTGCTTCAAGAAAGTGTTTTCTGAAAATTGGCAGTTTGTTTGGAAGTTGATTTTGAGTCCATCTTCAACTAGGTCCAACTAGCTCATCTTTAACTAAACCCCCCAAAATGAGCCGAAACATATGTTTGTATAAGTTTAATGTGTAGGTGCAGATTCACATTGTGGCCATCTAAAACACAAGACCTAAGATAACAACAAAAATAGCAAATACCCTGTAGTACATAAATAAATAGTAATAGTTCATGTATATAATATAGAGTACTTAGTGGATGCAGTTTTGATCAAAAAGGCATTAACCCCTTCCCGACCCATGACGCCACGTAGGCGTCATGAAAGTCGGTGCCAATCCGACCCATGACGCCTATGTGGCGTCATGGAAAGATCGCGTCCCTGCAGATCGGGTGAAAGGGTTAACTCCCATTTCACCCGATCTGCAGGGACAGGGGGAGTGGTAGTTTAGCCCAGGGGGGGTGGCTTCACCCCCCGTGGCTATGATCGCTCTGATTGGCTGTTGAAAGTGAAACTGCCAATCAGAGCGATTTGTAATATTTCACCTATTATAACTGGTGAAATATTACAATCCAGCCATGGCCGATGCTGCAATATCATCGGCCATGGCTGGAAACACTAATGTGCCCCCACCCCCCCCCACCGATCGCCCCCCCCCCAGCCCTCTGATCTGTCCGGTATACTGCTCCGGCTCCACTCCGTCCTGTGCTCCGCTCCCCCCGTGCTCTTGTCCGCTCCCCCCGTGCTCCAATCACCCTCCTCGTGCTCCAATCACCCCCCTGCACTCCGATCCACCGCCCCCCGTGCTCCGTTCCACCCCCGTGCTCCGTTCCACCCCCCGTACTCCCTTCCACCCCCCGTGCTCCCTTCCACCCGTCCCGCGCTTCGATCCCCCCCCATTAGGGTTAGGGCTAGGGTTAGGGCTAGGATTAGGGTTAGGGTTAGGGGTAGGGTTAGGGTTAGGGCTAGGGCTAGGGTTAGGGCTAGGGTTAGGGCTAGGGTTAGGGCTAGGGTTTCGGTATGTGCACACGTATTCTGGTCCTCTGCGGATTTTTCCGCTGCGGATTTGATAAATCCGCAGTGCTAAACCGCTGCGGATTTATGGCGGATTTGCCGCATTTTTTCTGCGCATTTCACTGCGGGTTTACAACTGCGATTTTCTATTTGAGCAGTTGTAAAACCGCTGCGGAATCCGCACAAAGAAGTGACATGCTGCGGAATATAAACCGCTGCATTTCCGTGCAGTTTTTCCACAGCATGTGTACAGCGATTTTTGTTTCCCATAGATTTACATTGAACTGTAAACTCATGGGAAACTGCTGCGGATACGCAGCGTTTTCCGCAGCGTGTGCACATACCCTTACAATTAGGCTATGTGCACACGGTGCGGATTTGGCTGCGGATCCGCAGCAGTGTTCCATCAGGTTTACAGTACCATGTAAACCTATGGAAAACCAAATCCGTTGTGCCCATGGTGCGGAAAATACCGCGCGGAAACGCTGCGTTGTATTTTCCGCAGCATGTCAATTCTTTGTGCGGATTCCGCAGCGTTTTACACCTGTTCCTCAATAGGAATCCGCAGGTGAAATCCGCACAAAAAACACTGGAAATCCGTGGAAAATCTGCAGGTAAAACGCAGTGCCTTTTACCCGCGGATTTTTCAAAAATGATGCTGAAAAATCTCACACGAATCCGCAATGTGGGCACATAGCCTTAGGGTTAGGGTTGGAATTAGGGTTGTGGTTAGGGGTGTGATTAGGGTTATGGCTACAGTTGGGATTAGAGTTAGGGGTGTGTTGGGGTTAGTGTTGGAGGTAGAATTGAGGGGTTTCCACTGTTTAGGCACATCAGGGGTCTCCAAACGCAACATGGCGCCACCATTGATTCCAGCCAATCTCGTATTCAAAAAGTCAAATGTTGCTCCCTCAATTCTGAGCCCCGACGTTTGCCCAAACAGTGGTTTACCCCCACATATGGGGTACCAGCATACTCAGGATAAACTGCGCAACAATTACTGGGGTCCAATTTCTCCTGTTACCCTTGTGAAAATAAAAAAATGCTTGCTAAAACATCATTTTTGAGGAAAGAAAAATGATTTTTTATTTTCACGGCTCTGCGTTGTAAACGTCTGTGAAGCACTTGGGGGTTCAAAGTGCTCACCACATATCTAGATAAGTTCCTTGGGGGGTCTAGTTTCTAAAATGGGGTCACTTGTGGGGGGTTTCTACTGTTTAGGCACACCAGGGGCTCTGCAAACGCAACGTGACGCCCGCAGACCATTCCATCAAAGTCTGCATTTCAAAAGTCACTACTTCCCTTCTGAGCCCTGACGTGTGCCCAAACAGTGGTTTACCTCCACACATGGGGTATCAGCGTACTCAGGAGAAACTGGACAACAACTTTTGGGGTCCAATTTCTCCTGTAACCCTTGGGAAAATAAAAAATTCTGGGCTAAATAATTATTTTTGAGGAAAGAAAACGTATTTATTATTTTCACGGTTCTGCATTATAAACTTCTATGAAGCACTTGGGGGTTCAAAGTGCTCACCACACATCTAGATAAGTTCCTTTTGGGGTCTAGTTTCCAAAATGGGGTCACTTGTGGGGGGTTTCTACTGTTTAGCCACATCAGGGGCTCTGCAAACGCAACGTGACGCCCGCAGAGCATTCCATCAAAGTCTGCATTTCAAAACGTCACTACTTCAATTCCGAGCCCCGGCATGTGCCCAAACAGTAGTTTACCCCCACATATGGGGTATCACCGTACTCAGGAGAAACTGGACAACAAATATTGGGGTCAAATTTCTCCTGTTACCCTTGGGAAAATTAAAAAATTCTGGGCTAAATAATTATTTTTGAGGAAAGAAAACGTATTTATTATTTTCACGGCTCTACATTATAAACTTCTGTGAAGCACTTAGGGGTTCAAAGTGCTCACCACACATCTAGATTAGTTCCTTTGGGGGTCTAGTTTCCAAAATGGGGTCATTTCTGGGGATCTCCAATGTTTAGGCACACAGGGGTTCTCCAAACGTGACATGGTGTCCGCTAATGATTGGAGCTAATTTTCCATTTAAAAAGCCAAATGGCGTGCCTTCCCTTCCGAGCCCTGCCGTGCGCCCAAACAGTGGTTTACCCCCACATATGGGGTATCAGCGTACTCAGGACAAACTGGACAACAACATTTGGGGTCCAATTTCTCCTATTACCCTTGGCAAAATAGGAAATTCCAGGCTAAAAATCATTTTTGAGGAAAGAAAAATTATTTTTTATTTTCATGGCTCTGCGTTATAAACTTCTATGAAGCACCTGGGGGTTTAAAGTGCTCAATATGCATCTAGATAAGTTCCTTGGGGGGTCTAGTTTCCAAAATGGGGTCACTTGTTGGGGAGCTCCAATGTTTAGGCACACAGGGGCATTCCAAACGCGACATGGTGTCCGCTAACAATTGGAGCTAATTTTCCATTCAAAAAGTCAAATGGCGCGCCTTCCCTTCCGAGCCCTGCCGTGTGCCCAAACAGTGGTTTACCCCCAAATGTGAGGTATCGGCGTACTCGAGAGAAATTGCCCAACAAATTTTATGATCCATTTTATCCTATTGCCCATGTGAAAATGAAAAAATTGAGGCGAAAATAATTTTTTTGTGAAAAAAAGTACTTTTTCATTTTTACAGATCAATTTGTGAAGCACCTGAGGGTTTAAAGTGCTCACTAGGCATCTAGATAAGTTCCTTGGGGGGTCTAGTTTCCAAAATGGGGTCACTTGTGGGGGGTTTCTACTGTTTAGCCACATCAGGGGCTCTGCAAACGCAACGTGACGCCCGCAGAGCATTCCATCAAAGTCTGCATTTCAAAACGTCACTACTTCAATTCCGAGCCCCGGCATGTGCCCAAACAGTAGTTTACCCCCACATATGGGGTATCACCGTACTCAGGAGAAACTGGACAACAAATATTGGGGTCAAATTTCTCCTGTTACCCTTGGGAAAATTAAAAAATTCTGGGCTAAATAATTATTTTTGAGGAAAGAAAACGTATTTATTATTTTCACGGCTCTGCATTATAAACTTCTGTGAAGCACTTAGGGGTTCAAAGTGCTCACCACACATCTAGATAAGTTCCTTTCGGGGTCTAGTTTCCAAAATGGGGTCACTTGTGGGGGGTTTCTACTGTTTAGCCACATCAGGGGCTCTGCAAACGCAACGTGACGCCCACAGAGCATTCCATCAAAGTCTGCATTTCAAAACGTCACTACTTCACTTCCGAGCCCCGGCATGTGCCCAAACAGTGGTTTACCCCCACATATGGGGTATCAGCATACTCAGGAGAAACTGGACAACAACTTTTGAGGTCAAATTTCTCCTGTTACCCTTGGGAAAATAAAAAATTGCAGGCTAAAAGATCATTTTTGAGAAAATATTTTTTTTTTTTTAATTTTCATGGCTCTGCGTTATAAACTTCTGTGAAGCACTTGGGGGTTCAAAGTCCTCACCACACATCTAGATTAGTTCCTTTGGGGGTCTAGTTTCCAAAATGGGGTCATTTCTGGGGATCTCCAATGTTTAGGCACACAGGGGTTCTCCAAACGTGACATGGTGTCCGCTAATGATTGGAGCTAATTTTCCATTTAAAAAGCCAAATGGCGTGCCTTCCCTTCCGAGCCCTGCCGTGCGCCCAAACAGTGGTTTACCCCCACATATGGGGTATCAGCGTACTCAGGACAAACTGGACAACAACATTTGGGGTCCAATTTCTCCTATTACCCTTGGCAAAATAGGAAATTCCAGGCTAAAAATCATTTTTGAGGAAAGAAAAATTATTTTTTATTTTCATGGCTCTGCGTTATAAACTTCTGTGAAGCACCTGGGGGTTTAAAGTGCTCAATATGCATCTAGATAAGTTCCTTGGGGGGTCTAGTTTCCAAAATGGGGTCACTTGTTGGGGAGCTCCAATGTTTAGGCACACAGGGGCTTTCCAAACGCGACATGGTGTCCGCTAACAATTGGAGCTAATTTTCCATTTAAAAAGTCAAATGGCGCGCCTTCCCTTCCGAGCCCTGCCGTGTGCCCAAACAGTGGTTTACCCCCACATGTGAGGTATTGGTGTACTCAGGAGAAATTGCCCAACAAATTTTAGGATCCATTTTATCCTGTTGCCCATGTGAAAATGAAAAAATTGAGGCTAAAAGAATTTTTTTGTGAAAAAAAGTACTCTTTCATTTTTACGGATCAATTTGTGAAGCACATGGGGGTTCAAAGTGCTCACTATGCATCTAGATAAGTTCCTTGGGGCGTCTAGTTTCCAAAATGGGGTCACTTGTGGGGGAGCTCCAATTTTTAGGCACACGGGGGCTCTCCAAACGTGACATGGTGTCCGCTAAAGAGTGGAGCCAATTTTTCATTCAAAAAGTCAAATGATGCTCCTTCAATTCCAAGCCCTGCCGTGCGCCCAAACAGTGGTTTACCCCCACATATGAGGTATCAGCGTACTCACGACAAATTGGACAACAACTTTCGTGGTTCAGTTTCTCCTTTTACCATTGGGAAAATAAAAAAATTGTTGCTAAAAGATAATTTTTGTGACTAAAAAGTTAAATGTTCATTTTTTCCTTCCATGTTGCTTCTGCTGCTGTGAAGCACCTGAAGGGTTAATAAACTTCTTGAATGTGGTTTTGAGTAGTGGTCACCAAACCAGGGATTCAAGCTTCAGGAGGCTAATTTGCATATTCCAGGTGCCTTCTGGGAGAAGCGAAGTCTCCCTAAGCTAGAAGATCGTTGGGTACAGCCGGGACCAGCTGCTTCGAAAGCATCACCAAACCAGGGATTCAAGCTTCAGGAGGCTAATTTGCATATTCCAGGTGCCTTCTGGGAGAAGCGAAGTCTCCCTAAGCTAGAAGATCGTTGGGTACAGCCGGGACCAGCTGCTTCGAAAGCATCACCAAACCAGGGATTCAAGCTTCAGGAGGCTAATTTGCATATTCCAGGTGCCTTCTGGGAGAAGCGAAGTCTCCCTAAGCTAGAAGATCGTTGGGTACAGCCGGGACCAGCTGCTTCGAAAGCATCACCAAACCAGGGATTCAAGCTTCAGGAGGCTAATTTGCATATTCCAGGTGCCTTCTGGGAGAAGCGAAGTCTCCCTAAGCTAGAAGATCGTTGGGTACAGCCGGGACCAGCTGCTTCGAAAGCATCACCAAACCAGGGATTCAAGCTTCAGGAGGCTAATTTGCATATTCCAGGTGCCTTCTGGGAGAAGCGAAGTCTCCCTAAGCTAGAAGATCGTTGGGTACAGCCGGGACCAGCTGCTTCGAAAGCATCACCAAACCAGGGATTCAAGCTTCAGGAGGCTAATTTGCATATTCCAGGTGCCTTCTGGGAGAAGCGAAGTCTCCCTAAGCTAGAAGATCGTTGGGTACAGCCGGGACCAGCTGCTTCGAAAGCATCACCAAACCAGGGATTCAAGCTTCAGGAGGCTAATTTGCATATTCCAGGTGCCTTCTGGGAGAAGCGAAGTCTCCCTAAGCTAGAAGATCGTTGGGTACAGCCGGGACCAGCTGCTTCGAAAGCATCACCAAACCGCGCGCCTTACGGCGCGCAAATTTTTGCCTGTAGGTCATTATTGCAAGAGAGCTTGGCTGAGTAGATTACACAAGAAGGAAAACACACAGCAAGTCAGCAGGATCTAGGAGCAACATGGCAGATGTGACAACCTACATGGTGAGCTGCAGCATGTGCTACATGTTCACAGATCGACCAGAAGAAGAATCCAATTTCACCTGTCAGAAGTGTAGACTAGTGGCCCTTTTAGAAGAAAAGGTGCGGGGTCTGGAAGAAAGAATAGCAACTTTGAAACTCATCAAAGAGAATGAAGACTTTCTAGACAGAACAGAAGCATCTCTACTGGTCACAGAAGGTGCAAAAAGTGTCAGAGAACCTCCAAAAGCAGATGAGTGGAAGCATGTGACCAAAAGAAGCAAGAAGACCATGGAGAAATCACCAACCACACAACTGAAGAACCGATATCAAATCTTTGTAGAGGATGAAGATGGCACACCTAAGAATGAAGCAATACCAGCAAGCAAAAAAGAAAAGGGCACACAGCAACAAGTGACAGCAAAAAGTACAGCCAAGAAGCAACGAAGAGTGGTGGTGGTGGGAGACTCACTACTGAGAGGCACCGAAGCAGCCATCTGCAGACCGGACATAACTGCAAGAGAAGTATGCTGCCTTCCAGGTGCGATGATCAAGGATGTGACCGATAGGATACCAAAGCTCTTCAGCTCCAAGGACGTCCACCCATTTCTTCTGATACATGTTGGCACCAATGACACGGCAAGGAAGGACCTACCGACAATCTGCAAGGACTTTGAAGAGTTGGGGAAGAAAGTAAAGGAACTGGATGCACAGGTAGTTTTTTCTTCTATCCTTCCAGTAGACGGGCATGGCACCAGGAGATGGAACAGGATCCTTGATGCAAACAACTGGCTAAGACGATGGTGCAGACAACAAGGATTTGGATTCCTGGACCACGGTGTGAATTACTGGTATGATGGACTCCTCGCCAGAGACGGACTACACCTCAACAAACCTGGGAAACACACATTCGCCAGAAGACTCGCTACACTCATCAGGAGGGCGTTAAACTAGAAGAAGAGGGGACGGGAAGAAAAACATTAGACTCGAACAAAGACGACCCAGGAAAACATACTCAGAAGGGAGGTAAGAACATTTCTAAAACAATCCACAGTGAGGAGATTGGAACAAAACAAAATCCTCTAAACTGCATGCTCGCAAACGCCAGAAGCCTGACAAACAAGATGGAAGAACTAGAAGCAGAAATATCTACAGGTAACTTTGACATAGTGGGAATAACCGAGACATGGTTAGATGAAAGCTATGACTGGGCAGTTAACTTACAGGGTTACAGTCTGTTTAGAAAGGATCGTAAAAATCGGAGAGGAGGAGGGGTTTGTCTCTATGTAAAGTCTTGTCTAAAGTCCACTTTAAGGGAGGATATTAGCGAAGGGAATGAGGATGTCGAGTCCATATGGGTTGAAATTCATGGAGGGAAAAATGGTAACAAAATTCTCATTGGGGTCTGTTACAAACCCCCAAATATAACAGAAAGCATGGAAAGTCTACTTCTAAAGCAGATAGATGAAGCTGCAACCCATAATGAGGTCCTGGTTATGGGGGACTTTAACTACCCGGATATTAACTGGGAAACAGAAACCTGTGAAACCCATAAAGGCAACAGGTTTCTGCTAATAACCAAGAAAAATTATCTTTCACAATTGGTGCAGAATCCAACCAGAGGAGCAGCACTTTTAGACCTAATACTATCTAATAGACCTGACAGAATAACAAATCTGCAGGTGGTTGGGCATTTAGGAAATAGCGACCACAATATTGTGCAGTTTCACCTGTCTTTCACTAGGGGGACTTGTCAGGGAGTCACAAAAACATTGAACTTTAGGAAGGCAAAGTTTGAACAGCTTAGAGATGCCCTTAATCTGGTAGACTGGGACAATATCCTCAGAAATGAGAATACAGATAATAAATGGGAAATGTTTAAGAACATCCTAAATAGGCAGTGTAAGCGGTTTATACCTTGTGGGAATAAAAGGACTAGAAATAGGAAAAACCCAATGTGGCTAAACAAAGAAGTAAGACAGGCAATTAACAGTAAAAAGAAAGCATTTGCACTACTAAAGCAGGATGGCACCATTGAAGCTCTAAAAAACTATAGGGAGAAAAATACTTTATCTAAAAAACTAATTAAAGCTGCCAAAAAGGAAACAGAGAAGCACATTGCTAAGGAGAGTAAAACTAATCCCAAACTGTTCTTCAACTATATCAATAGTAAAAGAATAAAAACTGAAAATGTAGGCCCCTTAAAAAATAGTGAGGAAAGAATGGTTGTAGATGACGAGGAAAAAGCTAACATATTAAACACCTTCTTCTCCACGGTATTCACGGTGGAAAATGAAATGCTAGGTGAAATCCCAAGAAACAATGAAAACCCTATATTAAGGGTCACCAATCTAACCCAAGAAGAGGTGCGAAACCGGCTAAATAAGATTAAAATAGATAAATCTCCGGGTCCGGATGGCATACACCCACGAGTACTAAGAGAACTAAGTAATGTAATAGATAAACCATTATTTCTTATTTTTAGTGACTCTATAGCGACAGGGTCTGTTCCGCAGGACTGGCGCATAGCAAATGTGGTGCCAATATTCAAAAAGGGCTCTAAAAGTGAACCTGGAAATTATAGGCCAGTAAGTCTAACCTCTATTGTTGGTAAAATATTTGAAGGGTTTCTGAGGGATGTTATTCTGGATTATCTCAATGAGAATAACTGTTTAACTCCATATCAGCATGGGTTTATGAGAAATCGCTCCTGTCAAACCAATCTAATCAGTTTTTATGAAGAGGTAAGCTATAGACTGGACCACGGTGAGTCATTGGACGTGGTATATCTCGATTTTTCCAAAGCGTTTGATACCGTGCCGCACAAGAGGTTGGTACACAAAATGAGAATGCTTGGTCTGGGGGAAAATGTGTGTAAATGGGTTAGTAACTGGCTTAGTGATAGAAAGCAGAGGGTGGTTATAAATGGTATAGTCTCTAACTGGGTCGCTGTGACCAGTGGGGTACCGCAGGGGTCAGTATTGGGACCTGTTCTCTTCAACATATTCATTAATGATCTGGTAGAAGGTTTACACAGTAAAATATCGATATTTGCAGATGATACAAAACTATGTAAAGCAGTTAATACAAGAGAAGATAGTATTCTGCTACAGATGGATCTGGATAAGTTGGAAACTTGGGCTGAAAGGTGGCAGATGAGGTTTAACAATGATAAATGTAAGGTTATACACATGGGAAGAAGGAATCAATATCACCATTACACACTGAATGGGAAACCACTGGGTAAATCTGACAGGGAGAAGGACTTGGGGATCCTAGTTAATGATAAACTTACCTGGAGCAGCCAGTGCCAGGCAGCAGCTGCCAAGGCAAACAGGATCATGGGGTGCATTAAAAGAGGTCTGGATACACATGATGAGAGCATTATACTGCCTCTGTACAAATCCCTAGTTAGACCGCACATGGAGTACTGTGTCCAGTTTTGGGCACCGGTGCTCAGGAAGGATATAATGGAACTAGAGAGAGTTCAAAGGAGGGCAACAAAATTAATAAAGGGGATGGGAGAACTACAATACCCAGATAGATTAGCGAAATTAGGATTATTTAGTCTAGAAAAAAGACGACTGAGGGGCGATCTAATAACCATGTATAAGTATATAAGGGGACACTACAAATATCTCGCTGAGGATCTGTTTATACCAAGGAAGGTGACGGGCACAAGGGGGCATTCTTTGCGTCTGGAGGAGAGAAGGTTTTTCCACCAACATAGAAGAGGATTCTTTACTGTTAGGGCAGTGAGAATCTGGAATTGCTTGCCTGAGGAGGTGGTGATGGCGAACTCAGTCGAGGGGTTCAAGAGAGGCCTGGATGTCTTCCTGGAGCAGAACAATATTGTATCATACAATTATTAGGTTCTGTAGAAGGACGTAGATCTGGGTATTTATTATGATGGAATATAGGCTGAACTGGATGGACAAATGTCTTTTTTCGGCCTTACTAACTATGTTACTATGTTACTATGTTACCTTGAGGGGTGCAGCTTTTAGAATGGTGTCACTTTTGGGTATTTTCAGCCATATAGACCCCTCAAACTGACTTCAAATGTGAGGTGGTCCCTAAAAAAATGGTTTTGTAAATTTCGTTGTAAAAATGACAAATCGCTGGTCAAATTTTAACCCTTATAACTTCCTAGCAAAAAAAAATTTTGTTTCCAAAATTGTGCTGATGTAAAGTATACATGTGGGAAATGTTATTTATTAACTATTTTGTGTCACATAACTCTCTGGTTTAACAGAATAAAAATTCAAAATGTGAAAATTGCGCAATTTTCAAAATTTTCGCCAAATTTCCGTTTTTATCACAAATAAACGCAGAATTTATTGACCTAAATTTACCACTAACATGAAGCCCAATATGTCACGAGAAAACAATCTCAGAACCGCTAGGATCCGTTGAAGCGTTCCTGAGTTATTACCTCATAAAGGGACACTGGTCAGAATTGCAAAAAACGGCAAGGTCTTTAAGGTCAAAATAGGCTGGGTCATGAAGGGGTTAAAGCTGTCAAAAAGGAGGAGCCATACCCATTTATGTACAAAGTACAAAAAACTAAAGCAAAACCAAACAAATAATCCAAAATATAAGTTGATATAAGTGACCATCTTTAATAATACCAGCCCATAACAGTACCCCACCTCCATCTACCTGGCATCTAAATCAAAGTGGAGGTTGTGCCGATACTAATCCAGCTAGAGACCCATATTTTGTCCATCAAGAGTCACTCTCATCTCATCAGTCCATAAAACTTTAAAAAAATCTATTTTCAGATATATCTTGGCCCAATTTTAACGTTGCACTTCATTGGTGTTCGGGTGTCATCCTCCCTCATCTTGGCCATGTCTCTGAGCACTGAACACCTTGTACTTCTGTGTCTTGCTCAGTGGCGGTCGAATGTCAGCCTCCTCACCTCAGCCATGTCTCTGAACACTGAACACCTTGTACTTCTGTGTCTTGCTCAGTGGTGCTCGGGTGTTCTCACCTCGGCCATGTCTGAACACTGAACACCTTGTACTTCTGTGTCTTGCTCAGTGGTGTTCGGGTGTCATCCTCCCTCATCTTGGCCATGTCTCTGAACACTGAACACCTTGTACTTCTGTGTCTTGCTCAGTGGTGTTCGGGTGTCATCCTCCCTCATCTTGGCCATGTCTCTGAGCACTGAACACCTTGTACTTCTATGTCCTGCTCAGCGGTGGTCGGGTGTCAGCCTCCTCACCTCGGCCATGTGTCTGAGCACCAAAGTCCTTGTGATTCTGGGCCTCCAGGGAGGCTACAGTCCTGGAACATGACAGCACTGGAGGATAATGGCTTCACGTTTGATTCTTCTCAAATCTTTGGCAGTCAATATGTGTCTTTTTTTCTTCCCCCTTTTTTCGACCCTGTTGACTGCAGCAAACATTTTCATGGTCCTGTGATCACCTCAATATCTTAGCAATTTCGAGAGTGTAAGACTTGTAACAATTTTTTTACTTTTGAAAGTCAGGTACATCTCTTCTTTTGCAGATTTTGCCTAAAGAAAATGAGCTGCCTAATAATTCTGCCTACCTTGATAAACGGTGTTGTATCCTTAGGCCGCACCCTCCTCATTACAGAAATACACATCACCTGATCTGCTTCATCCAATAAGCATTCAGGTTTATACAGCGCCAGAGTTGGCCTAAAATGGTGATTTGGTGAACATACTCACTTGCCTAGTAATTCTCCACACAGTGTATCCATTCACATTACACACACTTAGTTACACACATTACACACACATAGTTACACACATTACACACACATAGTTACACACATTACACACACATAGTTACACACATTACACACACATACCTTTCCTGTGGAGTTGTCATATCTCAGCAGTAAGTTGTGAGGACAGAGCTCTTTAGAAGTTTTTTGATGTTGTAGCCTAAAACAGACATTGACCGCCTGCATCAATCTTCACATCTCGACCTCCAATATCAACATCCCTTTCTTAACTAGTTTTGTAAATTCGGTATTAACTGTGGGACCTTCCATAGACATGTGCGTGCATCTCTGCATCCTTTGATTAAATGGAGCACATGTCGCACATATGTACTGCTGCTCCACTCATGGTCTATTGAAATGATGGAGATAGCCGTTCATCCTCTTCTTCTCCACCTTCTACTGCATTATTTGTGAAAGGAAGTCATATATAGTGTATAGCCGTATACAGCCATATGATCTAATTGTGAGGAGAAGTGTAACACCTCAGGTAACCGGTTGTTACAGTGATGTTGCCTTCCTTTCGGGGAGGGCAATATCATGCTTGGAGGCAAGGAGGATTCTCTTTACCAGGTAAACACCCACATTCAACAGATTCCGAAGCCAGGCAAGAAGGGAGAGCTCAGGACCCGGATTCAGGGGAGCTTCCCCAGCTTCAAGTGTTCTGGTCTGGAGGAGGAGTTAGTTAGTTGGTCCAGGGAGACCACAGAAGATGGAAGTCTGGAAGAGAGAGCAGACAGCGGAGCTGTAAGCCAGGACTGAGCTGCAGCTCCAGGAAGGAAGTGGACCAGAGGGGTTGAATGCAGTGAAGCTACTGAGGAAAGGAGCACAGTGGAGAAGGAAAGGGGCTCAGAAGGGAACTGTGACCGGGCACCCTCAGAGCCAAAGCGCATGAATCGGGCAATGGGAGCCTGAGGCTGTGTTGTACTCCAGGACACATAGCAGAACCGGAGGGCATAGGACTGTATGTTATTTGCCCACACCACGTCTGAAGGTGAAGTCGCACCTGAAGAGCCCGGGTCATGACAGAGACCCTATAAAACGGCTTAAGCTGCCCACCATACAGGTGCCTGTCTCAGGACAGGAGGGAGAGGACTTTGCCAGCGAGCTACAGGCAGCAAGGAACTAGCATACTAGCGCGAGCAGGAAGGCTTACGGACCTCACCTGGGAGAGGGATCCACTATTGCCTCCAGGCCGGCCGGACCATTCCACCACCACCTTTCCCCTTTTAATTGAGCACCCAAGGCCACGGACCAGGTCACAGCCACCGTGACATCCCCTTTAAGCGTGACCAGACCCGTTGCCGAGAACCCCACGGCCCTGGTGGGCAACTCAGAAGCTTCATGGAGTTTGGGGGCTGAGGAGAATACGTGCATTACAGAAGTTTATTAGATTTCTATGGCTACACATTAGACTTTGCTTTTTCTTTTAGTATTTTTTTTTTTACAATGTTACGCCTCCGCCAATTTACTTGTAATTATTAATAAGAGAAACACTTTTATCAACAAGCCATTAGCACAGAGCTGTCCATGTGACAAAAGCCGTGATTCAATTTATTTCATGGAACGTCATCAGTTCTCTTTCCAAATAATACCATCATGTTGGCAAAATGAAAAACCAGACCGTAAATTCTTGACATTCGAAACAAATAAGTTTTAAAACGGCACTCCAATAAATAAACATTAGATTCCCTACCAAACTTGTCCCCTGTGTCCCATAAAAGTTTGCAATTAATGCAAAACCTGACAATGTTTTCTCTTTTTTTGTGTTATAGTTTACTCCTCGATATTGTCTTCCTTAAATTATTATTAGTGTTCTGTAATTTTAAGAGTCATCATTCAAAAGATTTTCAAATTTGAAAAAGGACCTTCTATGATTTAGTAAATTGATTTGCTCGTTTTAAACATAAAATGAGTGGGAATGAGTGAATGTAATAAATTATGATTTTGGTACAAAAAATGTAAAATCACTTGCTGTCAAGCAAAAATAGTAATCCACCACTTTCTTTGACCATGGTGGCTTTCCTTATAATAATAATAATAATAATTTTTATTTATATAGCGCCAACATATTCCGCAGCGCTTTACAAATTATAGAGGGGACTTGTACAGACAATAGACATTACAGCATAACAGAAATACAGTTCAAAACAGATACCAGGAGGAATGAGGGCCCTGCTCGCAAGCTTACAAACTATGAGGAAAAGGGGAGACACGAGAGGTGGATGGTAACAATTGCTTTAGTTATTCGGACCGGCCATAAGCTGCATGAACCAGTTAATTGCCTAAGTATGTAGCAGTACAGACACAGAGGGCTATTAACTGCATAAAGTGAATGAGAACATGATGCGAGGATCCTGATTGCCTATTTTAAAAAAATAAATAAATAAAAACAATAGGTTTTTTTTTCCTAAATAGGCCACACAGGGATCGTTAGGTTAATACATTGAGGCGGTAGGCCAGTCTGAACAAATGAGTTTAGTCACCTGAGCTCACCAAAGAGACTGTAGCATCTATGCCTATATCACTAATAAATTCAGTCAAGGAAAACATTGTATTTGTTCCTCTGTCTTTAACAGAGACAAGAAGACAGTTGTATCTGAACATATCTCATTGACCGAGACAAGGAGACAGTTGTATCTGGACCTACATCATTAACAGGTTCAGATACAACTGTCTTCTTGTCTCTATCTCATTAACAGAGACAAGAAGACAGTTGTATCTGGACCTGCAACATTAACAGAGACAAGGAGACAGTTGTATCTGGATCTATTCTACATCATTAACAGAGACAAGGAGACTTCATAAGAAGAGAAAAATTTGAAGGCACTCACCAGTCTTCCAAAAGCATTCCTTTATTAACACCAGATAAAATTCATGGCTGGGGGAGTGAGAGCAGAAGCTCGTGTGAGCAGAGGGGGACGACGGCCGTTTCGCGCTGTGCCTGCGCTTCTACGGGTCGATCTGCGCTCAGGTTAGACAGCGGAAATAGTGTACCGACCTAGACACCTCCCACCACCAAAACCCTCCCACAGATCATGAAATACACAAGTTAAAAAGCACATTTAAAAACATCAAATACTGCTTCTAAAGTTCTAACATCGATCTATTAACTGTGATCACAATAATACCACAAATCAACCAATAATATAAATACAGGTCCATCATCCACCTGACTCTGGCGTGTTACATTTACCTCTATAAGAAAATGGACATGTCCACACGATCATTAAAGCCGAGCGGGCCCTGCGCATTACTGCGCATGATCCACCTGGCCTCACGTCTCAGAAGCAAGTTGTTCCAATCTCCTCCTTGAGCAGGTAGAGTAACCCTTTCTATTCCAGCAAAGGTGAGGCATTGTGCATTACTATTATGTTTCTCTTTCACATGCGCAATCAGGCGTGGGACTCCTTTACCTGTAACTACTGACCGGCAATGTTCGCGGAAACGTATGAATAGAGGTCGAATAGTCTTCCCAATATAATACAATCTACATGGGCAGAATATAACATACACTACATGGTCAGATCTACAAGTGATAAAATCATTAACCATGTGTTCTACCGCTCCCATGTGTAAAACGCGATCGGTCATATGCTGGTGACAATATGAACAGTGTCCGCATGTGAAATTGCCTCTGGGGGTGACTGAGCTAAGCCAGTTACTACCATGGCTAATAATCCGATTTCTCACTATTTTGTCCCTCAGTCTCACACTTCTTTTATTGGCTATTAGCGGACCTCTCGCTACTATTTCTGACAACTCTTTGTCGCGTTCTAACAAATGCCAGTTCTTCTTTATGGCTAATCTTATTTGTTGGTCCATATTACTGTATTTGAAACAAAAAGTGAATCGTTTCTCTACCTGTTGTTTTCGACTAATTAACCGCTTATTCGTTACTCTATTCTTCCTCTCATTGTTCACTCTGTCCAAGGTCGTGGTTAATAGATCTTTAGGGTATCCTCTCTGTTCTAATCTGACCTTCATCTCTTCCGATTGACGCAGGAAACCTTACATAGTTACATAGTTACATAGTTATTAAGGTTGAAGGAAGACTATATGTCCATCTAGTTCAACCCATAGCCTAACCTAACATGCCCTAACATGTTGATCCAGAGGAAGGCAAAAAAAACCCATGTGGCAAAGAGTAAGCTCCACATTGGGGAAAAAAAATTCCTTCCCGACTCCACATACGGCAATCAGACTAGTTCCCTGGATCAACGCCCTATCAAGGAATCTAGTGTATATACCCTGTAACATTATACTTTTCCAGAAAGGTATCCAGTCCCCTCTTAAATTTAAGTAATGAATCACCCATTACAACATCATACGGCAGAGAGTTCCATAGTCTCACTGCTCTTATAGTGTTAAGCTCTGTGTTATTCATCCTACTCGGCTTTAATGATCGTGTGGACATGTCCATTTTCCTATAGAGGTAAATGTAACACGCCAGAGTCAGGTGGATGATGGACCTGTATTTATATTATTGGTTGATTTGTGGTATTATTGTGATCACAGTTAATAGATCGATGTTAGAACTTTAGAAGCAGTATTTGATGTTTTTAAATGTGCTTTTTAACTTGTGTATTTCATGATCTGTGGGAGGGTTTTGGTGGTGGGAGGTGTCTAGGTCGGTACACTATTTCCGCTGTCTAACCTGAGCGCAGATCGACCCGTAGAAGCGCAGGCACAGCGCGAAACGGCCGTCGTCCCCCTCTGCTCACACGAGCTTCGGCTCTCACTCCCCCGGCCATGAATTTTATCTGGTGTTAATAAAGTAATGCTTTTGGAAGACTGGTGAGTGCCTTCAAATTTTTCTCTTCTTATGAAGTTGTTGTCTATGGACTGTTTTTCTTGAAGAGCACCCGGAGTCCCATATGATTACGGATTATTGGAGAGTAACATCTAGTAATATATTTCTCTGTTTCCACCTGAAGTTGGTCCAGAGAGACCCGAGTAGTGGGGACAGTGCCGCTCACTTATTTCTTTTTTTTCAGAGACAAGGAGACAACTATATCTCGACCTACATATATATCAGAGACCAGGAGACAATTGTATATGGAGCTACAGCATTAATAGAGACAAGAAAAAAGTTGTGTCTGGACCCACATAATTAACAGAGACAAACAGACAATTGTATCTGGACTTATATCATTAATAGAGACAAGTAGAATGAAGTATCTGTGCCTACAGTGGAAGTAAAAGTCTACACACTCTTGTTAAAATTCCAGGTTTTTGGTCATATAAAAAAATCACCCCAAGAAGAATCATTTCCAAAACCTTTTCCCCAAAATCGGTACAAATCCGTTGATACTAGTATCTGTACCTTCATGGTTAACAGGTAGATACAAGGAAACTTATCTGTGCCTACACAGTTTACAGGTTTAGACAAGAAAAACATTTAATTTGTGCCTACATGACTTAAGGTACCGTCACAGTCAGCAACTTTGCAACGAGAACGACAACTATCCGTGACGTTGCAGCGTCCTGGATAGCGATATCGTTGTGTTTGACACGCAGCAGCGATCAGGATCCCGCTGTGCCATCGCTGGTCGGAGCTAGAAGTCCAGAACTTTATTTAGTTGTCAGGTCGGTGTGTATCGTCATGATTGACATCAAAAGCAACAATGCCAGCAACGTTTTACATGGAGCTAACAACCAGCGAGAACGATAAGTGAGTCGCCGTTACGTCACTGGATCGCTCCTGCATCGTTCTGGAGTTGCTGTGTTTGACATCTCTACAGCGATCGGCTCGTTGTCTATATCGCTGCAGCGTCGCTGAGTGTGACGGTACCTTAACATATGGAGACAAGGAGACAGTGGTATCTATACTACCAACTTGAACAGGTGAAGACAAGGAGACAGTAGTATCTGTACTACTATCATTAACATACAGAGACATGGAGACAGTAGTATCTGTACTACTGTAAGCAGGTTGCGGGATGCAGTGACAAACGGGAGCCAGAGCAAGGGTTAGCAAATTTAATAAACAATAAAGGTACTCTGTTATGACCTGATAGTTACTGATAATAAGGACGAGCTCTGGGACATGGGAACTCTGCTGACCGCAATCCCTAATCCTATCACGCACACTAGAAATAGCCGTGGATTGCTCCTAACGCTCCCTATGCAACTCGGCACAGCCTAAGGAACTAGCTAGCCCTGAAGATAGAAAAATAAAGCCTACCTTGCCTCAGAGAAATTCCCCAAAGGAAAAGGCAGCCCCCCACATATAATGACTGTGAGTAAAGATGAAAATACAAACACAGAGATGAAATAGATTTAGCAAAGTGAGGCCCGACTAACTGAACAGACTGAGGATAGGAAAGGTTGCTTTGCAGTCAGCACAAAAACCTACAAAAAGACCACGCAGAGGGCACAAAAAGACCCTCCGCACCGACTCACGGTGCGGAGGCGCTCCCTCTGCGTCCCAGAGCTTCCAGCAAGCAAGACAACAATAAAAATAGCAAGCTGGACAGAAAAATAGCAAACCAAAGAAAAACAAGCAGGAACTTAACTTCTGCTGGGAAGACAGGTCACAAGAACGATCCAGGAGTGAACTAGACCAATACTGGAACATTGACAGGTGGCATGGAGCAAAGATCCAAGTGGAGCTAAATAGAGCAGCCAGCTAACGAATTAACCTCGTCACCTGTGGAAGGAAACTCAGAAACACCCACCAGAGGAAGTCCATGGACAGAACCAGCCGAAGTACCATTCATGACCACAGGAGGGAGCCCGACAACAGAATTCACAACAGTACCCCCCCCCCTTGAGGAGGGGTCACCGAACCCTCACCAGAGCCCCCAGGCCGACCAGGATGGGCCAAATGAAAGGCACGAAACAGATCGGCAGCATGAACATCAAAGGCAAAAACCCAGGAATTATCTTCCTGACCATAACCCTTCCACTTGACCATGTACTGGAGTTTCCGTCTCGAAATATGAGAATCCAAAATCTTCTCCACCACATACTCCAACTCCCCCTCAACCAACACCGGGGCAGGAGGATCAACGGATGGAACCACAGGCGCCACGTGTCTCCGCAACAACGACCTATGGAACACATTATGGATGGCAAAAGAAGCAGGAAGGGCCAAACGAAATGACACAGGATTGATAACCTCAGAAATCTTATACGGACCAATGAAACAAGGCTTAAACTTAGGAGAGGAAACCTTCATAGGAACATAACGAGACGACAACCAAACCAAATCCCCAACACGAAGTCGGGGACCCACACAGAGTCGGCGGTTAGCGAAACGTTGAGCCTTCTCCTGGGACAATGTCAAATTGTCCACCACATGAGTCCAAATCTGCTGCAACCTATCCACCACAGTATCTACACCAGGACAGTCCGAAGACTCAACCTGCCCTGAAGAGAAACGAGGATGGAAACCAGAATTGCAGAAAAACGGCGAAACCAAAGTAGCCAAGCTGGCCCGATTATTAAGGGCGAACTCAGCCAACGGCAAAAAGGACACCCAATCATCCTGATCAGCAGAAACAAAGCATCTCAGATATGTTTCCAAAGTCTGATTAGTTCGTTCGGTTTGGCCATTTGTCTGAGGATGGAAAGCCGAGGAAAAAGACAAATCAATGCCCATCCTAGCACAAAAGGATCGCCAAAACCTCGAAACAAACTGGGAACCTCTGTCAGAAACGATGTTCTCCGGGATACCATGTAAACGAACCACATGCTGGAAAAATAATGGCACCAAATCAGAGGAGGAAGGCAATTTAGACAAAGGTACCAAATGGACCATCTTAGAAAAGCGATCACAAACCACCCAAATGACCGACATCTTTTGAGAGACGGGGAGATCCGAAATAAAATCCATAGAAATATGCGTCCAGGGCCTCTTCGGGACTGGCAAGGGCAAAAGCAACCCACTGGCACGAGAACAGCAGAGCTTAGCCCGAGCACAAGTCCTACAGGACTGCACAAAAGAATGCACATCCCGTGACAAAGACGGCCACCAAAAGGATCTAGCCACCAAATCTCTGGTACCAAAGATTCCAGGATGCCCAGCCAACACTGAACAATGAATCTCAGAGATAACTCTACTCGTCCATCTATCAGGGACAAACAGTTTCTCCGCTGGGCAACGGTCAGGTCTATCAGCCTGAAATTTTTGCAGCACCCGCCGCAAATCAGGGGAGATGGCAGACAAAATTACCCCCTCTTTGAGAATACCCGCCGGCTCAGGAACACCCGGAGAGTCAGGCACAAAACTCCTTGACAGGGCATCAGCCTTCACATTCTTAGAGCCCGAAAGGTATGAAACCACAAAATCAAAACGGGAGAAAAATAACGACCATCGATTCAACCGTTTGGCAGACTCAAGATAAGTCAAATTCTTGTGATCTGTCAAGACCACCACGCGATGCTTGGCGCCTTCAAGCCAATGACGCCACTCCTCGAATGCCCACTTCATGGCCAACAACTCTCGATTACCAACATCATAATTACGCTCAGCAGGCGAAAACTTTCTAGAAAACAAAGCACATGGCTTCACCACCGAGCGATCAGAACTTCTTTGCGACAAAACAGCCTCTGCTCCAATCTCAAAAGCATCAACCTCAACCTGAAATGGGAGCGAAACATCTGGCTGGCACAACACAGGGGCAGAAGAAAAACGACGCTTCAACTCCTGAAAAGCCTCTACAGCTGCAGAAGACCAATTGACCACATCAGCACCCTTCTTGGTCAAATCAGTCAACGGTTTAGCAACACTAGAAAAAATAGCGATGAAGCGCCGATAAAAATTAGCAAAGCCCAGGAACTTTTGCAGGCTCTTTACAGATGTCGGCTGAGTCCAATCGTAAATGGCCTGGACTTTAACAGGGTCCATCTCGATAGTAGAAGGGGAAAAAATGAACCCCAAAAATGAAACCTTCTGAACTCCAAAGAGACACTTTGACCCCTTCACAAACAAGGAATTCGCACGAAGGACCTGGAACACCATTCTGACCTGCTTCACATGAGACTCCCAATCATCCGAAAAGACCAAAATATCATCCAAATACACAATCAGGAATTTATCCAGGTACTCTCTGACTGAAATACTGATGGAGCATTGGAAAGCCCGAATGGCATAACCAGGTACTCAAAATGGCCCTCGGGCGTATTAAATGCTGTTTTCCATTCATCGCCTTGCTTAATACGCACAAGATTATACGCCCCTCGAAGATCTATCTTGGTGAACCAACTAGCCCCTTTAATATGAGCAAACAAATCAGACAGCAATGGCAAAGGATACTGAAATTTGACTGTAATTTTATTAAGAAGGCGGTAATCAATACAAGGTCTCAAAGAACCATCCTTCTTGGCCACAAAAAAGAACCCTGCTCCTAACTGTGATGACGACGGGCGAATATGGCCTTTCTCCAAGGATTCCTTTATATAACTCCGCATAGCGGCGTGTTCTGGCACAGATAAATTGAACAATCGGCCCTTAGGAAACTTACTACCAGGAATCAAATTAATTGCACAGGCGCAATCCCTATGAGGAGGTAGGGCACTGGCTTTGGGCTCATCAAATACATCCCGGTAATCCGACAAAAACTCTGGAACTTCAGAAGGAGTGGAAGACGAAATAGACAAAAATGGAACATCACCATGTACCCCCTGGCAACCCCAGCTGGACACAGACATAGATTTCCAGTCCAATACTGGATTATGAACCTGTAGCCATGGCAACCCCAAAACGACCACATCATGCAGATTATGCAACACCAGAAAGCGGATATCCTCCTGATGTGCAGGAGCCATGCACATGGTCAATTGGGTCCAGTACTGAGGCTTATTCTTGGCCAAAGGCGTAGCATCAATTCCTCTCAATGGAATAGGATACTGCAAGGGCTCCAAGAAAAAACCACAGCGCCTAGCATACTCCAAGTCCATCAAATTCAGGGCAGCGCCTGAATCCACAAATGCCATAACAGAATAGGATGACAAAGAGCAAATCAGAGTAACGGACAATAGAAATTTAGACTGTACCGTACCAATGGTGGCAGACCTAGCGAACCGCTTAGTGCGCTTAGGACAATCGGAGATAGCATGAGTGGAATCACCACAGTAAAAACATAGCCCATTCCGACGTCTGTGTTCTTGCCGTTCAGCCCTGGTCAAAGTCCTATCACATTGCATAGGCTCAGGCCCATGCTCAGATAGTACCGCCAAATGGTGCACAGCTTTACGCTCACGCAAGCGTCGATCGATCTGAATGGCCAAAGACATAGACTCATTCAGACCAGCAGGCATGGGAAATCCAACCATGACATCCTTAAGGGCTTCAAAGAGACCCTTTCTGAAGATTGCTGCCAGGGCACATTCATTGCACTGAGTGAGCACAGACCACTTTCTAAACTTCTGACAATATATCTCCGCTTCATCCTGACCCTGACACAGAGCCAGCAAGATTTTCTCTGCCTGATCCACTGAATTAGGTTCGTCATAAAGCAATCCAAGCGCCAGGAAAAACGCATCAACATCACGCAATGCCGGATCTCCTGGCGCAAGGGAAAATGCCCAGTCTTGAGGGTCACCACGTAACAGAGAAATAGTGATCTTTACTTGTTGAACAGGGTCACCTGAGGAGCGAGGTTTCAAGGCAAGAAACAATTTACAATTATTTTTGAAATTCAAGAACTTAGATCTATCACCAAAAAACAAATCAGGAATTGGAATCCTAGGCTCTGACATCGGATTCTGAACCACAAAATCTTGAATGTTTTGTACCCTTGTAGTGAGATTATCCATCCAAGAGGACAGACCTTGAATGTCCATGTTTACACCTGTGTCCTGAACCACCCAGAGGTAAAGGGGAAAAGAGAGACAAAACACACTGCAAAGAAAAAAAAATGGTCTCAGAACTTCTCTTATCCCTCTATTGAGATGCATTAGTACTTTGGGCCACCTGTACTGTTATGATCTGATAGTTACTGATAATAAGGACGAGCTCTGGGACGTGGGAACTCTGCTGACCGCAATCCCTAATCCTATCATGCACACTAGAAATAGCCGTGGATTGCTCCTAACGCTCCCTATGCAACTCGGCACAGCCTAAGGAACTAGCTAGCCCTGAAGATAGAAAAATAAAGCCTACCTTGCCTCAGAGAAATTCCCCAAAGGAAAAGGCAGCCCCCCACATATATAATGACTGTGAGTAAAGATGAAAATACAAACACAGAGATGAAATAGATTTAGCAAAGTGAGGCCCGACTAACTGAACAGACTGAGGATAGGAAAGGTTGCTTCGTGGTCAGCACAAAAACCTACAAAAAGACCACGCAGAGGGCGCAAAAAGACCCTCCGCACCGACTCACGGTGCGGAGGCGCTCCCTCTGCGTCCCAGAGCTTCCAGCAAGCAAGACAACAATAAAAATAGCAAGCTGGACAGAAAAATAGCAAACCAAAGAAAAACAAGCAGGAACTTAACTTCTGCTGGGAAGACAGGTCACAAGAACGATCCACGAGTGAACTAGACCAATACTGGAACATTGACAGGTGGCATGGAGCAAAGATCCAAGTAGAGCTAAATAGAGCAGCCAGCTAACGAATTAACCTTGTCACCTGTGGAAGGAAACTCAGAAACACCCACCAGAGGAAGTCCATGGACAGAACCAGCCGAAGTACCATTCATGACCACAGGAGGGAGCCCGACAACAGAATTCACAACAGTACTCCTCCCAGGGAGATAAACAGTTATACTGGAAAAGAATAAAGGTGAATAGCAAAAATAGCAAGAGTTCATTGAGAAAACTTATCGTGTCTATGGTTTCCTCAGCCACAAGTGTTCCGATCAGGGTAGTAGTCCTTGTAGCTGTCGACGAAATGTCCTCAAGGGAGGACAGCAGCTGTCTTCTGGCAGCAGCGGTCTCTGGTACCTTCCGCTGAGCCCCTAGTCCATAAGCTGGTGCAGCCAACGCAACAATAGCTGCAACATTCCGGGGTTAAACGAAGGTTTTGGTATGCTGTCTGGCAATACGGTCCACAGGGTACTGTCCTGTAACCGGCCCTGGGCTCTCTTCACGTGCACGAATTCACTGTCACTGGGCGCGTGGTGCCTCTCACTCTAGCTGTCTCGCCGATGGCAGCGGGAGCTATCTGCTGCGGTCTGTCACAGCACCGGCCCGTCGGGTGCGGAACGCTGTGCCCACCTTGCTGCTCGCACGCTGACAACGGGAGCCTCTCTGTCCCTTCATACGCTTTAGCCTCAGCTTCTGGCCAGGTTCCCTGTCTAAACCCTCCCCCACTGTCCGGGTCATGGGGCCTGTGTGGTTCCCTATTCCTTCCCCAAAAAAACATGGGACGCAGCCTCGATATTTCCGGACCCAGCTCAGTGCAGGTACCCGCAGCCTAGTCTACCTCCTTACAAGCCCCCTCTCCTTTAGCTCGCCATTCCATGGGCGAGAGTTCTTGCAGTAGACATTGACATTTCTCGAGCAATCCGTTGCCAAACTGATCCTGTTCATAACAAGTGAGAGGTATCCCAGCGGTCGTCCGCTCAGTGCAACGTAATTCAGGTTGGGTGGTAGAGTTGGGTTGGATGGTAGAAGACGGGGACATGTTCGGTTCTAATGGAGAAGCCATTTCCCGAGTTTCGGGCTGACTTATTTCCCCTGGACTGGCGGCCAGTGAACTGTCCGATGCAAGTAGTTCTTCCTCCTCATAACCAGGAGTCGTGAGAATAAGCACCTCAGAGGGGCTTGGCACGCTCCTCTGTTCTTCAGAGTCCCAGGACAGGCAAGGATGCAACATGTTGCAGTGAACTATTCAGGTAGGCATCCCTTCCTCTCCTTCGGGTTGAACTTCTTACACTGGACCAGCTGTTGTGAATTCTGTGGCAGAGCTCCCTCTTGTGGTCACAAGTGGTAATTCGGCTGATTCTCTCTGTGAGCTTCCGTTTGTGGAGGAAAGTGGTACTGCGGCTTCTGAGTTTCCTTCCTCAGGTGATATGGGGAAGTCGTTAGGTGCTACCCTATTTAACTCCACCTAGTGCTTTGATCCTGGCTTCCAGTCAATGTTCTAGTGTTGGACCTGTTTCCTCCTGGAGTGTTCCTGTGGCCTGCTGATCTGCATAGCTAAGTTCCTCTTTGCTTTTTGTTTGCTGTTTTTTCTATTCCAGCTTGTCAATTTGTTTTTTTCTGCTAGCTGGAAGCTCTGGGACGCAGAGGGTGTACCTCCGTGCCGTTAGTTCGGTACGGAGGGTCTTTTTGCCCCCTTTGCGTGGATTTTGTAGGGTTTTATGTTGACCGCAAAGTTGCCTTTTCTATCCTCGCTCTGTTCAGGAAGTTGGGCCTCACTTTGCTAAATCTATTTCATCTCTACGTTTGTCTTTTCATCTTAACTCACAGTCATTATATGTGGGGGCTGCCTTTTCCTTTGGGGTATTTCTCTGAGGCAAGGTAGGCTTATTTTCCATCTTCAGGCTAGCTAGTTTCTCAGGCCGTGTCGAGTTGCATAGGTAGCGTTAGGTGCAATCCACGGCTGCCTCTAGTTGTGTTGGAGAGGATTAGGGATTGCGGTCAACAGAGTTCCCACGTCTCAGAGCTCGTTCTTATTTTTGGGGTTATTGCCAGGTCACTGTATGTGCACTGACCCCTTTGTCCATTGCGGTACTGAATTACATTTCATAACAGTACTGGAAGCCAAAAGTACTAATGATTCCCAATAGAGGGAAAAAAGAAGTTCTGAGACCATTTTTTTTCCTGTGCACTGTGTTTTGCCTTTTTTTTTTTCCCCCTAGACATTTGGGTAATTCAGGACACAGGTGTGGACATGGATATTCAGGGTCTATGCTCTTCATTGGATAATCTCGTTATAAATGTACAAAAGGTTCAAGATTTGGTGGTTCAGAAGCCTATGTTAGAACCAAGAATTCCTATTCCTGATTTGTTTTATGGTGATAGAGCGAAGTTTGTGAATTTCAAAAATAATTGCAAACTGTTTCTGGCCTTGAAACCTCGCTCTTCTGGTGATCCAGTTCAACAAGTGAGGATTGTTATTTCTTTTTTGCGTGGCGATCCTCAGGACTGGGCATTTTCCCTGGCGCCAGGGGATCCTGCATTGAGTAATATTGATGTGTTTTTCCTGGCGCTCGGATTGCTGTACGATGAGCCTAATTCAGTGGATCAGGCAGAGAAGAATTTGCTGGCTCTGTGTCAGGGTCAGGATGATATAGAGGTATATTGTCAGAAATTTAGAAAGTGGTCTGTACTCACTCAGTGGAATGAAGGTGCGCTCGCAGCTATTTTCAGAAAAGGTCACTCTGAAGCCCTTAAGGATGTCATGGTGGGATTTCCTATGCCTGCTGGTCTGAATGAGTCTATGTCTTTGGCCATTCAGATCGGTCGACGCTTGCGCGAGCGTAAATCTGTGCACCATTTGGCGGTATTACCTGAGCCTAAATCTGAGCCTATGCAGTGCGATAGGACTTGGACCAGAGTTGCACGGCAAGAACATAGACGTCTGAATGGGCTGTGTTTCTACTGTGGTGATTCCACTCATGCTATCTCTGATTGTCCTAAGCGCACTAAGCGGTTCGCTAGGTCTGCCACCATTGGTATGGTACAGTCAAAATTTCTTCTGTCCGTTACCTTGATCTGCTCTTTGTCATCGTATTCTGTCATGGCATTTGTGGACTCAGGCGCTGCTCTGAATTTGATGGACTTGGAGTATGCTAGGCGTTGTGGGTTTTTCTTGGAGCCCTTGCAGTGTCCTATTCCATTGAGAGGAATTGATGCTACGCCTTTGGCCAAGAATAAGCCTCAGTAGTGGACCCAGTTGACCATGTGCATGGCTCCTGCACATCAGGAGGTTATTCGCTTTCTGGTGTTGCATAATCTGCATGATGTGGTCGTGTTGGGGTTGCCATGGCTACAAGTCCATAATCCAGTATTAGATTGGAAATCCATGTCTGTGTCCAGCTGGGGTTGTCAGGGGGTGCATGGTGATGTCCCATTTCTGACTATTTCCTCATCCACCCCTTCTGAGGTTCCTGAGTTCTTGTCTGATTACTGGGATGTATTTGATGAGCCCAAGTCCGATGCCCTACCTCCGCATAGGGATTGTGATTGTGCTATCGATTTGATTCCTGGTAGTAAATTCCCAAAAGGTCGACTGTTTAATTTATCGGTGCCTGAGCACACCGCTATGCGGAGTTATGTGAAGGAGTCCTTGGAGAAGGGGCATATTCGCCCGTCATCGTCGCCATTAGGAGCAGGGTTCTTTTTTGTAGCCAAGAAGGATGGTTCACTGAGACCTTGTATAGATTACCGCCTTCTAAATAAGATCACGGTTAAATTTCAGTACCCCTTGCCATTATTATCTGATTTGTTTGCTCGCATTAAGGGGGCTAGTTGGTTCACCAAGATAGATCTTCGTGGTGCGTATAATCTTGTGCGTATAAAGCGAGGCGATGAGTGGAAAACTGCATTTAATACGCCCGAGGGCCATTTTGAGTATCTAGTAATGCCATTCGGACTTGCCAATGCTCCATCAGTGTTTCAGTCCTTTATGCATGACATCTTCCGAGAGTACCTGGATAAATTCCTGATTGTCTACTTAGATGACATTTTGATCTTCTCGGATGATTGGGAGTCTCATGTGAAGCAGGTCAGAACGGTGTTTCAGGTTCTGCGTGCTAATTCTTTGATTGTGAAGGGATCAAAGTGTCTCTTTGGTGTCCAGAAGGTTTCATTTTTGGGGTTCATCTTTTCCCCTTCTACTATCGAGATGGACCCTGTTAAGGTCCAAACCATCCATAATTGGACTCGGCCGACATCTCTGAAAAGTCTGCAAAAGTTCCTGGGCTTTGCTAATTTTTATCGTCGCTTCATCTGCAATTTTTCTAGTATTGCTAAACCATTGACCGATTTGACCAAGAAAGGTGCTGATGTGGTCAATTGGTCTTCTGCTGCTGTGGAAGCTTTTCAAGAGTTGAAGCGTCGTTTTTCTTCTGCCCCTGTGTTGTGTCAACCAGATGTTTCGCTTCCGTTCCAGGTCGAGGTTGATGCTTCTGAGATTGGAGCAGGGGCCGTTTTGTCGCAGAGAAGTTCTGATTGCTCGGTGATGAAACCATGCGCCTTCTTTTCCAGGAAGTTTTCGCCTGCTGAGCGAAATTATGATGTGGGCAATCGAGAGTTGCTGGCCATGAAGTGGGCATTCGAGGAGTGGCGCCATTGGCTTGAAGGAGCTAAGCATCGCGTGGTGGTCTTGACTGATCATAAGAACTTGACTTATCTCGAATCCGCCAAGCGCTTGAATCCTAGACAAGCGCGTTGGTCGTTGTTTTTTGCCCGTTTTGACTTTGTGATTTCGTATCTTCCGGGCTCTAAAAATGTGAAGGCGGATGCCCTGTCTAGGAGTTTTGTGCCCGACTCTCCGGGTGTATCTGAGCCGGTGGGTATCCTCAAAGAGGGAGTTATTGTGTCTGCTATCTCCCCTGATTTGCGGCGGGTGCTGCAAAAATTTCAGGCTGATAAACCTGATCGTTGCCCAGCGGAGAAACTGTTTGTCCCTGATAGGTGGACGAATAAAGTTATCTCTGAGGTTCATTGTTCGGTGTTGGCTGGTCATCCTGGAATCTTTGGTACCAGAGAGTTAGTGGCTAGATCCTTTTGGTGGCCCTCTCTGTCGCGGGATGTGCGTGCTTTTGTGCAGTCCTGTGGGATTTGTGCTCGGGCTAAGCCCTGCTGTTCTCGTGCCAGTGGGTTGCTTTTGCCCTTGCCGGTCCCGAAGAGACCTTGGACACATATCTCTATGGATTTTATTTCAGATCTTCCCGTCTCTCAAAAGATGTCAGTCATTTGGGTGGTCTGTGATCGCTTCTCTAAGATGGTCCATTTGGTACCCTTGTCTAAATTGCCTTCCTCCTCTGATTTGGTGCCATTGTTTTTCCAGCATGTGGTTCGTTTACATGGCATTCCAGAGAATATCGTTTCTGACAGAGGTTCCCAGTTTGTTTCGAGGTTTTGGCGAGCCTTTTGTGGTAGGATGGGCATTGACTTATCTTTTTCCTCGGCTTTCCATCCTCAGACTAATGGCCAGACCGAACGAACCAATCAGACCTTGGAAACATATCTGAGATGCTTTGTTTCTGCTGATCAGGATGACTGGGTGTCCTTTTTGCCTTTGGCTGAGTTCGCCCTTAATAATCGGGCCAGCTCGGCTACCTTGGTTTCACCGTTTTTCTGCAACTCTGGTTTCCATCCTCGTTTCTCTTTAGGGCAGGTTGAGTCTTCGGACTGTCCTGGTGTGGATACTGTGGTGGACAGGTTGCAGCAGATTTGGACTCATGTAGTGGACAATTTGACCTTGTCCCAGGAGAAGGCTCAACGTTTCGCTAATCGCAGACGCTGTGTGGGTCCCCGACTTCGGGTTGGGGACTTGGTTGTTATGAAAGGCAATTCAGAATCACAATGGACATGGAGGTCAGAGCACATACAGTGAACTGACAATAACCCAAAATAATAGAACGAGCTCTGAGACGTGGGAACTCTGCAGACCGCAATCCCTAAGCCTATCAAACCACACTAAAGGTAGCCATGGAGCGCTCCTGACCAGAACCTAGGCGCCTCGTCACAGCCTGATAAACTAGCTAATCCTGAAGATAGAAAAATAAGCCTACCTTGCCTCAGGGAAATTCCCCAAAGGAAAAGGCAGCCCCCCACATATAATGACTGTGAGTAAGATGAAAACACAAACATAGAGATGAAACAGATTTAGCAAAGTGAGGCCCGACTAGCTGAACAGAACGAGGATAGGGAAGATAACTTTGCGGTCAGCACAAAAACCTATAAAAAACCACGCAGAGGGGACAAAAAGACCCTCCGCACCGACTAACGGTACGGAGGTGGTCCCTCTGCGTCTCAGAGCTTCCAGCAGGCGAGAAAAACCAATAAAGCAAGCTGGACAGAAAAATAGCAACAAAATAACATAAGCAAAACTTAGCTTTGCAGAGCAGCAGGCCACAGGAATGATCCAGGGAAAAAACAAGTCCCACACTGAAACATTGACAGGAAGCATAGATCAAAGCATCAGGTGGAGTTAAGTAGAGAAGAAGCTAACGAGCTCACCAGATCACCTGAGGGAGGAAACTCAGAAGCTGCAGTACCACTTTCCTCCACAAACGGAAGATCCCAGAGAGAATCAGCCGAAGTACCACTTGTGACCACAGGAGTGAACTCTGCCACAGAATTCACAACAGTACCCCCCCCTTGAGGAGGGGTCACCGAACCCTCACCAGAGCCCCCAGGCCGACCAGGATGAGCCACATGAAAGGCACGAACAAGATCGGGAGCATGGACATCAGAGGCAAAAACCCAGGAATTATCCTCCTGAGCATAACCCTTCCATTTAACCAGATACTGGAGTTTCCGTCTTGAAACACGAGAATCCAAAATCTTCTCCACAATATACTCCAATTCCCCCTCCACCAAAACCGGGCAGGAGGCTCTACAGATGGAACCATAGGTGCCACGTATCTCCGCAACAATGACCTATGGAATACGTTATGTATGGAAAAAGAATCTGGAAGGGTCAGACGAAAAGACACAGGATTAAGAACCTCAGAAATCCTATACGGACCAATAAAACGAGGTTTAAACTTAGGAGAGGAAACCTTCATAGGAACATGACGAGAAGACAACCAAACCAGATCCCCAACACGAAGTCGGGGACCCACACGGCGTCTGCGATTAGCGAAAAGTTGAGCCTTCTCCTGGGACAAGGTCAAATTGTCCACTACCTGAGTCCAAATCTGCTGCAACCTGTCCACCACAGTATCCACACCAGGACAGTCCGAAGACTCAACCTGTCCAGAAGAGAAACGAGGATGGAACCCAGAATTGCAGAAAAACGGTGAAACCAAGGTAGCCGAGCTGGCCCGATTATTAAGGGCGAACTCAGCCAAAGGCAAAAAGGACACCCAGTCATCCTGATCAGCAGAAACAAAGCACCTCAGATATGTTTCCAAGGTCTGATTGGTTCGCTCGGTCTGGCCATTAGTCTGAGGATGGAAAGCCGAGGAAAAAGACAAGTCAATGCCCATCCTACCACAAAAGGCTCGCCAAAACCTCGAAACAAACTGGGAACCTCTGTCAGAAACAATATTCTCTGGAATGCCATGTAAACGAACCACATGCTGGAAGAACAAAGGCACCAAATCAGAGGAGGAAGGCAATTTAGACAAGGGTACCAGATGGACCATCTTAGAAAAGCGATCACAGACCACCCAAATAACTGACATCTTTTGAGAAACGGGAAGGTCAGAAATAAAATCCATAGAGATATGTGTCCAAGGCCTCTTCGGGACCGGCAAGGGCAAAAGCAACCTACTGGCACAAGAACAGCAGGGCTTAGCCCGAGCACAAATCCCACAGGACTGCACAAAAGCACGCACATCCTGCGACAGAGAGGGCCACCAAAAGGATCTAGCCACTAACTCTCTGGTACCAAAGATTCCAGGATGACCAGCCAACACCGAACAATGAAGTTCAGAGATATCTCTATTCGTCCACCTATCAGGGACAAACAGTTTCTCCGCTGGGCAACGATCAGGTTTATTAGCCTGAAATTTTTGCAGCACCCGCCGCAAATCAGGGGAGATGGCAGACACAATTACTCCTTCCTTGAGGATACCCGCCGGCTCAGATAAACCCGGAGAGTCGGGTACAAAACTCCTAGACAGAGCATCCGCCTTCACATTTTTAGAGCCCGGAAGGTACGAAATCACAAAGTCAAAACGGGCAAAAAACAACGACCAACGAGCTTGTCTAGGATTCAAGCGCTTGGCAGACTCGAGATAAGTCAAGTTCTTATGATCAGTCAATACCACCACGCGATGCTTAGCTCCTTCAAGCCAATGACGCCACTCCTCGAATGCCCACTTCATGGCCAGCAAATCTCGGTTGCCCACATCATAATTACGCTCAGCAGGCGAAAACTTCCTGGAAAAGAAAGCGCATGGTTTCATCACTGAGCAACCAGAACCTCTCTGCGACAAAACGGCCCCTGCTCCAATCTCAGAAGCATCAACCTCGACCTGGAACGGAAGAGAAACATCTGGTTGACACAACACAGGGGCAGAAGAAAAACGACGCTTCAACTCTTGAAAAGCTTCCACAGCAGCAGAAGACCAATTGACCACATCAGCACCCTTCTTGGTCAAATCGGTCAATGGTTTAGCAACACTAGAAAAATTGCAGATGAAGCGACGATAAAAATTAGCAAAGCCCAGGAACTTTTGCAGACTTTTCAGAGATGTCGGCTGAGTCCAATCATGGATGGCTTGGACCTTAACAGGATCCATCTCGATAGTAGAAGGGGAAAAGATGAACCCCAAAAATGAAACCTTCTGCACACCAAAGAGACACTTTGATCCCTTCACAAACAAAGAATTAGCACGCAGGACCTGAAAAACCGTTCTAACCTGCTTCACATGAGACTCCCAATCATCCGAGAAGATCAAAATGTCATCCAAGTACACAATCAGGAATTTATCCAGGTACTCTCGGAAGATGTCATGCATAAAGGACTGAAACACTGATGGAGCATTGGCAAGTCCGAACGGCATCACGAGATACTCAAAATGACCCTCGGGCGTATTAAATGCAGTTTTCCATTCATCACCTTGCTTAATTCGCACCAGATTATACACACCACGAAGATCTATCTTTGTGAACCAACTAGCCCCCTTAATCCGAGCAAACAGATCAGATAACAATGGCAAGGGGTACTGAAATTTAACCGTGATCTTATTAAGAAGGCGGTAATCTATACAAGGTCTCAGCGAACCATCCTTCTTGGCTACAAAAAAGAACCCTGCTCCTAATGGCGACGATGACGGGCGAATATGCCCCTTCTCCAGGGATTCCTTCATATAACTGCGCGTAGCGGTGTGCTCAGGCACGGACAAATTAAACAATCGACCTTTTGGGAATTTACTACCAGGAATCAAATTGATAGCACAATCACAATCCCTATGCGGAGGTAGGGTATTGGACTTGGGCTCATCAAATACATCCCAGTAATCAGACAAGAACTCTGGGACCTCAGAAGGAGTGGATGACGAAATTGACAGAAATGGAACATCACCATGTACCCCCTGACAACCCCAGCTGGACACCGACATGGATTTCCAATCTAATACTGGATTATGGGCTTGTAGCCATGGCAACCCCAACACGACCACATCATGCAGATTATGCAACACCAGAAAGCGAATAACCTCCTGATGTGCAGGAGCCATGCACATGGTCAGCTGGGTCCAGTATTGAGGCTTATTCTTGGCCAAAGGCGTAGCATCAATTCCTCTCAATGGAATAGGACACTGCAAGGGCTCCAAGAAAAACCCACAACGCTTAGCATATTCCAAGTCCATCAAATTCAGGGCAGCGCCTGAATCCACAAATGCCATGACAGAATATGATGACAAAGAGCAGATCAAGGTAACGGACAGAAGAAATTTTGACTGTACAGTACCAATGGTGGCAGACCTAGCGAACCGCTTAGTGCGCTTAGGACAATCAGAGATAGCATGAGTGGAATCACCACAGTAGAAACACAGACCATTCAGAAGTCTATGTTCTTGCCGTTCAACTCTGGTCAAGGTCCTATCACACTGCATAGGCTCAGGTTTAAGCTCAGGTAATACCGCCAAATGGTGCACAGGTTTACGCTCACGCAAGCGTCGACCGATCTGAATGGCCAAAGACATAGACTCATTCAAACCAGCAGGCATAGGAAATCCCACCATGACATCCTTAAGGGCTTCAGAGAGACCCTTTCTGAATATTGCTGCCAGCGCAGATTCATTCCATTGAGTGAGCACTGACCACTTTCTAAATTTCTGACAATATACCTCTATCTCATCCTGAGCCTGACCAAGAGCCAGCAAATTTTTTTCTGCCTGATCCACTGAATTAGGCTCATCGTACAGCAACCCAAGCGCCAGGAAAAACGCATCGATATTACTCAATGCAGGATCTCCTGACGCAAGAGAAAACGCCCAGTCCTGAGGGTCGCCGCGCAAAAAAGAAATGACGATCCTAACCTGTTGAATTGGGTCACCAGAAGAGCGAGGTTTCAAAGCCAGAAATAGTTTACAATTATTTTTGAAACTCAGAAATTTAGTTCTATCTCCAAAAAACAAATCTGGAATAGGAATTCTCGGTTCAAGCAAAGAATTCTGGACCACAAAATCTTGAATATTTTGAACTCTTGCCGTGAGCTGATCCACACATGAAGACAGACCTTTAATGTCCATTGCTACACCTGTGTCCTGAACCACCCAAATGTCTAGGGGAAAAAAAAGACAAAACACAGTGCAAAGAAAAAAAAATGGTCTCAGAACTTCTTTTTTCCCTCTATTGAGAATCATTAGCACTTTTGGCTTCCTGTACTGTTATGAAAGGCAATTCAGAATCACAATGGACATGGAGGTCAGAGCACATACAGTGAACTGACAATAACCCAAAATAATAGAACGAGCTCTGAGACATGGGAACTCTGCAGACCGCAATCCCTAAGCCTATCAAACCACACTAAAGGTAGCCGTGGAGTGCTCCTGACCAGAACCTAGGCGCCTCGTCACAGCCTGAGAAACTAGCTAATCCTGAAGATAGAAAAATAAGCCTACCTTGCCTCAGAGAAATTCCCCAAAGGAAAAGGCAGCCCCCCACATATAATGACTGTGAGTAAGATGAAAACACAAACATAGAGATGAAACAGATTTAGCAAAGTGAGGCCCGACTAGCTGAACAGAACGAGGATAGGGAAGATAACTTTTCGGTCAGCACAAAAACCTATAAAAAACCACGCAGAGGGGACAAAAAGACCCTCCGCACCGACTAACGGTACGGAGGTGGTCCCTCTGCGTCTCAGAGCTTCCAGCAGGCGAGAAAAACCAATAAAGCAAGCTGGACAGAAAAATAGCAACAAAATAACATAAGCAAAACTTAGCTTTGCAGAGCAGCAGGCCACAGGAATGATCCAGGGAAAAAACAAGTCCCACACTGAAACATTGACAGGAAGCATAGATCAAAGCATCAGGTGGAGTTAAGTAGAGAAGAAGCTAACGAGCTCACCAGATCACCTGAGGGAGGAAACTCAGAAGCTGCAGTACCACTTTCCTCCACAAACGGAAGATCCCAGAGAGAATCAGCCGAAGTACCACTTGTGACCACAGGAGTGAACTCTGCCACAGAATTCACAACAGTGGTTTGGTTATCTTCTCGTCATATTCCTATGAAGGTTTCCTCTCCTAAGTTTAAACCTCGTTTTATTGGTCCGTATAGGATTTCTGAGGTTCTTAATCCTGTGTCTTTTCGTCTGACCCTTCCAGATTCTTTTTCCATACATAACGTATTCCATAGGTCATTGTTGCGGAGATACGTGGCACCCGTGTTTCCATCTGTTGATCCTCCTGCCCCGATTTTGGTGGAGGGGGAGTTGTAGTATATTGTGGAGAAGATTTTGGATTCTCATGTTTCTAGACGGAAACTCCAGTATCTGGTTAAGTGGAAGGGTTATGCTCAGGAAGATAATTCCTGGGTCTTTGCCTCTGATGTCCATGCTCCCGATCTTGTTCGTGCCTTTCATATGGCTCATCCTGGTCATCCTGGGAGCTCTGGTGAGGGTTCGGTGACCCCTCCTCAAGGGGGGGGTACTGTTGTGAATTCTATGGCAGAGCTCCCTCTTGTGGTCACAAGTGGTACTTCGGCTGATTCTCTCTGTGAGCTTCCGTTTGTGGAGGAAAGTGGTACTGCGGCTTCTGAGTTTCCTTCCTCAGGTGATATGGGGAAGTCGTTAGGTGCTACCCTATTTAACTCCACCTAGTGCTTTGATCCTGGCTTCCAGTCAATGTTCTAGTGTTGGACCTGTTTCCTCCTGGAGTGTTCCTGTGGCCTGCTGATCTGCATAGCTAAGTTCCTCTTTGCTTTTTGTTTGCTGTTTTTTCTATTCCAGCTTGTCAATTTGTTTTTTCTGCTAGCTGGAAGCTCTGGGACGCAGAGGGTGTACCTCCGTGCCGTTAGTTTGGTACGGAGGGTCTTTTTGCCCCCTTTGCGTGGATTTTGTAGGGTTTTGTGTTGACCGCAAAGTTGCCTTTTCTATCCTCGCTCTGTTCAGGAAGTTGGGCCTCACTTTGCTAAATCTATTTCATCTCTACGTTTGTCTTTTCATCTTAACTCACAGTCATTATATGTGGGGGCTGCCTTTTCCTTTGGGGTATTTCTCTGAGGCAAGGTAGGCTTATTTTCCATCTTCAGGCTAGCTAGTTTCTCAGGCCGTGTCGAGTTGCATAGGTAGCGTTAGGTGCAATCCACGGCTGCCTCTAATTGTGTTGGAGAGGATTAGGGATTGCGGTCAACAGAGTTCCCACGTCTCAGAGCTCGTTCTTATTTTTGGGGTTATTGCCAGGTCACTGTATGTGCACTGACCCCTTTGTCCATTGCGGTACTGAATTACATTTCATAACAACCAGCATTGTCAACTCGACGTTACACCCGATGCGGAGTTTTCTTCCATCGATATTCCAACTTGCCCATGGCTTTTTGTCTTGGACCAGCACTCGATCTCCTACTTTAAGAGCTGCCCCTCGGAGGGGCAGTGCTTCGTGGTGCCCAAGCTCCCGGAACTTAGTCTGTACCAGCCGGTGAAGAATCTGCAATCGTTGTCTATGTTCTCAGACCCAGGAAGACACCCCCATCCGTGTGTAGTCTTCGTCTGGGTCCAGCTCCATGATTTCTCATCTGCACCACCCAAAAATAGTAGAGTATACGGGTGTATCCTATTGTATGGTGCACCCGGTTATTGTACAACCAGACCAATTCAGCCACATACTCAGGCCAATGGACTTTCCAATCTTCTTCCAGGGTTCTCAACATCTGGATCAACGTCCTGTTAAAGCGTTCACAGGCTCCATTCCCTTGCAGATGATAAGGCATCATCCTTGACTTGTCAAATCGGTACAAGCTCCTTGATCAGAATGGATTCGCTTGGGGCATCCGTACACCTGGAGGAAGTCTCAAAAGATAGCCTGTGCAGCTGACCCGACAGTTTGATCTCGAGTCGGAGGAACCACAGAAAACTTGGTAAAGTGGTCGGTCATCACTAGACAATGTTGATATCCAAGATGAGCTGGACCCACAGTCAAGTAGTTAGACTATTAACCCCTTTATCCCATATGACGTACTATCCCGTCCAGGTGACCTGGGACTTAATTCCCAGTGATGGGATAGTACGTCATAGTGTTTAATGCGACATCGCGACTTAAGTCGCGGTGATCGCATTAAATTTCCGGCGCCATCTTACCTGGAGGAAGATGGCGCCGACATCCCCGGGCATGGCTTCGCCCCCCAGGCCTCTGGATCGCTGTGATGATTGGCTGTTCAATTCTGAACAGCCAATCACAGCGTTCCTCATTGTTTCAGCCAATCGGAGCGGCTGAAACAATGAGGTCGCAGGCTAGGATCGAGTACCGATGTACTCGATCCTAGGGCCGGTGCCTGGCAACGCCAGGCACCGGCAAAAACCCCCCGGATTGGCGCGATCGCCAATCGTATCGATCGCGCCAATCGCAGGGCACAGCGGCGGTATTACCGCCGCTGTGCCCTGCTGTACTGGCCTGGATCGGAGCTGCAATAGCACCGATCGTAGGCCAGAGCCTAGTGCAGGCCCAGCAGGGCCTGCAGAGGCTGATTGGCGCGATCGATGCGAACGACGATCGCGCCAATCACCGGGCACAGCGGCGGTATTACTGCGCTGTGCCCAGCTGTTCCCTGCCCCGTGCCCGGCTTTTCCCTGCCCCGTGCCGGCTGTCCCCTGCTCCCATACCCCCTGCCCCCTGCTGTAGCGGCCTGGATCGGTGCTGCCATGGCACCGATCACAGGCCAGTGACTTGTGCAGGCCCAGCAGGGCCTGCAGGAGCTGATTGGCGCGATCGACGATCGCGCCAATCACAGGGCACAGCGGCGGTCACGTTGTGACCGCTGTGTGCCCTGCTGGTGACCTGGCAGTGACCTGCCTAGGATCGGTGGGATCCTAGGCAGTTGCCATGGTCACCAAGCCCTGCAGGGATTGGTGGGATCGATGTTATCATTCGATCCCACCAATGACAGCTCACAGCAGCGGTGTGACCGCTCTGTGACCTGTCTGTCACCTGCAGGTGACCTGTGTGACCGCTCTGCAGGGGTCCTCACTCTAGCTGAGGGACTCCTGCTGAGCGGTCACACAGCCAGATCTTGTCTTGCTGGGCCTTGTGGTGCTACAGAAGCCTGTAACACCACAATCCCCTGCGATACAAAAAAGCGGAAGAAAGAAAATCAAGGAAAGAAAACCAAAGAAAGAAGAGAGACTACAAAAGGTAAGTGCTAACAGCCCCTACCCGGTCTCATTTCACCCCCCCCATCCACCCATCCCCCCCTTCCCCCTCTTCCCCCTCTTGCCCCCTTCCCCCTTCTTTACCTCCTCCGTCCCTCTTTGCGCCGCCTCCGTGCGCACGTTTAGCAGCCGCCGAGCGTTGATTGGTGACGCAGTTCACCGATCACCACTCGTGCTCGCTTTTTTTTCAGCAGCCCCCTTTGCCCAATTCCGTACACCCATCCCGCAGCCGCCAAACTTTGATAAGTGACGCAGTTCACTTATCAGAGCTTGTGCCTGCCGTTTTCCTTTTTTTTTTTCACCACACCTGTGCGCACACCCAGCAGCCGCGCGAACTTTGATAAGTGACGCGGTTCACTTATCAAAGCTCTCGTGCCTGCCGTTTTTTTTTAACACATCCCCGTGCGCTCACCCAGCCTCCGCATCTGATCCTTGCCTTCCTTTTATTTTTTTCCCCACATCTCCGTGCGCTGACTCCGCCGCGTCTAACCCGTGCTTTCCTTTTTTTTTTTTTCTCCCACATCTCTGTGCGCTCACCCCGCGCGCATCTAACCCGTGCTTTCCTTTTTTTTTCCCCCACATCTCCGTGCGCTCACCCCGCCGCGTCTAACCCGTGTTTTCCTTTTTTTTTTTTCTCCCACATCTCCGTGCGCTCACCCCGCGCGCATCTAACCCATGCTTTCCTTTTTTTCCCCCCACATCTCAGTGCGCTCACCCCGCCGCGTCTAACCCGTGCTTTCCTTTTTTTTCCCCCACATCTCCGTGCGCTCACCCCGCCGCGTCTAACGCGTGCTTTCCTTTTTTTTCCCCCACATCTCCGTGCGCTCACCCCGCCGCGTCTAACCCGTGCTTTCCTTTTTTTTTTTTTCCCCACATCTCCGTGCGCTCACCCCGCGCGCATCTAACCCGTGCTTTCCTTTTTTTTTCCCCCACATCTCCGTGCGCTCACCCCACCGCGTCTAACCCGTGCTTTCCTTTTTTTTTTTTTCCCACATCTCCGTGCACTCACCCCGCGCGCATCTAACCCGTGCTTTCCTTTTTTTTCCCCCACATCTCCGTGCGCTCACCCCGCCGCGTCTAACCCGTGCTTTCCTTTTTTTTTCCCTCACATCTCCGTGCGCTGACCCCACCGCGTCTAACCCGTGCTTTCCTTTTTTTTTTTTTTCCCACATCTCCGTGCGCTCACCCCACCGCGTCTAACCCGTGCTTTCCTTTTTTTTTTTTTTCCCACATCTCCGTGCGCTCACCCCGCGCGCATCTAACCCGTGCTTTCCTTTTTTTTCCCCACATCTCCGTGCGCTCACCCCGCGCGCACCTAACCCGTGCTTTCCTTTTTTTTCCCCCACATCTCCGTGCGCTCCCCCCGCCGCGTCTAACCCGTGCTTTCCTTTTTTTCCCCCACATCTCCGTGCGCTCACCCTGCCGCGTCTAACCCGTGCTTTCCTTTTTTTTCCCCCACATCTCCGTGCGCTCACCCCGCCGCGTCTAACCCATGCTTTCCTTTTTTTTCCCCCACATCTCCGTGCGCTCACCCCGCCGCGTCTAACCCGTGCTTTCCTTTTTCTTTTTTTTTTTCCCCACATCTCCGTGCGCTCACCCTGCGCGCATCTAACCCGTGCTTTCCTTTTTTTTTTCCCCACATCTCCGTGCGCTCACCCCGCGCGCATCTAACCCGTGCTTTCCTTTTTTTTCCCCCACATCTCCGTGCGCTCACCCCGCGCACATCTAACCCGTGCTTTCCTTTTTTTTTTCCCCACATCTCCGTGCGCTCACCCCACCGCGTCTAACCCGTGCTTTCCTTTTTTTTTTTTTTTTTCCCCACATCTCCGTGCGCTCACCCCGCGCGCATCTAACCTGTGCTTTCCTTTTTTTTTTCCCCACATCTCCGTGCGCTCACCCCACGCGCATCTAACCCGTGCTTTCCTTTTTTTTTCCCCCACATCTCCGTGCGCTCACCCCACCGCGTCTAACCCGTGCTTTCCTTTTTTTTTTTTTTCCCCACATCTCCGTGCGCTCACCCCACGCACATCTAACCCGTGCTTTCCTTTTTTTTTTCCCCACATCTCCGTGCGCTCACCCCACCGCGTCTAACCCGTGCTTTCCTTTTTTTTTTTTCTCACATCCCTGTGCACGCACCCAGCAGCCGCTGAACTTTGGTAAGTGACGCGGTTCATTTATCAGAGCTCTCGTGCATGCGGGTTTTTTTTCACATCCCCGTTCACACACCCAGCAGCCGCCAAACTTTGGTAAGTGACGCGGTTCTCTTATCAGAGCTAGGGCCTGCTGTTTTATACTTTTCTTTCACAGGTATTTTTTTTTCCTTTAGCCTTTTCTTTTCAGAGTAGTTTGCACCAAGCACTATCCCCCAACACTTACACATAGTTACCAATAAAGTACACCCAAGCACCACACTTACAAAAAAAATGTCCCGCTCGTCCCGTTCGTCCCAACAGCGCTATTCAGTGGAGGAGGCATATGCTTTCCTTGCCTCCGACACTGATAGCGAGGGAGAGGATCCCACTTTTCTTTATTTTTCTGATTCTTCCTCATCCTCTTCCCACTCCTCATCTTCCTCCTCCGGCCCTGCGGAACCGCCATGCAGACGCCGCAGGACAGAAGATGAGGCTAGGCCCACCATTGCTGAAGACGAACCAGCACACCCCACTGCGGATCCCATATGGACCAGGCCCCCCGAAAATTACGAGCCACTGATTCCTGATTTTGTGGCAGAATCAGGAATCAAGTTTGACACCACCGGCCTCACAGAACTAGACTTTTTCAAAGTCTTTTTCTCTGAGGCTTTCGTCAACCTCATGGTGGAGCAAACTAATCTGTATCCTCGGCAATTTTTGGACCAAAACTCGGGTTCATCATATTCTAAGGCTATATTCACACTTTGCGGATTTTGCTGCGGATCCGCAGCGGATTTGACCGCTGCGGATCCGCAGCAGATTCCCATGAGTTTACATTTCAATGTAAACCTATGGGAAACAAAAAACGCTGTGCACATGCTGCAGAAAAATCCGCGCGGAAACGCTGCGGATTACATTCCGCAGCATGTCACTTCTTTTCTGCGGATTTTCAGCTGCTCCAATAGAAAACTGCAGTTGAAAATCCGCAGAAGAAAACGCAGTAAAAACCGCGATAAATCCGCAGTAAAAACCGCGATGGGTTTTCACTGCGGATTTTGCAATTCCGCTGCGGAAAAATCCGCAGTGGAATCTGCAAAGTGTGCACATAGCCTAACTGGTCTCCTGTAGACGCAGTTGAAATGATGCAGTTTTGGGGCCTGGTCCTCCATATGGGGATTCTGAAAAAGCCTGAACTTCGGCAATATTGGAGTGTGGATATTTTATATATCACTCCAGTATTCAGAATGGTCATGACCCGGACGCGTTTTGAGGCCATCCATAAGTTCCTGCATTACAACGATAATGCACGCTGTCCCGCACGAGATGACCCCAACTTTGACCGTCTGTTCAAAGTTCGGCCGGTCATCGAACACTTCAACAAAAAGTTTGCAGAAGTGTACGTGCCTCAAAGGGACATCTGCGTGGATGAGTCCTTAATTCATTTTAAGGGGCGGCTCGGATTCCGTCAATACCTGCCCAGCAAGAGGGCCAGGTACGGAATCAAACTCTACAAGCTGTGTGAGAGTACCTCAGGGTACACCCACAGCTTTAGAGTCTACGAGGGGAAGGACAGCAGGATTGAACCGCCTGAGTGTCCCCCTGTCCTGGGAGTGAGTGGGAAAATAGTGTGGGATTTGGTGCACCCACTGCTGGATAAAGGTTATCACCTCTATACCGATAACTTTTATTCCAGCATCCCACTCTACAAATCTCTCTTTGCGCAAGGTACCGCAGCCTGCGGTACTATCCGCAAAAATCAGAGAGGCCTCCCAAAGACGCTACTTGGGCAGATTCTCAGAAAAGGTGAGAGCAAAGCCCAATGTAGAGACCACCTGCTGGTTGTCAAGTACAAGGACAAAAGGGATGTCCTTCTGTTGACCACCATACACGGTGATGGCAGCGCCCTCAGCATTGTTCGGGGTACCTCTGCACAGGTCTTCAAACCGGACTGTGTACTTGGGTACAACAAAAACATGGGGGGCGTTGATCTCTCCGATCAACTCCTCCAACCGTACAGTGCTTTGAGAAAGGCCAGGGTGTGGTACAAAAAGCTGTCCGTGCACATCGTACAAATGGCAATGCTCAACGCTTTCCTGCTGTCACGATGTGCACGCAACACCGATACGTCGTACCTTCATTTCCAAGAGGTAGTGGTTAAGGCCCTGATGTTTGGCACGAGGGAAGGAGCGGGCCCCAGTACTTCTGGAACTGAAGGTGCACGTATCGTACCAGGCCAGCATTTTCCTGGGGTGGTCCCGCCAACTGAAAAAAAAGGTAAGCCGCAAAAAAGGTGCCGAGTGTGCTACAAAAGAGGAATTCGAAGGGACACCATCTATCAATGCATGAAAAGAAGCTGCGGAGACACCATCACGTGTTTCTCGACGCAAGCAGTGAATAGCCATGCCTTTCCCCGGGAAGGAACAACCACGGGAAGGGCAGCATCCTATGAAGGAAAGCCACCTATGCCAAGCTTGGTATCCATCCACAGACAGCTGTTTCGGGGTTTTTGCCCCTCATCAGTGTGGAGTAGGAATCTGGCTATTAGGAGCAGTGCCTAGTAAAAAGGCTATAAAGGCACAGATGATTGGCCTCGGGGAGACCAAAACATCCAACACCGCGGAGACACCATCACGTGTTTCTCAACGCAGTGATTCCAGAACACTGCCCCCATCCCTTATGGGAAATATGCAGATGCATGAAAAGAAGCTGCGGAGACACCATCACGTGTTTCTCGACGCAAGCAGTGAATAGCCAGGCCTTTCCCCGGGAAGGAACAACCACGGGAAGGGCAGCATCCTATGAAGGAAAGCCACCTATGCCAAGCATGGTATCCATCCACAGACAACTGTTTCTTTTTTTTTTTTTTTCCCTCAGATGGGAAAATCCACGGTCCAGAAATCCAAGACCAAAGAAAAATCCCAAACAGCTGCGTCAAATCCAAAACACAAAAGCTGTTCCCATCATCATCGGAAAATTTCAGTTTAATACAACATCAGAAAAAGCAAGTCAAGACATATTTACAAGGTATCTCCACTTCTTCACCTTCCAAATCCCTTCGGCATCCACCTCCCCCCTTATTCTTTTATCCCATAGAAAACACACATACATCTTCCCCAAAATCACTTTTAGACTATTCTTTACTACAATTTCCTTTCTCTTAAAAACATACACATTCCTCACATCCCATAATACTTCTTTTATACATGCAACTATTAACCACAACACTCTCTCCTTCACTCCATCACACATTCCCAAGCCAAACATGAACAACTCGAATGATAACAAGCTCACACCACACAATTCTTTACACAACGGTCCCATTCTTCCAATCACCTCCCTAGCATAATGACAATTCCAAAACACATGTATTACACTTTCCCTTCCACCACACCCACCTCTCGGACACATATCATTTCTCCCCAACCCACGATTCTTCTGAAATTCTCTAACTGGTAACACTCCATGCAAAGACTGCCACACAATCTCACTCTGCCTATTCGTCATACCGTCTAACCGCACTTTCTTCCATACTTTTTCTATATCATTCCCTCTTACCATGTTTATTCCACACTCTGTCTCTCTACATTCAATCATCCTATATACAGCCTTCTTATTACTCAACAACCTAACATCCACATCACATAACTCATACTTCACCAAAAATTTATAAACCCACACATACCATCTAGGCACGTCAAAAGCAACCGGATACCTCAGATCCCTCTCTCGCCACTTCAAACGAAATAAATACGCCCCAAACAAAAACCTACACAGACAAGAAAACTTGCCATCCAACCTAATCACCCTCAACACAAAAACCACAATATTTACACCAAGAAACACCTCAAGGTTTGGAAAACCCAACCCACCTTTTTCTAAACGTTTCACCAAAACCTCCCTCCTAGCCCTCTCCATTCTAGAATTCCACAAAAACACAAACAGAATCCTATTTAACCCTCTCATACACATATACCCCGGCGGAAAGACCACTGCAATATATAAGAAAATAGGCAAAATCACACTTTTAATAACTAAGATTTTTCCAAAAAACGAAAGACTTCTCATCTTCCAAAAACATAACTTCCGCTCAACCTTTCCTTTTGCATCATCCCAACTTTCTTTCCCATCCAAACTCTCTGAAAATTTCACCCCCAAAACCTTAATAGACCCAGTCACCTCATTCACTCCTACATCCTTACTTAAAACCCCTCCCCCAAAAACCTTACACTCACTCTTCTCCCAATTCACCTTAAATGCTGACGCACCACAAAAAATAGACGCTAATAACTTCACCCGCCTCACAGAATACTCTGAATCACACAACACACACACGTCATCCATATAAGCACTAACCTTCCATTCCCTCCCTCCACCTCCTGGCACTTGTACTCCTCTAATCACTTTATCTTTCCTCAACATACAAAGCAATGGTTCAATCGCACAAATAAAAACCACAGGAGACAAAGGACAACCTTGTCGCACACCTGAAAAAACATTCACTCTTCTACCCACAGAACCATTCATCAAAACACAACTATAAATGTCTTTATATAAGCTCCTCACCCTCCAAACAAAATCAGGCGGAAACCCCATTCTCAATAATACCCGGAACAAAAAACTATGTGATAACCGATCATACGCCTTTTCAAAGTCCAAACTCAAAACAAATACACTCTTCTTCCGACTCATACAGTCCCACAAACAATCTCTCAACATACACACACACTCATGTATACGTCTCCCAGGCACCGCACAACACTGTTCATCCCCAATCACACTCTCTATCACATCACGCATCCTATTCGCCATTACTTTCGCATAGATCTTATAATCGCAATTCAACAACGTTATCGGTCTCCAATTTTTTAAACTCTTCAAATCTCCTTTTTTAGGTATTAACACAACCATCCCTGCACGCATACTCTCAGCCACCTCCATACTAGACCACATATACTTACACACATCCACAAAATCCTTACCAATCACATGCCACATCACCCTATAAAACTCTATAGGAAGACCATCCTCTCCTGGAGTCTTATTTAACGCCATGCTATTCATTACCTTCCATACCTCATCACCTGTCACCTCACCCATCACTCTCTCTCTCTCCATCTCACTCAATTTATTTTCTAATACACTTAGTACATCCTCCTCCAAAGCCTCATCCCTCCACTTCACTGCATACAGCTCCTCATAAAACTTAGCCACATGTTCACACATATCCTCCCCACTTACCTCTCTTCCATCCTCTGCATTCAAAACACCCATACTCTGCTTTTTCCCAAAAACCTTTTTAAAGAAAAACCTCGAACACCTTTCATCTTGCTCCATTCTATCAATTTTTGCCCTAAAAATAATACTCTTCCCTTTCTCTTCCAAAAACTCTTTAATTTCTTTTTTAACCTTTTTTATCCCCTCCTCCACCTCCATTCCTCCTTCCCTCAATTTATACAATAAACATAAACGGGCATTCAACTTAACAAACTTTTCCCTCTTAATTGCCGCAAATTCATACCCCACACTTTTAAAAAACTTTTTTGTCTGCCTCTTAACCCAATCCCACCACTCACAAACATTCCCAAAACTTTCCTTACTTTTACACCACTGTTCATACTTTCTCACATACTCCTTCCTCACAGCTTCATTTTACAACAATTTCACATTTAATTTCCACAAACCCTTTCCAAACACACCACTAACATTAATATCTAACTCGCACAACACACAAACATGGTCCGAAAAAACGACCCTATCCTGCTTATATCCAACAGGAATAATATTTTTAGAAATAAAACAATAATCCAACCTGGACTGTGCTCTTCCACTATCAGAAAAAAAGGTATCTAACAAAGGGTTAACCTTACACACACGCTGCATATCACTCAAATCAAAGTCAGTAACTAACTCCAGCAAAACTTTTCCAGACACATCCACATTCACTCCCCCCACATCACAATTCATATCACCCACAATCACCACAGGCACTCTTCCTGGAACAAAAAGCTTCACTTTTTCAAATAATAACTTACGCTAATTTTTTTCTACTGGCGCATAAATATTGATAACACAAAACTTAGCATTTTTATATTCAAAATTTGCTAAGATACACCTCCCCACCACCACCACCAAATAATTATTCAAAACCACCTCCTGCCCCTTAACTAAAATACCCACACCATCATTTCTATTATTTGCACTACCAGACCACACAGACGCACCATAAGACCACTCATCCCCTTTCACACCATCCACAATCCCACATTCTTGCAAACAAAAAATAGATGCACTCTGCATAGCTAAAAAATCCAAAATTGCTGCTCTCCTCCTCGCTTTCTTAAAAACTCTCACATTTTGAGAAACTATAGAAAAATCCATACTATAAAAACAAAAAACAATGCAAAAATTACCACAAAACTACACACATTACACAAAAAGCCCTTGACAAAGGTCAAGACTCACAGAAAGGAGAGAAAAAAAAAACAACAGATCCACTGAGCTTTCATTTTACCCAGTATCACCATTGTCCTCCTCTGCCATTCGGACTGAACAGCAAGTGTCTGAACCACTAGCCCCTTCGTGCTCACTCCATTTTTTTTTAGCTGGCCCAATTTTCCTCTTAGGCATACTACTGCATGCCTCATCACTTTCCCCATCCTCCTCCCTCTGACACTTATTCGCACCCCTGTCCTGATCTGAAGAAAGCCCTCTAATATTCTGAGGATCTGAGGGGTGCACAGGGCTCTCAGCTTCAGAAATACGCACGTCTTCCTCCGTTGCATCCATTGCTTCCTCAAGAGAAAACATTTCAGGCACAGTAGAGTCATCATCTTCTTCCTCATCTTCTTCCTGATCTTCTTCCTTCTTCTTAAACCCCTTCTCTACTTTTTTTGCCGCCAACCAAAACTCCTTATCTTCCTTCTGTGCATCACTCATAGTACCACGGGGTGCTAGCACAATGTCATCTGGAGTCACAGAGCGTCTTTCCCTCTCCCTCTCCCTCCTTTCCTCTCTCTCCATTCTTTCAGTTTCCTTCCTGATAGTCGCCAACCTCCTCCTTCTCTCCTCCTCCTCTCTCCATTCACTCTCTGAGCGTCTAGGCGCCCTCCACGGACAATCCTTATACATGTGGTCACTACTACCACACACGTCACAGGTCTTAGCCATCGGGCAATCACCAGCCATATGCCCCTCCTTCTTGCAGTTTCGGCAACACTGCCCCTTCTGGCAGTCTGCCTGGACATGTCCAAAAGAGAAACATCTCCTGCAAAACAGAGGCTGCCCAGGGTACGTGAGGAAACCCCTATGCCCTGCCACAGAGAAGTTCGCCGGAGGGTGTCTGAACCCACCCACACTGCCAGGATCTCTTCTGAACTTTACACGATATTTGTATCGACAATTGAAGATTCCTAAACAGTTCACTTGCTTCTCTCCCTTTGAAACAAAGTCACAATACTGTGAGAGGAAGCTCTCCAACAATGCAGGTTCAGTAAAGGGGTTATAGACAGTGATAGTCACCTGCCTTTCCTGAAGACCAAACAGTGGTTCACATTTGACTCCCTTCAAACAGGGATCTCCGGCATGATTCCGAAACCACTCATAGACATTCAGGCAATAATGCTCCGACATAAAAGTAACATCGTAGTTACCTTGATTAGGGAACTCATTGATGCTATAGATGTTCTCCCGCTTTCCTCCAGCCTTTTCCTCAATAAGGTCACGTACAATAAAGACCACGCTGTTCCTTGCCCGGATAGATGGCTCCAACGTCACTCGGATGGTGTTCTTCACATAACTCATCTTCAAAGCTGTCGGTACAAACGACCACAGAAAAAAACAGAATTCTCTGCAAAAGGGTCTGGATTGCTCCAGAAAACCTCACTCCAGACAGCTGTTTCGGGTTTTTTGCCCCTCATCAGTGTGGAGTAGGAATCTGGCTATTAGGCTATTTTCATAGGATGCTGCCCTTCCCGTGGTTGTTCCTTCCCGGGGAAAGGCCTGGCTATTCACTGCTTGCGTCGAGAAACACGTGATGGTGTCTCCGCAGCTTCTTTTCATGCATCTGCATATTTCCCATAAGGGATGGGGGCAATGTTCTGGAATCACTGCATTGAGAAACACGTGATGGTGTCTCCGCTGTGTTGGATGTTTTGGTCTCCCCGAGGCCAATCATCTGTGCCTTTATAGCCTTTTTACTAGGCATTGCTCCTAATAGCCAGATTCCTACTCCACACTGATGAGGGGCAAAAACCCCGAAACAGCTGTCTGTGGATGGATACCATGCTTGGCATAGGTGGCTTTCCTTCATAGGATGCTGCCCTTCCCGTGGTTGTTCCTTCCCGGGGAAAGGCCTGGCTATTCACTGCTTGCGTCGAGAAACACGTGATGGTGTCTCCGCAGCTTCTTTTCATGCATCTGCATATTTCCCATAAGGGATGGGGGCAGTGTTCTGGAATCACTGCGTTGAGAAACACGTGATGGTGTCTCCGCGGTGTTGGATGTTTTGGTCTCCCCGAGGCCAATCATCTGTGTCTTTATAGCCTTTTTACTAGGCACTGCTCCTAATAGCCAGATTCCTACTCCACACTGATGAGGGGCAAAAACCCCGAAACAGCTGTCTGTGGATGGATACCATGCTTGGCATAGGTGGCTTTCCTTCATAGGATGCTGCCCTTCCCGTGGTTGTTCCTTCCCGGGGAAAGGCCTGGCTATTCACTGCTTGCATCGAGAAACACGTGATGGTGTCTCCGCAGCTTCTTTTCATGCATCTGCATATTTCCCATAAGGGATGGGGGCAGTGTTCTGGAATCACTGCGTTGAGAAACACGTGATGGTGTCTCCGCGGTGTTGGATGTTTTGGTTCCCCGAGGCCAATCATCTGTGCCTTTATAGCCTTTTTACTAGGCACTGCTCCTAATAGCCAGATTCCTACTCCACACTGATGAGGGGCAAAAACCCCGAAACAGCTGTCTGTGGATGGATACCATGCTTGGCATAGGTGGCTTTCCTTCATAGGATGCTGCCCTTCCCGTGGTTGTTCCTTCCCGGGGAAAGGCCTGGCTATTCACTGCTTGCATCGAGAAACACGTGATGGTGTCTCCGCAGCTTATTTTCATGCATCTGCATATTTCCCATAAGGGATGGGGGCAGTGTTCTGGAATCACTGCGTTGAGAAACACGTGATGGTGTCTCCGCGGTGTTGGATGTTTTGGTCTCCCCGAGGCCAATCATCTGTGCCTTTATAACCATCTATCAATGCGACACCGGCCCCGACAAACCTGGCCTGTGTATGAAGGATTGCTTTAAATTGTACCACACCTCCATGCACTACTAATTTACTTTCCAGGAAATAGAATAATTCCAAAGTTGGCACATCTACGTAGGTTCTCTGGGGGTCTACTTTCCAAAATGTTGTCACTTGTGTTTTTTTTTCCTGTTTATGCACATCAGGGGCTCTGCAAACGGAACATGACGCCCGCAGACGATTCCATCAAAGTCTGCATTCAAAAACGTCAGTACTTCCCTTTCGAGCCCCAACGTGTGCCCAAACAGTTTTTTCCCACATGTGGGGTACCAGCGTACTCAGGGCAAATTGGACAACAACTTTTGTGGTCCAATTTCTCCTGTTACCCTTGGGAAATTAAAAAATTGGGGACTAAAAGATCATTTTTGTGGGCAAAAAATAGGATTTTTTATTTTCACGCCCGGGCGTTATAAACTTTAGTGAAACACTTGGGGGTTCAAAGTTGTCACCACACATCTAGACAAGTTCCTTAGGGGGTCTAGTTTCCAAATTGGGGTCACTTGTGGGGGGTTTCCACTGTTTAGGCACATCAGGGGCTCGTCAAACGGAACGTGACGGCCGCAGACGATTCCATCAAAGCCTGCATTCCAAAACGTCACTACTTCCCTTCCGAGCCCTGACCTGTGCCCAAACAGTAGTTTTCTCCCACATATGGGGTACCAGCCTACTCAGGACAAATTGGACAACAACTTTTGTGGTCCAATTTCTCCTGTTACCCTTGGGAAATTAAAAATTGGGGACTAAAAGATCATTTTTGTGGGCAAAAAATAGGATTTTTTATTTTCACGCCCGGGCGTTATAAACTTTAGTGAAACACTTGGGGGTTCAAAGTTGTCACCACACATCTAGACACGTTCCTTAGGGGGTCTAGTTTCCAAATTGGGGTCACTTGTGGGGGGTTTCCACTGTTTAGGCACATCTGGGGCTCGTCAAACGGAACATGACGGACGCAGACGATTCCATCAAAGCCTGCATTCCAAAACGTCACTACTTCCCTTCCGAGCCCTGACGTGTGCCCAAACAGTAGTTTTCTCCCACATATGGGGTACCAGCCTACTCAGGACAAATTGGACAACAACGTTTGTGGTCCAATTTCTCCTGTTACCCTTGGGAAATTAAAAAAATTGGGAACTAAAAGATCATTTTTGTGGGCAAAAAATAGGATTGTTTATTTTCACGCCCGGGCGTTATAAACTTTAGTGAAGCACTTGGGGGATAAAAGTGCTCACCACACATCTAGATAAGTTCCTTAGGGGGTCTAGTTTCCAAAATGGGGTCACTTGTGGGGGGTTTCCACTGTTTAGGCACATCAGGGGCTCACCAAACACGACGTGGCGTCCGATCTCAATTCCAGCTAATTTTAGCTTGAAAAAGTCTTATGGCGCTCCTTCCCTTCTGAGCCCTGCCATGCGCCCAAACAGTGGTTCCCCCCCACATATGGGGTATTGTCTTACTCAGGACAAATTGGACTACAACTTTTATGGTCCAATTTCTCCAGTTACCCTTGTGAAAATAAAAAATTGGGGACTAAACGATCATGTTTGTGGAAAAAATACGTTTTTTTATTTTTACGCAAGGGCGGTATAAACTTCTGTGAAGCACTTGGGGGATAAAAGTGCTCACCACACATCTAGATAAGTTCCTTAGGGGGTCTTGTTTCCAAAATGGGGTCAATTGTGGGGGGTTTCCACTGTTTAGGCACATCAGGGGCTCACCAAACACGAAGTGGCGTCCGATCTCAATTCCAGCTAATTTTAGCTTGAAAAAGTCTTATGGCGCTCCTTCCCTTCTGAGCCCTGCCATGCGCCCAAACAGTGGTTCCCCCCACATATGGGGTATTGTCTTACTCAGGACAAATTGGACTATAACTTTTATGGTCCAATTTCTCCAGTTACCCTTGTGAAAATAAAAAATTGGGGACTAAACGATCATGTTTGTGGATAAAATACGTTTTTTTATTTTTACGCACGGGCGGTATAAACTTCTGTGAAGCACTTGGGGGATAAAAGTGCTCACCACACATCTAGATAAGTTCCTTAGGGGGTCTAGTTTCCAAAATGGGGTCACTTGTGGGGGGTTTCCACTGTTTAGGCACATCAGGGGCTCACCAAACACGACGTGGCGTCCGATCTCAATTCCAGCTAATTTTAGCTTGAAAAAGTCTTATGGCGCTCCTTCCCTTCTGAGCCCTGCCATGCGCCCGAACAGTGGTTCCCCCCCACATATGGGGTATTGTCTTACTCAGGACAAATTGGACTACAACTTTTATGGTCCAATTTCTCCAGTTACCCTTGTGAAAATAAAAAATTGGGGACTAAACGATCATGTTTGTGGAAAAAATACGTTTTTTTTATTTTTACGCACGGGCGGTATAAACTTCTGTGAAGCACTTGGGGTATAAAAGTGCTCACCACACATCTAGATAAGTTCCTTAGGGGGTCTAGTTTCCAAAATGGGGTCACTTGTGGGGGGTTTCCACTGTTTAGGCACATCAGGGGCTCACCAAACACGACGTGGCGTCCGATCTCAATTCCAGCTAATTTTAGCTTGAAAAAGTCTTATGGCGCTCCTTCCCTTCTGAGCCCTGCCATGCGCCCAAACAGTGGTTCCCCCCCACATATGGGGTATTGTCTTACTCAGGACAAATTGGACTACAACTTTTATGGTCTAATTTCTTCAGTTACCCTTGTGAAAATAAATAATTGGGGACTAAACGATCATGTTTGTGGAAAAAATACGTTTTTTTATTTTTACGCACGGGCGGTATAAACTTCTGTGAAGCACTTGGGGGATAAAAGTGCTCACCACACATCTAGATAAGTTCCTTAGGGGGTCTAGTTTCCAAAATGGGGTCACTTGTGGGGGGTTTCCACTGTTTAGGCACATCAGGGGCTCACCAAACGCGACGTGGCGTCCGATCTCAATTCCAGCTAATTTTAGCTTGAAAAAGTCTTATGGCGCTCCTTCCCTTCTGAGCCCTGCCATGCGCCCAAACAGTGGTTCCCCCCCACATATGGGGTATTGTCTTACTCAGGACAAATTGGACTACAACGTTTATGGTCTAATTTCTTCAGTTACCCTTGTGAAAATAAAAAATTGGGGACTAAACGATCATGTTTGTGGAAAAAATACGTTTTTTTATTTTTACGCACGGGCGGTATAAACTTCTGTGAAGCACTTGGGGGATAAAAGTGCTCACCACACATCTAGATAAGTTCCTTAGGGGGTCTAGTTTCCAAAATGGGGTCACTTGTGGGGGGTTTCCACTGTTTAGGCACATCAGGGGCTCACCAAACGCGACATGGAGTCCGATCTCAATTCCAGCTAATTTTAGCTTGAAAAAGTCTTATGGCGCTCCTTCCCTTCTGAGCCCTGCCATGCGCCCAAACAGTGGTTCCCCCCACATATGGGGTATCAGTGTACTCAGGACAAATTGGACAACAACTTTTGCAGTCCAATTTCTCAAGTTACCTTTGGGAAAATAAAAAAATTGTTGCTAAAAGATCGTTTTCATGACTAAAAAGTTACATTTTCATTTTTTCTTTCAACATTGCTTTAGCTCTCATGGAGCACCAGAAGGGTTAATAAACTTCTTGAATGTGGTTTTGATCAGCTTGAGGGGTGCAGTTTTTAGAATGGTGTCACTTTTGGGTATTTTTTGCTATATAGACCCCTAAATGTGACTTCTAATGTGAGGTGGTCCCTAAAAAAAATGGTTTTGTAAATTTTGTTGTAAAAATGAGAAATTGCTGGTCAACTTTTAACCCTTATAACTCCCTAACAAAAAAAAAATGTGTTTCCAAAATTGTGCTGATGTAAAGTAGACATGTGGGAAATGTTAATTATTAAGTTTTTTTGCGTGACATATCTCTGTGATTTAAGGGCATAAAAATTCAAAGTTGGAAAATTGCGAAATTTTCTAAATTTTCACCAAATTTCCATTTTTTTCACAAATAAACGCAGGTAATATCAAAGAAATTTTAGCACTATCATGAAGTACAATATGTCACGAGAAAACAATGTCAGAATCGCCAAAATCCATTGAAGCGTTCCAGAGTTATAACCTCATAAAGGGACAGTGGTCAGAATTGTAAAAATTGGCCCGGTCATTAACGTGCAAACCACCCCCGGGGCTTAAGGGGTTAACAACTCTAAGGGGGCAGAGGTCACTATGGTCTGTGTGGGGGCCCTCTGCTCTGGAGGTTTAGCCAGTTCACAGCTTCAGCATCGCTGACAAGCTTCCTCTACTGCAGTCTTCAAGCGATGGTGGTAGACCAGCTACTGCAGCCACTGGTATGTCTTTTCTGGACAAAAGTGTGCCCCTCTCTCATGATCCTCTGTAGCCACTACTACTGATCAGCTTATCAGGGAGTACCACTTGCCAGGTGATCCCCAGTTCTCGCACCAACTGCACTTTTCGATACAGCAAGCTGTCTCTTAATTGAAGCCTCTTTCATTGTTGAAGAATCTGCAGTGCCCCCGTGGACAAAGCACTTCTTTTGGTCCGGCTGGGGAGCCGCTTGAACGCCACCCACTGTCTCAGTTGGGCCAGTTCCTCATCTTCCTGCTGCAGCTGCACCCAGTCATCTCGAAGTTGTCCCAGCACCTGTTCTCCAGACGCCTCGCTGATCTGTCCCTGCGTAGATGCCAACGAAGTCCCGGAAGCCAGGAATCTCTTCTGCGTCTAACTCTTCATCCCAGTCACATCCCGGCCCCTCAGTAGTCACTCAGGACAGAGCATCGGCGTGAGTATTTTCCGCTCCCTTCCAATATGCAATCATGTACCGATACTTCGCCATACGGGCCACCCATCTTTGCTCCAAGGCTCCCAGTTTAGCAATTTCTAGGCGAGCCAAGGGATTGTTGTCAGTTTGCACCAAGACATCGGACCCCAACAGGTATTCATCAAATTTTTCGGTCATCACCCAGACCAGCACCAGCAGCTCCAGCTTGACGGAACTGTAGCTATCGGGTTGCGATTGGAGTCATGGAGGGATCGGCTTGCATAGGCAATCACTCATTCTTTCTTGTATCTGAGATAGCACGGCCCCCAGCCCATGCAGGCTCCTGTCGGTTTGCAGAATGAAGAGCTGGGAGAAGTCTGTGTAGACCAGTATTGGAACTTCTGTAAGGGCCATCTTCAAGGCCTGAAAGGCCTTCTCTTGGCTATTTCCCCATTGGATGGTCCGATTCTTCACACCAGATGGCACTCCTTTGAGTAACTCTAACAACAGATTGGCTATGCAAGTGAAATTCTTCACAAACCTTTGGCAGTATCCAGTAAGCCCCAGAAAGGCTCGAACATCCTTTACCGTCTTTGGGGTGGGCCAGTCCTGAACTGCCGCTATCTTTTCACGGGTAGGCCTCACTCCTTCAGAGGATACAACGTGCCCCAGATATTCAACCTGCTTACGGAAGAGATGACATTTTTGAGGCTTCACCTTCTGACCATGCTTCTGTAGTCGACTCAACACTTGCTCCAGTCGCCAGACGTGCTCTTCAAAGGTGGCCATATGGACAATGATGTCGTTCAGGTAGATAAGGGTTGCTTCGAAATTCAGATCCCCTAAGCACCTTTCCATCAAGCGCTGAAATGTCCCAGGAGCGTTAGTAAGGCCGAAGGGCATCCGATTGAACTCAAACAATCCCATGGGTAGGATGAATGCCGTCTTCGGATGATCATGTTCGGCCATGAACACCTGCCAATACCCGCTGGCCAGATCTAAAGACGAGAAATACTTTGCTTTCTCCAAGGCAGACAACGACTCTGCAATTCGGGGTAAGGGATATGAATCTCACACCGTGCAGACATTCAGTCACCTATAGTCAATACAAAAATGCAGGGTCCCGTCCTTCTTCCACACTAGCACGATGGGAGCTGCCCACGGGCTTTGACTCTCCCGAATGACTCCACTGTGCAGCATGTGTGACATTTCTTTAACCTCTTGATACATCTGAGGTGGAATCTGGTGGTATCTCTCCCGGATTGGTGCGGCATCTCCTGTGGGTATCTAGTGAGTTATGCCTGTAGTGCACCCGAAGTCATCCTCACGATGTGCGAAGACATCCTGGTAACACTCTAGCACAGCTTCCACTTGTTGTACCTGTTGTGGGGAGAGTTCCGACAATTCAGCTCTCATTTGTTCCAGGATGCCCTTCTTTCATGCTTCCAGGTGAGTACTCTGGAACTATGGTAACAGCTACAGTCCACGGATCTCCCTGTTTCACTGCTAACTGGACGGCCTCTGGTTGCCTCAGTTCGTCGGGCATGCCCAACACCTGTACCATTTCACTCTTGGGTGAGAGGGTAAGATTGTCTACCCCAGGTTGACACACCGCACCACTACATTGCTGTCTTGGACGATGGTTAAGGTTTCAGCAATGAGGAGTCGCAGTGGTATTTTGTCCATTACGGTTGGCTCGATCTGGACTTCCACTCCTTCAAGCGGCATGCAGGCTCGTACAGGCACTGGGAGCACAGTCTGACCAGGTTTTAGGACAAGTTTAGCAGTGGCGAGGACTACCACCTTCCCCAAGACCTTCCCTTCACTGGACGTCTCTTGAGCCTGGGCAATTTGTATCAGTTGTTGAAACACTTTTCTTTGGGGAGATCGGGGGCTCCATCGATCTGGAAAAGCGTCTGGTGACTCGCTGATCAGCAGTTCTGAGTTCTTTTATTACATTCATCCCCAAAATCACAGCGAGGCCACTGCCTAAGTCTCCAGTGGTCACTACAATTCCTTTTTGGCCCACATCTTTGCCACACACAGTAATCTGCATACAGACCACCCCTGCGACTGGGATGGGCACCTGTTTGGCCACTGTTAACCTAATCACCGGGCCCCACTAGGGCCAAGTCAACTCAGAAAAATGAAGTCTGAAGTAAGTTTCTGGCATGGTGGTCACCTGGGAACCGGTATCAACAAGATTGTGGACGACTCGGCCATCCATTTCAACCCATACAAGAGGACACAAGGAAATCAAACTTGTGGGACTGCCTTCTCTCCTTCTTGGCTGCTCAGGCTCCGGGCATCATCCCCTCGCCACGGAGCCCACTAATTTAACGGTTGCCGGGTGATCGGTCTTCCACTCAGGCATAGTGTCCAATACCTCCACATCTGAAACAGATCGGCTGTCTCTCTGTCTGGGGTTGTCTCATTTCCTGGTGAGGTATCGGGGCAAGTGAGACTCGGGGCTGTTTCTGTCTTTAGATGATTCAGAGCCACAGGGGGGCTTTTCTGAGGTCAGACCACTCTTCTCACATTTCCTGTATCTCCTTCTGGATCTCTCTGACCCATCCTGAATCAGCTACGGGTTAAGAGGGTACCTCCATGCTCCGGAGCTTCCCTGTCAAGGCTGCCGTCCCCTGCTCCTGCTCACGCATGCGCACTTCCGCCCCAATTTCTAAGAAGGACATACGCGGATTTACACGCAAGCGCTCCCGCAGGGCCTGCTTAAGCAGTGCACTTCTGAGACCGGCTACTAGTTGGTCTCTTAAAATCATGTCAGGGGGCCCCACACCCACATCGTCCCACTTGGTGATTGCCGCGTGAATCTCTTGTAAGGCGTTCATGTACTGGGTCATGGACTCCCCCTCACTCTGTACGCGGCTAAACAGGGGCATGCGTAATTCCCCGACATCTGTGGGTTCCCCATGCATCTCCTCCAAAATTTGCAACACCTTGGTGAAAGTGTACCGCTCATGCGGGGGCCGAAACGTAACAGAACACCTGGTTTCTCCTTCCAGGGCCATCACAGCAATCTCTGTCTGCATAGCGGGTGTCATAGGGTGCATTCTGAGCATTCCCTTGACTCGCTCGGTCCAATCCCACAGCAGTGAATTGCTTCCCATAAATCTTGGAAGATTGCTGAGCATGGCCCCCAGGGGCAAGCTAACCCTTGGGACACCCATGGCCGCTTGGTCTGCTGTATCTGCGCTTGTAGACTGCATCCTGCCGACTATGTGAGAGGCAGAAACAGGGCCTTATTCATTGCCAAGGTCAGCTGTGTAGTCGTGCCCTGGTCTCCCATCACATGAAAACAATACTCATTGCTCTGCATACCTGTGGCTTCACTTTTGTCACAGACAGGGTCTCCTCTGGGTTTCTGTAGGCTCGCTCTAGGTTGCTTTGCAGAAATCGAGACACAGTCCATTTCAACTTTCAAATTGACAACTTTACTGGTTTCCTTACACAGCACATCCATATTCATTACAGCATCATCAACAAGTTCCATTATGTGCACTTCCTCCTCTTTCCCTGCACTCCTTCCTTTGTCACACGGCACATGCATGGGACAGACCATATCATACGGTAACTCAGCATCCTCTCTGCCGCACTGGATCTGAGGGCATCAGCTCATGCTATAAGCTGCCATATGGTGAGCGACCTGCCTGTCTGTGCTGCCGTGAGGTTCCCTTCAGGTCCAGTTCTCAGTACTGCTGTACTACTGCTGTTCTGTTCTAGCGATACTGGATGGCTTGGCTCCAACTTAAAACATTAAGTGGTCACTGCTTCTATCCCGGACTCTATAGCCCATCCAGATGGATTAGGCACCCTGGTCCATCTGACTCCTAGAAGAAGTCCTTCCTCTCTTAACTGCAGCTGACCCCTCCTATAGTAAACTATGTACAGTGTATGAACTAACTAGAGTCTGTCAGCACTCCATCTTGAGGACTACATGGGTACTGCCTTACCCTATGTAAAAACTATTGTACATAGCAAGACAAGTATGAACATTTACCCAGATATAGGCATGACATTGGTATGGTTAATTATGTAGGGTGCTTCCCCTTTTGGCCACAGGCCTGAAAATTCCCCCCTCCCCCAATAACCATAAATGACTCTACAACTATTGTTGGATAATTTTGGCCACAGCAGCCTTTATTAAACAAACAAATTAACATTAAATAAATAACCAATCAATAAATAACCAAATAATAAATCAGGGGTGGGTCCTTGAAGCTTGAAAATCTGGCGATTAAACAAAACCGTAACCAACAGTGGACAAACCAACCGTAACTTACTCCCAGCCGTTACCCCCTGGCTCGGGAGCACCAAATCACCCCGAAGGGTGCCATTGTCCACTGAACCCCTGAGGATCAAGCCACCGCTGGCCAAATCCCCCCAAATCACCAGACCAAATAACCACCACATAAGACCAACTGAGGAATCCATATGCCCATGGACCCCCCTGCGCAATTTAGCACCAACTTCAAGGACCCCTCCCAACCGCCACAACGAGGGTCCCTTGACCCCTCAAGGACCCGAGACCCCACCACACCGAATTGCTATGGCCCTTTCAATGCCTTGCTGTAAACCCAGCGCCCATAAATCAATACCCACAGCGTTTAGGTATACACCGTCACCCAACAAAAATTTTTCGCCCCCTTCTTCCAGGTCCACATGTCGCACCACCACTCCCCCATTCCTCTGCACAAACCCGGACACCGCTCGATTGAGTTTGATCCGCGCTTTATTGATCTTTGCAGGCGATCTCGCGTGGCGCCAATACCTGCGCGGCACGATATCTGACCACACGATAGTCAGGCCACCATACGCCAACCATAGGCGCAAAAGGTCGTGCTTAATGTCCCTCAACAATTCCCGGAACGGCCGAACCCCAAGATCGTTGCCTCCTGCGTGGAGCACCAAAATGTCTGGAGGCCTGTCTAGCTGTGCACTGTTGTGCACCTCCTGGCTGACCCTGCTCCACTCCATGCCTCGGAAACCTAACCACCGAACGACCGCCACGTCCCGATGAAAACCGAGCTGCCGTCCGTCCCGTCGCACATCAGCCCGTCGGGCGCCCCAATGGACATATGAGTGTCCCAATATCCAGACCAAGAAGGGTTTGGCACCTACAACGAAAAGAAACTTAACATAAGAAACTCACTATAACTCTAACCTTGTAACGCCCTCCAGCCCCTCAGAGCCGAATGTAACTCCTATACCGGTTCGACTCCCATCTACCAATTCTCTGCACCACCTCCGGCAGCAAACCGCCCGACGCTGCCTCAGTCGCAGCCCCGATCCGAAAGGAATGCGAGGCGAAGCGAGATGTATCCAAACCCATCAGCGCTAACCCTTGCCTAAAAAACGCTATGAATTGGAATTTTGACAGAAACGACCCATCCGCGTGGCATAATAAAGGCCCAGACCTCACCGGATCGAAACTGAGGAACACCTGTAAACAACGAATGGGGCACATCAATGAATTAGCCACTGCCCCCAGCACAACCCTACGACCCCTTCCCAGCTGATCCGTTTTTGACCGCCGAATCCAGAATTCCAAACGACCGTTAGCCAGCACAACATCCTTAGCCAGCAAACCTCCGCAACTACTCCTGCTCGGAGCCACCAGCTCCCCGATCCGTAAAGCCCCAAAAAAGGCCAAGGAAAAAGCCAAACGGAAAAGAGCGATCTCAAAATCCGAAACACAAACTTCTGACATGCGCCCCCTAGAGACTCCAACATCTGGAAAGAAACCGGGCGTCTGCGGTCCCCCGCCCCACTCTGTCGCCCGAATCCCTTAAACGCCTGCCGAACCAGAAACATTTTTGTCAAATCCTTGAACCCTCTGACTTTAAAGCCAAAAGCCAAGCCCGCACAAATGCGCCCAGCCTTTGCTGAAGACCAACCCTCCTTAGCCCCTTCACTCAACCACAACAATAAGGCGCCCACTTGATCTTCCTCAGAACCTCCACTCTGGCAGGATACCAACCACCCTTCCCATGCACCCCATACTGACTGATATGCGGCCCAAGTGCTGGGAGCCAATGAAGCCCTTATCAAATGGTCTGCTGCCCTGAGACCATGCTCCAGAGTTCCGGTGGGCAATCCAGACCCAGTTCCTCCGCCATCGGAGCCAGTACACGAAACCGATCCCACTGTAAATGAGACAATGAGTCAGCAATGGAATTCTGGACCCCAGGAACATGACTGGCGGTAACGTGCGCATTCAAAGACAAACAAGACAACACTAGCTGTCGCAAAACTCGAATCACCGGAGGTGAGGATGCTGATAGGCTGTTGATAGCACACACCACACCCATATTGTCGCAATTAAAACGGATTCTCCTATTCCGAAACTCAGACTTCCACAAATGCACTGCCACCAAAATGGGAAAGATCTCCAACAGAGTCACATTTTTGACCAAGCCGTTCGCAAACCATTCTGCTGGCCACCTCGTCGCGCACCACTGACCTCTGAAATAGGCCCCAAAACCTATGCCCCAGAAGCATCCGTAAACAAATCCAACTCTGCATTCACCACCACGTCCTCCATGAGCAAAGACCTACCATTGTAATCCGCCAAGAAACGATCCCAAACCTCCAAATCAGCCCTGTGCTCTGCTGTTAACCTTACAAAATGATGTGGCGCGCGAACTCCACTCGTGGCGGCCGCCAGTCTACGGGAAAAAACTCTCCCCATCGGAATGATGCGGCACGCAAAATTCAATTTACCGAGTAACGACTAAACCTCACGTAACTGCAACTTCTTCACCCGCCTCGCCCTTGCGACCTCAAGCCGTAACGCGACCACCTTCTCCTCTGGTAAACGAAATTCCCAATTCACAGTGTCGATAACAATGCCCAGGAACGAAAGGCACGTACAAGGCCCCTCAGTCTTGCCCGGAGCCAACGGCACACCAAAAAGATCAGCCACCCAACAAACTGCACTCAAAATAAGTTCACAGCACCTGGAATCCGCCGGACCAATGCATAAGAAGTCATCCAAGTAATGGATAACCAAATCAAAGCCCGACGAGTCCCGTACGACCCATTCCATGAACGAACTGAACGTTTCAAAGTACGAACACGACAAGGAACAGCCCATCGGCAAACATCTGTCCACAAAGAACCCGCCGTTCCAAAAACACCCCAATAACTTTAAACTCTCCGGGTGCACCGGCAACAATCTAAAAGCGGATTCAATGTCCGTCTTCGCCAACAGCGCTCCCCTACCACAACGTCGCACCAAACGGGCCGCCTCGTCAAACGACGTATAAACAACCGAGCAGAGTTCCGGATCAATCCCGTCATTGACTGATCGACCCCGAGGGTACGACAAATGATGAATCAGCCTGAACTTATTCGATTCCTTTTTTGGCACGACACCCAATGGGGAAACCACCAAGTCCACAAAGGGGGGATCCTGAAATGGTCCCGACATTCTGCCCAAAGCAACCTCCTTTGACAATTTCTCAGTGACGACACCAGCATATTCCTCCGCAGACCTGAGGCTTTTCCAAGACCGAGGAATGACAAACGGGGGGGGGGGGGGGGAGGGGCGGTATCCTAAAACTGTCCTGAAAACCAGACCGCAACAGCTCGGCCCCTTTCTTATCAGGGTATCTACTTAGATAGGGGGCCATCGCGCCCAGCTTCACCGGCGTCGCCCCCTTTGGAATTACCAGATTCGTTCTTGGACTTGTTCTTTTTGAAACATCGTGCGGCGCCATGTGAGGAACCACTGCAGTGCGAACACACGTTCTTGAACCTGCATGTAGCGCCGAATCTGCACTGGCCCTCGTTAAATTGCCAGCACAAGCCATGCTTCTGCCCTCCTGACTGACTCCCGGACCCCCCGGCGGTCCCCTGGGATGTAGACTGGCCGGTCCCACCGGCCCCACCCTGAAAGGGTTGCCCCAACCGAGTGGGTGCCATCACCCGAAGCCATAAGCCAATATCCTTTTGGTCCCAACGTATGGCCGGCCGTATCGCTTTTCTCTGCCTGAACTGCTCATCATATCTGAGCCACGCCTGACCTCCATATACGCTGTGCGCCTCCCCAATCGAGTCCATGTAACAGAAAAGGCCAGAACAATTCTCCGGTGCCTTCTCACCCACAACACTGGCCAGGATACCGAATGCCTGTAACCAATTTACGAAAGTCTGCGGTATAAGCCGCCACCTACGCTTCTCTTCCTCCTCCTTCTTGCTCTCATCTTTTTTCCCCTTGTCCAAGTTAAACTTTTCCAGCGGGAGAAGGGAAAAGATTTCGACGTATTCGTCTTTCCAAATCTTTTCCCTCACTTCCTTCTTCAAATGGACCCCCAGCGGGCCCTCGAAGCACACAAACACTTCACCATGCGCCCTGTCATCTAAGTGAATCCTGCATTCTTTTTCCTTCTCAGTCTGTTTTGACACAGACACCGGCTCTACAGCGCTGTTATGCGCCACCAGGCCCCAACCCGGAAACACTCGCCCGGCTTCTCGCGGCCCTACCCACGCGGCCAACTGACCAGGCAACGCTACCCCACTATCCAGCCGCGCGATCAACTCCCTAACGTTACCCAGCAGTTCACTAACGCCAGCTTCCCCCAAACCGGTCGCCACCGATGCGCTCTGACTAACTGCGCCCGACGACCCCACCGTACCGACCCCCACAGACTGAAATACTGCACTGGACAAACAAGACATGGAGCTATACTCACCGGGCTGCGAGAGAGCTGTGATCCCTCCAGCCGCTGGGCGTGTGTCCATACCGTCGATGGGTGATCTCGAAGCTCCCTCCGGGGAAAGAGGTCCACTGATGACCGACCTCACGGATCCCGCTGGCGACGCTGCAGAGGGCCCGGCGGCCCTGGAACCGAGGAGCCTGTTGCTTGCAGATGAGCCAGCGGGTCCCAGTACCGGGGCGTCCCTGCTGACTCCAGACCCGCTGCCCGATCCACGCTGCGGGGAGTGATGTGACGATCCACTGTCAGCACTCCAGTGCTGACCCGCGCCGAGAGCGCCATCGGCACCATCCACTGGCAGGTCCAGCAACCCCGACCCCACTGGGGGGCCACCTGCCGCTGCATCCGCTGCTGTGCTCCACCGCTGGGTCGTTCCCGACGACGAAGCAGGACGCCTGTCAGGTGATTTACCCCGGCGGCCTGCTGTAACCATCCCAGGTCCTCCTGTAGCCCCAGCGCGCGCTGCCACAGCCCCAGACACAGGGGGGGAAGGGCCGCGCGACGCTGTAGGCCTCAGCCCGGCCGATGGATTCCTCCCAGCCTGGGGCCTGCTGGGGCGCTTGGACGCAGGCGCCCTGACTGGAGGGTCCCGAGACCCGCCGGCGCTGAGGCCCGAACGAGACGTCGGGTGAAAGCCGCGCTGGGGGACGTACCCGGCGAGAACGCCGCAGCGTTCCGGAATCCGACGCTGCAGCGCCGCTTCCACGACCGACGATCGCAGCCACCTGTGCCTCCAGCCAGCCCGGCGGCTGGCTCTGCGCTACTCTCCTCAGGGACTCCAGGGCCTGGGCCACGGACGCCATGGTGAGTAGGGGAGCGAGGGGACTTCTCCTCGTGCTTCAGAGCGGGAAAGTGCCCAGCTCCTCCCCCCCTAGCATTATAAACCCCCACCCATTACCATAACCACCCCTACCCATGACTCATTAACCCCTACACCCCTTTTCTTCCCCAACCCCTGTCATGACGGCTTCCACTAAGCGCCGCATGGGGGATGGGCGCCTGCTCCAGCCTGTGCTAAAGGGGAATATTAACACTAAAGAAGGGTGTGGAGTATTACAGAGTCCGAGTATACCCATTACCACTACGCCAAATGTAAGCAGGTTGCGGGATGCAGTGACAAATGGGAGCCAGAGCAAGGGTTAACAAATTTAATTAACAATAAAGGCACTCCTCCCAGGGAGATAAACAGATAAACTGGGAAAGAATAAAGGTGAATAGCAAAAATAGCAACAGTTCATTCAGTAAACTTATCGTGTCTATGGTTCCTCAGCCGCAAATGTTCCGATTAGGGTAGTAGTCCTTGTAGCTGTCAATGAAATGTCCTCAAGGGGGGTCCAAGGTTAATGATCCATCTTCTGGCAGCAGCGGTCGGTCTCCGGCACCTTCCACTGAGCCCCTAGTCCATAAGATGGTGCAGCCAACGCAACAATAACTGTAGCAATCCGTGGGTTAAACGAGGGTTGTGGTATGCTGTCCTGCAGTATGGTCCACAGGGTGCTGTCCTGTAACCAGCCCTGGGCTCTCTGCATGTGAACCGAATTCACTGTCACTGGGCGCGCTGTGCCTCTCACTCTAGCTGTCTCACTGGTGGCACCGGGAGCTATCTACTGCGGTCCGTCGCAGCACCAGCTTAGGGCGCACTCTGCCCACCTTGCTGCTCGCACACTGACGGCTGGAACCTCTCTGTCCTTTCGCACGCTTTAGCCTCAGCTTCTGGCCGGGTTCCCTGTCTAAACCCGCCCCCACTGCCCAGGTTATGGGGCCTGTGCGATCCCCTATTCCTTCCCCTGGGACTCAGCCTCGACAGCTGCGGACCCTGTCAGTGCAGGTACCCACAGCCTGGTCTTTCTCCCTACACTACCATCTTGAACAGTTGGAGTCTAGGAGATAGTAGCATCTGTATGCATGTCATTTGGTGGACCTTTGATAACTGCCACATGCTAGGGGGATGAGCAGCATGAATAAGCTGATTGAATATTATATCACGTATAATAGACTCTTACATGAGTAGGAATGCGAATGTGAACTGTAAATTGCCATGATGTCACTTTCAACGTTTTTTCCTAATAAGGAATAATAGTTTTGCTTTCCCATCATTTTATTTGTAGCCTAAAAGAGCACTTTAGCCTGTAAAAAAACAAGGGTGGGTACATAAGGTCCTGATACTTACAAATTTAAATGGAAAAAAAAAATTATACTACCCACCCAAGCTGAGCATATCCATGGTGGAGTAAGAAGAGAGGGTGGTTATTAATGGAGCACACTTGGAATGGGTCGCGGTTAGCAGTGGGGTACCACAGGGGTCAGTATTGGGCCCTCTTCTTTTTAACATATTTATTAATGACCTTGTAGGGGGCATACAGAGGGAAATTTCAGTATTTGCAGATGACACTAAACTCTGCAGGGTAATCAATACAGAGGAGGACAATTTTATATTACAGGATGATTTATGTAAACTAGGAGCTTGGGCTGATAAATGGCAAATGAGCTTTAATGGGGATAAATGTAAGGTCATGCACTTGGGTAGAAGTAATAAGATGTATAACTATGTGCTTAATTCTAAAACTCTGGGCAAAACCGTCAATGAAAAAGACTTGGGAGTATTGGTGGATGACAAACTCACATTTTGTGGCCAGTGTCAGGCAGCTGCTACTAAGGCAAATAAAATAATGGGATGCATTAAAAGAGGCATAGATGCTCATGAGGAGAACATAATTTTACCTCTATACAAGTCACTAGTTCGACCACACTTAGAATACTGTGCACAGTTCTAGTCTCCGGTGTATAAGAAAGACATAGCTGAACTAGAGCGGGTGCAGAGAAGAGTGACCAAGGTTATTAGAGGACTGGGGGGTCTGTAATACCAAGATAGATTATTACACTTGGGGCTATTTAGTTTGGAAAAACGAAGACTAAGGGGTGATCTTATTTTAATGTATAAATATATGAGGGGACAGTACAAAGACCTTTCTGATGATCTTTTTAATCATAGACCTGAGACAGGGACAAGGGGGCATCCTCTACGTCTGGAGGAAAGAAGGTTTAAGAATAATAACAGATGCGGATTCTTTACTGTAAGAGCAGTGAGACTATGGAACTCTCTGCTGTATGATGTTGTAATGAGTGATTCATTACTTAAAGTTAAGAGGAGATTGGATGCCTTTCTTGAAAAGTATAATGTTACAGGGTATATACACTAGATTCCTTGATAGGGCGTTGATCCAGGGAACTAGTCTGATTGCCGTATGTGGAGTCGGGAAGGAATTTTTTTCCCCAATGTGGAGCTTACTCTTTGCCACATGGTTTTTTTTTTGCCTTCCTCTGGATCAACATGTTAGGACATGTTAGGTTAGGCTATGGGTTGAACTAGATGGACTTAAAGTCTTCCTTCAACCTTAATAACTATGTTACAATAATACGTATTATTGCAATAAGAGCTATGCTGGTGCTCTGTATATCCAAGAAATGGTAATCTAATCACTATCCATTTTTACATCTAATCTGAAGCCTTGACATCTACTCTCTGTACGATATAATGTCTATATCAGCACGCATGCTCTGATAAGGCTGGTGAGTTTGTGGGGTCACGGATGGGGTTTGGGAGTTACAGTACGTTAATGTCATAGATCATGAGAAAAGATAAAAATGTCAATGTCAATTCCATTATCAAGTGATCATGACAAACATTTTTTTTATGAGCCTATTTTTTATGTATTTATTCTTATTTTCACAATATCACTAATTTAGAAGTCTAGAGAGCTAAGAAATGGGAATATTTTGGTAGGGTTTTCACAGAAAAAACAATGGCCAATATGGTGGCCAATATACGGTTGGGAACGGTAAGCTCTCCATGAACCTGAAGATTACATTTCCTGACAAATACTGTAGATGGGAGGGGAGGGACGGTGGTATGGGGCAGAAGTTTACTGTAAGGGCACATTATGAGGCAATTTGGAGAAAATTATTAAAGGGGTCACAGTATAGCGAGGGGCAGCGTGTGTTGAGGGATATTGTGGAGAGGGACAGTGTTGGGTGACATTATACATAGGAGCAGTGTGTGGCGGTGGCATATTATGGAGAGGGGCATTTTGGGAGATAATATTATGGAGAAGATCAGTGTGGAGAAATCTTATAGAGCGGGGCAGTGTGGGGGGTATTTTGTGCAGAAAGCGCATTGATAGGCAATTATTTATTCAGGGGCACAGCATGGGAGATATTTTCATTTATGGGACAGTATAATGATATTTTTATTTTTAATTGCTCCTTGTTGGGATTTTGCAGAAAATGGAGAAGATGAAGTCTGGAGAAATGAGCTTTGGGTGTGAAATATAATCATAGCTTCTGTAATACGTGAAGACAAAAGGGATGGGTGTAACTTCAGAGAAGATGTCACCGACAAGGTACCCGGATGTAAATACTTATTTGTGATCCTTTCTGTGTATCATCAGTACTGTGGTTCCAGGATGGTCCACAGTCTGATGACGGCTGGTAACAACAACTCGCATTTTCGCTTTACCATTGATAAAAGGAGTTATAGATTCATGTGATACAAGTGTATATGGGGTTGACCTAACACTGCTATTGATCCCTGTTGGTGCTACATTTATGTACTGATGGTGGTTCTGGCACTACAATCATGTATTGAATGTGTTTCTGGCTCTGCATTTATGTACTGATAGTGGTTTTCACGTGGCAATATATATATATTTTTTTTTGGCGTACCATTGATTCAATGATGCTGTAAGATGGGATTACATACAAAAAAAATGTAAATTACAGACAACAAGCTAACAATAACAGACGGGTACAAAGAAAAAGGGCTCTGTCCTTGCGGGTTTACATTTTATAGGATAATGGGGAAGGAGGCAGTAGGTTGTTGATTTGCAGCAGCTTCAGTGGTGGCGAGATGGCAGCGGGGTAATTGCAGGTTGTAATATTTCTTGAAGGAATAGGTTTAAAAGTTCCTTCTTAAAGTTCCAAATGTTGCGGATAATTGGAAATGGGAAATGTTGGGCCACAGAGCTTCAAAGGATGAGAGAACTCGGTAGAAGTATTGGAGGTGATTGGGTGAGGAGAAAAGGAGGTCTTTAGAGCAGAGGTCCCCAACTCCAGTCCTCAAGGCCCACCAATAGGTCATGTTTTCAGGATTTCCTTTGCATTGCACAGGTGATGCAATTATTACCTGGGCAAGACTAAGGAAATCCTGAAAACATGACCTGTTGGTGGGCCTTGAGGACTGGAGTTGGGGACCTCTACTTTAGAGGACCAGAGGTTTCGTGTCAGATGATATAGGGAGATTATTTTGTATACATAAGGAGGAGGCAGATTATAAACAACTTTGTAGGTCAATATGTTAGCAGTTTGCACTTGATACGTTGGGGAATTGGGAGCCGATGAAGGGATTTGTAGAAGGGAGAAGCGGAAGAGTAGCGAGGAGAAAGAGGTTTAGTTAGGCAGCATAGTTAAGGACGGACTGGAGAGGTATGAGAGTGTTAGCAGGGAGGCCATAGAGAAGGATATTGCAGTAGTCGAGGTTAGAGATGATCAGGACATGCACTAACATTTTAGTAGATTCAGTGTTGAGGACGTATTCTGGAAATATTTTCGAGTTGGAGGCAGGCAGAAGGAGGTGGCAGTTTTAAAGACAGGGCAGAGTCTAAAGTTACTCCAAAACAGTAGACTTTCGGTATGGGGGATAACGTGATGTAATTTATTGTGATAGATAGATCAGGTAGGGGAGTCAAGTGAGAAAGACTGACTGTGGTTCTGACACTGCGTTAATCAACTAATGGTGGTTCTGGCACTGCATTCATCTACTGACAGTGGTTCTGATCTTCTACTCATGTAGCAAATATATTATATGCTTCATGGCTATACTAAAACTGAAGAATCATTAAAACTTAGAATTTTGAAATTATGAGGAGGATTTGGTAGGTTTCTGCTCCACAAACTTAGTGTAAGTTAAGATCTGTTTACCCTGAGTTTTTGGGGCACAAACTGAGCAGAAACTCTCCAAATCCTTCTCAAATTCTAAAAACTTGGTTCTGGTGATGTATTCATGTAATTACTCCTTTACATTTTTGACAATGTGGCCCTAGGACTGAAAAATGTTGTGCACCCCTGCATTAGACCAGTGGCCATCGATATTGTTGGGATTGGCCAACATTAGTCAAATGTGTATTGTCGACTTAAGACTTGATATTTTGTTAGGAAAATAAAAACATTTTGGATCCTAGTGACTGTTCTGTATCAAAGTCAAACACTAGGACAGCTAAAGCCACCTATATCTCCTTCCTGGCGTAAAGTTAGAGCATGCTTTGATGTGGTGTATTTATAGTGACTTTCCATTTTACAAAATCCTATTTAGACATAGAGGATTTTACCGAGACCAATGCTAAATTCAACAGTAATCCTTATGTCATGAATGCAAATACGGTTTCTGCAAAACTAATCACATGTAGAAGACAATTTCCATTTGTGAAAAAATCCTGTGAAGGACTACAATCTTGATATATTTTCTGACCTCGCGATATGCAGTTTGCAGTTTGATCCAAGTTTCAAATTTCTCTCTCTTTCGAGTCACTCTCCCGGTAATACAGGCTGGATATGAGCTCTCTGCATATCCAGGGTGTTGTTGTCTTTATCTATCTGAACAAAACTTTACTTATCTCTTCATGTGCTTTCCTCCTTGTCTATAGCCGGTTAGCTCTGCCTGTGTCCACTGAAGATCTACGTACAATCCCCTGCCTCTTCCTCCTGCTATCTCTAAGGTCAGGTTCACATGTTCAGTATTTGGTCAGTATTTTACGTCAGTATTTTTTAAGCCAAAAGAAGGAGTGGGTGAAAAATACAGAAGTGGTGCATATGTTTCTATTCTCCTTTTTCTCTGATTGTTCTACTCCTGATATTGGCTTACAAATACTGAGGTAAAATACTGACCAATTACTGAATGTGGCCTAACAATGAGGTGGAGAGGAAGAGCAAGAGAGTTGACAGGAGCAGGAGCTCTGAGGGAAAACAAAAAATGAAAAAAAAAGGTGCAGTCTTTAAAGACCCGTCACCAAGTCAAAAGTAGCCAGTTTTTGCACTTATTTTATCCCTGCTGCTCCCATACGTATGCTAGAGTTTTTTTTAATTCTGTCATATGGTGGGGGTATGGCTCACAGAATGACTAGGCAGAGCATTTCTTGGTAAAGACCATAATAATTAGCACTAACTAAAAAGGCTAGTATCTCTGCAACTACAGGTGCTTCTCACAAAATTAGAATATCATCAAAAAGTTAATTTATTTCAGTTCTTCAATACAAAAAGGCTATTATATAGAGTCATTACAGAGTGATTTATTTCAAGTGTTTATTTATGTTAATGTTGAAGATTATGGCTTACAGCTAATGAAAACCCAAAAGTCATTATCTCAGTAAATTAGAATAATTAACAAAAAACACCTGCAAAGGCTTCCTAAGCGTTTAAAAAGGTCCCTTAGTCTGTTTCAGTAGACTGCACAATCATGGGGAAGACTGCTGACTGCTGATGTCCAGAAGGCAGTCATTGACACACTCCACAAGGAGGGTAAGCCACAAAAGGTCATTGCTAAAGCTGGCTGTTCACACAGTGCTGTATCCAAGCATATTAATGGAAAGTTGAATGGAAGGAAAAAGTGTGGTAGAAAAAGGTGCACAAGCAACTGGGAAACACAGCCTTGAAAGGATTATTAAGAAACGGCCATTCAAAAATGTAGGGCAGATTCACAAGGGGTGGACTGCTGCTGGAGTCATTGCTTCAAGATCCACCACACACAGACATATCCAGGACATGGGCTACAAGTGTCACATTCTTTGTGTCAGGCCACTCATGACCAATAGACAACGCTAGAAGCGTCTTACTTGGGGCAAGGAGAAAAAGAACTGGACTGTTGTCAGGGGTCCAAGGTGTTGTTTTCAGTTGATAGTAAATTTTGCATTTCATTTGGAAACCAAGGTCCCAGAGTCTGGAGGAAGAGTGGAGAGGCCACAATCCAAGCTGCTTGAGGTCTGGTGTGAAGTTTCCACAATCAGTGATTAGAGATGGGCGAACCCAAACAGTAAAGTTCGGCGTCCGTACCAAACACCTAGTGTTCAGGCACAGACGCCGGACACGGACTTCACCAGGTAGTCTGTGTTACTGTTCGGGTTCAGGTGCCCGAACACCGGGTGTTTGTCGTGCTGTCATGTGCATGACAGCACGGCATACACCACTTCTGATTGGCGGTGAAATCATCTCCGCCGGTCAGAGAGCTGCAGTTCCCACACTGTCAGAAGACAGTGTGAGTGCTCAGCTGTGATCGGAGGTATAAAGTTTACCTCTGGTCACTTATGTCAGCTGATGAGACAACTGCTCCCATCATCCGACACCTGCTGCTGCTAATAACAGCGATAGCAGGAGTGGTGGATGGGAGTATTCATCAGCCGCTCGTGCGCTGTAAATAAATAATAAAAAAAAACCCTAGAGTGGGTTCCCCTGTATTTTTTGCTTACCGGCCAGGCAAAACTCACATCTGGGAGCTGCAACCCTCAGCTGTCAGCTTCAGCAAGGCTAGTTATCAAAAATGGAGGGGTCCCCGCACCGTATTTTTTAATTATTTAAATAAATAATTTTAAAAACAGTATGGATATTGGTCGCCCTAGCCTAAAAATCGCAGCCTGCAGCTGCCCAGAAAAGGCACATCTATTAGATGCACCAATTCTGGCGCTTTACCTAGCTCTTCCCACTTGCGCTGTAGCATAGTAGGTGATAGTTGGGGGGCTGATGTCACCTTTGTATTGTCCGCTGACATCTAGCCCCAAGGTTAGTAATGGAGAGGCGTCTATAAGACACCCCCATTACTAACCCCATAGTCACATTGTAAGAAAACACAGATACCAAGAATAATATCCTTTAATTGAAAAAAATTACACACTCCTTTAACCCCTTTCTGACATTAGACGTACTATCCCGTCGAGGTGGTATGGCCACCGACTGGATAGTACGTCTGACGTGATCAGCCGCGCTCACGGGGGAAACAGACCGCTCCTGGCACATTAACCCCCGGAACACCAATCAAAGATGATGGCAGTGTTCCGTTGGCACAGGGAAGCATCGCGCAGGGAGGGGACTCCCTGCATGCTTCCCTGAGACCCTCGGAGCAACACGATGTGATCGCGTTGCTCCGTGGGTCTCCTACCTCCTCCTCCATGCAGGCCTGGATCCAAAATGGCCGCGGGGGGCCTTCCGGATCCTGCAGAGAGTGCAGGGAGGTGACTTTCAAGTGCCTGCTCAGCGCAGGTGCCGGGAAGCCTCCCTGCAGTGCCTGTCAGATTGCTGATCTGACACGGTACACTGCAGTGTCAGATCAGCGATCTGTCACTATACAGTGATGTCCCCCCCCCCTGGGGCAATGTAGAAAGTTAAAAAAAAATCCTAAATAAAGAAAAAAAATATTGTTCCAATAAATACATGTCTTTTTCTAAATAAAAAAGAAAACAAAAAAAGTACACATTTAGTATCGTCCGTAACGACCTGACCTAACACTGTCCCACTAGTTAACCCCTTCAGTGAATACGGTAAAAAAAACAAAAAAAACTACGCTTTATTATCATACCGCCAAACAGAAAATGGAATAACACACGATCAAAAAGACGGATAAAAATAACCATGGTACTGATGAAAACGTCATCTTGTCCTGCAAAAAACGAGCCGCCATACAGTGTCATCAACAAAAAAATAAAAAAGTTATAGTCCTCAGAATAAAGCAATGCAAAAATAATTATTTTTTATATAAAATAGTTTTTATCATATAAAAGCGCCAAAACATAAAAAAATATAAATGAGGTATCTCTGTAATTGTTCTGACCCGAAGAATAAAACTGCTTTATCAATTTTGCCAAAAGTGGAACGGTATAAGGGCCCCCTCCCCCCCAAAAGAAATTCATGAATAGCTGGTTTTTGTTCATTCTACCTCACAAAAATCGGAATAAAAAGCGATCAAAAAATGTCACATGCCTGAGAATGGTACCAATAAAAACATCAACTCGTTCTGCAAAAAACAAGACATCACATGACTCTGTGGACCAAAATATGGAAAATTTTACCTCTCAAAATGTGGAAAAAGCGTATTTTAGTGTGTGACGGCTGCCAATCATAAAAATCCGATAAAAAAACTGCTATAAAAGTAAATCAAACCCCCCTTCATTACCCCCTTAGTTAGGGAAAAATAATAAAATTTAAAAAAATGTATTTAATTCCATTTTCCCATTAGGGTTAGGGTTGGGCCTAAAGTTAGGGTTAGGGTTGGGGCTAAAGTTAGGGTTAGGGCTAAAGTTAGGGTTAGGGTTGGGGCTAAAGTTAGGGTTGGGGCTAAAGTTATGGTTAAAGTTGGGGCTAAAGTTAGGGTTAGGGTTGGGGCTAAAGTTAGGGTTAGGGTTGGGACAAAAGTTAGGGTTGGGGCTAAAGTTAGGGTTTGGATTACATTTACTGTTGGGATTAGGGTTGGGATTAGGGTTAGAGGTGTGGTTAGGGTTATGGTTGGGATTAGGGTTAGGGGTGTGTTTGGATTAGGGTTTCAGTTAGAATTGGGGGGTTTCCAATGTTTAGGCACATCAGGGGCTTTCCAAACGTGACATGGCGTCCGATCTCAATTCCAGCCAATTCTGCGTTGAAAAAGTAAAACAGTGCTCCTTCCCTTCCGAGCTCTCCCGTGCGCCCAAACAGGTTTACCCCCACATATGGGGTATCAGCGTACTCAAGACAAATTGGACAACAACTTTTGGGGTCCAATTTCTCCTGTTACCCTTGGGAAAATACAAAACCGGGGGCTAAAAAATAATTTTTGTGGAAAAAAAAAAAGATTTTTTATTTTCACGGCTCTGTGTTATAAACTGTAGTGAAACACTTGGGGGTTCAAAGTTCTCACAACACATCTAGATAAGTTCCTTGGGTGGTCTAGTTTCCAATATGGGATAACATGTGTTTTTTTTTTTACTGTTTAGGTACATCAGGGGCTCTGCAAATGCAACGTGACAGGTGCAAAGTTCTCACAACACATCTAGATAAATTAAGGGGTCTACTTACCAAAATGGTGTCACTTGTCAATTTTGAATTGGAAAGTCAAATGGCGCTCCTTCCCTTCCGAGCTCTGCCATGCGTTCAAACAGTGGTTTACCCCCACATATGGGGTATCAGCGTACTCAGGACAAATTGCACAACAACTTTTGAGGTCCAGTTTCTTCTGTACTCTTGGGAAAATAAAAAATTGGGGACGAAAAGATCATTTTTGTGAAAAAATATGATTTTTTATTTTTACGGCTCGGCATTATAAACTTCTTGGTGGGTCAAAGTGCTCACCACACATCTAGATAAGTTCCTTAGGGAGTCTAGTTTCCATAATGGTGTCACTTGTGAGGGGTTTCAATGTTTAGGCACATCAGGGGCTCTCCAAACGTGACATGGCGTCCTATCGCAATTCCAGTCAATTTTGCATTGAAAAGTCAAATGGCGCTCCTTCCCTTCCGAGTTCTGCCATGCGCCCAAACAGTGGTTTACCCCCACATATGTGGTATCAGCGTACTCAGGACAAATTTTACAACAACTTTTGGGGTCCAATTTCTCCTGTTACCCTTGGTAAAATAAAACAAATTGGAGCTGAAGTAAATTTTTTGTGAAAAAAAGTTAAATGTTTATTTTCTTTTTAAACATTCCAAAAATTCCTGTGAATCACCTGAAGGGTTAATAAACTTCTTGAATTTGGTTTTGAGCACCTTGAGATGTGCAGTTTTTAGAATGGTATCACACTTGGGTATTTTCTATCATATAGACCCCTCAAAGTGACTTCAAATGTGATGTAGTCCCTAAAAAAAATGGTGTTGTAAAAATGAGAAATTGCTGGTCAACTTTTAAACCCTTATATCTCCCTAACAAAAACAAAATGTTGGTTCCAAAATTGTGCTGATGTAAAGTAGACATGTGGGAAATGTTACTTATTAAGTATTTTGCGTGACATATCTCTGTGATTTAAGGGCAAAAAAATTCAAAGTTGGAAAATTGCGAAATTTTCAAAATTTTCACCAAATTTCCATTTTTTCACAAATAAACGTAGGTAATATCAAATAAATTTTACCACTATCATGAAGTACAATATGTCACGAGAAAACATTGTCAGAATCATCAGGATCCGTTGAAGCGTTCCAGAGTTATAATCTCATAAAGGGACAGTGGTCAGAATTGTAAAAATTGGCCCTATCATTAACGTGCAAAGCACCCTTGGGGGTAAAGGGGTTAACCCCTTAACACCCGGAGCTTTTTTCGGTTTCGCGTTTTCGTTTTTCTCTCCACTTTTTCCCAGAGCCATAACTTTTATATTTTCCATCAATATGGCTGTGTAAGGGCTTGTTTTTTTTCGGGACGCATTGTATTATGATTCTCCAGGTCATTATGAGTTTATAGATATCAAACATGTCTAGGTTATTTATTATCTGAGTGGTGAAAAAAATTCCAAACTTTGTTAAAAAGGGGGGGGGGGGTGATTTGAACTTTCATTATTTTAAATTATTTTTAAAAACCTTTTTTTTACTTTTGGCATGCTTCAATAGTCTCTATGGGAGACTAGAAGCTGCCACAACCTGATTGACTCTGCTACATAGAGGCGATGATCAGATCGCCTCTATATTGCAGAATTACTCACTTGCTATAAGCGCCGACCACTGGGTGGCACTCACAGCAAGTCGGTACTAACAACCATAGAGGTCTCCAGGAGACCTCTGGCTATCATACCAACGAACCAGTGACCCGTGTTCATGTGACGCGGGTCACCAGTGGGTGGATATCTGGCGTGATTGCTGGAAGCGCTGGTTAAGTGCCGCTGTCAACATTTGACAGCTACATTTAATGGGTAAATAGCCGCAGGTGGATCGCGATTCACCCGTGGCTATTCCAGGCACATGTCAGCTTTTCAAAACAGCTGATATGTACCTGGAATGATCTGAGCTTACTGCCAGAACCCACATCAAAGAGAGGGAGTCCGATATCGGCATACTATTATGCCCAATGTCATAAAGGGGTTAATAATCTCAATTAAACCATACTTACAACCTCGACTAATTCCTCAGAAGCCCTTGCTCTCCTGTAATAAACCAAAAATAATAAAACAACAATCTACCATACCTGTCTGTCGTTGTGTCCCACGCCGTAATCCATGTCTGGGGAAAAACAGTTTTCAACCTGGATGGTGCCAAGAAGTGACCATCCAGGCTGAGAACCACTGATGACTGAACTGCTGTGAGCGCAGCGTCGGTGACTAGCGGTGACGTCACTGAGGCTGCGTTACCAGCCAGGCTGAACTGGGGTGACCTCGGTGACATCCTCGTTAACACCACTATTCTTAATAACTAGCCTTGCTGAAGCTGACAGCTGAGGGTTGCAGCCCACAGCTGTGAGTTTTGCCTGGTTGGTTAACAAAAATACAGGGGAACCCACGCTGTTTTGTTTTTAAATTATATATTTACAGCAGTTGTCCCATCAGCTGACACCAGTGACCGGATGTAAACTTTATACCTTAGATCACAGCTGAGCGCTCATGCTGTCTTTTGACCGTATGGGTACCCAAACCCAAACTTTTTGTCACTGTTCGGCCGAACCCACTGGACCGACACAACCAGGTGTCCGCCCATCTCTATCAGTGATGGTTTGGGGAGCCATGTCATCTGCTGGTGTAGGTCCACTGTGTTTTATCAAGACCAAAGTCAGCTCAGCCGTCTACCATGGAATTTTAGAGCACTTCATGCTTCCCTCTGCCAACAGGCTTTTTGGAGATGGAAATTTAATTCTCCAGCTGGACTAGGCACCTGTCCACACTGCCAAAAGTACCAATACCTGGTTTAAAAACCAAAGTATCACTGTACTTGATTAGCAGCAAACTCGCCTGACCTTATCCCCATAGATAATAAGATGAGAGACACCAGACCCAACAATGCAGACGAGCTGAAGGCTGCTATCAAAGCAACCTAGGCTTCCATAACACCTCAGCAGTGCCACAGGCTGATCGCCTTCATGCCACGCCGCATTAATGCAGTAATTGATGACAAAGGAGCCCCAACAAAGTATTGAGTGCAGTAACTGAACATACAGTGGGTACAGAAAGTATTCAGACCCCTTTAAATTTTTCACTCTTTGTTTCATTGCAGCCATTTGGTACATTCAAAAAAGTTCATTTTTTTCTCATTAATGTACACTCTGCACCCCATCTTGAATGAAAAAAAACAAGTAGAAGCACCTTTTGAGCTAGTACAACCATGAGTCTTCTTGGGAATGATGCAACAAGTTTTTCACACCTGGATTTGGGGATCCTCTGCTATTCTTCCTTGCAGATCCTCTCCAGTTCTGTCAGGTTGGATGGTGAACATTGGTGGACAGCCATTTTCAGGTCTCTCCAGAGATGCTCAATTGGGTTTAGGTCAGGGCTCTGGCGGGGCCAGTCAAGAATGGTCACAGAGTTGTTCTGAAGCCACTCCTTTGTTATTTTAGCTGAGTACTTAGGGTCATTGTCTTGTTGGAGGGTGAACCTTCAGCCAAGTCTGAGGTCCAGAGCACTCTGGAAGAGGTGTTCATCCAGGATATCTCATATTTGGCCGCATTCATGTTTCCTTCAATAACAACCAGTCGTTCTGTCCCTGGAGCTGAAAAACACCCCCACAGCATGATGCTGCCACCACCATGTTTCACTGTTGGGATTGTATTGGGCAGGTGATAAGCAGGGCCTGGTTTTCTCCACACATACCACTTAGAATTATCACCAAAAAGGTCTATCTTCATCTCATCAGACCAGAGAATCTTATTTCTCATAGTCCTGGAGTCCTTCATGTGTTTGTTAGCAAACGCTATGCAGGTTTTCATAGGTCTTGCAATGAGGAGAGGCTTCCGTCGGGTCACTCTGCCATAAAGGCCCTACTGGTGGAGGGCTGCAGTGATAGTTGACTTTGTGGAACTTTCTCCCATCTCTCTACTGCATCTCTGGAGCTCAGCCACAGTGATATTGGGGGGATATTTACCTCTCTCATCAAGGCTCTTCTCCCACGATTGCTCAGTTTGGCTGGACGGCCAGGTCTAGGAAGACTTCTGGTGGTCTCAAACTTCTTCCATTTAAGGATTATGGAGGCCACTGTGCTCTAAGGAACTTTAAGTACTGCAGAAATTCTGTTGTAACCTTGCCCAGATCTGTGCCTTGCCACAATTCTGTCTCTGAGCTCCTTGGCCAGTTCCTTTGACCTCATGATTCTCATTTGGTCTGACATGCACTGTGAGCTGTGAGGTCTTATATAGACAGGTGTGCGCCTTTCCAAATCAAGTCCTATCAGTTTAATTAAACACAGCTGGACTTCAATGAAGCAGTAGAACTATCTCACAGAGGATCACAAGGAAATAGACAGCAAGTGAGCTAAATATGAGTGTCTGAGCAAAGGGTCTGAATACTTATAACCATGTGATATTTTGGATTTTCTTTTTTAATTAATTTGCAAAAATGTATACATTTCCGTTTTATTTAGTCAAGATGGGGTGCAGAGTGTACATTAATGAGAAAAAAATGAACTTTTTTGAATTTACCAATGGCTGCAATGAAACAAAGAGTGAAAAATTTAAAGAGGTCTGAATACTTTCCATACTCACTGTACAATTCAGTAGGCCAACATTTCGGATTTTAAAATAATTTTTCAAGCTGGTGTTATAAAATATTCTAATTCACTGAGATAGTGACTTTTGTGTTTTCATTGGCTGTAAGCCATAATCATCAACATTAACAGAAATAAACACTTGAAATAATCACTCAGTTTGTAATGACTCTATATAATATATGAGTTTTACTTTTTGTACTGAAGAACTGAAATAAATTAACTTTTTGATGATATTCTAATTTGTCGAGAATCACCTGCAGTTGAGGGGGAAAAAAGTATTTAGTCAGCCACCAATTGTACAAGTTCTCCCACTTAAAAAGATGAGAGAGGCCTGTAATTGTCATCATAGGTAGACCTCAACTAAGGCCTCTTTTCCACTTGCGAGAAACATGTCCGTGTCTCGCATGTGAAAACCAAGCTTTGGCGCCGGCACTGTGGAGCGGAGCGTGCAGCTCCATGTGTTGCTATGCGGCCGCACGCTCCGCTCTGGAGTGCCGGCGCCACAGCTTGGTTTTCATATGCGAGACACGGACGTTTACCTCGCAAGTGGAAAAGAGGCCTAAGGTGATTTTCTGGATTTGTTTTCTCATTTTGACTCTCATAGTTGTGGTCTAGCTATGATGTCAATTACAGGCCTCTCTCATCTTTTTAAGTTGGAGAACTTGTACAATTAGTGGCTGACTAAATACTTTTTTCCCCACTTTATTTAAAGCACAAACTCGGACTGGCCAACAGAAGAACAGGTGAATCCCCCGGTGGGCCCCTCACACTGCTGGAACTTTGTGTAACAGTACAACAGTGTTAGGGCTAGCGGAACGCACCAAATAATAAGACAAATAGAGTATGGTGCGTTCGCAGCCCGGGGTCCACTGTGCAGAGATGGAACCTGCTGCCAAGTAATGACGGACTATATGGCGGTACAAAGTGAATACACACACGGGTTAACCTCACCCTGTGTGAAGGAAGCGTACCCTGTTGCGTCACAGGACCGCGGTACCGCACCAAAAGCGCAAGCAAGGAGTCTTAGAACTCAATCCCAAGACACAGGATTTGAGTGCATAGAGACCTCATGCGCCCGACACCGCAACTGTGGTGTCAGAGTGACTGAAATAATTATAACAAAGAAGCACGAGAGTGCATGCGGTGCCGCACTGGCGAATGCCACTAACCACCCAGGCTTGGGTCAGGAAAGCGCTGTGAAAGCGCACGGCGCCACACTGGCGGTCACAGCAATTAGAGGCTGTAATGTGTGTAACGTGCTGATGGTTAAGTCGGGCGCTAGGTAGCAATCATCCACCTTCGCCGAGCAGTCATACAGTAGGGAGGGGATTTTAAAGAGCGACTTTCATCCATCGGCATACATCCATCAACACACACACATTATCAAGACTATACTAGCGCATGGCCGTGCGGTCATGCGCAGCTTATATAGTTGCAGCACGTTCAGGACCTTCCAATAAAGGACCAATGGGAAGCTGCTACCAAAGTTTTGCCCTTTCAGGACCTTCCTGGAGGACCAATGGGATGTGCTGCAGTACCTGAGCATGTGACCCTCGATCTCCAATGGGAGATCTTGCCCTGGGCATGCTCAGAAAGAGAAAAGCAGGACTTAGCCCCAAAAGCATCTGCTCTCCGCTGCCCAACACTGACTTCAATGGCAGAAGCAGGAAAAGCAGCAGTAACTCTTTGTACAGAGTGAGACTGAGCAAGACGCTGGGACCGATGTCTCTGCTGAGCAGACTCCACTGCGGCTGGATAACAATGGGAGACCGCAGCGGAGATGGCTCGAGATTCCCCTTGTGCAGAAGCGGGAACTCGACACCTAACAAACAGCTTTATAATACACCGAGTATGATCCCTTTAAGAAACAACGTTGTGATAACGTCAGTAAAAAAATACTCAGTGGCCATCAAGATAACGTCCTTATTAGACCATAAACGTGTTGCGATTTTATACAACGCAGTTATTAGAATATGAGCGCAAACAATCAAGATCAGTAGAGCAGTCAAGGTCCAGTACATGCAAATATAAGGTCAGGCTGACATGAAAAAATAAAATATCATGTCTTGTCTTTTTGTCTTGCTGAGTTGGAAAACTTAGTGGAACTGATATGGCGCCTACCGCTGCATGATTTCATGGCTCTTTTACATGTCCTATCAATGCAATAAAATACAAGAGTGAGTTTAACAATAAAAGGCGATATCACAGCTTGGGAACATCCGCCATTCAGGAGCCTGGGAGAGCTTGGTGTCAGGACCTGTGAGTCAGTAATCATTTACTTTATAGTCTCTTCCATTTGAATGGGTGTCATGTAAGGATTGTACGAGTCACATAGTGAAGAGATGTGTGTAGGTTAGAGGACGTGCTGCAAACATACTGCCATACTACAGCCATACTACTGCCACACTACAGTCATACTACTGTCATACTACTGCCATAGTACTGCCGTACTAATGCCATGCTACAGTCATACAACTGCCACACTACTGCTACTGCCATGGTACTGCCACTCTACTGCCACACTACAGCCATAGTACTGCCGTACTAATGCCATACTACTGTCATACTACTGCCATACTACTGCCGTACTAATGCCATGCTAATGCCATACTACAGCCACACTACTGCCGTACTAATGCCATACTACTGTCATACTACTGCCATACTACTGCCGTACTAATGTCATACTACTGCCATACTACTGCCATACTACTGCCGTACTAATGCCGTGCTAATGCCATACTACAGCCACACTACAGAAAAAGTACTGCCGTACTAATGCCATACTACAATCCTACTACTGCCACACTACTGCTACTGCCATAGTACTGCCATACTACTGCCACACTACAGCCATAGTACTGCCATACTAATGCCATACTACAGCCACACTACAGCCATATTACTGCCATACTACAGCCATACTACTGCCATACTACTGCTACTGCCATAGTACTGCCATACTACTGCCACACAACAGCCATAGTACTGCCATACTAATGCCATACTACTGCAATACTACAGCCATACTACTGCCATAGTACTACCATACTACTGCCACACTACAGCCATAGTACTGCCGTACTAATGCCATACTACTGCCATACTACTGCCATAGTAGTGATACTACTGCTATACTACAGTCATACTACAGCCATACTACTGCCATACTACAGTCATACTAATGCCGTACTACTGCTACTGCCATAGTACTGCCATACTACTGCCACACTACAGGCATAACTAATGCCATACTACTGCCGTACTAATGCCGTACTAATGCCATACTACAGCCACACTACAGCCATAGTACTGCCGTACTAATGCCATATTACTGCCATACTACAGCCATACTAATGTCATACTACTGCCATACTACTGTCATACTACAGTCATACTACTGCCATACTGCTACTGCCAGAGTACTGTCACACTACTGCCACACTAATGCCACACTACTGTCATACTACTGCCATAGTACTGCCACACTACAGCCATAGTACTGCCAAACTAATGCCATACTACTGTCATACTACTGCCATACTACTGCCACACTACAGCCATAGTACTGCCGTACTAATGTCATACTACTGCCATACTACAGTCATACTACTGCCACACTACAGCCATAGTACTGCCATACTAATGCCATACTACTGCCATACTACAGTCATACTACTGCCATACTACTGCTACTGCCATAGTACTGCCGTATTAATGCCATACTACTGCCATAGTAGTGATACTACTGCCATACTACAGTCATACTACAGCCATACTACTGCCATACTACAGTCATACTAATGCCGTACTACTGCTACTGCCATAGTACTGCCACACTACAGCCATAGTACTGCCGTATTAATGCCATACTACTGCCATAGTAGTCATACTACAGTCATACTACGGCCTCTCGCAGCATACTAACTCTCGAACACATGAAGATGGAAACTCCCTTGACTTGGTCTTCTCCCGGCTTTGCTCAATGGATGATTTCACAAACTCCCCTCTCCCACTCTCTGACCACAACCTTCTTTCATTCTCTATCAAGAACTGCCATCCCGCTCAGGTCACCCCCACTTTCCACACTTATAGAAACATACAGGCCATTAACACCCAGAAACTTATGAAGAACTTGCAGTCCTCATTGGCCCCAATCTTCTCCATCTCATGTCCTGATTCTGCTCTGAAGCATTACAATGAAACCCTGCAAAATGCCCTGGATGAAGCTGCTCCTCCTATACATAAAACAACTCGGCACAGACGGCAACAACCGGGGCACACGCTGCAAACACGTTTCCTGCAGCGGTGCTCCAGGTGCGCAGAACGTCTGTGGAGAAAATCTAATCTACCCGAAGATTTCATCCATTATAAGTTCATGCTAAAGACATACAATTCTGCCCTTCACCTCTCCAAACAAACCTACTTCAACACCCTCATCACCTCCCTGTCCAATAACCCTAAACGTCTCATTGACACGTTCCAGTCCCTACTCAACCCAAGAGAGCAGGCCCCAACCACGGATCTCCGTGCTGACGATCTGGCCAATTACTTCAAAGAAAAAATTGACCACATTCGACAGGAAATCATCTCCCAATCTCTTCATACCATGCACTGTCCTCCCTCCCCCACTGCATCTAGTTCACTCTCTGACTTTGAAGCAGTTACAGAAGAAGAAGTAATCAGGCTCCTTGCATCTTCTCGCCCGACCACTTGCACCAGTGACCCCATTCCGTCACATCTCCTCCAGTCCCTTTCCCCGGCTGTCACCTCTAACCTAACAAAAATATTCAACCTTTCCCTCACTTCCGGTATTTTTCCCTCCTCATTTAAGCATGCCATCATACATCCATTACTTAAAAAACCATCCCTCGACCAAAACTGTGCCGCTAATTATAGACCTGTCTCTAATCTTCCCTTCATCTCTAAACTCCTCGAACGCCTGGTCCACTCCCGTCTTACCCGCTATCTCTCAGATAACTCTCTTCTCGACCCTCTTCAATCTGGCTTTCGCTCTTTACACTCTACTGAAACTGCCCTCACTAAAGTCTCTAATGACCTACTAACAGCTAAATCTAATGGTCACTACTCCATGCTAATTCTCTTGGATCTCTCTGCAGCATTCGATACTGTGGATCATCAGCTCCTCCTCACTATGCTCCGCTCCATCGGCCTCAAGGACACCGTTCTCTCCTGGTTCTCCTCCTATCTCTCTGACCGATCCTTCACTGTATGTTTTGCTGGTTCCTCCTCCTCTCACCTTCCCCTTACTGTTGGGGTTCCTCAAGGATCAGTCCTAGGCCCCCTCCTCTTCTCGTTGTATACTGCCCCTATTGGACAAACAATCAGTAGATTTGGTTTCCAGTACCATCTCTATGCTGATGACACCCAATTATACACTTCTTCTCCTGATATCACGCCGACCTTATTAGAAAACACCAGTGATTGTCTTACCGCTGTCTCTAACATCATGTCCTCCCTCTATCTGAAACTAAACCTGTCAAAAACTGAACTCCACGTGTTCTCTCCCTCTACTAACCTACCTTTGCCTGACATTGCCATCTCCGTGTGCGGTTCCACCATTACTCCAAAGCAACATGCCCGCTGCCTTGGGGTCATCCTTGATTCTGACCTTTCATTCACCCCCCACATCCGAACACTGGCTCGCTCTTCTTACCTGCATCTCAAAAACATTTCTAGAAATCGCCCTTTTCTTACTTTCGACTCTGCAAAAACTCTTACTGTTTCACTTATTCATTCTCGTCTGGACTATTGTAACTCTCTACTAATCGGCCTCCCTCTTACCAAACTCTCCCCGCTCCAATCTGTCCTGAATGCTGCTGCCAGGATCATATTCCTCAGCAACCGTTACACCGATGCCTCTACCCTGTGCCAGTCATTACACTGGCTACCCATCCACTCCAGAATCCAGTACAAAACTACTACCCTCATCCACAAAGCACTCCATGGCTCAGCACTACCCTACATCTCCTCTCTGGTCTCAGTCTACCACCCTACCCGTGCCCTCCGCTCCGCTAATGACCTCAGGTTAGCATCCTCAATAATCAGAACCTCCCACTCCCGTCTCCAAGACTTTACACGTGCTACGCCGATTCTTTGGAATGCACTACCTAGGTTAATACGATTAATCCCTAATTCCCACAGTTTTAAGCGTGCCCTAAAAACTCATTTGTTCAGACTGGCCTACCGCCTCAATGCATTAACCTAACGATTCCTGTGTGGCCTATTTAAATAAAAAAAAACAAAAAAAAAAACAGGTTCCTCGCATTATGTTCTCATTCACTTTATGCAGTTAATAGCCCTCTGTGTCTGTACTGCTACATACTTAGGCAGTTAACGGGTTCATGCAGCTTTACATGAACACCCGAGCCTTACACTATGGCTGGTCCGAATAACTATAGCAATTGTTACCATCCACCTCTCGTGTCTCCCCTTTTCCCCATAGTTTGTAAGCTTGCGAGCAGCAGGGCCCTCATTCCTCCTGGTATCTGTTTTGAACTGTATTTCTGTTATGCTGTAATGTCTATTGTCTGTACAAGTCCCCTCTATAATTTGTAAAGCGCTGTGGAATATGTTGGCGCTATATAAATAAAAAAAAATATTATTATTATTATTACTACTGCTACTGCCATACTACTGCCACACTACAGCCATAGTACTGCCGTACTACAGTTATAATACAGCCATACTACTGCCACACTACTGCTACTGCCATTCTACTGCCACACTACTGCCGTACTAATGCCATACTACTGCCATACTACTGCCGTACTAATGCCATACTACTGCCATACTACTGCCATAGTACTGCAGGGTTTTTTTTTAGCTTTTTATTTTTCAGGATAAATTGTATTTGTCAGTGGCGGCATCTATGGGGAGAAATTGAAAAAAAAGCTGCAGTGCTGTTTTTGTTTTGGGATGTTTTACATTTTTCACTATTCAATATGATGAGTAAGCACAATTATGATGATACCAAATTTATACTGTTTCATTTATGTTTTACTACTTTTGAACAATAAATACTCTTTAAAAAAATCATTTGTTTTTGCGTCGCCATATTCTGATAGCCATATGTTTCACAATTTTCTATTTATGAAGCCTTATTTTTTGTGTAACCATTTTCTGACAAATACGAATTGTTGATGACTTCTTTTTTTTTTTTTACACGCTTTTGGAATTGACAAAAAACTAAACAACACTGTTCACTATTCAGTTTAATTGACATATTAACTATGTACCGCAGGTCGACACGATAATGACAATATCCAATTTAGGCTACGGTCACACTAGCAGCATGTGGTCAGTATTTTACCTCAGTATTTGTAGCCAAAACCAGGAGTGGAACAATTAGAGGAAAAGTATAATAGAAACACGTCACCACTTCTGTATTTATCACCCACTCCTGGTTTTGGCTTACAAATACTGATGTGAAATACTGACCAAATACTGACCAAATACTGCTAGTGTGATCGCAGCCTTATACGGTTTATTTTATGTTTTAGGCTACCTTCCCACAAAGAGTTTCAGGTGCATTTTTGGTGTTGCGCCATTTCTGCATATATAATCTAAATGAGTTTTCTTGTGTTTTTTTCATTGTGTATTTTTGAAAACGCATTTTTATCACATTCTTTGTCTCTTCTTGTTATGCCATGCTTTAAATAAAGCTGCTTTGCTTTTCATACTTCCTGCTTTTTTTATTTGCTTTAACAAAACTTTACTGACACATTTAGGTGCGGACAAAACTTTATTGACATATTTAGGTGCAGATTTCATGCATTTTTGATGAGTTTTTGCCGTGAAGATGGATCGCCCCCCCCCCCAAGGCGTGAGGCTTTTTACAGGGACTCTAGCACGCCCCGGCCTCCGAGAGTTGCCACCATGCCTCCTGGGTGTAGGGCGGATCAGTAACTTGCAATTAGCTGTCCTGCCGGACTCTGGAGCAAGGCATAAAGGACTGTTGCTCCCTCGATGTTCCGGCTACCGGATCCTGCGCCACAATTAGGTGCGGACAAAACTTTATTGACATATTTAGGTGCAGATTTCATGCGTTTTTGATGAGTTTTTGCTGCGAAGATGGATCGCCCCCCCCCCAAGGGCAGTGGGGTACTCGGTACCGAGTCCTTCGGTTCTTAAGGGGGATGTCACGGTGGCTAACCCGGTCTGTGGCCCTAGGGGCGTCCATTGTAAAAGGGGGAAAGGTCTTTAAAGGGATAATGTTTGTGACGCCACATGGGGTATTCGGTCAGGGTGATCGACGCGATGCTGCTTACGGGTCCGCTGGGGTGATGTTATGGCAGCTAGATGGTATACCTTCCCACAGGTCAAGTGTATCCCCAGGGCATCCTAGTGTGTAGATGGTGGATGGTGTGAGGCGCAGTGAAGAACGAGGACAGAAGGTTGCAGTCTCTTTACCTTTTACTGAAGGCTTTAACATCCACAGTCCAGAGCACCAGACCACAGGGCAGGCAGAGTCCAGCCGGTTTGGAGGCAAATCCAGAGTCCCCTTATCCAGGTGGAAATCAGTAGCCTTCCTCTGGTGTCGTGTGTTGTATTACCTTATTACTGAGCCTCTCATAAGGTCCTCACAACTGTTGTAGATGTTCTAGATGTTATGTCTCTCTCTGTCCCCCAGATGGATAGGACAAACCCGTGTGACTGGTGGCGTGAGGCTTTTTACAGGGACTCTAGCATGCCCCGGCCTCTGAGAGTTGCCACCGTGCCTCATGGGTGTAGGGCGGATCAGTAACTTGCAATTAGCTGTCCTGCCGGACTCTGGAGCAAGGCATAAAGGACTGTTGCTCCCTCGATGTTCCGGCTACCGGATCCTGCGCCTCAGAAGGAGGCAGCCTGTGCAGGGCAGAACTCCTTCTGGTTTCCACTCCTTTTGCTATGACTTCTTTCTTTCTCTCTACAATACAGTTCTCTGTTCGTGTCCTTTCTTAGGAATTGCCGCACGTGGGGCAGGCGCAGCTCCGTGTCCTTCTGTCTAGGCCTCTGACAGGATCACCCCTGTCAGGGAGCAACTACCTGAGCCGAAGCTCAGCCAGCAACTGCCTGAGCGAAGCCCAGTCAGCATCTGCCTAACTTCCTATCCAGGCCACCAGTTTTACCTAATTGTGAAGAGTGCCCTAATAAAAAGGAGCATAGCTCCCCCTGGTGGACTGGAGCATGAAATGTGTTGTATGCTTGTGGTACCTGGTAAAGAGATCTCCTTTATTGCCTCCAAACGTAACATCACTCCCCCCTAGAGGAGAATGATATTACTGCAACGACCAGGACCTTGGGGCGCTGCACAAACACACTAAAAACACATTTTCTTTAATTTTTCTGCTGATTTTCTGTATTTAATATAAGTCTATAAGGAAATTCCACACAGAAATCTCTGCGCGCCCCAAGAGAAATTAACATGCTGCGGATTGGAAACCTGCACCGCAGATCAGTTTACGCAGTGGTAAAATGAAGAACTGCAGGCAGCTCTATAAATCTCATCTACTTTGGTGGAACTGTAAGACGCTGCGTTTTGACGCATGAAAAACGCTCCAAAAGCTCATAGTGGGAACGTAGCAATACTCTTCTCACACCCAAAATTGAGTTTTTAAAGATTTATCTTTATTTTTTTTTTATTTTTTTTAAAGGTGGGAGGTCAGGGGCACCATTTTCCAAGACCAATAACCTGTTTATTTTCCATAGTCAGAGTTGTACGAAGTTTACTTTTTGCTGAATAAACCGTAGTTTTCACAGGTGCACAAACAACTATTTGATCCCTTTTTTTTTTTTATTTGTGAGGCTAAATTTGGAAAAAAACAGCAATTCTGCTATTGTTCTTTGTTACTTTTTCACTGTGTATGATATACATTTTATGATAAAGGCCAATACAATCACTCTGCTTTCCAATTTATTTTAACATTTTGCTACTATTGCACAAGAAAATCACTTTTTAATAAAAAAAAAATTTTTTGCATCACATTCTGAGAGCCATAACTTTTTGATGTTTTTTTAATTTATAGAGCTGTAGGAGAGCTTTATTATTTTTTTGCGCAAAAAGCTGTAGTATTTATTGGTATCATTTTGGAATATATACAACTTTTTTTATCACTTTTTATTTAGTCTTTTCTGCTGTGAGGGGCAATGAAATCTGGCATGAGGTTTTTTTTTTTTATAATTTCGCGGCATTCACGGTACAGGATAAATAATGATTCTGTGTTATAGCATAAATAATCATGGATGCAGCAAAAATAATTATATGATGTTTTTAAGCTACGTTTATTTTTTTATTGGGAAAGCTGGTATTTTGGGAAAGGTGTTTTTATTTAATTTATTTTTTTAACAATATTTATTAGGGGACTTGAACATGGAATCTTAGGATCACATTAGTACACAGAGTGACTTATCGATTTGGACCGGACAACCCTTTTAATACTCATTTCCCTTGAATTTTTAACAATAATAAAAAAATTACTAAAAATGGAAATAAATAATAGAGACCACCTGCCATGGTACAGAATCCTCTGGAGACTTGAAATAATCACCTAGAGCACAGAGATTTTAGAGGTTTCTGAGGTATTAGGGAGCAGCCCTGGATTATACACTGGCATATCTGTACACTATATAGTATAAACACAGCCCATAATATATACAGTGGGTATGGAAAGTGTTCAGACCCTTTCAAATTTTTCACTCTTTCTTTCATTGCAGCCATTTGGTAAATTCAAAAAAGTTCATTTTTTTCTCATTAATATGCACTCTGCACCCCATCTTGAATGGAAAAAAACCCAGAAATGTAGAAATTTTTGCAAATTTATTAAAAAAAGTAAAGCTGAAATATCATGGTCATAAGTATTCAGACCCTTTGCTCAGCATTGAGTAGAAGCGCCCTTTTGAGCTAGTACAGCCATGAGTCTTCATGGGAATGACGCAACAAGTTTTTCACACCTGAATTTTGGGATCCTCTGCCATTCTTCCTTGCAGATCCTCTCCAGTTCCATCAGGTTGGATGGTGTGAACATTGGTGGACAGACATTTTCAGGTCTTTCCAGAGATGCTCAATTGGGTTTAGGTCAGGGCTCTGGCTGGGCCAGTCAAGAAGGGTCACAGAGTTGTACTGAAGCCACTCCTTTGTTATTTTTGCTGTGTGCTTAGGGTCATTGCCTTCTTGGAATCATAGAGTCACAGAATGTTAGAGTTTGAAGGGACCTCCTGGGTCATCTGATCCAACCCCCTGCTCAAAGGTGAACCTTCGGCCGAGTCTGAGGTCCAGAACACTCTTGAAGAGGTTTTCATCCAGCATATCTCTGTACTTGGCCGCATTCATGTTTCCTTCAATGACAACCAGTTGTCCTGTCCCTGGAGCTGAAAAACACCCCCATAGCATGATGCTGCCACCACGTTTCACTGTTGGGATTGTATTGGGCAGGTAATGAGCAGGGCCTGGTTTTCTCCACACATACCACTTAGAATTATCACCAAAAAGGTCTATCTTCATCTCATCAGACCAGAGAATCTTATTTCTCATAGTCTGCGAGTCCTTCATGTGTTTTTTAGCAAACTCTATGCGGGCTTTCATATCTGCTGCACTGAGGAGAGGCTTCCGTCGGGCCACTCAGCCATAAAGGCTTCACTGGTGGAGGGCTGCAGTGATAGTTGACTTTGTGGAACTTTCTCCCATCTCACTACTGCATCCCTGGAGCTCAGCCACAGTGATCTTGGGGTTCTTCTTTACCTCTCTCACCAAGGCTCTTCTCCCACGATTGCTCAGTTTGGCTGGACAGCCAGGTCTAGGAAGACTTCTGGTGGTCCCAAACTTTTTCCATTTAAGGATTATGGAGGCCACTTTGCTCTTAGGAACCTTGAGTACTGCAGAAATTCTTTTGTAACCTTGGCCACAATTCTATCTCTGAGCTGCTTGGCCAGTTCCTTTGACCTCATGATTCTCATTTGGTCTGACATGCACTGTGAGCTGTGAGGTCTTATATAGACAGGTGTGTGCCTTTCCAAATCAAGTCCTATTAGTTTAATTAAACTGTTATGATCTGGTGGCCTAGGAGCAGCATGAGACGTACTCTGGAGAAGGTGGTCCCTGTACTGACCGCAAACCCTGAACTTAGCAGCGCAACTAGAAGTAGCCGTGGGGGGTACCTAACACTCCCTAGACCCCTCGATACAGCCAAAGAACTAACTACCCCTAAAGACAGAAACAGGAAACCTATCTTGCCTCAGAGAAAATCCCCAAAGGATAGACAGCCCCCCACAAATATTGACTGTGAGAGGAGAGGGAAATAACATACGCAGACATGAAATCAGGATTTAGCATAGGAGGCCATACTAACTAAAAAGAAAGAATAGGACAGAGTACTATGCGGTCAGTATTAAAACACTAGAAAATATCCACCACAGAAAATACAAATCACCACATCTGACTAAAGACGTGGAGGGTATATCTGCATCTCCAGAGACACAGCTAGGCTGCAAAAAATTCCTTCACTGACAAAGCTGGACTAGACCAAACATGAAAATGCACAGAACTATAAGGTCCACAGCAGGTGGACAGCAAAAACAAAGCCAGAACTTATCTTTGTTGAAATGAACAGCAGAACAGAAGAGACCAGGTATGGATGTGAATCCTCCAAAAACAATGGACAACTGGCACTGACTAAAGGATAAAGCAGGACTAAATAGCCCAGCCCAAATTGCAAAAAAATAGAAACACCCGATAACTGCTGCGATCCAACTACCGCAGCACTACCACTCATAACCACCGGAGGGAGCCCAAGAGCAGAATTCACAACAGTACACAGCTGGACTCCAATGAAGGAGTAGAACCATCTCAAGGAGGATCACAAGGAAATGGACAGCATGTCTACATTTGTTTTTTTTCAGTCAAGATGGGGTGTAGAGTGTACATTAATGTGAAAAAATACACTTTTTTGAATTTACAAAATGGCTGCAATGAAACAAAGACCTCTTGTCTGTTCCATTTGTACTACAGCAGGAGAAACTGATTCATAATCGGTGTTGTTTCATAACTGGACAGGTTGATTTCACAGAAGTGTGATTGACTTGGAGTTACATTGTGTTTTTAACCCCTTCTCGACCCATGACTCCACGTATGCGTCATGAAAGTCGGTGCCAATCCGACCCATGACGCCTATGTGGCATCATGGAAAGATTGCGTCCCTGCAGATCGGGTGAAAGAGTTAACTCTAATTTCATCCGATCTGCAGGGACAGGGGGAGTGGTACTTTAGCCCAGGGGGGGTGGCTTCACCCGCCCCACCCCCCCGTGGCTACGATCGCTCTGATTGGCTGTTGAAAGTGAAACTGCCAATCAGAGCGATTTGTAATATTTCACCTAAAAAACTGGTGAAATATTACAATCCAGCCATGGCCGATGCTGCAATATCATCGGCCATGGCTGGAAACACTGATGTGGCCCCCCCCACCCGCCAATCGCCCCCCCCAAGCCACCGATCTGTGGTCCGCTCCCCTCCATCCTGTGCTCCGCTCCCCCGTCCTCCTGTCCGCTCCCCCCGCGCTCCTATGCCACCCCTGTGCTCCGACGCCCCCCCATGCCCCGATCTCCCCCCCTTATACTTACCGAGGCTCCCGGTGTCCCTCCGTCTTCTTCATGGGCGTCGCCATCTTCCAAAATGGCGGACGCATGCGCAGTGCGCCCGCCGAATCTGCCAGCCGGCAGATTCGCTCCATGTACATTTTGATCACTGTGATAAAACCTATCACAGTGATCAAAAAAAAAAAGTAAATGAACCCCCCCCTTTATCACCCCCATAGGTAGGAACAATAATAAAATAAAGAAAAATATTTTTTTTTCCACTACAGTTAGAACTAGGGTTTGGGTTAGGGTTAGGGAGTGTGCACACGTATTCTGGTCCTCTGCGGATTTTTCCGCAGCGGTTTTTATAAATCCGCAGTGCAAAACCGCTGCGGATTTATCGCGGTTTTTCTGCGGATTTCACTGCGGTTTTCTATTGGAGCAGTTGTAAAACCGCTGTGGAATCCGCAGAAAGAAGTAAAATGTGCGGAATGTAAACCGCTGCGTTTCCGCGCAGTTTTTTCCGCAGCATGTGCGCAGCGTTTTTTGTAAACTCATGGGAAACTGCTGCGGACCCGCAGTGGCGGACACGCTGTGGATCCGCAGCGTTTTCCGCATCGTGTGCACATACCCTTACAATTAGGCTATGTGCACACGGTGCGGATTTGGCTGCGGATCCACAGCGGATTGGCCGCTGCGGATTCGTAGCAGTTTTCCATCAGCTTTACAGTTCCATGTAAACCTATGGAAAACCAAATCTGCTGTGCCCATGGTGCGGAAAATACCGCACGGGAACACTGTGTTGCATTTTCCGCAGCATGTCAATTCTTTGTGCGGATTCTGCAGCGTTTTACACCTGTTCCTCAATAGGAATCCGCAGGTGAAATCTGCACAAAAAACATTGGAAATACATGGTAAATCCGGAGGTAAAACGCAGTGCGTTTTAACGGCGGATTTTTCAAAAATGGTGCGGAAAAATTTCACACGAATCCGCAACGTGGGCACAAAGCCTTAGGGTTAGGGTTGGAATTAGAGTTAGGGTTGGAATTAGGGCTAGGGTTGGAAATAGGGTTAAGATTAGGCTTGTGGTTAGTGTTATTGTTAGGGGTGTGTTGGGGTTAGGGCTGTGGTTAGGGGTGTGTTGGGGTTAGGGTTGTGATTAGGGTTATGGCTAGAGTTGAGACTAGGGTTAGGGGTGTGTTGGGGTTAGTGTTGGAGTTAGAATTGAGGGGTTTCCACTGTTTAGGCACATCAGGGGTCTCCAAACACAACATGGCGCCACCATTGATTCCAGCCAATCTTGCGTTCAAAAAGTCAAATGGTGCTCCCTCCCTTCCGAGCCCCGACATGCGCCAAAACAGTGGTTTACCCCCACATATGGGGTACCAGCATACTCGGGACAAACTGGGCAACAACTATTGGGGTCCAATTTCTCCTGCTACCCTTGTGAAAATAAAAAACTGCTTGCTAAAACATCATTTTTGAGGAAAGAAAAATTATTTTTTTATTTTCACGGCTCTGCGTTATAAACTTCTGTGAAACACTTGGGGGTTCAAAGTGCTCACCACATATCTAGATAAGTTCCTTTGGGGGTCTAGTTTCCAAAATAGAGTTACTTGTGTTTTTTTTTACTGTTTAGGCACATCAGGGGCTCTGCAAATGCAACGTGACGGCCGCAGACCATTCCATCAAAGTCTGCATTTCAAATTGCCACTACTTCCTTTCCGAGCCCCGACATGTGCCCAATCAGTAGTTTACCCCCACATATGGGGTATCACCGTACTCAGGACAAACTGGGCAACATTTATTGGGGTCCAATTTCTCCTGTTACCCTTGTGAAAATAAAAAATTGCTTGCTAAAACATCATTTTTGAGGAAAGAAAAATTATTTTTTTTATTTTCACGGCTCTGCGTTGTAAACTTCTGTGAAGCACTTGGGTGTTGTGAATTCTGTGGCAGAGCTCCCTCCTGTGGTCACAAGTGGTACTTCGGCTGATTCTCTCTGTGAGCTTCCGTTAGTGGAGGAGAGTGGTACTGCGGCTTCTGAGGTTCCCTCCTCAGGTGATGTGGTGAAGTCGTTAGGTGCTGCTCTATTTAACTCCACCTGGTGCTTTGATCCTGGCCTCCAGGCAATGTTCTAGTATTGGACCTGTTTCCTCCTGGATCGTTCCTGTGGCCTGCTGCTCTGCATAGCTAAGTTCTGCTTTGCTATTTTGTTTGCTGCTTTTTTCTGTCCAGCTTGTCTATTTGTTTTTCCTTGCTAGCTGGAAGCTCTGGGACGCAGAGGGTGTACCTCCGTGCCGTTAGTTCGGTACGGAGGGTCTTTTTGCCCCCTTTGCGTGGTTGTTTGTAGGGTTTTGTGTTGACCGCAAAGTTACCTTTCCTATCCTCGCTCTGTTTAGTAAGTCGGGCCTCACTTTGCTAAATCTATTTCATCTCTACGTTTGTCTTTTCATCTAACTCACAGTCATTATATGTGGGGGCTGCCTTTTCATTTGGGGTATTTCTCTGAGGCAAGGTAGGCTTATTTTCTATCTTCAGGCTAGCTAGTTTCTCAGGCTGTGCCGAGTTGCATAGGGAGCGTTAGGCGCAATCCACGGCTGCCTCTATTGTGGTTTGAGAGGATTAGGGATTGCGGTCAGCAGAGTTCCCACGTCTCAGAGCTCGTTCTATGTTTTTTGGGTTATTGTCAGATCACTGTATGTGCTCTGACTTTTATGTCCATTGTGGTACTGAATTATCTCAGCATAACAGTACTGGAGGCCAAAAGTACTAATGATTCTCAATAGAGGGAAAAAAGAAGTTCTGAGACCATTTTTTTTTCTCTGCACTGTGTTTTGCCTTTTTTTTCCCCTAGACATTTGGGTGGTTCAGTACACAGGTGTAGCGATGGACATTAAAGGTCTGTCTTCATGTGTGGATCAGCTCTCAGCAAGAGTACAAAAGATTCAAGACACTATTGATCAGAAATCTATGTTAGAACCAAGAATTCCTATTCCTGATTTGTTTTTTGGAGATAGAACTAAATATCTGAGTTTCAAAAATAATTATAAACTATTTCTGGCCTTGAAACCTCGCTCCTCTGGTGACCCAGTTCAACAAATTTTGATCATTATTTCTTTTTTACGTGGCGACCCTCAGGACTGGGCATTTTCTCTTGCGCCAGGAGATCCTGCATTAAGTAATATCGATGCGTTTTTTCTGGCGCTCGGATTGCTGCACAATGAACCTAATTCAGTGGATCAGGCAGAGAAGAATTTGCTGGCTCTGTGTCAGGCTCAGGATGATATAGAGGTATATTGTCAGAAATTTAGAAAGTGGTCCGTACTCACTCAATGGATTGAAGGTGCGCTCGCAGCTATTTTCAGAAAGGGTCTCTCTGAAGCCCTTAAGGATGTCATGGTGGGATTTCCTGAGCTTAAACCTGAGCCTATGCAGTGCGATAGGACTTTGACCAGAGTTGAACAGCAAGAACACAGACGTCTGAATGGGCTGTGTTTTTACTGTGGTGATTCCACTCATGCTATCTCTGATTATCCTAAGCGCACTAAGCGGTTCGCTAGGTCTGCCACCATTGGTACGGTACAGTCAAAATTTCTTTTGTCCATTACCTTGATCTGCTCTTTGTCATCGTATTCTGTCATGGCATTTGTGGATTCAGGCGCTGCCCTGAATTTGATGGACTTGGAGTATGCTAGGCGTTGTGGGTTTTTCTTGGAGCCCTTGCAGTGTCCTATTCCATTGAGAGGAATTGATGCTACGCCTTTGGCCAAGAATAAGCCTCAGTACTGGACCCAGCTGACCATGTGCATGGCTCCTGCACATCAGGAGGTTATTCGCTTTCTGGTGTTGCATAATCTGCATGATGTGGTCGTGTTGGGGTTGCCATGGCTACAAGTCCATAATCCAGTATTAGATTGGAAATCCATGTCTGTGTCCAGCTGGGGTTGTCAGGGGGTACATGGTGATGTCCCATTTCTGACTATTTCGTCATCCACCCCTTCTGAGGTTCCAGAGTTCTTGTCTGATTACCGGAATGTATTTGATGAGCCCAAGTCCGATACCCTACCTCCGCATAGGGATTGTGATTGTGCTATCGATTTGATTCCTGGAAGTAAATTCCCAAAAGGTCGACTGTTTAATTTGTCTGTGCCTGAGCATGCCGCTATGCGGAGTTATGTGAAGGAGTCCTTGGAGAAGGGGCATATTCGCCCATCATCGTCGCCATTAGGAGCAGGGTTCTTTTTTGTAGCCAAGACGGATGGTTCGCTGAGACCTTGTATAGATTACCGCCTTCTAAATAAGATCACGGTAAAATTTCAGTATCCCCTGCCGTTGTTATCTGATTTGTTTGCTCGGATTAAGGGGGCCAGTTGGTTCACCAAGATAGATCTTCGTGGTGTGTATAATCTTGTGCGTATTAAGCGAGGCGATGAATGGAAAACTGCATTTAATACGCCCGAGGGCCATTTTGAGTATCTAGTAATGCCATTCGGACTTGCCAATGCTCCATCAGTGTTTCAGTCCTTTATGCATGACATCTTCCGAGAGTACCTGGATAAATTCCTGATTGTGTACTTGGATGACATTTTGATCTTCTCGGATGATTGGGAATCTCATGTGAAGCAGGTCAGAACGGTGTTTCAGGTCCTGCGTGCTAATTCTTTGTTTGTGAAGGGATCAAAGTGTCTCTTTGGTGTTCAGAAGGTTTCATTTTTGGGGTTCATCTTTTCCCCTTCTACCATCGAGATGGACCCTGTTAAGGTCCAAGCCATCCATGATTGGACTCAGCCGACATCTCTGAAAAGTCTGCAAAAGTTCCTGGGCTTTGCTAATTTTTATCGTCGCTTCATCTGCAATTTTTCTAGTATTGCTAAACCATTGACCGATTTGACCAAGAAGGGTGCTGATGTGGTCAATTGGTCTTCTGCTGCTGTGGAGGCTTTTCAAGAGTTGAAGCGTCGTTTTTCTTCTGCCCCTGTGTTGTGTCAACCAGATGTTTCGCTTCCATTCCAGGTCGAGGTTGATGCTTCTGAGATTGGAGCAGGGGCTGTTTTGTCGCAGAGAAGTTCTGATTGCTCGGTGATGAAACCATGCGCCTTCTTTTCTAGGAAGTTTTCGCCTGCTGAGCGAAATTATGATGTGGGCAATCGAGAGTTGCTGGCCATGAAGTGGGCATTCGAGGAGTGGCGTCATTGGCTTGAAGGAGCTAAGCATCGCGTGGTGGTCTTGACTGATCATAAGAACTTGACTTATCTAGAGTCTGCCAAGCGGTTGAATCCCAGACAGGCTCGTTGGTCGCTGTTTTTTGCCCGTTTTGACTTTGTGGTTTCGTACCTTCCGGGCTCTAAAAATGTGAAGGCGGATGCTCTGTCTAGGAGTTTTGTGCCCGACTCTCCGGGTTTATCTGAGCCGGCGGGTATCCTCAAAGAGGGAGTAATTGTTTCTGCCATCTCCCCTGATTTGCGGCGGGTGCTGCAAAAATTTCAGGCTAATAAACTTGATCGTTGCCCAGCGGAGAAACTGTTTGTCCCTGATAGGTGGACGAATAAAGTTATCTCTGAGGTTCATTGTTCGGTGTTGGCTGGTCATCCTGGAATCTTTGGTACCAGAGAGTTGGTGGCTAGATCCTTTTGGTGGCCATCTCTATCGCGGGATGTGCGTTCTTTTGTGCAGTCCTGTGGGATTTGTGCTCGGGCTAAGCCCTGCTGTTCTCGTGCCAGTGGGTTGCTTTTGCCCTTGCCGGTCCCGAAGAGGCCTTGGACACATATCTCTATGGATTTTATTTCAGATCTTCCCGTCTCTCAAAAGATGTCAGTCATTTGGGTGGTCTGTGATCGCTTCTCTAAGATGGTCCATTTGGTACCCTTGTCTAAATTACCTTCCTCCTCTGATTTGGTGCCATTGTTCTTCCAGCATGTAGTTCGTTTACATGGCATTCCAGAGAATATCGTTTCTGACAGAGGTTCCCAGTTTGTTTCGAGGTTTTGGCGAGCCTTTTGTGGTAGGATGGGCATTGACTTGTCTTTTTCCTCGGCTTTCCATCCTCAGACTAATGGCCAGACCGAACGAACCAATCAGACCTTGGAAACATATCTGAGATGCTTTGTTTCTGCTGATCAGGATGACTGGGTGTCCTTTTTGCCTTTGGCTTAGTTCGCCCTTAATAATCGGGCCAGCTCGGCTACCTTGGTTTCGCCGTTTTTCTGCAACTCTGGGTTCCATCCTCGTTTCTCTTCAGGGCAGGTTGAGTCTTCGGACTGTCCCGGTGTGGATACTGTGGTGGACAGGTTGCAGCAGATTTGGACTCATGTAGTGGACAATTTGACCTTGTCCCAGGAGAAGGCTCAACGTTTCGCTAATCGCAGACGCTGTGTGGGTCCCTGACTTCGTGTTGGGGATTTGGTTTGGTTATCTTCTCGTCATATTCCTATGAAGGTTTCCTCTCCTAAGTTTAAGCCTCGTTTCATTGGTCCGTATAGGATTTCTGAGGTTCTTAATCCTGTGTCTTTTCGTCTGACCCTTCCAGATTCTTTTTCCATACATAACGTATTCCATAGGTCATTGTTGCGGAGATACGTGGCACCTATGGTTCCATCTGTTGATCCTCCTGCCCCGGTTTTGGTGGAGGGGGAGTTGGAGTATATTGTGGAGAAGATTTTGGATTCTCGTCTTTCAAGACGGAAACTCCAGTATCTGGTTAAGTGGAAGGGTTATGCTCAGGAAGATAATTCCTGGGTCTTTGCCTCTGATGTCCATGCTCCCGATCTTGTTCGTGCCTTTCATATGGCTCATCCTGGTCGTCCCGGGGGCTCTGGTGAGGGTTCGGTGACCCCTCCTCAAGGGGGGGTACTGTTGTGAATTCTGTGGCAGAGCTCCCTCCTGTGGTCACAAGTGGTACTTCGGCTGATTCTCTCTCTGAGCTTCCGTTAGTGGAGGAGAGTGGTACTGCGGCTTCTGAGTTTCCCTCCTCAGGTGATGTGGTGAAGTCGTTAGGTGCTGCTCTATTTAACTCCACCTGGTGCTTTGATCCTGGCCTCCAGGCAATGTTCTAGTATTGGACCTGTTTCCTCCTGGATCGTTCCTGTGGCCTGCTGCTCTGCATAGCTAAGTTCTGCTTTGCTATTTTGTTTGCTGCTTTTTTCTGTCCAGCTTGTCTATTTGTTTATCCTTGCTAGCTGGAAGCTCTGGGACGCAGAGGGTGTACCTCCGTGCCGTTAGTTCGGTACGGAGGGTCTTTTTGCCCCCTTTGCGTGGTTGTTTGTAGGGTTTTGTGTTGACCGCAAAGTTACCTTTCCTATCCTCGCTCTGTTTAGTAAGTCGGGCCTCACTTTGCTAAATCTATTTCATCTCTACGTTTGTCTTTTCATCTAACTCACAGTCATTATATGTGGGGGCTGCCTTTTCCTTTGGGGTATTTCTCTGAGGCAAGGTAGGCTTATTTTCTATCTTCAGGCTAGCTAGTTTCTCAGGCTGTGCCGAGTTGCATAGGGAGCATTAGGCGCAATCCACGGCTGCCTCTATTGTGGTTTGAGAGGATTAGGGATTGCGGTCAGCAGAGTTCCCACGTCTCAGAGCTCGTTCTATGTTTTTTGGGTTATTGTCAGATCACTGTATGTGCTCTGACTTTTATGTCCATTGTGGTACTGAATTATCTCAGCATAACACTTGGGGGTTAAAAGTGCTCAACACATATCTAGATAAGTTCCTTGGGGGGTCTAGTTTCCAAAATTGGGTCACTTGTGGGGGGTTTCTACTGTTTAGGCACATCAGGGGCTCTGCAAATGCAACATGACGCCCGCAGACCATCCCATCAAAGTCTGCATTTCAAAGCGTCACTACTTCCCTTCCGAGCCCCGACGTACGCCCAAACAGTGGTTTACCCCCACATATGGGGTACCAGCATACTCAGTGCAAACTGGGCAACAACTGTTAGGGTCCAATTTTTCCTGTTACCCTTGTGAAAATCAAAAATTGCTTGCTAAAACATCATTTTGAGGAAAGAAAAATTATTTTTTTATTTTCACGGCTCTGCGTTGTAAACTTCTGTGAAGCACTTGGGGGTTCAAAGTGCTCAACACATATCAAGATAAGTTACTTGGGGGGTCTAGTTTTCAAAATGGGGTCACTTGTGGGGGGTTTCTACTGTTTTGGCACATCAGTGGCTCTGCAAACGTAACATAATGCCCGCAGACCATTCCATCAAAGTCTGCATTCCAAAACGTCACTACTTCCCTTCTGAGCCCCGACGTGTGCCCAAACAGTGGTTCCCCCCACATATGGGGTATCAGCGTACTCGGGACAAACTGGACAACAACTTTTGGGGTCCAATTTCTCCTGTTACTCTTGTGAAAATAAAAAATTGCGGGCTAAAAAATAATTTTTGAGGAAAGAAAAATGATTTTTTATTTTCACGGCTTTGCGTTATAAACTTCTGTGAAGCACTTGGGGGTTTAAAGTGGTCACCGCACATCTAGGTTAGTTCCTTGGGAGGTCTAGTTTCCAAAATGGGGTCACATGTGGGGGAGCTCAAATGTTTAGGCACACAGGGGCTCTCCAAACGCGACATGTGTCAGCTAACGATTGGAGCTAATTTTTCATTCAAAAAGTCAAATGGCGCTCCTTCCCTTCCAAGCCCAGCCGTGTGCCCAAACAGTGGTTTACCCCCACATGTGAGGTATCACTGTACTAAGCAGAAATTGCCCAATAAATTTTAGGATCCATTTTATCCTGTTGCCCATGTGGAAATGAACAAATTGAGGCCAAAATAAATTTTTTTGTGAAAAAAAGTACTTTTTCATTGTTAAGGATCAATTTGTGAAGCACCAGGGGGTTCAATGTGCTCACTATGCATCTAGATAAGTTCCTTGGGGGGTCTAGTCTCCAAAATCGGGTCACATGTGGGGAGCTCCAATGTTTAGGCACGCAGGGGCTCTCCAAACGCGACATGGTGACCGCTAACGATTGGAGCTAATTTTTCATTCAAAAAGTCAAATGGCGCTCCTTCCCTTCCGAGCCCTGCCATGTGCCCAAACAGTGGTTTACCCACACATGTGAGGTATCAGTGTACTCAGGAGAAATTGCCCAATAAATTTTAGGATCCATCTTATCCTGTTGCCCATGTGGAAATGAACAAATTGAGGCTAAAAGAAATTTTTTGTGAAAAAAAGTACTTTTTCATTTTTATGGATCAATTTGTGAAGCACCTAGGGGTTCAAAGTGTTCACTATGCATCTAGATAAGTTCCCTAGGGGGTCTAGTTTCCAAAATGGGGTCACATGTGGGGGAGCTCAAATGTTTAGGCATACAGGGGCTCTCCAAACGTGACATGGTGTCCGCTAACGATTGGAGCTAATTTTTCATTCAAAAGTCAAATGGCGCTCCTTCCCTTTCGAGCCTTGCCGTGTGCACAAACAGTGGTTTGTGACCACATATGAGGTATCGGTGTACTCAGGAGAAATTGCCCAACATATTTTTGGATCCATTTTATCCTGTTGCCCATGTGGAAATGAACAAATTGAGGCGAAAAGAAATTTTTTGTGAAAAAAAAGTACTTTTTCATTTTTACGGATCAATTTGTGAAGCACCTGTGGGTTCAAAGTGCTTACTATGCATCTAGATAAGTTCCTTCGGGGGTCTAGTTTCCAAAATGGGGTCACTTGTGGGGGAGCTCCAATGTTTAGGCACACAGGGGCTCTCCAAACGCGACATGGTGTCCGCTAAAGATTGGAGCCAATTTTTCATTGAAAAAGTCAAATGGCGCTCCTTCCCTTCCGAGCCCTGTCGTGCGCCCAAACAGTAGTTCCCCCCCACATATGGGGTATCGGCGTACCCAGGACAAATTGTACAATAACTTTTGGGGTCCAGTTTCTCTTTTTACCCTTGGGAAAATAAAAAAATTGTTGCTAAAAGATCATTTTTGTGACTCAAAAGTTAAATGTTCATTTTTTCCTTCCTTCGTTTTTTCCCTTTTGCTTCTGCTGCTGTGAAGCACCTGAAGGGTTAATAAACTTCTTGAATGTGGTTTTGAGCACCTTGAGGGGTGCAGTTTTTAGAATGGTGTCACTTTTGGGTATTTTCAGCCATATAGACCCCTCAAACTGACTTCAAATGTGAGGTGGTCCCTAAAAAAAATGGTTTTGTACATTTCGTTGTAAAAATGAGAAATCGCTGGTTAAATTTTAACCCTTATAACTTCCTAGCAAAAAAAAATGTTGCTTCCAAAATTGTGCTGATGTAAAGTAGACATGTGGGAAATGTTATTTATTAACTATTTTGCGTCACATAACTCTCTGGTTTAACAGAATAAAAATTCAAAATTTGAAAATTGCAAAATTTTCTAAATTTTAGCCAAATTTCCATTTTTTTCACAAATAAACGCAAAAATTATTGACCTAAATTTACCACTAACATGAAGCCCAATATGTCATGAAAAAACAATCTCAGAACCGTTAGGATCCGTTGAAGCGTTCCCGAGTTATTACCTCATAAAGGGACACTGGTCAGAATTGCAAAAAACGGCCAGGTCATTAAAGTCTAAATAGGCTGGGTCATGAAAAGGTTAAGTGTTCCCTTTATTTTTGAGCAGTGTAGAGCCTGTAGCCAACAGAGAAGTTGACCTTGTTTTCCATGAATCCAAACCCTTCCTTGCGTCACCAATTTCTAAGCCACTTATTTATCTCCCTAAGCTCCCTCTGTCTTTCTACTGACGCTCATGGAACCAGCAATATTTCTGAAAACATCACATTGGAGGTCCTAGCCTTCAGCTTCTCTCCTAGTTCCAACCTGCACATTTAGATCCATTACCTGGGCTTCCAAACATTCAACTCACTGACATCAAGTGCAGACATATTTACCCTCAAACGGCTGTTAAAGGCATGCATACATCTCACAAGATGCACACCTGGTAGCATTGTCAATGGAGCACATACTAAAGGGGATAAACAATACAGATATAAGCAGATAGCAATGGAAAACTAGTAAGAAAAAAACACCAAACTATAATACTGTGTTTAACTATGCACTAGTTTGCAGCCCTAGCTTAGTCTGTGGTACTTGTAGTTCTCCAACCAGCGATCAATTCTATCCCAATTTCTAAGATTTTCCTGCAGCAGAGGGTCTGTAAGGGTATGTTCACACGTAGCATTTTTTAATGCATTGTTTTCTGCAAAAAAAAGGCAAACCATTGTGAAACCACCGGAAAATACACTTGTTTTTGGTGCACTTTTAAACGTTTGGTTGATGTATTTTTTTTGGTGCTAAGCCATTTTGATCTCAATGGTGAAAATCTGCAGTAAAAAGAAAGAATGCAAGAAAACGCACCATGTGAATGAGAGTTTAGAAATGTAATTCATTTTGCAGTTGCTATGAAACTTTTTTTCTTCATACAAAAAACACTCAAAAGCTACATGTGAACAAGTCCTATTACCTTTATCTAGCTGAGTGCTCTGCAAAAATGCTACAAATCCATCAGAGAACCCTGACCGCGCTCTACTGTCCCTCACCCTCCAGTGTTAGGGTTCGCTCACATCTACGTATAAATATGCAGAGTGCAATGTGTTAAAAAATAAATAAATTGCACTCACACCAATGTTATTCAATGTTCAATGAGCCTGTGTTCATCTGGGAGTTTTGACTCAGCTGGAATAGGGATGAGGCGAAAAAAATTGCAGCATGCTGCGTATGTCCTTGTAAAATGGCCGAGACTCACCAATGCAAATCATTGCTTCAACAACAAAAAAAAGGGATTTTTGTGTACTCACCGTAAAATCCTTTTCTCCGAGCCAATCATTGGGGGACACAGACCGAGGGTGTATGCTGCTGCCACTAGGAGGCTGACTCTAAGTGACACAAAGAAAGTTAGCTCCTCCTCTGCAGTATACACCCTCCTGCTGGTTCTCAGCTAACCAGTTCAGTGCAAAAGCAGTAGGAGATCAATAACAACATATGAGCATATAGCATGTCACATTATATATATGAGAGTATAGCATGTCAAATTATTAAACAAGCACAAGCAAATAATAGGGTGGGAGCTGTGTTCCCCAATGATTGACTCGGAGAAAAGGATTTTACGGTGAGTACACAAAAATCCCTATTTCTCCTACGCCTCATTGGGGGACACAGACTGTGGGATGTCCCAAAGCAGTCCCTGGGTGGGGGCAACATCAGATCAGGCCCTGTGAAACCGCTACTTACAAGTGAGACACCGCGGCCTGCAGAGTCCGCCTGCCCAGACTCACATCTGTGAAAGTCTGGGAATTATAGTGCTTCAAGAATGCACGCTGACTGGATGAACCCGCAAGCTTGCAGTCGTGCTGTACCGACGCCTGGTGCCTAGAATCCAGGAAACCTCGATAGACAGGGAGAAAGGCTGACATGTAACATGGAAGGATTCCTGGATGCTGTAACAAATCCACCAAGCTAACATAACCGATGAAACGGCTAAACCCTTCCTGTAACCATCAGGAAGCAGTCCTCTTACAGTGAGGTATCCCAAATAAAGTGTCCAACCTTCGGAAGGACGTCGTCCTCGAGACGTACCTACTCAGAGCACTCACCACGTCCAGAATATGGGGAACCCATTCCGTTATGTGGACTGGTGTCGAAAGAGATGAGGGAAGAACGATGCTCTCTTAACTGTGGGAATACAATACCACCTTGGTAACAAGGTATGGGGATTGCCTGTAGACAACCTTGCCTTGATGTTAATAAGGGAAAAAGATCTGAAAGAACAGAGCTGCTAGCTCAGAAGACTTGTCAGGATGAGGAGATCGCAGAGAAAGAAGGGTGATATTCCCTGATAGTAAAGTCTGTCCGGATCAAAAGGAGTCTACTGTAAGACTCCCAGGATCATTAAGGTCCCAAAGATGTAACGGTATGCGATAGGGAAGAACCACATGTGAAGACTCCCTGCGAGGAAGTCCATATTTGCAGTTTTGTTGCAAAAATTCAGAAAAATACTCGTTCAGCAAACAAGAAAAAACCTGACATGGTCAGTGCGGATCTTCCAGAATCACTGGGGCCCTTCCTGCTTCCGAAAAGATCTCGGAAGTAGTGGAAGAGGGGTGAAGGAAACTGGTACCATGGAAGAACCAGAGCATGCACTGTGATGGCTTTTGGACCTGGAGGCCGAACCATGAACTTAGAGTACATTGGCGTTCAGTCTGGATGCCATCCGACTTACATCTGGAGTGCTCCAGAAAAGACGGATCTGATGGAAGACTTCCTGGTGAAGTTCCCACTCACATGAGGCGGGAACCTGATGGCGTCCGCCGCCCAGAACTCTACACCTGAGATGTGTAGTGCCGAGATCACCAAATGATAGATCGTGGCCCAACAGAGAATGTGAGGTACCTTGGCCATGATGCCTGACCGTGGGTACCTGCTAGATGATTGACGTATGGCACAGACGTGGGATTGTCCGATTGAATCAGATGGGGTGACCCGCCAGAAGGCAGTGGACCTGCTGTAGAACTAGCTGTACCATTCAGATCCCCAGAACAATGATCAGGAGGAGAGGACTGGCATCAGTAGTCACTAATAACCGGGAGAAAGGATCTTCCCTGGATGAGGAAGGAGCTCAGAGACCACCTTCTGAAAGCCTGATTGACCTGCAGAAAACGAGAGGAGAGAAGGAAACCACTTCCATTGTCGTCACCAATTTTCCTCAGAACACTCCTAGCAAATCGATTGGAATGAGGGGATGAGTGAACAAGTGTGCGAGCTCCCTGTTGAACGGCCACGGCCTTGTCTCAAGGGAGAATCACCAAACTTCTAGAAGATTCCAGGATCATCCTCAAAAAAGGGGACCTTGTCAAGCTTGGTAGAAGTTTGATGTTCAGGGTCGGTCTTATTTCGGTACCCATTTTGGAACCAAGATCCTTTAGATCTAACTGATCCACTGCTGGTTGGGTCTATAGGAAATCAAAAGAGTTAAGGTCTCTGACCAAGAGACCATTGCTCCAGCAACACATGCGGCGGCTAAGGGAGGGTAGAGCGCTGAACTGGAGGCCGCAAGACGGAACAAGCTAGATTTGCTATCTGACAGTCGGTTGTATTTTTAATTGATGATCCATCAGGTAGGAATACTGGTAGGTATACCACAGGAGATTCTACCCGGTTAATATGCCAAGTGGCAGAATGCGCGGCTGCATGCAGGAGCAAAAACCGTCTCTTACTATCGCCGCTCTCTTTTGACTGTGCGGAGTTAAAATGATGAACCCGCGATCCACCATCCTCTTAACAGGGAAGTGGAGAGGGATCGTCCGCCTTCTTGCATCATCTGCTAAATAGTGGAGATGCAGATGGGGGTGTTCGGATGCCTAAAAAAGGAGCCTCTGTACATCCACAGAGTTAAGGTCCCTCTGTGGACAGGGCTGGTTGTCCGGCGTTAGGCCTGGCTGTAGAAGAGGATACATGTAGGCGACACTCTATGTGCTCGTCTATTGCTGGTGTGCGGAGATCGGTGCCCTTTAAAAGGACCCGTTGCCCTTAAGCATCAGGCCAGGCATGGCATCTAACGTCTTAGTTGGGAATACGTGGAGGGAATCCCCCCCCCCGCGTGTTTGCATATTGGCTGAAAAAGGATACCGCGCTTGCAGAGTGTCACGCACGCGCCCAGACTGGTTGGCGCGGGCATACGGGGGTGTGGCCCCACTGGACCACAGACCAAACTTCCCTGGAAGGGGCGTAACTAAGTAGCTTCCTAGGTGTTCGCTGGAGCCTCTGATGGTGAGGTCAGACTTGTGCAATAGGAAGCTACCAGGTGCCACTCCAGGGTGATGTCTGGCTGTGGCTGCTGATCCCACTAAGGAACGGAGCGGGCACGGCTGGCACTCTGGCTGACAGGCGGGCACGGCTGGGACACAGGCAGGCAGACGGGTACAACAGAGACACTGGCGGGCCGGCGGACACGGCTGGCTCTCTGGTAGGCAGGCGGGTACGGCTGGAACATAGGAAGAACCGGTAGGGACCGGTCTGCAGGCAGGTATGTGAAACAGGTTGGAACCTGTTCAGACAGGAGGACTAAGTAACAAGTAGAGAAAGACCACAAGAGCGGATGCAGAGCGAAAGCACAAGAGCTAGAACCAAGAACAGAAACGCAGGAGGCTGAGTACGAGTAGAAGGTGGAACTAAGAGAAGAGAAGGAGAAGGCAGAGCCAAGGGCGGAGCCGCAAGAGGCGGAGCCAAGGGCAGAGACGCTGGAGGCTGAGCCAAGAGCGGAGACGCGCTGGAGGCGGAACCAAGAGCGGAGATGCTGGAGGTGGAGCCAAGAGCGGAGACGCTGGAGGTGGAGCCAAGAGCGGAGACGCTGGAGGCGGAGCCAAGAGCAGAGACGCTGGAGGCGGAGCCAAGAGCGGAGATGCTGGAGGCGGAGCCAAGAGCGGAGACGCTGGAGGTAACGCCAAGAGCAGAGATGCTGGAGGCGGAGCCAAGAGCAGAGACGCTGGAGGCGGAGCCAAGAGCAGAGACGCTGGAGGCGGAGCCAAGAGCGGAGACGCTGGAGGTGGAGCCAAGAGCGGAGACGCTGGAGGCGGAGACACTGGAGGCGGAGCCAAGAGCGGAGACGCTGGAGGCGGAGCCAAGAGCGGAGACGCTGGAGGTAACGCCAAGAGCAGAGATGCTGGAGGCGGAGCCAAGAGCAGAGACGGAGCCAAGTGTAGAAACAGGAGGCGGAGCCAGATAGAACCGCAAACAGCGGAGCCACAGAGCAAAGCCAGAGAGTGCGAAGCAAGGTCTGAGTGCAGAGCCGCAAGAGTGCGGAGTGTAAGCAGACTGAGAACACAAGGAAAGACAAAGCAGGGAAGGAAGCCACAGACAAGGAGACTGAGAAAAGACAAAGTACAGACAAGGCAATGGAACAAGACACAGGGACAAAGACACAGGGACCAGGATATTCTGCCTCCTGGAGGGCGGACTACAAGATCAAGGCAAAAGCACAGAGAAAAGCCTCCAGAGAGGGAGTAACTCAGAGCAAGGCCAGGCAAACTCAGCAGCTAAACACTAACTGAGCTAACACATTGCACAGGCCCAGACCACAGGGTGGAGCTGCACTATATACAGGAGGCCTCTTGATAATTGGTCAGGAACTGATTAGACAGATGCACCTGATTCCTATAAGAACCAGAGAGTTCAGGCGCCGGCCCCCTATACACATAGCCATGAGGCATGCACAGAGCAGAGACACAGAACATGGAGCTAGCAAGAAACAGAAACCACATCATGACCTGGAGCAGTGGGTAAGATTGTGTGAGAGATGTGAGGCCATGCTGTGATGCCAGCAGAGTTGTTACACAGAGGTTTCTATCCAGTGGATCGCTTATCTGGACGCTCCCTGTGAGGGTGAATGGCAGATGCTCTGTGAGGGAGTTTAGTTTCCTCATGAGGGACACTGCGTGATCTAGAGTAGAACCGAAGTCCTCGTCAATCTACAGAGATTGGTCAATGATATAAATAGGCGAATCCATCCTTTTCTGAAGTTCTGGTGAGCCCAGAACCAAGGCAATATCCGATCCATATTCAGAGACTTGTTCTCTGCAAATCATTGGTGAGGGATCAGGAAATGAAACTTCCGTTTTCTAGGCGCCTGTACGTTTCTAGAATACTTGCGGTCCCTAGTAGCCTGAAGGAAAGAGACCATCTATATTAGTCCTGCGAGCACTCCGAGCCATAGAGGGTTCACGGAGGGATTCAATCTCTTGTCAGAGAATCCATGGGTTGCGGCAGTGACGACACCCACTCAGGGAACTAGGCAGGGCCAGCGTCAGCACCCGGTGTACCCAGGCAAGTGCCGAGGCCCTGATGAGACAGGGGGGCCCATTCAGGGCCGGCGTTAGGGGCAGGCAGCTGCCTAGGGCCCCCGCTCCCCCAGGGGCCCTCAGCTAGCGGCACATCACGCAGCCGCTATGGGGCCTCTGAGGCAGGGGGGGCCCGCCTGTCACCAGCGCCAACTCCCCCGCCGTCGCATTTAACTATACCAGCGTTTGCTGGTAAAGTTCAAAGCAAATGATGGAGGAGAGAGCGTCACCTGACTCTCCCTCTCCCATCATTCCCCACTCTGCCTCTGAAATTGCTGCTGTGGGTGCGCGATGACATCATCGCGCACTTGCTGTGTGTCAGGCAGTGCAGCGGCAGCCGCCGAGACCGGAGCAGCGCGGGCACGTTGAGAAGTGAGGAGTGTTTTTTTTTTCAACTATAAAAGTGAGTAATGGACTATGGGGCCATTCTTGGGGGGAGGGGGGCTGTGCTGTATACTACATGTCTGTGCTATATAATAATAATAATAATAATAATAATAATAATTTTTATTTATATAGCGCCAACATATTCCGCAGCGCTTTACAAATTATAGAGGGGACTTGTACAGACAATAGACATTACAGCATAACAGAAATACAGTTCAAAACAGATACCATGAGAAATGAGGGCCCTGCTCGCAAGCTTACAAACTATGAGGAAAAGGGGAGACACGAGAGGTGGATGGTATATACTACATGGCTGTGTTATATAATACGTGGGCTGTGCTATATACTATATGAGCTGTTATATGCTACGTGGGCTGTGATATATACTACATGGGCCATGTTATATGCTATGTGGGCTGTGCTATATACTACATGGGCCGTGTTATATACTATATGGGCTGTTATATGCCACGTGGGCTGTGCTATATACTACATTGCTGTTCTATATACTACGTGGGCCGTGTTATATACTACGTGGGCTGTTATATAATAAGTGGCTGTGCTATATACTATATGGGCTGTTATATGCTAAGTGGGCTGTTATATACTACATGGCTGTTATATGATACGTGGCTGTGTTATATACTACATGGCTGCGTCATATGCGATCATGAATCGTGGTAAGTGTTAAAGGGGGGGGGCTCACTGAGACTCTTTTGCCCGGGGCCCTCAAAAACCTGGAGCCGGCCCTGGAACTAGGTACTCTGGGATAAGTTGGGATCGGCGGCGGAGGGCTCCTGAGCTCATTTAGGGTGACCGGCTTCAGACTGGTCATATGCCCTTAAGACCAGGGGACGGAGCCACAGACGTGATGTGGGCAGAGCCTCGTGACTTCCATGAATAGGCCCAAGCCAGAGCCTAAATTTCTGCAGCCGGCATGAGCAATACCAGCGTTGTTGAGGGTAGCGATCGCTCCCGTTCCAGGGAAGAAGCGCCAGAAAAGGTGGGCGGAGTTGCCTTAGCACACCATAGTGCGGGCACGGCTTCCGGAATGTGGCCTACACATCGGCCAAAGCCGGGGGCTAAATTTTTGCAGATGGCCGGAGCGTTACCTCAGGGAGGTGGGCCACAGGGAAGATGAGGCAGCCTGTCAGCATGTGAATATCCCACTGCAGAGGCCCACCGCTGACTGGATCCACTCACCATCAGTGCTCGTCCTGGCATGGAGCCGCCGCGGATGACTGGGTTTCAGCACCGAGGAAAGTGCGCTCTCTACTGTTCTGCTGTAGGTGCAGGGATAGAGGGATAAACCTCAATCCATCATCCCTTTGTTAGGGAGGGGGAGAGGAACCGTCCGCCTCCTTGTGCCATCCGCTTTCACAGTGGTGGGACAGTGGGGGCTGCTCGGACGCCATAGAGAGGGGCCTCTGTACATCCACGGAGTTCAGCCCCCGGTGGACAGGGCCAGTTGTCCGGCATTAGGCCTGGCTCCAGGAGAGGATACATGGAGGCGACACTCCATGTGTTCGCCTGCTGCTGGTGTGGGGAGATCGGGACCATGAAGGAATCGTTGCCCCTGAATTGAGCTCAGGCATGACTTCCCACGTTGCAGGAAAGGGTATGGGGAGGTGACACTCCGTGTTCTCGCCTGTTGATGATTCGGGGGAGATCGGAACCTTGAAAGGATCCGTCGCCCCCTTCACTCCATTAATTTACAGAAAAGTAAAAAATAAAATAGAAACTTTGGGGTCTGAACCAGACCCATGTGCCTCCTACAGACACTAAGCAAGAACTGGGAGCCAGCAGGAGGGTGTATACTGCAGGGGAGAAGAGAACTTTCTGTGTATCACTTAGTGTCGCCTCCTAGTGGCAGCAGCATAACACCCACGGTCTGTGCCCCCAATGAGGAGAAATACATATATAAAGGTACAGATAGAATAGATAATAGTCCTGCAGATATAACATGCCACTACCACCCTACATATAATAAACTTGAACCCTTTAGTGCCTTTTATGTGGTGCACGTCACGAGCATGCGCAATGGGGTCCGACATCTCACCGGGACCGCAACGAGGTATGTGGAGCCACGCATGCGCCGTTCCACTTTGCGGACATCATTGCGCTGCCATTTTACTTTAGATTTTACTCTAGCAGCCAGCATTACACATTGGGGGAAGTGATTATCATCATTCTTGGGGTATATAAACGAGCCCTGGGACATGCCATCTTTCCAGCATCATACCCTCTCTGTTCTATTAAGCCTCCTGATGAGCTGACAGGTGAAACGCATTGAGGCAATGCAGCATCCTATCTGTCCAAACTGATAATTACCGCCTGCCCGATTATCACCTTGCTTGTTTTGCTGGGACCAGTTACACTGCAGCATTTTATCATATGGCTGCACCGTTAGATCAATGGTTTTGTCATTACCTTCTCCGCGATTCTGCTGTGGGGCATCAATAGACGCCATTAAACAGCGGATGGTCCCATAGGTGATTCTGAGGACAGTTTGGTCCCTATTTATTATTATATTGATTGTTTCCCCCATTTGCTACCATTTTACCTTTATTCGCTTTCATTTTTGCTATTATCCATACAGCCTTAACTATCACGATAATGCGATTTTTCTTCTATCTGCTTAACCCTTTGGATAAATGATATATCAGTCTATACCTGTTGTCAATCCTCCTATTAATATCCTTATGGCTCTTTATCATGCTGTCTCTTTGTACATCTGCCCTATAGTCTTGACCGGGGTCTTGTAGGGACAACAGGGACAGCCGCCGAGAAGCGGGGGCACCACTGTCGTTTATCATAGGGTGCCAACCTCCGCCGGTAGGCAGGCAACAGTGCAGAGTCCTACACAGGGTTATTATAGCGGACTGTATACTAATGTTGTGGTTTAGTCACTTACTACCACCACCTGCTCCTTGCACCTCTTTACCAGTCCCTCTGATCCACTAGTCCTGGCTAGTAACTGCGTTGCACACTCCCTGTCCTTGGACGCATTAGCACCATACTACTATCAGACTAGTGGTCCAGGTCCATTCTCTACCTATGTCTGTATATACTCACATGTCCCTCTCCATATCTAGGGTCATATTGGGACAACAGGGACAGCCTCCGAGGAGTGAGGGCGCCATTGTTGTACCTCCTAGGGTGCCAACCTCCGCTGGTAGGCAGACAACAGAATAGGTAATTGTATAGGGTGGTGGTAGCAAGTCCATATATTTCTATCTACCGTATATTTATATCGTAACTAGCTGAAGAGCCCGGCGTTGCCTGGGCATAGTAAATATCTGTGGTTAGTTATAGCACCTCACTTCTCTTATTTTCCCATCACGCCTCTCATTTTCCACCTCACATCTCTCATTTTCCCCCTCACTCCTCTTATTTTCCCCCTCACTCCTCTCATTCCCCCCTAACACTTGTCATTTCGACCTCACATCTGTCATTTTCCGATCACTCCACTATTTTCCCTCACTCCTCTCATTTTGCACTCACACCTTTTCATTTTCACCTCACAACCCTCATTGTCACCTCACACCTCTCATTTTCCCCTCAGTATATACATGTTTGTCATCTCCCTTATATATAGTATACACCTGTATGTCTTCTCTTGTATATAATATATACCTGTATGTCATCTCCCTTGTAAATATTATATACCTGCTGTATGTCATCTCCTCCTGTATATTGTATATACCCATGTGTCATCTCCTCCTGTATATAGTATATATACCTGTATGTCATCTCTTCTGTATATACTATATACCTGTATGTAATCTCCTCCTATATATAGTATATATTTTCTTATTTTCCCATCATGCCTCTCATTTTCTCCCTTACACCTCTCATTTTCTCTCTTACACCTCTCATTTTCCCCCTCACTCCTCTTATTATCCCCCTCACTCCTCTTATTCCCCTCTAACACTGGTCATTTTGACCTCATATCTGTCATTTTCCGATCACTCCACTATTTTCCCTCACTCCTCTCATTTGCACTCACACCTTTTAATTTTCACCTCACACCCCTCATTTTCACCTCAGTATATACATGTTTGTCATCTCCCTTATATATAGTATACACCTGTATGTCATCTCCTGTATATAGTATATACCTGTATGTCATCTCCCCTGTAAATAGTATATACCTGCTGTATGTCATCTCCTCCTGTATAGTGTATATACCTGTGTCATCTCCTGTATATAGTATATACCTGTATGTCATCTCTTCTGTATATACTATATACCTGTATGTCATCTCTTCTGTATATACTATATACCTGTATGTCATCTCCTCCTATATATACTATATACCTGTATGTCATCTCCTGTATATAGTATATACCTGTATGTCATCTCCCCTGTATATAGTATATACCTGCTGTATGTCATCTCCTCCTCTACAGTATATACCTATGTCATCTCCTTTTATACAGTATATACCTGTATGTCATCTCCCCTGTATATAGTATATACCTGCTGTATGTCATCTCCTCCTCTATATACCTATGTCATCTACTCTTTTATACAGTATACTAGGTTGTGGCCCGATTCTAACACATTGGGTATTCTAGAATATGCATGTCCCCGTAGTATATGGACAATGATGATTCCAGAGACGTGGGATTTCCAGGACAGACAGACAGACGGAAAAACTCTTAGACAATTATATATATAGATACCTGTATGTCATCTCCTCCTGTATATAGTATATACCTGTGTGTCATCTGCTCCTGTATATAGTATATACCTGTGTCATCTCCTCCTGCATATAGTATGTACCTGTATGTTATCTCCTTCTGTATATAGTATATAACTGTGTCATCTGCTCCTGTGTATAGTATATATCTGTGTATCATCTCCCCTGTATATAGTATATACCTGTGTGTCATCTCCTCCTGTATACAGTATATATCTGTCATCTCCCCTGTATATAGTATGTACCTGTATGTCATCTCCTCCTGTATATATATATGTATATATATATACTTATATATATATATATATGTACCTGTATGTCATCTCCCCTGTATATAGTATATACCTGTCATCTTCCCTGTATATAGTATATATGTGTGTGTCATCTCCTCCTGTATATATATACCTGTATGTCATCTCCTCCTGTATATAGTATATACATGTGTCATCTCCCCTGTATATAGTATATATGTGTGTCATCTCCCCTGTATATAGTATACCTGTGTATCATCTCCTCCTGTATATAGTATATATCTGTGTGTCATCTCCTCCTGTATTAGGGTATGTGCAGAAGTCAGGATTTTTTCCTGACCAATTCCTGAGTATTCTGTCAGAAATCCGCGTGCTTTTTTCGTGTGGATTTTTCGCGGAATTTGCGCGTTTTTTGCGCGGATGTTTTGCGTTTTTTTTTTTTTTCCTGAATGACCTTTTTGATAGCAAATCCGCAAAAAATCCGGAAAAAGAATGAGAATGTCCGGATTTTTTGCAGGATGCGTTTTTTTGCGGAAAAAAACGCTACCATCTGCACAAAAAATGCGGAATGCATTCTAAATGATAGGATGCATAATGTTAGCGTTTTTTTTACCGGATTTATAGCGTTTTTATGGTGAAAATCCGCAAAAAAAACGCTAAAAATCCTGACGTGTGCACATACCCTGAACGTACCTTCACACTCAACAACTTAACAACGATATCGCTAGCGATCCGTGACGTTGCAGCGTCCTGGATAGCGATATCGTTGTGTTTGACACTCAGCAGCGATCTGCATCCTGCTGTGACATCGTTGGTCGGAGCAGAAAGGCCAGAACTTTATTTCGTCGCTGGATCTCCCGCAGACATCGCTGAATCGGCGTGTGTGACACCGATTCAGCGATGTCTTCACTGGTAACCAGGGTAAACATCGGGTTACTAAGCGCAGGGCCGCACTTAGTAACCCGATGTTTACCCTGGTTACCATTGTAAATGTAAAAAAAAACAAACACTACATACTTACATTCCGGTGTCTGTCCCCTCGCCGTCAGCTTCCCGCACTGACTGTGAGCGCCGGCCGGCCGTAAAGCACAGCGGTGACGTCACCGCTCTGCTTTACGGCCGGCCGGCGCTTACACAGTGCAAGAAAGCGGACGCCGGGGGACAGACACCGGAATGTAAGTATGTAGTGTTTGGTTTTTTTGACATTTACAATGGTAACCAGGGTAAACATCGGGTTACTAAGCGCGGCCCTGCGCTTAGTAACCCGATGTTTACCCTGGTTACCAGGGGACTTCGGCATCGTTGGTCGCTGGAGAGCTGTCTGTGTGACAGCTCTCCAGTGACCACATAACGACGAAACAGCGACGCTGCAGCGATCAGCATCGTTGCCTATATCGCTGCAGCGTGGCTTAATGTGACGGTACCTTTAGACTTTGTTCACACGTTATTTGCTCAGTATTTTTACCTCAGTATTTGGAAGCTAAATTGGCAGCCTGATAAATCCCCAGCCAACAGGAAGCCCTCCCCCCTGGCAGTATATATTAGCTCACACATACACATAATAGACAGGTCATGTGACTGACAGCTGCCGTATTTCCTATTTGGTACAGTTGTTGATCTTGTAGTTTGTCTGCTTATTAATCAGATTTTTATTTTTGAAGGATAATACCAGACTTGTGTGTGTTTTAGGGCGAGTTTTATGTGTCAAGTTGTGTGTGTTGAGTTGCGTGTGGCGACATGCATGTAGCGACTTTTGTGAGATGAGTTTTGTGTGGCGACATGCGTGTAGCAACTTTTTGTGTGTCGAGTTGCATGTGACAGGTTAGTGTAGCAAGTTGTGTGCAGCAAGTTTTGCGCATGGCGAGTTTTGTGCGTGGCGAGTTTTATGTGTGGTGCGTTTTGAGTATGTGCAAGTTTTGTGTGAGGCAACTTTTGCATGTGTTGCAACTTTTTTGCATGTGGCAATTTTTCCGCGTGTGCAAGTTTTGCGTGAGCCTAGTTTTGCATGTGGCGAATTTTGCGCGTGGCGAGTTTTGAGCGGTGACTTTTGTGTTTCGACTTTTATGTGGCGAGGTTGGTGTATGTGTGGTGAAATGTGTGCTGAGGGTGGTATGTGTGTTCAAGCACGTGGTAGTGTGTGGCGCATTTTGTGTGTGTGTTCATATCCCCGTGTGTAGTGAGTATCCCATGTCGGGGCCCCACCTTAGCAACAGTATGGTATATACTCTTTGGCGCCATCTCTCTCACTCTTTAAGTCCCCCATGTTCACATCTGGCAGCTGTCAATTTGCCTCCAACACTTTTCCTTTCACTTTTTCCCCATTATGTAGATAGGGGCAAAATTGTTTGGTGAATTGGAACGCGTGGGGTTAAAATTTCACCTCACAACATAGCCTATGACGCTCTTGGGGTCCAGACGTGCGACTGTGCAAAATTTTGTGGCTGTAGCTGCGATGGTGCAGATGCCAATCCCGGACATACACAAATACATACAGTGCCTACAAGTAGTATTCAACCCCCTGCAGATTTAGCAGGTTTAATAAGATGCAAATAAGTTAGAGCCTTCAAACAAGAGCAGGATTTATTAACAGATGCATAAATCTTACAAACCAAAAAGTTGTGTTGCTCAGTTAAATTTTTATAAATTTTAAACATAAAAGTGTGGGTCAATTATTATTCAACCCCTAGGTTTAATATTTTGTGGAATAACCTTTGTTTGCAATTACAGCTAATAATCGTCTTTTATAAGACCTGATCAGGCCGGCACAGGTCTCTGGAGTTATCTTGGCCCACTCCTCCATGCAGATCTTCTCCAAGTTATCTAGGTTCTTTGGGTGTCTCATGTGGACTTTAATCTTGAGCTCCTTCCACAAGTTTTCAATTGGGTTAAGGTCAGGAGACTGACTAGGCCACTGCAACACCTTGATTTTTTGCCTCTTGAACCAGGCCTTGGTTTTCTTGGCTATGTGCTTTGGGTCGTTGTCTTGTTGGAAGCACGGGGCAGCACGGTGGCGCAGTGGTTAGCACAGCAGCCTTGCAGCACTGGAGTCCTGGGTTCAAACCCCACCAAGGACAACATCTGCAAAGAGTTTGTATGTTCTCTCCGTGTTTGCGTGGGTTTCCTCCGGGCACTCCGGTTTCCTCCCACATTCCAAAGACATATTGATAGGGAATTTAGATTGTGAGCCCCAACGGGGACAGTGATGATAATGTGTGTAAAGCGCTGCGGAATATGTTAGCGCTATATAAAAATAAAGATTATTTATTTATTTAAGATGAAATGACGACCCATCTTAAGATCCTTGATGGAGGAGCGGAGGTTCTTGGCCAAAATCTCCAGGTAGGCCGTGCTATCCATCTTCCCATGGATGCGGACCAGATGGCCGGCCCCTTGGCTGAGAAACAGCCCCACAGCATGATGCGGTCACCACCATGCTTGACTGTAGGGATGGTATTCTTGGGGTCGTATGCAGTGCCATCCAGTCTCCAAATATCACGTGTGTGGTTGGCACCAAAGATCTCGATCTTGGTCTCATCAGACCAGAGAACCTTGAACCAGTCAGTCTCAGAGTCCTCCAAGTGATCATGAGCAAACTGTAGACGAGCCTTGACATGACGCTTTGAAAGTAAAGGTACCTTACGGGCTCGTCTGGAACGGAGACCATTGCGGTGGAGTACGTTACTTATGGTATTGACTGAAACCAATGTCCCCACTGCCATGAGATCTTCCCGGAGCTCCTTCCTTGTTGTCCTTGGGTTAGCCTTGACTCTTCGGACAAGCCTGGCCTCGGCACGGGAGGAAACTTTCAAAGGCTGTCCAGGCCGTGGAAGGCTAACAGTAGTTCCATAAGCCTTCCACTTCCGGATGATGCTCCCAACAGTGGAGACAGGTAGGCCCAACTCCTTGGAAAGGGTTTTGTACCCCTTGCCAGCCTTGTGACCCTCCACGATCTTGTCTCCGATGGCCTTGGAATGCTCCTTTGTCTTTCCCATGTTGACCATGTATGAGTGCTGTTCACAAGTTTGGGGAGGGTCTTAAATAGTCAGAAAAGGCTGGAAAAAGAGATAATTAATCCAAACATGTGAAGCTCATTGTTCTTTGTGCCTGAACTACTTCTTAATACTTTAGGGGAACCAAACAGAATTCTGGTGGGTTGAGGGGTTGAATAATAAATGACCCTCTGAAAAGACTTTTCACAATTTTTTTTAAAAATAAACAAAGAAATAACATTCTTTTTTGCTGCAGTGCATTTCACACTTCCAGGCTGATCTACAGTCCAAATGTCACAATGCCAAGTTAATTCCAAATGTGTAAATCTGCAGGGGGTTGAATACTACTTGTAGGCACTGTACATACACACATACATACACACATTCAGCTTTATATATTAGATATATTCTATGTTATCTTTGTTGTGTCTGTTTTTTTGAGGTTTTCATCCATTTAATGCATATCCAATAAATATAATTTTTAGGTTTTTGTTTTCTATTAACTAACCTTTAATGTGGCTCTAAGGGTTGTATAGCCTTGTTTAATCGAATAATTACAAAAAATGACATGGAGCCCTACCCTATTTTTGATACCCAGCAAAGGTAAAGAACACAGCTGTGAGCTGGTATTATCAGGCTGGTAAGGTCCCTCGTTATTGCGGCCATCACAGCCTCCATAGTGGCACCTCGCATCAGACTGGTGCGCTGGCAATCAGGGTAATGACAGTTGGGGTTGATTTCAGCAATTCACACGTGGCACTTTTTTTCAGTGTGTGTGTGTGAATGTGCGCTAAGGCTACGTTCACATTTGCGGTGCATCGGGCACAACCGCGGAGACACATGCGCCCCTATATTTACCATGAGGGGCGCATGGACATGTTTTTTGTTGCGTTTTGTGACGCATGCGTTTTTTGGGCGCAAGCGTCAGGGCGCAGAGGACGCTGCTTGTTGCATTTTTTTGCGCTATAAAAATGAACAGATGCGTCACAAAACGCAGCATTTTGCATGCGTTTTTGCGTGCGTTGTGCGTTGCGTCGCACACAACACAAATGTGAACGTAGCCTACTTCAGCTTTGAAGATAAATTCCACAGATCTTTCCTTGAGAAAATACTGAGGATTTAAGGACATCTTGGATTGCAGCCAACAGAATACATTAGTGATTAGCACACATTGGCTGCGGACTTTATCGGGACACGACTGATGCATTTGCCTCGGCAGGGCAAGGACACATTATCTTATCTCTTGGAAATCTTCCTCATTGCCAGCAGGTTAGCACAAGGTGAGAAAGCAAGACATGAAGCCAGGGGACGAAGATGATCTTGGAAGATAGGACATGGGGCAGATAAGACGTATGGCCCATCTTATCAACACGACTCAAGGAGATACCACGTTTCCAGCCCTAGAAAGGGGGCAAAGTGTGTCAGATCATCAGATCAGTGAGTGCACCAGCCAAGGAGCGAAAAAGCCGTCTGGACATTCTGCTATAATCATAATTACACAGCTGGCACTTGTAGTTCTACAGCAGCATGATATACAGGGATACCTCCCCATAGCATCTAGCAATGTCCCGGTGAGTACATATATCATTGGTTAGAGACTGCAAGCCCACCCTTGTGTGGTCAGATCCTGCCATTCCTTATTAATCCAATGTCTATTTTACTTTCAGAGATTTTGTTAGAGGAAGCAAAATATGAGAAGTAAAACATGATCAGACCACACAAGGCCTTGTTTATGGTCAGTAACCATGGAGACACCCTGTATACACAAAACATTTGGCACATGATGCTGACCAGTGTCGGTACAAAATGAGGCTCGTACAACAGATAAGATTTATTTACAAAAGCGACGACTGAAATCCTCTTTGTCCAGACCGCAAGGAATACCCCTGCTGTGCCAGATCATTCACGTCCATTACAGCTCCCATAATGGGAAAAGCGCAGGGTCCCACTGTGGGATCATTAAATAACAAGTCCTATGGAGCACATCCGGCCTGAGGGATTGCTCACGACTCCGCACTTTTCTTGGTGGCTGTTCTCTTTTTCCCTTTGCTGTATTTGAATGTCCGTAGTGGGTTCTGGGTCTTCCTCATCTGGATGGGGAGAAGAGAATTCGCTTTATTTTCTAGATCGTGAACAATACAAGTCATAGGATTCAGGACAGAGGAAGGAGACGTGGTGCGCGTGAGTGTGGTGCGTGCGTGGTGCATGCGTGCGTGTGTGGTGCGTGCGTGCGTGTGTGGTGCATGCGTGCGTGGTGCGTGCATACGTGTGTGTGGTGCGTGGTGCATGTGTGCGTGTGGTGCATGCGTGCGTGTGGTGCATGCATGCGTGTATGGTGCATGCGTGGGTGGTGCGTCTACATACACACAATGAGATGCCTGGTGTCTCAGAAGTTAAACAATAAAAGCAAATAGTGAATGCCTCAGTCATCCAAATATGTTCTGATATCAGGGCAGCTGAGGGCAGGTAATAGACTAGGAGCCGTTGTATGCAATTTTTTTTTTTTTTTTTTACAGGACAGTCTCCTCATTAAAGTGGCGTGCAAAGTTTAATAACTTTCTATGCTGCACAAAATAAAAAAGAACATTTAGCTATGCTTTAAATTATATCTAGATCGATACAAGGATGAATCTATAGAGAGGAGTGATGTAATAAGGTTCCTCCCTGTCACCGGCCCCAGGGCCATAGACAGCACCTCCATCCTCCCAGGCAAGCACCGGCGATGGCTACAGAGTGGAGAGAAGTGAATAATTGTTTCTTACCACCTCAACAAGTCTAAGGAACTATGCAGGTAAAATGTGCTAAATTCTATTGTTGTCACACCTAGCTGATATCCTACTTTACAGGGTCTGTATAAAAAAAAACAGACAGAACCCCCCCCCCCCCCAAACTTGATAGACCATTCTAAAAGGTTTGCAGCGCCATCTAGTGGTTGAACATCACAAATCTCCTCCACTGAGTCTATGGCCTGTTATGGAGGCCCCATCGCAAAATCAGTGAAAATAATGCAGGGGTGTCAAAAGGGAGCTAACTCGCTCTATCTAACCGTTTAGATGATGCAGTCAATTTAAACCGTGGCATCTAAAGGGGTTAATATGCCAAGACTAGAATTAGATCTGATCTGAACCATTACAGCAGAATATCATTTTCAATATACAGATGTTACGGGGGCAGCGCCTGTCTCCCCCACAATCACTGCGCCGGACATTTTACACTACAGCATTTGAAACTAACTTTGCACTGCCGGTAATAATGTGCAGCAGATTGAGCCGGGGGGGTAAGGGACCACTGAGCATCGAGCCTTTTAGATTTCGCAATCTCTGCTCAGCTTTTTTCCAAGGTCACATTTGTGTACAACAGACAGAAAGTGCACATTTCATGTTTCTGGCATTTCCCTTGAGGCGCGCTCACCTTTTTGGGTGGTCCTTTGGAGGGACCTGGGTGAACTCTTCTCTTCTTTCTTTTATGTAGCAGAGGATTTGCAACAGATCGCAGGGAAGGTGGAACTGCAATGAGAGAAGAGAGTGAAAAAGAACAAATGAGAAGAGGAATATAATCCACAGGGGTAACACAGAAGCATAAAAAAAAAAAAAAAAATCAGTCTGTTTTGCTTCAATGGGGACTGTATTTTCAACAAACTTTGCAGAAGTCAATAGTACAGGGAGCAGGGAGAGGAAACAGGCAGAGGGAGAAACAGCAGAGGGAGAAACAGAACAATAGCACTGAACTTTCTAAGAAGCCTTTTACATCACTCCAGAGCTGGATTCATATCTACTCTGCTCAGTACTGCTGTGTACCTTCCTGTATGCCCCTGCTGCTCATCTGCCTTTTCAAAAAGGAAAGGAGGGCAGGAATCCCTCTCTGCTTGTGTGCTATGTGAAAGATCAAGATAGATAGTCACTACCCACCACGTGTGTAAACGTGTCTGTATGTGTCTGCACCAAAATAAGCTAATAGAAATCTACTCTGATAAATGCTTTTTTTTTTTTACTAGATTTTCCTTTTTTATGCATTTCTGGTGCATATTTGATGCAGCGTTTTTCCTCAGTGCAGAAAAACTGGGATTCTGCACTTAAAAGCACAGTTGTTTTATTTTTTACATACATTTTTCAGGCTCCCCATAGAAGCCAAAAGGAAAGAAAATGCACTAAAAAAATATGTTTTTCAACACACAATTGGTATATTAAATCACATCCATTGCACTTGTACTGTAAAAATGCAGGTTTTCTGCACACAAAAAACGGTGCAGGGAAAAAAGAAACTAATGCAAAGCTTAAGGTACCTTCACACATAACGATATTGTTAACGATATCGTTGCTATTTGTGACGTAGCAACAATATCGTTAATGAAATCGTTATGTGTGACAGCGACCAACGATCAGGCCCCTGCTGGGAGATCGTTGGTCGCTGAATAAAGTCCAGAACTTTATTTCGTCGCTGGACTCCTGCTGACATCGCTGGATCGGCGTGTGTGACACCCATTCAGCGATGTCTTCACTGGTAACCAGGGTAAACATCGGGTAACTAAGCGCAGGGCCGCGCTTAGTAACCCGATGTTTACCCTGGTTACCATGCTAAAAGTAAAAAAAAACAAACACTAGATACTTACCTACAGCCGTCTGTCCTCCAGCGCTGTGCTCTGCTCTCCTCCTGTACTGTCTGTGAGCCGGAAAGCAGAGCGGTGACGTCACCGCTCTGCTTTCCGGCTCACAGCCAGTACAGGAGGAGTGCAGAGAAGCAGAGCACAGCGCTGGAGGACAGACAGCGGTAGGTAAGTATCTAGTGTTTGTTTTTTTTTACTTTTAGCATGGTAACCAGGGTAAACATCGGGTTACTAAGCGCGGCCCTGCGCTTAGTTACCCGATGTTTACCCTGGTTACCGGCATCGTTGGTCGCTGGAGAGCGGTCTGTGTGACAGCTCTCCAGCGACCAAACAGCGACGCTGCAGCGATCCGGATCGTTGTCGGTATCGCTGCAGCATCGCTTAATGTGAAGGGGCCTTTACACTACAAGCGAACAGGGCCCAACACAACGTATAGACCCCATTATTGTGCCCCAGGGAATTTTTTTTAATTTTTGTTAAATTACTGAAACGTCTCAAAACTGCTTAGTATGGAGATACTGTATTATAAGAAAATAGGGAAATAAAGTTTTTAATGATGTGACGTAAAAACGTGAAGTTTAGAAATAAATGCACAATAACAATAATACAGATTTGCACGATACGATCACCTGGAATTCGGATTATTGTAGGGCTGAGACACATAATGGATGAGCCCCCAGGCTTACACTACATTGTTCTGTATTCCCAAAAATCCTTGACAATTCTGGCATCACAATGTAAAACCACAAATAAATGGCAGAGACACTGGAACAAATGGCTGTGATCACATACAATGGGATACATTGTGCGGATATTCTTGTGCCCCCAGTTATTAAAAATACACAGCAATTGTAATTGGATTTGCTCTTGGCTTTGGCTTAGGTGAGGGTCCTGAACAGGATGGGGATAGGGGATGTCTCTGTATACTCACACGTCCCTTGCAGGTTACATGGAAATTATCAGATTTTCCCATGGGATGACACCACCCAGTTACACAGGAACCCATTCTTCATTTTTACCCCTGCGGATATTTTAGAGCACACATACTTAGGTATTCAGGAACATTTTTCAGATGTGGTTTCACAATTGCAGGGTGCAGGGGTCGGTCATGTCGAAGGAGATTGAAATCCCTTGGATTATCATCAAAATACGTCTGCGGGGAGAAGAGGAAAAAAAGAGAGATTAGGAAAGTAAAATATGGCATTTACCACATGTTCGCAGTGTCACAAATAAGAATATAGGTCACAGAATGGAAACCATTATCGGCATCACGTGTGGACACTTCGACGTACAACGGGCAAGAATTGGCCATATTAACCAATCAGATTTCAGATCAAAAAACATTCACTGTGGAGAAGGAAATAACAGAAGTGATCTGATTGGAAACTAATCACAACAATCAATTTTAGTTTAACCTAACCCTACCTCTAACCCTAACCTTAACCCTATGTAGACCCTATGTCTACAAATTACATATTTCGTCTAGTACTGCATAACTTTGGTTGAATTGTCTCAAGAGGAGACAGGAAAATACTAATCTGTCCTTCAATGGGCCCCCAGAGATCACAGGGTGCCAAAATCTCCTGTGTAAATGGAGCATTCACTTCTAAGGGTCTATGGAAGGGTCGGTGTACCTGCGCGACCACCGCTGCATGAGCAGCGCCATGCTATTCAAACTGGGGCCTTTACGACCCCTGTTCCCATGATCAATGGAGGTCCTGGGGACTGGATCACTAAAGAGTAGTTGATTGGTGAAAATTGCTTATGGGATAACACATCAAAATAGAGAATTCTTGCATTTCAGAATGAAATATTAAAAGGTTTTAATTGATGGGGATCTGGGTGTGAAGACCCTCACCGTCCACTGTGGTCCTCAATTTCTGAAAAGCTCCTTGTAAAGGTAATCGGCCATGTATGGACTTCTCCAAGGAGAGCCTATCAGAAACTACGCTTAGTGGAGCACCTTTGGCCCTTCAGTTTAGTCACTGCGAAGCGCATAAGCACCCGGACACCCAGAGATCAAAATGTCACTCATGTCCCTATGTAAGTGTGGGGTCAGTTTAATGGTCTTATGTTACCGATTTGGATGCGATTTCTAAGCCATTTTAAAAAGTCACTTTATCACTTTCCGTGAAAGCTGGGGGAAAACTAATACGAATCTGAGGCTACAAAGAAGAAAAAAAAAAAAAAAGGTATAAAGTCAAGAGAGACCCACACAACACAAGGGAGGATATTCAGCGCAATCTGCAGGGTTTCACACATGAAATTAATAATTAAAGTCTTCAAAAATGAAAACCTCAGACTCCGGGAAATGTAACCTGCTGATAAGAGGCACGTGCGGTGCCAGATGCTGCAGAACATTACAGCAGGAGGCACAGAAGTCAGGTCAACTGAGGCAATGACCTGGGTAAGGTCAGGAAGTGACTCAGACAGGACAAACAGCTGTGACTCACGGAGGAGCCTCAGGTGCACCCTACAAGAGCAGCCGGGCGATAAGGGCAGAAGCAATTCTCCATGCAGGATCTCGCCTCGTGGGGTAAGAATGATTCTGAGAAAAGCCAGGAATCAGCCCAGAACTACACACGAGGACCTGGTCAATGACCTGAAGAGAGCTGGGACCACAGTCACAAACAATACTGTTAGCAACACACTACACAGTCATGGATTAAAATCCTGCAGGGCACGCAAGGTGTGCCCTCCCCGCCCCCCAGCTCATGTCAGCACATGTCCAGGCCAGTTTGAAGTTCACCAATGACCATCTGGATGACCCAGAGGAGGCATGGGAGAAGGTCATGTGGTCACGAGACCAAAATAGAACTTTTTGGTATAAACTCCACTCGCCATGTTTGGAGGAAGAAGGAGGATGAGCACAACCCCAAGAACATCATCCCAACCGTGAAGCATAGTGGGGGAAACATCATACTTTGAGGGCGTTTTTCTACAAAGGGGACAGGATGACTGCACAGTATTTAAGGATGGATGGGGTCATGTATTGCGAGATTTTGGTCAACATCCTCCTTCCCTCAGTAAGAGCATTGAAGATGGGTGGTGGCTGGGTCTCACAGCATGACAATGACCTGAAACTCACAGCCAGGGCAACTAAGGAGTGTCTCTGTAAGAGGCTTTTCAAGGTCCTTGTGTGGGCTCAGTCAAGTCTGATCAGCAATACAGATGAGAATTGGACGTGTTCCGAGCCTCACGGACCGGGGACACATTTTTAAAACTGATGTGTGTTTGGGTCAATGAAACTCTGTAGGGCCGTGTGCGGTCTGAGAAAATAAGAGGAGTGAATGCAGCCTTATACTGCCATAGTGGCCTTATACAGAAGCTGAGAAGAGGATATAAGATGTAACATCATCAGTATTATTATTAGTTCTCACCTTCAGTTTCTCGGAGTTGAGCAGTTCTTCTTTTATCTCCTTTAGACGAGCTTCTTTAATGGCGTGTTTAGTTACTGATCTCATTGCATCCTATAGGAAGAAGCCATCACATATAATAAAAGCAACCACAAACTCCCCAGCTTATATTCCTTGGACATTCCTAAAACTTTGACAATTACCAGGCGAACCAGTGTGTATGGCCACTTATTCATCTCACCCCCCCCCATTAACATGTTCACTGGGTTTAGCCAGATACATGTTCACAGTTTGAAGGATACAGGCCTCTGGTGGGAACTAACAAAAAGGGCTTGGGCATGTTGAAATTCAATATGCCTAATCCTTCTTCCCTTAACATCTGCTGTAGGAGGAGAAGGGAATCAGACACACTTATGCAGATTGATAGACCACATGACCCTCTAACAGAAAACCCAAGTAGGTCCACAAGAAAGGACCCAAACCCATAAAAGTCACACTTTTACATTCGAGTTTCCCTGCGAGATACTCATTTCTCTTCGCTGCGAAAATAAAACTTGGAGCAATAGGAAAGATCTGATATTGCCAACTTCAAGTATGGCCTCCACTTTCTCAGGAGGTCTGTGTCTGCCCTATGTCCATACTCAACTTACCCTACAGCGATAGCGAAAACCTTCCACTTCTTCCATTCGGAACCTGTAAGGACGTAGCACGCACTCCTCCGAGCTTCCTGTAAGAGAAACATAGGAGAGGATATTACAGTAACAGAACACAGAGAACATGAAAAAAAAAACAATAAGAAACACAGTTAAAGGGGTTTTCCAGGTCTGCAAACTTCATGACCTATCCTTAGAAACAATGACATACATAGTGAAGAATCAATATAATAAGGGAAGTATCCACTGGAGAGTGCTTTGTCTACTGTACTACATATTATCATGATGCCCAATCACATCTCTGCATTTCCCCTTTTATATCAGCGCCATTCTCCTTTTTGCCACTGGAATCTTTCCTCCTGCATAACCATCAGGACCTGGGTGAAACGGCAAGTCTCTAATCCACCTGTAGTCACACCACTGTTCCGAGACACCACACTCGAGATATTTTAGGAAAGGCATGGGGAAGGACCGTGGCTTATACTGCAATATAATATTTTATCTAAAAGGGGTTAACTCAAAGAAGAAGATTTTGGGTGCTCACCATAAAAATCTTTTTTTGGAGCCTTCACTAGGGTACACGGGAAACAATGGGTGTATTCTACTGCCTCAAGGAGGCTGACACTAGCCAGAAAAAAAAATTTATATTCTTTATTGCTTCACTGGAGGACACCAAAAACCATTAGATGTCCTGAGACAGTTCCTCGGCTGGGACAAAACAGCTACTCTCAGATCTAAGACTGGTCCACTGTGAAGCATAGGTATAGACTCTACAGAACTTGGAGAAAGTATGAACTGAAGACTAGGTGGCGGCCTTACAGAGCAGTGACGGAGAGGCATGAAGCCCAGGAGACCCCCATAACGTGTGTGTAGTGGCCTTTTCTTCTAGGATGGCACAATGGATTCACCTGACAATGGTGGCCTTGGAAGAGGGAAGACCTCTACGATGACCATCAGGAATCAAGAAGAGAGACTCTAAACGTCTGAAAGATGCGGTCTTGGAAATATAGAGCCGTAGGGCTCTGACAAGATCCAGTCTCTGTAGAGACTGCTCCACAGGACGAGAGGGAGATGGACAGAAGGACAACTTCCTAGCTGAGATGAAAAAAAGAAACCACTTTTGAAAGGAAGGATGGACCTGGACATAAGACCACCTTGTCCTTGCGGAACACAAGGAAAGGAGAGCTACAGGAGATCTGCAAGGACCGAAACCTTCCAGGAAAGTAGAGAAGGGTAAATGTCCTGAATGGACTGAATTGGTGAACCCTAAGGAACAGACAAGACCAAACGGAGATCCCACGGCTCCAAGAGAGGTCAATTGGGACAGACATGGTGAGCAACTCCCTGTAAAAGTTTTGATTCGAGAACGAGAAGCCAACCTCTTCTGAAAAGGATAGAAATGGCAGCGACCTGACCCTTTAAAGGGAACCTGTCACCTCCCCAGGCGTTTGTAACTAAAAGAGCCACCTTGGTGCAGCACTAATGCTGCATTCTGACAAGGTGGCTCTTTTAGTTCTTGTTCCTGGCACTGCTGAAATAATCATTTATGAAATTTGTCCCTCATACCAGTGAAATTGTCCCGGGGGCAGGTCTTTCCCCCCTAATCCAAACGCCTCGCAGCCGTCACTCATGGCCTCTGCGGGACGGGAGCCGCCTCCTCTAACTTCATTAGCGTCCCCGGTGCCTGCGCTGTAAGTTCGAAGGGCAGCGCAACTGCGCATGCTCGAAAAAAAAACAAAAAAAACAGCACAGGCGCCGGGGACGCTAATGAAGGAAGAGGAGGCGGCGCCCAGAGGCCATGAGTGACGGCTGCGAGGCATCTGGATAAGGGGGGAAAGGCCTGCTCCCGGGACAATTTCACAGGTATAAGGGACAAATTTCATAAATGATTATTGCAGCAGTGCCAGGGACCCGAACTAAAAGGCTGCGTGTCCACGTTCAGGATGGCCGGCGGCATCGTCTGAGCGGCAAACCCGCTCTGCGGTAAGCCCCGCCCCCTTTCTGGAACGCTATGATGCCGGATGTGTTCACAGCACACATCCGGCATCATCGCTCCCCACCATAGGGCCCTGTGCTATATCTTGCGGCGACGCAGCGTCGCCGCAAGATATACGGACATGCTGCGATCTGAAAAGACGCGCATGTCCGGAGTCGCAGGGCCGCCGCGTGCGTGTTACCACGCATAGTGGAGACGGGATTTCATTCAATCCCCTCCACTATGCTGTAACATCTGGACGCTGCGGCTCTATGCAGCGTCAGACACGCAGCGTTTCCTGCACGTGGAAACATACCCAAAGAGCCACCTTGTCAGAATGCAGCAATAGTGCTGCACAAGGTGGCTCTTTTAGTTACAAACGCCTGAGGGGGGTGACAGGTTCCCTTTAATGAGCCAAGAGACAACTGGAATATTGGCTTTACTGCAAAAAAAAAATCCAGGAGAAAGGTAAGAGAAAAGGACAAGGGACCAACTGGATTGGTCTTGCACCATCAAAAACTGCTTTTCAAGTCTGATGGTATATGCAAGAGGATGACTGTTTCCTTGCCTTGACCTTAATTTGGATAAACTGGTAGAAGAAACCTGCAGCCTTCAAGAATGCGGCTTCAACAGCCATGCCGTTAAACTGAGAAACTGTGAATTCTGGTGGAAGAGGGGGGCCTGAGAAAGCAGGTATGGAGGACCTGGGAGAAGACCATTGGACTCAGAGACCATTCACCAGAGGAGGGACCCTCAAGGCAGAGAAAATCGGCGATCCAGTATTCCACCCTGGGGATGTGCACTGCAGAGAGCCGTAACATTCTGTTTGGCCTAAACCAGGATGCAGAATACCTCGGACATGACTGATCGGCTTTGTGTTCTGCCCTGGTGATTGGTGTATGCCACGGCAGTGTTTTCGCACTGAATGAAGACAGGACAGCGGGTCAGGAGATCCTGCCAATGAAGGAGAGCTAAGTAAATGGCTCTGATTCCCAGAAGGTTGATGGGTAAAGAGAATTCATTGTCCTTTTGGCAGCCCTGTTCCGGGAGATTCTAGATGACTGCTCCACGACCCAACAGAAAGGCGTCTATCATCACGATGTCTATCCACCAAATCGACAAAAAATTTCCAGTGACAGATGAGGAGAGATGAGCTCCACCAAGTCAGAAATCTTGACCCAGAGATCAGGGCTATAGGCCGACGCAGGGAGGCGACCGTCCTGTCACACTGCGACAGCAGCTTCAGCTGATGAGGTTGAGTGTGAAACTGAGCAAATGGAACTGCTTTCATCGCCGACACCATTTTGCCAAACACAATCATGCACAGTCAAAGAGGGCAAGGAGCTGGCTGACAGAGAAACTGAATCCCGATCAAGATGGCTGAGACATTTTTCCTTTGGGGGAACAGTGTCAAATTACATACCTAAGAATACTCGGTGCTGGGGTGGGATTAGAGACTACTTCGATCTGCAGATGATCCAGCAGAGAGGGGAAAGAGTGTGGAGAGTAGAGTCTGGCAGCAAGCCTGATAAGAGGGGCCTTGATTACAGTGTCGTCCAGATAAGGGATAGAAAGATTCCATGTCTGAGACCCAATGGTTGGAGAGCAGGGAACTGCAGGTGAAAGGCCATACAAGCCATGGTAAAATGACGCCAAAAGAGAGAGGAGGAGCAGAGGAACGCAGGCGCCTGCAGCTGTAATAGGCAAGGAAGAAGAGCACCGGAGACAGGCAGCTGCACTGAAGGTGGGCCATGGAGAAAGAGCGCGAGGAAAAACCCACCCGCCTGTCCATCTGTGCGGTTGCACCAAACACTCTTGATGTGTTGGGGTGGGAGTGGATAAGATTCTGCCTCAGACACGATAAGGTACGATGTGGATCAGGCTACATTGTTCTTTCGGGCTCTAGGTGGGATGACGGGGAGAAATTACACATTTGTCCATAGTCACCAGCTGTATTTGATTTAGTAATACACAGTAAGATGGTAGAGCCGGTCGGAGTGTAGACCTCGGACACTAAACACAACCTGGCTAGCTCGGTTCCGGTTGGTGGGTGTAGCCTGCTGAGAGGGAGGTCTTTTTTTTCTGCCTAACGTCAGCCTCCTAGTGGTGGTCTCCTGTGACCTCCAATGAAGTGACAGAGAATTTTTTGTGTAAACCTGTTGATTACATACACACATATACCTAGAGAAGTTACTAATAAACTTTTATTGCCAAAAGTGTGATGATAACCAGCCCTCAGCCCTGGTAAGTAACCGGTGCTATAAAGGAGGCTGGCTCACGGCTTACATTATTTATATGCCCTGACAGAAAAGGGGATGGGCTTAGCTAATAAAATGAGGCAGTCAGCCAGCCCCCTTCACACACACAGATGATGATGTCCTGTGTCACGCATACGATAGCAGAAGGTTGGAATAAAAGTAAATTATTAGTAAGTTTTACGTATATTTAGTCTAAATATTTTCTCTTTAAGAGTTTAACCCCTTTAATCCACGCAGTGTTCGATCAGTCATTACATACACCTAGAGGCAATATAGGCACGTCAGCCATGTTGTGTATCAGCACCTGCACAGTGGTGCACACCAGATCGTAGAGTGAAGAGAGCCGCATACCTCCCCCCAAGGCCTCTTCAATCTCTTTTAGTAAGGAAAGTTCGGTATTTGCCACAAATGTAAGGACCACGCCGGGGTTATTGGCACGAGCCGTCCTGCAATGACGAGATTAATAGGAGACTCATTAAGTAAGAAATCAGCGCACTGGACGAAATGACAGGACGCCGTCACACCAGTGTACTTACCTTCCAGCCCGGTGAATATAGGAGTCGACAGACAAGGGGAAGTCAAAGTTTACCACTGTGGAAACATTCTTAAAGTCGATGCCCCGAGATACCCCATACTCGCTGTGCTGGCCTCTGAAAGACAAACGCCGCAGATGACAAGGAGGGAAAATGGTCTGTTATGTGCGGGTATAGCGTTACCTACTTAGGGGCAACTTTAAAAAAAAATATGTTGAGCAATCCCTTTAACTCTCATGACATATGACGTACAGTTACTTCAAAAGTCGTGTTCCTGACTGTGATGGGGGCTTGCATGGAGAGCCAACATCTTTCCCAGCAGATGATGGCTGATTTAACCTGTTAATCTCTGACAGCGGCATTTAACACACGTTGGCGGCGTCGATGGGTTGTCAGGACAGCCAGGGGTCTGCTAAAGACCTCCACATTTGTCATGACGGTTCTCCTGCGTTCATAGGAGATTGTGATTTTCCCTATACATAAACAGTGCTCACGCACTACAATGTATAGCTCAAGTGATCGGATGATCGCAGCTTCAAGTTCCCTAAGGAGACTATTAAATACAGTAAAATGTAAAAAAAAAAATTAGGAAAACACCAAAGTTCATGTCACCTTCCTTTTGCCCCATTAAAGATAAAACAATTATTAAAAAAAAACAAAAAAACAAATCACATTTGGTATTACTAAAAAACTATACATGTTTGGTATCTGTTTAATGATACTGCCAGGTAAGTTATACCTTATAGTGAACCCAAACCCCCTACCCCCAAAAAAAAATTGTGGGATTGCACTTTTTTTTCATAATAAAATGAATGGTGTCATTCCACTGTACCACCTGTCTCCCAAAAAACAAACCCTCATGTGGCTAGGAGGATGGAAAAAAAAAAAAAAAGTTACGGCTCTCGAAAGGGGAGGAAAAAACAAACAAAAAAAATCATCGGTCAGGTGGGGGTTAAAAAGCCATCTAAGATTAGATGGATCTGCTGTTTTAACCCAAAAAGGGTTAACTGTACCGTAAACGAAACAAATGGCAGAGCTGCAGCACATGCACAAGTAGGAGAACATAGGAGTTACGTCTTACTTCTCTGCTCGGCCGCCCTTTTTCTTGCTGGCCGGTCTCCTTCCTTTCACACTCGCGTCCGATAACGCTTGTTCATCCGATGCAATGATATAATCATAGAAGCCTCGATTGAACTGTCCGATGATGTGACACCTGCAAAACGGAAGGTAATGTCATATCGTCCTGAATCCAAGAGACTGAGCCAAGGCAGTCCTAATGAAATAACGTTTCCCCTTGTCTCCCTTCCTTGCCGACAGAGGAGACCCGGTCCTCCAAATTCTGGCCTTCTGTAGTCTGCTGGCTATAATAAAGAGTCTAATGAGTCTCCAGACATTGCTTCATTTTATTAACAAAAGCCCAATAAATCAAATCTAGTCTCCTCCTCCTCTAAAAAGTTACAACAGCCTGATCTTCTTGCCGGCTGTTGTAACTTGATAAAACTCAATCACTTGCACAGGAAAGAAGAGGGAACAAGAACTACATGACAGACTTCATCGACTTACAGAAGTGAGTGTGCCATGTATTTGGGTTCCATATATATATGCTGATGAGCCACAACATTAAAGGGGTTGTCTACTACTGGAGAACCCCCCCTGCTTAAAGGCTAAAGTGTTCCATTGTAAAATGTAAAAAAAAAGTAAAAGTCAACATTTAAGCCTCTGCAGCCTTTCAGTATACTGTCAGAGCAACCATCTGTAGTAAAGGCTGCAGGCGATCAGTGCCTGCCAATTGGCGGCAGCGGTCATATGATATAATCCGGTCACGTGGTGAACACTCCAGAGATAGCGCTGGTGTGGGAGGTGAGTATATGTTAGGCTTTGTTTTGACACATAAGAATTTAGGAAGGGTTTCACCAGTAGTAGACAACCCCTTTAAAATCGCTGATAGTTGTAGTGAATAACACAGATTACTCCAATCCATCGGCTGCATTCCATTATACTAAGTCCTCTTCAATAAATGAAATATGGCTGCAATACCGGACAATACCTGTAGAACACAGGGGGCGCCGAGGACTCACCGTGACTGCACCGGCAGCTCAGAGTTCAGCACACAGGACGGGATACTGAACTGCTCCAAGAAGAGTTTGAGCCGATAACTCCGCTCCACGTCGTTAACAAAGATAATGGTTTTCCCGCGGATGAGGGAGAGTTTAAGAAGAGAGTAAAGTAAAAGAAACTTGTCCTCCTCCTCGCACTGGATGTGATACTGCGTGAGCTGAGAGCTGTCCGGCAGCTGGGACTCCTCCAGCTTCAGGGTCACCTAAGCAAGAAGCACAGGAGGTCACTACATAGACAGGAACGAGCCGCAACGCCAGGAATAATTTGTCCCACATTCTGGACTCCTATCTATATGCCGGAGCGGACATCATACTCATCCGAAAACCATGGTCTTACTGTATATACTAGTGTAATCTGTCTAAGAACTGCCCCGATGCTCACACTCTATAATTTGCTATCCACTATTCTAGAATTCACCATCATTCTGCCAGCACTATAGGTGACAGAACTTTCGTCCCTCACTTCCCAACATGCATGGTGTTTGACACTGTCCAATAACTAGCCTGACCTGAGCTGAAAGCCTGCTTCTTTGTTGTGCCTGCACCACTTCCATCTCAGGGATTTCTGCTGATATGGATTACACTTGACAACAGGCAGTGGACATCAAGTTATACAGAAGGGAGACATCCAGGGTAAGACAAAATGATTTTCAAAATTAGTGATCCACTTACAGTATCTTCAGGGGGCCCTTCTGACAATACCACCTCAGAAAACCCCTTATACAGTGCAAAAGCCTCACCGGATTGTGCAGCACAAGTTCCTTTAAGGCCTGGACATCCTCGTTGAATGTGGCGGACATCAGGTATGACTGGTAGATATTTGGTAGTTGGCTACAGACACAGGAAAAACACAAGTAATGATACACTGACCACACCGGAGCATCTACATCAATCTAGTACTAATGGCGCACACACTAGACCCATTACCGCACTACGTCTGGTCCGGACCCGTTCCACTCACCATAAGAGGCTTTTCAAATCTTCTTCAAAGCCAAATGAGAAGATCAGGTCGGCCTCATCAATCACCAAAACCTGAAGGCTCTCTCGTAAGCACAAGGTCTTCTGGTTCATGTGGATCAATATTCGAGAGGGTGTGCCAACCACGATGTCCGGCTTCTCCATCAGAATAGGTCTAATCGGAACAGATAGCCTCTTTAGAAAAATAAGAAGACCACCAAGCTGGTGGAGGCAAATGATGGTTCCAAGTCTGGTTCTTACCTCTGAGCAGAAATATCCGCCTGGCCGGAAATGTCTGCAACTCTAACATCTCGCGCGCAGTAGGTTGTCAGCTGTCGGACCATTTGTTGAACCTGGTGGCCAAGTTCCTTGGTGGGTACAAGGATGAGAACCTGCACGGACTGCTCGGAGACCGTCTGAATGGAGAAGTTTGGATTATGGCAAGGCTTTTTCATATATTCACAGGCCATTATTATATCACATCGATCCCTATACCCACCATTTTAGCCTGCAGAAGGTTCTGTATTATGGGGATGGTGTAGGCTGCAGTTTTCCCCGACCCCGTCCTTGCTCGTGCCAGTAGATCCTTGCCCTCTATGCCCAGAGGAATGGCTTTTTCTTGAATTAACGTTGGCTTTTCCCATCCTAAATCCGCAACAGCCTTTCAAGAAACAGAAACAGAAGTATAAGATTATACAGCACAATTCATTCTAGCTTTACTTGTTTTGTCTACTGCTCCTCACCCAAGTTACTGCCCCCCTCTACTGTCTAGTAGCAGCGGCCGCACATGCTCAGTGCCTGCACTCCTTCTAATAGATCTTGTAAGCCCTGCTCTGCGGCCGTCCACCTAAAGCGCAGTGTAGACTCCTGATCCCGGACAGCTTCTTTCCCCTGATGCTCCTCCGACGTCACAAAGTCAAAGCTGCCCCTTATCAGCCTCGGAGAGCGCATAGTTAAGGCTTGCAGTGCAACAATGTCCGGTCTGGTAAACTGTGGTGTTTGTTCACATGGGATGCACCTTAATAGCGCTGGGCAGCCGCCTGAGCTAATAGAAGGGCGTCGCTACTAGGCTGATAACCTGGATGCTGGGCATTCCCATAGTGTGAACAGCGCCACATACAAGTCTTTATTGTGCATCTATATGCCAAGCAGCCACCCCCTCCATGGATCGGTAGGTTGTGAGTGGCTGCGTCATCAGTATTTCTGCACCTGTGTTGCCGCCATCTTCACCACATGGGTCCACTGCATCCTGACAGTGCATTTGTTTGGAGGCCCAGGCAGGTAAGCATCTCTGCTGTTTTGCTGTTTTCTGAAACCGTGACAGCATTGTGAGGCTACACGGGGCACATGCTGTACACAGGAGGCTACACGGGGCACATGCTGTACACAGGAGGCTATGTCGGGGCTCATACTGTACACGGGAGGCTACACAGGGCACATGCTGTACACAGGAGGCTATGTCGGGGCTCATGCTGTACACAGGAGGCTATGTCGGGGCTCATACTGTACATGGGAGGCTACACGGGGCACATGCTGTACACAGGAGGCTATGTCGGGGCTTATACTGTACATGTGAGGCTACACGGGGCACATGCTGTACACAGGAGGCTATGTCGGGGCTCATACCGTACACGGGAGGCTACGTGGGGCACATGCTGTACACAAGAGGCTATGTCGGGGCTCATACCGTACACGGGAGGCTACGTGGGGCACATGCTGTACACAAGAGGCTATGTCGGGGCTCATACTGTACATGGGAGGCTACACGGGGCACATGCTGTACACAGGAGGCTATGTCGGGGCTCATGCTGTACACAGGAGGTTATGTCGGGGCTCATACTGTACATGGGAGGCTACACGGGGCACATGCTGTACACAGGAGGCTACACGGGGCACATGCTGTACACAGGAGGCTACACGGGGCACATGCTGTACACAGGAGGCTATGTCGGGGCTCATACTGTACATGGGAGGCTACACAGGGCACATGCTGTACACAGGAGGCTATGTCGGGGCTCATGCTGTACACAGGAGGTTATGTCGGGGCTCATACTGTACATGGGAGGCTACACGGGGCACATGCTGTACACAGGAGGCTACACGGGGCACATGCTGTACACAGGAGGCTATGTCGGGGCTCATACTGTACATGGGAGGCTACACGGGGCACATGCTGTACACAGGAGGCTACACGGGGCACATGCTGTACACAGGAGGCTATGTCGGGGCTTATACTGTACATGTGAGGCTACACGGGGCACATGCTGTACACAGGAGGCTATGTCGGGGCTCATACTGTACATGGGAGGCTACACGGGGCACATGCTGTACACAGGAGGTTATGTCGGGGCTCATACTGTACATGGGAGGCTACACGGGGCACATGCTGTACACAGGAGGCTATGTCGGGGCTTATACCGTACATGTGAGGCTACACGGGGCACATGCTGTACACAGGAGGCTATGTCGGGGCTCATACCGTACACAGGAGGCTATGTCGGGGCTCATACCGTACACAGGAGGCTACGTGGGGCACATGCTGTACACAAGAGGCTATGTCGGGGCTCATACTGTACATGGGAGGCTACACGGGGCACATGCTGTACACAGGAGGCTATGTCGGGGCTCATACTGTACATGGGAGGCTACGTGGGGCACATGCTGTACACAAGAGGCTATGTCGGGGCTCATACTGTACACGGGAGGCTACGTGGGGCACATGCTGTACACAAGAGGCTATGTCGGGGCTCATACTGTACATGGGAGGCTACACGGGGCACATGCTGTACACAGGAGGCTATGTCGGGGCTTATACCGTACATGTGAGGCTACACGGGGCACATGCTGTACACAGGAGGCTATGCCGGGGCTCATACCGTACACGGGAGGCTACACGGGGCACATGCTGTACACAGGAGGCTATGTCGGGGCTCATACTGTACATGGGAGGCTACACGGGGCACATGCTGTACACAGGAGGCTATGTCGGGGCTCATACTGTACATGGGAGGCTACACGGGGCACATGCTGTACACAGGAGGCTATGTCGGGGCTTATACCGTACATGTGAGGCTACACGGGGCACATGCTGTACACAGGAGGCTATGTCGGGGCTCATACCGTACACGGGAGGCTACGTGGGGCACATGCTGTACACAAGAGGCTATGTCGGGGCTCATACTGTACATGGGAGGCTACACGGGGCACATGCTGTACACAGGAGGCTATGTCGGGGCTCATACTGTACATGGGAGGCTACACGGGGCACATGCTGTACACAGGAGGCTATGTCGGGGCTCATACTGTACATGGGAGGCTACGTGGGGCACATGCTGTACACAGGAGGCTATGTCGGGGCTCATACTGTACATGGGAGGCTACACGGGGCACATGCTGTACATGGGAGGCTACGTGGGGCCTCACGCTGAATGTAAGAAGCTATGTGGGGCTCACACTGAATGCGGGAGGCTCGTACTGAATGTAGGAGGCTATGTGAGGACTCATACTGTATATAGGGGCTCATACGGTATATACTGTATTTTTCGGACCATAAGACCCACTTTTATCCCAAAACTTTTTTGGGGGGAAAATGGGGGTGCGTCTTATGATTTCAATATACTTACAAATCCTGGCGGCAGTCCCAATGCAGCTATAGCTGTGCTCTGTGGTGTGCTGCGTGGGGGGCTCTGCCGGCATTTCGTCAAAGCCTGGAAGCCCCTGCAGCTCCATTGCTGCAACGCTGTGGCCTCCGGAAAGAAGGCCGCCAGTGGCGGCGCATGCTCAGATTCAAATCTAGTCAACGAGATCTCGTCGCCGAGATCTGGAGCATGCGCCGCCCCCCGGCGGTCATCTTTCCAGAGGCCACCGGCAGCCATCTTTCCAGAGGCCTCCGCGTCGCAGCAATGGAGCTGCGGGGGGCTTCCGGGCTTTGATGAAATGCCGGCGGAGCCCCCCACGCAGCACAGAGCCCCGCAGCCCCACAGAGCAGCAGCACCACCGCACCAGCCTGGGATGGGATTTCCCGAAGGTCATTGCACCAGCCTGGACCACCGAACAACCTTTGTGACTACTCCTCCACCAGTGCCGAAACCCCTCCCCGGTAAGCTGAATTCGGACTGTAAGATGGAACCCCATTTGACACTTTTTTTTCCCCCTTTTTTCCTTCTGAAAATTTGGGGTGCGTGTTATAGTCCGAAAAATACGGTATATAGGTGGCTGTGAGGAGCATCTGTCTGCAGTCGCGCTCATATGAAGCCGAATCTCACCCAGATGTCAGACCTCTGCAGGACTACACGCTTCCCAGCACTCTGCGCACACGGCGGGGGCTTCTCACACACGGCGCACGCTGGAGGAACGCTTTTTTATGATGACAGGATCTGCACACGATCGGCCACTGGGATGGACGGATAAAGCCCCAGACAGAACAACAACAGGGCCCATTTCAGGAGATGAAGGATTGTTACTTTTCGAATGGAGCATCATTTTTAATAACTGTAAATTACTGCTTAATTCAGTGGATCCTTTATGGTGGCACAACCCCTTTAATTCTGCTCAATATTAAGTGATAATTATAATTAATATTGAGCAGAATTCATTTCAGCCTGTTGGTTTTGCACGAAGATGCGTCTCTCAGGGCATCATGGGCTCAGTAGTCCCACTAGGGGGGGAGCAGATAGGGGTCAGCACCCCACGTGACTATGCAGTGTTTTATGAGCGTTCTACGTTCCACAAGCTCCGCCCCCTTACAGATATAAGCCCACGAAGGTTCTACTCACCTTTAGCAGCCGGTGATCCAGTCCCAGCTCGTGGAAGCGAACCGTAGCCATACCCACGTGTCTAACCGGGGAGGGCTGACACCATAGAGAGGAACCGGCCGCCTAGAGCGCCGCCTCAACACCACGGAGACTGGAGACGACCAGAGAGTTTTAGGTTTACGGATGGACTGTACTGCAGCGCCACCGTGTGGTAACTGTGCGCGCATGCACCTGGTCTCCCATTGACGGTCACAATTCAGTGAAGTTCGCTGGAGGACTCACAGCAGAAAAAAGGAAATGAGTGAGCTACAAATTCTAACACTAGCCTGAACTGAAGTCTTTGGAATTAATTTTTGGGAATATTTTAATAATTTAAGCAGATGGTACCCGGCGAATGGAGTTTGTTCATATATTATGGAAAGAAATTGCCATAATTATTTCAATATAATACACACACACACACACACACACACACACACACACACACACACACACACACACACACACACACACACACACACACACACACACACACACACACACACACACACACACACACACACACACTAAAACTAACTTTTATTTAGTTTTAATATTCGGATTTCTTTCAAAAAAATTTTTTTAATTATCAGAAGGTAAATGTTAAGAAAAAAGGAAATACTGTCTGTTTTTCACTATTTTTTTTTGTTTTATTACCAAAAAGAAGCACTAAAATACATTCCAAATTGTGCTCCCCTTTCTGTAACAATCATTTTTAGTTATTAGCTGTGCCGGGAGGGGATGGAGACTAGAAGCAGAGAGGTGGCCTTTAGTGATGAGGGACCGTGCTGGGATAAGGCGTTATCTCAGCATGCTCAAATAATATGTCCGAGTCCCCGCGATGCATGTCTCACGCCTGTTCGACAGCTTGTTAGTCAATCTCTACATGTGTTGCAGATCTCAAAGACATGCGGCCGCGGGGACTCGGACATATTTTTCGAGCACGCCGAAGACACTCTGTTAGCTCCCGAGCATGCTCAGATAACACCTTATCCCAGCACGGTCGCTCTTCACTACCGGCCTTGCATCGTCTGTTTTTAATTTTAGATTTTCCTCTGCTCATAAGGTTATAAAACGCATTCGGACGGCAATTCAACATTTATATACATTTTTATTATCGGAACTGGAGTGACCATATTAGCCCCCGTTACAGGGCATATAAAGCCTGCGGTGCCACAATCCAGCAGATCCTTTTCACTTTTGGAATCTGGTGACCATGTGATCTCCGGACGGTAGGAGGAAGCCATGTTACTGCTCCGTATCTATATACTTGCTCAGCACTGTGTGTACAGTGACCAGGAGGGCAGAGGTGATAATAACCCTCTGCCTTCTCCATGGACGAGCTGTTGGGTGAAGTTAGGCCGGCTTCACACTCAGCGTATGAAAATACGGTCCGTATATTACGGCCGTAATACGCTGAAATGTCCCGAAAATAGTGGTCCGTAGCTCCTCCGTAGGCAGGGTGTGTCAGCGTTTTTTGCGCATGGCATCCTCCGTATGTAATCCGTATGGCATCCGTACTGCGTGGTTTTCTCGCAGGCTTGCAAAACCAACATACCGCTATAGAAGTGATCCATGTGTCCCAAAAAGAAAAAAATCTATCTCTATCTCTATCAAATTCAAATGAGCTTTATTGGCAGGACTAAGTACATGTTAGCATTGCCAAAGCATATGGTAAAAATACGGGGGTGGGGGAGGGGGGGCATATAGAGGTCCAGGGAATATCAAATTCCTTTTAGAGGATAGGGGATGTTTCCAGGGTGGGGTATAGGAGTCCATGACATATCGGGCTCTATCTCTATCTCTGTAGACACATATATGTATATATATTAATATTTATTCCAGCGCTATACAGCTTGAAAGCCGGTAATTCAATTACCGGCTTTTTCTTTCTCCTTCCTAAAACACGACATGATTTGAGACATGGTTTACATACAGTAAACCATGTCTTCTCTCCATTTTTTTTGCAGATTCCACACTACTAATGTCAGTAGAGTGTATCTGCAAAATTTGGCCGTTCTAGCTCTTAAAATAAAGGGTTAAATGGCGGAAAAAATTGGCGTGGGCTCCCGCACAATTTTCTCCGCCAGAGTAGTAAAGCCAGTGACTGAGGGCAGATATTAATAGCCTGGAGAGGGTCCATGGTTATTGGCCCCCCCGGCTAAAAACATCTGCCCCCAGAAAGCCTGGGAGCTTTCTAGGAAATTTCCCACGATCTATGAACATCCAGCAGAGGGCGCCTCACCACAAATGAAGCTAAACATAGCTCATTGATCTATATTTAGCCTCATTCCCCGGGGTTTTGCAGCGAGGAGCAGCCTGCATTAGCACAGCTCCTTGCTGCAAAATGTTTTAACCCCTTCAGAAGGATTTACATCGTTGGACGTTACAGATCTGCGGAGGGTAAGTATATTGTTGGTTTATTATGTTTTTTTACTCACAGAACGAGGGTCTTCAGTGACTGGATTGGGCGTAGAATAAAATACTCCAACAACCATTGTTTTTATTTCATTAAAATAATTTTAAATAATGTGTTTGTGTTTTATTTAACCCTTTCATTCAATTGGATTAATAATGGATAGGTGTCATAATTGACGCCTCTCCATTATTAATTAGGCTTAATGTCACCTTACAATAGCAAGGTGGCATTAACCCTTCATTACCCCATATCCCACCGCTACACGGGAATGGGAAGAGAGTGGCCAAGTGCCAGAATAGGCGCATCTTCCAGATGTGCCTTTTCTGGGGTGGCTGGGGGCAGGTGTTTTTAGCCAGGGGGGGGGCAATAACCGTGGACCCTCTCCAGGCTATTAATATCTGCCCTCAGTCACTGGCTTTACTACTCTGGCGGAGAAAATTGCGCAGGAGCCCACGCCAATTTTTTCCGCCATTTAACCCTTTATTTTAAGAGCTAGAACGGCCAAATTTTGCAGATACACACTACTGACATTAGTAGTGTGGAATCTGCAAAAAAAATGGAGAGAAGACATGGTTTACTGTATGTAAACCATGTCTCAAATCATGTCGGGTTTTAGGAAGGAGAAAGAAAAAGCCGGTAATTGAATTACCGGCTTTCAAGCTGTATAGCGCTGGAATAAATATTAATATATATACATATATGTGTCTCACTGACATATATATATATATATATACCTATTCTATGTGTACACATTTATTCTACCTATTCTACTGTAAGCTGTCAGTGTGATTTTACTGTACACCGCACTGAATTACCGGCTTTTCTCTCTAACAGCGCTGCGTATTTCTCGCAAGTCACACTGCTTGTCCGTGTGAAATCCGTATTTTTCACGCTTCCATAGACTTTCATTGGCGTATTTCTTGCGCAGTACGGTGACAAACGCGGCATGCTGCGATTTTGTACGGCCGTAGAAAGCCGTATAATACTGATCAGTAAAATACGGCAGATAGGAGCAGGGGCATAGAGAATAATTGTGCCGTATTTTTTGCGAGTTTTACGGACGTAGTTTCTGCGCTCTTACGTCCTTTTTTCATGGCGGCAACATGAACCTATATATATATATATATATATATATATATATATATATATATATATATATATATATATATAAAACCATCCAGGGTGGAAAATTCAATCCTGGGTAAGTAAAACTGGAACAGTATGGTAGCAAACCTTCACATTTCAGCATGAAGCCTTAAACGGGAGATGACCACTAGAGGACTAGTAAACCTCCTGCCACGTAGTCTTCCATACATAAGCTCTATATAACTCCACCCTCACCAGATTGGTAGTTTTCTGCCTATGCAGAGTGTACACAGAAAGCTGCCAACAATCAGTGGATTGGGTGGGGTTATAGAGCTCAGCATTCAATTGGTAGATTTGCAACCAGATTTTAGTAAAACTGCAGAAAGCAGCCCAGTAAGTGATAAATCGCTGGAATCAGGGTCTCTGCCCCTACATCATGCTGCTCTGGGATGGGACAGGAAAAGCCTGGTAACAAATTCCCTTTAAAGGCAGACTCCGGGATCGTACACTGATAACCCCAGCACCTTTTTTTCATTGATGTGTTTAAACAAGGACGTGTGAACGAGGCCTTATTCTTAATCCCACAGTGTAACTAGCGATAGGAGTGCAGCTCTGAGGTATAACGTCTGCGGTGCTGATGGGCGATAGCGCCAGGGATGGCCACAATTTGGGGAAGAATAGTCACAGGACCCCGGCCTTATGGTGCACGCTGCGGTTACGTCATTTCTATAGACCTTTAATCAGGAGAACTGTCTCTAATAAAGAGGCCATTCAGTGTACACCACTCATTACACAGGCGCACACACGTCACACGTCCCTGCTCCCTCCAGCGGACCCCACACTCCACAGACGTGGACCCCACACATCACCGCTGGACACCAGACACAGATCTCAGGGACACGGAAATATTCTCTTTATTACAAGTCAATAGTCACAGAAAGAGACAAATATTCCTCGATGTAATCCCCCAGTAATAAAGTATCAGACACATCGTTCCGGGGGCCGTGACGAGGGGGGGGGGGATGTAGTGTCACCCTAATTATTGTAAGGTACAAACAGTGCTCTAGCAGTGTGACCGCGGGGGGAGGCGTCAGGCTGGGACCACCGGCGGCAGAAACTTCCGCTAAAGAAAAGCTATCGCACAGCTGCAGCGCGGCAGTGACATTTACAAACCCCTTTTAGATGCAAAAAATAAAAAAACATATGCACTGTGTAAACAAAGGGTTAATGCCACAGATCTCCCAGACATTTATTCCTCCTGTACCATGAAAGGGAATCTGCCACCAGGTCTTTGCTACCCTGAGAGCAGCATAATGCAGGGGCGGAAGCCCTGATTCCAGCAATGTCTCACTTACTGGGCTGCTACCTGTAGTTTTGATACAATCACTGTTTTATCAGCAGAAGATTATCACTAGAGGACTGGTAAACCTGCTGCCATGCAGTTCTATCCCACCTCCCACCACCATTGATTGGCGGCTTTCTGCATATGCACAGTGTGCACAGAAAGCTGCCAATAAGGGGTGTGGGCGGATTATACAGAGCCCAGCATTCAGAAAACAGTTTTTAATCAAAACTACAGGAAGGAGCCCAGTAAGTGACAGATTGTTGGAATCAGGGCTTCTGCCCCTACCTTGTGCTGCTCTCACATTGGGTAGTAAAAACCTGAAATTGCCTTTAAAACTAGTAGTCTGTAGTTTACATCATTTAGTAGACAAGTGTAGAAATAATATATAAGCCGGCACCAGACGACGCCCTTTATCTACAGATTACTAACATACCGACAAGTCTGCAAATCACTAAATGTACAAATTGTGAATATCTGCCAATAATGGGATTTCTCACCAAGCCGCTCCTCCACTTTTCCTCTGCACCAGTTTCCCTATAGCATTTAAAGGGACACTGTCACCTGAATTTGGAGGGAACAATCTTCAGCCATGGAGGCGGGGTTTTGGGGTTTTTGATTCACCCTTTCCTTACCCGCTGGCTGAATGCTGGCTGCAATATTGGATTGAAGTTCATTTTCTGTCCTCCGTAGTACATGCCTGCACAAGGTGCAATCTTGCCTTGCGCAGGCATGTACTATGGAGGACAGAGAATGAACTTCAATCCAATATTGCAGCCAGCATGCAGCCAGCGGGTAAGGAAAGGGTGAATCAAAAACCCCGCCTCCATGGCTGAAGATTGTTCCCTCCAAATCCAGGTGACAGTGTCCCTTTAAAGGGAATCTTTCACCAGATTCCTGCTTTCTCATCTGAGAGCAGCACAATGTAGGAAAAGAGACCCCGATTCCAGCGATGTGTCGCTTAGGTTACTGGGTACAGCAGTTGTGGCACAATCAGAGATTTTAGATGTAGCAGAGCTCAACAAGCTGCCCCCACTCACACCACAGCTTTATGTGTACATTGTATACGAACAGAAAGCTATTAAATCGGTGTTGGGGTTGGACCAGGATGCATGTGAGCTATTGTCCCACATTGATAATCTCCTGCTGATGAAATACTCATTGCATTGAAACAACAGCACATAGCCCAATAAGTGACACATCACTGAAATCAGTGTCTCAGCCCCTCCCTCTGATCACATAGCAAAAACCTATGGACAGATTCCCTTTAAAGAGCACTTCCCCGGAAAATCCAGTTTCTTCCTTCTAATCTATCCAAAACGTACCACAAGAAAAGAACCACCCATCGTTACAGGTGTACTGCTTTCCCAATAATAGCCGAGCTAAGCAATGGCTGCCCCTACATCTCGGAATAACTAGAATCTAGGAATGTAAGAGAGATTAGTGACGGCTGCTGAGGATCTGGACTGGCAGCCACACTGGCTATCGCCCAGCGTTCCCATAAGCAGATGGAATAACTACTTGAACATATACTTACCTGAAGGGGTTTGCTTTTGGATGAAAATATCTTTAAAGGGGCTTGTTCAGCTAAGAAAACATAAAAAACAAAGTCCTATCTATCCCACCACCATTCAGACACTTCCTGGGATCCGGTCAGTTGAGCAGTGGTGAGAAAGGGGAAGCGGCGGAACAGGAACAGCCAGAGATCAGGAAGAGCGACATCCCGTTATCATTGTAACCCATTCTGAAAACTGTTTGCCGGCCGGACAACCCCTTTAATGGCCGTCTAGAGAAGTGGAAACACACGAATGCGAGAATTGGAACCTCCTCATTATCGGGCTCCATTCACTTACTGCAGGAACCGATAACACTTCACTTTTATTTGTTACAAACCTTCCTACCCCCCATATAGACGCTGCTGCTGTCACCGCCGGGAGTGAATGGTGGAGACCTATAAATATAAGTGACGGCAGCAGCCAGGACCTGAGCGATTGGAGCTTAGAACCCACCGGTCTTCATTGAGGTTTGGGCTTTTTTTTTGTAGGTCTGTACATATAAAGAGAATATCTACTGGTATCGAGCAGATGGGGATAATAACCATTCCTTCTTGTCCACACGTGGCGGGTACACAGTAGGCAGAGCTGGGCATGGAGGTACACGGTTCACACTAGTTTCTTGGCCTCGAAGAAGCTCTTAAGGTGTCTCATCTGCCAGATGCCAGTGAGGATGAGGATGAGGGTCTGGGCAATGGACCACCACAGGACGCGCTGGTTCGTGCTCTCGCTGGTTAGTCGGAACCGCTCTTCACGATACTGCAACAAAGAGAAAGGAATCAGTGGATGCGCGGCTCGTATTAATAAGCATAAAGGGATGGAACTCTGGAGATCTCATGTGGAACTATAGCCTATTAGTGTGGATGGATGTAATAAATGGGGGGGGGGACACAGCAGCTACTCTAGGAATTAGATCAGAGAGCCACCTATACACCATCCCCATACTGAGGAATGGCCACATATACCGTACAGAGCAAAAGTTTGGACACACCTTCTCATTTAAAGATTTTTCGGTATTTTCATGACTATGAAAATTGTACATTTCACACTGAAGGCATCAAAACTATGAATTAACACATGTGGAATTATATACTTAACAAAAAAGCGTGAAACAACTGAAATTATGTCTTATATTCTAGGTTCTTCAAAGTAGCCACCTTTTGCTTTGATGACTGCTTTGCACACTTGGCATTCTCTTGATGAGCTTCAAGAGGTAGTCACTGGGAATGGTTTTCACTTCACAGGTGTGCCCTGTCAGGTTTAATAAGTGGGATTTCTTGCCTTATAAATGGGGTTGGGCCCATCAGTTGTGTTGTGCAGGAGTCGGGTGGATACACAGCTGATAGTCCTACTGAATAGACTGTTACAAAGAAACTGGATCACATGAGGACCGCCCCAGGAAAGGAAGACCAAGAGTCACCTCTGCTTCTGAGGATACAGTTATATGAAAAAGTTTGGGCACCCCTATTAATCTTAAGCTTAATGTTTTATAAAAATTGTTTTTTTGGCAACAGCTATTTCAGTTTCATATATCTAATAACTGTTGGACACAGTAATGTTTCTGCCTTGAAATGAGGTTTATTGTACTAACAGAAAATGTGCAATCTGCATTCAAACAAAATTTGACAGGTGCATAAGTATGGGCACCCCACCAGAAAAGTGACATTAATATTTAGTAGGTCCTCCTTTTGCAAAAATAACAGCCTCTAGTCGCTTCCTGTAGCTTTTAATGAGTTCCTGGATCCTGGATGAAGGTATTTTTGACCATTCCTCTTTACAAAACAATTCCAGTTCAGTTAAGTTTGATGGTCACCGAGCATGGACAGCCCTCTTCAAATGATCCCACAGATGTTCAATGATATTTAGGTCTGGGGACTGGGATGGCCATTCCAGAACAGTGTAATTGTTCCTCTGCATGAATGCCTGAGTAGATTTGGAGCGGTGTTTTGGATCATTGTCTTGCTGAAAGATCCATCCCCTGCGTAACTTCAACTTTGTCACTGATTCATGAACATTATCGTCAAGAATCTGCTGATACTGAGAGGAATCCATGTGTCCCTCAACTTTAACAAGATTCCCGTGCCGGCATTGGCCACACAGCCCCAAAGCATGATGGAACCTCCACCAAATTTTACTGTGGGTAGCAAGTGTTTTTCTTGGAATGCTGTGTTTTTTGGCCGCCATGCATAACGCCTTTTTGTATGACCAAACAACTCAATCTTGGTTTCATCAGTCCACAGGACCTTCTTCCAAAAAGAAATTGGCTTCTCCAAATGTGCTTTTGCATACCTCAGCCGACTCTGTGGCGTGCTTGCAGAAACGGCTTCTTCGCCTCACTCTCCCATACAGCTTCTCCTTGTGCAAAGTGCGTTGTATAGTTGACCGATGCACAGTGACACCATCTGCAGCAAGTTGATGCTGCAGCTCTCTGGAGGTGGTCTGAGGATTGTCCTTGACTGATCTCACCATTCTTCTTCTCTGCCTTTCTGATGTTTTTCTTGGCCTGCCACTTCTGGCCTTAACAAGAACTGTACCTGTGTTCTTCCATTTCCTTACTATGTTCCTCACAGTGGAAATTGACAGGTTAAATCTCTGAGACAGCTTTTTGTATCCTTCCCCTGAACAACTATGTCGAATAATCTATGTTTTCAGATCATTAGACAGTTGTTTTGAGGAGCCCATGATGCCACTCTTCAGAGGAGATTCAAACAGGAGAACAACTTGCAAGTGGCCACTTTAAGTAGCTTTTCTCATGATTGCATACACTTGGCTATGAAGTTCAAAGCTCAATGAGGTTAGAAAACCAAAAAAAGTGCTTTAGTAAGTCAGTAAAAAGTAGGAAGGAGTATTTAAAACAAGAAAATGATAAGGGTGCCCATACTTATGCACCTGTCAAATTTTGTTTGAATGCAGATTGCACATTTTCTGTTAGTACAATAAACCTCATTTCAAGGCAGAAACATTACTGTGTCCAACAGTTATTAGATATATGAAACTGAAATAGCTGTTGCCAAAAAAAACAATTTTTATAAAACATTAAGCTTAAGATTAATAGGGGTGCCCAAATTTTTTCATATAACTGTACGTTTATCCGAGTCACCAGCCTCAGAATTCGCAGGTTAAAAGCAGCTCAGATTAGAGACCAGGTCAATGCCACACAGAGTTCTAGCAGCAGACACATCTGTACAACAACTGTTAAGAGGAGACTTTGTGCAGCCGGCCTTCATGGTAAAATAGCTGCTAGGAAACCACTGCTAAGGACAGGCAACAAGCAGAAGAGACTTGTTTGGGCTAAAGAACACAAGGAATGGACAATAGACCAGTGGAAATCTGTGCTTTGGTCTGATGAGTCCAAATTTGAGATCTTTGGTTCCAACCACAGTGTCTTTGTGTGATGCAGGAAGGGTGAACGGACGGACTCTACATGCCTGGTTCCCACCGTGAAGCATGGAGGAGGAGCTGTGATGCTGTGGGGGTGCTCTGCTGGTGACACTGTTGGGGATTTTTTCAATATTGAAGGCATACTGAACCAGCATGGCTACCACAGCATCTTGCAGCGGCATGCGATTCCATCCGGTTTGCGTCTAGTTGGATCATCATTTATTTTTCAACAGGACAATGACCCCAAACACACCTCCAGGCTGTGTAAGGGCTATTTGACCAAGAATGAGAGTGATAGGGCGCTACGCCAGATGACCTGGCCTCCACAGTCACCAGACCTGAACCTAATCCAGATGGTTTGGGGTGAGCTGGACCGCAGAGTGAAGGCAAAAGGGCCAACAAGTGCTAAGCATCTCTGGGAACTCCTTCAAGATTGTTGGAAGACCATTCCCGGTGACTACCTCTGGAAGCTCATCAAGAGCATGCCAAGAGTGTGCAAAGCAGTCATCAAAGCAAAAGGTGGCTACTTTGAAGAACCCAGAATATAAAACATAATTTCAGTTGTTTCACACTTTTTTGTTAAGTATATAATTCCACATGTGTTAATTCATAGTTTTGATGCCTTCAGTGTGAATGTACAATTTTCATAGTCATGAAAATACAGAAAAATCTTGAAATGAGAAGGTGTGTCCAAACTTTTGATCTGTACTGTACATTAGACTACCAGCCGATCTGGAGTATTACCAAGCCCAATCTGCCTTAGGCTAATGTGTACGGGGGAGCCTTTAGATTTTCAATGACTATGGAATAATCCACTGCACTCTAAGTTAGAAGATACGAAAGTAATTTTAATGTTCAGATATATAGTTGGCAATGTGGAGGTATATAGACATGGGCGAAATAAATTTACAACGTTTGGACCCCTCTCGAGTAATAATCACGTATTCATCTGGATAAAGCAAAGAAGAGCCACACAGACTGCATTGGCGCCGGAGCACTTACTCTTCTCCGTCTGGATAAAGCAAATGCATGATTAGTCCTCAGGAGGGGTCGTAGCATCGTAGAAGTATTTTGCCCATGTCCATATACCTCCACATTGCCTACTCTATCTCACTGATGATCCCCCCAACCCTGAGAAATCATTAGGTTGTGGAATGACAAAGAAAAACTGCAAAATGTACCCAAGTCCCAGGCGACTTACAGTGAAGCCAATGACAACCATTAGAAGTGGTGTTGCAATGTGACGCTCCGACCCATGGAACCAAACCATGGAGTCTAAACCATGGAAAATGAGTAAAGAACTTGGCTTGGACTTCCCACCGCGGCTCCGCCATCTTACCCTCTGATAGTTCTGCTCCTTTTGGATCTGTTCCACCTGATCCAGGAGTTGTCTAACCCGGAGCTGTAGTTCTGTTAGTTTGTCCTTTGCTGCGATCTCCGGGTAATTGTTTGTGTGTTCTCCAATCTGGATGTCCAAATGAACTCTCTGCAAGGAACGAAAGTCCTTGTCATGCCCAGGTAATCAAGGGTTATTCCCAAAATCAGCTTTCTGAACATACAGAATTATTAAAGGGGTTGTGCACTACTTGGCAGCCCCCTTTTTAAATGCCCAAGTCCCCCGAGTTAATTAAGAAAAGCCGATACTCCCCTCCTGCACAGGCGCCATTTTAGCGTCTGATCTCCCTGTGTTCACATGACATTTTCATGTCACCTGAGCGCTGCAGCCAATCAGCAACTACTGACTGACTGCGGCCTTCAATATTTCTTCACAGCAGTGACGTGACAATAACGTCACCCACCGGGAACAGCAGCACCAACCAAGCACCGCTGGAAGAGGTGAAAATGCATTTTCTGTGGATCATAAGGGATAATACATCTCCTTGTGGACAGGGAAGTGTAAGGAGACTTATAAGCCATGCAATGGTCCTCTGGTAATTAAAATATACAAATATCATCGTCTGATTGGGAGAGGAGTCTAACTCTAGTGATACCTATTGGATGTAGCAATCCTAAAAGTAAGCCATACGACGAGGCTCGTTAAAGACTTTCATCCAGTAAGTGGCACAGCAATCGGCAAGTAATGGCTAACTACCAGCCTGTGCTCCCTGCAACGATCTTGGACGACTCCTGACAACAATTTTCCTGCTTCTTGCTCGGTTGATGTCATGCTGATTGACAACCAGCTCAGCGATCTGCTCTGTCGACATCACAGGAAGTAGGAGAATCACCAGAAGGAGCAGTCTGTGACCACCTTTAGTCAGGTGAAATAGTCACCGGGAAGCAAAATCCTGGATAACCCCTTTAACTTTGTGAACATCTCTCTTCCGTCTGTTATTAATTTTGTAGTGTAGTATCTTTTTGTGCGTTTAACAAATATTTTGTGATACATTGTGCTGTGCATTATTAACTATGTTTTACAGTTATTTTTTTTTTGGGGGGGGGGGGGCGGGGTAACCCTATACCAATGCAATCAGGTGTAATCTGTGGTAGAATGAAGCTGCAGCGCCTCCACAGGGGAGAAGAAGAATTACATGGGGTCTGGTAAAAGCAATAAGCTGTCTAGGTCCTCTAGAGACAGAGTGACGTATTACTGTGAGATAAGGCTGAACACCACAACGCCATGGCTGCTCTCAATCCCATGTGTCACTAACTGAAAAAATAGATGATATGGATGTCCACAGGAAGAATTGTATACCAGTTTGCCTCCAGCAAAAAGGGACATTCTGGTAGAGTTGGAGTGCAGGCAGATCTGGTGCTCCCCGGGGGTGTGAGATGTGAAGGTAAATCGGCCTTCTGAACCGTACTGCCTAGAGAGGATGACCTACAAGAAAGAAAAATCAAGATGAAATTAGATTCATACTATGGTAAATAAGTCATATGATGCAAATCTGTTACTAGATGGATGATACAGAAAGCTTCATGCTCCATATCACTCTTCACACAGCCAGACTCTCTGACAAACACAGCTCTGCTACAAAATATCATGTATACCCCACACACAGCCAGACTCTCTGACAAACACAACCCTGCTACAAAATATCATCTATACCCCACACACAGCCAGACTCTCTGACAAACACCGCCCTGCTACAAAATATCATGTATACCCCACACACAGCCAGACTGACAAACACAGCACTGCTTCAAAATATCATCTATACCCCACACACAGCCAGACTCTGACAAACACAACCCTGCTACAAAATATCATGTATACCCCACACACAGCCAGACTCTGACAAACACAACCCTGCTAGAAAATATCATGTATACCCCATACACAGCCAGACTCTCTGACAAACACAACCCTGCTACAAAATATCATGTATACCCCACACACAACCAGACTCTCTGACAAACACCGCCCTGCTACAAAATATCATGTATACCCCACACACACAGCCAGACTGACAAACACAGCACTGCTTCAAAATATCATCTATACCCCACACACAGCCAGACTCTCTGACAAATAAAGCCCTGCTACAAAATATCATGTATACCCCACACACAGCACTGCTTCAAAATATCATATATACCCCATACATAGCCAGACTGACAAACACAAACCTGCTACAAAATATCATGTATACCCCACACACAGCCAGACTCTCTGACAAACACAGCACTGCTACAAAATATCATATATACCCCATACATAGCCAGACTGACAAACACAAACCTGCTACAAAATATCATGTATACCCCACACACAGCCAGACTCTCTGACAAACACAGCACTGCTACAAAATATCATGTATACCCCACACACAGCCAGACTCTCTGACAAACACAACCCTGCTACAAAATATCATGTATACCCCACACACAGCCAGACTCTCTGACAAACACAGCCCTGCTACAAAATATCATGTATACCCCACACACAGCCAGACTCTGACAAACACAACCCTGCTACAAAATATCATGTATACCCCACACACAGCCAGACTCTCTGACAAACACAACCCTGCTACAAAATATCATGTATACCCCACACACAGCCAGACTCTCTGACAAACACAGCCCTGCTACAAAATATCATGTATACCGCACACACAGCCAGACTTTCTGACAAACACAGCACTGCTACAAAATATCATGTATACCCCACACACAGCCAGACTCTCTGACAAACACAGCACTGCTACAAAATATCATGTATACCCCACACACAGCCAGACTCTCTGACAAACACAACCCTGCTACAAAATATCATGTATACCCCACACACAGCCAGACTCTCTGACAAACACAGCCCTGCTACAAAATATCATGTATACCCCACACACAGCCAGACTGACAAACACAGCACTGCTTCAAAATATCATCTATACCCCACACACAGCCAGACTCTCTGACAAACACAACCCTGCTACAAAATATCATATATAGCCTTAGGGAAGGGCCACACAGATATATGAGGTGCTGATGCCTTATAGCCCAGTCCTGAGAGAGACTGTCAAATAAGAAATGAGAGCAAAATAATTTTTTGTGGTTATTGGTTAACAGCAAGTACCGTAGTTTGCAATAAAGGTTTAATAGAACAGAAAGCTGCTACAACTTCAGGGTCTTTTCTAAGGAGCTGCATCAATGCTGTCTTTCAGCAGCTTCACGAGACCCCATTATACATGCTCAGGCTGTCACTCGCAGCTAGACTGAAAGGTCTTCTGACCTGAATTATCAGCGTGACATACGCGTATGAGGTCATTAGTTCTTGTCAGGAGAACAAGGGTCAGGTTGGGCTGAGAATAGCAGCCAAGAACCATAGAATATATGAGACGTGTGAATTTGTCTCCATGCATCTCCAATGGTCTTACAGGGGTAATATACAAGATGCAGCGAGAACAGCCTCCATTTACCTTGCCGTCAGGGTCCTTCACCTCCACATGCATGCCCAGACCTGGCGTAGACGGCAGAAACGTCTCGGCCTGTTTGTCCCACAGCTGAGTCTTATAATTTCCTGCAATTAAAAAGAACGAGACTGATGAATCCAGCTCTTCGCTCACCTTGGACTGTGCTTTCTTTCCACAATAACCTGAAAACTGCCCTACTGAGACCACCGCTACCTTCACTTCTGTGACTAGGATCCAGCAGAACATGTGTGACCACCCGTGCCATAAACGGTGGGTGCACAGATCACTACCACCACTGCTCACACGAGGGGCATCAGACCCTCTACTTGTCATCGATGGAGGTGCTGAGACACTAACATGTCTGACGTGTGACGATGAGGATGGTGCACACTGCATTATACCACGATGGATCTCCCCCAATGTGTCAGTATAGAGACAATAACGGAATCTCAGATAAACAGGAGCGGCCGCAATATAAAGAACACAAAGAAACCCATCAGCCATAAGATTAAAACTGATCACGTCGTTACCTCTATCAAAGGGGGTGACATATTAGGCAGAAATAATCAAACAATTCTTGAAGGTGATGTATTGGAAATCTCAAGTCTTGGCCTTCACGTGGTTGTGACACCAGCGACCCCAAACCATTGTACCGACCAAATACATCCCCCCCTATCACTGTAGCAGTATCCGCACATTCACAGCAAATAAATATTGTTCTAAAATAAGGGGTTTATTTTACTAATGGACATTTGTTGTCATTCATCCTATTGAGCAGAAGTCCGGCGCAGGTAGGGACTATCCCGGCCACGGACGTCACCCATAAAGCTTCGTTATAGGGAGGGGACAGTGACCGCATCCTCTGCCCCCTGATGACGTCTCCTTTTAGTGTCCCAGCATGCACTGGGGATTCTCAAATGAAGCATCAAAGAGGAAGTAGTAATATAAATAAAGTTGTGAAAGTATAATAGGGACTTTATATTTAAAATATATTTGAAAAAGAAGATTAGATTATGAGATTAAATAGTCATTTAAGGTTAAAATAAATATTCGTTTCGGACCACCCCTTTAATGATCTATGATGGATATATGGGTCATGGAGTGAGTCAGGGTGTGTGGAGCTGGGCCCAGTGCACACGGGACAGATGGCAACTGTACTACACAGCCAGCATCTGCCTCTGACAGCAGCGACCAGCGGTGGGCTAGCACTGATGGCTGCCAATAGTCTCCAAAATGTGGCTGTCAGTCACTGTCAGCCATTTATGCACCACGACTCGGCCCCAGCGGCCGTTTACCTGCCCATCGACCTCCACTCCACACAATTGGGGGATGCTGATGAGCAGCAAGGGACCTGCTGGAGACCCCTACTGCAGCCATGCTAGTTCTCCCGTTAATGCCAATCACAAACTACGGGGTTTATAGCAGGCCGTGATTTTTACTACACACCCATAGTACAGTATTGAAGTATATAGTGCAGAAATTATTGCAGGTTCAATTCCCTTATGTGACTGGGGAAGAAAAAAAAAAAGTGAAAAGTAAAAAAAAGAACTATTAAAAAGAAAAAAAGACAAAACTAATTGCAATCGCTTTATTTTCCCAAGTTAAAAATAAACAAAATGTCAAATTCTGAAAAAAGGCATTTGTTATGACCGCGTATGTAAAAGTCCCGTGAAAATATAAGATTGTTTCCCTCAAGAGAGCAAGTGTAAAAAAAAAAAGGAAATTAAAACACCAAAATTGTCATCTTTTTATCACAGCACCTCACACACAAAGAAAAAAAACAAAACAATGAAAAACGATCAAAACCTAATATGTACCCCAATATGGCATCAGTGAGACCCACCCGATCCCTCTCACAGCTCTACCAGTTAAAAATAATTCACTAACAGTCAGTAAAAGGAAAATCTCCCTAGGCTTAAAGGTCTATTGCTCTCTGTTATCAGCCTCCTGATCTAGTATATAATTGTCTAAGGGTCACTTCCGTCCGTCTGTCACAGATACACCCAGCCGGTGCGACCAATCAGCGACACTGGCGTGGGATTTAATGTTAAAAAATAATAATAAAATCATTATATACTCACCTTCCGGTTCCAGCCCAGGCCTTTCCCGCTCTTCGCGACGCTCCGGTGGCCGGTCCATGCATTGCGGTCTCGCGAGATGACGACGTAGCGGTCTCGCGAGACTGCGACGTCATCATCTCGCGAGACCGTAATGCACTCTTGAGACCGGAGCGTCGCGAGGAGCATCGGTAAACGCTTCGCTTGGATCCGGGGGCCGACGGAAGGTGAGTATATAACTATTTTTTATTTTAATTCTTTTTTTAACAGGGATATGATGCCCACATTGCTGCATACTGCGTGGGCTGGGCTGCATACTGCGTGGGCTGGGCTGCATACTGCGTGGGCTGGGCTGCATACTGCGTGGGCTGGGCTGCATACTGCGTGGGCTGGGCTGCATACTGCGTGGGCTGGGCTGCATACTGCGTGGGCTGGGCTGCATACTGCGTGGGCTGGGCTGCATACTGCGTGGGCTGGGCTGCATACTGCGTGGGCTGGGCTGCATACTGCGTGGGCTGGGCTGCATACTGCGTGGGCTGGGCTGCATACTGCGTGGGCTGGGCTGCATACTGCGTGGGCTGGGCTGCATACTGCGTGGGCTGGGCTGCATACTGCGTGGGCTGGGCTGCATACTGCGTGGGCTGGGCTGCATACTGCGTGGGCTGGGCTGCATACTGCGTGGGCTGGGCTGCATACTGCGTGGGCTGGGCTGCATACTGCGTGGGCTGGGCTGCATACTGCGTGGGCTGGGCTGCATACTGCGTGGGCTGGGCTGCATACTGCGTGGGCTGGGCTGCATACTGCGTGGGCTGGGCTGCATACTGCGTGGGCTGGGCTGCATACTGCGTGGGCTGGGCTGCATACTGCGTGGGCTGGGCTGCATACTGCGTGGGCTGGGCTGCATACTGCGTGGGCTGGGCTGCATACTGCGTGGGCTGGGCTGCATACTGCGTGGGCTGGGCTGCATACTGCGTGGGCTGGGCTGCATACTGCGTGGGCTGGGCTGCATACTGCGTGGGCTGGGCTGCATACTGCGTGGGCTGGGCTGCATACTGCGTGGGCTGGGCTGCATACTGCGTGGGCTGGGCTGCATACTGCGTGGGCTGGGCTGCATACTGCGTGGGCTGGGCTGCATACTGCGTGGGCTGGGCTGCATACTGCGTGGGCTGGGCTGCATACTGCGTGGGCTGGGCTGCATACTGCGTGGGCTGGGCTGCATACTGCGTGGGCTGGGCTGCATACTGCGTGGGCTGGGCTGCATACTGCGTGGGCTGGGCTGCATACTGCGTGGGCTGGGCTGCATACTGCGTGGGCTGGGCTGCATACTGCGTGGGCTGGGCTGCATACTGCGTGGGCTGGGCTGCATACTGCGTGGGCTGGGCTGCATACTGCGTGGGCTGGGCTGCATACTGCGTGGGCTGGGCTGCATACTGCGTGGGCTGGGCTGCATACTGCGTGGGCTGGGCTGCATACTGCGTGGGCTGGGCTGCATACTGCGTGGGCTGGGCTGCATACTGCGTGGGCTGGGCTGCATACTGCGTGGGCTGGGCTGCATACTGCGTGGGCTGGGCTGCATACTGCGTGGGCTGGGCTGCATACTGCGTGGGCTGGGCTGCATACTGCGTGGGCTGGGCTGCATACTGCGTGGGCTGGGCTGCATACTGCGTGGGCTGGGCTGCATACTGCGTGGGCTGGGCTGCATACTGCGTGGGCTGGGCTGCATACTGCGTGGGCTGGGCTGCATACTGCGTGGGCTGGGCTGCATACTGCGTGGGCTGGGCTGCATACTGCGTGGGCTGGGCTGCATACTGCGTGGGCTGGGCTGCATACTGCGTGGGCTGGGCTGCATACTGCGTGGGCTGGGCTGCATACTGCGTGGGCTGGGCTGCATACTGCGTGGGCTGGGCTGCATACTGCGTGGGCTGGGCTGCATACTGCGTGGGCTGGGCTGCATACTGCGTGGGCTGGGCTGCATACTGCGTGGGCTGGGCTGCATACTGCGTGGGCTGGGCTGCATACTGCGTGGGCTGGGCTGCATACTGCGTGGGCTGGGCTGCATACTGCGTGGGCTGGGCTGCATACTGCGTGGGCTGGGCTGCATACTGCGTGGGCTGGGCTGCATACTGCGTGGGCTGGGCTGCATACTGCGTGGGCTGGGCTGCATACTGCGTGGGCTGGGCTGCATACTGCGTGGGCTGGGCTGCATACTGCGTGGGCTGGGCTGCATACTGCGTGGGCTGGGCTGCATACTGCGTGGGCTGGGCTGCATACTGCGTGGGCTGGGCTGCATACTGCGTGGGCTGGGCTGCATACTGCGTGGGCTGGGCTGCATACTGCGTGGGCTGGGCTGCATACTGCGTGGGCTGGGCTGCATACTGCGTGGGCTGGGCTGCATACTGCGTGGGCTGGGCTGCATACTGCGTGGGCTGGGCTGCATACTGCGTGGGCTGGGCTGCATACTGCGTGGGCTGGGCTGCATACTGCGTGGGCTGGGCTGCATACTGCGTGGGCTGGGCTGCATACTGCGTGGGCTGGGCTGCATACTGCGTGGGCTGGGCTGCATACTGCGTGGGCTGGGCTGCATACTGCGTGGGCTGGGCTGCATACTGCGTGGGCTGGGCTGCATACTGCGTGGGCTGGGCTGCATACTGCGTGGGCTGGGCTGCATACTGCGTGGGCTGGGCTACAAACTGCGTGGGCTGGGCTGCATACTGCGTGGGCTGGGCTGCATACTGCGTGGGCTGGGCTGCATACTGCGTGGGCTGGGCTGCATACTGCGTGGGCTGGGCTGCATACTGCGTGGGCTGGGCTACATACTGCGTGGGCTGGGCTACATACTGCGTGGGCTGGGCTACATACTGCGTGGGCTGGGCTACATACTGCGTGGGCTGTTATATACTACGTGGCTGGGCAATATACTACGTGGGCTGTTATATACTACGTGGCTGGGCAATATACTACGTGGCTGGGCAATATACTACGTGGGCTGTTATATACTACGTGGCTGGGCAATATACTACGTGGCTGGGCAATATACTACGTGGGCTGTTATATACTACGTGGCTGGGCAATATACTACGTGGGCTGTTATATACTACGTGGCTGGGCAATATACTACGTGGGCTGTTATATACTACGTGGCTGGGCAATATACTACGTGGGCTGTTATATACTACGTGGCTGGGCAATATACTACGTGGGCTGTTATATACTACGTGGCTGGGCAATATACTACGTGGGCTGTTATATACTACGTGGCTGGGCAATATACTACGTGGCTGGGCAATATACTACGTGGGCTGTTATATACTACGTGGGCTGTTATATACTACGTGGCTGGGCAATATACTACGTGGGCTGTTATATACTACGTGGCTGGGCAATATACTACGTGGGCTGTTATATACTACGTGGCTGGGCAATATACTACGTGGGCTGTTATATACTACGTGGCTGGGCAATATACTACGTGGGCTGTTATATACTACGTGGCTGGGCAATATACTACGTGGGCTGTTATATACTACGTGGGCTGTTATATACTACGTGGGCTGTTATATACTACGTGGGCTGTTATATACTACGTGGGCTGTTATATACTACGTGGGCTGTTATATACTACGTGGGCTGTTATATACTACGTGGGCTGTTATATACTACGTGGGCTGTTATATACTACGTGGCTGGGCAATATACTACGTGGGCTGTTATATACTACGTGGCTGGGCAATATACTACGTGGGCTGTTATATACTACGTGGCTGGGCAATATACTACGTGGGCTGTTATATACTACGTGGCTGGGCAATATACTACGTGGGCTGTTATATACTACGTGGCTGGGCAATATACTACGTGGGCTGTTATATACTACGTGGCTGGGCAATATACTACGTGGGCTGTTATATACTACGTGGCTGGGCAATATACTACGTGGCTGGGCAATATACTACGTGGGCTGTTATATACTACGTGGCTGGGCAATATACTACGTGGGCTGTTATATACTACGTGGCTGGGCAATATACTACGTGGGCTGTTATATACTACGTGGCTGGGCAATATACTACGTGGGCTGTTATATACTACGTGGGCTGTTATATACTACGTGGGCTGTTATATACTACGTGGGCTGTTATATACTACGTGGGCTGTTATATACTACGTGGGCTGTTATATACTACGTGGGCTGTTATATACTACGTGGGCTGTTATATACTACGTGGGCTGTTATATACTACGTGGGCTGTTATATACTACGTGGGCTGTTATATGCTACGTGGGCTGTTATATGCTACGTGGCTGGGCAATATACTACGTGGGCTGTTATATGCTACGTGGCTGGGCAATATACTACGTGGGCTGTTATATGCTACGTGGCTGGGCAATATACTACGTGGGCTGTTATATACTACGTGGCTGGGCAATATACTACGTGGGCTGTTATATACTACGTGGCTGGGCAATATACTACGTGGGCTGTTATATACTACGTGGCTGGGCAATATACTACGTGGGCTGTTATATACTACGTGGGCTGTTATATACTACGTGGGCTGTTATATACTACGTGGGCTGTTATATACTACGTGGGCTGTTATATACTACGTGGGCTGTTATATACTACGTGGGCTGTTATATACTACGTGGGCTGTTATATACTACGTGGGCTGTTATATACTACGTGGCTGGGCAATATACTACGTGGGCTGTTATATACTACGTGGCTGGGCAATATACTACGTGGGCTGTTATATACTACGTGGCTGGGCAATATACTACGTGGGCTGTTATATACTACGTGGCTGGGCAATATACTACGTGGCTGGGCAATATACTACGTGGGCTGTTATATACTACGTGGGCTGTTATATACTACGTGGCTGGGCAATATACTACGTGGCTGGGCAATATACTACGTGGGCTGTTATATACTACGTGGCTGGGCAATATACTACGTGGGCTGTTATATACTACGTGGCTGGGCAATATACTACGTGGGCTGTTATATACTACGTGGCTGGGCAATATACTACGTGGGCTGTTATATACTACGTGGGCTGTTATATACTACGTGGCTGGGCAATATACTACGTGGGCTGTTATATACTACGTGGCTGGGCAATATACTACGTGGGCTGTTATATACTACGTGGCTGGGCAATATACTACGTGGCTGGGCAATATACTACGTGGGCTGTTATATACTACGTGGGCTGTTATATACTACGTGGCTGGGCAATATACTACGTGGGCTGTTATATACTACGTGGCTGGGCAATATACTACGTGGGCTGTTATATACTACGTGGGCTGTTATATACTACGTGGCTGGGCAATATACTACGTGGGCTGTTATATACTACGTGGCTGGGCAATATACTACGTGGGCTGTTATATACTACGTGGCTGGGCAATATACTACGTGGCTGGGCAATATACTACGTGGGCTGTTATATACTACGTGGCTGGGCAATATACTACGTGGGCTGTTATATACTACGTGGCTGGGCAATATACTACGTGGGCTGTTATATACTACGTGGCTGGGCAATATACTACGTGGGCTGTTATATACTACGTGGCTGGGCAATATACTACGTGGGCTGTTATATACTACGTGGGCTGTTATATACTACGTGGCTGGGCAATATACTACGTGGGCTGTTATATACTACGTGGCTGGGCAATATACTACGTGGGCTGTTATATACTACGTGGCTGGGCAATATACTACGTGGGCTGTTATATACTACGTGGCTGGGCAATATACTACGTGGGCTGTTATATACTACGTGGGCTGTTATATACTACGTGGGCTGTTATATACTACGTGGCTGGGCAATATACTACGTGGGCTGTTATATACTACGTGGCTGGGCAATATACTACGTGGGCTGTTATATACTACGTGGCTGGGCAATATACTACGTGGGCTGTTATATACTACGTGGCTGGGCAATATACTACGTGGGCTGTTATATACTACGTGGGCTGTTATATACTACGTGGCTGGGCAATATACTACGTGGGCTGTTATATACTACGTGGCTGGGCAATATACTACGTGGGCTGTTATATACTACGTGGCTGGGCAATATACTACGTGGCTGGGCAATATACTACGTGGGCTGTTATATACTACGTGGGCTGTTATATACTACGTGGCTGGGCAATATACTACGTGGGCTGTTATATACTACGTGGCTGGGCAATATACTACGTGGGCTGTTATATACTACGTGGCTGGGCAATATACTACGTGGGCTGTTATATACTACGTGGCTGGGCAATATACTACGTGGGCTGTTATATACTACGTGGCTGGGCAATATACTACGTGGGCTGTTATATACTACGTGGCTGGGCAATATACTACGTGGGCTGTTATATACTACGTGGCTGGGCAATATACTACGTGGGCTGTTATATACTACGTGGCTGGGCAATATACTACGTGGCTGGGCAATATACTACGTGGGCTGTTATATACTACGTGGGCTGTTATATACTACGTGGGCTGTTATATACTACGTGGGCTGTTATATACTACGTGGCTGGGCAATATACTACGTGGGCTGTTATATACTACGTGGGCTGTTATATACTACGTGGGCTGTTATATACTACGTGGGCTGTTATATACTACGTGGGCTGTTATATACTACGTGGGCTGTTATATACTACGTGGGCTGTTATATACTACGTGGGCTGTTATATACTACGTGGGCTGTTATATACTACGTGGGCTGTTATATACTACGTGGGCTGTTATATACTACGTGGCTGGGCAATATACTACGTGGCTGGGCAATATACTACGTGGGCTGTTATATACTACGTGGCTGGGCAATATACTACGTGGGCTGTTATATACTACGTGGCTGGGCAATATACTACGTGGGCTGTTATATACTACGTGGCTGGGCAATATACTACGTGGGCTGTTATATACTACGTGGCTGGGCAATATACTACGTGGCTGGGCAATATACTACGTGGGCTGTTATATACTACGTGGGCTGTTATATACTACGTGGCTGGGCAATATACTACGTGGGCTGTTATATACTACGTGGCTGGGCAATATACTACGTGGGCTGTTATATACTACGTGGCTGGGCAATATACTACGTGGGCTGTTATATACTACGTGGCTGGGCAATATACTACGTGGGCTGTTATGTACTACGTGGGCTGTTATATACTACGTGGCTGGGCAATATACTACGTGGGCTGTTATATACTACGTGGCTGGGCAATATACTACGTGGGCTGTTATATACTACGTGGCTGGGCAATATACTACGTGGGCTGTTATATACTACGTGGCTGGGCAATATACTACGTGGGCTGTTATATACTACGTGGGCTGTTATATACTACGTGGCTGGGCAATATACTACGTGGGCTGTTATATACTACGTGGCTGGGCAATATACTACGTGGGCTGTTATATACTACGTGGCTGGGCAATATACTACGTGGCTGGGCAATATACTACGTGGGCTGTTATATACTACGTGGGCTGTTATATACTACGTGGCTGGGCAATATACTACGTGGGCTGTTATATACTACGTGGCTGGGCAATATACTACGTGGGCTGTTATATACTACGTGGCTGGGCAATATACTACGTGGGCTGTTATATACTACGTGGCTGGGCAATATACTACGTGGGCTGTTATATACTACGTGGCTGGGCAATATACTACGTGGCTGGGCAATATACTACGTGGGCTGTTATATACTACGTGGGCTGTTATATACTACGTGGGCTGTTATATACTACGTGGGCTGTTATATACTACGTGGGCTGTTATATACTACGTGGCTGGGCAATATACTACGTGGGCTGTTATATACTACGTGGCTGGGCAATATACTACGTGGGCTGTTATATACTACGTGGCTGGGCAATATACTACGTGGGCTGTTATATACTACGTGGGCTGTTATATACTACGTGGCTGGGCAATATACTACGTGGCTGGGCAATATACTACGTGGGCTGTTATATACTACGTGGCTGGGCAATATACTACGTGGCTGGGCAATATACTACGTGGGCTGTTATATACTACGTGGCTGGGCAATATACTACGTGGGCTGTTATATACTACGTGGCTGGGCAATATACTACGTGGGCTGTTATATACTACGTGGGCTGTTATATACTACGTGGCTGGGCAATATACTACGTGGGCTGTTATATACTACGTGGCTGGGCAATATACTACGTGGGCTGTTATATACTACGTGGCTGGGCAATATACTACGTGGCTGGGCAATATACTACGTGGGCTGTTATATACTACGTGGGCTGTTATATACTACGTGGCTGGGCAATATACTACGTGGGCTGTTATATACTACGTGGCTGGGCAATATACTACGTGGGCTGTTATATACTACGTGGGCTGTTATATACTACGTGGCTGGGCAATATACTACGTGGGCTGTTATATACTACGTGGCTGGGCAATATACTACGTGGCTGGGCAATATACTACGTGGGCTGTTATATACTACGTGGGCTGTTATATACTACGTGGGCTGTTATATACTACGTGGCTGGGCAATATACTACGTGGGCTGTTATATACTACGTGGCTGGGCAATATACTACGTGGGCTGTTATATACTACGTGGCTGGGCAATATACTACGTGGGCTGTTATATACTACGTGGCTGGGCAATATACTACGTGGCTGGGCAATATACTACGTGGGCTGTTATATACTACGTGGGCTGTTATATACTACGTGGCTGGGCAATATACTACGTGGGCTGTTATATACTACGTGGCTGGGCAATATACTACGTGGGCTGTTATATACTACGTGGCTGGGCAATATACTACGTGGGCTGTTATATACTACGTGGCTGGGCAATATACTACGTGGGCTGTTATATACTACGTGGGCTGTTATATACTACGTGGGCTGTTATATACTACGTGGGCTGTTATATACTACGTGGCTGGGCAATATACTACGTGGCTGGGCAATATACTACGTGGGCTGTTATATACTACGTGGGCTGTTATATACTACGTGGCTGGGCAATATACTACGTGGGCTGTTATATACTACGTGGCTGGGCAATATACTACGTGGGCTGTTATATACTACGTGGCTGGGCAATATACTACGTGGGCTGTTATATACTACGTGGCTGGGCAATATACTACGTGGGCTGTTATATACTACGTGGGCTGTTATATACTACGTGGCTGGGCAATATACTACGTGGGCTGTTATATACTACGTGGCTGGGCAATATACTACGTGGGCTGTTATATACTACGTGGCTGGGCAATATACTACGTGGGCTGTTATATACTACGTGGCTGGGCAATATACTACGTGGCTGGGCAATATACTACGTGGGCTGTTATATACTACGTGGGCTGTTATATACTACGTGGCTGGGCAATATACTACGTGGGCTGTTATATACTACGTGGCTGGGCAATATACTACGTGGGCTGTTATATACTACGTGGCTGGGCAATATACTACGTGGGCTGTTATATACTACGTGGCTGGGCAATATACTACGTGGGCTGTTATATACTACGTGGGCTGTTATATACTACGTGGCTGGGCAATATACTACGTGGGCTGTTATATACTACGTGGCTGGGCAATATACTACGTGGGCTGTTATATACTACGTGGCTGGGCAATATACTACGTGGGCTGTTATATACTACGTGGCTGGGCAATATACTACGTGGGCTGTTATATACTACGTGGCTGGGCAATATACTACGTGGGCTGTTATATACTACGTGGGCTGTTATATACTACGTGGCTGGGCAATATACTACGTGGGCTGTTATATACTACGTGGCTGGGCAATATACTACGTGGGCTGTTATATACTACGTGGCTGTGCTATTTACTACGTGGGCTGTGTTATATACTATGTGGGCTGGGCTATATACTACGTGGGCTGTTATATACTACGTGGCTGTGCTATTTACTACGTGGGCTGTTATATACTACGTGGCTGTGCTATTTACTACGTGGGCTGTGTTATATACTATGTGGGCTGGGCTATATACTACGTGGGCTGTTATATACTACGTGGCTGTGCTATTTACTACGTGGGCTGTTATATACTGCGTGGCTGTGCTATATACTATGTGGCTGGCCGCGAACAATCAGTGACAGGCGCAGTACGGCCGCGAATTGGCGCGGGATTTGAACCACGCTTCGCTAATTGGTCGTGGCCGGCCGAATCCTGTGTATTCAATGTATTATTCTAAAATCTTCATAAATAAACTACATACATATTCTAGAATACCCGATGCGTTAGAATCGGGCCACCATCTAGTGTTACATAACGCCCGCATAGCTGGAGCAAGCAGCAGCATTTCGGTTACTGTCTCTTTAAAGTCAAAAAACTTTTAAATCTGTTTCCATAGCAGCGGAGTTTGTTACAACTGTTACCACAAAAATATAAAATCGTTGCCACAGCAACACTGCAGGCACCTGTCAGGGCTTTTAACCCTGTATTAACCAGCGCTCAGCACAAGCCGCACCTGCCGCTCTCACCTATCACCATGGTCTCATCCGGGATCTCCTCAATGAAGCATCGTTTCTCCGTCTCCCCGATGTGAAAATAGAGGCCCCGGGCCAGGCCGAGGTGCAGCAGCAGCACGAGCAGCGGGACTAGCTGGGGTCTGAGGGTCCCACAACCCGGGGCGCGGGGAGACATGACAGTAGTGATAGGACTGGGCTGTGCGCTCACTGTTGCCTCCTGCGTGTCACGCCTCCGTCCGGAAAGCATCTTCGGCTGCTGATTGGCTGTAAGCTGTCTAAGGGCGGGGTTAAGCAATGCTGAAAGCGAGGCTTGGTTCCGGACTATGGCAACGTCACCACTGGCTGGAGGGCAACGTCACCTCAGAGCCGCCATCTTCCATCCGACTGAGTGACGTCACTGCGCGCAGGTTTTTGCTCATTTCTGAACATTTCTAATTAAAAGCAGAACATTTTAATACAGCTACTTAATGATGGTGCAGAGCAGTGTAGGAGGTGGAAGTTTTACTGCAACAGCCATTTTTACTGCTGCTCATAATTATTATTACACAATATATAATACAATATATATTCCCATGTGCCAAAATAGTGATGGCGACATAAAACAGGTGTATAATTGTGATTAAGGCTTACTAAAGTACCTGATTTCTGAAAACTGAGCCGCTGGCTACAATATAAGACCCCATGTATGTCCTCATACGTAGAAGGGGGCTGGCTGAGCTAATGAACTGAGCTAGACAGCAAGCCCCTTCCATTACTACTGACTCACAGAGGGGAGCTATCTGTGTGTTTGTCCCCTGCTCTTTACTCACCCTCCCCCAGTCAAACACTGAGTCTTCGCCGCCACTTCCAGCTCCCTGACATCACGACAACGCTGCAGCCAATCAGTGAGTAACTGGCTTTGCCCAAGTCGATGGCACAATCTGTTCAAAAGCCGCTGAACTCACTGATTGGATGCAGCGTTGTCGATGTGATGTCAGCGCTGCAGGCGATATCAGATACCGGGATCAGCGGCAGAAACTCAGCGCTGGACCTGGGGAAGAGGGGTCGCCCACTCAGGGTTCTGTACTCTTGAGGGGTCCACACAGAGCAATTGCCATCCTATACTGTATCGGCGGGCACAGAACACAACTGCGCGGTACATCAGAAGGACACAGTCTCCCTGCACCACCGCTCTCTATTCATTAGGTCGTTCTCTTTACTGCGGCCTCCAGAACAGCCGGTCCCAGTGGAGCATCGTGACTGACATCCTGTGCATGCTCCGGCGCGATGACATCACCGTGTCTGTCCGTCCGCGCCTTTGTTGCCGCTGGAGTCCGAGTTTGCTGATGGGTTACAATGGCATCGAAGGGTCTGCTGAAGTGTCCCATGGCTGCTATGTTGTTCCTTCTATGAAGTCCAGCCTGCAAATGAACTTCACAATAGAACCGCAATTTAACCGTGTACTGCAAGGCTGTAGTATTGCCGCATATTATATACAATCAAGTGATTGAAGGGTCGAGGCAGCCAAGGAAACTAAAAAAACAACCTATTAAAACTGGTAAAACTACAATTTATTCCATGAAAACAAGCTCTCGTTAGGATGACAGAAAAATAAAAAAGTTATGGCTTTTGGAAGAATGGAAGGAAAAAAATAAAAGTGCAAAAAAATTCCTGACCGTGAAGGGGTAAATAAGTGAGCTGTTACATATGGTCAAAATTGTTGGTACCCCTCGTTTAATGACAGAAAAACCTACAACGGTCACAGAAATAGCTTGAATCTGACAAAAGTAATAATAAATAAAAGATCTATGAAAATGATCAAATGAAAGTCAGACATTGCTTTTCAGCCATGCTTCCACAGAATGTAAAAAAAAAAAAAAAACTCATGAAATAGGCCTGGACAGAAATGATGGTGCCCCTGAAAATAATGTGACCAAATGGACATGTTAAATAGCGGTGTGTCCACTAATTAGCATCACAGGTGTCTACAATCTTGGAATCAGTGAGTGGCCTGTATATAGGGCTACAGATACTCACTGTGCTGTGTGGTGACATGGGGTGTATAACACTCAGCATGGACCAGCGGAAGCGAAGGAAAGAGTTGTCTCAGGAGATTAGAAAGAAAATTATAGACAAACATGTTAAAGGTAAAAGTTATTAGACCATCTCCAAGCAGCTTGATGTTCCTGTGACTACAGTTGCACATAGTATTCAGAAATTTAAGATCCATGGGACTGTAGCCAACCTCCCTGGACGTGACCGCAGGATGAAAATTGATGACAAATCAAAGAGACGGATAATACGAATGGTAACAAAAGAGCCCAGAAAAACTTCTAAACAGATTAAAGATGAACTTGAAGCTCAAGGAACATCAGTGTCAGATCGCACCATCCATCGTTGTATGAGCCAAAGTGGACTTCATGGGAGACGACCAAGGAGGACACCATTGTTGGAAAAAAAAATCATAAAAAAGCCAGACTGGAATTTGCCAAACTACATGTTGACAAGCCACAAAGCTTCTGGTTGAATGTCCTATGAACAGATGAGACAAAAATGGAACTTTTTGGCAAGGCACATCAGCTCTATGTTCACTGATGGAAAAATTAAGCATATCAAGAAAAGAACACTGTCCCTACTGGGAAACATGGAGGAGGCTCTGTTATGTTCTGGGGCTGCCTTGCTGCATCTGGCACAGGGTGTCTAGAATCTGTGCAGGGTACAATGAAATCTCAAGACTATCAAGGGATTCTAGAGAGAAATTTGCTGCCAAGTGTCAGAAAGCTTGGTCTCAGTCGCATGTTATTTTTTCTCTGCTATGTGTTTGGAGACAAGGAAGTCTACAGGCTGGAGCTCCACTTGTGCCAGAAAAGGGTGCTTTGAGTTACTATTTTGCTTTGTGGTTTATGAAGCAATAAGCACGCCACAAACTTTAACACCAAGCGCTCCAGTGCATAGCTCTGAGAGCTGCTGTGTGAGTCAACCTACCACAAATATATATATATATATATATATATATATATATATAATCAGGATGGGGGACATTACTCCATAATGGGGCAGGAGGTGCAACTTGTATGTCTGTATAGGATTTAGAATGCTACAAGGGAGGGCCCATACATCTTACTAACATGGGGGGGGGGGGCCAGATAAAATCTTGCATCGGGGCCCACCTGACTCTAACTACACCATTGCACCTCCCCTTGACAATAGGCTGAATCCCTACAGAATCTGATACTGTCAGTGATGGTTGGACAGTGTCAGTGTGTAGGGACACAACCCTTGGACAGGGGGATTGGTAACAGTGAGCTGTTAGTGCTAGCACCAGGCGGTGATGTTGACTATTTACACAGAGCAGTAATGAGAAAGCGAGAGATCTGGAAATTTGCAAATATGTTTTCAAAATGCGCAAACGTATTTTCTAATGAGATCCTTTTTTTGTAATGAGCTATCTTTTTTTTTACTCTTTCATAAATATGTACCACTGGGTCAGAATTCCTGAAAACTGCAGTAAGATGCAAACTTTGACCTGCTGAAATCAATATATGGTAAATAAATCCTTTACACAGAGGAGACATCTAGTGGTCATGGAATGGTATGGAAATACATGTAAAGCAGCTCAGGAACATTGTAACAGTACATAGATGGCTAAAGTTGCAAAGTGCTTGTACAAACAAGAAACTTTGCACTTTAGTTGCTCTTAAAATTCCTCTCAAGATACCGTATATACTCAAGTATAAGCCAAGACCCCGAACTTTGCCACAGAAAACTGGGAAAACTTAATGACTTGAGTATAAGCCTAGGGTGGAAAATGCAGCAGCTACTGGTAAATTTCAAAAATAAAAATAGATACCAATAATAGTAAAATTAATTGAGACATCAGTAGATTAAGTGTTTTTGTATATTCATATTGAAGACACAAAAGAGCATGGTAAAACCAAAAACACTCAGTTTAAAAAAAAATCACAGTAATCCGCAAGTGCTAGTAAAAAGATGTAAAAAACAGAGTATTTGGTTGATACGTTTTTTTGCAAAAAATGTGTACTAAGCTGCTCCACCAAACATCAAGGTATACCCATATAGAGCAGTCCTAACTGATGTATGCAATCCCTATCTGATGTATTTAAAAAGCTGATCACCTGTATATTACCTGTGTGAGCAGGGTTCAGAGAGGAAATGTTCATGTGCATATAATGCTCCATAAAGTTTATGATGGGCCCCATAAAATGCTCCATAGACACATTTGCCCCATACAGTGCTGCATAAAGGTTAATAAGGGCCCATAAGATACTCCATAGAGATATTTGCCCCATATAATGCTGCACAAATGTTGATTATGGCCCCATAAGATGCTCCATAGAGATATTTGCCCCATATGCTGTTGCTGCGATTAAAAAAAAATGACATACTCATCTCTCATCACTCAGGCACTCGGCACTTGCAGTATTCACCTGTCCTCGTTCCACTGCCGGGCACCGCTCTGTCTTCCGCATCCTCTGCACTGACGTTCAGGCAGAGGGCGTGCACTAGCCATGTCATCGCGCCCTCTGACCTGAGCGTCACTACAGAGGACGTGGAAGACGGAGCAGCGCCCGGCGGAACGAGGACAGGTGAATATCGTGCAATGCTGCTCACCCTCCCCATTATACTCACCTGCTCCCAGTGCAGTCCCTGGCAGCTTCCCTGATGGACTCTCCAGGCGCTGATAGCTTCTTCCAGCGTTGAGCGGTCACAAGTATATACGGTAAGTAATTTTTCTTATTTATTGGTTAGCAAGAATGTCAAACACACTACACAGAGGTAGGGGCGTACTTAGAAATCATGGGGCTCTATAGCAGAAGTTCTATTTGCGCCCTCCCCACCCAACAAAAATAAATAAATGGATAGATCTCCAAACAGTATTATGGGCACCACATAGTCCTCCATACAGTATTATAGGTATCACACAGTTCTCCATACAGTATAATGGGCACCACATAGTTCTCCATACAGTATAATGGGCACCACATAGTTCTCCATACAGTATAATGGGCACCACATAGTTCTCCATACAGTATAATGGGCACCACATAGTTCTCCATACAGTATAATGGGCACCACATAGTTCTCCATACAGTATAATGGGCACCATATAGTTCTCCATACAGTATAATGGGCACCACATAGTTCTCCATACAGTATAATTGGCACCATATAGTTCTCCATACAGTATAATGGGAACCACATAGTTCTCCATACAGTATAATTGGCACCATATAGTTCTCCATACAGTATAATGGGCACCACATAGTTCTCCATACAGTATAATGGGCACCACATAGTTCTCCATACAGTATAATTGGCACCATATAGTTCTCCATACAGTATAATGGGCACCACATAGTTCTCCATACAGTATAATTGGCACCATATAGTTCTCCATACAGTATAATTGGCACCATATAGTTCTCCATACAGTATAATGGGCACCACATAGTTCTCCATACAGTATAATTGGCACCATATAGTTCTCCATACAGTATAATTGGCACCATATAGTTCTCCATACAGTATAATGGGCACCACATAGTTCTCCATACAGTATAATTGGCACCATATAGTTCTCCATACAGTATAATTGGCACCATATAGTTCTCCATACAGTATAATGGGAACCACATAGTTCTCCATACAGTATAATTGGCACCATATAGTTCTCCATACAGTATAATTGGCACCATATAGTTCTCCATACAGTATAATTGGCACCATATAGTTCTCCATACAGTATAATGGTCACCACATAGTTCTATAAACAGTATTATGGGGACCCAATACAGTATTATGGGCAGCACATAGTCCTCCATACAATATTATGGGTACTACATAGTTCTCCAAACAGTATTATGGGCAAAACATAGCCTTCCATACAGTATTATACTATAGGTATCACATAGTCCTCTATACAGTATAATGGGCCCCATAAAGTGCCAAATTCATAAAAAAATAAACAAATACTCACCTCTCCCCTTTTCCCCCCGGCAGTTGAAACTAGAAGTTTACATACCCTGTATAAAAAGACACTTCTGCGTGTTTTTCTCAGTATCTGACATTAAATCAATAAACCTTTCCCGTTTTAGGTCAATTAGGATTACCATAAATATTAACATTTGCCAAATGCCAGAATAATGAGAGAGAATGTTTGCATTTTTATTACTTACTGCAAAGTTAAAAGTTTAAGATAAAAGCACCAGTAGCTCTTCAGATCCTCCGAGTCCTGCAGCAGAAAAAATATACAGTGCCACTCTCCTGTATCTATAACTATAATAACAAAATGAATTATCTGCGCTGGATCCTCGTACTCCTCAGCCTCCCAGAACTTGTATATGGGTGGTTTATTTGTAAAAGGAATTTAAAAAGTGCCCACACTGTCTAGTCATTTTATATTGACCCACAACTATTTTAAATATGAAGCGAACTACTACTTCCAGCAGTGGGGGACTGCTATAGGTACCAGGTTCGCACCGGGTTACGCTAATCTATATATGGCGGTGGACCCCTGGTTGCGAACCTGGTACTCTGGCAACGCTTCATTGATGATATTGTTTTTATCTGGTCTGGTGGTCCAAATTTATTATCAGATTTTATCAATAATTTAAATAAAAAAGTCATATTTTTTAAAATTCTCTGGAACCACCAGTACTAAATCTATAAATTTTTTAGACTTGAACATTTTTATTGAAAATGGGAGAATTCATACTAGAACATTTCACAAACCAACAGATGCGAGCAACTATATTTCTTCAAACAGCTGCCATCTCCCCAAGTGGCTATTGAATGTCCCAAAAAGTCAGCTAATTCGGGCACATAGAAATTGCTCTCAAGCCCAAGACTTTAATCGTGAAGCGGAGATCCTTACTAAAAAATTTACGTATAAAGGTTATTCCCGGATTCTCTATCTAGAGTGAAAGAAATAGTAGAGGGGATACCGAGATCTGACTTACTCCAAGAGAAGAAAAGGGATAGGCAGTCATCACTAGAAACAGTCCCTATCATCACACAATATAATGCCAATACCTATCTCCTTAGAAAAATAGTAAAGAGGCATTGGGACATTCTCAAGGAGGATAAAGTCATGGGTGACAAACTTCCTGAGCACCCTCTATTCATCTATAGAAAGGCCAATAGTTTGGGGAACAGAATAGCCCCTACGGTTCCACATGTTTATGGCCCGAATAAATATCCCTCTATGTCTAAGAATCACGTTTTTTTTCCTTGCATGAGATGTAAACCTTGCAGACTATTGAAAACAAAAAAACAGTTCTCACTCCGCAATAGAGATATGGAATGGCAAATAAAAGACTGCATATCATGCAATACAGTAGGGGTCATTTATTCTATAAAGTGCCCTTGTAATAAAATATAGGCCGAACAAAGCGACCCCTTCAAGTAAGGATCAATGAACATTTAAGGAATATTCATAAGAAATTCCAAGGGCAGCCGCTGTCAAAGCATTTTTCCATCTATCATACCGGTACAACCAGTGGTACTTCTATTGCAGGTCTCAAGGTTGTACACAAAAGCTGGCGAAGGGGGAATTATATTCAACAAATGTCCAGGGAGGAAACCAAAATGATATTTGAACTGGACACCCTAATACCAAAGGGTTTAAACAGTGAAATTGAATTGTTCGCCTTTAATAGATAGTGTGGTCACATGCCTTCCCTGGGCTATATAGGCAGAGGAAACTCAAGACGGTCCATCCCTGATGAAGGAATACGCTATATTCCAAAATAGGAAAATAGGAGGGGCCTAATAAGTAAAACCTTTTGCTCCCCTAGTGGCCGGAGTGTGAAGTGTAATGTGTGCTTGTGATACCTGGTCAGATGAACTCCTTTAGTGCCATCAGACGTACCATCACTCCCCTTAGTGGCAGAGCGACGTTACTGCAACGGCCAGGTCTCTGGGGCGCTGCACTGTATGTTGCATGTGCTGTATGTATTGTATATTATATGTACTGTATATGTGTGTATGTGTTTTTTGTTTGTTTTTTTTACATTCAACACATTAGCCGGATGATGGGACTACTACTGTCCCATCATTGGCTAATGTGTCAATCACTTTCACTGTAGCAGGCATAGCTGGATGGGACTAGTAGTAGTCCCATCGGATGATGCCTGCGCGCACACACACACACAGCACCGCAGACCCCCGGACAGCCCCACACACCCACCCCCGGCAGACACCCGCACACCCTCAGATAGCCCGCAGACCCACAGACAACCCCGCCGACCCCACACATACACAGACACGCAGACCCCGTCTGCACACAGACACGCACACAGTCTCAGCCCATACACTTCCCTCCTCCCGATCTGCAGTGTTTCATCCGCAGATCTTTTTTGCATCTGCGGTTTTGCTGCGGATGTGCCTGACTCAATGCAAGTCAATGGGTGCAGAAAAGCTGCAGATCCGAATTGACATGCGGCTAAAACACCGCTGCGTTTCCACACATTTTTTTCCGCAGCATGTGCACAGCGGATTTGGTTTTCCATAGGTTTACATGCTACTGTAAAACACATGGAAAACTGCTGCAGATCCGCAGTGTCAAAGACGCTGCGGATCCGCGGGAAAATCCGCAACGTGTGCACATAGCCTAAAGCTGAAAACCTGTCATCAGGATTTTATACCCCACACTAAGGCTATGTTCACACCTTGCGTCGGGTCCCTGCGGGTTCTCCCGCAGCGGATTTGATAAATCTGCAGGGCAAAACAACTGCGGTTTTCCCTGCAGATTTATCGCGGTTTGTTCCGCGTTTTCCGCTGCGGGTTTCCGCCTATACTATTGATGCTGCATATGCAGCAATATGCAGCATCAATAGTAATGTTAAAAATAATAAAAATTGGTTATACTCACCCTCTGATGTCCGGATCTCCTGGGCGCTGCACCCGGCGGTCCGGTTCCTAAGATGCTGTGGGAGAAGGACCCTTCGTGACGTCACGGTCATGTGACCGCGACGTCACCGCAGGTCCTGGTCGCACAGCAACTCTGACCGGACGGCCGCGTGCAGCGCCCAGGAGCTCCGGACATCAGAGGGTGAGTATAACCAGATTTTTTATTTTTTAACCCCAAATATGGTTCCCAGGGCCTGGAGGAGAGTCTCCTCTCCTCCACCCCGGGTACCACCCGCACATTATCCGCTTACTTCCCGCAACGTGGGCACAGCCCCATGCGGGAAGTAAGCGGTTCAATGTATTCCTATGGGTGCAGAATCGCAGCGATTCTGCACAAAGAAGTGACATGCTGCGGGTTGTAAACCGCTGCGTTCCCGCACGGTTTTTCCCGCAGCATGTGCACAGCGGTTTGCGGTTTCCATAGGGTTTACATGTTACTGTAAACGCTATGGAAACTGCTGCGGACCCGCAGCATCAAAATCGCGGCGGTTCCGCGGTAAAAACCGCTAAGTGTGAATATAGCCTAAGGCCGGTTTCACACGTCAGTGGCTCCGGTACGTGAGGTGACAGTTTCCTCACGTACCGGAGACACTGACTCACGTAGACACATTAAAATCAATGTGTCTCTGCACATGTCAGCATGTTTTTACAGACCGTGTATCCGTTTGGAAAACACGGAGACATGTGAGTGTTCGTGGGAGCGCACGTATTACACGGACCCATTAAAGTCAATGGGCCCGTGTAAAACACGTACCGCACACGGATGCTGTCCGTGTGCAGTCCGTGTGCCGTGCAGGAGACAGCGCTATAGTAAGCGCTGTCCCCCCAGCGTGGTGCTGAAGCCGCCATTAATTTCTTCTCTCCAGCGTTGTCTCAAAATGGCGCAATCTTGGGACAGCCATTAATCTAAAAATGGAGATAGTCCATGAGGTTGTCAAAGCCTGTGTGGTTCTCCAACAATCACATAATGGCTAACGAGCAGCCCAACCATTGAACTGTCACTTCATTGTCATTTCCACCTTGTTCAGGCCCAAGCCTCAGAAGAAGACGACGACAACAACATTCTGATGCATGCAGCAAGAAAGAAGACACAAAAATTATTAGGACATATATAGAGAGAAAAAAGAAAATACAGACATTGGCTTTTATACTCACATAGTCCAAAGTGGAGATTCCTCACAGGTTCTTCCCAGCGTCTGATCTTCTTCCCAGTCTGCTGAGTAGTGACCTGCAAATTACCACTCCCTCCTTTTATCAGTTTGTATGTGGGGGGTGGCTAATCAGTGTCTAGACAGGTTTTCCTGTGGTCAAACGCATGCATTCACAAACGCAAACAAACGCATGTGCTTGCGAACGCATGCGTTCTCAGAGACTGTAATGCGTTTTTTCGCTGCATTCCTTCCACTAACAACCGCATACGTTTCGAGGTGGCAAATTCACGCCTCTGAAATTACAACATGTAGCGTTTACCGCACCAAGCCGCAGACAACGAAATGCTTCGTCAAACGCGACAAAACGCATCCAATCCCATGCACCTGCGTCCCTAATGTTAAAGATAGGAATACAAGACGCATGAGGAAAAATGCGGCATGAACGCTGCGGACACAACCGCAAATGTGAAACCAGCCCAGTGGTTACTCACAGCAAAGCCCTGCATCATGTTCACTGTGGAGCAGAGTCTGGATATTCTGTGGAACCACAGGCTGCTGCTGTGGTATTCTACAATGGTAGAGAGTGGCCCCTCTCTGACCTATCAAGGCATGAAGATGGTGATTAATATGCATGTAGCAGAGATGTAGCTTGGGGTTTAGCTCGGGGGGGGGGGGAGGGGCAAAACATTTGAGTGGTCCCCTAACCGGTAACCCTGATTACAACTATTGTGGTGCACTGATATTACCTCCAAATGGCAACATGTAGTGGTAGATACCAGTCTTGCGGAAGATAAGCCGGATTACGTACCGGTAATGCTCTTTTAATGAGTCCACGACAGCACCCCACATGAGAGAGAGGGATCCGCCCATAGGAACAGGAAACCTACAGAATAAAAGGAGGCGGTCCCCTCTCCTCCTCAGTTTAGTTTACAGAGTATAAAAAGGGAACCGCAAAGTGTTAGTATTCATTCTTATTCAGTAACATAAAATTCTTAACCCTATACAACCATTACTTTTTTGAACTTAAAGGAAAGAACTGTGCAGAATTTAGGGAGGGTAATACATGGGTGCTGTCGTGGACTCATTAAAAGAGCATTACCGGTACGTAATCCGGCTTTTTACTCTTCGTCACGACAGCACCCCACATGAGAGATTTTCAGAGATTCATTATTTTGGTGGGACTATTGTACTAAGAACAGCTCTACCAAAGGTCAAATCAGAGGAAGCAGAAAGGTCAAGTCTGTAATGGTTGTAAAAGGTAGAAGGTGTGGACCAGCTTGTGGCCTTACATATCATATGGATCGGTACATCCGCATGTTCCGCCCAAGAGGAAGCCATGGCCCGCGTGGAATGCGCTTTTATCCCCACTGGCGGGATTTCGCCTCTCGATGTGTAGGCCAGACAGATAGCTTCTCTGATCCATCGAGAAATGGTAGCTTTTGTGATCCCATGTCCCTTCTTGCGGCCCTGAAAGGAGACAAGCAGAGCCCTACTCTGCCTCCATGTCTGAGACCTCTCTAAATACGTCAGGATGGCTCTTCTGACATCTAAGGTGTGCAACTTATGTTGTTCTGGGGTTACAGGTGTATCAAAAAAGGAAGGCAGAATTATTTCCTGAGATCTGTGATAGATGGATGCTACCTTAGGGAGGTATGAGGGATCAGGTTTTAGGACAATTCTATCCTGAAATACCATTAAGAAAGGTGGGTCTACCGATAGGGCCTGAATGTCACTAACCCTTCTAGCTGAGGTTAGGGCTACCAATAAGGCGACTTTGTATGTTAGGACCTTTAGAGGTATGGCATCTAGTGGCTCAAATGGGGAGTCAGTTAAGGCTTCTAAGACTAAATTCAAATCCCACGGAGGTAGACGGGGAATATGGACCGGATTGGAACGTTCACAGGATTTGATAAACCTGGAGACCCACTTGTTAGCTGCTATGTTGTCTCCATACAAGGCTCCTAAAGCTGAGACTTGAACCTTTAGGGTGTTCACCGATAAACCTAATTCTCTACCTTTTTGTAGGAATCGGAACTATCGGAATCTGCCTAGAGAATGGTCTTGTATGAAAATCTAAGAACTTTTTCCATACCCTACTGTATAATAGGGTGGTAGATCTTTTCCTACTCAACATCAGGGTGTTAATCAGTTGTTCTGAGAACCCTCTTGACTTTAATAACTGCCTCTCAAATTCCACGCCGTCAAGTGAAGACCTTTCACTTGCGGGTGGAAAAATGGGCCCTGAGACAGCAGTTCCTTGTGTAAAGGAAGGATCCATGGATCGCATAGAGACATGCTCTGGAGACATGAGAACCATGGTCTTTTTGGCCAGAAGGGCGCAATCAGGATTACTCTGGCTTGGTCCCTCCTGATCTTCCTGATCACTAGAGGTATCAGAGACATTGGAGGGAAGGCGTACGCTAGCTTGAAGCTCCAAGGATGGTGAAGAGAGTCCAACATGTCTGGGTGATCCATGAGGTTCAGGGAAGCAAATCTCTTTACCTGTCTGTTGTCTCTTGTGGCGAACAGATCTATTTGGGGTACGCCCCATGCTTTTGTTATCATGTTGAATATGTCCTTGTTTAACGACCATTCCCCTTGTCGTAGCCTGTTTCGACTGAGGTAGTCCGCCTTGGTGTTTTCTGCCCCCTTGATGTGCAGGGCTGTTAAGGATGGAAGATGAAACTCTGCCAACTGGAGGATGTTTGCTGCTACGTTCATCAGGGTTCCTGATCGCGTACCTCCCTGACGGTTTATGTACGCCACTGTGGTGGAATTGTCCGACAGAACTCTCACATGCATTCCCTGAACCTGTGGAAGAAAATGACTTAGGGCATATTCTACTGCTTTTAACTCTTTCCAATTTGAAGAACACACCAGCTCTGCCTGATTCCAGGTGTCTTGGATCAGACTATCTTCCATATGTGCGCCCCAACCCACAGGGCTGGCGTCAGTGATAATTGTTTTAGAGGGATTTATCATCCATGGTGATAATATTTCATACTGCAATTGACGGGTATGATATTGAGCCCACAGCACAGCTGGTATACATGAGGACAGTGATCCTAGTAAGGACATGGCCTTTCTCAGGGTCATGCAGGGTTTTGACATTGCCTCTGACACCTTTGATTGTATAATTATTCTCTTTGACTGTGGCAGAAAACTTCTCTGACTTACTGAATCTAGTTGAATTCCCAGAAATATCTGGATGGTGTCTGGATTCAACCTGGATTTTTCGTAATTCACGATCCAACCTAGATCCTGCAAGGATGAGATCGCATTAGATAACCGCATTTCACATTGGGATATGGAATTTCCGATAACAAGAAAATCATCCAGGTAGGGTATTATGAGAGTGTTCTGCTGGCGTAAGTGAGCCATCACTTCCAGGATCACCTTTGTAAAGATGCGGGGAGCCATAGAAAGCCCAAAGGGCATTGCTACATACTGAAAGTGACGAACCTGTCCTGCCAGGATGACCGCTACCCTTAGGTACTGCTGGTGTTCGGCATGTATGGGAAGATGATAGTAGGCATCTTTTAGGTCTATTCCGGCCATGACACACCTAGGAAACAAGAGCTTGATGGCAGAACTAATAGATTCCATTTTAAAAGTCCGATTATATAAAAAGGAATTTAATTTTTTGAGATTTATGATGGTTCTGAATGAACCATCTGGTTTTTTGATCAAAAACAAAGGGGAGTAGAATCCCTTTCCTTTTTGATCTTGGGGAACCTCCACCAACACTTTTTTAGATAGAAGAGATATGATCTCGGACTCTAGAGCCTCTTGTTGTTCTTGTCCCTTTGGTGATGTTATTATAAAAGAATCCCAAGGGATTCTAAAAAATTCTAATTTTAGACCATCTCTTATAATGTCCAGAATCCAACGGCTGGATGTTATATGTTCCCACTTGGATAGAAAAAATTTTAACCTGCCGCCCACTTCAAGGTTAGCGGTACTTGCCACGTTTTGATTTGTAAGATCCGGTAAACAGAGCTCCTTTTTGCTTAGGGTCTTTCGCTTCCCAGCGATCCCTTTGCTCAAACGGTTTCCTGGAAAAGGGTCGTCTCTTGAATGCTCTCCTGTAAGACGGAAGATATTGATTAGGAAAACCCTTCTTCCGTTCTCCTGCTTTATTTAAGATCTCATCCAGAGTCTTTCCGAAAAGGAACTCACCCTGGCAGGGGAGCGCACAAAGCTTTGCCTTTGCTTGTGCGTCCCCTTTCCAGTTCTTCAACCAGAGTGCTCGCCGGGCTGTATTTATTAAGCCGGCTGACCTGGCTGCTAGGCGTAGCGAATCTACTCAGGCGTCTGCCAGGAATGCTACAGCCTCCTTCATTAGAGGGATCTTTGGTAGAATGGAGTCTCTTGCAGTTCTACCTTTGATCTGCTCCTCCAGTTGTTCCATCCAAACCAGCAGCGATCTCGCCGTACAGGTAGCAGAGATGGCTGGTCGGAATGCCCCTGTATTGGCCTCCCAAGATTTTTTAAGCAAGGCCTCTGCTTTACGGTCCAATGGGTCAGTTAGCATCCCTGAATCCTCCACAGGCAAGACCGATTGCTTCGAGGTTGAGGCTACGGCTGCATCTACTTTTGGCACTTTTGACCAAGTATTCAGCTCCTCGTCACTAAAGGGATATCGCCTTTTAGAGGATGATGGTAAAAATCCTCTTGCGCTCTGTTTGTCCCACTCCTTTTTAATTAACTCTTTTACAGTGGTAACAACGGGGAAGGACCTACGTTTCCTTTGTCCTAACCCCGTGAACATAATGTCCTGAGCTGACTTTTTCCCTTTTTCATCCGGACACCCCATCGTGTTTCTGACTGCTTTCACCAAGTTGTCCACGCTGCTGTTAGGCAGACATAACCCTCCTTCATCTTCGGATGAACTTGGCTGAGATTCTGACTCATCTGAGGACTTATGCATCTCATCTGATTCTGGATTTTCCGGAGATGGGGACTTGCTAGGTTGGCGGGAACTAGTGCTACTAGCCTGCGTCAGTCCCTGCATCTCTTCCCGAATCATGGCTCTAACGTCAGATGGAGTCATAATGTTTTCTTGACGTAAGGTCAGTATGATGCAATCTGAGCATAACTTCTTCATATAGGAATCTGGTAGGGGCTGTATACATAAAGCACATTCTTTGTGCTTGGATTTGTGTGCCTTTTTCCTGGACTAAAGGAAGGGGACATACAGTTAGGGCCAGAAATATTTGGACAGTGACACAAGTTTTGTTATTTTAGCTGTTTACAAAAACATGTTCAGAAATAAAATTATATATGTTATATGGGCTGAAAGTGCACACTCCCAGCTGCAATATGATAGTTTCCACATCCAAATCGGAGAAAGGGTTTAGGAATCATAGCTCTGTAATGCATAGCGTCCTCTTTTTCAAGGGACCAAAAGTAATTGGACAATGGACTCTAAGGGCTGCAATTAACTCTGAAGGCGTCTCCCTCGTTAACCTGTAATCAGTGAAGTAGTTAAAAGGTCAGGGGTGGATTCCAGGTGTGTGGTTTTGCATTTGGAAGCTGTTGCTGTGAGCAGACAACATGCGGTCAAAGGAACTCTCAATTGAGGTGAAGCAGAACATCCTGAGGCTGAAAAAAAAGAAAAAATCCATCAGAGAGATAGCAGACATGCTTGGAGTAGCAAAATCAACAGTTGGGTACATTCTGAGAAAAAAGGAATTGACTGGTGAGCTTGGGAACTCAAAAAGGCCTGGGCGTCCACGGATGACAACAGTGGTGGATGATCGCATCATACTTAATTTGGTGAAGAAGAACCCGTTCACAACATCAACTGAAGTCCAGAACACTCTCAGTGAAGTAGGTGTATCTGTCTCTAAGTCAACAGTAAAGAGAAAACTCCATGTCAGTAAATACAAAGGGTTCACATCTAGATGCAAACCATTCATCAATACCAAAAATAGACAGGCCAGAGTTAAATTTGCAGAAAAACACCTCAAGAAGCCAGCTCAGTTCTGGAAAAGTATTCTATGGACAGATGAGACAAAGATCAACCTGTACCAGAATGATGGGAAGAAAAAAGTTTGGAGAAGAAAGGGAACGGCACATGATCCAAGGCACACCACATCCTCTGTAAAACATGGTGGAGGCAACGTGATGGCATGGGCATGCATGGCTTTCAATGGCACTGGGTCACTTGTGTTTATTGATGACATGAGAGCAGACAAGAGTAGCCGGATGAATTCTGAAGTGTACCGGGATATACTTTCAGCCCAGATTCAGCCAAATGCTGCAAAGTTGATTGGACGGCGCTTCATAGTACAGATGGACAATGACCCCAAGCATACAGCCAAAGCTACCCAGGAGTTCATGAGTGCCAAAAAGTGGAACATTCTGCAATGGCCAAGTCAATCTCCAGATCTAAACCCAATTGAGCATGCATTTCACTTGCTCAAATCCAGACTTAAGACGGAAAGACCCACAAACAAGCAAGACCTGAAGGCTGCGGCTGTAAAGGCCTGGCAAAGCATTAAGGAGGAAACCCAGCGTTTGGTGATGTCCATGGGTTCCAGACTTAAGGCAGTGATTGCCTCCAAAGGATTTGCAACAAAATATTGAAAATAAAAATATTTTGTTTGGGTTATGTTTATTTGTCCAATTACTTTTGACCTCCTAAAATGTGGAGTGTTTGTAAAGAAATGTGTACAATTCCTACATTTTCTATCAGATATTTTTGTTCAACGCTTCAAATTAAACGTTACAATCTGCACTTGAATTCTGTTGTAGAGGTTTCATTTCAAATCCAATGTGGTGGCATGCAGAGCCCAACTCGCGAAAATTGTGTCACTGTCCAAATATTTCTGGCCCTAACTGTAGGAGGAACATACATCAGCATATAGGTAGAGAAGTCTTTAAACTCACCCAGAGAAGCTGACAGGTACCGGATCTGGAGGCGGATTCTTTGAGGGACCTTTTTGTTTGGTGGAAGATCGCTCCTGTCGACCCCCATCTTTAGTGCTGCTCCTGGCGCTTTTCTCCTTACTAGGAGAGCGCTCTGGTACCACAAGGTGCGTTTCGTCGGCCGGTGAAGCCATACTCACATCCACACACCGTCCGACAGTAGCGCTGCAGCTTTTGAATATGGCGTCAAATCTCCTGCCTCCCCGGCCCGAACCCGGAAGTGCTCCAGCGACTTCCGGGTTAGACGCGCCGCTCATCTCTCCATGCGGCGGCTGCTTCATTTAGCCGGCCGCTTGAGCGCGCGCGTCCTCATGGAGCCGGGCGGACCAGCGGCACCGAACCCGGACCATGGCCATCGATCAGACGAGGGGGGAGGCTGAACACAGTGGCTCCCCCGCCGCTGCTACTGGAACCGCAGCCCCTGCCGTTCCTTACAGAGACTGATGCAGGCGGGTGCATGGCCCAGGGATCTTCTGTAGGTACGTCCTGGGATTCCCATAGGAACAGGAAACCTAAACTGAGGAGGAGAGGGGACCGCCTCCTTTTATTCTGTAGGTTTCCTGTTCCTATGGGCGGATCCCTCTCTCTCATGTGGGGTGCTGTCGTGACGAAGAGTAAAACAAGTGATTTCAGTATAGTTATATATAGTAACTTACAAGTGACGTTCTTTCTGATGGAGTCGTTCACTTTTCTCGTCTTTTCCATCTCTCTCAGAGCGACATGACAACTTCTGCAGCCACTACTCGTCTACAGAGATTACAGCTAAGACACGTTTGAATTCTCTCATTTCCAGCACCGTCCCCATCTATTCCCAACCTGCACAAATGCCTCATCCTACTGATACCCCAATACTGAGCCGCTGCTGCTGCTGCCATATGTGTATTTATTATTGCGCATTTCCAGTAGTCCCCTTACTGTCCCACATACAGTAGTAATGCCGACCACTTTGCCCCTTACATTGCCACATTTGTGCCCTCTAGATGGCAAAATTGCACCCTAGAAAATATTAATGCCGTGTGCAAATGCCCTAGAAAAGTGTTCACATTTTGGCCCTTTAACAGCCACAATACTCTAAGGGCCCCATAACAATAATTCTTAAGTGCCCACGTAACATTTAACAATGTCCACTGAATCTTTATGTAGAGTATGATGTCCCCACAGCTCCCCCATACACATATGATGGGCCCACAGCTCCATTGTACACAGTATGATGGGCCCACATCTCTGCTATACACAGTATCATACCCCACATCTTCTCTATACACAGAATGGTTGAACCACAGCGCCTTTATATAGAGTATGATGCCCCCACAGCTCCCTCATACACAGTATGGTGGGCCCACATCTCCATTGTACACAGAATGAAGGGCCTACAGCTCCATTATACACAGTATGATGGGTCTACAGCACCTTTAAGCATTGTATGATGTCCCTACTGTTCCCCCAAAATCCAGTATAATGATCCTCCACACTAGCTCCCAAACTGTATAATGGCCTTTGAACTAGCTTCCACATTGTATAAACGCTTCCACAGTAAGCCCCCGACTGTATAATGGCCCCCACATTAGCTCCCATGCTGTATAATGGCTCCCACACTTGATGAGGACCCCCACAGATGTACGTATAATGTATGAGAGCCCCCCACAGTAGTTATTATAGTTATTATTAAAGGTTGAAGGAAGACTATAAGTCCATCTAGTTCAACCCATAGCCTAACCTAACATGCCCTAACATGTTGATCCAGAGGAAGGCAAAAAAAAACCCATGTGGCAAAGAGTAAGCTCCACATTGGGGAAAAAAATTCCTTCCCGACTCCACATACGGCAATCAGACTAGTTCCCTGGATCAACGCCCTATCGAGGAATCTAGTATATATATCCTGTAACATTATACTTTTCCAGAAAGGCATCCAGTCCCCTCTTAAATTTAAGTAATGAATCGCTCATTACAACATCATACGGCAGAGAGTTCCATAGTCTCACTGCTCTTACAGTAAAGAATCCGCGTCTGTTATTATGCTTAAACCTTTTTTCCTCCAAACGCAGAGGATGCCCCCTTGTCCCGGTTTCAGGTCTATGATTAAAAAGATCATCAGAAAGGTCTTTGTACTGTCCCCTCATATATTTATACATTAAAATAAGATCACCCCTTAGTCTTCGTTTTTCCAAACTAAATAGCCCCAAGTGTAATAACCTATCTTGGTATTGCAGATCCCCCAGTCCTCTAATAACCTTGGTCGCTCTTCTCTGCACCCGCTCTAGTTCAGCTATGTCTTTCTTATACACCGGACACCAGAACTGTGCACAGTATTCTAAGTGTGGTCGAACTAGTGACTTGTATAGAGGTAAAATTATGTTCTCCTCATGAGCATCTATGCCTCTTTTAATGCATCCCATTATTTTATTTGCCTTTGTAGCAGCTGCCTGACACTGGCCACTGAATATGAGTTTGTCATCCACCCATACACCCAGGTCTTTTTCATTGATGGTTTTGCCCAGAGTTTTAGAATTAAGCACATAATTATACATCTTATTACTTCTACCCAAGTGCATGACCTTACATTTATCCCCATTAAAGCCCTCATTTGCCATTTATCAGCCCAAGCTTCTAGTTTACATAAATCATCCTGTAATATAAAATTCTCCTCCTCTGTATTGATTACCCTGCAGAGTTTAGTGTCATCTGGAAATATTGAAATTCTACTCTGAATGCCCCCTACAAGGTCATTAATAAATATGTTAAAAAGAAGAGGGCCCAATACTGACCCCTGTGGTACCCCACTGCTAACCGCAACCCAGTCCGAGTGTGCTCCATTAATAACCACCCTTTGTTTCCTATCCCTGAGCCAGCTCTCAACCCACTTGCACATATTTTCCCCTATCCCCATTATTCTCATTTTATGTATCAACCTTTTGTGTGGCACCATATCAAAAGCTTTTGAAAAGTCCATATACACTACATCCACTGGGTTCCTTGGTCCAATCCGGAACTTACCTCTTCATAGAAACTGATCAAATTAGTCTGACATGAACGGTCCCTAGTAAACCCATGCTGATACTGGGTCATGAGGTTATTCCTCTTCAGATACTCCAGTATAGCGTCCCTTAGAATGCCCTCCAGGATTTTACCCACAGTAGAGGTTAAGCTTACTGGCCTATAATTTCCGAGTTCAGTTTTTGTCCCCTTTTTGAATATTGGCACCACATTTGCTATACATCCTGTGGTACAGACCCTGTTATTATGGAGTCTTTAAAGATTAAAAATAATGGTCTATCAATGACTGTACTTAATTCCTGCAGTACTCGAGGGTGTATCCCATCCGGGCCTGGAGATTTGTCAATTTTAGTGATTTTTAGACGCCGCCGCACTTCCTGCTGGGTTGAGCAGGTGACATTTAATTGGGAATTTATATCACTAGTCATTTTGTCTGCCATGGGATTCTCTTGTGTAAATACTGATGAAAAAAAGTCATTTAGCATATTGGCTTTTTCCTCATCCTCATCCACCATTTCACCCAGACTATTTTTAAGGGGGGCAACACTATCATTTTTTAGTTTCTTACTATTTATGTAGCTAAAGAATATTTTAGGATTATTTTTACTCTCTCTGGCAATGAGTCTCTCTGTCTCAATCTTTGCTGCCTTGATTTTCTTTTTACAGAATTTATTTAATTTTTTGTATTTATTTAATGCCTCCTCACTACCTACTTCCTTTAATTCTCTAAATGCTTTCTTTTTGTCACTTATTGCGCCCCTTACAGCTCTATTTAGCCATATTGGTTTCCTCCTATTTCTAGTATGTTTATTCCCATACTGTATATACTGTGCACAGGTCCTATCCAGGATGCTAATAAATGTCTCCCATTTTCTTTGTGTATTTTTGTGTCTCAGGATATCATCCCAGTTAATTGCACCAAGATCCTCTCTCATCCGTTAGAAATTTGCCCTCCTGAAGTTTAGTGTCCTTGTAACCCCTCTATTACACATCTTTTTAAAGGATACATGAAAACTTATTATTTTGTGATCGCTATTTCCCAAGTGACCCCCAACCCTTATATTTGCTATGCGGTCTGGCCTGTTGGTTAATATTAGGTCTAGCAGTGCCCCCCTTCTTGTTGGGTCCTGAACCAGTTGTGAAAGGTAATTGTCTCTCATAGTTGTCAAAAACCGATTACCTTTGCTGGAACTGCAGGTTTATGTTCCCCAATCTATTTCAGGGTAGTTGAAGTCCCCCATAATAATTACTTCCCCTTGAGTTGCAGCTACATCTATTTGCTTTACGAGGATATTCTCCATTGCTTCCATTATTTTTGGAGATTTATAACAAACCCCTATCAGTAATTTATTATTTTTTTCCCCCTCCCCTTATCTACACCCACAGGGATTCTACATTTTCATTAAATTCACCTATATTATCACGCAGGATGGGTTTTAAGGATGATTTTACATACAGACACACCCCTCCCCCTCGCTTATCTGTACGGTCATTTCTGAACAGGCTATAGCCCTGCAAGTTAACAGCCCAGTCATGGCTCTCGTCCAGCCATGTTTCAGATATCCCCACCATGTCATAATTATGCTCCAACAACATTAGTTCTAATTCGTCCATTTTGTTGGCAAGGCTTCTGGCATTAGTATACATACATTTTATGTATCTCTCTGCACCTCTATTCTTTCTTAAATTATTAACTGTTCTAACCCCACCCCCCATGCCACCGCCACCCCCAACTTCCTTATTTGTGCCCAGGTCTCTATCTGCACTATCTTCCCCTCCTATAAAACGAATACCCTCCCCCCCAATTCCTAGTTTAAACACTCCTCCAACCTTCTAGCCATTTTCTCCCCCAGCACAGCTGCACCCTCCCCATTGAGGTGCAGCCCGTCCCTAGCGTAGAGCCTGTAGCCAACTGAGAAGTCGGCCCAGTTCTGAAGGAACCCAAACCCCTCCTTCCTACACCAATTCTTGAGCCACTTATTAACCTCACTAATCTCCCGTTGCCTCTCTGGCGTGGCACGTGGTACAGGCAGTATTTTGGAAAATACCACGTTGGAGGTCCTTGCTTTCAGCTTGCAGCCTAATTCCCTCAAATCATCTTTAAGGACCTTCCAACTACCTCTAACTTTGTCATTTGTGCCAATGTGCACCATGACCGCTGGGTCCTCACCAGCCCCTCCCTAGCCAGCAGGACACCAAGGAGAGCAGACCTCGGCTTCAAGAAAATGGCTGCCGCGATGTCCATCTGCGCACGCGCGGCATCCCGCGGCCATTTTCCTGAAGCCCCGGGAAGCAGGGGACTCCATTTGCGCACGCGCGGCCTCAGGAAGATGGCCGCGCCCACTGAGAAACCGCTGAATAGCGACGAGCACGCTCTTTTTCTACAGCAGCGCAGTGCATTTGGTACTTGCACATGCGAGAAGTACTACGCCACTAACGGGAACATAAGCAAGATGTGGGGGAGAAACAGCGCTGTGACCACGCCCATCTGACCTGACCAGCCTGATTGACAGGCGAAAAAGGCCACTTTTGTAAGGTATTTCGGCAGCATAGGTAGGGAATCAGGGGACAAAAAATACCCTATTGTAAAGCACAGCTCAGGCCCTATTTAACGGTATTTTTATCTCCTACTGAAAAAACGGGGTGACAGGTTCCCTTTAAATTAAAAAAAAAAATACAAAGTATTAATAAAAAACAGACAGTAATTCAGTAATTCCTCCCTTAGAAACTCCCTGAATCCAAAGTCACTGAATCACAAGTCACACTTACCGCCGTTCACACACTCAGCTCACACTCGCTATGCTGAAGATTTATAGATTTTTTTTTTCTCTAGTTCCCTTAACAGCAATCCACCTTGCTGTTCAAATGCACTTCCAAAAAGGACTGGAGCCCCAAACAGCTGCCCCTTATAAACCCTTAATTATGAGCCCCCACCCTAAGTTAACCCCTTATGAATATAGCTACTCCCAATTCAGCTACTCCCAATTCAGCAACTCACACCAATTCACACAGGTATCTGTTAAAGGTATGTTATCTGTTAAATACCTCTTCACTGAATCACAGTAGTCCCCACACTGTATTATTGCTCCCACGGTAGGCCTCAAACTGTATAATGGCCACCGCATAATATAATTGGAGCGCCCCCAAGGGCAGTGGTGTACTCGGTACCGGGTCCTGCGGTTCACAGTGGGATGTCATGGTGGCTGACCCGGTCCGTGGCCCTGGGACGTCCGTGTAAAAGGGAAAGGTCTTTAAAGGGATAAAGTTTGTGTTCGTGACGCCACCTGTGGTATTCGGTCAGGATGACCGACGGTGCTTTAAGGAATCCGCTGGGGTGATGTTATGGCAGCTAAATGGTATACCTTCCCACAAGTGAAGTATGTCCCCAGGGCTTCCAAGTGTGTAGATGGTGGATGGTGAGAGGCGCAGTGAAGAACGAGGACACAAGGTTGCAGTCCCTTTACCTTTACTAAGGTATTTACTTATGATGGAATATAGGCTGAACTGGATGGACAAATGTCTTTTTTCGGCCTTACTAACTATGTTACTATGTTACTATGTTACTGAAGGCTTTAGCATCCACAGTTCAGGGCACCAGATCACAGGGCATACAGAGTCTGGCTGGTTTGGAGTCAAATCCAGAGTCCCCTTGTCCAGGTGGAAATCAGAAACCTTCCACTAGTGCTGCGGTGTTGTAGTCCCTTACTGCTAAGCTTCTCATAAGGTCCTCACAAATGTTATAGATGTTATGTGCAGCGCCCCAGAGATCTGGTCGTTGCAGTATGACACTCTGCCGCTAAGGGGAGTGATGGTACGTCTGATGGCACTAAAGGAGTTCTGACCAGGTATCACAAACACACATGACACTTCACACTCCGGCCACCAGGGGGAGTGGTTCTATCTAGTAGGCCACTCTTCACACTCTGGTAAAACTGAGGGTTGGACAGGAAGTTAGACAGAAAGAGCCCGGGAGAGTTCAGGAGAGGACCTGTGAGGGGTGGGATCCTGACAGCGGTCTAGAAAGAGAACAGATTGTTACGGAGCTGCACCTGCACTACCTTGCAGCGGTATTCTAAGAAAGGACACGAAGCGAAGTTGATTGTGGAGAAGTGAGAAGCGGGATCACAGTGTAAAGGAGATAGAGCCAGTAGGAGTCGTGCTGTGAGACCGAGGCAACATCCTTCTGAGGTGCATAGCGGTGGCCGGAGCACCGAGAAAGTAAGAGACTTTACGCATTACTTCAACACGGCAGGACAGTTAATTATAGGGTCCAATAAAACAAGAAAAAAGCAGCAACACTCCACTTCTTGGTGAAAAAACAACCTTAGTCCTTTTATTGCATAATAAAGATCATGGACAAGGTATTACGGGTAAAACAAGTGCAGGTTATGCAGGCAAATGAAGCAGGACGACGGCCGTTTCACGCAATATGCGCTTCTACGGGTGCTGGACCCATAGAAGCACATATTGCGTGAAACGGCCGTCGTCCTGTTTCATTTGCCTGCATAACCTGCACTTGTTTTACCCGTAATACCTTGTCCATGATCTTTATTATGCAATAAAAGGACTAAGGTTGTTTTTTCACCAAGAAGTGGAGTGTTGCTGCTTTTTTCTTGTTTTATTGGACCCTGTATGCACCTTCTTCATAGCAAGCACCTCCAGCAAGGTGAAGGTTTCTGGAATGTGTCCGTGATTCAGAGCTCATTCATCCTTTATCAGTGAGTACTAAGAGCGGTTTTTCTCAGTGCCATTCATATCTCTTTTTACTGATTTGCATACAGTTAATTATAGGTTGGCTGTCTCACCTAAATCACCTAAGCATACAAGGGAGGCAACTGTGGGAGAGGGGCGTCTCTAGGGTCCCAGAATAACTCCAGGCCTACCCGTCATACGGGTGCGTCCTAACCATATCATCTGGGGGACGAAGAGAGAGAGAAAGAACAACGAACACAGACACAACAGTTGTGAGGACTATCCCGTGGTGCTCAGCAGGGAAGGACTACAACACACAGGCACTAGTGGGTAGGCACTGATTTCCACCTGCAAAGGAAACTCTGGAAGTGCCTTCGGACCGGCCGGTCTCAGCCAGCCCTGTTAGCAGTGCTCTGGATTGCGGATCCCAAAGCCTTCAGTAAAGGGGTAAAGAGCCTGCAACCCTGTGTCCTTGTTATTCATCGCGCCTCGCACCACGCATCACACCATCACCTTTCATTGGGCGCCCCTTAGCAGGGTCACGGACCGGGTCTAGCCACCGTGACGACCCCAATACAGAGACTGAGGGGCCTGGTATCGAGAACCCGTGGCCCTGTGTCTGGGGGCGCTCCAACTTGGCGTCACGAACAGGATCCACTTAAGCCTGAAAGAATCAGGTCATGTGTGCCTTGGAACTGTGTTGAATTGTACTTGAACTGTGATCCCTTGCAAAGACTGTGTATTGCTAATTGCCGCCAAAATCCGCCATTGCCGCGCCGAGTGGGGCGCGAGGGGAGGAGCCATTGTTTCGTGGGCGGAGCCGGCCGAAAAGAGCGCGGATCGAAAAGGCGCGGTGAAGTGCCGATTACGGAAGTGGAACTCCGACCCCGGGGGAAGGGGGGTTAGCAGGAAGGAGGAACGGCCATGTCAGAGCCAGGAGAAGCGGCGGCCACAGCCGTGGGGGCACTTCCAGACCCCGTAGTAGACGCAACCACGGGCCTGGTACCACCGCCGAAAGCCGTGGGGTCTTCCGCTCCCATCGGCCAGCTGGACACTGCTGCAGCCACAACAGCCATAATGCCCTTCTCCATGCCGTACCTACCAGGAGCCACCTGGCTCCCGCGATACTCCGGAGAAGCCCACACATTCACTGTCTTTAAAGAGGGGATTTGCAGCCTGCTCGAGTTTTATCCCCTGACAGAGCCTCAGAAGGTTCATATGATAACTGGACAGCTCTTTGGCACGGCTTTGAGAGAAGCGAAGTCCTGGCCCGCTGCGGATAAGAAAACTGCACAGCAGGTCCTTGCAAAGCTAAAAACCACCTTTGACACCCGCAACGCTATGGAAGTTAAATTGACATTCTATGGGTGCAAGCAGAGGCCGCAGGATAGCTTACGGGACTATGCCCTCAATCTTCAGGAGGCACTGCGGGCCATCAAGCAGAGTGACCCCAGCAGCATGCAAGATGAAGATAAACTCCTGAAAGAGTGGTTCATCGAGGGGCTCCTGTGCAGTAACCAAAGGGCTCAGCTATATTTCTTAGCCATGCAGAACCCAGACCTGACCTTTGCGCAGTTCAAAGATAAAGCCATCCAAGCGCTCCCAGAGCGACAGCCCAGCCGTGCTATACTCCCCAGGCGTCAAGCCCTCACGTACCACCAGGAGGTGGCGTCAGAAACACCCGTCTCTGCTGAGGCCGATGCCCAGACTCTGGATGACGACTCCCCTGCAGGACTACGCCTCCAGATGCAAGAGCTGACCAAGAGCATTTCTGCCCTAGCCCGGACCGTCCAGTCCCTACAGGAGGCCCCCAAGGAGAAGATCCAGCTGGCTTCCAGACCAGAAGGATGTCCCCTGGCAGCGACAGAGGAGGATCCCGTCGACCAGAGGCCTAGACGACGATCGCTTCCATCGGGATGGACGACCGATTTGCCGCCACTACCACCAAGTGGGCCATCTTGCAAGGCCTTTAAACGAGCAACCCCTGGGGCAAAGGGCCAACCCCCAGGAATAGGACGATCAGGCCCGCAACATTGGAGAGCCAAATACGTCAGATGGCGACCAGTTCTCCCCATCGTGATCGACGGTATCCCCATGAATGCTCTGTTGGACACCGGTTCCCAGGTGACGACTATGCCCTACGTCCTCTATAAACGCTATTGGGAGGACACCGACATTACCCGTGGCCCCGATGACGATTTCACCATCATAGCTAGTAATGGTCAGCCACTGCCACAAGTGGGGTATAAGGAGGTCACCATCAAAGTGGGGCGGGTAGAATTGGAGGCCCAGGGCATTGTTATTGTTGATATTGATCGACGTGAATGTAACCCCATGATGACTATCAGTACTAATGTTATAGAAAATTGTCTTGCAGAAGTTATTGTCTTGTTGCAGCAGGTAGCCGAAACAGGTGGTTACAGCGAACAGCGTGCCTTGCAGAAAGAGATCAGAGCTCTGATGCAGAGACAGCAGGTGGAGTTGACTGGTGGTGAAATTGGCCGGGTCACAGTGAGTGATTCAAACCCCATTGCGATACCCCCAGGAGTGAAATGTTAATATGGTGTCGGGCAGCCATAGGCCTTAGGGGTAAAAATTATCAGGCCCTGGTAGAGCCGGTGTATTCAGATAACAGGCCTACTCTCCTGACAGCCAGAGGGGTGGTCGACGTCCGCCAAGGGAGGGTGCCAGTACGCGTCCTTAACTGTGGGGAGGAAGAAGTCCACTTGACCAAATACGCCACACTTGCCAAGCTGTTCACTGTTAGTAATAATGTAATACAGGCACCTGGGCCCTTGGTTCCGTCCGAGTCGGCGGAGGACAATGGCTCTGCAGGACAGTCAAAAGATTGGTGCCGGGAATTGCATGTGGGCATTGACTCTACCCCATCTCACCAGAAACAGGGGGCCTACAGGGTGGTTCATGAGTATGAGTGGGTATTCAGCAAGCACCCTCTAGATTTCAGGCAGGTAAAAGGGATTCAACATCACATCCCCACAGGAGATCACCCGCCCATAAAAGAGAGGTACCGTCCTGTGCCCCCAGCTCATTATCAGTGCGCCAAGGACATGTTGCGAGAGATGAAAGAGGCTGGGGTAGTGAGGGACAGCTGTAGCCCCTGGGCAGCCCCATTAGTCCTCGTTAAGAAGAAAGATGGCACCATGAGGATGTGTGTGGATTATAGGCAACTAAACCGCATTACACATAAGGATGCATATCCTCTACCCAGGATAGAGGAGTCCTTGGCTGCCTTAAAGTCCGCTAACTACTTTTCTACCTTAGATCTAACCAGTGGGTACTGGCAGGTTCCCGTGGCGGAGGCAGACAAGGAAAAGACGGCCTTCACAACACCGATGGGCCTCTGCGAGTTCAACTACATGCCTTTCGGATTGTGTAATGCTCCGGGAACGTTCCAGAGGATGATGGAGTGCTGTCTGGGACATAAGAACTTTGAAACCGTGTTGCTATATCTGGACGATGTAATTGTCTTTTCCAAGACCTATGAAGACCACTTGAAGCACCTGGCCGAGGTGTTTGAAGGTCTGTCCAATTTTGGCTTAAAGGTGAAACCGTCCAAATGCCATCTGCTAAAACCCAAAGTGCAGTACCTGGGCCATGTGGTGAGTGCCGAAGGAGTGGCCCCAGACCCTGACAACCTCCATGAAGTCTGGCAATTCCTCGGGTTGGTGGGTTACTACCGGAGGTTTATCAAGGACTTCACCAAGAAGGCAGCGCCATTGCAAGACCTGTTGGTGGGCCAGTCCAAGAAACCCAAGGGCAAAAATGCCCCATTCGACTGGAACAACGAACTGGAAGGATCGTTCACCTGCTTAAAGTCGGCGCTGTCGGGAGAAGAGGTGCTGGCTTACCCTGAGTACGACCAGCCATTTGTATTGTATACGGATGCCAGCAATGTGGGACTGGGAGCCATGCTATCCCAAGTCCAGAAGGGTAAAGAGAGAGTAATCGCTTATGCCAGCAGGAAACTTCACCCCACTGAAAGGAACCCTGACAACTACAGTTCCTTTAAGCTGGAGTTCATTTGGGCCGTGACAGAGAGGTTCAAGCACTACCTGGCCTCCGCGAAATTCACTGTCTTCACGGATAATAACCCATTAACGCACTTGGACACAGCAAAACTCGGTGCCCTGGAGCAGCGGTGGATGGCCCGATTGTCCAACTACGACTTCACCATTAAATACCGGGCAGGGCACAAGAATGCGAATGCCAATGCATTGTCACGCATGCCTCACTTGCCCAAAAACGGAGGACGACCCAGAAGCACTTGAAGAGGTGGAACTGCCCGCTTTCCATCGCCCCAAGGCGCTCAGTGTTCTCATCAGGTGGAGAATAGGCGCAAGAGTAAACAGGGCGCCCCGTTGAACCCCCTGCCCCATCATGGGTGGGCAGAGAACCATGATGGTGACCCTGCGGTACGTCGGGTGAAAGAGCTCCTGACGCAGGCAGGATTGCATCCCGGCCCGGATGATCCACCGGAGATATTACAGCTGTGGAAGGAGAGGAGCAAGCTGTTTATTCACGATGGAAAGCTGTGCCGGAGGAACATCGACCCACGCACTCATGAATTGGTGTGGCAGATCGTGGTCCCAAGACAAGATGTGCCCATGGTCCTGGGGGCATACCACGATGGGACGGGGCACTTCGGATGGAAGAAGCTGGAGAGGCTACTCCGTGGGAGGTTCTACTGGATTGGCATGAAGAAAGCCATTGAGAAGTGGTGTCGAGAGTGTGGCCCCTGTAGCCTACGCAGGAAGGATCGTGACAGCCAACGGGCGCCCTTGCAACCCGTCATCACCAAACGACCGCTCGGAATGGTTACGTTAGACCACGTGAAGTTAACGCCCAGCCGGTCAGGCTATACCTACGCTCTCACCATCGTGGACCACTACTCCAGATTCCTGGTAGTCGTGCCGGTCAAGGATCTAATGGCTAGGACAGCTGCCAAAACCTTCCAGCAGTACTTCTGTAGACCCCATGGGTACCCGGAGAAGGTGCTAACCGATCAGGGGCCAGCATTTGAGGCAGAGGTGTTCCAGGAGTTCTGTGATCTGTACGGGTGTAAGAAGATCAGAACCAAGCCGTACCATCCACAAACCAACGGGATGTGTGAGAAGATGAACCAGGTAGTGATCGACTTGCTAAAGACCTTACCTGTGGAGGAATGGAACTTGTGGCCCACAAAGTTGCCAGACCTGGTGGATATGTACAACCACATCCCAGTGAATTCCACCAATTGCACCCCAGCATACCTGATGCAAGGGAGGTCTAGTAAGTTACCTGTGGACCTGGACATGGGGGTCCTGACCCCCAAAGATATCTCGCCCGATGCGGATTGGGATATGGAGAGGCAGCAAAAGTACCGCAAAGTACAGGAATGTGTGGAAAGAAGCCTTGCCCAAGCCAGACAGAAACAAGAAAGGGACTACAACCAGCATGCCCCCTGGAGAGCAAGTACTCAAACGGAAGAGGAGGCTACACAAGCTGGATGACCAATGGGAAGCAGAACCATATACCATTCTGCCATCTGATTTCGACAATACAAAGGTCTGTCTCATCAGCAAAGATGGAGGGGAAACCTCAACGGCAATATCCAGGGACCACCTTAAGATATGCCCTGATAAACTGAGAGATGGGGAAGCCGACCCTGGGACGACTCCGGCCGCGGAAGGAGAAAAGATGATACACACTGTTCTTGGTGACTTTCCCCAGTCTTGGACGCAAATAAATCAGGCCATCGTGGTAGCTGTCCTGACGTTTCGCCAACTGACCCCCCAGAACTAGATGTGGAGCCAGGTCATCTCGATCCGCCATCACAACAGACCTCACCAGAAGATGCCATGCCAACTGCTGAACCGGCAAGTCTTCCCTCCGCTAATGGTGAATCTGCCATGCCCATCGGTAGTAGTAGCGGTTTTGAGAACTCCAACGTGCCAGTACTGCCCAGACTCACTAGGAGTGTAGCTAGAAGACAGTGCACTACACCAGCGATAGCAAACTTAGCGGGCCCTGTTAGGCCCATAACAGCCCCTGCACTGCGGAGGTCCACACGTAGCACCCAAAATCAGACTCCCCTTCGCTACAAAGCTTGGAGATACTAATGATAAGTGCTATTGTTTGTGTAAATATCTTTGTTACAAGTTTAAAAATGGACAACGGAGTAAAGGTACCTTCACACATAACGATATTGTTAACGATATCGTTGCTATTTGTGACGTAGCATCGATATCGTTAATGAAATCGTTATGTGTGACAGCGACCAACGATCAGGCCCCTGCTGGGAGATCGTTGGTCGCTGAATAAAGTCCAGAACTTTATTTCGTCGCTGGACTCCTGCTGACATCGCTGGATCGGCGTGTGTGACGCCGATCCAGCGATGTCTTCACTGGTAACCAGGGTAAACATCGGGTTACTAAGCGCAGGGCCGCGCTTAGTAACCCGATGTTTACCCTGGTTACCATGCTAAAAGTAAAAACAAACAAACACTAGATACTTACCTACAGCCGTCTGTCCTCCAGCGCTGTGCTCTGCACTCCTCCTGTACTGGCTGTGAGCCGGAAAGCAGAGCGGTGACGTCACCGCTCTGCTTTCCGGCTCACAGCCAGTACAGGAGGAGTGCAGAGAAGCAGAGCGCAGCGATGGAGGACAGACGGCTGTAGGTAAGTATCTAGTGTTTGTTTTTTTTTTACTTTTAGCATGGTAACCAGGGTAAACATCGGGTTACTAAGCGCGGCCCTGCGCTTAGTTACCCGATGTTTACCCTGGTTACCGGCATCGTTGGTCGCTGGAGAGCGGTCTGTGTGACAGCTCTCCAGCGACCAAACAACGACGCTGCAGCGATCCGGATCGTTGTCGGTATCGCTGCAGCGTCGCTTAATGTGAAGGGGCCATAATGGACAGTGAATTGCTCCAAAAACTTCACAGGGGCCCCTTTGTTTACCCGGGGTCCCTGCTGCTTTAAAGTGGCACCCAACTGAACTGAGAGTCATGAACTGTGTGTGACCAAACTTTTGCAACGTTCAAGCGCCTTCACCTCCCATAAAGGGAAGTACTGTTATGTTAATTTGTTCATAATGTTTCACAAATTTTATATGTTTTATGTTAACATGTAGTGTTGTTCTTCTTCTTCCCAGTCCAGGAGTACTGGATTTAACCAGGGGGGAGTGCAGCGCCCCAGAGATCTGGTCGTTGCAGTATGACACTCTGCCGCTAAGGGAAGTGATGGTACGTCTGATGGCACTAAAGGAGTTCTGACCAGGCATCACAAACACACATGACACTTCACACTCCAGGGGGAGTGGTTCTATCTAGTAGGCCACTCTTCACACTCTGGTAAAACTGGGGGTTGGACAGGAAGTTAGACAGAAAGAGCCCGGGAGAGTTCGGGAGAGGACCTGTCAGGGGTGGGATCCTGACAGCGGTCTAGAAAAAGAACAGATCGTTACAGAGCCGCGCCTGCACTACCTTGCGGCGGTATTCTAAGAAAGGACACGAAGCTAAGTTGATTGTGGAGAAGTGAGAAGCGGGATCACAGTGTAAAGGAGATAGAGCCAGTAGGAGTCGTGCCGCGAGACCGAGGCAACATCCTTCTGAGGCGCATAGCGGTGGCCGGAGCACCGAGAAAGTAAGAGACTTTACTTCAACACGGCAGGACAGTTAATTATAGGTTGGCTGTCTCACCTAAATCACCTAAGCAGACAAGGGAGGCAACTGTGGGAGAGGGGCGTCTCTAGGGTCCCAGAATAACTCCAGGCCTACCCGTCATACGGGTGCGTCCTAACCATATCATCTGGGGGACGAAGAGAGAGAGAAAGAGCAACGAACACAGACACAAGAGTTGTGAGGACTTTCCCGTGGTGCTCAGCAGGGAAGGACTACAACACACAGGCGCTAGTGGGTAGGCACTGATTTCCACCTGCAAAGGAAACTCTGGAAGTGCCTTCGGACCGGCCGGTCTCAGCCAGCCCTGTTAGCAGTGCTCTGGATTGCGGATCCCAAAGCCTTCAGTAAAGAGGTAAAGAGACTGCAACCCTGTGTCCTTGTTATTCATCGCGCCTCGCACCACGCATCACAACATCACCTTTCATTGGGCGCCCCTTAGCAGGGTCACGGACCGGGTCTAGCCACCGTGACAACCCCAATACAGAGACTGAGGGGCCCGGTATCGAGAACCCATGGCCCTGTGTCTGGGGTCGCTCCATTATGTCTCTCTCTCTGTCCCCCAGATGGATAGGACAAACCCGTATGACCGGTGGCTTGAGGCGTTTTACAGGGCCTCTGTCATGCCCCAGCCTCTAAGAGGTTCCACCTTGCCTCCTGGGTATAGGGCGGGCAGGTAATATGAAATTAGCTGTCCTGCTCATCTCTGGAGCAAGGCATAAAGGATCGTTGCTCCCTCGGTGTTTCGGCTACCGGATTTCTGTGCCTCAGAAGGAGGCAGCCTGTGTAGGGCAGAACTCCTTCTGGTATCCACTCCTTTGCTACGACTTCTTTACCCTCTCTACAATACAGTTCTTCTTCAGTGTCTTTTTCTAGAAGCTGCCGCACTTAGGGCAGGCACAGCTCCGTGTCTTTCTGTCTCGACCTCTGACAGGATCCCACCCCTGTCAGGGACCAACTAACTGAGCAAAGCTCAGCCAGCAACTCACTAACTTCCTCCCAGGCAACCAGTTTTACCTAAGTGTGAGGAGAGCCCTAATAAATAGGAGCAGAGCTCCCCCTGGTGGCCTGGAGTGCGAAATGTGTTGCATGTTTGTGATGCCTTGATTCAGTTATCCTTCTTTGCCTCCAAACGTAACATCACTCCCCCCTAGAGGAGAATGATATTACTGCAACGACCAGGACCCTGGGGCACTGCATAATATCAACTGTAATGCTACATAGCCTATTGCTCTGTTGCTAAGAGAAAAGTTTGGGTAGAAGTCATCTGGGTAAGGGCAGAGCTGGCTATGGCAGGCCTAAATGTGTCCTTGGCAGGAGACGCTAGGAATAATGGAGTGGATGGCTCATTAGAGGCAGGCCCTGGCAGACACTTATCCTAATGCTGACTCATGGAGTAAAACCTTTTCCTCTGCAACATCATCATATGTACAAGATCTGTTGTGTCAGTGCTGTTGTCCTTGCCAGTTGGCAAATAGTATATGTGATAAGGGACTAGCAAGGACTACTGCCACAGCAATGTACCCATCACTTTGGGTTAATTTTTTCTTTAACTATAGACCGTCTGCACAGAAAATATTGTCCTTTGCCATGTTATGCTATGAATGAGAGCATGGGATGTTTTTGATGTTTTGCACAAACTGTGTTTAAAGGGAACCTGTCACCCCGTTTTTTGAGATTGAGATATAAATACTGTTAAATAGGGCCTGCGCTGTGCGTTACTATAGTGTATGTAGTGTACCCTGATTCCCCATGTATGCCGAGAAATACATTACCAAAGTCGGCGTTTTCGCCTGTCAATCAGGCTGGTCTGGTCAGGTGGGCGTGTTCACAGCGTTCTTTTCTTCCCCAGGTTTCCGTTGGTGGCGTAGTGGTGTGCGCATGTCCAAGGTCCGGATTCCCTGTGCCCACGTGAAGACACAGCGCGCGATCTGCGCTGTCATTCCTTTCATCGGTGCGGGCGGCCATCTTCCTGGGGCCGCGCGTGCGCAGATGTAGTGCTCTGCTGCACGGGGCTTCAGGAAAATGGCCGCGGGATGCCGCGCGTGCGCAGAAGAGATCGCAGCGGCCATTTTCCCAAAGCCGAGTTTGCATCTCGGCTTTGGGAAAATGGCCGCCGCGATCTCTTCTGCGCACGCGCGGCATCCCGCGGCCATTTTCCTGAAGCCCCGTGCAGCAGAGCACTACATCTGCGCACGCGCGGCCCCAGGAAGATGGCCGCCCGCACCGATGAAAGGAATGACAGCGCAGATCGCGCGCTGTGTCTTCACGTGGGCACAGGGAATCCGGACCTTGGACATGCGCACACCACTACGCCACCAACGGAAACCTGGGGAAGAAAAGAACGCTGTGAACACGCCCACCTGACCAGACCAGCCTGATTGACAGGCGAAAACGCCGACTTTGGTAATGTATTTCTCGGCATACATGGGGAATCAGGGTACACTACATACACTATAGTAACGCACAGCACAGGCCCTATTTAACAGTATTTATATCTCAATCTCAAAAAACGGGGTGACAGGTTCCCTTTAATATCTTTCTTGCTCTCAGTGAGAAAAACAAAAGAATAATCTTGCAGCTATGAGACCTTTTAATGGCTAAAGCCTCTTTCACACTTCAGTCTTTTTGTTTCAGTCAAAATCCGTCGTTTTGTGAAAAAAACGGATCCAGCGAATTTGCCCACTGGATCTCTCTTTTTTTCATAGACTTGCATTAGGCTACTTTCACATATCAGGTTTTTTGTTTCAGGCACAATCCGGCAATTTGGGAAAAAAACGGATCCGTTTTTTTTACACCGGATCCGTTTTTTCCCCATAGAGTTGTATTAGCGCCGGATTGTGCCTGATGCCAGACGTTTCATCCGTTTTTTCCGGATCCGTCCAAATAGTCGTTTCCGGCGGACTGAGAAAACGTCCACTGCAACGTTTTTTTGTCCGGCGGAAAAAAACGCACATTGACGGAATCGGCCCAAAACACATGAAACGGACGTGTGAAACCATGAATACGGTGCCCGTATCCGGTTTCCAATGCATTTTCCATACAAATCATGCAGATTTACCGTTCTGGGTCTCTCTCTCTCTCTCTCTGCTTTCCCTCTCTCTCTCTCCTTTCCCTCTCTCTCTCCTTTCCCTCTCTCTCTCCTTTCCTCCTCTCTCTCTCTCTCCTTTCCCTCTCTCTCTCTTCTTTCTCACTCTCTTCCTTCTCTCTCCCTTCTTTCTCTCTTCTCTCTCTCTCTCTCTCTCTCCTTTCCCTCTCTCTCTCTCCTTTCCCTCTCTCTCTCTCTCCTTTCCCCGGAACCAGGAAGTAAAAAAATCCATGCACATTAAAGAGGACCGGATCCAGCTAAAAAACGGATCCGGCGCATCAGTTTTTCACAATTTAGGTCGGATCCGTTTTTTTAAACATTAGCCGGATTTAGCCTGAAAACAAAAACCTGATGTGTGAAAGTAGCCTAAGCAACGGATTACGACGGATGGCCTCACATTTTGCGTACAATTTTCGTAGTCATGAAAATACAGAAAAAATCTTTAAATGAGAAAGTGTGTCCAAACTTTTGGTCTGTACTGTGTGTTTCCATTATTTTCCAGTAGCCACTCACGTTTGGGAGCCTCCTATTTGGAGATATGAAAAAACGGATCCGTTGAAAAAAACCCAGAAAAAATGGATTGAAAAAAAAATGGATGCGACAGATGGATTGGATCCATTGTTTCTGTTTTTCACTATTTTTGACCGATCCGTCACGACGATGGATTTTGACTGATGCCAGAAGACTGAAGTGTGAAAGAGGCCTAACAAAACTAAAATAACTGATGTTACAAAGCAAGCTTACCAGACTTCTTAAATCACCATGCCTGATGAAGTGACCTAAGAAGTCTAGTAAGCCTGCTTTGTAACATCAGTTAATTTAGTTTTGTTATTTTGTTAGCCATTAAAAGGTCTCCTAGCTACAAGATTAGTCTTTTATTTTTGCCCACTGAGAACAATCTCTTTTCAACTAGTTGACACAGTACCAAAACGTTTTTTTTCCCTTTAATATCTTTCTTGTAACATATTACACTGGTCCTTTAAGAAATCAACTATCAGAGAGAACTATGCCTGTAATGGTGGGCATGCAGGTTGGCCAAGTCAGGGTTACCTGTGTGGATGATTACAATTATGTTGCAAGGACTGTTCTACGTTGGGCCAATTTAGAAAATGAGTTTAAATCACCTTGTGATCGGTGGTCAGAGAGTGAGACAGAGAGATAATGATACAATGAGCAAATGAGTGTTGTGGGCATATCGACATGGAGTTGGATGGTGCAAGTGTGTGAGAGCCACTTTCAGCCTAATTCTGTATATTGGGGAGATATAAGCTGAAGCACCATGTTTCATCGAGGCCTGAGACCAAGCCAACCTGCTAGGACCTGCAACCGCCCATTCACATACCGTAGTCTGTATATGGACTGCGATTCACAGACTAACCACCGTCCTCTGAGTCCTAACCAAACTGATAGTCTCTTAATCACATTTGAGGCTGTAGGTTTGGGTCAGGAAACCTGCAGTCAGTCTGGGCATTGTGGTATATATAACTACTGAGAAACACAGACATCTGATTTCAGCTCTGAAATGTCCACTGTATTATGAGAATGTTTCTGCTAATGTTAATAACCGCCATGTTCTGTGCCTCATCTTTGATGTGTAACCGCCAAGCTCCGTGCCTCATCCTTGACGTGTAACTGCCAAGTTTGTGACATAGCTAAAGAGACTGTAATCTCTACATTATTTTCCTCATGATATATAAAGGTTTCTGCCAGTTGAAATGTGTGCTTCAACTTTCATGTGTGACCGCCAAGCACTGTGACTTCACTTTGATGTGTAACCGCCAAGCACTGTGACTTCACTTTGATGTGTAACCACCAAGCACTGTGACTTCACTTTGATGTGTAACCGCCAAGCACTGTGACTTCACTTTGATGTGTAACCGCCAAGCACTGTGACTTCACTTTGATGTGTAACCGCCAAGCACTGTGACTTCACTTTAATGTGTAACCGCCAAGCACTGTGACTTCACTTTGATGTGTAACCGCCAAGCACTGTGACTTCACTTTGATGTGTAACCGCCAAGCACTGTGACTTCACTTTGATGTGTAACCACCAAGCACTGTGACTTCACTTTGATGTGTAACCGCCAAGCACTGTCTCTCAACTTTAATTAAAAAAAAAACAGCTCTCTGCCTTAAATTTAATGTGTACAGTGGCATGTAAAAGTTTGGGCACGCCAAGTCAAAATTACTGTTATTGCGAACAGTTCAGCAAGTTGAAGATGAAATGATCTCTAAAAGGCCTAAAGTAAAAGAGGACACATTTCCTTTGTATTTTTGGCAAAAATATGCCGTATATTTTTTTATATTTTTACATTTTAAAAATTACAAAAAGGAAAATGGGCTGATGCAAACGTTTGGGAACTCTTGGAGATTTGTGTGCTGAGATAACTTTGACCAAGGTTTCAGACTTTAATTAGCCTGTTAGGGTTATGGCTTGTTCACTATCATCGTTAGGAAAGGCCAATTAAGCAGCTGCCTAGCACTCTGAAAATGAAATTGGATGTAAGAAGATAGCAGAGTTTTACAGTTGCCGTTTCCTGAGTTCGAAATTTAATTACGAAATGACAGTTAACAGGAACAGTGGAGGTCAAGATTATGACTGGAAAACCAAGCAAAATTTCAGTGAGAGCTGCTCATAGGATTGCTAGAGAGGCAAATCAGAACCCCTACTTGACTGCAAAAGACCTACTAGCAGTAATCATCTGTTAGAATGGATCCAGCAGTAATGCACTGACAAATAAGTTGTGCATTGTCCGTTTAAAAAAAGCTGATTTCATCTGGATCCGTTTTTTTTAAACATTGCAGTCTGTGGAATGTGGATCTGTTAAATAGCCGTCCTTTTCAAAAGGTACCGTCACACTTAGCGACGCTGCAGCGATACCGACAACGATCCGGATCGCTGCAGCGTCGCTGTTTGGTCGCTGGAGAGCTGTCACACAGACCGCTCTCCAGCGACCAACGATCCCGAGGTCCCCGGTAACCAGCGTAAAAAAACAAACAGTACATACTTACATTCAGCTGTCTGTCCCTTGCCGTCTGCTTCCTGCACTGACTGCTGGCCGTAAAGTGAAAGCAGAGCACAGCCACAGCGGTGAGTCACCGCTGTGTGACTCACCGCTGTGCTTTCACTTTCACTTTACGGCCAGCAGTCAGTGCGGGAAGCAGACGGCAAGGGACAGACAGCTGAATGTAAGTATGTACTGTTTGTTTTTTTACGATGGTAACCAGGGTAAACATTGGGTTACTAAGCGCGGCCCTGCGCTTAGTTACCCGATGTTTACCCTGGTTACCAGTGAAGACATCGCTGAATCGGTGTCACACACACCGATTCAGCGATGTCTGCGGGGAGTCCAGCGACGAAATAAAGTTCTGGATTTTCTTCCCCGACCAGCGACAGCACAGCAGGGGCCTGATCGCTGCTGCCTGTCACACTGGACGATATCGCTAGCGAGGACGCTGCAACGTCACGGATCGCTAGCGATATCGTCTAGTGTGACGGTACCTTTACATTTGAAACTCATCCAGTAAGTAAAAAACTGATCCTAATCAAATGAAAGAAAAACAGATGGCTAATTAAAGGATCAGTTTTACATTGATTTCATTGTTAAAAAAAACAACAAACAGATCCAGTAGTAATCCCTTTTTTTATACGGTCTGCACAATTTTTTGGGGTAACGGATTGCTGCTGGATCCGTTCTAACTGATGATTACTGGACATTTGAACATAGCCTAAGACCACAGATACAATGAAGGTTTACAGATAAGAAAGCAAAGTATTTAGTACGAAGCATCATGAGAACGAACAACTCTTCCAGGTGAGGCTGGTTTCACATTTGCGGTTGTGTCCGCAGCGTTTCTGACGCATACATCCGCATGCATCTTGATTTCATATCTTTTTAATTGTGGACGCAGGTACATGCATGCGTTCGCCTGCGTTTACTTATGCATGCGTTGTTTTGCGGTGTGTGGCGGGGTGCAGCTAACGCACCATGTTGCAATTTTTGAGACAGCAAATTTCAGTCAAATATGCGCATGCATGTGGATGAGTGTGTTAAAAAAATGCATTACTGTCTATAGGAACGCAAGTCTTTGCGTACGCATGCGTTCGATGCGCTTGCGTACTTCGGACTGCGCATGTCCAGGAACTGATTTAGACACACCCATAGAGTCACGCCCTCCTGGAAATATTGAACGCATGTGCATAAAAAAAGCGCAAAAACGCATGCAAAAGCATGCAAACACAGCATTTTTTTCCCATCATGCGTAAGCTGATGCGGATAAAAAACGCTGAATTAGCATGCATTTGCATGCATTTTTGCATGCATTTGCGGTTGCGGACGAGACTCTGCGGACTCCACCGCAAATGTGAAACTAATATCGAAACTCAAACTGTGTGTTATGGCTGGCAATCAGGCAACACAGCGTGCAGTAATCAGCGCACATACAGAGATCTGGCAATAACCAAAAACAATAGGACGAGCTCTGAGACGTGGAATCTCTGTAGACTGCAGTACCTGATCTATCCTCACACAACTATAAGCAGCAGTGGATTGCGCCTAACAACTACCTATGCAACTCGGCACTGCCTGAGGAGCTGACTAGCCTGAAGATAGAAATACAAGCCTGACTTACCTCAGAGAAATACCCCAAAGGAATAGGCAGCCCCCCACATATAATGACTGTTAGCAAGATGAAAAGACAAACGTAGGAATGAAATAGATTCAGCAAAGTGAGGCCCGATATTCTAGACAGAGCGAGGATAGCAAAGAGAACTATGCAGTCTACAAAAAACCCTAAAACGAAAACCACGCAAAGGGGCAAAAAGACCCACCGTGCCGAACTAACAGCACGGCGGTGCACCCCTCTGCTTCTCAGAGCTTCCAGCAAAAGACAATAGCAAGCTGGACAGAAAAAAACAGAAAACAAACTAGAAGCACTTATCTAGCAGAGCAGCAGGCCCAAGGAAAGATGCAGTAGCTCAGATCCAACACTGGAACATTGACAAGGAGCAAGGAAGACAGACTCAGGTGGAGCTAAATAGCAAGGCAGCCAACGAGCTCACCAAAACACCTGAGGGAGGAAGCCCAGAGACTGCAATACCACTTGTGACCACAGAAGTGAACTCAGCCACAGAATTCACAACAGTACCCCCCCCTTGAGGAGGGGTCACCGAACCCTCACCAGAACCCCCAGGCCGACCAGGATGAGCCACATGAAAGGCACGAACAAGATCTGGGGCATGGACATCAGAGGCAAAAACCCAGGAATTATCTTCCTGAGCATAACCCTTCCATTTGACCAGATACTGGAGTTTCCGTCTAGAGACACGAGAATCCAAAATCTTCTCCACAATATACTCCAATTCCCCCTCCACCAAAACAGGGGCAGGAGGCTCCACAGATGGAACCATAGGTGCCACGTATCTCCTCAACAACGACCTATGGAATACATTATGTATGGAAAAGGAGTCTGGGAGGGTCAGACGAAAAGACACCGGATTGAGAATCTCAGAAATCCTATACGGACCAATAAAACGAGGTTTAAATTTAGGAGAGGAAACCTTCATAGGAATATGACGAGAAGATAACCAAACCAAATCCCCAACACGAAGTCGGGGTCCCACACGGCGTCTGCGATTAGCGAAAAGCTGAGCCTTCTCCTGGGACAAGGTCAAATTGTCCACTACCTGAGTCCAGATCTGCTGCAACCTGTCCACCACAGAATCCACACCAGGACAGTCCGAAGACTCAACCTGTCCTGAAGAGAAACGAGGATGGAACCCAGAATTGCAGAAAAATGGAGAGACCAAGGTAGCCGAGCTGGCCCGATTATTAAGGGCGAACTCAGCCAACGGCAAAAATGACACCCAATCATCCTGGTCAGCGGAAACAAAACATCTCAGATAGGTTTCCAAGGTCTGATTGGTTCGTTCGGTCTGGCCATTAGTCTGAGGATGGAAGGCCGAGGAGAAAGATAGGTCAATGCCCATCCTACCACAAAAGGCTCGCCAGAACCTCGAGACAAACTGGGAACCTCTGTCAGAAACAATATTCTCAGGAATGCCATGTAAACGAACCACATGCTGGAAGAACAAAGGCACCAAATCAGAGGAGGAAGGCAATTTAACCAAGGGCACCAGATGGACCATTTTAGAAAAGCGATCACAGACCACCCAAATGACCGACATTTTTTGAGAAACGGGAAGGTCAGAAATGAAATCCATCGAAATATGTGTCCAAGGCCTCTTCGGGACCGGCAAGGGCAAAAGCAACCCACTGGCACGTGAACAGCAGGGCTTAGCCCTAGCACAAATTCCACAGGACTGCACAAAAGCATGCACATCCCGTGACAGAGATGGCCACCAGAAGGATCTAGCAACCAACTCCCTGGTACCAAAGATTCCTGGATGACCGGCCAGCACCGAACAATGAAGTTCAGAGATAACTTTACTAGTCCACCTATCAGGGACGAACAGTTTCTCGGCCGGACAACGATCAGGTTTATTAGCCTGAAATTTCTGCAACACTCTCCGCAAATCAGGGGAGATGGCAGACACAATGACTCCTTCCTTGAGGATACTCGCCGGCTCAGATAACCCCGGAGAGTCGGGCACAAAACTCCTAGACAGAGCATCCGCCTTCACATTTTTAGAGCCCGGAAGGTATGAAATCACAAAATCAAAACGAGCAAAAAATAACGACCAACGGGCCTGTCTAGGATTCAAGCGCTTGGCAGACTCGAGATAAGTCAAGTTCTTATGATCAGTCAATACCACCACGCGATGCTTAGCACCCTCAAGCCAATGACGCCACTCCTCGAATGCCCACTTCATGGCCAGCAACTCTCGGTTGCCCACATCATAATTACGCTCAGCAGCAGAAAATTTCCTGGAAAAGAAAGCACATGGTTTGAACACTGAGCAACCAGAACCTCTCTGTGACAAAAGTCAGAAATCAATGGCAAGGGATACTGAAACTTAACAGTGATCTTATTAAGAAGGCGGTAATCAATACACGGTCTTAGCGAACCATCCTTCTTGGCTACAAAAAAGAACCCTGCTCCCAATGGTGACGACGATGGGCGAATATGTCCCTTCTCCAGGGACTCCTTCACATAACTGCGCATAGCGGTGTGTTCAGGTACGGACAAATTAAATAAACGACCCTTAGGGAATTTACTACCAGGAATCAAATCGATAGCACAATCACAATTCCTATGCGGAGGTAGGGCATCAGACTTGGACTCTTCAAATACATCCTGAAAGTCCGACAAGAACTCTGGCACTGCAGATTCATTCCACAGAGTGAGTACTGACCATTTCCTAAATTTCTGACAATATACTTCTACATCATCCTGACCCTGGCATAAAGCCAGCAGATTTTTCTCAGCCTGATCGACTGAATTAGGCTCATCGTAAAGCAATCCGAGCGCCAGGAAAAATGCATCAACATTACTCAATGCAGAATCTCCTGGTGCAAGAGAAAACGCCCAGTCCTGTGGGTCGCCGCGCAAAAAAGAAATAATAATCAAAACCTGTTGAATAGGATTACCAGAAGAATGAGGTTTCAAGGCCAAAAATAGCTTACAATTATTTCTGAAGCTCAGGAACTTAGTTCTGTCACCAAAAAACAAATCAGGAATCGGAATTCTTGGTTCTAGCATCGATTTCTGATCAATAGTATCTTGAATCTTTTGTACATTTACAACGAGATTATCCATTGAGGAGCACAGAGCCTGAATATCCATGTCCACAGCTGTGTCCTGAAGCACTCTAATGTCTAGGGGAAAAAAAAGACTGAAGACAGAGCTAAGAAAAAAAAAATGATGTCAGGATTTCTTTTTTCCCTCTATTGGGAATCATTGGTGTGGCTCCTTGTACTGTTATGGCTGGCAATCAGGCAACACAGCGTGCAGTAATCAGCGCACATACAGAGATCTGGCAATAACCAAAAACAATAGGACGAGCTCTGAGACGTGGAATCTCTGTAGACTGCAGTACCTGATCTATCCTCACACAACTATAAGCAGCAGTGGATTGCGCCTAACAACTACCTATGCAACTCGGCACTGCCTGAGGAGCTGACTAGCCTGAAGATAGAAATACAAGCCTGACTTACCTCAGAGAAATACCCCAAAGGAATAGGCAGCCCCCCACATATAATGACTGTTAGCAAGATGAAAAGACAAACGTAGGAATGAAATAGATTCAGCAAAGTGAGGCCCGATATTCTAGACAGAGCGAGGATAGCAAAGAGAACTATGCAGTCTACAAAAAACCCTAAAACGAAAACCACGCAAAGGGGCAAAAAGACCCACCGTGCCGAACTAACAGCACGGCGGTGCACCCCTCTGCTTCTCAGAGCTTCCAGCAAAAGACAATAGCAAGCTGGACAGAAAAAAACAGAAAACAAACTAGAAGCACTTATCTAGCAGAGCAGCAGGCCCAAGGAAAGATGCAGTAGCTCAGATCCAACACTGGAACATTGACAAGGAGCAAGGAAGACAGACTCAGGTGGAGCTAAATAGCAAGGCAGCCAACGAGCTCACCAAAACGCCTGAGGGAGGAAGCCCAGAGACTGCAATACCACTTGTGACCACAGAAGTGAACTCAGCCACAGAATTCACAACAACTGTGAAACACTCCTAAATAGTTAGATTCCAGCTATTATTAAAGGGTTCTGCAGGAGCACATAACTCACCAGGCTTCCTGCTTGTCGGGGGAAGGTGGGGAGTGCACTCTTGGTTGAATGATATTTCGGATCAGAAGCATTGACCCGCACTGTGAAGTTTCCAGTGCTAGAAGCAGAGGTAACTTTGTGTCTGCAGTATCAGAGAAGCGCAGTTGACCTGAAGCTGGCCAGCTAGGGAGCTAGCAGTGCATGCCAGGAATCCAGACAGCTTCAGAGCAGCGCTTACAAGCTCTATAGGATATCTAAGTAGTAAACAATTGGGTTAAAAATGCCTCCATTCTTGAGAACGAAAGGATTTTTATTTTTAGTAACAAATAAATTGAAAACTTGCTTCTATAACAAGCATTTTGTAATTTTAACCATTAAAAAAACAAGACAATTCCTCTAAGGCAAGATGGCTGTATTGTCGAATCAATCGCAGACTGCTTCAGGGCGAAAAAATTGTCCTCTGCCGATCAATACATTAAAAGGAAGTTAGAATTGTGCAAAAGTGCACTTATAGCTCCCATCTTCCATTCTATACATTATGAGTAATATGGGGGGTCTATGCATAACATACTGCTGCTGGGGACGTGCGCCATCACATGGCAGACTTGACTGCTTAGGAGCGATATTATCACATTGTACAAATGTTTGAAGGAACAGTACACAGATCTTTGTAATGATCTTTTTATATCTTCTAGATTGTGAGCCCAGTCGGGGACAGTGATGATAATGTGTGCAAAACTGTAAAGCGCTGCGGAATATGTTAGCGCTATATAAAAATAAAGATTATTATACCTACAGTCATGGCCAAAAGTATTGACACCCCTGCAATTCTGTCAGATAATACTCATTTTCTTCCTGAAAATGATTGCAAACACAAATTATTTGGTATTCTTATCTTCATTTAATTTGTCTTAAATGAAAAAACACAAAAGAGAATGAAGCAAAACGCAAAATATTGATCATTTCACACAAAACTCCAAAAATGGGCCAGACAAAAGTATTGGCACCCTCAGCCTAATACTTGGTTGCACAACCTTTAGCCAAAATAACTTCGACCAACCGCTTCCGGTAACCATCAATGAGTTTCTTACAATGCTCTGCTGGAATTTTAGACCATTCTTCCTTGGCAAACTGCTCCAGGTCCCTGATATTTGAAGGGTGCCTTCTCCAAACTGCCATTTTTAGATCTATCCACAGGTGTTCTATGGGATTCAGGACTGGACTCATTGCTGGCCACCTTAGAAGTCTCCAGTGCTTTCTCTCAAACCATTTTCTAGTGCTTTTTGAAGTGTTTTGGGTCATTGTCCTGCTGGAAGACCCATGACCTCTGAGGGAGACCCAGCTTTCTCACACTGGGCCCTACATTATGCTGCAAAATTTGTTGGTAGTCTTCAGACTTCATAATGCCATGCACATGGTCAAACAGTCCAGTGCCAGAGGCAGCAAAGAAACCCCAAAACATCAGGGAGCCTCCGCCATGTTTGACTGTAGGGACCGTGTTTTTTTTTTTTGAATGCCTCTATTTTTCTCCTGTAAACTCTATGTTAATGCCTTTGCCCAAAAAGCTCTACTTTTGTCTCATCTGACCAGAGAACATTCTTCCAAAATGTTTTAGGCTTTTTCAGGTAAGTTTTGGCAAACTCCAGCCTGGCTTTTTTATGTCTCGGGGTAAGAAGTGGGGTCTTCCTGGGTCTCCTACCATACAGTACCTTTTCATTCAGACGCCGATGGATAGTACGGGTTGACACCGTTGTACCCTCGGACTGCAGGGCAGCTTGAACTTGTTTGGATGTTAGTCGAGGTTCTTTATCCAACATCCGCACAATCTTGCGTTGAAATCTCTTGTCAATTTTTCTTTTCCATCCACATCTAGGGAGGTTAGCCACAGTGCCATGGGCTTTAAACTTCTTGATGACACTGCGCACGGTAGACACAGGAACATTCAGGTCTTTGGAGATGGACTTGTAGCCTTGAGATTGCTCATGCTTCCTCACAATTTGGTTTCTCAAGTTCTCAGACAGTTCTTTGGTCTTCATTCTTTTCTCCATACTCAATGTGGTACACAAGGACACAGGACAGAGGTTGAGTCAGCTTTAATCCATGTCAACTGGCTGCAAGTGTGATTTAGTTATTGCCAGCACCTGTTGGGTACCACAGGTAAGTTACAGGTGCTGTTAATTACACAAATTAGAGAAGCATCACATGATTTTTCGAACAGTGCCAATACTTTTGTCCACCCCCTTTTTTATGTTTGGTGTGGAATTATATCCAATTTGGCTTTAGGACAATTCTTTTTGTGTTTTTTCATTTAAGACAAATTAAATGAAGATAATAATACCAAATAATTTGTGTTTGCAATCATTTTCAGCAAGAAAATGAGTATTATCTGACAGAATTGCAGGGGTGTCAATACTTTTGGCCATGACTGTAGGCCTAAACAACAACCAGGGGGCATCCTCTACGTGTAATGGAAAGAAGGTTTCATCATCCTCAGACTATGGGACTCTCTGACACACGATGTTCTAATGGTCAAAGTTCAAGAAGCACCTGAATGCCTCTCTTGAATAATATTAAATTATAGGTTATGAGTAGTAGAGTTCTGCAGATAAGTCGTGGATCCAAAGATTTGTTTTGATTGCCATATCTGGAGTCAGAAAGGAATTTTTCCCTTATATGGGGCAATAGTTATCGCTGTTGCTTTGCAGCTAGGGTGTCACGGGGTTACCGCGACAGAGAGGAGCCAGAAGACTGTAGCGTCTGATTTCTCCTACTCCTGCACTGAATAGAAGCACTTCACCTTCTTATTAAACTGTGTTCATTTCTTTGAGCAGTGCAGGGGTTAATCTGCCTGCTCAGCTGAGCACTGTTAGCCACTCCCATCCCCTAAATAATCTGGGTCATGACTAACACACATTGTCAGAGTGGCTTATGCTGCATGGCTAGGTGGATAGGTGTTGATGGTTATTTGAGTAGTCGGTGGATTTATATGTGACAGTTGCTTGGTTTTTATGAGTTTGATAATTCCCTTTCATCTCCTACTTTGGTTTAGCCACATCCCTCACTTCCCGGTGCATAACTCTGTTATATGTGAGTGTATTGTTATGGCTGGCAATCAGGCAACACAGCGTGCAGTAATCAGCGCACATACAGAGATCTGGCAATAACCAAAAACAATAGGACGAGCTCTGAGACGTGGAATCTCTGTAGACTGCAGTACCTGATCTATCCTCACACAACTATAAGCAGCAGTGGATTGCGCCTATCACTACCTATGCAACTCGGCACTGCCTGAGGAGCTGACTAGCCTGAAGATAGAAATACAAGCCTGACTTACCTCAGAGAAATACCCCAAAGGAATAGGCAGCCCCCCACATATAATGACTGTTAGCAAGATGAAAAGACAAACGTAGGAATGAAATAGATTCAGCAAAGTGAGGCCCGATATTCTAGACAGAGCGAGGATAGCAAAGAGAACTATGCAGTCTACAAAAAACCCTAAAACGAAAACCACGCAAAGGGGCAAAAAGACCCACCGTGCCGAACTAACAGCACGGCGGTGCACCCCTTTGCTTCTCAGAGCTTCCAGCAAAAGTTAATAGCAAGCTGGACAGAAAAAACAGAAAACAAACTAGAAGCACTTATCTAGCAGAGCAGCAGGCCCAAGGAAAGATGCAGAAGCTCAGATCCAACACTGGAACATTGACAAGGAGCAAGGAAGACAGACTCAGGTGGAGCTAAATAGCAAGGCAGCCAACGAGCTCACCAAAACACCTGAGGGAGAAGGCCCAGAGACTGCAATACCACTTGTGACCACAGAAGTGAACTCAGCCACAGAATTCACAACAGTACCCCCCCTTGAGGAGGGGTCACCGAACCCTCACCAGAACCCCCAGGCCGACCAGGATGAGCCACATGAAAGGCACGAACAAGATCTGGGGCATGGACATCAGAGGCAAAAACCCAGGAATTATCTTCCTGAGCATAACCCTTCCACTTGACCAGATACTGGAGTTTCCGTCTAGAGACACGAGAATCCAAAATCTTCTCCACGATATACTCCAATTCCCCCTCCACCAAAACAGGGGCAGGAGGCTCCACAGATGGAACCATAGGTGCCACGTATCTCCTCAACAACGACCTATGGAATACATTATGTATGGAAAAGGAGTCTGGGAGGGTCAGACGAAAAGACACCGGATTGAGAATCTCAGAAATCCTATACGGACCAATAAAACGAGGTTTAAATTTAGGAGAGGAAACCTTCATAGGAATATGACGAGAAGATAACCAAACCAGATCCCCAACACGAAGTCGGGGTCCCACACGGCGTCTACGATTAGCGAAAAGCTGAGCCTTCTCCTGGGACAAGGTCAAATTGTCCACTATCTGAGTCCAGATCTGCTGCAACCTGTCCACCACAGAATCCACACCAGGACAGTCCGAAGACTCAACCTGTCCTGAAGAGAAACGAGGATGGAACCCAGAATTGCAGAAAAATGGAGAGACCAAGGTAGCCGAGCTGGCCCGATTATGAAGGGCGAACTCAGCCAACGGCAAAAATTACACCCAATCATCCTGGTCAGCGGAAACAAAACATCTCAGATATGTTTCCAAGGTCTGATTGGTTCGTTCGGTCTGGCCATTAGTCTGAGGATGGAAGGCCGAGGAGAATGATAGGTCAATGCCCATCCTACCACAAAAGGCTCGCCAGAACCTCGAGACAAACTGGGAACCTCTGTCAGAAACAATATTCTCAGGAATGCCATGTAAACGAACCACATGCTGGAAGAACAAAGGCACCAAATCAGAGGAGGAAGGCAATTTAACCAAGGGCACCAGATGGACCATTTTAGAAAAGCGATCACAGACCACCCAAATGACCGACATTTTTTGAGAAACGGGAAGGTCAGAAATGAAATCCATCGAAATATGTGTCCAAGGCCTCTTCGGGACCGGCAAGGGCAAAAGCAACCCACTGGCACGTGAACAGCAGGGCTTAGCCCTAGCACAAATTCCACAGGACTGCACAAAAGCACGCACATCCCGTGACAGAGATGGCCACCAGAAGGATCTAGCAACCAACTCCCTGGTACCAAAGATTCCTGGATGACCGGCCAGCACCGAACAATGAAGTTCAGAGATAACTTTACTAGTCCACCTATCAGGGACGAACAGTTTCTCGGCCGGACAACGATCAGGTTTATTAGCCTGAAATTTCTGCAACACTCTCCGCAAATCAGGGGAGATGGCAGACACAATGACTCCTTCCTTGAGGATACTCGCCGGCTCAGACAACCCCGGAGAGTCGGGCACAAAACTCCTAGACAGAGCATCCGCCTTCAAATTTTTAGAGCCCGGAAGGTATGAAATCACAAAATCAAAACGAGCAAAAAATAACGACCAACGGGCCTGTCTAGGATTCAAGCGCTTGGCAGACTCAAGATAAGTAAGGTTCTTATGATCAGTCAAAACCACCACGCGATGCTTAGCACCCTCAAGCCAATGACGCCACTCCTCGAATGCCCACTTCATGGCCAGCAACTCTCGGTTGCCCACATCATAATTACGCTCAGCAGCAGAAAATTTCCTGGAAAAGAAAGCACATGGTTTGAACACTGAGCAACCAGAACCTCTCTGTGACAAAACCGCCCCTGCACCAATCTCAGAAGCATCAACCTCGACCTGGAACGGAAGAGAAACATCAGGTTGACACAACACAGGGGCACAGCAAAAACGACGCTTCAACTCCTGAAAAGCTTCCACGGCAGCAGAAGACCAATTAACCAAATCAGCACCCTTCTTGGTCAAATCGGTCAATGGTCTGGCAATGCTAGAAAAATTACAGATGAAGCGACGATAAAAATTAGCAAAGCCCAGGAATTTCTGCAGACTTTTTAGAGATGTCGGCTGAGTCCAATCCTGGATGGCCTGAACCTTAACCGGATCCATCTCGATAGTAGAAGGGGAAAAGATGAACCCCAAAAATGAAACTTTCTGCACACCGAAGAGACACTTTGATCCCTTCACGAACAAGGAATTAGCACGCAGTACCTGGAAAACCATTCTGACTTGCTTCACATGAGACTCCCAATCATCTGAGAAGATCAAAATGTCATCCAAGTAAACAATCAAGAATTTATCCAGATACTCACGGAAAATGTCATGCATAAAAGACTGAAAAACAGATGGAGCATTGGCAAGTCCGAACGGCATCACCAGATACTCAAAATGACCCTCGGGCGTATTAAATGCCGTTTTCCATTCATCTCCCTGCCTGATTCTCACCAGATTATACGCACCACGAAGATCAATCTTAGTAAACCAACTAGCCCCCTTAATCCGAGCAAACAAGTCAGAAATCAATGGCAAGGGATACTGAAACTTAACAGTGATCTTATTAAGAAGGCGGTAATCAATACACGGTCTTAGCGAACCATCCTTCTTGGCTACAAAAAAGAACCCTGCTCCCAATGGTGACGACGATGGGCGAATATGTCCCTTCTCCAGGGACTCCTTCACATAACTGCGCATAGCGGTGTGTTCAGGTACGGACAAATTAAATAAACGACCCTTAGGGAATTTACTACCAGGAATCAAATCGATAGCACAATCACAATTCCTATGCGGAGGTAGGGCATCAGACTTGGACTCTTCAAATACATCCTGAAAGTCCGACAAGAACTCTGGGATGTCAGAAGGAATGGATGACGAAATAGACAAAAATGGAACATCACCATGTACTCCCTGACAACCCCAGCTGGTTACCGACATAGAGTTCCAATCCAATACTGGATTATGGATTTGTAGCCATGGCAACCCCAACACGACCACATCATGCAAATTATGCAGTACCAGAAAGCGAATAACTTCCTGATGTGCAGGAGCCATGCACATGGTCAGCTGGGCCCAGTACTGAGGCTTATTCTTGGCCAAAGGTGTAGCATCAATTCCTCTCAACGGAATAGGACACCGCAAAGGCTCCAAGAAAAATCCACAACGTTTAGCATAATCCAAATCCATCAGATTCAGGGCAGCGCCTGAATCCACAAACGCCATGACAGAATACGATGACAAAGAGCACATTAAGGTAATGGACAAAAGGAATTTGGACTGTACAGTACCAATAACGGCAGAGCTATCGAACCGCCTAGTGCGTTTAGGACAATTAGAAATAGCATGAGTAGAATCACCACAATAGAAACACAGTCTGTTCCGACGTCTGTGTTCTTGCCGTTCTACTTTAGTCATAGTCCTGTCGCACTGCATAGGCTCAGGTTTACTCTCAGACAATACCGCCAGATGGTGCACAGATTTACGCTCGCGCAAGCGACGACCGATCTGAATGGCCAAGGACATAGACTCATTCAAACCAGCAGGCATAGGAAATCCCACCATAACATCCTTAAGAGCTTCAGAGAGACCCTTTCTGAACAAAGCCGCTAGTGCAGATTCATTCCACAGAGTGAGTACTGACCACTTCCTAAATTTCTGACAATATACTTCTACATCATCCTGACCCTGGCATAAAGCCAGCAGATTTTTCTCAGCCTGATCCACTGAATTAGGCTCATCGTAAAGCAATCCCAGCGCCTGGAAAAATGCATCAACATTACTCAATGCAGAATCTCCTGGTGCAAGAGAAAACGCCCAGTCCTGTGGGTCGCCGCGCAAAAAAGAAATAATAATCAAAACCTGTTGAATAGGATTACCAGAAGAATGAGGTTTCAAGGCCAAAAATAGCTTACAATTATTTCTGAAGCTCAGGAACTTAGTTCTGTCACCAAAAAACAAATCAGGAATCGGAATTCTTGGTTCTAGCATCGATTTCTGATCAATAGTATCTTGAATCTTTTGTACATTTACAACGAGATTATCCATTGAGGAGCACAGAGCCTGAATATCCATGTCCACAGCTGTGTCCTGAAGCACTCTAATGTCTAGGGGAAAAAAAAGACTGAAGACAGAGCTAAGAAAAAAAAATGATGTCAGGATTTCTTTTTTCCCTCTATTGGGAATCATTGGTGTGGCTCCTTGTACTGTTATGGCTGGCAATCAGGCAACACAGCGTGCAGTAATCAGCGCACATACAGAGATCTGGCAATAACCAAAAACAATAGGACGAGCTCTGAGACGTGGAATCTCTGTAGACTGCAGTACCTGATCTATCCTCACACAACTATAAGCAGCAGTGGATTGCGCCTATCACTACCTATGCAACTCGGCACTGCCTGAGGAGCTGACTAGCCTGAAGATAGAAATACAAGCCTGACTTACCTCAGAGAAATACCCCAAAGGAATAGGCAGCCCCCCACATATAATGACTGTTAGCAAGATGAAAAGACAAACGTAGGAATGAAATAGATTCAGCAAAGTGAGGCCCGATATTCTAGACAGAGCGAGGATAGCAAAGAGAACTATGCAGTCTACAAAAAACCCTAAAACGAAAACCACGCAAAGGGGCAAAAAGACCCACCGTGCCGAACTAACAGCACGGCGGTGCACCCCTTTGCTTCTCAGAGCTTCCAGCAAAAGTTAATAGCAAGCTGGACAGAAAAAACAGAAAACAAACTAGAAGCACTTATCTAGCAGAGCAGCAGGCCCAAGGAAAGATGCAGAAGCTCAGATCCAACACTGGAACATTGACAAGGAGCAAGGAAGACAGACTCAGGTGGAGCTAAATAGCAAGGCAGCCAACGAGCTCACCAAAACACCTGAGGGAGAAGGCCCAGAGACTGCAATACCACTTGTGACCACAGAAGTGAACTCAGCCACAGAATTCACAACAGTGTATATTTGTATGATTGGTATTTTCCGTTGCCCCTGTTCATATTACCTTGTGAGTCTGGTTGGTGTACTGCGATGCACTACAATTCCCTTCTCCCATGGGTGGGCAAGGGTACAGACTGAGGGAGATTAAGAAGCTGATTCAAGGTACGTGGCCCCGGCATCTTCACCTTCAGAAGTAAACCGAGGAACAGGGCGAGCTAGGGTTCCATCTAGTGTTAGGGACAGGGAAGGAGCCCCTGGTCGTGGGGCACCCGATAACGCAGTCGTGACATTAGCTCTGACCGAAACCGATTTTTGATCCATTATGGATCCTATTACTGCTCTGACAGGGCATCGGCAGCAGCTCAGCCTGAAAGTGGCAGATCTTAGGCAGGCAACCCTTAGTGGAGCCTAGGATCGCTTTGCCTGACAGGTTCTTTGGGGTAAGTGACAAGTTTGTTGTTTTCAGGGATGCCTGTAAACTATACTTTGGATTAAAGGTACCGTCACATTTAGCGACGCTGCAGCGATATAGACAACGATGCCGATCGCTGCAGCGTCGCTGTGTGGTCGCTGGAGAGCTGTCACACAGACAGCTCTCCAGCGACCAACGATGCCGAAGTCCCCGGGTAACCAGGGTAAACATCGGGTTACTAAGCGCAGGGCCGCGCTTAGTAACCCGATGTTTACCCTGGTTACCAGTGTAAATGTAAAAAAAAAAAAAACACTACATACTTATATTCCGGTGTCTGTCGTGTCCCCCGGCGCTCTGCTTCCTGCACTGACTGTGAGCGCTAGCCGGCCGTAAAGCAGAGCGGTGACGTCACCGCTGTGCTTTACGGCCGGCCGTCGCTGACAGTGCAGGGGGGCAGAGCGCCGGGGGACGCGACAGACACCGGAATGTAAGTATGTAGTGTTTGGTTTTTTTTACATTTACACTGCTAACCAGGGTAAACATCGGGTTACTAAACACGGCCCTGCGCTTTGTAACCCGATGTTTACCCTGGTTACCAGTGAAGACATCGCTGAATCGGCGTCACACACGCCAATTCAGCGATGTCTGCGGGAAATCCAGCGACGAAATAAAGTTCTGGCCTTTCTGCTCCGACCAACGATGTCACAGCAGGATCCAGATCGCTGCTGCATGTCAAACACAACGATATCGCTATCCAGGACGCTGCAACGTCACGGATCGCTAGCGATATCGTTGTTAAATTGTTCAGTGTGAAGGTACCTTAAGTCCTTGTTCATCAGGAACCAAAGAGCAGCGAGTAGAGATAATAATCTTGCTCCTTCAGGGTTACCTCCAAGCATGGGTATTTTCTCTCCTTGGGACTCCACACTACGTCAGCTTCAGCAGGGAGACTGGCTGGTGGAGGAGTATTGCTCCTAGTATTGGAGGTGGTCCACGGACACTAAGTGGCCGTAGCATGTTCTGTTTAGGGCTATCAGCAAAGTTGAAGGATGCCTTAGCCCAGTATGAGACTCCAGTTTCCCTTGAGGCGACTATGTCTCTGGCTACCTGGGTGGAGAAATATGGGGCCAAGGGAAATCAGGTCTGAGTCATCTGAGGAACCCATGCAGTTGGGTGTGGCAACTCATTCAAGGGCCATTTTGTGGGCACGTGTCCTTCCCTACCTCACGGTAAAACAGCTGTCGGAAAACGAAGGAGGCTGTGTTGCGGGGAGGTTAGCAACCCGGCTGTACATATCACCTCCGTGGGTAGAACACATTTTTTTTCTGCCAGCTGAGATCCATCTGAGAAAAATAAGTTGGCTATTTCTGCATTCCTGGACAGTGGGGCGGGGGTTTAAGTTGATCAATGCTAGGTTCGTCCAGGTCCAGAATTCACATACACTGTCCAGACATATACCCATAATCGCAATCGACTCCACACCCTTGGGACAGGGGTATTTTACTCAAGCTGTCCGAGGGTTACATCTTCAGGTAGGGGCCATGCACTCTGAAGTTATTGACTTATGTGCTAGAGGTTCTCCCCTCTCCTGTGGTTGTTGGACTTCCTTGGCTCACTCTTCACCATCCTGTGGTAGATTGGCAGCCTTGGGAAGTGGTGAAGTGGAGTGAGTATTGTCAAGGACACAGCTTGGGTACCCGGCTTGCTAGGGTGCATACCCATTGTGTGCCTAAATAGCTTGGGTACCTGGCTTGTTAGGGTGGATACCCAGTGTGTGCCTAAATACCTGTCTGACTTTTTATGGATGTGTTCTCAGAGCAGGGGTGCCATGAACTTCCTCCCCATCATCCTTATGTTAATCTTTTTCCTGGGGCCAAGCTTCCTAGAAGTATATAATATCTGTAGTCCAGAGAGGCAAGTGTTATGATCCTGTGACCTAGGAGCTGCATGAGAACATTCACTGGAGAAAGTGGCCACTGTACTGACCGCAATCCTGAACTTAACACCGCAACTAGAAGTAGCCGTGGAGTGTACTTAACACACCTAGACACCTCGTCACAGCCGGAGAACTAAATACCCCTAAAGATGGAAATAGGAATACAATCTTGCCTCAGAGAAAATCCCCAAAGGATAGACAGCCCCCCACAAATATTGGTGGTGAGTCGGAGAGGAAAAAACATACACAGGCAGAAAAACAGAAGACACAAAAGAGAATAGTAAAACCAAAAACACTCAGTTTGAAAAAAATGTTGCAGTAATCCGCAAGTGCTAGTAAAAGATGTAAAAAACAGGGTATTTGGTTGATACGTTTTTTGCAAAAAATGTATACTAAGCTGCTCTACCAATCTTCACGGTATACCCTTATCAGAGCAGTCCTAACTAATGTATGCAATCCCTATCTGATGTATTTAAAAACCTGATCATCTGTATATAACCTGTGTGAACAGGGTTCAGAGAGGAAAAAATCCATGTGTGCATACAGGGTAGAACAGCTTTTGTGCAGATAGCCCAAGAGGAGTGGTGGAACTCCCCAGTCTTGTAGACACAAGAGAACAATTATGGAAACAGAAACACATGGGCTACTTGCACAGTGAACAAGTCTGTATGATCATGTTCACACACCACCAAGAAACCTGAAGACACAAAAGAGAATAGTAAAACCAAAAACACTCAGTTTGAAAAAAATGTTGCAGTAATCCGCAAGTGCTAGTAAAAGATGTAAAAAACAGGGTATTTGGTTGATACGTTTTTTGCAAAAAATGTATACTAAGCTGCTCTACCAATCTTCACGGTATACCCTTATCAGAGCAGTCCTAACTAATGTATGCAATCCCTATCTGATGTATTTAAAAACCTGATCATCTGTATATAACCTGTGTGAACAGGGTTCAGAAAGGAAAAAATCCATGTGTGCATACAGGGTAGAACAGCTTTTGTGCAGATAGCCCAAGAGGAGTGGTGGAACTCCCCAGTCTTGTAGACACAAGAGAACAATTATGGAAACAGAAACACATGGGCTACTTGCACAGTGAACAAGTCTGTATGATCATGTTCACACACCACCAAGAAACCTGAAGACACAAAAGAGAATAGTAAAACCAAAAACACTCAGTTTGAAAAAAATGTTGCAGTAATCCGCAAGTGCTAGTAAAAGATGTAAAAAACAGGGTATTTGGTTGATACGTTTTTTGCAAAAAATGTATACTAAGCTGCTCTACCAATCTTCACGGTATACCCTTATCAGAGCAGTCCTAACTAATGTATGCAATCCCTATCTGATGTATTTAAAAACCTGATCATCTGTATATAACCTGTGTGAACAGGGTTCAGAGAGGAAAAAATCCATGTGTGCATACAGGGTAGAACAGCTTTTGTGCAGATAGCCCAAGAGGAGTGGTGGAACTCCCCAGTCTTGTAGACACAAGAGAACAATTATGGAAACAGAAACACATGGGCTACTTGCACAGTGAACAAGTCTGTATGATCATGTTCACACACCACCAAGAAACCTGAAGACACAAAAGAGAATAGTAAAACCAAAAACACTCAGTTTGAAAAAAATGTTGCAGTAATCCGCAAGTGCTAGTAAAAGATGTAAAAAACAGGGTATTTGGTTGATACGTTTTTTGCAAAAAATGTATACTAAGCTGCTCTACCAATCTTCACGGTATACCCTTATCAGAGCAGTCCTAACTAATGTATGCAATCCCTATCTGATGTATTTAAAAACCTGATCATCTGTATATAACCTGTGTGAACAGGGTTCAGAGAGGAAAAAATCCATGTGTGCATACAGGGTAGAACAGCTTTTGTGCAGATAGCCCAAGAGGAGTGGTGGAACTCCCCAGTCTTGTAGACACAAGAGAACAATTATGGAAACAGAAACACATGGGCTACTTGCACAGTGAACAAGTCTGTATGATCATGTTCACACACCACCAAGAAACCTGAAGACACAAAAGAGAATAGTAAAACCAAAAACACTCAGTTTGAAAAAAATGTTGCAGTAATCCGCAAGTGCTAGTAAAAGATGTAAAAAACAGGGTATTTGGTTGATACGTTTTTTGCAAAAAATGTATACTAAGCTGCTCTACCAATCTTCACGGTATACCCTTATCAGAGCAGTCCTAACTAATGTATGCAATCCCTATCTGATGTATTTAAAAACCTGATCATCTGTATATAACCTGTGTGAACAGGGTTCAGAGAGGAAAAAATCCATGTGTGCATACAGGGTAGAACAGCTTTTGTGCAGATAGCCCAAGAGGAGTGGTGGAACTCCCCAGTCTTGTAGACACAAGAGAACAATTATGGAAACAGAAACACATGGGCTACTTGCACAGTGAACAAGTCTGTATGATCATGTTCACACACCACCAAGAAACCTGAAGACACAAAAGAGAATAGTAAAACCAAAAACACTCAGTTTGAAAAAAATGTTGCAGTAATCCGCAAGTGCTAGTAAAAGATGTAAAAAACAGGGTATTTGGTTGATACGTTTTTTGCAAAAAATGTATACTAAGCTGCTCTACCAATCTTCACGGTATACCCTTATCAGAGCAGTCCTAACTAATGTATGCAATCCCTATCTGATGTATTTAAAAACCTGATCATCTGTATATAACCTGTGTGAACAGGGTTCAGAGAGGAAAAAATCCATGTGTGCATACAGGGTAGAACAGCTTTTGTGCAGATAGCCCAAGAGGAGTGGTGGAACTCCCCAGTCTTGTAGACACAAGAGAACAATTATGGAAACAGAAACACATGGGCTACTTGCACAGTGAACAAGTCTGTATGATCATGTTCACACACCACCAAGAAACCTGAAGACACAAAAGAGAATAGTAAAACCAAAAACACTCAGTTTGAAAAAAATGTTGCAGTAATCCGCAAGTGCTAGTAAAAGATGTAAAAAACAGGGTATTTGGTTGATACGTTTTTTGCAAAAAATGTATACTAAGCTGCTCTACCAATCTTCACGGTATACCCTTATCAGAGCAGTCCTAACTAATGTATGCAATCCCTATCTGATGTATTTAAAAACCTGATCATCTGTATATAACCTGTGTGAACAGGGTTCAGAGAGGAAAAAATCCATGTGTGCATACAGGGTAGAACAGCTTTTGTGCAGATAGCCCAAGAGGAGTGGTGGAACTCCCCAGTCTTGTAGACACAAGAGAACAATTATGGAAACAGAAACACATGGGCTACTTGCACAGTGAACAAGTCTGTATGATCATGTTCACACACCACCAAGAAACCTGAAGACACAAAAGAGAATAGTAAAACCAAAAACACTCAGTTTGAAAAAAATGTTGCAGTAATCCGCAAGTGCTAGTAAAAGATGTAAAAAACAGGGTATTTGGTTGATACGTTTTTTGCAAAAAATGTATACTAAGCTGCTCTACCAATCTTCACGGTATACCCTTATCAGAGCAGTCCTAACTAATGTATGCAATCCCTATCTGATGTATTTAAAAACCTGATCATCTGTATATTACCTGTGTGAACAGGGTTCAGAGAGGAAAAAATCCATGTGTGCATACAGGGTAGAACAGCTTTTGTGCAGATAGCCCAAGAGGAGTGGTGGAACTCCCCAGTCTTGTAGACACAAGAGAACAATTATGGAAACAAACACATGGGCTACTTGCACAGTGAACAAGTCTGTATGATCATGTTCACACACCACCAAGAAACCTGAAGACACAAAAGAGAATAGTAAAACCAAAAACACTCAGTTTGAAAAAAATGTTGCAGTAATCCGCAAGTGCTAGTAAAAGATGTAAAAAACAGGGTATTTGGTTGATACGTTTTTTGCAAAAAATGTATACTAAGCTGCTCTACCAATCTTCACGGTATACCCTTATCAGAGCAGTCCTAACTAATGTATGCAATCCCTATCTGATGTATTTAAAAACCTGATCATCTGTATATAACCTGTGTGAACAGGGTTCAGAGAGGAAAAAATCCATGTGTGCATACAGGGTAGAACAGCTTTTGTGCAGATAGCCCAAGAGGAGTGGTGGAACTCCCCAGTCTTGTAGACACAAGAGAACAATTATGGAAACAGAAACACATGGGCTACTTGCACAGTGAACAAGTCTGTATGATCATGTTCACACACCACCAAGAAACCTGAAGACACAAAAGAGAATAGTAAAACCAAAAACACTCAGTTTGAAAAAAATGTTGCAGTAATCCGCAAGTGCTAGTAAAAGATGTAAAAAACAGGGTATTTGGTTGATACGTTTTTTGCAAAAAATGTATACTAAGCTGCTCTACCAATCTTCACGGTATACCCTTATCAGAGCAGTCCTAACTAATGTATGCAATCCCTATCTGATGTATTTAAAAACCTGATCATCTGTATATAACCTGTGTGAACAGGGTTCAGAGAGGAAAAAACACACAGGCAGAAAAACAGGATTAGCACAGGAGGCCACTCTAGCTAGATAGGACAGGATAGGACAGAGTTCTGTGTGGTCAGTATAAAAACCCTTCAAAACATCCACAGCAGAATATACAAAAACTTCCTACATCTTTACTAAAAGATGTAGGAGCGTAAATCTGCAACTCCAGTGAATCCTACAATCAGAGCAGGAATAAAACTGAAACAAGCACACTGGCAGTGTGCCACAGAAACAAAAACCAAACACTTATCTTTGCTGAAATAGGCAGCGAGCAGGAGAAGCCAGAAAGTGATCCAACACTTCACAAGGAACATTGACTACTGGCAAGGGCTAAAGGATCCTGCCCACTTAAATATCCCAGTCAGACTTGTAATCATCCAATACACCTGGCCAGGTCTGTGACTCAGAGACAACTGCATTCCCACCTACAACCACTGGAGGGAACCCAAGAGCAGAATTCACAACAGTACCCCCCCTCCCTTGAGGAGGGGTCACCGAACCCTTACCAGGGCCCCCAGGACGATCAGGACGAGCCAGATGAAAGGCACGGACCAAATCAGCAGCATGGACATCAGAGGCAAAAACCCAAGAATTATCCTCCTGGCCATAACCCTTCCATTTGACCAGGTACTGGAGCTTCCGCCTCGAAAAACGGGAATCCAAAATCTTCTCAACAACATATTCCAACTCCCCATCAACCAACACAGGGGCCGGAGGATCAACAGAGGGAACAACGGGCTCCACATATTTCCGCAACAAAGATCTATGGAAGACATTATGGATAGCAAAAGAGGCCGGAAGCGCCAGTCGAAAAGACACCGGATTAATAATCTCAGAAATCCTATAAGGACCAATAAGCCGAGGCTTAAACTTAGGAGAAGAAACCTTCATAGGAACATGACGAGAAGACAACCAGACCAGATCCCCAACCCGAAGCCGGGAACCAACACACCGACGACGATTAGCAAAACGTTGAGCCTCCTCTTGAGACAACACCAACTTGTCCACCACATGAGCCCAAATCTGCTGCAACCTGTCCACCACAGAATCCACACCAGGACAGTCAGAAGGCTCAACCTGCCCAGAAGAAAAACGAGGATGAAAACCAAAATTACAAAAGAAAGGCGAAACCAAGGTAGCAGAACTAGCCTGATTATTAAGGGCAAACTCGGCCAATGGCAAGAAGGCCACCCAATCATCCTGAGCATCTCAAATAAGTCTCCAAGGTCTGATTAGTTCGCTCGGTCTGGCCATTTGTCTGAGGATGAAACGCAGAAGAAAAAGACAAATCAATGCCCAGCCTAGCACAAAAGGCCCGCCAAAACCTAGAAACAAACTGGGAACCTCTGTCGGACACAATATTCTCCGGAATACCATGCAAACGAACCACATGCTGAAAGAACAACGGAACCAAATCTGAGAAGGAAGGCAATTTAGGTAAGGGCACCAAATGAACCATCTTAGAGAACCGGTCACAAACAACCCAGATAACAGACATCTTCTGGCAGACCGGAAGATCAGAAATAAAATCCATCGAAATATGCGTCCAGGGCCTCTCAGGGACTGGCAATGGCAAAAGCAACCCACTAGCACGGGAACAACAAGGCTTGGCCCGCGCACAAGTCCCACAGGACTGCACAAAAGAACGCACATCACGTGACAATGAAGGCCACCAAAAGGACCTACCAACCAAATCTCTGGTACCAAAAATGCCAGGATGACCGGCCAACACGGAACAGTGAACCTCAGAAATCACTCTACTAGTCCATCTGTCAGGAACACACAATTTCCCCACAGGACAGCGGTCAGGTTTGTCAGCCTGAAATTCCTGAAGAACCCGTCGTAAATCAGGGGAAATGGCAGAAAGGACCACCCCCTCTTTCAGAATACCGACCGGCTCTAAGACCTCAGGAGAATCAGGCAAAAAACTCCTAGAGAGGGCATCAGCCTTAATATTCTTAGAACCCGGAAGGTACGAGACCACGAAATCAAAACGGGAAAAAAACAAGGACCATCGAGCCTGTCTAGGATTCAGCCGTTTAGCAGACTCGAGGTAAATGAAATTCTTATGATCGGTCAAGACCACAATACGGTGCTTAGCTCCCTCAAGCCAATGTCGCCACTCCTCAAACGCCCACTTCATAACCAACAACTCACGATTGCCGACATCATAATTGCGTTCAGCAGGCGAAAACTTACGGGAAAAGAAGGCACACGGTTTCATTAAGGAACCAACAGGATCCCTCTGAGACAAAACGGCCCCTGCCCCAATCTCAGAAGCGTCAACCTCAACCTGAAACGGAAGAGAAACATCCGGTTGCCGCAACACTGGAGCAGAAGTAAATCGACGTTTAAGCTCCTGAAAGGCAGAGACAGCCGCAGAGGACCAATTCGCCACATCAGCGCCTTTCTTCATTAAATCGGTCAAGAGTTTAACCACGCTGGAAAAATTAGCAATGAAACGGCGATAAAAATTTGCAAAACCCCAAAATTTCTGAAGGCTCTTCACAGATGTGGGCTGAATCCAATCATGAATGGCCTGAACCTTAACCGGATCCATCTCTATAGACGAAGGAGAAAAAATGAAGCCCAAGAAAGAGACTTTCTGCACCCCAAAGAGACACTTAGACCCTTTTACAAACAGGGCATTGTCACGAAGGATCTGAAATACCATCCTGACTTGTTGCACATGGGACTCCCAATCATCGGAAAAAATCTAAATATCGTCCAAATATATAATCAAGAATTTATCAAGATAAGTCCGGAAGATATCATGCATGAAGGACTGAAAAACAGATGGAGCATTAGAGAGTCTGAATGGCATCACAAGGTATTCAAAATGGCCTTCGGGCATATTAAACGCAGTTTTCCATTCATCACCCTGCTTAATACGAACAAGATTATATGCCCCCCGAAGGTCAATCTTCGTAAACCAACTAGCTCCCTTAATCCTAGCAAACAAATCGGAAAGCAAAGGTAAAGGGTATTGAAACTTGACCGTGATTTTATTCAAGAGGCGATAATCTATACAGGGTCTCAAGGAACCATCTTTTTTAGCAACAAAAAAGAACCCCGCTCCCAATGGTGAAGAAGATGGCCGAATATGCCCTTTCTCCAAAGACTCCTTAATATAGCCCCGCATGGCGGTATGTTCAGGCACAGATAGATTAAAAAGTCGACCCTTAGGAAACTTACAGCCTGGAATCAAGTCAATAGCACAATCGCAGTCCCTGTGCGGTGGAAGGAAACTGGACTTGGGCTCATCGAATACATCCCGAAAATCAGACAAAAACTCTGGAATTTCAGAAGGTGAAGAAGAGGAGATTGACATCAAAGGAACATCATTATGAACCCCCTGACAACCCCAACTAGTCACAGACATGGACTTCCAGTCCAACACAGGATTATGTACCTGCAACCATGGAAAACCCAGCACGATAGCATCATGCAAGTTATGCAACACCAGGAATCGACAATCTTCCTGATGGGCTGGCGCCATGCGCATGGTCACCTGTGTCCAAAACTGGGGCTTATTTTTAGCCATGGGTGTATCATCAATGCCTCTTAAAGGAATAGCGTTCTGCAAAGGCTGCAAGGGAAAACCACAACGCTTGGCAAACTCGAAATCCATTAAATTCAAGGCGGCGCCTGAATCCACAAACGCCATGACAGAAAATGATGACAATGAGCAGATCAAGGACACAGATAACAGAAATTTAGGTTGTACAGTACTGATGGTAATTGAACTGGCGATCCTCTTTGTCCGCTTAGGGCAGACAGAAATGACATGAGAAGCGTCGCTACAATAATAACACAACCTATTTTGACGTCTGAAACCTTGTCTTTCCGTTCTAGACAGAATTCTATCACATTGCATAGGCTCAGAAATTTGCTCTGAGGATAACGCCACAGCGCGCACAGTTCTGCGCTCCCGCAGGCGTCGGTCAATCTGAATGGCCAGATACAATATAAAGTGACTAGCACACTCCAGGGTCTTGTGATGCAAAAAAGTGGGGATTTATTACATACAGTAAATCACAAACGTTTCGGTCGATACTGGACCTTCATCAGTGTGCTAGGTATAATTGTATACTTGTATGGCCCCAAAAACAATAGAATACTCGGATTTGCATCAATCAGACATGCTGGAAAAAAAGGCAACAAGCCGGGAAGAAACAGAACCAGGCTGGTCAACTGACGGTGAGTCAGAATAATAGGTGGCGCTGAGGCTTAAAAGAGCTGTCAGTATGCCGGGACACTAGGGATAAATGCGGTATCCACCTCTATTAGCGGTGGATACCGCATTTATCCCTAGTGTCCCGGCATACTGACAGCTCTTTTAAGCCTCAGCGCCACCTATTATTCTGACTCACCGTCAGTTGACCAGCCTGGTTCTGTTTCTTCCCGGCTTGTTGCCTTTTTTTCCAGCACGTCTGATTGATGCAAATCCGAGTATTCTATTGTTTTTGGGGCCATATAAGTATACAATTATACCTAGCACACTGATGAAGGTCCAGTATCGACCGAAACGTTTGTGATTTACTGTATGTAATAAATCCCCACTTTTTTGCATCACAACACCCTGGAGTGTGCTAGTCACTTTATATTGTATACATTCAGGTTTGGGCACCTATGACTGTGCACCTCCCCTATTTAGGCTGTGCTTAGCATCTTCTATATCTGAATGGCCAGAGACATAGAATCTCTCAGACCGGAAGGCGTGGGAAACCCCACCATAACATCTTTTTTTTTTTTTATCAGATAAATTTTTATTGAACATAATAAATGTTATCTATTCATACAACAAAGTGCATTTGTGTTTTTCATTTTAACAAGAAAATATACCCCTTCTCCCCCCTCCCTCCTTCAGATAACCAACCCCAACTTCCCCCCCTCCTCCCCAAGAAGATAGTTTTTATTACAGACAAATTGTATTATTAACATTATTTACCACAACCTCTTAATCATTCCCATTTAGCCATGGCTGCCATAGCTTTTGAAAAAACCCCATCCTATTCCTCTTGGTATAAATGCTTTTTTCGAGCTGGACAATATGATTCACCTGTGCGGTAAATTCTCGTCTGGTTGGAGGTTCCTCCCTAATCCAGTATCTCGCAATCACTTTCCTTGCAACGAAGAGCAATCTAGCTATTGCCATTTTGGCAGTTTCATCAGCCGACAACTCCTCCACATACCCAAGTATACAAACCACTGGATCCCTGGGAATCGCACATCCATAAAGCACTCCAATTTGGTTCAACACTGCTACCCAATATGAAAAGAGCCTGGGGCACACCCACAACATGTGGAGCATACCCGCCTCAGTCTGAGTGCACCTAGGGCACTCAGAATCCAATCTCACTCCGGCTTTGAACAACAAGTCGGGTGTCCTATAGACCCTATTAACCACATACAATTGCGAGAGCCTCCCAGGCTCACTCATTGACAATTTAGGTATGTATTCCAGAATAGACCCCCATTTGTCATCGTCTATTTCCCCCAGTTCGGCCTCCCATTTTCCTCTAGCTTTAATCGGGTAATCCTCCAAGAATGTGTGTAGTAAATCCCCATATACTTCCGATATAGCCCCCTTTGTTCCATTGTTATTTAGAATACAGTCTAACATGAGATCTTTCTGAACCACTACCATAACATCTTTAACGGATTCAGAAAGCCCCCTTCTGAAAATTGCCGCCAAAGCATCATTATTCCATTTAGTCAACACAGACCATTTTCTGAATTTCTGACAATACAATTCTGCCGCCTCTTGACCCTGAGACAGGGCCAACAAGGTTTTCTCAGCTTGATCCACAGAATTAGGTTCATCATATAATAGTCCTAAAGCCTGAAAAAAGGAGTCAATATTAAGCAAAGCCGGATTCCCAGATTCCAGGGAAAACGCCCAATCCTGCGGGTCGCCACGCAGCAGGGAGATTACGATTTTTACCTGCTGAATAGAATCACCAGAGGATCGAGGTCTCTGGTCAAAAAAACAGTTTACAGTTGTTTTTAAAACTCAAAAATTTAGACCTGTCACCAGAAAACAAATCAGGAATAGGAATCTTCGGTTCTAAAGCAGGAGTTTGAACAATATAATCAGAAATACCTTGCACCCTAGCAGCAAGCTGGTCTACACGAGAAACTAATTCCTGAACATTCATGCTTGCACCAGGCTCCTCAGGCACCCAGAGATAAAGAGGGAGGAGAATACAAAACAGACTGGAGAAAAAAAATGGCTCAAAAGCTTCCTTCCCTTCTTCTGAGATGCATTTAACTCATTGTTGGCCAGTAGTACTGTTATGATCCAGTGACCTAGGAGCTGCATGAGAACATTCACTGGAGAAAGTGGCCACTGTACTGACCGCAATCCTGAACTTAACACCGCAACTAGAAGTAGCCGTGGAGTGTACCTAACACACCTAGACACCTCGTCACAGCCGGAGAACTAAATACCCCTAAAGATGGAAATAGGAATACTATCTTGCCTCAGAGAAAATCCCCAAAGGATAGACAGCCCCCCACAAATATTGGCGGTGAGTCGGAGAGGAAAAAACACACAGGCAGAAAAACAGGATTAGCACAGGAGGCCACTCTAGCTAGATAGGACAGGATAGGACAGAGTTCTGTGTAGTCAGTATAAAAACCCTTCAAAACATCCACAGCAGAATATACAAAAACTTCCTACATCTTTACTAAAAGATGTAGGAGCGTAAATCTGCAACTCCAGTGAATCCTACAATCAGAGCAGGAATAAAACTGAAACAAGCACACTGGCAGTGTGCCACAGAAACAAAAACCAAACACTTATCTTTGCTGAAATAGGCAGCGAGCAGGAAAAGCCAGAAAGTGATCCAACACTTCATAAGGAACATTGACTACTGGCAAGGGCTAAAGGATCCAGCCCACTTAAATATCCCAGTCAGAATTGTAATCATCCGATACACCTGGCCAGGTCTGTGACTCAGAGACAACTGCATTCCCACCTACAACCACTGGAGGGAACCCAAGAGCAGAATTCACAACAGGCAAGCCATGAAAGACTATATTGCGGAATGTTTGGAAAAGGGTCATATCAGACCATCTTCATCCCCCATTGCTACGGGGTTTTTCTTTCTAAAGAAGAAAGATGGGGGAATTACGCTCATGTCTACATTTCTGCAAACTCAATCTGATCACGGCGTGGGATCCATAACCGCTTCCTCTCATCCCAGACCTCTGTAATCAGATTGTAGGAGCAAAATGGTTTTCAAAACTGGACTTCAGGGGGGTGTATAATCTCATTCGCATTAAAGAGGGGGATGAGTGGAAAACATCATTCAATATCACTGAGGGACACTATGAGAACCTGGTGATGCCATTTGGGTTGACAAATGCAACTGCCATCTTTCAGCACTTTGTAAACAACATCTTTAGTCACCTGGTAGGCAGATTTGTGTTAATCTATCTGGATGACATATTTATTCACCTGGCCTTGAGTCACATCAGGTATATGTCAGGCAGGTCTTACATATACTCAGAGACAATAAATTATTTTTCAAACTGGAGAATTGTATGTTTTCATTTGAGGAGATCCCTTTCCTAGGCTATGTGTTATCATCCACCGTTTTTTGCCTGGATCCGGCAAAAGTTCGGGCAGTATAGGATTGGGATCGTCCTGAGGATTTGAAGGTGTTACAAAGGTTTTTAGGTTTCGCCAACTACTACAGTAAGTTCATAAAAAACTTTCGGTAGTAGCCAAACATCTGCTGGATATGACTAGGAAGGGGACAGACTTTTGCAAGTGGTCCAGTCCTGCCAGGGAGGCAATCGATACATTGAAGAGGTGTTTTTCACCTGCGCCGATCCTCATACAGCCTGTCATCTTTCAGCCTTTTACAGTCAAGATCGACGCGTCTGAAGCGGGAGTTGGTGCTGTATTGTCGCAGGGTGCGTCTCCTGGTAAATGCTATCCATGTGCAGATTTTTCTAAAAATCTGTCGTCTGCAGAGAAAAATTATGACATTGGTAACAGGGAACTCTTGGCAGTCAAGTGGGCTTTTGAAGAGTGGTAGCGTTTTTTGGAGGGAGCCGTTCATCCGGTTATGGTGATCACGGATTATAAGAATCTTGTATATTTGGAATCTGCGAAACATCTACCGTATATACTCGAGTATAAGCCGACCCGAGTATAAGCCGACCCCCCTAATTTTGCCACAAAAAACTGGGAAAACTTATTGACTCGAGTATAAGCCTAGGGTGGAAATGCAGCATTTACCGGTGAATTTCAAAAATAAAAATAGATCATTATTTCCCCATAGCTGTGCCATATAGTGCTCTGCACCGTTCATTATTTCCCCATAGCTGTGCCATATAGTGCTCTGCATGTTCATTATTTCCCCATAGCTGTGCCCCATATAGTGCTCTGCACTGTTCATTATTGCCCCATAGCTGTGCCATATAGTGCTCTGCACCGTTCATTATTGCCCCATAGCTGTGCCATATAGTGCTCTGCACCGTTCATTATTGCCCCATAGCTGTGCCATATAGTGCTCTGCACCGTTCATATTTCCCCATAGCTGTGCCATATAGTGCTCTGCACCGTTCATATTTCCCCATAGCTGTGCCATATAGTGCTCTGCACCGTTCATATTTCCCCATAGCTGTGCCCCATATAGTGCTCTGCACCGTTCATATTTCCCCATAGCTGTGCCCCATATAGTGCTCTGCACCGTTCATATTTCCCCATAGCTGTGCCATATAATGCTCTGCACCGTTCATATTTCACTATAGCTGTGCCATATAGTGCTCTGCACGTTCATATTTCCCCAAAGCTGTGCCATATAGTGCTCTGCACCGTTCATATTTCCCCATAGCTGTGCCATATAGTGCTCTGTACCGTTCATTATTGTCCCATAGCTGTGCCATATAGTGCTCTGCACCGTTCATTATTGCCCCATAGCTGTGCCATATAGTGCTCTGCACCGTTCATTATTGTCCTATAGCTGTGCCATATAGTGCTCTGCACCGTTCATTATTGCCCCATAGCTGTGCCATATGTGGCACCCCTAGGGGTATTTGCCACAAAAACAGTTACTGACACTGGATACAAATACTAAAATAGCAAGACTGCACTACCACCTCCGGCCAGAAGGGGGAGCTCCAGAGACTCCCCTTGATCTATTCTGCTCTGAGAGAAGAACTGGCAGTTGGGCTAAGGAGCTGAAAGTGAGAGGTCATACAGCTGAATTTCTAACAGCCCTATGACGGTTTCCAGGCCCAAATCACCGGCCTGAGGAGAAAAGGGACAGAGAAAAAGGACATTGTGAGAACCGGGTAGCATTAATCACTACCCAGAACAGGCGCAAAGACGGATACTGGATCCATGGCTGTATTCATTATATATAATACAGCAACCGGAAAAACGTGAGGTGATATCAGCTTCACTAGGGCCGGACGCAGCAACAGACACAGAGTTCAGCGGTACTCCTGGAGGGGGTAAGCCGATAAAAGGACTCGGGTTGCCCGTCGAACCAGAACCCGGAGGGGACAGATTGGGCCGGCAGCCAGTTCACATACAGCAGCAGGGCCATACAGAAACTGCGTACAATAAGAGGCGAAGACCCCAGCAAGGTCAAAGTAACTCAGAGTTCCCATACAGACTCCGGTGACAGGACTGGTTGTAAATCCCTTTATGTTGAAGTAAATTGGTTAAATGTTTCAGTGCCTCAGTCTTTCATTTGGACAATAGCCATCTATCTAGGATCGGGATCATCACCGCTGGGAGAACCTGCTGCTGATCAAGTAAGTGTCTGTTCCCTCACGATACCCTTACACTGTGCATTGCCTGAGGCCACAGCACCGGGTCAAGCCACCCGTGACATACCCCTCAAGAGACAGACCCCATTGGTCCGGTGCTGGGTACCCCGGTCTCTTGGGCGTCACAATTGGCGTCACGAACAGGATCGAGCCAGCCCATATACCGGGTATTGTGTGCCGTGATTGGAGCCCAAAACTTTGAAAACTTGGATGAAAAATCTTGAAAATTGACTTTATTAAAGAAAATTCCATTTCCCATTAAAAACTATTGAAAGTGACTTTTCCCCATTGGTTATAATGGAGTAAAGATGGCCGCCATCACCTCATAACCGTTAGGCACGAGACTGTTAATTGAGCTACGCCATTACCTGAGCCCCAGTCTAACTGAAAAACTTCAGAATCCGCCATTACAGAGCGCGTGGCGGGCGGGAGCAGCAGGGGGCGTGTCATTGTGGGCGGCACCAAGGTGAGCGCTCTGACGTCAGAGTAAGGGGAAAACCAATCCTGCTGCACAGCGGAACGAATCTACACTATCCCGATGGAAGCGGAGGACCGGAAGGGTCCGGATTAACTAAGGGGGCACAGTATGTCGCAGCACGGAGATGCCGCAGCACCCGGCAACGCTAATGCAGCTGAAAGACAGAGTGTCAATAGAGAGTCCGGCAGCGCAGCGGTGCAAGGAGTGACGCCCATCATGCCGGTGCTGATGCCATATACCCCGGGTGGCCCGTGGCTTCCAATGTATGAAGGTGAGCCTAATACCCTTGAAAATTTCAGAGAAAAGATGCTGGCCCATTTTGACATGTTCCTTGTGGGTGAAGTTCAGCGTGTTAGTCTCCTGATGATGCAGTTAAGTGGCCATGCTAAGCGAGAAGTCACAGCATGGGCAGCTGATCTAAAAGACACTGTTGAACGCATATTTGCTGGATTAAAAGCTACATTTGAAACCACTGCCAGCAGCAAAGCTAAAATACGATTCTTTAATTGCAAACAAAAAGCCAATGAGGGCGTGAGAGACTTTGCCTTAAACCTGCAGGAAGCCCTTAAATCACTTACACTGGCTGAACCCATTTTTAACACCGGAGCGGATAAACTGTTAAGAGATCAATTTATTGAGGGACTCTACACCCCTTCTCACCGGGGGCATGTGAGCATGCTTGTTTTTAAGAACCCTGAATTGACATTTGCCCAATTAAAGGAGAGCGCTATACGTCTCCAGCTGGCAGAGGCACCTCGGGATCAGGATCCTGCGCAACCCATGGCAGAGGCACCTCAACAACAGGGAGTGCCAGTGACATCAGCTATGTCCGGGGCCATTGCTAAGCCCCTGGGGTCCAGTACTAATGAGGCTCTTCAACAAAAGCTTGACTCTTTAACTGATGTTGTTGCTTCAATGGCTAAATGGCTAAAACCATGCAGGAGATGAGAGGACCCAAGATGGAGTTGGCAAACCGTAGAGAGGATGTTCCATGGATGAGACCCCGGAGATACCCGACATGGAGAGGACGACCCCGCGACCGCTACCAACCGGATGGACAGCCCATTTGCCGCCGTTGCCAGCAGCCAGGCCACTTTGCACGAGATTGTGATTTAAACGGGAATCCCCTGGGAATGCGGGCCGCTTCGCAGGAATGAACTTTCAAGGCCCAACACCCTGGCACGACAGGTACATCGGAGGACGACCCATTATCCCTATCGTGCTGGACGGAATTCCCCTCAACGCTTTGCTGGACACAGGTTCCCAGATTTCATCTATACCGTATATCCTTTATAAGAGGTACTGGGCTGATGCAGATATTGATAAAGGGCCCTCTGATGTTGAACTAGATATATGGGCTAGTAATGGTAAGTTGGTACCGAAACTAGGATTCAGGGAGATGACCATAAAGAATGGTAAAGTAGAATTGAAGAAACAGGGTATAATTGTTGTTGATGTTGACCGGCGGAACTGTGAACCAACTGTATTGATAGGAATGAATGTGTTAGAGAACTGCTTTTCCGAAGTTATTTCTGTCTTACAGCAAATTGCTGAAACTGCCCAATCCTGCCAGCAGAGAGTTCTCCAAAGGGAAATAAAAGTATTGATGTTAAGGCAACAGGTAGAAGTTGCAGGTGGAGAAATCGGCAGTGTGAGGGTAAGTGATCCAACGTCTATTGTAATCCCACCAAAAACAGAAATGCTGGTATGGTGTAGAGCAGCCATTGGTACTAAGGGACGAGATTATCAAGCCTTAATAGAACCAGTGTACACCGACAGCAGGCCCACTATACTCACAGCATGAGGGGTAGTCGAGGTACACCGGGGATGAGTGCCGGTACGACTTTTGAACTGTGGAGAGGAAGAGGTCACTTTGCCAAGGTATGCTACAGTGGCAAAGCTATATACTGTTGACAACAATGCCATCACAACCATTGAGCCCTTAGAACCAACCTGTCAGGTGGAAGGCAACGGCTCAGATGGAGAATTGGAGGATTGGTGCCAACAGCTACACGTGGGCATAAGTTCAACACCTACCCATCAAAAACAAGGGGTGTATAGGCTAGTGACGGAATATGAACAAGTCTTCAGTAAACACCCATTGGACTTCGGACGGATAGGAGGGGTAGAACACACAATCCCCACCGGTGACCATCCCCCAATAAAAGAAAGATATAGACCCATACCGCCCGCTCACTATCAATGTGCAAAAGATATGCTGAGGGAGATGAAACAGGCCGGGGTAATAAGAGACAGCTGTAGCCCCTGGGCGGGCACCTCTAGTGATTGTCAAAAAAAAGGACGGAACCATGAGAATGTGCGTAGACTACTGGCGGATTAATAACATCACCCATAAAGACGCCTACCCCTTGCCTAGGATAGAAGAGTCCTTGACTGCTTTGAAATCTGCTAATTATTTTTCCACCTTAGACTTAACAAGTGGGTATTGGCAAGTCCCTGTGGCTGAGAGAGATAAGGAAAAGACGGCATTCACCACACCAATGGGTCTATGTGAATTTAATCGCATGCCATTCGGACTCTGCAACGCATCCGGTACCTTCCAGCGGCTGATGGAATGCTGCCTCGGACACAAGAACTTCGAGACTGTCCTCCTGTACCTAGATGATGTGATCGTCTACTCAAAGACTTACGAACAACACTTAAAAGATCTGGCAGAAGTGTTCGAAGCCTTATCCAAGTATGGCATGAAAATCAAGCCATCCAAATGTCACCTCAAGCCAAAGGTACAGTACCTGGGACACATCGTGAGTTCGGAGGGAGTAGCACCGGATCCCGAGAAAATAAGCGCCATAAGGGATTGGCCAAGACCTACCAATGCAAAAGAAGTGAGGCAATTCCTGGGATTGGTGGGTTACTATCGCAGATTTATAAAAGGATTTACCAAGTTGGCAGCATCCTTGCAAGATGCCTTGGTAGGGGAGACGAAGAAACCTTCAAACCGAAGCCCTCCTTTTCAGTGGAACGATGAAAGGGAAGACTCCTTTGAACAACTAAAAAAGGCACTAACCGGAGAAGAGGTTCTGGCATACCCAGATTACCATCAACCTTTCATCCTCTACACCGATGCCAGTAATGTGGGACTAGGAGCGGTGCTGTCACAAAAGCAAGAAGGTCGGGAGAAAGTCATCGCCTTTGCAAGTAGAAAGCTCCGGCCTACTGAAAGAAATTCAGAAAATTACAGCTCCTTCAAATTGGAACTACTGGCAGTAGTTTGGGCTGTGACTGAACGTTTCAAACACTATCTGGCCGCTGCAGAATTTATTGTCTATACTGACAACAATCCGTTGACCCACCTGGACACAGCCAAATTAGGTGCGTTAGAACAGCGATGGATAGCCCGGTTATCTAATTACAACTTCATAATCAAGTATCGAGCAGGTCGCAAGAATGGAAATGCCGATGCCCTATCCCGGATGCCACACTTGAGAGATGTAGAAGAAGAAACGGGGGAGCTTGAAGAAATTGAACTACCAGCCTTCCATCATCCCAAGGCAAAACATCATCAGTCAAGTACCTATCAGAAACAACAAGAGGTGAATTTTAATCCGTTAGCGCACCATAGATGGGCTGACACCCAAGACAGCAATCCGGCTGTGAAGTTGGTGAAGGAACTGCTGACTGAGCAAAGTGCATATCCCGATGAGGATGCCCCAGAAGAGACGCATCAACTCTGGAAAGAGAGAGGCAAAATGTTCTTGTATCAAGGGAAGCTCTGTAGAAGGTACACCAATCCGAAAACACATGAATTGGTTTGGCAGATTATCGTGCCTAAACAAGATGTGAAGATGGTCCTCGAAGCTTACCATAATGGTGCTGGTCACTTCGGTTGGAAAAAGTTAGAAGTACTTCTAAGAGAAAGATTTTATTGGGTCGAGATGAGAAAATTAATCGAACAGTGGTGCAGAAACTGTGGCCCGTGCAACCTCAGAAGAAACGATCAAAAGAACCAAAGAGCACCACTGCAGCCCATAATCACCAAACAACCATTTGAAATTGTAGCCATAGACCACGTGAAGTTGACACCAAGCCGGTCCGGCTATGTCTATGCCTTGACCATCGTGGACCATTATTCACGCTTCTTGGTAGTAGTACCCGTAAAAGATCTGACAGCAAAAACAGCAGCCAAAGCGTTCCAAACATTCTTTTGTAGACCCCATGGATATCCGGAACAGGTTCTCACCGACCAAGGTACAGCCTTTGAATCAGAGATCTTCAGAGAATTCTGTAATATGTATGGTTGCAAAAAGATCCGGACGACGGCCTATCATCCACAAACAAACGGCTTATGCGAGAAGATGAACCATATTGTAATAGAACTACTAAAGACTTTACCTGAGACAGAAAGGAATCAATGGCCAGAGAAATTGCCTGACTTGGTGGATCTGTATAATCATGTCCCGGTGAGCTCCACCAATTGCACCCCAGCTTACCTTATGCGTGCAAGACCCGGCCAATTACCAATCGATCTAGAAATAGGAATTCTGAAACCAGACGCAGAAGTCCAAGACTCCAATTGGGATATCATACGGCAAAAGCAGTATCGCCAAGTGCAAGAGAGTGTGGAAAGAAGCCTTCAGCAAACTAGAGAAAGACAAGAGCGAACTTTCAACCAGAATGCTCTAGCGACCCCATTAAGACCGGGTGACCAAGTGCTCAAGAGAAATCGTCGAACCAATAAACTAGACAATCAGTGGGAAGCCGTACCCTACACAGTTTTACCAACAAGAATGGATAATCCTAAAATGTGCCTCATTAGCAAAAACGGGGGCTTAACATCTGTACTAGTGTCAAGAGACAATCTTAAATTATGTTCGGAAGCATTGAAAGAGCCAGAAGTTGTCCAGCCAGAACCAGAAGTTATTCAACCCATACAGGTTCAACCAGTAAAGGAAAAAGAAGAGGAAATGTATCACACCTGTATAGGAGACTTTCCCAAAACCCTACTAACATACCATGGTGCAGTAGTGGTTCCCATGGTGGCCTTTTACCCAACACCGAACCCAATACCCGAAGTCCCAAGACAGGAAGAGGCTGACCCCGTACTACGGGAGGTTCCAGGTCAGGAAGAACAGATTCTTGATCAGAGTAATCCCATTCATGGTGGACTTGCCAATTCCATAGTCGTGGAATTATCTTTAGCAGAGCGGGCAGATACTACATCCGCAGTAGACAGTAGTACACCACATGAAGAGACACCGCTATTACGTAGATCACAGCGTAGTACCCAGGGTCAATTACCGGCCAGGTATGCGGATTACCAACTATAAAACTATAGTCATTGTTATCATTCTGCAACGTTTAAGCCCAGTACCTACAGAGACTTGTCTGTATGAACTTCTTGCATATTCTTGAACTTTTTATCAGCCCGGAGGCACTAAATCAAAGCTCCGGAAAGACTGCTTTTTGAACTTTGCTTTTTGCTCTTTTTGAACTTTCTTTAGACTTTATATTGGTAACTCCGTTGGAAAAATGGAACTAAATTCTTGGACACAAAGTGCAGTGCCTTTCCTAGTACCTTCAAGGATAGAACTGTATTCATGGACGCTATTTGAAGTGACTTTTTACAGAACTCTATTTTTGTTTCCTTGAGTGGTTTTTGTAACTTTTCATTTTTAAGACTCTGTACATATTAATTGTTATTTCAAAATGTTATCATCCCACAGTCCCGGAGTACTGTTCTTAACTAAGGGGGAATGTGGCACCCCTAGGGGTATTTGCCACAAAAACAGTTACTGACACTGGATACAAATACTAAAATAGCAAGACTGCACTACCACCTCCGGCCAGAAGGGGGAGCTCCAGAGACTCCCCTTGATCTATTCTGGTCTGAGAGAAGAACTGGCAGTTGGGCTAAGGAGCTGAAAGTGAGAGGTCATACAGCTGAATTTCTAACAGCCCTATGACGGTTTCCAGGCCCAAATCACCGGCCTGAGGAGAAAAGGGATAGAGAAAAAGGACATTGTGAGAACCGGGTAGCATTAATCACTACCCAGAACAGGCGCAAAGACGGATACTGGATCCGTGGCTGTATTCATTATATATAATACAGCAACCGGAAAAACGTGAGGTGATATCAGCTTCACTAGGGCCGGATGCAGCAACAGACACAGAGTTCAGCGGTACTCCTGGAGGGGGTAAGCCGATAAAAGGACTCGGGTTGCCCGTCGAACCAGGACCCGGAGGGGACAGATTGGGCCGGCAGCCAGTTCACATACAGCAGCAGGGCCATACAGAAACTGCGTACAATAAGAGGCGAAGACCCCAGCAAGGTCAAAGTAACTCAGAGTTCCCATACAGACTCCGGTGACAGGACTGGTTGTAAATCCCTTTATGTTGAAGTAAATTGGTTAAATGTTTCAGTGCCTCAGTCTTTCATTTGGACAATAGCCATCTATCTAGGATCGGGATCATCACCGCTGGGAGAACCTGCTGCTGATCAAGTAAGGGTACCGTCACACTATAACATTTCGATCGCTACGACGGTACGATTCGTGACGTTCCAGCGATATCGTTACGATATCGCTGTGTCTGACACGCAGCAGCGATCAGGGATTCTGCTGAGAATCGTACGTCGTAGCAGATCGTATGGAACTTTCTTTCATCGCTGGATCTCCCGCTGTCATCGCTAGATCGGTGTGTGTGACACCGATCTAGCGATCTAGCGATGCGATCCAGCGATGCGTTCGCTTGTAACCAGGGTAAACATCGGGTAACTAAGCGCAGGACCGCGCTTAGTTACCCGATGTTTACCCTGGTTACAAGCGTTAAACTAAAAAAAAACAAACAGCACATACTTACATTCTGGTGTCCGTCAGGTCCCTTGCCGTCTGCTTCCCGCACTGTGACTGCCGGCCGTAAAGTGAAAGCAGAGCACAGCGGCTGTGCTTTCACTTTCACTTTACGGCCGGCAGTCACAGTGCAGGAAGCAGACTGCAAGGGACCTGACGGACACCAGAATGTAAGTATGTGCTGTTTGTTTTTTTTAGTTTAACGCTTGTAACCAGGGTAAACATCGGGTAACTAAGCGCGGTCCTGCGCTTAGTTACCCGATGTTTACCCTGGTTACCCAGGGACCTCGGCATCGTTGGTCGCTGGAGAGCGGTCTGTGTGACAGCTCCCCAGCGACCACACTACGATTTACCTACGATCACGGCCAGGTCATATCGCTGGTCGTGATCGTAGGTAAATCGTATAGTGTGACGGTACTCTAAGTGTCTGTTCCCTCACGATACCCTTACACTGTGCATTGCCTGAGGCCACAGCACCGGGTCAAGCCACCCGTGACATACCCCTCAAGAGACAGACCCCATTGGTCCGGTGCTGGGTACCCCGGTCTCTTGGGCGTCACACATATAGTGCTCTGCACCGTTCATATTTCCCCATAGCTGTGCCATATAGTGCTCTGCACCGTTCATATTTCCCCATAGCTCTGCCATATAGTGCTCTGCACCGTTCATATTTCCCCATAGCTGTGCCCCATATAGTGCTCTGCACCGTTCATATTTCCCCATAGATGCTTCACATTAATCTGTGCCGCTGCTGCTGCAGTAAAAAAAAAAATGCCATACTCACCTCTCTTGCTTGCAGCTCCCGGCGTCCGGTCCCGGCGTCTCTCCGCACTGACTGATCAGGCAGAGGGCGCCGCGCACACTATATGCGTCATCGCGCCCTCTCACCTGCACAGTCAGAGCGGATAGACGCCAGGAAGATGGAGCGGTGCCCGGCGGCTGGAATGGGGACAGGTAAATATGACATACTTACCTGCTCCCGGCATCCGGCTCCTTCTCCCGGACAGCTGTCTTCGGTGCCGCAGCTTCTTCCTCTATCAGCGGTCACCGGCACCGCTGATTAGAGAAATGACTATGTGGCTCCACCCCTATGGGAGGTGGAGCTGCATATTCATTTCTCTAATCAGCGGTCCCACGTGACCGCTGAACAGTGGAAGAACCGCAGCACCGAAGACCGTGGGACAGGCGGGGAGCGTCAGGATCGCTGGAAGCAGGTAAGTATGCCTCAGCGCCCTCACCCCCTCACCCGCCGACCCTGCCACCCACCTTGACTCGAGTATAAGCTGAGAGGGGCACTTTGAGCCCAAAAATTTGGGCTGAAAATCTCGGCTTATACTCGAGTATATACAGTAAGTTCTCGACAAGCAAGATGGGCATTGTTCTTCACCAGGTTTACTTTTTTGTCACATATAGGCCAGGGAACAAAAACATTAAGGCACATTCCTTATATTGTTTTTTTTCCTGGGGATGGAAATAATTTTGAATTGGTATCAATTCTACCAAAAGGGGTGGTTATTATTATTATTATACATTTTTATAGCGCCATTTATTCCATGGCGCTTTACATGTGAATACGGGGCAAATATAAACAAATACATTAAACATGAGCAGATAACAAGGCACACGAGTACATAAGGAGGGAGGACCCTGCCCGCGAGGGCTCACAGTCTGCAGGCGGTGGGTGAGGATACACTAGGAGAGATTATAGCGTTTATATGCTCCGATCTTGAAAATGAAGTTGTTGACGCTCAGGTGGACGGCTCTGCTATCTGTCCATTTGGTAAACTATTTGTTCCTGTGAATCTTCATCTAAGGCTACTTTCACACATCAGGTTTTTTGCATCAGGCACAATCCGGCGAATGTTGGAAAAAATGGATCCAGCGCAGATTGTGAAAAACTCATGCGACGGATCCGTTTTTTCAACGGATCCGACTAGCATATCTAGATAATTGGATAAAAAAAAATTGTAGCATGTTGAGTTTAAAAAAACGGAATCCGGCTTCGGAATCTGTCATTTTCCGGATCCGACACCTTCTGGCTCCCATAGGCTTCCATTCTAGCAAACAGCCGGAAGCGCAAAAAACGTTGCTTTGGATGTTTTTTACACAAACCGGAAACGGCAGATTTGCCGGATCCGGCGAATACCGGACAAAATGCAATGTCATCCGGCGCAATGCGGCACTATTACAAGTCTATGGGGGGGGAAACGGATCCGGCGGCGACATTCGTCGGATCCGTTTTTTTTAAATTTAGCCGGATTGAGATTGACAGTGAAAACCTGATGTGTGAAAGAAGTCTAGGAATGCTTAGTGAACATCACGATTAAGTCTTGGCCGGACATACTGGTAATAAAGCCACCACTGATCTTACTAGATGTTTTTGGTGGCATGGGGATCATCAGGATGTCCAGGAGTATGTAGCCGCCTGCAGTGGTATTGTGCACGTACTAAGACCTCTCATACTCGTCCGTTGGGGGCTCTCCAACCATTGGAGATTCCAAGTAGACCTTGGACTCCCTTATCGGTTGATTTTATCACGGATCTACCCGTGTTGGTGGGGAATACTGTAATTTTGGTGGTCATAGATCGATTCAGTAAGATGTCTCTTTTTATTGCATTACCGGCTTTACTGAAAGCCAAGTCCTTGGTGCAAATGTTTGTTAGGGAAATTGTAAAATTACATTGGATCCCGACCGATATTGTTTCTGACCAGGAAGTACAGTTTGTTTCCAAGTTTTGGAGGGCATTTTGCACCCATCTGTCATTCTCTTCTGCATTTCACCCACAGTCTAATGGGCAGACTGAATCGGTTAACCAGAATCTGCAGACTTATGTTAAGTGTTTTGTGTCTGAGAATCAGGAGGATTGGATTACCTACTTACCGTTAGCCAAATTCACAGTAAATAATCTTTGTCACGATTCTACTGGAAAGTCCCCGTTTTTTGGGGTGTAGGGGTTTCATCCTCAGTACAGCTCATTTTCTAAGAATCGGTCTTCTGGATTACCTGAAAAATAATGTTTTTCTTCATCTATTACGTCCGTGTGGCAGGGGATTACTAATAATTTGAGAAAGATGGAGTCAAAATATTAATGTGGCTCATCGGAGACGTTTGGTGAGACCGAGCCTGTGTGTTGGTGACTTGGTGTGGTTGTCCTCTATGAACATTAAGTTGAGGGTTCCATCTTTCAAACTGGGTCCCAGGTTTAATGGTCCTTATAAAATCGTAGCCAACGTCAAGCTCGTAGCATTCAGCCTTGCTTTGCCACTTATCTTTAGGATCCATAATGTATTTCATCTATCTCTCCTCAAAAGATACATTGCGTCTTCAGTACCATCACCGTTACCACCATCTCCTGTCATTGTGGATAGAAACTTAGAATTTCAGATAGCAAAAATCATGGATTCTCATTTAGTTCGTCGGTCACTTCAGTATCTCGTACATTGGAGGGGATATGGTCCTGAGGAGAGGATGTGGGTACCAGCATCTGACTTTAATGCGGCCAGAATTATCTGTTTTTTGCACATGGCACACCCCGATAAACCCGGTCCTGAGGTTCCAAAGGTCCCTCGTAGAAGGAGGGTACTGTCACGGGGATACCGCAACAGAGAGAAGCCAGAAGACCACAGCGTCTGTTTTCTCCTGCTCCTGTGCTGAAAAGAAACACTTCACCTTCTTTTTAAATGGTGTAAATTTCTTTTGGCAGAACAGGGGGTAATTGGCTATGTTGGGAGAGTCTGAGGTCTCAGCTGAGCATGATTAGCCACTCCTATCCCCTATATAACCTGGGTCCTGACTGAAACACATGGTCATAGCTAGCTTATGCTTCATGGCTGGGAGGAGAGTTGTTTGTAGGTTATATGAGAAGGAATTTGGTGTTTTTATCTGTGACTGTTGCCTGAGTTTGTAAGTGTGATAATTCCCTTTCCTCCTCTTATTTTCATTTGTCCCCATCCTCCACTCCGCGGCGCATTCCTCTGTTATATGTGAGTGTATATTTGTATGCCTGGTATTTTCATTTGCCCTTGTTCGTGTTGCCTTGTTCGTCTGGTTGGTGTACTGCAATGCACAGTTGCTCCCCTCTTCCCTGAGAGGGAATGAAACAGACGTATCCCAGGCAATAGGTCGAGCTAAGGCTCCTCCTAGTGTTAGGGATAGGGAAGGAGCCCCTGGTCCCGGGTCAGCCGACAACTGAGTCGTGACAAGACTGTTCTGTTTCAATGCATCTTGGAGTCATATGTGTGGCATAGTGTTCACTGAACTTTGTAGGAACTAGCTATAGAGAGCATCGGTGGGCTTTCCAGGGTTACACAGAACCATCTAGCTGTGTGCCAGATACTTCAACTGCCAAGCTGTGCGCTGTATACTGTAACCGCCAAGCTGTGTCATATACTGCAACCTCCAAGCTGTGCCATGTACTGTAACCACTAAGCTGTGTGACTATAGTATAACCTCCAAGCTGTGTGCCATATATTGTAACCACCAAGCTGTGTGACTGTACTATAACCTCCAAGCTGTATGTTATATACTATAACACCCAAGCTGTGTGCCATATACTATAACACCCAAGCTGTGTGCCATATACTATAACACCCAAGCTGTGTGCCATCTATATATATAATTGTCTAAGTGTTTTCTGTCTGTCTGTCTGTCTGTCCTGGAAATCCCGCGTCTCTGATTGGTCGAGGCCCCCCAGGCCTCGACCAATCAGAGACGGGCACAGTATCGACGTAGAAATCCCGCGTCTCTGATTGGTCGAGGCTTGGCGGCCTCGACCAATCAGCGACGGGCACAGCGACGATAATGTCATAAAGGACGTAGACATCCCGCGTCTCTGATTGGTCGAGGCCACCAGGCCTCGACCAATCAGCAACGGGCACAGCGACGATGATGTCATAATGGTTGCCATGGCGACGATGGTGTCATAAAGGTTGCCTCGACCAATCAGCGACGGGCACAGTCTGCCGCGAATTCTGGAATCATCATTGTCCATATACTACGGGGACATGCATATTCTAGAATACCCGATGCGTTAGACGGGCACAGCATGGCAACGATGATGTCATAAAAGTTGCCTCGACCAATCAGCGACGGGCACAGTCTGCCGCGAATTCGCCTCGACCAATCAGCGACGGGCACAGTATCGACGTAGATGTCATAATGGTTGCCATGGCGATTATGATGTCATAAAGGTTGCCTCAACCAATCAGCGACGGGCACAGTCCGCCGCGAATTCTGGAATCATCATTGTCCGTATACTACGGGGACATGCATATTCTAGAATACCCGATGCGTTAGAATCGGGCCACAATCTAGTCTATATATATAATTGCCTAAGGGTTTTTCCGTCTGTCTGTCTTTCTGTCTGTCTGTCCTGGAAATCCCGCGGCTCTGATTGGTCGAGGCCGCCAGGCCTCGACCAATCAGCGACGGGCACAGCGACGATGATGTCATAAAGGACGTAGACATCCCGCGTCTCTGATTCTGCGACGGGCACAGTATCGACGTAGATGTCATAATGGTTGCCATGGCGACGATGATGTCATAAAGGTTGCATCGACCAATCAGCGACGGGCACAGTCTGCCGTGAATTCTGGAATCATCATTGTCCATATACTATGGGCACATGCATATTCTAGAATACCTGATGCGTTAGAATCGGGCCACAATCTAGTATACTATAATCGCCTAGCTGTGCCATATACTGTAACCTCCAAGCTGTGCCATGTACTGTAACCACCAAGCTGTGCCATGTACTGTAACCACCAAGCTGTGCCATATACTATAACCGCCAAGCTGTGTGACTATACTATAACCACTAAGCTGTGTGCCAAAGTTGGTAACCTCGAAGCCGCATGCTAATGTCAGTAACTGCCCCATTTGGATTAAATTTAAGCTGTTTTCATGAGAATTAAGTCCACCTGTGTTCCTGTGCCATCCCTGTGTGGATATTCCCTAAGATATACCGTCTATGCATATAGGTATTAGTGATTATTCCTACCTGTGATGCTGCTCTGGTTGGATCTGCCTTATTACATAAATGGTATCCATGCTCTTTGATCCTATTTGTCTGGCACTTACCATGCGTTTACTGTTAGACCTCTGTTGCCATGAGCTCTTTGTTCTTGTTAGTTTCTTATCTAAGTGACACAAACATTACATAAAGTGTTCATCTAAGAACACTGCATAAAAAATCCAACACCGAAAGTCTATGCTAATATGAAAACTCTATATTACTAAATGTACTATCCCATTGTCAAAAAAAAGACTAATTCACCCTATACAGTTCTGCAATTGTTTCAGGGAAATCTGGGACACAGAGTGCACCCAAATATGCAAACTGGTGGTACCAGAAATGGAATATGATTAGTTGCTTAACAATAAGCGTCCAACTAACAATTTAAGGACCAATGACCAGCCAATCTTCATGTAAAAGCCTAATTGCAAGAAGATCATGCAGTGTTCTAATTTGAATGAATAATATAGAAATTTGTAGCATTAGTGTTGGATAGATAGGGCATTACCCACCTTGGCCCAAAACATCTGAGCTACATCCCTGGAGAGATGAGAGGACACTGATGCACCTAAAATGTATATGTCCTCTCTCATCACCTCTCCTTTTGGCAGACCAAACATCTCCGGTGTTTCTCAAGACCCTGCAGTCTCTTAGGCACCAGGGCTGTTCCGCCAATGGCGGAAGACTGCATGGCTGCTATGGGGCCTGTGAGTCGGGGGGCCCAGAGCCAGTGCTGGCGTGGGGTCCCCCTGCATCGTACTTGCAACTGTTTTGGCATCCTGGATGCCGATACAGTTGAAATTGATGGGAGAGGGATCCATCAGCTGACACTCCCTCTGCCATCATTTCTCCTCTGCATCTGAGCTCTGTGACTTCACAGCGTAGAAGGCACGATGACGTCTCTACGCTGCATCCTCTGTGCCGAGCAGTGCAGAGGGTCAGAAGAGGTGAGTATTTGATTATTTTTTAGGTATTGATTATTATATGGGGCCCATCACACTGTATGGAGAAATATATGGGGTTCATTATACTGTATGGAGCACTATGTGGGGCGCATTGTACTGAATGGAGTAATATATAGGGTCCATTATACTGTTTGGAGCAATATATGGGGTCCATTATACTGTATGGAGCATTATATGGGGCCATTATACTGTATGCAGTAATATTTAGGGCCCATATCACTGTATGGAGGAATATATGGGGTTCATTATACTGTATGGAGCACTATGTGGGACACATACTGAATGGAGTAATATATGGGGTCCATTATGGAGTAATATATAAGGCCCATTGCACTGTATGGAGCAATATATGGGGCACATTATACTGAATGGAGCAATATATGGGGTTCATTACACTATATGGAGTACTATAGGGGGCCCATTACACTGTTGGAGTAGTATATGGAACCCTCGCTAGAGAAAAAAAAAATTTCCTCCTCCAAGTTGGCACCGCCTGCGCAGTAGCAGCTATCAGTGATCGGAGATAGCTGCTACTGCGCAGGTGCCGACGGCGCCATCTTGGAGGAGGAAATTTTTTTGATTCTCTAGCAAGATGGCGCAGCCGGCGCCTGTGCAATAGCAGCTATTCACTGAAAGCTGCTACTGCACAGGTGCGGCCGGTGCCATTTTCAAACAGATTTGTTTTTAGAAACTTTAGGAATACCTCAAGCAAACATATATATATAATTCATTACATGTGCAATCAGGCTGCAGCGCAGGTACCGGCGCCTGCCTGCAGAAGGGTTTTCTTTTTTTTTCAAGATATATATAATATTCATTTTGTAAACTAGGGGGCAAGTCAGTGAGGGATCAGTGACCTGTCAGAAGCCATTCTGGTGAATACCTAATTAGATCACCACATGAAGACCCCCACAGGCCGCCCCGGAGCACGAGCAAATTATTAACTCAAAACTGTAAATAAAGATTAACCCCTTCGTGAGAGAGCCAATTTTGTACTTAATGACCAAGCCAAGTTTTACAATTCTGACCACTGTCACTTTATGAAGTTATAACTCTGGAACGCTTCAACGGATCCCACTGATTCCTGATAGTTTTTTTTGTGACATTTTGTACTTCATGTTAGTGTCAAAAAATTTCTTTGATATGACTGGAATTTATATATGAAAAAAACTGAAATTTGGCAAAAATTTTGAAAATTTTCACATTTTTTATTTTTGTGCCCTTAAATTAGAGAGTCATATCGCACACAAAATAGTTAATAAATAACATTTCCCACATGTCTACTTTATATCAGCACAATTTTGGAAACATAATTTTTTTTTTGTTAGGAAGTTATAAGGGGTAAAAGTTGACCAGCAATTTCTCATTTTTCCAACAAAAGTTCCAAAACCATTTATTTAGGGCACTTACATTTGAAGTGAGTTTGGGGGGTCAATATGACAGAAAATACCCAAAAGTGACACCATTCTAAAAACTGCACCCCTCATGATGCTCAAAACCACATTCAAAAAGTTTATTAACCCTTCAAGTGCTTCAGAAGAGCTAAACATGAACATTTTACTTTTTTACTTTAGACCCAAACTTTTTTATTTTCAAAAGGGTAACAAGAGAAAATGGACCAAAAAATATGTTGTGCAATGAATGTGGGAGAAAGCCACTGTTTGGGCGCATGGTAGAGCTCAGAAGGGAGGGAGTACTGTTTGACTTTTTCAACCCAAAATTGGCTGGAATCAATGGCAGGCGCCATATCGCGTTTGGAGACCCCCTCATGTACCTAAACAGTGGAAACTCCAAATCCCAACCCTAACCACAACCCCAACTCCAACACCACCCAAACCCCATCACCCAAACCATAACCTCAACACAACCCTAACCCAAACACCACAACCGTAACCTCAACACCACAACCATAACCTCAACGCAATCCTAACCCAAACACCACAACCATAACCTCAACACAACCCTAACCCAAACACCACAACCATAACCTCAACGCAATCCTAACCCTAGCCCAATCCTAACCGTAGCCCAACCCTAACCCTAGCCCATTTTAGTCAGTATAACGGTGCCACCCTTACAGTCTATAGGTTACTGTGCACAATCCTGCTGACAGGTTCCATTTAAGAAGTTCCATTGTTCTTTCCCTGACAAGAATTCAGATCATAGGTGGGGGTACAGTGACTTCGGTGCCAGGGCCTGTCACTTCTATGTCCACTTTGGTTTGGCGATGCCGCGCAACAATACGGTAACCCTGTTTTACTCCTGGGACTCCTTCTCCTGGTTTGTGGGCCTCCACCATTTCATTTTCATTTTTCTTTTGCATTGGCCCATTTTCCTTTTTGAAATTTTACAAAATGAAAATACAAAGGAAATGTGTCAAGTTTAACTTTAGGCCTTTTAGAGATCATTTCATCTTCAACTTGCTTAAAGGGAATTTGTCTCCAGAAATAACAGTTAACCTGCAGATATGCAGTTAATCTACAGGTTATGATGTTGTCTGGTGCCTGCTCCTGATCGAGACCCTGGGAGGCGTTTGGCTTGTTCCAGAGATCTCGAAAATGTAACTGGTGTGTGGCTAGGCCATATGATAACTTCATATTCTAATAAAAAATCTCCTTATGAAATTCCCCTCTGACTGGACAAAGCAGTTACACAGCGTGGGCTCCGCAGAAGGTCATCTTGTATGACCTGGTGTGGCTGGACCACCTGCTGAGCTAGGTGTCTTTTTACAGCTACACATGCTGGAGGAGGATTATATAATACCTGTAGAATACATAATTTTTGAGTGGGAATATTAACATGGGCTAACTCTTGGGTTCGATGTATCTCCTCTACAAGATTGAGGGAAACAGAAGACACAACTACAGTATATCTTTGACAAAAATAGAAACTGGTTCATAGGTCCTCAGAGTCAGACTGACAGAACTTTTGGAAGAGTGCATCGGCTTTTATGTTTTTGATACCAGGTCTACATGTCACAACAAAATCAAGTATAGAAAACAACAAAGCTCATCTAGCTTGCCTAGGTTTCAGTCTTTAGCTAATTCTTAATAAGTCAGATTTTTGTGGCCTTTGATAACATCAGTATTACAGTGTCCCTTGATTTATAGTGTACTCTCTTATGTATTGTGCCATCCCTTATACCATAATGTCCCCTCTTTTGTATAGTGCCGTCCCTTATTATAGTGTCCTCTCTTATTATATGAAGCATCATGGATTATTACGACTGATCCTCAATCCCCATAGTTTTAAGCGTGCCCTAAAAATGCATTTGTAAAGACTCGCCTAGCACCTCAATGCATTAACCTAACTATCCCCGGGTGGCCCATTCAAAAAACTTAAACCATAATCCAGTTCCTTGCATCATGCTCTCATACACTTTATGCAGTTAATTAGCCCTCTGTGTCTGTACTGTTACACATTTAGGCTGTTAACTGGTTCATGCAACTTTACATGAACACCCAATCCTTACACTATGGCTGGTCCGAACAACGAAAGCAATTGTTACCATCTACCACGCGTGTCTCCCCTTCTTTCTTCATAGATTGTAAGCTTGCGAGCAGGGCTCTCACTCCTCTTGGTATCTGTTTTGAACTGTGATTATTGTTATGCTGTAATGTCTATTGTCTGTCCCCTCTATAATTGTAAAGCGCTGAGGAATATGTTGGCACTATATAAATAAAATTATTATTATGAATTATTATTATGGATTACTTCATAGTTTCCTTTGTTATGTATAGCGCTGTAGTTTATTATATAATATCCTTGTAACGGGGTCTACCAAGCTGGGGTACCTCTTTCAGTACCACCCCGTGTTTCAGGAAGTCCACTCTGCTTTTGCTAGATTCTGAATGAAGGATGCTGGCAGGAATTTCTTGATTACATGAGAGCATATAAAAGCTGACTGCTTCTCCAAGTATTTCCAGTCTAAGAACAACCTTTACTTACAGCACACAGAATACATAACACAGATACACAGGGCAGGCCAATAGGAACACAGCAGGCCAGACATACATTACAATAGTCGCAGGGGGCCGGAGCCTGCCAATATTTACTGTCGGAATTACAAAGGTGGGGGGAGGTCAGAAAGAGAATATCTTGTCCAGGGGCACAGCCTGTGGACTGATGCATTTCACATGGAAACTATTATACATAGATATACTGCATAACATTCTTGGTGCTGGGGGGTTCTGTAACATGGCTCCCCTTTTCAGCGACGCGATCGGCATACACAGTCTGATCCTTAACGGATCGGTTTGGGGATGACCGAAGTTTATGGGGTTGGTACGAGTTCCGTTTGTCGACTTAGTCCATCGGCGTTACTGTTTTGTTTGCTGGGTCGGTAGTCGATGGTGAAGTCCAGAGGTTGTAGGGCTAATCTCCACCACAGTAATCTGGCGTTGTCTCCGGAGACCCGATTAAGCCAGACTAGGGGATTATGGTCCGTTAGGAGGGAAAACTGTCGTCCATACCAATATGGTTGTAACTTTTTGAGTGCCCATACTATTGCCAGGCACTCCTTCTCGATGGCCGCATAGCTCACTTCACGGGGCAGTAGTTTCCGACTCAGGTAAGCTACCGAGTGTTCTTGGCCGTCCGGCCCGACTTGGCTTAGTACTGCCCCCGATCCAAACATAGAAGCGTCTGTGTGGACAAGGAAACGTTTAGTTGGATCGGGTGCGGCCAATACAGGGGTATTGGTGAGGGCGTCCTTTAGCTGGCGGAAGGCTTCCTCACACTCTGGGGTCCAGGTTACCTGGCGGGGTTGCTTCTTACGGGTCAGATCAGTGAGGGGCTTGGCTACGCTGCTGTAATTGGGAACAAATTTCCTGTAATACCCCGCTGTCCCTAGAAACGCCATGACCTGGGTTTTAGTGCGTGGGGTGGGCCATTTGGCTATGGCCTCAATCTTGGCTGATTCTGGTCTCTGTTTCCCACTTCCCACCCAATGCCCTAAATACTGAACCTCTGCTTTGCCCACGTGACACTTGTTTGGGTTCAGGGTGATTCCGGCCTTGTGGATCCTGTCTAATACTGTCTCTAGGTGATTTAGATGCTCTTCCCATGTCGCGCTGTAGATGGCGATGTCATCCAGGTAGGCACACGCATAGTCCTGGAGACCATCCAGAAGCCGGTCAGCCAGCCTCTGGAAAGTCGCCGGGGCAGTCTTCTTCCCGAATGGCATAACTCGAAACTGGAATAAGCCAAACGGGGTGACAAATGCCGACTTGGGAATAGCATCAGGACTAAGGGGAATCTGCCAGTAGCCTTTGCATAGATCGATGGTGGTCAAATACTTTGCCCCTGCCAGCCGGTCTAACAAGTCATCCACACACAGCATGGGATACGCATCCGTCACTGTTTTCTCATTGAGCTTACGATAGTCTACACAAAACCGTGTAGTCCCATCCTTCTTGGGCACTAACACTACAGGGGATGCCCAGGGACTATCTGAATCTTCAATGACCCCTAAATGCAACATCTCTTGTATCTCTTGTTGCATCCCTTCTCGTACAGACTCAGGGACGCGGAAGGGGGGTTGTCGCAGGGGGGTCTGATCCTGGGCCTCAACCTTGTTTTGTGCCAGGTGAGTGTACCCGGGTTTCACCGAAAACATCCCCTGTCGCTGCCTCAACAACTCCTCCGCCTGCTGTCTCTCCCGGGGACCTAAGTCTTCACCCCAGTGTACCTGGTCCCATGTTTTAGACTGAGTCCTCTCCCCTAAGACATCAGGCAAGGGAAGTCTGGCAAAATCCTCTGCTTCAGGTGCACAGATGGCCACTACCTCTTCAGGGCGCTCCCGATAGGGCTTCAGCATATTCACGTGGAACATGCGGATAACCCTGGGGTCGTCACAATCGGCGACATTATAGGTGGTGTCGGCTATTTTCCCCACTACCTGGTAGGGCCCCTGCCATGCAGCTTGGAACTTGTTCTGCCTAGTGGGCTCTAACACCAGGACCTTCTGCCCTATTTCCAAGGTGCGCTCTCTGGCCCTCCGATCGTACCATACGCGCTGGCGCCGCTGGGCCACCTGCATGTTCCCACGTACAGCCTGGGTCTGCTCCTATAGGCGGTCCCGGAATTCCAGCACATAGGGTACAATAGGTACCCCTTCTATGGTGCCCTCCCCTTCCCAGTGTTCTAGCACTAAGACTAGGGCTCCCCTTACCCGTCTCCCGTATACCAGTTCGAATGGGGAGAACCCCGTGGATTCTTGGGGCACCTCTCGATAGGCAAACAGGAGGTGAGGCAAGAATTTCTCCCAGTCCCTGTAGGTCCTGGTAAAAGTCCCAATGAGTTGTTTTAACGTCCCGTTAAAGCTTTCACACAACCCATTGGTTTGCAGGTGGTACGGGGCGCTTCTAATGGACTTTACGCCACACAGCTTCCACAGTTGGTTGGTCACCTCTTCTGTAAACTGGGTACCCTGGTCTGAGATAATCTCCCGGGGAAATCCAACCCGTGAGAAAACCTGGAGCAGGGCAGTCGCCATCGTCTCTGCCAGTATGTTAGGTAACGCAACCGTCTCTGGATACCGTGTGGCATAATCTACCACTGTCAATATATACCTTTTCCCTGACGGACTGGGTTTGGCTAGCAGCCCTATCAGATCGACCGCTACTCGGCTAAATGGTTCCTCCACAATGGGGAGGGGGCGTAATTTGGCCTTGCATCGATCTCCCCTCTTGCCAATGCGCTGGCAACTGTCACAGGTCTGGCAGTATTGACAAACATCATAGGTTACCCCCGGCCAAAAGAAGTTTTGTGTCAGACAATGCCTGGTGCGACTGACGCCGAAGTGCCCGGCCAAGGGTATGTCATGAGAGATTCACAGTAACTCCTGCCTATAATTCTTGGGAACTACCAGCTGTCGTTTTATAGTGGGGCTCGTCCCTGTGTGGTGCTGCTCTGTGATCCAGGAGAGGAGTCCCTGCTTCCATATAAACTGTTCCCCTTCCAGTACCCCTCTCCCCTCCTGTGCCTTCCCACAATATCCCTCCAATGAAGGATCCTCAAGTAACTCCCTCTTAAATTCATCTGGGGTGGCCCAAGAAATGTGTCTGGCTATGTGAATACGTATAGGGCTGGTATGTCTTACCTGGGCCTCCTCTGAGTGTGATTCCGCCTCCGCAGCTCGAGCTTGTCTCCGGGTGGTCACAGCATATGTCTCAGCCAGAGGGGCAACCGAGAAGGCAGACAACATGAGCCCCAAGTAATTTCCCAGCAAAACGTCTGCAGGCAAATCCTCCATCAAGCCGACATCAACAAGGCCATCCCCAACTCCCCAGTTCAGGTGAATCCTGGCAGTGGGCAGTCGATGTATTGCTCCCCCTGCTACACGGACTGCCACTGTCAGGTCCATCTTCTCTTGGTCCCGGATGAGTTGAGGCTTCACAAGTGTCAAAGTTGCTCCGGAATCTCTTAGTCCCTGCATGCGTTTCCCATTAACCCACACGACCTGTCGATGCTGTTGTCGATTATCTGCCCGGGCTGCCTGCACGGGGTCTACTTCATGCAGCACTTCCTCCATGTCTTCCACCCCTTGGTTAGTTGTAGCCCCCAATGCCGGGTCAGCTTCGCCTTGGGAGCAGTGTACAGCGGCCCGGCGGAAGGTAGCTGTTCCCAACTTTGGTCACTGGGTATGCTGAGTCCGGTTGGGACATTGTCTATGCAGGTGGCCCAGCTGACGGCAGGTGTGGCATCGCGCCCCAGGGGAACAGTGGTAGGCTGGGTTTCTAGCTGGTCCCCCTACAATCTTCGGTGGTTTGGGGCCCTCCAGGTCCATGGGCGGACCCCTAGTGACCATCTTTGATCCGGACAACTGAGGCCTCCTGGCGTCATGATGTTCATCGGCCAGACGAGCGGCTTCCTCAAGAGTCCTTGGCCGCCTGTCCCGAAGCCATTCCTGTGTCTCAGGGTTTAGTCCATTAAAGAATCGTTCTAACAAGAAGAGCTGGAGGACGTCCTCCTTAGTGGTTGCTTGGCTCCGTTGTACCCACTGTAGCAGTGACCGCCGTAATTTACAGGCCCATTCAGCGTGGGTATCGGTTACTCGTTTTATAAGTCCGCGGAACTTTTGGCGGTATGCCTCTGGTGTCAGCGCATACTGAGCCAAGATCACTTCTTTGATCTGCTCATAGTCCATACAGTCCTCATCGGGTACCGTGCGATAGGCGTCCACTGTCAGCTTGCTGGCCAGAATCTGAACCCGTTCCTCCGGCTTCACTTGATGAAGGGCACACTGCCGCTCAAAGTCCTGCAGAACGCCATCAATGTCTTCTTCTGCCTCCCCCAACTGTCGGAAGGCATTATACTGGATCTTTTTGTGGCTTACTGTTGAAGGTACCTGGGCGGAGGCCAGAGCTCCCCTTGCTCGCTGACTCTCCTCTCTGCCATCTCCATCTTGGCCAGTTCCACTCTGGTCCGCTCTGCCATCTCCATCTTGGTTAGCTCTATCCTGGTCCGCTCGGCCATCTCTTCCTTCAGATCAGTACGCACATCAGCCATCACCCTTCGTATGATCTCTACTGCAGGGTTTGGGCCATAGAACACCAGTCTGTTCTTTACCTCCCTCTGGAATTCAGTGTCCTCCACGTTCACATTGGGGGGCGCTGCACTGTCGTGTTCCATGATGGCTGCTATCAAATCTGCTTTTGTTTTGTTGCTGGCGATTAACCCTCGGGCTTCCACCATATCTTTTAATGTAGTCCTCTTTAACTTCTGGTAGTTGTCTTCCATTCATTCCTTTCCTCCTGTAGAAGGGATATCACATCCCGCTGTCTGCCACCAGTGTAACGGGGTCTACCAAGCTGGGGTACCTCTTTCAGTACCACCCCATGTTTCAGGAAGTCCACTCTGCTTTTGCTAGATTCTGAATGAAGGACGCTGGCAGGAATTTCTTGATTACACGAGAGCATATAAAAGCTAACTGCTTCTCCAAGTATTTCCAGTCGAAGAACAACCTTTATAGCACACAGAATATATAACACAGATACAAAGGGCAGGCCAATAGGAACACAGCAGGCCAGACATACATTACAATAGCCGCAGGGGACCGGAGCCTGCCAATATTTACTGTGGGAATTACAAAGGTGGGGGAGGTCAGAAAGAGAATATCTTGTCCAGGGGCGCAGCCTGTGGACTGATGCATTTCACATGGAAACTATTATACATACAGTACATATACTGCATAACATTCTTGGTGCTGGGCAGTTCAGAAACAATCCTCTCTTATTATTCATAGCACTGTCCCTTATTATGTAGTTGTGATGTCAGGAATGGACGTGCAACGTGTTATGACCTGGTGGTCAGGACAATAATGGACCTGGTGGTTAAGAGCACACGGAATGACCTGATAGTTACTGATAATAAAGGACGAGCTCTGGGACGTGGGAACTCTGCTGACCGCAATCCCAAATCCTATCAAACACACTAGAAATAGCCGTGGATTGCGCCTAACGCTCCCTATGCAACTCGGCACAGCCTAAGGAACTAGCTAGCCCTGAAGATAGAAAAACAAAGCCTACCTTGCCTCAGAGAAATTCCCCAAAGGAAAAGGCAGCCCCCCACATATAATGGCTGTGAGTAAAGATGAAAATACAAACACAGAGATGAAATAGATTTAGCAAAGTGAGGCCCGACTTACTGAACAGACCGAGGATAGGAAAGGTTACTTTGCGGTCAGCACAAAAACCTACAAAAAGACCACGCAGAGGGCGCAAAAAGACCCTCCGCACCGACTCATGGTGCGGAGGCGCTCCCTCTGCGTCCCAGAGCTTCCAGCAAGCAAGACAACAATAAAAATAGCAAGCAGGACAGAAAATTAGCAAACCAAAGAAATACAAGCTGGAACTTAGCTTCTGCTGGGAAGACAGGTCACAAGAACGATCCAGGAGTGAACTAGACCAATACTGGAACATTGACAGGTGGCATGGAGCAAAGAACTAAGTGGAGTTAAATAGAGCAGCCAGCTAACGAATTAACCTCGTCACCTGAGGAAGGAAACTCAGAAACACCCACCAGAGGAAGTCCATGGACAGAACCAGCCGAAGTACCATTCATGACCACAGGAGGGAGCCCGACAACAGAATTCACAACAGCAACGAGAGTGGACCCTCGTCTCCAGCGCGTATTCGAACCAAATTATAGGCCCCTCGCAGATCCAGCTTGTAAAAGATTTGAGCTCCTCTCAGATGGTCGAAAATTTCGGGGATCAGCAGAAGAGGATACCTATTCTTGACTGTGATGGTGTTCAGGCCTTGGTAGATGATACAAGGCCAAAGGGATCCATCTTTCTTCCGGACAAAGAAAAAACCGACCCCCGCCGGAGAATAGGATTTCCGGATGAAACTGTTGGCTAAATTCTCCCGGATGTACTCAGACATGGCTAAGGTTTTTGCTGGGGATAACGGATAGGTTCTCCCTCTGGGAAGGGTGGCTCCAGGAATTAGCTCGATAGGGCAGTCGTAGGTGCGATGTGGAGGAAGAGTCTCCGCCTCCTTTTTATCAAAGACATCAGCAAATGAGTGATAGGCCGATGGAAGACCTTGAAGATCGACGGGTGCTTGAGGAAGACTAGAACGAGAAACAGGCAGCAGGCAACGTTCATGGCAACCATGACCCCAGCGAAGAACTTCTCTAGAGCACCAATCAGGGACTGGCTCATGCAACCTGAGCCAGGGCAGACCTAAGAGCAGAGCATGAGACAAATTGGGCAAAACATAAAATGCAATTTTCTCCCAGTGCAGAGCTCCAATTTGTATCTCCAACTCAAGAGTAACCATCGTAATGGGAACAGGTAATGGTTTGCTGTCTACAGCAGTAATCACGCGCGGATTCTCAAGAGTCACAACTGGTATCCGAAACTTGTCCACCTCTTCCAGTCAAATGAAATTACCAGCAGCACCCAAGTCCACATACGCCTCCATAGACCTATGCCCCTGACCTAGAAAAATCAGAGCTGAAATAGTAAGGGGTAGAGAGGAATTGAGGTTACCTAGGAAGGCCTCTCTTACCTGGCCTAGGTGGAGGAGTTTACCTGCCTCTCTGGACAGGAACACAGGAAATGATTAACCTCCCCGCAGTAGAGACAAAAACCCTGCGCTGGCCTCTCCCTGCGCCGCTGCTCCGACAACTTAACAAGATCCACTTGCATGGGCTCTGGAACAGAAGTAGCGGGAGGCCTGGTTAGACAAGGAGCAGGAACTCAGTTAGACCTAAAGAATCTCCTTTCTCTGACCAGCTCACAAGAGCGTTCCTGGAACCGTAAATCAATACGTGTGGCCAGGAATATAAGATCCTCTAACGTAGTGGGGGTGTCCGAACTGGCGAGCTCATCCTTTATCTTAGCCGAAAGCCCCCTCCAAAAAGCCCCTACGAATGCCTCATTATTCCACCCCAGCTCAGAGGATAGTGTTCGGAAGCGGATAGCGTATTGCCCCACAGTAAGGTTTCCCTGATGAAGATTAAAAAGGGACTCGGTGGATGAAGCCTACCATCCTGGCTCATCAAAGACCTTACGGAATGTGTCCAAAAAGTTCTATATATTAGATACCACCGGGTTATCCCGTTCCCACAAGGGGTTCACCCAAGCCAAAGTCTCCCCCTCGAGATGGGACACGATAAACGCCACCTTGGCTCGATCAGATGGGTATTGCTGGGGCAGGAGCTTGAAGTGTAGATGGCACTGGTTCACAAAACCCTGACACAATTTGGGATCTCCGCTATATCTAGGGGGCTTTCCCAGACGAGGGGGCGGGTGAGGTGCAGGATCAAGGTGAGAGGCAGAAGCAGCGGCAGAAGACTGAAGAGAGAGTAAGCGGTCGTCTACGGACGCCATGTAAGTAAGAATATGGGACTGACTATCACGCTGCTGCGCAAGCTCCTGTTGGAGCCCCGCCAGCAGAGGAGCGTTCCCAGAATCGGAACTCTGAAGGGTAGTTAACCGGGTGTCCATAGACTTCATAACGGACATGATCCGGTACTGATTTTCACGTAAAAAGAGCATTTTATTTTGAGTTGCTGCAGAGGTACCAGCGGGGTCCATGGCCTGATTACAGTGTGACGTCAGGGATGGACGTGCAATGAGAGTGGACCCTCTGGGTCGGGGTACTGACGCACCCATGAGCGAGCGGACCCGGGAGAGCTGACCCCTATACAGGGATCATTAGAAGCAGGCCCAAGGGGGTCAAATACCGCAACAGCTGGCACCAAAAGAGACGACTCAGGAGAAGACAGGAGACCCGCAGACTGGACCGAGGAGGGAAGACAACCTGGACTGGCTGGAGCTAGGGAAACAGGAACACAAAGACGGACTACAGGAGTAAGAGCTAGGTAACGGGGCAAGACAGAAGGATGGGATGGAAAAGTAGACGGAAGAGGCAGGTAGTCAGAAGCGGACAAGCAGTCAGAACAGGACAGAAGACAAGAACAGGGCCAAAACTGCGTACAATAAGCACACGGTAATCAGGTGCCTCCAATATGGAGGAGCCACCTGATATAGCCTGAGCTGTTACTTGATAGGAGCGCCCAGAACCAGGAAGGACGCAGGAAGGGTTAAGAGGAGAGGAGCGCAAGCCCGTGACCTAAGGCGCATGCACGGAGCCGACACAGCGCGAAGGGAGGAAGGAGAACGAGCACCACACTGGAACCCCCAGACAGCAGGAAGACAGACCGGGGAACCAGCGTGGCGCCCAGAGCGGCGGGCGGAGACCAGGCGAGAGGACCCGATGGCGGAAGCAGCTGCGGCAACGAACGCCAGCACGACAGCAGATGCCGGTATGTCAGCAAGCGCCGACATGACAGTAGTGTCTTCTTTTAATAAGTATAGTTTCGCCGGTTATTATTACATTGTCTACTCTCTTGTTATGTATGGCATCGCCACTTATTAGGTGTCTTCTAAAAATATATAGTGCCTTCCTTTATTAGATAGTGTCCTGTTTTATTATGGATAGTGCTTTGCTTTACTACATAGCGTTCTCCTTTGTTATCATAGCGCTGTCCCTTACTAGGTAGTGTCCTGTCTTGTTATGTATAGTGCCATCCCTTATTATTTTGTTTACTCTCTAGTTATGTATAGTGATGTATATATATTGTGTCATCTCTTGCTATATATAGTGCTGACCATAAAGTTAAAAAGCTGGTGCAGGTGCTATGTGCTCTGCTCTGATTGTCCCCTGTCATCTGCCAATTGTGCATCAGAGCACTTTTGTGTTCATCATTTGCTCCATCACATGACCTCCACCATCATCATATGATATATTACTTGATACATGAGGTGTCTGGAGCCCCACACTGTCTAATGGCCCGGACTATGGCTATTCTTAATCCACCCCTGAAAGTCATCATGATGTTCATTGCTTGTCATCCATGGAGGAGGTGTGTAGAGACAACCGATCATAAGACAATGATGTAAATTATGCTCAGTACAGGGGCTGCTTTTAGGGTTGAAATTCCTATTTACCTAAGATATATGGTATCCTGTTAAGAAAGGCAATTCAGTATCACAATGGACATGGAGGTCAGAGCACATACAGTGATCTGACAATAACCCAAAATAATAGAACGAGCTCTGAGACGTGGGAACTCTGCAGACCGCAATCCCTGATCCTCTCCAAACACAACTAGAGGCAGCCGTGGATTGCGCCTAACGCTACCTATGCAACTCGGCACAGCCTGAGAAACTAACTAGCCTGAAGATAGAAAAAATAAGCCTACCTTGCCTCAGAGAAATACCCCAAAGGAAAAGGCAGCCCCCCACATATAATGACTGTCAGTAAGATGAAAAGACAAACGTAGGGATGAAATAGATTCAGCAAAGTGAGGCCCGATATTCTAGACAGAACGAGGATAGGAAAGATAACTTTGCGGTCTACACAAAACCCTAAAGAAAACCACGCAAAAAGACCCTCCGTACCGAACTAACGGCACGGAGGTACACCCTTTGCGTCCCAGAGCTTCCAGCAAAACAAATAGACAAGCTGGACAGAAAAAATAGCAACAAATAGCAAAGAAGCACTTAGCTATGCAGAGCAGCAGGCCACAGGAATGATCCAGAGAAACACAAGTCCAACACTGGAACATTGACAGGAAGCATGAATCAAAGCATTAGGTGGGGTTAAGTAGAGAAGCACCTAACGACCTCACCAGATCACCTGAGGGAGGAAACTCAGAAGCAGCAGTACCAGTTTCCTCCACAAACGGAAGCTCCCAGAGAGAATCAGCCGAAGTACCACTTGTGACCACAGGAGGGAGCTCTGCCACAGAATTCACAACAGTATCCTATATGAACAATGCAAAGTCAACACACCTCAAATGGGAAACAACCTACACCCGGAGTGAAACATTATGTCCTGGTCTAGTTTACTTAGGATTAGGATGAAAGAAAAACTGAAAAAAAAAACAATAATAAGAATTATAAAATGATTCTGCCACCAGGACAGAGCGTGCAGGAGACCTCTCACATTAAAGATGCAGTCCACACTAAAGGCAGCAAATAATAGACCACAGATTACCAAGCAGATTAATTTACAGATTTATTGTAAATACTTTGGTATTTTGTCACATCTTTACCTGGACCTGCTAAAGTCACTTTTGCTTATGTCGCCAGCAACCTCCGTATCTACTCTGTGGGCGATGCTGATAATGAAGGAGTTGTCACGATCAGTATCTTTGGACGGCTAGCAAGGGATCAGGGCTGGCGTTAGCACCTGGCGCACCTGGGCAAGTGCCAAGGCCCTGAGCAGGCGGGGGGCCCACTCGCCGTCGGGGACACAGGCACGCTACTGGTGCCCAGTGCCTGTGCCAGTGCTGGCGCCCGCCAGTGTGCCCCGCTCCTGCTTGATCAGGGTCCGGGCACTACTACTACTACATACTTTCCTCTCCCCGCTCCACTGCTGCGGCGTCTTCCGCGTCTCCTGTTACGTTCAGGTCAGAGCGCGCAATGACGTCAGTACTGTGCGCCCTCTGCCTGAACAGTCACAGTGCAGAGAGCCAGAAGACGGCGACGCTGAGGAGTCTGAAGCAGACGAGAGGTGAGTATTTCATTTTTACTTTTTTTATGTTTGGAACAATATATAGTATGGGGACCATCACATACTGGAGCATCATATATGGGTCCATCATATATGGAGCATTATATATGGGGCCCATTATACCCTGGAGAATGATATATGAGGCCAATTATACCCTGGAATCATCATATATGGGGCCAATCATACACTGGAGCATCATATATGGGTCCATCATATATGGAGCATTATATATGGGGCCCATCATACACTGGAGCATCATATATCGGGCCCATTATATATGGAGCATCATATGGGGCCCATTATATATGAAGCATTATATGGGGCCCATTATATATGGAGCATCATATGTGGCCCATTATATATGGAGCATTATATGAGGCTCATCATGGAGCATCATATGGGGCCCATTATTTATGGAGCATCATATGGGGCCCATTATATATGGAGCATTATATGAGGCTCATCATGGAGCATCATATGGGACCCATTATATATGGAGCATCATATGGGACCCATTATATATGGAGCATCATATGGGGCCCATTATATATGGAGCATTATATTGCGATTATTCTGTATGGAGCATTATATGTGAACTATAATATACTGTATGAAGCATTATATGGGACTCATACCATATGAAGCAATATATGGGGACATTATACTCTATGGAGCCCATCCGATACTGTATGGAGCATTATATGAGGCCCATTATATATTGAGCAATATATGGGGCCCATCATATACTGGAGCATTTTATGGAGCCCATCATATACTGTATGGAAGTTTATATAGGACCCATTCTATATGGAGCAATATATGGGGCTCATTATTCTTTAAGGAGCATTCTATAGGGCTCATTATACTGTATGGAGCAATATATGGGGCTCATTATTCTGTATGGAGCAATATATGTGGCTCATTATACTGTATGGAGCATTATATTGGGTCCATTATTCTGTATGGAGCATTATATGGGGCCCATTATTCTGTATGGAGCAATATATGGTGCCCATAATACTGTATGGAGCAATATATGTGGCTCATTATACTGTATGGAGCATTACATGGGCTCATATACTGCATGGAGCAATATATGGGGCTCATTATTCTGTATGGAGCAATATATGTGGCTCATTATACTGTATGGAGCATTATATTGGGTCCATTATTCTGTATGGAGCATTATATGGGGCCCATTATTCTGTATGGAGCAATATATGGTGCCCATAATACTGTATGGAGCAATATATGTGTCTCATTATACTATATGGAGCCTTATATGGGGTCCATTATTCTGTATGGAGCAATATATGGGGCTCATTATTCTGTATGGAGCACTATGCGGTGCCCATAATACTGTATGGAGCAATATATGGGGCTCATTATGCTGTATGGAGGACTATACTGTCTGGGTTCTGAGCTATTGATATCACTCATGTAATGTGAGAAGTGAAATCTTTGGCATTGTACTGTACCTAGATTTCTTTGCTGTATCTATGCATCATGAATTGTGGTATGTGTTAAAGGGGCCCACTGAGACTTTCACCCAGGGCCCAAGAAAACCTGGAGCCGGCCCTGCCAGGGATACTTTGGTTGCTGGGACTTGTACTGCCAGGGAGTATGGGTGTATGCACTGTCCCGCAGCTCAGCAGGAATAACTATCTCCCTGCTATGGCCAATTTTTCCAAAATATAATTTGTTTTTGCATCACCATATTCTGAAAGATGTAACTTTTTCATTTTATAGTTTTTTTTTTTTGTTGTTGGATGAGTTGACATTTTCAGTTACACCATTTTTTGACATATGACTTTTTGATCACTTTTTATTCCATTTCTTGAGTGTCGGTATGATTGAAAAGTAACATTTTGGTTTTTTTATTAGTATTTTTTACGGTGCTCAGTGTACGTACAAATAACGTGAATGTTTTATAGTTCAGGTCATTCCGCTCACAGCAATACCAATTATGTGTACTTTTCTTTTGTTTATTTTTGTTTTTATATAAAAACTGCATTTTTAGTGATGAAACAGTTTTCCATGATTTTTTTTATATTTTTACAAATTTTATTGAACATTTGTTTACATATTTACTTAGTCCGACTTTGCGACTTACCGTAAATGTTTTTCGCTTTCATCGCTAGTCCCATACACTGTAATACTCCTATACTGCAGTGCAAGAAACCTCTCAGTTTTAGGCTACTTTCACACTAGCGTCGGAATCTCCCCGTCGCAATGCGTCGGGCAGAGATTCCGACGATAGCGTTTAACGCACTGCACCACGGAGGCAGCGGATGCATTTCTCCGGCGCATCCGCTGCCCCATTGTGAGGTGCGAGGAGGTGGGGGCGGAGTTCCGGCTGCGCATGCGCGGTCGGAAAAAACGGTCCGTCAGGAGCAAAAAACGTTACATGTAGCGTTTTTTTGCTCCCGACGGTCCGCCAAAGCACGACGCATCCGTCGCACGACGGATGCGACATGTGGCAATCCGTCGCAATGCGTCGTCAATGCAAGTCTATGGGGAAAAAACGCATCCTGCAAGCACTTTTGGAGGATGCGTTTTTTTCTGCAAAACGACGCATTGTGACGGATTGCAGTTAACGCTAGTGTGAAAGTAGCCTTACATTGACATTTGGCCTGTTAAACCCTGCTTATGTGAGGGCCTAACAGGCCACCGATTTCTTGGCCTCGTACTCCAATAGCAACTATTAAGACTCGCGATTGCAATCACGGGGCGCTGTTAAGATTAAAAAGGCTCTGCACCTGTTGACCATCTAGATGCCGCTGTTGACATTGACAGTGGCATTTAAGGGGTTAAACTGACGTGACCGATGCAGCAAGGTGTCAGCTATATACAGCCGACACTCCCTGCATTTATACTCATTAGGGGTGCAATTCATGTATTCTTCAGTGCGGTGAAACGTGGCGCTGAGGAATAAGATCCGTTAATGACCGCCATAAAAACACATATCTGCAGTCATCAATGGGTTAAGCTACAATATAACAACTTGCTCAGCTAATTATTCTCTAAAACAAGGTGATATTTCCAATATAATGGGTGACCTTTAAAATAGCATTAAATGCAGCAGCGGGTTAAAGTAGTCAAAGTTCTTCTATGTCCCTAATACTAGATTGTGTTTTCCTGGTGATGTCTATATTTTTTATATGCTGTTTTTGGATGGAGCCACCGCAGTTTAGATGTTTTTACAAGAAGTTAATAAAGCACTGGTTTGTATGAAAAGGAATGAATGCTGGCTTGAATCTTGGATTATTGTGTTACCAACAGAGTGGAATTGCCGTGCACCAAGCAGGTGAGCTACGTGATTTTTTTTACGTTTGCATTCATGCAAGCAACCAGTTTACTTAATTTATAAAAATTATATAATATAATTAAATGATATAATAATTTATAAATATAAATAAACGAAAAAGAACACAAAGGACATGGGTTATCCCATTTTAGTAACTGTAGACTTGATAGAAGTGTAAAAGGGAGTGTTTATAAATGGGGTGTGCCCCTAGAGAACTATAACATACAGTTGCACTTGGTGGTAAAGTAGAATCCCAAATGAGCAAGGCAGAAAGAAAACAGATGTCTACAGAAGATGGTTTATAAACATCTTTACTCATGCAGAGGCAAATCATCTGAACTCACGCAAAACAATATTTGGGTATATGCACTGTCTGTAATGATGCCTCGTTGAGGCGTGCAACAAGCTGAGGTAGTCTGATTTTCTCAGAGATGGAAAGGCCATTTTTGTGGCTAAGAATATACAGTATGTGGGAACTTGCCATTTACTACCTTACTCAGCCTTCTAATAAGTTTGGTGACCCTAAGTCTTCTAACAGACTCATTTTATAAGTCACAAGGCAATCTTCTTGTCACGACACAGCTGTCGGGTCACCCGGGACCAGGGGCTCCCTCCCTGTCCATTATACTAGGAGGCACCCAAGCTCAACCTACTCCCTGGTGAAGATACCGAGGCCTCCACCCTTGCCTTATTTTCTGAGTTAGCCCTCCGTCTGTCCTCTTCCAAGAGGGGGCGCTACTATGCACCATAGTACACCAACCAGACAAACAAGGCAACACAAACAAGGGTTAACAGAAAACTCCAGGCATACAAAATATTCACTCACATATTACCGTATATACTCGAGTATAAGCCGAGATTTTCAGCCCAAATTTTTGGGCTGAAAGTGCCCCTCTCGGCTTATACTCGAGTCACGGTCTGTGGCAAGGTCGGCGGGTGAGGGGGAGAGAGGGCTGAGGCATACTCACCTAATCCCGGCGATCCTGGTGCTGTTCCTGCAGTCCCACGGTCTTCGGGTGCTGCAGCTCTTCCCCTCTTCAACGGTCACGTGGGACCGCTCATTAGAGAAATGAATATGGACTCCACTCCCATAGGGGTGGAGCCGCATATTCATTTCTCTAATCAGCGGTAACGGTGACCGCTGACAGAGGAAGAGGCTGCAGCACCCGGAGACCAGCTGTCCGGGAGAAGGAGCGGGACGCCGGGAGCAGGTAAGTATCGCATATTCACCTGTCCCCATTCCACACGCCGGGCGCCGCTCCATCTTCCCGGCATCTCTCCGCACTGACTGTGCAGGTCAGAGGGCGCGATGACGCATATAGTGTGCGCGGCGCCCTCTGCCTGAACAGTCAGAGCGGAGAGACGCCGGGACGAGACGCAAGAGAGGTGAGTATGGCTTTTTTTTTTTTATTGCAGCATTATATATACCGGTAGCACAGCTTTATAAGGAGCATCTATGGGGCACAAATGAACGGTGCAGAGCACTATATGGCAGAGCTTTATAAGGAGCATCTATGGGGGCCATAATGAACGGTGCAGAGCACTATATGGCAGAGCTTTATAAGGAGCATCTATGGGGCAATAATGAACGGTGCAGAGCACTATATGGCAGAGCTTTATAAGGAGCATCTATGGGGCAATAATGAACGGTGCAGAGCACTATATGGCAGAGCTTTATAAGGAGCATCTATGGGGCAATAATGAACGGTGCAGAGCAGTATATGGCAGAGCTTTATTAGGAGCATCTATGGGGCAATAATGAACGGTGCAGAGCACTATATGGCAGAGCTTTATAAGGAGCATCTATGGGGCAATGATGAACGGTGCAGAGCATATTTATATGGAGCTTCTATGGGGCAATAATGAACAATATGGAGCATTATATGTGGCACAGCTTTATGCAGAGCATCTATGGGGCAATGATGAACGGTGCAGAGCATATATGTGGCACAGCTTTATATGGAGCTTCTATGGGGCAATAATGAACAATATGGAGCATTATATGTGGCACAGCTTTATATGGAGCATCTTATGGGGCAATAATGAACGGTATGGAGCATCTATTTTTATTTTTGAAATTCACCGGTAGCTGCTGCATTTCCTACCCTAGGCTTATACTCGAGTCAATAAGTTTTCCCAGTTTTTTGTGGCAAAAGTAGGGGGGTCGGCTTATACTCGGGTCGGCTTATACTCGAGTATATACGGTAATTAGTGACGGAGCCAAATTTTTGAAATCTGACCAGTGTCACTTTATGTGGTAATAACCTTGCAACACTTCAACAAATCCCAGTGATTTTGAGTTTGTTTTTTCGTGACACATTATACTTTATGATAATGGTAAATTTAGGTCAATATGTTTTGCATTTATTTATAAAAAATATCAACAATTTGAGAAAAATGTTAAAAAATTAGCAATTTTCAAAATTTTAATGATTATACCTTTAATCCAGATTGCCATACCTCAGCAAACCATTAATAAATAACATTTCCCACATGTCGGCTTTACATCAGCATCATTTGTAAAACATTATTGTATTTTGTTAGCATTTTAGGAGGTTTAAAAATGTAGCTGCAATTTTTCATTTTTTCAAGGAAATTTACAACATTTATTTTTTTAGGGGACTATCCAGGTTTGAAGTGCCTTTAGGGGTCTCATACATTGGGAACTCCCAAACGTGATACCATTTTAAAAACAGCACCCCCTGACATATTGAAAACTGCTGTCAGGTAGTTTATTAACCCTTCAGGTGACTTTCAGCAAATAATGCAAAGTGGCATGACAGAAATGAAAAAGTGTATATTTACCACCTAAATGCCGCTAACTTCTGAACAGGTTACAACAGCCGGCTGACTCTAAGGCCGCTGTTTGGTTGTGAATTGCCATCGCAAACATCAGGACCACACAATCATGATCTGAGGGCACCAATTGGGATAAAGAGGAAGCCCACACACTCTGTTAACCATTTATAATGATGTAGTCACTATTGACAGCAGCATCTAAGGGGTTAAAGAGATATGGACGGTGCAAACACAGACCGAGGCTGATGCAGCAAGTTGTCAGCTATAGTGTCCAGCCGACAGCAGCCGGATTGTCACCTGTATGGAAATGCTATTCTCTTATATCTCAGGTCAGTTAAAAGACGTATTGGCTGTCATTAAGGGGTTTATAGCGCCATTTATTCCATGGCATTGCAAAATTAACCCTGAGAGAACAGGACATTAAACGTGTCCTAACCCTGACAGGGTATACATACTACAAACAAGTACAGTAATCTTAAACAATGCAAGTAACAACTGGCACAGGAGGAGAGAGGACTCTGCCCGCTAGGGCTCGCAATGTACAAGATATAACAGAGGAATGGGCATGGAAGTAGGGGAATAAACCAAAATATAGATGGATAGCCAATTACCACACATACAAACCAAGCAACAGTCACAGATAACTCCTCCAACTCTCCTCATATGAACTCCTCTCCCTCCATTAGCTATGCAGCAAATGCTAGCTCTGACAAGGACTTGTATCAGTCAAATAAATAAGGCAGCACACTGCGGCGCTAAAACATGCAAACATGAAACATGAAAATTGAACTGCATTACTGCACTAGAAATATGAAAAAATGAGAGCGTTTAGCGCATAAATTGGCCAATTCATGTGTACCTGGTAGCCACATTAGGGCATCTCTCATATACCAGGTCCTAGACTTTCGTTTCCTCGCCTTATTTATTTGATTGTGTATGAGTTGGTGACTCTAGGTTCAGCACCTGTTCACACTTAGTCTATGTTTGGATGTGACGGTCAGTTTTTTTGAAATTTAAGGACTTGTATCAGGACCCAGATTATAAAGGGGAAGGGAGTGGCTAACCGAGCTCAGCTGTGAGCACAGTGATTCCAACATGGCCGATTAACCCCTGTTCTGCCAGAAGAAACAAACACCATTAAAAGGAAGGAAAAGTCCTTCCTCTCAGCGCCGGAGTAGGAGCAATCAGATGCTGTGTTCTTCTGGCTCCACACTGTTGTGGTAGCCCCATGACACCTCTCTCTCCATGAGTAACATCACACACATTACTCATTGGGCACTATGTCATTAGGGCATCCGCTTCACATTCACATCACTTATACAGCGTTTGTGAAGTTATAACACTTTATTCTCACGGTCTATGCAAATAAATGGTAGTTATAGTGTGTCCGAAGCATATCAAATACATTGAATATACAGAATATATAAGATAGAAGTCCAGTCCTTGGCAGATCCACACAGGCTGGGACCCTAGGGTGAAGACAGGAGCGGTTTATCACAATTTCTGTCCCCTCTTTTGCCCACTACATAGCACTCAGCATGTATTATGTAGCTAAAAGCGTAGCATAGCCGATGCTTCTGCTGGACCTGATGGTCACACGATCGCTGGGTGTCTGTCAGCATAGCAGAGCTGCAGGGTTCTATCAGACCCAGCTCAATTCTGCTAGTGATTCCCCGCACCATAGGGAGCTGTTTTCACATGTAATTGGGGCTTTAAAGGATGCCTCAGTTGCAGTGGGAGAAAATTAACAATAAGGCTAGGTTCATATTGCATTTAGTGCAATCCGTTTAGCGCCTAGTGCTAGCAGATTGCGCTAACGCAATGTTGTTTTATCGGGTCGCGTTAAACGTCCCCGCTCTCGCAGATCTCCGATCTGCGAGAGCGGGGAACGGACCTCGGGCGCGCCGCGGACGCTGCAAGCAGCGTCCGCAGCGCGCCACAAAACACCGGCACATCGCCAGCGCGTGCCGAAAATGGCACGCGCTAGTGATGCGCGTCCCCATTGCTGTTAATGGGCGCGCTAACGGACGCGTTGCACGACGTTAATTTCAGCTTTATAATGGTGCTGAGTAATAAGTGTATAGCGCCCCCCAGGGTTGGAATTTGTCCGGGGGTAGCTGAGACCCCAGAGAACATGATTCGGGTCAGTTTTTACCCCAGAATAACGGCGACCGCGAAAAAAAAAAGTTCAGTTTCTCTTTTAATTTCTCTCTCCTCTGATGTGATCGCATATCAGAGGAGAGAGAAGTGAGGTCCCCCAGTACCTCCGGAGTCTCTGCAACCCCCCCTGAAGTCCCCCGGGCCGCTGGGGTCTTCTTCTGGGAAGAAAATGGCAGGTGCATGCACATTGTGCCTGCCAAGATCTGCTGGCCGGCACCCGGCAACAATAGGACATTTTTCCTTTTGGTTCATTTTGATCAGTGTGATAGACGTCACTATCACAGTGTTCAGAATTTAAAAAAAATGTAAATCAACCCCCCCCCCCCTTTATCACCCCCTTAGTTAGGTAAAAATAATTACATTTAAAACAATGTATTTATTTCCAATAGGGTTAGAGTTGGGCTAATGTTAGAGTTGGGCTAAAGTTAGGGTTTGGCTAACGTTAGGTTTGTGACTACGGTTGGGATTAGGGTTAGGGGTGTGTTATGGTTAGGTTTGTGGTTAGGGTTATGGTTAGGGTTGGGATTTGGGTTTGGGGTGTGTTGGAGTTAGAATTGGGGGGGTTCCACTGTTTAGGTACATCAGGGGGTCTCCAAACGCGACATGGCACCACCATTGATTACAGCCAATTTTGCGTTCAAAAAGTCAAACGGTTCTGTCTCCCTACTGAGCCCTGCCAAGTGCCCAAATAGTGGCTTTCCCCCACATATGGGGTATCGTTGTACTCAGGAGAAATTGTACAACAAATTTTGTGGTCCATTTTCTCCTGATACCCTTGTGAAAAAAAAAATTGGTTCCAAAGTAATTTTTTGTGAAAAAAGTAAAATGTTCATTTTTTTCCTTCTACATTGCTTTAGTTCTTATGAAGCACCTGAAGGGTTAATAAACTTCTTGAATGTGGTTTTGCGCACCTTCAGGGGTGCAGTTTTTAGAATGGTGTCACTTTTGGGTATTTTCTGTTATATTGACCCCCCCAAACACACTTCAAATGTGTGACGGTCCCTAAAAAAATGGTTTTGTAAATTTTGTTGGAAAAATTAATAATCGCTGGTCAACTTTTAACCCTTATAACATCCTAACGTAAAAAAAATTATGTTTTCAAAATGGTGCTGATGTAAAGTTGACATGTGGGAAATGTTATTTAACTATTTTGTGTGACACCACTCTCTGATTTAAGGGTACAAAAATTAAAAGTTTGAAAATTGCAAAATTTTCAAAATTTTTGCCAAATTTCAGTTTTTTTCATAAATAAACGCAAGTTATATTGAAGAAATTTTACCACTCACATGAAGTACAATACGTCACGAAAAAAAACAATCTCAGAACCAGTGGGATCCGTTGAAGCGTTCCAGAGCTATAACCTCATAAAGTGACAGTGGTCAGAATTGTAAAAATTGGCCCGGTCATTAAGTACCAAATTGGCTCTGTCACTAAGGGGTTAGATATCCATGGTTACGACTACTAACATATTGGTTGTGAGAGTGCGGCTCCTTTAATTTTTTTTACCTGCACAGCAGTACCCCTGGGACTCACTTATTTTAACATTGGGACCACCAGCAAAGCCCTTCAATGGCATACATGTGTGTAATCTTTAGATTAAATTGTATGGTAGGTACAAAAAGTGGCAAATAAATAAAAATGGTCCTATTTGGAGGGGTTCCAGATGTTAGGTAAGGAATTTGATTCTCCATCATTTTCACTTTATTATTCTATTGCTTTTGCAAGATACCCCAGCCAATAGCTGGGAGGCATCTTGTATGAAATGCACCCTCCCAAATTAAGAGGTGCCTATGCAACCTCTATACTTGTAGTTTTTGTAGTGTGTGCATTTGTATGTTGCCAGGTCCCTCGTGTTAGTTCAAGTGTAGTTAGTTCCTAAACCCCTGGTCTTTGTGCGGCCAAGTCCTGAACCTGACCCCCTGGTTCTTGTATGACCAGGCCCTTAACCTGAACCCTTGGTCCTTGTGCGACCAGGCCCTGAATCCGAACCCCTGGTTCTTGTGCAGTTGGGCCTTGAACTCAAACCCCTGGCCCTTGTTTGCAGGGCCGCCATCAGGGCATTACAGGCATCACTGCCGTATGGGGCCCGGTGATGAGGAGCAAAAAGGGGGGCCCGAGCGAGCACGCTGGCAGCCGGTCCGGTCCGCGCTCTGCTCGGGCCCCCCCTGACATTTTTATTCAGGCTGCGGCTGCAGTGCCACTGTGCTGTGCCTGCTGTCTCTAAATGAGCCTTGTACCTTTAAGGCGGCGGTGATTCATGGGCCCGCCCGCCGCAAGTAAGTGACGTCACACGCTGCCCTGCTCCACTTCCTCATTCCGGGACCAGAGCAGAGCAGCGTGCGGCGGCACACCACGTGGACGGCGGAGGCCGAGGGAGCAGAGAAGAGGCAGCGGGGGACCACCGGACGACGAGGGACCCGGCGGAGGAGAAGAGGCAGGCGGCAGCGGGGGACCGGTCACCGGCAGAGGAGAAGAGGGCAGATGCAAGCGCCGGCGGCAGCGGGGCCCGGGGGACCGGCAGAGCAGAGGAGAAGAGGCAAGCACCGGCGGCAGCGGGGCCCGGGGGACTGGCAGAGCAGAGGAGAAGAGGCAAGCACCAGCGGCAGCGGGGCCCGGGGGACCGGCAGAGCAGAGGAGAAGAGGCAAGCACCGGCAGCAGCGGGGCCCGGGGGACCGGCAGAGCAGAGGAGAAGAGGCAAGCGCCGGCGGCAGCGGGGCCCGGGGGACCTGTCAGTGGGGCAGAAATGCTGGACACAGTGGGGCAGAAATGCTGGACTCAGTGGGGCAGAAATGCTGGACACAGTGGGGCAGAAATGCTGGACTCAGTGGGGCAGAAATGCTGGACTCAGTGGGGCAGAAATGCTGGACACACAGTGGGGCAGAAATGCTGGACTCAGTGGGGCAGAAATGCTGGACACAGTGGGGCAGAAATGCTGGACTCAGTGGGGCAGAAATGCTGGACACACAGTGGGGCAGAAATGCTGGACTCAGTGGGGCAGAAATGCTGGACACAGTGGGGCAGAAATGCTGGACTCAGTTGGGCAGAAATGCTGGACTCAGTGGGGCAGAAATGCTGGACACAGTGGGGCAGAAATGCTGGACTCAGTTGGGCAGAAATGCTGGACACAGTGGGGCAGAAATGCTGGACTCAGTGGGGCAGAAATGCTGGACACAGTGGGGCAGAAATGCTGGACCCAGTGGGGCAGAAATGCTGGACTCAGTGGGGCAGAAATGCTGGACTCAGTGGGGCAGAAATGCTGGACACACAGTGGGGCAGAAATGCTGGACTCAGTGGGGCAGAAATGCTGGACACAGTGGGGCAGAAATGCTGGACTCAGTGGGGCAGAAATGCTGGACACAGTGGGGCAGAAATGCTGGACTCAGTTGGGCAGAAATGCTGGACACAGTGGGGCAGAAATGCTGGACACAGTGGGGCAGAAATGCTGGACACAGTGGGGCAGAAATGCTGGACTCAGTTGGGCAGAAATGCTGGACACAGTGGGGCAGAAATGCTGGACTCAGTGGGGCAGAAATGCTGGACACAGTGGGGCAGAAATGCTGGACTCAGTTGGGCAGAAATGCTGGACACAGTGGGGCAGAAATGCTGGACTCAGTGGGGCAGAAATGCTGGACACAGTGGGGCAGAAATGCTGGACCCAGTGGGGCAGAAATGCTGGACTCAGTGGGGCAGAAATGCTGGACTCAGTGGGGCAGAAATGCTGGACACACAGTGGGGCAGAAATGCTGGACTCAGTGGGGCAGAAATGCTGGACACAGTGGGGCAGAAATGCTGGACTCAGTGGGGCAGAAATGCTGGACACAGTGGGGCAGAAATGCTGGACTCAGTTGGGCAGAAATGCTGGACACAGTGGGGCAGAAATGCTGGACTCAGTGGGGCAGAAATGCTGGACACAGTGGGGCAGAAATGCTGGACTCAGTGGGGCAGAAATGCTGGACTCAGTGGGGCAGAATGCTGGACACAGTGGGGCAGAAATGCTGGACTCATTGGGGCAGAAATGCTGGACTCAGTTGGGCAGAAATGCTGGACACAGTGGGGCAGAAATGCTGGACTCAGTGGGGCAGAAATGCTGGACACAGTGGGGCAGAAATGCTGGACTCAGTTGGGCAGAAATGCTGGACACAGTGGGGCAGAAATGCTGGACTCAGTTGGGCAGAAATGCTGGACACAGTGGGGCAGAAATGCTGGACTCAGTGGGGCAGAAATGCTGGACTCAGTGGGGCAGAAATGCTGGACACAGTGGGGCAGAAATGCTGGACCCAGTGGGGCAGAAATGCTGGACTCAGTGGGGCAGAAATGCTGGACTCAGTGGGGCAGAAATGCTGGACACACAGTGGGGCAGAAATGCTGGACTCAGTGGGGCAGAAATGCTGGACACAGTGGGGCAGAAATGCTGGACTCAGTGGGGCAGAAATGCTGGACACAGTGGGGCAGAAATGCTGGACTCAGTTGGGCAGAAATGCTGGACACAGTGGGGCAGAAATGCTGGACACAGTGGGGCAGAAATGCTGGACACAGTGGGGCAGAAATGCTGGACTCAGTTGGGCAGAAATGCTGGACACAGTGGGGCAGAAATGCTGGACTCAGTGGGGCAGAAATGCTGGACACAGTGGGGCAGAAATGCTGGACTCAGTGGGGCAGAAATGCTGGACTCAGTGGGGCAGAATGCTGGACACAGTGGGGCAGAAATGCTGGACTCATTGGGGCAGAAATGCTGGACTCAGTTGGGCAGAAATGCTGGACACAGTGGGGCAGAAATGCTGGACTCAGTGGGGCAGAAATGCTGGACACAGTGGGGCAGAAATGCTGGACTCAGTTGGGCAGAAATGCTGGACACAGTGGGGCAGAAATGCTGGACACAGTGGGGCAGAAATGCTGGACACAGTGGGGCAGAAATGCTGGACTCAGTTGGGCAGAAATGCTGGACACAGTGGGGCAGAAATGCTGGACTCAGTGGGGCAGAAATGCTGGACACAGTGGGGCAGAAATGCTGGACTCAGTGGGGCAGAAATGCTGGACTCAGTGGGGCAGAATGCTGGACACAGTGGGGCAGAAATGCTGGACTCATTGGGGCAGAAATGCTGGACTCAGTTGGGCAGAAATGCTGGACACAGTGGGGCAGAAATGCTGGACACAGTGGGGCAGAAATGCTGGACTCAGTGGGGCAGAATGCTGGACTCAGTGGGGCAGAAATGCTGGACACAGTGGGGCAGAAATGCTGGACACAGTGGGGCAGAAATGCTGGACTCAGTGGGGCAGAATGCTGGACACAGTGGGGCAGAAATGCTGGACTCAGTGGGGCAGAAATGCTGGACACAGTGGGGCAGAAATGCTGGACTCAGTGGACAGTGGGGCAGAAATGCTGGACACAGTGGGGCAGAAATGCTGGACACAGTGGGGCAGAAATGCTGGACTCAGTGGGGCAGAAATGCTGGACTCAGTGGGGCAGAAATGCTGGACACAGTGGGGCAGAAATGCTGGACACAGTGGGGCAGAAATGCTGGACACAGTGACAGGGGCAGAATGCTGGACACAGTGACAGGGGCAGAATGCTGGACACAGTGACAGGGGTAGAATGCTGGACACAGTGACAGGGGCAGAATGCTGGACACAGGGGCAGACTGTGAGACCCGGGGGCAGAATGCTGGACATTCGGGCAGAATGCTGGAAATTGGGGCAGAATGCGAGACACGGGGCAGAATGGAGATACAGGGCATGATTGGAGACACGGGGCAGGATGAAAGACATGGGGGCATGACTGGAGACAGATGGGGGAGGATTGGAGACAGATGGGGCAGAATGGAGACATGGGGCATGATTGGAGACAGATCGTGCAGGATCATGGGGCAGGATGGATATGATGCAGAAAGATGGGGCAGGATGGAGAGATCACATGGGGCGATCATATGGGGCAGGATGGGGAGATCATATGGGGCAGAATGGATACTCATGAGGGCAGGATGGGAGAACATGTGGCTGACGCCAGGAATGAGACACACGGTGGCCAGGCTGGGGGATATTATTACCATAGGGGCTAATTTAGGGATATTATTACTGCAGTGATGTATTTATTTTATTTTTTGAGGACACGGTTTTAAATGGGGGGGCGGTCCTGTTACTGTGTAGAGTGACACTATGTCGCCTCTTTTTCTTCATGTGGTGTAATGTAGAAGGTGGGAAAAATTAAGTAATGTATTCTACAAGCGGAGCTCGAGATAACTGTGTTATTTCCTGCAGAGAGAAGTCCTGGCTGGATTAAATGATGGCGGTCTGTGCTGGATGAAAGATGAAGGACTTCACCTAGAGACGTCACTGGTGAGTCAGTGTGTTACCTATACACTGACACTATACACTGTATACTGTATACAGAGCTCCTGTGTATAATTTCATCATTGATCACTGTATTATCTGTACACAGACACTGCATACTAAGTACAGATCTCCTGTGTATAATGGCACTTATGGTGATAGTATGGTGCTTTTTTTTAATTACTGATCAGAATTGTAGTATTCAGTCACTATGTGGTGGTAATATGTGGTCTGGACATGGTGTTGCGGTATTTGTTCCTTGTATGTGATATTATCCGATCACTGTGGTGGTAATATGTCATCTGGTCATGGTGTAGCGGTATTTGTTCCTTGTATGTGATATTATTGGTCATTTTAAAAATTGAAAAATAAATAAAAATATACCTAAATTGTATTGCATATTTTAACAAATATTTAATAGGTTACAGTAGAGTAGGGCCCGGCCAAAAGTGTCTACCATGTTATGGTGGCGGCTTAAAAAATCTTTTGGCCAAAACAAAAGCTGCTGGCTATATTTATGATCTGGTGATGGGAACTGTTGATGTGTGATAGGTGAGAAGTGGAGTTTTTCCAAGAGAGAGCGGTGGGTCTGTGGACAGTTCGAGGGGTGGAGCGTGGAGGCGGGGCTGGGGTGGAGCCTGGGCGGAGTCTCAAGGGGGCCCCGAAAATTTTGCCAGTATGGGGCCCCGAAATTTCTAGTGGCAGCCCTGCTTGTTTGGTCAGGCCTAGAACTCTGAAACCACGTCGGGCGGTACCTGAAGTCTGAAGCCACTCCAGCGGTACCTGAACCAGTTCCCAAAACCCATGTGTCTGAACGTTTACCTATACCTGCATTCCGCGTTGTCTGGACTGTTGTACCAGTCTCAGAATCCTGCCCCTTCTGTGACTCTGTGTCAACATCCGGCCTGCACGAGGAGTAGTCTGAATGGAGCCCAAGTCCATATCTGCTAACCTGAGACTTGGAGAGCAGCTGCCTAGGAGCGCTACCTGGCGGCTACTTGCAGCTCAAGCCTTAGGAACTTGAGCAGCAGGGAACACTAAGTAGCCGCTTAGGTACTCATCTCCTAGGCAAGGCCGACCTCATTCCACAGTTGGTCCAAGAATCTCGCGCGCCACCTGCGTGCGTGACAAAGTAAATACTATAATCATAATGTGGAAGTAAAAGATTTATTTAAGGCTCAGTTCACAACAGCGTGAACAACAAAGGCTACAACACTATCGGATCCATCGCATGAAGAACACCAGCAGGGAGCGATGCACCTCATTGACTTTGTTCCACCAAGGTGATTTTGGTTAAAGATAAGATAAATCTGCAGGTAAATATCGTTTAATTTCTGACTGACCGCCCTACTGATAGTGCGGCTACTGGGAAAAAAAATTTCAGTCACAGAGCTGGTGCATGCAGCCAGTAAAGTAATCGATGACATTAACGCTCACTGTGAGCGGTGGCTGTAAACAGACACATGCACTATAATTGTCTTCACAGTGACTCTATTGCTACACCGTAGCAAGGAAATGCCCAGTGTGCAGCACAAACATGGTAAAGAAGGTAAAGGGTGCCCCGACGATGGGGAAAAGGGACATCCCCTAAACAGCAACAAATGCACTTCACTGTTTAAACAGGAACAAGTTCTCCAGGGCCTGGAACAACATCTCCAAGGAGGTCAACATAGGAAACCTATAACTGGCACAGGAGAGGGCTAGGACCTTGTTTAAATAATGGAATGAGGTAGCAGCAGCTGAGATTAGAGTCATATGGAATCCCAGCAGGATGAAAGAGAAAAATCTTAACCCCTTCAACACCAAATGAAAATCAATCTGCACAATTCAAATAAAACACTGAGAGGACTCCAGAGAGTACCTGCGATCAGCCAACAGCTGCAACCATCTCATCCCACCTACCCTCAAGGATACACTTTTTTTTCAGACATATACATTTATATCTGCCCCCATAACCTTCAGGTTGTTCTGTAGCCCTTGCCACACAGAAAAGAGCGGCAAAGAAAAACTTTTCTCCCCAGGATTTTGGAAGACCTCTACCTACTGAAAGTACAAAACTGAGGGTGAAAACCATATGCACCAAAAAATGGTGACTTACAAGTGGACTCATAACGATTGTTTAATGAAAATTCTACCAAAGGTAAGATGACCAATCTTCCTGGTTCTCTGATAAGAAACACCTAAGGTAGGTCTCTGAACTTTGATTGATATGTTCAGTCTGACCGTTCAATTGATGAAAGGCTAAGCAAAAGGATAGATGCACTCCCCTGGCAAGACCAAAAAGCCTTCCAAATTTTAGATGCAAACTGGGACCCCTGATCTGAGACCACATCGGAGGGAACCCTGTGAAGCTTCCCGATCTCACTGATAAACACTTGAGTCAAGGTTTTGGCATTCGGAAGAGCTGAAGCAAGCATGCAATGAAGCATGCCATCCTGCTAAACCTGTCCACTGCCACTAAGATCACCATCTTTCCAGTGGATAGAGGAAGATCGGTAATAAAATCCATAGACGGTTGTGTCAATGTTCTATCAGGAATAACTAATGGTAGGAGAGACCCAGACGGACGAGTATGAGGGATCTTAGAATCTTAGAACGCATACAAATAACCCAGGTAGACACGAAATCAACAGCATCCTGATACAGCCTTGGCCACCAAAAACAATGAGAAAAAGGTCCAAAGTTGGTTTGCTACCTGGGTGACCTCCAAGAACAGAGTGATGATGCTCTCCTAAAGTTTTAAGATGCAAATTTAAAAAGGCACAAATAATTTTCCTGAGGGACAGGAAGTCAGGGCAGCCTCCTGAGCCTTGAAGACCTCCCCCTCAAGATCGGAGCAAACTGTGGAAATGAACATTTCCTCTTGTAAAATAGGAACAGAGTCATCTGCACTACCTCCATCAGGGAAACATCAAAACGTTCTTAATCCCAGTATGGTAAGTGAAAAAGAAATTAGACCTAGTGAAACATAAGACCACCTAGCTTGTCTTGGAGTGAGAAGTTTAGCAGATTCTGAATACAACATATTTTTATGGTCAGCAATCACCATGACAGGGTGAGGTTCTCCTTTCCAGAAAATGATGCCACTCCTCAAAAGCCAACTTAATTGCCAGAAAAATCTCGATTACCAATATCATAGTTTATTTTCGGCTGGTGATAATTTTTTGGAGAAAAGAAGTGCTTGAATGCCACTTACCAGGAGACGACCCCTGTGATAAAACAGCCTTAACTCCCACCTCAGAATGATCAACCTCAACAATAAACAGCTGAGAAACATTGGGCTGAACAAGCACAGGTGCTGTGGTAAAACGTTTCTTAAGGGAAATAAATGCCCGCCAAGGCAAGGACAGACCAATTAGAAAAATGTGTGCCTGTTTTGGGCATGTCAGTGAGAAGTTTGTGAATTGAAGAAAAGTTATGAATAAACTTACAACAGTAATTGGCAAATCCTACAAAATGTTGGAAGACTTTCAGACTTTCCGGAGGAACCCATTGCACTACTGCGCAGACTTCCATCTAGAAACCTGAGGACGATACCAGATATCCTAAAAATTGCACTTCCTGTATGGCTAGTACATATTTTTCAAGTTTAGCATGCAGTTTATTCATCTGTAGTACCTGCCTGATGAGTATATAGTGCAGCGCCCCAGAGACCTGGTCGTTGCAGTATGGCACTCTGCCGCTAAGGAGAATGGCGGTACGTCTGATGGCACTAAAGAGTTCTCCTGACCAGGTATCACCAGAACACATTACACTTCACACTCCGGCCACTAGGGGGAGAAAAAGGCTTTATTTATTGGGCCACTCCTCACACTGGTAAAACTAGGGGCTGGGGAGGAAGTTAATTAGAAGCTGACTGGGTTGGAACCAGGCAACATCCCGTGGCAGGGGGTGTTGCAAGGAGAAGGCACAGGGGGGTCCCTATCAGGCGTGGGAACCTGGCAGGTGCCTAGCGAACAGAACAGAACGTAATGGAACCGCGCCTGCACACCCTGCGGCGGTATCCAGGAGAGAGACACGAAGGGAAGGATATTGTGGAACAGTGTAAACGAGATCAGCACAAAGGAGAGCCAGTAAGAGTCGTGCCGAGAGAGAGAGGCAACATCTTACTGAGGCACGTAGTCGGTGGCCGGATCACCGTAGGAGTAACTGACTTCAGGCCTTACTTCAATTTCCGCTGGACAGTTAATCATAGGTTGGCTGTCTACCTTCTACACCTACGAAGACATAGGGGGCAACATTGGGAGAGGGGCGTCTCTAGGGTCCCGGAAGACCTCCAAGCCTTCCCGTCAAACGGGTAGCGTCCTAGCCATAACATATCTGGGGGACATTAGAAACTAGTAACATCTGGAACCAAAGAACGAGAGAGAGAAAGAAAGCTGTAGAGAACAAACGAACGAGAGCTGCAGTTGTGAGGACTATTCTGAATGCTCAGCAGGGTAGGACTACAACACACAGGCGCTATTGGTAGGCAACGATTTCCATCTGCGAAGGAAACTCTGGATGTGCCCATCGGACCGGCCGATCTCTGATAGCCCCGTTGAACGTGCTCTGGACTGAGGATATTGAAGCCTTCAGTAAAGAGGTAAAGAGACTGCAACCTTGTGTCCTCGTTATTGACTGCACCTCACACCATCGCCATCTACCTTACTGGGAAGCCCTGGGGACATACTTCACCTGTGGGAAGGTATACCATCCAGCTGCCATTCCATCACCCCAGCGGACCCCACCGCAGCATCGGTCACCCTGTGCGGTGAAATTTCAAAAAAAAGTGCAATCCCACAATTTTATTTTTATTTACCATGTTCACCAAATGCTAAAAATGACCTGCCATTATGATTCTCCAGGTCATTATGAGTTTGTAGATACCAAACATGTACAGGTTCTTTTTTACTTAAGTGGTGAAAAAAAGATTGAAAGTTTGTTAAGAAAATATTGAATCATGTTCTGAGACCTGTAGCGTTTCCATTTTTCAGGATCTGGGGCTGGGTGAGAGCTTATTTTATTTTTTTTTTCATACCAATTTGGTGTTATTGCATTTTAATACAGTGTTGGACTGACCAAAAAACGTAATTATGCCGTTTTGACTTTTTCTTGTTAAGCCGTTTACCGAACGGATTAATTATTTTTATATATTGATGGATTGGTCGATTCTGAATGCAGCGATGCCAAATGTGTATTTTATTTATTTTTTTAATGGTTTTATTTTGAATGGGGCGAATGGGGGGTGATTTAAACTTATATATTTATTTATTTATTAAATATTTTTAAAAACATTTTTTCTTAGTTGACACTTGATTTAATAGTCTGCATGGGGACTAGAAGCTTCACTTCTCATATTCCAGCCCCATCACCATCTATTACCAACCTGCACAAACTCCTCATCCTGCTGATACCTCAATACTGAGCCTCTGCTGCTGTATGTGTCCCTATTACTGCACCTGATACCCCAATACTGAGCCTCTGCTGCTGTATGTGTCCCTATTACTGCCCCTGATACCCCAATACTGAGCTGCTGCTGCCGTATGTGTCCCTATTACTGCACCTGATACCCCAATACTGAGCCGCTGCTGCCGTATGTGTCCCTATTACTGCACCTGATACCCCAATACTGAGCTGCTGCTGCCGTATGTGTCCCTATTACTGCCCCTGATACCTCAATACTGAGCCGCTGCTGCCGTATGTGTCCCTATTACTTCACCTGATACCCCAATACTGAGCTGCTGCTGCCGTATGTGTCCCTGTTACTGCCCCTGATACCTCAATACTGAGCCGCTGCTGCCGTATGTGTCCCTATTACTTCACCTGATACCCCAATACTGAGCCGCTGCTGCTGTATGTGTCCCTATTACTGCCCCGGTACCCCAATACTGAGCCTCTGCTGCCATATGTGTCCCTATTACTGCCCCTGATACCCCAATACTGACCCGCTGCTGCCGTATGTGTCCCTATTACTGCACCTGATACTCCAATACTGAGCCGCTGCTGCCGTATGTGACCCTATTACTGCACCTGATACCCCAATACTGAGCCTCTGCTGCCGTATGTGTCCCTATTACTTCACCTGATACCCCAATACTGAGCCGCTGCTGCCGTATGTGTCCCTATTACTGCCCCTGATACTCCAATACTGAGCCGCTGCTGCCGTATGTGTCCCTATTACTTCACCTGATACCCCAATACTGAGCCGCTGCTGCCGTATGTGTCCCTATTACTGCCCCGGTACCCCAATACTGAGCCTCTGCTGCCGTATGTGTCCCTATTACTGCCCCTGATACCCCAATACTGACCCGCTATTGCCGTATGTGTCCCTATTACTGCACCTGATACCCCAATACTGAGCCGCTGCTGCCGTATGTGTCCCTATTACTGCCCCGGTACCCCAATACTGAGCCGCTGCTGCCGTATGTGTCCCTATTACTCCATCTGCTGTGTGGTTCTCTGTGCCCTCTAAATTCTAAAGCAACTCTCTACAATATAGTAATGCCGGGTGCAAGTGCCTTAGAAAACAGTGCCCACATTTTGCCCCTAGAAAGTAATAATGCCCTGTGTGCCAATTTGTTAGCCACAGTAACCTGAGTTCCCCTATAACAATAAGTGCCCACTTCACATTTAATAAAGTCCCGACTCTCCCCCTGTACAGATTCCCTATACACAGCATGATGCTCTCTTATACACAGTATACTGACCCCTTAGTAGCCCCAAAACTGTTTGATGGCTCCAACAATGTATAATGACCCCACACTGTAATCTCCATACTGTATGATGGCCCCCTAGATAGCCTCCATATACAGTAGCATAATGCAGCAAATAGTCCACAATATAGTATAATGCACTCCCCATAGGCAGACTCTATAGCATACGGCAGCCCCCATAGTCAGACCCTATAATAAAGCAGCCCCCCATATAGGTAGACCCTGTAATAAGGCAGCACCCCATAGGCAGACTCTGTAGTATAAGGTAGCACCCCCATAGTCAGACCCTGTAATACGGCAGCACCCCCATAGTCAGACCTTGTAATGAGACAGTACCCCTATAGTCAGACCCTGTAATAAGGCAGCTCCCCATAGGCAGATCCTGTAATAAGGCAGCCCCCCCATAAGCAGACCCTGTAATAAGGCAGCCCCCCATAGGCAGACCCTGTAATAAGGCAGCCCCCCATAGGCAGACCCTGTAATAAGGCAGCCCCCCCATAGGCATGTCGGGGTCGTCACGACAATACCCTTCATCCACCAGTCATTCCAAATCAGATTAAGAGCATGTTGGTACCGGATAAGAATGAGTCAGACACAATGCTGGTTCAAACTCATTGCATGCTCGTGTGTCCACACGTAGTGGGAACGTCACAGCAACTGACTTTATTTTCTAATACACAATACTACATGATCTATTGGGGGAAGGTGTGCAGAGGGCGGGGATATGCAGGGGTTAAGCAACGTATCTAGTATTCAGTCCTTCTGGTTGGCTCTGACATCATCTGATGAATCTTCCTTTGTCCACATCTTGTCCACATCGCTTTAAGTATCATTTCCAGAGAAATGATACTTGTGCTTCTGGAATGTGTAACTTGCTTCTTCAGCAGGGCGAATCTGGGGCAAAGGTGAATACTGGCAGCCATCTTAAATACAGTTACATATGCATTAATAAGCATGAAGGGGAAAAACTTATTGTTTCACAGCATAAGAATATATACTGTATAAGTACAAAAGAGTATAAAGACATATATTTTCACCTTGACAATCCCCCCTAAACACTAAGTTTTTCCCTAAAAAGAAAGATCCTTCGAGACTGTCCATGTGATGGGGAAAGGGGAGGTGGATTTCTTCATCCAGACACCTCAGAAGCTCTCCCCTTGCGAGAGGCCTCCAGGCAGCTGAACCCTTCACTAGCTTCACATGGAGTTCTCCCGCTGTCCCTAAACTAAATCTCTTTGCATCATCTGAAAGTAAAGGGTATTGTCTATCTTCTTGAGGGGGACATACTTGGGGATCTCCCCTGGATCAGTGCCATCGTACTCTAGTGGGTCTACTTCTTGGTTGAGGAAGGTGCCAGTCGAAGTTGCCTCAATGATAACCTTTTTATACAGGGGAATAACACAACAGAGAACTATCGATCCAACTACAAGAAGAGCAATCAGTACTAGACAAGCTCGTTGAAAGAATCCTTTGAGCCCACCCAACCAACCGGAAAAGAAAGATGTGTCTACTCCAGCATTAGATTTTAATTCTGCTGCTAACCCATTTAACTTTTTAAGGGCTATCATGGTCTTTCCATTTACCCCAGAGTTCTGAGGGATATAGGTACAACACTCCTCTCCCACCATCCCACAGACTCCTCCTTTCTCAGCTAAGATCATATCAAGGGCTAGTCGGTTTTGGAGGGTCATTCTAGTGTTAGGGCCTAACGCCTCAACAATACCATGGAAAGCATCACAGGTAAAATTGACAAACCTTTGTTCACTGTAATATATGTAATTGATCCAATCAACATTTTTATTAATCTGCACCTGTGGGATTATGGAAGCAAAGCCAGCATAGATCTGGTTCTGGGCTTTCAATTGGTCAGGCACCCCCCTGGGCACTCCAATGCCATCGACATATACTAATGGATCTTCTTCATAACTCATGTGGAGCTGATCAAGACTTCTCCTCTTTCTGGTATATTCATCAGGTGTCTCTGGATCCCAAGGTAATATCTTGAACTGCACAGCTAATTTAACAAGGGTGCCAGGTCGTCCAGGCATTAGGCAACCTAGGATGGAGCTTACCATCTCCACATAACCAATAAATGTCGTACATATACTGTGTATGATTAGCTAGCAAATCAGTATCTAGGGAACTGTTCTCTTTGCAGAAACCTGTCTCGAAGACCCCTACTGGTGTACCTGTAGTGTCGTGGGTATTATAGCAGGTATAATTATCAGCTAACACAGTTATGCCTCCTGGGACCTTTAGTTTGGGTGCTTCATGAATTAGTGGGACATAATCTGAGCAATCAGTGGGCTTTAGACCCTTCAACAGATTCATAACACAGGCAGTGGTATTGTCATCAGGAAAAAACAATGCATGTGTGTATAGATGTGTATTCGCTGCAGCACAAGCAATACATCCTACAGAGATATTCTTAACTCTTACATTGTATCTTACCCATTCTAACCATAAATTTTTCCTTGGGGCTGTTTGTGTTTCTATGGAGAAAACTTCTAACACATATATAATACTGGATGATTCCCTCTACCACCCGTTGAGTCTCGGGGCACTTGACTATATCACAAAAATCAAATCTCCAGATATTTACCGGGGCCGTTAGATTTACCCAGAGAATAGTGGCACCGGAATTCTTATTTACAATAGGGGCCGGAAAGGTAGGGGCGAAGATGGCCCCCAGCCTCAGGACCAAAAACAACAGCAACATTTTCCTTCGATCATCACTGTGAGTAAGCGCTGGTCCGGTCTCTTTAACAGTGTGAAGCGTAGATCCAGGTGCTCTTTCCTTCAAGTTTTACTGACATAGCTTTTCACGACCATAAGACCACCAGGCTTCAAATTGTGACCAATATCGGTTTCTGCTGAATCTGGAAGGGAAAAAGAAACTAAAACATGGGTGTTAGCAACATTTTTACTAAGTTGAATAACATATTGAACAGCACGGTAAGTTTCTTCTGACAACTACTGAGACTGAAAATTTGCAACTGAGAACCTAGCACCAAACAATATCTCATATGGGGACAGGCCATATTTTGCAATAGGGGTAGTACGAACGTGTAAGAGCCCTGGCCATGGAGCCGTAGTCTCCTGCATCATTTTGGTCAATTGTCCCTTCAGTGTGCCGTTCAGCCTCTTAACTTTCCCACTAGATTGTGAATGGTACGGAGTATGGAGGGCTACAGTGGATCCAAGCATTGTCAGAACCTCCTGATACACATGAGAAGAAAAGTCCGGGCCTTGGTCACTTTCAGCAACTTCTGGAACACCATATCTGCATATAACTTCCATCACCAGTTTCTTTGCTGTGATCTTTGCAGTCACGTTGGTAACGGGGAATACTTCTGGCCAACTGGAGAACATATCGACAACTACCAGACAATATTCATACCTTCCAGACTTAGGCAACGTGATGAGGTCCACCTGGAGCCTTTGGAAAGGATAGTCGGGCTTAGCAAGGTGCTTCGGGGTTACACGTTGAAGTTGACCAGGATTGCAGGTCTGACAGATACCTCGATGTGTGGGCCCATGCGCCCACGTGGCAATAGCAGGGTACATCCGCTTAGGGAGACACAAAAGTTGGTCCTTTTTCCAGCGACCATTGTCCATACGTGCTCCATCAGCTTTCCACTGCTTCACTTCTTCCTTTGGAGACATTCTCTGCATCGTCATTAAGCGGTCTCGCGGGGTCCGACAGAAAACCTCAGTCTGGCATAGATCATCAGGTTCCTGTAGAGTCAGTGTTTCTTGTAACTGTTTACGCTGAGAGCGTGTGGTCACCATAGCTGGTATGGTCAGTTCAACGGGCAGAAGAGCAGTGGCTTTTGCTTGCATATCCACAAATGCGTTACCACCAGTCTGTGGACTGTTCCATAGTACCGTGCTCCTTAACTTTGATAATGGCCACCTGGGTAGGTAATTTGATTGAGTCCATGAGGGCTTTAACAGCTTCAACATTCTTCACTGAGTCCCGGCAGTAGTAACAAATCCTCGATTAGCCTATAGGGCTCCGAAATCATGAGCAATACCAAATGCATATTGTGAGTCCGTGTATATATCAGCCCACCTGTCTTTGGCCAAAGTACATATAGTAGGCAGAGCCTGAAGTTCTGCTTCTTGTGTTGACAGTGAGGGAGGGAGTGCAGCTCCGTGCACTACAGTGTCTTCCATAGTAACAGCGTATCCTGTGTGGAATCTGCCAAAATCATCAGCATATCTTGAACAGTCTTTCAGGGCATTGTAGAGAGGTAGCATTATGCGGGATGCGTCCGGTATCCACTGACAACAATAAGTACATAGTCCAAGAAAACGCTGGAGTTCAGTCTCATCTTTTGTAGCTGACGGCTATTTTCCTTTCTTCTGTGAGGTGTCTGGCACCCTGAAGGAGACAATGACCCAAAAATATCACTTGACCAAAGCAGAACCGAAGTTTCGAGGCCGAAACCCGACAGTTCAGATCTGCCAGATACTTGCGAAAACTAACAGTGGCAACAATGGCTTCCTGCTCTGTCTGTGCACACAACAAAACAAAAAAAAATTACCCACATACTGAAGCAACGTGACATAGGGATATTCTAACTGACAGGGTTAAACACACTATCCCCCCCTTTTTTTTTTTTTTCTCAAACTGATCGGGAAAGGGCATGTAAGATACACATCTCATTATACTCATCTGCATAGGGGTTATATAACGTAAGGACCATCTGACCAACATCTTGGCTCACCAACTCTCTAGGTCTGCTCAGGTGCACTTATACGTCCATCATATTATCTTTGTCTGTAAAATGGGAAAGGTTTGTTCTCAGGGTCAGCCAATTATTTTAGCATAGCTAGCTAGTCAGAGGGCTTCCAGGGATAATACTCCTGTATCTGTCTTACACTACCTGATGTGGTTGGTTCTCTGGTAGTGGGGGTGACTAGATGACCGGTTGGGGGTGACATGACATGCTGGTCTACAGCTCCTTCCCAAAAGGATTACTGTCAGCTTACTCCCAAAGTTAATGTCCCCACTACCCACTAACCACAATCCCGTGTCAGCTTCTTATATCACTACATGTGATCTTATCTGGACAGGATTCAGCGTAATTCACTTAGGTTGGGTTGCAGCACAGATTATACAAGTATTTCTCCAGTCTGGGTTTGTCTGACCGCAATGTTTACAAGTCCATCTGTCTTGTCTTGGTCTGAGAATTAACATGGCGAGAGAGATTTCCAGACACAGGGTTAAAATGGATATTGGAGTATGAGACTGGTTTTGTGTAGGGGAGGGGGGCTGGAGCTGGAGCCCGGGCCACTGATAAGGAATGGAGCTGCGAGCTGTGTCCTTGAAGCTGCAAGCTGCGGTGGGGGCTACAGAGCGCAGCTGCTGATACAGAATGGGTTAAGTTCTTCTGGAAACTTTGTACTACTTTTAATGCATCGTCCGGAGTGGAATTCTCGATGTCAGGTCTAACTGATATTATTGCCTCTTTCAATTCAGATTTAAAACTCAGACATCAAAACTACCACAAAAACGTGTGAATGGGCTTTATTATACAGTGAAAACCCCAAATCTTTAAACACTACCATAAGACGCCCATAGAACTTCTCGGCAGTCTAGGATATATTGGTGCCTTGGGGTTAAGGGGCATAGAGCTTACAGTCGGGAGAAAATACTTAATTTCCTGGGGAGGGACCATATTACCTAACAGGGAGCCCCCCTGTACCAAATTTCTTATTGTTTGCTTTCCCAACACATTAATCTCAGTCACTTTCTCAGTTCCTTCCTGCACCACAAAACATCCAGTTTTTGTTTTTTTTTGTCATAGCAATAGACAACTTTCCCTTTTTTTCAACGTAACAATCTAAAACAAAACACCATATTTTACTTTAAACTTACAATAATTCTTACTACACAAGGAGAGGAGGCAGCGACTCGCCCCCTCCATACCAGAAACACTGAGATAAGAATTTACAGCATTCCTCAACACAAAGAAGAAAGGCACAGCGCAGCTGTTTGACCCCCTGCATCGGGTGTCTCGGAAAACCACACAGAGTAACGAAATACAGCAGTTCTCAGACTTAATTCATTTCTACAAAACCTTCACACAACTCATAAGCCAGAACACCCTAGAAAAACTAATGATTGAGGTATTTTATAACCAAACACGGGCTCTGCATCCTTTCATCTTTCCTCTCCATCAACCTTTTTCCATTCCTCGTTCTTTAAACCTCGCGCAACTCGCAGATGAGCTTGCGCTTGTTCTAACAATCCTTTCTCTTTCAACATGCCCCTTTTGTTCTCCATGAGATGGTGCCATGTAGACGGCTGCAATCTCCCTGACGAGGGCAATCCTACATGCTTGTACAACCTCTCAACATTCTTGACTGCCTTCTTGCCCTCCTGTGACTCTACTATTGTCTTGACTTCCACAGCATCCTCACTTAACTCGTGGGGCACGGACTTCTGCTTCAAAAGACGCAACATGACTCACAGAATACTACGCCCTGCTGCAGCCCAGGATCGCTGACAGCGTTAACAACACGTGTGTTCTAACACGGAGCCTCACGTTCGACGTGCTATGAATAAAGAGCCTCGCGCTCAATATTTTTCCCTAACCTGAACACCAGTGATTAACAGTCTACCCTGTCACGATATTCTAAACAGTCGGGAGGCGGTCTCCTAGTGAGAGCCCTCCACAGAAAAACAGGTGGTCCCCTCTCGGGACCTCTTAATTACCTAGTTGGTACAATATCACAGAGGCTGCGTCTCCTGTCCCTTTCTCAAAGCCGCCCCAATCTACAACTTCTCAATCTTTCACTCTATCACTACTAGGCAATAGTCACGGGTAGGGTGGTTGAATGGAGTACAATGACCGGTGGAGGAGGTGTGGTGTACACGAGGACGCGCAGAGTGCGACGTCTCTCAGTTGCTGGTTCGAAGCGTGGCACGGGATCGCGCTCGGTCTCACCACTCGACCGGTCACTCCCCAGACCCAAGGAGACCACAGACTAACCAATAATGGCTGAAACACTAGCAAGTGTGATACATACATAGTATGTGTTCTCCACTTACCGTGTTTGGAGGGTGATCAGTCCTCGAGGTCAGCCACTACGGGTGTCGTCCACGGACGTCCAGGCATGGGTCCAGGGGGTCTCGGATCGCCGGCCACGCCCCACGTTGGTTGCGCCAAATTGTCGAGGTCGTCACGACAATACCCTTCATCCACCAGTCATTCCAAATCAGATTAAGAGTATGTTGGTACCGGATAAGAATGAGTCAGACACAATGCTGGTTCAAACTCATTGCATGCTCATGTGTCCACACGTAGTGGGAACGTCACAGCAACTGACTTTATTTTCTAATACACAATACTACATGATCTATTGGGGGAAGGTGTGCAGAGAGTGGGGATATGCAGGGGTTAAGCAATGTATCTAGTATTCAGTCCTTCTGGTTGGCTCTGACATCATCTGATGAATCTTCCTTTGTCCACATCTTGTCCACATCGCTTTAAGTATCATTTCCAGAGAAATGATACTTGTCCTTCTGGAATGTGTAACTTGCTTCTTCAGCAGGGCGAATCTGGGGCAAAGGTGAATACTGGCAGCCATCTTAAATACAGTTACATATGCATTAATAAGCATGAAGGGGAAAAACTTATTGTTTCACAGCATAAGAATATATATAAGTACAAAAGAGTATAAAGACATATATTTTCACCTTGACAGGCAGACCCTGTAATAAGGCAGCCCCCCCATAGGCAGACCCTGTAATAAGGCAGCCCCCCCATAGGCAGACCATGTAATAAGGCAGTACCCCCATAGTCAGACCCTGTAATGAGGCAGCACCCCTATAGTCAGACCCTGTAATAAGGCAGCACCCCCATAGTCAGACCCTGTAATAAGGCAGCCCCCCCATAGGCAGACCCTGTAATGAGGCAGCACCCCTATAGGCAAACCCTGTAATAAGGCAGCACCCCCATAGTCAGACACTGTAATAAGGCATCCCCTGTAATGAGGCAGCACCCCCATAGTCAGACCCTGTAATAAGGCAGCCCCCCCATAGGCAGACTCTGTAATGAGACAGCCCCCCCATAGGCAAACCCTGTAATAAGGCAGCATCCCCTTAGTCAGACCCTGTAATAAGGCATCCTACCCATAGGCAGACCCTGTAATGAGGCAGCACCCCTATAGTCAGACCCTGTAATAAGGCAGCCTCCACATAGGCAGACCCTGTAATGAGGCAGCCCCCCCCCATAGGCAGACCATGTAATAAGGCAGTACCCCCATAGTCAGACCCTGTAATGAGGCAGCACCCCTATAGTCAGACCCTGTAATAAGGCAGCACCCCCATAGTCAGACCCTGTAATAAGGCAGTCCCCCCATAGGCAGACCCTGTAATGAGGCAGCCCCCCATAGGCAAACCCTGTAATAAGGCAGCACCCCTATAGTCAGACCCTGTAATAAGGCAGCCTACCCATAGGCAGACCCTGTAATGAGGCAGCACCCCCATAGTCAGACCCTGTAATAAGGCAGCCCCCCCATAGGCAGACTCTGTAATGAGGCAGCCCCCCATAGGCAAACCCTGTAATAAGGCAGCACCCCCATAGTCAGACCCTGTAATAAGGCAGCCTACCCATAGGCAAACCCTTTAATAAGGCAGCCCCCCATAGGCAGACTCTGCAATGAGGCAGCCCCCCATAGGCAAACCCTGTAATAAGGCAGCCCCCCCATAGGCAGACTCTGTAATGAGGCAGCCCCCCATAGGCAAACCCTGTAATAAGGCAGCACCCCCATAGTCAGACCCTGTAACAAGGCAGCCTACCCATAGGCAGACCCTGTAATGAGGCAGCACCCCCATAGTCAGACCCTGTAATAAGGCAGCCCCCCCATAGGCAGACTCTGTAATGAGGCAGCCCCCCATAGGCAAACCCTGTAATAAGGCAGCACCCCCATAGTCAGACCCTGTAATAAGGCAGCCTACCCATAGGCAAACCCTGTGATAAGGCAGCCCCCCCATAGGCAGACTCTGCAATGAGGCAGCCCCCCATAGGCAAACCCTGTAATAAGGCAGCACCCCCATAGTCAGACCCTGTAATACGGCAGCCTACCCATAGGCAGACCCTGTAATGAGGCAGCACCCCTATAGTCAGACCCTGTAATAAGGCAGCCCCCCCATAGGCAGACTCTGTAATGAGGCAGCCCCCCATAGGCAAACCCTGTAATAAGGCAGCACCCCCATAGTCAGCCCTGTAATGAGGCAGCCCCCCCATAGGCAAACCCTGTAATAAGGCAGCACCCCCATAGTCAGACCCTGTAACAAGGCAGCCTACCCATAGGCAGACCCTGTAATGAGGCAGTCCCCCCATAGGCAAACACTGTAATAAGGCAGCAGCACCCATTAAAAAAATAAATACCTCTCTTCTTCCTGGTTCCTGCGCTGCCCCTGCTGATCTCCTGACAGCGGGCGCCGGGCAGTGACGTCATCGCGCCCGCTGTCAGTGTAAGCGACGTCAGACGCCGACACTGACAGGGGGATGATGGGAGGAGCGCAGCGTTCCTCCCATCATTGCTATCAGCTGTATCGGCGAAATGCCGATACAGCTGAACTACCGATGACGGCGGGGGGCCCACTGCTGGCACCAGGCCCCCCACCTGCTCAGGGGCCCCATAGCGGCAGAGCAGTTAGATCGATTCTCCCTGCTCTGCCGCAGAAAGTAACTGTATCGGCGCGTGCACCCTCTGCCTCCCGGTAGCTACGCTACTGCCTCTGACAGCACTCTGTGCTCCCTATTGTCTCTAGATGGATCCTTCCCACCGTGTGCCATCTCGTTCCTAAGCCCTTCCTGGCCCTGAGCTAGCCCTAACTAGTGAGTAAGGGTACCGTCACACAATGGCATTTTGATCGCTACGACGGCACGATCCGTGACGCTCCAGCATCGTAACAATATCGCTCCAGCGTCGTAGACTGCTGTCACACTTTGCAATGTACGACGCTGGAGCGATAATTTCATGACGTATGTGCGATGTAGAAGCCATTGGTTACTATGCGCACATCGTATACAATATCGTGCACACCTTTGTTACACCATGCGATCATGCCGCCACAGCGGGACACTAGACGACGAAAGAAAGTTTCAAACGATCTGCTACGACGTACGATTCACAGCGGGGTCCCTGATCGCAGGAGCGTGTCAGACACAGCGAGATCGCTGGAACGTCACGGATATATCGCTGGAACGTCACAAATCGTGCCGTCGTAGCGATCAAAATGCCACTGTGTGACGGTACCCTTAGTCAGTGAGACATTAGTCTCACTACTAAAGTAAGGAAACACAGGGAGGGAAACAAGCAGAGAAATTAAACAAGAATTGACACTCCCTTGCTTAAACAAGAATTACTTCTCCGAGGAGGTCAGCATAGGAAACCTATAACCGGCATAGGAGTGAGTCTAAATAATGGGAGTGGCAGTAGCTGAGATTAGAGCCATATGGAATTCCAAAAAGGAACTCTTAACCTTAACTCTTTAGTGAAAGTAATCATATGTCATATTGCTGACATGAGGCACAATATATGCTAAAGGCGCAGCAATGACCTCCCCCATCACTTTACAGATAGTGCACTATTTACCTGGCCTCAGGACGAGGCTCCATAGGCTTGGTATCACGTGGAACGCTGTGGAAATAGCTGGACTATGTCGTACCTGCATGGGACCTTTCTTTTATAATAAATTGGTGAATAAGGGGCAGCATCTTGTCTTTAGTTCTCTCTTTTTATATATATTTTTTTGCACTACATCAGATTCCCAGGACTGCGTCTTACCTGCATTGCTTTTTTTGTGCAATAAATTGGTGAACCAGGTAAAGTGTCGGGGAGTGTTTTTTTTTTTTTTTAAATAGAGAATATTTTTTGTTTGTTTCTTTTACCTTTTATTACTAGGTTAGTAATGGGAGTGTTGGATAGACACATCTCCTTTACTAACACCAGGGCTTGATGCCAACTGTGATTTTGGACAATTCGTAGTTACATTAATCCCAAACCCCATTACCCTGATTGCCAATGCACCAGGGCAATAGCAATAGCCAGGCACAGTGCCAGAATTGGAGCATCTCGTGTATTGCTCCACTTCTGGGGCGGCTGATGCCTGGTATTTTTAGGCTGGGAAGGGTCTAATAACCAGGCCTAATTAATATCTAATTAATATCTGCCCACTTGCATAGCACTCGCATGACATACAGAATGACATATGCATGAGACTCCAACTTTTCTGGATGAACATCGAAGAGATTTTTAATATACAGGTCCTTCTCAAAAAATTAGCATATAGTGTTAAATTTCATTATTTACCATAATGTAATGATTACAATTAAACTTTCATATATTATAGATTCATTATCCACCAACTGAAATTTGTCAGGTCTTTTATTGTTTAAATACTGATGATTTTGGCATACAACTCCTGATAACCCAAAAAACCTGTCTCAAAAAATTAGCATATTTCACCCATCCAATCAAAAAAAAGTGTTTTTTAATAACAAACAAAAAAACCATCAAATAATAATGTTCAGTTATGCACTCAATACTTGGTCAGGAATCCTTTGGCAGAAATGACTGCTTCAATGCGGCGTGGCATGGAGGCAATCAGCCTGTGACACTGCTGAGATGTTATGGAGGCCCAGGATGCTTCAATAGCGGCCTTAAGCTCATCCAGAGTGTTGGGTCTTGCGTCTCTCAACTTTCTCTTCACAATATCCCACAGATTCTCTATGGGGTTCAGGTCAGGAGAGTTGGCAGGCCAATTGAGCACAGTAATACCATGGTCAGTAAACCATTTACCAGTGGTTTTGGCACTGTGAGCAGGTGCCAGGTCGTGCTGAAAAATGAAATCTTCATCTCCATAAAGCATTTCAGCCGATGGAAGCATGAAGTGCTCCAAAATCTCCTGATAGCTAGCTGCATTGACCCTGCCCTTGATGAAACACAGTGGACCAACACCAGCAGCTGACATGGCACCCCACACCATCACTGACTGTGGGTACTTGACACTGGACTTCAGGCATTTTGTCATTTCCTTCTCCCCAGTCTTCCTCCAGACTCTGGCACCATGATTTCCGAATGACATGCAAAATTTGCTTTCATCAGAAAAAAAGTACTTGGGACCACTTAGCAACAGTCCAGTGCTGCTTCTCAGTAGCCCAGGTCAGGCGCCTCTGCCGCTGTTTATGGTTCAAAAGTGGCTTTACCTGGGGAATGCGGCACCTGTAGCCCATTTCCTGCACACGCCTGTGCACGGTGGCTCTGGATGTTTCCACACCAGACTCAGTCCACTGCTTCCTCAGGTTCCCCAAGGTCTGGAATCGGTCCTTCTCCACAATCTTCCTCAGGGTCCGGTCTCCTCTTCTCGTTGTACAGCGTTTTCTGCCACATTGTTTCCTTCCAACAGACTTACCATTGAGGTGCCTTGATACAGCACTCTGGGAACAGCCTATTTGTTGAGAAATTTCTTTCTGGGTCTTACCCTCTTGCTTGAGGGTGTCAATGATGGCCTTCTTGACATCTGTCAGGTCGCTAGTCTTACCCATGATGGGGGTTTTGAGTAATGAACCAGGCAGGGAGTTTATAAAAGCCTCAGGTATCTTTTGCATGTGTTTAGAGTTAATTAGTTGATTCAGAAGATTAGGGTAATAGGTCGTTTAGAGAACCTTTTCTTGATATGCTAATTTTTTGAGACAGGTTTTTTGGGTTATCAGGAGTTGTATGCCAAAATCATCAGTATTAAAACAATAAAAGACCTGACAAATTTCAGTTGGTGGATAATGAATCTATAATATATGAAAGTTTAATTGTAATCATTACATTATGGTAAATAATGAAATTTAACACTATATGCTAATTTTTTGAGAAGGACCTGTATAGATTGTGAGCCTTCGCGGGCAGGGTCCTCTCTCCTCCTGTACCAGTTGTGACTTGTATTGTTTAAGATTATTGTACTTGATTTTATTATGTATACCCCTCCTCACATGTAAAGCGCCATGGAAAAAATGGCGCTATAACAATAAATAATAATAATAATAATAATATATAGAGATTTAATATGCTGGTGTGAGCGAACCCTTAAATTGAGAGCTTGTGACCGTTACCTGTGACTTCTGGTCAGTCAGAAGTTGCAGTCACAATATGGTGGTGCAGGACCTGAGCGGCCCGATAATAAGTGAAGAATGTGGGGGGATGCTAAGTTTAAGGGTATGTTTCCACGGTACGGATTGGCAGCGCTTTGGACGCAGCTCCGTCCAAAGCGCTGCCGGCTTTGGTACGTGCGGTGACTCCGCATGTGTTCATTGAACCATGCGGAATCACCGCATCCTATACATACGACGGTGATATTTATCTTGCGGAGACTGAGCGTCTCCTCACGATAAATAGACATGCTGCGGTCTATAAAGACGCGTTACATGTCCGTATACACAGGTCTGTCTCCTGCGTCTTTGAACGCATAGTGGAGATGGGATTTCATAAAATCCCCACCACTATGCTGTAACATCTGGCCACCGCAGACTGGACGCTGTGGCTGTACGCAGCATCCAATCCGTAGCATTTCCTGACCGTGGAAACATACCTTAAGACTAGGGGTAGGGAACTTAGAGTAGAAGCACCACTCCAGTGCTGAAAAATAACAAAAAACGTTGGAGTGGTACTATAATTAATATAAATTGTCCCTTAAAAAAATATAAAAGCCCTCCTAAAGTAGCAAAAACTAAAACTAAAAAAGTTGGCTGGGATACCAAAGGGCTAAACTTTATATTATTATAGGGAATTAGTGGAGCGCCCCCAGACGCAGGGCTGCGTGTTACTCGGTACCGGTGCTCTGCTGGCTCAGTTCTGGGGTTGTCACGGTGGCTGGACCCGGTCCGTGACCCTGCTAAGGGGCGTCCAATGAAAGGTGATACGAGTCTGTCAAGGTTTGGTGACGCCACCTGTGGTATTTGGTCAGGGTGACTGACGCTGCTTGGGGCCCACTGGGGTGATGTGATGGCAGCTAGATGGTATACCTTCCCACAGGTGAAGTATATCCCCAGGGCTTCCCAGAAAGGTGGATGGTGATGGTGTGAGGTGCAGACAATAACGAGGACACAGGGTTGCAGTCTCTTTACCTCTTTACTGGTGACTTCAGGATCCTCAATCCAGAGCACAGTTAACAGGGCTGTCTGAGACCGGCCGGTCCGATGGCACATCCAGAGTTCCCTTTGCAGGTGAAAATCGTGGCCTACCACTAGCGCCTGTGTGTTGTAGTGCTTCCCTGCTGAGCATTCGGGATAGTCCTCACAACTTCTATTCTCGTTCATTCCAGTTCTTTCTAGTTCTTTCTATTCTCCGTCCCCCAGGTATGTTATGGCTAGGACGCACCCGTTTGACGGGTAGGCTCGGAGGTCTTCTGGGACCCTAGAGACGCCCCTTTCCACGCGTTGCCCACTATGTCTGCTTAGGTGATGTAAGGTAGACAGCCAACCTATAATTAACTGTACTGGGGTATTTGAAGTAAGGCATAAAGTCAGTTACTTCCTCGGTGTTCCGGTCACCGGCTACGCGCCTCAGTAGGATGTTGCCGTCCTCCGGGCACGACTCCTACTGGCTCTCCTTTGTGCTTGATCTCGTTTCTCACTGTCCACAATATCCTTCGCTTCGTGTCCTTTCTTAGGATACCGCCGCAAGGTAGTGCAGGTGCGGTTCCGTAACGTTCTGCCTTGTCGCTAGGTACCTGCCAGGTTCCCATGCCTGACAGGGACCCCCCCTGAATCTTCCCTGCAACACCCCCTGCCACGGGATGTTGCCTGGACAAAACCCAGTCAGCTTCTGACTAACTTCCTATCCAACCCCTAGTTTTACCAGTGTGAGGAGTGGCCTAATAAATAAAACCCCTTGCTCCCCCTAGTGGCCGGAGTGTGAAGTATAATGTGTGCTGGTGATACCTGGTCAGGTGAACTCCTTTAGTGCCATCAGACGTACCATCACTCCCCTTAGTGGCAGAGCGACATTACTGCAACGACCAGGTCTCTGGGGCGCTGCACTAGCATATACCGGTTTCACATGTCCGACATTCACAGACAAGTTTGGAGCCATGATGTCTGGATTAGTGATGAGCGAGTGTGCTCTGATACTAATAATAAATAATAATAATCTTTATTTATACACAGTAGCGCCAACATATTCCGCAGCGCTTTACAGTTTAAGGCTGCCGTCACACTACCAGTATTTGGTCAGTATTTTACCTCAGTATTTGTAAGCCAAAACCAGGAGTGGAACAATCAGAGAAAAAGTATAATAGAAACATATGCACCACTTCTGTATTTATCACCCACTCCTGGTTTTGGCTTACAAATACTGATGTAAAATACTGACCAAAGACTGAACGTGTGACGGCAGCCTAAGATTATGTGCAAATGTCCGGAATTCACGCAGAAATTTTCCTGAGATAAACCTGAGGTTTTCCGCAGGAATTCTGCATGCGTTTTTTTCACGTTTTTTGCGCATATTTTGTGCAGATTTTTTGCGGATTTTATGCAGATTTTTTGCGTTTTTTCCGGACCCTCCAATTTAATGGGAAATCCGCAAAAAATCCGCAAAAATAATGAACATGTTGCTTCTTTTTTCGGAATGCGTAATTTTTGTGGAAAAAAACGCATCATGTGCACAAAAATTGCGGAATACATTCTAAATGATGGGAAGCATAATGTATGCATTTTTTATGCGTTTTTATCGCAAAAAAAATGCGCACAAAATGCGAAAATTCCTGAACGTGTGCACATACCCTAACAGTTTCAAACACAACAGTCATAAGTAACAATGTTAACAATACAATAATTAAAGCAAAATAAGACGACCCTGCTCGTGAGAGCTTACAATCTACAATGAGGTGGGGAAATGCAAAGTATAGGTGTGTATTTACAATGATCTATTTACAATGATGGTCCAGCCATCTTCAGGGGGTGGGGGATAGATGGAGATAGTGAATGGGCTACATACAAACATAAAATGACTGATTAGGGAACGTGACAGGCCGCTCTGAACAAATATGTTTTGAGCGAGTGCCTAAAATTATGCAAATTGTGGCTGGTCCTTATATCTTGGGGTAGAGCATTCCAGAGGATTGGCGCAGCACGGGAGATGTCTTGGAGTCGGAAATGGGAGGTACGGATAAGTGCAGAGGTTAGTCGGAAGTCATTTGCAAAGCGCAGTGGTCGGCTAGGCCGATAGACAGGAATGAGGGAGGAGATGTAGGGGGTGTCGCACTGTGGAGAGCTTTGTGGGTGAGAATAAGTACCATATATACTCAAATATAAGCCGAGATTTTCAGCCCACTTTTTTGGGCTAAAAGTAACCCTCTCGGCTTATACTCGAGTCATACCCAGGAGTCGGCAGGGGAGGGGGAGCGGAGCTGTGTAATAATACTCACCTGCTCCTGGCACGGTCCCTGCACATCTTTTCCCCAGCGCCGGCAGCTTGTTCCTGTAGAGAGCGGTCACATGGTACCGCTCATTACAGTAATGAATATGGACCCAACTCCACTCCCATAGGGGTGGAGCCGCATATTCATTACTGTAATAAGCGGTACCATGTGACCGCTCACTACAGGAACAAGCTGCCGGCGCCCGGGAACAGACGTGCGGGGACCGCGCCAGGAGCAGGTGAGTATAACGCAGTGCGCTATATTCACCTGTCCCCCGTTCCACCATCAGCGCCGCTCCGTCTTCCGCGTCCTCTGCAGTGATGCTTAGGTCAGAGGGCGCGATGACACGATTAGTGTGCGCACCGCCCTCTGCCTGAATGTCGGTGCACAGGACGGAGAAGAAACAGCGGCAGTCAGCGGTGGAACGGAGGACAGGTGAATATAGCAAGTGCCGGGGTCCTGAGAGATGAGTATGTGATTTTATTTTTTTTTAATCGCAGCAACAGCATATGGGGCAAATATCTGTATGGAGCATCTTATGGGGCCATGTGCAGCATTATATGGGGCAATTATCTGTATGGAGCACCTTATGGGACCATGCGCAGCATTATATGGGGCAAATATTTGTATGGGGCCATGTGCAGCATTATATGGGGCAAATATCTGTATGGAGCATCTTATGGGGCCATGTGCAGCATTATATGGGGCAAATATCTGTATGGAGCATCTTATAGGGCCATGTGCAGCATTATGTGGGGCAAATATCTGTATGGAGCATCTTATGGGGCCATGTGCAGCATTATATGGGGCAATTATCTGTATGGAGCATCTTATGGGGCCATGTGCAGCGTTACATGGGGCAAATATCTGTATGGGGCCATGTGCAGCATTATATGGGGCAAATATCTGTATGGGGCCATGTGCAGCATTATATGGGACAGATATCTGTATCGGGCCATGTGCAGCATTATATGGAGCAAATATCTCTATGGAGCATCTTATGGCGCCATGTGCAGTATTATATGGGGCAAATATCTGTATGGAGCATCTTATGGGGCTATGTGCAGTGTTATATGGGGCAAATATCTGTATGGAGCATCTTATGGGGCCGAAAATTCACATTTGTGGACCATTATACGGGGCAAATGTGTCTATGGAGCATCTTATGGGGTCATAATCAACATTTGTGCAGCATTATATGGGGCATATTTTAATATGGAGCATCTTATGGAGCCCATCATACACTGTATGGAGCATTATATGGGGCGTATTTTGTATGGAGCATCTTATGGGCCCATCATGAACTGTATGGAGCATTATAAGGGGCTCCTGATTCAATATGGATATTCAAAAATACTTAAACTACTTTTGTCTCAATTAATTTTACTTTTATTGGTATTTATTTTTATTTTTGAAATTTACCCATAGCTGCTGCATTTTCCACCCTAGGCTTATACTCGAGTCATTAAGTTTTCCCAGTTTTTTTGTGGCTAAATTAGGGGGGGGTCGGCTTATACTCAAGTATGTACGGTACTTTGAATTGTATCCTGTAATGAATGGGCAGCCAGTGTAACGACTGGCGAAGAGCGGACGCGTCCGAGTAACGATTAGCCAGATGGATGACCCTAGCTGCCGTATTTAGGATAGACTGGAGAGGGGAAAGTCGAGTAAGTGGGAGGCCAATTAATAGAGCGTTGCAGTAGTCCAGGCGGGAGTGGATCAGGGCGACAGTGGGGTTTTTTGTTGTTTCCATGGTGAGAAAAGGGTGGATTCTAGAGATGTTCTTTAGGTGTAAGGGGCACGAGCGGGCAAGAGATTGTATATGGGAGGTGAAGGAGAGATCGGAGTCAAACGTAACACCCAGACAGCGCGCCTGCTGCCGGGGCGTTATTATGGTGCTACCCACGGAGAGGGAAATGTCAGATTTAGGGAGGTTAGTAGACGGTGGGAGCAGAAGTTCAGTTTTGGAGAGGTTGAGTTTCAGATAGAGAGCAGACATGATGTTGGAGACTGCAGACAGTCAGTGGCGTTCTGTAGTACAGCGGGGGTAAGGTCAGAGGATGACGTATATAGTTGTGTGTCGTCGGCATAAAGATGATACTGAAAGCCAAATCTGCTGATGATCTGTCCAATTGGGGCCGTGTAGAGGGAGAAGAGAAGGGGGCCAAGGACTGAGCCCTGAGGTACTCCGACAGTGAGAGGAAGAGGAGATGAAGTGGAGCCAGAGAACAGAACACTGAAGAAGCGGTCAGAAAGGTAGGAAGAGAACTAGGAGAGAGCAGTGTCCTTAATGCCTAGTGACTGGAGCCTAGAGAGTAGGAGAGAGTGGTCAACAGTGTCAAAAGCTGCAGAAAGGTCGAGAAGAATGAGCAGAGAGTGGTCACCGTTACATTTTGCTGTCAGAAGGTCATTGGTCACCTTGATGAGTGCAGTTTCTGTCGAGTGTAGGGGGCGGAACCCGGACTGTGAAGGGTCTAGGAGGGAGTGAGTGGAGAGGTAACGGGTAAGGCGGGAGTAGATCAGGCGCTCCAAGAGTTTAGAGATGAAGGGGAGATTGGAGACCGGTCTGTAGTTATTTGTGCAGGATGGGTCGAGGGCGGGTTTCTTTAGTAATGGAGTAATGATAGAGTGTTTGAAGGAGGGGAAAATGCCAGAGGAGAGGGAGAGATTAAAGATTGTAGTTAGGTGAGTTGTGACGACTGGAGAGAGACTGGAGGAGATGTGAGGGAATGGGGTCAGTAGTGCAGGAAATCGGACGAGAGGAAGAGAGGAGCCTGGAGACTTCTTCTGTGATGGGATCGAAGGTGGAGAGTGAGCCAGGGGAGATGCAGGGAGGGATGGGAGTCACTGCACTTGGTGTCTGGGAGCGAATTTCCTGACGGATATTATCTATTTTCTCTATAAAGTGGGATGCCAGGTTATCAGCACAAATGTCTGTGATAGGGGCTTGTGCTTTTGGCCTGAGGAGGGAGAGAGTGAAAGGTGTCAAAATGTTTCTTGGGGTTGTTGGATAGTAAGATCAGGGTGGTGTAGTAGGTCTGTTTGGCGAGGTGAAGGGCAGAGTTATAGGTCCTTAACATAAATTTGAAGTGTATGAAGTCTTCTGGTGTGCGAGTTTTCCTCTACAAGCGTTCAGCACACCTAGAGCATCGCTGGAGAAATCGGGTTTGCGATATGAGCCAGGGCTGTTTTACTCTGTGTTTGGAGGTTCTGAGGGTGAGGGGAGCTACTTGGTCCAGGGTGCTTCTAAGAGTGTCATTGAAGTGATGTACAGCCAGATCAGGACAGGAAAAAGAAGAGATTGGGGACAATGATGAGTGTAGGGAGTCTGAAAGTGTATGAGGGTTAATGGCCTGTAGATTTCTGAATGTGCGGTAGGTAGGAGAGTGCTGGGGTGGGCGAGGAATTGTAAGTGTGAAGGAGAGAATCTTGTGGTCAGAGAGGGGAACCGGTGAGTTGTTTAGGTAGGAGATTGAACAGAGCCGAACAAAGACCAGGTCAAGGGTGTTACCGTCTTTGTGTGTTTCAGAGGTTGAGAGCTGTGAGAGGCCGATTGAAGTGGTTAGTGATAGAAGCTGGGATGCAGATGTGGAAGTGGGGCTGTTAATGGGGATGTTGAAGTCTCCCAGGATAAGGGTTGGGAGTTCTGAGGACATGAAGTGTGGCAGCCAGGCTGAGAAGTGGTCCAGGAAGTGGGTGGGTGAGCCTGGGGGCCAGTATATGACCGCTACTCTGAGGGAGAGGGGACGGAAGAGCCTGATGGTGTGGACCTCAAAAGAAGGGAATGAGAGTGATGGAGTTGGGGAGATGACCTGGAATGTGCATTGTGGGGACAGGAGTATGCCGACACCACCACGTCTGTTTGTGGGTCTCGGGGAATGTGAGAATTGTAAGCCACCATGGGAAATGGCAGCAGGAGAGACCATGTCAGATTCCAGAATCCAGGTTTCCTTGAGGGCCAACAGATTGAGAGGTGCTTAGATTAAGGTGCTATCCATGCTCGGGTGCTAACCAAGTGCTAACATTACCTCACAATCCCCGCATGTGTTGTGGCTGTCGAATAGCAGGGAGACATGCAGCTGCGGGGACTGGAACATATTATTCGAGCACGCCGAAGACACGAAGTTATCACCCGAGCATGCTGAGATAACACCTTATCCGATCACACTCATCACTAGTCTGTAGCGATTCAATATGACCCAAGCTCTTCAGTCTCTTCTCTGCCTGTGGAGGTAAAATACTGAACGTGTGAACATGGCTTGATCACAAATGTCAGCACTGAGAAAATGAGAATGAGAACAGCCTGGAACAAAAAACTTTACACCCCAGACTGGTTCCTGTTACTCAGGCTAAAAATATGCCATCCACTCATCCAGAGACTCCTCAAAGAAATTGTTAGTTTTCTTTGTTAACAAAGTTTTAACTTCTTGAATAAAAAAAAAACCGTAATGAGGCGTGGAAGAGTGCGTCATGCTGCAGGGGCGTGGCAATGTACGTAATATTCGGCAGGGCGTGTCGCTGTGTTCTCTGGCCGCGCCCTCCAGCTTTCCCAGCCATTCGTCGGGCGGGAGCCGGACGGAGCGGACGGCAGTGGCTGCATTCTGCAGGCCAAGGTGAGCTGGGCCCGCTATGGCTGGATCGCTAATACCACGATATGAAGGGCAGGGTGCAGGCTGTGACGTCGGCGGCGGGGATCCGGGCGACTGCTTCATATAACTCCCCGCCGGTGTTCTTCAGGTTGATAGCCAATCAAAAGAGCCTTTACGGAAACGACTTTGATAACAGCTTCAGCTGTTGGTGGAGAGAAAGGCCTGTGGGAGGGGTTTCAACTGCAGAAGAGTGGGGTTGTGTGTCCAAGGCTGCAGCGAGGTCAAGTTAGGTGGGACCGTGCAGCATGCTTTATAGCTAGGGCGTTACTTCAGTAGTCACTTTGCCCCCTCTGTAAGCCGCGGAGGTGGCGGCGCCCTCCTGAGCGGGGGGACTGCGAGCTCTGGCATTTATTGCGAAGCGAACTGGAACTTCCAGCATCCCATGGTAGTTTCACAAGTGTCTCCCCCTCCCAGATGGCGCTTGTGCTGTGCTAATGGTGGGCAGTGACGTGAGACCATACTACTAGGGAGCAAGAAGTTGTATCACAGTGTAGAAGGTGCATTCTGGATATGGTGACCCCTGTAGTCTGGCCTATAGGTGTGACCTAGCTAGCCCAGCTCTATGGGTGGGGGGTAAGGCCATGACCTTTAGGAGATACAGCCACTGAGCTACTGTAGTGGGCACACATTACATCTCAGGCTGCAGGTTGGACTGTCAGGGGTCTGTAATGTGTGTGTGTGTGTGACAGGTGTCTGTATGAGATCCCCCTCGACTGTCAGGTGTCTGTATGCGTGTCTTTCAACCGTCCCCCCTCCGACTGTCAGGTGTGCGCCCCCTCCGACTGTCAGGTGTGCGTCCCCCCCCCTCCGACTGTCAGGTGTGCATCCCCCCCCCCTCCGACTGTCAGGTGTGCGTCCCCCCCCCTCCGACTGTCAGGTGTGCGTCCCCCCCCCTCCGACTGTCAGGTGTGCGTCCCCCCCCCCTCCGACTGTCAGGTGTGCGTCCCCCCCCCTCCGACTGTCAGGTGTGCGTCCCCCCCCCTCCGACTGTCAGGTGTGCGTCCCCCCCCCTCCGACTGTCAGGTGTGCGTCCCCCCCCCTCCGACTGTCAGGTGTGCGTCCCCCCCCCTCCGACTGTCAGGTGTGCGTCCCCCCCCCTCCGACTGTCAGGTGTGCGTCCCCCCCCCTCCGACTGTCAGGTGTGCGTCCCCCCCCCTCCGACTGTCAGGTGTGCGTCCCCCCCCCTCCGACTGTCAGGTGTGCGTCCCCCCCCCTCCGACTGTCAGGTGTGCGTCCCCCCCCCTCCGACTGTCAGGTGTGCGTCCCCCCCCTCCGACTGTCAGGTGTGCGTCCCCCCCCCTCCGACTGTCAGGTGTGCGTCCCCCCCCCTCCGACTGTCAGGTGTGCGTCCCCCCCCCCCTCCGACTGTCAGGTGTGCGTCCCCCCCTCCGACTGTCAGGTGTGCGTCCCCCCCCCCCTCCGACTGTCAGGTGTGCGTCCCCCCCCCTCCGACTGTCAGGTGTGCGTCCCCCCCCCTCCGACTGTCAGGTGTGCGTCCCCCCCCCCTCCGACTGTCAGGTGTGCGTCCCCCCCCCCTCCGACTGTCAGGTGTGCGTCCCCCCCCCCTCCGACTGTCAGGTGTGCGTCCCCCCCCCCCTCCGACTGTCAGGTGTGCGTCCCCCCCCCCCTCCGACTGTCAGGTGTGCGTCCCCCCCCCCCTCCGACTGTCAGGTGTGCGTCCCCCCCCCCCCTCCGACTGTCAGGTGTGCGTCCCCCCCCCTCCGACTGTCAGGTGTGCGTCCCCCCCCCCTCCGACTGTCAGGTGTGCGTCCCCCCCCCCTCCGACTGTCAGGTGTGCGTCCCCCTCCGACTGTCAGGTGTGCGTCCCCCCCCCCTCCGACTGTCAGGTGTGCGTCCCCCCCCCCTCCGACTGTCAGGTGTGCGTCCCCCCCCCCTCCGACTGTCAGGTGTGCGTCCCCCCCCCTCCGACTGTCAGGTGTGCGTCCCCCCCCCTCCGACTGTCAGGTGTGCGTCCCCCCCCCTCCGACTGTCAGGTGTGCGTCCCCCCCCCTCCGACTGTCAGGTGTGCGTCCCCCCCCCTCCGACTGTCAGGTGTGCGTCCCCCCCCCTCCGACTGTCAGGTGTGCGTCCCCCCCCCTCCGACTGTCAGGTGTGCGTCCCCCCCCCTCCGACTGTCAGGTGTGCGTCCCCCCCCCTCCGACTGTCAGGTGTGCGTCCCCCCCCCTCCGACTGTCAGGTGTGCGTCCCCCCCCCCCCTCCGACTGTCAGGTGTGCGTCCCCCCCCCTCCGACTGTCAGGTGTGCGTCCCCCCCCCTCCGACTGTCAGGTGTGCGTCCCCCCCCCTCCGACTGTCAGGTGTGCGTCCCCCCCCCTCCGACTGTCAGGTGTGCGTCCCCCCCCCTCCGACTGTCAGGTGTGCGTCCCCCCCCCCTCCGACTGTCAGGTGTGCGTCCCCCCCCCCTCCGACTGTCAGGTGTGCGTCCCCCCCCCTCCGACTGTCAGGTGTGCGTTCCCCCCCTCCGACTGTCAGGTGTGCGTTCCCCCCTCCGACTGTCAGGTGTGCGTCCCCCCCCTCCGACTGTCAGGTGTGCGTCCCCCCCCTCCGACTGTCAGGTGTGCGTCCCCCCCCTCCGACTGTCAGGTGTGCGTCCCCCCCTCCGACTGTCAGGTGTGCGTCTCCCCCCCCCCCCCCCCCTCCGACTGTCAGGTGTGCGTCCCCCTCCGACTGTCAGGTGTCTGCGTGTCAGCCGTCCCCCCTCCGACTGTCAGGTGTGCGTCCCCCCCTCCGACTGTCAGGTGTGCGTCTCCCCCCCCCCCCTCCGACTGTCAGGTGTGCGTCCCCCTCCGACTGTCAGGTGTCTGCGTGTCAGCCGTCCCCCCTCCGACTGTCAGGTGTGTGCGTCCCCCCCTCCGACTGTCAGGTGTGCGTCCCCCCCTCCGACTGTCAGGTGTGCGTCCCCCCCTCCGACTGTCAGGTGTGCGTCCCCCCCTCCCCAACTGTCAGGTGTGCGTCTCCCCCCCCCTCCCCCTCCGACTGTCAGGTGTGCGTCCCCCTCCGACTGTCAGGTGTCTGCGTGTCAGCCGTCCCCCCTCCGACTGTCAGGTGTGTGCGTCCCCCCCTCCGACTGTCAGGTGTGCGTCTCCCCCTCCGACTGTCAGGTGTCTGCGTGTCTTTCAACCATCCCCCCTCCGACTGTCGGGTGTGCGTCCCCCCCCCCTCTCCGACTGTCGGGTGTGCGTCCCCCCCCCCTCTCCGACTGTCGGGTGTGCGTCCCCCCCCCCCCTCTCCGACTGTCGGGTGTGCGTCCCCCCCCCTCTCCGACTGTCGGGTGTGCGTCCCCCCCCCCCTCTCCGACTGTCGGGTGTGCGTCCCCCCCCCTCTCCGACTGTCGGGTGTGCGTCCCCCCCCCCCTCTCCGACTGTCGGGTGTGCGTCCCCCCCCCCTCTCCGACTGTCGGGTGTGCGTCCCCCCCCCCGACTGTCGGGTGTGCGTCCCCCCCCCTCCGACTGTCGGGTGTGCGTCCCCCCCCCTCCGACTGTCGGGTGTGCGTCCCCCCCCTCCGACTGTCTGGTGTGCGTCCCCCCCCCTCCGACTGTCAGGTGTGCGTCCCCCCCCCTCCGACTGTCAGGTGTGCGTCCCCCCCCCTCCGACTGTCAGGTGTGCGTCCCCCCCCCTCCGACTGTCAGGTGTGCGTCCCCCCCCCTCCGACTGTCAGGTGTGCGTCCCCCCCCCTCCGACTGTCAGGTGTGCGTCCCCCCCCCTCCGACTGTCAGGTGTGCGTCCCCCCCCCTCCGACTGTCAGGTGTGCGTCCCCCCCCCTCCGACTGTCAGGTGTGCGTCCCCTCCCCCCCCCTCCGACTGTCAGGTGTGCGCCCCCCCCTCCGACTGTCAGGTGTGCGTCTCCCCCCCCCCTCCGACTGTCAGGTGTCTGCGTGTCAGCCGTCCCCCCTCCGACTGTCAGGTGTGTGCGTCCCCCCCTCCGACTGTCAGGTGTGTGCGTCCCCCCCTCCGACTGTCAGGTGTGTGCGTCCCCCCCTCCGACTGTCAGGTGTGCGTCCCCCCCTCCGACTGTCAGGTGTGCGTCCCCCCCTCCGACTGTCAGGTGTGCGTCCCCCCCTCCGACTGTCAGGTGTGCGTCCCCCCCCCCCCCCAACTGTCAGGTGTGCGTCCCCCCCCCCCCAACTGTCAGGTGTGCGTCTCCCCCCCCCCCTCCCCCTCCGACTGTCAGGTGTGCGTCCCCCTCCGACTGTCAGGTGTCTGCGTGTCAGCCGTCCCCCCTCCGACTGTCAGGTGTGTGCGTCCCCCCCTCCGACTGTCAGGTGTGCGTCTCCCCCTCCGACTGTCAGGTGTCTCCGTGTCTTTCAACCATCCCCCCTCCGACTGTCGGGTGTGCGTCCCCCCCCCCCTCTCCGACTGTCGGGTGTGCGTCCCCCCCCCTCTCCGACTGTCGGGTGTGCGTCCCCCCCCCTCTCCGACTGTCGGGTGTGCGTCCCCCCCCTCTCCGACTGTCGGGTGTGCGTCCCCCCCCCTCTCCGACTGTCGGGTGTGCGTCCCCCCCCTCTCCGACTGTCGGGTGTGCGTCCCCCCCCCCTCCGACTGTCGGGTGTGCGTCCCCCCCCCCCGACTGTCGGGTGTGCGTCCCCCCCCCCCCTCCGACTGTCGGGTATGCTTCCCCCCCCCCCCCCCCCCCGTGATTGTCAAGTGTCTGTATGTGTGTCGTTATCTTCACACACACACCTGTCAAGGGTCTGTGTCCCCCCTCCGACTGTCAGGTGTACGCAGAAGTCTACTTTTTGGTTCTCGGGTCCCTCTTGAATGCTCTCAGAGACCACGTGAGACTGTGAAAAAAATAGTAGTTACAGCAAGTTGTGGAGAAGTTACACAAACTTTTTTTGGTGTGACTTAATGTTGCGTCTTGGCCCTTCCACGTTTCGGCATGTGAGAGGCGCTGCTGACGTTGTGTTGGCGGTCAGGTATTGGCAGCTCTCATGCCCCTGTCCTGTAATGGAGGGATGCGGGCACAACTCCTGCGGCTGCACACAGCATCTGTCCAGTGGTCGTCTCTGCCTCGTCCTTTACAGCTCGCGTCTTGATGCAGAGAGCAAAGCGTCCAATAACGCTTAGATGCCCTTAACTAGGGTATCTGCACACAACGTCTTTCAGTTGGATCCACTCCATAACCCATCTGAAAAAGCACTAAGTAAACCTTGTAAAGTTCAGGATTTCCATCTCCTTTGAAAATTAAGGAATTCCGAAAAACGTGATCCGTTGTAGGCAGCGCTGCTTGGTAGCTGCCCGCTAGTTCATAAAATGCAAGTATTCAGAAAAGAAAAAAAGAACACCGACCGACAAGTTGCAAAAAGATCACAGAAAAGATACCAAAAACAAAAGTTTCAGAAAGCAAAAAAAAAACAAGTGATAACCCTTTAATGTGTGGATCCTCCTGTAGTCCCCAAAACTCAGTGATGTTGTTTTCCTCCAATCGGTCCCTGGTTGGATGTGAGCGCTACGTCTGTGTCTTCCTCCTAATTATTTAGTGCAACAATTGGATAAACACTACTGTAGTGGATTGTTCCACATCAAGATTAAAGTGTGTAAAAGAAGTGTCCTGGCCAACGATCCTGTGGACGATACTCGTCATTGTGCAGTGACGTTTGCAGGGCGGTGTGTGAGCCCTGGACATTGCGGTGTCCTTCATCAGGACGACTGGAGAACGTCTCCATAATCTGATAAATGTCCGACATTCAGCAGAAGCGCTGTGCTAATGAATGTAGCAACAGGAGGTGCATGGGAGGGGAGGACCGCAATCTATGGGAGCCCAATTACAAGGATCATACAACTCAGGGGTTGAGCAGAACCTTAGCGTAGACATAATATGCTTAAAATTGGAACCTGCTTGTAAATAGTAGCAATATCCCAGCTAAACTTATTAGCAATCCTCTCCATTATCAGGACCTGAGGGATTGTTAATCTTGTGTACGGCTGCTGGTCACTTGTGCTGGTTTGAGTGGTCGGTTACCTAGGTAAGGAAAGCGCGCTGCTTGCAGGTTCTGTGCAGCTCCCCGGATCATTGGATCCAACCCTCCCTGCACTTCAGCAATGCCGCCTCTGCTAGCAGCAGGGGAGAGGGCACTTGGGTCGGACCATGCTGTCGGTCCAATCTGTCAATCTTCAGGAGCGCAACCTACAAAGGCAAGATTGCTGTGTGCACCGCCAGAGAAATTGAGACCACTCTCAATTTCCGGTAAATGTCATTGATTTGTTCTTTTTCAGATTGGGAAATCTTTTCCCCTGCTGATTCCTGGTGGAGCGGCCTTCACACTTAAGTGGTTTATGTTGGGAGACTGTTCCCACTGGTGCCACTCTATACCATTGCACGTGGACCCCCTATCTTCAAAGTGTAACTAAAGTTTTCAAATCATTTTTTTTTTTTTTTTTTAAACACACAATACTCAAACATCCTGTAAATCCCTGGGTGTCAGACTCCTGTGACCCCTGACCGATCTCTCAAACGACTGTGCAGGAGCGTGCATGCTGCAGTGTACATTTCAAATAGGCTCAGTAGGAAGCTTGTGGGGCCGTACACTGCTATGTGCACACTGCCGTGTACAGGCTCAATAGGAAGCTTGTGGGGCCGTACACTATGTGCACACTGCCGTGTACAGGCTCAATAGGAAGCTTGTGGGGATGTACACTATGTGCACGCTGCCGTGTACAGGCTCAATAGGAAGCTTGTGGGGATGTACACTATGTGCACGCTGCCGTGTACAGGCTCAATAGGAAGCTTGTGGGGATGTACACTATGTGCACGCTGCCGTGTACAGGCTCAATTGGAAGCTTGTGGGGCCGTACACTGCTATGTGCATGCTGCCGTGTACAGGCTCAATAGCAAGCTTGTGGGCCGTACAATGTTATGTCTCAGTAGGAAGCTTGTGGGGCCGTACACTGCTATGTGCACGCTGCCATGTACAGGCTCAGTAGGAACCTTGTGGGGCCGTACACTGCTATGTGCACGCTGCCGTGTACAGGCTCAGTAGGAAGCTTGTGTAGTTGTACACCGCTATGTGCATGCTGCAGTGTACAGGCTCAGTAGGAAGCTTGTGGGGTCGTACACTGCTATGTGCACACTTTTTCAGGAGCAGGGTGCCTCTGCCTGCTGAAGTTAAGCACGTATGCACAGTTGTAAGTGATTGGTGGGTGGCTTGGAACATTTAGGCTATGTGCACACGTATTCTTGGCCACTGCGGATTGTCCTGCAGCAGATTTGATAAATCTGCAGGGCAAAAACGCTGCGTTTTTGCTGCAGATTTATCGAAGATTCACTGCGGTTTTACAACTGCGGTTTTCAATTGGGGCAGCTGTAAAACCGCAGCAGAATCCGCAGATAGAAGTGACATGCTGCGGAATGTAAACCGCTGCGTTTCTGCGCGTTTTTTTCTGCAGCATGTGCACAGCGTTTTTAGTTTCCCATAGGTTTACATTGAACTGTAAACTCATGGGAAACTGCTGCGGATCCGCAGCAAAATCCGCATCGTGTGCACATACCCTTTAAATGGAATTTGTCAGCAGATGCATGCTGCCCATAGATCAGCTGTATGATCGCAGCCAGGTATGTTTGACTTTGAAATGCTGCGCTGTTTCAGAGAAAAACATGTTTTTGAAACCTTCTCACCACCCGCTGCCAGTGACTGACAGCTCTCATTGTACACGCAGGCAAGGACAGACCTGTCACTCAAGGGCATCGGGCTTTTAAACTCCTCAGTGTTGATTCTCACATACATGGCTGGAGTCATCCATGATTCTGATACCTGCTGCCTGCGGCTCAAGCAGCGTCCATCAGCTGTTATGTAGATTTCTCAAGCCTCAGCTATGTAGTATTCCGTTCTTTGTTCTCTCAATGCCTCTATAGTGAATAGTGTGGTAACCTTATACAGGTCCTTCTCAAAAAATTAGCATATAGTGTTAAATTTGATTATTTACCATAATGTAATGATTACAATTAAACTTTCATATATTATAGATTCATTATCCACCAACTGAAATTTGTCAGGTCTTTTATTGTTTTAATACTGATGATTTTGGCATACAACTCCTGATAACCCAAAAAACCTGTCTCAATAAATTAGCATATCAAGAAAAGGTTCTCTAAACGACTTATTACCCTAATCTTCTGAATCAACTAATTAACTCTAAACACATGCAAAAGATACCTGAGGCTTTTATAAACTCCCTGCCTGGTTCATTACTCAAAACCCCCATCATGGGTAAGACTAGCGACCTGACAGATGTCAAGAAGGCCATCATTGACACCCTCAAGCAAGAGGGTAAAGGTACCGTCACACATAGCGACGCTGCAGCGATACCGACAACGATCCGGATCACTGCAGCGTCGCTGTTTGGTCGCTGGAGAGCTGTCACACAGACAGCTCTCCAGCGACCAACGATCCCGAGGTCCCCGGTAACCAGGGTAAACATCGGGTAACTAAGCGCAGGGCCGCGCTTAGTAACCCAATGTTTACCCTGGTTACCATCCTAAAAAGTAAAAAAACAAACGCTACATACTTACCTTCCGCTGTCTGTCCTCGGCGCTCTGCTTCTCTGGTCTGGCTGTGAGCGCCGGGCAGCCAGAAAGCAGAGCGGTGACGTCACCGCTCTGCTTTCCGGCTGACCGACGCTCACAGCCAGAGCAGGAGGAGAGCAGAGCACAGCGCTGGAGGACAGACGGCTGTAGGTAAGTATGTACTGTTTGTTTTTTTACTTTTAGGATGGTAACCAGGGTAAACATCGGGTTACTAAGCGCGGCCCTGCGCTTAGTTACCCGATGTTTACCCTGGTTACCAGCAAAGACATCGCTGAATCGGTGTCACACACGCCGATTCAGCGATGTCTACGGGGAGTCCAGCGACGAAATAAAGTTCTGGACTTTCTTCCCCGACCAGCGATCTCCCAGCAGGGGCCTGATCGCTGCTGCCTGTCACACTGGACGATATCGCTAGCGAGGACGCTGCAACGTCACGGATCGCTAGCGATATCGTCTAGTGTGACAGTACCTTTAGACCCAGAAAGAAATTTCTCAACAAATGGGCTGTTCCCAGAGTGCTGTATCAAGGCACCTCAATGGTAAGTCTGTTAGAAGGAAACAATGTGGCAGAAAACGCTGTACAACGAGAAGAGGAGACCGGACCCTGAGGAAGATTGTGGAGAAGGACCGATTCCAGACCTTGGGGAACGTGAGGAAGCAGTGGACTGAGTCTGGTGTGGAAACATCCAGAGCCACCGTGCACAGGTGTGTGCAGGAAATGGGCTACAGGTGCCGCATTCCCCAGGTAAAGCCACTTTTGAACCATAAACAGCGGCAGAGGCGCCTGACCTGGGCTACTGAGAAGCAGCACTGGACTGTTGCTAAGTGGTCCCAAGTACTTTTTTCTGATGAAAGCAAATTTTGCATGTCATTCGGAAATCAAGGTGCCAGAGTCTGGAGGAAGACTGGGGAGAAGGAAATGCCAAAATGCCTGAAGTCCAGTGTCAAGTACCCACAGTCAGTGATGGTGTGGGGTGCCATGTCAGCTGCTGGTGTTGGTCCACTGTGTTTCATCAAGGGCAGGGTCAATGCAGCTAGCTATCAGGAGATTTTGGAGCACTTCATGCTTCCATCGGCTGAAATGCTTTATGGAGATGAAGATTTCATTTTTCAGCACGACCTGGCACCTGCTCACAGTGCCAAAACCACTGGTAAATGGTTTACTGACCATGGTATTACTGTGCTCAATTGGCCTGCCAACTCTCCTGACCTGAACCCCATAGAGAATCTGTGGGATATTGTGAAGAGAAAGTTGAGAGACGCAAGACCCAACACTCTGGATGAGCTTAAGGCCGCTATTGAAGCATCCTGGGCCTCCATAACATCTCAGCAGTGTCACAGGCTGATTGCCTCCATGCCACGCCGCATTGAAGCAGTCATTTCTGCCAAAGGATTCCCGACCAAGTATTGAGTGCATAACTGAACATTATTATTTGATGGTTTTTTTGTTTGTTATTAAAAAACACTTTTTTTTGATTGGATGGGTGAAATATGCTAATTTATTGAGACAGGTTTTTTGGGTTATCAGGAGTTGTATGCCAAAATCATCAGTATTAAAACAATAAAAGACCTGACAAATTTCAGTTGGTGGATAATGAATCTATAATATATGAAAGTTTAATTGTAATCATTACATTATGGTAAATAATGAAATTTAACACTATATGCTAATTTTTTGAGAAGGACCTGTATAGGAGACAATCCTATATGACATATACCGGCCCAACAAAGGCCAAAAGGAAACGATTTTTACCTTTTTTCTTGCATTTGCCTGATAAATGACCGGTCTATGGCTCCCCTTGTTGTGTGCACTGCCTGTTTTCCAGGCACATACAGTACATAATGTTTACACAGGCTTATATGGGAAAACTGAGGGACAAATGGCACATTTACACGAGACTGATACACTCCAGATTTTCTGTGTAAGTTTTGGTTGGAACGTTTCATTATATAGGTATTTTTCATAATTTGTAATTTAGTACCAGCTAAATAGATGAGATTTCAGCAAACCCTTTGCTAACCAAATTGGCACCAAAATCCCCATGTTCACATGGAGATTTTGATGCAGGTGCTAAGGGTTAATGCTGCCACAAATTCGCAGCTTTTCTACGCAAAATTGTTCCTAGATTTGGTGCAAATTGCTTGATGCAGTAGTCTGGAGTAGAAGCCCTGTGCCACATGCAGAGTACCT